>NC_088809.1:9722703-12122703 GCF_011386835.1 Chrysemys picta bellii
AGCGGAGTTAGTCCGGGAAGCAGGGGATTGATCCTCAAATGGTTTCAGTGCTTTCTAGAGAAGCCGTTCGGCATCTGGGCGTGCAAACCAAAGGCAACACTTAAGGCCAGAGGCTTTTAGAGTCATTGTGACATTTACTTGTGTACCATGCAGTTCTTCATGTGCCGCAGATGGGCGGGGATCCCAAGGACCTGTCTGTGGAGCTCATTTGTTCTGATATAGGTTGCAGCCACCAGGCATTGTCTGTCTTGTGAGAAGCGATGTATTTTTCCATTTGAGGATGTTTCTGTTTGAAAACCCATTGCCAGAGACACCGTAAGAGCTGCGTGCCCTGGAATTGCTTAGTTTTTAAATTCTGTTACAAAGGATGCCCCGTGGGATTCGAACACTAGCACGTTTAGCAAACGCTACCTCTCGCTGGCCAAGCTACTCTTCCCTTCTGGAGCAAGTAGTTAGATTCCCATGACATGAGAGAGGGCGTTTCCCCTTTTGTGCAAGGATCACCCTTAGTGCTGTAACTGCTTAGCCTGTCTCACTTTAAACCAAGTTTTTAGGACTCAAGCTAACAAATGGTCCAAATGGGGGAAATTTAGAGAGTGTGATTATTAAGAAAAAAAAATCCTAAAGGTGAGGGTGTGGGTATGGTGAAGCTTACAAGAAAACAGAGCCCTGGTGAAATCATAGGCATAGTGGGACCCCTACCCTCTGGGGCTTTGGGTGGGGTGGGAACCCTGTGTTAATAGATCCTGAGGAATTGAGGGAATCTCTCTAGAATTAGTCACTAGATCAAGAGGGCCCCTAAGCACTGCTTGGTGTCCTCTTTCCTCAAGCTAGGAAAAAAACAGGGTGATTGAGGGGAAAATAACTAAAGTGTAGACCAAAGAAAGCTTCTTAGCGCATTCACTCTCTCACAGTTGGAGTTGTCCATGTGTTTCTGTTCTAAGTCCCCTCTGAGGCCAGGAGGTGGGAGTGGAGGGATAGTGGCCATTGCACCTTGTTATAGAGTGGAGCTCTATCTCTGCACAGCCCCGGGAAAGGGACTTTTTATATTTTAAACCGTTTCTTCAGCTGACATTTTTTTATAATTATGTTTTTAAAAAAATCTTTTGTGATTCAAATGGTTTTTTAAACCTATATTTAAAAAACGAGAGCTGACGTGTCAAGTGTGTACCCCTCCCTTCTTGGTACTATAGTGTCAACTCTCTTTGGACTTAGGGTTTTTTGTACTTGAGCTTTGATCTTAAACGTGACTATCCAGTGAGAGAACATGATGGTCCCAACTTATTTGGTAGCCCAGATGAAAACTTAAGGGCTTGATTTTTCTGAAGTTCTGAGCCCCCACAACTCCAGCTGAAACCAGTGGGAGCTGCAGGTGTTCAGCGCACCTGAAAATCAGGCCCAAAGTTTTCCTGTCTCTCTCTCCCCCTTGAGGACAACTGGTGACCCCAGCTGGCACTTCAAACATCTGGGTTCGCTGACTAACCAAGGCAGCCAACTTTAGGCTTCAGATAAGAACTGGCCTCCGATCTCAATGTTTGGTGGTTGTTTGGGGGAGGGAGAGGCAGCCCTACTGCACACGGGAGATGACTATATAATGCGCAATTAGCTGTGTGCCCCGGTTCATTATTGCATCTAGGATTGTTTTAATGCAGGGCAGCAGTTTGTCTAGCAGCCAGCAATTAATTGCCACTCGTCTAGACTGGCTTGTTGCTTGCCCGGCGATGCTGGATGGTAGGATTTTTCTGAGCTTCACTTTCCATTGCTTTCATGAGAAATTATTTATTTTTTCTATTCATAGGAGAATTTGGGCTCAGTGTGTGGGGACGGGGGTGAGAATCACTGCTTGGGAATATCCTGATGTAACTGGACGGGGGCTGAGTGCAAAGCATAGACAAGGGCATGTCTGGGTTTGTACCAATTCGTCTGACTGAGACTCACCTCTGCTCGTAATAGGTGCAAACCACAGCCTGCCCCGGCTTACGCTTAGGCATCAGCAGTGGTGCAGCTACACTGGTTGCTAGTCACCGAGTTGGGGCTTGTCCCACATGTAGACAAGGTCTCAATTTAGAAATGATGTTTTGGGGCCAAATCCGAGCAAGTTCCAGTTCAAGCAAGTAAGCTCCAATTTCTCAGGGTTTGACCCTTTGTTAATGATCAAACTGGCTGACTTACCGTCTCAAAGAAAAAATACGGATTGTTTCCGAGGCCTTTTAAAATATGTGAATAGGCTGCAGCAGGTGTGGAGGTTTTATTGCCTTCAGAGTAGTCTACGGGGAGAGAAATTAGGTTTGGATGCTAGACTGGCCTAGCCTCCCAGCATAATAAACCATTTAAAAACCCGAGCTACTCAGCGCATTTAGTGTTCTCCCTGTCTCAAGACAAAGATCCCAATCTACAGCAGTCTGGTTAGACAAAAGATTTTGAATACTTCAGCTACATAGAGCTTTTTCTTTGAAAAGTCATAAAATGACCCATGGAATGTGGTGGTTAACAAATAATGCTTTCAGGTTACAGTGTTAAGTATATTTTATTTCCCTAGATGTATTTAAGCTATAAACTGAGTAAGATTGTAAATTGTTTTATTTATTAATTGGCAGATAAAATGCATAAACTTTGGTAATGGGGAAAAATATAGTCACATTTGAAGAATTGGCCTAATTATTTTGGGTGCCCAACTTGAGACCTCTTAAATGAGCTTGATTTTTAGAGGCTGGTTGGTCAGCGCATTCTGCAGATCAGTTCCCTTTAAGGGTCTCAGGCTGGGCATGCAAAGTCATTAATCGTGTTTGAAAATCTTGGTCATAAGATCTTTCATCTCTAGGTCACCCAGCTCAAATCCAGATCACCTCTAATTAGAGCTGAGCAAATGATATTTTTTCTTCTTTGTTTGGTGACTGAAACAAAAAATCTGGAAAAAAAATTATTTCAAACCAAGATGGAATCTTTTTGTGTTTTCTCAACAAAATGAAAAACTATTGTTTGGGTCAAACAAAACATTTGGAATGTTATTTCAAAGCAGCGCTTCAAAACATTTTGATATTTCCAAATGGGTTTTTTTTGTTAGTTTTGGCCAAAAAAAACAAACAATTTGTGACCCAAATTCACTAATAGTTTCAGAGCCCTCCCCCGTGTATTTTTTTGACATAATTTCTATTCACCCAAAAACTTTGCCCCGCTCTAGTTGTGACCACAAGCTGTTACCCTCTGATGGCTGTTTAGTGGCATGTATTTGATATTAATTGAGGGGTCTCAGTCTAGTTCTTGGTAGCCAGGGCTCCACATCATAACACTTCCACCACAATTGGCAACAAATGACTTGTTGGCAGAATGACCAAGGAGGGAGAGGACCATGGAGACCGAATTCCCCTTTGCCCCTTCCACACCAGGTGTAAGGTAGATGGGGAGAGCATTGTGGTAAGTATGCTATACCACTGCCCATTCTGTACCTGTTCTTTAGATAAATGGGAGACTTCAATCTTCAAGACCAACAGGCTGGCGCTCTTTTCACAGCACTCCACTCGTATGCAAATTTAAAAGCAAAATCCCATGGGATTATTTTCCTGCAAAGTCTTTCAATTCACAGCGTGAAGCTGTAACATGCATGGGGCCGGTTGGGTATTTTGGAGGGAATAGATCTTTGGGAAAAAATAGGGGATCGGTCTCGATTAGGTTTTTGTCTTTTAAAAACAAGATTGTATGTGCCTCTTTACAGAGCATTAGTTGCCACAGATTCTGTATCCTTGTTGTCTGGCCATGCCTCCTGCATGTGGAAAGTGATCTCTTAATTCTCCTCACATCCAGCAGTGAGTGTTGCCACAGTAATGCAACCGCACCTGCCTTTTTCTGAAAGGCCTCTTTAAAACACTATAAAAATCAATAACCTGCTTTTTATTGCTTTCTGTGATGTTTTGTTTTTCAGATGGTTTTGACAGCACGCCAGCAGAAATACAGCTGCTGAGATTTGTTTTGACTAAGGCTTTTGAGATCTCTGATTTCTGGTTATTTTAAAAAACGTCAATTTCCCCATACTATAACTTCTGAAATACGAGTTCTGTGAATCCAGGGACTCTGGGGATGATTTACGCCTTTTTTTCTGGGAAACTAATGAAAGCAATCAGAGCTGTTCAGGGCATGATTAGGGACAGGTTAAAATGGCTGTGGCTGGTCAAAACTAGCACTCCCATTGTTACAAGCAGTGGTGCACCCGCCCCAGGGATAGACCCAGGGTGGGAGAATGTCAGGAGATCCTCAGCATTTGTAGAGAAAGGTATGGACCCTGTGCTAATAAACAAATCTTCACAGTGTTAAATGATTGTAGTATTAGACTTGCTAAGTAAGACAGTACTGTATCTATATAGAGCATAGAACATACTAGGTTTTTCTGGCCGGTGTGATTACCTCATTGGACAGTTTTACATAGTCTCACAAATCCAAATGCAGGAATGGGCAGTTTCATTGTTACCATATTAAATCATTGGAAACTTTTTTTTTTTTTGACCAAAAGGGTTGAACGTTCTAATGATTTTTAAAAAAAGATTTCTGCATATTTCAATACAGAATGTTAATTGAATGTTCTTTTATTGCACCTAAACCATGACATGTTGATTGTACAGTATGACTACCTAGATTCTGCTTATATTTAATAGTAGTAGTTTTGATGTAACTTGTGCTCTGTATTATCATTTTAACCATTCTTTATTTACTTAAAGGATGTAAATTGCTTAGATGTTGTTGAACCCTAGGTTACATTTTTGACATTTATATAATTGAGAACAAGTATCATTGTGAAGGAAGTATCAGCTTTGAAATAGTCATTGTTCTAAGCACAATCTTTGCTTATTTATAGTAAAATCCCCTTTGCAGGGTTGACAAAGCAGCCATTCTTGCTGAGAATATTTTCTCTGCTGTTTTTAAATAGCACGTATTATGATCCCCCTCATTACGACAGCGTAGATTTTTAATTTATGGCATTCACAGCTGCGTGTTAAGAGATCTGTAATAACTTCCTACAAAGACCATAATCACCTACGTTTGCATTCTATTGAGGTGCCTGTGACTACCTAAAATAGCCTTTTGGAGGAAAAGAAAAGAAAACCTCTTTTCCTCATTTGCAGCGCGTGAATTTTAACTACACCAGCAAGCAATCATTAGCTGGTGCAGTCTTTTTGAAGCCCTGCTATCGTCTGCACACTTGTGTTTAAGTGAACTTTATGCATTCAGATTATGATGATAGACTTAAGGGGATGAATGGGAAATCTTAACTGACATCTGCACATGACCCTTTTGACAGGGGACTGTTTATATGGCGTCTGTGCTGGGAAAGCTGCATTCTCTGAAATGGGGTCCTAATGAATTGCAAATACCCGCCTCCTTTCTACAGGGAAGGGGGCTTGGAGCTTTCCAAACGAATGTCTTATATTAAGCAGCACTTTAATATCAGTTTTAATTAGGTGATAACATCAGTTGGGATAGCGTTGCAGGGTAGCCGTCTCCTACTGTTTGATAAATGCCGAGACAAACTAAATGTTTAACCTTCGCCTTGACATTTAAGCTTCAGAATGGGAGGCATTTATCCCATGGTAACGTTCCATTTCGCTGACTTTTTCTCTTGTACTAAATGATGACAAATAAATAAATAATCCGGACCGGTGAGGCACGGGAGTGACTGACACTGTGCTATTTCTGAGAGCTGCATTCTGGCTGGCGTAGAAAATGCTTGTTCTGGTCTTCAAACACCCAGAAACCAGAGTAAGTTTGGTGCTTCTGACCAAACAATCCAAAACTGAATCATGTTTTCTGACAATCCTTTGCATTAAAAAAAAAAAAAAAGTCTTCTGTATAACCAAATGGCATGCCAAACCCCTTCTATTGGGAAAACAGAGGTTTTACTGAGAGACTTGGAGACCTGGGCTCTAATCCCAGCATCTGCCACTGACTCGCTGTGTGACCTCAGACAAGTCACTTAACCTCAGTGAGCCTCATTTTCCTCCTCAGTGAAAATCGGGGTGAGACACTCCCTACCTCAGAGGGGTCTTGAGGCTTAATTCATTAATGTTTATAAAGCACCTTGGACTACTGTAATTGTTTTTACCAGAGACATCAAATTATGGTGACTGTTCATAATTTAACTGACATTCTGTGAACAAGCTGCTTTCTGACCACAGGAGCTTTCATTTTGTTCTGGATTCTAAATCTCAAGTCTTGCAAGGGAAATAAGTTGATGGAGTAAACTTATTAACCAATAATACAGTATTTTCCTCTGACTTTCTGCCGTGCATTGAGTGGAAATGAATCACTAATTTTTAATAAACTGTTATATTTTAAGTGGCTCATGTGAATTTTCATTGATGTTAGAGATTTTTTTCGAACTGGCTTGTGTAAACCCAGAATACACAATTCTAGCTCATACATTGCACCACAGACATGTAATGACCATTCTTGATCCATAGGTTGTGTGGCTGTGCCCCGTTAAGACTGCTTACCTTTCACCCATTTGATTAAGTGCATCCCCTTTCAAATACAGGCTAGACTAGTGTGTCCAGCAGATGATCTTCTCCCTATTTGTGTGCAGCCTGCCTTCTTATAAGGACACCTTAGATATTTCCCTACATCACCATGTTATGATTTTTCTGGGCTGATATGGCTATGTTTTTATCTGTATGGGTTTCAGTACTTTTCATCTTCACGGTAACAATTTATAATCTCTAGCTGATCAGCAATTCGGTGGTTCTTTTCAACAAAGGGTGAAACAAGTGAGATTTTTCACAGTTACTACTTTAACTTGCACTGAGAATGTCTAGAATTGTGCATCCTTTTTGGCAGCTGTCTTAACCTTCTTGGGCATGTATTCATTCGCCTAGCAGCTTAATGTAGCTGCCTCCTTTGCTGTTGGCACCTGTGTGTGTGTGTGTGTGTGTGTGTATGTGTATATGTATAGCCACCTAGTTGAGATTTCTAATCTATTTAGTGTGGTGGGTATAGGAAGGAGCCTTTTCTCACTTCAACTGTTTTGTTCTTCCTTTCCTTCTAATGCCAGCAGTCTGGGTTTGCTACAATTTCAGACTCTCCCTACCACTACTGTGCCATTGGTTCCAACCTCAGCCACAAACTACCATTGGTTCCCATAGTCCTCATGGAGAACTTACTCATCCATGTTTTGGCAGCTTCTACCCAGTTTTACGAGGCGGCCTTGGACGTTATAAAACTCAAGAGCATGATGGCATGAAGCACTGTAAGAATTCATGCTCTCTGTCCACTACCTGCTCCTGTGGCCCACTTTTCCACTTGGTAGATGGGGCTGTTGTTCCTCGTGAGTGGGGGATGTGTGTTACTCCTCTACATCTACTTTGTCATCACCAAGCTTCCATAGAGTTGTGTAATTTGCCACACCGATTGGGAAGCTGCTGTTTGTTTCCTCTTCTGCCTATGCTAATAGGGTTTCCATCTGTCACAGGCTCTGCTCCACTATGCAGTCCAGATCAAGTTGCTCCCAACATTGTCCTTTCTACATGCTTCCCTTAAGACTCTTCCATTCTCCTGAATATTGTATAGTGTAGCCAGTTGTCTCCAATGAGGAGGTAAGTAGGCATGATATAGTATGCACGTTCTGGTAATAACTAGAGACCTTAACAGATTTGGCCCCATTGTGCTAGGCCCTGTCCACGTTCAGAGATGGTCCTGCTGCACAGATTCCTAATTTCAGCTTTAGAAAGGCAAGCTTTTCTAAAACCCAAGTTCAGTAGAAATATTTCCAGTTAAAAAAAAAGACGTCCATCACTTTAAAAACAAATAGTCCCTGCAGTTTTGTGACCACAATGTTGTTGTTCTACCAGGCTTTGAAAGTGAAAATTGACCGTGAATCAAAGTGAAATGGACTAGTCCTTTGTAGTGGCCAAGATGACATTAAAACACTATAAACTCGTTAGATTTAACTGAAATTTTACAAATCTACATTTTTAAAGGGTTAGTAAGATAGGGTAAAAAAAATTACCTAAGAAACTGCCCTTAAAAAAAAAAAAAAATCTGTTGTAGCCTATAGTGAATATTTAAGTTTCCTTGGATTTTTCTCAGTCATAGCCTGTCCTCAGCTCCAGGTTTGCTCATTGGCTTCCTTGGGAATTAGTACAGCTCATTTCAGGCAAGTAGTTAGCAATAGCTTTTTGGCAAAGGCTGGACGTGTAAGAAACGTTATGGAAACCGAAGCTTCGATGTACAACTTGTTTTGACTCTTTCAAGGAGCCTCAGCTGAGCTGCAGAGGCCCTGGGGGCATGATTTGTTGTAAACTAGGCCGAGCGTTTATTGCAAACAGGTGGCACCAGCTTCCTTGGCAATTTTACGAGCAGGTGGGGTGAAGCAACTTTCTGTCCACGGTAGGGGCGAGAGTAAAACGTAAGAGGACAACAGGTATCATTTCTGTTCAGAGCAGAAAGCCGTTTGTATGAATTGTGTAGCGGGTATAGTACATCCCGCTCTGCCTCCCGGCTGGGGGTTGAGTGGAAGTTGGTAAATCTGTTAATTTCACTCAAGGGCCTAGATTTTATTTTGCAGTGGGATTGAACAACCAGGGCTTCGTGGTCTGCGGTTACTGACAGCTCCAGAAGCCGAGTAAGCAGCTGTTAAGGGAGAACAAATCCGCTGCATCCCATCTCCGAAACCTAACACGCACTAGAGTGAGGGGCAGAGGCAATACCCTCCGTACAAAATGTCCAACCCTGGGCTGGACGTTTCACGCAGGGCTTCCCACCCGCAACATAATTAGTTGCTGTAGTTACCGTGGAACGCTCCCTAACTCAGAGTTCGACAGGAGAACGTTGTGTCGCTAGCTGCCGGTGAGAGGGCCAGATTGTAGGGCCAAGTGCCTCATGCATATGGGATTTCTTGGGGGAAGCTGCCTGTAGTTTTAATGCCGCCTTCTAACCAGCAGGAAATGTCAGTCAGTGTAAAGAGATTTCTCTACCCGGGGTCGAGTTTGCTCAGCTGCCCTTGGCTTAGCAAGTCCCTGACGCGTGTTGTTCCTGGGGTTTCAGTTTGTAACACTCGTAAGGAGTTTAAAAATAAAAGAATTTCCCTTTCCCCGCACCCCGTGTGACTGTTAGCCGTTGCGTGTGGCTGGCAGGGGCACCCATTGCTTTAGAAACACCCCTCCACCCTCGGTACTGTTCCCAACCTCCTCTTGCAGGCATGTATTTCATTCACGTAACCTCCCGGGGTTTATTCTGGTCTTGATACCCCCCTTGCAACCAGCTTCAGGTCTGATGTTCTCCTGCTCCCAGCCCCGCTGCTCTGTTTTCCTTTCCCAGCGGGCAGGGGAGAGCAGCGCTGGTTCCCGAGGCGGGTGAGGCGCTTCCCTCCTGCTCGCGACTCTGCTGCTCCTTCCCAGCTGGGTGGGGGGCTAATCCCTAGAATCGGTGCACGGGGTGGGAGGGCGGATCAGTTGCTAGGGTGCTGCCAGCTCCGGGCGTTTGCACGCAGGCAGGCTCGCCCCCTTTGCAGGCAGGTGTAACCCCCCCCCCCCCATCACACTGTATTGTTGCCAAATAATCTCTCCCGGGGGAGGGGGCCGGGCCAGGAGTCTGACGTCAGGCAGGAGGCTCGGAAGATGGCTGCTGAGAGGCGCCCAGTGCAGCGGCGGCAGCAGCAGCGTTGCTTTGCTGGGCTGCAGGGTGCGTGGCTGTGTCCCGGGGGGCAGGCCCCCGCCCCGGCCGGAGCGCGCTGAGCCCCCGGGGCCGCCTCGGCCCCCGGCTGCAGCCCCAGCCATGAGCGGCGCGGGGGACGCGGCGAAGGAGAAATTGCTCTGGAACGTCAAGAAGGAGGTGAGAGCCCGGGGGGGGGCTGCGGGGTTCGCCTGGGGGGGGTCCCCGCCCGGGGGGGGCTGCGGGGTTCGCCTGGGGGGCTCCCACCGGGGGGGGCTGCGGGGTTCGCTTGGGGGGGTCCCCGCCCGGGAGGACTGGGGGGGGTTCGCCTGAGGGGGCTGCGGGGTTAGTCCGGGCAGCGCCAGGTTCCCTACGCTGGAGCCTTGCGAAGGAGGGGGCATAATGGGGAGCAGTGAAAGCTGCCCCCCAGTTGGAGATCAGGGAGCTGCCCCTATTCCCCTCTCCCCCAGTGCCAGCCCCTATGGGCAGCAAGGAGGGAAGAGATCCGTGCTGGCCGGGGGGGGGCGGGAAATCGGTGCACAAGGGGGCTGTGGCCAAGCCTAGTCACCCCCGCCCCTTCTAGCGTCTTTAGGGGATCAATGACCCCCCCCACCAGGCCGCTCCCCCAGTGGCTGGGGGATGAAGTGGTGCAACACCCCCCTCCCAGTGCCTGTCTGCCCTGGGGAGTGTCAGTGGAATGAAGCAAGGGGCTCCCCCCCAAACGGCTCCTTTAACAAGGGGGCGGGGGTGAGCCTGGGCACTGAGAGGGGAAAGAGCTGGTTTGGGGGAGACGTGCCCAGTTAGCTCAGGGGCAGCCCAGGCTCAGCAGGGAGGGGAAATCCCCCCCCCCCCATCCACCTTGCCTCCAGTGACACTCGCACAGTAGTGGGGGATCAGAGACAGGCTCATTCATAAAAAAAAGATGGAGACGTGCCCAGAGTGGTGCTGCTTCCACGTCCTTCCAGCAGCGTTTCGACCTGGCCCCGTGTAGGCGCTTCAGGGCAGGGACTGGCTCGTGCTGGGGCTGGATTAATTAGTGCTGGATACATGTCACGCCCCATGGTATTTAAATTACAAAGGAGGAAATGGAGTTAGGGAGCATCTAACGTGCAGCCGGGCCCAGGAGTCGTGTGCGGGGCGCTTTTGTCATTCGTGGCTTTAGTTATTCCTCCACTTGTGCCACCTGCTGTGGGTCAGATCTAAAGAGTAGCACCTGTAATGTCAATTCACTTCCATAGAGCTGCAGATGCTGGCGTCTGGGACAGGGTGTTCAGCTGAGAGAAGCCCCAGTCAGGCTCTCGCTGGAATCAGTCGCGGAGCAAGGTCAGGCCTGAGAACCCTGTGCTGAGGCTCCAATCCTGCAAATAATGACACACGAGCCAATTGGGGGATAAGGGGCGTTCGCCCCTTCAGTGCCTCCCAAGGTTTTTGCACTTGCTTAAGGTTCCGTAGGCCTCGGAGCCAGGGGCAGGCCATGACCTCGGACTGCTGGGCTGCGTTAGGCAGTGGTCCCATATGAAATCGCTCCGGCTGCACGGCCGAGGTGCCTGACTGACCCTCTCTACAGACGGAAGGGTGGCCGGCGCAAATGGTGTTGCGACCTGGCACATGAGGGGAGTCTGTTCCCGTATAGGAGCTCATGGGAGTGTGCCAACACACTGCGGGTAAAGGAGCGGAGACTCTCTAGCCAGGGAGCCCCAGGGTCCCTGGAGTGGGGGACTGAGCGGGGATGAGAACAGGGTCCCTGCTAGGAGTGCGGAGCTGGTAGCAAGGACTGGAGTTTGCTCTTGTCCCTAACCCCCACGAAATGTCTGAACTGCCGCTACTGACACATGCCTAGCATTGATCACGGGAGTTGTCCCGTTGACTTGAAGGGCGCACACCCATGAATGAAGTTTCCTATGGATTTAAGAGTTTGCAGGATCGGACCTTAGGGTGCGTCTACACTTAAAACGCTGTAGGGCTTCAGTGTAGACGCTAACTATGCCAGCGGGAACGTAGGTACTCCACCTCCCCGAGAGGCAGTAGCTACGTCAATGGCAGAATTCTTCCGTCAGCCTAGCACTGTCTCCGTGGGGACTTAGGTTGGCTTCGCTACACTGCTCGGAGGTGTGGATTTTTCACACCCCTGAGCGACGTAGTTATGCCAACCTAGTTTCCTAGTGTAGACCAGGTCTTAGAGAGCATATGATGTCACTGTCTGAGATCAAGAATATGATCCAGGATCCTGTTTGTGAGAAATAGCCCCGTGCGAGTTATATTTATTCTTATAGACCCAGTGCCCTGTTGATCTAGGCACCGTGTAAACACAGAACAAAGAGACGGTCCCTGTCCCAAAGGCTTTACAATCGAAGTAAACACTTAGGCCAAGCACTCAGTCTTCTGTTGCAAGTGAAAAATTAGGATGTTGTTGCTGGATTTTTGGTCTCTTAAGTGACAGGTTTAACATTGCAACAAAAAATGACGTGATGTGATGAATTTGTTTAATCTGTTTGCCAATAAGGCTGATAGAGTTAAGGGTTTGCCTAGAGTAAATAAAATAAGCTTTGGCCAGATTGAATTAAAATCTAATTTCCCTCCAAGAGGCAATGACTGGGAAATGGAGGGTTTGTTCAGCTGCAATTGTTTAACTCTTTCTGGGCCTCCGTGATTTAGCAAAATAAGCAATTGAAGAATCGATCAGATCTGCCCAACCAAATGACTGAAGTTAATTTCATAATTGTGTTCCGAAAGGTGGCACTGGTGGTGCCAAAGCGTAGCTGCAGTTCTTAGCAAAAACTTTACTGTGCTGCCCCTCCACTTCAAGAAAGGAAATTTTGGAGAGTTGCATCTAATCTAATCTATTGGTTTTATACTGCTGCAGTGCCTGAGACCCTTCTATGTAAAATCGGTAGCAATAAGGAAGTTTCTGGTGAATTTCATAGGGGGTCATTTTGGGGTGGGCAGTGGCTGGAAGATGACGCTTAGACAAATTCAACCTTGAAAGAAGACAATTTCCGAGCAGTGAGGGTAGCTAAACATTGGAACAGTTTACCAGGGGAGGTGGTAAACTCACCATCATTTAGAGTCTTTAAAATGAGATGAGATCTTCCTAGAATGTGTTTTTTAATCCAGCCTCTAGAGTCTTTAAAATGAGATGAGATCTTCCTAGAATGTGTTTTTTAATCCAGCTTCTGGGGGAGATTCTGCAGCCTGTGTGTGCAGAAACTGTGACTGGATAGTTGTATGGTCTGTTCTGGTCTTGGAGTCTGAGAGTCCCCCTGTTCGTTCCCTTCCTTTATGGTCCAGGGTGAAAATAGGAAGCTCTGTGTTGCCCTCAGTGTGCTCATAACTCTGCTTTAAAATAGAGACTATAATCAAATCAAATCTCATGCTTCAGGTAGATGCCTGTCAGGGTCAGGAAGGAATTTTTTCCCCCCAATGCACAATTGGCCTGATCTGTTCTGGGCTTTTTCACCTTCCTCTTTCTCAAATGCTTGTCTGCTGTGTCTTGTTCATGTGGCCAGGGTCCAACTGATGACCAGATATGAGATTAGGAAGGGATTTTTCCTACTGGTCAGATTGGCTGTGTCCGTGTGCGTGTATGTGTGTGGTGCCGGGGGGAATAAGGAGAGGGTTGCCTTCCTCTGCAGCATGGGGTATGGATCACTTGCTGAGATCATATGGGCATATCTCATCTAATGAATTCCCTGCTGTTGTAATGGCCTTGGGCATTGGTGGCACCTCAGTCTCTCCTGTTCTGTCCCTGTGGCGCAGTTTAGTCTTAGCTCAAGTTACCGGGTCTCATATAGGGGTATCTGGTGCAATTTAATGGTCTGTGATATACAGGAGGTCAGACTACTGATCTAATGGTCCCGTTTGCCCTTAAGCTCTATGAAACTATGAATCTGGCCTTAACTCACTCCTTTATATAGATAAAGCTTTTATAAATCTCTTGACTCCTTTGTGGTATTACAAAAATATCAGGTGGATTTGTGTTTAGAAACAGTGTTTTTGGACATTCACTTCTCGTAATGATGCTTATTGTTACGTGGTAGTTTGCCTAAATGTATGTACGGCCATGAGCCGATCTTGCTTAAATTAAGAAAGCTTGATCCTGCATTCCTCGGGCACCCACAGTTCCCTGCTCTTTCAGCGGCTGTGCAAGGATTGGATCCAAAGCCTGACCACTAGGGGAGGGGTTTGTTTGGGGAGAGGTTAAAAAAAGCCAGTTTAGAAATCTGGGGAACCAGAGGTTAATCACCCCTGTATTCTGTAGTGGGTCATCCTTAGATCAAATCTGTTTGTGTTTATCATTCGGATAGTGAAATGCAAAAACATTAGGGCTGTCGATTAATCGCAGTGAACTCACGTGATTAACTCAAAAAAATTAATGGCGATTAAAAAAATTAATGGCGATTAATCGCAGTTTTAATTGCCCTGTTAAACAAGAGAATACCAATTGAAATTCATTAAATATTTTGGATGTTTTTCTACGTTTTCGTATATATTGTATTCTGTGTTGTAATTGAAATTAAAGTGCATATTATTTTTTATTACAAATATTTGCACTGTAAAAGTGATAAACAAAAGAAATAGTATTTCTTGTAGTTTCACATACAAGTACTGTAGTGCAGTCTTTGTCCTGAAAGTGCAATTTACAAATTTAGTTTTTTTGTTTGTTACATAACTGCGCTCAAAACCAAAACAATGTAAAACTTCACAGCCTACAAGTCCACTTAGTCCTACTTCACGTTCAGCCAGTTGCTAAGACAAACAAGTTTATTTACGCTTACAGGAGATAATGCTGCCCTCTTCTTATTTACAATGTCACCAGAAAGTGAGGACAGGCATTTGCGGTGCACTTTTGTAGCCAGCATTGCAAGATATTTACGTGCCAGATATGCTAAACATGCCCCTTCATGCTTCAGCCACCATTCCAGAGGACATGCTTCCATGCTGATGACGCTCGTTACAAAAATTATGCATTAATTACATTTGTGACTGAACTCCTTGGGGGAGAATTGTATGTCCCCTGCTCTGTTTTACCCACATTCTGTGATATATTTCATGTTATATCAGTCTCGGATGATGACCCAGCACGGTGTTCATTTTAAGAACACTTTCACTGGTACCTTCTTTGTGTTTTGTCAAATCTGCAATGTGAGATTTCTAAAGATAGCTACAGCACTCGACCCAAGGTTTAAGAATCTGAAGTGCCTTCCGAAATCTGAGAGGGCTGAGGTGTGGAGCATGCTTTCAGAAGTCTTAAAAAAGCAACACTCGGATGTGGAAACTACAGAACCCGAACCACCAAAAAAGAAAACCAACTTTCTGCTAGTGGCATCTAACTCAGATAATGAAAATGAACATGCGTTGGTCCGCACTGCTTTGGATTGTTATCGAGCAGAACCAGTCATCCACATGGACACTTGGCCTCTGGAATGGTGCTTGAAGCATGAAAGGACATATGACTCTTTAGCACATCTGGCACGTTAATATCTTGCGACGCTGGCTACAACTGTACAATGAGAATGCCTGTTCTCACTTTCAGGTGACATAAGAAGCGGGCAGCATTATCTCCTGCAAATGTAAACAAACTTGTTTGTCTGAGCAATTGGCTGAACAAGAAGTAGGACTGAGTGGACTTGCAGGCTCTAAAATTTTACATTATTTTATTTTTGAATGCAGTTTTTTTGTACATAATTCTACATTTGTGAGTTCAACTTTCATGATAAAGAGATTTCAGTACAGTACTTCCATTAGGTGAATTGAAAAATACTATTTCTTGATTTTTTTTACAGTGCAAATACTTGTAATCAAAAATAAATATGAAGTGAGTACTGTACGTTTTGTATTCTGTGTTGTAATTGAAATCAGTATATTTGAAAATGTAGAAAACATCCAAAAATATTTAAATAAATGGTATTCTATTCTTGTTTAACAGTGCGATTAATTGCAATTAATTTTTTTAATCGCTTGACAGCCCTAAAAAAAATACAATTAAACCAGCATGAATCAGAATTGCATCAACATGAAATAGTGGGGAATAGACAATATTCCATTATCAAAGGCAACAATCTGTCACAGGATTGGTCATCCTTTGCATTTATCAATACTGTCACTAACTAAATTAAAATATCTATAAGAATTTAGGAACTAGCAGACTGGATCAGACCCAAGGTCCTGTTCATCCAGTATCCAGTCTCTAACTTCAGAGGAAGTTGCAAGACACCCTGCAGGAAGCAATTATGGGATAACCTGCCCACAGGGAAGGTTTCCTCCTGACCCACATTAGTAAGAGGTTGAATTAAGCCCTGAAGCATGAGGTTTTCTATCCCTTTCAGAACGCTTATGGTCTCTTCAGCCGATTAAAGTCAAGCTCAAAACCACAGTAAGATGACAACAGCAGAGATAAGAGAGGTTTCAGCAATGTCTTGACTCGATAGGCCAGACAAATGGCTCTCTCGATACGGAGACAGAACTGGGCATTGAACAAGGCTCCGCGATGAAGCCATGGCTGAGCTGAAGTCAGTTTGCTTGTTGTAACTAATTAAGAATCTTAGTGGGGCTGGATTTGCGAGGTTCCTGCTTCGTGCTTTTTTCTTTTCACTTCCAAACCAGTCCTCCCGTGGTGCTAGTTTTGCCAGTTGTACAACAGTCAGTTACTCTTCTTCTAAATTGTATTAATAAAACCGGTGTCTTAAGACACAGCCTGTTTGTGGCATGTCTAACGTGCGTTGGGTCCAGGAAACCCTACCCCGCTGAGCTGGACAGATGCCCAAACTCCTCTATGCATAATTAATAAGGACATTTGGGACATAACGTTTTCTGCCAGCTGTCCATTAGAGATGGAAAGGACCTATCAGGTCATCCAGTCCAGCTCAGCTGATCTGTGAGCAGCAGCGCCCGCTGGGTGGAGCACAGCAGCATATTTGTGGTTTGGGAAGAAGGCAGTAAGAAAACTATGAGCATAACTGGTCTTGGCCAACCTGTTGCGCGTTGTTGGGCCACACCCATATCTTGCCCTGTACCTGACTTCTCTGCCTGTTTCCCTCAGCCTGGCTTTTGTGCTGATTTTCCATTCGCCTCTCCTGTGCATGACGCATGTAAAATGCCGTCTAAATACCTTGCTTTTACCTCCTTTGTACTAAGCCTATCTTAGAACGTGGTTGTAGAGTTCTGGGGGGGGAAGTGCAGAACTGGGATCCAGGAATGTCTGAGTTCTGCTGTCAGTTCAGACTCCTCCCTCCATGTCCTTGGGCAAGTCACTTAACCCCTTTGGCTAAATTGGGATGATAGCATTGGCCTTCCAGGAGCACTTAGCATCAGGTTATGTAAAGTGCTTTGAAGGTGCCAGGGATTATTGGTCTAAGTGCCACCTATTACTGTTCTTGGACGTTCCTCTGGGGGTTCATGTGCAGTATAATGTGTGTCGTCCCCCCCCGATAATGCCTGCAGCCTGGCCTGCTCTCGAGTAGAGCCCCATGAAATGCCTTTTATTTTGTGCCTTGAATGGTGTCAAGTATCTCTATGCATCCGAAGAAGTGAGGTTTTTACTCACGAAAGCTTATGCCCAAATAAATCTGTTAGTCTTTAAGGTGCCACCAGACTCCTTGTTGCTTTTATTTTGTATAACTTTTCATTTTATTTTTTGGGAATTTCGTGTTATTTCTTTTTATCCTGGGAGGGGGGAGTCGGGGATCAGTTCCTGCCCTGGAGGGGGTGGGAGGTGCTGGGGGGATGGGTGGCTGAGCAAGCCTGCCCTGCATTCATCCTGCCCCGCCGGGGTGGGCTCTGTTCCGCCCTTTGCAACCTGGTGCAAGGGTCACAGCACCACCCAGGTTTGGCCTGACCTCGCCTCCCCTTTGTCATGATGATGGGGTGGGGGGGAGCGAGGGGGAGGCCAAATCTGAGCAAGTGGTGCTGCAACCCTTGGTCACGATGCCCAAAGCGGGGAGTCAGGCCCAGCCCCGTGGGACAGGAGCTCCAGTAGCCAGTGCTGCGGGGGGAGTTTTTAGTTGTATACATTGTCGTTTGTGTTGTTTTGCATTTGCAAAAGACCCAGAGCTGGGTTCCTGAGCGCAGACTTGATCCCCTGCCTGGGAATTTGCTTTGGTGCCAGCGGCATGGCAAATATCCCGGCAGTCTGTAGCTTCACAAACAGCAGCACACCCCAGGCTGTTCGGCTGTTACATGGACGTGGGGGAAAGGCCGGGAAGGAGTGAAAAGCGGTGGAGGTCAGGTGGCACAGCGGGGCAGAAGGGCAGGGATTCGTGGATGGAATCCAAACCCCCGGGCTGGTTTGTAACGTGCAAGTGGGCCCCTGCCATTAGACGAGGCCAGACAAATCCCCACTTCTGAACACTGACAAAAATTGGGTTGTTTGAAACCCACATCTGAATCTCTTGACTGGAGCCCATCTTTAATGCACAGGTGTTCACTGCATACTCAGGAGAGGGGAAAAGCCCAACGTCATTCTAAGAATAATGCTTAGCTCTGATTACATAGTTAGAGTTCTCCAAGTGCCTTATAAAGAAGGGTAAGTATTTATTATCCCCATTTTACAGATGGGGAAACCGAGGCACAAAACTGGATGTAACTTGAACAAGGAGCCACAACACTGCCAGAGCTCAGATATCGTGATTCCCAGCCCAGTGCTCTATCTGCTAGACCAAATGTCACTTAGCCTCAATCCTCCTCTGAAATTAGATGACGCTGTCTTGTTCAAAACATGCTGCCATCTTCATTGGATCAAACTTTGGAGGCTGATTAGGCTGTAGGAGAGGGAAGAGGAATAGCCATGTAGCCACATAGGAGGCCTTCTGGTCTAGTAGATAAGGCAATTTTAGGCATTCAGGACTCTTGGGATACAGGAGACCTGGGTTCTATTCCCACCTTTGCAACTGGCCTCCTGGGTGACCTTAGGTGAGTCATTCAACCTTGGTGCGTCAGTTTGTCCATCGGTAAAACGGGGCTAACTATACTGACCTTCTCTGTAAAGTGCTTGGAGATCTACGATGAAAAGCCCTATACAACAGTATTATTCATATTGAGGTTCAGTCTGCTGCAATATTTTTTGTCAGTGCTGTAGACATTAAAACTTTTTTTTTAAACTTGTTTGTTTGATGACGTTCCAGCCTGCACGTATCTATGTTGTAAATGTCTTATTTCCCCCCACGTCTGATGCTGTTGATTGAGTTTCTCTTTGACCGCACTGAAGGTCGAGTCGTCTGTGCCTAGGGATAAACTCATTTATCCACCATACCCGTGAGGTTAGGGCTGCTTTCCTGCTTGGATTCGCTTCCGTTGCTGATACGCTGGCCCCAGCATTGGTTTGTATTTAGTCTTGTAACGTTGCTTTTGGAAACAGCTGCAGTGTCTGGCGTCTTGTTTTGTTTTCTGGAGAATGTTGAAATCCTTTGTTGCTTTCTTGGCTTTAGCGCTCAGAGATATGGCATCGTAGTCAAGTTCTCACTCTCAGTTTATGATGGACTATATTAAAATGATATGGAAAACCTAAATGCGTTGCTTCCCGCAACATGTTGTATCAGTACTAGAGATACTGGGAGCAAACAAGAATGGAAGGCAGTGTGGGCTAGTGATTAGAGGAGGGATCTGCGAGACGAGATCTGGATTCTCTTACAGGGTGTCCTTGGGCATGTCACTTACAATCTCTATCTGCCCCTCACTTTTGTTATTTGTGATCAGCAAGGCACTTGGTGTGCTACTTTACTATGTATTTAATTGGGATACCGCTGTGACAGCAAGGAATGAACTTAGATCCTTCAAACAAACAAAAACAAACAAACCCCTACCGCTTGAGTTGAAGAAAAATCTCATTGCACTATTAGCAGTAGCCTCCTACTCCTGAATCATAGATTCTACCACTTGAGCTAAAAGAGAATCCCCATTCACTGTTAGCGGTATAAGGCCTATTGCACAGTTGAGAAATTCTGATTCCGTCCACTAGAGGCCAGTGGTGGTACATATTAACCCGTTCATTCCAATACTTGCCCACCTTCTTAAAGGCTCTTTTGAATGCCTCTGATGTAATGCCCATGTCTGCACAAAACACAATTGTGGGCAAGTATCTGCAAGGCACGTTGAAGTCAAGGGAGAAAGCTGTGACCTAGAGTCTGATTCCAGGTGGAATGAAGCACAGGTATATCGAGCTCTTTGTGAATCAATGAAAGTTACTTGGGTACTTTTGAAAGCCCCACCCTACCTGTTTTAAAATCCTACATGCTATCTCCCTTCCTCACTTCAATGTGGCTTGGACCATAAAAATGAACTAGTCAGTTTCACTTTCAGATTCTCACGTACTACGTCGATAGGACAATGTTTGGGTTAAGAAAAACATGTCACTGATTTCTTTGTTTAGTATACAAAAGTGATTGTGTTTATATAAACTCATACACACACGTACACTTATGAACAAAACCCACTATTTTGCCTTAAACTTCCTGGCTCTGTCTCTTTAAACCCAAAATCTGGATTATGTGGCAGCTTTACACTTGCCCTGAATGGTCGTCCTCACTTTCACTACAACGTCAATGGCCAACCTACAACGCTCATGGTACGGCAGTGTCATCTGGAAATACACTGGGTCGTTTTGTGACGTGAAAGTTAAAGCCATGGGCTCCATGCTGGTTTTCAAACACTGGCCATCCTTTGAGCTTTTTTCCCCACCTAGTCGCTCCCAATCCAACCACACCACGCAAGCAAGCTTGAGATGCGGTATTGATATATCACGAGGCTCTGGTCTCAGACTCAGGAACCTGCTCTACCATTAACTTGCTGTCTGACCTTGGCCAAATCACAATCTCTCTGTCCCTCACTTTCCCCATCTGTGACGAGGGGTGGGAGGATAATGGTAATTAGCTGCTTTGTACAATACTTGGAGTGTTACGGTGAAGTGTGTTGTTCTACCACCTTGCTCACATTTAACAGGAGGAGGCAAAGCACACCGGCTATTATATAAAAATAGGAATAATGATACTGATCCCCTTTGTAAACCGCCTTGAGATCTCCTGATGTGATGCACTGTACAGGAGCTAGGTGTCATTAGTACATGAATCCCAGACAAAGGGTGTGTCAGTGTATTGGGGGGAGAGCACGACATCAGTGATTTTGAGGCTGGCTCGTTCAGTCTGCTGTGTGCAACTTTACTCTCCTGTAATGTTCCTCAGCTGTTCAAGTGCTTAAATCACATGAACAAAGCTCAGAGAAAAGCAACAGGCCCCACGTCTCCGGATATCCGGGCGGTGGGCAAAGGAGGATGGTGTGGGCCCAGAACACCTGCGCCCAGCAAAGTCTCTGAAGTAAAACAAAAAGATCCTGGTTCAAACGTAGCCAGCAATTCAGTCCCAGCATGAAGTCGTAGAATCATAGAAATGTAGGGCTGGAAGGGGTCACCCAATCCAGCCCCCCTGCACTGAGGCAGGACCGGGTAAATCCAGACTGTCCCTGAGACGTCATGGTCTACTCTAACCTGTTCTTAAAAACCTTCAGTAACGGGGATTGCACAATCTCCTTGGAAGCCCATTCCAGTGCTTACCTATTTTTAGCCCATTCGTACATGAGGCCAGACAAAAATCTGCTCCTAAATCATCTAGGTGCCTTTGAAAATACTAGTTTGTTTTGTTTTGTTTTGTTTTTAAAAGCCTTGTTTTTAAACCACTTAAGTTTATATTATTATAGGGGAAGCTGGTAGTGACCCCAGTAAATGGGTTGCCAAACACTTACCATTATAAAAGATTCTTGCAATATTTTTTTTTTAAAAAGCTCTAGCACCTCCATTGTTTGCAGCCTATGAAATTCAGCGAGGGGGAAGCCTTTGGCTAGAGAAGTGCCTTTTCTTTGTCCCAAGAAATTCCATTTACGTTTTGCTGAGAGAGAAACTCAGACAAAATCACCATGTCTATTCTCTGACTGCATTTCTTGAGAGAATTTTGGCAAAAGCCAGAAAACAGGATGAATCTTTCATGAAATTTGGGCAGGGGGAGACAACCTTAAATATAGCTTTAATTCTGCCCCCTTGTGTATATGCATTATGGTCCAGTCATTAATTACATTATCATATACTATTTTTTTTCCCAAAGGAACCCTGCTTCATTCAGTCACAGAATGGGTGCACAAGGGGCAGAATTAAGGTGGCAAAGACAGCCTTAAATCTGGTGTTTTCTAGCTTTGGAATGCTTGACTTTGCAACCTAAATAATGTTATTTGTGGGTATAATCATTAATTACACTCTGCGTAGAGGCCCCAACCAGAGTATTGGCACTGAACGTACACGGAGTAAGAGACAGCCTCTCCCCTGGAGATTTCATAGTCTACAGAGACAGACAGAGGGTGAGAGGGGGAACAGACACACAGGGGCGTAAAGTGAGGCCATGTCTACATGGTGCTTTAATCCACCTCAGAGGGGTGTAAATTTTAGTTCACTAAATGTTCCCTAGTGTCTGTCAATGTCGTTCCACAGGTGCACTGGGGAACTTTTAGTGCATGTCAGCAGGGTCCACACGGGCCAATTAGCGTGCAACATGCTAGTGTGGATTAAAACTTATACCTCACTGAAGCATGTGTAGACAAGCGCTGACTTGCCCAAAGTCAAACCAGCCGGTCAGTGGCAGGGCCAGGAAGTGACCCCCGATCTCCTGGCTCCCAGTCCAGTGCTCTTTCCACTAGATCGAGCTGCCTATCCACAACGGTACAGACGTAGGATTTCCAGCCTCGCAGCCTCACTTCATGCCGCTTGCAGCATAACTGCTAATGCCTGACTGTTACATCACACCTATTGCTCTTGTGTTCTCCTCTCCAGTCTTAAATGATGTAGTTACCCATCTCCATGGGGGCGTTCTCAACGGCTGCTTCCCTTCACTCCTTAAAGCAGCAGTCCGTTTCCCATGGCACATTATTTCCAAATCGCCTCGATCTTTAATGATCTTCTAATTTTATATATATTTTTTCACTGCTTATACTGAATCTATTGAAATTCAGTTATCTTTCCAGGAATAAGTTGGTTAGAATTTCCACCAAGTGGCTTGAAATATATATATATATATATATTTTTTATTTCCCATAAAACCTTTCAGTTGAAGCCTTTGGAAATGCTTACTAATGTATTTGCTTTTTTTCGCGGGTGTTTCCACTGGTAAAGAATTTATTTTGTTGACTCTAATAGAGAGAGAGACAAGTAATGTGTTTTGAAGATTTGACTCAACTGGGCTTCGTGCCGAGGCTGGCTATATGTCTGTGTTTCAAACCTCTCTCTCTCTCTCTCTCTCTGCAGGAAAATCTATTGTGACAAGTAAGCTCATAAAGCAGGCTTTTTCCAGCTCTTTATTTGCTGCCTACTGAAATGATGCTTTTGCCATTACTGTACTCAAACAAAGCTCTTGGTCTAGCTGGGAAACGAATACAAGAAGGATAACCTTAGCGGCTTTCATCCTGAAAGATCCCAGCTTTGAGCATTGGCCTGCTAAACCCCGGGTTGTGAGCTCAATCCTTGAGGGGGGCCATTTAGGGAACTGGGGTAAAAATCTGTCTGGGGATTGGTCCTGCTTTGAGCAGGGGGTTGGACTAGATGACTTCCTGAGGTCTCTTCGAACCCTGGTATTCTGTGATTCTAAAACACTTTAGAAACTGGAATTGTTTTTCCTGCCACTGAAATGCAGTTGCTTCTAGGATGAACCATGGCTTCTGTTTAATATCCCGCAGCAGTGCCACGCAGCTCTTGAGCAGAGGAAATGAAGAATTGGTCCGACTGAAACCGATGGAGTATTCAGTAATTACCCCAGCTCAAACTGGCCAGGATGTTGGGGTAAATAAATGCCTCTTCTTGAAAGAAAAATGCTGTGGATTTTAGACGACAGCAAGTGACCAGAACCCCAGGTCTAGGTATTGTCCCAAGCACCCCCAACGCTGCTGCGTACTGTGATAGCCCTCCACCCTGGTGTGATGTATGGGGGGGGGAGTGTCCCCTACTGAATCACCAAGCCCATTTCTTGCAGCACCTCAGCGATCTTCGGAGGCCTCCGATCTGAGCACTAACCTGCTTGTAACTTGCCTAGTGTGAGTGGAGTTTCTAGGGCATGGCTCTTAAAAGCAACTTGTCACAGCTGCGGGAAACAAGACGAGTAACTTTGTTGTATGCTGTGTTAATAGTCAGTCTTAATGATACAAACACACGGGCGGGGTGCCTGGCACCCTACTGGCACCAGGCCTGTTTATAGGGCTACCGACAGTGCTAAGTAATTATCTAAGTAAGGCCCTATCCAGACCCTTGCAACCCGACCTGAAGCCAGTGGGACCCGACGACAAACGTTGGGTGGAGTCGGTATAAAAACAACCCGACCTGCTCTGGCTCGGGCCAGGTCGTCTCAGATCCCCTCCTCCGGCCCATGGGATCGGCGCGGTGTCAGCTGCGTGCCCTGTTCCTGCCGGCGCCTTGCTGTGCTGTGCCCGCTGCGGAGGGAGGGTGCCGACAAGCTGCAGGGCCTTTCGCTCCGCAGTGCGGGCGGGACACAGCAAGGTGGTGGCGGCTGGCAGGAACGGGGCATGCGGTCGCCACCGCGCCGAGCCAACTGGCAGGAGGCGGCCAAAGGAGGATTGTGTGCACGGGGCAGCAGGAGGCTCCCGTGGGGCTGAGCCCCAAATCTGAGGCAACGGCACTGACTCAGGTTTGCGGGGAGCGCCTGCCCTTCAGTGCATGGTGCTGGGCCAGTGTGGGGGAACAGGCTGTGGGAAGATGAAAGGAGCAGCGGGGGAATTACCCTGGCGGCTCCATGGAGGAAACAAAGAAAATGGAGTCCAGGCCGGTGGTTAGACCTTGCAGCTCGCCCTGGATCTCAACCTGACAGGACCTGACTACAAGTGTCGGGTTTGGGTCAGGTATGAAAACTACGTGACACACATGGGGTCGGGTTTGGTTTGGACTGGCCGTGGTTTGGGTCGGGCTTTAAAAATAGGCCCAAGCAAACTTCTAATCCTGTGATGGCTTCCAGTGATTTCAGTGGCGCTCCTCGCGTGGGTGAAGTGAAGCATGTGAGTGTTTGCAGGAGCAGAGCCTTCGCCACATCCGTTCCCCAGCTCCAGGGAAAAGAGATGTTAGATTGTCCGGAAATGTTCATTTCTAGCAAATACGGTTTCAGACCTTCCCTTTAAAGGGTCCAAACCGTGGGCCAGATGCCCTCTCTGGGGCCAGGAAACCCCCCTGCAGAAGTGGGCCGGCAGCACTCCAACGCCAATCAGTAGATTTCTTGGTGTGGAAATCCTGAAGCCCGCTGTCGTCAAGGGATCAGGATGAGGTTAGCTGCTTGCCGGGGACGCGTTGTGCGAGGCCTCAGGAGCTATGAGGAATCGTGAATGATGGAGGAACTCCGGAGGCCTTCAATAGAAAACAAAGTGCCTGAGTGGCACAGAGGGGAGGGTGACGAGGAGAAATGTTCAGATTGAGGGATGTGTGTAAAGCACTCACAGGGCTAGACTGCGACGTCCGACTCTGAGGGGAGTAATTGCCAGTTCGAGGTATTGCAGGTCACCACCTTTACTTCCGTCAGCTCTTCTGTCTTGTGGCCGGGTCGCAGAAGGGACCGGGTGAGCTCTTTTCAGCTTTCACTCAGCGAGATACTGAAGCATATGCCTGACTTAGAGCATGTGGGTGGTCTGGTTGTCCTCAGTGGGCATCGTACTGGGTCACAGACTTGGCCCAAAGCAACACCCGCTGCCGTGGCGTCAGTCAGAATGGGCAATAATGCTGAGCGGGAGAGACCCAAATACAGGAAGAAAAGAGGAAGGGATTAAAACGGGGCAAGAAAACAGCATATACAATGGTGCAGAGGGCTAAAAATCCAGACTTCTGTTTCCGGGAGACGAAGCGGCAGATTAGCTATATCTGACTTCCCCTAATGTCGGCCCTGATCCTGCAAACAGTTAGTCGTGCCAGCGAGACCACTCATGCACTCACATGTGAACGTGAATGCAGAGTCCAGCCCTTAGAAGTCAAGGAACGTCTAAGCTTAGCAGTTTTAAAGGTCCGTCAAATAGCGCCTGCTTGGTCAGTTTCACTCTTAGTAGTCTCGATCTTGTGCACTAGCACGGGCTGGGATGGTTACCTTGTTTGCAATTTTTTTCAGAGCTGTTTTGTTGTTGGATTTAAAAGCAAAACCCAGGGCTGGTTTAGTAAACGCTTCTTTAAAACCATACTTTAGACCTATGTTTAGTGTTCACTTACCTCTGAAGAACCTAACCACTGCGGGACGTAGGATATAGAGCTAGACAGAGGGTTAGATAGTGGGGTGGATTAGAGCAATGATGTATAATAATAATACAGGGCACTCACACACACACTTCATCCAGGGGTCTAAACTCCCTGCTCAGAGGTGAGGGCTAATATTCCTGTTACGGAGCATCTGTGTAATATTTTTCACCCCTGGATTACAAAGTGCTGTACTCAAGCAGGAAAGTTATGAGCATCCTCATTATCTACTATCTGGTGAAACTGATGCATAAAGAATTTAGGTGACTTGCCCAAGGGCGAACCGCAAAGTCAGTGGCAGAGGTGGAAGGGGAACCCAGGTCTCCTGACTTCTAGTCGTGGGCTCTATTTACTGAGCCATGCTGCCCCCTTGTAACAGGAAGTAACATTCCCATTTTGTGAGTGGGGAAACCGAGGCACCAAGGACTGAGCGCCTCAGCTCCCCTTGATTTAGCCGTCGTTGTGGGTGCTCAGCCTTGGAATGATCTGCCTGCAGTGACCCTCTGAGTCAGTAGCAGTCACAGGAAGCCAAAGCTCTCATTGCCGGTGCCTGGTCCTTTTCTGCTGTCGTCACCGCAGTCCGTCAGCACTAACAAACGTTGCCAGGGTGAGGTTAAAGCATTGTCCCTGTTTTACAAAAGAGGCACCAAGAGATGAAGTGACCTGCTCAGGGTCACACAGGATATATCTGCACTGCACACGCTGACTCACTTTGAGCCCAAGCCCCCCCCTTCCGTCAGCACGTACATCAATCTGACTCGACTTGGCCAGCACTCAGGACCAGGGTTCTAGGACCCTGCTGCGGAGGTGGGTCAGAGCCCAAGTCCTACTGTGACTGGTCCAACCCCTGTCATTTTGCAGGGTGGACCCAGCTGAAGCCCCAGACCCGAATCAGGAAGTCTGCCTAGTATGGGCTTGGAACCACCCAGTCCACCATCCTGGGTCCCACAGACCTGGGTTTATAATGCAATGTAGACATACCCCCAGGGCATCTGTCGTCATGCCAGGAATCAAACCCAAATCTCCTGCTGCTCAGGCCGATGCTATAAACCAGGGGTTCAAAAACTTTTTTTTGCTGGGCTCCCCCTTTGAAAATATTTCAGGCTGCGATGACCCCTGTGATAGCAAATGACTGTACATATTCATAGGGGCATACTCCTGGTATTTCCACCCTTACTTCTGCACTGCTGCTGCTGACGGCGGCACTGCCTTCAGAGCTGGGCAGCTGGAGAGCGGCTGCTGCTGGCCGGGAGCCCAGATCCGAAGGCAGCGCCCTGCCAGCACCATTAAGAACGCCATCTTTGCCTCCCCCTAGTGATTGTGATACCTACCCTTCTCCCTCTCTTCACGGCAATATTTTTTGTGATCTCACACCACCCCCACACAATAGCCTTGCAACCCCGGTTTGGGTCAGGACCCCCAGTTTGAGAAATGCTGGTCTAACTGCAAGATCATCCCTCCCTGCTAGCCACCCTTGTCTCCTGCTAGAGCCTACAGCCTGTATCTGCCATGCCAAGTCGGCTGGATTCAGAGCAGTTCGCTAGGTTAAACAGGTCTCTGTCGGGAGGGAGAGGGGCTAATGTTTCTGGTAACAAGACTAACTTAGTTTGCTCAGATCTTCTGTGCATGGGTGTCGGTGCAGGGTTTAGGTGTGAAAAGCCTGATTTCAAGCTGCCTCTCCTGAGCAGACAGCGTGACAGAGGCCCGAATAATTCCCTATCTAGAAATGTTCTCCAATTTCTAGCATTTTAAAAAAAACCACCACACTATTTCATCAGATTACAGAGAAGAGATTTTCTTGGTTCTCTGCCCCGGGAGCTTCTGGGAATTATGTGGCGACGACGAATGATGTATTCCAGCTTCTGACATTTAGCGTCTGCTTTTCCTGCCCTGAAAGCACTTCCTATTAAGATTCACAATCTCCCCAGAACATTTGTGAGGCTTTCTCTGCGTTTAAATCACTGTTGTGAGTAGAAGCTGGTCTGTGCTGCAGGTGGCCTTCTGCAGCGATATGTAATTATTTTCTCAGACCTCTGACCTGAGGAGAGATTGCCGTGTGCTTTTAATACAGGTAATCAAAGGGGAATCAAAATGTTTCGCTGCATCTTATTGGTGGGTCAGTTCAGAGAGAAGTCAGACAGTTCTCTGGAACCACCCGATTATTAGAAGCGGACTGGGAGTCAGGAGATCTGGGCTGAGTTCTGAACTCTGTCACAGACTCTGTGGTATCATGGGCAAGTCATTTAGTTGCTCTGTGCCTCCGTTTCCACATTTGCAAAATGGGAATAACCACCCTTCCTTTCTCCCACCTCTGTCTATTTAGCTTGTACATTCCTTAGGGTCTTTTAGTGTGTGCGTGTGTGTGTGTGTACAGCATCTAGGCCGATGGTGCCCTGTCTTGGCTGGCACTTTTTGGTAGTGCGGCAATAAGAGTAATTGAGAAAAAGAACTGAAGAAAGTCAAAGGCAAATAAAGGCTTCTGCAAGTAATGACCTGCTTTGCTGGACGTTTAGATCAGTGAAGTGCACTTGGTACCAAATCTGCCCCCTTTTAAATGCTCAGAGCCTAATTTCAGACATGACAACGTCAGCCCTGCATGATGTGGCTTGAATTTCCCATAAATGTGGCCACGGGTCTAACACGTGCTATAAGTCACACTGGGGTCTCAAGGGGGCATAATGGCGAGATGTTGGTTAATGACGTTATTGGTAACGCTTGGATTTATTACCAGCATTGGGGTTTATAAAAACATTGGCGGAGAAGATTGTACACTAGGAGTTGGCCTCCAGGGCTCTGTTCCCAGCTTTGTTATGCTTCATGTGTGCGCTTGAGGTAGCCACTGTGCCTCACTTTCCTTTTCTATAAAATGGGGATAACAACACTGCCAGAGACAATCCACGCCTGCCAATAGTGGGAGGGCCAGAGTGAGGGCAGCCAGCTTCAGCAGTGTTACTGAGCATGCTTGTTTTCCACCCTCCCCCTATGTTTGCCGACACAGGCTTTGGCCCAGTATAATCTACTGCTGAAAAGCACTGTCGGAGAGCTAGGTATTTTTAATTGGTATTTGCGGTGTTCCCTCTAATTTTTCCCACCCATGTGTGGAATGAATTTTGTTATGTGCACCCCTCCATATTGGTGCACATAACAAAATTCATGTGGTGGGGGAGAGTCTCTCCTCTCTTTTTTTTTAAACTCCGATTCATTCTGTTCTTCCTCCTTTTTTCTTGTCCATGTTGAGGTGTGTTGACACTTGCTCGAGTCTTCTCTTCCTCTAATGCCCGTCTCTTCCCTACAGTATTTAACATAATAGAAGGTGACTTGATTTCTCCATCTTCCCTGGCTCTTGCTCATCTCCTCCGAAAACCATGACCCGGCTTCTGTGGCTATCACTTTCAGAGCGGGGAGACTGAAGAATGCAGCTCAATACGTTTTATGATCCGATCTATCATTGTAAAGCTAACCAGGGGTTGAAATGAAAACCTTCGCTACCCTGTTTCCTAAGCGAGGGGTTGCTGGGAAACCAAAATGTAGCAATCTCCTTTATATTCAGCATCTAATACTAATTGTTTTCGGCTGCTACATCTCCTGGGGGAATCTTCAGAGCAGCAGGGCCTGCCTCTGGGGACCTTTTGTAAGGGAGTTTGTATTGTTTTGAGCGGTCATGCAAAAATATACCCCATCATCATCCTGAAAGTCAGTTGCACTTACAGGACCCTTTTCATCTTCACAGCCACATCTGATCAAATACAATCAGCTGTGTTCTTTGGTTTTCCATTGCCATTGAAACTCTCTCTCCTTTTGAAGGAAATGCAATGGCAGAACATTGGAGATATAAAAGATTCACTTAAAGATCCAGAGAGTTACTCATCTTTCTGCTGACAGTGGAATCCGCACTGGCACAACCTGGGTCCCGGTTGCCCCGGAGGGGCTTGCCCACAAAAGAAGATACAAACCTACTATAGCTGACAGTCTAACAATGCCTGTGGATAGGTGGTGGTGGTGACTAGTTCTGTAAGAGCCCTCATCATGGACCAGGTCCCTGTGGTGCTAAGCGTCGTACGAACACAGAGCAAAATGATGGTCCCTGCTCCAAAGAGTTTACAATCGGAATTTTCTTCAGGGTTTGAACCCAGGTTCTCCTGCCTCAGTTGCTTGAGCTAAAGGACTGGGTCCATTTGCTTGAAGACTCTTAAATCACTTTCTGTGGACCAGCCACTACGGGAGGACAGAGAACCAATGACAGAATGCGGATTACTGAACACATGGCTTCAAAAATGTTTGAGAGAGTCAGCTGGGCAAATCAAGGCTTATCTACCGGTAATTCATGCAGGGTGCTGCACCTATGAGAACTCTAAGGAAATAGATCAAGAGTCCTTTCTCCCTTGCATTAATCTCCGATCCGTTTTAGGGACTTATTATCTCAGCACCTTATGATCTTTAATGTATTTATCCTCACAAAACCCCAGTGAGGTTGAGCAGTGCTGTTATCCCCATTGCAGATGGGGAAGTGAGGCCCAGAGAAATGATGTGATTTGCCCAAGGTCACACAGCAAGTTTGTGGCAGAGGAGGGAATCGAACCTGTGTCTCGCTCCATATTTGTGGTTCTGAATCAGCAGCCTGACTTTCAGAGGTGCTGAGTACCGGCAGCTCCCCTTCACAGCAGTGGCACATGTAGATACTTGGCTCCTCTGTAGATCAGGCCTGTTTTTGAGGTGCTTAAGTATGGATTTAGAGAACATTGTTCACCCACGGAGCCCAAACCGTTTCACCGAAGGGAGGTCAGTATCATTATTCTCATTTTACAGATGGGGAAAACCGAGGCAGAGAAGCGCCGTCATTCGCCCAAGGTCAGTGGCAAAGCTGGAATAGAACTCTGGTCTCCTGACTCCTCACCCAGGGCCATCTTGGCTGGAACATTGGCTCATCGTTAGCTGGCCTTTGACTTCAGGTGGAAATTGAATAGACAAAGCAGCGTTGCTAGCCTGGCCTTTTCATTTCCACCTAGCTTGGTCCTGCTTAGTCACTCTTATCCAGATGGTCTCAATCGGGCGCTTCACAAAGGGGAAAGGTTAGGGAGACGTTTTATTGTTTTCCTTCCACGGCAAACACAAACCAAGCTTGTAAGTCAACAGTGGTGTAAATACAACACAGGGAAGGCTAACCCTGTTCAAGTAAACATGTTCAAGGGCTGCAAACGGTCCTATGGGTCTTTCCCTTCTTGCCAAGCCCCAATGTTCAATACGTCACAAGGCTGGCATACAAATCATGAGATATAAATAAATAAATAGGAGAGATTGATAAGACTGGGACTTTTCAGCTTGGAAAAGAGACGACTAAGGGGGAAATATGATAGGGGTCTATAAAACCATGACTGGTGTGGAGAAAGTAAATAATGAAGTTTTATTTACTCCTCATAACACAAGATCTAGGGGTAACCAAATGAAATTAATAGGCAGCAGGTTTAAAACAAACAAAAGGAAGTATTTTTTTTTTCACACATCACACAGTCAACCTGTGGAACTCCTGGCCAGAGGATGTTGTGAAGGCCAAGACTATATCAGGGTTCAAAAAAGAACTAGATCAGTTCATGGAGGATAGGTCCATCAATGGCTATTAGCCAGGATGGGCAGGGATGGTGTCCCTGGCCTCTGTTTGCCAGAAGCTGGGAATGAGCAACAGAGGATGGATCACTTGATGATTACCTGTTCTGTTCATTCCCTGTGGGGCCCCTGTCGGAAGGCAGAACACTGTGCTAGATGGACCTTTGGTCTGACCCAGTACAGCCGCTTTTATGAAATGCCGCTGATTGGGCTGGTGACTGATCATTCGTCTGCTTTCATCAGCAGTCCCATGTGACGGTTTTATTTCATGCTCTATGTCAGCGCAGGCCTGAAAGGTCCTAAATCGGTATCAAAGTTAGGGTGACTGGCCTATAATTCCCCGGCTCCTCTTCGTACCCCCTTTTCAAGACAGGTACTACGTTTGTCCTTCGCCCGTCCTCTGGGACCAATATTTCCCCTGCAAAGCTGAGACTGAGAAGGCCAATACACGAAGAAGATGCTAGCGTCTGAAGCGTTGACAGATCAGTAGTTGTGCTGAGCATATCGGCGGAGGGAGAAGGGGAGCATATGCTTATCTCTTTTTAGTAGCAGCCCTAGATTCCAACAGTCTGGGTTTTTGTGGGTTAAAAAAGATACTACGCCAGTGTGCGGGTTGGGAAGGGGGTGATGGGTGGTTAAGTCTTCTACCACAGTGGGCCCACCTTTTTGTGATGAAATCTGTCTTGGCTTTATTTGGGGAATGGGTCGGAGCTCGTTAATTACAATTCAGAAAGGAGCGAAACCAGCAGTTACTGGGGATTTGCCTCTAGAACAGACCCAACCGAGGCTATGGCCCTGAACCGGCACTCTGCATTGTTAGGGAGGATTGAGTTCACGTGTGATAAATGAGTGTAACGAGGCAGATGCGCATTGTGCTAGGCGCTGTACAAATTCATAACAAAGAGCCAGTCCTTGCCCCAATCTGGGAAATGGGGGAGGCTTGGCTGACCTGGAGTTCCAGGAATAGACGGGCACCTATGGAATTGTGTATGGCTTTGAGATATGGTGAGAAAGGGAGGGGACAGGATCACGCAAACAGCAAAAGCTGAGTTTTGCAGACTCCAAAAACAAACAGTAGTTTGAGTTGGTTGCCAGGATGCTGAGCAGAACAGCACCTCTTCCTTGGGTCTAAAAATCCAGGTTTTCGATCCCTGGTGACATCAGGTTTTTCTGACCTGAAATCTTCCTCTTTTTATTACTGGCATTTAAGCGAGCTAACATATGTTCCGGCAGACGTGAAGGCCTATCATTAAACCATTTCATCCCTTTCCACCGCCGAGCAATAATGGCAGATAAGTGGTTTTATGACTCTTTGAATACGTGGAAGGTGATTGCTCCTCCTAGAAGTGAAGTGAGATCTACTTAAGAGGAAATTATGGGTTGCTGCCTGGCTGTTAAGGGGAGGAATTGTTCACCTGGGTATAGAAGCACAAGTATGTGTAAAGTAGTAGAAATACATAAAATAAAAGGCGACCAGGGTATAGTATTAAAGGCGCTGAAGGGAGGTGGTCTTGCCCATTTAATTCTCCCATATGGCTGTTTACACTGAAAAAGAATGGTGCTATGGTTAATGCATTATATTGGGTCTTGGGAGAGCTGGGTTGAATTCTGTGGCAGACTCCCTGCATGGCCTCAAGCCAATCACTGAATCACCTGGAGCCTCAGTTTCTCTTCTCTAAAATGGAGATGATGATAATGCTTTCTTCCACTGTTCATCTTCTCTGCTGAGACTGGAAGGGCTTTGGGGCAGGGACTGTCAGCTACTCTGTGTTTCTACAGTGCAAGGGGACCCTGGTCTCAGCCTCTAGGTGCTACCCTAGTGCAAGTAAAAAGAATACACGGCACTAGAGCAAAACTTTACGTGAACAAGTTTTCCATTCCAGATGTTTACCTTTGTCACTATATAGTAATACTTCGCTCTCATATAGGGCTTTCCTTGCATAGACCTCAAAGCACTTTACAAAGGAGGGACTTCCCTACAGGGGGGAAACTGAGGCATGAGGAGAGACTTTCCCGAGCTCACCCAGCAGGCTAATGGGAATAGAACCCAGGTCTCCTTAGTCCCCGTCTAGTGCTCTATCCACTAGGCCACGCTGCGTCCCTTGTATATATATAAACATAAAATCTTATGTATGTATGTAGCCATGAACAAATGTTACCCTGCTTGATCACTTTATTTCAAACTCCCTGCATTTAGAACAAAATCTCCTCCTGAATCTGTTTTTAACAGATCTGGGGGAAAGAATTTCAAAGCAGCATGTGTGGGTGTTTGCTTTGCAGCACCTGTTTTTTCCTGAATCTGTGGGAGCTGCACGGTTAAAACCCTGCATGCCTCCCTTGAAAACAGACTTGGTTATGTCGATTCAACCCACCTGCAAAGAGATCCGGTGTCAGGAAGCATTTGTCTGAGCTGTTGCTACGAAATGTCACTGCCTCGCACCCTCTCTGTAAGCCATTTACAATCAGCCTGATCTTGGGTTTTTCTCTCTGCCTAATTCGCTTGAAAGGTCACTGGAAACCTCTCTGAGGACGCTTGTCTCATTATAGCACTAGGAGAGTCTGTGGGTTTGAAAAACAGCAGAATGTGCCCAGTGGAGAAGCAGGGTTAGAATTATCTCATTTAATGGACTGAAGTAGATATGCACAGGAAGGCAAATGCATGCGTCATTCCAAAGGGTTTGTGCAGTACATTGAAACTTGCATTAAGGACTTCACCTTCCGATGGACCCACTGGACACTTCAGCGAGGATTGGTACAAACAGAATCATGAGTCCCGTGTTGGTCTCTCAGTGGCTTCCCTAAGGAATGTGATTATTTAAAAAAAAAAAAAAAAGTCTCTTCTAACTTCGCAGCCCCGCAAACTCAACCTGGGATCTGAGAGTCAAGCTGAGTCCTTTTCTCCTCATTCGTTGTCTATTGTAATAGAGGCCAAACACTGCTCTCAATTGCACCTCTACTACTTCATTGTTTGTAGCTGGAGCTCTCGGCAACACCTGCTTGTGGTGGGTTTGCACAGGTGTCCGTGCCTGGAGCTTAGTAAACACAAGAGGGAGTGGAATCCAGCTCGCTTGCTGAGCTGTGTTGGCTGCACTTCGCTCCTGCAGCAGCCAAACTTTGTTTCTGTCACTCACATGAGTGGCTGTGACTCTGAATCTGAGGCGAAGGGTTGGTCCGTCCCGCAGTCGGAGGTGTGACCAGAGCACGTGTAGACATGCTCACGCCAATAACAATGAAGCTGTGGCAGCCCTGCCCAGGACCCTGGGTATGTACTCAAGTGAGTGGCTCGCCTGTGCCACCGTGGCATTGCTGCTATTGATATTGGAGCTAGCTGGATCGGGTATGCTGCAGTCACGCTTCTGAGTGCAGTGTAGACCAATCCCCTCAGTGAGTTGTCAAGCTGTGGCCAAGCAGGGAGCTTAACCTGGGTTCCCAACGCCACGGCTAGTCCTAGCCACTGGGCCATCCTTCTTCTGTATTCCGGTGAGGAGCAGGAGCACAAGAGATCAGTTGTTAACCCTTAGTGTCCCAGTCACTGCTAATGGTTGCGATGGCTGTGGTCTTCTGAGTGCCAGCAAGTCAAGGAAGCAGCCACCATAGTATCCAATACAAATATGCTGCTAACCGATGTCTTCATGTAGCGTGATGGTGTAGTAAGAAGCTGCTCATTGGCCTACGTTCCTGTCATTCACTAACCGAAGGAGCCGGGCTGAAGATAGTGTTTAGTTCCGTGGTGCAGTGATACCACCAAGGAACTGTATTCTGTGGTCTAAGTTGGTTACAGCCACAGCACCTCTGCAGGACTGCACCTGGCTTTTTAGTCTGCCCCGCCTCCTAACCTGCTGCTTGGTGCTGATATGCAACTGGGGTGACGCATTTAAGGGCATTTCAGTTGTGCTGGGGCATAGAAATGAATCCTGGAGTGATGACTGGAGTAACGAAAGCCACAAACAATTCAAGTAAACGTAAAAGTCTGAATTTGAAGGGGAACAAAAGGGAAAATTATCTGCCTTGGACTCTCCTTCCACAGAGATGATGGAACCGACATGTAAAATCTCCCTATCAATATGCTTTGTCTTTTCTTTCAGGTAAAACAGATAATGGAAGAAGCCGTCACCAGGAAATTTGTGCATGAAGACAGCAGTCACATCATCGCCTTATGTGGTAAATGATACACTTGCAAAGCGGTGCAGCTAACCGGTGGTCTTTCTTCTTAATTTCCTTATAAAATCAATGTTTGTTCCCTGGGGGGTGTAAGTGCACCACTGTTGCATTGCGAAAGCAGAGATCCGAATGTTATAGAAGTTAGGAAATTCAGAATTCAGCCCCTTCCTCCACCCAGCTACCTCACATTTAGCTCCTTTGATGTTCTCGTGACAATGATCACATACCCCAGTATCTGAGAAGTGGCGTGGTCCAGTGCATGGGGTTCTGGGGTTGGACTGAGAAAAATCTTCATTCTATTCCCATCTCGGCCACTGACTCTCTGCAAGTCACTTCTCTCTCTCTCTCTTCCCGCTACCCCCCATCCTTTGTCTGAGTTGTCTATTTAGATTGTAAACTCTTTGTGGCAATGGTGATCTCTTCACTATATGTTTGTACTGTGCCTAGCACACTGGGGGCCCCCAGTAATCAGAGCATTCCTGGAGGTGGCAGTGTGGGTTAGTGGGCTGAGCAGAGGTCTGGGAACAGGAAATAATTCTTGGACAAGTCATTTAACCTGTCTGTGCTCGTTTCTCCATCATTAAAATCGGGATAGCCACCTACCCTTCATATGACTGCTATGAAGACGGCCTGCTTGTTCAGCGCTTTGAGAATACAAAATGCTAGATGTGGGCTAAATATTGTTTGTAAGCAGCCTAGTTTTCTTAGAAGTAGGCTGTGAAGAGAGTTTAGTAGGTGCCTTGAAAAATGACCCTCTGCGTTTTGAGAGATGGGGATAGCTAGGGCATTGTATCCGTACTAATAACTAGGACTCTTACAGCTTTGTCCTGGGTGATATTTTTGCACCTGTGAGATTTGCCTGTCCATTTTCCATCCATTTCCAGGGTGTTCAAATCTCCTGGGCAACTTTGAAAATTTCACTCTTGGCCTTTTGTATATGTAATGCAGTTGTCCTCATCTACAGGTGATACAAAATAGTATGCATCAAGCCACATGCTTCAGGTCACAGAGCTCTCTAATTGGAAGGGTGCATTGATTTCTCCATCTAAAGTTCCTCCTTCAGAAGACTCATTCCTTTTTGCATTGCTAACATCGATTTTCCCAGCAAAACTGACTAACTTAATGAATAGGTAGCCTGGGCTGGGTGAAAACACTTTAATTACCACCTTTGACTGCTCTTTGCCATCTTGCACCATCCCTCATAAACACAGCACACATGTACTTAATTAAAAATGGACCCATGAAACCTAATCAAGGCTCCCACGGAGTAATTCTAATACCTTTTCATTTAAAGTTCCTCTGGGTCAAATTAAGCCTTGTCATAACACTGTTGATTCCAGCTGTGTTATATCCAAGACGGATTTGATAGTTTGAAGGGACTTAACTTATTACAAGAGGTGGTGGAAGGAGAGAGGTTTCCGTTCAGAATTGTGCGTGGTGAGGGGTCAACCTCCCTTTCCTGCGTTACAGACCCAAATATAACGGCATTGAGCTAGTTCCCGAAAACCAGAAAGAGATACTGACCATAGCTACAGTTATCCGAGTTGAGTAAAGTGCTAGTCAACAAAGCGGTATCAATACTGGCAAGCAAGTAGAGAGATTTAAAATTCTTTGACACACTTGTGAGTATCAAAGTTCAGCTTGGAGGGGGAGGGGCTCACCCTCTGAGATCTTCCCGTTGCAGCAAAGGGTCTGATTCAGCCACCTATATTCCCATTAAGAAGTGCCTTCATCCGTGAGTAGTCCCACTGGCTTCACTGGCACTATTTGAGGAATAAGGTGCTATATGGTATGAGTAAGGATCGGAGGCGGAGGTGAGCTGGGCGGGGACCGGGGAGCTGGGCTGCCGGTGGGTGCTCAGCACCCACCAATTTTTCCCCATGGGTGCTCCATCCTTGGAGCACCCAGAGAGTTGGCGCCGAAGGCGCCACTTTTGATGAATGTGGTCAGTGCGGGAGTGGCCGCTCCCCCTGCTCCTCCCCTAGCTACGCTCCTGGTAAGGATGGCAGTCTCTCGCCCAAAATGCCTTTCCAAAGGGTGTGGTCTTTCAAGAATAGAAATAGTAAAAATCAGGTAGGGTTTTTGATGCCTATGCCATCCATTTGGCTAGAGGATGTTTCAACTCTTCTTTGGCACATTTTACTTTCCACGGCAGTGTTAGCCAAGTGCAATATTCTATACATGAGTATTTGTGCAGCTGGTCATGATCTAAGGCAGACACTTAGACACATGCTTAGTCCCACTGGAGATTCTTCCTCAAGAACATCAAAACGGCCAGACTGGGTCAGGCCAATGCTCCATCTAGCTCAGTCTCCTGTCCTCTGACGGTGGCCAATGCCAGATAATTCAGAGGGAATGAACAGAACAGGGCCATTATCGAGTGATCCATCCCCGGTGGTCCAGTCCCAGCTTCTGACAGTTAGAGGTTTAGGGACACCCAGAGCATGGGCTTGTGTCCTTGACCATCTTGGCTAATAGTTATTGATGGAGTGTCCTCCATGAACTTGTCCTCTGTTCTTGAGACTTAAAGGCAAGAGTTTACAATAAGAAAATAGTTTAACATAATCAGGAAAACTCCTCAGCATAATGACCATCTCACTCCTAGGGGTATAGATGGCAGTCTTCCCAAAGGCACCTGAGCGGAGGGGGAGAAAGCTGTAGTTAACCCCGTGCGTAACAAGGGCCAGGAAGAACTCCTGCCCCCTCAGCAGAGATGTCAAAGTTTAAATGTGTACTGAGATAAAACTCCCCTCTCGCCTCTGGAGAGTGGTTGCTTCGGATTTGGGTTGAGGTCCATGCCTGTGGCGGTGCGGTTAAACTTACACTGTCTGTGCTGGTGGATAAATAGAACTGCGTGGCCAGTTTCTCAAAAGAGCTCAACTCCAATTGAGAAGATGAGATGTGGGGTGATAAACTCTGGTCCCTTCATTTAGGTGGCTAAACTGGGTGCTGTTGGGTTCCAGGCTCTCTTGAATATCCAGCCCACGCTTGCAAAAATCTGGCACTATTCACCAGGATTGGATACACCCTCTGCCCCAGACCCTCACCCCTTACACCAACCACATATTGCTGGGAATTAAAACTTGTTTAAATTGCAAAGGAATGTCTGCCCATAAATCCTTGCCTCCCCTCTACTGATACTTTAAATACCCTTTGACGTGCGATCAGATTTAGCCGCGGGAGATACTCACTAGCCTGTGGAGAATATCCATCGAAATTCCTCTCTCGGATTTCATGGCACACGGGTCCTGTGGCTAAAAATATCTAACGAAGTATTGATAGTGGCGCAGAGGTTCAAATAGTGGAAGCTGAAGCTGGCTTTAAAAGCCTGTGCGGTTGTTTGAAGAAATAAATATTGATGGCAGATCTTGAATGCAAAGTGCTAAGGATCACAATTTCTTTTCGCTTGCGAGCTTCGTGTCTGGAAAGCAAGATTCTCATTCCCACTTTCACTGAGAGAGGGTGATTCTCCTCTGCAAATATGGCTTCCTGGGGTGTCTATGGTTATTGTGTGCCAAGGATAAATTGCTCAAGTTTCAGGTAACAGATGTATACGTTTCCAGACCTGCAGACGCACCATGGGACTGATTTTTTTTTTCTCCCCCTCAAGGCACCTAAAAGGAGTTGAGTGCCCAATTTCCATTGAATTTCAGTGGAAATTGGACAACAGAATTTCATAAGATGACTAAAAATCCCAGCCATAGAATCTGCAGGTCAAATTCTGCCCTAAATCCACCGTGAGGCGTTGTGAGGACTTATCAGTTGAGATTAAGTAAACAAAATGGCTTCAATCTCATATTGGATTTAGGTAAACAGAGATGGTGGAAGCTTTGCAGCTTTGTGTACATGGCCTCTCAGATTCCCCTCGCATATAGTGACTTCATTCATTTCAGTCACAGAGGGCCTACGTTTCACACACATTGAGGGTCCTCTTGTTTTTCCTGTTGAAAATGACTTCCGCTGGAAATTCTCTGCGATGGCAAATTCATGATTAAGTGATGAAAACTACAGGAAGGAATCCCGCAATGTCCTGCATGAATAATAGGTGTGTCCCTCTAGTTTGGGGTCTTTATCACACATTGTGTCCCCCGTTTAGGATGTAGCAATATGAGTGAATGAGAGACTGTGTGTGTATTGCATATATTATTCCCCATAGTAACTATATGTTTATACTCTATTGATAGGAAGGGTAGCCCAGTTGTTAGGGAACTAGCCTGGGACGTGGAAAACCCAGGTTCAAATCCCTGTTCTGCCACATGCTTCATAAGAATGGCCCTACTGGGTCATATCAAAGGTCCATCTAGCCCAGTATCCTGTCTTCCAACAGTGGCCAGTGCCAGGTGCCCCAGGGGGAATGAACAGAACAGGTAATCATCCAGTGATCCCCTGTCACTCATTCCCAGCTTCTGGCAGACAGAGGCTAGGGACACCATCCTGGCTAATAGCCATTGATGGACCTATCCTCCATGAATTTACCTAGTTCTTTTTGAACCCTGTTATGGTCTTGGCCTTCACAACCTCCTCTGGCAAGGAGTTCCACAGGTTGACTCTGCATTGTGTGAAGAAATACTTCCTTTTATTTATTTTAAACCTGCTGCCTATTAATTAATCCTGCTGCCTATTCCTGTTTGACCTTGGTCAAGTCACTTATTCTCTCAGTGCCTCAAGGGATAATAGCACTGCCCTACCTCCCAGGGGTGTTGTGAGGATAAATACATTAAAGATTTTGAGGTGCTTAGATACTGTGGTAATGGTGGCCAGATACATACCTAAAGTCCTTAACCAGCCTCAGTATCAGAGCACCTTCCAGTAATGCATTAAGCCAGTGGTTCCCAAACTTTAACAACCCTGTCACTAAAATGTCAAGTCTCGCGAACCCCCCTCTTAAAAATGAATATTCCCAGGGATTTTCTCCTTTACCTGAGTATAAATTATAAACGCAGTGATCTTGGAAATATAACATTTATTTTATGACATGCTTATTACACACTATTTTTTATTAATTATTATTTATCATTACAGTATTTTTATTATATTATGAAAACGGCAACACTCTTCCAAGATCTCACTTTTGTAGCTTGTATCACTTTGAATAAGCCTGTTATAAGACAAGGCTCCTGTGTTTCATCAAGGAGTATCAGATGTGAAACAGCAGGAAGGTATTTAAGAAGCCAAATCAAAGAGTTCCTCCTACACACTCATTCAGGTCTTGAGCAGTCCAGGCAAACAACTCCCGTTACAACAAAGCTTAAACTTGTTCTTCATAATCATTTTAAAAACAATACTAGCTGCCTATTTAATTTTAAAAACAGCAAAAAATATCTGCCTCTCTTTCCATTTCTTATAAGGAGTCTTGAAGTTTAAATCTCCTCAGTGTGATCGATATGGTTGCTTTGATCTGCTTAGCTCTTGGAAGTCCAGGGGCTCTGGGGTCCTGGCCCCGTGCTGCCCGGGGTCCCTAGGGACAGCTCTGTCCACCTTTAGGGAATGTTTTCCCGAGAACCCCCTGTAACATTTCACGAACCCCCAGGGGTTCACGAACTCCAGTTTGGGAATTACTGCATTAAGCCGTGTGACTAACTTCTGTAAGTATACATTGATGCTGGGACCCACATTCTTGTCTGTTTCCTAGATGGTTATTGAAGATCCGTATGTATATGATATAAAGTCGTCGTTGGCTACATTTAATCCCCTGGGTGAGGGTTTAGTTGCTATTTTGATCCCTGTGGGATCCCGGGAACTGAGATGATTAAATCTGGTCAGTGCGCACTGTTCAAAAGTTGTGGTTGGATTGAGCTGTCTTTTAAAAATCAGCCGGATCCTCTCGCTCACCTTCTCAGTGGAATGATCGCTTTGCGGTGTCTGCGATGGTGGGCGATTGACATAACTTGGTGCTGATGCTTGTTACGTTGGTTCATCTCCTTTTTGAGGCTTGAAGCTTGTGATGACTGGGTAGAGTTGTCTGGCCCTTCGGAAGATACTTATGTCAAAAAGTTGGCCAGCTTGTCACGTGTGGCAGAGGATTTATTAAGGACTAAATTGTCCCGTTAGGCACGGGCCTGAATAAGACACAGCAGACTCAGACACACTCTTCAGAAATTCCTCCCCGGGCTCCCCTTGTGCTGGGGGATGGGAGAGAGAAATCCTTCCCCTGTCTCCCCCTCGCCCACCCACCCACTACTTCCCTGCACTTGGTCAAGTTAGTAGGACCAAGCTAGCCCATACTATGTATTTTATGGACCTCTTTCTCCTTATTGTTTGTGGTTGATGCACAATAGCACCGTCTTTTGGAGTGGGTGGCTTTGCAGCTGTTGCTCTTTGAGGCTCTGCTTAGTGGGTGCCTGCATTTAAAAAAAATTCTTTATTTTTTAATTCCATTAGACACTGTTTTAGTTCCTCATCTGTAAGACAGGATGAAAAATAATACTTCCCTTTGCCTTTCTTGTGAGCATAGATCCTGATCCTCCACAGAGCACCACACTGGCAGACCTCTGCTGACTTCAGTGGGCGGTCTGCATTGTTTCACGTCATAGTATCAGGGCCTTAGATTTTAAGTTTTCTGGGGGAGGGACTTTTCCTGATTATGTACACGTACAGCATCTCACAAGTAGCAGTACTGCCAAGCCTAAGCATTTAAAAAAAACAGGAACCAGGCCTCAACAATCATGAGATTTAGAAAAAGTAAATTTGGGGTTGTTTTTATTTGCGTTGCAGTTTATCTGGATCACGTTTATTTGCGTTTCTCTGCAGTCAGGAGGGTTAGAAATTTGCTTAATTTTTTTAGAAATGATGACCAAGTTTCTCACTGACTCCAGAAGCTAGAGTTTGAAGGTTAGCACCAAATATCACGAGGGGCATGAAAAAACGGTGCAATATGGCTCTGATCTCGTCTGGAACGTGAAAGGTTGTGTGCAGTCACCTCTCAACATAGTGTTTAAAATAGAGGGGGGGATGGCAAGGGCTAAAGCCACGTGATATCAGTATAAAATATGCAAGCAGCCTCTCATTTTCCATACCGAGTGCACTGTCTGCTACCCAGTTTGTACTCCTGCCTTGCAAAGAAAGATTAGCCAGTGTAATGTCTGTGTAAGGGGGAGAAAAGGCAGCTGTTAGTATCTGATAAAACCCTTCATCTGAAATTAAGCATCGCTGTCAAAAATTCCTGTTGCCGTCCCCCATCCCCAGCTGGGCTCTTGTTCTCAGTGTGTGATACTGTGTCCTAAGGAGTGAGTAACTCTTCATTAGCCAGTTTGCTGTTGCTAGGCAGTCTTGATTAGCCTAAGAAAGTATTCTGACTTGAAGCGGAGCTGCTGCTTTGAACGTAAGAAGAGACCATCATTAACTCTGTACAAGGACTAGGTGAAGCTGGATGTTTCGATATCACCTTCGCTAATTGAATAGAGAAACCACAGTGTTTCCAACAGACTTGGCTAAACAGTGCCTGGCTGGGCCCTGTTTTAGGTTTTCCAGCTCTGTCTCTCTCTCTCTCCAGGAGATTTATTCTCCCTCTATTTAAAACTCAGTATGTGAGTAACTTGCCGCAAGTTGTCTTTTTATAAATATAGACTACTTGTGAATCATTTTACGCTCCTGCAAAGCTGGGCTTATCTCTAAATGCGCCGTGATTGCTTTTTGGTCCCTGTTATGCACTGTGCTAATTGCAAGGCTGCTAGTCGTCCTAGATCTGGAGTGGCTCCGAGCGTCTGTGTGAGTTGGCAAACCCACGCCCTTTCCCCGTACACGTATCACCACGAGCCCTGCTCGCTCCGCATGTGGGAGGCGGGCCGGGTGAAACCGAGGTATTTTTGAGAACCCAAAGGAGGAATGCAAAGGACTCGGAACCGTCAGGGACTACTGAGTCCGTTGCAAATAGATCCATCCCCCACGATGCAGATAGTGTTTAGGAGTTCGCCCAGCCTAGCCGGCTCCATTGGTCCTGCTGAATGGATGGAGGACAGCGCTGGAGCGGATGCATGGAGGGTTGGGCTCTGTGCCATCTCTGCATAGTCCAACATGTGGAGGGACGTTTAGGGCCCCGGTCAATGGTTCAGTGAACATGAACCACTGTGTAGGGATGAACCGGGGCTGTGCAGCTGTCACTCCCTGTCCATAGGCTTGGGGGCTGACTCCATCCCCGCCCACCCTCTGCACAGTTCCCCAGACAAACTCCATGTAAAGGCACGAGGGTGGGGGGAGAATTTCACCCTGAGGCACCCCCGATGTGTTGTAGATCCCAGATTTATAGGGGCTGCTGGTGCAGCTGTTCTGTGGGCATGAGGCCAGACTGGCTGCCACTACGTGAAGTCTCGGGTTCTCTCCTATCCTCTTGCTGAGAGGGAATCCTGGGGCCACAGATCCTGCATGCGTCTGGAGTAGCAGCTCTGCTCCCGTTCTGTATCCTTTGGGAGGATCCATTCTCCCATTACCCCGTGGAATTCCCCAGCTCCCTGTGGAATTACTGACACGGGGGAGACGGATTGGCCCAAAGGTCAGAGATTTTAGCCAAAGAATAGAAAACTCCTGCCTACATTTTTAAATGTTCACGGTGCTTGTCTAGCTACATGGTCCAGCCATGTCTATAGGAATTGTAAAAAGACAGATGACCTGGTCCAGATCCTCACCTGATGTAAATTGGAGTAGCTCCATAGACCTCATTAGAGCTATACACTCTGACCCTAGCTAAAGATCTAGCTCCTTGTCATCAAATACATTGACAAAAGATGCTAGAATTAGTTTCACCAGGAGTTGTGCTAATCCAGATCTCAATAAAAACCTGCCTTCAAATAATTCCCCCCTGTGTCTCTCTCATTCAGAAAATTGCTGAATTAGTTGCTTGTATTGTAAGCACTTTGGGGCAGATAGTACCTTCTGTTCTGTATTTGTACAGCGCCTAGCACACTTGGCCCCAGTCTCCAATTGGGGCCACTACGTTTTTCTGTACTACCAGTGATAATTTCTTTAGTCCTATTGGGGTGAAGCTGTAGGGCAGGCATTTACGGCTTTTCTTCTGCTGGACCTTGACACGAGTCCAAATGGCTAACTTCCCACGTGCTCAGGTGGAATATTCACCCGCTTCAGAGGTTCAAAACTGTTAGGGCCACTACGTTCCCAGCTTCATCAAACACATTGCAACAGAGCCTGAGAACAAGCACCTCTGTCCTTGCTTCTTGCATTGTGTGGTTCGGGTCCTGGAGCAGGGAATGGTTCATCCTCTGGGTTTCCTGGAACTTGCTTGTGTCATCACTAAACCCAGAGGATGAACCATCCCTGGTTTGTGATGAAACCTCTTTTAGACGGTGCAGACGACTGGAGGAGCAAACACTAAAACGGCTGATGCTCTGGTCGCACACACTTCACCTTGATAAAGCTTTCTGCATTGGGCCATAGATTCAAAGGTACCTTATTGCTAATCCTCACTTTTGTGCCCCCATCCCCTGTACACGGTCTCCTGTGTGTGTTACTAAAGGAAATACCATGATTCAGGACCAGGGACAGCTCCCCTCGGCCGACATTTTAATCCAGGGATTAGGTTGCCTTCCCCTCGGTGCTGTTCAGTACAGTACTATCCCATACCACTCGGAGGTGGCTGGTGGTGTTTTTCGCTGTGATCTGACAAAGAGGAAAAACCAGCACTGACACGGGCGCTGTTGTGGAAAAAGCTGGACGTAGATGTATGTGTTTTCAAACCTATTTATAGCTCAGTGATGTCCCTTTTCTTTAAGCACGTCGGATTTTGAGGCCTCCAGTTACATGACTCAAAGCTTTGCTCTCCGAGAGCAGCACACTTTGTACCGACACTGTAACATGGCCTAATGAGGAGCACAGCGGGACAGGGACCGTGTTTCTTAAAGGGACGCAAAAGCCCTTTTGCGAAGTCCGTCTGAGCTGCATTGGTGGGGAAGGAATGAAGAGTGCCAGCCCGGGAGGGTTTGTTTGCTTTTACGCCACCCACAACTCTTTCCCTGGCAGGTGCCATTGCCGTATGTCGGGGCGGGGGAATGAGTCAGGCTGGAAAGTTTGAGTCGCATTTTTGCAACTGAATTAAGAAAACACCCCTAGGTTGAAAGCTCTCCGGGGCAGGAGCTGTTCCACGTGGTGGGGCTTCAAATCTAGTTCTTTGGTTGGTCCTGTAATCAGGGCCGGTGCAACCACTTAGGCGAACTAGGCGGGCGCCTAAAAGCCCGCTCAGGGCACGGGAAGGGCTGCCCGCAGTAACGGGGGGCGCATAGGGGAACCGCTCCCTGCCCCAGCCCCCAGATCACCTCCACTCTGCCTCCTCTGCTGAGCACACAGCCCCCGCTCTAAGTCTTCTCCAATCGGCGCCGCAAGCCTGGGAGGGGAGGAGGATTAGAGCAGCGCCGGCATGCTCAGTGGAGGAGAGCTGGGGCGGGCTCCCCGGGCCGGGTTAGCTGCCGTGGAGGGGGGGCTTGCAAGGGGGGGGTAGCTGCTGGGGGGGGTCTCCTCGGGTGGGAGGGGCGGGTGAGCGTGGTTAGTTGCCGGGGGGAGGGGGGCACAAGGTGGAAGTTTCGCCTAGGGCGCGAAACTTCCTTGCACCAGCCCTGCCTGTAATACAAATCCTATTAGGCAGAGAGATTTTCTTGTGTTGTAGGTTTGAGTGTGGAGTTTTTGGTAGTGTAGGTCCTAACCAGACCTCCGGAGTTGTTCTGCCTGTGCTGGAAAATCTTATCTCCAGCCCTGCTTCATTTACACAATGGCAAAAAATATTATTACTTTTTTATATAGTCATTTTTGAAAGAAAGGAAGAGAGTGTTCTGCATTCACTAGCAGCGAATTCAAGGATCAGTGTTAGTAGCGTGGAGACCTTCAAAATGATCAGCCTGGATTTAAATACTCTATTCCTGCCTTTAAATATTCCGTTTGTGGGTAGCACAAACCTTTACTCTTATCAAATATATTCACTTGGTGGAGCAGAAGCTTCCATTCCATTGTCTGCCTTGTAGAGATTTTATTCAGTTGTCTTATTCCTTCATCTGTTAGCTTTTAAAGCATGAGACTGAGCAAATAAGATCTGGCTGGGTTAGCACGGAGACATGCAGTCCTTTAAGCTTGGTTTGTTTCTTATTGTGTTAGTTATTGGTGCTTGCTTCCTTCTGCAGCAAATGTGCTTTCACGTTGTGAGCGTGATTGGCGAAAACTCACCGTGTCTGTCTCTTGATTTCGAAACCCAGTTTAACAGATTTGGAATCTGAAGGCTCAGTCTCTGTGCTAGCAGCATCTTCGTTGCAGAGCGAGCTGAATCAATGGTTTATTACTGGGCTAAGCGCCGTCACGTTTGATGCTGTTGCAGCCACTGTGTGTGTGTATGTGTGTGTGTGTGTGTATATATATATATATATATATATTAAAAAGGGCTTGGATTTGCTTAATAACCAAGCTGGTGCCTTTAAATGAGAATTACACCTTGATTTATGGTATATACTGGGATTGATAGCCGTAAACCGTGAGGACCTTACTCAGGCAGAAATCCCACTGGCTTCCCCAGGTCAATCTGAGTAAAAGAGAAAAATGTTCCTTGGGATTTGGGCTGTAGCACAGGTTGTCACTGTGAATAACTGAACATAATTACCACTGACACACGTGAGCTATGTTATGATAAAACTCCTTGTTACAACAAAGTTAACGTGTTGGAGGAACGTCTCTCTGATTAGGAGCAGTTAGTGGTATCTGGGATGAAATTAGCTGTAACACAGTTTCAATAAAACTACCTTAGGACCTGATCTTGTTGCCTTTATTTGCCCTTTGCACTGAGTAAGGGTTGTGAGATTAGTTGCACCGGTGCTTAATGTGCCTATGTTAGAGCTACAAAGGATGGCGACAAAGCCAGCCTGGTTCTGTTCCAAACGGACTCCAGCCAAGAGCCCGTCCCGTTGAACGCTTTCAGTAGCCCACTGGAATTGAGCCTGCCCATCACCTTGCCCTCCTGGTTGTTGAAAGGCTGGAAAACATCCTGGGCTGAAAGATATCTTTGCACCAAAATGGCCTCCAGCTCCCTCCCCTCCCCAGGGTTGAGACAGGAAACCAGGTGGATCATGGTGGTTGTGATTTAAGTTTGGTTCATTTAAAAGCTTAACTCAAAAGGAAACTCGAGGGAGGCAAACTCCCTGCAGAAGATATTTGTGTGAGTCCCTGATGATTCTCATTCACCATGTTCCCTCCCTGCCCCTAGCTCTAACCCACATGAGTTCTCAGGGCTTGTTGTCTGCCCCATCCTGCTTTTCAACCTCCGAGCTTCTTCCTTGCAAAGCCCTCTGGTGCCCTGGTGCTGGGAAGGGACCCAGGGTGGAGAGGTTGACCAAGTGGGGAACAACAGGGCAAACTGTGGAGAAAAGTGAAAAGCAGCTTGCACTGACAGCGCTTAGAGGTTGATCCTGCAAGATGCTAAGAGCTCCCGACAGCCAGCAGCATCAAGCGGGGTATGCAGTGCACTCAGCACCTCTTAGTCGGCGCTCAGCAGCTGGAAGGACCAGGCTTTGAGGCTGCAGCCCTGAAATCTCATAGATCTTGGCAGCACAAGAGTGGAAATTCCCTGAGGATGCACCATTTCTAAACAGCTTCTCCGGTGTCTCAAGCACACTTGTTAGATAAAAGGCACTGTCGGATGTCCGTAGGATGTGTCTTCCCCCACTTCTGCTCCTGCCTATAACAAGGTCATGGAACCTTGAAACCAGATGTGTTTCTTACCTGTTTAGGCATCCCCCACCCCTTCATCCGTTGTTGACCTGTGCGCACATCGGTTTGTTATGGGAGTGCTCTTAAGAGCTGGGCTGTGCATGCTGGTTTGTGGTTATAGGGTTGCCCGTACCTTCTGGGAAGATGAGGCTATTGGAAGTGGAGGAAAACCTCACGGAGTAGATAGTCTCGAATCCCACATCAATCCCAGTTACTCGGGCTCTATGCGGCTGTCAGGCCTAAGGCGGGATGATGGACACGCGCGCACACACCCTGACTCAGGGCAACACAGCCACTCTGTAGTGGCCACTCTTCCTCTGCACCCCCCTCATTGGTTGCCCTCTGTCATTAGACCCGCACAAGCAAAACTCCATCAACATCCTGCCCTAATGCCCTGCAGGCAGATTCAGAGTTGGCATGGAACCCTCTACCCTGGCACCCAGGGGTTCCTCTGTCCCCATCCCCGTGCAAGGGTGCCACCACGCTACTTTTGACAGTGTGGAGGAGTCGCCAAGGACTCCTCTGCAACTTAACTGGATTGCACCCTTAATTACACTGGCACTCTCAAAAGCTCTCAGAAAACGAAACCAGGCAGGCTCCAGGGATCTTTGTAGCATCCCTTATGCTGGGTGTTCCCTTAGGGGACTGGATCTGGGGATGTTTCCAGCCTGGGTTGTGTGGAGCTGTTTCCCTAGTAACAGTAACTGGTGTTGACATCTAATCATGTATGGACCGGGCCTCACTTCTTGAGCTGAACGTCTTCTCTAGGGGGTGAGGAAAAGGCTCCCCTTTCACCTCCCTGTCCTCCAGCGCCCTTCCTTTCTCCAGCTTTCAAAGAGTCAGGAAGAACATTCTGTCATCCTCATCAGAAAGACTCGCCCGCCCGGCCTGCCCATTTGCTAAACAAGGGGACGGTAGAAGCGCCCCTGTCTCCTGTCCATCATTATCTAATACGGACGCGCTTGGTTCGCAGTAATGAATAAGCAGGCGCTTTCAGCTCAGTGAAATATGCCTGAGCCTCGCTTGTCCCTAGCCACCAGCAGCCTCGTTTCCACTTGGATTCTGGTTCCTTAGAACTGACAGGATCGCAGGGAGGGAACCGAAGAATTAACAACTTGATGAAATTGCCTACAAGCCAGAGACTGCAAACGTCAAGGGAAATGCCTGGCGGACAAGTGTGAGGGCTAGATTCTCCGCTTGAGATAAGTGGCTGCCTCCGCAAAAGCCAAGTGCAGAGGAATGCAAAGGGAGGGTTCAGAGCAGAAGGGCTGGGAGTCGGGGGATCTGGGTTCTGTTCTTCCCCCTGGGGGCAAGACAGTTCGCTGCTTTGTGCCTCAGTTTCCCCATTTGTAACATGGTAACGATATTGCTGTTCCTGTCTTACAGGAGTGTTTTGTGAGGATTAGTTTGGGGACGCTATTGGGGGGTGGTGCTTCCCCCAGCCGTGACTGCGTGTCAGTGGTGGGCCAAGACAGATGGGGAAACTGAAACACTTTGTCTACACGTATCTTAGACTTTCAGGCGAAAGAGAGCATCATGATCATCTAGTCTGACCTTCTGTAATAGACCTCTGGCTGAGTTACTGACATCCTCCAATCAGGATTTAAAGACTTCAAGTTACAGAGAATCCACCACTGACACTCGTTTCAGCCTGCAAGTGACCTGTGCCCCATGCCGCACAGGAAGGCGAAAACCCCACAGCGTCTCCGCCAATCACATTGACTACAAGGGAAAATTCCTTCCTGACCCCAAATATGGTGATCAGTTAGACCCTGAGCATGTGGGACCCACTGGCCAGACACCTGGGTCACCCTAGAAGCCTGGGGCAGAGCCAAAAACCGCTCAGTGCCTCTGATGCCCCTAAACACCCTTTATCTGACTTGTGTATTTAGACTCTAAGCACCTTGGAACTTTGCTGTCTTAGGCACCGTAGAAACACATAGTCAAACCCAAAAGGGCCCAGATCTCGGTCGGCACCTCCGGGTGCTATTGTAATACTACGAAGAAGAACCCAGCTCTCCTGACTTCTGCTGGTGTGCAGCAGCCCCAAGACCACTCAGCAAATATCCACCACCGTTGCTAATAGCCTTCTGCTTTTGATATTTCGCTTGTGAGAAATCCACGATTCCCCGGGCCACGCCTCAAAAAAATTGCCGTGACCCAAATGCAGCCCTATAATATCTACATTGAAGACTAGGTAATAGTCCTAGTCCTTTGACGACTCGTCTTCCTCCTCTCATGAGCATGTGACTCATGTTCTGAATCTTCCCATGCTAGTTTTCTCCCGGCCGTCTCTCCATCAAGCCCTGCCTCTCTCAGGTCTTTCATTAGCTCGGTATTTTTTTTTAATCTATTCCTTTATATTTTAAGTACTGAAAGTTGAAATACACCCTATTAAAGAGTTTCTTTCCCCCAGATACACCAAGCCAGCTCAGATTGTGCTATAATAAGAACTTCCTTTAAAAAAAAAAAAAAAAAGGGGGGGGGGGGGGAGTCCTTTCAGAGGCTTTCAATTGCTGTTCCAGCCCTGTGCTGGGGATTTGGGTCTGTAACTTCACTTAATGCCGATGGGTAGTAAATATTCTGGACCAGGTGGTGCCTTCCAAGCCAGAGCCCTGTGATAAGGCGCGTGTAGACCTGCCCCTACCGCAACTAGATGAGCAGACCCTACCGTGCTTTGCGAAAGAATGCGACGTGCACCCTCACGCTATCCATACTAGCAAATTTGCAAAGGCCACAAGGAGGGCGGGATTGAAACTAGGCTTGCTCCATGAGTTAACTCTCGAATAATGATTCTTCATTATTGGTATTACAGCCGTCTCTCAAGAGCTAACCCATTACCAGGGACCATGGTGTCAGGCGCTGTACATGGACATAGTGAGAAACAGTCCCTGCCCTGAGGCGCTCACAGTCTACATACACAAGACAGACAAAGGGTGGGAGGGGAAACAGAGACACAGAGAATTGAAGTGACTTGACCAAGGTCAAACAATACGTCAGCGGCAGAGCTGAGAAGGGAGCCCAGATCTCATGACTCCCTGTTTGCTTCCTTTTCAGCTAGGCCACACCGGACCTTTCATCATCCTGGCATGATCAGTGTACTCTTGCTGCTACAGGTGGCCTGGCTCCGTTCCCTGATGCAGAGGAGGGGCGGGCTCCTGGGCTCCATGTTGCCCATCCCCTTTGAAGAGGCCAATGCCTGTATCCATGCACACCTTATGCAGCTCTCGCATCCAGGCGCATCATCCAGAGGCATAGGGAGGCTTCTGATGATCTCTGCATCTGGGCCTTGCAAACCCATCTAGGGTCCTAGTCACATTGAGATGGGCCTGGCCCTTGTGCGTGTGTTACAACAGCAGTTACTTTTGTTTTTGCAAGGATGCCTCACTGAATCTGCAACCTCCCCTGAGTATTCTCTTGTGGCGATAATGCGGCCGGAGGTGATAAGTTAATTTATAGGCAGGAAGACATCCCGCCCCATTGTAGTCCATGTGGATTCTTCCCTCCCCTGTCCCCGATCCCTGCACACGCATGTATGTTTTATCTCCCTCCATGACACATGGCTACAGCTGGGGCCAGAGAAGATGTTAATGGTTCGGATCCCCCTTCATATAATAGAAAGGGGGCTGCAGGCAGGGTGTTTGCTGTGGGAATACTCTCCAATCCTGCTCTAAAATAGCTCAGAATGGTTGATTTCCAGGGTTCCCTGCTGGGCCCATTTGTTTCATCTGGGCTCTGAGGAGGGGAGCAAGGAACGCTGGGTTAGGGTTGGTATTTAAAGCTGTTGCTTGGTGGAAATCGGGTAGGGTATTTTGCAGTAGTCCCTCAGAGCCCCATGGTGCTAGGCGCTGTACAAACACAGAACAAAGAGACGGTCCTTGCCCCAAAGAACAATTAGTATTTGGTTTTATGAATTTAAACAATCAGCATGATGCTCAGAGCTGGTGTTGGGGCACTTCTTATTTGTGTTTACCCAGCAGACCCTTAATTCTTTGAAGTATTTGTATTAATTTATTTTTAAAATCCGTCTAGCCCTCGGGCTTCTGGAAGGCTGCTGGTGCAGCCATCCGTGGGCTTAAATTTCAGCGCCTTTACTATAAAATATCCAGCAAAGGCTCTTCCTGCTTCCGGTGGTGCAGATGATGCTATTTCCTTTTTGTTTTACTCGTAGGTTTTCCTGGTCTTTCATTCTGCCTTGTTTCCGTGCTATATTAAATCAGAAGCTACATTTTTTTTCCAAAGGAATTTAAGGGGGTTCGATACCTACCTTGGATTTCAATGGGGCTGAGGTGCATAACCTAGTTTACATCTCCCAGCCGTAGTCCCAAAAATACTATGCAATCCTTGACACTTACAACCCTGTTGGGGGCATAGTCCAGTATGTAATGTATAAAGAATGTAAAGTAAAGTAATGTAGCTTCTTCCAGGTCCCTCTGTGATCCTAGATCAGTGGTTTTCAATCTTTTTTCATTTGCAGACCTCTTAAAAAATTTCAAATGGAGGTACAGACTCCTTTGGAAGTCTTAGCCACAGTCTGTGGACCCCCGGGGTCCACACAGCCCACAGGTTGAAACCCACTGTGCTAAATGATGTGACGTCTCGAAAAGGAGGTCTGGAATGCTGGCCGTAAAAAACAGCTTGGTGTTCAAATATTGTTTACTGATTAAAAGCGGCAAGGAGAGCTTTGCAGTACCTGAGCTTCCAGGATGCTGAGCAAATAGGACAGGGAAAATCTAGCTCGCTTCTTAACCAAACTCCCGGGGAGAATCAGCAAGGAACACAGGCCTGTGAGTTATTGAAAGGTCCTCCCAGTGTGAAGTGAGAAGAACTGACAGTGACCTACTACTTGGTGTCTTATTTGTTCTTTGACATTTAGGAATCAGTGGGCTGCTGCTTTCCACTGAAATGATTGCACAGCTCCAGGTGGCTTGACATGAAGTCCCTGAGGTACGTTATGCACCTGTGAGGCCACAAGACGTGACTTTGCTAAGACGAATAACGCCGTCTTGATGTATAAAGGGGATGGGCAGGGGGCATCCGTGTAAGTGAAGCCATGCTGCTCAGAGATCTGATTGCGGCTGTCGCTTCTGAGATACCTTCCCATGGTTACAGCACATATCAGCTGTGCCTATTGGGGAGACTTGCTCTCCTCTACATCAGTCCATTAAGCCCTAATAATGGTTCTTGACAGTGTTGTAAAAGAGAAAGCAAATGAGGGCATTTTGTTTAATGATCCGCAGAATGCTGGGTCATATTTCTGATTCCCAGTGCTCTTTGGAGAGAGACGACGGACAAATCCGTTGTGGAATGTATCAGGAAATAGTAGGTGTGACATTGAGCAAGATTTTTCAGTTGTGGCTCATGGATTTTTGGTGCCCAATGTAAGACGCCTTTTAAAGGGATCTGATTTTCAGAAAGTACTGGGCAGCCTCTCTCTGAAAATTGGGTCCCTTTAACAGGTCTCTGATTGGCCACTGGGAAACATGGGAGGGACTTAGAATCATTAGCCATCCTGGAAAATCCTGGCCTTTCTCTGTGTGGCTGTGCCTACACTCAGTGTTAGGCGTGTGAGTCTCGTGCTCACGTCTACTTCCTCACGCTACCTCTTGTCGAGCTAGGGTGAGAATAAATAGCCACAGCTGCGCACATCCCCGCTTGGCACAGCTCAGCCGTGACTCTGCCACCACGAGCATGTGGACACGAGCCGGGGAATCACTGGTAGCTCATAATGTAGGCATAGCCCGCGTGTGTTTTTAACAGGAGATAGGCCGGTGCTTTGAGCGCCAAGTCTGGACAAGTTTGTATCAGAGCAGAGCAGCACGAGTTTCCTAATTTATTATTATTATTATTAAGTATTATCTGTATCATGGTGGTGCCTGGGAGCCCCAGTCGCGGACCTGGACCCCATTGCGCTAGGCGCTGTACAAAGACAGAACAAAATGGCGCCTGCCCTAAAGACCGTACAATCTTAGCACGACAAGATAAGACACATGGTGACAGATCGGTGGAGGAGCGCAAGGAAGTGAGACAGAATTGGCCGAGGTCTCAGTACATCAACTGCCTAACCACAGTCAAGTTTTTTGTAGGCGTCATGGCAAAGGAGAGTTTTAAGGAAGGATTTGAACCAGGACAAGGAGGGTTGATATAATATCTGATCCTTCTTACAACCAAATCACCTGTTTGGCTGGTAGATATGGAGATATTTATTCCCTCCAATCTCTCCTTTACCTTCACTGCCTTTGTTTAATGCACTTTATAGTTTCCTTGTTTGTTACATCTGCTGAGTTGTAATAACAGTCTCTGATCTCCAATTCTCACTATTCCATTTGTATCTATTATTCATGGGATCATGTTTTAAGAGAACCTAAAAGAAATGAAATTTTAAAAAGCAATCCATACCGTGCACATTCTGAGCTGCTCGCTGAATGCCACCAAATGTGCACTACTCCTATAATAACAATAATTAAATGTGAAGTGTCTTTTTAATTTTTTTTTTTTAATTTTTAAGATATATTGATAACTACGCTGGCTAAAAACAGGTAGTTTTTTCCACACTGAAGTTAACCATGCAAATGTTGCAACTGGCGTAATTATTATTTGATTTGTCAAAGTCTTTGTTGTTAGCTACATGGGAATCCCGTTGCATATAACACCTGCTGTATTTGTCTTAAAAGACAATGGGATACTTGAGTTTGATTTACAGTGAAACAGTTTAGCTTGTTGGATAGGAATGTGTTCCTGTGTGGCTTGTAATTTAGAGGAATGTGCCAGTAATACATTTTAACGTTTTTAGGAGGTCTCTTTCTAGAAGTCTGTAATATATAGCCAAACTATTGTATGTAAAGTAAATAAGGTTTTAAAAATGTTTAAGAAGCTTCATATTAAATTAAAATGCAGAGCCCCCCGGACCAGTGGCCAGGACCTGGGCAGTGTGAGTGCCACTGAAAATCAGCTCGCGTGCTGCCTTCGGCACATGTGCCATAGGTTGCCTACCCCTGGTCTAACCTTTGTCTCAACAGTTGTGGTTGTTTACCTTGGACAAGTATTTTAAATAAATTAAGTGACGTGATCCTAAATTCTCTTACTGTAACATAATGACATTATATTTCAGCTAGGTTACTGGGAACTGGGGAAAACGGCCAAGCACGGAAAAATGGACTTTTTAGACATAAATCCAATCTGCTTTTTGTCAATGTAAATGTAATTCTTACATTTTCAGGAGGTTAATGAGTTAAAATTATTCAGTTTTGTGTGTCCAAGTCCGTAAAATCTGATTTTTTTAACAAGCTTTTCCCTCTAACTAACTGCACAGAAAGCTATTTTCTGCTTGAATAATAAACCTGTTGCTGGTAATTAAACCCATTAATTAGAAAATGCAGAATCCCTATAGTGTATAAATTGAAAAGCTCCATTCTGGTATTGCAGAAGTGTCAGCATCGTAGGACGGTATTTAATGGTGCTCTCAGGGCTTCTTTTTAAAACCTTATTCAGGGATTAAAACTTTACATTGGACCAACCTCTGAGACCTGTGTCTGGGTAGGGTGTGATTCGCCCCTTAGAGAAACAGGGCAGGTCACTGCCCACCCTCTGAGGTTGTATCAAGGGAGAGCAGTTTGGAAGCCAGAGGAGGCTGCATTGGGGATGGAAGGTGAATAGTGTTCCCCAGTTGCCCTGCTCACCTCTTCTCCTGAAATTTTGGGTGGGACCGGCTTTCTTTTTGGGTCCCCTGTCGAAGGAAAGGTTGTGGCTACTTCCTGCCATTGCAACTTTTCCCTAACCACCAGCGAATGTCCAGGCCTCAGCCCGCTAGTTAATAGTGGCATAAACCAGGGGTGAATCTGTCCCACTCCCTGTTCCTGTGCCCTGCTGCAGCGGAGGCTTTCCTGGCTCGATATAGAAATCAAGAACACGCTGTTGAATGCTGTTCACTCTGACACTGCCCAGTTCCTGTTGCTGTTTATTATTTGTATTACCAAAATGCCTAGGAGCTCGTGGACCAGGGCCCCATTGGGTTAGGCACGGTACAAACACGGAACCAACAGAGAGTCCAAATCCAAGAAGACAAGAGATAACAGATGGAGACAGACAGACCGACCGACGGAGGAGCACAAGGAAACCGTGAGACAATACTGGTCAGCATGATTATGCTGTGGTCTCCGCACAGCAACGATCTAACGGTTGTCATGTTTTTTGTATGTTTCGTGGCAAAGGAGGGTTCTAAGGAGCGTTTCAGTACTGAATGAGAGGTGATAGGGCACTGAATCCAAGCAATCCTTGCCTTAATTAGTTCTTAAACTTCAGGATCCCTTCCCCCCACCTCCCCTACCCTTCTCTTGATTGCTGTTGAGAACCCACTAGATAGAAAATCTAAACAGCAGTGCTGGAACGGAGAGAAAAGCATATTGAAAACTGCAGCTTGCCTAAATGCAACTCTCTAATTGACACGGCTAGCTCCAGTCCGCTGAGTGGAGCAGGCACAACCGCCTCGCTGGCTACTCTGTAGTTCTTTCCAAAGTCTGGCTACTAATTCCTTTTTGCAAGGGCCGACAAATAATTGTTTTTACATCAGCTTAGTGCCCTACAGATTATTTCACAGACGGGACAATTCCGAGTCTCTCGATACCAAATGAATCCGAGCTTCTTAGCGGCAGGATTAGATCCGGGCTCATTAATAGGAATCCCCGGAGACAAGGATTTATTGAAAAGGATTTGAGCTTTAATTGCACTGTGCCAAAAGTAATAGGCGTTGTCTCTTTGTAGCCTAGAGTTTTGAAGAGAAAATTTGGGATAGAAAGTATCATTTCTTAGACCCAGACCCAGATCCCCTCGGGATCAACTTGCCCTCAAAATCTGACCTCTTAATAACAAACCCAATTTAAGAAGTAAATGCCTTGATCAGCTGCTGGTAGACTTTCCACTGCTGCGGGCTGATGAAATTAAGGTGACCAGATGTCCCGATTTTATAGGGACAGTCCCGATTTTTGGGTCTTTTTCTTTGAGAGGCTCCTATTACCTCCCACCCCCGTCCCGATTTTTCACACTTGCTGTCTGGACACCCTAGATGAAATCTATGCATGTCCTGCATTGGGATGTTGAAACATTCTTGTCATGGAAAAATGTACGGGCCTGAGCAGATGTGCCACTTTTTTGCGAACGGCTCACGATGTATTATTGTAACTGATCATGCAGACTTTGGTTTTGCATACCTGGAAAGTGCTCAGCTGCTACAGTGAAAACATATATGGAATAGACACGGCTGTCCCTAGGGGGGTGCGGGGCCCAGAGCAGAAGTGACGGATTCGTCTCTTCTGGGACTGACTGGGCCCATCAATCACACGGGCCCACAGGGCCCCCCGGAGTGTGGGGCCCAGAGAGGTCACCCCGATTCGCTCTACCCAAGGGCCAGTTCTGGGAATAGAAAAGAATAGCTTTGACTAGTTTACCTGCTTGATAGGTTTCATCAGCATACTGCTGTTACAATGCTGAGGCACGCTGACTGGAAATGAAACGGTGAAATGGTTCATTTTGACATTTTAAAAAAAGGTGTATTTTTATCTGAAATTATTTGCTGAATTGGACCTGAATTTGCAAATAGTTTGTGTCCCAACATTTTTTTTTTTTAGCAAAATCACAATTTGCCAGAAAACGTTTGCTCAGCTCTAGTGAATTGCACTCTGAAAATGTGGGGCTGCTCTTGAAATCGGGCTCTTAACTCTATGGCTTTACTTAGAGTCAAGCTCTTTGGGCCAGGAACCAGCTTCTCACGCTGTACAGTGCCTAGCACTGTTGGGTCCTGCTCGATGACCAACACTTCTAGGTCCTACCCCAATATAAATAATATCCTCCTCTCGCAAAATTCCTGGGTGATCAGTAAATGTATGTCCTTATTTAGTTATTTTTACTGTTGGTCACGGAGTCTTCCAATGGAAAAGCCATACAGCAGTAGTGACATTTGATTTTGGGGTTCTTTCACTGTAGATCTGATTGCCACTTAATGTTGTTGCTTGTAAACAAAACATTTTCATAATTAATGACCAATAACAGCGTTGACTGTAATGAGGCAATTAGACCAGTATTTTTTTTCCCCCATATTGAATTAGCTTGGCTACATTTTTTTTGTTTTGTTTTTTGTTTTTTTGAAATATAGGATTATAGTTTGCATTTCAGTAAGGAGCAAAAACGGAAATGGAATTACGGTGACCCTTCCCCTCCCATGGTTATTGTAAAAAGAAATGACAAAAAATCGAGGTTTCAGGGATTTATTAAAACTCAGTTGGTGAGAGGAAACTTTTGTATTAGGTGAGCCAGACTCCCTTATTCACGCTGGTTAGCGTCTTACTCTGCACGCAGTTCCGTTGACTTCAGAGGGACTGTTTGTGTAGAATGGTACTCATGGAGAATGAATCTGAGCCCCTCTCTTTGTGGGATGAACCATAAAAGAAGGGTGGTCCAGTGCCTAGGAATTCGGAAGCCCCAGGTTCAGTTCCTTTCTCTGCCAGACTTCTCGTGTGACCTTGGGCAAGTCACTTAGTTCCTCTGTTTCAGTTCCCCATCTGTAACATAGGGGTGGTAGCACTGCCTACCTCACAGGGGTGTAGTGAGGATAAATACATCAAGGACTGCGAGCACTCGGTACTGTGGTCATGGGGGACTATATAAGCATCTTAGATAGATTAGCCCTCAGCGCAGACTAAAGCGGCTTGGGGCTTTCTCTATATAGTGGATGTGATTCTAAAGTGAGAGCCTTTCACCTCTAGGTCACCGGTTTGAATCCTGCCCAGGGCAGCAGTGGCTGAACTAGATTGAGATTCGTTGTCTGTTCTGAAATGCCTTTGGGTCTCTGTCCACTTCTTGTTGGACGGTGCCCACATCCTGGCTGTCACCTCAGCCTGTGGCCCTCCCCCATCCGCAGTCTTCGTGGGATGGCTGAGGCGGGAATGGGCAGAGTGAATGGGCCTCTCACCCCTCTGTGGTCCCTCCCAGTGACGTCAGGGTGTGTGTGTGGAGGGTACTTGCACGGCCATTGCAAGGATTGAGATCTTCATTCTCCAAGGCACTCTGCACAGCACTTGCCAACAGCCCTAAACTTACCCAAACTTAAGACTGATATAATGGCTTCCAGGCCTGCTCATTAACAGCTTTCTGCTAAGGATTGTTCGTGCACACAATGACCAGGCTTGCGTTAGCATCGTCTGCATATTTAAATCCATATTATGCTGAGGCTCGGCCAATCTCTTACACTAGGTTTGTGCAGCACCTAACACAATGAGGCCTCAGTCTCAGCTGGTGTCTCTAGACGCTAACCCATTACAAATAATAACCCACAAACTCTCTCAGCAGCGGGACTGTCAGTAAGGATCAGTCTTGTCAGAAATCCATGGAAACGTTTCAATCCATCTTGCCAAGAACGTGGCGTTTGAGAGATACCTCAATGTGTGCAATAGCAGAGCAGTGCGTCTGCTCCCAGAGACCTCAGGCCGGTGTTTCTGTGGCTTTAAGGGTTCTGACGGACTCAGCTCTCGTGCGGCTTGCACAGAACAAGTCACCGCAGGGAGTTTTTGCGAAGTCCTTTTCCCGTCCGCGCAACTGCGCGTCCTCGGTTTGCCGACGTGCCAAGTTCCGTGTCCTGCTTTGAGGCAGCTCGGATCTGCCTCATGCATTTCCATTGAGACCACCGTGTTGGCTTTGATTAAACAGCTTTGACGCTGCTGGAGGAGCTGTAATAATTCAACTGAAAGCTGAACACAGGAGCCCCATTGTGTAAGACGTTGTGACTGACGAGAAAACAGCTTTGTTTCTAATTGGCCTAGTTGGTCCTCGATGGGTGTTTATTAGAAGCTGAAATGAGCTGTGAGACCAGGATGGAGAAAATGTATTTCAGGATGAAAGCCATCTGTAGGATCAGGGAATAAAGTGGTCTTTTAAAAAAAAGAATGTGGGACCAGCCGCTTTGGTAAGACAGTGCTTCCCGTGTGCCCCTCAGCAACCCGGCTTGATTTTGAATATTTTTCTTTTTGCTGGGTCGGAGACCCTTGGCAATTTTCTTCCCACTGTCGAGGACCCAGTGCTGGATTCTCTCCTGTTGTCTATTTTTCTAGTGCTTTGCCCTCTCTAGTGTTGACTGTTCCCAGGGTGGGATTTGTCCCTATTCCGTAGCTCACACCGATGGGTGCTTTTCTCCGCGGATATTTCCCTAGTTTTGCCTTTTCACTCAGCCTCTTACTCCCATCTGTAGGACTGCAAATGTCAGAAAGTGAAGCTATAAAGCAAGTCACTCGACACCTAAGTTCTGAGCCGCTGAGGTTCGAGAGCCATATGAGGGCAGATTGACTCAATTAAGCTCTTCTGTGTCATTCTCAACACATTCATCATGTCCCCAGATAGGCCCTTCCAGTGAGAGCGCTGGTCCCTTTAGGGTACTTGCTTTTTAAAGTGGCAACAGACTTGCCCTTCCCTGCTGCCCGCCAGAAGAAATGCCAGCAAAGATGGGGTTTCTAATCGCCGGGCTGTGTTAGTGAATTTTGGAGCCGACAGTGATCGGTGATGTACCCTTCAATTGCAGATGACCTAGCTCCTGAGTGAAACCAATGGCTAACTGCAAAAGTCTTTCACACTGAATAAAACTTGAGAATCTATTCTTCTCAGAACAGAAATCCATTTACCATGCCCCAGGGTATCTCTCCCCCCCTCCCCCCCCCCCCCCCCCGCAATACTGTTGCCACTGAGTGTAAAATGCATATGTAATGTCACATAAATGGGTTTGATTTCTTTTCTCCTGAGTGTTAAGAACTGATTTAAAGAGTTGCACAAAGGAAGCCATTTCAGCTGCACGGCAGTGGGAGGTTTTACTGGGCCTACCAACCCCAGGAGCTGCGCTGTGTGTTCTCGAGTGCCATCTGTTACCGACCATTGAGAACCCGCAGCTCCCATTGACTTGCACTGGAGTTGGGGGGATTCAGCACTCGAGAGCAGTAGGCCCATAACGTGTAGTAGGGCCAGAGATGGGTCTGCTCCCCTCCAGCCCATTTTCTTCTCCTAGATGCCACCTGGGGTTCTGATGCTGACGTCCCAGATCCTTTTCGGTTCAGGCTGACGGCAAGCACTGGGTTACGAGCCGTATTGTGTCAGTCCGTGGAAAGTCCCATGGGAGGAGGGGAACGGATTCAAAATCAGTTGCAGTCTCCCCATGGGGGGGAAGGTTTGTGGCTGGGCAGAGAGCATGCTACCTCCGATCCATGAAGGCCCACTGGGAAATCAAGCTCTGAACTTGTGGGCCCCGGGGCACCTGTGCAGAGGGACTGCTCCTCTGGTCTACCCTCGAGACTTGCTGCACTTCCCTTTGTGTGCTGCTGCTGAAGAAAAAGAACCCAACATTTATTGCTTTAAAAAAAATAAATCTCATGATTTTTAAGCAGCCTGTGATATTTTGGGGGCCTGATTTTTGAAGGAAGTGCAGAGCAGGAATTGATACTGCTCAGTGCTTTTCAAACCGATCTTTCACCAGGCGTACGGCTCCTGGCTTCTGCCCTCTCTTTGGCCTTGAAAGCACCCCTGGATAAGGGCTTCTGCAGACTCATAGGACTGTGGGGAAACCTTCCATGGAGCCACCTTCCCCACTTTGCTTCTTTCGGGGCTTCTCTACCCTCTTTGCTCTCCTTGGCTCCTGTCTGTGTGGCTTAGTGGAGGGATAGCTCAGTGGTTTGAGCATTGGCCTGCTAAACCCAGGGTTGTGAGTTCAGTCCTTGAGGGGGCCACTTAGGGATCTGGGGCAAAAATCAGTACTTGGTCCTGCTAGTGAAGGCAGGGGGCTGGACTCAATGACCTTTCAAGGTCCCTTCCAGTTCTATGAGATAGGTATATCTCCATATATTATTATTATTTTATTATTAGCGCTGCGTCCTGTTACTTCTCTGCAGAGCCAAGTCGCAGCAGGGCTGTGAAGTGGAAAACCTCTGATTCGGACACAGATACTGTTGATGGCAACAGGGAATTGCCGGCAGAAGCAATTTCAGGTTGTTAAGGAGACCCGCTTTCAAGTTTGCCCTGTTATTTACGTCTTCCTGCCTCTTAAGCTCAGTGAGATGGTAAAATAATTCAGCTCAGCCACCTGTATTGTGCTGGGGGTCATGTGCGCCGCGTCTAGACAGGACGTCTCCAGAAGCACCTCCCCAGTCAGATGAAGATGCTTTATTAACGGGGCACGTTATGATTGTCAGAGCAAAATGAAACCACTTCTTCGAAGCACCGGTTAACGGCTAAATACAAATCCCCACTGCAAAGCAAGAAGCCAAATGCCAAAGCGGGGCATTGTGTCGTACAGAGATGATAAAGTGGAGATCACATCAGCGAATGAAATGAGCTGCGTTCTCCATCAATTACCTCCTTCTGCGCATTGTCACAGAGCTTGTTTACCACTTTCCATGAGTCGGCCATTAAGCGAGGGCAGTAATTGTAGAAATTATAGGATTGCTCTAAACAGTGACTTACAAAGGCTTCTCCTGACTGGGGAAGGCAATGGATATATCAGACGTAACTTCTGTAAAGTAACTCATTTACTAAGAACGTTATTAGGCCTTAACCCCAGGGCATTGTTAGTGGGTTATGTAACCCTGAGGAACGCCATCTGCATCGATGCCCACGTCCAGAAGTGCCAAGGAAAGGCAATCTTGTCTATTGCAAATTAAACCAGGGGATCGTAAAAAAACTAATAAAAGCTATAGGAAGGCAATAACGTTATTAATTGTAACAAGCAAAATGGACAGGTTCGTCCCCCTTTTGTGAGCAGGTTTCCTTTCCCATTACTTTCCAGGTGGATTTCTTATCAGTGAGGGGTGTGTGTGTGTGTGTGTGTGTGTAGACACACTCCTTAACATATATGTGGTGGCCTTGCTCACACTAGGAAAATGTGTAAGTGACTTTCTGGCACTGAGAGATGCTTGTAGATCAACCAGAAGTTATGGGCTTGATGCAGGACTCACCAGGTGCAATTCTGTGGCCCGTGTTCTACGGGTCAGACTAGTCATCTCGTAGTCCCCTTTGGCATTAAAATCTGTGAATCTTATTGTGCGTTCTGAGCACACAAGCTATATCTACGCTGAAGCTTCCACCTTTTGTTAGCACCGGTGCAGACAAATGCTCCCAAGCAGGGTGTTCCTTAAGCCTTGCGGACACTAGGCTCTTCCCTTTTAAAATTACCCACCGGTGGTAGCAATGGTAGGAGCTCTAGCCAAGACAAAGCTCTGGTTCCCGTAAGGATTCTAACCATTGTTCTTTCTAGACTGGCCCTTGGCTTGGTTAGATGACATGGTTAAAACACAGGCAGCTGGTCTCTGCTAGCATTCCCACCATTGCCGGAGCCGTACTAATGATAGCAACTGTGGGAAGTGTTTGTGGGGGAAAAGACTGCAGATAACCAGAACCTCCAGACCTGTAATACTAAAAGGGATATAAACCCGCATGCTTCAAGGCTTAAAACAAACTCTAACTAATGCAGATTAGGGAGAAACTTTCCCTACGGGAGCAGTTTTAGCCCATAACTGCCTCTTACAGAATCATGTACCTTCCTGTGCCCACTGGACTAGATGGACCATTGCTCTGATCTGGTCTGGCAGTTCATCTTCCTCTCTGTGTGTATATTCATGCCATCCCTCCAGGGGAGGTTAAAATCTTTCTTCTGTGTGGGGTTTGAGGATTTACTAATGATGAAGCTGTCCTTTTTTTTTTTTTTTTCTTTTATGCAGGTTCCAATTTCTTTTGAGGGCCCTGGGTTATGTCTCACTGCCCTGGTGCTGCTTTGTAGTGTAACTCTGCGATCTCTGCTAAACGTCCAGGACTTTTAAAAAAAGAGAGAAACAAAAACAGTGTTATGATCTGTCCGGTGATAAATGTAATGAGTGAGTAATGTATTTTGATGCAATGCAGATTGCAGCCAGCAGCCTGATTTTAGCAGGAATAAAATAATCCATTAGATGTAACTACATTTAGTCATGCATGTGAAATCCTGTTAACAAAAAGGGGTGTAATCACTGCAAAATAGGCAGGCAGGAGTCTATGATATAATAGATTCGTATTAGTAATCAGTCATTGAAATAATGCTCCTTTATATGTGAATAATGGTACTGGAGAGATGGCATAATAAGCCCTTCTGTGTTTCAAAGACTTTGAGCTAAATCCCGCGGTCTCAAGTCAGTTGGAGCTGACCTGAGTCGGGGCTGATTAGACACTTCCAGATTTGTCCTATTAACAATCAAAGTGTCTCCATCCAAAATCTAGCTACTTGCTCCTAAACAGGAACTGGCTTCCGTACCCTTCTCCGGCCCTGTGGTGGCGTGAGATGGATCTTGCTGAGGTCGACAGGCTCAGTGTTTGACACGTTCCCAGTTTAAAACGTGTCCCTGATAGGTTCCCCGTCCTGCCACCACCATGACCAGCGTCTCCAAAATAGAGGCTAGAAGCAAGCGACGGACCTCTTCATCAAACAGCTCTCAGCGGAGCCCTGGTCCCTAGAACTGAAGGGCCCAGATCTAAATTGCCCTCTGTCATTTTTTGTTCTCTGCCTGGAATTGCCTCAGAGACTCTCTCTCTCTTTACACCTCCCCCTCTGCTCATCTAGCAGTGGCTTTCTCACTCTTGTGAGGCCTTGGCAGTGCTGTGCTTGTACTCCGAATCCTTGGAGAAGGACTTCTGTACTCACCAAGAAGTATCTAACTGTAATAATTAATCAGTGTCTTGTAATCAACAGGGCACCGACCTTAAAGCTTCACTGACAGAGATGGGCCGTCTGTGCAGCGAGGGGAAAGTTGGCGTTTCTTCACTATAAAGCAGTGGTTCCCAAACTTTTACAACCTGTGAACCCCTTTTACTAAAATGTCAAGTCTCCTCCTAAACCCCCTCCTAAAAATGAATATTTCCAGGGATTTTCTCCTTTACCTGAGTATAAATTATAAACGCAGTGATCTTGGAAATATAACATTTGTTTTTATGACATGCTTATTACACACTATTTCTTATTAATTCTTATTAATCATTACAGTATTTTTATTACATTATGAAAACGGCAACACTCTTCCAAGATCTCACTTTCGTAGCTTGTATCACTTTGAATAAGCCTGTTATAAGACAAGGCTCCTACGTTTCATCAAGGAGTATCAGATGTGAAACAGCATGAAGGTATTTAAGAAGCCAACTCAAAGATATTTAAGTTGCCAACTCCTCCTACACAAGCATTCAGGTCTTGAGCAGACCAGGCAAACAATACATGTTACAACAAAGCTTAAACTTGTTCTTCATAAGAATTTTAAAACAATACTAGCTGCCTATTTAATTTTAAAAACAGCAAAAAAAATCCACCTCCCTTTCCATTTCTTATAAGGAGTCTTGAAGTTTAAATCTCCTCAGTGTGATAGATATGGTTGCTTTGATCTGCTTAGCTTTTAGAAGTCCAGGGGCTCTAGGCTGCTGGCCTGTGCTGCCCGGGATCCTTAGGGACAGCTCTGTCCACCATTAGGGAATTTTTTCCCAAGAACCCCCTGTAACATTTCGTGAACCCCCAGGGGCTCACGAACCCCAATTTAGGAACCACTGCTTTAAAGTTTAATTCAACACTGTGACTTCTAGAGGTTTTGTCCCCTCTGCCTGCGCAGGAGTGTTGACAGTGCCGCTGGGTTGACAAAAGACCCACAGTCTCTTCTGATTGGAGCGTCTTGAAGGGGCGATAATGGTTTCATTGCTTTTTTGTTTGTTATACAATATACTCTTCGCGGGGATGTCCAGCCTGGTTAATGCTTTAACTTTAAAGCTTCTTTTAATTAATGTGATGCTACTAATTAATGAAGTACCGTGGAACGGGAGGAACTATGCCGGGGACCAAACACTGAATTCAGTTAACAAAAAAATATAGAGCCACTCAAAAGAGAAGATAACTCCGAGGGAAGACCCGGTCATAAAGATCCCGCCCAGCTAAACAGCTGTGATACAGTAGACACGTTGTGGGGTACATCACAGCCTCGCATAGGACAGGCCTTTGCGCTGCAGTACATTTTCACTTGCAGTCACTCAATCTTCCTGCTGCTCCAAGCTGCTGCTGGACAGAATTTGGGAGTGCAGGCAAGTCCGCCATAACCTGTTGGCAGCAATTGCCCCTTGTTTCATTTTGGGCAAATGCCACTGAGGGCAGCGCTGATTACACAAAGGGCAGCTGGCCTCGCCTACAATTGACTTCTGCAGGCTGCCGAGTAGCCCCGTTGACATCACAGTATGTAAAGTGAAGCCCCTGTGCATATCTTTGCAGGATTTGGGCCCGGCTGTTTAACCCTGTGAATGCCAGGAGTCGGGAGAGCAGGGGCCGGTGGAAGGAGAGCTGTCTTGGGTTTGGTTCAGTGATTGTTGCTCAAAACGGTCCTTAGATATGAGTGCAAGCCAAATACGCTCAACTGAAATACTTAAAGGGGCTCTGCCAAGTGGATTAGTAGTAGTGATTATGTTGTAGGTGTTGTTATTCATGATTTATATGGCAGAATCTAGAGGCTACATTGTACCGGCTACAGTACAGCAGAGAGACAGCCTCTGCCCCAAAGAGCTTACAATTTCAGTGTAGGACTATAGCGAGCATGTGGATATAACACAGGGAGAGCAAAAGGAAACGAGGAGACTATTCTGTTTTTATATCTGCATTATGACCTCATTTTCAAGGTTTTATAGAATGGAAATCCTTGACTATACCAGCATTGTCAGAGCCCCTTTGTAATTCTTTGCCCTTGAGAATGTCAAAGCACTTGACAAACATTATTGAACTAAGAATCTTAACATCCCAATGAGTACGTAATGATCATCTCAGCTTTGCCGGGAGGTAAATGGAGACACCGAGGGTCTGTCTACACTGCAGCTGGCAGCATGCTTCCCAGCCCGGGTTGATGAGCAGCAGTGTAGACATTGTAGATCGGGCTAGCTGCTGACCCCGTGGGTCAGTACTCACGTGAGTGCTCACATACGCAGTGAGTCTGAGGGAATTAGAGCCCAGACCTCTTGCCTCCAAGTGCTGGATTTTAGCTGCAAAACCGTCCTTCGCAGTTATTTGCAAAGATTGTCAGAAGCGACTATTGATTTTAGCTGCCTCCATTTTGGGGGGGACAACCTGAGACCCCTTAAAAGGGGCCTGGTTTTTCAGAAGGCAGAGCACCCCCCTCGGAAAACCAAGCCCTTTTAAGGGGTGCCAGACGGGGCACCCAAAGTCACTAGGAGTCACTTTTGGGAATCTTGGCTATACTTTATAGTTTGGATTGAGTCTGGGAGTCTTAGAAGGGGGGCCCCCAATATGCTCATGTAACCTCTTTATTTTGACCTAAGGGTTAACTGCTAAAATGTTGTGTTTAGCAGTGGGACTGTTTTCCACATTAATTATGTAACTTAGCTTTGTGCAAAAAGGGAAAAAATTCTGCTGGGAAGATAATTATGTTTTGACAGAGAAAATCTAATTAGGAATGACTGCATGATTCTGAAGCTTGTGTTCTGTTTTTTTACCTCCAGGGACCCCAAATCCATAACAGTATCAGTGTCGCCAAGCTTCACGATTGCCATCCCCTGGCATTCAAAAATCATGAGTGGCACCCCTCCAAAAATCAGGAATTTGGCTTAAAAACCACCAGATTTTGAAGCAAATGAATTTTGATTTGTCTTCTGGGTTTTGAGCCTTTAGAGTTCATTTTTCAAACATAAGAGAGGAATTTATTTAAAAAATTAATAGCTGAGATTCTCACTCAGTCCTATGACTGCAGAAGCTGAGGCTTTAAGAAAAAGATCCAAATATCACTGGTGGGGAAGGGATGGCTCTGTGGTCTGAGCATTGGCCTGCTAAACCCAGGGTTGTGAGTTCAATCCTTGAGGGGGCCATTTGGGGATCTGGGGCAAAAATCTGTCTGGGGATTGGTCCTGCTTTGAGCAGGGGGTTGGACTAGATGACCTCCTGAGGTCCCTTCCAACCCTGACATTCTATGATTCTATAAAATCTCAGGACATGGCAACACAATTTTCTTTAATCTGATCTATGTAATACAGCCAAGTGAAAAATGAAGGTCTCTGCCTAGATAGCCGCCGGGGTGTCCCTCAATCTAAAACACGGTAACTGAGAGTTTAAAAAATCATGTTTACCAAAAGGCACTGAAGGTTTGAGTGACTCTGTGTGTCATTTTCAAAGGCTCTGAGCATCCTCAACTCCCATCCATTTCAGCACCTCTGAAAATCACACCCTCTATGTACAGAGGCTGGGGTCTTTTTAAAAATAAATGTGCCAAAAAGCTTGTAAACGGCAACATAGTGCTAGGAATGAAAACTGAATAGAGGTCGGTTTCTCTTTGTCAAGCCCATAGAAACATGTCAACTTTTAGAATATAGCCAGAGACCGATGTAAATAACCATTGTCTAGCCAGACATTGGACTGCTTTAGTCCTTTTGGCTGTCTGACCTTGGCATTTTTGAAGTCTCATTTAAAACAAAAAAATAAATCGCCCAGTGGATTAGTTGTGAACATGCACATAAACAAACCGAGATTCCCCTCTATGACTGCCCCCGCTGTTCAGAGGTCAAAGCCAGGAAGAACATGAAGCCTTTTCAGAGATGGACGGTGCTTGTAAAATTGTTATAGAAGTTATAGTCTACTTTGTAAATAGATGTGTCCAAAGAGAAGGTCAGAGTCTATTGTAATTAGACAGAGGCATATATCAAATGATAAAGCTGAATAAATTAACAAGTTGTGGCATTCCACCCCAGAGGTGGCTGCACTTCAGAAATGAGTTTTTTCTGCTTTAGGGAAATGAAGGTAAGGGTGTGTGTGTGTGTAAAACATACTTACACACCTTTTTTTCCTTAAAGCAGAAAAACCTTCACCCTTTACTGAAATGCAGCCACTTCTGGGGTGGAATGCAACAGCTTTTTAACAGCACCCACAGTTTTGGATGGGATGTGAGTCATGTTCTCTCACACTATTTAGAGCATTTCACTCGTCATCCGCCATCTTCTACTCTAGCCCCCGGTCCTCAGATTTCACTAGACTGATCATTTAAAGAATCATCCATTGTTTTGGATTTACTCTTCATAGTCTTTAATTGAAACACACCCATCATTGAAAGGCTATCAAGTTGACTTCAGAGGGCCAGGATTTCCCCCTCAAATTCTATTTGTGGTGCTGCCACAGACTTGTTCTGTAGCCTCGGGCAAGTCACGACACCGCTCTCTGCCTCGGTTTCCCCCATCTGTAAAATGGGGATAATGATACTTCCCTATCCTGCGAGTGAGATGCTACAGAAAAGCAAAATAGAAGAGTTGCTCAATGTGCATTTCTATTGTGTTTTCCTTTCAAACGAACCGTAGGTGTTGGAAGCTTGTACGTAAAGATGCTTTCCCAAAGGGAATCTCCAGAAAAATTGCAGACAGATGGTAATATGCTCAAATCGAAAGTGTAAATGACACTGCCTTTTATTTTTATTTTTTTAAAGAAGAGTTGAATAACATGTAACTGGATGAATGCCACGGGGGGGGGGGGATCACGGGGACAAGTAATCCTAAGAGCATGCTAGTTGATAAAGAGTTTACAGTGGTCTGAATTGCCTGGAAGGGGCATTGTGTGCGCATTGTTTTAAACCAAGAACGATCCTTTCTGAAGGAGTGGAGATGGATCCTTTAGCATGTACTGAAGGTTGTGTTGGTGGATCCTAAGTCAGACCTAAAATCAATGCTCCGAGTGCTGCATGGGCAATGCTGGGGGCTGGCCAGAGCAGAGAGGAACACACAGTCCCTGGATTGAGCAGTTAAGGCAAGGATTCTCTAAGGAGCCCAATGGAATCAGCTGCCCATTTCAGGGGGACCTTGGCCACTGACTCCCAGTCTTATGGCATAAGATGCTCCCCCAGCCCAGTGCCGAGCTCCTGTATCATCTCCCGTCACTTGGAGCCTTGTGGTCTTGGGCGGTAACAGTCAGTCTGGGTGCTTTGGGCAGGCTGAGGCAGGATGATCTATTTTAAGGCGTGGGTCTAGGACTCGGTGGACGTGGTCCAGTTCCTGGCTGTGCTGTGCGGGCTTCCTGTGTGACCCCAGGGAAATCACTTAGTATCTCCATGCCTCAGTTTCTCTATCTGTAAAACGAGGAGGATAATACTGTCGTGCCTTCACAGATGAGGGTCAGCATTTGCTGCTGGTTAAGCACTGTGCTGATCAGACCCATGTGGGTACCTTGCGGGGCAGGCACAAAGTGATGAGTGCCATATAGCATGGGCAGGTGATTGCTTGAGGCCAACTTCTCATGGTGCCGGTGGGTGATCGCGCCCCCCGGCCCTGCCCTGACTCCACCCCTGTCCCACCCCCATTCCAACCCCTTCCCCAAAGTCTCCGCCCCCTCCCTGCCACTATTGGACTTCTCCCCAAATCCCCGCCCTGGCCCCGCTGCCTCCCCTGAGCTGTTTCGCGGCGGCAAGCGCTGGGAGCCAGGGGGAAAAAGCAGCCACATGTCGCGCTCAGGGGAGGAGGTGGAGGCGGAGGTGAGCTGGGGCGGGGCTCCCTACCTGCACAGGACGAATTCGGACAGAGTGCTTCGTGGGGGAGGTTGCTGTGGGGAGCTTTGTGCTAAGCATTGGTGCCTGTACCTCCGTGGGGAAGGTGTTCTATGGACCACCCTGCCTCCACATCTACCTGTGGCTCCCAGGTTGAGGAAAGGGGACAGGGCAGGGCCCTCGCTCAGCCCAACTGGCCGCTCACTCCTACTTTGGGCTGAATAGCACTCCTGCATGCATTGACCAAAGAGCCAGCATGCCATGCAGCAGATTATTATTTATTATTTGTATTGAGGTAGCACCCAGGAGCTCGAGTCACAAACCAGGACCCCACTGTGCTAGGTGCTGTACAAACACAGAATCAGATAGATTCCCTCTTCCGGCAGCTGCAGCTAGGAATGGAGTCGACGCTTTGCCATGATGAATTCCCTTCCCACCCCCCACTGAAGACTGATTTGGTTTCATGCAAGAGTTTGGCTCCTTTATTCCTTATTAAGCTTTTTTGAAGCGGTCAATTATTTCGTAATCATGCATGATTAGTGCTTAGCCACAGTTGTCTCAGGGCTCCGTTCGGTGGCACCGTGTGCTAGCAGGTTGGGTGTATTAATGAGATTATTTGCATCCCAGGCACTGTACTTCGCCTGCAGTGTTTATTATCATGCAGCAGACGTTAGAGGCACTTTTCAAATAAAAATAAGAAACCTAGTCAGCCGGGTAAAACCAAATCAATACCAGAATAACCAACTCTTCCCAGGGTCCGTTAAACGCCCAGCAGCGAAATGGGCTTTTTCCCTTTTGCACTGCTTCGTTCCGTTAACTATCCAGCCAGCGATCAGAAATGGACCCCAGGAGCCGAGGCTGGAACGAGCCTCGTCCTTCTGTAACAAGCTCTGCAACTGCCCTATGCCTCACGCACGCGTGTCATCAGCAGGAATCAACTTCAGCACCAAAAAAACCCGGACTCTACCTCGGTAAGATAAAAGAGAGCCCCTTCAAAGTCCTAGGCTGTTGTAGTTGTTAGGGTCAGCTACTAGAGGGAGACATGATTCCTCAGTCATGGAAGGTCCAGTGGTTAGGGAGCTAGCCTACGGTTTTGGAGACCTGGGGTCAAGCTCTTGCTGCGCCACAATCTTGCTCTGTGACCTTGGGCAAGTCACCACCTCTCTGTGCCTCAGTTCTCCATCTGTAAAATGGGGATAATGCCACTGGCTTTCTTCACAGAGGTGTCGGAAGATAACTCCATTAAAGACTGTGAGCATTCAGATGCTACAGTTAAGGGGGGCCATATCTGATAGATGATCACAACTACTAAGCCAGTATCTTGTCAACTAACATTTTGGATAAATCTTAATTGCAGTGTTTTGGCAAGGATCGGTTTACTTCCAGAATCCCATATGATCCAACCTTGAAAGTGGGGTATGCTCCAAATCATGGCTTTCCCTGTCCACACCTAGGGCTTTGCGCTGGTGTTAATTGGCCTTTGATTGTTGGGAGTGGGGCAAATTTCTAAATTTCGACATGGCCAAAGAGCCAGTCCCTGCAAACACCTACTACCCAGTGCAGTGCTTACAGGATTGGCAGCATGGGCTAAAGGCTCACACACTGGACTAGCATTTGGAAACCCGGGGCTATATTACCAGCTCTGCTACTGACCTACTGTGTGGCCTTGATCAAGTCACTGTTTCTTCTTATCCATCTCTAGTAGACGATGTGCTCTAGTGAACAGGACACTAGACTGGGAATCAGGAGACCTGCGGTCTATTTCCTGGTTGCCCACCATCCCGTTCTGTAACCTTGGCCAGGTCACCTTACCTCTCTGTCTCAGCTTTCCCCTCCCACTGTTTGGCTTACTTATTTAGACTGTAAGCTCTTCGAGCCAGGGGCCGTCTCTCACTATGAGTTTTTATGGGACTTAGCGCAATGGGGCCGTGATTTCAGCTGGGGCTTCTTGGAGCGTCTGTAATACACACAATAAATAATCGTGTTCTCAGAGCACCCATCACCAGAGTATTTCCTTCTGTGCGTTATGGACCGATTGCCAGACTGATGCTTAACAAACACATTAAAGTAATAACAGCTTTCCGAAATGAAACCAAAGTTACACATTGAAAAGCATTTGCCTTTCCAACTGATTTACCGCCGGCATGGTGATTTCTCAGCGGACCGGTCAGATTAAAAGCTGCAGAGAAAGTACGATGCCTTTAGCTCTCTAGGGGCTTGTCTGCACTTAAAATGCGCTTCAATGTAGATGCTACCTACGCCGATGGGAGGGGTTCTGCTGTTGGCGTAGGGCAGTGGTTCCCAAACTTATAGATTCATAGATTCTAGGACTGGAAGGGACCTGAGGATGCGGCAGGTAAACAACCCGGCCCGCCAGGGGCTTTCCCTGCACAAGCGGCAGAACAAGTTTGGGAACCCCTGGCGTAGGAAATCCACCTCCCTGAGAGGCGGTAGCTAGGTCATCTTAATGACCTTGCTCGGGGTGTGGATTTTTCACGCCCCTGAGTGATGAAGCTGAGTCAACCTAACTTTTTCAGTGTAGACCTGGCCTTATTAAGATGTGCTGAAGAGGCCTCGGTCTGAGAATATTGATGATGGGAGCCCTGAGGATGATCATCTATGCACTGGGCTTGCAATGAAATCCCAGCCCTCAGATGGCCCAAGTCTTATGCTGAAACAATACCTCAACCCTTCCTAAGGAAACTGAAACTAATGAAATGGTACATCAGCCACCAAGTGCCACGCACGAGCAGAGCTAATGGCTGCATGCAACAAAAGCCAAGAGATGCAGAGTGATAAAGTCTGGACTGTATTAGACTAAATCCGATTTGGTATTGGGTTTAGTTCTAGGTGGTAATTGTGGGGAAGGGATTTAACTGGATTGATTGCAATCTCTCTTCCCTCTCCCTTATACTCTCCGCAGCAATCCACGTCTCTTAGACACCTTTGAAAATCTCAGCCTTTGCCTTTAAACACATCTTTTTGCAAGAATGTCTTCCATAATTTGTCTGTAATGAAGAATAACTATTCATCTACATGAGAGAGGCGGTCTGACGCTGCAGGTCTTACTCTTACCCGTAATCTCATTGGAGTCCCCTTCACAGGAAGGCAGGTCATGTGGTTAAGGCACTGGACTGGGACTTGGGAGCTCTAGATTCAGTTCTTGGCTGTGCTACAGATTCATTGTGTGTGACCTTGGGCAAGTCACTTGATCTTTCTGTGCGTCAATTCCCCTTCGCTAAAATGGGAATAACAATAATTTTTGTGTGTGTCTGGTATGTATAGACCAGGGGTGGCCAAACTGTGGCTCTTTTACCATTAAAGTGCGGCTCGCGGAGCCTCCCCACAGTCCCCCATTCTCCACCTTACCAGACTGGGGGGGGGGAGCTCAGGACCTCTGCCTTGCAGCTGGGTGGTGCGGGAGGGGCTTCTGCCCAGCGGGGAAAGGGGGTCTTAGGCCTTCAGCCCTGTGAGGCGCCCCTGCCAGGGCTCAGGGCTTCAGCAGGGCTGAAGTCCCAACCCCCGGCTCCCGGCAGGCGTGCCCCGGCTCTCGAACGTCTGAAGCTTGTTGTATGTGGCTCGGAGGGCCAGTAAGTTTGGCCACCCGAGTATAGACAGTAAGCTAGTCAAGACAGAGACTGTGTCTGACTGTGTGTGTGTTGTGTTGTTGTTTTGTTTTGCAGTAGCAGCATACAAACACAGAACAACAAGAGGGTCTCTGCCCTAAAGAGCTTACAAACTAAGTGTCCAGCACAATGGGGTCCTGATCTCAGGTGGGCCTCGAGGTGCTACTGTAATACTAATACATAGTATTAAAGTCTTAAATGAAATAGTATTAAAATCTTGAAAGTACTAATGTGGATAAAGTCAAAGAACTGTAAGCTAATGGTGCCCCTATTGCTGGAGTTCGGCCTGTGATGCTGGTAGGTTGGCTTCATCCCTCTCTATTATCTCAGTGTTTTGCTCTCTGCAAAACGGTGCCACCTGCAATTATTTCGTGAACCAGCCACTCTGTGTGCTGATGCCTGGTGTTAAATGGTCCAAGGGACACACGCGTTCAAAACGATCGGGGGGTCCCTTTCCGTTTGCAAATGGTTCCTTGTGCTACCACACGGAGGAGCCGTCTCGTCTCGGTCCTGCTGCTGGTTGTAGGTTTGGGACTGAGGGACGTGTGTCGGCGATCAGAGCGAGGCCTGTTGGAAAAGTGTTGGGTTCCTTTCAGATTTTCATCGAGGTCGGTGCGTTACACAGACATCTAGCGGCCCGCCCCACCCAATCTCCCTGCTCCCCGAAACGTAGCCGCTTTTCTTTACAACAGGGCAAATCCATCGTCTCCTTCCAACCCGCGGGCTCCCAGCTGGTACGGAGGGCCCAGCAGAACGGGCACACTTCGGCTCTGCTGGGAGCCTGCACTGGGGGCTGGACCAGTGCATGGTCCTAGCAAATACGTTCCGTCCCTGACCTCAGCCGGTCGATCTTCCCAGCATGTGCTGCCCGGCTCCGCCAGTGTGCTGTGTGCTGAAGATAGGCCGGCGTGTAGTTTGCTTGTCTCTTATCTTCCCTCGCTTTCATTCTTTTTTTATTTTCACACTTCAGCCTTACAAATCCTGTTCCCCGTGCACGGTTTCCATGAAAACAAGCTAAAGCAAAATCCATCTGCTAAATGAATTCCATTAAAAACCTCTCTGAGGTCCCTCATCTTGCGCCCCTCTGCCTCGGTCTCCGGAGATCTCTTAGCATACAGTCCATTAAACCGCAGTGAGATTTCACTAAAGGGGAAAGGGGAGAAAAATGAAGCCACTCGTCTAGTGCAGAAAGGTCCGGCTGGGTTTATGTAATAAAAAGGTGACATTTTTTGAAGCTTACTGGGGAGGCGATTATTTGGACTGCAAATCAATAACTGTATCCTCAGCCGGTTCAGTACTGCAGGGGATCTGCCTCAGAATTGACTGGAGATAATGAATTTTAGGACAGCTGCTGTCAGCCGAGTGACGGGAGCGAAATAACGGAGCCGAGCTCCTTCCGTTTGCTTTGGAGGTCCTGTCACTGGCTGAGCTTGTGGCTTTGTTAACGGTGTTGGCCCATCGCAGATAGGACGTCGCTCATCCAGTCTGAGCATTGGGGAAGGCTGCCCCGTTTTGGGGTTGGCTTCACCTGTGCGTTATTGGCTTTGGAATTGTTTGTTGCCATGGTGGCTCCGAGAGGCCTCAGTCTGGATTGGAACCCCGTTGTTCTAGGTCAGGGGTAGGCAACCTATGGCACACGTGCTGAAGGCGGCACGCAAGCTGATTTTCAGTGGTGCTCACACTGCCCGGGTCCTGGCCACTGGTCCGGGGGGCTCTGCATTTTAATTTAATTTTAAATGAAGCTTCTTAAACATTTTAAAAACCTTATTTACTTTACATACAACAATAGTTGAGTTCTATATTATAGACTTATAGAAAGAGACCTAAAAATGTTCAAATGTGTTACTGGCACGCGAAACCTTACATTAGAGTGAATAAATGAAGACTCGGCACCCCACTTCTGAAAGGTTGCCGACCCCTGTTCTAGGCGCTGTACATGCATATCATGGAGATATGGCCCCTGCTCCAAAGAACCAACTGACTCAGTAATGGGTATGTATGTCTGCCAACATGCCTTTTCCACCCACTTCCTGTCCACCCACTTCCTCTCCTCCGCACACCTGTTGGAACGCAGCTGGCTCCGGCTCTTCTGAGCCCCAGCGTTGCAGACTCCGGTCCTTGCAGGTCCTGCCCACCTTCAAAAAGATGCAGCCACATCCCTTCCCAGTGACTCTATTGCCAACTCCCAAAAGATGCTTGTTTCCCTGCAGGGCAAGGGAATAGTCTCTATGCTCAGTGACAGCCCAGACAAGGGGTGTCTCTGTTTTGATTTCTGGGTTGTTCACAAGAATCTGACACCCCCCCCCCCCCACCACCACCACCACAAAAGGGTAGGGGAATGCAGTGCTGTGTTCTATCCCATCTGTACCAGAGATACTTAAAGCCATCTAGGGATTTTTAACATGGATTTGTATAGATTTAAATCCAATTTATAAGGGAACATTGGTGCAGTAAACAAATGGAAACTGGGAGTGGCCCATACAGATGGTTCAAGCTAATTGGGATGTGGGAAGAGCTGAAAGACGAAGTGTGAAAACCATGTCCTTTCATTTATCCAATTAACATTTCTCCTCCTTTCTGACACCCCCAACAGAAGAATAGGAGGGTACATCACGTTCCAGGTAAACAAGCTTGTTCCATCTGTCCCCACCCCTAGCATGCGTGCCAAGAACCTGCGGTAGAGAATCCAGTTCAGTTCTGATGCTGGCCGAGAGAGAACGCGAATTCCCTTGGAAGTGGAGGCTTCGTTGTAACAGAACACGATGAGCGTAGGGGGCCGGATGGCGAGGCAGTGGCGTTCTTCTGCTGTGGTCCCAGGGGCCTTTTCGCAGAGAAGGGGAGAGCGGCGGCTGCTGCTTCTGTTGGGAAGTGGAGCGTTTGCAAAGCGTCTGACGTTGAGCTTTTACTCTTGATTGTTGTTTGATTTGTATTGTGGTGGTGCTTAGAAGCCTCCATTGTGGACCAGGAACCCGTTGTACTAGGCGCTGAGTCGGTCCCTGCCCCAAGGGGCTTACACAGTGTTTAATTAGTGCCAGGGCTTGGCAGTTCAGAGCCCCGGCACCCCTGGGGTTGGCAGTTCAAAGCCCCGGCACCTCTGGGCTTGCTGCATCAGTTATGAAAGTAAAACAATGGCTTGAGCCCCAGCACCTAATTGCTTGAGTCTCTGGCACCGCCTTCATTACAAATTAAGCACTGGGTTTACAGTCTAAGTATAAGACTAGAGACAAAGAGGGAGTAGAACAAGGAACCAATGAGGGAGTACCGGCCAACTTGATGGGCAGTGGTCTCTGCAAACCACCTGCCTAACTGTTGGCAAGCGTGTGCAGGCATCGCGGCAAAGGAGAGCTCCGAGGAGGGAGCTGAAGGTGGAGAAGGAGGTAGCTTTGTCGACGTGTGTGGGGAGCGCCTCCCAAGGGTGTGGGGCAGCCCGGGAGACTGCACAAAGGTATTTCTTTGAAAATGCAGCAAGCGGAAAGTGGAGACCAGCCCCCCAGGCAGATCAGACGCAAGTGCTGACAGCTCGTTGTCAGGTGAGAGACGATAGGTAGGGTGGAGATAGACTGGCAAGGGCCTGGAACGTTTTTTGGTCACTTGAATCTGATGTGGGCGTCTGGTTTTTGTTATGGGTTTAAAAAAAAAAATAAAGCGAGCGAGAGAGAAATCCTGGGCACTGTGAATGTTGAGCACCACTTTTCTGGCTTCTGTCTGTCTTAGGCGTGTATGTGACCTCCATTACTGTTGTGTCTGGGTGCCTCACAAGACCCCTGTGAAGTAGGGCAGTGCTGTTAGCCCCATTGTACAGATGGGGAACTGAATGCAGAAGAGACCAAGTGACTTACCCAAGGTCATGCAGGAGGTAAGTGGCGGAGGAATGGAACCCAGACCTCCTCCTCCCTAGACTAGCACAGTAAACACTGGACCATCCTTCTCCTAGGTAAGGGAAATACTGTATGGAGCACACTTTGGAGAAAGCCGCATGTAATACTTCAAGGGCTTGATCCAAAGCCTGCTGAAGTCAATAGAAAGACTTGCACTACCTTCAGTGGGCTGTGCATCCGGCCCAGATTTACCACAGAGCCAGCCGTCCGTTTGTATGAGTTGCCTTGAGTACAGAAATCTGATAAAACCCCCAAGCCAGTAAAACCAAAGGAAAGGCAGAAGCCGACTACGACCCTGAAAGCCCTCATGGCTCTGGGGACCTATGGCAATTCGACCTGAACCAGGCTCCAAAAAAAGAGAGCTTAACTCAAGGCTCATTCAGCGTCATAGGAGCTGGCCCTGTGGCTCGGTTTCTCAGCAGTAGAGTGTGTGTCACAAAAAGCCTCATGAGATTTGAGGGAGGACAATTTCTGAGACTTTACCTTCACTAGAAACCCTGCAGCAGCACCGCTGCAGAGCTTCCTTGTATCCACCCACTGCAGTGATGGGAGGGGTTCTTCTCTCCCTGTCATTAATCCAGGGGATGAGATAGATCAGTTTAACTACGTCACTCGGGGGCGTGGATTTTTCTCACCCCTGAGCCATGTAGCTGGTTTGGCCTCATTTTTTAGCGTTGACCTGGCTTTAGGCACGGGAGACCCACCTTGAGGTCTGGTTTGGGATTTTCATTTCAAACTCAGGGGCCAACTTTGGCAGAACTTTTTGACCGGACTCTTGAATAAAACTGGGCTGGTCCTGACTGGTTTTGAATGAAACCTAGAACTGGGGCCCATTCCAGAACTCAGACACAATCATTCCGGAAGTTTTCCAGGGCTGGGTTCAAAATCTAGCTCTGGCCTTATAACTTCTGTGGAGGCTCCACCTGTAGAAGAAACCTCCCAGAACTCCACAGTTCTGCAGGGTCTCAGACAGCTCACTTGGAGGCTCGGTTAAGTTTTACCCGGCTTCTGAAGCTTTATCAAGAAATTTCAAGTGAAACTCTGGACATCTGATGCCATATGACCTGAACCCAAACAGAGATTCACCCAAGCTCCCTATGAACCCAAACAGCCTGACTGGCTCTCGTCAGTACTTCTCACCACCTTTAGGTCTATATGGAGTTATGGGGGAGTTATTGGGGGAGTTATAGGGGGAGGGCTAGCTCAGTGGTTTGAGCATTGGCCTGCTAAACTCAGGGTTGTGAGTTCAATCCTTGAGGGGGCCATTTAGGGATCTGGGGCAAAAATCTGTCTGGGGATTGGTCCTGCTTTGAGCAGGGGATTGGACTAGATGACTTCTTGAGGTCCCTTCCAACCCTGATATTCTATTGGAAGCACTCCTTGTTGTTCATTGTAATTGCTTGGCACACTCTAAGTTTCTAGCTTGCTGTGAAGTGCTGTAACAAACCACTCTGGGTGAGCTGATAACTTCCAATACGCCGAGCGGTAGAAGAGGTACTTGATATGAGCTCTTCCTACAACACGATACAACTCAACCTAATAAACTGTAGTGTGGGCTGTGAGGCGTTCTTAGATAGCTGCCATGTCCAACTTCAGAAATGGCTGCCTTTCAGAGAAGCATGAGGTAATCCCTGGCTGCAGTTCTGTTAGAGAAGTGTTGGTAATTCTTTCAGTCTGACCTCCTTTATATTCCCCGGCCAGAGAATTTATCCCGTTAAGTCCTGTATATCACCCAATAACTTGTTTGACTAAGGCATATCTTCAGGGAGGCATCCAGTCTTGATTTGAAGACTTAGTGTTTGAGAATTCACTGCTTCCCTTGGTAGTTTGTTCCGGTTTTTGATCACATTTACTATATAAAAAAAATATTGAGGTTTATTTCAGATTTGAATTTGCCTGGAGGCAGCTTCCAGCCATTGGTTCTCATTATGCCTTTCTCTGGTAGATTAGCGTCTGAAAATACCGGGAATTTTTGCCCCATGAAGGTACTTTCACATCCTACCCCAGTGACAGTCGCTTCTCGATCTTCTTTGGCAAGAGCCTAATAGAGCCGTTCACCACCCGAGAAACAGCAGGTTTTCGCATGCGCTTTAAACTCATTTGACGTTTCCTGTTTGGTTCTGAGTGGCTGATCGGTGTGGTTTTCCAGTGTGTGGTGGGGACAATGGGAATCTGATGACACATGCAATGAGATTATTACTGTCTCTGCCCAGGGCTACCAATGGGGTGAGGGTAAAAAGGGAAGCTTGCCCTGGGTCCCACTGCGTGGTGGTGTGAGCTGGCACATGGGATCGCAACACCACTTGCTGAAATTTGACCTCTTGGCCCCTCTGTCATAATGGAGGGGTTGCGGGGCCAAACCTAAGTCGTGCTGCGACGCTGCGCGTCAGGTCACAACGCCTGGAGCGAGGAGCTGGGCCCAGCCCCTGCAGGGTGAGTAAGGGAGGGCTCCGTCTCCAAACCCCTTTTCCCCTCGTCGTTAATATTTTTGGAAGAGTGGGGGAGTCCAGATTTTGCCCCAGGTCCCCCCAAAACCTCTGGGTGGTCCTGTGTCTGGACACACACAAAAGGCCGCTTCACATAGCCAAGCTGGGCTGATTGACTAATGTGCCGTGAAGCTGCGTGTGGCCTGGTGAGCTTGGGGGGTGGGGTGGATTCTAATGGGTACACCGGGCGCTTTAAGCCTCTAACTTCTGATGCACTGGGCTACGAAATGCCTGCATAGATTAAGAGACAGCCCCTGCCATGAATACCTTATCACCTAAACAGATAAGACAAAGAGAGTCTTATCATCCCTGTTGTACAGAGAGACAACTGAGGCACAGAGAAATTAAATGATATGGTCGCACAGTAGGTGGATCCAAGAATCGAAACCAACTCTCCTGATCCCCAGGCCAGTGCCTTAACCACAAGGCCGTCCTTCCGTCCACCGAAATAGGACAAGTACCTCCGAATGCTGAGAGTACAATGGTTCAGTCAAATGCCTTTCCTGCCATTTCCCTTCACACGTACGTTACGCATGTGTTCTAGTCAATTAAGTAGCGTTTTCATGACTCGTGGTGATGAGAAATGTCACAGTGACATAATTAAATATTGGGGCTTTCGGGACAGGCGGGGTGGAGATTATCCTCGGTAGCAGCCACAGCGAATATTAATAATTAAAGCCGTCTCGGCTGTGGTTTTTACTAAATTTGTTTCATTAATATTTTATTGTCTTATTAAAAAAAAAATACAGTTCCTAAGCAACAGCGATGCTTCTCTTCCCAGCTCTGTTCTACCCCGACCAATTATTTCTGCTTTATTTGAAACATCTCACGAGGTTTTTTCAGTGATGCGCCGGCGCGCCCCCCCCCCCACCGCCTCTCACCCCCCCCCCGAGCTGCTTTTGGGCTGGGCTCCTTCCAGGGGACAGACTCTGCAGTCGTGCCGGAAAGAGCAGCTCTGGGAGCACGCTCTGTTCTTCTCGTGCGGCTCTGCTTGGACTCGTGAATCCCCACGAGCATCCGTGCAGCGCTCGCCCCCGCTGCACTCGGAGCAGAGACAGCCCCTCTCACGGGGATGATGCAATCAGGCCGAGGCTCCTACTTAAGCCAGAGCACAGGAAAACAATAGCTGCCCATCCCATCTGGAGGCGGTCTGGATCAAAGCTCCTGCCTCACGGTATGAGCTAAGTGCTGAGGGGTCAGGCAGGGATGTCCTGTTCCTCCACTCTGCTTCCGTACGCTGGGTGGCTGGGGAGCACAGGGCTTGCTGTCTTAGGAATTGTTGGGCAGTATCCCAGCGCTGAATGCGGGATATCAGCCTTGCTGGACCTGTGGGCTCCTTTGGGACAGCTGAGCCCACGGCCCAAGTTGTGCAGAATGGGAACCCTGCAGTTGTTGAGAGAGCATAAGTGCAGCTGCTTCTTCGAGGGCTTGCTCATGTCCAGTCCATAGTCGGTGTGTGTGCTCGCCACACACACCGGTGCCGGAAGTTTTTCCCTTAGCGGTATCCGTAGGGGACCGGCTCTGGCATTCCCTGGAGTGGCGCCCGCATGCCCCAATCCCCAGGCTTTCGTTGTAAGCAGCCCATGCCCATCAGCGACCCGCACGTTAGCCGTTTAAGGTGTCTAGGAGAAGGACGCGTAAGCGACGAGTGTCGCAGCTGTAAGTCGTTCAAACCCAGAATGAAAAAGGAGAGAGATGTCAGTCTCAGGACACTCCTGATGGAGTCGGCGCTGACCCTGGCACCGAGCACCGCAGCATCGGTACGGAGCGCCCCGCCGGTGCTGTCCACGAGCCGGCACTGATCCCCGGCCCTCGCCAAGAAGACCAAGATGTCTGCGAGGGGAAGATCTCCCACTTCCCATAAAGGAAAGGAGAGGGTTGGAGGAGAGCCAAGACCTGTGCTGGGCGGCTCGACTCCTCCATCAGGGAGTCGATTGAGCCCCTCCCGTACTATGCCTGCCGCACTGGACAGCGATGAGGGCCTCAGTCAATTTGAAGTCCCGTCGACTCCTGCAGGCAGTGCAGACCTGTGCCGCTGTCACTAGTCGTTGCCGAGTAGCATGAGCTTGCGGTGAGCTTCCCTGCAGGTCTCGGAGGCACTAAACGAATCATTTGCACAGGCTCCCAGCCTTGGGTTGATTTGATCCCTACTAAATCGTGGTAATTGGTGATCAGAGACCAGCTGCCGCTCGGTCTGGGGCTACACACAGCACCTGTGTGCGTTCCCTTCTTTCTCCATCGCTGCGGCCAGCACCTGCCTGCCGGTGACGGAGGCCCGTAATCTCAGCCTCCTCTTTGACTCAGGCCTCTCTCTGGGTCCTCGCATCCAGGCAATGTCTAAATCTGCTGCTACTTCTTCCGCCGCGCCTCTGAGAATAGCCTGGCCCTGCGGCAGTACAAATAATAAACAGAGCTGCCTGCACATGGTGGGTGAGCCGGAGGGGGAGGTGCAAGGAGCCACCCACACAGAGGCTGGCTACACCTTCAGTTCCTGAGCACCATCCAAGGAGCCGGGTGAGGAACCTACCACGCTTACCAGCTGAGCTTACTTGTCCACAGGGAGTGACGGGGTCTAGTGGCTAGAGCACCCGAGTCAAGAGACCTGGGTTCTGTTGCTGGCTCTCCCCTGATCTGCTCTGAGCCCTTGGGCAAGTCACTTTCCCGTTCCCTGCCTCGGTTTCCCCTCCTGTCTGTCGTGACTGTGAGCTCTTGGGGTCAGGGGCTGCCCTTTGCTGTGTGCTTGTACAACGCTAGCTCAGTGAGGCCCCGGGGGAATGGCCGCTAGGTGCTACTGTAATGCAACAATAATAATAATGCCGCAGTAACGTTCCCAGGGCAGCCCCGTGGCGAGGCTGTGCCTGAAAAGCCCCAACGGAGCCCTAGCGGTACAAGAAAGTAGGGAAATTATCCAGCTGTCTTAATGTCTCCATTGTCCACCCTGGCATCCTTGGTCTCCTGCGTCTCATTGGTATTTCCTTCTATTTGCCCACATCCGCTGCGCGCCTTCGAGTGGGGCGATGCGTCAGAGCTGTAATTCTTGTGCGCGATGCAGATGGGTGACGGCAGCTTCCCCGTGGGCCGGGCTGTTCCTTGTGGCTTCCTTCTGGTTCTAAAAGTCCTTGATGCAAACGCTAGCTTTCAAATCGTCCTGTCTGTTCCACTGTCTGCTTTCTCAGATCTGCTCTGGGACAGAGTGCTGGCGAGAGATTCATTGCTGTACGGTCTGCTTTTCTCATTGCCGGAATGCATTCCGCCCCTTGCAAACGCCACTCTGTGTATTTATTTCTCATCAGATTGGTCCTTAGGAGACTGTGAGACGGTTGCATAGTGGAAGGAGGGCAGGAAGTTCAAGAGGGGTCCACGCTTGCCTTCAGATGGGGATGGTCCTGTGGCTAAGGCATTGGGCTGGCACCCAGGAGATCTGGGCTGAGTTCCCCCTAGGCACTCAGGTACATACCAGGGTCCTGGGTGGGGTCATGTAGTCCATGTTGCCCCAGCTTTGCTGCTGCTGCTATTGCAGCTATCTAGATCCAGGTTAGCTCGGGGATGTCTACACGTGCAGCAGCTGCAGTCACACCTCTGACTACAATGTAGACTTATCCTGTGTGCACAGTGGCTGGGCACAATGGGGCTCTGGCCTTGGTTAGGGCTTCCAGATGCTACCATTATGTAAATAACACTAACTAATAATGTTTCCAAATTAAAGGTACACCTGACTTGCCATTTTTGAGATCGGCAGACTTGTTTGTAGCTGTATTTACAGTTCAACTGGGGAACAGTAAGTGGGAACTAAATGTGTATTAATAGAACTCCATGAATTACTGCGTTCGCTTTTTACAACCGGGAAGGGTAATTGGCAGTGACTTTAGAGGCTTATGAATATTTTACACTAATAATAACCCTGTTGATGTAAATGACAACTGAAGTAGCCTTCAAACTCCAGCGATTTCGAACATGGGGAAATGTGCGACCAAAAAAATAAATAAAATCAATGGATCGGTATTTTATCCATCTGGTTTCCAAGATAGTGGCCGCTGTATGCTGTTCACCCTATTAAACCAGCGGACTGTAAGATCTTGAGTATCCCTACTTAAGGAACTGATTAATGAAAAGCATGAATACTTTAATTAAAAATGAAAACACATGAAAGCCTTTTGTTGATGAAGGATAAGCATGAAATGCATTCTAGTCTCTCCCAAGGTCCAGGGCATTTGCAAGGAGCTAGCAATAAAACTAGGTTGATTCAAACCATCTATTTGTTTGGAGGAAGGCCTGTGTTTAGAATTTTCCTACAGATGAGAGTTTATCTGGAGTGTCTATCGCAAGTGCATTGAGGAAGGTAGTCTTGTTCAGAGGGTTGCCTGCAGAGGCACTTGGGGCAGAGTACAAACTCACCATACAGCCTTGATTTTAAACAAGTATTCCCAGACTAGGATACCTATGGAAATTGGTGTGGATTATTACTATTCCTATGATTGATTATTTATTTATAGCTGAGATCAGGGCCCCATTGTGCTAGGCGCTGTACAGACCAATAGTAAGAAATACAATTGTTTACAGTCTAAATAGAGAAGAGAAAGGGGAAAGGGAGTATTGTTATCCCCAATTTACAGATGGGGAACTGAGGTACAGAGAGAGATTCAGGTGAAAAAAGGTGTGTTCTTCGCTTGAGTTAGCTACCCCAGGTTCAACTCTCAAAACTGGCCTTTAACTCGACTTGCTGACTCACGTGCCAACTGGGGCTGTCTCTGCAGTCCAGCTGGTGCCAGCATAGTTATGTCCATCAGAGGAGTGATCCTGTTGGAGTCAGGCACTTTCGTGCCCAGTAGGATTTTCAAAAGCCTCGATCTGTATCTTCGGGTGCCTAAGAATCTGTCCGTTTCCCGTCTGCAAAATGGGGATCATTGTACCTTGTAGGGCTGTTGGGAGGATGGATCCATTAAAGACTGCCAGGTGCTCAGATGCTACAGTCATGGGAGCCGTATAAGCCTGATAGAGGAGGGTGCAGGAAGGACTCGGCACCTGGCAAGCTTGGGCTCAGAGTGCAGGCAGGTATTGCGTTCTTCACGCTTAGCTGCCAGGTTCTAATGCGGAGGTAATGTATGTCGGAGCGGATGGAACGCAGTTTGTTGTTTGTGATGAAAATTTAATGTTGCAATGTTAGCAGCAGACAGTCGGTGGTAAATTGCAATCAATAAACATGGGAGAACATTGTTCAGAGGCTGGAAAGCAAACTCCGGAGAGGGGTGAGCGATCTGCAGAGGCTTCAGGGACTTACTTTTTCAATGAGTAAGCGATCTTGTCCTCCTTTGCGTACAGCGTTGCCTGGATGAGTCATTTGCAGCATAGATTTAAACACTAGTAGACATGAATGGCTCCCCCCACCCCCACCCCCGATTGCTCAGCTGTTGTCCACCCTAGTCTCATGGCTCTCTGCAGCAGCGGAAGTGTAACGTTCAGCTTTCTGGGGGGAATTGTGTAAGATTGAAATAAAACCCGTGTGGGCTTCGGGAGTCACTATTTGGCTGGTGAACTTCAGAGTCTGTTGCGATAAGAATCGCAGAACGAACATAACAGCTTGGTAGCCTCACAGTTACGGAGCCATCTGCACGAAAGGGTTGCTAACTTTGTAATCGCACAAAACCGAATACCCTTGCACCCCCCCCTGCCCCACCCGTTCCCTGAGGCCCTGCCCCCAACTCACTCCATCCCCCCTCCCTCTGTCACTTGTTCCCCCCCCCCATACTCACTAGGTTGGGGTGCGGGAGGAGGTAAGGGCTCTGGGGTGGGGTCATAAATGAGGGGTTCAGGGTGCGGGAGGGAGCTCTGGGCTCGGGCAGGGGGTTGTGGTGAGGGAGGGAGTGTGGGCTCCATCTGAGGGTGTGCACTCTGGGGTGGGGTCAGGGATGAGGGGTTTGGGGTGCAGGAGGGGGCTCCGGGCTGGGGCCGAGGGGTTTGGAGTGCGGGAGGGGGCTCAGGGCTGAGGTAGGGGGTAGAGGTGCAAGTGGGGGTGCGGACGCTGGGAAGGAGCTAGGGAGTGGGAGGAGGTTTCAACCTGGGGCAGGGGGTTGGGGTGTGGGTTTGGGTTCCAGCCGGGCAGTGCTTACCTCAGGCGGCTTAACAGGGCTAAGGCAGGTTCCCTGCCTGCCCTGGCTCCACGCAGCTCCTGGAAGCGACCAGCATGTCCGGCTTCCAGGCACAGGGCAGCCCGGTGGCTGTGCACGCTGGCTTTCCCTCCCCCTCCCCGCCCCCCGGCGTGTGCAGGCACCACCCCCGCAGCTCCCAATGCCTGCTGTTCCCGGCCAATAGGAGCTACAGAGCCGGCACTCGGAGCGGGGGCAGCTTCTCTGATCTCCCCTGAGCCTAGGAGCCAGAAGGACGTGCCGGCCGCTTCCGGGAGCCGTGCTGAACCAGGGCGTCTTAGCCCCACTGCACCGCCGACCAGACTTTTAATGGCCCGGTCAGCAGTGCTGACCAGAGCCGCTAGGGTCCCTTTTTGACCGGACACCTGGCAACCTTTGCTGTATCTCTGTCCCCGTCCTGGTCTCTCTGAGTGCACCCTCTCAGGTGTCAGGCTTTTATCTCTCTTGTAGTGGGGTCACATGATTCTCCCATACCTAGACTGGGCCCCAGGCCTACAGCATCCTGTATCTCCACTGTTTCTACCCATCAGGTCTGACTGGGGTTTTCCCTTCAGGAGTCTGTGTCCAGCAGTGAATACGGTGACCAGACAGCCTGCTTAAACCCAAGTATTGTTTAATCTTAACAGCAGGAATAAAGGATAACACAAGAGAAAACAGATTTTAAAACAAGTCCCTACACAGACTCGTCTGTCTTACCTAGAGGCTTCCCACCTAGCAAGGCCTAAGGGAATGGACAGTTTTCCCCAGAGACTTCAGGGAGAACTGGATCAATCCCATGATGCTCAAGCCAGATGTGCTGCCCTGTCCAGGGATGGATATCTCCATCCAGCCTTCTTGCCGCTGTGTTTGATGTACATTTCCTTTTATTAAAAAAAATACCCCCCCACACAACACCCTCCCCCCCCGCCGCCATTAAATCCATCATCTTCCTCACTGAAGTCTCTTTCATTGCGTAAAAGCTGTGGAAAGCCAGCCCTGTTCCCCCAAGATCTCCAGCGCTAATTGTCCCAGCTGGATTCAGACACGCCTGGTTACGTCTGTTATGATAAAGACGCAGTCCCTTTGGCTAGACCACTTCCTCTTCTCCCCCCCCCCCTCCCGTTTTTCTCTAAGTGTTGTGTTAGTCACCAATAAAGCAGGGCCAATCATTAGTGAATGCTCTGCAGGTGGTAGTGTTGTAGGAGCCCAGTTCAGTTGATAGGCACCGAATCTGATACATTAAGAAGCAGGAAAATAGATCATAACCCCATCTCCATCCATAGCTTTCTTGATCTAGGTTGTCAGATCTGTTCTGGTGTATCTCGGTTCCGATCCCACCTCTTTGCTGTGTGATCTGAGCGCCTCGCAGAAGGGCATTAAGCGACATGACGAACGTGTCACACATGGCTTGTTCTTTTTCTTCTCCTCCGCCCAGGGGGCAGACGACGTATGGGGCAGTGTGTTTTGTTTTGGTAGGCTGGTTTTAGATGCACATGCCACTGCACAAAGTTGAACTCTGCGGTCGTTGGGCAAACACCCACCCCGTGATATGTAGGATTAATACGTAGCATGTAAGGATTGGAAGATCAATGGATGATTTGTCCTACCCTGCTTCTGCAAATCAAGATACTGCAGTGATGAAGGCTGCATAGTCCCCAGATTAGATTATGCACAGCAAATTGCTTTCAAGTCAATGACCTCAGTATATGGGGAAACATTTAACATGTTGGACTAGGAGATTTGTCCAAATGGGGGCAGGATGAGATACATCCGGCCTGGTGACATTCTGCACAAAGCTGACACAAACTACAAGTGTATGGCAACATCACCCCTGCAACAAGGGAGGGGTTGGGGAACATGCCCCCAGGTCTGTCACAGTCTGTCACTTCACAATAAGCACATGGATCCAGACTGGGGGAAACACCTGATTATACAGGACGTGGGATCTCCCTAAGACAAGGGGGAGCTCCTGCCAAGAATGAGAGGTCCTCAGTAAAAGCACATATTTAGCTCTGTGTACCTCCAATTTAGGGCCTGATCCTGCCTTGTGGAGTCAGTCGGAGCAGCATCAAGGTCTCGTTCACCTTCCAAGGGGATGATAGTATTGGCGTTTACACGTCGCGTGAGATTCTTTAGGCAGTATGGCTTAGTGGATAGAGGACTGGACTGGGACTCAGAAGACCTGGGTTCTACTCCTGACTCTGCCACTGGCCTGCTGGGTGAACTTGGGCAAGTCACTTCACTACTCGTGCCTCAGTTTCCCCATCTGTAAAATGGAGATAATGATACTGACCTTGAGGTCTACTGATGAAAAAGTGCTATATAGAGCTCGGTATTACAATTATTTATGGGAATTAAAATATAGTATTTTAGGGGACCCATCACTGTGGGTCTGGTGCTTGGATATACTCCATTACCAATTACGAGATCTGGTCTTCTCTCTGCTTTTCAGTTCCTAGAAGGCCAGTCTCCTGTTATATAATCCACATAAATGGCTCCCTGAGGCACAAAATATTGCCCACAGGAAGAAATATAAACATAGATACAGACACCGGCCGGGATATTTGGGTTTATGCAGGTTCCTGGAGAACCTGGCTGCAGAATCCAACTTTCATCCCAGGCTGTCAGTGCAATTAGCAAGCCTGATGACACTCCCGTGGGACTGGTAAGTGTATTGTTATCCCTGCTTTCCGGATGGAGAAACTGAGGCACAAAGAGAGTAAGTGATTTGTTTGAGGTCACACAGTGAGTCCGCAGCTGAACAGGAATAGAACCCTTGGGTCCTCATTACTTACTACCCTGGCCCATATTCTCTCCCTTCCTAGATATTAGATTTGTTTCATTAGATGACTTTCTTCTCCTTACTGACACATGCCAAGAAGAATGGAGTGGAGGATCCGAGTGCTCACGGTGATGTCTCCTTTCCTTTTCCAGCTGTGGTGGAGGTGTGCCTCCTGCACATGCTGAAACGCAGAGCCGCCGGCTTCCTCCGGACCGATAAGGTCGCTGCCCTCTTCACCAAAGTTGGCAAGACGTACGCGGTAGCTGGGGACATATGCAAGAAAGCGCAGGAGCTGCAGCAGCAGGCGGAAGGCAGGTAAGGCCAAGGGCTGTTCTTAATGTGAGAAAGTCATGGCGGCTTGAAGGGGACGGGTAGAGCTGCTCAGAAAATTACTTTGGGCAACTTTGGGGGGGGAAATTCAACCGGTCAGAAAATGATTGAAAAACTTGTCAAAAATGAATTTTTGTCAACATTTTCAAAAGATCAAATGTTCTCAAGTGAGTGGCAAAGGGCCAAAGGACGAGAACTGGGTTTACGCTGGTTTTTTTACTCATTATGTGCATCACGGTGTGCCCGGGACCCCCAGTCAAGGGTCAGGACCCCAGATTATACCAGGTGCTGTCGAGACAAATAACGCAGAAGACAGTTGCTGCTCACAGGCAGCTCGCTGTCTAGGTATCGGCCAGGATGCGACAGGTGGACAAAGCAGACAGATTGGGTGGAGGTGGATGGGATCAGGTAACAGAATAAACAAAGCTTAGCGGAAAAGCAGAAGTCTCGGCTCGCCCCTTGCCAAAGCCAGTGCCAGACAGAGCGCCTTGTGGCAGAGGCTGGTTCTTTATGGAGTAAAGGCTTGAATGTTTATCTTTGCGTGCTCGTTTGTTCCCCTGGATCACCCTTTTTTCTCTACGTGCGTTAGGAGACCTGATAGGCCCACTAGAGGAACAGGGCAAGTGACACTGGATTCAATACACCCCAGTTAGCATTGTACTAACTAGGCGCTGTCTGAACACACAGCGAGACCTGGTCCCTTCCCCACGGCGCTTCCACTTTAAGGCCATGATCCTGCAGTGTCCTTCCTGCCGGCGGATTCAGCGGAGGTCATTTAGGAATAGGAGTCCCACCTGCGTGGAGCTCATTCCAGGATCAGGGCCTAATAGATGATGAGCTAAACCAATGACTGGAACAGACAATAAGGGGGAGGAGGAAGGTAACAGCGGTCAGGCCCTGATTGACTCAGCAAGGTAGTAAATATGGGCCTCACTTTAAACATGCGAGCCTGAAGCCTTGATCCTGGAAAGTCTAAAGCACATGCTCCGTTTTACTCACTGTCGGTGATTCCATTGAAGTCAGTGGAGCTACTCAAGTGCATAAGTCTTTGCAGGATCAGGGCCTTGGATTGTAAATTCACCGGGGAAAGGACTGCATCTTCCAATGTGTTTGTACAGCACCGGGCACAATGGGGCTGCTGAATCTGGCCGCGGGTCTTTGTACTAATAGGAACTTTTGGTCTCCTGAATAACTTGTTGCACTAAGTTCCTGTAGTTATACAGGTTTCCAGTAAGCATCAATTGATGTTCCAATAAAAGATATTAGCTCACCCACTGTGATGTTTCTGAATCATTTAAACATTTATTTAAATTAGCTAGTTTAACCCTGCCTCCTTTCTGTTTATTTTTCCAACACTTACCTTTTATTTAACTTCCTTTTATTATCAAACCCTTTCATGGATGTATGTTTAATAAACCCTTTCCTTTGCCAATTTTTTTTATTAATCTCTGGCCTCTTTATTGATTTAAAATCTCTACCTTTTTCCATTTTGTTTGGTCTGGTTTAAACGTTTGAAAGAAAGACACTTTTTTGTTAAAAATTCAACATCCACACCCCTTCAATTAAAGGCTGAGAAAACTCCCAGTCCACTGCTCCGGGACCTCCAGCTGTGACCTCTAACAAAACAGAGCAGATGAGACTTGAATTCAGTTCACTGAATATATACAATCAGAGAAACTGGCTCCACTCTTATAATGATTCACAGAAGCATCCCTATTTAGGACAGCACTTAGGGCATGCCTACGCTGCCCCACAGTTCGCGGTGCTGCGCTGTAACTCCCCGTGTGGACGCTGCAGGTGCAAACTAAGTGTGCGCATTAACACAATCCTCTTCAAAGAGAATTACATTACTGTGAAGTGGGAGCCTTTTCGTTTGTACCTGCAGTGTCCGCATAGCGGAGTTACGGCACAGCACTTTGGGGTGTGTTGCTATTCACACTCCAGTAGTCCAAACTGTGGGGCAGGGTAGATGCCCTTAAGCATGTTCTTAAGTCCATTGATGTCACATGCTTAAGAGCTGCCTTGACTAGGTACGGTTATTCTTACGGCTATTGGTTTGGGTTGTGGCAGCACCTAGGAGCCCCTGTCATGGACCAGCACCCCATGGTGCTAGGCGCTGTACAAACACCAATTTTGTCCCTGCCTCAAAGAGCTTCCAATCTAATGGCTTTAGTCCACATGCTTAAGTGCTTTCCTGAGTCGGGGCCATACTGTGTACTTGGCAGGAATGCGAGCACGTTACAGTAAATTGTTTTCTACATCCTGTGCACTGCCTCATTAGATGAAGGGTTTGGGGTGACTGTTCTGATGATGGTATTTATAATCTTCATTTCTTATATTATTCGTTGGTTGCCGCATGACAGGCGTTCTGTATGGAGCAGCGTTCTCCTGTGCTGCGTAACTAACGGCACAAGCCGCATTGATGCAAAACGGGGGAGAGGAAAAAAGCGCTCCCATTTCAGGTCACCCTAGTGCATCAGAAAGAAGCAAAAAAGGGCACAAACCCATTTTCTTTTTCCCTTTGTAGGTCACCTTTAAGAAACTGGGAAGCTCTAGGCAGCAAACTCAGCTACAAAGATCAGGCTCTGATTCCAACTCTGTTCAGGTCACTAATTATATCGACAGTGACAAGCGACTGTTGGGCTTGTAACTTGCTAGACCATACGGTTTTACCTTGGACCGGCGATTCCTCGGGTGGAGGGAAGGTTCAGAATGATGTTTACATGGCTTAATCCAGTTTGCCACTGGATCAGGAGGCATCCCTGGCCAGGTTCCGAGCGTATGAATGTCGGTGTCAATAAGGATAATCAATATTGGCCTTTAAGGCAATAAACTCCTGGGTAGCAGGAAATATGAAGCTCGCTACTAGGGGGAAGGGAAATGAACATGGCTCCAACATAGGCGGTGAGTTATATGGGCCGGTGGTGCCCGGGCTCCACCAATATTCAGAAATGTGGGCCCGGCTCCACCAATGTTTGGGCTTATATTTAATCAGAGCCACCCAGTGTATAGGCTGGACCAGGACAACTGCCCTGGGCCCCATGCTTTGGGGGACCCCGTGCTTCAGGGGGACGCGGGGTACAGGGCGGCCTGTAGGGTTAGTGGGGGACCTGGCGCCTGCAGCAGCAAGCAAACTCGCCCCCACTCCACCCCTTCTCCCAAGCTCCCATCCCACCTCTTCCCACCCCTGTTCTGCCCTCTCCCCACCCCCATTCCACCCCTTCCCCAAGTCCCTGCCCTCTTCTTTCCAGCTTCTGCCCACTCCCCCGAGCGACACTGGGAGCTGGCGGGGCGGGCTGGGGCTGGGTCGCTTGCTGCTTCTGGCACCAGCCCCCCCACTAGCCCCTCAGACCACCCTGGACCCCACATCCCCCTGAAGCGCGGGGCCCCCCAAATGATGGGGCCCGGGGCAGTTGCCCCGGTCCGTCCAATGGACAGGACAACTCTGCTTGGACCCATTCTGGGCACCACCAAAAATTATACAAACCTTGCAGTCCTGGGCTCCAAGTGTGAAGGGGAAGTGAGGACAACAGAGCACAGCAGACAAGAGGCTGATGCGAACGGGCGTAGGCCAGCCAGTGTGCTGTCTGGGCAGTGGAGTGCAAATCCTGGGAAAACGCAGTGGTGTCAATTTCGTATTTGCGCAGCTCACTGAACTGCTTCCCGTTGTGTCGTGGGCCTGTCAATCTCTGCACCAAGAAATGGCCTGGGGAGGGAGTGTGTGCAGGTCAGAATTGACATGCTCCGGGGGGGGGAGCCCGAATCTAGCCCTGGATTAGTAGTTCTTGTTAAGAATCGGTCGATAAGGCATAGCGTGTGCATTTGGGCCATTTCCTTTAATAGGCTGGAGGCTGTTTTGTAAAAAATCCAAAGGAAAGTAGGGTCGAGTCAGGCCAATCAATAACGTGCAGCACGGGAGCAGCTGCTAGACATGGACCTTATTGCTGGGTACGGCGTTCAAAAGAGCGCTCGGAGCAGCTGCTCAACTCTGCCCCTCTGCATTTGGCACACCGTCCTCCATCAAAGCCAGATCACACCGGCTCTGATTTAAGAGCAGATTGGCTGAGACAGTGGGACAAATTCATCCCTGGCATAATCCACTGATGCCTCCCAGGGATGAGTCGGGCTCAGCGTATATCATCCGTTCCCTTTAATTATCTGTTTCCTTGAGATGAGCCCCACCTCTTGCCCCGTCCTGCTGGCTGGCGTGCGCCTTCCCCAGCCTTTGGACCTGACATCTCCCTCTAACTCGCCTCCTTTACTTGAGCCGTCTGATCTCCGCATTGCTTTGCAGGTGTGTTCTGTAGCCACCGCAGCCCACAACCAGCCACCTCCCATTCCTTTGTTTATTTCACTGGGACTTGGATGAGTTTTGATCAAATGCACTGCCACTGGCTAGCCCTTTGGAAACCCTGAATCCATTGTTAAAATCTCATGCCAAACCCTCTGGTTCTCAACCCAAATCACTTGGACATGACCTTAAAAAAAAAAAAACCAAAAGAGAGAGACACCCCCAATGGCTGTTCTGTAGCCGTCAAAGATCTCATGGAACTTTCCTAAGAGTAGAGATTTTCCCATAATTCCCCTGCCCCCGCTCTTGTGCAGCGTGCTGTGCTCCAGTTATTCATGGGGCTGCTGCCTTCCATCCCAGAGGTGGCTGCATTTTGGGTGTTGGATGAATGTCTAACCCATTGGTCAGTATTTGTTACGGGTCCCCCTCTGTGCCTGATCCACAGGGAATCTAGAGTCTTATGGCTCCAACTAGAAATCTTTGGCTCTTAAACTCAAGTTATAGCAGCTCGTGCTATTAGCTCTGGAGATCCCCAGTGCATCTGCCCAAGATGGTGGCTGTCACATACACAGCTGACAAAGCACCTTGAGATCCTTCAGGATGGAGGATACTGTCGAAATGCCGTTGATGAGTCTCCAGACGTTACTATTTGAATGTCTGCATCCATCCTTTCTACGGTCCTTCCTGCAGCTCTACAAGGACTAAGTGAAGTTTGCAGTTAGATTTGATTAGAAATAAACGTCTGCGCCTTTTAGGCAGTTGATTCTCGGGAACATTTAGATTTTTGCTCTGTTGGGATGCAGTCTCAGCCAGACCAGAAGAGCCGCTCCTCCGGGGTCAGTGGACCTGCTATGCAGTCTATCTAATCTAATGGATCCAATCTACAGTGGGGAAGTAGGATGGGATCCCAAATGCCCCCACATTTGGGGGGATTTCAAAAACTGCCTGTGGATTCAGATTTGACTTTTTGTAAACAGGTCCCTGCGAGGTGACTAGTGATTTTGAGTGTCCCAGTAGTTGGGGTTTCAACTTGAAATGCCTTCAAGGGACCTGATTTTCCGAGGGTACTAAACATCTGGCCCCTGAAAATCAGGCCCCTTTAAAATCTCTGTCTGGTTATCCCCCAAATGGAGGCACCCCAAATTATTCATCACTTTTGGCCCTTTCTTCATAATGGGCTAAATAAAATTCTGGATCCCAGCGCCCCTGTCATAAACATACAGCTAAGGGTAGCAAAAAATCCCTCCTTTACCTATAAGGGGTTAAGAAGCTCAAATAACCTGGTTGGCACCCGACCAAAAAGGACCAATAAGGGGAGAAGATACTTTCAGATCTGTGGGGGAAGGTTTTTGCTTTGTTCCCTTTGTGTGTTCTCTCTGGGTCAGCGAGGGCAGGGAGAACACATCTCCTAAAGCCAGACCTGAACTAAGCATCTAAGATTACAAATTGTAAGTAATAGGAAGGAAATGCGTTAGATTATCTTTTATTTTAGTTTGTGAATTTTCCCTGGGCTAAGAGGGAGGTTTATTCCTGTTTTTTTGTAACTTTAAAGTTTTGCCTAGAGGGGAATCCTCTGTGTTTTAAATCTTATTACCCTGTAAAATTACCTTCCATCCTGATTTTACAGAGGTGCTTCTTTTACTTTTTCTTTATAATAAAGTTCTGTTTTTAAGAACCTGATTAGTTTTTAGTGTCCTAAAAACCCAAGGAGCTGGTCTGTGCTCACCTTGGTTACTCTCAAGCCTCCCCAGGAAAGGGGGTGAAGGGGTTTGGGGGGATATTTTGGGGAAACAGGAACTCCAAGTGGTCCTTTTCCAAAATCTTTGTCTAACTCACTTGGTGGTGGCAGCGATACCATTCCAAGGACAAGGAAGAATTTGTGCCTTGGGAAAGTTTTAACCGAAGCTGGTAGAAATAAGCGTAGGGGGTCTTTCATGCGGGTCCCCACATCTGTACCCTAGAGTTTAGAGTGGGGAGGGAACCTTGACAACCCCAAAGCCCCAGTGCAGTGGTAAACATAAAGCACAGTGTTCACCTCTGATTTCGTCTGATACACATTATATATTCCAATACATGTGCATGCAGAGCTCTGTCAACGTAAAAATCTGCACTCCAACAACTTTCACTGTCTCCCTTTTGCAGGAAAAATCAGCCGAATGGCCAGGGATCCCTCAAGAGGCAGGGCTCTACCTCAAGCAAAACGCCTGTCCTGACGCCGCAGGCCATCAGACACATCTGGGTGCGGACAGCCTTGATTGAGAAAGTGCTGGACAAAATCGTCCAGTACCTGGTGGACAACTGCAGGTAAAGAGGGGAGCAAACAGCTGGCAGCGCAAAGGTTTTGTTTGTCGGACCAAGGTGCGCCGCGTCTTTGCAGTAGCGAATGTCGTCCGTGTCCCATCTGTAAACTCAGAGCTGAGCAGAAAAAAGTTAAAAAAAAAAAAAAAATTCCCCAACAATTTGTATTTTGTTTCTGAAACAGTGTGAAAATGTTTTGAAGTTTCAGTTAAATGTCACCGTGCGGGAGAGCTCAAAGAACCAGTAAAAAAATCGTACACATTAAAAAATATATATATATTTTTTTTACTACTTTTTTTAAACGTTGCAAAATGTCAGCTGGCTGTAGTCTAGGGGTAAAATTATCAAAGGACCCTAAGTCAGTGGCTCTCAATCTTTCCAGACTACTGGACTCCTTTCAGGGGTCTGATTTGTCTTGAGTACCCCCAAGTTTCACCTCACTTAAAAACGACTTGCTTACAAAATCAGACCTAAAAATACAGAAGTGTCACAGCATGCTATTACTGAAAAATGGCCGACTTCCTTGTTTTTACCACATAATTATAAAATAAATCGATTGGAATATAAATATTGTACTTACATTTCAGTGGATTGTGTATTAAGCAGTGTAAACAAGCCATTGTCTGTATGAAATGTTAGTTTGTACTGATTTTGCTAGTGCTTTTTCTGTAGCCTGTTGTAAAACTAGGCAAATATCTAGATGAGTTGATGGACCCCCTTGGAAGACCTCTGCGTACCCTCAGGGTTACGTGTGCCCCTGGTTGAGAACCACTGCCCTAAGTGACGTAGGCACCTAAGTTCTGTTGACTTGCAAATTGCAATAAGAATTAGACACCGAAGTCATTTAGGCGCTTTTGAGACTCATAAGCGAGAAGCTGTAGCGTGCCAGGGGAGCACGTGCCCTCTGCGGAGGAAAGGAAGAAAGGGGAGAAGGGAGCAAAAGGAGGTGAGGAGTGAAAATTTAGAAAACGGTAGGAAGATCTGATTGGGGTAGGTCAGTCCTGTGACGACATGTTGCCTTTATTTGGAAGGGTTATGTTTGTGACGGAGATTTCCCCCTTCAAGGCTGGCAGAGAGCTCAGGCACCTTGTGGAAGTGATGCATTTGGATTCTAGCAGACATGGCCAAGCTCTTTGGCATTCTACTCAAGTCTCCTCCTGCATTGGGCTCCCCAGCGAGGTTGTCCTCACCTCATCTCCTCCACCCCCACAGCTAACACAGTAGAATTAGGAGTATACTGGGGAGACTTTGGTGGCCTCAGAAGAAAGGAATGGTGGAAACCCTGAGGCCTGGCCTAGGCTAGTCACAAAACGAGAGCACTTCTGCGGCCACTGAGGATGTAACTTGCTTTGCTCTCAGTGCTGCTCTTATCGATGGAGATGTATGCTTGGCTGTGCAAAGGAGAATGGCATTCGGGGGGAGTCCACAGGGGCAGTTAAAGTATATAGACTCTGTCATTCTCCCGCAGTATTTCCAAAGTCTGGGTTACGTTTTCCTTGGCAGCATGTCAGAAGAGGAATATATTTTCCTGTTCTATCTTCCTGTTGAGAGAGAAGAGAAAGGTCTTTGTGAATGTTCAAAGAAAACTATTCTGTTGGTGGCATCTGATCCCAATTTGCTTAAACAGCCATTTGTGATTTGTGTGTTGGAGACGTATGGAGCATGGGGGTATTTTGGTTCAAGACCTCCGGGCTAACTCTCCTCCTGTGTTAAGCAGGTTTTCCCCCTGATAGCAGGGTAGCATGAGTGAGGCCCATGATCTCTTTCAAACACACCACAATGCTGCAGAAATGCACCCCTCTTTCAGGAGTATAATGGTTACTTCCTCAATCTACAAGATTTGGGGACATATCTTCAAAGTTAGGTGAGCGCGATTGCCTAAAAGCATGTGCTCTGCGAGGTGCACACGAAGCATGGAGATATACATATCTGGTGCAATGCAAGCACAGGTAGTTGTGGGTGCCTGATTGGACAACCCAACCTTCTGTCAGTAAAACTGGTTCCCAATCCAGTCTAGTTCTGTATCTGGTCCCAATCCAGCACTGCCAGTCTTGGGTCCTGGACCTAGGATGAGGGGTGTCTTGTCTCTTTGCTTCTAAAACAGCATCAAGGTTGTTTTTTGTTTTGTATTGTTGTGTTTTCCTTGCTGACTATATTTGAGTCCATGCCGATTATGCTGAAAAGTTTTCTTTAAAGCGAGAGAATATTCCTGATCAGTGGGATTACATCACTTCTTGGTGGCTTAGTGCTGTTCGCCTTTTGGAAATCGGAAATAGCATAGAGTTTGAGCCCCATCTAGTGGAAGATACAAGCAAAATAATATTATGTTCAGAGAGACAAGATGGGTGAGGTAATCTTTGATTGGACCAACTTATGTTGGCGAGAGAGACAAGCTTTCAAACCACACAGAGCTCTTCAGGTCTGGGGAAGGTAAATACAAGTTGGGACAGATTGTTAAGCATAAGGGGTTCACACATGCTGTAGGAGACCTCTTAAAATGAAGTGGGCAATTAAAGGTTAGCAGGCAGTGTGGGCGGTGTTACAAATTGTCGTAAAGAGCCATAAAACCAGTGTCCCAGTTAAGTCCAAAGCTTTTGGTGTCTAGCCGAGTTATGAATTTAAGTCCCCAGACTCGTCTATTGAAGGTGTTGAGTTTTCCCTTGAGGATAAGTATTGAAAGATCAGATATGGAGTGATCACTGTGTGAAAAGTGTTCACCCAAGAGTGCTACGGTGTTTTTGTCTTTGATAATTTTCTGTGAGAGTTCATTCAAGAGCATAGTGGTTGTCTGGTTCCACCCACATAGTTGTTATTGGGGCATTTGATGCACGGGATGAGGTACACCATGTGTTGTGATAGGCGTGCGTAGGACCCATGGACCTTGAACAGTGTGTTGTGCGGGGTATGGATCATTGTAGCAGGGGAAATGTGTCTGCAGGTTTTGCATCTATTGTTCTGGCAGGGTCTGGTGCTGCTTTGAGTTGCTGTGTCCTGGTCTGTAGGGAGCTTGCTTCTGATGATGAGCTTGGCAAGGCTGGGAGGTTGGTGGAGGGGGGTTGGGAAATATTTCTTTCAGGATGTGGTTTCCATCAAATATTGCTTGATGATTTCCCCCTATGGTTTCCAGTGGGGTGTGTGGTCAGTGGGTTGTTATTGTTTTCGGTATTGAAGCAGGCTTTCCTGGGAGTGCGTGGGCCCATTCCATGGTGCGATCTACTTCCCTGGTGGAGTGTCCTTGTTTTGTGAGGGCAATTTTTAAGTGTGTTTAGGGTGATCCCAGCCTTTCTCGTCAGAGCAAACTCTACAGTAACTGACTACGTAGCTGTAGATGACGAATTTCTTCGTGTGTCTGGGGTGGTTGTTGGATCTGTGGAGCTAAGTGTGGTGATCTGTGGTTTCTTGTGTATTGTGCTAAGAGCAGAGCTACAATGGTTGACTTCAAGTCTACATAAAAAAAATTGTTCATAATTTTATATATAAACATATTCTAAAAATAGATTAAATCACTGTTTTTTCCCTTTTAGTTGTGATCACCTTAATGTTGAGCCTGTCTAAGAGACCCAGGTAACTCGATTGTCTGCAGTTGCCGTTGGGATGATCGCTTGGCTGTAGAATTACTATTTAATAAGGTTTTGCTTCAAAACTGAGCCTCTCCTTCTGCAAACTTTTACCCCCGGGCATGTGCTTACTCCCACTACCCTTCCAGTGACTTCAACAGGACTGCGGGGAATAACAATATGCTCCGGAGTGCCTGTCCGCAGGATCAAACCCGAAGAGTTGGCCTGCAGCTCTGGAGAATGCGCACGGCTGTGTATCGCTCCCCTGAGGCTGTGCTAGGAGCTAGTAATGGATGGCATTTTCAAAAGCAGTCGTGTGACTCAGGAGCAAGTACCTGTGGCAGTCAATGGAACGCACGCTCCTACATGACTTGGGAGCTTTTGAAAATACCAACACTTGACTCTAATCCACTTTTATTTTTTATTCCTAGCAAATATTATGAGAGAGACGCTTTATTGGCAGATCCTGTTTATGGATCAATCCTAGCTTCTCTCCTTGGTAAGTACTTTCATTGTTCGCTCCGGGGGCTTTAGGGTTTTGTTTTGTTTTTTGCTTATTGCATTTTCCCTGAAGCAGGGGGGGAATGGAGACAGATCATCTTGTTTTACTATTTGATTGCTGGCTTTGATGATAGAGCAGAATGGAATTTGGTTTTATTAAAGCACTTTTCTAGGTCTGGTGTCCCACAGCAGGGAATTGGAGGTACTAATCGTGCAGTGGCTGTGTATTATGTGCTCAGCAATATTTCTCTTGCAGTCTCCTAACAGCACCTGGTTTATTAAGCGAGGGAATTTGGCCCGAACACCAAGGTTATAACCTGTGCTGTGAGATCATTAGCTTCACCAGACATGAGCAGAAAGGGCCTCAGTTTAACCTCTGACCTGGAGGATGAGTGTGAACAAATGTCTGTTCTTCTTAAAGATCCTCTCTCATTACTGTCCTCCTAGTTGGGCCGTGTGCACTAGAATATACCAAGCTGAAAACAGCTGACCACTACTGGACAGACCCGTCAGCAGACGAGCTGGTTCAGAGACACCGGATCCATGGAGTTCACGGGCGCCAGGACTCGCCCTCAAAACGCCCAGCGCTGGGAGTAGGTATTTGCAGCCTGCCCCTTCCCTGTTGTTGGCACAGAAGGAAACCCCACAAAAGGGCAGAAGGGTGGACGGGTATTTAGATAACACCCACGGGCAGCCTCCACCTATTGCCAGGAACGGAGAACACTTTTGTGCATGCCTTCGTCACAGCGGAAAGTCCATTTGGCTCCAAATGTCCCCTCTAACCGCGTCCCAATGTAGGGAGGCTTGAGATCCAGATTTGAAATTTTGTGGCTTGAGATGCCAGGGGTTTCATCTCCTGTGCTGATTCCCTGACATGGGGAGCAGCAAGCCTCTTTGGCCGGGGTGAGGCGGCTTTTTTGAGGGACCCAGGGCTGCAGAAAGTAAGTCCATTCAAAAAGAGATTTCTCGAGATGCCCTTTTTAGTGGCGCTGCCGCTCTGAGCGGCCTCTTCGTACAGTTGCAACTGGTACCATGTAACCTGCATGCTGAACCACGGCGCTCGTGTCTCCTAGATCCGGAAACGGCACTCGAGCGGGAGCATGTCAGAAGACCGATTTGCAGCTTCGGCTAGAGAATACGTGGAGTCTTTGCACCAGAATTCGAGGACGCACCTGCTGTATGGGAAAAATAATGTCCTGGTCCAGCCAGTAAGTATCTGAGCATCGAGTGTGTTGAGTTCATGTGACTGGAGCGAGATTAATACTGGCTGGCTCAGCGTGGTAGAGCCAGGAATGGAACTTGAGTATCCCGAATCCCCAGCCAGTGCCTTATCTGGACCATCCAGGTCCAGAGGCAGCATCTGAATCCGGAGCTGGCTCAATGGAAGATGGATGCGTCATCTGAAAGAGCCTTCAGGGATGGAAGGATGCTGAGTGCCATCCTTTCTGGCTCAGCCCGGGTGTTGGGTGGAGCTTTAACTCCTTTCCCAGGCAGAGACCTCACTAATGGTACCCAGCTCCCCGTCCAGTTAAACTGTGATATGTACTGCCAGTGAAAAAGGAAGGAGAGAAATGGAATCAAGTGGGGATTAAAATTGGCCAATTTAAATGGGTTTATACCCCTGCCCATCAAACGGACCTCCTCCCACATCAAACAGATGCTAATAGCAACCTCTCTAATAAGAGAGTGGTCTAATGGGGTGGGAGTCAGGAGACCTGGGTTCTAGTCTTGGCTCTGTCACTGACCTGCTGCATGACCTTGGGTGAGTCATCTCACTTCTGTCTACCACTGTTCGCCCATCCCCACTGTGTTTTGTCTGTTTAGATCAGGGGTGGGCAAACTACAGTCTGGGAGCCACATCTGGCCCTTTTAATCCGGCCCTTGAGCTCCAGCTGGGGAGCGGGGTTGGGAGCTTGTGCCGCTCTGCACGTGCCGTGACTCCGCGCAGCTCCCAGAAGCAGTGGCATGTCCGCCCTCCGGCTCCTACATGTCGGGGCAGCCAGGGGGCTTCACACGCTGCCCCTGACCCCCAGCGCTGTTTCCGCAGCTCCCATTGGCCGGGAACCACAGCCAATGGGAGCTGCGGGGGTGGCGCCTGCGGACGGGGCAGCGTGCAGAGCCGCCTGGCCATGCCTCTGCATAGGAGCCCGAGGGGGGACATGCTGTTGCTTCTGGGAGCTGCTTGAGGTAAGCGCCATCTGGAGCCTGCACCCCTGACCCCCTCCCACGCCCCAACCCCCTGCCCCAGCCCTGATCCCTTCCCACCCTCTGAACCCGTCAGTCCCAGCCTGGAGCACCCTCCTGCACCCCCAATCCCTCATCCCCAGCCCCACCTCAGAGCCCACACCTCCAGCCACAGCCCACTCCCCCCCCTGCCCCAGCCCAGAGCCCCCTCCGCACCCTGAACTCCTCATTTCTGGCCCTACCCCCAAGCCCGCACCCCCAGCCGGAGCCCTCACCCCCTCCCACACCCCAGCCCCCAATTTCGTGAGCATTCATGGCCCGCCATACAATTTCCATACCCAGATGTGGCCCTCGGGCCAAAAAGTTTGCCCACCCCTGATTTAGATTGTAGGTTGTGTGTGTGTGTGTGTGTGTGTGTGTGTGTGTGTGGTACCTAGCACAATAGGGGGGTGAGTCTTTTATATCAGTTAGCCCTGCAATGCAAAGAATAATTTTGCATTTCAATCATTTAATATATAGTTTAGAAACCAGTGAATGGCTACTTGTTTCAAAGCTCTTGTATCATTCCAATAGCACGCCTCAGCCACTGAAGGGTGGACGGACACGGATGCACACGTTTTAGGAATAGTTTGGGGGGTTGATTTTTTTGCTCCTGTCCAACAAGGTTGTTTAGCAGGGTTGATGTGTCTGCCTAATTTATTTCTGGTGGGTTTGGAGGTGTTAAATCTGCCCCCAGGATTGATGCTGGGAATTGACAGTGTCAGACACCCAGAAGACACATTTGCTACTAGATCTTACCTGCAGAGGAAGGGCAGCTGCTTGAAAGAGGGTTATGAGTTTATAGAAAACTCTCAGCCCTGTCAGGAGCTTTAATTTATTACCGTTTCTGCAGCCTTAAGTGCCTTCTCCGCGCTCCTATTCGCAGACCACTTGCCAAGGAATAAAGAGAGGTTGTAGTGAATTAGTTTGTATTATAGTAGCGCTTAGAGACCCCAGTTGAGATCAGGCTCCCGAGCAGTAGGTGCTGTACAAACACAATGAGAGACAGTCTCTGCCCTCCGAGCTTACACTCTCGAAAAGGACGAGAGGAAAAGGGAGGGAGTGAAAATGGAGGCCCAGAGAGGGGAAGTGCCTTGGCCCAGGTTACACGGGAGGTAGAGCTGGGAATAGGACCCTGTGTCCACTGGACCAGAGTGGATCTGAAAGAACCTGCTGTCACTTTTAAGCCTCGTCCTTCATCCCTCTCTGATTTCCAGAGATATTGAGCACCCACAGCTCCCATTAGCTGGATTTGTGGGTGCTCGACTCTTCTGCGGATCAGGTACGCCAGAGCCCTACTTGTTAGTGGGGGAGATGTGAGTTTGAACATCATGGTGGCTAATGGCCTAACTCCAAGTGCCACTGGAAGTGGACGAAGCACTGAATAAGCGTGGCTAATTGTGGGGACAGGTTTGGCCTGTTAGGGGATCTCTCATGATAGCTGACTTATTCCTCAATGACACAAATCGCGATTTCCATGTGCTTTTCTTTGTTTATCGTTTTAAACAGAAAGACGACATGGAGGCAATTCTTGGCTATCTCTCCCTTCATCAGTCAGCAGACAGCTTGACTTTGAAATGGACTCCCAATCAGCTCATGAATGGAACCCTGAGGGACTCGGAGCTTGAGAAAAGGTAACATTCCCTTTGCTACGTCTCTGTCTTGTATACTTGACACAGGTAACTGTAACAGGAGTAAGAGATAAGCAACAGTGCTGATTTAACTGAAGGGAGCATGGTCCATCAAACAGGGCACTGGGCTAGGAATCAGGAGACCAGGTTCTGTTTCCGGGTTCTGCCACTGGCCTGCTGTGTGTTCTTGAGTGAGTCACTTCTTTGCTGTGCCTTCGGTTCCCTTCTTGTTGTCTGCTTTATCTATTTAGATGGTGACCCGTTTGGGCCAGGTGCAGTCACTTACCATATGTTTGTACAGCGCCTCGCACAACAGGGCCTTGATCTGATGAGGATCGCTAGGTGCTGTCATACAAATAATAGTAATAATAAAATGCAAAGATATTTCAGCAATTTTCCAGAATAATTTATTATGAAACAAATTCTGGACACTAAGAAAAATGAGTAAGATTTACTGGGTGGCAGTGCTGAAATATTTCTTGCTTTAAATTTGTGCTCATTGGGACAGCCTCATTGGATCACAGAACACACACACACTGTTACCCTAGCATACCTCAGATCATATGCTTTTGCAAACAATATAATCCAGATTTAGGACCCATTGTAAAGGAACAAGTCTTATTTCAGCGATCCAGGGCTGCAGAACTAAAAGTCTGCCTCCCATTGTCACGAGTCTCATTTTTCGGGTGCTTCCCATCGCAGGATCTCAAAGCACTTTATAATCCATCCTCAAAGCAGCCCTGTGATATGATTACCCCTGATTAGAAGAGTGGGCCCTCTAATCCAGTATTCTGGCCCAGATAATAACCAGTACCTGCTGCTTCAAAAGAAGGAGAAAGAAATCCTGCAGTAGGCAGTCATGGTAGAATGTACCCTTAGGAAATGTTTCTTTCTAACCCGCGATGATTAGGCTTCAGGGCATAAACAACTAGAGGTTTCATATCCCTTCAAAGCTGTTTTAATTCTTACCGTTATAACTCAGGAGTGTTTTGCATTTGTTAGGAAGCTCCAGTCCTTCTTTGAGTCCCACTATGCTCCTGATCTCAATGATAAGCTTCTAACCTGTGCAACTTATTGTCACAGTTCAAGTGAGGGATCTTGCTTCCATTGAATTTCATTGGTGCGTGCGACATTGGGCCCCCTGGGGCCTGACTTCTGTCGCACATAATTTGTGGCAAAATAGAACCCAGGTGTCCTGAATCTCAAGCACAAAACCGTCTCGCGTGTTATGCTCTGGGCACTTGATTCTTGTATTTTAGCCAGTAGATTAGTGCTGTTTGCATGGGAGGGCAGTGACTGTGAACCGGCAGGCTCCAGAAGTAGATGTTATGCTAAACTAATTCCTCTGCCTTTTACTTCACCATAAATTCCACTTAATCGGCCAAGTTGAGTAAGCTGCTCTTAATTTAGTGCCGTGCTTACGCTTTTACTGGGCAGTCTGGCCACTGATTATTAAAACATTACATCTCTTGCATTTTTTTTTCCTCTTAGTGTGTACTGGGACTACGCCTTAATAGTGCCGTTCAGTCAGATTGTCTGCATTCACTGCCATCAGCAACGTAAGCATAAACCTCCTCATTCCCCGGGGTGCTGCAAAGGCTCGAGGGCCTTGTTTCTGCAGGGGGGAATGTTAACGCTGTTCGTGTTTTATTTTGCTGCCTCTTCGGCATTTATTTCCCTGCAGGCAGGCAGTGGTTTATCTTTAAGTTTCTATGCGGAAGGAGCCGGTGAGAACTTCTCAGCGTAAAGCTGTTCCAATGAGACTTGACTTTGTCCTAAGTGTTAATGTAACCCAATGCTTCTGGGTGGGTTGTTGGCAGCAGGGATCACACCTGGGACCTCTGAATCTAAAAGCATGAGCCTCTCCTCTAAAGCATCCAGCTGTGTTAGCCAAGGCTGCAGCAGGCTCAATCCTCTCCAGATGTGGCCGCACCACTACAGGCAGTGTAAGCTGTGAGTGCTCAGTTGCTCTGAAAATCTGGCCTCTGCTTTTTAATTATTGTGGGACAAAAGGGAGCAATTTTTAATTAGTGGATGCCAAGTAATTTTATTTTAAAAAATTACTAAAAATATGTATGCAGTGTTGTTGTAGCCGTGTTGGTCCCAGGATATTAGAGAGAGGAGATGGGTGAGGGAATATCTTTTATTGGACCCACTTCCATTGGTGAGAGAGACAAACTTTCCAGCTTACACAGAGCTCTTCTTCTGGTCTGGGAAAGGTGCGCTGAGTGTCACAGTTAAACACAAGGAGGAACAGATTGTTTAGCATAAGTAATTAATATTTCAAGGGACCATTCAAGATGAAGTAGCCAGTTAACACCGCTCCAGTCATAGAGGGAAAGGAGGGGGAAAAAATGAAACGAGAAATGCCAAACCTGCAGCTCTCTCTCCATTGCTAGGATGATCAGCACCCCCCCACAACACACCTTTCAAGAGCCATGGGTCCTACACATGCCCATCGCAACATTCACTGCAGTAAATAACACTGGTGTGAGTGAAACGTGACCATCACGACACTCTTGAATGAACACAGAGAAAAATGATCAAGGACAAAAAGCCATATCCCCTGTGGGTGAACACTTTTCACAAAGCGATCGCTCTATCCATCAGTCTTCAGGAAACCTGCACAACATCCTCAAAAGACAAGCCTGGGAGTTTAAGTTCATAACTTTGCTAGACACTAAAAAGCACGGACTGAATAGACACACTGGATGGATGGTTTATTACAACAATCTATGACCCACTATCCACCCCCACCGCTTCTTTTATTGCATCAAATGACCTTGCTATATTTATACATAAATATATACTCAACAGGGACATACATAAATATAAATACATATACTCAATAGGGACATACAAATTGTTCTAGTGAGCTAACGCACCACACTGCCTGCAACTCTTAACTGCCCACTTCAACCCTTTTAGACAGAACAATCTATTTCTCAGTGGTGACCACCTCCATCATGCTACCCCTTCTGCTAAACAATCTCCCCAACTTGTAATTATCTTAGACACTCAGCTTCCTTCCCCAGTCCTGAAGAAGAGCTCCGTGCAACTCAAAAGCGTGTATCCTCAACCAACAGTTGTTGGTCAATCAAAGGTGTTACCTCACCTGCCTTCTCTCTCTCAGATCCTGGGACCCACATGGCCACAACAATAACACTGCCCTCCCCTTTTTAATCTACGAGCCAGATTTAAAAAGGGGTCTTATTAACGAGTTAGGGTAACCCATCGGCTAGAAGAATTGAATTGCTATCACATCAGGATGTGGCTGCTGGAAGTAGTGCCGTTTTTCTGTATCACATAATGTTTAAACATTATTGGGCATCCAATCGGAAAAAACCCCAACCCGGGTCATAACTCATAGAAAGAGTCTAACTTTGACCAAACTTGGCAGAAATACAATTCTAAATTGTACAATTGGCAGAAGTCCAATTATAAATACAACTGATAATGCAACTATGTGCTCAAAATAATACTGTTTTGGAAAGGGTGGGAAATATTTACCTCCAAGATAATATATTTTATGCATTTTTTCCATATTTTTGCCATTGATTAAAGCAGTGGCTCTCAACCCAGGATGTACAGGAAAATGTATAAAATATATCGAGTGGAGGCTAAATATTTCCCCAACTTTCCAAAACAATGCTATTTTGAGCACATAGTTGCATTATTGCTGATATTTAGAAGATTTCTGCAATTTAGGTCAAAATCAGACTATGTTTCTGTGAGTTATGGCCCTTTCTGTGCTTTTATGTTTTTGGGGGGAGGTTGGATTGGATGTTCAATACAGATTAACCATTATGTGATCTAGAAAAGCTGCACCACTGCTAGCCGCTACATCCACCCTGGTGAGGAGCACCAGATATGTGCCTGACCTGTGAGCTTAATGAAATGAATGTCCAAAATGGATTCAAGCTATGTGACCCGAGGTGCCTATGATAGCGTGCAATGAAATTGCCAAAGTCAGGGCAGCCTGCAAAAAGGAGAGCAGATTCTTCCAAGACTGGCGGTTTTCACCAACCAGTCACAAACTGTGCTCCTAACACCCGTCCCCAACACTGGTTATCAAGAAGCCAAAACAAAAAATCATGCAGCCCCCTTTATCGCATTCCAGTCTCAGGCTCCCAATCAGCACATAGGCCCAGTACAGTGAGAAGTTATTTAAAACTCTGCTCACTATACAAAATGTTCTTCTGGTCCCCAAAGGGCTAGCCACATCATCAGATGAATACTGGTTTGGATCTTACCCAAAATACCACGCTGCCAGCCAATCCTTTAGTAGCTAAAACTAAAGGTTTATTAGAAAAGAAAGGAAAGAGAAAAGAGTTGTTAAATGGTCAAAGCAGTCAGATCCATACATATGACTTCAGAGTCCATTTATCAAGTTCTTAGCAGCATTGATGAGTTTGCTGGCTTGTAAAGTCCCTCTGGAACACATCGACAGCTTGGATGGGTCTATCCGTCCTTTGTTCAAACCTTCAGTTTGTAGAGAAGTTACTCCAGAGGTGAGAAGCAGGATTGAAGACAAAATGGAGAAGATGCAGCTGACTGTTTATATCCTTTGCCATGTGGCCTGTACATCCTTTGTTCCAAACACAAGCACATGGGCATGGAAAAGCTCTTGGACTAGTCCCCTGTCCACAGCCATGTCTTGCTGACTCATCAGTGTAGCCCCGGCTTCTCTCAATGGGTTCATTGTACAGCTGATGGCCTTTGATGGACCATTAAGCAGGCTGGATAATGCTGATGCCAATATGGTGTCCCCCAGAAATACAAGTTTGAGAGATCAATATACCACACATTTATAACTCACAATACAAAGATGATGCATACAAATAAACAAGATTATCATACTTAGCAAATCATAACTTTTCCACTGATACCTTACCTGGCATATCTTGTAAGATTCATTGCCATTTTGTAATATTGGGATCAATAATGGTCACCCATATTCCATACAGCATCAGGGGCTGGTAGACTATCTATTTGTTTAAACATGCTGTAGACATCATTTAAAAAAAAAAATCAATGTTCATTGCCTGCCAAGGCTCCCTTTACTCATAGACTCATAGACTTTAAGGTCAGAAGGGACCATTATGATCATCTAGTCTGACCTCCTGCACAACGCAGGCCACAGAATCTCACCCACCCACTCCTGTAACAAACTCTTAACCTATGTCTGAGTTATTGAAGTCCTCACATCGTAGTTTAAAGACTTCAAGGTGCAGAGAATCCTCTGGCAAGTGAGCCGTGCCCCACGCTGCAGAGGAAGGCGAAAAACCTCCAGGGCCTCTGCCAATCTGCCCTGGAGGAAAATTCCTTCACAACCCCAAATATGGCCATCAGCTAAACCTTGAGCATGTGGGCAAGATTCACCAGCCAGCACCCATGGTAGATGGGAAACATCTGGTAAACTTCACTCCCGTATCTATTCAGTTAGCTACCCTGTAATGCAATGAGATTTTGGGGGACAGCCACAAACCGAATCTAGCTTGAGAGCAAGGTCAACTGATCATGCTTCTAGCGTAACCAAAGGCCACACCAACGTATCCTGGCTTCTCTTTTGCAGCGGAAAGTGGAGGGACGTTGGTCTTGGTGAGTCAGGATGGGATCCAGAGACCTCCACTCCATTTCCCACAGGGAAGTCATCTCCTTGCTTTCCTTTCCTGCCTGGAAAACGGCCTTCTGCCTCGAGGACAATTAGACCCACCACTTTGGTCGCAGCAGGGCAAGGTACTGTCAGGCTGAGAGCCAATGTCTTGAACTATAAGTTTTTTGGGGCCAGGTTGATCTTACTGTGTCTGTCCAACAGCACCCAGCGCAAAGGGGCCAGGGGGCTCTGGGGAGCTACTGCCATGCAAATAATAAACTCAGGACATGGGGAGGAACGTAAATGCAAAATAAACAACCCCACTGATTATCCCCTAAGCTGTCTGACTTGTTTATAAGGACGTAGATTCCATAACAACGTGATTATAGTTTCACCCCTGAACCAGTGCTATAGACACTTTAAAAAGGTGTTTGAAAATGATGTGGACAGAAGCATCCGACCAGCCGCAATGTAATAGTCACCACCCCTGGTGATATCACCTAACTGATGGACTGTTCCCATTAGGACGCCTTCCCTATATCCTGACAAGTCTTTTCTCTGTTCCCTTTAATGACCTCCTTCCCCTGGGTACATAGGTTCCATATGCAGTAGGATCATGTCTCTCATCCAAGACTTGGATTTTTCAAAGGAAGTGATGGGAACTCTGTGCCCCATTCCCAGTCAATGGGAGTTGTGTACCCAGCTCCCTTGAAAAACCACCATTTGCTAGGCCAGGTACCTGCAGCCCATTCATCTCAGGTCTTGGAGCCACCACCTGAGTCTGTTATTTTGACACCGTTCCACTGCACCACTTCATCTCTTGGTAACTGTACCTACTGGGTCATTTTCACTGTAGGGTAAAGTATTTCCAAAGCTCCGGAAACGAAACAGTAACAAGTCAGTGGAGCTGGAGGAAATGCCACATGAGGAGTCTGCTACGGACTATGTCTTCAGGATTATCTATCCGGGACACAGGCACGATAACAGTAAGTGGCTTCATGGTTCTTTCATTTAAAAAAACCCCCCACAAGAGTGGTATGATGGGATCTGTGGGGGAAAGAGACAACCCAGATTTTTTTAAGGGGATATTGTCACCGAGGTGTTCCGCCTTGTTAGGTAATTAGGATCCATGGTATAGTTTACTGTGGGTTTTCTTAAAGGTATAAAACAGGGGTTCTCAAATGTCATTGCACCGCGACTCCCTTCTGACAACAAAAATTGCCACACGACCGCAGGAGCGGGGACCGAAGCCTGAACCAAAGCCGCCGCCCCGGGGTAGGAGGGGCAAAGCCAGGCTTCAGCCCCAGCAGGGAGCCTGTAACCTGAGCCCTGCTGTCCAGGGTAGTGGGGCTTGGGCTTCGGCTCTGGCCTTGGGCAGCAGCACGTCTAAGCCAGCCCCGGCAACCCCATTAAAATGGGGTCCCCGACCCACAGTTTGAGAACCGCTGCTATAAAACCTTGCTTGCCCCAAACAGAAATGGAGAGTCCTACTCTTAGAGCCGCCCTGCGTTCTCCAGCTGAACCCTATGCAAAACTTTCACGGAGGCAGCCGGACTTTCAAACGGAGACCAAATGCAAAAAAAATCCCCACGGCTAATCCAACAGCAATTCTGCTCTAACTATGAAGGGTATTTCTATAACGCAGGCAGCTTCCTAGCAAGATTGTTATTAAAAGGAGAAAAGATTAACGCTAACCATAAAAAAAAAAGAAGACCCTCCCTCAAAAAAATCAAACACACCCAAAACCCTGCAAGCCCAATTTTCCTGGCATTCTCTACTGAAGTTTCACAATAAATAGGGGGGAGAACCCACTCCCAAACCCCTTCCTCTCTTCTGTGAATCTGAGCTCTCTCTATACAAGAGATCTTGCACGCTGGTTCTCTAGCAGTAGGTTCATTTTCACGTCCATTGGTGGAGAAGCTAGAAAGTAGCAACATTCTGAGATGTTTGGCTCATGGTCCCAGGTTTAAAGGGGATTGGGATCCAATGTTCCCATTCAGGTTCATCACAGCTAGAAAGTGGCAAAATCAATTAAACACCCCCGCCCACTTGCCTCCCCCCCCCCAGAGAATAGGCCATAAGGAGCCACGCTTTAGCCTCAGCCCAGCCTGTGAGGGAATGTTTACACCACAAATAAAACATCCATGTCTGGTCCATGTCAGCTGACTCAAGCTCTTGGGGCTATAAAACTGAGCTTGCGCTCTGGGACCCTCCCTCCTTGCAGAATCCCAGAGCTAGGCACGCAGTCTGCTCCCACCAGCAGGAGGTGCTGCAGGTTGTGTGGCCACATGCAACTGGTCATGTCTGGTTGAAATCTGGCCCATGGAGTGCGTGCTCTTCTCCTTGAGAAATGTCTCTTTCCCACCCAGGTGCGGGGGAGTTCCCAGGGTCTCTCCCAAGCTCCGACTCCTCTGTCTGTGCTAAACGTGTCCTTTGAGACTTCTCCTAGAACCAAGTCCTCTCTTCTTATGCTCCTCTTTCACTATTTTCTTTGAGCAGTAACTATTAACTACCACCACTTAGCTGCCAGCCGCTCTGCCTCAGTCGATGACGACGAGGAGGAGGAAGACCGGCTCCACGCAATGCTCTCAATGATCTGCTCTCGGAACCTCACAGCTCCTAATAGGATGAAAGGTTTTTATCCGCCGCCCCCGACCCTGCCCCCTCAATGCTCTGTGGCAGCGTCGCCCCAGTGATGCGTACAACAGTGTTGGCATTATGGCAAGACAAACGTTTTTCATTCACGCCAGGGGTGGGAAGGCACCCAAAAGCTGGGGGGAGCAGGGTTAGCAGCACCTTTCCTCCCCATCTCAAGGTAGGATCCATGACAATGAACGACAGAGCCATCTCGCTTCCAGAATCTACCTCCCCCAGACTCCCCCGTTAAGAGTTAAGTCACGACTCATGGTATGTGCTCACACAGGGAAGTAAGCGGAGAGGAGGGGGCCTCTTACTTTGCTGCATGGGAGGTGGTGGGCCGGGGGAAAGCCCTCCCCTGTGCAGCTTAAGAGGTAGCAATAAGTAAGATGCACTGAGTAAAGGGCTGGTACAGATTATACCCCCCTCAGCTCGTGCGGGGAAACAAGAATCAAGTTGTAAATTAGAGCACATCGATACAGCAAAATGAGAACCACGGCAGCAAGTCTCAGGGTGACTGTACAATCTACCCTTAAATGCACAGGGAGACTTGTACAGACCAAGCAGCTTTTCACGCGCAAGTGCCCTCCTGCCCACTGTGTGGATTTAAAACGATCGGTTTCCGTATTCCTTACTGTACAACAGGCTCTGCTCCCATCAAAAATCCAGCCCCGTTCGCTCACCCTCGACCTGTTCATAATGATACACTTGATCACGCCAGCAAACCTTCATCCCAGCAGAGATGAGCCAATTGGCCCTGGCTGTATAGTTCTGGAGACTTAGAATCCCTCCTGTCTTGAAGGAGGAAGGTGACCGGAGTTCATCCTGTGGAGCAGAAAACCGTCTGCTGGACAGATGGAATTCTAAGGCTCCAGAAATAAAACTAAGTTGGCTCAAGAATAGAACAAAAAGAAAAAAAAAATTCTGCCAAAACAATCATTAAGATTTTCTTTGTTGACATGTTCAGCCCAGTTCTACTCAAGCATTACCTCTCCCGTGTTCATGGCTGTCCCAGGACTAACCTCATTCAAGAGAAACCCCCCTCCTTCCTTAGCTGCAGTATCTGTCACTGTACAATTTCCATGCCAACAGTCTTGGCTTGGAGCTGTCGTGTCTGCAGGTGCCATAGATTTAACACGCGCTTCCTTTAGCAAAAGAACATTCGCAGGCTGTTGAGTGATTACAGGAATCCATCTTTTCCTCATTCCTCAGAGCTCTCACATACCTTTAAATGCAGAGCAATGGGTTTAGTGCTAAGTGGATGTCATCCCTGGTCTACACTGGGGGGGGATCGATCTAAGATACGCAACTTCAGCTACGAGAATAGCGTAGTTGAAGTCGACGTATCTTAGATCAACTTAGATTGACTTACTTCGCATCCTCGTGGCGCAGGATTGTCGGCCGCCGCTCCCCCGTCGACTCCGCTTCCGCCTCTCGCCCTGGTGGAGTTCCGGAGTCGACGGGGAGCGTGTTCGGGGATCGATGTATCTCGTCTAGACGAGATGCGATACATCGATCCCCGATAGATCAATCACTACGTCCGATCCGGCGGGTAGTGTAGACGTACCCTTGGTGACACTACCTATAAGAATGAGAGGATAACTGCCCTTGGTCCATTCTAGTCTAGGCCTCTGCTGGGACTGCCATGATGCCATTTTGTTGTTATGTGGACCCCTGTCCACTGTGATCCCCATAGGTCACCAAAATAGTCATTAGGTCTGACCGCTACTCAGCTGGGCTGGATTCATATTCTACCAAAATGCTCTTAGAAGGGATGGAGGTGAAGAGAACCCCCAAAGCCCTCATCTTGTAGGAAGATAGTCTTTGCAGGAAATATCTGTACAGTAGGTTTCTTGTGCGGATGAGACTTCGAAATGGCTTATGGTAGAAGACCCGTCTGTAACACCGCATGCCTGCAAAGATGAGACTAAAAATAGAAGTTCAATGATGACAACTTCAGCTTTATTTGGTAGCTAATGGATCTTTAAAACCATCCTACTAGAGATGTCAAGAAACCCTGAAAAAAATAGTTAGCAACCTAGCTAGGACCACATACCATTTGACGAGTGATTCTTGTCAGAGATAGCTTTGACTACCATTTGTCTACCCATCAGTGCTCCCTTGAAATAATGACAACACTGTTGGATCAGGTTTGCTAGCCAGTTTGCTTTTAATTTTTGCAACATGCTTGACTTTTTGCATGTGGCCAAAAGTTGCAGATAAACAACAACAAAAATGAATGAAATGAAGATGCTGTTCACTCTAATTCTTCACGAATTCAGGTACCTTTCATCTGAATCCTTAGGGTCTGTGGGGTTCTCTCCTTTTAAAGTAGATTGTTCCTTTAAAACAAAAACCAAACAAAAACTCACCCATTTTTCTTGTCCTTGGAGGGGGAGGGGGGAAAAAAAATCTCAAAACATTTGTTTGTCCAATGGTTTTTATTTGAACCAAATGAGAAGCTGCAGTAAATACTGGGACATTCAGCTCCTTCCTGAAGAATTAAGGTGAAGAGCATTTTTTCATTAAACTTTGTTTTGTGAAGTGAAATATTCATGACTGCTTCCGCATGAGCCTGTGCTTTTTATGTTAACATATCTTGTATTATTTCCATGCCGTTCAAATGCTTTATGCTACATTGATGGCTATATCGATATTAAAAATAGAGTCCATCTTCTTTAAAAAAAAAATGTATTGTTACCTGCAATGGCAGAATGCATGAGACAATTTGGAAGTTCCCCACCCCCGCACTTAACGTACATTTTGAAAGCACGGCCCAGAGGACTGGAGTTGCTTGCACGTGTAAATGCAATGAATGACATCCTGTACTCTGTCTTTTGCCTTAATTTAAATCAAGGGTGAGCTGAAAGGCCAGTTATTTATGAAAAGCACCAGCAGGGATAGGTTAAGAATTTGGGCCATGATTTTCAAAAGCGACTAGTGATTTTTGGGTACCCAGCTTTAGACACCTTTCAAGGGGGACCCTGATTTTCAGAATGTGCTAAGCATCCACCCTCTGAAAATCAGGCCTTTAAGGTTTGAAATTGGACACCCAAAATCTCTAGCGACTTCTGAAAATCTTGGCTTCCTTTTTTTAAGTGCTGATCCTGCAACTTGTTTCCATGTGTGGAGAGATTTCAGACACCTGGAAGTTGCATGTTCAGAGCCTTAAACTCGAGTTTATGCGCTTGGGGGTGATCCAGTGAAGGAAAACGGGCACACAGAGGCATACTGTTTCTATGAAATGTTCCAGGAACAGCACCCTAGATTTAAATACACATGGAAAACACCTTTATGATTGATGTGTTACCTTTGTGCTCGTGTTGGTTTTGTAAACCAGGCTTTGGCTGAGGCCAATTTAAAAAAAAGCACTTGGGGGACTCAAGAGGTTGTATTGTGATGATGGGTCGATGGCATTTTACCCCCAGGAGAATTAGAGTGGGACCCAGTGCTGGAGTAACTTTTCACCTCTGCGAGCAACTGTTTAAGGATCAGATCCCAAATGACAGCATCAAGAACCGAAAAGTTCAGTCTCATTTTGAGAGAGAACCTATTTTTACTCTGGAATTAAAAAACACAGGATCTTTCACGGTAGCTCAACCAGAAGTTATGGCCTCACTGCAGGAATTCCTGGGTGAAGTTCCCTGGAGGTCAGACTAGATGACCATAATGGTCCCTTCTGGCCTTAAAATCTATTACTATAATGTCTGATTAAAATTAGCGCCTATCTACGGAAAGCAGAAGAGCAGCCTGCCTCAAACACTGCGTTTGAAACAGGCAGGGTGCTGGGCCGTGGGTGCACTTAATGGTTATCTGGGGAAGTTGGGAAATCCCCAGCACTGTCAGGTATATTTAATGCTGCCTCAGCGTGAGTGGCTGGACTAGGTGACCTCTTGGGGTCTCTTGCAGCTGTACATTTGTATGATTCTATGACAAACTGAGCATGCGGAGGACGTGGCCGGTTTAGATGTGTTAGCGCGGAAAGTAATGTTTTAGGGTCGCTAGTTCTGTCCCGTCCTATCATCAAGGGTAGAGCCTGCAGCAAAGCAAAGCACCAAGACATCAGCAGCGGGAGGGCAGGGGCAGACAACCATTTATGCCCATGATTTTTCCCCTCTTTCCCCAGACTCCGGCGACATGATAGAGATGCAAGGATTCGGTGCGAGCTTGTTGTCATGGCAGCTGGAGCACTGCAGCCAAGGGTCTTCGTGCCTGTCCTGTTCATCAGGCAGCTCTCCCTACGACATCCCCAGCTGCTGCAACTGCATTCACGACAGGTAAACAGGCCAGGCCCGGGGAGATGGCTTGACTATCGGCAGACAGTGACAGTGTTGGGGGAGAGCTCTGGGCTTGCTGCCTATGGAGCCCTTTGCACACCGCACACCAACGCCTGCCATCCTGCGCCCACTTAAAAGCCATGGTGTCCGTGTCCATGGCAACATCTGAGTCTGAGGTAAAAAATTCAAGAGTGCCGAACTCCCAATTTCAAAGAGGGACCCAGGCATTTAGGAGCCTAAGTCGCAATGAAAAAAAAAACAAAACAGTGGGACACCTAAATTCCCAGATCACTTTTGAAATTAGGAGTTAGGCTCCTAAACCCCACCGGCACTTTTCAAAATGGTCTTCAGCAGGTTTCCTCGGCAGGCTGAGGAGAAGTCACAAGTGTTGCCGCTGCACCTGTTCAGCCAGCGGTCCCCTAACTCCACCCTAGGAGGCAAGGCCTTGTACGTGGAGAAAAGTCACCCCAAAGCCCTTTGCTCCAAGCAGCAATGGCGAGTTTTATGGGAGAGACGCTGCAGGGCTCCCAGGGGACCCTGCTCTGGGTTACAGGGAGCACACTGTTTGTGGCTGGGCCACCCCCTGTGGAGGTGCTACAGCATCACAACAAGAGAGAGCGAGAGAACAGCCTCCTTGTCTCTATGAAAGTCTTCGCTTGTCAGTCTGTGGCGTAGCCAGCGCAACCAGCGGGCACCTAGAAGAGCCTCCTGCTCACCTCTCCTGCTCTCGCCACTTCTTTTGCAAAGTTTTCAACCTTGTCGAATGGCAGATTACATTTGTTCTGTGGGACAGAGAGGAAGGAGGCTCCAGTGGCAAGGGGACTAGCCTGCGACATGGGAGACCCGGCTCCAATGCCCTGCTCTGCCCACCTCTCAAGCGGCGTTGTGAGGAGACGTGCTTGGGAGGCACTCAGACATTATAGGGATAGGACCAAGGTCTCTAAATAGCCCCTGATTCTTCTCGCAGTAAATTGGTTTTACGTCAGCGTACGCAAGAGGAGAATCAGGCCTTTTTGTGCTTATGTTTAGTGCTCTCTAAATGAGCAATAGAAGCAGGTGAGTGCCGTTTTCATTTAGCTCATGTTCTCCAAGCCGCTGGTTGGCACAGCATTTTTCCCTGCTGCATGTGCTGGTCCCAGCCTCGTCCTTCTCCTGCTCCCCTTGGAAGGTTGCTAGACACGCCTCTAGACTTGCATGGTGGGAAGCACTGGTGTCTAGTAGCGCCAGTCAAAAAATGCCAATTATTTTTTGGCCAGGAATGTTCTAAAATTGTTGGTGTCGTGGTTGAAATGCCCCAGGAAGTTTTGTTTTCAGAAACTCCTGTAGTAACATTTTTGGTTTTAAAACTGAACGTTGTTCAGGGTAAACTATTTTTTTTTAAATCGAAAAACTTGAACATTTCAATAAAAAAAACTTTAGCCAGCTCTTCTGTCTGCCCGTTTAGGTCAGTGTGGAGACAGCTCAGTTTTATGGACAGAGGCAAACCAGTAATCCTTCAAAGGATGCTTACATCTAGGGTTATCAGACAGCAACTGTGAAAAAACGGGATGGGGGTGGGGGGTAATAGGCGCCTATGTAAGAAAAAGTCCCAAAAAACGGGACTATTCCTTTAAAAACGGGACATCTGGTCACCCTACTTACATCCCTATTTTGTCAATGACAGTGTTGTTGTAGCCATGTTGGTCCCGGGGTACGAGATAGAAAGGTAGGTGAGGGAATATCTTTTATCGAACCAAATTCTGTTGGTGGAAGGTCAAAAGCTTCGCAGCTACACAGAGCTCTTCTTTAGGTCTGGGGAAGGAAGCAGAACGTTAATGTGGCCTTTGTAATCCACCTGTCACTGTGGTACTGAGTTACCTAAATATTCATGTGGTTTGGGGCAGCATCCCAGGCAGACAAATAATTTTAAAATCTGAAGACCTATTTCCTGTTGGATTTTTTTAAAACCAAATGTGTCTTAGTTGGGTTTGGAAAAGGGGCAGAGTCTGTAGATCAGTTGGGATTAGGGATGTGTTCCATGACTTGTGATCTGTATAACCGTAACCCACACGTGTTTAAAAATGTCTCCCTACAGAACCCCATTAAAGATGCTGTGTGAAAGCATGAAGAGGCAGATTGTTTCCAGGGCGTTTTATGGATGTAAGTGAGGCTGTTTTCCAAAAGGGACAGTGCATGCAGCTCCCACGGTGTCATAGGCTAGTTTGCACTTAGACTGCAAAGTCAGGTCACTGGCCGGGTTTAGGTTAGAGAGGGATCCAAGCCAAACTATGCGGGGAGGCATTTGAAAGTCAAATCCAGATGCAAATTTTGCAGGTGGCCCTTCTCTCCATAATGAGCCAGAGCGACCTAAAACTTCAGAGGGTTCAGAATCCTGACCCAAATATCCTGGCTTGGTAATGCCAGCGGCTCTTCTGTATGCAGCTGTGGAAAACTGATGTTTAAAGCTCTGCATGTTATAACGTACTTTTACTAATGTGCCTTTGTTTTTTCACTTCCCGGCACAAGATTAAATAGTTGTCAACTTTGCATCCTCCTTCCATTCTACCTAGCATGCATGTGGGATTGTGGAGAAGAAAGCTTTGCTTCTAGCTTAAACCGCACAGCTCCATCTTTAAAAGGAGCTGCCGGCATCCTATACAGTCTCCTGCTTGCTTATATGAGATCCTGCCATTCCATTTCCACCCCCTCTGCAGGGCTTGCCTACTGCCGCCATTTGTCTACGGTGAGAACGCATCTGTCTGCCCTCGTGAACCACTCCATTATCCCGCCCGACAAGCCTTCCAGCGCTGCCGGAGGCCTGACCAAAGAGGTCTGGAGTAAATATCAAAAGGACAAAAAGGTAACGGGCACAAAACCTACCCCCAGTTCTTAAAGGGAAAAAGTCAGCACCCCACCCAAGCCCCACCCACTGCCCCAGTGTCACTCCCTAATTTGGCTATAAATATTTCCAAGGGTCTTTTCAAGTGTCCAGTGTTGCCGTCTAAGACTGTACATGAGTTCACAGTTTGCCAGCTTTGTTCCAGTATTTGTGCAGATCTGATTCTCACTTACATTAAGGCCCCTTTGAGCTATCAGAGTAGTGGAAAGTTGGCGTAAATGGCTGTTTCACTCACCTTAATGCCCTTTTCGCTGCCAGAATGGCATAAACGTATAACAAGGGCTTGTCTACACATGGAGTTGTTCCTGATGAACTCCATGTGTGGACACACTTATTCCAGAATAAGAGTGCCTTTATGCTGTTTAGCTTAACCCAGCAAGTGGTTTCAGCTAAATGGGAACAATGCGCTCTGACTCCAGAATGTGTCCACACATGGGATTAACCAGGAATGACACCAGGCCTAGACAACATACAGATGAGAATCAAGGATGAGTATCTTTAAGCAGGACGAAGGATATTTTGTAAACTAGGACAATCTAGAGGAATGCTAGATCTTTTTGCCCTGCAATTTTAGACATTTAAAGTGATGTTTTTATTTGGACAATCCAGTTCCTGATTTTGCGCAGCCCAGAAAGCAGCATTGATGAGGAGAAGACTTGCAAATTTAGGAGCCTGAAAATCTTCGGTAAAAGCCAAAGTGAATTAGGTTTTGCATGTAGTTTTTGAAGCAAATATAGCACCATTAAAAGTAAGTCATTGCCACCTCTGATGACCGGAGTCCTCTATCTACAGAACAGATGTAGCACAAGCAATATCAGGGCAAATTTCAGAGTGCTTCCCAGTCAGTCTACCTGTCTGCTGAGCACATGCTCCATAAGCACCTTCCTAAAGTGCTTTCTTGAATACGGGCTCTACAGGACTGTCCATGGATTCACACTGTGTGAATTCCCTAGAAGGGGGAGAGACGTTAATTCTCCACGGCCTGTTTGATCCTTTGCATCTCTGGGGACAGCAAAGGTATAGTTTAGCATCTACATAGTGGTAGATTCCATGATAGACAGCAGTCCAGCAGTAACTGACCCGTTTTATATAGGCCGCTGATCATATTGGGCCAGATTGGAACCAATGACCTAGAAATAAAACTGTCCCATGTGTATCCCATTGCCAGCTTTTTTAAGGCTTCTACTGGGTGTATTTTCCATTAGCTGTATACTTGCCAGTAACTTTAGTGCTTTTATGCCAGCTCAATAGTAAGGTGCATTACATTTTCCCTCCCCTCTTTCCTGACTGCTTTAGAATTACAAGGAATTAGAATTACTCAAACGAGTTTACTATGGCGGCGTGCAGCATGAGATTCGAAAGGAAGTGTGGCCCTTCTTACTAGGTCACTACAAATTTGGCATGACCAAAAAGGAAATGGATCGGGTAAGTCCCAGCTTCTGAGATTTAAATGGGATGTTGAATTTTTTAAAAATTAGCAAGCACTAAAAGGACTCTCTAGGTGTAATACTTAGTCCATTTTAAGAAACACTCTCCTAGCATGTGGTCTTTAGAGGGCACCAAAACCCGTATTTTCAGGTTTTCTCCAGTAGGACTTGGACTTGGGAATCCGAACTCCTGAGTTTGAGGCCACCGTGGGCAAGCCACCTGGCCTTTCTGTGCCCGAGTTTCCCTGTTTGGAGGATAATTGCCTTCATAGGGCACTTTTTAAATTAGCGCATGGGAAGTGCTTTGCGAAGAGGGGAGGGATAGCTCAGTGGTTTGAGCATTGGCCGGCTAAACCCAGGGTTGTGAGTTCAGTCCTTGAGGGGGCCACTTAGGGATCTGGGGCAAAAATCAGTACTTGGTCCTGCTAGTGAAGGCAGGGGGCTGAACTCATAGAACTGGAAGGGACTCCGAAAGGTCATTGAGACAGGTATATCTATCTCCATATATTATTGTAAGGCTGCAGCAAAGAGGCTACAGAAGGGCCACGCATTCGTTAAGTCACAGCGAGACATTTGTCTGGGTGACCCAGTGGCAGTTCAAACGCTGCATCTTGAAATACCAGGTCATGCACCTGTGTGCGCCCAGGTTTAATGCAATGGTTCAAAACTGCCGATATAAAGGGCTGTGTAGGGTTGTTCCCTTTTCCTGGAAGCACCTGTGTGCGCCCAGGTTTAATGCAACGGTTCAAAACTGCCCATATAAAGGGCTGTGTAGGGTTGTCCCCTTTTCCTGAAAGCAAGTAAGATGCGTCTTTAAAAACCCGCCCGCCCCTCCTGGGAACTATCAATGTGAAGTGTAAATGCTAACATACTATTTGTAACAGACACAGACACCCCCCCCCCACAAATACTTTTGCCAAGCTAACGACATTTACCACATTTCAGCCCAGGACCGTTACACATTACAGCACTAGGCTACGGGGGCGGTGATGAACATTCGGACAGCACATTGCCTATACAGCTAGCAGCCCCACTGCCGTGTTCCCGTAACACATGGCATCTCTGCCTCGGAAAAGCTGCAGGTCCCAGGCAGACCATTGGGCGTGGCTTTCAGGTAGGGTAGACACTGTAGGGTCTCCTGATGTTTTTTTTTTTGTTGTGCCTGACGGCCAAACAGTGTGTGAGCAGCGTCTCCCTTTTATGAGATGCTTTATTGGAATGTGTGAAGTAATGCTGACCTCACACTGCAGCCTCCCAGTGGCCCTGAAGACATGAACCTGATGCTGATGGACCCGCGTGTCTGTGTCTGCAAAGGGCAATCGTAGGCGAGCAGCCTGACCGCTGAATGCGGCAGGGGGAGTCCGGTGTGACTTGTGCTCGGTGTAGGTCTCAGTGGGAGGAAAGGGCAGGCAGAGGGATTGGGTGTGTACGTGGTAGTGTGAGCGTGTGGCTGACCGCAGCGCTCCGGAGACTCACCTCACGTGCCTGTGGCTGGACCTCTCCGCCAGGCTGCCGTTCTTGATAAATTAGAGCTTTAGCAGTAGCGATGTTGGCAACGCGCTGCAGCGCACGTGTCTCTCGACTGCCAGTCCGGCTCCTCTCCTGTTAGACACTAATTACTAGAGATGGAGCCCAGATTGCAATCAAAAGAGGAGACAAGAAAGTACCAATCTCCTTGTTTTCCCTTTCCTCCAGAGGGAGGGAAAACCGATGAGTACAAGTAATATTCAGTAAGTAGAAAAACAAGACCAATCGGCATTTATCGGGAGGGGACTGTTTGCCTAGTGCTTAAATCAGGAGTCCTGGGGTCAGGACACCAGGGTTCTAGTCCCAGCTTCAGAGGATATATTTGTCTGGGGGTTACCGCCAGGGATTGGTAATCAGGACAACTGTATTATATTCCCATTTTAACAGCTGTGCCTCAGTTTCCCTATTTGTAAAATAGGACTACTACCAAATTCACCAGGGGGTTGCAAGGCATAAATCAGTGTTTGCTAGGTGCTTTGGGATCCTTAGATAACGTGTGCCATTGAAGTGCTAGACTGAAAACTCCTTGGGGCAGAGACCGTCTTTGTCCAGCGCCTAGCACAGTGGGGCCCAGATCTGTGACCGGGGCTCCTGGGCACAAATAATTATTAATCATAATAATGGTGCATCGGTTTGGGGAGTCAGCCCCTGAACAAAAAGGCCTGCATTGGATGGAAGGGAGTATTAGGCAAGTGAGAAATCCGAGCGGTCAGCATTTCAGCTCTCCAGGTCCTCAACTGAAACCATCCCAGATGATTGATCACCTTTGCTTTCTGTACTATCATGCCGTCATCGCTGAGCAGCCAGGCTGGGGGCACTGCCTCCCACGGCTCTCCTCCCGCCTCCCACTATGGGTCGTACTTTCTGATTTACGACTCCACAGCCATCTTGCCTGACAGATATCCCCCAGCGCCCAGGGAGACGGCTACAGTAGCAAGCAGCCGGCAAAGCCCAGAGCCTGAAGCCAGCTCGCTATTATGGCTTTTATCCAGCTCTTGACCAGCCACAGAGCAGCAAAGTTATTGTGTCTCTCCTCGTAGCCAGAGCGTGTTTTTGGTGTCTGACTTTCCTTTCGACAGAGGAAACCAGCAGCAGCAAAACTGTATATTCCAATAACAAGACCCAGGGCGGGTGCTCGCTGCAGGGGCCTAGGTTACAAAGATGGAAGTGGGGGTGGGGGCAGAAATACAGTATGGGGGCCATAGGATTTGATTAGAGCAGGCTATTGGTCCATCAAGTCACATCTCACCTCTAGATGAGATTTCACGAGGTGGACAGCCCCCTTCTCATTTATCTAAGGCCAGTCATGAAATGCTGTACGTGACACTGTTAAAAAAAAAATCCTTCCTGCCCTTTGTGGTGGCAGCTTACATGCTGAAGCATGAGATTTGATTGCTCCTATTTAACAATCCTGATGTTTCTGGCCGGCTGCCAATTCCGCACCTTCACTGTTTCCTTTTCATTGTTTCTAGCTCGACCTGCCCTTAAATTTCACTACAGTCCTTTGCCTCTCATTCTGTCCATGCGCCTGATTCCACTTTGCCCGTCTGTCTAGCTATTTGTGGCTCCCTCTTGCTGACCTCGTCCCAAAAGCAAATGCATTTATCCTCACAACACCCTGTGAGGGGGGCAGGGCTGGTAACCCCACTGGCCAGATGGAGAACTGAGGCAGAGGGATACTAAGTGACTTGCCCAAGGTCTGGTTGCTGGAGATGGGCCCCATCCCGGAGTTGAGATCTAGACCCCAAACCCAGTTTCCCTGGAGCTCAACAGGGTTTCAGATCCTGTCTGGCCACCTCACTAGCTTTAATCTCTCCTGAGGTGCACAAGCCATGCCGTCTGGGCCTTTGACTGTCTCGGATGCCCTCCTGCCAGGAGAGTCTAGCTTTTCAGCTGTATCTGTCTGTGTCTTTGTTTGAAGGTGGATGAAGATATTGCTCTCAAGTATCAGAAGGTCATGGCCGAGTGGAAAGCCTGCGAGGTCATCGTGAAGCAGCGGGAGAAAGAGTCGCACTCTGCCATCTTTGCTAAGTTTTCGTCAGGCAGCAGCATTGACAGCCACGTTCAGCGATTGATCCACAGGGATTCCACCATCAGCAACGACGTACGCGGTCTTGTCTAGCTCTCTGCTCTCCTGTGCACTCGTCCTCAAGGAATGTTGCAGTACAATGGGCGATGCTGGAAACCTAGCGCACGCAGGCACAGCTTGGGGGGGAACAACAGTGGCACAGGCACTCTTGGGCAACTGCCCTCGGCATAATTTAGGCAGTCCGGGGAGCTGCTCTCAATTAGAACCTGCCCAGCAGCTCTGCATCCTGGAATCTCTGTCGAGTTCTGGGCTATGGCCCCTGGGCCGTACCATGCCAGGGCTTGCAACGGGGCACGTGTAGGGTAGTCTGTGGTTGTTCCTAAGCCTGCATTGGGGGTATTCTCCCCTAGCTGCCTAAGGAGCTTTTATGGCCTCTGTCTACCACAGCAGCAGAAAATCCCTTTCAGTTAAGAGCCTCTGGGGAATGGATTGGCTCAAGGGATTGATAATGGCTCTGAAGATATTTTTGTCTTTGGGTCCCGAGTTCAAATCCAGCCAAGAGCAATAGTGATCGGCAGTTACTATTCCAGCAACCACGTGGTGGGTCTCAGTTTCATCGCTAGTAGGCAGGTGCTCAGATCAGTGATGGCCCCAGTGTCTGGCTCCACCCTCATCACTCTAAGCCTCGATGCTGAGCACAGAATAGGTAGGCAGACTGAATAGCCCTTGTGACATAAGGTTAGGCGTTCGCCACACTGGTAGGCTGTGCGTTGGAGTAGGGGACTGGCGCTGCCCTGGTTGCATCTCCAGGGCTGCTAACCTGGCACCTTTCAAAAGAACTTAAATTCATGCACATGGATATGTTTAAAAAAAAAATCTTAGTCATCAAAGCTGTAGGGAAAAAATGAAAGTGAAGTGGACAGTAAGACTGTATTGTCCAGAACAAACCCACATTGCTAGAAGGGATAGACAATGACCTAACAGAGCTCTCCCGTCTCTAGCCATCTGTGACTATAAAAGCCCCATCACACACACATTCAAGGTTAGTCTAAGCTATGCACTTCTCTTCCGAACAATAAGGAGTCAGCTCACTTCACTGAGTGAAGTTTTAAAAAAGTTTTTAAAAAGTTTAGCAAGTTTAAAAAAAAAAAAAAAGTGATGAAGTTTGATTGCCCAACACAAGGAAGCGAACATGAGGTTGAAGGCCAGGATCTCCAGGTTCACGAGCGATTGCTTAACTTGGGTGCCTCCATTTTTGGGTGCCCAACTAGAGACGTTTTATAAAGGGGCTTGATTTTTCAGCAGGTGGGTGCTCAGAGTCAGGCCCCTTTAAACGTGACTCGCATTAAGGGCCCAAAAACGGAGACATTCAACGTCAAATCATGTTTGAAAATTTAGGACACGGTGTGCAGATATAAGTGGATATTACTTTTAGAGTCCCTTCTCTGGCCACATCCAGCCTCTAAGTTCATTGTAAAATCTGGGTAGATCCACTCTGTTCAGCTATAATTTAAACACGCACGGATGCGGCATGTGATAATATACAGATGCGCTACTGACTCAGTGATCTTATCTATTGAAATAACCTAGCCCCACACACGAGTTTGGGACTCATTTGGTCTTTCCTTTTTTTCCCCCTCCTGCAATCATCATCATCAGGTCTTCATATCTGTAGATGAAATGGACTCAACCGAGCGAGATTTAAAAGGTCCGGTTGACCCCTCTTTGACTGTGGTGAACGTCGACACTCCGGTCGCCGCGGCTGCAGCAGAACAGCAGTCAGTAGAATTTGATTCTCCCGACTCCGGGCTACCTTCTTCTCGGAATTACTCGGTCGCTTCGGGCATCCTGTCCAGCATCGACGACGGGCAGAGTGTCTGCTTTGAGGACGGGGCGGAGGAAGAAGTTAGCGCGGACTTAGAAAGACCAGATCTGGACCTGGCCCAGGCTCAGAAAGCCAAGGCGGTCTCCTCAGAGCCTCAGGATTCTGTAATGGAGGAACAACTGTGCTCCCAGTTGGATTATTTAACGTCTGGAGAGGACATTGGTTCTGTTTGTGGAGCTGCCTATACAGTAGGTCGCCATTTATCCTATTACGCATCGACCTATGTCCGTAGAGCACTCTGCCTTCTCTTCCTCCCCAAGGCCCTGCATGTATTTCAGCCTTTCTGTCAAGCAGGATTTAACTAAGGCTATCCAAAACCAGCACCTAAACTCTCTGAATGTCAGGGAGCGGGAGGGGAACCCCTGCATCCAAATCCATCCGAGCTGTTTTACTGCTGGGTCAGATCCAAATCCGGAAGCAACCTTTTTTCTGGGTCCAATTCAGAGGTGGCCAGAATCTCAAAGGAACAACTCATGAGAGTCTAGCGCCGTCTGATCCAAATCCTAACCCGTGAAACTGCACCCTCGCCCTAATCTGGACCCAACACCACCTGTTCGGATATTAGCATTGCTAGAGGCAGATTTAAGCTTTCTTGCTTCGGGCCTGTTGCTGCTAAAAGCCTGCCATCGCCCCTTAATAATCCCCTGCAACGCTGGGATGTGCTTGGACGGCTGAGCAGGGAGAGCAGATGCACTGGCCCTGGGACTTTCAACAGCAGTGAAGTGGGTAGCTGCTCTATAAATGCCTCCCAGGTAGCTGTATGTATTTAAGATGCAGTGAGGGATTCTAGGCTTTCCGGGTTCAGTGGACTCAAATCACATCTGGGATCAAATCCTCTGCTGTGCTACTCAGCAAAATCTACTCAGTTCAACAGCAATGAGGGAAGTCAGTTCTGGCATCCACTCTGGGCCAACCTGCACCAGCCCCGGGTTCCCACGGTGTTTCAAGAATCCTAGGGGTTGTTCTAAACTGGGCCAGCTGGCCTCCAAGGGCCTATCAGCAGCTGGAAATTGCCAGAGCGCAATGTACTCAGGCCACGGCCCCCCCAGGATTCCCCCTGTGCTGTTGCAGTGAGTGCAGGAGCCAGGTAAGCAGCTCCGGTGCTGCTTGGCGCGCCCTCTTGGTAATGATAATACCTAGCACGGATAGAGCACTTTTCATCTGCCTATCTCAAAGCGCTTTCCCGTGGGGTTTAGGGGAACGAGGCTGAATCCAGCCGTCTTCCTGCTTCTTAACTCAGGTTAATCTCTAGAAGCATCTTTTGTTTAACAGCAAATGTGACTCACTGGGTTTTTTTAAACCTCCTAGATAGAATTACTGGACACTGTTGCCTTAAATCTGCATAGAATCGACAAAGATGTCCAGAGGTGCGACCGGAATTACTGGTATTTTACTGCTGCTAACCTGGAGAAACTCAGAAACATCATGTGCAGGTAACACAGCTTGCAAAGCAAACGCGTCTCCTCACTGTACTGCAGCTAACTTGGGTTAATATTAGCTAGTGTGTGCCTCTCCCATCCCTCCAGAGTGCAGTAAGGTAAGGCCAAAAGCGTCTAGAGAAAGACGATGAGGTAGGATGGATAGTTTAGTTAAGTCCCAGCTTCAAACTCTCTGTATCACCTTGGACAAGTTTTGTAATCTACTTTGTTCCCCACCTGTAAAATGGGCATAATGCTTCCCTACCTCCCAAGGGTGTAGCAAAGATCAGATTAATTAAGGAAACTGAGGTGTTCAGATGCTAGAGTGATATTTAAGCAGGTGGGAAGGATACATTTCCAGATCAAACCCCCTCCAGTACCCCAGACCCCGGGAACGGTCATTACTATCCCTTTAACAATGTTGCTGCTAGCGGAGTATCCTGCTCTGCCAGAATAAGTGAGTCCAAAAACTAATGCTTACTTCTCATCGGAAAAGTTTGGATGCTTAGACATTCGAGGCTGTGCGTTGGTTGGGGTTTTCCAGAAGCCTCCAGATTACAGTTTCTGCATCTAAATTACGTGGTATGAGCTACTTTCTGCCCCAGTCAAGTGGTATTAGAAGTTTATACAGTGTTTTAAATCTACTTAGTTTCCTAGGGCATGATTCTGAAAGCTGGAATCTGGGGCTGGATTCCCGCTGGCTGTAATATGACTAATATGCAGCTGTTCCCTCACGGAGAATTCCCAGAGCACCTCCCCATAGGGGGTTTTTGGAGCAGTAGGAAGTTCTCTCCCTCACACAGAATGTTGCCAAAAAGCTGTAAGAAAGGATCTCATTCTCTATTAAATTGTAGAGGTTTTTAAGGGTGATTTCTGTAAGCACAATTGGCTTCCTCCTTGGGGAATTCACCCACTGAAGCTACACTTAACGTCTACTAAAAACAGTCCAGCGGAGGGGATTTAGAGACTACGTTTGCTAGTGTCTCTTCTGTTTCTTTCTTCGTGCAGTTATGTTTGGGAGCACCTGGAGGTCGGATACGTCCAGGGCATGTGTGACCTACTGGCTCCTCTCATGGTTATACTTGATAATGGTAGGCGGGCCGAGTTTTCCTTTTGTAATGCTTTGCCTTGGAACACACTGAGTCAAAAAAGTACCACGTTTGGGAGGAAGTTGTGTGCATTATGTAACGGCAACTCCCCCAACCGGAAGCCTGCAGCATTCCAGTCATCTTCCTGTTGCGAAGTGACTCACAATGGCCTCTTGGGGATTCCCTATGTATTCTCCTCAGACTAAAGTTGACTTGTAAACAGAGGTAACAGTATTGTTGTAGCTGCTGGGGCTGCAAACTCAACATGGGATCTGCAAGTCTAGCTGGGTTCCTTCTGCCTCTCAAGTCACCCCCAGTAAGAGAGGCTCTGCAATCAGAACTGACAGTCCAGTGGCCCGCCTCATGTTTTCACCCAGCACTGGTCATGGGGGAAAACAACAGCCACCCCCTCTCACACCCCCATTTTACCCTGCAGCATATTGCCTTGTCCAGTACAAACGTGGGTCCCAGGTTTTGCAGCACTCTAATCCGTCACCTTCTATCCACAGATCAACTGGCATACAGCTGCTTCAGCCACCTCATGAAGAGAATGAGCCAGAATTTCCCCAACGGAGGTGCTATGGACACACATTTTGCCAACATGCGATCGCTAATTCAGGCGAGTCCTCACTGGAAGCAGGAAGCATGTTTGTATCGTCCTTTGTGTCCCACTAGCTTAACGCTGCCCTGCTCTTGGGCAAGTTCTTCCTGCTGATGCAATGAGGTGGTGACCAGGGGCGGCTCCAGGCACGTGCCTGGGGCGGCAAGCCGTGGGGGGGCAGCGTGCCAGTTGCTGTGGGGGCGGCAGTCAGGGAACCTTCGGCGGCATGCCTGAGGGAGCTCCGCCGGTCCCGTGGATTCGGCGGCAATTCGGCGGCGGGTACACCGAAGCCACGAGAGTGGCGGACCTCCCACAGGCGCGCTGCCTGACTGCCGTGCTTGGGGCGGCCAAATACATAGAGCTGCCCCTGGTGGTGACCGCTCCATTGGGATGTTAAGCATCTCAGTTCTCGGGTGTCTGTGATCCCAAATGTCCCTTGCTACCTGCATAGGGCAGAGTCCCGTACACAGCTCTTGGCAGGAGCGCTGAGGCTCTCTGGTACAGCTCAGCTCTGCCCACAAAGCGCATGGACCAATCCTGCACACCAGCTACAAAGAGTAATGACGACATAGGGGTCTATGGGCTGATTCAATGGGAGAAGGCTCAGGCCCCCCTAGAGCAATTGAGAAGGAAAGAACACTGAATTGTCTTGGCTTTCCTTTGAGCTCGCCTGCAGGGCTTGGACTGACTGGATCTGTATTCTTGAAAGGCTCTTCTGGCTATAACCCTTGGGTGATTTATTTCGCCCCAACATTCCACTGCAAGGCAAGGAAGGTGGGGCGGAGGTCGGGGAAAAGCAGTCAGGAGCAGTGATGGTTTATATCGGGGTAGGCAACCTATGGCATGCATGCCGAAGGCGGCACACGAGCTGATTTTCAGTGGCACTCACACTGCCCGGGTCCTGGCCACCGGTCCGGGGGGGTTTCATTTTAATTTAATTTTAAATGAAGCTTCTTAAACATTTTAAAAACCTTATTTACTTTACATACAACAATAGTTTAGTTATATATTATAGACTTATAGAAAGAGACCTTCTAAAAATGGTAAAATTATTACTGGCACGCGAAACCTTAAATTAGAGTGAATAAATGAAGACTCACACCCCGTCTGAAAGGTTGCCGACCCCTGGTTTATATAATCCTGTTTGGGCCACTGCTTCATTGTGTGTATCTTGAGCAAAGCATGTGTGAGAGAGAGAGAGGGACAGACATGCACATAATTTTTTAGCTGGGTTCATAGAATATCAGGGTTGGAAGGGACCTCAGGAGGTCATCTAGTCCAATCCCCTCCTCTCAAAGCAGGACCAATCCCCAACTAAATCATCCCAGCCAGGGCTTTGTCAAGCATGACCTTAAAAACCTCTAAGGGAAGAGATTCCACCACCTCCCTAGGGAACCCATTCCAGTGCTTGGGTTATTTGTAAGAAGATCACAACTCTTTGGGGAAAACCAAACAACCCCCCCCCCCCCACACACACACACCCCTCTGCATCTGATCTCAGTTTTGCAGGGTAAATAGGTTACAAATAATAAGAACAAAACATTATGGTTTTATCGTTTTAAAATTAACAAAGGAAAGATTTGGCATGCAAGGAGGGTGACAGGTACTGAGCTTAACCAGTTAAGATCTAAACACTTCCAATCGTACAAATATGTCTACACACAGATATTTAGATATGACATTTGATCTTTATAAAATTAGTTTTAACTATATGGGAAGCTTGTGTCTGTTAAAATCATTGGAGACAAAAAACCTCACTGAGTATCTTAAAGGATAAAATTTTAATCAACCAATTTAATTGCAGATTCTCAGAAGAGTCATTGTGTACTTAGAGATTAAGTGCTGTAATGTTGGAGAAGATGTGCTGTATTCATACGTGTGTCAGCGCTTGAATCCTTGCTTTAAATATGAAAACTCAGCTCAACCTTCATGCAGACTTTGAGATTAAAATAAAAATAATTAGGTTATTCACATAATGTGAAAAACATTAACAAGAAGCTATTTTACTTAATACACGTTTATTTATATCCAAATTGGAGGCCCCAATCCTTTAAAGACTTGTGCATGTAGCACTTGTTACCATAAACTGTAAGTAAGCAATATGCTGATAACACTCTAGGATAGGGGCTTCTTAATCAGAGGAAGTTATTTTATGGCACCCCTAGATGTCTCTGTTTATCATTCATCCCGTGGTACTTGGTGGGTAAACTAGCTGAGTGGTTCTCAAGCAGGGGTACACGTACCCCTGAGGGTACACAGAGATCTTCGAGGGGATCCATCAACTCATCTGATACTTGCCTAGTTTTACAACAGGCTACATAAAAAGCACTGCCAAAGGCATAGACAATGAGTTGTTTATATTCTAGACACTGAAATGTAAGTACAATATTTATATCCCAATTGATTTAAGTGGTAAAAATGAGAGTCGGCCATTTTTCAGCAATAGTGTGCTGTAACCCTTTTGTATTTTTATGCCTGATTTTGTAAGCAAGTCGTTTTTAAGTGAGGTGAAACTTGGGGGCATGTGAGACAAATCAGACTCCTGAAAGGGGTCCAGTAGTCTGGAAAGGTTGAGAGCCGCTGCTAATCCAAACAAACGGTTACAGTTGGCTTATTGTGCTGAATGAGCAAATGCATTAGACTGGACGCATCATTAGCTTCTTTGAACTTTTCGACCACAATGCAGGCTGGTAGATGTCTGTTATTTGTATTGTTGGGCCTCACCATTTTAGGTGCTGCACAAATGTATAACAAACAAATGGTCTCTGCTCCAAAGAGCTGCCATGGCAAGTGACCGACACGTCTTGATTTGTGCCGTTTGGGTTTGTTGTTTTTATAAATGTCGGCGCACACGAGCCAGCCCTTAAAATAGCTGGGATGACCTGCTGCCGACATTCAAGCAGTAGCTCCCAATCTTTTTTCCCCTCCCATGATCCCCACGTTTAGAACTGCAACCAGTTTTGGGGACCCCTCTGGGGCATCATGGCTCCCAAGCCGGTGCTTTACCGCGCTGCAGTGACTAACCATTGCTTTGACCTACCGGAGCGAGGGCAGGTGGTGAAATAGGGTCTGCCAAGAACTCAGGCCACGGGGGGGAGAGATTTTCAAAAGGTGCAGCTGGGACCTTAGGATGCTGCTGGTGCAGACAGGTAACAGCCCTATCCCTTGGGGACCTTAAAGAACTCTACAAATATCAACCTGCCTGCTACCCCCCGGCGAGGAAAGTAAGGGTAATCCTCATCGTACAGATGAAGAGATTGAGGCACAGAGAACTTAAATGACATATTCAAGGACACGCCGTGGCAAAGTAGGCAATAAAAGCCTGCAGTCCTGACTTCTTCTGCCCTGCTGTATCAGTCCCATCCTGTCTCTCCCCCCTCCCCCACGTGAGACGTTCAGGGGCTAGAGTGATCAGACACCCCCCATTCAGCAATATTAATCCGGCTATGCCAGTTGGATGCTTTGTCCCCTGGTTTTTGAAGTGCCGACCGAACAGCTGTACACAACTGCCACCCCCCTGCCCGTGTGCTGGTGGGAACTCAGCTAAACATCTGCAGCTGGGGTATGTTGCCATTGCTGTCCGCTTCAGTGAAACTCAGCCTCTTTCTGAGGAGCTGGCCCCACAGGTTTATACGAACTTCCTACCCCGTTTTTCTGTACCCTTGTGAGCAAAGATTTTGTTCCTCTTCCATCACAACTGCTCCAAACTAAGGGGCTGGATGCTCTATCCCACTGTGGCCACGCTGAGCTGTATTCTGGTTCGAGGTGACCAGTGGAGAATTCCCCTGCTGTAGGGGAAGTCTCAGCTGTCATAAAGCTGGTGGAGGTAACCTCCTCCACCAGCTGTCTTCCCCTCCCACCTCAGGTGGAGGGTCACGACAGGGAGGGAGACAGAGAGGTAGTGGTGTTAGAGCAGCTAAAGGAGCTACTCTAACCACACGGTCAGGCTGGGTGGGGCACAGAGAATCAGCTTGAAGCGTTTGGGACTGGTGCTGTCGGAGGCAGGAGACTGACGTTTAAAGGTTTTGTTTTGTTTTCCAGATTCTAGACTGTGAGCTCTTTGAATTGATGCACCAAAACGGAGACTACACCCACTTTTACTTCTGCTATCGCTGGTTCCTGCTTGATTTTAAAAGAGGTAATAACACTCAGAGCCTGACGTCAGGGGCGTGTAATGCAGCGAGCAGCTGTGGGGGTTGGTTTTAGGGGTAGGAATGGTCAATAGAGGCCGCCATGCTCATGCCAAGGACCCTACATATAATTCTCAATTTGCCTTCTAACAACTCAGCCCAGCAATAGCTCTGAAGATAGTACAAGGCACCCAGCACAACCCAGTCTTGGTTGGGCCCTGTAGGTGCTACCATATTACACATAATCCTCTATCCCAGGGGGGGCCAACCTGAGCCTGGGAAGGAGCCAGAATTTACCATTGTACATTGCCAAAGAGCCACAGGAATACGTCAGCAGCCCCCCATCAGCTCCCCTCTGGCTCCCAGCGCCTCCCACCCGCCAGCAGCCCCACCAATCAGCGCCTCCTGCTCCCTTCCCGCACCTCACGATCAGCTGTTTCGTGGTGTGCAGGAGGCTCTGGGGGGTAGGGGAGGGGGCGGGAAGGGGTGGAGTGGGGGTAGGGCGTGTGGCAGAGCCAGGGGTTGAGCAGTGAGCACCCCCTCTCATTGGAAAGTTGGCGCCTTGTAGCTCCAGCCCCGGAGTCGGTGCCTATACAAGGAGCCGCATATTAATTTCTGAAGAGCCGCATGTGGTTCCGGAGCCACAGGTTGGCCACCCCTGCTCTATCCCAAACACCAAGATGTCCACTCCCAACATTAAACAGAAGTGTATCATAACCAGTCGCTACAACGCAAGAGACGCTGCTTGCTGTAGAACAAGTCAATAGTTCATTTAAACACACACACGCCAGCTTTCCCCAGATCAGATGCTTAAAGAAATGTTAACACTCAGCTATGAAAAGTACCGATGTTCACATGCTTTAAGTGTGGGTCTTGCCGAGAAGAGATGGAAGAGGAGAAAAAACGAGAGCCTGTCTGTGGGTTCTCTCTCTCGCTGGAGCGGCTGTCAGATGGTGGGTGGGGAAGAGGATTCTGAAGGGACCCCCAAGTCCTCCTCCAACGAGGACCACCACCAAACGCACTCTGTAGACCAGTGATACTCAGACGGAGGCTCGTGAGCTGCAAGTGGCTCTTTACCCCACATGAGATTAAAACAGTGTGTGATTTCATTAAATTATTAACCAATCAGGATGCTTTTACGATCTGATTAACCAATTGTAGTTGATAAAAATAATAATACGTGGCCTGTCGTTTTGCTGTGAGCATAATATATATAAAAACAAAGTAGTTCCCCATCATACTGTTTCAATGTGAATATATAGCACGACAGTAAATGAAACAATGAAGTCACATGACTTTTGGGTCATGTTGATGGCTAATTTGGCTCCTGAACCACTGAGTCTTACTGCTGCAGAGCCTACGCAGTCACTGGGCCCAGGTGTTCTGAGAGTTTCGAACTGTTTGAGCCGAACTCTGCTCGCGGGCACGTCGGTGGAAATCTGAAGTAACCCCACTGCTTTCTGTGGACTTGCTCCAGTTTCCACCAGCATCCGATAGCCCTTACTGATCTGTTTCTGCGTCCGATTCATGCCTCACTGCCTGTACCCCCAACAACATTGACAAGAAGCAGCTACTCTCAGCCCAGCAAAATACAGAAACTGCCATGAGACCTTTATGGCTTGTTCTTTGCTGTAACAATTCCTGTGCACCCTTTTTAAAGCCACAACCTCAGCAGAGCAGACCGTGCTTTCAAACCCTCAAGGAAGCGAGGTTGTTTCTTGTTAATGAATAGTGAAGATTTAGGATTAGACGCCCCAGTCAAAATTGGGGCCCTACATATTGTCCATAAACAAAGTAAGAGCTGATACCTGGTGCAACGACCTTAGGGCTAGATTTTTAAAAGCATCTAGATGCCTCATGCCATTGAAATAAATGGGAAATGGGCACCTAGATACTTTTGAAAATCCAACTAGGCCTCAAAATACCTTTACACATCTGGCCCCTAGCATCTAAATCGACAAGGCAGAGGAAGGGGAAACTGGAGCCTGATTCCAGCTCTGCCTCTGACCTGCATGGGGACAAGTCACTCCACCTCTCTGCCTCTCAGAGCACACTGACTGACTCCTTTGTGTCTGTCTTGCTTAGAATGTGCTCCAGGCCACTGAGATTATACACCTAGTGGTAAACTCATGTCTGTTATTACATGCCTGCACTGTGATCTGTATTTACTTTGTATGTCTTGTGAAATTACTAGTTAATTGTCTCAATCTACGAAAAAATCTCATCTACTCCCATAACCCCCCTCTCTGCTGGTTATATTTTGCTTTTTACTCAAGACCCACAATGGAACTAGTCAGTTTCTAGTCTCCAGGGAGCAGCCCAGTGCTGTTTAAATCCCCGGTGTTGGAAGGGAACGTTTCATTCCCAAAAGGGAGATCTGTCGTTTTATTTTTCAATCTGGAAACTGTTTCTATTCATAGGAAGTTTTGTATAAACAAAAACTCAGAACCAAAGTAAGCTCATTCGTTGACAGCGCCCTGAGCCTGTATAACCACGAAGGAGCAGGTTTTGCCACCATGACTCATGTGAGTGTCAGAATCTGTCTTCTAGTATTGTTTGACCTCTGCCTAAGGCCCTAGAAAAGATGTCCTTTGAGAAACAGAAATGGTCAGCTTGAATAATCCGATGCTCTTGTAATGTTTATTCCCATTCAGAATTGTTGTACGAGGATGTATTTACAGTGTGGGAAGTTATTTGGGCAGCAAAGCACATCTCTTCAGAACATTTTGTCCTTTTCATTGCCTTAGCACTAGTGGAGGTCTATCGCGAGATTATCCGTGATAACAACATGGACTTCACCGATATCATCAAGTTTTTTAATGGTAAGAGATGGGTTGTGTTTTTTTTTAAAAACCCATTGATAAAAAGCAGCTGAATTGTGTCATTCTCCTGTCCTTCCCCCTTCCCCATTACTGTCTAGTGGGTTTTTTAGATCAGGGTGTGGGAAATAGGCCAAGATTTTCTAGTGATTCTGGGTCTGAACACGTTAATGGGCCTGTTTTCCAGAGGGTGGGTGTTCTGCACTTTTCAAAAGCTAGGACTCTTAAGAAGGTGTCTCAAGGTGGGCACCCAAAAAACAGAGGAACCCAGACTCACTCCTCACTCACAGCCAGTGTTTATCTGCAGGTAACCTCTCTGGTGGCCGTAGATCAGGGGTTCTCAACCTTTTTCTTTGAGCTCCCTGCCCATGCTCTAAAAACTCCACGGCCCAGCTGTGCCCCAACAACTGTTTTTCGGCATATAAAAGCCCTGGCTAAGTTGCTCAGGCTTTGGTTTCAGCCCTGCACAAGGCGCTGCAGCTTTCTGCCATGGGCCCCAGCGAGTCTAACATTGGCCCTGGTTGGCAGACACACACACACACACACACACACACACACACACACACACGGAACCTGCTCGCAGCCGCCCTGGTGGCCCCGGATCCCTGGTTGAGAACCGCTGCCGTAGATTGGGAGCTATGTGGGTGATGGAAGAAAATGGGTTTTCAAGGCTCAGGGGCAGCCAATTCTCAGAAGAGTTTCTACCTTTTTTGTTGGAGAAAGTTCCAGGGTGGCTATAAAACTTCTGTCCAGTGGGCAGCATGAGAACGTTTTAAAATAGATGGAAGTAGGAGACTTGTATTGCGACCGAGGAATGGGTGTGAAGGTCAGCTGTATGGTTCAAGATTACCAGAGTGCTAACCTATTCCTCCTCCAATCCCTATGGCTGTAGGGATTTTCCCCAGCACTAAAACTGAAACAAAAGGGATTGTTAGCACTGCAGGTAGGATCTCTCGACTGTGAGCCCCCAAGGATTAATCCTGGAACTTTGATGACACCATTGAATGTGCAAGTCACCAGTCATGCAGTGCTTTCGATGGCTGCACGTATGTGTCTCACTGGCTTGCAGGAGCCTGAACGCCTGGGGCTGGCAGGTACAAATCGGTGTCTGTCTCTCTTGTAGAAATGGCGGAGCATCACAATGCCCAGGAAATCCTGATGATCGCAAGGGGCCTCGTCTACAAAGTGCAAACACTGATTGAAAACAAGTGACCGCAGACGGAAAGGGAAACGGGCTTAGTACTGACTGTGGGACGAAGCATTTCTTGCACTGTAACTTCAGATGATGTTTTAATTGCATCTTCCATGTAATGTAGTAAATAGTCCAGAGATTTGTAATAGACTTTTAAAACAAACGAAATTTTCCACCACCAGATGATGAGGTTTGTGTTTGATAGTCCTTGTTATGCTCACTTGGTATTGTGAGGCAAAACTTATTTTTTTTTTTTTTTTTTTTTTTGGCATTCTACCCTCTCCTAGTCTCTAGATATTGTCCAGCTACATGTCTGAGATACAGAAGGAATTTTGGTTTTTGGAGTCATATATTGACCTATCAGACCCTTAACACACTAGGAATATTTTGTGCTTGACCAGAACTTCCTGGCATGCAGACTTAAGGCCCCCAATTCAGCGCCCAGTGAAGTCTGTGAGCTCTGGGTCGGGATCTTAGAAAAGCAAATGGTGTGGAGCTCACCTAGGATACGTGAAAGGATGCCCCAGCTCCCAAGAGTGTTCTTGGCCGTATGAGGACTGTCCATCCCATTATCTAGAACCATTTGTAATCAGGTTAGAAATCATGCCGTTGAAGAGAATAAAAACACCCTGCCTCCGAGAACCAGAGAAGCCAAGCCAGTTTACTCAGAAAAATCCTGGTCAAATATCTTCACTAGGCCAAAACATGACAGGTGTCGATCCACAGTGACTCCTGGCAGTGTATCCTTAGCTGCAGCATATCTACAGGGACATGCGAGTCAGGTACGCTTAGGCCAACCATCTGTTTCAGCTCGTACTAGAAGAGGATTAAAATCGGAGGGGGCAACTTGTAAATTGCTGCCTCCAGAGATACAAGATGCTACATCATCCTGTCCAGACTGTTTGCTAACATTTCAGTGAAATTGGTCTGAGAAGACATTAAGAACAATTTTCAGTGCCCACGGCCCTACTTCAGCAAAGCACCATAGCATGTGATTAAATCCATCCCTACGCCACTGACCACGACACATTTGCTTAGTGTGGTGCTGAATCTGGGCCAGAAAGATTATAGTCTCTTGAAGGGTAGGAGCTGGCTTTTTGTTCTGTTTGGAGAGTGCCTAGCACAATAGGGTTCTGGGCTGGGGCCCCAAGGTGCTACCACCATTTAAATAATTGTAATAAAAAAAGGATCCAGCTACCAGGGATACATTTCTGCTACCCTGTCCCACACTAAGTAGTCAGTACCTTACTCTGCAAGTATTCCAAGGTGGCAGAATCTGGCCCTATATAGTTTACACTTCCAGGTTAGAAATCTGGCTTAATGCATAGGCAATTAAGCCCCTGCTCGTGTGGTTGGATCTCCCACTTCTGCACCTATGTGGAGTGGGGCAAGCGCAGGGGGATCTGCAACAGGAAAACGGAGGGCAGGAGTGGGGCTTTAACGTACTGTAGAACCTCACGAATACACGTGCCCTGCAGTTTGCACACCTGACTTCTCAGAGAGCTTTAGGACCTATCTTATTAGAACTTCATGACTTCTGAAAAATAAAATCCAGGCCGTCACTAATTCCCATGGAGGTGTCAGCATTTGCCGGATTAACAAAGTGTATTTTATTGGGCTATCCTTTATTTTATTGCATTTGCTGTCTCTGGAATGTTTCCATGTAAACATGCAATAGTTCTCTCTGTCATTCGCTTGTATTCCTGAGGTCCTACAGCCTTCATTTCCATATCAGGCTGAAAGTTTATAGTGATGGCACAATACTTACACCTCCTCCGCTGGGGTAAGGAGTTGTGACAATTTGCACCAGCCGAGGAGCTGTCCTCGGGCTTTCGTCTGGCAAAAGTGTAGTGTCAGTGTGTTTATATCTCCACAGTGTCACCACAGAGACTATAGTACATGCCTAGATCCAAGACATACTGTGAGAGTCTTCAAACTGATCAGTTAGATTGAAAGTTTAATGATACAGCAGGAAGAGAATTATCACTGTGCCAGCATGAGAGAAGATCTGATCCTAATGAACGTCTAATGAAGTTACCCGTTGATTTCACTAGAACAGGCACGTGGGCACTTTTTAAAAAAAAATCCAGAAGCACAAGTCCCACTGACTTGCAATGGGACTTGTGCTCCTAAATCATTTACGCACTTTTGAAAATTCCATCCTTTGCCAATGTGCCTCAATATTAAAGATGGTCAAATCTCTTCCAAGAGAGCTATTAAAATTAAATTTAGCCCTGGATCCAAACACCCTTAAGTTGAGATCATCTTGAGTTGCTCTCATTGGAGATCATCTTGAGAGTCCTTTTGAAAATTCTACTCTCAAAAGGTAAGACTGCAGGCGTGACTTTGCGCCCATTGGAGTCATTGGTGAAACTCCCCCTTGGACTTAGTGAAAGCAGAGTTAGGCCAACCCTAAGGACTTCTGGAAAGCTCACCCATCACATATTGGTCTATCTTAGATGATCTTTAACGGATTTCTTTTAGGAAGGGAATAAATCAGTGTTGTATGTTTGAAAATACAAAAGAAAAACTCTACCCAAATTTCAGCAGTAGAACTAACAGGACCAGAGTTAGAAAAATACTAAACATTAAAGTGTTGTTTTTACTGGCTAGTATTAGAACCGTGACTGTTTACCCATTGTTTCACTTGCATCTTTTACACAGTATAAGTTGTTTGGTAAACCGATGCATTTCTGAAACAGATTATGACCCACAAATGGCCCACTGTGAAATTTGAGGCACATTACCCTCAGTTACAGTCTGTGCAAAGATACAGATTGAATTATGCCAAAGAATCAGTACAGGACACTCATTCCTCTTTGTTATATTTTTACAAATCAAGAAAAATAAGTTTCAGGTGTATAAAGACACAACAAACTTTTGTATCCTTAATATTATGAGACTATACAGTATCTCCACCTTGTTATAAAATAAAATGGGTAGAGGCCCTTATTCTCAGATTTTTTTTGAAAAAATAGTAAAAGATGTTTAAATATAGAGTTGAAGATGTATAAATCTGTAATGTGCCCATACCTCGTGACGTTAGGGGGAAGTCACTTTTAAATTTGATCCCCTTTCTGTAGACCTTTGACTTTGATGAATGAGGATTTGTCATTCATGCCTTACTTGATCAAGCTGCCCAGAAAATGGTGTGTTCAAAACTTCCTTGTTCGGTCAAAAAAAAAATCCCCCCCCCCTACCCCCACCGAATATTGTTGCAACAACATCCTGGCTACACTAGTCTGTCTGTCCATCTGATCTATGCCATTTATATAGTTTCTTGGTCCTTTAAGAGGACTGTCCGTTATTTCAGATACACCCAAATATCATGCAGTCAGTTACCACTATCAACTTTCATGGGACCTGAACTAAGGAGAGAAATGAGACATTTTAAGGTGACCTGTTCCTTTGTGATTTCACAAAATAGGGCAGAGGAAATCTCGGTGTATTTTGAAATGCCTCTCAGTCTTCATTCATTCCAGGAATGAACTGCTCCCTACCCTCCCTTCTAGCTGATACATAAAGATTCCCCCTCTCCTTGCTTCTTTTCCATGGGAAAAGCTGCTGATTGCAGGATGGTGCGGTCTTACATTTGAACCATCCTGACTTTCCCCAGGGCTTCATTCTCTCTGCAGAATGATGCATCAGCTGTTCAGCAAGAATCCATTCTGCACCGGTGGAGAAGAGGTTGTGCAGAAGTATGTATTCTCCATAGCAGCAAATGAGCAAGTACGCCCGCTACTGGTCCTTTGAAATTGAGGACTAGAGCGTCTTCCCAAAATGCAGTTCATTAGCGTTGAAGGGAGGTGCACCCCAGGCACTGCAGAGATGATGGGCGAAGGGGGCAAAGTGACGGGTATTTAAAGCACTCCTGCTAGCCAGTAGCACTGCTTAGTCAGTTCTTGGAGCTGGGTTTTACTGAATTCATAGAACAGGGGATGAGGAAAAGACAGTGGTTTAAATAAAGAAACCAAACCAAAACGATTTGAATTAAATGTTGGCAACGTGGTAAACAGTTCCTTTCTAAGGTGAGTCGTGCTAACTTCCCTTGAGTAGTCTCGCTGATTTTAGTGGGATTATTCAGGTGAGTAAAAGCAGCCGGATGTGGCCCTAAAAGGTGTTAAGACTATGCAATGTGTCGCTGTATCGGTGGTTATTGGAGCAATGAGTTAAAAAGGCCCAAAAGTCTCTCTTAAAACAGTAGGCTGCCTTGGGAAGATACCAGTGGATCTATGAAAGAAAAATAAATTGAGTGCAACCAACTTAATGATTGTTTCTTTGAATTCCTGGGATGCATCGCTCTCAGATCTTTGCCTACTTTCCCAAGCTAGCAGGCTTCATCCAGGAGCAGTTCGTTAGATCTAGCTAGCCATTTGTTCTGCGCTGGTAGCCGAACACCTTAAAAGCTGCACCTTGCATTTTCAGGACAAAGAAGGGTCAAAATTTGCATACGATTCAGGTGTATGCAAAAGGGCCAAAGTTAGATGGGCGGCGGGAGACTGTTAAAGGGGAAGGAGCCCTTTTGAAACTTAGAACTCAATGCCAAAATAAAAGGCATTTGGAGGGGGAGGAGAACAGTTACCATCCAATAATTTGGGAACGCTCAAGATTAAATTAACAACAAAAACATTCTGTTGCTGGCGTGTTAAGCCATCTAAAACCACTATTATTTATAGCTTGGTGTCAAATTGTATTATAGACCAATGCATGGTTGCCGGAGGGGCTTCCCAAATGCTTTGCAGTTTGTGTATCTGTTTGTTCTTTTGAAAGGTGAAAACAAATTCCATTCAAAATCCCGCCAGGAGAAAAAAAATCTCTCCAAGAAACCCAGCCTGAAGAATTTTTGTTTTAAAAAAAAAAAAAATCTGCACTATTTTTTGTTTGGAATGTACTATACAACTCTTTACTACGTAAAAAAAAAAAAATCTCTGCAAACGTCGTATCTGTTCTGCATAATTGTATTTTATGACTATTGTGCATTGCCTTATTTATTTTTTGTCAGGAGCAGAATATTTTTCCTTTATTGCTCAAAATTATTTATCTTTAAATGTAACATATGAATAAATACATATTGTCAAGGCTTTTTTGTGAACTTTAGTCTCATTTAATGGGGGGGGGGTCAAAAGCTGAACAGAGAACGCTGACATGCTTATGGCTGAATAGTAAGTGATATGTAATTAAGTTTCCATGCATAATCTGCATGGACTATTGTACTACGCCGCCCTTTTCAAAGTGAGTAGGTCACCACCAAATAGATTTTTAAAGGTTCCCTGAATAACTTCAACCATTATCCAGTGCATGCATGCATTATATATAACCCCCCACCCCCCACACCAGACTGTGTTGCAGTTAAGCAACTGGGATTTTTCCTTGGACTGTAATGGGAGTGGTGTTTAGGCTGAAGGGTTTTCCTACAACTTTAGGGCCTGATCGCACCCAACATTAATTCAACAAAGCTAATGAGCTTCCATGATGGCTCCTTTTCCTCCTCAATTGTTCCCTTTACTCTCTTTCCAGTGGACCCACCAACTTCTCTTCCAGGCTTGCTGCCTGCTGCCGATATACTTTAAAACAAAACCCAAACTCTTTATTCAATCTATTTTTTCTTCACGTTCCCATCTTACATTTTAATAACCCATTTACCTTCCTTGCTAGTGGCTTTGTTCAGGCTGCCTTTCCATTTTTTAAGGATACCTTGGTCACGCTTTCTAATTAAAAGTAGTTTATAAAGGGGGTTTATATAGATGGTTAATAAATGGCTAATCAGAGCTGAATAGACTGCTTATAACCATCTACAGCAACTCCTGCTGAGGTGCTTATAACCATCAAAACACAGACCTCCAAAGTCCATCTCGTAATCATTTGTTCACCCTTACAAAAATGGAACCTTCATATAAAAAGTGTGACCAATAACTTTGGTGCTCATAATCTTTCACCCATTTAATCCCACTTCTTTTCTCACCTTGCCTTCCTGTTTAAGGGAATGCACTAATGCTTTCTGAGCTACAGAGCTGCTTCACACTGAGGTTGAGTTTTACTTCCCTCATTTGGGTCTTTTTGATTAGCTCCCTCTTCTATCCAAAGTCTGCCTTTTGAAGACTTTCAAGCTCTACAGCTAGTTTTTGGTAGGATCTCAGACAGCAGCGAGTTTACGCTGTCGTCGCTGGCTCACCCGTAGCATTACTTCAAACTAAGAGCACAGCTTCTTGCCTCATCTACAATTAGCTGTTCCAAGAAGCAACAAGTTAAAGGTGTTGAGAAATTCTCTCTCTAAATGGTGTTCTCAGTTGGTAAAATGCCACATTAGAAGCGAGTAGGTGAAGTCACCCAATATTATTAGAATTTTTTTTGCCCCTTTGATCTGATTCAACACTGTGCACATATTATCATTCTGTTCCAGAGACAGGTAATGTAACTCTCTTGTATTTGTATCCATACTGATCGTACCACGTGCTCCTCTCCACGGAGAGACGCTCTCGCATAAGACGATACCGACTCTAGGAGGTGTAGCGCGACGCCCCTAATCTGCCCTTTCCGTATAGTTTATAGCCAGGTGTTACAGTACCCACTGATTTGTCAGAAAGGCCTATTATGTCAACTATCAGAGGGGTAGCCGTGTTAGTCTGAATCTGTAAAAAGTAACAGCGGGTCCTGTGGCACCTTTAAGACTAACAGAAGTATTGGGATGCAAGACATCTGAAGAAGTGAGGTTCTTACCCACGAAAGCTTATGCTCCCAATACTTCTGTTAGTCTTAAAGGTGCCACAGGACCCTCTGTTACTTTTTATTATGTCAACGTGCTTCTTCCACTGTCAAGGACTCTAGCTCATCTCCACTTGCTTTTTAGCTCCTCAACATGGGATATTGACTTCTATAGGTTTTATTTTTCTGCCAGGTATCTTATTTTCATACCGCACTCCTTCATTCAGTACCCTTTCTCTGGACTGTACCTCTGCAATCCTAACCTAGGCAACTCCAGCAGAGGTGTGACTTTTGTCCTATCCTTTATTCCCGGCTACAGAGTTATCTCCATAGCTACTGGCACCTGCTTGGCAGGTGTTGTCTTTGATCTGGATACGCCCTTGCCCTTGCTGGTTTCCCCAGCACCGCACATTCACCATGCTGTTCGTCTAAACTATCTGATGCAAATCCATGTCAATTTCTTGTGAGCACGGTCTGGTTCTCTGTGGTTAAGATGGAGCCCGTGTCTTCACCACCAAGTTCCCCGGTGCCTAATTACGTTTGAAACTCTTTCATCTTCTCAGTCACACATTAAGGCTTGGATTTGGGAGCCTAATTCCCTTAGCCTCTGGCCTGACCCACTGAAATTCCCCTGAACATGGAACCAGCTGAGAGGCGGCAGCTGGCTTGAACCAATCTAAACTAAGGATTCAAGACTCCTCTCTCTGTCTCATAGCTACCAGTACGGGCTCCTCCCTGACACGAATTGCATTCAGAGATCCAGCAGCTTTGCACAGGAGAGGCAAGCCACTCAGCAGTTCATGGTCACACCACACACCCAGCTAACGATCACGCCCACCCCCTTGCCGCTCTCTGGCTCAGGCTGTAGTGTGTTTTCTAAACAGAGCCTCTGCTACCTGGGTTTGTCCATATCAAAGTACCATAGACTAGAGGGGACTTTTAAAGCCACCCTGTTGATGGTGAGGATGTAACTGGAGCTTCCATTATTGCTCCATCAGGCAGTTTTACATCCCAGGACCACCACTAGGGGCTGCCCTCAAACCAAAGATGATGAGACATTTTTCAACCAGTAAAGTTATTCACTGATTTTTTTACATGAGAAATGCTAAGTAAAACCAGGAACTTTAACTCCTCTCCTTGTCCTCCTTCCTCCCCCCTCCCCCCTGTGCCAAAAAAAAAAAAAAAAATCAGCAAGCGGATTAGATTCATGGCCAGAAGGGACCATTATGATAATCTAGTCTGACCTCCTGTATAACACAAGCCATAGAATTTCACCACATTATTCCTGTACTGAGCCCGGTCACTTGGGTTTAACTGAAGCATAACTTGTGTTGGGCTAAAGAAACACAACAGATCTGGGGAGGGGTGGGGGTGGATCTATGTGTTTTGCTAGCAAGCGGATGATTTTGGGATCTTTACGGCAAAGAACATTCTTTCCTGTAATTCTTTCCCGCTCAGACTTTGCTCTTATACAATATAAGGCCCGTCAACCTCCAGGTATCAAACCACTTATTCTAAGATATTATTTTTCAAACTTACCTACCCAGCCAATTACACAAAGGACGTTCAATAGAACTATACTAGACACAATAGCCTTTATTACTGACATTTTTCACATTTTGATCAGCTGGGCTAAAAATCCACAAGGCAGTATTAAAGTAGATACACACAATATGTACTACAGGCTACTTTTGTGTGCAAACTCTCACGTACAAAGTTGTGCTCCCAAAAATGTTTCTAGAGAATTAAGACAAGACATTCATGGTATGAACTGTAGAACGCAGTAGTGTCAAAGTATCCACCCATAATACTTCTGGAGCGCCCAGGCGTTAGGAATCCTGTTTACTCCACAGGGAAAAAAATAATCAGTTTTTCTATGCGTGCTTAGCTTTAAGACTCTCCACAGCTCTGTTAAGTCACTAGACACTGAGAAGTGCAATATTAGGATTTATTTGTCCTACAGGGGACAAACTTTAAAAAAAAAAAAAGAGAGAGAGTCCTGATTTTGCATAGTAATATCATGGAGACCCACACAAAATTTCTTCCAAATAAGAGATTTTTCCATAATTCATTCCTACAAGAGTTTTTGCCTGCCACCAAGGACTGCACTAGTAAGACACCGTTGTTACCATGCAATGCCAGCACTTAACTCCCTCTGGGGGTGAACGTGGGGAGACATATAGCAACTCTTACACAGGGAGGAAAGCGGACATATTTTCTGACACACGCTCGCCCTATGCTTTGCGGTCTCCCACCCTGGCATTAAGATCCTTATGCTGAAAACAAATGGTCACAACTAAACTAGTGAGCACAACTTCAACCTGTCAAAAAAGCCACACAGCTTTAAGATCGGACACCATCCGCCAAACGAGTGGGGCTTTAAAGTCCATTTTTAATGTGTTCCTGGGTATAAAACAGAAGACGTGAACACTCCCGCTGTGCATTCCAGAGAGGAAGCCTGCAGCAGTGCACTGTAAGTTGGGAGCCAAGAATGGATTAGGCCCTATATAATTTGACGACATTTCGAGAGCATTGGCAGAAGAGGAACAGCCCTTTCTCATGCCAGTGGGAACGAATACTGGACGAATTGCCTATTAAATAGCATCTAATTAACCAAATCCACTTCAAGCTAACAAGGCGTACTGAAAATAGAGTAACAATGTTGCAGCAGAAAGGCCTTTGTTAGAGGTTTAGAAATCAAATGGGGCATAATTAACAGCATCTCAGAAGTATGTAGGCCGGGCATGGCGACAGGACCCAGAGGTCTGGCCAGGGGGAGCTGCTGATACCGTGAGATCATGATCAAATACAAGGGTAAGCTTGGAATTGCACCTGTAACTAAACAATCTGTGAAAAGCGGGGGAAGCACCTCAACGCTAGCGCGAAAAACAATCCCATCCTGCCCAGGATCTCCCCCGTGCCCCGCCACTCCCCACTGAAACCTGAACTAGAATCCAGCCCCCTCACTCGCTAACAGCTCAGTACCAAAACCCCAGACCCAAATGCCCTCCCACACTTTGAGGAAGTTCAGAGGCAGATCTGGACGCTGAATCCCCATCAGAGGGGAAAGGGGCAGGTTCGCTGCACTGCACATGCACGGCTATATAAGTTCATACTCTGTATGGCTACAGGCACACCCTGGAGATGGACCCCAAACCACACCATTCAAACCCCGAGTCCGAACACCCCGAACCGTAGAGGTGTTTGAGCCTTAAGCTCAAATAGACCCAGGCTAGCTAGGAGCCCAGTCACAAATACCCCCCCACCCCCAGGCTAGCGGGGTTAAAAGGGGACACCAATAGTCTTTGAATTTAGTTAAAATCCCAGGCTGCCTTTATGGCAAGAACAAAAGCAAGGAGTTGGCAGGCAGCCAGTGCCGCCCTCCTCCAAACAAACTCCGTACAGTCCTTAGCAGGGAACATGCTGATGTCAATCACATGGCTACTTGTTGGCAGCCAAAAAGCTTCCTCCGATTGGCTAGCTCTACTCACGTGATCCAAATTCTCAAGCGATCCACTGCGTGAGAGGTGCCAAACAGAGTTGGGACTTAGTTCATCGGGGGAGGGCCTGATTCTGCTCTCACACTGGTATAGAAATCAAGAGCGACTCCTTCTAAAACGCCAGAGGATTGCTCTGGGCCAAGAGAGATCAGAGCCAAACTGCCCCAGCCCGCTTGTCTCCTAGGGTGTGCTGATGCCGGAATACATCAGGAACAGTGTTTGGGAAACTGATGTGTGCTGTATTAGGTTAAAACAGCGAAGAGAGTTTCATGGTGGTGTTTTTCACTCTTCTAAAGAACGTTTGGCTCAACCTGGTCAGCTCACAGTCACAGGCTGGTGCTTTTGTGAAGCCTTCTGGTTCCGTTTTGTCTCCTGGGGTCAGAGAGCAAATCTGAACTTGAAACAGTGCTTAGTCCAAGATCCTCTTCTCCCATCCAGGCTGAGAACTGAAGTTCTCTAAGTAGCCTCTTTCTACTGGTAATATTTGCTCCCCCCACGTGGGTCTGAAGACGCTGCTGTCCTGCTGACTGGCCTTTGAGTTACTAACCCCCACTATGCATACGTCGACTAGCAGGCCAGTTGCCACATGATTCGACAATGATTCAATGGGGAGGAAATATCCTTTTAAAAAAAATCCCCCAAAATAAAGGCTGGGATTTTTTGAAGAGCCCAGGGGAGTTGGATGCCTCTGCCCCATTGTAATTCAATGAGACAGAGGCGCCCAATTCCCTTCAGCTCCTTTAAGAATCCCAGCCCAGCTCCCTCAGATACTCTGCTCAGTTGATACAGGCAGATGGGGAAACAGCCAGCCTCTAAATGAGGAACTTGTACAACTAGGGTAAGACGTGGAGACTAGAGCACCTAGCAAGGAGTCCAGATGCAACCCCTATGGCCACCCTAGGATCTGGGAGTCTGGGCACTGCTTTCCCTGTGACGCCTCATGCTTCCTGGTGCCTCCACACCACACAGCCCTCGTGTGTGGCAGAATAGTGCCATGCTCATCCTGGCCGGGCTCTTTATGATTTTTAGTTTGACGTAAACATTCCCTTGAACCAGAGCTTGAAAAACCACACCTATGAGCCCAAGGACCAGGCCACTTCTTAGATCAAAATACATTAGGGCCATGGGCCTTCCCGAGCCAGGCCTTGTCCGATTCCAAGCCACATCCCTTCTACTGATTAACTACCCCCCTGACTGGACTCCGAGCGTCTGGATAATGCTGACCCCCCCCCAACACATCCACCTTAGTAATGCTGCCCCCCTACCCTCAAAGGGCACACAGGTGGGGTCCCCAGCAAATGGAGCCCATCATCCATTTATCTTCCGTAGAGATATTCAGAGATTTGGAATGAACAATAAAGACTGTTCCAGGGCCTACACCCAGTGCAGATGTTTCTGTCTTCCTTTCTGCGGCTCTGACCAGGGAAGGATTTTTAGCCATATCTAGGCAAACACTGATCCCCAGCTGGAGGGCTTGGATTTTCAAGGCTGCCTAAGGGATTTATTCAATGGGATTTGGGTGCTTAAATCACATAGACTGCTTTGGATGAACAAACCAGCCCCACCCCACAGCTGAAATTCACACAGGTCAGACTAAGAAGCAACAATGAGCGAACAACTGAAACCGCCAGCATGCTTTTAGTGCTTACTTGGAACATTCACATAAAGCAGAAACCTCTCTAACGACTACAGGAGCCCAGGGAGAGCTGGCACAGAGCTAGTCTGATGGTCAAACCAGGTTGTCTTTTTGTGGGCGGTGCCAGGGATAAGAATGTTCTTGCAGCAAATCACACCCATGATTTTGCACTTTCAGTTTGTCTGTGCTTTTGACGATTCATTCAGCACAGGAAACTGTGGGCACAGTTCACTGCGGGTGTAAGATCACACCTGCAAAAGGAGAGAGACACCCAGGGTCGAACATCAGGCAGCATCTGAAATGTACATGCTCTGGGGTCGACCTTTGAGGGCTGGACTTTGTACCAAAGATACTAGGATCAAGATGATGTTTGCTCTTGTCTTCACTACAAAAATCTAATCATGCTGAACACAACTCCAGAGTCAAATTCACACAGCGCTGACTGGGACTTCGTGCCAGCTCCCACAAGTCTGAGTAAAGCAAGTATCACAGATGCATGGTGAGAAATCATAGGTGTAGCTATGTAGGGAACCTGCCTACTAAGACAGTGCTGGCTGAAATAGTCTTCCTGTCTTCATGAGAGAGTTCACAGTTGGATACACGAACATGTGACTAGTTAACATTAAGGAGGAGAGCAGGGGCGAAGATTCTCTAGGAGATGCTCAGTGAGGTTATTTTCCATATACCCAAGTCACGGTGTATGCTCCAAGAGGAGGGTCCCATAGGCAGGGTATGTGGCTTGGTAGGGAATTTTCTTCACGTCTATGGCCAAGTATTATTCCAGTCAGAGAGAGAGGAAACTGAGGCCCGGAGAGGGGAAGTGACTTGCCCAAGGTCATTCAGCAGGTCAGTCAGTTCCTGGCTCCCAGCACTGCCCACAGCCGGCCACTCTCAACAGCTGACTCCAAGGGGAGTTCTAAATTCTAGTGTGAAGTTAAGCTCTGAGCTCGGTTCTATCCCACTTTTTCCTCCCCCAACTTCTCCTGGTTCATTCAAACCCCAGTTGAAATGCTACCCTATGATAACTGGGGTGGCTATTCTGTAGCCTAGGGGTGGGCAAACTACGGCCCGTGGGCCAGATCCGGCCCATGTGCTGTTTTAAGCCGGTCCATGAGCTGCACCACGCGACTTGGCCCCACTCCGACCGGGGCTCTGGGTCGGGAGGCTGCACCATGGGGCTCCCAGAAGCCGCGGCATGGCCCCACTCCAGCTCCTACGCGCTCCAATGGGAGCTGCAGGGGCACTGCCTGTGGATGGGGCAGCACGCAGAGCCGCACGCAGAGCCGCCTGACCGTGCTGCCACATAGGAACCAGAGAAGGGACATGCCACTGCTTCTGGGAGCTGCCTGAGGTAAGCGCCGCTTGGAGCCTGCACCCCCTGAGCCTCTCCCCACACCCCAACCCCCTGCCCCAGCCGTGATCCCCCTCCTGCCCTCCAAACCCCTCGATCACAGCACAGAGCACCCTCCTGCACCCCTAAACTCTCATCCCCAGCCCCACCCCAGAGCCCACACCCTCAGCCAGAACCTGCGCCCTCTCCCACACCCCAACGCCAATTTTGTGAGCATTCATGGCCTGCCATACAATTTCTATTCCCCGATGTGGCTCTTGGGCCAAAAAGTTTGCCCACCCCTGCTGTCGCCTTTGATTGGTAATGATTTTCTCAGTGGTGGAAGTTGTCACTTGACAACCTTGGAGGCCAACATTCTCAGCCTATTCCCAGAACAGAGAGCAGCAGCACAAGCATCCATGCACGAGCCATGCAAGTCACCCCTGACCTTGAAGGGGAGTAAAGTTACCATGGTCCATTCAGTCCTGGGCCCCTCAGCTGAGGCTGCCAACAAACAACGCCAGTTCTGGTGAATTTCACGATGCCAACACCTGTGCACCAGCAATTGGAGTGAGACCCATCTCACCAAACACACTTGCAGACACTGATGTCTCATGGTGGGTATTTTATTTCCTGTATGCTCTATGACGATACACAGAATCAGCCACTTTTCTGGGCTTGCCTTGATCAGAGGTATCGGTTTAAGTTATTCTGTCTGTGCTCCTGCTTATTGGCAGATTGAGACAAGGAGAAAGATCCCAGTCACCAACTACCTGACTAGGAACATAATTTTGAGAGCACTTCACCTAGGTCATTCGCCCAAGAGACTCAAACCCAAGTGATTCACGATGCCAAAAAGCCTTGAACAAAAATTAAGACTGAATTGCCCTTCGTGATCCTTCTAATGCAGGTTTCCCAAGAGACTAGCGCTAGTGAAGATACAGGCAGTCCCTGTTGTACCCTTACCAGCTGCTAAGACTGAAAGCCCTGAGCTCACCTGGCAGCAGGCAGCGACGGGAGAGGTAAAAAGTCAGAAATGTAACGAGTTCGTTTCCACTCAAGGCGTCAGGAGGACTTTTACCGTTGAAACATTTCACACTCAGCTCATTATTGTGCTCTAGGGCACCAGAAACTTTACTCCCAGAGGGAAACCCTTCGCCTCGCTCAGAACATATCATGGCCTCATCCACCGAGCCAAGTGAACAAGGCTAGAAACCAATGGAACGTCGCACTCCTACATTCAAGGATCTCAAAGCACTGTATAGACCTCCCCGCGGGGGGGGGGCGAGTGTTCTGTCACCCAGAGGGAAACTGAGGCACAGAGTGTTGAGGAGACTGGCCCAAGGTTTCACAAAACTCAATGAAAGAGCAGGTGGTTGAACCCAGGCTTCTCAGCCCCTTGGTCTAATCACAACAACATGCTCCCACGTAGTACTGTGTAGCCTCTGCACCAAGGTGCCTGGGGCAAGACACATCCAAGAGACACATTGTAAAGTGTCCCATATAAAGCCCCAAAAGAGCATTAACTCTGCAGGGCAAAGGGAATAACCATGTACCGGACCCCCGTGTTCTTAGAGAAAGTCCCTTCTGGAGCAGTTCGTTAAACCATCTTCTGAAGCAACAAAAAGAGTGACTTCAGAAGAGGCTTAACTGGGGAGTTCCTTGTACTTCCTCTTAATAGCGCCCTGTGAGATCATCCCCTGTGGGAAACTCCCCCCGCCCTCACCTGCAAATGAGACCCCCCCCCACACACACATAGGTATGCCATTCTGCATTGGATATTCATGCCCCTGACCCCTTGGTGCCCAGGACAGCGTTAGCTCCTCAGATGCTCAGGTTTGCAAGCCTGGCATTGGGGGATTCTGTTACATTAAAGTGATCGGACAATATCCCATCACACGGTCTTCCACAGTCATCACCCAGCTGTCCCTGAGCAGCATCTATTGTGTCTCATGGGGTACCACACAGACCCTCTGATTACTGAAACCGTGGGGATGATCTTTGACCTGGACATAGTGTTTATTATATAATAATAAACGGATAGCTGGCTTTAATATAGCACTTTTAATCATAGATCTCAAAGCATTTTACAAAGGAACTCAGTGTGAACAGTCCCATTTTATTGGTGAGGAAACTGAGGCACGGAGAGAGAAGTGATTTGCCCAAGGTCACCCAGCAAATCAGTGGTAGACCTGAAAATAGGACCAGTTCTCCTGAGTCCCTGTGCAGTGCTCTATCCACTAGACCACACTGCATCCCTCCAGGTATGCATGCCAACCAGGCTATGGCCAGGATAAACATATCTCCCAGTCCCTGGGGTGTCCCAGTCCTTATCGTTCTATGTTCCACGCTGCACACTTTTGCCACAATCATCCAGTGCTGCAGTAGATGTAACTGAGGACCCAAATCCCGCAACATCTGCGTGGGCCAACCCCCGCATAGCGCCCTTTTGGTCTGTCCCTCCCAGATGCCGTTAGGGGTAGAGAATCTTCGCGCCCGAGGGCCGAGACCTACAGCTGTGTGTTACATGCCAGGCACCGCTATGGCCTGTAGAAATAGTGGCAAAGCAGCAGAGAAAGATGAGGATACAGAACGCTAGATCCTTCACTAGCCATGCAATACAATGAACACGGTGCCCACAGATATAAAATATGTGCATAGAATCTGACCTTATATGTGTACATACATACTTTATAGACACACACACACACCTGATGTCTGATGGCAGAGTTGTTACCATTAACCTATCACCCATGTAAGGTACGGGGTACAGACATTTAATGCTTGTCAATGTTAATAATCCTGAGACTGAAGCGGAGCTGATTAGCAGAGGGAATTACATTACAATAATGTCTAAGAAGGGACATATACAGCCACCAAGGAAAACAAGAGACTGGATCCAAATCTTTTGAGGAAGCGACCAGAAGCATAGACACGGCCTGGGATATTGCAGAAGGACAAACACATGCAAACCACTGGCTTTAAGGCAGAGCACAGAACAAATGACCTAGCTGCTGAGGAACACAGGCGTGTAGTCCCTTGCCCAGTGCCCCTTACAAATAAAATAAATCAAGTGTTTAACTCACCGTCATTCTCCTCCCAGTCTGCTGTCCCTCTGCTGTGGTATCCAGGCGCCTTTGAGGAGCGGAGCCCTAAAATAAGCCTTTGAAAACAAGGTCCTCCAGAAGATCCAAAAACCAATGGAGAAAGTGAGAGCTGGGAAGTCATTTCACCGCAGACTCCAATGGAGAGAGGCCCAGACAGGAGGCTGCACTGAAGTTTGTTAACTGTAGAACATGTAGAAGCAACTTGGTGCTCAAGCTACAGTTTAGCAAGTCTGGGGGGTCTGGAGTCAGCCAGGGCACAGCACAGTTTTGGGAATCCACCCTCAAGTTTCTCTTTCCTCCTTCCAACCTGATCAAACAGGGGCTTGCTGTTGTAATTGGCACAGCTGCTAGGGACACGCATTACAGTGAGCACAGCTTGCCCCAATCTCCATGCAGCAAGTGGCTAGGTGGCCTGACACCCTTGAGCGTTTACTTTTAACACCTTCTCTTTCATGTGCAGCTGGCAAAAGACAGTGCAGAGGGGGAAGGCAGCAGGTCTGGAAAATCCTCAGCAACCTTCTGTTGGTTTGTGCCCTGTCCTGGCTGCGTGCATCACAGGGGGCGGCAGTAATTCCCACCTAGGAGTGCAAGTCAGGGAGCAAGGAGAGAACACACCATTCGTAAGGTGCTTACAAAGCAGCATTTGCCAGGGCCGACCCTTGACCTAGCAGAGCTCCTGAAGTCAGAGCTATGGCACCTACGGTTCTACTGCAGAGCCTTGTTTCTGCCCGTAGCTTGTGAGTTGCCATCTGAGTGCAGTAGGTGCCATGAATTCGGTGGCCTAAATATAGTTCTCAGCGGTCACATCCACATCACGAAACCTCCAGCCACCCGTGGCACTAGCTGGCAGCCTTCTCAGCAGAGGGGCGGAGGATTCAGGAGCCCGAGTTAGTCTCTCATCCCCGGAGGCAGCCCGGGAAAGCCTGTCTTCCAGCTGCTTGTGCTGTCTATCCTCAGTGCTGCTCAAGGCACAGTCACTGTCCCTGGCACTCCAGCATTTACAGCCCCTGAGGTGTCCCTCCCCTGTGAATGTCCATTACCGTGCTGAGCTGAGATACGGGACACAGTGGAAAATCAAAGCGAGCGAGTGTCTCTGCCTGTTGCCATCCACGCACATGGTCACACATGCAAAAGCACCAAGTGCCAGCAAGGCACTGCCTGCCTTATACCAGTGCAGTTCCTGGTACAGTGACGTGCCTAAAGGATAGAGAACAGAGACACAAATCTTCAGCCTTCTGACTGTGTAACCTTCCTTGCATCAAGAGATCTCTCAAACCTGTGCTCAACAACGGGACGTTACCCAGCCCACATTTCCACTTCACTCATTGTTTATGGCCTGAGTCTGCAAACATTTTCTACCAGGAGCAGTCCCGCCGGCTGTGCTGATGCCTGGGAGTAAGCCCTACACGCCTTAGGAAGCTGTGTCTCTATGGACTACAGTCACTTTTTGCACACAGGGTTGTTGTAGTCATGTGGATCCCAGGGTATTAGAGAGACCATGTGGGCGAGGTAATATCTTTTACTGGACGAGACAAGCTTTTGCGCTACACAGAGCTCTTCTTCTGGTCTGTGTAAGCTCAAACGCATCTCTGGGACCAACTGAAGTTCAATCAATAAAAGATATTACCTCGCCCACCTGGTCTGTAGGGTAACTTTTTGTCAGTTCTGCCAGTCTGATGCATCCGCAGGCCAGCAGAGGGCACTGAGATCCCTCTTACCTAAATATTCCTTATCTGCAGCCCCAACTAGTGAGTTTGCTACGGGGTGTGTATACTTCCTATTATCTCCCTTTGAGGACCAGGTTACTTCCTGGGTACAAGGCTGCTGAGATTCCACTCTCGCCTGCTAAGCAACTCAGTCAGAAATGAAACCCAAGGACTCTGTTCTGAGGATGCACTGTGACCATACCATCCTATCAGGGGGTAGCCGTATTACTCTGTAACCACAAAAACAACAACGAGTCAACAGATTTATTTGGGCATAAGCTTTCGTGGGTAAAAACCCCACTTCTTCAGATGCATGGAGTGAAAATTACAGATGCAGGCATTATTATACTGACACATGAAGAGAAGGGAGTTACCTCACAAGTGGAGAACCAGTGTTGACAGGGCCTTGCTTAGAGCGTTGGATGTTTTTTAAAAAGAGCTGTGAAGTGCCTAGGGGTAAGATGAATTGATCTCATTATCATGGGAAGCTTGTACCAAGAGATCATAATGTCTTGCATTTAACTAGCGGCTGTTCTTGCAGAGGACACTCCACAAACTCAGAACCGGTAAGTACGGGCCACTTTGCCCGCTGATGAAAAGCACTAAAGAAACCAGCTCTGGGGTAAAACACAGAGCACAGCAACAACAAAGAACAGTTGGGGGCAAGCCTTGAAAGAGTCATGGCTCTAATGTCTTTCCCCCTCCCGCTTTATTCGATCACATTCGATAAGGCGTCCGACAGGAATGCAGCAGCGCTAGAATATACATTGGGTCGGTTTTTCCTTTAGTTTCTTGAGGATGCATTGGAGGGGACGTAAGTTTTTTGCCTAATCCTGCCAATGCTTTACCCCTTTCCCATCTCATTGGAGTCTATGGGGCGGGTCCTTGACTACAATGGCCAATGGCAGCTGGGGGGGGGAGGGATAGCTCAGTGGTTTGAGCATTGGCCTGCTAAACCCAGGGTTGTGAGTTCAATCCTTGTGGGGGCCACTTAGGGATCTGGGGCAAAATCAATACTTGGTCCTGCTAGTGAAGGCAGGGGCTGGACTCGATGACCTTTCAAGGTCCCTTCCAGTTCTAGGAGATAGGATATCTCCAAGATCTGTCCCTGAGGGCACCTTACTGTAGCCGCTCAGAACTTCACTGGATTAAGCCCTTAACACTAGTAAAAACCATGTTGGAAACTGTTACATTCTGCAGCAGGGGCCTAGCCTGCATTCACTGCCTCATGTGGACAGAGTTTTTGTTGCTTATAATCATGTTATAATACCCTGCTCTAAATTATTTGGGAGGGGAATAGCCTAGGGGAGAGTTTTATAACACACAAAACATATTCTTTTGACACCAGTTAGAAAAAACATTCTAGGAACTTGGTAACAGCGGTCCCTAATTATGGCAATTGTTAGTCTGATTTCTAGTTGGATGGGCCTTAAAGTCTGAAGGTCACATTTTTGGCCCCTTTGAAGTCTATAGCAAAACCCGTATAGATTCTGACCCACGTTGAGTGCCTAATTTCCACTGATGTCACACTTAGGCGTCCAACTATCTTGAGCAGCCGGGCCTCTGGCCCATGGAGAAATCAAAATCTTTGACAGGGTAAGCATGGTGCATTCAGCCAGAGGTTAGGCTCCTGTGCACTGGATTAATTTACATCATTAACCTTGATCTAGCACTGCAGCCCTTCCTAGGCCGAGGCATTTCAGTGTTTGCACCTCAGTCAAGCTGGGTGATTGCAGTAGGGGGAATTGGTGATGCAAACTACTGGCCAAAAAAAGAACTTAGCTGGGTTAGCAGCGACTTTTCACCTGAAGCCAGCAGGTGGAAGATGAGTCCATAAGCCAGCAGAGCTTCCCAAAAAAAAGCCTGAAAGAACCTCAATACTTATTTACAAGTTAGGTGATTGTGGCCCCATTGATTTGATCCCACTGATTTCAGTGGGGCCAGGACTTCTTATTTGTGCTTTCGATCCATAATAAAATTTGGCCTTCTCTGAGGAACGCTGATGACTGAAAAAGGCTTATGATTTTTAAGGTGATGTCTGTCTCTCTTTCCAGTTTTGATGCATGTACCATATTCTGGAGGCTTGGGAGACTGGCTTCTAGATTAAATATCAATACACTGGGGGAAAAGCAAAGACCTGATCTTGCAAACTCATACCAGTGGCTATAGTGGTTACTTCCATCAACAGTCCCAAGCATGAAGCCCAATAATATATATTTGCCAGATGGGGAATCAAATGTCATCGTTATTATTGGGAAATTATACATAAATGGGAACATCTGTATATAAAACACAAGGATGAAGATGCAAAATCCTGTTTCAGGTTTCAGTGCATGTTTATTTCAGTTTTATATTTTATTTCAGGCAAGTGCTTATTACATGGATATTATTCATGTTTGATACCTAAATTCTGGAGCATGAAGAGCCAATATAATACAGCTGAATAGTAAAAATACAATATGTACAAAATTAGTTTTTTTTTTTCCACAGAGCAGATGTATCCAAACACATAAAAATCTTTACAGTCTGGGTTTTTCAATATTTAATAGTTCAATAAATCGATAACACAGTGACAAGTCCGCACTGTAAACAAAGACAGCATTTGCCCAGTGTGATTGGTTTCAGATTGGTTGGCTTTCCTGTGATGCTCAATAGAAGGACAATAGGGTTGCTTGCCACTGAATCACTGGCAAGCATTGGAAGTAACTTTGCATTTAATACCAATGCCTTTAATCGAAGGATTCTTAATGAAAAGATCTCAGAGCTGATAAAGGTAAATACTTTTAGCCACAAAGGTGCCTAAATGATCTATTTATAGCTAGATATCTGTAGATATCTAGACATAGATATTTGTATCTATATAAAAAGAAGGTTTCTTTAGACGACTTAAGCGTGGGAATGGGATGGTTTGATTTTCCATTCCCACCGTAGGCCCTGATCTAGCAAAACACTTCAGCACATGCTTAATTTTAAGCCTGGGAGTAGTCATATAGAAGTCAACGTAACCACTCACATGCATAATATTTAAACCCATGCTTAAGTGCTTTGTTGAATCAGGAATGTAGTAATTGTGTCTGTAAGGCGTCCATATTAGTTCTTCTGTGCATGTACGGGTCAAATCCTGAAATCTTTACTCATGGGAGCTGTCCCATCGACACGTGCACTCAGCACCTTGCAGGACCGGGCCCGTGATACTTTTATGTTTTGGTTTGAGCACGTGTGTGTGTGTTATGCAGCCTGCTTGAGAGAACTGATTGTTTACTGCCTTTCTGAACAAGGAAAGCATGATGTGTGGGGGAATCAAGAAAGGTACCAAAGTACAGGATGGCAACGGGTAGGCAGGAAGTGGACGAGGTCAGCGTGCTTACCCGGAAGCAAAAGCATTGGTAGGTTTCCTGTGTAATGCAGTCTGGAATGTCGGGACATTCTGGAGAGCACCAAAAATGCTATTTCACATTGTAATTAGCACCAGGAAAGGGGTCAAATTAATGGAACTTATTCTGATTTACACTGAAGTCCCTTACCACCATTCCAGCAGCATAAACTAGGCATAAATGTAACTAACGATGACTTTAAGGACCCTTGTCACTGTCCTAACAGTGTGACTAGCCCTTAAGGTAAACGAGAATCAGGCCAATGATATTTTTTGCAACCTGGTGTAGAAATCCAGAATTAGAGTTCAGAAAAGGCTGAACATTTTCACATCACTTTAATGAGAACACGAACATCCCCCTGAACCACTGCCCATTATTACACTGCTCTGATCCTGGCACATGAGTCTGCGTTTGTGCTGGTAGCTTGTTGGCTGTTCAAGTTTGGGACTTTTAAAAAAAAAAAATACTATAAAACAGAGGAGGAGAAACAAAGCCACAAATGGGAAAGAACCCTAAAAGAACAGCTCAAAAAGATTGGGGTTTTCCTTTCGTAATTCCACTGTCCTTTAAAAATAAATATAAAAAGGTTACGCTGGTAACTGGTTACTCTAGAAGAGACTTAAGGGCCTGACCGTGAAAGGGGTGAGCAACTGCCAAGCACCTTCAACTCCCATTGACTACAAGAGAGTTAAGGCATCCCACCTGAGCAAAGTATTTACATATGTGATTAAATCCAGCCGTATTCAGCAAAGCACTTAAGCGCGTGCTTAACTCCCATTAAGGTCAATGGGACCTAAGCAGGTGCTTAAGTGCTTTTACTGAATAGAACGGGAGTGCTGAATTGGGGCCTTCTGGAACTGACCCAAAGCCCACTGACGCTGATGGAAAGACTTCCACTGACTTCCTTGGGCTTTGGATGAGACCTTCAGCACCTTACAGTAACCCAGCTAAGAAATGTTTACCTTTATTCAATACCCTTCTTAATATACATCACAGAAAGCAAAGGGGGAAAAAACAAACAAACATCAAATGTATCTTTTTCACACGAGGCAAATTAAGTCTTCTCTCCCCCCCACCCCCATCCCCATACACACACGGTGATGTTCTTCAAATCCCCCTTTCCCGCCCCTCCCGACCCGAAAAAATTGTCACACTTTTTTTTTTTTTTAAATGCAAAAAATTCACTCAGGATGCAGATCAGTCCAAAAGAGACACAGGCTACATACAAAAATCAGAGACACAAGAAAATCTTTGCTTGAACTTCTCTACGTTTATAAACAGGCGTGCAAACAGACAATCACACCAACATCGACAAAAGCAGCAATATAGTCTCACCTCCATCTAACCCACTCAAAGGCATTTTATTTTATTTATTTTTATTTTTGTTACGAAAGGCCACTTTTAATACAAACCCCCCCTCCCCCCAAACAAACCCCAAAACACAACAACAGAAAGACAAATAGTCCAACACTAGAATCCAACAGCCCGTCTGATCTTTGGACCTGCTATTTTTCTGACACAATAATAAACTAAATCGTAACTGGTTGTTAAGTTTCCCACTAATCCACCTGGATAAATTGTACACAAGTAGTAAGTAGAAGCAGTTGCAGATGGAACATCATGTCCATCAGATTCTATGGTGGGGGAAAGAGGAAAAAAAAGAAAAGAAAAATAAGAATTAACCTCCCTTTGTCCCTGCACTATGCAAGCTTGATCCTGCTTTTACTGGGGACACTGGCAAAACTCCCACTGGCTTGAATGATGCAGGATCAAACCCTGAATAACTAGAATAATATGCTACTGGTTTTTCCCTTCCCACCCAACAGGACCCTTGTAGACAAACAAACAAAAAACGGCCCCCAAAGAGCTCTGTTTTCTTCCCAATTTACATTTCCCTTCAAGGAAGATTTAAGGCTCTTCAAACATTTGGATGTCAATGATGGACTAATATAACCTGGCGGCCAGCAGTACGTGGTTTTATTTAGCATTTTCCATTATCAGCCTAAAGTCTTACCACAGAGAATTTAGTAACAAACTGTACTTTTCATTGGATAACCTGCATTTAATTAGAACACAGCAATACACACACACACACACACACACACACACACACACACACACACACGCTCAAGATGAGGCCTGGACACAAAATTGGAGGTCCAGATCTGATTTTCCCCACAGTTTGAGAGAGTTTAGGTCTGAGGTTTTGGTTCGGTCCCATCGGTGTATACGTACACACTTGCACACATTACGTAGGCACACACAGCTCACATGTATACGTAGAGAGAAATATACACAATTATGTAGCTATATTGCCAGTCTTTTCCCCTCTAAATTGTAATTCAACTGGAATACAGAGTTTATACTCCAATTATTGTCCCTGTGGGTGTCCCTTATATTGTTAAGGGCCCCAATCTGGCACTCCTTGAGCACTTCAAACTCTCATCATGGATGGGAAATACTAGGTCCCAAATGGACAGTGAATGACTGCTGTATTCTGACATGAGCACAGCAGGAGGGATTTCAAGGAATAGCTCACCTGTGACATTAACAAGCAATGCAATTTACTCCATAGGACTCTGACCTCAGTAAGCCCCGCCCCACTGCACAAGCACCGTCCCCTGCTGTGGGTTTATTGCTTTGGAGAAATGAAATCACCAATGATTGAGCAAAGAGAGGATCTCATTGCAGACTGAATGCCGGACACAGAAAGGGGATGGGTTATGTTTAAGCAGATAATTCCCCACCCAAAAACCAAAGCCTCATCTTAATCACTTTAGGGGCCTGTTGGAAAACACAAATGCTGTATTTGATTCCTTCTATATGGGTGGTCTTCATAAAAGCCTTTATAAGTAATGATTATCTTTGTTTATATTATAGTAAAACGTACAAGAAACTTTTTGGTCACAACTAGCTTTCAAATCTACCTAATATGTTCAATAGCCAGGCTCAAACAAACAGACACTACCTGCCCTGCAGATTGTTAGTCATTAAAATTCCTTCTCTTGCTCTGTCTGCTTACAAATTCAACACAAGAGGGAAAAAAAAGGCCTGGTTTAAAAAGGAAAGTTAAAGCAAATGGTCTGACTTAGCCTCACATAAAACGAGTTCTTTTTGTTTCCTATAGCAGTGCAGGTTGCAAGAGGTTTTCACTTTGGAAACGCTGATGTAAAAGCTGCACTCATCATATGCCCGTCTGAAGCACGCTGACGCCCTGGTTGTGCAATTGACAATGTGCAGGCGGGCTGCTGGTCCCCACATGGAGCACTCCATCTGGATGCAGCAGTTTGTCTGCTCTCCCTCTGGTGCCGGAGCAAAGCCCAAGGCTGCTGTGCTACCAGGCATAGCCATTATAACCAGGAGCTTGAGTGGTATTAAGCACTACAACTGGTAGCATGTGACCGCATGATCAGGTCCTAAATCTTGATGTCTCTTCTCAGTCTTTATTGAGTTTTATCTGAGAAAGGCATGAGTCAAAACTTCAGGATCTGGCCATAAATTAGCAAGAACCATCTGAATTGTAGTAACTCAAGTTCATGAGCTCTGAATTCATGAACTGACGAGGAAAGTTTTTCTACCGGAGATTGATTCCACAACCTTTAGTCATACTGAGCAATACTTATACCAACACTGCCATTAATATCTACATGCACGAGAAAGTGCTACTCGACTAAAGGTGGCAGAATTAAGCCCCTCACTCCAATCTGAGTAAACAAAAGATATTTTGCAGCCAACACATGGCCCCAACACACGCTATATTGCGTGTGTATCCTGGGTGCTTTTTTCATAAGTGCCTAAGTGACTTAGGAGCAGAAGTCCTACTGAAAGTCATTAGGACTTCTGCTTCTATGTGACTTAGCCTTTAAAAATTCCAGCCAGTCTCCCGCTATCTTTTTTTTGGTTGTTTGACATCAGGTAAAAGTGATTATTTATTATTATTATTATTATTTTAAAGCTACAGATGCAGCTTTGGTCTGTTTTTAAAAGCTCCAGCAATTTCTAGGTTATGAAAGGGAGAAATCAGAGCCTAGCAAACACCAGCTTGGACAACGGCAATGCCTTTAAGAACAGGATACTCTGTGTGTGTGTTTGCTATCATGAATCACGGTACACCAAGCACCAGTGGGCCTGATTCTCCAATGTTTTGCTCTGTGTGTCGTCATTCAGCCCTGCGCAATGTTAATGCAGAGTGGGTGTAGACCACTCCCAAACCAGAATGGGAACACTTTACACCCACTTCACAAAAGTATAAGGGATTACACAAGGTGCACAAGGCTGGAAAATGGGACCAGATTCTAATCTCAGACTGGTTGAGCTCCGCTCTGGATTTACATCTATGTGAGGTGAGGATCATACCCCATATTTAATGTGTCAGCTGCAAGGTGGGGGGTTTTTTGAGCACATGTGATTTTTTAAAGCTAGTCTGTTTTTATTCCTGCTGGACGGCGTTTAGATGTTGCCTATACAGCAGGTTAGTTTTAGAAATTAACTTGAAACAAGAGACTGAAACTGACTGACCTTCTCATTGCTTGTTCTCAGTACCCTATCTTGGAGTGCATCCTACACTGCACATAGTGTTGTACACGCACTATGGCTTGTATAAAGGCTGCAGTGTCAGGAAACACTGCAGTTCAAGTGCTTGATCCAAAGACCACTAAAGTCAATGAAAACCTTTCCCCTGACTTCCATGGGCTTTGAATCAGGTCTTAAATGACAGCAGCCGTCTGCCCAGGAAACCCATTTTTTACTGCCTTCTCTGTGGTAGGATTACCAGTAACTAATATTATTCAACAACAGAAGAGATTTCTTGTAAACTTCATATTTATTTGTTTATTTAATTTGGGACATATTGATCTTCTGAAGCCCAAAGTGTACAGATATAGATATATAGATATATATTTATTTATATATAGCTTTCTCCATAGGGAAAACACACATCTCAGAGGAGGAGAGACATTTCTAAAGTGCCCCTTGTGATACAGTACTGAACTTGATTTCTAAGAAGCATTTGAGTGACTCTGAAGTTTTTCAATGGGAATGGCAGAGTTGATGGCAGAGGAGTCGGGGTTGGGATTCCCACCCTAGGACAGAAAGAAAATCGTTGATTTGGAAAAAAAAAAAAACCCAACAAAGAAGATATTTCGGATTGTCATGGAGAACGTGAATGAGTTGGTCCAGGATGTCCAGGTTAGATCTATACTACAGATCTTACAACAGCACAGTTGTACCCACTGTCCACACCAGCGCTTTTGTCAGTGAAACTTATGTCAGTTGGGGTGTTTTTTTCGCACCCTTAACCAACAAAAGTTTTGCCGACAAAAGTGCTGCTAACATAGACATAGCCCCAGACTAGTTGACTGGCTCAGGTCTGGCCAGATGAGAGGAGCCTTACTTGTAATGGGGCTAGTTAACATCATTGAAATGGGACGTCCGTCAGAACTAAATTACAGGAAGTGAAACGGGGGTGTTACCCATCATCACTCCTACAGTCACCACCACATTTTAATCTACAGACAGAAGGAGAAGAAGATTCGAAGGCTGGCAAGATGACACGCCCATGCAATAAAAGCCATTAAAGAACCCACAAGAAAATGTACTCCCCTGTGTAAAATGAAAGCAGCACTTCCTTTTCACCTCAACTTTTCACTAGAGAAAACTCTGTGTTGGAGGGTCGGTGTTTTTAGGAGTAACTGTGTGTCTATTTCACTGTTAGTTATCCAGGGTGTTTTACGAAAGGCTCTCAGGCGCACCCCCTGGGCCATATTTTCCAACACAGAGACAGCAGATCCACATGCAAAAATATGTGTGCAAGAGCACTCAAAGTTGCATATGCCATTACTGTAATTTCTTGCAAATATTGATAATTGTGGGTCCAATCCTGTGGGGTCCGGGGTGCCCTCAACCCTGCTCAAAGGACTCACTTGCCACATTTGTCCTAGCTGGCAATTTGTATGTGTCATCGCAGTAACCGTGTGCAAATGAGCTCTAGTCCTTGGATCGGAGCCTCTTGTCTTTTGAAAAACGTAGCCTTCGTCGGCAAGAATTGGGACTTCCCTGGTTTGCTTTTGTTATCCTTTAGAGATCCACCACTTGGACCTGTGCAAAGGGCAGGTGGGAGCTCTATTCCCCCTTTGCCCCTCAATAGGTTCAAGAGACAAAGCCACACAGTTATTCCTAAACAGGCAGGCAACCCTGCCACACATATTCCAGGCTTTTGAGGCTCTCTCATGAAAAGTCACTGTCCTGCTGGCTAACTCTAGATCTCCACTGAGGTCCATCAAAGGCTCCAACTCACACAAGAAATACAACCTTACTGAGAAAGCATCTGAATGCATAAAGGAGCAATTCTGTTACCTCCACAATGTTAACAGTATATTAGTCGTGACTAGGAATAAATTTGTATAAAGGTGGTTTGGGGATAGGGCCTAATTCACTTTAAGATCTGACTGCTCTGTAACTGACATTGTGCTAGCAACACAGGCTACGTGCTAATGCCATTGTGAACAGGGATTATTTCCCCTGACAACTGTGCTCCTCACTTCATGCAAGGTTTTATAAACACGAGCCTATTACAATTCTTAGGAGAAATATCCTTGTCTACACAGGCAAGGGAAACTGTGTTAGATCTCTGCTAGCAGCAACCACACCTTCTAACAGTTCCAATTGTAGTGTGGTGCAGGGGTAGATTTTCAAGTTAAACTTAAACAACCCTATAGTAACGATCTGACTCTGATGATGCCAGAGAGTCAAATCCTGCAGTCCTTACGCTGGTGAAAATCCCATTGAAGTGAATGGGAGTTTTGCACAACTACGGTCAAAAAGATCTCAACTCGGAAATAAATGTGCACGTTAAGTGGCTAGGGTGGTGAAGGTATCCGATCACTTGACTAGTCAACACACACCTTACATCCTGGTCTGGGTTGGTGTCACTTCCAAAGGAGGTTGAGTTAATTGCACCTTTACTCCGCTACTAGCCATTTCCAGACAGTAACATGATAAGAAAGGACAGATGTTGGCATAGGGACCACCATCCCCTGGTCCTGACACGTGCAAAACTTCCCCTCGCTGCAGCGGGAGTTTTGCCTGCATCAGGATTACAGATCAAAAAAGAAGAAAAAGGAGAACATTAGCAATAGTACGACATGGGAAGTGGGACAAGGAACAGAAGATTCAAACAATGGATAATTAAACATGTCTTAAGCAATCACTGAAGAGAATGGCAAGTACCTGTAGAAAATCTGTGTCTCACTGAAGTCAATAGGAATTTTGCCACTGACTTCAGTGGGATCTGGTTCCGCCACCACAAAAGATGGAACAAAATTGTACCAGAAACCTTGGGATGCTTTAAAGTAGTCACTTTAGATAAGAAGGGGGTTGCTCTTTAATCAGATTTCACTGTATTTTGTAAGACACACTGTCAGGTTCTATATACTGATTTACTGGAATACACTGTTATCTTATACAAAATTAAATTCCATTTCATTTGATTTTTTTTTAAAAGCTCTTGCCCCTTGGAGCATTTCACTTGCATATTTATCCACTTTCTAATCCGTTCACTATCCTGCACTAAACTGTGGTCACGTTCAGGAAAAAAACACCACAAATCAACCTCATTTTCGGCAGCTTTCTCGTCCCAGGTTCCATTCCACCCAACTGGCGAAATATATTGCAAAGCCACTAGTTCTAAATAACTGCCTCTGTCAAAACCCTTTTAGGGAATGGGACTGGGGTGAGGAATCTTGAAATTGATAGAGCTGTGCACAGAGAGTTCTGCGAAATCAATTATTGCGTTAGAAAAAAAACAACAACCCCAAAACAAAACCTATTTTTAAACCATGAAAATAACAAATATGAAATTTTCGTTTGACAAAGCTGTAAAAATTGAGCCATTTATGAAATTCCAACAAATGAAGTCCGGTTGTGTATTCTTTTTCCTTTTATTAAACAGGACAGAGAATTTCCTTTAAATGCCATAACAAGTCACAGTGATTTCAGATGGTTTACTGAAATGTAATATACTGAAGGGAAATACCTTTAACATGTTTTTTTTTAATTTGTCATCAAATATTTGTACCCTGGTCCACTAAACCATCTGTCTTTAAAGTTTCTTTTTTTAAAGAGGACACTCTGCTTTCTTCCTCCAAAAATTAACATTTAAGTTGTCTATTAATCCTGCAAACAATCAACCTTGCCAAAGGCCTTCTCCGCTGTTATATTTATTTATATATATGTAGCTTTGGGCAGATACATATACATATAAATATAGACGTCTATGATTTTTTTCCCATTCTACGCAATGTCTCAATAAAGAGATCAGCCTTTTTTACTCTACAAAGAAGCAACACATGAAAGGGAAAAATTAAAGTCTTAAGAACATCATATTCATATTTCACTGATTACACGTAAAAGGAAAAAAAATCACTATGAACAACTGTCATTAAAGTTTTCTCTGATTAGCGAAATTCAAGTGCCGAGAAGCCCCCCGTTTCTCATTACCACTTCCAGGTTGGTTATTAAAAGATTAAGGATGGACTTGGCAGTCCCAACCTTAGGTGTGTCACTCTTCCCCTGTTCACAGAGTTCCTGCACTGTTCTCCCTTGGAATTGGACGTGGTTGGAATGTATGGAGTTTCAGGAAAGGTGGCCTGCCAAAGACTTTGCCAGTGGGCTTCCTGTTCTAGGCCAGCTTCAGCGTGCTCACAGGGAATGATGGCATGGTGACCATAGTTACCGGGTTTAGCACTGTTTGCCCAACTAACTGTTGATGGTGGACAACTTGGGTTCCTACAGCAGGTTTGGCCATCACCGCTTGCTGGCCTAGGTTTGTGGTTCCATTCACTTGCTGGTGAGAAATCGTGTGAGCGATGTGACTCACAACCGGTTGGCTGACGGCCACAGGCTGAGGATAAATGGGTAACTGCTGGCCGAGGTGGGTCATGTGATTTATGGTTGCCGGGTGCACAGTGATGTGGCCAATAGGCTGAGCAGCAGTGGTGAGTTGCACGGGGCTGGACGTGGAAGGTGCTATGTGAGCGATGTGCTTGGTCTGTGGACCCTGAATCACGTGATTGACAGTCTGGATGACCGACGCATGGGTGGTGGCGGTGTGGGCGATAACAGTCGATTGCACCGTCGAAGCCGCCACGATGTGAGTCTGTGCGGGGACGATCGCCTGCGGCTGGACCAGTGCCTGGGTCTGGAGGGGCGGCGGCGCGTGGGGTGGGGTTTGTTTCTGATGCAGAGGCAGGTGCTGAGGCAAGACTGCCGGGTGGTGGGAAGCAGCATTTGGAGGGACAGCCTTCAGTAGCTCGGGATGCTGGCGCTGGGTTAGTTTTGGTAATGAGTTCACGGGCCTGTCGTCTTCCATGTCTTCGTCAATGTTGTCTTCGCCCTCTGGAAAAAATGAAAGGAAGAAAGTGGGGTAAACAGAACAGCAGAGGATGAGCCTGACTATCCAGCCTCATCTCCGGGGCACAAAGGGAGGACCCGATTATAACTGTAGGACAGAGTGATCACTCTATAGCATGAAGGAAGACCAACCACACTCAGGTTCAACGTCTTCCTTTGGACACAGGCTCGACCAACCCTTGCAGCCAACTTCTCCCCACTCCCACTCCCAGTAGATTGCCAAGAGGGGGATTCTCACAGCAGGGCAAAGCCCGCCTTAGAAAGTGAGACACCCCAATTGAGTGTGGCGCCCTGAAGATGCCAGGCAGGGGGAGAGAAATCAGACAGTGAGAGTTGCCTCCTGTGATGGCGGCAGGGACAGTCCTCAGTCCTCTCTTTACAAGGGGTGAATTCTGTCTCAGCTTCACAGGTGCACAGGGGAGGTTATAAAAAAAGGCTGCATGGGAAACAGATGGAAGTCTGCACACCCGGGGGGTTTTCTTGTCGTAGAGAGTCCTTGCTCATCGGGACTCTTCTTTTTACTTTCCGCCAAGTCATTTCATCCGTTTGCACCTCTCTTTCTGCTCTCAGATCAGGAAGGAAGCTGAGATGGGGAAATATAGCAAGCTTACATATCTTGAAAGACCCGGTGGCTTGGGAGAACAAGGGAAGACCTTTCCCTCTTCCCAACCCTTTAAGAGATCCTTCCGTGCAGATGGCAACTCAAGAGAGGGCTGACATCATTCCACATTTCCATCAGCCTAAATTCTGAGTCTGTTGGTGCTCAGACACCATGGGGATGGGCATAGTACAAGAACCTGGACCGAACTGCTAAAATCAGGTTTTCCCTTTCCGGCTGCTGCTGTATCAACTGCCTGTAGTTTCACAGGCAGATTCCATTACTGTTTGAAGGAATTGATACAAATGGTTACAGAGTGCTAACCTCGGCCAAAGCATGTCCTTGAACTGTCTATTCTTCATATGGCAAATCACAAGTCAAGCCAAAAGCATGGCCCCTCCTATCTTACTGATAAACTCGTTACAGGGCAGATGTGTGTGAAAAGGTTTTGCCTCCATTAACAACCATTTACTTTTCATCATGGGTCCTTTTCAAACGTTAAGGCTCATTAAACTGTTCAAATGCACTGGTGACTTCCTCCTCCATTCAGTGCCCTTCTAAAGGCTCTTCTCTACATGGCAGAAAAACCTCTGAGATTTCAGTGCAAATACACCTGTTGCTTTATATTCGCTCAGTTCTGACAAGCAGGAATCCCACGCGTTGGCATTAGATTACAACTGGGTTTTCAATGTGGGGAGCTGAGTCTTACAATGTAGGAGGTCCAACATGCAGATTTTTTAGTGGGCAAAACAGCAGTTGCAAATAATAACACTTTGTACGTACATAGAACTTCTCCTGCAAGACCATCACTGTGCTTTATGGAGGTGGATAAGAATGATCTCCCCCCATGTGAGAGGCTAAGGACAACTTTTACAAAAGTGCTCTCTGATTTTGGATGCCGAACCCAAGAAACTTTGTGCCTGATTTCCAGAAGTGCCAAGCACCCACAGCTCCAGAGGAAGTCGGCAAGAGCTTCCAGCGCTCCGCACTCTGATAATCAAGCACCGGGCTGTGAACCTGGGCACCCAAAAATGGAGGACAAAAAACTGGGCCAAACTGGCGTGACTAGAACTCAGGTCATCTGGTTCCCAATTCTGTGTTCGTATCACCAGGCCACTCTGCTTGAAGCCTGATTTCAGGATTGGATGTATTATTACAGCTCAACTTTTGATGATTACCCACTTGTTAATGGGCATGAAAAAATCCCATTCAATCCATCTCCAGATTCTGCCAGGAGAGGCCTGAAATACCTAGTGCACTTAGCACAATTTAAAACTGGATAGCAGGGTTTGCAAACACATACTATTCTGTAACACGTAAGCACTGTCGCACAACCATACTTGAATCCTCCGGCAGCATTTAGAAAACATTGTTCACTTGGTCGGATGCAACAATGGTCCTTAGAAAGGCAGTGTGGATGCAACTACCTGGCTGTGAAAGCCATTTGGCTAATAGTGTTAAACTGTGCTGGGAAGAATATTTCAGCTAGTGTGGACCAGGCTAAAATGGAGCTTTTCACCAGCTGAAACGTGTCCACTTCCACGTTCTGTTCCAAAACCAAAACATGGGCTGGTTTAGTCAAAAGTCTTAATGACCCTGAAAGGAGATTCCATCGCTTAGCACCATATTCATAGGTCTGGGATGAAACTGAGAGGAAACTCAGGTTGTTTCACATGGTTTCAAGGTCAAACTAGCACCAGGCAATACCACAGCAATAACAGAGAAGCTAACGGTACCTGATGCAGTCGAGGTAGATGCCTGGTCATCCTCTGGCTGAACTGTCTGTCGAATAATCCTGTCAATTTCCAGGATGTCCATCCACTGGCTCAACTCGTTCTTCAGTTCGGCCAGTCGCTGCTGGGTAGCGATCTTCTCCCTTGCCAGCCGCTCCATCTCGTGTTCATATTCCTTCTCCTTTCTCTTTAAAGTCTAAGGACAGGATGAAGAAAGCAATGGAAGAAATACAAATAAAAATGTGACCCACTGTAACCAGGACACGCCCATTGCCTTTGCCAGTAGAACATAAGAACGAACATCGTGGGTCAGACCAAAGGTCCATCTAGCCCAGTATCCTGTCTTCCGACAGTGGCCAATGCCAGGTGCCCCAGAGGGAATGAACAGAACAGGTAATCATCAAGTGATCCAACCCCTGTTGCTCATTCCTCTACCAGTTGTCTTCACTTTATCACTGGTTTCCAATCAAGGCTACACCTTCTAAATCCTCACAGTAAGGGAGAGGGCTGGTGACAACCATAAAAAACAGAACGCTCTACTTGGTCGATCCCATGGAATCTCCCCCATAATAGGAATAGCGCTGATCCCAGTGTCTGAGCACAGCACCAAAAATAAAATGATTAATGGGCCAAAATCAAATCAGATATAAGTAAACTCTAAGTATATAAGTAACCCTAAGCAACGCCATAGACACCAGTAGAACTGCACCTGCTTGTATTAGGTCTGAATTTAGCCCAGTATAGCCACTGGTCTGCGTAAATAAGGGGTGTGTGTGGTTTAATCATTTCTCCTTTGGAAAGTCTTAATAGCCTTACATCAAAATAAACGGCGGCAACTGTGGCCTACCTCCCCTCAAATTGCAAAATACTAGGCTAGGAATAAGCCCCAGCTACATTAAAGGCCTAATTTTGATCTCTGAACTGTCAAGGCAGTTGTGGCTCTCTGGGACACTGCAGATCACAAAATCCATGATGCAGTGTCTGAGACATGGGGGCAAAGCATTCTTGGTTGAAGGGAGCCAGCCATGGAACGAACTTCCAAAGGACACAGGAGACTCCAGAGTCGAACCGTCTTTCGAAAAAGCTGCAAAACCTTCCTCTTCGAAAAAGCTTTTCCACCACAGCAAGGACAACGCCCCATCACTAACATCCCCAGCTACCAACATGCTCCCTCCATAAAAACCAAACCAAAACACCCCCATAAGACTTGTAACAAGCAAGCTTATCAACCCATCAGGCCAAAAAATCCAAGAACAACAAACAAACAAACAAAAATACCCCAACAAGAGGATTTTACCTAAAAAAAGGGAGGGAAGGAAGGGGAGAGAGAAAGATCCTTCCACTGTCTTTCTGCTTCTGTTTAAGCAGAATGTATTTCTGCAGCGTACCTTATTATCACTGAAATCTTCAAAAGTGACTAGCGATTTCATGTCCTTCAGGTTTTGGGTGCTCAATCTAAGATGGCTTCAAGGGGCCTGATTCTCAGAAAGTGCTGAGCTTCCCCCTTCTAAGCTGATGTTGGGCACCAAAAACAAACGCACAAAAAAACCCAACAACAACTAGTCACTGTTGAAAATCTTGACCCAGAACTTGGTATCTATACGGAGCTATGATCCGTTTAGCCTTTACATACCCAGCAAGGGACGGCTTAATTCGGTACCGAAAAACACAGTGACCACTGTTCTCACCTCAAAGTGCAATGTCCTGCTGAAAATGTAGGGCCCAGTCATGAGATGCATTGACCATTCATGACTTTGCAAGATCGGTCCCTTACTGTAGGACCACAGCACCAAGTAACAGAGCAGCATAATCTATGTTGAAGTAGCCAAGGCAAATTGTGGCCCACATTATAATAATCTCACCTACCATTTGTTTGCTGATGCTTTTGTTTCTGTATACAGTTAGATCACAAAACGTACTGGATTTGTCAACCAAAACTTGTGGGAATCGTGTTAATTGCAATTTAGAATAGGTGGCACTGGGCCAGGTGACGTAATAAGGAGAAGCACACAACACAACAATTTATTGTGCAAGAAACTTCTCAATACTGCTTCCTCCCCTCCTTGACAAACAGTAACAGTTGGCTGCAAAGCTCATGAAGCCGTGCTCTTCGAAATGTAAGATTTGCCACATTAGAGTGAATTTATAGTCTGCCAAGGTCAGCACCATGTCTCTGGCAGTGGGTCCTGCTGGATGCTTCAGAGCAATGTGAAAACATCCCATAATCCACCTGGCAAACTCTGCAATGTGCATGAGAGATGGAGAAAAGTCCTTAGTGGCTGATTCTAGTAGCAGGTGATCCAAATCAACTAGGAAACAGAGCAGGCCTCCTGAAACTCATCCCTGTTTAATGGTTGGAAAATGGGCTCTCTAATGGCCTGATCCAGAGACGTGCTGAGCACCTACAATTCCCTTTAACTCCAGTGGGAGCTTTGAGTGCTCAGCGCCTCTCAGGATCAGGTCCTAAGCATTCTACAGTGAAATGATTTACAGCCAGAGCACTGATTTGTCAAGTCATTAGACTCTGCTGTGTAAGTCACACCCGCTGGAACTCCATCTTTCTCTGGTCCATGTTCTGCTTTGGATGGATCAACAGAAGAGATGACAGCAGCAAGGTGAGAGAGGAGATTATAGAAGAGACACTGGAATATATGGGTCAGTCAGACACTTCGACCTGCCCGGTCAGGGGTCTCATATGGAAGGTCTTTGCTTCAAGGACACAGTGGTTCAAATTCTGCTCTCAGTTTTCAAATACCTAGACTCCCAGAAACGACAGATCCAAATCACAGCAGGATAAACTCAATCCTTCCAAGGCAGAGATTTCATATTCCATGGAGCATACCCCATATAGGGTCTTTCAGATGAGGCCTTAAAAAAAAATCAAGATCACATCTGGTCTCAATGAATACTAAAGATCCCACTCCACTTTTCATAAGAGAAAGGGTTTGCCCCGCATCCACATTTTCCCCTCCCTGAAGTGCTCTATGGCTTTTTTACCCATCTGAGTGCAGCTCTGTCTCCCAGACATGGCTGCATTTAAGTGAATTCTCCATGCGCACAGTTTGGGACCCATTAGAATGCAAGGCACAATCACTGCTGAAAACTCGGAGTAGTTTGCATTCTCCATTATCTAAATCTCAGATTTGATCTGTGAGGGTTGTAGCCTGTGGCGGGAAGGGAGGAGGAGGAATGATTATAAATGGAAACAAGAAGAAAAATAATCGTATACATGTTTTCTCCCATAAAACCACTTTAGCTCTATGCAAAAATAACCCGGACTCTTGAGCGAGTCTAAGTTCATTAAATGTTTTTCTTTCAAACAAACCAGACACTTCACTCTACATTCCGCCACCCCCGCCCCCCTGCCCCGAACAAAACTCAGAAATTAAGACTCAAGAAACGAATCTGATTCCTGTGGAATGTGAAAGTCAGACCCTTCCCAGCACCGTGCTTCCACCCCGCTGACTTCCTAAGCTCCCTGCCAGAACACTCTGACTGTACGTGCGTGGCAAACGTTGACATGGAAAGAGGCTCTCTTAAGGACATCGGCAAATGAATCACGGATGCAGAGCACATACAAAATGTAGGAAACATAAGCTGATGAAGCAGCAAAGGAGGCAGTTCAGAGCCCTAGCAGGGGCGTTCCGCCAAAGCAGCAGCATGAGCTTAAATACTCCTTCCACTCCCCTCCTCTATCCCAGTCTGAGGGCGTCCCTTGCTTCTTCTGTGCTGTAACCTGCCTTCAGCGCACTAGGAGTTACTCTCGGTTCCTGACTTCAGCCTCAGTTCACCTCTCCTAGATTCCTGATCAAATTAAGAAGCAGGGCTCCGGAATGGGTGCAAAGGAGGTGGAATGGACACGGCTCTCTTTGCACCGCTGTGCAGGAGGCGGCCTGAGATCTATGGTTTGACCACTGAAGGGATGTGGCCAATGAATCTGTAACTACAGTGATCTGCTGCTCAAAATCTGGGAAAGGGCCGCGGACAGGGTTGTCATAGTGAAACACCTCCACGGATGCTCTGTGGCTTGGGAAGGGCAAGTAAACTCTTCCCATCCCAACACATCCGTCGAGCTCACTTGTTCCGGCTTTATACCAGGCCCTAAAACATTAATGTATCAAAATATCTCCAAACAGGATGACAGATTGCGTTTCCTATTCGGAGGGTGACATGGGCATTCTGAAGAGCAACACAGCCTCAAAAAGAGCTACTAATAGAGGAGGGATGGATAAAAGCCAGCAATACCTTGCATCACAGGGAAAAACTGAAGTCAAGTAAGAAAGAAAACATATGCTGTCCTTTTCTGCTAGCACCCACTAACAGAGTATTGAAACCCTTCAATATATTGATCACCAGAGAAGGAAAAAGATGTGGTGTCAATGAAGTTCTCCTAGTACACAAAGGCATAGCAAACAAAGCACCACTATGGAACCTAGTTTTATTACAGTGGACTATACATGTAAAGTCAATGCATCAGATAGTGACCAATTTAGAAAGAAAGAAATTGGGGCAAAATCAGTACTTGATCCTGCTAGTGAAGGCAGGGGGCTGGACTTGATGACCTTTCAAGGTCCCTTCCAGTTCTAGGAGATGGGATATCTCCAGTAAATTAAATTAAATTAAATTAAATTTTCTGAAGCCTTAAGCCAGCAGTGAGGCACAGGGGTACAGACCCTAATGGGGTACAGACCCTTTCAGCTCTACGTGTCTAATTACAACTGCATTCCACGTCAGTGCTGGCTGTGAATAAGGAGAGGCCTTAAGCCCCTTGGGCTTCAATTATGAGCCCGAAAGAGAGGTAATGAGTAAAATCTGCAAAAGTGCCCAAGTCCCATTTTCAAGGCCCCGGGAGCAGAAATCCCACTTTCAAAAGAGACAGGAACTTAGAAGTCTAAGTCGCACGGGGGCTTTTGAAAAGTTACCCAAAGAGATTTTCACATAGCTCATTGTGGCTGTTTCTCCCCACTCACATCCAGAACTCTCTGAAGTCTAAGACAAAACTTCCACTGATCTTCCTCGTGCAGGATCAGCCCCATGATCTTCAGAATACAGGCACCGAGACCCCAGTTCCACCAGTGTGTCTCCCTACGGGATACAGCCCCATGCACTTTAACAATCCAGGAAGTCAACTGACTCGAGACTTATTTGGGAAACCCTCAGTGCTTGCTTGACTCTAGATCAGGGGTCTCAAACTCAAATGACCACGAGGGCCACATGAGGACTAGTGCATTGGCCCCAAGGGCCGCATCACTGACATGCTCCCTCGCTGTCCCCGGCCCCGCCCCCACTCCACCCCTTCCATGAGGCCCCGCCCCTGCCCCGTCCACCTCCTCCCCTGAGCCCACGGCTCCCTGCTCCTCTCCCCTCCCTCCTGGAAAGTGCTAAGCGCCACCAACAATAATGCACCTCACTCAAAGGACAAAACACGCACTTAGTTAGATTTACTCCTGTTAAAGCCCCCCCACTGCACTGGGAGCACCACCACTCCACCCCTGCTCTGCCTCTTCCAGGGGTGGCAGGTTTGTAGAAATTTTGGTGGTGCCCAGAACCTGCCCTCCCCCAAACTCCACCCCCACCTGCCTAAGGCTCTGGGAGGGAATTTGGGGTGGGGGAGGGGGTCTGGGGTGCAGGCTCTGGGATGGAGTTTGGAGATAGGAGGGGATGCAGGGGTGAGGGCTGTGGGTCTGGGGATGAGGGGTTTGGGGCATTGGAGAGGCTCAGAACTAGGGCAGAAGGGCAGGGGAAGGGCAGCCTGCCCTGGCCATAGTGGAGGGGGGCACTAGGACCCTGGGGCAGCAGGGTAATGCAGGAAGCCTGCAGAGTGGAGTGGAGTCCACATGAGCTGCAGGCTCCAGGCAGTGAGGGGGCAGCAAGTGAGCCCGGGGGACACTTGGGGGAGACGCATGGGGGTGGCAGGCGGGGCCGGGGGAGAGACCCGGCCCCAAACATTGGGGAGCAGTGAGCAGGGAGCTTAGCTGCCACATAAAATAACTCGGGGGGGGGGACAGGGAGCTTGGCGGGCCGCAGGGAAGAGCTCAGCGGGCCGCGTGTTTGAGACCCCCGCTCTAGATTAAGTTGGGGCTCTTAATTTGTTAGATACAAAAACAACGAACTGGGGTGGCCCCTGCTTCCTTCTTACAGAAAATATGAGTCAAAACTATATTAGTGAACCACAGAAATTACTGGTCTCTTTTTTCCCCTCTAAAGCAAACAAAGCAATATCCTAAAACTGAACCAACTCATTTATACTAATTGGCCAAATTCAGCTTTGGCATCAGGGGGGGAATGGATGTAAATGGGACTGCCCTCACTTTATGCCACAGCTGGATTTAGTCCAGTGTAAATCATCTTTTACAAGTTAATATTTTCACTCCAAGGGGAGAATTTTTTCATTTTTTTTTTAAACAGGCAAATTATACTAGAATACCCCCTAATCCCAGAGGTATATAACGGAAATCGCTGACATCTTATAGCAGCAATGGCAGGCACTGGGACAATAAAAGGCAGGCCAATCAGCTGTTCTATGGCTACTCTAAATGGGGAATATAGGGGTCAGAGCTCTTGACTGTATTACAGCTCTGATCTCTAATCTTAGGAGACCTAGTTTAAATCCATACAAGGCTGCAGTGGCTTAAAATCCATACGGTTCTTTTAAAGCCCATTATTCTGCGGCTCCTCATCGGCTGTGGCGGGTACGTTACAACACAATACAAGGTAGCTGGGTTCTGATTTCTGAAGTAGCGGAGGAGACTGGGGGAAGACACATGATCCTATTCTCAGATTCCTACACTGGAACAGCCCCCACGTGAGCTGAGTAGGAGTTGTCACCTTGCAATGTAAGCAAGGGAGAAATGAAAAGGAAAAAGCCTGCCAATAAAATCCTCATAAACCCATGTGCAAACACAAGACCTGCTACCGCTCTCCACACATAATCTCCCTCCAAAGACATCCCCACATGATTCGCCACATGGCGTGGGGAGTGAAAGGAGAACACAGAGCCGCGTAGCTTTCAAAAATCATTCCGCAGTCTCTGAACCCGTATCTCGTACGTCACCAGAATCCCGACTCGGATTTTGTTTCCTGCGAGCGAGCGAAGAATCCAGGCAACAGAAAAGTGCGACGCCAGGTGAGGCAGCGCAGCTACTTGGGTTTAATTAGCTACACACATTTAATTACCAAAAGGAAAGCGGCCCCCTAGCAACAGTGACTAGACACTCTCCTAGCTGCCGAGGTCAGAGATCGCGTGCTGATGCTCGCTCAGTAATCCACTCCCCCATCGCTCACATGGCTCTGGGACCGCCCCTTGGAAAACAGGCTGTCTGCATGGCAATGCTCCAGGCCCATCCCTTCCTCTTCTCCTCCACCGCCACCTCCGCCCCCCTTAGAAGCAGAGCTCCACATGTCAGCAGCCTGAGTCCCTCCCACTGTTGGGAAATGACTTGCCCGGGTGCCAGCTCACAACAGCCACTCACTGTAGCTACACATTCCTTGTAGGGCTTGTGCAAACAGCTCTCCTGACACTGGTGCATGCACGTACATGCACGGGGCTCTCCAAGAGGAAGCTCTCCGAGCTAGGGTGACCAGATGTCCCGATTTTATAGGGACAGTCCTGATTTTTGGGTCTTTTTCTTATACAGGCTCCTATTCCCCCCACCCCTTGTCCCGATTTTTCACATTTGCTGTCTGGTCACCCTACTCCGAGCGCACTGAGATAAGCAGGACCACCAGAGAGCTCCCTCTAACACCGTAAGCTCCTAAGAGGCTACACGTGTCAAGATGCATTTCGCAATCACCGCAGCTGTGTAGCCTAATGTCACACAAGGCGTTCTTATTCATCAATCAGTACGGTCAGGATCTTCCCCTCTGCTTTAGTCCCACCCAGCCGAGGCTCTCCTTACCCTTTACAAACACACACTCAGCCCGCTTCGCACCACCCAGGCCCTGTGCTCTTATTGCTACAGCTTTTAAAAAAAAAAAAAAAAAATCAGACACTGGAGTTGCATTCACCAGAGACAGAGCTGGGGGTGGACATGAACCCTCTGGGCCCCCGCTGATCCCTGTGCAGCACAATGGATTCACCTCCAGCTGGAAGCGTGGTCACTGCGGACACCCTCTCTCCTCAGGAGTTTCTGCTCCGAGGGCACGGAATCGGCCTTAGTGTGCAGCGAGGGCCCCCCCAGGCGAAAATCTGACTCAAGAGCACTCCCTGTCTGTTCCAGGCACTGCCAACGCAGAGTCCTGCTTGCAGGACGCAGCAATTGCAAAGGTCTTGCTGTGCTTGCATCTCCCACGCCGTAGGGCTTAAGTAGGTCAGAGGTGAATTTCATCCTGATTCATTTAGCATCATCTAGAGGTCTTTTTAGACAAAGCATCTGCCTGTCCATAGCTGAGCATTCTCAACACCCACCCATGTCAGACACTGGGTTGCCAGATAATTCACCTGGAAGGGCACAGGGATATCCAAACCCCATTTCTTCTGGATCTTCTTACCTATGCACCTTCAGCCATGCAAAGCATCTTCCAACAGCCCTCCCGGTCCCCCAGCACAACGTTGCTAAAAGAAGAATTCTTATTATCATGCCTTTCACAACGGGACCTAGCCTCCGGGTACTACTGCAACCCAAACAATAGTCATCCCCTACAGCAATTGCATATTTTTAAAAATAGGATCCAATTAAATATATTCTCCCATCTCACCTGATCTTGTCTGCTGGTTCTGCAACAGACTTAGAAAACAAGACTAGACCAGGCAGGGAAAAAAATACCAGACCACCGATAATGCAGAGCAAAACTTACTAGGAATGACGTTTTGATAAAGGAATTAATACAAATACCCCGGATTCTTCTCTTTCGAGGTCTGATATTTTGTTAAAGCGGCTGCACGTGTATCTGGGACAGTGGCAGGTTTTTAACTGCAATCTGACCCACTTTCCCTAGCTGTCACTCCGAATGGAAACTGTCAGAGAAGACAAAGCTAAGACTCCGGGAAGGAGTTTTCAGGGGCTCCTAAAGATTAAATTGTCTGCCAAGATACGGAGAGATGCATGTTCCCCAACTTTGGCCCAGGTCTCCGAGCCTGAATGTTCAAATGAAAATCCTTTGCTTAGAGCAACGTCCTTTATAAAGGATCACTTCCTCCTTCCAGGCTGCCTTGCTGTTTCCATCAGGATATAGTCCCATTAGGAGCTTCCTGTCCTGAAGTGGAGACGTGCACTTTGCACAGTCTCATCTGATCTCCCCTCACCAGATAATGGTCTGGCCTCACTGTGTTCACAGGAGACTGCTTGCCCTCTGCAGTTCTTCTCTCCCCTCAGCAAAACATGGCGGGTTTCAGCTTGTGTATGGAATGAAATACTGTAACAAAGGAACTTTTGTACTACCCAGCGGGTGAGCTCACAAACATACCTAATAATAATACTCCGCACAGTACTCTGCCTCCCCCAAGTGCTCTACAAGTATTAACTGTTGAACCCTCCCCAAGCTTTTGTAAGGTAGTTCATTAGCATTAGCATTCTCATTTTATAGATGGGGAAACTGAGGCAAAGAGGCTAAGTGACAGTGCCAGAGCTGGGATTAGAATTCCAGAGTCCAGTCTCCCAGTCCTGTGCTCAGACCGCACCTCTCTCTCTCTCTTTCTCCCTGGTAGATGGCTTCCAATTTAAAGGGAAGCTGGGAAGTAGAAGATCCATAAACAAAAGGTGTGCGTGTGTGTGTGTGTGTGTGTGTGTGTCTCAAGCTTTCTGAAACCAATGAGTATTATCTTATTTTGAGAGCACGTGTGTGTGTGTGGGGGGGCAGAGTGGGGGAGTGTGTGTGAGAGGGGGGGGGATTTAAAACCACAAATCAGCCATTAAATGTTATAGATAGCCGGGCTCCTGCTGATTCTACCAAGAAACAGTTTGGAAAGAAGAACCAGCTTCTCCACAAGAAGAACCATTTAGTGATATCTTCCCATGGCCCTTTTACTGAGCAAGGGATGATCTGGCAGATGGTATATAGTTGATTTTTCCTTTGATGTGTCCTCTGAGCACCTCCCTACTGTCCTGCACCATCCCTCCAGCGGAGGACTGGAAGGAAGCCCATCTATATATCCAGTCATTCGCTGCTGAGCAACATGGAGGCAGTCACTCCTCCATAAGGGAAGAATGCACGAAAGGACTCAGAAACCATGAATGGAAATCAAACGCAGGTAGCTTGCATGGCAGTGTGGGAAACTAATCACTAGGACACAGGGAGTTCTGGTGTTTTAAAACAGAAACCTCTCAGAGCAGGTTGAAACACCAATATAGATCATTTTAAAACCGCAAACTCTCAACTACTCTCAGTTGGCCAAGAATTCTTTCCCTCTACCACGAAGCTCAAAAAGAACCCAACTGTACTAGATCATCAGGAGATTCATTTTTCATCTGTAGTGCTCCCCTCCTCCAGAGTGACAGAACAAGCTCTTACAGAGATGATACATGATCAAGGACAATTGTGATGGTACTTGCAGGAGTCCAAGGTTAGTGATCGCTTTGTCAGTGTAAAAAAACAAAGGCTTGTATTATACCATTGCAACACTGACACTATACTTAGGCATTTAGAATGCGCTTCTTTTTCAGGTTTACTCATTTTCCACCCAAAAAAGATCCTTTTGGCTAGAATTTCTCCTGGTGAATATTGGGAAAGAGGTGATTGAGATTTTCACTTAAATTAATTTGACTGGCTTTGAGCTATTGAAGCATGAAAAAATAAAAGAATGAAGCATTTTTCACCAGATATCCAATTGCCCACATGCGGTTTTCAGGCTCAGACTAACTTCAAAGTCGCAGCGCACTTCGGCTTTGCTGAGGACGAAAACCTTGCCCACGTCCGAGAAAAGTTGTAAGTGTTCAAAGCTTGTATCACAGAACACATGCAGCATCGAACGTCCAACTAATGTATTCAAATTAATGCACTGAAATACGTCAGATATATGTACCTGGAGATCTGTATATTCAAACAGTGTAAGCCAGTTAAGGCCGACTATCCGAGCTTTATATTGACTGCTCCATACTCATTATGCACCCTGGACAGCTATCCAGCCATGCCACTTAACGCATTTATGTTTGTCAGAGAAAGCAGCAGGGACTAGTGGGTTAAGCATGTTAATTCACAGCCAAAAAGTCCTAAACTTAATCCTGGTTCAGCCACTGATTCCTTCTCTCGGCCTTGGGCAAATCACTTAAATTGTTTGTTACTCTGTTTCTCTACCTGAAAAATGGATACTTCCCTACCTCAGAGACTGTTGGGAGGATCAATTTATGTTGGAAGCGTAAACTATTACACAGGCAATCAATACTATCATGCAGCAAAATCTGTTAGTAGCAACCCAAGGGGCTACTGTTATTCTGGCCGTTCTAAGAGATGGATGCATGATCGTGTGAGCTAACTTGGAGGAAGTGCAGACTGAGATTTTATTGGCTGTTTGGGAGGGTGACTCTGGTTTGGAGGTGATCGTTAGCATCACTGTATTCAAATGGGCACTTCTCAGAGCTCGTGTTCAACTCAAAATTTGTGGTTCAGAGGTTCTGTACCTCAAAGGAAAGCTGAGATCAGATCATGCTACCTAGAAGAAAGCACCTAATGGGACCAGTACGTTTGGTGGGGGTTATTTTTATCCCAGACACCCATGTTACCAGTTTTATATATGCACACTCAGTAGGGTAGTGAGAGCCTAGATGTGAAGCTGCAGCCAGACAGTAGCACAGGGTGCAATCTGATTTTAGCCAGCTCCACAAATGCACCACCTCTGGAGGCTTCTGTTTTCTAAGCAAAGAATTTCCATGAAAACCCCTGTCCTTATGTTCATGCAAAATTATGACTGCAATTTTCCCCCCCAACATGTCAGGAAATTGAAAGGACTGGTTGCCAAGGCAACTGTTACTCTACAGTGTTAAGGGGTTGCTGTGACAACCATAACTTTGAATTTCTTGACTTTTGTGCATATAAAAATCTCAGCCACAGTACCGCACTGATGGAGATAACAGACACTGGCCCCAACACTGCTGCTGTGGGAGTCACGGATTCCAGGATTTTCATGTTGTTTACCAAAAAGCATCCATGCCTTTTGACATTTGGGGATTTTTGCATGTGGGCTGGTGGCTCTGATGAGAAACAGTGCAGCCAATTTCACTGAGAACCTCCACAGCTGCTAAATTAAACCCTAAGCTGCATGAGAAGTTAACAGAGAGCAGAAGCTGAGCTATGACACACATGAACAGGACAGTAAGAGCCTAAATTCCTTTGGGGGCAGAAGCGTTTTCCATCCCCCAGATATCAACATGCTTTTTGGAGAGCAAGGCTGTATTCAGAACGAGATATGCACACGCAGGCCCTGATACAGTAATGCATTTAAGCACGTGCTTAACTTTGTGGCTGAGTAGTCCCATTGGGACACTTGTATACTTAAAGTTCAGCATGTGCTTAAGTGTTTTGCTGGATCTGTGTGACAAAGGGCTGGAACGATTGGCTCCTAACGCTTTGGGATTATTCCCTACTGCGTTGTGCCATCATTGACCCCTGTGCAAAGAGGGTGTAAAATGCTACTGCCGGTATCAGCGGAGAATCCTGCTTTGGTAGCACATTACAGCCACTGTGCACAGCTGTAAATGACGACACAACGCACAAGGAGAATTGGACCCTTTTGTATTTTATTTAAATGGACGTCCACCAAATTAGGACCTGAACGTGTCTGTGGGTTTTCACGCCCCCCAAAAGAATCAGATTTTCTTCCTTGACAGGCAACAGGCAGGTTCAGGGCAGCCTTCCCCCATATGGATTATTAAACCAAAAAAGCACAACATTCACAGCAGCAAATACACAATGCAACACCAATCGTAATGTATCGCCCCTTCGCGTTTCTTCTTCTCAGTGTTTCCAGGCTGCTAATATGGTCCCTGCGGGGACACAGCCATGGGTGGGCCATGGCCGACCCACTTAGCATCCAGAGCGTCATCTGGGCACCTGAAATCCAGGACGGAGCTATGCACCCGCCCTTCAGAAAGCTACGCTCTGCTTTGCCATTTTCTGAGCCGCCCCATGCGCGTGCCCAGGTCGGCAGGTGAAGCCCTGCGTCTGGGGGCACCAGGGCTAGGCAGCGGGTGTGGCGTCGGGGCACAAGCTGAGTTAGCTCAGTCTGTCATTGCCCGTCCACCCGAAAGTCGGGACCCACCAACTTTCCACTTCTAGCTACACCATCGGGTCCTTGCGTGCATCTCGCCTGCCACCATTTGGTAAAAACACCAGAAACAAACTGCTGTTGTCAGTCCACAGCAACAGCCTTTTGTCACTCTACAAATATTTCCATTTTATAGCTAGCTGTGATTAACTTTCTTAGGTCCGGATGAAAATAAGACCCAGGCACTTCCTCTGCGTTTCACCTCCAGAATAACACTAGCAATAATACTTAGCATCCAGGAAGTTTAAAAGGTGTTAATAAAACGCTTCCCTTACATACATTATATCAGCAATTTAAAAACACACTTCCAGTCACGAGCTTTTTCCAAGAGCACGTTTTGGCTGTGGTGCTACATTACTAGGCATCAGACAATTCAGAATGCCCCATCAGCAGAGCGATCGTGAAATGACTTGTAATTTAGAGCCTGATTTTGCAGTCCTTACTAATGAGAGTTGTGCCACCACGCCAAAACATGACTTTCTTACTCGGTTTTTACTCCAAGAAACTCCTCAGTGTACAAGGCAAATTGCCACACAGTTTAACAGAAAATGATCAATTCTGTAGGTTTCTTTGCACAGCACCGAATAGAGACTTCTATCCCTGCTGTAGAATTTGACAGGATGATTGAAAATAACAAAAAGCCTACAGAAAGAAATCTCATTCTCATAGGAACTGGAGGCAATTCCAGTCTGGCAACAGTGGCCAGAACCAGATGCTTCAGGTGTAGGTGCAAAAACACCTACCCTGTAGGAAGCACTGAAATAAGTCCCGCACAAACCTAACTCTAGGGATTAAGAGCATGAGCTTTTATATTTTTGCACTACTTCAGAATTAATATAACAACTCTGGATATTTTTGTTATCCATACAAATGCCTAATCTCTGTCTGAATCTTGCTAAATCCTCTATTAAGTTCTATAGCTGTTTAGAATTGTTTCTACAGAACCCTGTTGCAGTTCTATACAAATCACCCCTACTACATTCTACGACAGGGGTTCTCAACCTTTTTCTTTCCGAGGTCCAACCCCAACATGCTATAAAAACTCCATGGCCCACCTGTGCCACAACAACTGGCTTTCTGCATATAAAAGCCAGGGCAATTGCCTGGGGCCCCCTGCCACAGGGGCCCCCAGGAAGCTACATTGCTCAGGCTTTGGCTTCAGCCCCAGGTGGTGGGGTGCTGGGCCCCGGCCTTCAGCCCTATGTGGTGAGGCTTCAGCTATCTGCCCTGGGCCCCAGCAAGTCTAACACTGGCACTGCTTGGCAGACCCCTGAAACTTGCTCGCGGCCCCCTAGGGGGTCCCAGAGCCTTGGCTGAGAACTGCTGTCTCTACAGGACTTCTCTATAGGTGTGGGATTTTCCCTGAGTAAGAAGAGCACGAAAACTAAGGACTTGTTCTCTAAGTCCTCGGTCACACTAGTTGCTGCCTTTACCTAGCTGGGATTGCTCATGTTAATAAAGACTAATTATCTGAGTCCAGGGTTATAATATCATGTTCTTAGTCCTCACACAAAGGCCTACTGCGATTACTGAAGTCAATGGCCCAATTCCCACTGACGTCAACAGGAGCAGACTCAGGCCCGATAGTCAATGAAATCCCCAGGACTGCACAGTACAGCGCTCAGCACTTGGCAGGATCAGGCCCAGCAGCAGAGGTACGAGTTGTATTTAATACTCTGCATGTGTGAAACCCCCAGCTGGTTTCCAAGGGAACAAAAACTAGGGTTTCTATAGCAACTATTTCATTCAGCTGGCTTTTATAGATGAAATCTTGCCGTGGCAGCAGTGAAAGTTCCTGCTTCTTTAGCCTCCTGCTACAGAAAGGAAAATACGTGTCTCTGCACCATAATATCATTATCATGCAAAGAAAAAGAACTGTCCAAGTAACCTCTTTGCTGCTGCAGATTTCAATGCTTAGGGAAACACACACACACACACACACACACGCATGTGCATACAATTAAAATCAACCACACAGACCTACACCCAGCAATTTGTACCATAGCAAATTCCTTGTTGGTTTCAGTGGCAGTTCTGACTCAGAGAAGACTGGCATCTACGTTCTCCCCAGGCAGATTATGAGCTCATTAAGGGCCGGAGCCAAAGCCTAACAAAGTTAATACAGATTTACATTCATTTCCACCTGCTTTCGATTGGGTGCTAAAACGCCATCACTTCTAAGGAAAGGCAAAAATCTATGGCTCTGTAGCTGATCAGTTTTCATTTGGGAGTCACTGCACATGACTGCCACCTGATGGCTGTTTGGTGGCCTCTGGAGAATGACTGTGATGGTCCCTGCTCCTGGCGGATAAGGGTCTATATTACACAAATCACCCCAACTAGCGCTAAGTGCCCCTGTTTGTTGCCAGCCTGGGCAGAGACATCAAGGACTGACCGAGCTCCAGAGACCGAATGCTCCTCTCGCCCCTCCTGGACAGGGTTGAGACATGCTGATGGGGTAAGCTTGGGCTGCCACTGTCCATTTGGGGACTTCAGTTTCCTGGGCTGTCAAGCCAGCTTTTTATACAAGCACTAAAATCCACATAAGCTGGGAATGGGCGACAGGGGATGGATCATCTGATGATTACCTGTTCTGTTCATTCCCTCTGGAGCACCTGGCATTGGCCACTGTCAGAAGACAGGATGCTAGGCTAGATAGACCATTGGTCTGACCCAGTGTTGGCCAACAAAATGTATGTCCAAAGGAATAAAACAAAAGAAGAGCCTGGTCAACCATCCCAACCTACCCCTCGCTCTATCACCAATCCCTGTATCTGTCAGGGCTACTGTAGTACATACAAATAGGCAATCTGCCAGCTACCTTTCACATTCTTTCAAGAAGGCTACATGAGCTGCAGTCTGACTATGGGCAAGAGGGCACAGGTCTATATATGGATCACACAGACCTGAATCTGTCATTTGTTAGTGGCCTCGTCACCTAGTTTTCCCTTAACACACTGGATGGGGATGGTAACCAAAGAGGTTTGCTATATTCTAGGGTATGATTGCACATCTGTAGCCAGCATGGTGTTTTCAGGAAGTGAGCATCTCCCCTGCTGCAGACACAGCGCTGCCCTTTCTACAAGTGGCCAGAGGACCATTTCAGTAAGGAGACTCAAGCTGGTGATTAAATACATTTTGGCACAGTCACTCCTATTCTTTTTAGTTTGATGGAACAGATCTATCTATCTATCTATACAGAGTGCTTCCCAAGCTAGAGGGGCCAAAGGGGCAGAGGAGAGCAATGGTGGTGGAAGGGAAACTTTTATATTTATTATTTAGATTGTGTTTTCACCCAAAGCCCCATTGTGCCAGGAGCTGTGCACATACATAACAAAAAGATAGTCCTTGCCCCAGTACCTGTATGAGCCAGGATCCAGGCTGCCTCTGATGGCCAACGTGGTTCTCTGAATGAAACAGATTTAATCACCAAGGGAGGAGAAGCAAAAAGCAGCTAAACAAAAGCCTTTCTTCTCACCGTCAGAGCTGGATCCTGCAAAACCCGCAGCCAAACTGATGTTCAGGTAACAAAAATTTTGGATGGAATATTAAACCTCATGCTTCAGCGCTTAAACTAATCTCTGACTATTACAGATCGTCAGGATGAAACATAATGTGGGGATAGATTATTCTACATCTACCTGCTAGAGGTTTCGTATACCTTTCTCTGAAGCATCTGGTGGTGACACTGGACTTTGAGTCTGATTCAGTCTGGCAATGCCTAGGTTCCTGTATCTGGTGTTTTGGTTCAGCCCACTGATAAATGCCAACAATGAGGTTCTGAGACCCGAATGTCCCCAAAGTTTATGGGGTGGGAAGAACAAACACACATTAGCTGTTTCACTCCTCTCCCTACCTGCATAATATAATTGTAATGGGTGACACGTCTACCACATGCAGTTTTGGCACCTCATAATCAGTTGATCTCATCAGGAACTTTCCTCCTCTCCCAGAACAGAAAGCAAACAAGGTAACTCACAACGGGGCCAGCCCCACCTTAGGTAGCTATACTGCACAACTCGCCCCTACTACCAACAAAATAAAGTCTAACAGCCCAGTTTGTGTCCGCTGTACTAGAGCTCTGAGCTGGTCCCATCCCAGGGAATCTGTGGAGAAGCAGTAAAACAGTTGAGACTGTCCCAGTGAGACAGAGAATAAAACTGGATGGAGGAAAGAAAACCGTAGCACAGGGAGAGCAAGTGCAGAAGATGCCAAAAAGTCAGATGATGGCTGATGCTAGTATACGTCATGGGGGAAATAAAGAGAAGGAGGATGAGGTGCCTCCGACACGGATTCAAATTAGTACACCCAGGCGAAGAACTATGGAGCCAAGATGGCCTCTAGAGTGTATGGGCTTGCCTTTGTGTTTGCAAGCTACTGGGAATGCGGGAAGTTGGACTCTGAGTCATCTCGTTCTGCTAGAAGGGAGAGGCAAGGCCGTCCTGGGCGTTGTGAGCAAAGGCAATGCCCAAGCATTGCTTAAATTTTAATGCTACCGCATGTAAAGCACGGAAATGGGAGTCAGGAAACCTGGGTTCTATTGCTCAGTCAATGAATGACTCAATGGGTGACGGGACAAGTCATGCAATGTCCATGCCTCAGTTTCCCTATTGTAAATTGAGGAAAATGGGGTGAGACTTAATCCATAGTATGTAAGGCACTCTTAGATTTTCAAGTGGAGAGTGACAGAGAGGGGCCAAACTACCGATGATAATGAATCCTGAATCACAATATATATATTATCTTAAGTCTAAAGAGCAAAGCACTGCAGGGAATTTCCTACGGAATATTTTAATTAAAATTCTGTTTCATTTATGGCTCATTCCTATTATGAAAGTTTTCATAATTCTTAGCTGATCAGCATTCTGCAGCTTCTCCTATGAATGTATTATTAGAGCATTTTTCAAGTGCAGAATACGTTGAAAAAAATCACATTTTTCAGAGGATAAAGCTAATGTCAGTGCTCAAGAATAATGGAACTATGTTTTACGTGCATGGTAGCATCACAGGTTATGGTTTCTTGCTTTGCTATCGTTTTCACTGACCTTTGTGTACCTAAAATGTTTTCCTGTGATTCCATAATGCAAACTGACAGGTTTTTTTAGATGCTACAATTATGGGGGGGAGAGGGGGGAGAAAGAACAAAGGGTAAAAATTTTAAAAGCACTTAAGTGACTTTGGAGCCATTTTCAAAAGTAACTTTCCAATGATGCAAGCACTCTTGTTGAGCACGTGCAGCGCTGACACACGTGTACATGCACCCAAGTGATATACGAATTCTGGTGGCTGTACGCGGATGTACCTTGCGTCGACCACAGTTTGTAATGTAGACATGACCTCAGAAACTTATACGCCCAAGTCCCACTCCAATTCAACAGAACTTAGGCTCCTCAATCACTCGGGCGCCCTTGAAAATCTTACCTAAAACCAAAAGTGCAGATTGACTGAGAGATACCAACAAAACACCCAGATCACAGGATCATTCTCGTGCCCTGCAGCATCAGGGACAAAAATACAGAATAAGACCCATCAGATTCCTTTGTCTCCCAGTGTAGAAATTTGCAGGGGAAAATACAGTGTTGCAGTGATCAATACAAGAGCTTCCAAGTGACTAATCTCTTAACAGCAGCTGACAGCCAGACCTTCTGAGGGTGCTGGGTCACCTAATTAAGGACAATGCACTTGGATTAACAAGAATATTCAGTTACCTAGAAACACACAAGTTAGACACAAATAAATAATGCATCTTTGCTGGGGAAGAGTTTTCTCTGGAAAATTTAACGTAGATATATATTTTTTAAATTGCACTTTCCAGTTAAATAAAAATATCTCTGGCTTTTGGGAAGATGAGCAAAGTAAAGTCCAGTCTTTCTAAGGCTAACGGAGGATTCAGGTGACACCACAAGGACGGTAGAGCTTAAATGTTAGGAACTGGATCCTCAAGATGGAAGTCTATCAAGGGAGTCAAAATGTTGCTCAACAGAGGGCACCTAACTTGTATAAAATAATAAGTCAGATGGCATCTGCATTCCCTTTTCAAGCCTGCGGTACTTTATCATGAGCGGAGCAGCCCAGCTATTTGGATCAAGATGGATCATGGCATGATGGAAGCTGTGGTCTCTGCAGGATGCCCTCACTATTAGCATCTGTGAGCTGCACTTGGAACTCTGTAGGCCAGGGGTTCTCAAACTGGGGGTTGTGAGATTATTACATGGGGGGTCACGAGCTGACAGCCTCCACTCCAAACCCCGCTTCGCCTCCAGCATTTATAATGGTGTTAAATATATTAAAAAGTGTTTTTAATGTATAAGGGGAGGGGGTCGCACTCAGAGGCTTGCTATTTGAAAGGGGTCACCAGTACAAAATTTTGAGAATCACTGCTGTAGGCCACTGGATTACCTTTCAGGGCCACAGTGTTGTTATTAGGAAAAAGAATAATTTGATGCTAAGATTAAAGGGACGCTCTCAACTTAATCAAACTTCTGTCTGAATTTTTTTAACCTACCAATGTTACAGATGACACTCCAGATCACTGAAACTGAAAGAGATCAAAGAAAAGTGTTATTTCCCCAAACTGTATAAACAGTTTCCTTTTTTTTCTCAAGATGGCAAGCCAGTTTTCCCCTGTTGTTTGTGTGGGTCTTTCCCATAGCAACAGGGGAGAGAAAAAACATAACTAGAGAACAGAGGAGCATGCTGATAAAGGCCTCAAAAGCTGGCAGGGGGAAATCAGGGGCAGATGTAGAACCAAAAACTACATTTAACTCATCTTTGGAAAACGACAAGATTTCAAGTTGCTAGTCTCTCAAAATCCTGCCCATATTTCCATTTCCTCCAAAATATGTTATATCGGTGTCAGTAGTATATAACACCAATGTTAATATGACACCGGGGGAGGGAGGGTCGCACATCTCTACAGCTTTCTGCTGGTGGTCATTAAAAAATTGCAGAATTTTTATTTTATTTATTATTTTGTAATTTATTAATCATATCCAGCGAATATTGTAATTCACATCTGTGACTACAGTCCATTGAATAACAAGGATTAAGCTCTGTATCACTCTGGTGCAATGCAATAGGCAGTAATTGTTGTTTTCCTGTAACTGTCTGCTAGTAATTTAATAGATTAATAACTAATTAACGGCAATTTACAAGGGTATAAATGCCTTGAGAATTTCTGGTGACACAAATCAGGTTATATAGAGAGTTTACTCAATAAAGTGGGGGGGAGGGATAGCTCAGTGGTTTGAGCATTGGCCTGCTAACCCAGGGTTGTGAGTTCAATCCTTGAGGGGGTCTTTTAAGGATCTGGGGCAAAATCAGTACTTGGTCTTGCTAGTGAAGGCAGGGGGCTGGACTCAATGACCTTTCAAGGTCCCTTCCAGTTCTAGGAGATAGGATATCTCCATTAATTAAAAAAAAAAGAAGTTATATAAACTATATACATATACACACACAATTATAGATATGTACAGTTGTGTGTATATATATAAAGTTGTGTAAGTACATCATCTGATCTGTTGTCACAAGCTCTCTTTGCAATATACACACACGCTACATATATGAAAAGGGGCCTTAAATCCCCTGCAGCTGTGCCATGGGGCTTTGGAGTTAAGATGCAAATATTCAGTCTGTCTCAGAAGATCCCTCTGATGGCACCAACACAGGGCTTCCTAAAGTGGCCTGTTCGTTTGGGGGGTGGAAAGACAGATGGAACCATTGTTCTCTGGGTGGGCTGACTCTATCACCATGGATTCTGCAATTTCATGCCATACTTTCTATCGGTGCCCGGAAAGTCTTGTTAGAAAATTAACTGAAACGTAGGAGAAAGAGAAGATGTTCCCATTTGTTTTTCCTCCACAATTCTCTTCATTTTTTCCCCTTCTCCCTCCTTCTTTTAATGGCTGGTGCAGATGTTTCACAGTGCCCCAGGTGGAAAAGACACAAGAATCTCTTTAGGATAATAATACAAAAATAATATTTTTACATTTCTATAGAACCTTTCATCAGAGGATCTCAAAGCCCTTGTTAGAAATGGGTATGTATTATTAGCCCCACATTAAAGACACGGAAACAGTCAAGTGACTTCGCCAAGACGAGATATAATCCACACTGCTTCCTTCTCTAACCATTAGGCAATGCATTCCCCCCAGGGACAGGAATTACAAGAGAAAAGTGGTTGTACTAACCCTGACTTTCTAGAAAGCACGACGGCACTGTTTGGGCAGTCTTGGGAGAGGTGTAAACTTACTGATTCATTTCTTGTTTTAAATATGAAACTGGGTCCAAAAACAGCCAGAGAAAACATTTCACGGAAATCTTTTTTACACAAGCATTTGTTTCTCTGGAACAAGGCATTAGAAGGAAGGTGAACAATGGATCTGGGAAAGGTGGTAATATGCCTGTAGCATTGCACCCAAAGGCTGACTTTTAAAATGCACATGATGTCGTAGTTGTGAATGTTTAGACCGTTTATCTGGGATTAATTTGGCATGTCTGGGTACATCCGTTCTGTACCCACACATGTATGTAAGTACAATACGTGCAGTGTAAAATTGCAACTGAACTCATTCACTGAGACTCCAGTTATGGAACAGATCCCAGGTGAAGAGTCGTACTTACTACTAACCCATCACAAAGTGCACAATGGCCTTTCCATTCGGTCCCCTGGAGGAAAAAGCTATGGCAGAGAAATACTAGACTTGGACCCTTGTTTGATAGCAGCCCTCCCTGGTAGCTAGTCCTGCCTCCATTTGTATGTTAACATCTGTTCCCATCGGCAGTCAGCAGAAGATCTGTGATCTGTACCAAGCTATTTAAGGCAACAAGAGATCTGTTTGGGCAGTGACCTTAATCTGCTCACTCAATTAGTGAAAAGTGTCAGGTCCGGAACGCCACGTCGCTTATGTAAATGAGGAGACAGGGTCAAGGTGCTGTATGTGCTGGAGTCCTGTTCCGGACTGTAATTATATCACATAACACATTATACATTGTTTCAACAAACTGCCACTCTGGAAAACATTTTAACACCCTGGTTCTCCACCTGCTCATGACACTTCTGTGACTTCAAGAACCATAGTGGCTGTTTTAGTCTCCGTGTGGCCAGGGTTAGTCTCATGTCACGGAGTTGTAATGGGAAATCTAAGATTCAAAAGCAAAGGCTAATGATAATATTTTACTTGTGAGTGAGTCCTAATGGAAGGTGACGGCCTATGTAAACCCCGGGGGTTGGTGGACACTAATGGAAGGCCACCTCCTCAAACGACAGCCCTGGGCACCAAAGTCCTTTCTCTAGACACAGAAAAGGCAGAGCACAAGCAGGGCAAGCTTCCTCCACTTGGCCCCGCTCATCAGCCTCCACCCTGACCTGAAGAGGCCACTTCTACTAGTATTACTATCACAGCGCCTATGAGCATTAATCATGGACCCTGACCCTACTGTGCGAGGTGCTGTGCAAACACAGAACAAAAAGCGGACAACAGGCCTGCCCCAAAAAGCTGACAATAGACCAAGAGAGGCTAGCTCAGTCTCCAGGGTCCATTCGATCCTTGTCCTGCCTGCTGAGACTGCCAGCAAGGGGTCACCTAGATCTACCCATGGTTGCGTTCTTTGGATCCCAGCCCACTGCTCGCTGGCCTGGCACCACCAAATCTCATTTCCCCATGGCCACCAAAACAAAACCATCAGACGGTCACTGCGGAGCTGAGCCAGATTCAAAACTGCTCACCCAGGAGTGAAAGGCTCTGTAGCCTACTGCCCAGCCCCTTTATACAACCAGTCTCACCTGAAAAAAATATCCCCCTACCCCCCGCCAACAAAAAAGAAACAAAACAGTTACTTTGTTGGACAGCTCAAGAGTCTGCATGGCCATTGCCACTCTCTGCATTCAAATCCCTCCTGAAGACCCACTTCTAATGTGATGCCTGCAAAGAACTAACAACCTAATCACAACATGGTTGGCAAGAGGGGGTAACTGCTATATAGCTAATGGAAAATAAAGCCTGTGTGTTATCAAGGCCTGGCCAATGATCATCTTGGTTGCTTGCACTCTCTTTCCCCCTGTGCTTTCTCTGCAGTTTTTAAGATTGCAAGCACTTTGGAGCAGGGATTGCCCCTTCCTTTGTGTTTGTACAGTCCCAAGCACATTGTGCGTGCTATCTGAAACAAGCTAGACATAAGTAGCAATAATAAGCATCTGCAGCCTGGGACAATGGTAAGTCACAGCTGAGGCATCACGACCTCGACAATGGCTCTCTAAACTGCTTATGCGATAATGGTTTGACAGGTGTAGACTTTTTAACATTTAAAACAGATAAAAGAAAACAAATGTTTAAAACCCTGTTTCCATTTTGTGAACTGATGTGTGTCGGAACACCTCCATCTCCCACGGTTAAGCTAACGTACACATCGATCATCCATCCAACAGGAGACAAACAGCGGGCTGGATGTTTAAAAAGAGCGGGGTCATGTTACGCTACAGATCATACTGTCTTTTGCAGTCAAACATGCTAACGGAAAAGTCATCCGTTGGCTGCCGCAGCCCTCCGGAAGGAATCTTCCGTCATGTCAAGAATTTCACAACTGGCAAGAGCTGCAGTACATGTGGGTTGGAACTTTTCAGTGTTCCGTGGCTGCTTTTGGACGCAGTCAGGCATTGGCCACTGCTCAAGCTAGGATGCCAGATCAGATGCATCAGCTGTCCAATGCGGTATGGAAATCCTACGTTTCTTCAGGTTAATTAATATGCGAGTTACTCAAAGGGAAGGCAACTATTGTGAATGTAACAATGGCAGGAAGTTGAAGGTAGACAAATTCAGACTGGAAATAAGGCGTACATTTTTAACAGGGAAAGTAATTAACCACTGAAACAATTTACCAAGGATTGTGGTAGATTCTCCAACAGTGACAATTTTTAAATCAAAACCATATTGCAAGATTTCTCATAGGTCTTGACTTGCTCCCACTGAAGCCAGGGGCAGAAGAGTAGAACCCCTTTGGACAATACGATGGCGGAGCAGATCTGAACATCTGCGGACCCAGGCATGAAAGATGCCCCCAGTACCAATGGACTGAAAGCTCACACGGGATTGGCCCTTTAAACTCTAGGGCTCAGATGTCCCACTGAAGTCAATGGAGCCACGCTGATTTACATGAGATGAGAAGCTGGTCACAGGAGCTAAATCCTGCATTTCTTGTGAACCTCAAAACTCCCATTGACTCCAGTGAAGGATCAGCCCCTATATCTCACCTCCCATCTATATCATACTTTTAACACAGGGTTACAAACTGCTGCTCCACATGAATTTATCAGTGATTTTTAAAAAAATGTCAAGTTTCTCCTCTCTTTCTGAAACCTGCAGCTTATAAAATATCCTAGTGCATGAGCACTGCCTGTAGCTGCTGGAAGCCTTTATTCTGTGTAGTGAAATCCAGGTTAATTAGATGAGACCGAAACAATGGATCAGGTCAGGTAAACAACATGAAGAGGCAGCACTTGGCACGTGAATGCTGGCCACATGAAGGAGGAATCCTCCGAACAGAGGCAGACTCTGATCAGGCAAGTTTTATACGAGGTCATTTCTCTAGTAGTCGGCATAAAATAAAAAGGAACGAACGGGATTATGTTTGTACTTTCAAAAGGTGGGGAAAGAAAAAATGTAGTTATTGGATTGGACAAAAAGCTCGTTTTCGGGCATTTTGATCAGTAATTCAGCTGTTGTGGCACTTGAGTTTAATGAGCTCCGTTCATTATAGAAGAACAATATAAGTAAGGTCAAATTTAGACGTGGTGCAAATGGGGTTTGCTGTGTATACTACTGCAGGGATGAACATGGCTTGCAGTGTTAGTCAAACACGAGGGGATTTTCTGTCATAGGGCCTGATCCAGCTCTCACTGAAGTCAGTGACAAAACTTCCATTTACTTCAGTGATGCAGGAGCAAGCTCATAGTGCAGTGTGAATTTCACCTCTGTGCACGACTATGTACCGTTTAAGGACTAGTCTGAGCGTTTCCATGGGATGTAAAGTGGTGTACAGGCTTTGTTCTGATCCTCTGCACATGCGGGATGAATCCCTTATAGAGCACCACTGTATCTAAGCTCTGATTGGGTGGTACTAACGGCAATTTAAAACAAACAAGAGGTGTTGCGGTATCAACTGGAAAACTCAGAACTAACCTATGGGGCCTTCAGCAAATTCATTTGCCACTAAGCAAAAAGATATCTCATGACAGCGGTGTCTCCCCAGCCCTCTCCTCTACAGGATCAAGCAAAAAGACCGAGGACTAACATTTCTTAGCTGCGCTAATTTGACATCATTTGGATTATATTTGTACTGATTTGCCCTCAGGTAGTCAGTTTCGCTGCCGCTTACTAATGTGGATGGGTAACTTGCAGTAATAATTTGTTCACCGAAAGTGATGCAAGTAATTTGTTCCACTTTAAATTTATGAGAGAGGTTAGGCTGGAATTAACTGAAATCTCATGACAAAAGTAAAAAACTAAAAGTAATTGATAAGAATTATCAGCATTCTGATCATTACTAATTAACATGGACAAACTGATCCATGAGTGATCTTCCACCCCTTGCGGGAAGTTGGGAATCCGATCTTTATTTATTATTTGTACTACAGTAGCATCGAGAGCCCCCCCATAAGATGAGGACACCACTGTACAAATAAATAGTAATAGACCGGCCCTGTCCTGTAGAAGTTACAATCTAAACAGAAAAGACAAAGGGGCTACCAAAGCACAAAGAGATGAAGCAACTTGCCTAACATCACACAAAAGTTAGTGGTAGTGCTGGGAACAGAACCAGCACCTCCTGAGTCACAGTCCAGGGCCTTATACGCTGGACCAGAATCCAAACAAGACCCGACCTTTACTGAAGGATTATTTCTATCGTCAATCATCTGATGGATCAAGCAACTGATCCTTCATTTTGATAATGAATATAAATTATGAACTTTCTTCCTTGCTTTAACTTCAAAGTGCTTCCATTTGATGAGTGGTGATAATATTTCTTTGGACAGTCATGACCTAGTCATAAGGTGAGCTGAGGTCAATGTTCTGTGATTTGAAGTTTGTTTGGGGTTTTTTTAAATGAAGACGCTTGTACTTGTAATTGGATGAGGAAGTCAGACACTCTTCCCTAGGAATGAACAATACACTTGATTCATTTGGGAATCTAAAAAGATTCCAACTAGCTCAATTCAATTATACTTCCATTTTTGGTGTGAATTCAGCTCCTATGAAAGGAGTCAGATTGATAGCCATGGAAACTGCAGTTCATTGCCTCATTCAGACACGTGTGCATTTGTCTACACTGCAAAAAAACTACAGTCTTAACTTGGCTTAAAATAGCAGTGAAGACAAAGAAACTCGGATTTTAACTCTGGCTAGCAGCCGGGGTTAAAACCTATAGGGGAATCTGGAGCAGCAGCAGATTCACATGGCTATAATATGGCCACGGTATCATGTAGAATGGATTTCCATCTCAAACAATCCCTTGCAAGTTGTCTCCCTTCGTCAACGGTCAGTATGAGAGGATACAGGCTTAAATCCTCCAAAATTGCATCTTCCCACCTCGTTTGTGGATGACCTTGTACTCTACTTCCTTTGACCTCAACTCTGTAAACCTTCTGTAGAACTACTCTGCCTTCTTCTACATGCTGGACATGATGCCACCATTGCAGTCATTTTCTTCTTTAGTTATTGAACCTCCTGCTGTCAGCTATCTACCCAGATAGACAAAACTGTTCACCCACTTGATATCATTGCCATCATCCTCAGGCACCCCATACTGATATAGCAGTAACCACCGTGCTGATTGAAAAACAGCTGCAAAGTCTATAAACACGGTAACTTCCTTGTATTGCTCTAGTTGTTTTTCCATCGCATTCCGCAAGGTGCATATAGCATGGATTGTAGACTGACCTCTATGGAAACCACATTGGTTCTCTCTCATGTTAGGGTTGAGACAATATTTCAGTTGGTTCGGTAATATCAACTCAGGCTGCTAACCCAAGCTAAAAAGCTAAGTTGTTGTGTCTTCACTTCAGGATTAAACAAAGACTGTGAATGGCTATCCAACTACAGAAGCAGTTTCTCCTCCCTTGGTGTTCACACCTCAACTGCTAGCAGAGCACCTCACCCTCCCTGATTGAACTAACCTCGTTATCTCCACACTGATTTATACCTGCCTCTGGAGATTTCCATTACTTGCATCTGAAGAAGTGAGGTTCTTACCCACGAAAGCTTATGCTCCCAATACTTCTGTTAGTCTCAAAGGTGCCACAGGACCCTCTGTTACTTTTCACTGCTATGTTAGCCTCAGTACAGAACATCACCTGGGCAGCTGAAGTGCAAGCTCCTCCCACAAAGCTCTGCCGATGTATCTCAACCAGGATTTGAAGGAACTAATGCTAGGGTGAGAGGGTATTTCAGGGTCTATATCCATGTAATGCTTGGTTTCTCAGAGCCAGCTATTCCCAGCTGGAGGTGCGTGGGTTTTATGATGTGATCTCTTGCCCCTGGGAAGAGGACTGAGAGGACATTTCATAAAAATAAAGGTTATTTTAATTTTATTTTGGAAAGGGGAAAACATACCTCTCTAGTCAGCTGGTTTAGAGCAGTTCTATTGAATCAAGCCCTTACCGTGAAGAGTGCTTTCTTAGGAAATCATTCATACAACTCCCCAAACATATCTGGCTACAACCAAAATCACATTGAAAAAAAGTCAACTTCTGCAACAAAAATCCAACTGATGATCATATGGATGCCTGGGAGGCAAATTCTGTGCCAGCTTAGTCCCTGTATAAGCCCATTGACTTCAATGGGTGTAACTCAGGACAGAATTTAACTTCTGACTTTCCCTCTGTCCCAAGGCACAAATAACTCCTAATCTTCTCCCCTTTGCTCCTTCCCAAGCCAAAATATAGCTGATACACTGGCAGTACCAAACTGTGATCTATTTCATAATTTTCCATCTGTTTGATGGCTACTCTATACAAAATCAGGAACAGGAAGCAAGGCTGGCAGACATCTTTTGTGAATAATAAACTAAGCCAACTCCCTCTAACCGTAAACATTCCCGTGGTTTGCCTGAGCCTTAATATTTATCTATTTTAGGCCTTTTATAGCACCCACCATCATAGTATCTAAGCCCTGTACATGGTAATTTAGATCTGCAGGTCTTTGTCCATTACAGCCTTCACAATGGGATTCTGCCCTCTGCCTCTGCAGGCTCTGGGAAGCTCAGCTTGGTCTTCTTTCTTGTAAGTAGGTTGTTATTTAGTTGGCGTTGGACTTTGGGTGGAGTGGGAAAGCTTTGGCAAATAAATAGGGATTGCAGTGGGCTCTGAAACCTGCCAGGCTTTGACTCAATCTGTAGCAACTGATCAGTCTGATTCTGACTGTCCTGATGCCCTCATGTTACCCGGTGAGCTAATCACTTGGACCTTGTTTTAAACTAACACACAGTAGAAAATAACCTCTGAACCTGGCAAGTGTTCAGAGACGATGGTGATGAGCACGGTTTGAGAACACAAATAGAAGAGAAACGCAGCCTTGCTTAAGGGCCTCACATATATCCCAGCTAAGATGCTTACAGGTTTCCTAGAGGGGTGGGGGCAGGAGGGAAATCCTTCAAACTCTAAAGATGCTCAGAATCAAAATTCCTATCTGAGTTAGACTCTTGGCTATGCTTTGCCTCCTCTCTATCCTCCACTTATAATTTATTTGCTTATTGGCCAGTAAGGCAGGGCCCTATTCAGCATAGCTAGAGACAGGCACAATTCCACATTTCTGAGGTTCCCCGATTTTTTTTTTGAAAGGAGGGAGCTTGCTCCCCTGAGCTCTCAGTGGGCTTCACGGCAGTTAGGCCGAGGATCTGGCCCACCGTTTCGACCAAAAGAATATACTCAATAAACAATACTCGTACTTCCTCCAAAGCACCTTTTATCACAGTACCTCAAGGCATTTTACATATACTAAACCTCATGACACCTGTATGAGTTAAGAATTGTTATCCATATTTTACATCGGAGTGAATTGTGGTACAGAGAGGTTAAGTGGCCTGCACAATAAATGAGTGATAGAGCCTGTGCGATAAAACAAGAATCCTAAGGCCCAGTGAGCTGCTCTAACCAATAGGGCACAGTCCCTCCCACTGAAAGCACTGGAGCAAGGTGCTTTGCAGCACAACTGCTACATTGCCTGTAGGTTTATTTTAAAAGATTATTAACTTCCAACTGCATTCAGCCTAATTTCCTTTGTGCAATAATTTGTTTAATTGTAGAAATCCTTGTTTGTTGTTGCAGATCACAAACCCAACTTGGAGGATAAATTAAAATGACAGCTACATGGGGCGTTCGGAATTTCACTGTCTGATTTAGCTGACGTGACGCAGACACAAATATTTAAATCCAACCAAGGAAACAAACAGGCTCGTTTCCAAGCAGTTCCAGCTGGAATGAAAGGGGGGAAAAGTCTTTTGCCAGAAAAGATGCTCCAAAATTAGCACGACACTCCTTGAGGGCACACAGCATCAGCTAACTGCAGTTTCAGAGTTGGCAAGGCTTACTGGATTCGAAGGGGATTAATTTTATAGTAAGTTGTTGTTGTTGGGTTTGGGGGGGGGGGGGGGGGAGAAATCCCTCACTCTTGTCCTGAACTATTTTGCTGTGTCGAGACTTAACTCTCCCTTGCACAAATCCTATGCCACACTGGAGAGTAACAGGTAAGTGTCAAATCTGTTAAAGAAGAAGTGCTGGGACTCTAAGTGCTTCTTGTGGTACTCCGGAACATAAGAACGGCCCTACTAGGGTGACCAGACAGCAAGTGTGAAAAATCAGGATGGGGGGGTGAGGGGTAATAGGAGCCTATATATGAAAAAGGCCCAAAAATCAGGACTGTCCCTATAAAATCGGGACATCTGGTCACCCTAGGCCCTACTGGGTCAGACTCCTGTCTACCGACAGTGACCAATACCAGGTGCCCCAGAGGGAGTGAACAGAACAGGTAATCATCAAGGGATCCATCCCCTATCGCTCATTCCCAACTTCTGGCAAACAGGAAGGAGGAAAGGAGAGCTGATAGGGGAAGGGGAATAGAGGAAAAAGGAAGGGAATTTCTGACAGACTCAGACAGCATTAGGTTAATTCACTGTTTGTACCAGATATGTAGGTACATTCACTCAAGCTACGTCTTCACTGCAAAAAAAAAAAGGAGAGTGTATTTTTGGCTTGAGATAGCTAAATCCTAGTTGAGACAAGGCATAGGTAGTTTTTATAGTTGGACTCAACCCTACCCTGGAGTTTAATTTTTACCTTGATGTAGCTAATCGAGGTAAAAACTCCACTGAGATTTTTACAGCAAGATAGCTATCTTGATGTAAAGACACACCTGTTTTTTTGCAGTGAAGGCACAGCCTACACGTAACAGGCTGCCACTTCGCCCTTCATAATTCTGTGGATCCCACGCTGTATTTTTTTTGAGGGGGTGTTAAACTTTGAAAAAAAAATAGTTGCAAACAATAATTATGCATAGATACCTGGCAAAAAGCCAAAAGGGTGGCCAAGGGGGCTTGTGGGGAACATATATTCCTGATTCTACATCTGACATTGAAAGCACTATCTAGGGTGACCAGATGTCCTGATTTTATAGGGGCAATCCTAATATTCGGGGCTTTTTCTTATATTGGTGCCTATTACCCCCACCTAGGGTGACCAGATGTCCCGATTTTATAGGGACAGTCCCGATTTTTGGGTCTTTTTCTTATATAGGCTCCTATTACCCCCCACTCCCGTCCCGGTTTTTCACATTTGCTGTCTGGTCACCCTACCCCCACCCCATCCTGATTTTTCATACTTTCTATCTGGTCCCCCTAGCACTACCAAATGGGGAGTTTCGGGACACCGCCGGATTGAAGGTGGCCCCAAATTTAGGTTCCGGGGCCTTTAAAATTCAAATGCCATCGGTATTTCATTTGTAGGTAACCAGTCCCGGGGAACCTGAAACCCCCACCTTACCCTGCTGCCTTAGGACAGGAAACTGAAAAGTGAAACTGACCCGTTTCTTTTCCTTATGAAAAGCGAAAACTAAACTGGGTTGGAATGATCTCTTTAGTAATTATTCTTATTTTTCAATCTGAGATTTTGCAGAGAGCTGCCCCCCCGCTTAGGGTGACCAGATGTCCCGATTTTATAGGGACAGTCCCGATTTTTGGGTCTTTTTTTTTATATAGGCTCCTATTACCCCCCAACCCCGACCCGATTTTTCACACTTGCTGTCTGGTCACCCTACCCCCGCTCAGTGCCCGAAAGCAAAGGCACGTCCCGCTCTCCGGGGGCTCCTTCCCCGCATTACAGCCGCCACCCACCCGCCAGAGAGGCAGCCGCTGCTCCCCCTCCCCCGGCGGCTACACAAGCCGCAGCGGCTCGGCAGCTCCGCCCTCGCTCCGTGCAGCTCACGCCGCCCGCCTGGGCGGGCCGCCCCGGTGACGTCCGCGGGCGGGCGGGCGTTCGCCATGTGCTCGCTGCACACGTGGATGCGGGGAGGGGGAAGGGAGCGGGCGGGCTGGTGCGGTCACCGTGACCTTCACCGCCATCGCGAGGACGCTGCACCCTGGGGTGTGTGCACGGCCCGAAGCCTGGCTCCACCGCCCCGCCCCGGCGAGCCGGCATTGGCTGCCCTGGAGACTGGCAGGCGTTTACACGCCCCGATCCAGCCGCTCCGACTCGGAAATGCGGCTCCGACAGTCTGCGTGTCCGCGCAGGCTCCTGGCTAAGGCACTAAACTGGGGAGATCTGGGTTCCCACTCTTTGCCGCCCCCCTAGTAGGTCATTCAACTGAACCCCTGACATCCAAGAATCCACCAGAGATTTGATCTAATCCATCTGCTCTGCCTCGCCCCCTGGGATGGTGGGGAGAGACAAAAGGGAGGTGGGTGTAAAACTGATGTGTGCGTTTATGGAAGAATAGCGGAAAGGGGGGTTTTCAGTCAAGCAGGAGGATGTGATGAGGTGGCCTGCTCAGGCCACGTTAAAAGGGACGTGTCATGATTCACCAGGGCAGCACACCAGAGGCAGTACTGGATCAGAAATAATGAACATGCCCCATGGTGGGATGGGGGCGCCTGGAGCTGCAGGTGTGACGTCGTTATCTTGAAGGCTCCCAAAAAGATTTACAGAGAGAATCAAGCATTGTGGCCCATCTCTGAGCTACTTAACAGGGCACAGAAACACCCCATAGCCCTTTAGGAGAGGAAATCAAAACTGTATCCAGCTGAAACTGAAGAAGTGGTGCATCTAGCTCCCTAACACGACAGTAGGCACCCATATGCAGCAAGAATAACAGAGCTGAAATTCAGTCAGCAGGTGGTAGGAGGAATTTTACAACGGAACAGTCATGGGGATTTTGGGAGGGGAAATCACCCTGATCACACTTCTCTGCGCTTTTTTATGAAAAAGGCCTTCGGATCTTTAATGATTACAAGTTGCTGGGGCCTCGGCTCACGCCTCACCCTGAAGAAGGGCTGGCCAGCAGTCCCCTGACACTATGCTGGAATTCAGGTTCACTATTGACTCAGCATGAAAAAAGTGCCACCTACTGAATCACCAATATCACTTCCCAGGACACCAAAGTGATCTTGGGGTTTCCCATCCAAGTACTGATCTGGCCTGACCTGGTTTAGCTTGTGAGATCTGCCAGGATCATAGCATGAAGTCCTAGTACGTGGGGAGTCATACAGTACAAATTAGCAGTACTATTCCTGTCTCAGCCTTGAAGCCCAGCACAAGACTCAGACGTGGCAAGAACAGGCCACTGCACTGGTGTTCAGAGGTAATGATCAAAGTGAGGGGGCCTGTACTGATTCCCCTTCTGCAGCAAATTCATCAATGGCATAAGCAGGTGTTGCTCCACTTTTGCCAAAGAATCACACACATTTATGACAACTTCAAATTGGGTCCCCTACATTTATAACGAATCAGCTCCACACACTGTCTGCTTAGTGCAAACACCAATTAATTAGCTTCACTTCCTCATCGCCCTGGGTAGGGCTAGCAGGCGCAGCCCTACCCAGGAATGGAGAGAAATGCATTACTAACTACCGTGATGTTTCAGAGGCAGGATTGTTGGGGTATCTTTCTGCTCTACTGGTCTTGTCCTGGGGATTGAAATGGCAGGAAGAAAGAGACGTAAGGGCTACCTGGGGGGGGGGGGGGGGGGCAGCATATTATTGCCCAAATGTGACTACATTAAATCTTTTACATAAAGATAGACAGACTGTCAGCTTCCAACTAGCCCTGCTGAATCCATCCACTGTAAAACATTTTCTTATGACCAGCATGGCAAGATCTTAATTGGTAGTGACATCTGAATCTGACTGTAGAGGTGTTTTTCAAAAGGAAAGCACAGAACTGCCCATCTTCCACTTCTTACCACAAAACTTCAAAATAGCTTATCGCAATTATTCACCAGACAATAAGAGCAGCCTAACCAGTCCTGTTAGCAACAGGACTGCATTGATGAAATTGCAACGGCAATCAGGCTTGGCCCTCTGGTCCTTATTCCTCAGCCAGGCCCAAATCCTGTCCCTTTGCATGAACGCCAAGTGCACCAATCCAGTGGGAGTTCGCCTCCCTCCCCCCACCTCCCCGTCACAATGCTACAACAAGCCACAAAAGCATCTACAACCAGTATGCACCCACTATCTGCAGATGCACCTGCCCCCAACCCTGTCCCCTGGCCTGCGTTACCATCAATGTAGTCCCCACGGTGCATAGCTCCACAGTGGGCAGGCGGGTAGACATCCACACCCCATAACCTTCCCAACCTTGCACAGTGAAACTGAAACAGTTCAGTTACCTGTAGGGCCTCGTGTGAGCAGAGCGCAGGTAGGACAGGATCTGGACAATCCTCCACTGATGCCAATGGCCTAACTGTTTTGATGGGAAAAGTCCAGAGCCCTCATTCTCTGGACTCGTCAAAGCCCATTGTTCAGATGGGTTTGTGAAGATCTTCATGACAATCTCTGACACCAGTGCATTGCACTTTTGAGAGGAAATCTCCCCAGTTTTGTTTCTTAGTGCTTTCTCTTGTTGTGAACCCTGGGATGTATGGGGCCAGAAGCTCCCCTGAGCTTACCCACTGCATTTGGATTTATGCAGATTGCCATCCAGGCTATCTCCTACAGAAGGTTCACTGAGGGTGTTGCAAAATGCCATTATGAGGTTATCACAGGTACTGTGGGCTGGTTGAAACACTGGATATATTTCAGAGGCAAGACTGAAACTGGAGAGGCTTCAAATATTGGTGGCTTCCTATTTAACAACTCTTAACACCTGGCTTGGTCAGCTGCCCAGTTATGTTTTCTTTCCCCATGCTGCACAATTCTCCCAGTCTGGCCGAAACCTACCAAGGACTTCACTAGAGGAAAGCTGATGAGATCACCCTTGGAGCAGAAGGGGAAGAGGAAGCTGCTGCGTTGCTTTCTTACCCTTTCACCTTCTCTTTTTTCTTTACTTATAACTTCCAAGACAAGAAGTGGCTTTTACAATAGGAAGAAATGAACAGCAGGCACCTGAAAGCTCTGACACCACAATGTGGTCGTTGTGAACTTAACGGAAGGATGAATGGGGATAATTATACAAAGATTTGCTTTAGTTTGGAGCCATTTTTGTAATAGCCTGGCATCAAAACGGCCTGGATTTCTGCATTTGTCACTTGACTGAATGGCTAGGTATGCTGCAACTATATACTACCTTGACATGACTTTCAGTTCCAATCGGTGGGCGTACAGATGAGTGCATAGGCATGTGTTTTTCTCCAGGCCCCCCCAAAACAGTACACCGCTCCCAAGACATTTTTCAAAAGCAACTGGGCAGCTGTAAACCCAGCATCACATTAGTTTCATTTGCCACTCAGGTCTGCACAAATAATGACTGGCCTCCTAAGTGAAGAATGGATGAGCAAAGGAGAGGCACTTCAGAGATAAAACTGAAGCAGATACCACATGGTGAAAACTCATGGGAAGCGGGCTGCTCTTCTGCGTCAACAGCCACGTTTTGGACTGTCCTAAACGCAGATTATGCGTCCTAGGCACTTAAGGACACGACCACGTATTTCATTAACTGAATGGAAACATTTATCCTCCTCTTACAAACAGCTCCATCATCAGGAAAACGCTCTGTTATAATTAGTGCAAGAGCTTAAATCTTAGCAATTTACAGATCTGATTGCACATTTGTTTACAGTGTGGTGCTGCAGTCTGCACTGTTCCTAACCCTCAAGGCATTTTACGATGGATCCAGACTACAGAGACAGAGAGAACCAGTCATTCCCAATGACATCCTCAGGAGAATTTTAAGTTGCATTCCAGAGGCACAGCATAGAAATTCTGCTTGTGAACAGTCTGCCTGGGGCTAGATCTGCACTTGTATCAATATTCACAGAGTGTCAGCTAACAATGCCAGAGACGTCTCTGTTCGTGACATCGTGACTCCGGACTCGACTCCCAGATGTGAGAGTAGGCGATCAGCTCTCTCTGTCTCCGTTAGCGCGAATGGAAGCTCAGCTCCTTACTGACAGCAACCTGCTTTGGAAATCAGACGAAAGGCTCACGACTTTTCCGGTGCCCATTAGCTGCAAAACAGCTGCGTCTCCAGAAATGACCTTTCTCGGGAACACGGCTCTGCTCCTTTTGTTTACACAGCCTTTAGGTGCTGGTTCCCATTGACATTTGGCGGGCTTCCACACCCCCAAACCTCCCCCACTGAAGGCAGCTCTCCTGGCAAACCACAAACAAACAAACAAACAAACAATTGAGCAAAGCTGATAAGAAAGCCAAGGGATGAGTCATGGTCTCATCCTGAGAGTTGGCGAGTAATTGCTGGGCACTTAGATCTCCAGGTGAAATCACTGGGAGCTGTGGGTGCTGAGCACCTCTGAAAGTCAGCAGTAAGATACCACATGTACAGATATTTAGGAAACACCCATCTTAAATAACAAAGCTAGTTTTAACTCATGCTCACGGTAACGTTCCAATCACAGAGCACCGTGTTGGGAATTCCTTTTTAACCACTCTGACAAACGTTAAAGAAGGAAAAGGTGTTGGGTATCTACAGAGCAATGCATATGAACAAGGCGTCCGGCCTTCACCACTGACAGGGCCACACTTAGCTATAGATAATCACGAAAAACTTGTGCACCGATTTCAACAAGAGTCGGGCCTCCTTACACGAGGGCTGAATTTTATCCTTAATCTCTCATTGACGACTCCTGCATTACAACCACTCTTAGCTTCCAGGCCCGTAGCTCAAGATTCCTGCCATAGAGCACATCATATATTCATATATACTCTTTCCCCCCACAAATTTTAGAGAAATTCAAAACCGTCACAAAAATGACTAATGTTTTAGGTACCCAGGGAGAAAAATGCACGAGGGGTGCAGAGGACCAGCGCCTGGGTTATAGACCACTTACGTCCCTTTTGAAGCCCCGTAAAATCAGGTTTAAGTGCTACACAATCCTCCGGGTGGCCCACTGCACCAGAGTGAAATATGATCCAAAATGGATTGCTCTCATGGGCATGAATTACTTCTGGTTAACTAGTTTCTGACAACAGGAGTTTGGATTACACAAGGTAGTCCTAGCAGATCCAAAGATGCTGAAAATTTTGCAAGTTACGAATGACAACTATCAATTAAGGAGACTTTCCCTGTTCCTTTTACCTTTGTAAGCATTGAAACCAAAAGAATTCAACCAAAGATGAAAACAATAAACTTTATAAAAACGTAATACTGGATTTTTGCTCCATCAAGTAAAGCATTCTCGAATCCACAACCAGGAGTAACAATCAGTTGCAAGAAGGCCATACCTGGATGTATCGCAAGGCACTCCTTAGAACGCTGAGGTTTGAGGTCTTCTTGTCATCGACACTGGGGATGTTGCGTTTTAACGTCTCAAAGCATTCTTTCAAATGTGCACGTCTGAAGAAACAACAGGAGTTGCACGTCAGTTTGAAGGACCATAAACCAAAAAGGTGATTTGATTGAGGATTAGGATTTAATTTGGGGCCCGATCCAGCAAAGCATTTAAACCGGTGAGTTGCAGTCAGCGGGATTACTTGCACTCTTAAAACTGAGCCAGCGTGTTCCAGTGGGTAGATCACTGGATTGGAGCGTATGAGACCGGGATGCTATTCCCAATTATGCCAATGAAGTGTTGTGTGATCCTAGGTAAATCCTGTCAACTCTTTGTGCCTCTGTTTTCCCTCTCACCACTTACCTATTTAGATTGTAAGACCTTTGGGACAGGGATTGTTTCTTACTATTTATTTGCAGTACAGTGGGGCCCTGATCTCAGGTGAGGCCTCTAAGTACTTCTTTAATACAATGATAAGCAACAATAATAATATGCATGTGCTGATGTGCTTTGCTGGATTAGGGCTTTGCAAGGTTATTGTAATGCAATTAGGTAGTAAGCAAAACATATTAGGAAGCAACAGAGACAAAAGTCAGCTAAAAGGAAGCCGGGTAATATAGGATTAATTAAAGTCGCTACAAATTTCGTTCAAGTCTTTCTAGAAAAACGAGTATTTATAGACTACAAGCAAAGGAAAGGGTGTTACAATAAACAAAAATCTGGCTTTCTACGCACCTGTTCTTCTCCAATTTATTATGTACTTCCCTGGTCCCAACCCTGCAACCCAAACAGAACAAAGATAAACTCAGTGTCAGGTTTAGAACTATGTCCATTCAGCTTGAGCTTTCAGCAGTGTGTGCATCTGAGATATAGGGGGAGATTGTAAAGAACGTTTGAAAAGTGTTCAGAAATTAGAAGTATTTATAATGTATTATTTGTAAATATAGTATAGACCTATTATATATATGATCTATACTATATATGTAAATAATATACTATAAACACACACATATATCTCATACACATACACAATATATAATGTATATACTGTATACTAGGTAGATATAGGTTCCAGTTAGTATATTAGGTATATACATTAAAGAGGGGACAAGATGCAAAGCTCAGAGGTATTTACATTAGTGTGAATTTTGGGTATGTATACAGCACTAATCACTATAGTGATATATCCAAGCTTTGACAGAGTATTTGGAGCCAGACTTCAGGCCCATTTCTAATCCATGCCCACCCACCAGTCGGAGTGGGAGTTCTGCAATTATAAACTAAAACATATGGTACTTGGCAGGCGTACTTTAAAGCTTTTCGTTTTCTGCTGTAACTGAAATAATGTAACCAAATATAAATATGAAATAATATAATCAAGGAAAACAGAATTCTCCAGTCACTGTCCAACAAAGACAGTAAGGGGCCAGGTGCTCCAGATTTTTATAAAAACAGAGAAAAACTTCTTTCAGAATGAATTCACAAATGTCACCTCCACCTCACTACAACTTAGCTCAGGTGTTCAGATTCTATGGTATATTATTAGACGGGGAGAGAGCTCTAGTATCGTCCATAAAGTCTCTACAAAATGATTTACCTTTAATTAAAAATATGCTGCAAGTGGGGTCATTTTTTAAATAAGAGCTAAAACTATTCAATCAATTAAAAATAAATAGCCAAGGGCCTTTTCCCATGAAACGTTTATGAGCTGAATAAAACATCTCTCCATATACGTGTGTCTGGACAAGCAGCTCTGGAGAGACAACAGCACAGACCATGAGGTGTCTGACCCACATGCATTAAACAGGGTAGCATTTACAAGGTGGCTTGCTCAGCGTATGGTACAGGCTCTTAGATCCAGGCACGCCTGGTATGGAGTGCAAAACTTAATAGTCCTGTTGCCCTGGAAACAAGCACATCATGTTTGAAGCCAAATTGTCAAGTGTGTTGCACATTGTTAGAACCCTCCAGGAATAATGGGTGCAAGTCTGGAGATGGCTGCTTACAACAAGCAGAGTCCTACAGACTGACCCAGGGACTGGGGCTTTGGTGATCCGTTTTGAAGCAGCACTTTTCCCGTTCCACAAAAACAGAGCTAGTTCTACAAAACAGAAAGAAACACTTAGGGCCTGTTCCCAAAAATCAGGCACCCAATTGCTCACTTATTAAGGAAGCGTAATCACTGGAATTGCATAGACTATGGACTTGCATGAACACAAAGGGCCAGTTACGTGTCTAACTAGCCATCTGTACGAGCAATCTCTTTTTCACCAGCAATCCTGGTAGCAACTGGCATTTTTGATAATCAAGCGGTAAAGATCATAACCTTTCTAGCTGGAATTATAATCATATTTTGAGGAGAAAAAATGCCATCCTCTTCACAGCTTCCTGTTTAGACTCTTTTCTGTCCCTCTTCCCAGGAAAGCAGGTAGAGGACAGACACCTCTGATCCCCAAAAGACACTATGGATCCTTTAATCTTCTCTTACACCTTATAGCCCTCCCCTGCTCTCAAGGCACCATTATCCTTTGGCTGCGGAGAACAAGATGAGATTCCCCCTTGGCAGAGAGTCAATATCACTCCTTAGTCAGCCAAGGGCTGGAGGATATTCTTCAGCAATGCCAGGCACCCTCTCTCCACAAATGAGCAGAATTCACAGCCCTCCATTCTTGTTGTTTTACCAGTCGCATTAGAGCAATGCTGAGAACTAATGCAGAGGGGACTGGCGAGCATAGGATGTAAACAATGGACTATGAAGCTTTGAACCTCTTGACTAGAGAGGTACAAATCCAGCTCAGTTTGGTAATGAGCAAAAGACAATGCCACTTTTCGTTGCTTGGTACCAACCCAGTTCTTGGTGAACAGCCATGCACACCAAAAAGGCCAGCATCACATCTGGCATCCTTGTTTTCAGCAGAGGCATGGAAGGCTGAATGGACAATAGGGACTGAATGCCGTCACTACCCCTTAAAGGTAAAAGGGTCTCCAGGCCAGGATTGTATAATTTTGTCTCAACAAGGTTCCCCTTTAATTCTTGAACTAAGATGCCAACCACAAAGACCTCATCCACCAGAGCTAAATGTGAGCATGTTTGCTCTGTTACTTTCTGCACATCAGAGCCAGGGCATTCCTTCTCTGTGAAGGACGGTGCCCGTGTGCTCACCTGTCATTTAATTTAGAATTTAAAATGATCATTGCACAAAGAAATAATTACGATGCTGTCTGCACTGGGATACTGTAATGACACGTTTAAACAGAGTTGTTGCTAACAGGGTCCCTGCATGGTTTCCCTGGCCATCAGGGACAGGTTTTTTGCCTGAGCACTGTTCCAGATCAGAGAGGTAGTCTAGCGAACTGTTATATAATGTAGTGCGGGGGTCAGACAAAAACCTGCGTTCTGGTCAGAGAAAGCCAAGCTAAAATCCCACCGCCAACAAATGTATTCAAACGCTCATGGCGTCTGCATGGTTGTGATCTGACTGTGGACAGGGTTGGAGAACCCTCCACAAAGCAGCGGTGTCTCTGGTTTGATGCAGTATTCAAAGATCCCATTCCTCCTCCATTTCCTTTCCCCCACAAGCTCTCCAAAGATCCTACATTGCGGCAACATGACGCATTTGTACAACGGTTTCTGGGGACTCACCCTCCAGGTCTCTTCTTCTGCTCATTTGGTTTGGCATCTTCTGCCGGGGCCAGCTTAAGAGCATTGAGCTGCTGAGGCGGTGCCTGGTGCTGCTGCAGAGGTTGATGTGGTTGAGGCTGGGGCTGTATTGGCTGCTGAACCAGGTGATGCTGAGAGATGGCCAGTACTGGAGCTGCATACTGCGGTAACTGCTTGGGGCTACCTGAAGGGGGCGTAGCAGCCTTGCCGTCTGGAAGAAGTGGGCCAGATGGTCTCTGTATAACAGGTGCAACTGATGACACTTCCTTGCTGATGCTGGGAGTGCTTATGAGAGGCTGGTGGCGTTGTATGAGCGGAGGGGACAGAGTGGTTTGGGCTGCTTGCTGAGGTGAGCTAGTGACCACAGGGATGGGAATGACTGATATGGGGGCTGCTAGGGGTGGCGGCAGAGGAGGAGGAGGAGCTGGTGCAGGGGGAGAGATGGGCACTGCTGGGATTTCGTTCCTTGGGTCCTCTGGGTGAAAGGCATTGTTAACCTTTTGTACGCTGGCCTTCTTCTGCTCCTGTTCTCTTTCTAGGCGGAGCTTTTCGTGCTTTTCATTTTCTTCTGTAAAAGAAAACAAAAAGCGCCAACAGTGAAGCACTTTTCCCTGACACCGTATTTTCCATCTTTAGGTCTTTTTACAAAATTGGTAAGTATCAGTATCCCCCCACCCGCTTTTCCTGATGGGGAAACTGAGGCCCAGGGAGATGAAATGGCTTGCCCGGGGCCATGCAGTATGTCAGTGCAGAGTAAGGAATAGAGGTTAGGTCTCTTGATTCCCAGTTCTGCAATCTAGCCACTGGATCATGCTTCTCTCTCCCTACATTTCCCCTTTATTCAAGCATAGATTATTAAAATACAACATGAGCTGCCTTCAGAACCAGACCTTCAGCACAAGAAACTGAAGGGACTGCTTGCTAACCCTCGATTTTTAGGGGCCTGCACACATTCAACAACAAATCAACCAGCCTGCTCTCCCCAGCAGCAGTGAGACCAGGCATTCTGGCAGAAACAGGGTTCAAAAAAGAACTAGATAAGTTCATGGAGGATAGGTCCATCAATGGCTATTAACCAGGATGGGCAGGGATGGTGTCCCTAGCTTCTGTTTGCCAGAAGCTGGGAATGGGCGACAGGGGATGGATCACTTGATCATTACCTGTTCTGTTCATTCCCTCCGGGGCACCTGGCAGTGGCCACTGACAGAAGACAGGATACTGGGCTAGATGGACCTTTGTTTGCTCTAACCCAGTCTGGCTGCTCTTATGTTCTTAAAAGACACATACCACTAGATAATCCTTCTCCTACTGTCTCAAGCAGTGGGACTGCAAATGTCCTGGCCCAATTCCTCTTCCCAAAATTTGACACCCTCCTCCCCCTCCCCGCCAAACTGGAAGGCTGGGCCTGACTGCCTTTATTGTTACACAGAACTTCCCATACCAGACAAGACCAACAGACCATAAAGATTGGCATCTTGCCTCGGGTAGTGGCCTGATCCCTGGTTCTTCATAGGATGATAAAAACCCTTTCACAACAGGTCTAGCTAGTTGTGCAATAACGTATATATTGGCTGGGACAGAGAATACCTTTTGGCCCCCGTAGCTATTATCTTATACCCTGAACTAAAGACAGGTCCAAAGCAAAACCTCAGATCTAAATACCTCTGAACGAACCCTGGTTGCAAATCTGGAGTCTTGGCATTAATAAACATGAAGCACATTTATTTTAACCCCTTGCCTCCCAGAAGCTTGTTCTTAACATTTCATCATGAGAAAAAAAACAAAACAAGGAAACTTAAGAAAAGAGAAGCCCTGGTCCTTGCCTCCATATGACGTCACACAATTTTAAGTAGGCCCTTTGCACTGAGCCCTCAAAACAGTGCATTTCTAGAGAACCCTTTCCCCGGTGTGTTTATCCTCCAAGCTCTGTATGCCTATATACTTCTAGAAAGAAACTGCTGTAGCTTCATTTACAGCAGCAGAATTCAATCCACAGCACATCTGTCCAATTCTTCCTTTTTCATTTATAAATAGGCAAAGGGGCTGTTGAATGTCTTTAAAAGGACCCCATCCTGCAACTGTTAAAGCTGCAATGATGAACTCCTATGGATTTCAATGGGTGCAGGATCAGGCCCAGAGACAGCAGAGGGTATCCAGCATAAAAAAAATAATTTCAGCCTCATCTCCCTAAGGACATCCTGTATATGAGAGACAGGCAACCCCTACAGACTCAGGCACGCCTCTCTTCGAATTCACACAGATGTGATCCAGCACATTCAAAGACTGTGTAATATCAACAGTGGGCATGTGGTTCAAATTGCTCTCCCTGGAGTGAGTTCAGGACAGAATGGATTTGTTGGGCTGGAGAACCTTCTGATTTACAGCTGTGTGAGGGTGTGATCCAGCAACACTGAAGTCAATGGCAGGTTGGCTACTGACTTCAATGGGAGCTGCATAAAGCCCTCAGTGAGGAGGAATTCAACTGAAACCCACAGACTGATGTGAAACTGTCCAGAGAAGAGCATAAGGCTCATAAACTACACTTCTTTGCCATTGTGCATTATAGTCGGCCCTTTAACTTAACTTGGACATGCGTGTGGCCATGTGTTTTGACAACACCAGACAAAATGTGTGTGTCCTGACTGGCAAAATAAACCTCATGAAACACATTCCAGGTCTCTGGCTTTCATAGTGCAAATACGGCACAACTGAAATTTATTTATACAAACAGATTGACTTGGCATCTCGACACCTCCCAGCTTTAAATCAAACATCTAGAAAACCAACTCACTCCTTTGAAACGGGCAGATAATCCACCGCCCTCAAGTCTTCATGAGTGATTGCAGTCACGAATCTGGTCCATTGACTGCATCTGTGTACCAGTGACCCCTCCTCCCTCTTAATGATCTACAAATACTTAAAAGCAGCAAAGAGTCCTGTGGCGCCTTATAGACTAACAGACATATTGGAGCATGAGCTTTTGTGGGTGAATACCCGCTTCTTCGGATGCAATCTGACGAAGTGGGTATTCACGCACGAAAGCTCATGCTCCAATACGTCTGTTAGTCTATAAGGTGCCACAGGACTCTGCTGCTTTTACAGATCCAGACTAACACAGCTACCCCTCTGATACACTACAAATACTTAGGAACAAAGGAATTACCAGGCTGTATCAGAGCAGTGATACATATATTCTGCTATCCTGTCTCTGACAGTGGCCGGTACCAAATACTTCAGAGGAAGATGCAAGAAACATCCACAATTGTCAAACACAACTGTCCAAGGAGAAACTAGCGGTTGGCTTGTACTATGAAGCACGAGGCCTTGTATGTATGTAAGATGTCTGACTCAATGAAGATATTTACACTGCACATCAGGAGCCCCATTTTTTTACTACTTTCCCCAAAACAGCAGCGTCAAAACAGGATGGATATAAAGGAGGTTCATAATCCCAGAAAATGGGGATTTTGAGCAAGTGGAATTTGAGCACTTGCTTATTCTAGCAGGGTTGGCATCTTCACCTCCTGACGCTAGACATGATAATCTCTGTACTACAGGAGCAGTGTGGTCCAAGGGAGTGGGCTCTGGACTACGAGTCAGAAAACCTCGGTTCTATTCCTGGCTCTGACACTGATTTGCTGTATGACCTTGGGCAAGATGCTTCTCCTGTCTAGGTCTCTGTTTAGACTGGGACCATCTCTCATTATCTGTGTGTACAGAGTCTACTACAATGGGTCCCTGCTCTCAGCTGGGGCCTCTAGGGGCTACCACGATATAAATAATGTAATACGTGCCATTGATGTAATTCCACTGAAGCATTTTAGTTACTGCGGATTCTAAAACAGAGCAGAATTTGGCCCTGCGTCAGTAATGAACCCCAAACATCTAATACTGGTCTTCATCCACCATAAAAATCCATACATCACATCGCTCGCTTTATTTAAAATGTAATGCAATTCCTCTATTGTCCACCTAGTCCTTTGATGACTCCTATCCCCATAGTACATTGGCCAGCACTGAACGTGGGAAGAGTAGTCAAATTAAACAAAAACAGAAACCCACATCAACCTACATTTAATAGGGGATTTCCCTTTTGTAAGAGAGACAAACACCACTGATAAAACTATTCCCCTTAGGGAATAACTAAATAAAAGTTAAACAAAACAAAAAACAAAGCCCCCAAACCAAGCAATCTTCCAACACACACAGCTAAACAATCCTTTTCACATACACAAAGCTGAAAGCTCAGTTCCACTTCATGGCCGTTTTCCTCCGTTAAAAACAAAAGCTTTTTGCATTAGTTAAGTTGCTTAGTGGGGCAAGTGGGGAAGGAGGTGGGGGAATAAAATATTCTTCCAGATTCTGAAAGAACATTTGTCCCGTTCCAACATGCATGCTCGCTGTCCGACATGATACAGGATATTTCCTCCCACCAACCCACTCACAGAAAAGTATTCAGGCCCAATTCTGCGCTCAGATAAACCGGCACAGACCTGCTTTAGAATCAACCAGGCTTGCAGTAGAGTAACTGAAAGCAGACTTTGGCCCAGTGCATGTCAGGGAGGGGATACAAAACTCAGAAGGAAGAGTATCTGCAGCAGGCAGTGTAAAATATGCAAAGAGCAAATTCCAGCTGAGGGCAGCTCAGCGTGGTTCCTACCGGCTGAGGCAGAGGAGGGAAAGAAGCCTCCCTTTTACTCCTCTATTACAGCTGCTGCCTACAAATGTTGAGAATCCTGGTTCATTTCTCAGCAGCAGTTATAAGCAAAGCATAAACCCAGTGGGACCACAGACTGGTCCAAGGACTTGGTGGTTCAGTACACTCCAGCATCTGGAGCAGGAGTTCTCAAACTGGGGGTCATGACCCCTCTGGGGGTAGCAAGGTTATTACGTGGGGGGGTCGCAAGCCTCCACCCCAAGACCCGCTTCGCCTCCATCATCTATAATAGTGCTAAATATAAAAAAGTGTTTTTAATGTATAAGGGGGGGTTGCACTCAGAGGTTTTGCTGCGTCACCAATAGAAAACTTTGAGAACCACTGATCTAGAAAAACTGAAGGCAACATTTGGATCATGCTCAAAAACTAGGACTAGGTTTCCATCCCTTTCTGTGAGATGGGGGCACTTTGGCTGGAAAGCATGTGAAACTCAACGGCTTGGAAGGAGTTTCACATATCATCTGGACTCTCCTTAAGGTCACAGAACATTCATACGCAGCATTTGGATTCAGCCTGTTACAGAGATCAAAGTGATGAAGTTGGGATCTGGACATCCTCAAAGCAAGGGGGTGTTTGGGTGCCAACCTTGATTCTGGCCTCCTCTAATATAAGCTATATTGGGAAAATAACATTATCGACATATGTTTTTTAAAAGGAAGATGTAAGGGCAAACACCCATCAACAGAAATCCACTGATGTAAATGATTTTAAACCTGAGTTACCAACCATTTCAGACTGATTCACTTAAACCAAACAACATTAAGAACTAATAAATAAAAGCCCTTTGTTTGCAATTCTTTTGCTCCAATTTGCTGCCTGGTTTGCAGCCAGAACCAACAGGATGGCCCTGGCACAGAATGCAAAAGGAAATTCGATCCCGGTGACCTGATGACTAATTGTTTGAGCAGGTACTCCAGCATTAGAGCTGCTGGGCACTTCTGCTCACAGAGGCCAGGGGTATGTCACCAGCGCTACACTGGTGCCAGTTTTTACTGCCTGTGATGGATGGAAGGAGAACCTCTAACTAGTTGTAAGAAGTTAAATACTGGTCTGATAAACAGAAGCTCCTGGACTTACTGCAAGTCTGGTTAAGGCTGGTAAATCCTGAAACCAAATTCATCCCTGGGATAACTCAACTGAAGTCAATGATGAATGAATGTCTGTCCTGGCTCCTGGTATTTAAGTCGAGATAAAAATAGTGTAAGAGCCCAGAATGTGGCCTGCAGCTGCCCTGGTGTTGTGACCCCAACGTGAGGACAATGCTAATCAATGTACAGATCAGCGTTGTTAGTGAAAAGCATACAATGAGCAAATTTAATTCATCCAGGAAGATAAGAGTGCAGGAAAGTATGGTTACAGGCACATACTCCTGCTCAGAAATATTTATGTAAATGCATCTGCAAAGCAGGTACAGGCCTCACTCAGGCTCCCGACAAGCTGCCCATCAGGCCTTCGGCATCACAAATGCTGGGCTCTCTTGTGCTACAGGATTCATTTCAAGGATGTTTTAGCCCAAATCTGACACCAGTAGCTCAATGACCTGAGTTGTTTACAAACACAAAGGACTGAACTGGCATCTGCTCCTGAAAATGCAAAAGGGAAAATTGTGCGTTAGGGTATGTCTACACTACCCGCCGGATCGGCGGGTAGCGATCGATCTATCAGGGATCGATTTATCGCGTGTAGTGTAGACGCGATAAATCGATCCCCGATCGCTCTCCTGTCGACTGCTGAACTCCAGCTTGGCGAGAGGCAGAAGCAAGGCGATGGGGGAGCTGCAGCTGTCGATCCCGCGCCGCGAGGATGTGAAGTAAGTAATTCTAAGTCGATCTAAGATACGTCAACTTCAGCTACGCTAGTCTCGTAGCTGAAGTTGCATATCTTAGATCGATCCCCCCCAGTGTAGACCAGGCCTAAGACACCTCTCTTAATTACACCCGATATACCTCTGGGAAATAGATTCCATGGGATGGAAACAGTGCTTGTAGCTTCATCAAACCACAGGGAACTCTCTGCCCGGACTTCCTTCTCAGTTTTATACCTGTGCCTAACTGGTGAGGTACTCAGCTGCGGTATTGTGTCCAGCTCTGGACACTAGACTTAAGAAAGCAGTGAGCAAATTGGACAAAATCCAGAGGAGAGCAACAAAAACGATAAGAGACTTAGAAAACATGACCTGTGAGGAAAGGTTGAAAGAAATGGGCATGTTTAGTTTAGAGATAACAGTCTTCAAATATGTAAAACATTGTTATAAAGAAGTTGGTGAACAATCATTCTCCATGTCCACGGAGGTTAGGATAAGAAGCAATCAGCTTGGTTTGCAGCAAGGGAGATTCAGGTTAGATATTAGGAAAACTTACTAACTTTAAGGAGAGTTAAGCACTGGTTACCTAGGGAGGTTGTGGATACCCCATCATTGGAGGTTTTTAACAACAGGTCAGACAAACATTTGTCTGCCTCAATGTGAGACTAGATGACCTCTTGAACTCCCTTCCAGCCCTACATTTCTATGATTCTATGATTTTAAGAAGTCCATCTAAGAGCTCTTTAGTAGTCTGTATGACATAACTTGGGTGATCTCAAGCAACTTTTTCCCATCCGCTTCATATACCCAGATATAGAAGCAAATGGCACCCTATAGATCAGATATTACAGTCCACACACACACATAAAGGGCCACTTTCATATTAGTTCACTTACAAGCCAGTAAATGATCTCATACAAATCCAATATGTAGGACACACATGATGTTTGTGACATTCACATACAAGTCACCAGTATTTCTGGCCCACACAGATTGCTGAACAGGGGTCAACGTCCCAAAATTCACCCTCATAACTGTGACCCGCTTTTGACATTCTCAGCAGAGAGAATGTGGACCATGGTCTGAGTGGACCATGAAAGCGGAACCCCCCTCTGATCCCCAGGGTTCTCTCTAGGTCACAAAGGAGGCACACTGGAATAGGGAAACTTTCACTACCGCTGCTCAAGCTGCCTATGTTCTGTGAATAGATTTCAGTCCCTCGGGCTGAGGATTTTAGTTCAGCTGCCAACCCAACTACAGTGGCGGCACATAATAAAGGAGGACGGCAGCGTTAGCAGCAACAGAAACAGAAGAGACAGCAAATCATGTCACATGAGGATACAGGAAGCAGAGTCAACATTCTCTGACCAGTGGACGAGTACTAAAGCCTGACTGGTTCAGAAGCACACAGCAGCAGGGACTCTAACTCCGTTATATAATAATCTGCTGGGTTTAAGTCTAACGCCTCCCCTTCAACTGGCCTGGACATTTTTTCAAGCTGCAATTACAAGCACTAGTTCTGCAGACAGAGCTACCCAGGCCTCCTGCTACCGCCAGTCAGGAGCGGCCACTGTCAAGAATGCAGAAGTTCACTGAAGGAGCAGGCTGCGTGCGGTCTTTCAAGGAAACGCATTTTGCAAGACTACAATTTGATGGATCCCTGCTGTTATTAGTGCTCCTAACTGGACAGCATTCATAAATCAGACCGTCAGCATTCATAAATCAGGTGTAAAGAGCGCCTGTCTTTGCCAAATCAGTCATCTTATGCTGGAATATTGAGAGAGAACATTCCATAACTCTACCTGTAGTTAGTTATGCATTGGGCCTAATTCTCTTGGCATAAATCAGAACTTCACTGCAGTCAATGCGAAGAGAAGCAGGTCCAACATACTGACACATTTCAGTGTATATCTGAACCATCTAATACTTCAGGTAGCTGGGAACACTCAAAAATTACTCTATTAACTTGTACGTGCCACACAGAAGCTCTGGCTGATTGCACGCCGGTTTTACATCAGTGTGATTCAGTGTACTTACTCCCAATTTACACCAGATCGGTCCCCAGGTGTTTATTCTTTTTCCTCTACCTTTGAATCATGTAATTTATGTCTATTTACGTGCCTATTGGCTAGAATTTCCAAAAGCATTTAAAGGAATTAGGGCTAGATTTTTAAAGGTAAAATCCCATTGGATGTTAATGTGGTTTGGCTGCCTAACTGCCCTGGATGCCTTTGAAAATCTCGCCTTTTACTATTAACTAGAGATGATGCTCTGTTTCTTTGTGCGTAAACAGGCCCCTCCATAAAAATGTTAGTAGTGTATATTGAATACCAAGTACAATAACTGTTTATTAAACAGAGGATTCCTTTCCCGGCAGTTTGGTTGCTTCATGGGGTAGGACTGGGGAAAATGGAACAAATAAATCCGGTTGAGTTGTGCTAGAAATGGACCTTAGCTCAGCTTTTAAAGACCATCTGTATCAGTGCATCGTGGTCATTTCATGTTTCAGTGCAGCACTAACATAAGCATCTTATGTTACAGCAAACATCACCTATCCCAGCGTCCCAAGTGGACTGAAGCAATAAGCAGCTGTCTGGAGGACAATGCCACAGAGCTAAAGTTTGCTTATCAATGTTTGGGCGGGACATTGTAGCTACAAACAACTGAGTTCTGACATGAAGACATGCTTTGATTTGATCTTTCTGGTGGGAGTCCCCCTGTCGAGAATAGGAAAAGAGGACAGACTTTGACAAAGAAGGGAGGGGAGGAAGCTGGTTGTTTCACGTTAGGGTCTTAGACTTCAAAAGCAACACAATACTTTTGGTTTACCATTGTAAAATAAATAATACTCATGATGCAGCTCACGTCCTCATTCCTATACTCTACTGAGAGCACTGTTGGTTGTGTTTGGAAAATGGCAGGACAAGGCCATTACAAATAAACTACTATTGGAAGTGTGAAGACTATTTTCTGCTTTTGCAGATTGCGGAGAGAGGAGCTGAGAAGATGAGAAACCGATGACAAGAACATGCGCGGTGGGTGATGGTGGACCCAATCCCTCCCTCAAGAAGTGGTTCCCTGCTGACACAAAGGTAGATAACAGCTGGGAAGTAGGCAGTGGCACATGTGTGGGCCTGGATTCAGGTGTGAACAGGAGATGGAATGAAGTATGCATTCCTGAGTTTGGCAGTTCAGATAAAAATGACAAAACCCGACCCCAACTGCTCCCTCCCATCTCTACTGAATACACTTCTGTTTAGCTGATTTTACCTTCTTCCCCAGTTGATAGTTCAACATCCATCTCTCAAGTGTATAAGGATCATAGTAATGAGGGTCTATTAAGTCAGGATCTATTACGGTGAATAAGGCACTGCACTAGAGCTCTGCCCGGGCCTAGTTTTTAAGCCTAACCTGGACTCGAGCCCACCTGACCCAACCCATGCCCAAGAGGGTTGAGTCATTTTCCGACCTGATTTGACCCCAACCATTCACCCCTTTATTCTCCACTGAAGTGGGAATCAAGAAACCTAGATTCTATCCCTGGCTCTACCTTCAACCTGCTGCGTGGCATTGGCCAAAATCACTCCACCTCCGTTTTCCCATCAGTAACATGGGGCTAATGATATTTATCTTCCTCTTTAAAGCACTTTGAAACCGACAGATGAAATAGGAGCTAAGTATTATTAGACGGTCAAGTCCATCCACCCTAGGAAAGGCAGGATATTGTCACCTGATTTTACAGAGGCAGCTCTTAGGATCCTCAAACCCTCCACCCTAGGCACTGAGGAGCCTGATTCATGTGGGAAGAAGAGCATCCCAGTTTCAGAAAAGTACCACATCGAACAGAAGATTGATGCTGTAAAGCTGATGGAGGGTTGGGGTTTTTTTGGGGAAGGGGCGGGAATTTGTGAGCAATGAGTGATTGAGGAGGATGCTGTCTCAAAAAATTATCCTTCAATGTACCAGAGCAAAATACTAAATCTGGTCTTGGCTGGAGCCACTGGTTTGAATGGAAGGGACTTTCAAAGAAGCAAGGGCCAGGAGTAAGACACATGGGGATAAAACTACATACCTTATGGTTCTATTTGCCTTTAAAAGTTCCTATGGGCCTTTCACCTGTGACCGTTTTTATGCAGAATTATGACATACAGGCACAATCCTCACAAACTACTTTCTCCACACACAACACACGTGCACTCGGTGCTAGCTCAGCCGGAACATGCATAGCATGAGGGTGAGCGCTGACCAGCTGCACTTGGCATCTGCCTCACTTTAGGCGCACCTTGAATACCAGGGGCTATGGTTTATTTATAATACTCTCCTGGCTCTGGGGCTCACACTGTTCACTCCTTCCTCTATAAGAGATGTTAACGCCTTCCCCCCCCCCCATCTGCTTTCTAGCCTCTATCCTTTGTCTCTGTAGTCACAGATTCCAAGACCAAAAGGAACCATTGTGATCTAGACTGACCTCCAGTATAATACAAGCCATACACTTCCCCAAAATAATTTCTAGAGCATACATTTTAGAAAAATATCCACTCTTGATTTAAAAATTGTTAGTGATAGAGAATACACCATGACCCTGGTAAATTGTTCCAATGGTTAATTACTCTCACTGTTAAAAATGTACGCCTTATTTCCTATTTCCAGTTTGTCTAGCTTCAACTTCTAGCTACTTGATCATGTTTTACCTTTTTCTGCTAGACTGAAGAGCCCATTATCAAATATCTGATCCCCATGCAGGTACTTAGAGACTGTGATCAAGTCACCCCTTAACCTTTTCTTTCTAAATAGATTGAGCTCCTTGAGTCTATCACTCTAGGGCATATTTTCTAATTCTTTAATCATTCTTGTGGCTCTTCTCTGAACCTTCTCCAATTTATCAACTTTCTAGTATGATGTGGTTTGACAGATATCTCCAGTGTGGGGCTGGGCCTTCATTAACACAACAAAAATGTGCCCACAGGAAAAGTGCCAGCTGTTTTTTCTCCATCAGTGTTTCCCCAACTGTTGCTGATCCAAGTACTTCATTCCAATTCCAGGGTGCTAGCAAGATGCCCTATTCTCATGCCATATGGAGATGTGGCTACTGATACTGTATTATTCAAGTGAAAATAAATCACAATCAATATCTCAGTATTTCCAAGATGGTCTTTCATCACAAAGGATGGTAAAATGTTTCACTAGTTGTTTGTGTGCACAGTGCACTGAAATGCATCCACCTCTGGAGTGTGACACTGTCTGCCAAAGTGGTGGAAAGCTGAAATACTGGCAAAAAGGACCCGAGACAAATTCCTACTCTTAGGAATATACCTTGGTATCTTGAATGTCAGTGCAGAAGACATAGGGCTTTGGTTTATTACCAATCCATGATATCATCTCCCACCCTGGAGTCCTGCAGAAACCCTTTTGCTGAAGCTCTGTGGTGTATTTCTGGGGAACAGGAAGGGACAGAGCCGGAAGCAGCTATTTTCCACCACAGCAGCTGAACCTTAGAGAATTTCCAAGTGGGAGTCAATGCTGCTTCAGCTGTGGGAAAGGCAGCCAAGGATAAGCCACTTGCCCAAAGCCATGGAGGGAGTCGGCAGCAGAGCAAGGACTAGAACTCAAGAGATCCTGGCTCCCAGTCCTGTGCTCAGACAACACCACTCTCTAAAGGATGAAGTCAAACCTGCTGGGATTTGAATTTGTGGTTCTAGGAAGGGTAGGTATGCCTAGCTGATGCCCACCCCACAAAGCCATCCTTTCTAACACTGAGGTACTATTTGCTATTAGCAATTCAGGTGCAGAAGACTAGTCACTAGGCACTACTACCGCCAAAAAGCTTGAGTCCCTGTTTCCCCACTCAGAAGAAATATAAGCATATCTGTGTAAGCAAATCAAATCAGACTTTATGCAGACTTCTGCAGCATCAACTAAGAGAGGCTATTGGAGGTTTCACTATGACATGCTTATTTGAAGCTCTTTCGGAAAACTAAGCAACACTCATAACCCGACCTAAATGAACAGAGAAGGAAATGACTGCAAGATCCTATAAGCTGCTAAGTGAGAAGAAGGGGCACACTTAGGGCTAGTCCACACTAAGCCCCCAGTTCGAACTAAGATACACAACTTCAGCTACATGAATAATGTAGCTGAAGTCCAAGTATCTTAGTTCGAACTTAAAGGTACTTACCGCGGGTCCACACATGGCAGGCAGGCTCCACCGTCGACTCTGCCTACTCCTCTCGCGGAGCAGGATTACCGGCGTCGATGGCCGAGCACTTCCGGGATCGATTTATCACATCTAGACAAGATGCGATAAATCGATCCCAGAAGATCGATTGCTTGCCGCCGAACCAGCGGGTAAGTATAGACGTACCCTTACTTTACCGTACTTTATGGGGGATGGACAGCTTGTTGGGCAGTGCATACTTCCCCTCACCACAATCACCAATCTGCTCCTGAAACCCTAATTCAAGTCCCGTTGGTCAAGAGCTGGATCTAGTTGTCCTTATGCAGTTCTGAGTGGGGGGAAAAATAGAACGCTTCAAAGGATTTGACATCTCAAAAGAGATCAGATAAAGTGCTAGGAAACTTCCAGCTCCAGTTTCTAGGGTTTTAAGATGCACACAGTCAGCTGACATAGAATCACACTCCTGACTGGATATAGGGCCCTTACATTAAAAATCAAGGATGGGGGTGAGGTGGGAACTCAATTCAACACAGGTACAAGGGAAAATCATTTAACCTTATTCTCCCAAGGACTCTGCTAGGGAGCTCTTACCCCAGCCTGGGAGGGGAGAGTTCTAAATAAGATCCTCAGAGTGGTGTTATGTGGACCCCCAGAGTAACAGAGCCAAAGCTGGTCTTCAGGTAATAAAGAGATGCCCTTTAAGCTTAGCAGGGGTGTCTAACACAAGAGGCTTGGACAAATGAGATGTTGCTGGCCCACAGATAACATGTGAGGTTACTGGCCAGGCACAGTTGGAAGGAACTCAAATTACAACATCACACCTGGCTTCTGGATGACAGAGAAAACTCAACCCTAAGTACACTTATACTTGCGGGCCTTTGTCTCTCGAAATGGCTTCTGATGATCTGCGTGTGGACTCAGAAAGCTTCAGGGCCCTTGTTCCATCAGGTCTCCAATGCTGGCAGTTTCCCAACGCAGCAGATCTAGAGGTTTGTATATTATGCTCCCATTTTGGGGTGGGGCGTAGTGTTTTTTGTGTTATTCACATGATAGTGCCTACTTGCCAAGAGACAAAACACTCAAAGGAAAACAAAGTCAAAGGAAAGACCAGGGTTTATTTTTTCCCCCCTTTGTTAGTCATCATGACACAATTTATACAAAAGCTATAACGCCGTTGCCTTCAAAAGGTAACGCTGTATAATAACTGAGCCCCTTTCCCTGGCACACGCCAAGGGTCTGACAGTCTGAAATCGGCGGAAGGTACAACGATATAGAGAGTCCAGATGTGAAACTGTAGAACTATGGCTTCAGCAGACAGAACAACCACAAGAGGCACCTGATTTACTACTGACTGCACTGCATCATATGATGGGCCCTTAGGAGTATAATCACCAGAGTTGTTTGTAAATAGGATGTTTATTTCAATTTTTTTTCTATTGAGCATCAACTGCTTTTTTTTGAAGGAATACCCAGAAAACCAGTTTATTCTTATAAGAAGCTATTTGTCAGCTGAATGGCTTTCATGCAAAACCCCACAGCATGTTTAGAGAACATGGAATCCAGTCCCATGTTCTCTAAACAAACACTCACAGGAGGGACTGTGAACTGCAAATTGGGATGGCTTGAGATCTATCAGAAAGCCTGTAGAAACCCAATGGAACTATGTACTATTTAAATATGCAGGTCAAATGTTAACTGTAAATCTGTGCTTACTTTAATAAAGCTTATTTCAAAAGAAAACAAGAAATGACTTGATAAAACAAAAATCCTTAGCCCGTCTCACACAACTTCCAGCCAAGGATCTCAAAGCTGTAGATGAAGTAAGCCTCATGATGCTTCTGGCGGGTGGGTGAATGAATAGTTCAGTTTTAGAGATTCTGGAAGGTAAGCCACAGGCTGGTTAAGTGACTTACTCGAAGTCACATTGAGTCATGCTGGCAGCGCTGTGCGTTAACCATCTGTCTCTTTAAATGGTACATTTGTTTGGCACTATTTTACGCAACACTAAGTACAAAGCATGCAATATCAGTTTTATTAGATTCCAATAACTGAAGTACAGTACACCACAGCTTTGGTCCAAAGGCTGCAAGAGTGGGATTTTCTAAAGCAGTTAGCACTGGGCTAACTCTACTCCCACTGAAGTCAATGGGAGCACATGGAGTGCTTCTGAAATTTCCACTCTAATATTTGCAAATGAGAAGCAGCTAAGAATGTAAAGACATCTACTTATCAAAGGACAGCACACAAGCATTGGAGTCACCAGCCTTCACAGCTTTTTTGAGATCAAGGACTCCTCATAGTGCAACAAGCATCCACACTGTCTCCAAGTTCACAAGAACATCAATATTCATCTTCCTGCAAGGGTTTTTCCAGTCATTTCTAATAAACAGGATCAAAGAGGGAACAGGTGTCACACCGGGTGGTATGCCCAGGCATCTGCTTAGCAAAACAGGGCCATGTCCTCTTGTGGCACAATTAATAGCATCATTGCAACTCTTTACCTCCGTGGCCTCTTCTATCAGCGGCTCAGGCAAGCTCAAAACTTGCCTATTCCTCATGGAATTGACTTGATAAGAGCCTAATGTGCTCTGCTTCCAGCAAGGCTGACAAGAACTCGCTCCAGATCACAGTTAAAATTCTGCCATATTGTTGTTGTTTTTTTTTTTTTTTACAAGCTTGTAACTTGTTTTTATTTACAATGTGGATTTGCTGAAACAATTATACAAGAGCCAAAGCTTCAACTTCTTCAGAGATCCCACCACAGGACACACTGGTAGCTGTAGCTGTGAATCTATTCTTCATCATCAAGAGGAATCCCCAATTCCTCATCTGTCCATTTCGAAGCATCTGGGTAAGGAAAGTGACCCAGCACCGCATCCGGGTTGTGCTAGAAGTGCTACAGGATCCAGAACCACGTGAAGCTGCTGAGGAGCTCACTGTGGATCACCTGCCGGCGGGTCAGCCCCAGGAACTGCCAGTAGTGGGGCTCAATGTGCACCCCGCCCCCCGCATGCCGGAGCCCGGCCGCCCCCCTCACGTCTCTGGCGCAGAGGATGCGGACCAGGCCGCCCCTGGTGCGGCCCAGAGCATGACGCCGCCGCCACCAGCCGAGTCACCCGCCCTCAAGCAGGCTTCTGGCACTGGTTTCATGGCCAACAAGGCCAGTGTTGTTTTTCAGAGAAAAAATGCTAACCCGGAGCAGTGCACAAACCTGTTTGAATGCTTCAAGCTGTATGGCTAGGAGCAGGATATTTTCAGTAGATGGTCCTGGCCTCTAGAATTCTTTCCTCATTTGATCTGTCAGAGCCTGGACCTACCGACTTTTGTGGAAAACTGCAAGGCCTATCTATTCCCAGGCTTTCCACAAAGGGTGGATTGAATGGGGTAGCAATCCGTTGACAAGAGGGGATTTTAGTTGTGTAGTGATGGGAGAGACTTCTGAACCCTGAGCCAGATGAAGTCTCACAGGTGTATTTAAAGACTATAGAGGCTACCTAGAGTTCCAGAGAGGCATTTCTAACAAATTGGATGGATAGCTGGATGAAAGAATGAACTAAGGGGTAAAACCTAGATCTCCTGTAATGGATGATCAACTCAAACACTTTCCAACCCTATTTGAAGAGTGCTGGGAGCGGTAGGAATTTGGGTTTCATACCCACTAAACAGCAGTTTCCTAGCACAGACAAAGCCCAATACATTGACTCCTCTAGTTAATCCATAACATGGGTCTAACGGGACTCTCAGACATGCACAAAACTTCTTCCCCATACAGTCCAGGGAAACCAGGAATCCCATTAGCAACTTTAAACACAGCTGCTACTAGCATGATTTCATCTGTGCCCTGCAGAGCACCTCACAACTATGCTAACACATGGCAGGTCCATCCCTCACCTTCCAAGAGGTTATCGCCACTTTGTAGGCTTTCCCCAGGTGCCCTCAACTAAACAGTTTGCTTTTTTAAAATCAGATTCTGCTAGTCTTACGAAGAAGATTCAGGAAGCAGAAAGGGGGGAGGGGTAGCAAGCCAGGAAATTCTAGGGCGGTGCCAGGATTAACGCGAACACAGAAACATATACAGGTTATTCCTGGTTTTGTAGGGACCTGTATGTTGTATTAGGGAAAAATAAAAACAGGACACAGAAGAAATATAGCAACTTTCCTAACAAGCAGAGGAGTATGATCATGCAAGAGAGTGTGGACTCAGAAGCCAAACTGAGATGATCTCTTTCCGAATAGGTAAGAATTAGAAGAGACGGCTACCCCACTTTGACCGGGACAGTCACAGATTTTTAAGTCACTTAAAAATCCTCATTATTCACCCCACTCCCATGCGCTGCAATGTTCTAGTTCCATTATATGAACCAAGGGCACCCCTGTCCTCGAATGCTCTGTTCAACCCTGCTCCTCCCCCTTAACCCCGCGAGGAGAGAGTAGAAATAGAGGCGGTTCAGAAATGGATGATGAATACGAGAGAAATGGAAAGACTTCTGTACAAAGAGAGATTGGGCTTGTTTATTTTAGACAGAGAAATCAGAGGGGATGTGGCAAAGGTACATAAACTAACAAATGGACCAGAGACAGTAAATTGGGAACGCCGATTCACTCTGTTTCATAATACAAAAACCACGGGACTCTCGACAGAACTGAAAAGCAACAAGTTGAAAACTTATCAAAGGAAAACCTTTTGCTCTTTAAATGGACATTGTCCGGGAGTCCCTCATAAGTTGCGCGCACACACACACACACACACACACACACACACACACTTAACCTGTGCAATTCACTGAAAACACCTTAAAACACAAAGACCTCTAAGCCTTTATCCCTCAGGGCATAAACGAACCATCTTCTGCCAAAGGTTAAGAAGAAACTTCCCCTATGGGCAGATGGTTCCTAATTGTCCACTACAAGATTTCTTACACCTTCTTCTGAAGCTGCTAGTAGAGATGACTGTTTAATACGGGATATTGGACTAGATGGACTCCTTGTCTGATCTGGTAAGACAATTCCCATGTTCCTGATGGAATTATGCAGGCACTTACATGCAATTCGTTCTGGGGAATCCCAAATCCTGAACAGCAAGATTCAGACTATGCAGAATGGTAAGTCTGAAGCATTTATAGAGCCCCATGAACAAAGTGTTATGAAAACGCTATGCATGTGTGGGGGAGAGTTGGAGGCAGATGGTTTCCTTCCTTCTCTGAATTTTTCATAGCAGTCCAGCATATGCATCCATCAAACACTCATGTATAAAATACTAAGGATCGGATCTGTTGACCTCAACAAAGCTACGTCAATTCATACCAGTAGAAAGTCTGGCTCTAGGGACATATATAACTTTTCATACACTTCAGGGGCCATCCAAAATTTAAGAAATTTATCAGCACAGTATCCCTGTGAGGTAGATAAATATTATTACCCCCATTTTACAGATAGGAAAACAAACACCACTGAAGTCAAATGGGAGTTATGTCATTTGCTTCACGGGGTCAGGATTTCACCCGTAGAATTTAAATGACTTTCCCAAGGCCACACAAGGAGACAGCGGCAGAGCTAGGAGAAGAAGCCAGGAGGTTCTGATTTCTTTTCTGCTCAGCCCACTAACCAACCCCAACTCCTTAGACAACGATACAAAATACTTTCTTTTTAGTGTGTCAAATACAAATGAATTCTGAAGACAGCACCAGATTGAGAGAAGATTTAAATTCCAGCTACGCAGAGATACTCTTCTGCTCATCAGTTCACCTGTCCTGATTATCTGTACGCATGTTAACATGCTGTACAAGGTTTGCATTCATCATAAAGTTTAAAAAAAAAAAAGGTGAACACAACAGCTACTTAGTCAAGCGGTAAAGTAACAAGATAGGTCAGGGATATGAGAGGCAATTATTTTCCTGAAACCAGCCTGCTGTCAATTTATTCTGTGGTTTCAGCAGGCCTATGCAGACTCATAAAAGTCAAGCTAGTGTTTACATCAACAGAGCTATGTCCACCTGTCAGCCATCCATTATGGCACATGCCTCCTCTCTGACCACAGTGGAGCTCCAATGCAACTGAACCGGAAGCCTTTGAGGGAAGAAAAAAATAAAATCCCCACCCTATTCCTTGGGGAAGCACAGAGTCTAACCTCTGGAAAGAATCAAGCTTCTGCATGCAACATGACTAATGACAAAGAAAGTGGCAAGGCTAGTGGTTAGAGTGGGAGACCGTGAATCAAGATGCCTGGGTTCTGTGCTTAGTCTGCCAGCAACTTGCAGTGTGCTCTTGGGCATGTCACTTACAGCCTGATTTTCAGAGGGTGCCTGCAACGGGGAACAGGGGAGCTCAGCACTTCTAAAATTAGGCCATTCATCTCTTGGTGCTTCAATTTCCCCACCAGCAAACTAGGCATGCAGCAATCTCGAGCAACCCTACAATAACAAACCCGGGCATGCAACTGGCAATTAAGAGCAACACTACAGTAACAAAGATCAAGAAAAAAATAAATGTTAGTAAAGAAGCAGATATTTTCATGTTGCAAAGGCCTTATGAAGTGCGTGTGTAAGCAACTCATGAGGGACTGCTGGACAGTGTCCATTTAAAGAGCCAATACATGCACAGTTCCCCTAAAACACAATCCCCGAATTATATCCGTATGTGTTACAGAGCCTGTGCGCCAACGCTGAATGGAGATGGCAGTTTCCCACTCGTGCCATCTTTTGGAGACCCTGGTGCATCTTTTAGCAAAGGCTGAAAACTTGGCACCTCTTTTAATCATGGTACAACTTTTAGATCCTCTATGCACTGGCGTTCACTCCAGAGGTCCCTACCTAACCTCACTGTGCTGTTGTATACCATTTAATAACATATTTAGGTCCTGTTTACACTGCTGTTTGAAACCATGTTAGCAGGAATCTTAGGCATATTAAAATATCATAGCATCCAAGCACTCTTCTAGTAAGAACCATTTTAAAACACAGTTTGAACAGTAGACAAGGCCTTACAACCCAGGTATAGAAAAATATTTACCATTTTGGGGCACTGGGTAACAACAAGGCAGTTTCCCAACTGGGTTAGAAATTGTTTGGTTTTGATGAGGAATGTTAACATGGCTAATGGCATGATTTTATCTCATCCACAAAGGCAAGACCAAACTGTGTTATAAACACAATTCCCCAACACAGTAAATGTCCTCGTATAAGTCGTTAGAGAACTGAAGGAGATGATCACCCAGGTTACCAGTTAAGGTCAACAATCCCCTACCTGGTTTAGTTTTTTCTTCACATCAGGAAGGATGGAAAAGCAACAAAAAGCCACGTATGACAGATAGGAAATGCAGAACGGCCAAGAGCAAAGGCATCAGTGTAACTTCTGGAAACGAAATATTTGGAAATACTTGAGTCAGCTTTACAAAACATTTGGAAGCCACATGTGTGATCAGGGGAAAACAGCCTTCTGAGATACACAATTAAACCAAAGAGACATGATGCTAAGGAGCTAGTACTGTTTCTGCTGTGAAACCGACAATGTTTTATGCATTAGATTTGACAGTGACACGACAGTCCTACAAACTCAGGATTTGCCATCTCAGTTCAGACCACATAGCTCATTCTATCAAGCCTGGTATCCTACAGGCCTTTTCTAGATGCTTCAGAGATCTCTTAAGTGACTGTTCAGTGCAATATATGGAGATAGAGATCCCCTTCACACTTCTGCAGAGATCAGCTGACTCCCTTAAGAACAGGAGTACTTGTGGCACCTTAGGGTACATCTACACTACAGGGGGGAGTCGATTTAAGATACGCAAATTCAGCTACGTGAATAGCGTAGCTGAATTCGACGTATCGCAGCGACTTACCCCGCTGTGAGGACGGCGGCAAAATCGACTTCTGCGGCTTTCTGTCGACGGCGCTTACTCCCACCTCCGCTGGTGGAGTAAGAGCGTCGATTCGGGGATCGATTGTCGCGTCCCGACGGGACGCGATAAATCGATCCCCGAGAGGTCGATTTCTACCCGCCGATTCAGGCGGGTAGTGTAGACCTAGCCTTAGAGACTAACAAATTTATTGGAGCATAAGCTTTCGTGGGCTACAGCCCACTTTTTCGGATGCATATAGAGTGGAACATATATTGAGGAGATATATATACACACATACAGAGAGCATGAACAGGTGGGAGTTGTCTCTCAGAGTTGCTAAGACAACTCCCACCTGTTCATGCTCTCTGTATGTGTGTATATATATCTCCTCAATATATGTTCCACTCTATATGCATCCGAAGAAGTGGGCTGTAGTCCACGAAAGCTTATGCTCCAATAAATTTGTTAGTCTCTAAGGTGCCACAAGTACTCCTGTTCTTTTTGCGGATACAGACTAACACGGCTGCTACTCTGAAACCTCCCTTAAGAATGTGATTTCATTACTGTTTAGCAAATGAAGCCTTCCAGTAGTTCTTCCTTGCTGTAATCCCTGAAGTTTGAGAACATTCAAGCTGCAATCCACTAACGGGGTCAATCTGGGGGAGAAAAAAAAATTACAAACCAGCTGGTGATAGAAGCTGCTCGCCTGATCTCCCAGCAAGTCGAACAACAGAACAACCATTGCTCTCTTCACTGGATCTTATGGCTTCCTTTGTTTTCAAGCAGATCTCCTCCTCCTCAACCCTGACTCGCTGTCAAGACCAGTCCATCCATCATGCCTGCCCAGATGGGTGGAGGTCACTGAGCCTTTGCAGGTGGGTGCACTGCCCTAGACAGAATTCAAACTGGCCACGCTGCCTCCTTTGAATCTTCTTCCACTTCCTGCTATAAAGAACTCTAGAGTGTTCAGCCAATCTGGATTTCTGGACTGGCTGAACGCATCAGCTTCAGCGTGCTTCAACCAAAGGCCTCACCCAGTCGGCTGTCCATTGGCCTCTTCCACTCTCACTACCAGGGGGGAGGGTGGCGCCTTTGTAATTTTGTGTCAAAGTGAAAGCTACATGCTTTACACTGTATTAATATTTGTCCCCGTTGGTATCGCTCGTCCCGAGTTTGTGTTATGTATTTGGGTCAAAGAAGGATCAAGTGCTTTAATACTATTTCGTAATTCTCTGCCCTTTAGCACCCTCTGCCCAGGCACCTCAAAGCAGTTGACAGACACTAGTGAATTAAGCTTCACAACACCCTTGGGAGGCATATCAGCACGGATAGCCCCATTTCACACATGAAGCACAGAGAGGTAAAGTAATTTGCCCAAGCTCATATTGCACAAGTCACAGAGCCAGGTACAGAACTCAGGTCTCCTGGGTCCCCATCCCATGTTTTAACTGTAGATTTCCTGAGACAGCATATACTGTATCCCAGCCACTGTCTCCTCACCAGCGAATCAACGTTCTAACGCATCGCTCTTACATTGCTCCCCCGATTCAATACAAGACGTGTGCAAACTTCTACATCAACAGATGTACCCCCCACAGTATGTAGTCACAGACAGTCTGGAACCCTGGGTAACAAATACTGAAGTGAAAAGTTCCACTGCCACACTTAACATTTACGGGGATCTCCAAAAACAAGATCGGCCTTACTTTAATCTTCTCCTCCTTCCCCAAAACAATTCCTTCCCCCTTTACATTGAACATTTATATTGTGGAAGAGCCTGGAGGCCAACAGGTTGCTGCCCCATTGGGCTAGTGCTGTACAAAGACACAGAAAATGACAGTCCATGCTATAAAGTGTTTACTAGTGTCTGGATCTCTCCCCAGAGCAGCACAGCAAATGACACACTCATCTTTACTCTGCTAGCTCTGTCAAACGAATAGTTCCATGTTAGAAACATGATAGTCTTGCCAAAAAAAGAAAAGAGGAAACTCTAGCAGAGGGACACCTCTGAGAGCAGCGATTTCTTCCCGTCCAGTTCCATGGCTGGCTGGAGGCATAAGGAGCCGTGGCAGAAAGTTTTCTCCCTCTCCGGCAATGGAATGGAGAGGGGAAGCAACATAGTCTATGAGTTTGGAGTTTGCCCTGGACAGCAGGGCCTCCCCAGCAGCTTCCTGCTTCACTTTCCCACAAGGCCAGTATATTCCAGTGTGTCCCGGCTAGAGCAACATCAAACCCCAGCAGCACTGGCAGACGTTCTTCCGGGCTCCTCCTCCTTCCAGCGTCAGCCCCACACGTCTGCGGTTGCCCAAAATATTTTTTCTTGCCCATCGCTTCCACTATGTCACTCCCCCCCCACCTTTGAGTTGCTCAACCGTTTCCTCCTGGCCCCATATATACCAAGTCCGTACAACTTGCTGTCTCCTTTGAGGCTGTTCACCAGACAGTTACGACCCATTTCTCTGACCTGGTGTCCTTTCACATTGACTCTCCCCTGCCACACGCCCTCTCCGCTCTGCCAGTGTTGAGACCTCCTCTCACAGCACTAGTAGTCAGTATTTCTATTATGGTAGCATCCAAAGAGCCTGCGCAGGATCGGGGCATTTGTGCTGAGTGCTGTAAAAGCAGAGGGGGGGAAAGAGACAGTCCCTGCCCTGAAGGGTTTACAGACTCAAGAAGACACCTCGGGGCCTTTTTTCTTTGTGCTTGGTTTGCCACATCACCTTGCTCAAGCCCCTCCTCAAACTCAGTTCTGCCAGGAAGCCCATTTTTAACAAAAGTCCCCTGCAGCTCGCAAGCTGTGCCCAAGCCTGGCTGACCTGAGTCATTCTTGTGCCTTCTTGCTCATGCTGCTGCCACCTGTTCCTGTGTGTTTGTGACCCTCATTTGTTGTGTCATGCTGAACTCACCTTGCCAGCCACAGCTGGGGCCATTCCTCTACTTGTTCTGAGATAGGCCTTGCACATTTTTGGGCACCTGAAAAATAACCATCTTCTCGAGAGGTGAACGGCACAGCCTGACACCACGTCTCACATATTTAATCTCTTCTACTTCTAGAATGCATTAGACGTGCCGCTAGGAATATCAGCACTAACCAGTGAGCAAGTCTGACTATGGAGACTGTAAACCATCACTGTCTTAAATGTACACATGGATTTGTTAATTCACCCTGAAGCTGTACTGCTCCAGGATGCAGATACAACTTCCAGGCCTCAGCAATGACGTTAGCACTGGCTCAGGAGGAGAAGATATGTTAGCCCACAAGCACAGGTTGACTATTTTTCCTTCTTAGTTAACCAGAAAGCTGCCTGCCCTTTCATGTCTCCAAGCTGCCTTTCTTCACAACAACCACTATCTCCTGCATGACTCATCAGTGAAACAATAGATTTTCAGCTCCATCCCACAGCAATGACACACAAAGAGAACTGTTCCTTCTTGCTTTTGCAGCAGGTACAGTAGTGTCACGGAGCTAATGCTGCATTACAGCTCTAGCAGCCTTGACAACATGCACATAAAATCAATAAATAAAAAGGGGAATCCCAAAATTCTACTGCAATCTTTTCAAGAACCTTGGCTTGAGAATCATTAACTGAAAGCCCACTAATTGTATTAATGCATTGCTAATCTAACAACACACATGTGCACACACACACACACACACACACACACACTTGATCTTCTCCTTTTGAAAAGGTTACACTCGAAGTGAATTATATCTGGGTTAAGGTCAATAACAAGTACATCAGGAAAGGTGGTATTCTTGCCAAGCAGCAAGTACCATCTGCACCTACAACTATCCTACCACGTGATTAAAAATGATAGGTTGGAAGTGGGGATGCCCTACCCTATACTACCTCATACAGGAGGTGTCATCCTGCCCATATCCTCCTGCACCCACTATCATGAATGCCAGTCAAAGCCCCGAGTTCAATTTTGTCTAGGCTCATCATGATGTAGGCCCAAGTCTAAAGTTCAATTAGATTGAGATTTCCACACCCACTCAGCCAAAAATATCCCCACAAAGGAAGAGCTGTACTTGTACACACACTCACATATAAAATCATCGTCAACGACAGGAAGACGATTTTAAAACTATCATTAAAATTGATCAAAATACTGAAGGAGTCTCCCTGCAAGCAAGCAGGAATTGATAGATCAGATTGATGCACTTAGGGACCAGGTCTGCCTTTGTGTGTGTGGGGGGCACGCCTAGCACAATGGATGCCACCACAATATAAGAAATTAAATAATAATTGTAACATATACACATTGTTATCTGCAGGATGAAGATCACATGGGGAGGTGGGGGAGGGGGGCTGAGATGAGCTGGAGGGAAAATACCAAAGTATAGTCCTTGCTGCCCTATTTTTATCCAGTTTAGACTATAAACTCCTTGGGGTGACGACTGGTTCTTCCTGCATCAGGAGATGCACTGCTAAACATATTTTGCACTTTATATTTTCAAAGCACTGCACCGCCATTAATTAGCAGATGATCAGTGGTGGGTGGTAGGGGTGGAAATATTCTTTAACCCCCTGCACTTCTGATCTCACCAGCTCCGACTGGAGAAGCCCTTCCCCCACCCAACCACACGCTCTGTTGTAAGAATGAAAGTGCAGCTGTGAAGCAACCCAGCAGAAGCCCTAGAGGGAGTGTCCCCGGCGCACGTGGTAGAGGGCGGGGCTTGACACGTCATCCTCCCCCAATGAAACTAACTAGTTTGGAACGCAGCAACACGCTACATTCCAAATGAGAGAGGAAAGATACAGCCCTGCCTTTGCCTTGGCACAGATCCTCCCCCCCCCCCCCCAAGACGGAATCAAGGGCGCACGAGAACACGGATCTCCCCACCCACCCATCACACCATTGACTTGGGGGGGGGGGGTGGAACAACCCAAGGTTCCCCTCTGCAAATTTCCAGGAAGGCAGAACATACAAAAAAGGAGGGAGGCGAAACGGTGGAGTGTATCATATGACACTCTATGTCATTTCATTATGCAAAAGCAGCCTCCCCTCACTCCGCTCTGCTGGAGTACTGCCACCGCCCTACGATCCGAAATACAGGAGGAGATTTTCCCCCACAAGGGGTGGGGGGGGGGGGAAACTGTACACGTTACATATATTAATGACCATTGTACGAATTCAACTGCAAAGCAAATCGCCGGCAGGTCCTATGAAGACAGGCTGCGGGTCATTTGGGCGAATAACTGCCCCCTCCCAACCCACCAGCACAGACACACTATCCTAATGATTAAAATACTTTAGGTTTTGAACAAAAAAAAAATAAAAATAAAACAGGCTTCGATTGCTGTGACTTTTGGAACACGATCGTTTTCACCATTTCAGCAAAGGGGGGGAAAAAGTGCATTTTGCAGACTCCCATCCAAAGAATAAGAGTCTCTGCATTATGGATGAATGAGAGAGAGAAAAAGGGAGACAACGTTAATCTCCCGAAAATCAGGGCTTTCCGATCGCCCACAAGCATGTGTCAGCACATCGCTATTAAACGCTCAACTCCCAACAAAAATTCAGACATGCCTGCTTCAGAGGCGACGGGAAAGGCTAAAGGGAGACGGATTTAACTCCAAGCCCCTTTGCAACATCCCTTACATTTATTTTAATTCAGAACATCATGTACTCGAGACCATGCTTTTTTCTTACCAAATCAGCTTTGAAAGCAAGGTGTACCCTCCACCCGCCTCAGACACAGTAAGTAACACACAGTGCAGCGACGGGTGACTGGAAATCAGGCTGCCTTCTTGTAAAAATAAAAGACTATATTTTTTTCCCAGCTTTTGGAAAATGGTGTCCTGTGTCTTTAAACAGCTCTAATTCCGATTTTACATGCTGTCCCCCCCCTCCCTTACCACGTGTTTTCTGTTGTTGCTGGGCTTGCCATTCCAGAAATCTGGCCGCTTCCAAAAGCGTCTCAATGCTCATCGCTTGGGTTGCCTTTCAGTGGAGGATCCAAAATCCTGGAGACTTAAAAAAACAAAAAAAAACCAAAAAAAACCCAAACCGGGGGTTTCCTTCTCCTTGTCTTCTCCCCAGTAAAAATGCCGAATCAGACCACCCCCCACCCCGATCCCCTGCGAATCTTCCAGACAAGAAAAGGGTTTGCAACAAGATGGCGATGAGTATGTAACAGAAACACAACAAGAAAAAAGGACTAACACAGCCCTCAGCTACTATACAGACTGCTGCAGACAAAACCCGGCCTGGATCTTTGTAGGTCACTGGACTGGAACTCGACAATGCCATTTTGCAGGGGTGGAGTTTAACCACTGCTGTTTGGAGTGAACCCTCTTTACACAGAGGGAGCGGATCTGCCAAAGCTCTTATTTGGGATCTGTTTTCAATGTGTTGGATTTTTTTTTTTAATTTCTCCTTTTCATGACAGATTTATTTTTGCTAGCGTGTATTTGAGTGAGACATTTAAAATGTCATCTGTCATTCAAACTGGCATAGATAGACAATATCTTCATGTTTCAGAGTAGCAGCCGTGTTAGTCTGTATCCGCAAAAAGAAGAACAGGAGTACTTGTGGCACCTTAGAGACTAACAAATTTATTAGAGCATAAGCTTTCGTGGACTACAGCCCACTTCTTCATGGAACTTTATTGTAACTTGGACTTGTTTGAGATCGTTTTTAAACTATCTACAGCTTAATCCAAAAAGACTCTGTCCCATAAATTAGACTGGTTTGGTCTGATTTTGGAGGGTCATTCATGGAATTATAATAATTATAGATGGAAAAAATTAGGTCATTTTGCTCTCTGTTCTCTTTCCCAACCCACAGCTACTGCAGTATCATTGCTCACTTGTCATTTCCAGTCGAATTAGCCTGTAATTATTATTATTTATTGGGACCTGATTTTTCAGAGGTGTTAAGTACCTCCAGCTCCCCTGGACTTCATCTGGACTTTTGGGTGCTCAGCGCTACCAGGCCTGAAATAGCTTATGTAGATTTAACAGTCATCTGATATTTTATTAACACAAACTGATCTTGGAACTCCCACCTCAGCTGATTTTTCTGCAGATGTCATGAATTATTTGGAAATACCTCTATTAACTGTACATACAACTCAATATAAATGACAGATCTTTAATAAAAACAGATAAACATGACAATGTTGCAGTTACTGATTCTGCAAGATGGCCTATGCCAGGACAGGGAACAACCTATATGACTCAGTTTACAGCACCAGGTCCCTAGAAAAGGAAAGGGACTGTATTATCGTATCAGTATGTACTTTTCAAATATTTAACTTATTATGGGATTTTACAAGGAAATGGAAAGAAGACAAGATGTTATCACAATTATCAATATATGCCTGTATGTATTACTGAATAGAAATGAGGTTCCATGCATAATACAGGACAAGCTAAATAAACTATGTATACAAACAGAGATGGAAAAGGCCTGTTAGATCATTTAATTCACTCCTTGTTGCCAACACAAGATTACTCCTTGCAGCACAGGGAGGTAAGTGTCATTGTACACAACTGTGTACAAATACAGATTAAGGCTACTTCAGGTGTTTCTGCAGAGAGAGAAAAAAAATCTGCAGCATTTATTTTGACAAAGACATCAGCCTTGTTTTCAGTTGCACTGTGTCAGTTTCTTTTACTTTGTTCATTCCTAGGGAGGAAGGATACATCTTGCTTTCAGATAAGCTTGGCCCACAGCGAGGGAGAGAAATAGACAGCCCCATGATCCCAATGTATTATTATTTTGTATTAAATGATGTCTGACGTCTAATTGCAAGGGGATGAGGGAGGACGGTGAGTTCTGTGGGATGCAGGAGAGATAATCCTGTAGCCGGGTTTTCCACCTGGTCCTCCCCCCGCAGTGCGTTTGCATCCTATTAAAATATGTCATCCTGCCCTGAGCCAATCCGCTTGGAAAACAACAAGGCATGGAGCAACTCCACATGGGCACCCTGCTCCGTCTGCCTCCGACGGCGTCTTCTTTAAAGGGCCAGCCACCCTTGGAGTTTCCCCAGCAGCCATGAACAGCGCACTGGAGAAGGAGGAGGGCACGTTACCCCCGGTGAACCCTGATGGCTGCTCCTTCGTCAGTGTGCCACTGGGAGAGGGTTTTTCCTTCCCACGCTCCTGGTACAGAGATGCGCAAAATCATGGAGTATAAAGGGGGGGAAGAGGAATGGACGAATAAAACAACCTGCAATGGGATCAGGAAACAAAAATCCTAAAATGCTGCGAACACCATGAACCAGTGAAACGTTTTATCGAGGGTCAGAAAACGGCAGGGCACAGCAAACCTTGCCTATTTCCAGCAGGGGAGGTCTCTGCAGCCAGTAGGCGCATTGCATTCATTTCTGAGCCAAATGAATTACCTCCAATCAAGGGCATCCGGCAGCCAAAGTCCAGGGCAGACGCCTCTCACGGTCTGCTGGGTGCACCTGATACCAGGTGCTCAGAAGCTGATGCAATCCGGAGCCCCTAAAAATCCGGTGCTTTACAAAGCCCGGCCTAGTACAGGACACTAGTTTGGGGGGTATGGGCTTAGCACGCTTGGTTTTGGTTGATACCGGAAGCATTATCGCGGGGGAGTCCGTTCGATCTTCGGCGATAAGAAATTGGCGCATTTTTCCTGTACAGAGCAGGGCGTCTTATTTTGGGAGAGGGAAGGGGTTCAGCAGAGCTGGATGGATTCAGTTTGGGTATCAATGGCTCCAGTGAAAGGTACATAATGATGGGGTGCAGTGGGAGGCGTATTAACCTTGGCGACGGGCACCTTTTATTTGAAACCCAAGTAAAGTGTAGTCCCTCACTCTACATTGCAGGGTTTATGAGCCTTGGGGGAAGGGGCAGGATGCATTTGAGTGGAGGTGATCGATGCACGCCACAGTGCCAGGGTCAATGTGATGCCTTTGGTCTGAGAGGTGCCCAGATATTGAACTCCTTCCCCGCAGACACGGGGCTGTGCGTTATTCCCGGCCCCTTAGATAGTCAAGTGCACAGAAACTGGTGCAATCTCCCAGGCTCCTTATTCATTTTGCTCGTGGCTCGCTCTCCTCTGCATTTTGATGATTAAGAAAGAAGAAGACAGATCTGGGGGGGGGGGGGGGGACTGAAGGAGGAGGGTGTGGTGCGGAAAGAAAAGGCAAGGCAACATCTTCTGCGGCGTTTAATCTTTCACAATAAATCAAGAAAAACAACGTGGAGGGAGGCGGAGCTGCAGGGATTACACAAACCGCCTGATCTTGCAGGGGGTGGGAGCGGGAGGCGGAGCTCAGTCACCCCGGACAGGATAATCTGTCTAGTCATGGCTTGCTCTGGGCAAGCCTGCTCCTTAAAGGGACTGCGCCCCATTTCTGCAAAGGCCCCGCCGGGGAAAACACGTGAGCCAGGAATACACTACGTGACAGACAAGGCAGGGAAGTTTGTGCAGCACACAGGAAAATGGAGCTGGCTCTGCCCAGGATTTGAATACAGGGAGTTCCCTGCGGTTGTTCATCCCTGCACGGAAGGAGAAGAAGAAAAAATAAAATAAAAAAAGATAGGAAAGCAGCATCTAAGCGCCACACGTGTACAAATATCTTTCAGCGCCAAAGGGAAAGGCTTAAAAGTAAGGGCCTGATCCTGCAAAGCACCGGTCCCTCAGCTCCATTGGTCTTCAGTGAGAGCTGCAGGATTCTCCACCTCTGAAAATCAGGCCCTAAGCGCCAGATCCTGCAAAACTGAGCAGCTGGCCCGAAGAAGAGCCCTCTGTATGCTCCAGAGCTCGGCTCTCTCACCAGCAAACGGTGCAATAAAAGATATTACCTCACCCACTTCTCTCTCACATATCCTGGGACCGACAGGGCTACACCACCCCGGCACTCAACTCCCACCGCAGGCTCCTCATTGTAAATCTGTCTCGTGGCAGCTGAGGGGCTCAGCACCTCTCAGAAGCTGCTAAGCACTTTGCACGATCAGGCCCTAAAAGAATGCCGGCTCCAGCTGCCCCTTCGCAAAGCAACTCAAACAGTTCCTAGTGGATAGGATCTAACGCTCAAATAGATTAATATTTCAATTGAATTACAACTATATTCACAACAGTGCAATTAAAGTAACAAAGGGGAAGGGACTAGAAATGGGAAAAGAACAAAAGGAGAGAAAAATGGGGATAGATCAATAACTCTACTCCCTGCTGAATGAATGGAACTGGCTCTGTGGATATGGGGAAAGTGGTGGACAGGATATACCTTGACCATATATGATACGGTCTCCCACCGTATTCTTGCCAGCAAGTTAAAGAACTATGGATTGGATGAATGGACTATAAGGTGGATAGAAAGCTGGCTAGATCGTCGGGTTCAACGGGTGATGGTCAACGGCTTGATGTCTAGTGGGCAGCCGGTATCAAACGGAGTGCTCCAAGGGTCGGTCCTGGGGCTGGTTTTGTTCAACATCTTCATTAATGATCTGGATGATGGGATGGATTGCACCCTCAGCAAGTTTGCAGATCACACTAAGCTGGGGGGAGAGGTAGCTATGCGGGAGGGTAGGGATAGGGTCCAGAGTGACCTAGACAAATTGGAGGATTGGGCCAAAAGAAATCGGATGAGGTTCAACAATGACAAGTGCAGAGTCCTGCACTTAGGATGGAAGAATCCCATGCACCGCTACAGGCTGGGGATCAATGGCTAAGCAGCAGTTCTGTAGAAAAGGACCTGGGGATTACAGTGGACAAGAAGCTGGATATGAGTCAACAATGTGCCCGTGTAGCCAAGAAGGCTAACAGCATATTGGGCTGCATTAGTAGGAGCATTGCCAGCAGATCGAGGGAAGTGATTATTCCCCTCTGTTCGGCACTGGTGAGGCCACATCTGGAGTACTGCATCCAGTTTTGGGCCCCCCACTACAGAAAGGATGTGGACAAATTGGAGAGAGTCCAGCGGAGGGCAATGAAAGTGATTAGGGGGCTGGGGCACATGAGGAGAGGCTGAGGGAACTGGGCTTATTTAGTCTGCAAAAGAGAAGAGTGTGGGGGAATTTGATAGCAGCCTTCAACTACCTGAAGGGGGGGTTCCAAAGAAGATGGAGCTCGGCTCTTCTCAGTGTTGGCAGATGACAGAACAAGGAGCAATGGTCTCAAGTTGCAGTGGGAGAGGTCTAGGTTGGATATTAGGAAAAATGATTTCACTAGGAGGGTGGTGAAGCACTGGAATGGGTTACCTAGGAAGGTGGTGCATCCTTAGAGGTTTTTAAGGCCCAGCTTGACAAAGCCCTGGCTGGGATGATTTAGTTGGGATTGGTCCTGCTTTGAGCAGAGGGTAGGACTAGATGACCTCCTGAGGTCTCTTCCAACCCTAGTCTTCTATGATTCTTCTATGATTCTAATGATGTCTTTCCCGTGATTCATGTGAATGTAGTGTCAGTGAAAGGTACTGGGGCTTGGAAACCCTAGAGACTAAAGTCCTTTGTTTGTCTACCGTACAGGTACAGCATGTGCACTGTGAGCTTACTGCATTCTGTCCTGACTTTGTAGCTCAACCCTGACCTGGTGATGGTGAGAAGGTAGCTGAGTCCTCAAGGCCACTTCAGTCCTTGGCCTCTTTGATAAGAAAGCCAGATACTGCCAGCTGTGGTTACAGATTTGTGAGACTGGTTAAAATCAGATCTATATCTTTCCAATCAATCTGTAAAGAAATATATCGGGGTTTCTGGTTGTGTTGCCGTGCTCCCTCTACCCACCCTTACATTTTACGTGGAGCTGCTGAGTCCAATAGTGTGTGTATTGGTCCAGCTTTTTAGGCTCTGGGTCCTGAATGTGGGCATGTGATCAGGATCATTACTAAAAAGATTGTGCTGCACTGCCCTGCATATTTGGTATCCCAGGTGACTGCTTGAACTGTATAATAGAAGGGGATTGGTCCTGCTTTGAGCAGGGGGTTGGACCAGATGACCTCCTGAGGTCCCTTCTAACCCTGATAGTCTATGATTTTATGGCCCAGTTCTCGGGGAAGGAAGGGTAATGGACACAAAGGCTTCCACCGAATGGGAGTTAGGTGCCTAAGTATAGAGTTATGGTCTGGGCAAATATCAGAGCCAAATAATGATACCACTAATTTATATTTCTCCAGCACCTTCCCGCTAAAGGTTTGAAAGCACTTTACAAATGTTAATATTATAAGTCTCACAGCACCCCCATGAGGTAGGTCTGTTAAGTATTATCCTTATTTTATAGCTAGGTGATCTGAGACAGAGAGATTAAGTGATTTGGCCAAGGTCATGCAATGAACCTATGGCTGATCTAGGAACAGAACCCACATCTGCTGACTCCCAGTGCCGAGCTTTAACCACAGACAATCCTTTCCCATCCTGCTATTTATAGGAAGCATTTGGGGCAAAACCGTTTAAGACTAAGGGTCAGATCCACAGAAGACAATGGACTGACTTCTACTGACTTCACAGGGCTTCAGATTAGATTTCAAAAAGACTAGAAAGGGGAAAGTTTAGCAAGTGCAACATTATAGTGTGCAACACTACACAGTTTCAACCCAGTCAAAACCATGATTTTCCAAAAGTAAAGCTTGATGGGGAAGTTGGGATTTGATTCAGTGATCCAGAGGCGAGATTTGCAGCGCTCTCTTTCCTTGTTGCCCCAAGCCCACGGCAGCAATAAAGTAAAATAACAAGACATGAATGCATATTTAAGAGAGAGACAAAGACTAATACGTACAGTGGTGATGTGGCAACGAGAGAAACCTTGGGCAATTCTGCTGACCTCAATGGAGCAGTGTTGATCTGACATATCTTTAGAGGAAGTGCAAGATTTATTTGGAAACAGAAGACAGTTTCTTCAGTCTATTTTCTCTTCCTTTGGCCTGTTCTCTCCACCAGCACTATCTGCTACTCCCAATCCCAACCTCATCCAGTACATTGACTAACAAATGGATGCCATGGGGATGCAGTGATGCTGAATGTGTGCCTTTAGGCCCAAATCTGTATTGAAGGTGCATCTTTTTACAGCAGGGCTGGAGTTGGTTGCCTGAGTGTGTAACAAACCATGGCCATATGGCATACAGACACCATGGCCATCAGTAGGCACCGAACCTAGGACCTTCAGCACCACAGGCCTCTATTTTAACAGCAGCCAGTTGAGTCAATGGATGCTGACCCTTCCCAGGTGATGAGGTATAAATTTTTGTAATCCTATTCCCTGTGACTGAAGCCAGAGAATACAGACCAGTCTCTTGCTAGCTCACCCTTATTACATCTACCACTCAAGATAAAGGTCTGAGCTCCTTTAGCTGTGGGATAATAAAGGGCTGGATAGAGGCCAGGCCCAGGAACCATGATCACATGCTCTGGACCACTGTATTGGAAATCAACAATAGGGTTAACCATGCCCTACTAACACATTTTTAAACGTGATTGTCCTTGTCCACCCTAAGGACAAAATTGTGTTTAAGATCATGGTAGCTGGCATAATTTTTAACATGATGCCTTTTCACGGCACAGACAAGGGCTAATGGTCCAGTGCACTAGACTTTGCCTTAAAAACTGGTTAACCCAGATCACCCAGCAGAGCAAACTGGCAGTGTCATCCCCTTGTAAGGAAAGTAAGGAAAGCTCTACACCAGATGCATCCCCAGACAGCAGCAGCCAGATCCTGGAAACCTCAAGAAGTTTTGTTTAGTTTTTAGAGGGAGGAAGCTCACGGGCAAATTCCAATACCTGGGCTACCTTCCTCATCACCTCTTCACCAATAGCCTGAGCCACTATGGCTCAGAGCTGCTTTGACCTCGCAAACCGTCTGCAATCTGCATTACTCGGCACTTTTCAACTACAACGTGCTGTAAAATACTAATTAATTAGCCTTCACCATTATTAAGGTAAGTGTGATTATCTTCATTTCATAGACGGGGAAACCAAAGTGCAGATGGATAAAGTGTCTTGTCCAAGGCCATTGTCGGAACTGGGACTGCTGCTGCTTCAAATGCTGAACTCTTTTTTTGCCTTCATCTGAGGTCCTCTTGTACTTTTTTAAGGGAATCCTATATTTTAAATTTCATTTCAATAATTTCCTCCATCTGCCATCATGCAATATTTCTGAAGGACCCAGGGTCTCTGTAGAGGCCATGCTAGAAATAGGTCATTTACCTCCTTTGGTGTTATTAATTTGGGCCAATAAAAGGAGTAGAGAATTGTAATAAAACTAATCTCTTTGTCTCAGTGCCTCTTAATAGGAGTATGCATCACATAACACAATAGCACATGCAGAACAAAAGCCCAGTTATTTGGTGTTGCAAACTAAGAATTCCGTCAGAATTTCAGATGACAACATAAAGGCAGTGATTATCAAGCACAGCTTTCAATTTTAGCATGGTTCTCTGAGGAGGGGGAGAACCAGATTGGTTAGTTCTCCATGGTAATGTAAAGGAGAAGTTTTAAATATGCTGCGTGAAAAAAAAAAAAAACAATAACATTTTTGTCCTTCTATAGCCCCTTTCACATGAGGGGCCAGATCCTGTGCTGGTATAAATTGGGATAGCTCCAGGTCAATAGAGTTGTTCTGATTGACACTAGCGGAGGATCTGGCCCAAAGCACTTCACAGAAATTTAGGTTTTTGTAAAAACAATCTAGCACCCTATAGAAACGATACCATTCAATCTAAATAGGACTGTGTTTAATTAAACACCAGAGTTCCTTCTGCAGACCTTGCAAGCCAAAAACTGCATCCTTGTGTTAGTGCACTCGAGCCAGAAAGTGGAACTGACCAGAAATTAACTATATAGACAAGTGAAATTAATAAGGCTTCCTAATCACAGCTGCAGGTGTGTGTGCCACTGTGACCCAGGCTCTCTTGTTATTGATCATGCTCTGAGCAACTACAGGCCTGTCAGGGCAACTTCAGGCCTGTCAGTTTGACATCTGTAGTATGCAAGGTCTTGGAAAAAATTTTGAAGGAAAAAGTAGTCAAGGACATTGAGGTCAATGGTAATTGGGATAAAATACAACATGGTTTTACAAAAGGTAGATCGTGCCAAACCAACCTGATCTTCTTTGAGAAGGTAACAGATTTTTTAGACTAATGAAATGAAGTGGATCTAATTTATCTCGATTTCAGTAAGGCATTTGATACAGTTCCACATGGGGAATTATTAGCTAAATTGGAAAAGATGGGGATCAATATGAAAATTGAAAGGTGGATAAGGAACTGGTTAAAGAGGAGACAACAGCGGTTCGTACTGAAAGGTGAACTGTCAGGCTGGAGGGAGGTTACTAGTGGAGTTCCTCAGGGATCGGTTTTGGGACCAGTCTTATTTAATCTTTTTATTACTGACCTTGGCACAAAAAGTGGGAATGTGCTAATAAAGTTTGCGGATGACACAAAGCTGGGAGATATTGCCAATACAGAGAAGGACCGGGATATCATATAGGAAGATCTGGATGACCTTGTAAACTGAAGTAATAGTAATAGGATGAAATTTAATAGTGAAAAGTGCAAGGTCATGCATTTAGGGATTAATAACAAGAACTACAGTTATAAGCTGGGGAGGCATCAGTTGGAAGTACACCTCTACCTTGATATAACGCTGTCCTCGGGAGCCAAAAAATCTTACCGCGTTATAGGTGAAACTGCCTTATATTGAACTTGCTTTGATCCGCCGGAGTGCACAGCCCCGCCCCCCTGGAGCACTGCTTTACCGCGTTATATCCGAATTCATGTTATATTGGGTTGCGTTATATCGAGGTAGCGGTGTAACAGAGGAGGAGAAGGACTTTGGAGTATTGGTTGATCACAGGATGACTATGAGCTGCCAATGTGATATGGCCGTGAAAAAAGCTAATGCGGTCTTGGGATGCATCAGGTGAGGTATTTCCAGTAGAGATAGGGAGGTGTTAGTACCGTTATACAAGGCACTGGTGAGACCTCATCTGGAATACTGTGTGCAGTTCTGGTCTCCCATGTTTAAGAAGGATGAATTCAAACTGGAACAGGTACAGAGAGGGGCTACTAGGATGATCCGAGGAATGGAATACCTGTCATATGAAAGGAGACTCAAAGACCTTGGCTTGTTTAGCCTAACCAAAAGAAGGCTGAGGGGAGATATGATGGCTCTCTATAAATATATCAGAGGAATAAATACCAGGGAGGAAGAGGAATTATTTAAGCTCAGTACCAACATGGACACAAGAACAAATGGATATAAACTGGACATTAGGAAGTTTAGACTTGAAATTAGATGAAAGTTTCTAACCATCAGAAGAGTGAAGTTCTGGAACAGCCTTCCAAGGGGAATAGTGGGGGCAAAAGACATATCTGGCTTCAATACTAAGCTTGATAAATTTATGGAGGGGATGGTATACTGGGATAGCCTAATTTTGGCAATTAAGTCGTCTTTGACTACTAGTGGTAAATATGCCCAATGGCCTGTGATGGGATGTTAGATGAGGTGGGATCTGAGCTACTACAGAGAATTCTTTCCTGGGTGTCTGGCTGGTGAGTATTGCCCACATGCTCAGGGTTTAGCTGATTGCCATATTTGGGGTCGGGAAGGAATTTTCCTCCAGGGCAGATTGGCAGAAGCCCTGGGGTTTTTTGCCTTCCTCTTCAGCGTGGGGCACGGCTCACTTGCCTGAGGATTCTCTGCACCTTGAAGTCTTTAACCCATGATTTGAGGACTTCAATGGCTCAGACACAGGTTTGATACAGGAGTGGGTGGGTGAGATTCTGTGGCCTGCATTATGCAGGAAGTCAGACTAGATGATCATAATGGTCCCTTCTGACCTTAAAGTCTATGATTCTGGAGGAATGAAGCCATATAATCCCCACTGGGGGAGTGGACTGTGAACGGTGCCTTACAGTGCCCAGGCTTCAGAGGTGCATACAGAGGGCTGTAACATGGTGCTGTGCTCTGGCTGCCCTGTGTAGACCCTGCTGGCATGCTGTAAAAGGTACCTAAGTCCACAGACAAGGTAATGGAAACAAGGTATTTACAGCATGCTAGCAGGTCTACACAGGGCAGCTAGCGCGCAGCACCACGATAGAGCGCTTTACCTTCACACCCCTTAATGTGCCAGGGCTTTGCCACTGGGCTGGGCTGGGCCCCCGTATTCAAGCCCTAAGTAAAATCACCCACATTTCGGTGCAGGCAAAAAATTGGCAGCCCAAAAAGTCCTCTGTCACTGATTCCAGATATTTTGTCATTGAGGCCTTCCAAACGTAGCCCATCTGGTGAAAAATCATTGAGGTTGGCAACGCTGCTCCAGCCGCAAAGAGCTACTGCTCATGTTCTGTCCCAGGGCTGCAGAGGCTGAGTGGGACTTTCCTTGCAATTGCTCACTCTGGCTGCTGGGAACTGGGCAAGGAACTGACAGGAAGAGGTATGTTTCTACTGTGCTCTCAATGCTCCCCTTGTTGGCACCCAAGAAATGAAGAGGAGGAAACATCTAACTCAGATGCATGGGGACAATAACCAAAATGGGGTAAGAGTGGAAGGAGTAGATTGGGACAAGGATTTGGGGGGACTAGGACTGGGGCTGAGAGGAGTGTGGAGAAGACTGGGATTGGGATGAGGTGGCGGGGGGGATATGGGATGGACACCTGGATGAGGAGCTGATGGGGAGAAGGGCTTGAGTCATGGACAAGCTGGAAGGGATACCGGCTTGGTGGGAACAGAGGCAGAAGAGTCTGTGACCACTAGAGAACACTCCCCTCCTGAATCTGGAATGGAACCTGAGATTCCTGAGTCTCACCTTTCCCCTGTTGTCAGCAAATATCTGTGAAACCCATTGGCAAAATGTGTGTCTCATCCTCCTCCAGTGGCTGGTCCACACAAAGGACGACAACCTACACTGTTGTCAGTTACTCAACTAGCTTAAGTGGCAGAGGTCTGTGCTGTGGGTCTAAGAATTTCAACCCAATGAGGGTGTCAATATGATGCCACATGATGGAATTTTCAGTTTGCTTTTTAGAACACCTTGGAATTTACATACAAAAAAACTACATTAAAAGAATATTATTAAGGTTGCAAAGTCAAACACTCAGCGGTGAGGAAATGCCAGACAGGGAACTGCACAGAGTCATTAATGTCAAAAGTGTACATTAATTTTGGGTGCCCAATCTCAGATGCCTGTGGTATGACTTTTCAGGTAATTTGGGATTATACAGCACTCAAGTACAACTCCCATTGACTCCAGCTGCAGCTGTGAGTTTTCAGCATTTCTGCAAATCAGAGCCCATAGTCTCAAGTCAGGCCCCAGAGAATGAAAAACACACAATTAGTGACCACCTGTGGAAAGTTTGTTTTAGTGACTTACTCTAGCATCATACAGGAACTCAGGCAGAGACAGGGATAGAATCCAGTATACAACTGCCTACCACAGAACTACCCTTTCGCTTCCGGCAATCCCCTGCCTCATTCATTACACACCTTCCAACTTTTGCAACAAATGAAGCATGGGTCCTATAGACAAAAATCTTTCACTACGCGACCCTGATTCATCCCTGAACAGGTCCATCCTGTGCACTGAATGAGGCAAGGGTCCTATGGAAAAAATAAAGTGATCACGTAATAAAAGACGGTATCATCATGCATATATGCACAAGGAGCTGACTTAAGGCTACACAGGCAATGTTAATTCTGGCATTTCTTAATTTGTTCTTTTAACATAGTTTTTTGTGTATAACATTATATCCAAAACCACTATATTTGGCGAGTCCCAGCAGAGAAGCCAAGAAGTGAATGGTCCCTGAGAGTCAGACTGGAAGCACATTAGCAAGGTATTATGAGGGAAAGCGTACAATTCCTGCTACCTGTACTGACTAGCTGAGAGAAGCAAGAAATAGAATTTGTCAGTCCCAGACAAAATCATTTGTTGCACTTTGAGTTGCTGCAATGGGGCTGTAACCTAGTAGCAATAGGCCTATGTATGTGACTTTATTCATCTGAAAATTCTTCCTCACACTCCCTCTGTCTTTTCTTTTTTATACACTATATCTAATCCTGTATATCACACACCCAAATGTTCCTATCTATGGCCTTTTTCAGGAATGGATAGCTAATTCGTTATCAAATGTTGTGGTTTACAAATAATACCATTGCAAAAGGCATAATTTGGCCTCTTCGTAACTACATAAGTTCTGCTTTTGTTTGTTATATAGCTCCCTCCTACTGCTTTATAGTCAATTGTCAAAACAGCCAACTGCGGTCTATATAGTATCCATATGTATAAATGTCGTAAACGATTAGTTTTTAGCAGATTGGTTAAAAAAGAGAAACTTTCCAAAACTGGAAAAATGAATTGGATCTGATGTTCATTAAAAATACAACAACAAGCAATTGTAGTGGAGCATGTATTAGAATATGGCTTGGTAAGGAAATGATTTCAGATGCACTGGAATAGCTGAAGCATGTGTCATGTTAACTGATTAACAGGAGGTAAAATTCTCCCTCTCACTGTCTAGTAACCTCTTTCGCAACACTGTAATCTCCAAAGAGAGCTGTTTGTTCTAAAACCTTTAGTCCACTGGGCTCTTGTTCACTAAGATGCCTCCTGGCTTTGTCTGGCAGCTGGATGTACAAATTACTGCTGCTACACATTCGTATAAAAGTAACGCTTCTTACACAGCACCTGATTAAATTTGTTTATTGAGGGCTTTTGGACCCAACTAATACAGCATTTTCGGAAATTATCCAAAATCCATCACTCCTGAATTCATTTACCACTGGAGGATTATCCTAAGAAAGTTTTTTGCTGAATCATTTGATCCTGTTGCAATGCTCAGCAATAAAACAAAACATTCCAATTATTTGGATTGACTTCTTCAACCCTCGTTGAGAGCCTTTAAACTGTGCAGACATGCGATATGTCCATAATAGGTCAAGTTCTGCCTTCTGTTTCACCCTGTAGCTTATAGAAAGAGCAGAACTTGATCTATGCTGCACAGCTGAAGGTGGAAGTTCAGGTTTTGATGGTGCCCAAGTGTATTTTTTGTTTGTTGGTTTTGTTTTTTTATTATCACTCAAATGTTATTAAACTCAGAGCCTTTTCTTGTAGAAACAACTCTCACCACAGCAATCCACACCTTGGTGGACTCTGTACTGGGGTCACTCTATGCTTTTTATCTGGGTGACCCTTGAAAACCAAACATGGGTTGCGAATAATTGCAGGATGCACAGCTGTGCAAGGGCCTTCTCCCAGGAGAGTCACTGAGGATTGTGCTGTGTGACCTGCACCCTCTGCTTATTCTTTAGCAACCCTGCTTTTAGTATTCAAAGCCTTAAATATCACTCCTGTGTACTTATGGGACCACCTGCTTCTTTATTTTCCGTCACAGTAGGACTGAAATGGTCAACTTTTCCCCAAGGTATAATCCTGAAAGTTTGGGCAGCAAGGCCTGTGAGTGAAATTTTCTTCTCTTTGATCTATTTGAAAGATCAGACGTGGCATCCAGAGTGCAGAATCTCAAGCCTTCCTTTCCTTTTCAAGTGGATGTGGTCTGGCAGGTCTATATTTTATTGCAGGTGGTGGAGGGATGTTGAGGTTTTTCTCTTTTCCTACTTGTCCCACTCTGTGGTTTATTTAGTACATGTTGCCGTTTGTAAATATTCAGTCTGTTTTATCCTTGGTGAAGTGAACCTGAAATCAATGGAGTTGCACCAGGACTAAAATTGGCTCAATTTCTTGTAGGATATGAGAGATGATTTGGGCTACCACAATTAAGCATGAAGGCTGGTTGCCAGAACATAATTTAAGTGCCCCACATCGGCTCGATAAAGCACAAATATAATGCCGTATTGTACTTTGTGAAATGTGCGGTCCCCCTTTCAGTTCTTGTGAGGGGCACTGTGTACATATATTTGGATGTAAGTAGGTAAAAATTAAGATCAGGATAGTTACATGCAGAAGGAGCAAGTGAACGAGCAGTGATTATTGGGCTCATTATCTTTCCTCGGACCAACATCCTGCTAACAAGGGAAGAAAATAAATCACAGCTGAAGATAAGAAACAGGCACTGTAGAGAAGTTCTTATTGTCCAATGTCATATACTCGCATAATGGGATAAGTATGACATAATAATCTAAGCATCTAAACACCCTACTGTTAATCATGTAGCAACAACTTGGATGTTTTAGACCTTGCCTGTCTGACCATGGGAGAAAAACTCTAATATGGTTAAGGACTTGACAGTTCTCCTTTTTCTAATATTCTGTTCTTATTTCCTTTCTCCGATTATACAAAGCCATAAGCAAAACTTTTGGCAACACACGAGCTTTTATACGGTCCGCTTCTTTCTAATATTTGCAATTCAGCCTATGATTTTTGTTATATTTTTTTTTCCTTTGGAGAACCAGCTTAAGGAAATTATTTGCGTTTGGTTTTCCTGCATAAGATGTCTGGACCAGAATGTCGTGTTGGTTTGGGTTTTGCATTCCTGCCCATCCTGGCTAATAGCCATTGTTGCATTTATAAGGAACAGCTGTTGGGGGTTTATGCTCTTGGCATTATGGACACTCTCTTAAAACTCCATGCTCTGGAGGAGGCATGCTGGCCGCAACACAATCACTTAGGGACACCCAGTTTTCTCCCAATCTTCCCACACGGTTACATTCCGACTGAGCCTAAGTACAAACTTGCTGTCAGTTGCAGACATTCAGCTGCTTCATACTGTGACATGGAATGCAAGAGTCCAGTATGCTTGTATCACAGCTGTTTGCATGTTCTTCTCATTTGGAAAGCAGCATTTATGGAAGTATCCACCTCTACTTGTATTGGTGTCTGAGTAGCTCTATTATGAGATCGTCAAAAAATGCAGGCTTTATTTTGAACAGTTCTATATAACTTCTGTGACCAAACCCTGGCAGAGAGGCCTCCTGTGGTGTCACATTCTTATGGCCAAGGTTAAAAATCAGGTACAAAACAAAACTCTTCTTTCCTAGTTTACAAAACAAATGACTTACAATTCGCATTGGGCACCTAACTCCATTTTATAAGATTAATTAGCTTTCACTACTTATTCTATTTGTACTGCTTTCAGTTTGGACACAGAAATCAGACCAGTTTGTGCTGCTGTTGTTTCCAGTCAGTTTTACTTGTAGGTTCTCGGTTATCTAAGGTCTTTAGATGACTTCTATTACCATAGTATCTGAGTGCCGCACAACATGCCTGCAAGGTGGGGCGTACTATTGTCCCCATTTTCCAGATGGGGCTCTGAGGCACAGAGAGACTATGACCTACCCCAAACCACACACAGGAAGTCTGTGACAGAGCAGGGAATTGAACCTCAGTCTCCCAAGTCGTAGTCCTACGTCCTAAAGGACCACATTGCCTCTCTAAGAATAGAGCCCAAGATTCCTGATTCCAACTCCCATGTTCTAACCATGCACAATATTGCACTGTTGACCACTGTCTTTTCAACTTGCTTTTCTCTAATAGGCCTGATTCAGCAAAATATATGCTAAACTTTAGGCAGGTGAATATTTCCATTGAAGTCAACAGGAATACTCAACTGCTAAAGTTAAGCACATGCTTAAATACTTTGCTGAACTGGGGACTGAAAGAGCTAAGATTTAAGTTAAGAAGGCGAGATTATTTCTTTCCTCTTTGAGCCAATCTCCTTCATACTGGACAAGATGGTTAGGTCTAAGAAACTATTCCAGTTGTACTTATTTAAAAACTGGACTTCAGCTTAATATTTTGGTCTTTGAATGCTGGTGCTGCATGCAAATAATACAGTGGTGAAAATAGGTAGTAGTCTTACCTTATTGGATTCCTGTTGGGTCTTTTTTCTAACAAGACACTCAATATTGATTGCAGAGTTTTAATCATTACAATACCAGGCTACTTCAGTCTGACACGATGGGTGAAATTAACCCCGGTGTAGAGAGCGAGCTCAAGGCCCAGGCACTAGTGAATTCTGTAGGGCTTAACTGGGACTGAAATGATGCCCAGGCAATGTCTGGGCCTTCTGAGCACAGGAATGAATTTCATTGTGTGTGCATAACAGCTTCTTATGTGCCCGCTGCAATAAAAATGCAATGTAGGATGTAAATGACAAATATGCCACCTTGTGGCAACCATGGGAAGTGCTGAGATTTTATGTGTAATGTCTTCAAATCAAATCTTCATGTTTCTCTTAGCTGCACAGGGGATTTTGTGGGGGAGAGTGTGTGTGTGTGTCGGGTGTGGGGGGCTAAATTATATTTTGCAATTTATCAGAAGACATCACCGATTTATAGATTCATAGAGTTTAAGGCCAGAAGGGACCTTAGATCATCTAGTCTGCCCTCCTGTAGATCACAAGCCATTACATTTTACCCAGTTATCCCTGTATTGAGCTCAATAACTTGACTAAAACATAACTTGTGTTTGACTAAAGCACATCTTCCAGAAAGGCATCAAGTCTTAATCTGAAGACATCAAAAGAAGGAGAATCCACCACGTCCCTCGGTAATTTCTTCCAATGGTTAATCAGCCTTGTTGCTAAAAAACTGTGCCTGATTTCTAGTTTGCATTTAAAACTGTGCCTGATTTCTAGTTTGCATTTAAAACTGTGCCTGATTTCTAGTTTGAATTTGTCTGGCTTCAGCTTCCAGCCACTGGTTCTCATTCCGCCTTTTTCTGCTAGATTAAAAAGCCCTTTACTACCTGGTATTTTCTGTAATCAAGTCACCTCTCAATCTTCTCTTTGATCAGCTAAACAGATTGAGCTCTTTAAGTCTCTGACTGTCACACATTTTCTCCCTCCTTCAAATCATTTTTGTGGGACTTTTCTGCACTCTCTCCAATTTTTAAAACGTGGATACCAGAAGTATACTCAGCATTCCTGTATCAGTCCACGTATAGCGCTAAAATCACCTCCTGACTCCTACTTGCTACCTCCTTGTTTATATATCCAAGGATTGCATTAGCCCTTTTTGTCACAGCATTGCACTGGAAACACGATTGTGCATTCTGTTTCTGGAAATGGCTAGATTCCCCTTGCATCATTAATAATATTCTTACAAAATGTACCATAAATGGCGCTACATACCCAAGAGATATTGGTTCAGCAAAACTGAATCACAAAGTCACTCATTTTCAGAAATATCGATTGTCGTCTTGATATTTACACTTAGGGCTGCTCTTTAGGGCTGGACTGAGAAATCCTTACTCCTGCAATCGATACGCCTCAAGCCTGAACTTGAGCTCCATGTAAGGCCCGATCCAAAGCCCACTGAAGTCAACAGAAGCCCTGTATAGTTCCAGAGAGGCAAAGGCCTTGTCCCGTTGCCGAGCATGTGAAAGACTAAATCATAACTGGCTCTAGAAATGCTTCTGAAATGGTTTATACACCAGTGAGACAAAAGCAGTTCCATGGACCACGTGCGTGATCTCTGGGGATCATCAGTGGTCTATGTCCCACAGTTTAAGAATCGCTTGGCCAAAGGATCAATACCCACTTAAAAATTAATACTAGTCTGTACACATCTTCCCAATCAAATAAAAACCAATGCCTGCTATCTGTAATAAAATACTTAGTTGAAATTATATAATTTCATGTATCAAATATGAAAAGAAATCGAAATATTCTCCAAACAGAACTCTCTTCTGTCTTCTCTCAACTGGAAAACCACGCTGATCTTTCAAAAGCAGGCCTTTTCATCAAGCAGAAGGAGCAGATACTTTACAGACATATTTTACAACAGCATTTTCCTCATTTTCACTTTTTTATTTCCAGTTAAACCCATGTGTTACGTGTACTTGCCCCTTCCGATGAATCTGTTTTCAAATTATCAGGCAGTTTGCCAAAAAATTAGACTGTTTCTGTTAGAAAGAATGGAGATGACTCACCTCCACTTTCCTTTGAGTCACCTCAGAATGATGTTAAAATCTGAGCCAAATAAAATAACTCTGATAAAGCAGCAGAACAGTTTTGACGCAACGAAGCCAACACTGTGTCCCTGCTTAGCTAAATTTCAGAGACTAAGGAACAGATTTGACAGAGAATGTGTCTGGTTTCCCTAGTGCAAAAGCCAGATGTGTGAGTTCTACTACATTTTCTGGAATCCTTCATGAATAAAGTGAGAAAATATTTCAAGTGTTCCTCACGGACTAGCTTAGCATTTGTTGTAACACATTGTTAATTAACCTTCATTTTTTTTAGACAGTGGAATCCTATTTATCTTATCTGAACCGCGGTGTTGAATTTATTAGACAGGAGGAGGAGTTTTTCCACATAGGTGAGGCATCTTAGAAGACACAACTTGGATAAGTGAACTCCTAACTGTATAATCTCCATTTCCTGGTAGAACTAGAACATCAGGAAAGGTACAGAACCAAGCCTACACTGTGGAGGCCAGTGCAAGTACCATGCACTCCTTAGATCCTTGCTAACCATGGCCTCTCTTTTTAGCTCACTCCATCCACGCCTGCGGTTCGGTGGCCTTCTAGGAGAATTCAAAATTCTCTTCACTGACATGTGAGAGGCCTGCAGATGGAGATCATATGGTCAGGGAGGAAGGATGGTCCAGTGATTTGGGTGCTAGCCTGGGCCATGGGAGACTCAAGTCTAATTCCTTGCTCTGCCACACTATCTGTGTGACCTTGGGCAAGTCACTTCGTCTCCCTGTGCGTCAGTTCCCCATCTGTAAAATGGGGACCATAGCATTGTCCTGCCTCACAGGGGTGCTGTTAAAAAGAGTGAGGAGCTCAGGTACTACGGTAATGAGGCCACAGAAGTACTTGAGACAGACAGGGATGCATGCCAAATGCATTCTCAGTGCCTACCCAGGGAAGTTATCTCCTCTGGCATCTGCCCAATAAGTACTTGTAAGGGATTATTGTACATCTGTATGAAGTTGTTGTCTTCATTACTATGAGATACCAGAAATCTAGTGCTTGTCATTTCTACTTACTTTAAAAATTTAGTGCAGGAGAAAAAAATATGTCAGTATTTTGGCTTTGCTTGTTGGTTCATTGGTGGCTTTCTTTCCCCCTTAGGAATAAAAGACCCACAGCACAGTTGTGGCTGGCCCGCGTCAGCTGACTTGGGCTGTGGGGCTAAAAATTGTCGTGGGCTCTTGGACCTCCTTCCTCGCGAGATCCCAGAGCTTGGGCTCCAGCCTGAACGTCTACACAGCAATCAGAGTCAGCTGAACTGGGTCAGTGACAGGTGTTCAACTGCTGTGTAGTCGTATCCTTATAGGCACTTAATTTGCTTTCACTGATGAGATACTCCAGGGCTGGAGCACCTACTGAAAAAATGAGTGGGTGCTAAGCACCCACCGGCAGCCAGCTCCCCCCAGCGCCTCCTGCCCACTGGTGGCCCCACTGATCAACTCCTCCCCCCCTTCCCAATGCCTCTTGCCCGCTGTGATCAGCTGTTCCGTGATGTGCAGGAGGCGCTGGGGGAGGAGGGAGAGGGGAGGAATGGGGCAAGCTTGGAGGAGGGGGCGGGAACCGGGAAGAGGCAGCGTGGGGGCTTGTGGGAAGGGGGCGGAGTGTGGATGGGTCCTGGGGTGGAGTGGGGGCGGGAAGAGGCGGGGCAGGAGTGGGAACTTGGGGGAAGCGGGGGGTGGGGTTGGGGCCAAGCAGGGAGTTGAGCTCCCCTGGGGCCCGGAAGAAGCTGGCGCCTGTGCCACTGCTACTAAAATGTACAGCTAAAAATTGGTTACAGCTGTGCAATCTGGCTGGTCTCTGACGTTCCTTTTATTATTTATTCATTTAGATGTGCATACAAAAATACAAAGGGGCAACACTCTTGGTGCCCTTACCATAAATCACAAACACACACACACACACACACACACACACAAATTAAACAGCCAGCGAAACACAAATCAACCCTCCTCTTCCTTCTTTATCAAGCAAGACAACTAACAAACAATGCTTTACTACAGAGACAAGGTGGATGAGGTAATACCTTTTATGGGACCAACTTCTGTTGTTGAGAGAGAGAACCTTTTGAGCTTACACAGAGCTCTTCTTCAGGTCTGAGAAATGTACTCAGAGAGTCACAACTAAATACAAGGTGGAACAGATTGTTTTACCCATGAAAGCTTATGTCCAAATAAATCTGTTAGTCTTTAAGGTGCCACCGGACTCACTCCTCCTTGTTTTTTTAGCATAAGTAGTTAACACATATTTCAAGGGACCATTCAAAGTGAAGTGGCCAGTTTACACCTCTCCAGACATAGTGGGGAAAGGCAAGAGAGAAAAAAAGCTGTGTTTGGGAGGGAGTTAGTGGGTTATAGATTTTTGTAATAAACCATAAATCCAGTGTCTCTATTCAGTCCATGATTTTTAGTGTCTAGCAAAGTTATGTATTTAAGCTCCTAGGCTCATCTTTTAAAGGCGTCGTGCAGGTTTCCTTTGAGGATGAGGACTGAGAGGCCAGACACAGAGTGACTGCTTTGTGAAAAGTGTTCACCCAGAGGTGATACGGTGTTTTTGTCTATTTACCATTTTCTGTGCGAGTTCATTCGAGAGCATAGTGATTGTCTCGTTTCACCCATCCAGTTGTTATTTGGGCATTTAGTGGACTGCGTGAGTTACACTACACATTTATTTTCTTTATATTTATAAAATATATTTATGGTCATATTTTTTACTATCACCACTAGATGGACCCAAACTCTGCTACAAACTGATGACTTCAGAACATGTATTTTCACCTTAAAAATTCAGGTCTTCAGGTTAGTTTTGTAAAGATCAATCCGAAGAAGTGGGCTGTAGTCCACGAAAGCTTATGCTCTAATAAATTTGTTAGTCTCTAAGGTGCCACAAGTACTCCTGTTCTTTTTGCGGATACAGACTAACACGGCTGCTACTCTGAAACCTGTCTCTAGATGGTTTTTAGGCTTTGTCTACACTGCCAATTGTACTTAAAAAAGCCCCACCCCACCCCCAGATAAAAGTTTTGCCAAGGCCAGTGGCAGTGTAAACGACTCGTTGTCGGCAGGAGTGCTCTCCTGTCGACAACGCAAACCCCGCTCGGAGAGGGTGGAAGTATTTTGTCAGCAAAAGTGCCAACAAGCAGCGTTTACACTGTCTGACTTTTAGCGACACAGCTGAGTCACTAAAAGCTATGTAGTGTAGACAAAGTCTTATGAGTTTTGTGCTTTGACAGAGACGTGGCAATTCAGATTTCAAAAACATCCAGTCTCTCACTGAAACAATTACAATTTATGTAGGCCAGGGTTAATGTGTAGTAAAAAAAAGCTTTATCAAATCAGGGAAAACACTGCAAGTTGCTTTATAAAGGAACCTTTTCAAAGAACCAAACATTATAAATAGAGATCATTCATTGAAAAATGTTATACAGTTTTTAGCAGGCAGTAATTAGCATTAGGTCTAAAGATATGTGGAACTAAGCATAAATGGAGCTAACTCATCTGGTGTAGCGTAAACAGAGAGCCAAAGCTATTATACTGCCAGTGCTCTTGTACAGCAGCATTGAGTCCATTGTGTAAACTGGATTTCACTTATTGCTGGAGTGACTAGCCAATCAGAAATCTATTTACTATAGCGAAGTGGAGCAGTAGTTTCCCTTTGAGGCTGTAAACCAAGATTTGGTTTACAGCATTTGGCTGAACCATTTAAATAATATTAGCCCTTGATTTTTGGGGAAAATATTAAAAATTACAGTGGACTCACTTTATCAGGAAAATTAAAACCCCAACCAAACAATAGCAGCTAGTTAAAAAAACAAAACCCAGAAGGTGCTGAAGGAGGATATACCAAGTAGAAAACGCCATTTAGTGCCATCTAGTCAATACGCAGGTTTAGATAGGGATGGTGGAAAGCAATAACTGATTTTCCAAGCTAGGCGGTAATACTCGAAGAGCAAGTGCTATTAATTTGGAGAGGCTATGCTATATTTTTCATACATAACAGTGTCTGAATTCCTGCTTTAAGTCTTTCCCTTTGGAGCTGGGACTGGGGTCTCCGTAATGCATGCCCTGAACTGGAGAGCAGGAATGATCCCTACGCCTATGTGTTTATAAAGCAAGTGATAAACACGCTAAGATACCGGTAAAAAGCTATAAGCAGCCAATCTATTTACAACATGGGACAATCACTGTCAATAACTCTGCTATAAATGTCAACATCTGACATGGTGTCAATCGTCTTTTGTGTAAGGATAATGCACTGTCTTAGGTAAAGGCTACTATAAAGAATAGTTTGCCATCAGGCATTGTGTTATTACAATTACCTATTCTCATTCCCCATCCTATTATATATAGGGTCAATCGTTTTGATGGATGGAAGTTAGTGTAGTTGAGTGAGATTATTGTTCTGTCGCTGAATAGCTGCATTTGGACTTGTTTAGACCAGGGTTTCCCAGATACTGGGGAGGCTTTGACCTCTGAGGGATGCAGAAGCTAGTCCAGGGAAAATGGGAGGGGGGGAAATTGCTGCTTCTTGCAAATTCATTTATATTGAGGATTCAGCAAAAGAACATTTAATAGATGTTTCTCGCTTTTGATGAGTCTTAAGCAAAGCTGACCCAGCACAAGAGGATCATCAACACACTCTGGCCACTTTTCCAATGGTTTATAAAAATGCACTATATTAAAAAAAAAATCCTTAAGGAGAATACCTTCCCCAGCACCAATGCCCCAACACCTGGGTCTTAATCAAAGGTATATAAAGCTCTTCAGTTCACCTAAGCAATTTACTTCTCAAAACGCGGTTTTATTTTTAAGCGGCAGCGCGCAGCATTATTCATGAATATAGTCAAGTCGGAACGTCTCAAATTTATTTGACGGAAATTCTGACAGGATTTTATTTCCGTTTATGATTAACCCCAAAGTGGTTACTAAAAATACAATTGCTCCCCAGCTATATGGATTCCAGTTTGTACTGAACATTCCTGATTGCAGTGTATGCTTGTATTAAAAGGAAATGAATAACAAGAGAAGATTTTAACCACTTCAAAATCATCCACAAAGCTCCCAGTAGGACTGTGCAATTGGAAATCATAAAATGAACCCAACAATAAAATAGGACAGCCTTGGAAAAGATGTGCTCGGTTTTTAATGAGGGTGTTAACCAAATAAAAGAATGATAAGTTTGCCAATCTCTAAACCAGTTATTATCTGGACCTATTTTAGAAAGGGACACACCAGTCAAACTGCCACAATCTAGGTTAGCAGGCAATGTGCACATAAATTATTCACCATTTTAAAATCTAAAAATCAATGCTTTACGCTGGGTAATCCAGCTTAATGCAACAACCAGAAGGCCAATTTATGAGTGATTTCAGATTAAGTTTCCCCACAAAACCACATAACTGAAATTACTATATGGAACAAGAATAGTCAGCCTTTGCCTTTTCCATGTTACACACATTTATAACATTTTCTAGAATATGTGTTTCATTCACGACATTACGCTGTGGCTCAGAGTGCTGGCTACAACGTAACCCTCCCTCCTCACACAGTATAATTAATGGGCATCTCTCTATAAAATGCTGACATGAATCCTTTAAAATATTCCTACTCACTGAACTAGTAGGACCAGGCTTGCTTGACTCCCCATGTATCTGACCATCATTTCTAAGTGTTAATGGCATGAACAGCAAATGCGGGGAGGCTAATGTGCGGTTTCTGCTAACTACAACCTACACAGTTTACTGACAGCTGCATCACTGTGCCTATCTGCAATCAATGTAAAAACTAGTAATAAATCAACAGACAATAATCGATCATAAGATCACCTGTATTCTCTATAATATTGAGCATTTTATCAGTGCTTAAATAATTCATACTTTGCACTTACACAGTGCTGTTCATCCAGGGATTTCCAAGCACTTTGTAAGGTGAGGGTATGTATTCCCATTGTACAGATGGGGATACTGATGCAGAGATTAACTGACAGTCCATGGTCACTGAATCACAGAGGTTACTGGCTGAATCTATTCCTGGGTTTTATTCCCCTAACTTCTGCTTTAACCATTGACTGGATACCTGCTTAATAAAACTAGCAAGAAGACAGCATGTTAACACTAACAATATAATCTCCCTTAAAGCATACCATATGTTTGTGATTAGGAGGACGAACGCTCCAGAGGAATGTACTAATCTTCATAGTGTTCTTTGGTACATTAAGACTGAGCTTTTCAACGGAGGCTAAGGGAGTTAGACACACTCTTCTTGTAGAATTTCAATGGCAGATGGGTTCCAACCTTCCCAGGGCTCCTTTGAAAAGCCATGCCTAAATGTCTATACTGGTTTCCCAATAATAAGCTGGAATCGTAGGGTCAGATCCTTGATGTCAGACTGATTCACACCATTTGAAGATCTGGCCCATAGAGCTCATATCTAGAGTGAGACCACAAAAATTTAAAGCATGAATTAAACCATTTTTGAAATGGAGACTAGCATGTTTTAGAAAAATAATTTTGGACATAGCCTTTAATCGAGGTCAATGTTCTAACCAAGGCAATATAAAAGAAGTGGATTTTTAAAAACAGTAAACAGTTACAGATATACATAGATAGGAATCTACCTTGCATTGCCTCCTGTGAGGCTCTGAGCATGTACTGATTCCTCCTAGCCATCGGGTCCAAAAGCACCCTGAATCCCCTTAAGGCAGCAATTATGCAGGCTCTGAGCAAGGCCCTGATCTTATACTGCTCCCTTCATTCTAAACTATCATTATCTCCAAAGTAATCCCAAAGTACCACCTCTTTATTTCAAAAGCTTCTGATACCCCTCACTGGATCTGAGAGATGTTCCAAAAGGATCGCCACACATTCAACGTCCTTACCCAAGGCTGTCATCTTTGCAAAGCCTCAACTGGTCTAATGCAAGACTCAGCTGGCTTCTATATGAGATACAGCCATGTGCTAATAGCTAGGCCATACAGGGTTACATTTTCAAGACCTAATGGAGGACTGTGTGCATACAAATCCCAGAAGGCAATAACAGTCTGTGTGCAGCGTTCCAGTCAAGATTATCAAATACATCATAGATGCATATTTTGATTTAGTCTTTGTTAGAGACATTGCATTTGTGTCTCACAAAATGGGTAAGTCACTATGGTCTGATAGCTACTGCCCCATTTCCAGATGTTTTTCTCAAGGGAAATACTACCTTCTTGGCATAACACTGCTTTATCTCAAGGAGCACTGACCTAATGCATTCCCATGTTTTAACTAGGCTGATGTGTTATTTTAAGATACGGCAAAGCAAAGCTTCCTTATGGCAATTCTTCAAGAAGAGGAGGGCGTTTTTACGTGTCATTGTCTTTTGTTGTCAATCTAAACTGCAAGAATTGTGCCCGCATCAAACACTAGACATTTTGTCGCGCTGACAAACTCAGACAAGAGCAATGGGCTACAAAAAAGGAGCCACTTGACGTGGCAGGGAAAGAAAACAATTTTTTTCCCCAGTGTGCAGCTCTGACACAAAATGAGCCAGTAGGCCTTACAGAACAGAAAACAGAAGTTGCCATAGAAACTTGCATGCCTTACACTAAAGAGAAGGAAAAAATGTAGGCCAATATTTCTGCTTAGCTGGCTCCCAGTCTTGGCTGGCTCTTCAGCTTGTCTGGATTCTGGAGCTACATGAGGTGCATCTATTTTTTTCCAACCCAGAAACGCCCTTGCCCCCACCTCCCCAGGAAAACTGCTGCTGTTCTGCACACACATCAGCTGAGCCAGTGCTAAGAAACTGTTGCTGGGTTACTACGAATCAGGAATCAGCGTTGTTTCCTGCAGCAGGTTAAGTGCATCTAATGGAACGCTTGGGAATGTATTATTAACAGTGGGGTGATGAGTACTCCAGTACATGAGCGGTTTTAAGCCTTCAGCAAACAGCATTCTTTCATATTATTCACAATGAACAGGGCAAAAAAGGACTGAAAGAAATCAGCAAGAGTTTTGGATTTCAAACGTGCTATTTACACTGTAATATTGCAGTCCGCTTCTTCTTTAAAATAAACTTTTCCTTTTCTCAGTTTACCTCAGTTTTCTCATCTGTAAAATGAAGACAATACGTCGTTCCCTCACTGAGATGGCGTGAAGTGTTTGTAAAACCCTCTGAGATGCTCAGATGGAAAGAACTATACAAAGTATATAAATACAGACTGATGGCCTGACCCTTTAGCCCTCGCTAATCCGCATATGTTTTCTATTCAAGGAGCTGCAGTAGGTAATACTAGAACTAGTAATTACAAGCCCTGCTATGTACTCTGCAATTTCAATGGGCTTCGGATCAGGTCTGTAATTCTGAAAGCCTGTGCAATATGTGGTTGAAAACAGCTACAGATCTATCCCTTTGCAGTCGCTGATGATTGCCTGCAAAGAAAAAATGCTTTTAAGAGTTTAATGTAAATGATGATTGCTGAACTGTTATTTATTTTTGCACCTAAGGAGCATGTTATTGTTACATCTTCCTTTTAATCATGTGGACAGGACAATCTATTTCATTCCATTGCCACTGCTTCACTTAAGGACTGAGCAAAAGTAGAAGAGCCTACTAAATATTCATTGGGCTGTTTTGCCTTTACTGAATCCTAAGTGAAAATATGCCAGCAAAAGAAGAAACGTTTGTTGTTTTTCTTACTCATTTCTGCCTGGGCTAGATTGTGTCCCCCTTGTAAGAAAGGAACTCTAGCATAAATATTTGCTCAGATAATATGTATCCCAGCAGTCTTTATCTAGCTAGCAGATACCACTGATCTGTACAAAATACCCATTAAAAGAAATTCAGTTAGAAATATGTGAAAGTCACTGCTTTAATCCATTTGGAATATAGAGCACTTTAAAATAAAAAGCAACAGAGGGTCCTGTGGCACCTTTGAGACTAACAGAAGTATTGGGAGCATAAGCTTTCGTGGGTAAGAACCTCACTTCTTCAGATGCAAGAAGTGAGGTTCTTACCCACGAAAGCTTATGCTCCCAATACTTCTGTTAGTCTCAAAGGTGCCACAGGATCCTCTGTTGCTTTTTACAGATTCAGACTAACACGGCTACCCCTCTGATACTTTAAAATAAAAGAGTGTGTGCAGCTTTTACCCATCGAACTTGATATATGTTAATGAATAAAGAACACTATTTACAGGTGCAGGTCAAGATATCTGACGATTACACAAGCCAACATTTCCAGAACAAAATCTTGAGCAAGCTGATGTCTAGAAGATATTTTTAAACATTTAAAATGCATTCTAACGTTTATTTAGTGATCTCAGGTATTCAGGGTAAATCATTGCACCTTTCCTTCAGCTATTCCATCCTTAACAGCGCTACCCCTTTTGAGCTGAGCAGCTAGCCAAAAATTCGGGTCTTGCAGGTTGTTCCAGTTAGGAAAAGAAATTGATGATGGAGTCAGAGATCTTTGATACATTCTTGTTTATCTATAAAGAATGTATGAAGTCCTGTTTCTCTGAACACGGGAGGAACCCAGTGGTGTGCCGTGACATTTTCAGGAAGGCATGCAATGCTACACGTGCATGGTGTGCCGAGGATGTCTGGGGGCCTGGAGGAATCATTCCTTGGGCACAAGTGATCCTGGGATATGCAATGCAAGCACTGCATACCTAGATGGCACGCCACAGGAGGAACCAAACAACAGGTGACAGTTTCCTTGCTCGCAGCCCCAAGCCTCTTTTCGTCAGCACCAGACCCAAAAGCCCATTTTCTAGGCTTCTCTGAAGGCCAAACATGGTGCTTGTGTAGGGCGGCTGAGTTTGGTGCTTCCTTCCTTCTCTGTTTGTTTCTGTGTGTCCCTTTCTCTGCTTGTCTTCCCCTACACCTCTATTCAAGCAATGCCCAGCAAAGCCCTCCACTCACATAGTTCAAATTCCTGAGTGGCCTTGGGTGTGCCTTTGTTTTGAATGGAAACTGCTATTATATCATAAAGGAGCTTAACTGCCTGAGCTGTCTTAAGTGAAGGGCTGGGGTTATAACACCCACCAGCTTCAAGGAAGTTTAACCCCCACCTATAACAACAGCATACCATGGATACTACCTATGAAGTGGAGTCTTTCCAGTCTCACACATGGTGCAAGACTGCATATCTTGTAAAATCAGCTATTGCATTTGCCCAGTTTGACATGGTTCATGTATCTAAAAATCAGAGACCCTATAAGTTAATACAAACATATTTAAAGACTAAAGAGCCCGTAGAAGCAAAAGGGACCTACACATCCCCATTTGTGCTATTAGCTCATTGTTGTCCATCACTCTATGCACTCCTGCCTCTCTCTGTCCCCTCTACTTGCTCACGGCAAGGGAATAACGGGCAATACCACTCTCATCCCCATGTAGGGACCTAAGATCTGGTACTGTAATGCAGCCGTGGGGTGGGGGGCATTATTTCCTACTACTCCCCTGCATAGCTCCATTAGGGGTAGTCATGATCTACCCCACAATGAACAACCAACTTCTTTCAAATTCCCTTCAACCTGGGTTTCACAAATAAATGCTCTCCTTGGTTAATAAACAAACACCACCACCACCTAGTTCTTACATAGCAGCTTTTCATCAGCAGAAGTCACAGTGCTTTATAAAAGATGAGCACTTTGAAAGGTAACAACATTTAAAAGAAAATGGCCAAAAACAATGCAAAAGGTGTAAAGCAAGGGGAAGCAGTACTCTTTCACAACTGGTCATATTGTCCAGCAGGGCTCGGTGTAAGATTGTTTTAATGTGCACGGGAAAAATATTGTTTAACTGAATTCAGTAGACTTATGAAAACATATGCTCAACTGCATAATTTGAAAACTTGCATGTCTTTAATCAATTAACTCAAGATCTTGACAGCTGGAGAGACAGGTAGCTGACAATAATACCTTTCCCTTTAAAAGGTTTTGTAGGGGGAGAGAACATCTTAATCTGTAAGTGATCTATATCATTGAAGCTATGATATGACTGTTACATTTAATCTGATTTTCAAATCCCTCTAGTTAAAGATAGTTTAATGCAATTATCTGCGGACTGTGAATCAAGAAATATCCATAAAAGCCAGTTTCCTGCTCAATGTGTACTTCAAAACATTCCTATGGATTAAGTTCTAGTTTATTCGGTAAAAAAAAAAAAAAAAAATGCTATCAGTCTATTATGGTACAAGGCCCAGATACTTCATTAGAAACTTTTCCTGGTGTACTAATGTTGCATAGGGTGGGATTTTTTTATGACATTTTTATACTGGCACAAGTCCTAGTGTAAATGCAGTTGTGCTGGCAAAAAAGTGCTTTTGCCTCCTTTGTTTATTTTGTCCGGAGACTGGTATATGCTATAGTAGGTTTTTGCCAGGATAAGCTGTGTCTATACTAGGAGAGTTTGCTGGTATAGCTACACTGGCAAACCTTTCTCTAGTATATAGACAAGGTCTAAGCCCTGAGATCAATTCTTGGCTCTGCTGTGTGATCCTGGGCAAGTCACTTCCCCACTCTGTGTCTTTGTTTTCTCTGCCACCATTTGATTTTCTTGTCAATTTAGGTTGTGAGCTCTTCAGGCAGGAACTCTTACTATGTGTTTGGACAGTGCCCTGAACAATGAGGCCGCAATCTTGGTTGCAGCCTCTCTAAGTGCTCCTGTAATACAAGTAATTCATAATAATTGTACTTCAAGCACCTGCTTTTGATGGGTGGGGGCGAAGGGGGAGGACAACTGATCACAGTTGCTTGCATTAAAGACATAAAAGGGACCTGTTTGTACCCTCTATTGTATAGGTTTTAGCAGTGAATTCATAGGGAAAGAAAGAGTCGTCTGCTACTCTGCTTGATTTGATATGTGGGACACCTCCCTCTGGGAAGGAAAAAGTAAGTCAATGAAGAACAAAACAAAAACAAAAAAAAAACCCACTTCAGGATAAAAGGGTCTTAGATCCACAAGAAGATATCTTGAGACCATGTTAAAATCCAGTTGTTGTTTACAGACATTTCTAGAAGGTTGGGTATTTTTATTCAAATTAAAAGATGGAAGAACACATTTCTCTCTGTGTATGTTGTACTAGTAAATAATTCTCAAATGGCCAAAAGGTTTTGTTTTTTTATTAATTAAGCGTAAATGAGGGATCAAGTAAAAGGTAGCATAAAAGAAGCATGTTGCATTGCAGGATGTAGCACTGCCAATTCTCTTCCCGCTCCCTCCCGTTCTGTGTAACACAGCAGCTATTTCAGTGCTTGAGCGCTGTAAATAGGGATAAATATGTCACTTGTGTCAAAACGATACCAATTACATCATGTTTTTCTGTTGGTTTTAGTGGCTTTCCGACAGAAAAATGCCTACGATTATACTGAGACTGCTAGTCACACTGCAGTTAAGAGTTTAGTCAGATTTAAAGCTATGTTTTTATCTACCTCTATGACAGCTACCACTGAAACAGCTAATGTAAATTAGCTAAAGGTCTTTTGACCTAAAAAATGTCAAAATTAAGATCAGATCTTGCAAACACTTATGTAAATGTGTAAATTTACTCTCCCTCTTAGTGTTAATGGGGCAAGTCAGATGAGTAAAGTTACTCAGATACCCTTTTGTAGGACTGGGCCCGTATTATGCTAAAATGGGACTTTTAAAAATAAAAATGATAACTTGCAATTTATAAAGTAATACTACATCTTTAAAAATACTAGAAACTTCAGAACTGCATGTTAAAAAAATCATTAAATCAAAAGAGAAGCAAATCATTCGGTTTTATCCTAAAAACAAATCCACAGTATGACCCATGCCCCCCATTCAGCAAAGTACTTTAACACATGCCTAACTCTAAGCATATCAGTAGTCCTGAAGACAATGGGACCACTCAGTACCTGTGCTTACATATTCTTACTGGCCTAGTGGATGGGGGAGGGAAGCTGTAGATGTGATATATCTTGATTTTAGTCAGGCTTTTGATATGGTCCCACTAGACATTCTCATAAGCAAACTAGGGAAATGTGCTCTATAAGAAATTACTATAAAGTGGGTGCAAAATGGGTTGAAAAACCATACTTAAAGCATAGGCGCCGACTCCGTGGGTGCTCCAGGGCTGGAGCACAATGGAAAAAAAATAGCGGGTGCTTAGCACCCACTGGCAGCCAGCTCTCCCCAACCCTCCAGCGCCTCCTGCCCACCAGTGGCCTTGCCGATCAACTGCTCCTCCTCCCTCCCAGCACCGCCCATCAGCCGTGATCAGCTGGTCCCTGGTGTGCAGGAGGTGCTAGGAGGGAGCAGAGTGGGGACAGGTTGCGTGTGGGGGAGAGAGCGGGGGCGGAGCTGGGGTGGAGGTTTGGGGGAAGGGGTGGAGTGGGGGCAGGGCCTGGGGCTGAATGGGAGTTGAGCACTCCCGGGGAAAGTTAGAAGCCAGCGCCTGTGACTTAAAGAGTAATTATCATTGGTTCACTATCAAACTGGGGGGACGTATCTAGTGGGGTCCCACGGGGGGTCGGTCCTGGGTCCAGTACTATTCAATATTTTCATTAATGACTTGGATAATGAAGTCGAGAGTATGCTTATAAAATCTGCGGATGATGCCAATCTGGGACAGTTTGCAAGCACTTTGGAGGCTAGGATTTTAATTCATAAATTTAATTGATAAATTGGAGAATTGGTCTGAAATCAACAAGATGAAATTAATAAAGACAAGTGCAAAGTACTACACTTAGGAAGACCAATCAAAGCACAACTACAAAATGGGGAATAACTGGCTAGGCAGCGGTACCGCAGAAAAGTTCCTGGAGGTTGTAGAGGATCACAAATTTAATATGACGCAGTTACAAAAAACACCAATATAATTCTGGGGTGTATTAAGAGGAGTGTCATATGTAAAACATGAAAGTTAATTGTTTTGCTACTCAGCACAAGTGAGACCTCAGGTGGAGTACGGTGTCCAGTTCTGGGTGCCATACTTTAAGAAAGATGTGGACAAATTGGAGAGAGTCCAGAGGACAGCAACAAAAATGATAAAAGGTTTAGAAAACCTGACCTGTTAGGAAAGGTTAAAAAAACGGGACATGTTTAGTTTTGAGACAAGAAGACTGATGGGGATATGATAACAGTCTTCAAATATGTTAAGGGCTTTTTGAAAGAGGATGGTGATCAATTATTCTCCATGTCCACTGAAGGTAGGACAAGAAGAAATCAGCTTAATCTGCAGCAATGGAAATTTAGGTTAGATATTGGGAAAACCTTTCTAACTACAGTATATGGATAGTTAAGCATGGGAACAGACTTCCAAGGAAGGTTGGGGAATCTTGAGGTCCCTTTCAGCCCTACAGTTCTATGCTTCTGCGATTCTATGTTTCACTGCAGCAGGGCTTTATTGCTCTATTTCTTTCCACCATTTTCTCAGAAAGAAATAAAAAAGTATCTGTAAATCCATCAGAGGAAATAACTAATGGTATTCAAGTAAACTTAGCAAGTTGATGTTCATACCTATTATAAAGATTTATATAAAAAAGAACAGGATAAATGAAGAACCACCGAGCAGATTTTCTATGCAGGAAGAAGCAACAGATATCCATCCTTCTAACATACAGACTTAAAATGTTACTCTTTGTACTGGAACTATGAGAGTTATCTCACTAACAGGAAGAGGGACAATTTGTTAGTGTTCAAAGATTTCTCTCTGGGAATTTAAGAATAATGCTTAAAAGAAGAAAATAGACATCAGTAGCATGCCAAATGAAAGAAAGAAACTACACTAGGAGTTTGCACATTTATCCCAATCCTTTGTAAAAATGAAGCAACCTTCTAGGACTTGTAAACTTGCTTTTCAGTAAGGGAACCTAGTGGCAAAAATGTGCATCCTTCATGTTAAAGAGGGAAAGATTATGTTATTTTTCTTTCAATATCCAGTGAAAGCTTTGTTATCTGGAATGTTGGGGGAATGGAGGGTGCCAGTTAGTCAAAAATTCCGGTTAACTAAGAGTTATACTTACCAATGGAAGGAGGGAGTTTGGGTGCGAGAGGGGGCTCAGGGCTGGGGGTTGGGGCACAGGAGGGTTTTCGGGGTGCCGGATCCGGGCGGCACTCACCTAGGGTGACTCCCCGCAAACAGCGATATGTCCCTGCAGCTCCTAGCTGGAGGCCTGGCCAGGCAGCTCTGAGTACTGCCTCCGCTTGCAGGTGCCGCCTCTGCATCTCCCATTGGCTGCAGTTCCCGGCCAATGGGAACTGTGGAGCCAGTGCTCAGGGCGGGGGCACTGTATGGAGCCCCCGTGGCCATTCCTCCACCTAGGAGCAGCAGGAACATGTCAACGCTTCCGGGGAGCCATGCGGAGTCAGATAGTGAACCTGGCAACCCTATTTAAGATTTGTATTGGAAGATATCAGAAATGTCGGTTTCTAGAGCTTTCTGGATGGTAAAGTGCCGGATCACACAGCTTTTCCTGTATTAACTGCCCTCTAAAAAAATCTTATTTTAGAAAAGTCTCCAAGTTTGACATGAGTAGCTATGATTTTCTTAAGTAAGGCTATTGACTTCAATAGTACTGCTCACAGGAGTAAAATTATTCACAAAGTCATTACAAGATTGGACTCATAGACCATTTAGGATGAGCAAACATTCATAATCTTTCCACCATCTAAGTTACTAATCTGCTATTTTAGCAAAGTAGACAGTATGGAAACTTTACAGATTGATGTTGCAATTTCAATGTGAAGTAGGAATTAGTTATCCACTAATAATCCGCAGCTATAAGGAAAGCTGAAAGTATAATTACATGTCCAAGAATCTGGAGCAACATTTTTGAAAATTATGCACATTTTATCAGATTATGTACAATTTTGAGTGTCAAAAACAATTTGTGGTTTCAGCCAACAATATACCTACATGATGTGAGAAGTTCCCGGAAAGAAAATATTCAAAATATATGGAGCAATAGTCTCAATCTCAATGCAAACCCCTATGTAAAAGAATGCACTGTGGCACCGAGATAGCTCAAGAGCTGTCCCATCTGGTGCATTTTGTAAAGCTGCTTTGATAAATGTTTGGTTACAAACTTTTAGGTAAAAAAACATATTATCACCATACTGTTTTCACCTAATATCTAGAAAACGTTACTAAGTAGACACGCTTTTGAATACACTCCAAGTCTCTATGCTGATATTCAAAGCCTTTCATTGGATTGGGCCTACCTAACTGAGAACCTGCCTCTTCCCATGATTGTTACTTTCCACCACAGTTACTGTCCACTCTGCTGACCAGTCTGGGGAGTCTCATTAGGGAAGGAGACAGAACTTTCACAGGAGCTGACCTCAGGATTAAGCAACTTTTTCTGGCAAGAAAATAGAATGACCACAGAACTAAGCGCTCTCAGAACGTAGGCTCTGATCTGCAAACACTTACACACATAAGTAGAAATTGAACTCAGTGAGACAATTCAAGTGAGACTTTATGCAGGGCCGTCTCCAGCATTTCTGCCGCCCCAAGTAAAAAAAAAAAAAAAGCCGCGATCGGCGGTGGCAGTTCAGTGGCAGGTCCTTCGCTCCTAGAGGGAGTGAGGGACCTGCCGCCCCCAAATTGCCGCAGGTGCCGCCCCTCTCCCTTGGCCTCCCCAAGCACCTGCTTGTTAAGCTGGTGCCTGGAGCTGGCCCTGACTTTATGCATGTGCTTAAGTGTTTGTAGGACAAGGGTATGAAGCAAAATACATTTCTTTGACTTAGTGTTTCCTCAGCAATGCTTCAACACAGGAAGCCATTTGAACACAAGAATAGTCCCTTTGACTTCACTGAAACTTCTTACATGGCAAATGCATAAATTCTTTTTCACTCACATCACCATCTGTACACAAAACGAATAAACCCCTCCCTATAAACAAATCCCAATTCTCTGACAGGCTGGAAAGAAGAGAGATGGTTATTGTTTTTAATAATCAGAAGGAGCCATATAAGAACCTAGCTAGAGACACAGAGAGAAACACAACAGTTTTCACACTGAAAACCTTCAGATACTGTTACAGGTAACATATACAAACACTAGTCTCCAGAAAGATTAGGGGAGGAGGCAGGAAAAAAAGGTCATGGAAGATAAATTTAAGATCCTTGGCATCAATGCCAGTGTGATATCATCCTCTGCTAACACTACAAGTAACTTCAGGGGGGAGAAAAATCCACCATAGATAATGGGATTTTTTTACAGAAAGATTTGAAGTGATATTTACTGTTACCAGAATCTTGATATTGTACAAATATTTGTATTGCATTTCTAATATGCAGCCTTCCCAATGGCTTCAAGCTTAAAAAACAAAAAAACAAATTGAGATCATATTTTCAATGCACAATCATGGAAAGCACCTCTCATTGGAAAGAGCTAAAGTATTCAGAACTGCCTGTTTTCATCTACCTGCACAAATATATTGGTTTCCCACATTGGCTGTTTTACAGTAGCAATAAGGCTAATAAAGATGGTGTGATTAACCTAAAATGATCACATTGGAAAGATTAAATAACTACTTAAACTGAAATAATCATTTTGCAAGAAAGTGATTTATCCCCCACTAGCCACACTGACTACAACTGCCTAATGCATCAAGTGAGGTGAAAGGAAATTGCCAGTGAATCAGAGCGCTGGTTCTTGGCAGAGGCATAAACGAAAAGGCTATATGGTCCTGGGTGCACTGAGCATCAGCTGGGAAAATGCAGAGGCTACCACTGAACAGTGAGTGAGTATGAAATTCATGCACTGCAGAAAGAGACATACAATAGACTGTGTATGTGTGTGACATGAGTGCAGACTGATCCATGGGAAGGGGATGAATACAACAGCTAGTAAAAGGTCACATGCATAGCTCCAGCGATAAAGGTCAGAATGTACAAGAGAGACTGTGTGGAGATGGGAAGTGGATAATAATCTGAGAACTGTAAGAAATGGCAAAGCTGCTCTGTAGCAACGTTTGAGGGTATCTAGTCAGTCTGGCTACAGGCGACAGTGTAAAGCCTGGATCTTAATATAAGTAGAGGAAATGGATTCTTGTATAGTAAGTTAATATCCATGTTTAAATAGTGGTTCATGTGTGACAAACAACAAAAGCCAGGAACTTCACATCTGGGCCTGTGACTTTGCTATAAATGTATATTCTTGGGTCACGGAGGGGAGCAACGTCGCCTGAATTAAACATAAGGGCTGGGTTTTTAAAGCCGTGCAGAGGATTTAGATACACATCTACTATTAAAGTTTTTAAAAAATTACTAGTCCATTGAGCACACAGTTCAAAGCAACATACCAAATTATCAACACACAGTTCCATTGCTCAGCCCAAATTAGGCAACCAAATTAGGCATGTGTCTGACGAAGTGGGTATTCACCCACGAAAGCTTATGCTCCAATACATTTGTTAGTCTATAAGGTGCCACAGGACTCTTTGTTGCTTTTTACAGATCCAGACTAACACGGCTACCCCTCTGATACTATTACTATAGTTATTTGTCTTACAGTAGCTCTGCAGGCCGCAACTGAGATCAAAGTCCTTATATGTCAGGCACCGTCCAAACACAGTAGAAGACAGTCTTTGCCAAGGAGAGTTTACAATCTATGTGTATGAGACAGACAAAAGAAGTATTATTATTCCGATTTTAGAGATGCACAGAAGGCAGAAGAGCTGCACAGAGGTGAAGGAACTTGGCCAAGGTTACACATGAATCTGAGCAGTCAGGAATGGAACCGTCTCAGTCCACTGCCTTAACTACAAGATCATGTCTTTTCCATGATAAACCACAGCATGCGAAGTCCAGACATTCAGACATATTTGCATTTAATATGTTGGATTTAATTATCATTTTCTAGCAACTAAGACATCCTTATAACGGTAAGAATTAATAGGAAATGTTTCATAATTATAGGAAGTGCACCATGCTAAAGATTTTAATGGTTTCTAATAACCTTATATCTGAATTTCCCCCCACTTAAATTCTAGGGTTGAAAGCTCAATTAATTTTGAACTACAACTCTGTCTATCATTTCAACAACATGTGGCAGAGCAAGAATTCATGCGAGACAAATGGTTATTTTTTGGTATCTGCTGCTGCCTAATGACAGGTGTGCTGTCCTAAATAATTAGATTTCAAAAGGGGATCCCCTTCACCTTTCTCTAAAACTGGTTAGTGATCTCAGTTTTACTTCATTAAGCTCTTTGACAGCTCAATGTTCTCACATCTGTTATTGTTTGCTAGTTTGATTCCAAGAACACAAATCGCTTCAAGAATTGGCATCAAATTTATTCAGGCTTGTGATGCAGATCAAAACCCATCTGTTTACTAATCAAAAGCCATATTTTAATCACAGTACAATACTGGTGTCAGCAATATCATCACATATATTTTCTCTTTCTGCCCTAACCAGTGATAGATGGTTCTCTTCATTTAAGCTGCATCTATCTGAATTATTCTCATAATACAGCAGGCACCATGTTATCCACACACCTATATGTAACCATTAACCAATTTGTTTGGGCTGTGGTACTCCATCTGGCATTTTTCACCTGTAGGCTCTAATCCTGCAATGAACTTTTTGTTGCCAACATTTTTTCCACCTGATCAATCACACTGAACTGATGAATTAACCCACCTTATGAACCATGTAATAATAGCAACTAAGAACACAGGAAATTTTGGGTACCTTCAGACTAATGGTAATTCCCTCTTCACGCTCAGGATCTAATCAAAACTTCCACAGTCAAGATGATCAATCTATCGATCTATCTGTTATAGGTGGGGCTGTTATTAAAGTTGTCTGACTCTTCCCATTATAGACAGCTAAAGTTTGGCAAGTTACAAGCAACTGACAACAGGTTCTTATAATGGAATATTGGACATCCTTAAGAATAGGCAGAGCTGCATATAATGGAATTTCTGTTGCTGTTTTTTCAGATTCCTTTTTTCAAAACCTTGAGACCCAGAGGTCTGAAATAACACACAAAAACCTATGTTAAGAGAATATTATTAAGGTTGCAAAATCAAGCTCTTAGAAGATAGAAAATGCGAGAATTAAGGTGGCCTGGGCCCCCTAATTCAGCATCCTTGTGCACGTGCATTATGATGCACTCTTTAATTACATGATCCCATGCTATTTTTTCCGTAGGACCCCTGCATCATTTAGTACATAGGGGCAATCTGCTCTGGGATGAATCAGGGTTGTGTAGTGAAGAAGACTCTTGCCTGGAGAACTGCTTTATTTGTTGTGGAAGCTGGAAGGTGCATAGTGAATGAAGCAGGTGTCTGTAGAGGAAGAGAAAGAAGGGTCAAGGGTTAAGGCAACTGAATGGTTTCTTGGGGAACTGGATTTTATCCCTGTGCCATAGAGTTCCTGTGCGATGCTGCTAGGCAAGTCACTTAAATCAAACTTTTCACACCTAGTCACCAATTGTGTGTTCCTCTTTTACTGATGTCTGGCTTGAGACCCAGAGATCTGATACCCAGAAGTGCTGAGCATTTACACCAAACTGAAGTCGATGGGAGCTATGCTTTGAACATATTATATACTACATAATGCTACATGCTCTGAAAAATCAGGTCCTAGGCATCTCAATCAGGAACCCAAAATTAGTAATTACTTTTGACCTTAATCCCTCTGTGCCACTATATCCCCATTTTACAGATGGGGAACTGCACCTCTGTATCTCACTGAGGTGGTGTGAAAATAAATTCATTAGTATTTGTGAAGCATTCAGATACTATAGCAGGGGTGGGCAAACTTTTTGGCCTGAGGGCCACATCGGAGAATAGAAATTGTATGGCGGGCCATGAATGCTCACAAAATTGGGGTTAGGGTGCGGGAGGGGGTGAGGGCTCTGGTTGGGTGCGCGGGCTCTAGGGTGGGGCTGGGGATGAGGAGTTTGGGGTATAGGAGGGTGGTCTGGGATGGGATTGAGGGGTTTGGAGAGCGGGAAGAGGATCAGGGCTGGGACAGGGGGTTGGGGTGTGGGGAGAGGCTCAGAGGTGCAGACTCCGAGCGGCGCTTACCTCAAGCGGCTCTTGGAAGCAGTGGCTTGTCCCTTCTCTGGCTCTGCATGCTGCCCCTTCTGCAGGCACCGCTCCTGCAGCTCCCATTGGAGCGCTGGAGGGGGCCATTGGAGCACGTAGGAGCCGGAGTGGGGCCACGCTGTGGCTTCTGGAGCCGTGTGGTGCAGCCTCCGACCCTGCGCCCTGGCTGTAGCACCGGAGCGGGGCAAGCCCCAGACTATCCAGCCCGCGGGCCATAGTTTGCCCACCCCGTACTACAGTGATGAATGCCACACAAAAAAAACAGAGGCCAGGTCAGTTGACTCGGGCTCAAGGGGTTCGTGCTACAGAGATAAAACTAGCAGTGTAGACTTTCGGGCTCAGATTGGAGCCCAGATTCTGAGATCCACCCCATTCTCCTCAAGGTTTCAGAGCCCAAGCTGAAGCTCACTGCCATGGGTCGTTTTTTTGCCGTGTAGACATACCCATAGATAAGTTTCAGCCCCAGTATTTTAACAAATATGTTCCCATTGTATAATAAATACCAGGAAATTGGAAAATAACATTGTAATTGGAAAATATGGAATCCTCCTGGAATCATAAAGAACTGGACATTTATACGACTAACACGGATATCTAGAGGTATGATAGTAAAGATTTTCTTTTTTTTTAAAAGAAAGATTTGGAAGGGATATAAATTCTCAAGCTCCAGGGCATGAGCCAATTATTACTAATAGGCATTAGGAAGAAACTTTCCCATAGGCGAGTTATTTATAACTACCTTCGGCAGGGTTTCCGGCACTTTGCTTGGAGCATGTGGTATTGGCTGCTGATAGAGATAAAATACTGGACTAGATGGACCATTGGTGTAATGTCTAATCCATTACGGCAATTCCTGTGTTCTCACCCATTTCCAACATGATGCTAAAATACTCCACCAGGTGAAAACAGCCTGATGGAGCAAACTAATAGTTGAAGTTTCCATATGGTTTCTCTGAACTCTCCCCCTGGAGCAAAACATCTTGCCCAACCAGATGATGAAGCTGACTCTGATTTCTGAGAAAGAAGGAAAGAAAGCATTCTTTACTCACTTCACCCTCGGTCTGATGCACAATGAACACTTAATGGAGGAACAACAACTCGCTAGGAACTTTGAGCCAGCCCAAGTATGTAGTGATGAAATTGTTCCCTTATCTCAAGGAGATCACTGGTTTGGAGAATACCTTCAATGCAATAGTTAAGTTAAAGAAGAAATCTCTGCTATAAAATATGTAAAAAGCTAAGGATGAAGATAAGATCATTTCAGTACCATATGGCTACTGGCACAGGTAAGTACACTCTTTAAATACAACGTTACTTAGAATTCCCTGATTGCTGAAAACACAATATTTGTGGTCTCCCTCCTGAAAAGCCTTTGACATGAAATCGTGGAGCCACTTTGGGTCCTGAACAGGATTACCTTAACAGAACTGTTGGGAACAGCAAAGTAGAGCAAAAAATACCTTTAAATTTTCCTGGAAGAAGACAGATGAAATCTATAGAGCACAGGAGAGGAATACACAGTGGAAGTATCAGGAAAGTTTGCAAATTGATTATCTCCTGTAACTCTGAGCTCAGAATCCAGTTCAAGGGAGATGAGAGACAATTAGAAGGTTCAAGATGCTTGGCTGAGCCTAGGAAGGACAGACAGAACTTGTGGATTCTGACGGGGGAAGTCTGGGGAGAAACTTGTGGGTTTGGATTTGACACAGGGAGAATGTTTTGCCAGACATGCATCCGTGACAAGGAAGCCAGATGGAGTTTATGGGGGTCACACAGTGCGAGGTGACTCAGAAGAGCTGCCAAATGAGGGGTAGCAGTTTTCATTGCAAGAACACTCACTGATGCTGATAGGTGGGGGAAAGTACTAATCTTACGATGCTGCCATATCAAACTGTGAAACTGGCTGCTGCTTAATCTTGACAGGGAGAAGCTGCATTGTATCTAGGTCAGACTTGGAAAGGGAATCTAAAAATGTCCTGCTGAGATGGACTACTGCATCCAAGTTGACTAGACGGATGACAGCCTGTGCATGGGAAATGGGCCTACAGAGCACTCCAGGAGTCGGAGTTACATGGGTGTGAGGGCTGCGTTAGGTCTGCATTCTTTTCAAAGCTGCTTGAGAAGAGAGCTCAGAGAACCTGCAGTTCATGTGACGCAAATGGCAGAACTACAGCAGAAGTCACTGCATTTTCAGCTCTCCCTCCTTCCCATGCAAACAAGAACAGCAGAGCTGCAAAAGTTACATAGTACAATGGAACATAGACTGGAACAAACGGGAAGACCAGTACCCGGGAGTCCGAGGACAGAAAAGTTTATTTAGTCACTGGTTGTAGCTGTACAACAGAGGGTAAGGCAGGTTAACCCACCAGTTCCTTAGATCAACTCGATTTTATCCCCCAAACCGCAAATCCCAATGAAGGTATTATAGATTTACATTGCACTGTGTGATGGATTAGTGTATGACTGTACGTCTCTATAGCAAAATACAAACTCCATTTTGTTTTGTGAACACCGTCTAGATTGCAAAACTGCATTTTATCATCACTGTTGTCGTTTTACCTCCATCATGGACTGGGATTCCTGGAGGCATTGGCTGAGGCTGATCAATGCAGAGCAGTCAAAGCTCCTTAAACTGGAGGATCTCCTATGAAAATGGAAACACTCTTGGACAATGAGTTAGCTAACACCCAAGGAAACCTGTTCTTCCAGGTGAGCTGGTAACCAAGCAATGGATCACCGGACAAGAGACTTGAAGTCACTGAAGGTGGTCAGCTGACAAAGGGGACTGCAGCCTTATACAAAGTAGTCTCTCTCATCAGCCATTTTGGGGAGGCAGAAAGGGGAGTAGCCCAGGACCAAAAGAAGGCAAGGCTGAGCAGCAGAAGGAGAAGAGGAGCATCATGGACCCCCTGAACAAACACTGACCAAATCCCAAAGGGTTCTTTGGGAGATGCAAAAACTGAGGCAGGGATTTACATACAGGTTTTTGTGGTCTTCCACAGATCTGTGTATCTCTTGTGCTGTCTAAGAGTAAAGGGTGAGTGAGTTTAGAAATTCCTTTGCAGACTCTGTGTCTTTCAACTGTCATGTTGCCACGAGAGGGAAACAGTAAATCAGAGGGTCCACGTCATCAGGAGAACTCTGAGAGCATACAACAGCTACTGAGGAAGCTTGGAAGAGCTGGTGCTGGTTTCAGGACCTTGGCAATTGGACTGCAGTGTCCCCGCTGCCAAGAAGCAGGGTCAGACATGGAATCTGCACCTAGAGTGTGAGCCTAAAGCTTATAGCCACAGAGACGCACACGCTCCAAGGTTGGGTCCAGTCCAGGAGCCTGGTGAGTCCCACTGAGGGGAGCTCATCCAGGATGCTAACACGCTGTTCAATCCATGCTCTCTTTGGGAGCAATATAACCCAGTTGCAGCAGATGTTTCTGCAGTGAAACCTTCCCTTTGTAAATGTATACTAAAGGTAAATAGTAAGGGGAAAGTTATGTGTGTGGGATGAGATGAAACAGGGTCTTGGAAATTCCGAGACAAAGAACAATGAGGTTAGGATTCTTTTGAAAACGCTTGCATTTTTCATATGGTAAACTTTCTGCATAGATATCAAGCTCATGCAATGCCCTACCACATTAAAATCACCTAAATAACATACAAAGAAAGAATTCACCATATTCTGAAAACCATATTCTTCAAGATGTGTGCCTTATATTTCTTAAAACTATAAAACATCAACTGAGGTAATTCCATATGACCCAGGGCATTTTTTAAATAAGGATGCTGATGGTTAAGTTAGCCTGACGTGAAAAAGCCATTTTCATTAATTATACAACAAATGGGTCATGTGTATGATTTGGTAAAAGATTAATGTGCTGCCTATTGGGAGATCTAGTGAGGTGATCATTTTTTGTAGGGTTGGAAGTCAGGGAGTCAGCTTTGTGGAGCAAGCTCATTTGTCCGGTCTGCTTAAAAAAACCAAAACAACACTGCTATGAACTTTCTCTCTGAAAGAAGAGTTGGTAAAAACAGCAGCCTAGAAGAGATGGGAAAGATGGTGGACAGTGTATTTGCATCAGCAAACTATCTTGGCTCACAAGATTTGACATCTTTCCCCAAATGGATCAGACTAACCATATCCCTCTTCTAACTGAATTAATGTACAGTTGCATAGCACAGGGTATCATACGTCAGATATGGTTTTCCTAGTGTTTTCCTTGGCTTCTGTTTAAACTCTCTTTGTGGCTTATCACACAAGAGAGTTCTGAGTTGAAAAATAATTAAACACTCAAGAAATCAAACAAGGCCCAGCCAATTTGATAAATGCATGTGGAATGGAGAAGCTGGATTAATTGAAGAATGAACTGATCAAAAAGCAAAGCTAAAATTTGTTGTGGATGTATTCAGGTTGTAATAAATCACAGATGTTCAAGAGAAAAATCAGTATAAAGAGTAACTGGAGTACTATCTTGATATCCTACACAGTACAAAATGAGAAAGCTAGGAAGCACTGCTATTGACAAAGACTGGAGAAATAAATTACTGTACGTGAATAATATGGATTCATTACAGAATATTTTTAATAGAGGAAAACCAGACTCAAAAATTAACTTCAAAGTAGATTTGTGTGTGCACATTACTCAGCCACAATAAAATGTAACACAATTCTGTATCCTCAGGAGAGATCCAGGATGGGAAAAGCAGGGGTATTTCTAGTCCAGACTGAAGTATGGAGGAACTGAGCAGAGGTTTGAACCAAGTATCGTGAGGACAGATGTTATCCAGTCTCTCACCCACATACCAACGTTTGTTTGGAACAACTGCAAAAATTTTATATCCGTAGATGCATATCAGGGCAGGGCCGGCTCCAGCGTTTTTGCTGCCCCAAGCGGTGGGAGAAAAAAAAAAAAGCCGTGAGGGACTGAGGGACCCGCCACCGAAGACCCGGACATGCCGCCCCTTTCTGTGGCCGCCCAAAGCACCTGGTTGCTGCGCTGGTGCCTGGAGCCGGCCTGTATCAGGGTCTCTCAGGGTAGGTCTACATTGCAGCTGGGAGCATGCCTCCCAGCCCAGGCAGACAGACTTGGACTAGCTCTGCTCAAGCTAACACATTAAAAATAGCAGTACTGATTTTGCAGCACAGGCTAGCCAGACACCTGAGCTCAGATCCAGGGGGGAAGAGCAGGTGCCTAGCCCATCCTGTGACAACCATACTTCTCTTTTTAGCAAGCTAGCTTGAGCAGAGTCTGTCTACCCGCACTAGAAGGCATGCTCCCAGCTGCCGTGTAGCCAAACCCGCAGTCAATCAAAAGCATCACTTACAAGCTCCACTGGTGAAAGTGAACTGGTGTACCAACATCATCCAAATAAATAAGAAGTGGATTAGTAAGTAGCATACTGTATGTTTATGTTAAATTCCCCATCAAAGAGAGTTTTGTATTTTTGTCAGCATCATGTTCAATCAGATCTTCTACCCAGTGGATAAAGTTAACTCCTAAGAGAACAGTCGGAATTAACCTTTCCGAAGGTGTATCAATTGTAAGTCCAAACTCTTTTTTCAGGAAAGTACATTAGAACTTTAATAGCTTCTAGATTCTTGACATTTACGCTGAATAATATCAAAATATATTTAAACAAAAGAATCCTTATAAAACAGTTGGTATCCAATGTTCTGTTGCCAGTATCATTTTATGCAAGAGTCTTTGCCAGTGTCCTTTGAAATAAAGTACCAAACATTGGGTATGTCTATACTACAGAGGTGTGATGGACAGCAACTTGAGTACAAACCCAGGGTCCCAGGTGGGCTTCTACAGCTCATGCTGCCATGGCTTCATGGCTATCTTATTTGAGCTAACTAGATCAAAGCTCATTTGCGTGTGTCTACACGTACTGCAGTCACATCTCTGTGCAGTGCAGACATACCCCTGGACAAAAATAAGTTGAACAAATTAGATACAAATTTGTAGCAACTGTAAACACTTCTGGTATTTTCATAGCTGTCCATTCCATCATTGGTGTGCTCAATCATGTGCACATGGCAAGCACGTGGCATTTATATAAGGATTAACTCTATTATTAATTGAGCGTAAAGAAGAATCAAACTCTGATGTTTCAGAGACAATTTTCAGATTGGAGAGTAACGCCAGGCATGAGCAAGTCAACACCACATGCTTACTTCTGTGTCGGTTACAACAAATCTTATACACATACAATGTACAAAACAAGTATAAACTAAGGTTTAAAAAAAGCCGAGTGCTACAAAACTACTTCAAGCATAGATATGGACAGGAATATGTTGTTTGAAAGTATTTCTTGCTGCATGACCACCAGTTGGGTAAATGAAGTGTGTCAATTCAGTCCTGATCCTGCAATTTGCTGCATGCAGGTGCACTGCTGTGCCTGTATGGAGCCTCACTGAAGTTAGTATCGCTCTGCAAGGATGCAATGCATTGCAGGACTGGCGGCACAGGTGAATTCTTGTCCCTATTAACCCAAATGGGAGTTTTGCTATTGACTTCAGTAGGGCCAGGATTTCACCATAGTTTTCCTTGATGTAGTCAACCAGTAAGAATCTAGTTTATTTTATTTACACATATATAGAAATGCCTATGGAATTTACAAGATGGCTAACCTATAACCACTACATTAGGACTGCAGAATAAATGTAACTAATTTGTTAAGGGCTGACAGACTAATAAATTGTTCCATCTTATTATCCTCATAATAACAGACAAACAATGCTACAAGGGACACCGTCAAGCACATATAAACCAAAATTGTGTGTGTGTGTTTAAACAGAAAATAACAAAACCAATAAAAATACAAATGATTCCCTGGATTAAAAGAAGAAGTTGATGAAAATATTAGATCGGATTTATATAGTACTCAGTAGGGTGACACTTTACAAACCAAACACTGCTGCAGTGTGCTAGTGAAGGGGCAGGCAACCTATGGCACGCGTGCCGAAGGCGGCACGCGAGCTGATTTTCAGTGGCACTCACACTGCCCAGGTCCTGGCCACCGGTCCGGGGGGACTCTGCATTTTAATTTAATTTTAAATGACACTTCTTAAACATTTTAAAAACCTTATTTACTTTACATACAACAATAGTTTAATTATATATTTATAGAAAGAGATCTTCTAAAAACATTAAAATGTATTACTGGCACATGAAACCTTAAATTAGAGTGAATAAATGAAGACTCGGCACCCACTTCTGAAAGATTGCCGACCCCTGTGCTAGTGCAGGAGAACCAGAAAGTGAAATCGACTAAAAACAACTGGAAAAGGACTCCTCTCAATTTTATTGTCCCAGACAACATGCAAATATGAAAAGTAAATCAGACATCAGTGGTGCCAATTCCAGCTGTTCAAAAATCATGAGTGAGGATGCAAATACTCACAAGACATGTTTTAAAAGAATGAAATTATTTTAAAAATAATAAATGTGGGATTCTTTTTATTTGTGTTCTGGCCTTTGAGCCTTATGGGTCATGTTTTCATGTGCAACCATGAGGGCTGGAAACTTTTTTTTTTTTTTAATTAAAACAAAGATTCTCAGTCAATCACATGCCTTCAGGAGCTAAGAGAAACACCAAATATCATGAGACTCAAAATAAATCATGAGAGTTGGCAATAATTAAATATTTGTAAAAGTATTTGAGTTTTAATATAAAAAAAGGTGATAGGAGAAACAACCATAAGGAGTTATAAAATAATGATTTGTCTTGGCACAGAAGCTCATAAAAGCAGAAAATAATAGGGAAAAAGCTTGTTGCTCTAAGAGATCATGTATTATGGTGAAAGTCATTCATTTTCTACCCAGGAACATGTTAGCTTTAATTTATAATGTTCAGTGTACAGTAGGACAGAAAAAGCCATGCAACCAAGCAAAAATGATATTTCCTTTCTGAATTTCTCCTAAATCTGTAGAGATAACAGTTTAAGGTTTTCTAAAGTGAAGAGTGGATAATTTTAAAATGATTGTAAAGGCAGCTGACTAATACAATTTGAATAGAAGCCCTCCAGCCAACCCACAGCAGAAAACTGATTCTCATACCAATGCAATGCATAGAACTGTAAGGGCTTTCTGTTTTCAGTTTAAAAAAAAAAAAAAAAAAAGAAAGTCATTCAGACTATCAGGCTGAGATTCTTTGGTCTGTTAAACCCACTGAGCTACAAAAAAAATGTCCTTAAATAGCTATCAGTGGAGAACTCCCCTTGTGCAGAACTCCACTGCTGTAAAGTTGGCAGAGATAGTATAGTTGCCTCCCCATCCCTGACGTAGTGGGGAAGATGGCATGCTAGGTCATTCTGGGATAGGTGCGGAGCAGGAATGGAACATGGAAGAGCAGGAATCGGCTGCCCCCCAAGACTGGCACAAGGTCATTGAACGAGTGTAAGTCAGAGCTGCTCTTTTGCAGGGGTCTGGGTGTCACTCAGGATTGGGGAGCTGCAATCAGTTTCCTGCCCCCCTCACTCCCTGAATCCAAGTGGTGTTCAGATGCAGCGGAGACGCTGCCCCATAGATATTAGGCGTCATGGCTTGTTTACTAACAAACCAGTCGTGTGTCTGTCCAAAATCAGTGCTAAAAAGGCTTCAGTAATCCACTGTCAAGCTATTTTTTTCTTGCCCTGAAGAAGCAAAGATACTTGCTACGGTCAATGAGGCAGTAGGTAGTCTTGCCATCAGTGCATCTGATACATTTAAAAAAAAAAGCCATTTAATATTTTAGACAGATAAAATTGATCTTGAAAAACAATTCTAGTAGAAAAATAAGTGTGACAAGCATCCTCAGTCCTGTTACGGCTTAATTCATAATTCTCTCACACTGAACAATTACTCATATTTCACCTTTCTTGTCCCTGAGGTTTTTAATTCTTCTCTCCAAAAAGTAATGTTATCTTCCCTGTTCAATTACACTTTAACCACTCTATCAGATCAAACGTATGGACTCTTGTCTGAGTCTCCCTTACTCAGCTTTTACTTCATGAACAGAAGAGCTACATTCCAAGGTCACAAATGATTAATCTTGACCTGTGAACCATGAAAGTGTTAAGTCTTAATATAAACGTATTACTGAACATAGCAACGTGAAACATACTATGCACCTAAGAAAAATAATTAACTGAATTTTCCTGACTTTACTCTTTGGTTGCTAATTAAGCACTTAATACAAAATCAGTTCTCTGTGGATATATTACATGCTTAGAAAAATAGTGGAATCATTTGGCCCTTCAAGAACATGTGCTGTATATATTTGCTTTCCAGGTTTTGCACAATAAGCTGGTTCCCTGTTAAATCTTGAGGTCCCTTAGTGCTCATAACATGCAGTACTCAGGATGCTAAAATAACAAGCTGGCTTTGTGACGGGAGCACTGTTTGCAACTGTGCACATTTAAAATATCTGTTCGTTTTCTGGTGATATTTGATTAAAATTACATCACCGAGTAGGAAGGAGGTAAGCAGAGTGAAATGACTTGGGGAGAAAAATGTTTAAAGTGGAGATTAACAAACACAAGATAAGTGAGATGGCAAATAACAAGTAAATAAATGAACTAAGAACAAGGCTTGGGGGGAAAAAAATTCCCAATCCCTTCTAGAGGCAGTACATGAAGGTTAACTTCTTAAAAGAGAAAATACCTTTTATTTAGGTCCACTAATCTGGACTGCTGAAATACCCACTGTTCTCAAAGAATGTCTAGTCCAAATAGTGGAGTGAAAGTTGGGAGCTCTTTTGTGTGTGGATGCAAGGTGTGTTACAGGCATGCTAGGGAAACACACAGTGGTTGACATGTCAAATTTCTTCAGTGTATTTGTGCACGGTCCCAGTTATGCCAGTTTCAGTGGTGTAACTGCACTGACTTCAACAGGATTACTCTGGTGTACATGAGAAGAAAATTGGGCCCCTTGTTGCAAAGAGACATTTGGTAAATGTAATATAATAACAATTTACCATTACTATCAATCAAAGGCGGCATTTCCATACACATCATTCTTATTCTGAAATAGAATCCTCATTTTGCACACAATTTATATCCTGTACATTTATTTAGTAGAAAGGAAATTATGCCACAATGCATGGCTTACTCAACCAGCTATTATAACAGTTATCTCATTTACTTTTTAAATTAACCAAACAGAAGGCAGTCAAGTCAGAATAAATTTGCAAGCTACTTCTTGGAATTATAACCAGGGTTGGAAACATTTTCCACTTGTGACAGTGCAATTAGTTATGCTAAGCAGACCTTGTGAAACCCATCTCCAGAATATACTGAAATAAATAGTTCTGTAACTAAACATTATATCCCCTGACACAAGTAAACACATGAAAAAAATCTATTTTTAACTGTAAATCATTCATTTCTGAAGTACTGGAAGGCACACAAAGTGCTACTGTCTAAAATTAGATGTGTTCACATTGGAAGCAACCATTCATTCTATCAGGTTATTTGTGTGTTTAGTATCAGAAGACAGCTTCTTATGGGATACAGTATCGCTTTTGTACCAGATTTTTCTGAAACAGCTTGTATAATAGCTGAAACACAGTATTACTATTATGAGTAAGTCTAGGGCAAGATACATTTCTGTAAGTATGGGTAGGCCTAATGATAATATAATATTCCCCTCTTCCCCCAGCCAGGTAGGTTCTGTGTATGATGCATCATTAAGATGAACTAAAATTTACAGCAGATTGTAGGAAACAACCCTAAAATCATCTCCACAGAATGCATATAGTGTGGTAACAGGATTCCCTAATAGTTATCTACCCTGACCCTACATCAGTAATTTGCAAACAGAATAAACACTGCATTACCAACAAACATGCAACACATACTCTCATCTTACACCCATCACTGTAGTAATCACTGATTGCAATGATAGCTTTAATTTCAGTCTTACTGCCTGAGGCTATCCACTGCAATGACAAACAATATCCTCACCAAGCACCTGCTCTTGTCAAACACCATTCACATGGCACAGTGAAATTAACGTATTCTTTTTTGCCCTTTACTTCTAGCCACTGTTAGGATATTGTCCTATTACTGCTTCTGGGAGTACGCTCTTGGTATAATTTACTTCATAAGGGGTTTGTTATATTTTGGTATATATGAAATGACCTTTTACATTGTAAATCAATTCTTTATTGGCCAATGGCCACCATATCTACATCATTGTTATAGACCTTATAGTATCTACATAATTCACAGGATGTAGCAGTTTTCTGGTAATAAGTTTTACTGCTATCTATATAGGGTTTATACTGGCCCTAGCACCATAGTATTTGGCATGTATGTTTTTCCTACCATATCTAGGATTTCACTCTATTTGAACTTTAAAAGGTATAGTCCTGCAGTATTTAGCTACATCATTTCCATCATGAACTGGCATTGTATTGTTTAACATGTTCTGCCTCTCATATGCTAATTAGAAAATGTAACTAATTCTTAATTCAGTTCTTGACAGTTTTCTTCATAAATAACTATCTATCCTGCAAACAACCAAGACTTAAAAGATAAATGGGCTAGAGCTATGTTGCTGTAAATGAGTGTAGCATCACTGACTTTAATGGAGCTACGCTGATTTATGCCAGCTGAGCATCTGACCGCACTATATCTATCCCAGACCTGTTCTTATAAATTCTGCTTTGAGAGAAATGGATTCCTGTCATTCCAGGGCCCTATTACTTCAGCCTTAGGTAGCTCATTAGTATGTTTCACTTTAGCTAACCAAAATCTACATATTTTTTTAAAACTTATATTCATGTGTGTGCTCAAAATTCTTATAAAGTAATATTCAATAAGGCCTAGTGATATAGGCCAAACTGGCTAATTATATGTTCAGTGGCTACTGTACTCTGCTTAGAAGCTATACAAAGATTTGCATTGTCATGCATTTAAACCATAGGGAAATCTGTAGGCATCTGTGTGAATCAAATTTGCTGACAAGGAAATCTAAAAGGAAGCAACTGTACACTAACGAAAACATCATCTCCTTTGGTTACTGTGGAGCAGGTCTGAGACTTTCACTAGCATATTTCCAAAGGAATAAATGCAAAGCTGACAACTTTGTATCAGTCACAAAATCTTGCAATGATCTTCCCACAAACTAAATCTGCTCTACGTCACAGGCTCACCCTATTAAGATGCTCCAGGTGAAATGAGTGCTACTATTTTGGGGATTAGGCCGCTCAGCCACTGGATGTCACTGTTAGTCTACACCAGGGATCGGCAACCTTTGGCACGCGGCCCATCAGGGAAATCCGCTGGCAGGCCGGTACGGTTTGTTTACCTGCAGCGTCCGCAGGTTCGGCCGATTGCAGCTCCCACTGGCCGCAGTTCACTGTTCCAGGCCAATGGGGGCTGCGGGAAGCGGCATGGGCTGAGGGATGTGCTGGCCGCCGCTGGTCTACACACACAAAAACAAAATTGCATTTGTTTGGCAATAGAAAATATTTAAAGATGATAGAATGACTCTGAACCCCACTGCACACAATGATTAGAAATATGGCTTTCAGATACTGAAAGAACATTGATCACATTTTCTATCTGAACATGTGTATTGTGACAAGAAACACCTGCATTAATATTGCTCTTTTTAGTCTGTTTATTTGTGAATTTGTCAGCAGTTTGATTAATAGATTCATAAATTATAAGGCCAGAAGGGACCACTGTGCTTATCTAGTCTACCGGCTGTATAACACTGACCATAGGCCGGATATACAATCAATTTCACTTTCTTGGTGATGCTGAGTTTAATCTCCTGTGTCATGTGTTGTTCTGGGTGGAGCTCAAATGCAGGCTCTCCCCCAGATCCTACAACCTTACTAGTAATGCAGAGGCTGAGATGATGCTATTGCTGAGTTACAGACCAAAAGTATTTCCTTCCCTTAATATAGGGTGGCTCTCTGTCTCCCTCTAGTGGCTGGATCACATAGGAAGGTGTATGAATTGGGTACAAGGTTGAGATGGGTCCTTTGGCTCAGACAGCAGAGGTTCATTCTTTTAGCTCTATGCCATGGTTTTATTCCCACTGCTGATGACTCACCTAGGGGCATCACAATATACCAGAACTACAGAAGTACCAGGGAGAGACAAAATGGTGTACATCAAGAGCTGCAAAAAAACATTGCCCATTAAGAGAAAGGGGAAGAAAAGAGTTTAAACAGACTTTATTCTTGGAGGTCTCAATATATCCAAAATATAAAAGCAAAGAACGAAAAAAGTGAATAAAGCAGTATGCTTCCTTATAGGGTTAACAACCAATAGGCCTGCTTCTCTGATGTCTTGCACTTTTTGCAGTAATTTACTGATGTGAAAAGTGGCTGCAGAATGCTACCAAATCAGAATGGTAACATTTTACCCCAATTTGTGACCATACCCTGGGAGAATCAGGCCCAATGGATAAGAGAAAATGAAGAATCAGCTAAAAATTAGAACAAAAATCCTAAAAAATTAAGAAATTTCAACCTTGCCTTTTAAAAAGTCCGTTTCAGCAAGGTTACAAGAAATGGGGAACCACAAATACACTGTGGAAAACTGGAAGTCTGCTAGATAGTCAAGAAGTCCATTCCATCTAGCTGCTGCTGCTGCTGATGATGATTACGTTATCTTATAACAGTGGAGCAAGAACTGGCTGTTAGTCAGTCTGCCTAGAGTGGGGACTTTCCTTCTTTGGGGAAAACTTTAAAGCCCTGAGCATAGAGATTGAACCCAGCCATCACCGAACAATTAGCTCTCAAATGCACCACGCAAAGGCAAGCTAGCTAGCTGGTGGAAAACCTGGGTATCTGGAAGTCTTTGCATAACATAAAGCCAATATTTGTCCATAGGAAAAAGACAAAACAAAACAAGCTCTCAAAAACAGAAAAGACAAATCAGCTCCTGGACGTTAAAAATCTGATTAATCCAAAGTAATGAATTATACTGGGGAGTCCGTATACATAGTGGGGAGAATTTACTCCAGTAGACCCATTGGTTTCAACAGGACTACTCACATATGTGTGAATAGCGGTGCCAGAATCTTATTTTAAGAGGGAAGAGAGACATCTAAAGAGCCACAAAATAGTTGCTATGAACTGATCAAAAATTTGACATTCCCTCATGTTACAAAAATAATGATTTTACTGATGGCTACCCTGTGTACGAAAAGACTGGGGATTATTTTGGGGGTGATCTACTTCATTACTTTATTATTACTAGTCTCTGTATCTCCTTCAGATACCTGCATTTTTCACTTCAAAGTTGTGTTGCTGCTAATTCCTTAGCAAAACCAGAAACAAGTTTAACTATCCATACTGCTGTAGCAATCGCAGGCTTCAAATACTGACATTAACTAGCTTGCTCATTTCTTGGTTCTATAACATTGGTTAAAGAATAGGATATAATAACAATAATGAACCAACTCTTGTCTAAGGTTTGTTTTGGGGATCTGGCAATTTACAGAAAATTGCATCCAAAATAAAAACAGTAGGTCTAATTCCTTCCTCTGTAAATCAGGAGTAGCTCCACTGAAGACGATGGAACTCCCTGGGTATAAAACAGGTAGGTGCAAATGAGAGGAGAATAAGACCCATTTTCTAGATGATACGAAACCCCATGTGAATATTTGAAATTATACAAGTAATCGTAAAGCGGAAGCATGCTTTTTCGAAACACTACTTACATGTAAAATACAGAAACGCTTGATTGTCCAGCGAACATTACACAAAACCTATTCATGAGAAGTTCCTCGGAACAAAGACAAACTCCTTTAAACGTAGCGCACCTATCTATAAAAGCGACTCTCAGCCAGGGTGAAAGAAATGCTACTGTAAGGTCACCTTTGAGACTTCAATTCGGTGATATATTGTGTCTCAGAATTGCCACTACGGCAACCAGCTTACAGTCTGTTCAATTTGCTCCATGGTGGATGGCCACCAATTGCAGTTCAGTGCCCCTCATGCTCCAAGAGAGAACACGTATCAAACAGATCTTCCGCAGCAGCCAAGTGTGGCGCCATTACATCCATGCTTAGCTGCAGAAGTGCTTGGTGTGCGCTCACTACTGAAGTGCAAGGGAATTCAACTGCAGCTGGCAGTCAGATAGGACACGTTAGCAGGGAGCCATAGAGATACCAATACATGAAGGAGGAGAAGGAAAGAACAGATGCCTCCATACTTAATGACCTCTCCTACCAAAACGTTTCACCTGCAGCAGGGGAAATAAAAAAATGGGACGGGAAGGTCCTCTGGGAAAGTTTTTCTTCAAGGATTTAGTTTCTCTTTAACTGCCGCATATCATGAAGCCAAATTTTACACTAGAACTGAATAAATTATGACTATAGATTCTCTTTGATACTCAGAATTCATAGAATCATAGGACTGGAAGGGACTTCGAGAGGTCATCTAGTCCAGTCCCCTGCACTCAATTACTTTACTGAAAAGAGAAGAGCCAATTTGTTTGACAATGATTTCAAATAATTAGACTGAACTGAGCCCAACTGTGTAATCCTTACTTAGATGTAATCAATAGTAACAATGCTAAGGGCTTGGCCACACATAAAAGCTGTACTGCTTTAATTATACTCTTATAATTACAACCCTCCTAATTCCCCAGTGTGGATGCAGTATAAAGGTGCTTCTACCAGTACAGCTTATCTTTGTGTGAGATAGGGAATAAGATATACCGGTATAAGGCACCAGTATAACTGCATCCACACAAGGGGTTGTACTGGTATACCTATTTCTGTAAAAATCACACCTCTAACTAAAATAGTTATATCAGTACCGAAGCTGAGTACAGAGTAGGCCTCTAACACATGCTACAATGACAGCAGTGCTGAAATTTTGCTCCATTTGAAGCTGAGAGAGAATTTGATTAAATGCCAGTTGGTTGGCACAGAATGGCATCTTCTGTAAGTGGCGCAGCATCTCAGGAACAATAGCTGAGCACGTAAACGTTCAAGAGAATGGCGCTGCAGCACGAGGATTGCTGACCGCCCTCAGCTGCAGCTTGGGAACTTTGAAGTGTTTCAAACAACAACTTTCAGTGCTCAGCGAAATGGCAGACAGCCTGCAGCACCTTGTCTAACTGTGGTGAATCTCTTGATATGTCACAAGCTCTCTAAGAATAGCCTATGAAATGGAAAGATGTTTCTCTTGCCCCCAGAAAGAGAGTTAAAGGACTGTAGCTTCCTGCCTGGACAATCCCTAGAGAGTAGCTACAATTTTGTACTTGCCAAGGAAAGCACAAAAGGGAGGTGGGAAAAAAATAGAAAGGTGAGACTGTCAGCTGTCCCTGAAGTCAATAGAGTCATAATTTATACCAGCTGAGGATCTGCCCTCTCTGGAGTCTCATATCTGATAGGCCAGGAGCTCAGGAGTTCAATCCCAGTTTTACCAATGTCTCATTGTGTGGCCTAGGAGAAGTCACATAGACCAAAATTTTCTAGTGTCTTAGTTTGGACGCCTCAATTTTCAGGTGCACAGTTTTGGACACCTGAGGCCTAATAGAGGTAGTACGCACTTGCACTCCAGTTGAAGCCAATGGGAACCATAGGTGCCCTGCACTGCTCAGTATCAGGCCTCAGGTATGTAAAACTGGACACCCAAAAATGTAAGCACCTGCATTAAGAGGCCACTCTTGAAAAGGCGAGCAATAGTGAGAACTGAGTTTTTCTCCGACAATTCTCTACTTCAGTTTTCTCATCTGTAAAATGGGGATTATGCTTACCTACCTCACAGAAGAAAATAATTAGCAACAAGGCTTAATGAATGTTTGCACCATACTTTGAAGAGATACAAGTGCTGCATATTACGATTAGATGTTAAACTTTCAGTGGCAAAAGATACATACAAACCATCCAAGAAAAAAATTACAAACTCTCAAAGACTTCTTAAGCTCCTAAGTGAAGCCCCATTTACCTCACTGTAGGATTTACAGGCAAGAGCCACTCATCTCCTCGCTAATTCTCAGCATGAAAAGAATTCCTAGGCTTGACTGAGAAGAAGGCAAGCTTGGATGTCAATCTCTTACAAGGCAGAAATTTAAGGTTCTGTATCAGGTAGCTGGCAGGATCTAAGAGCTTCTTGGTCATTCTGCAATACATTTTCCCCTTGACCAGAGGATGTGGGCTGCATTTCTGAATGGTCACAATGAAAATCTGGCAGCACCACATATGATGTTACCAATATGACAAAAATCTTTAGGTGAAATTCTGGCTCCACTGAATCCAGTGGCAAAACTCTCATTGACTTCAGTGAGGCCAGTATTAAAGCAAAAGCCATAAGAATGAGTATAATAAGGAGAAAGTGTGTGCGAGGTACAGACAGCACTTAGGAGAGTGGGTTTGTACACAGAGTTAATACTAACAAAAAGCTGAAAACTAAAAATCAGAAAAGCTAGTGGCCTAAATTTTCAAAAATGGTGAGTGATTTTGGATGTCTCCATTTTTGGGTGCCCCATTTGACATGCCTTGAAGAGGCCTGATTATTCAAGGGTGGCACTTTATGAAAATCAGGCCCTTTTACGGTGTCTTAATTTGGACACCCAAAATTTGAGGTATTACTAATCACTTTAAAAAAAATTAGATCAGGGTTCAACTGAATAGTTATCCCCTTTTCTCCAAAAGGCTATAAAACTAAATGGTGTTTTCAGTATATTTTTGGCTCCCAAAGATGGTAGAGCTGTTGCATACCCTCATGAAAGGTAGGAACAAAATTAACCCTAACTGCAAACAAACCTAAAAAGTAATTAAGAACTGAAACACCCTTGCTTTAGTTTAACAGGTAGCAGCATGATTTGGCTATGGATTCAATCCACAGGGGTCTTTCGGTGAGATCCGTGCAATAATCCTCTCTTTAGGGTTTTCTGAAAAATGACACTGGCTACAGGTTATTTCACAGCTCACAATTAAATGTTTTGGTCATGTTTGGACTTTGTTTGCTCTATTTTGGATTGTGCAGTTTCCTCTCTTTTGAACAAAAATACTGGTTGGTCCATCGATAATACATAGTTGTCAATATGCAATACATACATGCATAGGACATATTGCTTAATTTACGGGCCTGATTCCCTACTGCCTTGCACCTTGTGTAAACATTTATACCTTTCCAAGGTGGGTGTAAAACACTGCCACTCTGATCTGGTAGCATTTATACTCCTTTTGCAGTGGTTTAAATGACTACACAAGGTGCAAGACAATGGAGGGTCAGACTCTTAATATCATTTAAATGAAGTATTCCTTTCAACGTTGATCTACCACACTCTTCCAGACGAGTTTATCTGCTCATGCTGCTTAAAAACTGGTATTTAGATGCCAGATAAGCAAACTCAGGCAGCTTGTCCTTGCACTTGTTTCATTGATTTATTAAGGGCCATCCTCAACTGGAACAGTTTGTAAAGAATACAGGGAATGATAAGCTGATAAGCAATATGTATTAATCTGTAGCTAAGCACGGTAATGTAAATCAAGGGACAAGAATAAGATACTTGGAGCCAGAACCTCAGCTAGCGTACATTGGTGTAGCTCCCTGGACTTTAATGTTGCTAAGGTGATTTATATCAGCTGAGGAAGGGGCTCTTGACATATATATTATTGCTCAGAAAACGTCATCATAATACTGCATTTTATATCTAAAAAAAACTAGTCAGCTATCCACACCCAGGCAGCCTGGGTCAAATCTGTCTCTGTTCAATGCTAGTGGAAATGAGAGATTGATAGCACCGTCTATAGACAAGAAGAGAAGGTTACTCACCCTGTGCAGTAATTGAGATTCTTCAAGATGGATGTCCCTATGGATGTTCCACTGTAGGTGCGGGAGCGCCCCCTGCACCTAAGATCAGAGATCTTCGGTAGCAGTGCCCGTTGGACCTCACATGCTCTCTTCCCCGTCTTGCGCTGTCCAACTGCCCCCCAGTTCCTTCTCTACCGCAGAGCTTGTCAGCTTTGAAGCAGAGGGGAGGAAGGCGGGTAGTGGAGCACCCAGAGGGACACACATCTCGAAGAACCTCAGTTACTGCAAAGGGTGAGTAACCTTCTCTTCTTCTTCACATGATGTCCCTATGGGTGCTCCATTCTAGGTGACTGTAAAGCAGTGCCCGTAGTTGGAAGGCTGGGGCTTTGTAGTGGTGTTTAATACGGATGATAGGCCAGTGTGTCCTAGTAGGGCATCTGAAGCTGCCTCATGAGTAATTGCGTAGTAATGACTAAAAGTGTCCACAGACGCCCAGGTAGCCGTTTTGCAAATGTCAGCAATCAGGACATTGTTGAGAAAAGCAATCGAGGTGGATAGATTGCTTGAGTGGAATGTGCTTGAGTTCCAGAAGGACTTAACTCCTCTGTGCCTTTTTTTGCCCACCTCTCAGGAAGGACAATTTTACTTGCCCTTGTCACACAGAGTTTATGAGGACTAATTAATTACGTCATTATGATATTTACTATTAGTGTTGTGGTGGAGTCCAAGTGACACAGTCGGGATAAGGACCCTGTTGTGTTAGGTGTTGCATTGGAAGACACTGTTCTTACCCTGGTTTATAGTCTAAGCAATGTGCTTGTAGCGTGCTACAAATACAAATTATGGGACCCGAATCAGCTTCAGCTGGTAATTATAAGTTTTATGTCCCTATTAACTAAATCACTGCTCTCGCTAGCTTCCCATCTCCCTCACCTCACCCTAGGCCTTCCCCAATCACCCTTATGGGCTAATCCCCACCCTCATTGTGTCCCGGTAACCCACCCCATGATTCAATCCACTTCCACAACCCCTCACAAACTTCCCATCTACAAATTTTTCTTCTCACTTTTGTCATCTCTGCTGACAAATCCAGTCTCTTCCTGGTCACTCAAGATCACAATATTGGGGTTTTCTTCCTTTTCCTTCTCCCCTCACATTCAGGTTTTCAACAAAATCTTGCTGCTTCTCCCTCTCTAACAACTCTAAATTGCATCCCTTCCTGCCTTATTCCCATTGCAAAAGGCCTGGTTCACGCCTCGGTTCTCACTCACCCAGACGACGGCAACTTCTTCTTCTCCAGCCTTCCTGTCTCTAACTTCTTCTCTCTTCAATCCATTCATCCAACATATTACAGCTAAAATAGCCTTCTTCTCTCTCTTCTCCACTCCTGCTCCCCTGCCTGACTTATTCTCAGAAAACAGCATATACAAGAAAGCACAACAAAGCAGCCAATCTCTACTGTCACTTGTTTCCCTCCTTTCACTCACCCTACCCTTATCTGCTCTCATTATCCATGTTTGTATAACTTTGTAGGCCACAATCCCACAAGTGGCTCTAGACGGGCAGAAAATGCACCTGAATGGAGAACCCAATGACATTCCATGCAGACACAGATGTCCTCCTGAAGAGATCCAATTGCAAGGTCGAAGCCTTATACCGCAAGCTCATTGGGGCAAAGCCTGTTTTCATTTGTAAAGCGTCAGTCACACCTACCCACTACTTATATATGGGTAGGTAACTTATTTACTTCTTGGGTGTTGTGCAAGGATTGACTGGCGAGTGTTTGCAAAGATGTAAAGTGCTATTTAGGTACAAACAATTATTATGATTATTGTTAACTCAGAGGGGTGTTGTGAGAATCACTTAATGCTAGCAAAGCACTTTGAAGATGAAAAGTGTTACATAGGCACTACTATAAATAATAATTGCTTTACCCATCTTAGTAGCCATAAACAGTTAGGTTGAAAGAACTTAGAATCATAGAATCATAGAATATCAGGGTTGGAAGGGACCTCAGGAGGTCATCTAGTCCAACCTCCTGCTCAAAGCAGGACCAATCCTCAACTAAATCGTCCCAGCCAGGCCTTTGTCAAGCCTGACCTTAAAAACCTCTAAGGAAGGAGATTCCACCACCTCCCTAGGTAACCCATTCCAGTGCTTCACCACCCTCCTAGTGAAAATGTTTTTCCTAATATCCAACCTAACCCTCCCCCATTGCAACTTGAGACCATTACTCCTTGTTCTGTCACCTGGTACCACTGAGAACAGTCTAGATCCATCCTCTTTGGAACCCCCTTTCAGGTAGTTGAAAACAGCTATCAAATCCCCCCTCATTCTTCTCTTCTGCAGACTAAACCAGTGCTTCTCAAAGTCGGGCCGCCGCCTGCCCAGGGAAAGCTTCTTGAAGTGAGACTAGCGAGGTCAGTTACACTTTCTGTTCACAGTCAGTTGCCCTTGGGGTTCTCCTGTAGCACAGGCTGTTATCTTTGGGTTTCCAGCTCTGCAGGGCAGGATTTAAATGAAATTCTTCTTGTTTTGTTTTTTTTAAATCATGAAACTATTTGTATTCATTCCAGGCTTTGTAATCTTTCCCCACTCTTCCCCCATTTTAAAAAACAAAGCTAAATGTTGGGTTTAAAACTCCTTGCCAACCTCCCATTTTAATCAGCCTTGTGGCATATTGGAAAATGGATCATTTGGTTCCACTTCATTATTATGGGGGAGAGTAATCTTACAGACAGGCTTCAAGCACCTAAATACCTGGAGCCACTTTCTAATCTGTAATGCACATGGGTATAAGCAGGCAAGCAATTTTTCATTTCCTTGGGGCAACATTGCTTATGGTGACTGGCAGGGGCTTTCTGAATTTCATAAGGCTTTTTATTAACACACTGCCAGAGATCTATAGCAGCACCTGCTGTGTTAGTGATCAAATTGTGTGCAATGGCATGTCTATCATGGTAAATAATGGGTATGCTGCTGTCAGGGGACAACGGATAGGCCGGTGTGTGAAGAAATTTCAAATTAATGGCTACACCCCTGGTAGTGCATGAAGCTTAATGTGCACCTAAAAACATGTCTAAATTCACATGAACACAGAGATATCGCTGGTGGAAGCCCCTGTGCTCAAGGCAAACAGCTGCTTTTTGCCCCCAAAAGGTCTTGTCGCTCTGATCCTGAGGAGACGCCAAGCAACCTCAACTCCCATAGTCTACTCAGGAGCCATTCAGCACCTTGCAAGATCAGGTCCACAAATCATAATTGCTTTCCATCTGGTGTCTGGTTCTGTGAGAAGCTTGACCAGAAAAACAGTCACCAACTGACTTAGAATGGTACCTTGTTTGTACACTGTCAACTGATTTTGATCCCTTCTGTTCGTCTTCTGTATATTGTTTGTCAGATGAAGAGCCGGGCTAGATCTCTGAGAATCAAGACGAACAAATGAAAATACTTTATCCATAGGTGCTCAGATACCACAATGATAAGCCTGGCATAAATAATATCTATGGAGATCGGTTAGCTAAATATATCTCCAGCTAAGATGATTTAAATGGCAAAGGACACCCTACAGCCTGGGGATCTATTGGACCCTGGTGCTTTGAAATTGATGAAGCTGGTCACTTCCTTTCTGGTAAACTGATTTAATCAATGGATATTACTAATATTATATTAATAAAGTCACATCAGTAAATTGATGCAATAGCCACCTACCTCCACCCCCAAATTGGGGAGATGTTTAAAAACAGCCAAACTAAAAACAAAAACAAAGTCCTCAAAATTAGGGTTGGCCAGAAAATAAAACTTCCGCTTTGCAAAAAAATGCAAGGTCTTGACACTGATTTCTGTCCTGACGTGGAACAAAACCAAGGCCCCTCCCCTCCACTTTTGACCAGAAATTCCATCCTGGAACTAAGACATCTTCCTGAGTAATCTTTAGTCAAAACTGATACATTTCCACTAATTTTTTTTTTGACAAATTGGCATTTTCTGACAAATAAACATTTAATTGAAAAGTTTTCGACCAGTTCTACTCAAAACATAAAGGACAAAAGAAAGAGAGAAGAAGCATTTTTGGATAAGGGGATGGCCCCATCTAGAGTACAAAAAATCTGTTATCTGAACACTATTTTGAAAATGGCGTAGCCGACCAAGGGTTTAAGATGCTTTGCCTGGTAAGTGTGTATCAGCCAGAGTATGTTAAATCTATTTAAAAAATCTGTTTTCAAGAGGATTTAATCCTGTGAGGTGCTGAGTGTCTTCTGAGAGGATCAAGTGCATTTAGATGTACCTGTACTATATAGAATTCTTTTTTTAGTGTATATGGTGCTCAATATTAGTGCTGTATCAGTTTAATATCTGATACACCCTCTGCCAGGGGGTCTGTATCCTGCAACTGTCAGGGGATAGGCTCAACTGTGTAATAGGTCTTTTCCATCTCTAACTTACATTATAAAAAAGAAAATCCCTCTCCCTCTCTTCTCAAGCACACCAAATAGCCAATCAGAGAGAGTGAAGAGGCAGAGCTGAACCGTTGGCACTTGGGAGTTGAACAGGGGACAGAGTGTCTGGTGAGATATTTGATTTTTTCAAGGCCTTGCTCCCGAGCTGCTTGACTGTCTTTGAAAAGCTGCATAATGTTTTCAAGCCACAAGTTGTCAGCCTCTGATGCAGACACGTTGCTATACATAGTGCAGCGCAGAGACACGGTTGGGTGGTATCTTGACTGCAGAGGATCTTTAAAAACATAGACACGTCAGCAAGACAGAAACCACACCTTCTTGTGATCATTTGAAAGGGATTGAAATGGGTAGCGGTACCACAGACAGATACACTCCTCCTGGCAGAATTGTGATTATAACAGCTGTGCTACCAAGAGGGGGAGGAAAGAGGATGATGCAAGGGGGTTGGTATCACGCTCAGCAATCACCAGACTGCGTCCTTTCGTAAGAAGCCAATGAAGCATGCGTAGCCAAGAGAGACAGCACGGATGTATGGATACAGTCACCGAGAGTGGAGAGAACTCTGACTGCAGAGCCAACAGTGACATAGTGCATAGCATTTTCATCTGCTTGTTAACCCTGCCTCAACAAGAGCCATGTTTTGCTTCTTACTCTCATGAAGTTATTCCAGAAATTACAGAGCACAGTATAACAGTCAGCACTGATATTTAGTCACTTATCTTCAAAGCCCTTTAAAAACAGTAATTAAACCTCACAACAGCCCTGTAAAGTACAAGATTAAGTATCATTAGACTCATTTTACATATGGGAAACTGAGGCAGAGAGACTAAGAAACCTACCCAAGATCACAGAGGGTATCAAAGGCAGACCCAGGATTCCAATTAATCAGTTAATATCCTCTCCTCCAAAGCTCTCAAGAGGCTTTGTAAACATTAATAAATTAAGTCTCAAAATGTACCTGTGAGGTTGGCAAGTATTGTTATTCCTGTTTTACAGCTGGTAAAACTGAGGCACAGGTATTAAGTGATTTGACCTGGTTCCCAGATTAACTCTCTGGGAGAGCCAGAAAATAAACACAGGTCTCCTTCTTCTCAGTGGTCAGACCAGTTTACCACACCTCTGTCTCACTAGAACATACCTCCATAATATGTATTCAATTGCCTTTTATATACATTTATTTATGTTTTAAACAAAACTGAAACAATCAGGTGCAACATACCTAACATCTATCTTCTGGAATGGACTTTTAAATGTTCTTAACTTTCTATCTGCTTATCCTAGCTGTCTAGAGACCACTAGTCCTCAGGTGGAGGCATGTATTCATATCAATGGCAGTAGCAATTCTTCAGAAGGATTTTGTACAATCTAACCGATTTCTGGATGTGGTGCCAGATGATTCCTGAGTTGCTCATGCGTCCCTGGCTACTGCATTTCAAACTGAGCTGCTATATCTTGGCTGCTATATATAGATGCTTCCCTATAAACCATCAGGTCACTTTTGGCCAGTCAAATAGTTTCATTCACGAATGTTTATCTTGCCTTAACTGTCAGCCTCAAGCTGTAAAGATGGAACATTCTGCTGTGACACACTAACAGTGCTCTGGAGAGTGCTGGATTTCTAAATAAATCCTTTCTTTTCTCTCTCTCTCTCTAATTGATATGGACTCTATCCTGCTCCCATTTCAGTCAAAGGGAGGTTTGCCACAGACTTTAAGTGGAAAAGGATCAGGCCCTTCAGGGCACAGCTACACAGTGAAAAATACCCCCCGGCTGCAAGTCTCAGAGCCTGGGTCAACTGACTCAGGCTCGCAGGCGCTCACGCTATGGGGCTAAAAATAGCAGTGTAGACATTCTGGCTTGGGCTGGAGCACAGGCCCTGAAACCTGGCAAGGGGGGTGGGTCTCTGAGCCCAGGCGCCAGCCCAAGCGGGAACGTCTACACTGCTATTCTTAGCCCTGTAGCACGAGCCTCTCAGTTGACCCGGCTTGTTGCCACTGGGGTTTGGGGGCGGGGGTTTGCAATGTAGATATACCTTCAATGACCCTTATGTAATAAAGGCCATACACTATACCCTTTGAAGTCAATAGGAGTCTTTCCATTGGCTTTAATGGGTGTCAAATCAGGCTCCAAAAGTAGATTCTTGTTTATAACTGGGCCTTTGTGCAAAAAAACACTCACAAGACAGCTCTCTTAGGTAAAGGACACTCTCGATGGGAACTAGGAGGGACAGTGGGTCGGTCCATTGTTTGCTACCAAATATTTCAGATCCAGTCAGGTAGAGTTCACCTGCTCTACTGCTTGGGGTACCAGCTACCTGCTAACATCCAATTGGTTTATTTGTCTCTGGGGTAATACTGCGCACCATTCAGAAATGAGTTTGGGAGTTTCTTTGTAGACTAGACAGACCCAGTGCCATCACACATAGTCAGGCACAATTCTGACAATGTGGAATTTCAGAAACGAGGGACAGGTTCCCCAAAAGAGGTAGAGGATACAGGAAGGAGAGACAGAGAGAAAGTTGAAGGCTATAAGAAAAGGAACTGAGAGTGGAGAGTCACAGAGGGGGGCTTTATGGGAGAATTAAAGGCTGGGGGACAAAAAAGACATGACATTGGAAGCAGCGTAGGAGTTCTGGGGTGCTGCTTTCTCCCTGTTTTGTAACTGGCTTGCTATTTGGCTTTGAACCAGTCTAATTGTTAATTGGATCCTGAGTGATGGATCTGGCCACCTGGCATTCTGTCTGGCTCTTAGCTGATGGATCAACTCATTTGGCAGGCTAAGTGGGGAACTGGCCACCTGGCTAATAAATGGGCTATGGAATATTTGACTAGCTGACTGTCAACCTGATAAGACATTTCTTTATTGTTTATACTGACAGCAGACACTCTCTTTTGCTCTCACTCAGCTGTCTCACTCTAGCCTGGGTTCCTAAGAAAACACCCCAGACCAACCCCTCCCCTCCTTACTTTCCTCTGTCTGTCTGCCACACGGATAAAGGCAGATTCTTTCCTTAATTGCTAAATGAGACTGACATCAGCTTCTCTCCCTTCTCTTCCCATTTCCTTAGCTTCTTCCAAGCTCCCTTCCCCCCTCATCTCCCCTCCTGCCTCTAACCCAGGGGTAGGCAACCTATGGCACGCGTGCCAAAGGTGGCACGCGAGCTGATTTTCAGAGGCACTCACACTGCCCGGGTCCTGGCCACTGGCCCGGGGGGGCTCTGCATTTTAATTTAATTTTAAATGAAGCTTCTTAAACATTTTAAAAACTTTATTTACTTTACATACAACAATAATTTAGTTATATATTATAGACTTATAGAAAGAGACCTTCTAAAAACGTTAAAATGACTGGCACGCGAAACCTTAAATGAGAGTGAATAAATGAAGACTTGGCACCCCACTTCTGAAAGGTTGCCGACCCCTGGTCTAACCTAAGGTCCTCAGCATTCCAGATGACTATTTATTTCACTTGGAGTGGTTGATAGCAGTTCATGAATGCTGTAGCAGCAGCTCACTGAACATTTCTTGTGACTCTAAGGGGCTTGATTCTGTCCTCAGGCCTGTATAATCAGAAGTAACTCCATCAAAGCCAGAGGAGTTAGAACAGTATGAAACTGGTGTAAGTGAGATCAGATTCAGGCCCAGAGAGCATCTGCCTCCACCGCCTTGTACCTGGTGTCATGCCCTCACCTGTGCAATGGGAGTGCTAAATGGTGCATTCTGATTCGGTAGCATTTTACATTCATTTTGCACAGATGTAAAGGACTCCACAAGGTTCAATGCAGTGGAGAATCAGACTCAAACCATGCAAGCACGGGTCAGTCAGACCTTAGCAGTATCTTGCCAACCCAACCTAGGTGACCCGGAGTCATGAGATTGGCTGAAAAATCCTGAGTTTTCTTTTAATTAATAAAATAAATAATAAATAAATAATAAATGAAGAGGGTTTTTGTTTATCTTCGTTTTTTTGAGGAGTTAGACTACATCAAATAGCGAGAGACTCGCAATATCAGAAGAGTTGGCCACGCTGCTTCTGGGTTCTATTCCCAACTCTGCCATTGACTCACTTTATGTTTTGGTACAAGTCACTTAAAATCTCTCTACTTTAGTTTCCTCTTCTGTAAATGGGAATAATAATACTTTAATATGTCACAAGGAATGTTGTAAGAATCCCTGAATTAAAGTTTATAACGGCATTGGGATCCTTGGATGGAACACACTAGACAAGTCCTGAGTACAATGATAATTCTTATATTCTAGGAAATGCTTGGTATTCTACCAGTGAGTGACATAGGCAAATGCAATGTTCTCCACCTCATTTCCTAAGCCAGATGTCATTTCCAACAAGTAACCAGCAATTATTATGTGGCTGAAAGCCATGGGTCAGAGTCAGCCCAGGTTTGCTCTGACTTTCACAACGGTAAACTCAGGCAAAGGGTTTTCCCCAAGGGAAAAGTTTACTATGGAGGATGAGGTTGCACTGACAGAAAACTGCTGCAACCTTCCTTCTGCAAGGTCCGTGGGGGCATCTCATAGCAAATAGATATAGCCCCAAAAGTGGACAGCCCGGCGGGGACGAGGGCACGGCAAGGGCAGCCACAGGATGCTATGTTTCAGCACATCCCATCAGCCACTAGTAGGGCTTGTATGACTCCAGAGCCAGAAACCAAAGTTACTCTCCTCGGTAGAAAACTCTGAGGAACGGCAACAACAGCAACACCGCCTATCTTCTAGTGTAAATCGGGAGGATTAACTGGCAAAGAGAGGCATAAGTTACACCTCCCAGTCCGGTGATTCTGTCATGGAGGTCTTCTCCACGGTGCACAGCAAGATGTGGAGCCCACCTGTCTCCATGCCTCTCTTAACAGCCTACTGCCAGGTTGGAATCTATTTAGGGGCTTCCGGGGCCTGAGCCAAAGCTAACTGAATTCAGTGCTAGTGCCCAAATCAGGCCCTTCATGAGTATATTAGGACCCACCAGCATTAACTATAACTCATATAAAAACAATACAGGAGCCCCAGTCATTACAGCTTATTTTTCTATCTATCATGCTTAATTAGGTATTCTCACATCTGTTATAACACAGCGCAGTGAACAACTTAAATAATGAATGATGGACAGCTCTCTATTCACCATCCCTTATTTTTTTTAAATAGAGACCTAACATCCCATTTTTTTTAATTGATCAAAGATAATGATTACAATATTTTTTCCAAATAATTCAACTGTGACTGAATAATGTAAAGATAAATCCTAGAATTATGATTCTGTATGAAATATGTTTATTCTGCGTCTACTAACTCAGTGACTCTAGAAACAGTTCAAAGGTCATTTATTATCATGATCATTTATTACCTAATATCATTTATCAGGTTTCCTTAACTGATGGAATATACATAATTTGCTACAGCAGAAAAAAGGAAATTTTCCTTAATCTGGTTAATTGATCCAAAAGATTTGCCCTTATGATGCTACGCAGAAGATTTCTCATAGTATCAAAGGCAGGAAATCTGAAATAATTTCTCACAACAGGAGATGCATATATTTATTGTGGAGTGTGATGAGAAAGAAAGAGGGAAGGTTAATATTGAAGTAACTGCCACAAAACATGGACCCGTATTCTCATTTGCACTAAGCCTCTTTGCACCACTGTAACAGGGCCTTGAAGTGGGTGTAAGTAAATTACACCCATTACAACACCAGAGCGGTGTGAAGTGGTTTTCGAGTAAATGAGAATCAGGCCCGAATGGACTAGATCTTCAACAGGTGTAGATCAGCATAGCTCCATTGAAGTCAACAGCGCTATGCCATTATAGTTCATCTGAGGATCTGGCCCCCATATTTGCACTGGAAAGAATTAACTTGTTTCTGGAATATTTAACATGCACTGTAAGTTTCCCACCATGCATTGCAGTTTAGATTTTTTTTTTTTAATCCTTTACACTGCAAATGATTTTTTTCCAATTATAAGTGTGTTATGATGAGGTTTTGTGGTATTTTAAATTTTGCCTACTAATATAATTAATAGCTAATATCAAGTTTTTATGTTCATTAATGGGGGTTTGAAAATAATGTACTTTGTTAATTTCAATCTTTGTACAAAAATTAAATTGCTGATTGAAATATATAGGGTCAAATTCATCTCTGGGGTAACTTCATTAATATTAACCAGAGATTTGTTTCTTATAGCTTCTTGTGCCATTGAAGGCAATGGAAGACTTTCTACTGACTATTCAATGGAAAATGTACAAAGCAGTGCAGAGAAACTGGTTTTTTTAGGGAGCCAGATTCTCAGCTGGTATAAAATGGCATATCTCAGTTGAAATCAAACGAGTGAGGGTTTTTACTGTAGATATGGAGTGTTTTTGTCTTTTGATTTTACAGAAGATAAAACTACTAAAAAGAAGCATATTGCACATCTAAGTAATTCATCTCAAATAACGATAGCACCTGGGAAATTTTCATTGAGGGCTAGCTTAGCAACTAAAACGTTATTAGCTTTAAAATGTATATTGAAAAATAGCATATTGGCTTAGCAGGTGTGGTTAATCTTGAGAGGGTTTCTTTTCATATAAGAAAGAAATTACAAAATTTGGTCCAGTTTTCTGGATATTTATAAACTAATAGAATCATAGTGCTGCAAAGGACTTTGAGAGGTCAATCAGTCTATCCCCTTGCACTAAGGCAGCACCAAGTATACCTCCTGGACCATCCCTGAGGGGTGTTTGTCTAACCTGCTCTTAAAAACCTCCAGTGACAGGGATTCCATAATTCCCTTGGTGACTTAACTATCCTTATGTTTAGAATGTTTTTCCTAATATCTAACCTAAATCTCCCTTGCTGCAGATTAAGCTGATTACTTCTCATACTACCTTCAGCGACATGGAGAACAATTGATGGTGATCAATTGTTCTCCATGTCCGTTGAAGGTAGTATGAGAAGTAATCAGATTAATAACAGACCTATCACGTAGTCTTTATAACAGACCTATCACGTCAACATATTTGAAGACTGTCATCAGTCTGTTATGATCAGTTCAGTTCATGGATATTCTGTGTGTGTGTGTGAGTAAATGTATTGTTACTTAATTTTATATACGTATGTATATTAATATAGTTTATTGAAAGCATATGTGAAAGAAAGAAAGAAAGACTTTAGTTCTATTGCTGATTTGTCATTTTAAATATCCCTTTTACGCTTTTATCATAGGCACAGTATCCAAGTCACGGATAGCACAGCAGGGGTGAAAAACAAATGCCTTTACTCACCCATAACATACCTAAGTTCAAGTTAGATTTCACAAGAAGACATTTAAATAAAGTGCTATCATCTTTTTACAAAGTACAGTGGCTGTGTGAGCTTCCAAGTCCCTATGCTTCCCTGGAATTAGCCTACTTATCCTTTGTAGCTTTTTTGTCACTTATCTTAACACAGCCATAATTATGGAAAGACTCTTTTTCTAGTTTGAAGGTAGGAGAAACTATTTGAAGTAGCCATATTAAATTAGTAAAGCTAGGGTGCCTTCCCAGTTAAAAATGTCCTTATTTCAGTCAAATGTATGCTTTTCTTTGATCTACTCTTGAGAAGGTATCAGGAATCACTTCTTGCCATTGAGAGATCATGTATTGGCAGCTTCTATGCCTACCTTTGAGCAATGTCTCTCTACTATGCAAACCTGTACCAGAAAAAATGCTGTCATACACGCTTTACATGATTTCTTAGAAGCGACCAAGAGACTTTCTCACCTCTGTTTTTTCTGTTCTTGATGATTTTCCTGCTGAAGAAATGCAAAGCTTAAATATCCTCCTATCAGGCCAAATTAATGTCCTCTGTAACTCCACTAAAGTCAAAAAGTTATACCAGCATTGAATTTTGTTGATTATGGGCCAGATCCTGAGCCTCCTCTGGCATCACAAAAGAACTATAAAGCCGGAGGACCCAAACCACATAGGATTGCCTTTGCCTATGAGAATTTACAGCATACAGCAGCCGTAGTCCCTATGCTTCAGCAATCCCCAGCTTTTGAAATGGCCCCTTCAAAGCTATGATCAGTTGGTCATAATTAGGACCAGCTCTGATATTGCTCTAACTTTGTTGGGGACTGGCCCAATCCTCAGCCAGCTCTGGCGTTCGAGATGCATAGAGGTCCATCCCCTGGTCTTGCACTTAATGCAGTTTGGACAGTCTGGAAGATCTAGGCCTTGACATTTAATGGGTGAGCAGAATGAATAAAACTTACAAGCTCATCACAACATGCACCTTGCAGAGTTCGCTACAAATGTTCCCTTCATAGGTGAGGGAATCAAGGATCTGTAGATGAGTCAGGAATCCAAGCCACACAGATCTCAAGGATCTGATAGAAATGGATGTTCTAGCCATATAGATGAGCCCCCTTCCTATCTGGCAGCAGGATTCCCCCAGCAGCCATACTACCACTGGCCACTCTAGCCACACCTGTATGGTAAATCCCATGCCACAAGGCTGGTTTGGGGGCTTTACAGTCTTGTTTGACTTTAATTTGCTCTCTTTTATGCCTCACAGCTGATGGGAGCACACACATTTTAATTTTTTTTTAAAAGCCAGTGATTTTATTTAATTCTCTCTTTCAGGTGCCAAAATGTCAAGCTACAGCTATCTATTGCTCTCCTGTGCTCTGTGACTGTATCTCCCAGAGACTGAACTGCTAAGCTACTAGGTAACAGCTCACTGGCCCAGAGATCCTGCCAGTGCTTTCTGCTGGCTCGGTTCTTTTTGCGAGGAGAGTGCTTTCTATTTTTCTGACTGGTGATGCATCCCCTCACATTATTTTTTAATCTTCAACTGGTAAAGGGCTGCTGAACACGTGCAAGGCTCATTTCCAAGCATGACATTTAGCATTACGAGTGGTTTATTTCCTCCATGTTACATGTCAGTGGGATTCTTGTTGCTTTTATCTAACAGGATTTAAAGGTTCGCTGTCGTGGACAATGATGGCAGCAACTGTGGGGCAAAGAGGGGGGACTGAAACTCTCAATAAACATTTAGGACTATTTCAGTAGCGTGCATAGGCGCCAACTCTGTGGGTGCTCTGGGGCTAGAGCACCCATGGGGAAAAATTAGTGGGTGCTCTGCACCCACCGGCAGCCAAGCTCCCCTCACCCCCCCGCCCCACCTCCTCCTCCTCCGCCTACCTCCCAAGCATTTCCCGCCCGGCTGCCGCCAAACAGCTGTTTGGCAGCGTTAGCATGCTCGGGTGGGGGGGAGGAGCGGGAACGTGGCCCGCTCAGGGGAGGAGGTGGAGAAGAGGCGGGGATTTGGGGAAGGGTTGGAATGGGGGCAGGGAAGGGATGAGAAGAGGCGGGGCGGGGTGGGGCCTCATGGAAAGGGTGGAGTGGGGGTGTGGCCGGGAGCAGGGGTGGGGGTTGAGCACCCACGGGACAGAGGGGAAATCAGAGCCTATGGTAGCGTGTACAGACTATTATCTGATGTAGCTGCTGCTAGTACTGACCATGAGAGGTGCTGAGCACTTGCAATTTCCATTAGCTTCAGTGAGAGCTCTGGCCGCTCAGCATCTTACAGGATCAGACCCAATATTGCCCCCTCTGCTCTTCATTATTGTGTCTCTTCACAGCCCTGCTCAGTAGGGGCTTCTTGTCTCTGGTGTTCTCTGGCAGTCACTGAGCCAGGAGCATGCACACACAAAGCTGCCGATCACTTTAAGAGTTTGTTTTCATTCAACTCACCTAGTGGTACAAGAATAGATCTCTACACTATAATAGATACAGTATGTGTAAGTAATGACTGATAATGCTATCAAGGTCTTTTCCTAGAATATAGGGATTAAAGCACCTCATTAAGTGTACAGGATTCTGCCTAGCATAATGTAGTACTACTTCAGGACAACTATTTAAGATAGCCAGAAAACATTATGCTCTGTGAGAACTAGGATGATCCCTGAATGTCCTTTTCTTCACTGACCTCACACTTGGTAAAGCAACTCCCATCCTTTCATGTATTTATATCTGCTCCTGTATTTTTCACTTCATGCATCTGATGAAGTGGGTTCTAGCCCATGAAAGCTTATGCCCAAATAAATTTGTTAGTCTCAAAGGTGCCACAAGGACTCCTCGTTGTTTTTGCTGACACAGACTAACACGGCTACCGCTCTGAAACCATTCAGATTTTTGCCATCCCTTTAGACTAATGCTTAGACATTACAGCAGCGGACACCATAGAAAAATCTAAAATAGATTATATTTGATTTCTGAGTACCAAACAAATCACAGAGGAGACAAACATAATTAATTGGGGCACAGAAGGACTAACTCATAGGAAAAAATTCCATGAAATCTTGAAAAAAGGTGATCTGTATCACATATCTAAGGGGGCACATGTAAGGGTCTAGTAGGTAACATACTCTAATGGACTGAGTGGGGCTTTCAGTGAGAAACTCCTGAGTATCAGGCAGGGAGGTTTTTTTTCTTGATAATTTGTTTGTGGGCATCTAAGACTTCAAATCTGGTTGTCCAACAAGAAAAAATGGTCCTCCCAGTTTTGAGGGTGTGGTGTCATTCTCTCAAATGAAAATCTTGTTAGTCTTACTCTAGATGAATGGCTCGAAACTATGAGAGGTGGTTGTGATGGAAAAATGAATGCAGCAATGACATACCCAGCAAAATAGACAAAGGACAAAGAGATACTTAGACATTCGGTTACCATTTATTCAATGCTCCAAGTACATTTGCCGGCAAAAAATCCAGCTCATCCGTCTAATTTTTTTGACTATTAACATTTGATAGACATGCCTGGTTTGTTAAGTATGTGTAATCAGAGAATTCACTCAATGTAATAAAACCACTAGAAACGACATGTCAGGGGTAGTTTAAAGATGCTCACTCTGTATTATAATAACACCCTATTAAATAGAGAGATCTGATTGTATTATAATATACTGTTTCTCTAAACACAAGCTCACTGTTGTAATTATCATTGTATTGTCTGTGATTTTACATAGCTAGGATTTGTACACCTGCTGAAACTTTCTAAATAAAGACAGTTTAAAAAAAAAAGAAATCTTGCTGTTGCTTGGATTGTCTAGAGGCATTTCTCAGCATTTGGACTATTACATTAGGATTTCTCACTTAGAGCCCAATCCTAGTAACGTGAAAGTCAATGGCAAAACTGACATAAATTGTCTTCCGTGGTACAGGGTTGGGCTGTTTGAAAGTCAAATTATTTCTCACAAATGGCAAGCCAAGGTTGTAAGGGAAAAACAGATTTCACTTTTATAGTTGTTGGGTTTTTCTTAACTCATCTAGATAGATCCTAGCAGCACTCTCTGGCCTGTCTGACTTCTTGTCTGAATCACTCTAGGGCAGATGGCCAATGGCAATTATGTACATTCACGCTTCAGAGACAAGCTCTCAGGATGGGATTTAAGAGATGTGTAAGTCTGGTGCTGGCCTCCTGGACAGAGCCGACTGTGAACCTCTTACAGCCGCAAGTAGGTATGTGCCTAGCTTCCCGCACAAGTTGCTCCCCACTTGTGCTACTACTCATGCTGGTCATAATTAAATTTCTTACTAGGTGCCTTGTTGTCAAACTAGTTTCCCCTAGAGGTGTTTCTTGCACTTCTTCTGTCAATTAGTCACTTCTCACAAACACAATAACGTCATTAAAGCAGAGTTTCCAACTCTATCCAAAATGGAAGATATATCTTTTAAAGTTGTGCTGCAATCATCTGTTTGATGAGTTCTCTTCATTCCCCTACTCAATGTCACAAATCGGTAAAATAATTGAATCGTTTATCCAGAATCCTAAGCAATATCTATATTGGGAGAAATGACTTTGCAACTGAAGAGATGATACATACTCTTCATATTTACATAATTTTCATTCTCTGACTTGTCAGGCTCTACCTCTTCGGTTGTTTTTGGTTTTTCCAAACACCTCCTTAAAATAGAAAACTAATTCTTAAAACAAAGAAAGAAAAGTGCAGCTCAATAAATACATTTTAGAAGTGTACTCTATATTGGATGCCTTCAATCAATACATATGACATCAATAAATCCTATACTTTGTAACCCATCAGAAAGCTCAGGAAAGATTTTGTATTGTCTTGTGCTGTAAAATGTCAAAAATGATCTAATTTAATATAGCTTTCACAGAGCCTGTTTAATGAAAAATCTGCCATACAAGATAAAGAAGTGACCACAGATAACACGAGGAAGCCTGAAAATGGGGACAGAGAAAATTCTCCAAGCCAAATGTATCCCACCGGGATTCTATCGAGGAACCCAAGAGTAGTTGATTCTCATTTCTGAAGAATTATTAAATCTGCCTCTCAATCAGACATTTTTAAATAAGAGCTCTCTTTATGCATTAGAACAATTTCCAACCACGGGTCTGAATATGCTTTTACAAACATAAGTGAATTAGGCCTAATCACAACACCCCTCTGTAATTTTTATAATTTTAGTGTCAAATATTGCCCCTAGTTATAGCTGGATGCTGGACACCACTGGACAGACCACACGGATAATCAGTGTTAAGAATGAGGTTAGAATTCTGGTGTTCATAGTGTTCATTCTGCTGCTGAGACCACCGCACCGTGTCTCTCTCAATTTATTCAATAATGTATTGAACACAAATATATTGAAACTATCTGAGACAGTCTCACTATTACCCACTTAATAATATCTTTAATACTTATAAACTGAAACTATGTAATAAGCATTCTAACTACTGCCTACCACTGATTGTAGCTATACCAGAGTACAGAGGATACACTATAGAACCAAGGAGAATTTCATCCTTAGAATCAATCCAAAGGGTTCTTTTATCAGGGCCAAAAAATTTGCATATTTCAATGTGTCTCTTTATAATTATACATATTGAGATAGTAAGGTTATTGATTGTGGTAAATCATACATTTAGGACTTGATGCTGAGAAAGCATTTGAGCCAGTAGAACTTGTATTCGTGTTGAAGTCCTACTATAAAAAAAATTGAAGTAGAGACCAATTAGTTAATGACTCTGTCTACCACAGTTGAAGTCAATGGGAGTTTTGTCACTGATTTCTAAAAGAACTTTTCAACACTTTGTTAATTTCTATGGTGCTGTCTATCAAAGCATGGAAACAAACTTGCTTTTATAAACATGAACTAAAAATTTAAGCTTTTTTACAGGTGAGGAAAGTGAGGTACAAAGAGGTTAAAAGGCTTGCCCAAAGTAACACAGTCATTAGCAGATCAAGGCATAGAAGCATAGAACTGGAAGGGACTTCATCTAGTCCAGTCCCCCTACACTCAAGGCAGGACTAAGTATTATCTAGACCATCCCTGACAGGTGTTTGTCCAACCTGCTCTTAAAAATCCCCAATGATGGAGATTCCACAACCTGCCTAGGCAATTTATTCCAGTGCTTAACCACTGTGACAGTTAGGAAGTTTTTCCTAATGTCCAACCTAAACTGCCCTTCCTGCAATTTAAGCTCATTGCTTCTTGTCTTATCCTCAGAGGTTAAGAAAAACAATTTTTTCTGCCTCCTCCTTGTAACAACCTTTTATGTACTTGAAAACTGTTACCATGTCTCCTCCCCGTCTTCTCTTCTCCAAACTAAACAAACCCAATTTTTTCAACCTTCCCTCATAGGTCATGTTTTCTAGACCTTTCATCATTTTTGTTGATCTTCTCTGGACTTTCTTCAATTTGTCCACATCTTTCCTGAAATGTGGAGCCCAGAACTGGAGACAAGACTCCAGTTGAGGCCTAACCAGCACGGAGTAGAGCGGAAGAATTACTTCTCATGTCTTGCTTACAATACTCCTGCTAATACATCCCAGAATGATGTTTGCTTTTTTTGCAACAGCATTACACTGTTAGCTCATATTTAGCTTGTGATCCACTATGACCCCCAGATCCCTTTCCGCAGTAGTCCTTCCTAGGCAGTCATTTCCCATTTTGTATGTGTGCAAGGATTGTTCCTTCCTAAATGGAGTACTTTGCATTTGTTCTTATTGAATTTCATCCTATTTGCTTCAGACCATTTCTCCAGTTTGTCCAGATCATTTTGAATTTTAATCCTATCCTCCAAAGGAACCTCATGGAACCACGATCACATTTATCACACTAGTTCACATTTTAATTGCTAGACAATACTCCCAAACCTGACTATCTGATCCTGCATTCCTGTTCTCTGGTGGTATTCAACAGGGCTGCTCCCTTTTCCTAATGTTATTTATTTGAGTAACAGACATTTTGGTTTGAACTAGAACAAATTAGAATGAGCTTATTTTATTGCCATGATCATTTATAATCGCTGCCCTTGAACTATTGAATCCATAAGGTACAGTGGCTTTTGCCACCTCTGTAAATATAAAAGTAAAACTAGAAAGTCTAGTAAAATCATTTCACTCACTAGAGAAGGTCTAAAGTGCCTTTTCTATCCATGTAAAGTGCTAGACCATAAAGAAACATATCAGGGGAGTCAACTACTCTCTTTCTTTACAATACCACTCAAGTTATGAGCCCATTTTCAGTACAATCTCAGATGATTTATGTAGCTAAGAAAACAATCCTTTATCTAGATTCTCACATTCAAAAGAATGTATCAGAAAGACTTCTTTGTTTGTTTTTTCTCCCCCAATTTGCTCTTCTTTTTTTATATGTTAAATCTAATGCTGGGAAAAATGTATCTGGAGGATGAGAGAATTACAATAAACATAAGCCAATAATTCCCCCAGTTGCCTTAGGAGAAACATTTCTGTAATAGACTTTAAGATTTTTTATCTCTATCTCTGTCTCTCCCAGGCAGCCAACTTAGTTTCCTCCATAGCCTTGTATTTGTAATAAGCCCCCATTCCCATTGCTGTTATCATTCTGACGGTAAATTACTGAGACCAGCGATTTTCTCTTCCCCACTGGACTTTTTACTCCATAGATTTTCTGCAAAAACAATGGCTTAAAGCACTCAGATTTTTTTCTTCCTTTGCAACTTTCAATTCATTTGATTAAAAAGGGCCAACAATGACGGCTGGGTCTCAGAGAGGCCCTCCTTCAGCACATGTTTTCGGCAATGTTATATTAATTAGAACTGTACTCCAGAGATTCAAACCCAAGTGAAAAAGGCTATCTAAGCTTACTACTGTTTGTCCATTGGATACACTACAAAGAATGGCCAAATTCCACCAAAGCATGTAATTTGTAGGTCGTATGATATTCAAATAGCAGCATAGCTAATTAACATTTTAATTTTCAGGAAACTTCATTTTAAGGCGGTGCCAAATGTATAATTTCATTACGGGGTGTGTGTACGTGTATTTGTGCAAGGGTTGTGCTTGGTATGTCCTATGTTTGTGAATCATAACATATTGTGAATCACCTAGCTCTTGGCAGACAAGACAGCAACCTTCACTATTCTCATAGATACTACATCTTGATTAGAAGGAAAAATAGCCTAATCTGAACCATTTTTTAAAAAGTTGACAAGCACAGTCTATAGAAGAGAAGTGAACACTTACTGCATATTTTCAACAGCTGTAACAACTGCTAGTCAGGCCCATAACACTCATATCAGAAGTAGAAGAGAACTATACAAATGTTTAGGGGGACTACATTCAGGGGTATTCAGATCTGTAAAATTTTAGTTCAGGTCCATTTCTTTTGAAAAGTACCCCAAATCTTTTTTAAAGTGATAAATCAACATGATATTTACAATACTGTTTTTCAAGAAAATAGTTTCGAAAATGCTATCCTTTATTTTCTACAAAATTTTGCAGATACTTAATATTTTAATTGACTATCAATCTTTTACAATAGGAGGGGGTGCATTTGCTAAATAACAATAGATGACATTCAAGGTCAGGAAAAGGGCATTCATTTTCTCTTCATTCTCAGGCAATAAATATTTGTATTTGAGAAAATTAGGAGATAAGAAAGGTTAGAAATTGCCACTCAGGTGGACTACTCACCAGGCTACATGAAGATCTTAGTATCTGCAAGATGAATTTCCTGTTACATTACTAATGACTTCAGCTGCAAAGATCACCTTTCTCTGGGGTAAGAAGCAATTCAGTCTTTATGCCAGCTAAGCCCTGTGCTGCTTCTGAGAAGAGTAAGAAAGACAGTTATGTCAAGGATATATATAGCAATTTTGAAAAGTTGATTATTGTCTACAGATCTACTATACTGCAACAGTGGATTTAGTTTAAACTTTATGCAACATTGTTCCATAAATAAAATTTCTTTCTACATAAACAAGATATCTTTGCCCGTTTTACTAGCAACACTTCAGATTATTGAATTGTATTTATTTATTTTTCAGTTTTCTCATTTCACTCAGCTAGAGCATTGGAACTAAGTTAATCAGTTTCACTCCCAGTCAATTTATCTTTCTGGTTCTCCTGCACCAGCATTATGTTGTTCTCTCTGGGTTCACAACACCCAGGGAATGACTGGAAGATTGTAATCTCTTCAGGGCAGGGACCATGTCTACCTCTGTGTTAGTAGAGTGTCTAGCATAGCGGTCCCCGGCTTTAAAACATGATTGCTAATAGCCAGGTCCTGGCAACCCTGCAATAACAAATCAGTGTGTATGCTGAAAGTCTATTGGAGGAAAGAAAATTTCAGTTTGACAGCAGATTTCAGATTCCTAAGGCCCATGAACAATAAAATAAAAGATAATAAAAATTATGAAAAATAACATGTCAACAACACTTATTATCAGAGTGAATGCAATGTGTTGGAATTGAAAAGCAAATATTTTTTAAACTGAAATTATCCTTTTCTGAATAATAATTACATAAAATGGAAGCATTTTCATTTAATTTCACCTGCATTGTTTTATTATTTCTAGGAAAGGAACCCACTGAAATTAATTTACAAGGGACTCTGGATGGCGGCCGCAGCAGCAATGCACACACATTATGAGTTACCATAATTAGCAATGTGAGTTAAAGAATGAAAAAATATGCAACACATCCGCTGTATTTTTAATGATGTCTTATGCTCATTCAACAAAAAGATATATTCAACAGAAAAATGTATCTGTCTCCTTTTAAACCTGGACCTATTAAAGGGAAAACCACTGTGACCAAAGGTAAACAGTAGAATATGAAAAGGATCTGGGGAAAAAAAAGGACGGGGGCGGGTGTGAAACAACCCAGAAAGTACTTCAATCCAAATCTGGGATAACTATGGATTAAGAATGCTGTGATATTAGCCTGATATTACTACTACCTCACGCTAACATGCTTTGAATTATTTGCCTCCAAAACTTTTTCCTCCCATACTAGTAAATGTTACACTACCTTCTTTCTTATGACAAACAATTAATGATGCATCACTTTTTATAACAATCTGGCCAACCTGCTGTGGTTCACCTCTTTCTGACTAAAATTATTTAAAATTCATGTGCTTGTTAAATGTGTACATTTGACTGAAAAAAAATGTCACTGAAATACAAGGAAGACTTGTACTTCCTTGTTTTCTAACTTTTATTCAGAAAGTTCAGATTATGTTGAACTTCACTGGTCATGCGATCAGAGATATAACGCTAGGATTATGGAATTATCTATCCAGACACTGGGTGTCTGATTTTTAAACAAGCTAGCTCCACAATTGAGTGATTTTATTATGTAAATCAGGTACCTGTGCCCACAAATGACCTTAATTAGCCATTTGAGGCTACGATTACCTAATTTACATATACATCCATAGTATTTGCATGCCCAAATTACCAGCATAATTGCACATATATTTTACAAGTAGAACTGAATGCCTAACTAGTTTAAAAACCAGGATGTGTTTGTGCATGTATGTGGCTTTACTGTACTTTTTATTAACAGAGCTTTGCATGTCACTGATGGTGTTAACTTTATTTTATAAAACTAAAAACTGTGAAGGCAGTAGGAATAATTTTGGAAATATGCAATGGAAGATTTTCATTTTTACTTATGTATTGGAATTACAGACTGTATATTGCACCTATCAAACACTGCAGTCTCCTCACAGACACATGCAGTTATCTCTCTACACTGGGATTTGTTACAGCAATGCTTTAAAATGGGAACCAGTGCCTTAATGTATGGAAATAAATGACTGTGCAGGTAAATCTGAAATCTACTTTTTTCTGTTGGAGGATATTGGCAGGTATGCTATTGCAGGGAATGGTTAAATATAAGAGACATTGTTTTTGTCCCTATGATAGTTCTTTGATTGGTCTGGCAGTCCACTGAAAAATATTTTAACTACTAAACTGATCTAGTCATCCCAAATGTCAGTTGAAAGTTCATGATATGGCATTTGCTTCTTGCAACTAAGCTGAGCACCACCAATTTTCTCAGCCAAGCCAGAGATGCAGCCAAATTGTATGGCTGAAACATACTGAACTTGATTTTACTGAGGCTATTGCTCTGAGGTAAGTACATGGGCTCATAAATTAGGAAGCAGAAAGGTACAACAACATACACAAATTATATAAATCTGGATACTAACATGTACTATAATGTAACATGCAAAATAAGCACAACTGACACAAGTATACCCCATCATAGGTCACACCCACAGCTAATAGAAATGTTAAATGAAATTTTAATTCATGTTAGATCTTCTATGCCCCCACCTTTCCCCTCATTTTTTGACAAGTTTATGTTTTGGCCTAAAATTCATTGACAGTGCTCTTTTAAGCATAATTGAAAGAGAACTTCCGCCAGTAACTTATTTAAATAGTATATATCATCTCATGTTGGGATTTTAGTTCCTTATAAGAACTGTAGATAGATGTCTGAATGTACTACGGGCAGGTCTTCACTACGGGGGGGGAGGAGGGGGGTCAATTTAAGATACGCAAATTCAGCTACGCGAATAGCTGAATTCGACATATCAGATCCGACTTACCCCGCTGTGAGGACGGCGGCAAAATCGACCTCCAAGGCTCCCCGTCGACGGCACTTACTCCTATCTCCGCTGGTGGAGTAAGCGCGTTGATTCGGGGATGGATTGTCACGTCCCGACGAGACGCGATAATTCGATCCCTGAGAGATAGATTTCTACCCGCCGATTCAGGTGGGTAGTGTAGACCTAGCCTAAGTGAATTTCTTAATGTATGGAAATAAATGTTTACAGTTTATACTAAACATGAAAAGCTTTGTCAAGGACACTATGTTTGCTTCCAGATCTCACGGTGTCACCAATAAATAAATAAATACATACTTCCAACATTTGTAGGAATGACATTCCACAGTACTGGTGCCAAAGGAGGCTGAACTTTGCAATGTAGCAGAAAAGAGCTTACCACAACACCAAAGTACAAAGGAGACAGGAGATGAATGGTGACTCACCCTATGAGCCAGATTTACAGATGCTAGATAAAGTTGTACTTCAAAGGTGAGCAGCAAAGTTTATATAAAGTCCTTTGCTAGTGCAAGAACAATAAAATAGGGCTGATAAGCTAATGAAACACTATTTGTGCGGGACCTTTGTCCTTTAGCTTTAAAGACAATTTGCAGATTCTGAATCACCATGTGATTAAAAAAAAAAAATAACCAAAAGATCATAGTCACAAAATGCAAGCTGTTCAATCAAGGCAAAGAAAGAAAGAAATACATTCTTGTTTGCATGAGCCATTTATGACATAGCAAGGGCTCATTAGCCTTGGCTATAAGCACGGTGGAATAGAGGGCTACGAAATATTTGTACCAAAATGCAAAACATCTTGAAAGTAATGTGATTGTGCATTCTTTATGAACTTGAAAATGAGTTCACTTCGGTCAAAAATTCCACTAGGCTGAGTGAAGACTGCACAAGACTGGGTCCATTTGCAGGTCCTCAATGTTGGAACTCATTCCCCTTCTTAGTTTGCTAGAATCTGGATTTGCCAATCCTCTGTGGTGCTACAAAGCTCACTGAGTACTGTGGCTTAGCAACAAGACCATCATCCGTCTTTTCCATTTCATTTTCCATGCTTTTTAATTATGGCAAACAATTTTTACCCTATAACATCTCTTCATCAATAGGTGGGACATAATGGTTTTGTTGTAAAGCGATGCTCTTGTTTTCAGGAAGGCCACTCTTGGTATCTTTAAAATATTCATAAATGTTATCTTTTGGAAAGCCTCTGTCTCTCTAACTGCTACATTGTGTCCTGCTTGAAAGCATATATTAGTCCCTGCTACTGGTGCCCCTTACAGGCCGAGACTCAGCAGCGGAACAGAGAATGGCAAATGTATGCCTTCTCTGGCTGATGCACCGCAGAAATGGGCGTTGGCATGAGACAGAAATGTCACCCCACCCACTGTGGTGTATTCATCTTGGTATGGTGAAATAATACAGAGACGTCAGAGAGTCTGCTCAGAGATGCCTACATTGACCTGGTCTATGGGATTAATACTCACCTAGCTCTAGATAGGGAATAAATTCTTGTAACACAAATATAGTCATAACTAGCTGTCCATGTACAGACACAGGGAAAATTAAGGTCTAGCAATGTCTCACCATTCAATTTAATGAGTCAATGGGCATGTCTACCTGTGTCATTACCTCTGTCACCAACATATATCACATAAAATGAGGATTTCCTCATCTTCTCACTCACCGGTAATTAGTGGCTTCTCTTGTGGTTTAAATCAGGGCTTACTCTTCGAGCTATGCAAAATGTCCCATTTAACTGGTTTTTTCCCATAGAATTTAATGTAAAAGGTTCTTGCAGTGTGTTTTGCAGGAATTCACAACCCTTGGAATTTATCTTCAAAGCCACAACTGTTACACCACTTACACATGGGTGTACTCCCTGTGGAAACAATTTAACCCAAAACCAGTGACAACATTCCTTCAGAGTCAGTCTCAGTCTGGCATCTGTTACCTCATGATATGAGCTAGACCACTTGTTGTTCAAGGCTTGTTATGTTGCCTCTGCCTCTCAAGACAGAAATTATGCCACTCTGGCCATCCAAGTTGACTCCTGCCAAGTAGCAGCACAGGCCACTTGCACAAAGCTGTGGAGGAACACCTCACAGGTCAACTTCACCAACCCAGGATCAGGCCTACCTGAGCTATCCTCTCAAGGACCAGCAAGACTCCCTGGAGCCCACTTTTCAAGGTACTTCAGGAACTGCTTTTGTTGCTGGCATTGGGCCTCCAGCTGATTTTGTTCACCCATGAGAAGTACGGGGGTCAGTTACTGTTGTGTCACCAACAGGCAGGCAATCTCCTCCATCCAGTTTCTTCACAGTAAAAAAAGCAAGAGAGGGTTCCATCAGATAAACCTTGCAAGCTAACACTTCTGTTTCTATAACTGTTTCTATAGCTGCTTTTGTTTTCTCTTTTGCTATCTCAATTTCCTTTCAGTTCCAGGGGCCAAGTGCCTGCCCGCATTCTCCACCACGTAGATTACAATAGATCATATATATAGATTACAATTTAGATTTACAATAAAATCGAAGGGAATACATAGATTAACTATCTATAATCTATGTATTTCCTTCGATTTTATTGTAAATCTAAAGCTAGATCGTCAACCACAAATTATTTTGCTGCAATAATTTTTTAAAATATATAAAAATACACCTACAATGTAATAGATAAGGCTATGCATGTCTGGAAAGGTATAAAATACAATGAGGAAGAGATCATTCTGAAGCATGGCTGTGTAATCTGTAAACATTTACTTTAGGAATAGTATGAAGACAAATTACAACAGAGGGGCCCTAGTCACAACATTTGGATCTTGATACCAACTCAGAATTTGAGGGTATTCTAATCTGAGATCATGTTTTTGCCAATTATTAAAATACATTTTAGGGACCAAATGAAAGGTTTTAATCTATTCCAAAATTAGGTAGTGTTTTGATTTGGGAGTTTGTTTCAGACCAAGATTAAATAATGAAAATTACAAGGAAGGTAAAGCTGAGTAGTTTAGTTTCACATTATTTACAGAGAAGTGTGATTTATTATTAGAACACATGACTGGAAGTCAGGACACGTCCAACTCTGCTGCCTACTTTTACTTTGGAAAAGTCACAATCTTTCTGTGTCTCAGATTCCCCATCTGTAAAGTGGGGATAACAATATCTATCTCATAAGGGTTTCAAGGGGCTTAATCCATGTTTGTGAAGTGCCTTGGGATTCTTAGATAAAAGTGTAAAATATTATTGGATGTGTACCTCAAACAATATTTGATATAGAGTTATTATTCTCAAAAATTCCAAACCAGGTTCACCATTTTAATTCAAATATTCTTTCCAAACAAAACTATATATATATATATATATATGCTTTTGATTTACAGCATTAGTTCTAATCCTAAATTTCAATCTCTCTTTCTTCAAAGTGCCTGAACACAGGTTGCAATTAATGTAATGGGCAGATCCAATTTAACAATGAGATCAAGTGATGGCCATAGCAAATACGATACTGTCACTGGAAAAAACCTCCATTTTGTTGGCGACATTCTGAAGTTCAGCCCAAAGAGACTTGTTTGATCTTTAAAACACTGTCAGAAAAAGTCTTTATGGTTTGTACAATGGAACTAACTTTGTACTCTATAGCCATCTGTGCCTCATGGCAGTTTTTAAAGTAATACTGAAATGCATCCTTACAGAGTAGCTATATTTTAAATAATCAAGGAAAGGCTATTAATGTTTTCCTACAAAATAGTTGTTTACAGTATTTAATTTGAAAAATCTTATTTAAAGATCCCCAAACAGTTTTTATCATGCCAAGTATATATATGATTTTTATATCTGTATGCAGCATCTCCAGAGAATCCCTTCTCTTACAGGTTTGTGGTTTAAATTCTGTTTAGTGTCTTACTCTGTATTTCAAAAATCATTAATTTTTTTACTGTGTAAGGTTAACCTTAAAGTGAAGTTCCAATTATTCATTCCTGGTATGTTCCCGTTACTAGTCTTTCTTACTGAATACACTTGCTGGGACAAACAATCCTTCCAGGCAAGCCTGATGGTATCAGTTCTTTGTATTATTAACATGATTATATCACTTTCTGGACAGCAGGGAGCCCTGGTTTGTTACTGAGGGGCCATTAATAGATTATCATCCAATATAAAGGAGTAGGAGCCATTTGTCACAGAAAGTCAGGTGTTTAGCTAATTGTGACCACACCCACTGAACTTGATACACTTGGGCTTCTAGTTTAATATCAGTGTGGAGTCTATCTATTAAGGTTTTCCATAGGAATATAAATGTAGATGGTGCTTTAAAGAAAGCTAACTCCAGTTTCTTCAGCTGACATTCTAAAAGATCACACAGGATGAAAAAACTGGTTCCCACTATCTGATGATATTATGAGTGTCACAAACAATGTCACTTTTAGAGGGATATGAAGGACAAATTTAGGAGACAGGAATGCTTAGAAGTTCACGGTCCATTCCTTGGCTCTTGTGCTGACTCTCTCTATGACCATGACCAAGTCTCTTAGGCCCAGATCCTCAAAGGTATTTAAGCTCCTTACTTCAATGAATCTTCTGAGGATCTGGGCCTATGCAACTTCTAAGAGCCTGTCGTTATACCACTAGAATCTGAGCCAATGACCCTTGGACTCGTAATATAAAATAGACATTAAGATTTACTTAGAATATTTAAATATGAAAAACATGATATCAGATAATGGTTAGTGTTTTAAGAGGTTAAAATGAGATATTGCTCCATGTCTAATAAGACTCAGAGTTTGCAGTTTCAGAGTAGCAGCCGTGTTAGTCTGTATCCGCAAAAAGAAGAACAGGAGGACTTGTGGCACCTTAGAGACTAACAAATTTATTAGAGCATAAGCTTTCGTGGACTACAGCCCACTTCTTCGGATACATACCGAAGAAGTGGGCTGTAGTCCACGAAAGCTTATGCTCTAATAAATTTGTTAGTCTCTAAGGTGCCACAAGTCCTCCTGTTCTTCTTTTTGCAGAGTTTGCAGTATGACTTTTTCATTGGCCATGAAAAAAAGTTGGGAAATTTCCCCCCAAAACAAGTTCTCTTGGTTGGCTAGTTTCTGGAATATCACGCACCTGTACCTTAGAGAGAACTACTTCGGAAGTAGAAGGAGGAAGGTATGTTTTGACTGGAAGATACCATGTTCAAGATTTTCCTGAAAAAATATTGTTTTCTTTGCATGGTGCTCAGATACTATGGTAATGGGGTAGTAAAAAGAGAGAAGAAGTGGGAGTATAGATGTAGGGTCAAATTCAGGCCTAATATTAGTAGGTGTAACTTCACTGTAGTCAGTCGTGGAGTTGCATCAGTTTATATCAGGTCTAAACTGGACCCACATAGTCTAGATTTGTGGGCAAATGCTTTCTTTAAAATACAGGATGCCTAGAGTTAATGCACAGTATTTGCTATCATGTAGCTGCAGTAGAAATCCTGGATGTAGAAGAGCAATGTCATGTAGCTTAGGCTAAAAATTTAAGTTTAGTTACAGTGAAAATGTTTTACAAAAACAAATATACACTGAATATTTCCATAAATTAAAAACAAATACAAACAAACAATGTAGATATTTTCTTTCTGGATATCAATATTCCTCTCACTGTTTGAAACCCAAACTTTGCAGCATCTTGCTAGTGCATGAGAACATGAAATTGGAAGTGACTAGAAGCAAAAGAAACATTCTTTTTTACACTCATCTAGCAGTACAAAGGTTCCTTAAAATAGGTATAAATTACATTTGCACCCACTTCAAGACATTTCTGCAATGCCAACGCAGTGTAAGGGGACCTTAGCATAAATGAAAATCAAGTAAAAAAATGACTGATCTGTTTTCACTGCTCAAGATGAGTGAAATACAAAAAGTCAACAGTGTAAATAATGAAAATTAAATGAAAAATGCATGCTGGGAAATTTAGACTAATTAAATTGGTCTAAAAGCCTTTTAGTGTTAATAATCTCAGGTGTTATAACTAACAGAAGTAAGGAAACTTGTTCTGATACATTATTTTTAACTGACACTGCCCCTTTCAACAGTGAAATCAATATACTTTAACATTAAGCCCAATCCTGCGATTAGATCCACACAGAGCTCCATGGTAGTCAATGAGGCTCCACATGACAGCAGGAGTAGGACTGCAAGGAGCTCTTTGAATGGTTGAGGCCTTAGTTGTTTTAGCCCATGAATGCATTTAGTTTTGAGCCAATGAGTGACTCATAGTAGAGACTTGAGCTAAACACAGCAAAAGCAAGTACTAATTAAACCCAACTTGGCTTTTGCATCTCAGACCTGACCTGTAATATGCCTGCTAGCCTGGCTCTCCTGAATGCAAGAATAGTCAGTTATGCAGAACTGTACAATAATAACCATGCACCTTTGTGATGAACAGAAATAGAGCACAGGATCAGACCCACAAAACTGCTTTCCCTTTAAGTTAGGATTTGAACTCCTGTCTCCTCAATACAAAGCCAGTACTAACCATCATGCCATCTAGCTCACTGTTAGTTCTAGTATTCATAGCTGTAATAGTGAATGACTTTATGCTTTTGGTACATTGTGGATCCCTAGAATTGCCTTTGGAAATAGTTGTCATATCAGCTGCTCCGCGTATAAAGTACAAGGGGCTTCAGAACATAAAAGGGACTCTCAGTTTGCAACCTACTCAATTAAAAAAATAAGTTAAAAGAAGCTTTGTATTCTACACTTACTCTAAGTGACGCTGCTATTTTAGCCGTTTTATAATCACATTTCATTATTTGTTTTTTGTTTTTATTTTGTTTTCTCTTTCCTATTGCTATGTGAAAGACCAAACAAGTGAAAGGGGAAAGTGACTAACTGATGATACACAGGGAAACATGAAATTGACTATGCACAAAGTGCTGTCAAATGCCCAAAGTAAACAAACCGAAAAACCAGAGATACTTTTTTTTTCTAATTTCAGTTACTTGTGTCATAATCTTATATGTTACTTGCAATAATACTGGGTAAAAATATTCAAACAGAAGTGTGATTGTGAAAATGGCAGTGAGCCTTTAGTCCTTTTAAAATGTATACTTTACAACTAAAAACATGGAAAAATAATATTTATGTATTTACTGGGCACCAATAATTTAGAAAACATTATGGACCAAATTCAGGCCTGGTGTAAAATGGGTGGGACTATGGAGTTATGCCGGACAACACCAGGAGTGACTTCATATCTCTATAACATTTCCTGTAATAACAAGATTCTTTCTGCTTTTCAGCTTGATGATTTATAAGCAAGCAGTTGCACTAATTCTGTCTATTACCAGCTCAGCTCTTTGTCATTCAACCCACACAAGATATGTTGTTAAGCACCTTTGTTAGAGTCTGTTGCCACTGACACTCAGGCAAGCCAGTGAAGTCAATGGGGATTGCATGGGTGTAACTGAGGGCAGAATTTGGCTGTTGGGGTATAAATCCTGAGAAAGGAGTATTGTAAATGGGCAGAGCAGGGAACTGGGTCTTAGCTTTTATGGATTTTATGCCCACTTCTGATACTTACTTGCAGGAAACTAGTGGACAAGGCACACAATCTCTCCGTGCCTCAGTTTACCTCCATGAAACATAGCTATCAACACTTACCTACTTCACAGGCACGTAGTGCGACTTAATCAACTAGTTTTTGTAAAGGACTTTGAGATTTTTGGCTGAAAGATGCTATGTAAGTGCCAAGTTTTATTACTGAGAGAGACGAGGTAGGTGAAGTAATATCTTTTATTGAACCAACTTCTGTTGGTGGAAGGGACAAGCTTTTTAGCGTCACAGAGCTCTTCCTCAGGTCTGGTGAAGGTAACCAGAATGGCCAAGCTAAATACAAGATCAGACAGATTGTCTACCAACAGAAGTTGGTTTAATAAAAGATATTACCTCACCTATCCTGTTTCTCTCATACCCTGGGACCAACATGGCTACAATAACACCACAGACAAGTATTATTACTCTCTCATATTGCTCTAGGGTGGTATGAGTGAATCTCAGCAGGATGTGCTGAGACTTGCCGGGTCCCTAGATCTCAAATCAAAAGGAGGTAAGGGTCATGAATGATATGCATGCTTCTTTCAGATCTAGTGACCTTAGGTCCTGAGGGCAAGTTCACTTGTTAAAATACTGCTGATTCAGCAGCAGATTTCACACAAGCCAGAATTAACATATCATGCCAATCCATCTCCTCGTGGTGAGACCAAATGCAACACCCACCAGAAAGGAACAGCGATGACTTAGCTCTAGGGATTTTTTTCCGCACAGCAGCTACCTCCAATGACTATATTGCCATACCACATTGCAAACTCAGATCTAGCTGACTGCTACTACCACTCCTTAGTTTCTTTCAGTACTACTATTTCCCAGATTTCTTCCCATTTAGTGTATGTTTCAAATTATTTTTCTCCATAGGTATTAGAAATTTGTACTATTTAAGACTTATTTTCCACGGTGGATTTAATTATGTTACCCTCTTCCTATATTGCTACCCTCTTCGTGTCCCTTTTTAATATTTGTCTCTTCACAAGTATTTGCAACTCTTCTCAGTTTAGCATCATTTGCAAATATTAAAATGATTTTAACTACATATTCCAGATCATTAATTAAAGGTTAATAAAAATAACATTGAACCTCAAACTGATCCCTGCAATACCCCCACTGGAACCCTCCCCACAACTTAATACAATGCTATTTATCATTACCTTGTGTTTATTGTCCTTGAACCAGTATTCAGTCTACAGGGTTCATATTCAATCCAATTTGAATACATTTTTCTAATAAGATTTTGTGAGTCTGCCTGATTTTTTTGTCCCTTGGGAAGTATACATGAGTGCACAAAAATGTGTGACTACTTTATGAGCACATTATTTGACATGCACCATGCAACCTCCATGACACCACTGCTCTGGGATCTGCACTAGCTGCCTCTTGGATTCAAAGTGAAATATAAGGTATTGATTTTGACCTATAAAGTCTTAAATGATCTAGGATTTTCCTACCTGAGATACTTCTTTTTACGTGCCATAGTGCTGGAGTTGAGATCAGTAGAGGCATCTGAGCTGGAGCCCCTCAATACAAAAAGGAGGGAGCTGCTGGTTGGGCATTCTCCAGGGCTCCTCAGCTTTGGAATACACTCCCCTTTTGGTTCAAAATAGCTCAACTCTGTTGCTCTTCCAGGCATGCTGCAAAGCCCATTTCTCTGAGTGGGCTTTTCACAGAACTGAGGCTGACTTAATGGTAAAGTGAGAAATGGAAGGCTCTGATCTGTAATAAGCATGCAGACTAATAATTGTTATGTAGTGACCCATGCTCCAGTTTGACCTTCCTAATTATTTTCATCTTGTATTTATAATTACAGTCAAGGATGTTTGAAACAGCCTAGAGTTTCAGCTAGGCATTCTTTTATGTTGAATTTCAATCCAAATAAGTAAGTAAACATAAATAAATGCATGGGCCCATGGCTGGATGCAAATCTATCGCTACATGTGCACACAAACTGGGATTTTGCACATGCATCTCTGGCAGTCTACTTGAAAATATGCACTTAACTAGAGCAGTCACTTTCTGATATGTGGGAGATGGTGTTGAGAGTGGGCATGGCAGGGAAGAGTTGTGTGAAACTTCACAAGATAGTCCTCTCAAACTGACAACCCTATCTCTTTTGTGCAGGGGACAGGCGTTCTATGGGGCTGGGAGTTGGATATGCTGAGAAATGGAGTGTGTGGGGTGGAGATGGGAATGGAGAGTGATAGGGAGGAGGTTTGTGGGTCTGGGAATGAAGGTGTTTGGGGCTCGTAGATGCTGGAGGATGGGGTGTGTGGGGCTCGGTGTGGGGGATGCTGGAGGCTGGGGTTGGGGCTGGATTTGCTGGGGGATGGGTGTGTGGGACTGGTAGATGCTGGAGGATGGGGTGTGTGGGGCTGGGGTGGTGGGAATGGATTTGCTGGGGGATGGGTGTGTGGGACTGGAAGATGCTAGAGGATGGGGTGTGGGGAATGGATTTGCTGGGGGAGGGTGTGTGGGACTGGTAGATGCTGGAGGATGGGGTGTGTGGGGCTGGGGTGGTGGAAATGGATTTGCTGGGGGATGGGTGTGTGGGACTGGTAGATGCTAGAGGATGGGGTGTGGGGAATGGATTTGCTGGGGGATGGGTGTGTAGGACTGGTAGATGCTGGAGGATGGGGTGAGTGGGGGTGTGCTGTGGGATGGGGTGTGTGGGGCTGGCAGAAAGGACATACTAGGGGAAAGGGTGTGGGGGTGGGCTGTGGGCTGGAAGTGGGGGATAGGGCGTGTGGGAAAGGGCATGGGGGAGATATTGAGACTTGGGCTGGGAGATGCTTGAAGAAGGGGCTCCCCGCGGTGCATGCCGGGAGAGGAGGCAGGGCGCGGTGCATGCCGGGACGCGAGCCTCCGCTTTAGCTTCCCAAGATGGTCTCTAGGCTCCTGTCCCCGCCCTCCCTCCTGCACATGCGCAGTGAGTGCGGCGGGCCGAGCTGCTCCCTCCCTCCCTCCCTCCTGGCGGCCGGGGCGCTACTGACAGACCGAGGAGCCGGAGCGGCGGCGGCGAGAGCGGGTCGGAGCCTGCCGAGACCCCCCCCTCTCCTCCCCCGCACCCCCACCGGCCCCTGTAGCGCCACCCCCACCCACTCCACAGGGTTCGGCGCCGGTGAATGGGAGCGACGGGCGGCACCGGCCTCAGGGACCGAGGAGAAGCGGCGGCGGCGCGGGTAAGGCCGTGTCCGGGGGAGAGCCCCTCTCCGCCCCCAGCAGCTACCCCCCCCCCCCCCATCCGGGAGCGGCGGTGCGAGCCAGGCCCTGCGGTCCGTGCGCCTCTCTCCTCCCCTGCCCCCTCCCTCCTTCTCTCCAGCTCGGCTCTCAAAATGGCTGCCGCGCCCGTTGGTGGTGAGGAGGGAGGGGGGGCAGGGCGAAGTGGGAGGACAAGGGGGGAGCTCCCATCTCCTTCTCCGCAGCACTGGGGGCGTGGGGGGGGGCAGACCCCCCCTTCACTGGGTCTCAGCTTCCCCCTCCCGCGGTGATTTAACAGGAAAATAGGCCAAGGCGGGGGTGGGCCAGGCAAGGGGATGGGAGAGAGATGTGCCCCTTCTCGGTGGGCTCCAGCTCCCTCTCTCTGGGTCTTTTGCCCCCCACCTCCCGCCCTTTCAGGCCTCTAGTTCTCCCCTTCCCCTAATGACTTAGCAAGAAACCAGCGAGGAGAAGACGGAGCTGATGGGCCGGACAGGAGACTGATGATGATAATAATAATAAAAAAATTGAGGTTGAAGAGGGTGGTGTGTGTTGTGTAAACTCCCCCCCCCCCCCCAATCCCTTAGAGGATCTAGTTTTGTTTTTTCCTTCTCTTGTCCCCTTTGAGATTTGTTAGGAGGTGGCCCAGATCTTCGGAACCAGCTGCAGCACTAACAACAAAACCAGGATTGCTACTAGAGAGGAGAGGTCTAGTCTTTATTTTGAGTCCGTTTCCCACCCGCCTCTACCTCCTTGTAGTGATTTAGTAAGAAAAAAAAAAACATTGCTAGGAGGTGGGTCAGACCTTCAGAACCAGCTGCAGCAGAAATGGGGGAGGAAGGTCTAATCTCTCCAATTTTTTTTGGGGGGGGGGGTCAAGCCCCTGCCTAGTACTTGGCATTAAAAATGGCTTTTAGGACAAAAATAGGTGAATGGGAGAGAGGATGGAAATCTAAGTAGAAATCTTTCCTGCTGCTGTTGGCTTTTGTGCAGGATGAAGTCTATATGCAGGCAGGTTTTTTTTGGGTGGGGGGGGGGGAGAGTGGTGTCTTCTCTCTTACCTTAAAAAGTTGGGGTGGCTCAGTTTTCTGACTGTAAAATTTATGCACGTAGGGTGAAGGAGATGGTGTACTTGGCCTTTGATACAACAATAATGTGGCACCCCCACCTCCTTTGCCATAGTAGCTGTGGTAAAATTTCTCTGCTGATAATGCTGCAGCAGGGCTTGGTTGTTGCAGGTCAAATCAATTCATAATGAATTACCTAGCCAGGGTGGTGGTAGGTTACTGAAGCTATATTAAAAGCCTTCATTGAACTGTTTGACTGCAAAATAATCGTAAGTGATATGTTTAGATTTATTAACCAGATTGAATCATCTCTGTGGGGGGGGGTGTCAGGGAGTATATTATGGCAAAATGTTACTTATACATTTTAGTTTTGAGGTGGGGAGAAGAATCTGTTCACAATGATTTGTTGTTTGCTGCACAATCGTTTCATATTCAACTGGCTTTCAGAAGAGGGAGGGTCTCCTACCAAAATGTAGCATTTGCCTTTAAAGTGTCTCTGAAAAACAGGAAAATATACTAAGGAGCTAAACAAAGAAAATATGTATTTATCAAAAGGTTTTGTTGCTGATATCTGGTTTGTTTTCAGCGCTATTGTTTTTGTGTTTTCTTTTGATTTGACCATGTTTATGGATGCTGGGTGCAGCCATTGAGCAGAGAAGAGACTGGGTGGAGTAAGGAGGCAGAAGCTGCGAAATGGCTAGATTACCCTTTCATAGCATTTTTTTTTCTTTGCTTGCATTTTGCTGGGGTGCGGGAATGCTAAATGCTGTAACAATGAAGTCTCTTCTTTAGGGAAGAATCTAGTGGTGCAGGAACCTTCTGAAATGAAACAAATCTAGTATTCTGTTTTGTGGTTTATTTTTCTGCAGGGTGGGTATCGATTAGTCTGGCAGTAAAAAGTGACCAGTCACTGTTGCAAAGCAAGGATTATGTTGTATGATTATCCTTTTCATATGTTGACTTTGATTTTTCAGTTGTTGACTTAATTTCATTTAAATAAATATAAACTAAGGATTATCATCATATTTAAGGGAGATTGTTTACACTGATGAATTGAAAAAATGCATTCTGAATTCTTATATTGTGGTTTGGTGCTGTTTGTTCATTCATATAACTTAATGTTTTCCCTACACCTCCAGTGCCCTAGCAGGGTAATTTTATAAGGTGTAGGGAATGCAGGGCTTGAAGGTGGGTGATGCAGTTATGTGAAGTGATGTGTAAAGATTTTTAAAGCTTTTGTACAAAGGTGTTGCTTTGTGTAGCATTCTCATACAACTAAAACCTTCAGTACCATGGGTAATATTGGTGCTTAGGTTTAAAGATGAATAGAAAAAGCTTTAGAACAAAGAGGTTTGAGGAACATCATAGGGATCAACTGGTAGACATCTAGGAAGGGCTTCTTATTCTCTCTAGAAGTACTCTCCTCCTCTAATGAGGGGAAGCAGTGTTCCCACCCAAATCCAGTCTTGACCATAGAAAGTATAACATTGAACTTAAGATTCTCTGATAAGTTGTCTGAATCATTTTTTGTATGGTGCTTGTATCTTTTTCATTTTGGGGTTTAGTCTCTGGTATTAGGTGAGTATAGACTAAACTTATTTGCAAAATTAACATACAATTAAATATCTATTACAGGGCAGTTGTTTTTAAAAGATAATTTTTGATTTATTAGAGAAACTGGTGTTACGGATCAGGAAAGGTTTATGATTACTAACAAAACATCTGTCCTGTAAGATGTCTCCAGAATAGGAAGAAAGCTAAATCTAGCAGAATACTTTCCTCCTTGTAACTTTGGAAAGATGAAATGCATCTTCTTAAGTGCCTTTAGTACAGGAATAACCTGTTCATTTTCTATTCTCTGAAGGAAGTAGCAGCTAATACTCACTTGTATAGCTCTATGCAAGGTTCTCCTGCCTACAAATCTGACATCATTTCTTCTTACACTGCTTCCTATACTCCACCCAATCTTCTTTTGAAAAATTTCAGTCTTTATCACCTACTCTCAACTTTGTGCCTTCTTCCATGTTACCTTTTACACCTAAAACAGCCATTCAATCAATATTTGCTGAGTGTCTTGCCTCACTTTCAAAACTATCTTTTCCTCAAGGCCTATGCACTCTAACTTGCATCCAGCTGTACTATACATTTGTATTTTTTGAACGCAGGGCCTTGTCTTGTTTGTCAAAACAAAAATGGTTTTTTTTACTATTGTTAAATGTTATACATGTGAATGGTCCTTGAATACATTTATGTAAGTTAATAGCAAAAAGTTGAATATTTAAATTCTTATTTGAGAAGTTATTATTAGACATGAACTGCAGTTGTCTGAATTATTGTTGGGAGAAGTAATAGCCTTTGCATAGTAGAAGCTGGTTGCAAATTTAATACAATGCACTTAACTTCTGTTTGGAAAACTGGTTGGGCCCAAAGACAAAGGAAAATTTTAGAAAACTCATCCACCTTCCAGGAAACAAATTGTTTGGATCAGGGGAGACACAAACATATCCTGATTTGAAAGTTTGGTTCCCTGAAATTAAAAACAGCTTGTTATTGCCTGTTCGAACTTTCCATGTAGTTAAATCTCCTTAATCTATTAATGATTTTTGTTGTGGATATTTTGAAGTCCAATCCTGCTTCTAACAAGTGCGCTTTATTGGCTCATTGCATTGCATCTTAGAATATATTGGTATTTCCATAGGTTCCAGTTAAGAGATACTCCTTTTTCAAATGTTAGAGGCCTGTGTGTTGGAAGAACAGTATCTGGTTCTGGCATTAAGTGTTAGGATGAAGCATTGGCCTCTATATAGTTAAGTTTGCAACCACAGTTTTAATAAAAGGCTAATTTTCAGCTCCATTGTAACTCCCCTCCCTATCTTGTTTTAGAATGAAGTATGATAATAGAAAGCTTAATAATTTTCAGAAGACAAATACTTCTTGTGATTAAAATACTTTAAAGTAGCTCTTGGAATAGTAATTAAAAGTATTTTCCAGCACAGTGGGGATCCTAGTCCCAATTGGGGCCTTTGGGTGTTATGATGATACTGGTAAATATTTATAATGTTGCTTTAAGTTCTTCTGTCTGCCCAACAGTCATATTACATCTCAAATATTAAATAGGTAAACTTTGACACTGACTCTTGGAGGGCACAGGAGCAGTAAAATGTTCAAGAATCTGCCGTTACCTGTAAATTAGACATGATCTGAAGGAGCCATGTCATTGAAATTGACAGAGGAAAAACATAGTGTCAGAACACTTTGAGTCTGAGCTGACCAAGGCTATTCTTCAAAGAAAAATACTCCTCCTCCTGCATTCTCCACCAAAATATTCCCTTGATTTAGGGGGAATATGTACAGGGTCATCTTCCAGATGGAAGTATGTGTTTAAAAAAAAATCAAGGTTCTGTTCTGAACTATAAAGTGGTAGACACATAACACATCCGCTAGACCACACAGCCTCTCTGACCAGGATGAGTCCAATTTCTGTGCTAAAGTAAAGTGTAATGAGGATAATGCCTTTGATAAAGTGTGTTTGGGCCTGCTGATGACTACTGTATAATAATAAAGTACTTTTAGCAGTCACATCTTTCACCTAGGGCGAGTAGGAGGCACTGATTCAATGATTTGTCTAAGATGACATAGTGTAGCAAGTTATACGTTGGATGTGGAACAGATTTGGGATCTAAACTTCAGTCTGGCATACAACTTGTTGTAATCTGTACTGCATATGCCATGAGTGTCTAATTTAGCTGTGTAGTAGGAAAGGGATTTTTCAACACTATCAACACTTATCAGATGCAGGAAGGATTCTGTTGGAACCATTGCTGTATTGATCACTGGTACCTCTCTAACTTAACCTAGTGAATTGTCCATCCTGTGTCACTAAAAAAAAAAATAAATAAATAAATATTTTACAAGGAAAAAAATGGAATGATGCTGTGAGTTTTTTGGTGTTTTTGTCCTTTAAACTGTTAGTTACTAGTTAACAATGATGTAGTTCACCTATCCCATCACTTACAAAACCCAAGTGTATAAAAGCAAAGAAGGACTAGTAAGGGATATATAATAAATCTTGTGCTAATGGAGTCGTAAACACTTAATTTTAAAATATAAAGAGCATATTTCATGGCAAGAAACCTTAGTTCTGACCCAAGCAAAAATGCTATTTCAGCAGCACTCAAAATATAAACACAACACAATCTTGAAAAATAATTACATATGTACATTGTCACACTAAGCAGTGTCAAGGGCAATACCTCACATGTAATTTTACTAAAAATCCATATTATGCATTTATTTAAAGAATTCCAAGTACTTCACTGCAAATTGTCAGTTGACAAATATTTTAAGTTTCCCAATTAATAGAATTGCTTCTAAAAAATAGTTTATTTACAAAGATCAAGATAACCAAAAAACAATTATTGGCTCAGTTAAGGGTTATTGTGATTAAGTATGTATTTATTTGATTCTTGTATGGCTATTGTCGTCCTTGCTTTTAAGTTCTTGGACTTGGTGAATGACTATAATTACTAGTCTGTTACCACCTTAATTGATTTTTTTTTTTTTTTAATTTTTTTGTTTCTGGAATGGAGTTAGACCCAATTGTTTTACATGTCCAGATCTTTGCGGCTTCCTATCGATGTGTCTGCAGTCACATCAATCTTCAGCTGCAGTTTCATCAGATTTTCTATGCGAAATAGCGCTGTGCCTGATCAGTTCTTGGATAGACCTTCAGGAATAAAAAGATGTCGTAGGAAGGGTTGTTGGTGATTGAGATGGCATGTCTCCTTTTCAGTCATTGATTAAAGGTTTTTTTATAGTAGCATGGGATAGAATGCTTTCTCTGGGACATAAAACAAAGACCTTTACAACATTCAGTTTTTAATACTGATGACTAGGGCCCTATCAAATTCACAGCCATGAAAAACGTGTCACGGACCGTGAAATCTGGTCTTTTGTGTGCTTTTACTCTAGACTATGCAGATTTCACATGGGAGATGAGCGTTTCTCGAATTGGGGGTCCTGACCCAAAAGGGAGTTACAGGGGAGTCGCAAGTTATTTTAAGGGGATCATAGTATTGCCACCCTTCTCCACTGCTTTCACAGTTGGGTGGCTGGAGAGTGGCGGCTACTCCGCAGGCAGCAGTGCAGAAGTAAGGGTGACAATACTATACCATGCCATCCTTACTTCTGCACTGCTGCTGGCGGCGCTCTCCCTTCAGAGCTGGGCTCCCTGCCAGCAGCCACTCAGTCGCCCAGCACTGCCATCAGCAGCAGAGCAGAAGTATGGGTAGCAGTATCGCAACCCCCCCTACAATAACCTTGCGATCTCCCCACAACTCCTTTTTGGTTAGGACCCCTACAATTACAACACCCTGAAATTTCAGATTTAAATAACTGCAATCATGAAATTTACAATTTTAAAAAATCCTAGTCCATTGACCAAAATGGACCATGAATTTGGTAGGACCCTACTGATGACGGTTGTGAGAGGACGGATATTAGCTCCTATTATGCTGGGCAAAACTAAATTGACTCATTTTAACTGGATAAGTCATTTTTTACTCCCCAAGGCTGCCTTCTTTTCTCCTCAAAGGTAGCTCGATTTTAGGTATTAAATGTAAGATAGGATGATAAAGAAGTTTAACACAGTAAACAAAATCAGTTAATTTACACATCTTACCATGGATTCAAGCTTTCATCTGGCGATATACCACTCTTTTTAAAGTAACTAGGTAGTGTTTGAACTTGCCCTACTTATGTGTTACAACTTGGTCCACCTGCCTTTTAAGTGGAAGAGAAATCAATTCTTCTTAATTGACTTGTTTTTTTAGATGCCTGAATGCTTGCATACAGTTAGGAATAGTATGGTTTCATTAATTTAGGCATGACTTTCTAAAAGCAGAAGGTGCATTTATTAACAGTAGAATATTTTTTCCTAATTGATCTAGATTAGAGGCATAATGCTGTATAGAGCGGGGGGGCGGGGGGGGGGGGGGGAGATGACTATCAGAAATGAACTGGATATTTTGATCCAGTGTGCTATCTCCTTGGAAAATGAAGATGCTAGAATAAAAATTTGAGAGCAGTTATACACTGACCTTTGTAATGAATAAAATAACAATTAGAGTACTATAGTGTTGGCTGGCACTATTCCTTACAAAATTTGACATCTGTCATTATGCATAATGTTTCTCACATTAATAGTAATTAGAGATACTTGTCTCTTGCCCAATGACTGGGAAATACATCTTTTTATTCTCTCCTTTATCTTTCCCACCCATTTCAATGATATTAAATATGGTTCATATGTTTGAAGCCAGGGCATGGTTGGGGAGCACTACTGTACTATGTTCTAATCAGAGCAGCGGGGGGGGGAAACAAGCTCGTCCCCCTTCTTTAAAAAAAAAAAAAAAAAAAAAAAGTCTGGCCCTGTGAAGTGTTGCCCAGGGTTTTTCATGTTTTGACTTCTATTATTTCTGATGCATTAAGATAAACACATTTCAATATGTGAGTGTCTGTGCTGGAAATAGGCAATGACTTCACTCTGAACTGCAAAGAACATTTAAAAGATCTAGAAGATGACAAATTGAACTTGTTAAAGTTGCAACTTAATTTTACGCTAACGTAGATTCATAGACTTAAAGCCAGAAGGGACCATCCATGATCATCTCTCACCTCTTGTACATCGCAAGCCATAGAACTTCACCCACCCACTCCTGTAGTAGATCCATGACTTCAGTAACTCAGCCTGAAGTTCTCAAATCTTAATTTAAAGGCATTAAGTTATAGAGAATCCACCATTTATTCTAGTTCAATCCAGCAAGTGACCTGTACCTGATACAGCAGAGGAGGGCAAAAAAAACCCCAAGGTCTCTGCCAGTGAGACCTGGGGAAAAATTCCTTTCTGATACAAATATGGCAATCAGACCCTGAACATGTGGGCAAGATTCACCAGCTGGACACCTCGGAAAGAATTCTCTGTAGTAACTCAGAGTCCTCCCCGCCTAGTGTCCCATCTCCAGCTGTTGGATATTTTTGCTAATAACAGTTGCAGATGATCTATATGCCACTGTAGGCAATCTCCTCATACCATCTCATCGTAAACATATCAAGCTCAGTCTTAAAACAAGTTGGGCTTCTTGCTCCTTCTACTCCCCTTGGAAGGCTGTTCCAGAACTTCACTTCTTTGGTGATTAGAACGCTTTGTCTAATTTCAAGCCTAAACTTGTTGATGGCTAGTTTATATCCATATGGTCTTGTGCCAGCATTGGCCTTTAACTTAAATAATTCCTCTGCTGCCTCTGATGTATTTTATAGGGAGCAATCTCCTCTCCTCTCCTTCTTTATTTTTAGTCTAAACAAATCAGGCTCCTTAAGTTTCCTTTCATAAAGTAGGTTCTCCATTCCTCTGATCATCTGTGTAGACCATTCCTGAACCAGTTTCAGTTTGAATTAATTTTTCTTAAACATAGAAGATCTGAATTGCACACAGTATTCCAGATGAGGTCTCATGAGTGCCTTGTATAATGGTAATAACACTTCTGTGTCTCTACTAGAAATACTTCACCTGATGCAAGCTAGGATTGTATTAGTGTTTTTCATGGCCACATCACCGTCAGAGTAATACACAACAGTCAGTTTAAGGAAACAATTTCAGTACTTCACTCTGGATATAGTCCTACAGACAAATTTAAAGTTACAGATCCACTACTGGATGCTGCAAGAGAAATAGAGAAAAACTTACAGTAAAAAAAATCAACATAAAAATCCAATGCAAGATGCCTGGCCAAACATAAGGTATGGCCCAATAATTGCTCCACAGAGGAAAAGGTTGTTTGTCGATGCTGTTAACTCTTTAAAAAGAAAACTGTGAAATGTGTTCAAGGTCCTGAAGATGCGGTATGATAAGGAAGCCTTTGCCTTTGGTTGGACAACAAAAACTAAGTATAAAAAGACAAGAAATTCTTGAGTGGAGTCGTCTTAAATGTCTGAGTAGTTGACTTCAGAAACAGACTTCAAAGAGAAACAGCAGAACTAAAATTCATTTGCAAATTCAACACCATTAATCTGGGCTTGAATAGGGACTGGGAGTGGCTGGCTCACTACAGAAGCAGCTTTTCCTCTCCTGGAATTGACACCTCCTCATCTATTATTGGGAGTGGACTACATCCACCCTGATTGAATTGGCCCTGTCAACACTGGTTCTCCACTTGTGAAGTAACTCCCTGCTCTCCATGTGTCTGTATATAATGCCTGCATCTGTAACTTTCACTCTATGCATCCGAAGAAGTGAGGTTTTTACTCACGAAAGCTTATGCCCAAATAAATCTGTTAGTCTTTAAGGTGCCACCAGACTCCTTGTTGTTTTTGTAGATACAGACTAACACGGCTACCCCCTGATACTTGAGTAGTTGAGGGACACTACTTTAAACAATCTCAGAGCTGATTGTGGAAGATGAAAACTTCCCAATACGTAGTGGAATTCATAAAGATTGATAAAGATATAAAGACAATCAAAAATGTTAGTTTTAATTTGTAACTATTGTCAGGAGGAGTTTGATGAAAACATAGCACATGCTTTATACAAAGGACTCTACAGGGGGGCATTGAGCTTAAAATTGGATATTGGAGGGGCTTGACAGGTTGCAGGCTGATGCTATGGTTGCAGTTGGAGAAATCTCTCTTGGTCTAATAAACAGAGAACCACATGGGCAAAACTGGAAAACTCTACAGAAAAGCTGTCTCCTTTCCATCGATGTTCAACAAAACGAATCATAAATTGCAAGGTTATTCACTGAGTCTAGAGCAGGAAGAAGCCAAAATATATTTAATGGAATATAATCAGGAGATTGTTCCTTTTCAAGTATTTAAAACTAAAGATCCAGGTTTCTGATTTCAAATCTGTTTCTGAAGGAAGCTGTCAAACTTTGTTCCATCAAAATTGGTGGAAAGCTGAGGAGCAAAAACGATGGAATACAGAAGTGAATTCAGAGTCTTGTCAAAATTTGATACCTACTTTTGCGCCAGCAAGTCCTTTTTGTAGCATGTTTGGTTTGGTCAAAACTTCATAATAGGCTCGGTGCTGAAAAGGCAAATATATTTGCAATATTGCATTGGTGTCGAGGCCTTGATCATATGTGAGAGGCACCTGAATGTTGGTTATAAATCTGAATTTCCCAGTCAGCTTTTTCTAAAGTAGACTGTTATGGAATTTGTTTTGTAATTTTTGACATTGTGCACTTCTTTATTGTTCAAAGAGCATACCTTTCAAAATGAATGGTACAACATGTTTTTTTTTTTATTTTTTAAAACCATAGTAGGCGCTTGCTTTCTAAAAACTGTTTATCTCCAACCTGGGGGGGGGAGGGGGAGTTTTAATTCCTTGTATGAATAGTGGCACTGGTCTAACATCATCCAATTTCTCTTCTTTTTGGGCCAATAAAACATGCACGAGTGCAATGTTAAATTGTATTTTTTACTAAATAAACTGGGTTGTAAATATGGTCTGAAAATAAAATTTGGTATCTTTGTCCCTTTGTTTGATCAATTAAGTATTTCTTACTATTAAACCCTATGTGTAATAGGTTACATTGATATTTTGCTTTAAATTGTTCATTTGGGTCATATTTTAAAGGTGAGTCTGACTTATGTTTCAGCCTAATCATCTGAGGTTAGTATGGACACCTCTTTAATTTTTTTTTTAAATAATGTGGGAGGATTTGTAAATGTTTTTTCTCTAACTTCTTAACCAATTGTGTATCAACATAGGTTGAATAGAAAAAAGGTTAGTCCGCCTCATAAGTGAGTTCCCACTTTGCACTGTTAGTTTCATCCCTGCATGCTTAGCAGGTAGTAAGCCTAAAATATCTTCCAGGGTAGGACCTATGTACTGGGACACGTCTAATTTGTAGATAATGCTATGATCAAAATACTGATGTAGCAAAGTAGAGGGGAGGGAACTAAAAATGTTCTTAATCATGTTCTTGAACTGTACTACAACTATGGACTTACAGGGCTGTAATATGATTTAGAAATACTATTAAAATATAGTTCAGTTTCTGTCTCTACTTGAAGATTCAATGGTATTTTAACCAAATTTCCTGGCATGGTCACTTTTTTGCAGGATGGATAAAACCTTAGTATGATGACTGCTTTGTTCACTAGCTTATTTTATGACATAAATTATAACAAAAGGATAAGGAGGTTTATATTTTATCCCCCTTATAATTTACCTTGCAGTTTCTTCCCAGCAGATGGAGACAAATGTCTTTAAACTTCTTTTTGAGATATGGACGTTAATTCACTGTTTTTTTTTTTTTTTTTTTGACCAGTTCCATGGCTAGCTGGTCGTCTTCCTTCCTTGAATGGTGTGCTCTCTTCATAGTCTTCTCCTTCTCTCTCTGCCCCCCCCCCCCCCAATTCATTCTAGAGAGACTGGATCTATTTTGTGGTTATACCCTTAGAGTTCACTGGTTCAGAGCAGCTTTTTGTTCATATATGTTAGAACAAAATTAAGCCATTGAAATGAGGCTAGATCCACTGAAATGCCTTTGACACACTTTTCCCATAATACATTTGAGAATTATATCTCTGAAGCTGGCAGGGAATGACCATTTTCTTAATGTATTTTGAAAGAGTCATATTAAGCCCCAAGTACCCTGTATGTATATGTAATTCACCAGCAGTGCAGCTCTACATATAACAGTAGTTTAGCCTTTGGTAGTGCTTAAAGGGATGCTATTGGCTCATATCTACTGAATAGATTTCAAGTTTCGTCTACTCAATCCCTTTGCCAGTGCTTGTGGCTTAACAGTTTTTTTAAGTCACTTTCCTCTCGGTGAGTTTGAAAACTTGTGTGAAGAGAGAAGGTTGACTAGACACATAGCTCTGTCAAATGTAGAAACAGAAAAAAAAATAAAAATATTAGGGAATTCTTCTAGCCTTAGGTGTGCTTGTAAATAAGTCTTCAAACAGAAATGACTTAAATTATGTCCCTTTGATATATTCATCTGTCTATTTTTTTAATTTTGAAAGACAACTCAGTCTTACACATAATTACACTGGTCATTGGATCCTAAATTAGTTGCTAGTTGCAATTTAAACTCAAAACTACATTTAAGCAATTCCCATGTCTATAATTTTCTTTTGATTCTTCAGTGTAACTCTCTTCTACCCATACTATGTTCTTCATAATGTTACACAGATTTGTATAACCCTGTTTCTGAAAAAAATCCTTCTAATTGAAGAGTTGGGACTAAAACTTCCTATCTACTGCTAGTTGCTGGTCCCTCAGTTTCCAGGGCAGATATGGAATGTCTGGTACATGAGTTTTTGTTTTGTTTTTGTTTTTTTGTACCTGACAATGGACAACTCTTTGCCCTTTAAAGTAACGCTGGGTTTTGACTACTGAAATCCCCTGTCGATTTTAGTTTTACCTCTTCACCCCCATCTGATTTTTGTTAAAATACTGCAAGAAGACAAGGTGGCATAATCTAGTAACAAATTAATCCCCTAGGCCAGGTTTATATATGGTCTATGAATATTAAATAGGGATTAACCCTTCAGCTTGTATGCAACTATATTGAGAACTGCAGTTGAATGTTTTGGAAGTGATTGTATTCTTCAAATGTATAATTTGTGTTAGACTAATCATTAAGATGAAACAGAAGTTTTGAGAACTGTATTTTTTTCTTAAATATTTTAGGACAAATTAACTTTAAAATCTGGATTTGAATACTTTCTTTTTTTTAAGGCTATAACTATGTTCCTTCACAGCTAAACCTGTACCTTCATGGAATATTCCTGAGCTTAATTTAGGACCTGTTTTTAAAAGTGAAACGTTACTGATGCCATTTACAATTGTTGCCTTCAGACTTTCTTAAGTTGTACAGCAATACAGTAAAAAGTATTGGATAACTTCTTTCCACTGTATTGAAAACTGAGAAACTTTTTATTTAAAAACACGTAAGTACAAAATCATTTCAGAACTTCATTTACCTTAGCTTTAAAGTAGTAGTATGTTAAAAGCTTTTTTTTAAAAAAAAAAAAAAAGTGACAGAGCAAAGATGTTACTGCATGTAAAACTTGTTACCGTCTCCTTTAAATTACCAAAGTTATGAATGACTGGGGTCTAATAGACTCTAGATCAGTGGATCCCAAACTGGGGTTCACGAAATGTTACAGGGGGTTCTTGAGGAAAAAATTCCCTAATGGTGGACAGAGCTGTCCATAGGGACCCCATAGGGCCAGCAGCCCAGAGCCCCTGGACTTCCAAGAGCTAAGCAGATCAAAGCAAGCATATCTATCACACTGAGATTTAAACTTCAAGACTCCTTATAAGAAATGGAAAGGGAAGTGGATATTTTTTGCTGTTTTTAAAATTAAATAGGCAGCTAGTGTTCTTCATAATAATTTTAAAAACAATAAGTTTAAGCTTTGTTGCAACATGCGTTGTTTGCCTGGACAGCTCAAGACCTGAATGCTTGTGTAGGAGGAACTCTTCAAGTTGTCTTCTTAAATACCTTCATGCTGTTTCACATCTGATACTCCTTGATGAAACATAGGAGCCTTGTCTTATAACAGGCTTATTCAAAATGATACAAGCTATGAAAGGAAAGTGAGATCTTGGAAGAGTGTTGCCGTTTTTATAATGTAATAAAATACTGTAATGATTAATAATAAATAGTGTGTAATAAGCATGTCATAAAACAAATTTTATATTTCCAAGATCACTACTTTTATAATTTATACTCAGGTAAAGGAGAAAATCCCTGGATATATTCATTTTTAGGAGGGGGTTCGTGAGACTTGACATTTTAGTGAAAGGGGTTCACAGGTTGTTAAAGTTTGGGAACCACTGCTCTAGATCATACATACTTGTAAATGTACAGAAAAACTTACTTAACAGATTCTCTTTTTGGTCTTCATGTCAGTTATCACGGCAGGGAACTCATAAAACCACCTGCCAATTTTGAGTGGGGGAAACTTGCTTGGGGAGCCTAAGCCATCAGTTTCTGCAGAACTCAACTTTAAAAGAAACAAACAAAGAAAAAACCTCCCCCAAAACCATAGCCCTGTGATTGCAAAGAGTATGCTGAATATAAACAGGTGTTAATAGTGTTCTCCAGAGTCTGTGGATAGATCCATCAATTAGCAGCTGCTTTTAAATTTCTCAAGCATCTGTAGAGTAAAATTAAGAGCCTCTGAAACAGACCTGAGTCGTCATAATTTTCAGTTTAACTTCTTCATTCATAACACTGTGGGCTGCAGTGAAGTTGATCAGACTTGTTAGTTTAACTATGCCAGGAAATCTAGGATACCTAGGATTATTGGGAGGCTCACGAGAGGATGATCAAAAATGCTGTTTTGGGGTTTACAAAGAGTTAGTGATAAAGGAATGGGCATTGGTTTCTCATAGCAGACAGTAAGCTGCTGCTTCCAGAAAGTGGAATGAATAAGGGGACTTCTTGTTTGTCAGGGTGACAAAGATGTCACCCATTAGCTGGATCTTGGAATAGAATTCTAGCAGATGTCACTGGCTTCTACCATGATGCTGTTGGGGACTTCCTCGATGTTGATGGGGACTCCTCCTCTTATAACAACTTTGAACCACTGAGCTTTTTCTTTTGACTAGTAGGTGTTTGCCACTGCAGGAGAAGCTGGTAAGATTTAGTTTTTAATAATTGTAAAAGAATGCTAATGTACTTAAATTCTTTTTTGCATTGGGATGCTTCCCCATGACACTCCAAAAATGTCTGCTTATTACACTACACATATGCACTTTGGCCTTGTCTTCATTACAGCTTTTTACTGTCATTTTTATATCCAGTTAGGTCACCTTAATTGGTTATAAGTAATATAGGTTGTCCACACAGCAGCTTTTGTTATCTCAACTGTGCATGTGTGTCAGTACTTACTGTTGTAGCAATGCATTTTAGGAAAATCTAGGCAGCCTTAGCCAGGAAAAGTTACAAGCAGGACGTATACACAGAATTGTATTGTGTACATAACCTATGCTTGGATCCAATTGTGCTAGGAGCTAATTACAAATTTAAGTTGTAGCATACTTAGGGGCTTAAGCTAGAGTGGAAGATGCTGGGCATACCCAGTTAATTTAAGTTGGGCTCTTTGTCTTAACGTCAATAAATTATGGGCTCCTGCCCCAAATATAGTAATTCAGGGTTCCCATAGTGCCCATTAATTAGCAAGGCCTCTGTTCTTCTTTTCTCCCTATTAAATGGATTCTTGGCTCTTCTCTGTAATATAAATACGGGACCTGCCCTGCTACCTACCTGTTGCAGGGCTCCAAGGTACATAAGAGGCCCTTTGCCACCCAATAACTCCTTCTCAACATATGCTGCTCTGCTACTGTTTTTCTCTGTTGGAAAAACGGGCTTCATGCTCCTCCCTCCCCTTCTCTTAAAGGAGAAGGGATGCCTGTACTAATCTTTCTCTGCTTGCTTACTTCCCATTGGAAAAGAACTTCCTTTCTTCCCATCATCTCCTAGAAAAAGAACAAGAGACTCCAGGGCCATTCTGCTTTCTCCTTTTCCCTACAGAAAAGGCTCTAACAGGTCTCCACCTTTCCTCAGCCTGGTTGACTATCCTCCATATTTAGCCTGTCTAAATGCACCCTGAGTCTGCTGTAATGAGAACCTCACTTGTCTGTTTCTTGACACTGCTTTTGAAAGGTAGTACTTCAGCATGTTTGCCACTCCTTAATTCTGTATTTGTAGAGGGCTGACACTGCTGTGTTGTACTGTTCGTTATTTATCTTCTTGCAGAAATGTTTGGACGAGTCTTTAAAGTTTTTAATGTAAGATGCACCCTCTGGTAATATGAAGAGTAGATATGTCAGAGGAATCTCATGTTGAAGTTAGCCTTCTCAGGGCAGCAAGCAGGATGATATCTAAATTGTGTGCCGCCTGCTCTCTCTCACTCAGGTCTAGCCTGTGCTTAAAATATAGGTCGATATAGCTATGGCGACCTAACCCCTGGTGTAGATGCAGCTAGGTTGATGGAAGAATGTATCCTTCAGCCTAGCTGCCATCGCTTGGGGCATTGGTTCCTACAGAGACTGGAATACCCCTTCTGTCGCTTCGGATTGCATCTGTACTATAGGATTATGCTGGCATAGTTAGGGATCATAGCTACAGTCCCAATAGTGTAGACATGGCCTCAGTCTCATTGTCTTCATGGGCCTTCTAGTTGAGCTGCTGTAGGAGCGTTTGGAGAAGTTTCTGTGCTTGAAGTTATCTTTCTTATTGGAGATCTCTTCCTTCAGAAGATTGAACATATCTTCAGAGCAAGGCATTATTAGCAGGGAAGCAGTTAATTAAGAGCAAGTCTGTCACATTTTATTCTTTGGTTTCCATTCAGTTTCATGGAGTAGGAAGTAGAGAAGCTTCGCTCTATTGCATCTGTGCCCTGTTAGTCTGTGGGAGTCATATCAGTTATTGCTAACCATTTGATATCTGGAAATTAAAATCTGTTCTTGAAGTACATCTGTTTACTTCGCAGAACTGCCATCTTAAACTGAGAAAGTGGTACTGTGGTTAAGGACAGACAATAGGAGAAACAAACAATATCTCCTTTTGGGGTGAGGGAAGAATTTTTTTTTTTTTTTTTTAAGGAGGCTCGTCTGATCTATTAACTCTTAAATTGATTAGCAAGTACAGTGTTGTAGATCTTATCTCTGTAGGAAAATTGTTCATAGGATTTTCCAGCTAACACCAAAAATCATATTCCTGCATTTTAACCCCCCCCCCCCAAAAAAACCTAAACATAACCAAAACCCCCATCATTCTAGGATCATCTCCAGCAACATCTATTAAAACATGTTTTTTTAGTTACACTGGGATGAGACCAGTTCTATTTGGTCAAGGAGATTGAAAATACCTTTGGCTCTTAAAGCAAGTATCCATTAGGATATTTGCTTTAAATTGTATCAAATGGCCAGATGGACTGTATGTGACTGCATTCTCTGCTGCCTTTGGTACGTGTGTTCTATGGTATTCCACACCGAAGTAGTTTGAGTAGTAGAACATTTTTTTTTTTTTTTTTTTTTTTTTGTAAACTGTTAGTGCTCTGAGCTGATACAGATATGTGGGTTTTTTAAAGAAAAAACATTTTTCCTGTAACTTGAGTCTTGGTTCAGTAGTCAGTACACTAAACCCTGATTTAACAATCCAACAACTTTTTACCCAGAAAACTTTAAGGAATGAGTAATATTTAGCCTGTATTTTCAATTTTTACAGCTAAAATGTAAAACTCTCTTAAAACATTAGTATCACTAGATACAAAGAAATAAGTTACAGTGGTTCTTACCTTTGTAGGTTAATTGTATTTATCCAAAGCAAGACTTTCTCTCTAGTGGAACAGGTTCACAGGAATTTAACTTGTAATATCTGAACATGGCAACCTCTATACCTTAGTCTACAGACCTGACAAAGTGAGGAAAATAACAGCTATACTTCATCATACAAGCAACTAATTTAGCTACATATTTTTCTGGAAAGTAGTAACACTATCTTGGATCTGTTATAGGATTTCTCCTAAAAACCTTAAGGGATTTATTGGCTCACAATACTGACCCTTTCTGAGTTGTCTGTATTAATGACTTTAGCAAAAAAGAGAAACTCCATACCACGTGGTACATTAACACTCTTCCTGGTGTGTTTTCAAACCTGAAATCTTTGTTTTGCTTACATCTTTGTCTTGTAAGATGACAAGCTTAAAGGTTTGTCTGCCTGTGAAGTTGTCTGATTAGCTTTATTGATATGGAACGGTCTATTCATAGGCAAGATACTAGCAGATGGCTACCCAAAAATGCTACCCAAAGTAATGTCATTTTAAAGGACTACCTTGCTTAACCTTTTGTTACAGATAGACCAAGAGGAAAATAATTTAACTATTTTTTTAAGTCAACAAAAGGGCACCTAACTTCACTGGATAAAGTAGTGCTATTAGCATGATAAATTATTTGCTTGTTAATCTTAATTTTAAACATTTGGGCGAAGGCAAGAGCAAAGCTGTTTGTGCTCTGGGAGATGCACTGGAAAAGGACACTTTTTTTTTGTTTTTTTAACCAGGCAAAATAAGACTGCTTATAATAAACTGACCAGGAATTTGCTTTTTAGCTGAATTAAAAAAAAAAAAATTACTGGGGAGGCAGTGTAGTCTTAAATTAGTCCATGAATTGAAAATACTGGGTTCTAGGCCTGCAATTGACTTGCTGTGTGACCTTTGACTTGTCGGTTAGTCCTCGTCTGTTTAAACATTTGTAAAGGGAGTACAATCCACCTCATGCTGGTGTGTAGAGGCATGTAGCTTTCTTATAAACTGAGTTGAGGATATTTTGCAAAACTAACTTATTTCTATCTCCAAAATACCATAGAATTCTCCAGCAAGTATCCTGCTGAACCAATGGTAGTGCTCAGACTTACTAATGAAAAGTGAGTAACTCAAGGTATATCTTCACTAGCAACGTTAAAGCGCTGCAGCGTAGTCACAGCACCAGCGCTGGGAGAGCTCTCCCACACTGTAAAAAAAACCCCATCCCCACGAGGGGAGTAGCTGAAACTTTCAGCACTCGGGTAGGTGTTTTTCACACCTCTGAGCGAGAAAGCTGCAGCTCTGTAAAGTGGCAGTGTAGACAAGGCCTTAATTAGGTACACCAGGGGTAGGTAACCTATGGCATGGGTGCTGAAGGCAGCACGCGAGCTGATTTTCAGTGGCACGCACGCTGCCCGGGTCCTGGCCACCGGTCCGGGGGCTCTGCGTTTTAATTTAATTTTTTAATGAAGCTTCTTAAACATTTTTAAAACCTTATTTACTTTACATACAACAACAGTTTAGTTATATATTATAGACTTCTAGAAAGAGACCTTCTAAAAATGTTAAAATGTATTACTGGCACGCGAAACCTTAAACGAGAGTGAATAAATGAAGACTCAGCACACCACTTCTGAAGGTTGCCGACCCCTGAGCTACACAGTTGACCTCTTTGATATACAATTACAATAAATAAATCATTAGTTTTCACTGGTTTGTGATATGCTACTTCCAGAGGAAAAGCATCTGTTTTAAGCCATGCCAGCAGTGCGTGACCATGTTGACCTGCTCACACGCTTACAGCCATTCATATATGTATATTCAGGAAAATTCTGGGCAGCTATCCCACTGCTTCAGTTGCTTGTACCAGAAGTAAAGGAAAGGACTGTGAATTTGTTTCACAGCTATGCTGTATTGAGATGCACAAGACCTGGGAGGTAGCACTTGTTAAGACCATTTAACTATGTGTAATTATGTTATCTAAACAGCAAAGAAATATTGGAAGCATGTGTAGCCTCATAATATTGCTCTGTTCATGAGTTGGGTTCCACACAGATAGGAGTAAATGACTTTTGCATGTGGACATCATCAATATGAAGTCAACCATTTCTTTAATCAGGTTTGAAGCTAAAATATTCTATAGCATAGACAGCTCCATGAGTGGCTAGGGCTGTCTCAGTTTTAGTATTTAAATAGCTGCTAATACTTAGTGGATAACTCAATTTATTTAGAAAAAATCCTGATTGTTTGTTTGTTCTTTATAGAAAATGAAGAAAAACGTATATTTGCATGAAAAAGAATCTTCTATTTGCAAGATATTATCTGAGTAAGCTGTTGACATTAACAGAATTGTATTCAGATAAGGAATAAACAGGTGAATTTTATAAGATCCTGTTCATGAGCATGATCTTAGTAATGAGGAAAGAGGAACATATTTCAGTTTTCATAAGGTGCTTGCAGCCCTTTAGTGAAGTGGGAAGAATTAGCTATTAGCCAGGATGGACAGAGACGGTGTCCCTAGCCTCTGTTTGCCAGAAGCTGGGAATGGGTGATAGGGCATGGATCACTTGATGATTCCCTGTTCTGTTAATTCCCCCTGGGGCACCCGGCATTGACCATTGTCAGAAGACAGGATACTGGGCTAGATGGACCTTTGGTCTGACCCAGTATGGCTGTTATGTTCTTAATGTGTTAGCCTTGCTTGAGTTTTCTCAGCTGTTTGAATGTCAAATTTGATAGAGCCTTCATTCATTTGTGAGAAATGGCACTGTTTGCACAGCATAGTACTTAATATCTGCACTTTCTGTAATAACACCTAAAACAGAAATAAGAGGAAGTCAAAACCACTCTTTTACCAGGAACTTATCTTACTACTCAGTAAATTAAGCTTTACCTCTTGCATATGTGGTTTCACTGTTTGTATGTATCTGGCATTTGCATATGTAAACTGGCATGGGCTCCAGTTTCTTTACATAAAGAACCCCAGGATCTGTTAGCAAAGGCCCATACCAGAGATGTGAGGACTCGGTGATCCTTGCAGGCAGTACCATGGTGAAAAAAACAGTTTGCACTATCCCTGCTAATAGAACATTGTTTCATTCTAATGCACTAGGGATTTTAGGTATCTGGGTTGGGTGATCAGATTAATGAAAAATCTGAAACTGTTGAAAAAGCATTGGCACCATGATGCTATTTGGCATAGATAAAACGGGCGTAGAAGTCCCAATGTCTTGAACACTAAGTACGATTATTGGGCTCTGACAGTATCCTGTTCCCAGTGAGAAGAGGAGTTTCAGCTTATTGATACTTCCATTTGCCTAGACTGAGTTATTAAAACAGAGTTCTGGATTCTTAAATCCTGCAAGATGTCTAAACAGATTAAGTAGACAATTAATAAGATGAATGTGTAAAACCTGTTGGTTGGAATGAATTATGTCCTTAAACACACTTTTACCCCCCGGCCAGCTGTGAAACTCATTTTGGTGGAAGCAATCTGTGACCTTATGCCTACTGCATTATGTCAGCAGCACCTCACTGTTAAGCATACGGTAGGGCTGAGCTGTCTCCAGTTTGACTTGATGATGATATTGACTGTAACTTGTGGCTGGAACATTATCTTATTTCTTGTGTAGTATAATATCTTTGGAATTGACTTTCACAACTAAGGTTTTTGCACATTTTACTTAAAATTAAACAACTTGGTATAAATACCACTCGGCTGAATACTATTTAACTGCAGTATGAAGATATTTGAGTCTTTTAGCTCAGTTCAACCCATCTAAATAAGACTTAATCTCAGACAGAACAAAACTAGCCATCTGCTGAAAGGACTCAGATTGTCTGAATCAAAAGACAAATCAAGGAGAACGAATGTAATTTACTATAAACCTTCACCAAGACATGCATACAAACAGTTAAAGCAGTGGTGTTGACAGGAACTGATAGTTCTGGTTGGTTAATAATAGCTTTCCACTTCTAGGTCACAGTTCAAATCTAGCCTGTCTGTAGTGACTGAAAACAGTTATCTAATGGGATCTGGTTCTTAGTGGACTGTTGTCACATTACAAAAACCACCATCCTAATCTTCCTTGCTAGCTTTGTACACTAGGGATAGAGAGGGTATGGAGATCAGACTATGCTTCCCCTGTAGATGGTCCCTTCAAGGCAAGTGGGGGGGAAACTATACTGCTATCTATTCATTTTTAGAAGGTACACACTATATTTAAGTGATTTATTTTGAAAACTTTTCAGATTAGTTTGATAGCTGTATCAGAAAATGAATGATTGGTTATTTCATTTACCAAAGGTAATTGAAGCCGATATTTATGAAGTCATTGAAAGGTGAACTATCTCCAATTCAACAGGATAATCATTAATATTTGAAGGATTTTCTTGCCATGCTGTATTAGGAGGAGAAAATCACCAGATAGACTAAATCAGCGTTGTGTATTCTGGATTTTTTTCTTCAACAGCAAACATATAATATTTTAACAAAACAAGCATATGAATTGTTGAATTGAGTTTTTTCTTTGTTGCATTGTTTGCATTTTGCACACATGCCTGTCTTACCCACAGGTAGAGGAACTTCATTAAGATATTCCCAAACTGGGTCTTTTACAGCCTGCTGCCATTATAGGTTTTCCCTCCTAATGAGAGAATGGTATGGTAGATCTCAAATCACTCAGAAAGACCTCAAGACTCCTGGAATATTCTGCTCAAACAGTTTCACTTTTGTTTCTACTGCCTGTTCCTCCCTTCTCACATTTATCTCTAGACTACTACTCCTTGTCCAGATCTATTCTGCCCCCAACAATCTTCTATTCATTGAACTTTTTGAAACTTTGCACTTTTAGAGAGAGGTGAGGGTGTCCACAAATTTGTAGAGGGACAATATGGTTGAGGCATGTTATTTCTCACCTCCGGATATTTATTTATTTATTTTATTTAAAAACATTTTTTGCTGTTAACAAGCATGTTATCTCTGGAGACACAAATCCACAGTTTGAGAACTGCAAAACTAAGCATCTCTGATGGTATCTTCTAGACTGAGCACTGAGTCCCATGGGTAGATAGAAAGATTAAATAATCTATACAGAAGCCCCTGGAACCCCATAAGATTGGGTCACTAATACATGAACTATTGGAATTCATTTACAAAACTTTTCTTAAACATTACATGAATATATTCTCATACTATAGAATTAGAATTTATAATCCTTATTCCATGATGAGATATCTTTAAGCTATAATGTATCTTAATTAAAGCTATCTTTAGATAAAATGTTTTTTGAGGAAAAATCCGATTTAAATGAAAAATCTGTTTGTTTTTTAAACATTGATTTTTATCCACCCTGTTCTTCCCCCTTAGCCTTCACAGTTGTAGAGCACCTGTAGCTCACATTCTCCATTGAGAGAGAAGGGATCAACATTTCAGAAAATCAGGCTCCTTGTTCTAGTTAAAGTTTTTGATAATATGAAGGCTGTTTCATTTGACTCTTCATTCAGTTTTTTGCTAAATTTTCAGAGATGAAACATAACTTATTTCCAAACTACATGAAAATTTGGTATGATGGTTCAAGATCTATATGTAAATGAATATATTCAGGGGAAGTACTGGTAGGTTTCAAAGCTGATATCAAGAGATTAGAGTTCTTGTATATGGGAGTAGTGCTTGTTCCTTATATGTGAAGTAACTTCCAGTTTAGAAACAACAATCGCTTCATGAATTTTTCAGGATGTGTATGCACCGCCCACAGGACCATTTTGGTCAGACAGCCTACTGATCTAAAGCCCTGTCTATATATTTCCATTCAACCACAGTTTAATGTGATTTGGCTCAGCCTTTGTAGAAATACAAGGTTTTGCAACTGGATTCAAATCCATGCTCTTGTCCAGGTAAACCTAGATGCTGTCTGTTTTAGTATAGAGAGGACCTAACGTAATAGTCCGCTAGTTGGTCTAGAGTTGCATAAGGCATTTGGAGTCCATGACATGGGCAGAATGATCATGTCCTCACTGCATGATGTCTGACTTTCGCAAAGCAGAATAGAAAGTGGTAAGAAATGGACCAGAACTTTCAGGAATTGCCCATCATTTCATAGCTCTTACCACAACACACTGGTGGGAGGTGTGTGCAGGAGGAAAGGAGGAGAGGCAGTGTTATCAGAGCTACAAAAACCACACATCTTTGATATTACATTAAACATGTATGGTAGAACTGCGTCAAAAGAAGCTTCCTAAAACGTAAATTTCATAATTGTCACTGTTTCAATAAAAAAGTGTGTATATATAGTATATTTCACTACTTTTTTGTTTAAAAGTAACCTAATTCTTTACTTTTCGTATTAATGGCACTAGCTCCAATTTGTTTGCTTTCCTTTTGTTTTTGTTTTTGACTTGCTGTTACTGAGTTTTACAAGCAAATCAAATGCTGACTTTGAAGGACACCCTTCTTCTTTGCTGTGCAGTTCCCTTCTGAAAAATTGAGAATCATGGCCTGCTAACCGCTTCCTCTCTAAACAGTGAATCACATCAACTAGTGTCACAGAAAAACAGGCCTGTGGTTCCTAGATGTAAAATTGTCTGACAAAATATTGGGTCATGACTTTATTGTTCGAGTTACAGTATTTGTGTAGTATACTGAAATATCTGCTATGAATATAGGTGTAGATGGAGAAAACCTTTTGTAGTATAGACTCTGCATGTATCTGGAATGCTGAATTTAAATAAGTCTGCATCAGGTAGCCTTAATTTTTTTGCTAGGTTGAGTGAGTGTTAGAAGTTCATATTTTCTTAATATATGATCTAGTATCTAAAGTTTAATGCTGCAGACAGTGTTGGTATCCCATTACTTGAAGTTTAGGTGGTGGAGCTTCTTGGCAGCCAGCTGTGGAGTCTGATTTCTGTAGCCGGTTGAATGGGTGGATCATCAGCTTGTCAGGAATATTTCTGTCTGCTTTTATTCCTACTCTTACCTATAGGACTAGTGTATTTCAGAAACAAGTGGATTCTTTCATTGTGAACAATGCTTGTATTTGTATTTAGAATACTTTGTTTTGCAGTTTTCAACTAGAGTGCTATAAACTAGATAAGTATCTAGACCTTTACTCTTAAACCCAAAGCGCCATTGCAAGGCTAAATGGTGGTTTGGAATGCCCAAAGGTCTGGCAGCATTGCCCGCTAGAGGGCACCTTTTCTAATCAATTCAAGGGACAATGGTTTTGTATCACATATTCTCTCTTCTCCCCCTCTCTCCCCCCCTTAGCTTGAATACCACTTCTTCCCTGTACTGCAAAAGGTCAGTCCTCAAGGGCTACATTGTAACTGCATAGAATCAGAACTGGAAGGGACCTCAAGAGGTCATCTAGTCTAGTCTCCTGCACTCAAGGCAGGATTAAGTATTATCTAGACCATCCCTGACAGGTGTTTGTCCAACCTGCTCTTAAAAATCCCCAATGATGGAGATTCCACAACCTGCTTAGGCAATTTATTCCAGTGCTTAACCACTGTGACAGTTAGGAAGTTTTTCCTAATGTCCAACCTAAACTGCCCTTGCTGCAATTTAAGCCCATTGCTTCTTGTCCTATCCTCCAGAGGTTAAGGAGAACAATTTTTCTCTCTCCTCCTTGTAACAACCCATATCATGAAGCAAGGCATAGGCGCAAGACTAAGATCAGAGGTAGTCATCTTTGCTGCCTCTTGCTGGTGGCATGGAGGCCATACGGTCAGCTCCTACAGCACTGTTTCAGTTAGTTCATGAAAAACACTGTTTGGTATTGTGGATGGGGTCAAGCAAACTAAATTGTCAATCTTGTTGAGATTGTAAGCTTTTTGGGGCAGGGATAGTTAATATTGTGTATACAATGCCTAGTACAGAGGAGCTGAGAGCAGAGCACCTAGACTCTACCATAATACAAATAACTTATAGCCTAGATTTAACTTCAAAGCACATCTTCCCCATGTCCACAATGGATAGCCAAATGGTGTTAGCATATGATAACAGCTTAATATTTTTTTAAGCACTATTCCTAAATCTAGCTTTTGAGGATGTGGACTAAAGTATGTGTACGAAAGCATTGAGTTTAGGGTATAAAAGAACACGGTCTGCTTTGAACAGGCTTTTTACCAACATTCTGGATTAAACTGTTTTTATTAAAAATAAATATTCCAAATGCAAGGTAAACTGAGCACAGAAGTACTGTAACATTTTTATTTTCACATTTTACTCTATATTCCTAAAAATCACTCACTTGTTTGGTCAGTCTGCTTTGTTCTTCAGAGGACTGAGCAAATGATGTGGTACAGAGACACTTGTCAAGTGCGTGCAAAAAATAGGCAATGATGCAGGATCCTGGCTTGCTCATAATGATATTGCTGATTGCACAACAGAACCTAGAGCATGGAAGATCGCTGGAACTGCAGGGGAAGCTGTGTTAAAGTGATTCAAATGACAGCTCCTGGTCCAAATCTGATCATAACCATCCAGTAAAAGTAGTCTACACACTAAGGATATTAAAATGCCAGTACTGCATAGGATAAGGTTAAGTGGTGAAAAGCAAAACTTATGCCATGACTCATCCTACCACTGTAAAGATTTAGATTTTGAAGATAATGTTGAGAATGAATTTGAAAATCTGTCATAAGTGGCTGGTTACTGTTTGCAAGACCCACCTCAGTACAGTTAAAGCAACAAGCTTCAAGGTAACCCAGAACACCAAGAATTATACTACCTGGTCAGATTTTAAAAATCTATTTTAAAACTTAATGGCTGGGTGAAGACTTAGTACTAATATAGACTTTTTTAAAGGTATGTTTAGCAGATGATTAGTCCACGTTACAGTGGAAATTCTAGTGTACTTTTTTTGGATGGTGTGATGACAGGCTTAAAAATCTCATATTAGTACTGCTTTTTCATGTTGTAGGCTTTGGCATAAATGCTTGAGTACACTCAATAGCTTTGTAGCTTTAATTCAGAGGCACTTTGCCTTAAAGTCCATCCTTGAATTTGGGAGAAACTAGCAGTACCAAAATGGTTCAGATCATTAGTGATCCTCTGTGCTGGGTGTTGCAAACTGAAATGGACTAAAATAATTGGGAAATCTTCACTTCACAATGTGGTGTGGAGATGTAGATCGTTAGAGTTATGGAGACTGCTGTGAGGAAAGCAACTAAAGATTGTAGCCTATCCAGACCTCTCTTCCGAGAGGTGGAACTTGCAAGGGTGCAAGACAGAAAAATTAACGTGGGAAGAATGCAGTAATTTGCACACATACGTGTCCATTTTCACTATTCCAACCTGGGTATGTAGATGTTCATGTGATTCCAAAACAGCTTCAAATGGCTTCATAAACCTTTTGAAAAGCAAAATGTATTTTTTTCCCCCCCTTCTAGATGGAATGAACCTTCCCTGTTGAATGCCTCCAGATTTCCTGTTGGATTTCACGTGTGGAGAAACATTTTCCTTTTGGTTGAAGCTGCACTGTGGTAGACTGAATTTTGGATCCAGGATTCACAAGATTTTTTAATCTTGAAGAGGCAGCCACAGCTGAATCACGTTAGCCTGACATCACAGCCACCATGGTGCTGTCACAGAGGCAACGAGACGAACTGTAAGTATTTTTTTACAGTATTTATTTAAAATAGCAAAAGTAACCTTTGCTTACACTTGGTTCTTATTTCATCAGCCTTCCAAAGAAACACTGATCTTTCTCTTCCAGTTTGATTCCAATGAAATGGCTCTTCACGTATTTGTTCTACTTCAGTTAAGTTTCTGTGAATTACCTTTTAATGATCTCTCTACATCTGTACTTTGGTTATACTAGCAAAGAACTTGCTGGTATAAACTTGAGTGTTTAAGGATAGGAGTTCAGGAATGGTAGACTGGAGGAGGGAAAACGTAACCAATTATTTGAAACAGTCTTTTAAAACTTTTATACTGTGAGGTCAAAGCTGGAAGTTTTGGTTTTTGGCATAGGAATGATTTGTTGAAAATTAGATGTAGTTTCAAAGTACATAGGAATAAAATATTGAAGTTTAGAGTTTTAAAATATTTGCTCTTTGTTCTGTTTGTGATGCCTAGCAAGCACACACAAGTTCTGCAGGACCAATGTAAATAGAGTCAAAACAATATGCGGGTGTGTTGAATGAGAAATATATGTCCAATGCAAGTAAAATGATGATAAAGGTATAGTGTTGCTAAGTCTCTAGTTTCCAGACATAAAATAAATGATCCCCTTCTTGCAATCTGTCCGTGACCCACTCTGCTTCATTCTGGCCTGGTATGGATCTAGTCAGCAGGGTTCCTATGTGCCCAGAGGCACAGGACTCTGGGACTACTGGAGCAGCTTACTCCCGCCTCCCTACATCCTCTTCTAGAATGAAAGTTCAGCTTAAGAAGACGAGACAAATATGGTGTCAGTTCAATTTGGGAGATAGGCAATTGTCACATGATAAACTATGAATGGTCTTCTGTGCATATACTCTTCTGCATGTGTGCTTTTGCAGAAAACTACGATGGGATGTTTTAAATGGTGGTTGCATACAGGAGTTGGTTTGGTTTAGCACAATGCCCCAATTGTTGATGGACAACAGCCTAAAGTGCTTAAATGGCTCATGAATGCATGGACTGAACTATCCCCCTGTTATAAAAAAGGAAGGGAGAAGTTGGAGGAATTTTACCTTGTTAAAAATAAAATAATAAAATGCTTGGTAAAAGAACTAAAACAGATTGGGAGTCAGGAACCCTAGCATTCTTATCCAGGCTCTTTTGGTGTCTTGCTGTCTGATCTTGGGCAAGTCACTTCACCTCTCTGCTTCAGTTTCACCCTCATAGGTATCTCCTCCGTGTCAGTACATCCCCCTTAATATAAACATAAATAGTATTCACATGCCATTTCTTCCAGGTTTTATTGTATTAAAGTAATTTTAAGTGAGGCAAAACCCTGATGTACTAAAACGGCATGTGAACTATTACATTTTTTTCATGAAGGGTTATGTGGGTATTTATAGCCTTGTTTATGAAAGGGCTGGGGATAAGTGAGGCAGGAAAGGCTTCCTGAACACCTCTAGAATTAAAATATTGTCTTTTGGTTGCTAGAAGCCAGAACTTCAAGGAACAAATATATGAACAGGAAGGTGGGGATAATGAGACATTCTGCATGGATAATTAGGAGTTGACAATGCACTTGGGGCTCCTTTAGAGGAGGGATGGCCTGAAAAGATAGTAGAGAGGTCAGAGATCCATTCATTCTGCATATGGAGAGTAGGAAATACTGGGAGGGAGTTGATGGTTCTCTCTGAATACAAACAGGGGTTGATGTCCAAAATGAATGCATAAGGGAAGAGGAATGTATAACAGGAAGAGGGGGATGTGATGAAGATCCTAGAGAATGAGCAGGGATGGGGAATGCCGAGGAACTGGGGAAAGCTAACTGGGTAGAGGTTGGGGAGGGACTTGGAGATGTCTACTGGTCCAGTAGTTTATAAGGGAAGGAAGTTAAAAGAAATGTTGGTACGTGCCTTATTGTGTTGGGGACAAATGTGTGCGCGAGAGCAGGAGAGAGAGGATCCCATTGATTCTTTTTAAAAGCTTGTCCTCCATGGTGATATTTTAGGTGAAAACCTTGTAAGAAGTATTTTGGGGGCCCCCTCTTTGTTTTTTGGAAGAATCTTGTTTAGGCCTGTTAATAGGTGTGAGGGGTAAAACATTTGTATTTTTAGAGGTTGCTGCTTCACTTTAAGGAATTAATATTTAGTGCTTAAAGAGCACTTTGAAATAAACTATTATCCACATGTTAAAGAAGACTTAATGATGTGAAATGTTTTTTGAAAGTTCTTTAATTCAGCTCAAGGAATTAGTACCATACACTTGTCCTTCGAAAGTTTTTGTGAAGACTTGTTACTGGATAAGTGCAGTCCTCCAATTTTTTTTACTTTTGTGAGAAATAAATGTTGGTACACAGCATAATGATAGTAAAACTTAATTACAAAGATTCCTGTATTCCCAAAATAAATTGAGCTTGCTACTGTTGGTGGCACTTAGTGATGCACTGTGGAGTGTAGCGTATTCCACTCCCAGTTCATTCAGTACATCATCCTATAGCATTCGATTGTTGCAGCTTCTCTGTTATTAGCCTACCCCAATGAGACCATATTGATGATGTCAGTAACTTGCCTTAGTGGAGAGTCAAGAGCCAGTATATCATTGAGCAAAAGGAGATCTTAATCTTCATGGGAACAATGACTGTTGTCAGTCAGTGCTGGGCTTCTGATTTACAAACTACTGATAATTTTTTTGTAGGGTCTTAACTGTCTGACTCATCTAAACGTAACCATGCAGTCCTTTATTGTTCAAATAATCCTAAAGTTGGCACCTTATTACTGGATACGTGTTTCATTTGTATCTTCAGAAGTGTATTTGCTCAGGTTTTTTCACTGCTCAGGTGACTGGAAAACACAGTCTGGTTGTCTGATAATACAAGAGTGAGCTCTGTAGTAGTGCTGGCACTTAGCAGGAATTTTTTTGTAAAATGCGTAAATTATTATTGCTGCTCCAAAATTTTTAATTACCCTCTTGACGAATAAGTCATTTTGTAAAGTAGTGCTAGTTGAAAGGAGTAAAACTTCCACTGTGTTGTCCTGTGCACGTGATTATAGTTTGTCTGGTTTCATATCAATGATGGACTCTGCACAACATGTCTCTAGTAAGCTGTAAAGCAGGATGCTATGAGAGAACCTCTGACTGACCTGGTTTTAGTTTGAACAATTGAATTCTTTTCTCTATGAAAATATTCTGACAACAGGTTTTTGGATCTGTGACTTTTGAAAGGAATTGGCTTTCACACTTTTTTCAGTGGAGAAACCTGTTCGGTATATATTTTGGATTATCCATAGAATTGCCAGGTTTATCTCTGGCCCTGAACTTCTTTGACAAGAAGTGGTAGGATGAGGAGAGGTTGAGATTGCAAGTGGCTTCTTATTTAAGATTTTTAAAGTTAAATGAGGTGAGATTTGTGGCTTTATCATTTAAAAAAAACCTGGAATTGGTCTAAAGTCTTGGAATATTTTAAGTGCTTTTTAGTTATTCAGTGAACAAAAAGATGCCATCTGAAGTATAAGCCGTTTTACAGTAACACATTGGTATGCACTCAAGGAAACTGAGTTCCTAATAGTGGGAGACAAACTGAGGACTTGGACATTCTATTCTTGCTTGAGTTACTGCACACATACAAGTACTGGATTAGACTTTTTGATATTAGCCCATACCTGGGAAAGGTGGTTTTTTTTGAAGTGTGGGACTACTCAGAAAAGTGACTATGTAAAAATAGAACTGCTTTACTGTGTAGATCTGTTTTTCTCCGACATTACCAATTAAAAACTTAGTTTTACAGAATAATACAATGTATTCTAAAATTTGGGACGTTCACTTGAGAGAATTGCACTGTTTAATCTAAGATATGAATTTAAACCAACCTAGTTAAACCAGTACAAATCCCTGTGTGCACGGTTATTTAGGTTTGTCTTAAAATTGTTCCCCCAAATCTACTTGAGCTAAACCAAAAGCTGCTCTTAAACCACTGCGGCTTTTATGTACTTAACCTGCGTTTTCATCCTTACTTAAAGGGATAATGAGTATTAAAATAGTGAGCAAGAGCTGCCTTTATCATCATAATTTATCTATTAAATACTGAATTTTTTAATCACCGCAAGTTTGCTAGAATTTAAAACTACATACTAAATGTGCATTTTTGTTTTACTGGTCATATTTTGACATGACAATTTCGTATGCCATGTTTTCTTTTAAAGTTGGTTTGAAGGTTTTAGTCATGTTAGCTGATGCTGTCTTAATACAATGAAGAATAAGGTTTACCTTATTGGTTACAATTTGAAAATCTGTACGCATGCATTCTGTATTTTGTTTTTCAGTACTGTTCAGAACTGTGGCTAAGATAAGAATGTCTTACTGTTAAATCTTTTTTCTTTGTCTAGAAATCGAGCAATAGCAGATTACCTTCGATCCAATGGTTATGAAGAGGCTTATTCAGTTTTTAAAAAGGAAGCGGAGTTAGATGTGGTGAGTTGAAACACAAAATTCTTCATAAAGCTCGTTTGTTCTGTAAAACATTATACAAGTTGTGTGGAGTGCACTACTTCTGCTAATACAGTCCTGTTAGCCCTTACAATGTGGAAATCAATACATCATACGCACGCTTAATGCAATAATCGCTTTAAGACACAGTAAATGTTCTCTCTATATTGTGATGGTCTCAACTCTGTAACATGAAGTTTCTTGGGCAAAATTCGTCCCCCTTTACTCCCCTATTCCTGACACTGGTGTATTGTTCTTTAGGCCTGTTTTCCACCTGCCTGTCACTCATCACTCCAGAGCAGCCTGCTTTTCTGTGGTATTGTAGGGATCCAGTTCCTAAAGGGCTCTGAGTTCCTCCAGGATGAAAGGTGCTATAGCAATATAAAATAAACTTTTTCTTATCCAAAAAAGTAAATGTTCAGGAGAATGCATTTCATTTTCTGAGACACACGATATTATTCCTTGAGTGTTCTGATCATGGTGATCATCTGAACCTGGCTGTATTAGTTTAACTCTGCTGGAAAATTAATCCATTTCCTTGGTTACTCAATTCTTCTACTGAACTTTCTCCAGATATAGGATGAATCAGAGCCCCTCCTAAAATGCTTAAGGGTCCCAGCTGGAGAAAGGAGTACAAATTATTCAGTTTTCCAATTTAGTATTATGGAAACAGACTGTTAGTTTCAACCTTAACAGTGGTAAGACTGATTCACTTTTGACCCCTCTAGCTTTGTCAAAACTAACCCTGTCCATATCAGGTTTGGCAGGAAGTTTGAAGCCGAGGGGAAACCTTTTGGAATGCATGAAGTAAATAGGATGAATTGTTTGTGCCATAAGGGGAAAATGCGGAGATTGTCATACTTCCAGAAATATCCTTTTGTATTCACTCTAAAAATGCTGTAAGGGGTTTTAATCTTTTGGCCTCTATTCTTCTGTACTGGGAAGGGGTTTGTGGACCCTGCAACTAAGGCAGAGACAGGAAGAGAGCTGGAGCAGTACTGGGCCAGGAAAGCTCTGCCCCTCAGGCACTGGTGAGCATGCTCCTGGGGAAAAGACCAGTATAAAGAGATCTCCAGCAGTCCAGAGGAGTGGGGGAGAGAAGGCATTTCCTAGAGGAGCATGGATCTTCAGTAGTAGAAGAAGCTGCCCCTAATAAGGAGGTCTATGTATGAATCCCCTCCCCAGCCATCCTTCGAAGGAAGGAGAACCACACAGTAGCACCAGAGGGTCTCCTGTATCAGCCCCAGGCTGTGGGGGGTTTGAAACAAGGGACTCTAATCCAATAGCAGCCACACCTCCAACGGAGGCATCATGTGTGGTAGGAAGTGGCCAGGGGAAGGTGAGCAGGAGGTGGGCCTAATCCTGGCTATTCCACGCTTTTCCTACCCAGCCCAGATTCCCCTGTTCCTAACCCTGGGATGAACAGGACCATGGGTTACCGACAAGGAAGCTGACCCAGCTGGGACTCGGTCCAGGACACATTGGGTTGAAAGAGACTGGAGGCAGAAGGCCAGACCACTAGGCCTGCTGACTGAACAGACAACACTGCTACATGTACTTATATGCATATATTCTAACCTTTTAAAATTTCCTGGCTTTCTGATGTCTATTTAACTGCTAGAAGGTCCCCTCTCTTACTCCCAAATTTAATTTTTTACTGGGAATTATACAGAAGCAGAGAACTAAAGGAGGCTTTTGTAGTCTAGAGCATTTATCTAACCAACTACTATTAAGTGACTTATGAATTCTGGGCCTCCTGTTTTGAAACCTTAGTCAGCACCACCTATATAGGATTAATGTGCTAGTGCAACATGTTTTGTGTAGTGGATATACTAATTGCTGAACTAAAGTTAAGAAATCAGGTGTCTGCTCCAGTTGTAAGTACCTTCCAGATGTGGCTGAAACAGTTTGGTGCCTCTCACACTCTATCGTTGATTGTATTCCGTATAGTCATGGGAGGCAGGGGGTAGAGGGATGTGTAATAAGTAGTAGGGCGTGTTGACTGAAAGTGCTCATGTCACCTTTAATCCCGTAAATACTAGCCTCTAAAATTGAGTCAGTTATTACAGATTGAGAATACCTTGCATGTCAGTAAAATTACTAATATTTGACATCTTGAACTCGATGGCCGCAAAGACTTATTTTTAAAAAATAAATCATTTAAAACTCAAGTGAAAGCATCTCTTGAACAGTTGAACATATGCAATTTGTTTAAAAATTGCTGCTTTGATTTTTTCCTAGTATTGATTTTTTGGAAAGACATTAAGCACATTCTGACCCAAATACTTCATCTATCAACCTTTTTTGAAGGTCAATTTAAACTTTTATTAAAATTACCATTTCTATAAAATAACAGATCTGCAATCATATTATTCTCATGTTATCCACATACCTTGCTTTTTTACTCCATAATCTAAGATTTCATAGAGGAATAAGTTATGAAGGTCCTTTTGAAACTGGAAAGGCTAATAACATTGCACGGTTTGCATCTGCAGAGACTGTCAATAACAGTTAATGTTCTATGAGCAGTAAAGCCTGTACCATGTTAGTCACATTTTCAATGTTCATCATACTGAGAGTATCCAGAAAATGTTCCTGTTATGTCCTGGGTTGGACTCATAAAGCTACTTCAGTACCTGAAACTGCTAGAAGTCAGTTGGTGGTAATGTAGAAGGAAGAAAAGTTTTAGTAGTGTTAACTTAGGCCTAGTCTTCACTTTCCGGCGGCACGCCATCGATGTTCTGGGATCGATTTATCGCGTCTGGTTAAGACGCGATAAATCGATCCCGGATCGATCCCGGAAGTGCTCACAGTTGGCGCCGGTACTCCAGCTCGCCGAGAGGAGTACGCGGCATCGACGGGGGGAGACTTCCTGCCGCGTCTGGACCGCGGTAAGTTCGGACTAAGGTACTTCGAATTCAGCTACGTTATTAACGTAGCTGAATTTGCGTACCTTAGTCCGATTTGGGGACTTAGTGGGGACCAGACCTTAGTTACTCAAAAATCCTGCCAAACAATTTATTTTGACAGAATAGCCAGTTTACTGCTTACTAGAAATAGTGGGTCACACTTATTGTCATCGTAATTCCATTGATGGATTCACAGCGCAGGTGAATTTAACCCTGTCTTTTCTTTTTTGTTTCATTTGTATGGTACTTGTCTCCATAACAGCTGGTCAGTGGAACTTGAAAACTGGATTATATTCAAATTCAAAAACTTCTTTTGCATATGTGCAATGTCTTTTGACCAAACACTTGCCAGTTTTCTCACTTCCAAATCATATGAAGAAAATCCCTGATCTTTGTTTTACTGACTCTAAAATGGACAAATCCCTTGTTTTGGATTGAAAATCTGTAGTGAAATTAATATTATGTTCATATATGTAAGATTAATCAGGAGAAGTTTTGAGTTGACTATGAGCAGGTTACATTTGTGATTGTGCTTTCCACCTATTTCTGAAAATAACCCTCAGGACTAGCAAACAAACTATGTAAATTAGCATTTCTCTTAAAATTTGGATTGTTCATCCTATTTTCCAAAATATTCAGTTGAGGTTTTACTTGATTTTCCCTAAACTGCACTCAGTGTTCTAAGTAACAAATCAGCAGAAAGGTTTAATTGGGATATCCTACATTTTATAATTGAAAACCATAAAAACATTCACTTATCAAACTTATCCATCAACCTAATTAAGTGTTCCCTCCCCATCCCCCCAAGGTTAAAAGACCTAAATATGGTAGGCAATCTGGTTATTTGATAGTCTTAAGGGAGGTACAAGAAAATCAAGTTAGTTAAAATTGCACATAGGAATTTTCTCATAGGAAAATGTGAATTAGATGGGACTACTTTAAAACAGCTAAAAAGGACTAACAATATCTGACACAGTAGTGGGTTCAGTGAGTGGTAAGGAGTTAAGCAGAGCCCTATCTGGGGATCGATTCTGGTTCCAATACTGATAAATGCTGCAAATAAATCAAGTTCTCCCAAACATTGCTGGAGTAATAGGCTGCTCCACCATGGAGCCTGACCCAGAGAGCGCATTTGTCTAGAAACTTTCTGTGACAGGTTGCCCCCTCTCTGGGGTACCACCTGATGTACTGGGGTACCACTGAACCTGCTGGTTCTACCATTTTGTGTTCTCTTGCACTGCCCTGCTGAGCCAGGCCCTCAAGCCTCCTCCAGCACACATACATGTAGAGCCACACCCAGGTGCAGAAAGACAGACACTGAGATCAGCTCTGTGTAGGAAGACTTAGCTTGGGTATTGTCCAGCACTCAAATGCACACCCCCTTTGGAGTGTAAACCCAAAATTGTATTGTCTTGCACTGCACAGAAATCTGTACAGTGTAAGCTCATTAAATCTGCCCCCTCCCTCAATGTGGAGGAAGATATACACAGCTTTTTGAGCAAGAGAGAGTCCTGTGGCACCTTTAAGACTAACAGATGTATTGGATTCATAAGCTTTCGTGTATGCTCCAATACATCTGTTAGTCTTAAAGGTGCCACAGGACTCTCTCTGTTGCTTTTTACAGATCCAGACTAACACGGCTACCCCTCTGATACTTGACAGCTTTTTGAACCCTTTCCCCTCTCTCCCCAGTTATGAATTCCACAAACTGGCTTCAGAATAAGCAAAAACAAGTTTAACTACACAAGTTGGATTTTAAGTGATTAAGGGGTAGCAAAAAGATCAAAGCAGGTTACCTTAGTAAGTAAACAAAAACCTCAAACTGAGTTTAATAGTCTAGATAGGTAGGATATAAATTAGCAAATTCCCATTCTGAGTGATAACAGGCTGGCAGCCTCGGACCATCACTTTCCACAGTTGAGTCCTTACCCCTCAGGTGTTTCCCAGTGTGTTGTTGCAAGGAGAATGAGGTCTCCTCATGATGTCATTTTCCCCCTTTTATATTTTCTTCCCACTTGCTGGAAAGCTCTTTTGCTGTGACCAGGGTCAAACAGTTCCCATTGTGTAGTGCTATCTCTGAGAGGTTTCTATTGTACATAGTTCCTGGGGTAATCCTTGTACTTGTGTGCATTTCCTCAATAAACCATTAACATTGTTCGGCCTTTTTACTGTTGTACCTGAAAGGCTGCTTGTGGGTGTTTTCAACCTCTCACATATTTCAGTTACACATACATAGCCAAACTTCATAACTTCACATACGACAATAGCACATACAATCCAACAAGATAGTAATGTCTAGCAGATCAAGACTTTTAGAAAGATACTTCACAAGGCATACTTTATACAGAACATATGCTAATTACTTGACAGTGGTGAATATCAGGGTGTCAAGGTGTTGCACTCTGAAGACTTGCTTCTCCCCCACCTTTGTCCACAGTCTATTCTTCCTCCAGCTCCAGGTAACTCAAGACCCAGAGACAGAAGCTACATAACCTGTCATGTAGGCAGGATGCCCTTGTCTGGTTGCCTTTTTTGCCCCTCCTTGAAGCAGGGTTCTTGCTCTTGCTCTTCTCCTCTCCCACAGAGGGAGGATTAGGATTCAGTGTGTTTGCCTCCTTTCCTCATATTCTTGGTGTTTACTAGGGAAGATTGTTATCCCACTGTAGTGGTGGGGTCAGTTGCTCATTGTTGGAGCTCCTTGACTGAGCCCTTGATCCTTAAAAGGGAGAAAAATGCTTGGGGGAAAAATCCTCAACCATCCAAGCTTTGTTATAGTTATTGCTTCTAGAGCTTCAACCTTCTGTTCCCGTCCCAGGCCCCAGGCCTTGTTCATCAAAGCATATGTAGTAAGCACCTATTCCCCACCTGCATCTTGAGCTCATTAAGTGAACAACCTAATGGAGTCTGTCTCTGAAAACTTAGGGGAAAAAAGGGGATTCTTGGTACTTCTGGCTGCTAGTGAGGCTTCAAAGAGCTAACTGGTCAGAGTTACCCAATTTGTCAGGAGAGGAAAAGGAATTATCTGATGGCATGGCCCTCCTGCACCCAAAAAACAATTCCACACAGATTCCTTTAAACGTTGGTTACCTTATTTTCTCATAATCTAATAGTAAAGAATCCTGGGGTTTTAGAATAAGATTGGACACAGGATATTAATTTATTATGTCTTCATCTTGATATTGAATGAAATAAGAGTTTATGGAAATGTCAGGACTCCAGAACTGCTCAACCCAAAAGGCATGTACAGATGAAAAAAGCTCTTCAGGGACTGTCATGATTTATGGGAGATGCTCTTAAGATTGATCCTGTGTATCACTCCACTTAAGAGCTTTGCCATCCAGGCAATGCCCCAGTATCTAAGACTTGTGATAATTTCAAAAAGAACTATAACCTGGTACCAAATGATGAAGTCAGGTTTGTCAAAACATACTGCTCTGATGCACCTTCTGGAGCTAGAATGGAATATTTGTAGAGAATCCTCCAAGTCTAAACTGTTTTGTTTATCCATGGCTTGATTCATCAAATGACTTCTGTTTTGGGTAACTTTTTTTGTCTCCTAACAAATATCTTTGCAAGTTACAGGATGCCTTGGCTTCTGGCATAGAAATCTTGATTTCTATAGTGTATTACTGTAACTTTCTTTAACTGAAATAAGTTCCTGTGAGGAGACCAAGACTTCGGAGGAACATTACCTCACCTATATATAGCAGACTTTACTCCTCCTTTCCTTCTTCCTGACGTAGATACCAGCAAGGATATAGAAAATATGGCTGACTTCAGGTTTCCATCTGTAGGTCTTGCAGCTCTAAGGGATCAAGTTAAAACCCATCCTGTGGCAAACTGAACAGATGAGATTTTGACCTGGTACCCAGTCTTCATTGGAGTTTTTAAAAGGGGGAAGGCTTGTTAGCTTTCATCAGTTTCAACAAACTGCATTTTCCACCTTCAACTAGTTATTGTGTGTAATTAGATTCTCTTTCCCCACCCCTCTGGGAACATTTCTTCCATTAGAAGACTTATCTGATAGCAGCTGGTCAGCTCATCAGTATCAGAGCAGTCCACAAAACTCCTCCAGATTATGCAGCATATTTGCTGCTGCATTTTCCTAATGTTAGGGAACGTGTATTTAGATTTGAACTTTCATCGCTTAGGGCTGGTCTACACTGGGGAGGAAGTGGGGGGGAATCGATCTAAGATATGCAACTTCAGCTACGGGAATAGCGTAGCTGAAGTTGAAGTATCTTAGATCGATTTACCTCGGGTCCTCACGGCGCAGGATCGACGGCCGCAGCTCCCCCGTCCACTCTGCTACTGCCTCTCGCTCTAGTGGAGTTCCGGAGTCAACGGGGAGCGTGTTCGGGGATCGATTACTACCCACCGATCTGGCGGGTATTGAAGACATACCCTTACAAACTATAAGATGGCAAGCATTAACTCCATAATTGGAGCAGTGGAACCTAGAAACTTCTATGAATGTCTGCATAGTTAAAGTACATATCTCCACACTCCTGTTTCCTGTCAAGTTTCTCCCTAGTTTACTTTTGTTCCCATCCTCCCCCTCCCCCCTTCGGGCTGATATCTGCTCTCTTCCAAAGGTCTTGTATTAGTAGGTAGCCTGTCATAAGTTCTCCCTCTTCTGTTTGGACAACTGGCTTGTCTGACCCCCATCCCTTGCATCTAGAAAAGCAGTACCTAATTCTTAGCAATTCTTAATTAGTTACAGCAAGCTAACTTCAGCTCAGCAACAGCTCCATCACTGACCCTTTGTTCAGCACCCAGTTCTGTCTCTGTATCGATAGCCATTTTTGTGGCCTGTCAAGTCACTGTCCCAGAATACTCAAGTTGAGGTTAGCAATTCAGCGTCTGCAGCTTGACTACACAGAACTAATGCACTGGGCAAGAACACACTCTCTAGACATCAAACGCAAAAGCTATTGGAATTCCAAGGGTTTAAGTGTCATCATCAACCTTCATAAGATTGTTCCAGAGATGATAGGAGTCTCTAGTTGTCATCTTGTAGGGATAGCCTTTGCAAACTCCCCAAGGTCAAACCATCACCACAGCTGTCAGGCTGCATGATGGCGTATGATACCTGTCTTCCTAGATACATTCAGATGAAATAGAGCCTTAAGATCAGTTCACCAGCAAGTGAGACAAACCCTTCCCAATTAGGATGGACGCTCTGGCAACTGTGTATTTGCATTTCCAAAAGAAAGGAACAAGGAGTATGTGTCTTGCCAGAAGCTGGATTTCTCATAGTGGGCAAAGCTTTCAGGGATCAAACTGTAGTGGCCTCTGGAAGCATGATTTGAGACCGGAAGCGGTTATCCTTTCTGAACTTATTGGGTAAGGTCAAGGATTTAGAAAACTCAGCATCTGGGATACTACAGGAAATGTGAGGGCTTTTCATCTAGGTGCAGTAGATATAATGAAACTTCACACTTCAATCTCAGATTTTTTTCTCTGAGGAGAGGTTGGAGAAGGGTTCACTGTGCAGGGAAAAGCCTAGAGCTGGAGAAGAGAAATGGGAAGAGGAAAGGTCCATTTCTGAGCCCAGTAGTTATCAGCCGTGGTTTTTTTTTTTTTTTTTTTTTTTTTTTTTTTTTAAGAGAGTAAGGTAGAATCCCCCAAATGAACAGGGCAAGAAGTAATCTGCTTAAATTGCAGCAAGGGAGATTTAAGTTACACAACAGAGAACTTACTAACTGTAAGGGTAGCTAGGAACTGGAACAAATGACTTGGAGACATTGTGGAATCTGCCATTGGAGGTTTTAAGAATAGGCTAGACAAACACTTGTCAGGGATGGTCTAAACTCTAGATAACACTTAGTCCTGCCTCAGTACAGAGGACTGAACTGGATGACCTGTCAGTCCCTTCCTGACCTACATGTCTATGAGCACATCCAGCCCTTGGGATGAATCTCAAGGACGCCTCAGATGTAGCAGTGTTCTTGCACTACTAAGATCTTTAGAAACCTTTAAATCAGTGTTACCAGCGTATTCCTGTTTGGAGAGAAGGAACATTTATGAGCCACTGAACACTACAAAGATTTAAAATTGCCTTTAAAGGGCCTTGAAATACCTTTTTAGACATAGCGAAATAGAGGATTTAAATCTTTATTTCTGCTTTAGCCATATAGTTTGAGAGATTATTGAAATGCCTAAAATTATTCCCATCACTGTTTGGATTGAACCCCATGATTGGTATGATGTGAAGGCCTTTCAACAAAGATGGGGTTGTATTCATCAGCTAAAAATAAGAAAAAACCACCATAGCCTATGTATGCAAGCCTGCTTTCTGTCAGCTGCTTGTAAATTTTTAAGCAGTGCAGCAGATGTTTTAAGTTAGCTGATTATGCATGCAAACATAATGGTTGCATATTTCCTTGGTTGTTGTACATACAGGTCCGTCAGTTTTTGATTGATCAAAAGGTTAGGTAACTACAAAAACCTAATTATCGCCAGGTCACACTTACTCTGCAGTCCACACAATCAACACATCCCTTCATATTTTTCCTTTTCTAATTTATGGGGGTTGGTGGGAAAGATAATCAGACAAATTGCAAGTAGGGTTTTCTCAGCTATTCATCCATCATCTGCAGGGAAGCAAAAAAATCTGCAGGGAACATGAATTCGGTGCGCGCTCAGTGGTACAGAATTTCCCCAGTAGTAATACTCATGTGAGAGGCTCTCATGAGTCCTAGAAATAGCAGGGGGTTTTAATGGACAGAATAAAATAATGTGGATGACTGAGACTTTGGGTTTGTGGATTTGATTCACAGAAAATCTTTGGCTAAACATCACTGTTACTTTGTAACCAAAGTAGATCGCCAAAGTATTTATGCTATTAGTCTTTAAAAATAAATAAATTAATTAAAAATCAAGATGTCCATATGGTGACTGAATTAAGTTGATTAAAAATCAACTGATTCCTCTTCTTTCCTCCCACAAATTACTTAATTTGAATGTTTAGACGTTCTTGAAAACATTATGGCTTGTTTTGGCTTGTCTCTTAACAAGTACATTATAACAACTTCTTGAATTACTGTTTCAGAATGAAGAGCTAGATAAGAAGTATGCTGGACTTTTGGAGAAAAAATGGACATCCGTTATAAGATTACAAAAGAAGGTAAAGGGGGGGATTTGAGTTTTTCATATTATACAATTTTACAATGAGTAATCAGCTTTTAAAGCAAATTATTAATGGTATTCGGTGGACTGAAATTGAAGAAACTCTTATATGCATTCAAAGGAAGTGTGGGCTTATTAAATGTTCTCCTAAAAGTATTTTTGGAGGGCAGAACAGGGAAGGTAACAGTATCCAACAAGCAGAATATTTAGCCTTGAAATGTGTTTTCTACTATCCACTTAATCTCCAGCAAAAATATTAACTCTTCTTCTATAGTGGCTTCTCTGATATGACTCTTTGCTTCATCTCTTGGATTTTTGTTGCACTTTGTGAAGATGGTGAGAAGGAAAGAGTGCCCCAAGGCTTTTTGGAAATGCAAAGGCTGAGTAGTTGTCCCCAAAAAGCTTCCTTAGCAGGGAAGAAAGCAAAAGCTCTGCTGCTAGTCCTCTTTATCTCTTCCTTTGCAGTGAAGCCTTTAGTTCTGATGCACTAGAGTAAGTGGCTCTTACTCTAATACAAACACACAATACAAAACTGTATGTGCTTAATAGAGCATCCATAGGTATATAGTGTATTAAAAGTATCAAAAATCATAGCATGTTAACAGCAGAGGCTACCAAATGTAGTGGTAAACGTTGCAGGATTTTACTGAGCTTCTAATATTTTTTTGCCCTTGGATATTCTGTATACACACTTGATATGTAAATCCCAAAATTGTCTTTGACCAGGGTCCTGGGGGTGGGTAAGCATTTTTAGTAATAAAACTACCTCTGACAAAATTACCTTTTGCCAAAAGACTGTTCACAAAATTCAGTAACTTGAAAAGTTATTTTCAATCAGTTTGAAGTAGTGAACTTTCCAGTATGGTAGATCTAAATGACTTTGCATATTAGTCCCCTTGTCACATAAAAGCTCTAGGGAAAATTTTGTGTTCAAATCAAGTGTTACTCAGACTCTTTTACAAGGAAACTTGTTCCATTGTATTTTAGGGATGGTCAGAGCTACTGGAGGTCAGTAACTTGCTCTCCACCTAAGAGAGAAGCAAAATATTCTAGATCCAAAGTCATTCGGAAAATTTAGCTTTGTTAATAACCAGGGCAGATTAGCTAAATCTTGCTGTAGAAGATTGTAGAAACAATTGATCTTTTTTTAAACTCCATAACTCTCAGGTGATGGAATTAGAATCTAAGCTAAATGAAGCAAAGGAAGAATTCACATCAGGTGGACCTCTTGGTCAGAAACGAGACCCTAAAGAATGGATCCCTCGTCCTCCAGAGAAGTATGCATTGAGTGGACATAGGAGTCCTGTCACACGAGTAATTTTCCACCCAGTTTTCAGTGTTATGGTCTCTGCTTCAGAGGATGCCACAATAAAGGTAAATGTTTCTATAGACAGTTATATGATGGGCTAAGCAAATCAGTTTGAGATAATGAGGGATGTATGCCACCTACACACATGCAATCCTGATCCAAGATTTACCTACTTTCATAGTCCCCTTATAATTTAAGAGATTGATCATAGTCTGTTGTGTGGTGGTATTCAGCAGATTTTAGGCTGATGCCTTCAAGTCATCTTTGGGGGTTTCTCTTGGGTCAGAAGAAATATTTGAAAGCTGTTGAGACCACAAGTATGGATTATGGGACCGGGCAGAAGATTAAAGGATAAACACTCTTGTGGCAGGAGAGTAGCCAAAGATTAAGGCAGTTGATGTGGAATATAGAAGTGTTTGATTGGGTTAAGAGTAATGAGATGTTGAGAAAGAGAGAGAAAAGACTATTTCAGAAGATTCATCAAAGAATGACTTCTTTGCAGGCTAAAATTTTAAATAAACACCAAACTTTAATGTTCCCTCTCTCCCTCCCCCACTACTTTTTAGTGTAAAGGATTGATATCTTCTACTTATGTAATACTCAGCCACCAGTTGATGCTGGTTTTCAAAATAGTCTCCTTAAAACATTCTTGGGAAGTGTGTGTAAACAGGTTTAGTCTTCCAGTACTTCTAATATGATTTTTATTAAGATCTTTGTAGCCCTTGTTGCAGATGTTAATCCACCCATAGGGGACTTTTGTGGTAGCCATGTGCTTTGTCCATTTAGTGTCCTAATTATAAAGAAATATTTGTGTAACTGATTTATTCATGGAATGAAAACGAGTACTTCCACTTGGCTACAGTCCGTGAGGACCTTCTCCTTGAGCATTTGCTTGGGGATTAATTCAAATTTATGCTTGCATGAAAACTACCATGGAGCTGATGCTTCTTTGGAAATGATTGTATATGTCATACTGACTTCAAGAGATTGGGTAACAAATATTAAAAGGAAATATTGAGCAACCATGGAGGATACAACGAAGATTAAATTGAAATCATTTTGCATCAACTTTTAACCAATTATAATGTCATTCTTCGAGTTATTGCATGTGTAGATTTCTACTTATGGTGTCCATTTGCCCAGCACAGGAGTTTAGAACATTTTCACCAGCAGTGTCTGCAGGAGTTGTATATGCACCCTGCATGCCCTCAGGACACTCCTCCCCCCGGGCATAAAGTGCACAACGACCCCCAACTGCCACTCGGTTCCTTTGAACCACCTTAGGCAGTGAGTCAGAACAGCATAGTGTCTGTCCCTCTGTAATAATTAATTAGTCTGGTAGATAGGTAGTGGTAGGTGTACTTGTTACTGTTTCATTTAGCTTATTACCACTCTATCAGCGCATTCTCCCCCCCCCCCCCCCCCAAAAAAAAAAAAAAAGAACAAGGTCCCGTCTTCTAGCAGAGCCTACAATTCCAGGCTCTAAGGCATGCCGTTCCTGCGGGGGGAGGGAATTATTTCTCTAACAAGGTCAGCTAAAACTGTTTAGTGACATTCTTACATGCCTTTGTTAAATGTTACTGGAAACTTTTTTTTCATAAACTCTTCTGTATCCTTCACTCTCTTCTATTAGAAGAAATTTCTCTGGTGGGTGCTGTTCTTTAATTCAAACTATTTAGTACCATCTGTCATTTTTCTAAACAGGCATTATCACTTGTTAACACATCGAGTAATGCTGAAGTGATGGTGGAGAGCTAGACAGATTATAAACCATACATTTTGTAGGTCCAGCATAAACCATGGCTATTTTAATTATGCGTTGCCACCTTAGAAACCAGATCACATCAGAAATGAATCCTTACAATAGCTATGACCAGAATCACCTCTCATTTTATTTGCAGTATTAAATAAGGCTAAAGATTTTAGAATCACAGATGTTTTCATGCTTCTAAATGTTATAAAGTGAAACTCTTAATTTAGTTAATCCTCAGTTGGATTGTGATGAGGCCAATGGCATTAAAGAAATTAACATCTGTAGTAGCTTGTTTCTTTTAGAGTGAAGCAGGTTTATGTTCATGGTTCATTATTAGAGTATTGGCAAGTAATAGTGTGAATACTTCATTTTCACCTCTTAATTAGCTCCATATTTACCACAAATATGTTTCATATTTCTATTGACTAGTGTCCTGGCTGATGCAAGAGTCTGTTTACTTAATATTAAATTTTGGAAGTGACCTCAGATCTTCTTCCCTAACCTGACCGAAATGCTGCATATTGCAGAGTTCATACACTGTTTTCCAGTAGGGAGTACTGATCATATGGCTCCTTAGCATCACATAAGTACTAGCGGCACACTGATGCTTAGAAAGGGGTAGGGTGTAAGGGAAGAACACTGGAAAGGGTTTGTGGAAGTGGGTGGGAAACGGGTGGAAGAGAAGAGGACTCTGCATGCATATATATGTACACACACACACTCTTCTACCTAATTAAAATTTTACTCGCTTGCGTGATCTTTTTCTTTCTTTCTTTCTTTCTTTTTTTAAAAGGTAAATTGTATCAAGACTTTTCAGGGATGCAGCAAACTCTTTTCCTATTCACATTGTAGAGGAGACCATTTACATTAATTTATTTTGAAATCTGGGAAGTGCACTTATTCTCTAAATATAATTAACTTAAAAGTAACTAAACCATATAAATATAGCACATCTTATTTTCCTCCACTGCTTGGCTTTTCTAGGACAGTTTTCCTTTGTCTCCTGCTCAAGTTAATTATTGAACAAGGTGCCAGACTAGCCTGTGGGGTGCAAATGTAAAGCTGAGGAACATGAAGAGTGATAAGCTGGTGTTAACGAATTTTCTGTTCACTTGTCAGGTGTGGGATTATGAGACAGGCGATTTTGAACGAACCCTTAAGGGACATACAGACTCTGTGCAGGATATATCTTTTGACCACAGTGGCAAACTCTTGGCCTCCTGTTCTGCTGATATGACCATTAAGCTATGGGATTTCCAGGGCTTTGATTGCATCAGAACCATGCATGGTAAGGAGACTGACTTAGTGATCTATAAGATGAAGAGAAATCAATTGTTTTTATTTTGTTGATCCAGAAAACTGCTGGTGTGAGAACGGATATATAATCAGAATACCAAAAAGAGTTCTCTTTAACCTTTGGAGTGCCTTGTACATAACTGTGTATTATGTCCCATCGCTAATTGAAAATGCAACTCTAATCTGCTGTGTGAGACTGTACTGGAAATAAAATATCTGTAGTGGTGGTTTCAGTGAAACAGCAGATGGATGGCTTTAGTACTTGCTGTGTCCAGAGTTCAATAGAAAATGGGACCATCCCACAAGGGAATGGGGGTATAAAAAATAGCGAGGTACATGTGGGAAGAATAAAAGTGGTTTTTACTATTTTGCTTGGTATATTGAATCTACCTTTTATGGGAATCTCTTGTTCCACATTTTCTTGTTTTGAATTAACATGCTTCCCGCTCTTGGTCTATAAAGTGTGTATGTAAATTGTGGGTTCCTTGTACAATGGTGGATGAACACATTCCCAATCGGTCAGAATTTCAGGAGCCATAGCATGGCTCAGAAGGGACCATCATGATCCTCCTGCACACTGCAGGCCACAGAACCTCACCCACCCACTCCTGTAATAGATCCCTAAGCTAAGTTACTGAAGTCCTGAAATCATGATTTAAAGACTTCCAGTTACAGAGAATTCACTCTTTACATATGGGTTTAAACTAAGTGATCTGTGCCCCATGGTGCAGAGGAAAGTGAAAAACCTCCAGGCTCACTGAATTCAAGGTTACAAAGGCACATGGTGGAGGTGATGGGTTGTGGGTGTGGGATGGAGAATATGAAGGCCACCCTTGCAGTCTTCAGAAAGTTCTGAACAAAAGTATTCATATGCCGCTGCATCATCTCAAGATAATTGTTTTGTGATATAGCTAATTTGTATTAGAAATGAGTGATCAGCAGGATTTGATAATCTTTTTTTAAAGAAACAAAGTTTGTATTGAAAAGTCTACTAAATAACAAGAGGAGAGAGAATTAACTGCCCACCTGCTGTCTTTAAAAAGGGCTCCAGAGGTGATCCCGGCAATTACAGGCCGGTAAGCCTGACTTCAGTACAGAGCAAACTGGTTGAAACTATAGTAAAGAACAAAATTCAGACACACAGATGACCATAATTAGGGGAAGAGTCAACATGGTTTTTGTAAAGGGAAATCGTGCCTCACCAATCTACTAGAATTCTTTGAGGGGGCCAACAAGCATGTGGACAAGGGGGATCCAGTGGATATAACTTATTTAGATTTTCAGAAAGCCTTTGACAAGGTCCCTCACCAAAGGTTCTTAAGTAAACAGTCATGGGATAAGAGGGAAGGTCCTCTCATGGATTGGTAACTGGTTAAAAGATAGGAAACAAAGGTTAGGAATAAATGATCAGTTTTCAGAATGGAGAGGTAAATAGTGGTGTCCCCCCAGGGGTCTATATTGGGCCCAGTCCTATTTAACATATTCATAAATGATCTGGAAAAAGGGGTAAACAGTGAGGTGGCAAAATTTGTAGATATACAAAACTACTCAAGATAGTTAAGTCCCAGGCAGATTGCCAAGAGCTACAAAGGATCTCTCAGATCTGAGAGATGGTAACAAAATGATAGATTGCATTTATCAACATTGAATTTAAAGTAATGAACATTGGAAAACATAATCCCAACTGGACATATAAAATGATGGGGTCTATTAGCTGTTACCATTCAAGAAAGAGATGTTGGAGTCATTGTAGATAGTTCTCTGAAAACATCTACTCAGTGTGCAGCGGCAGTCAAAAAAGCGAACAGGATGTTGGGAATCATTAAGAAAGGGATAGATAATACAAAAAAATATCCTATTGCCTCTATATAAATCCGTGGTACGCCCACATCTTGAATACTGTGTGCAGATGTGGTGGCCCCATCTCAAAAACGATTTATTGGAATTGGAAAAGGTTCAGAAAAGGGCAACAAAAATGATTAGGGGTATGGAACGGCTGCCATGTGAGGAGAGATTAATAAGACTGGGACTTTTCAGCTTGGAAAAAAGACGAGTAAGGAGGGATATGATAGAGGTGTATAAAATCATGACTAGTGTGGAGAAAGTAAATGAGGAAGTGTCATTTACTCCTCATAACAAGAACTAGGGGTCACCAAATTAAATTAATAGGCAACAAGTTTAAAACAAACTGAAGTGTTTTTTTTCACACAACACATAGTCAACCTGTGGAACGCCTTGCCAGAGGATGTTGTGAAGGCCAAGACTATAACTAAAAAAGAACTAAAGTTCATGGAGGATAGGTCCATCATTGACTATTAGGCAGGAATGTTTTCCCTAGCCTCTGTTTGCCAGAAGCTGGGAATGGGCGATGGAGGATGGATCACTTGATGATTACCTGTTCTGTTCATTCCCTCTGGGGCACCTGGCATTGGCCACTGTTGGAAGACCGCATACTGGGCTAGATGAACCTTTGGTCTGACCCAGTATGACTGTTCTTATGTTCTCGTGCCCAGAGTCTTCAGTGAAGCATCTGCTGCTCTTTAAGCATCACTGAGTCATTTAGCAGTAGGTGAATGGGGGCTGTATTCACCTTAAGTGTGCCACAGAAAGTACATGTCATCTGTGTTGTTGCCTCTTTTTTTTCCCCTTGCTATGCTAATGATCCTTGGTTACTGCAGTATTTCAGAACCTCTGTACATATGTCCAGCATATAGGGTATTTGTTTTTTGTAAACCATGTTTTTTCAGTTAACATGGGTATGGGCGAAATGGCTTCACTCCATACTTCATAATTTCATTGTTTGAACTTTTTTCCTTTTTCCTTTTTTAAAATGACCATTGAAATGGTTATCACTTTGATGGAGCAGTATGAAGTACAGAAAATCTGCTAAAAACTAGCATTCCTCTGACTCTTTTGATATCTACTGAAATGGTTAATTTTTTTTTTAGTGGGAGTTTAAATTCTGCAAGATTTACTTTTTTCAGTGAGTCTTCCTGTTTATGCATTTACCAGATATCTATGAATAAATGTCTTGCATACCACTAAAACCTCCCTTGTTAGTAACCTAATTTTTGGGGAATACTAGAATTTCATATTTACACAGGAGGTTGCTTAAATTAATACTCTTAAACTGTTGCCCTGAGATTATTCAAATCATTGTACCCAAAGCTTTAGAAATATTAACTTCTGCCCCAACATCTTAACTGGAGGCAGTATTTTTTTAAGTTATTTTGCATTTATCTTAAATGTTTAAGAACCTCTACATGAATGGACAAATATAATTGTTGATATGGTCAAAAACATTTTTATTGGACTTGTCAAAACAATACACACACTTTTTCTAGAGGAGATTTGTTAAAATTATTTCAGCAAAATTTACTAATGCTTTCCATTCATTAACACTTTTTTATTCAGATGTTTGAAATATTATCTCTTGACCCAAAACACATTCATTAATCCTCAACACCCGTGGGATGGATGGTAGTATCCTCTCTTATAGATGGGGATAAATGAAGCCAAGTGGTGAAACTACATATCCAAGGTCACCGTGAATCTGGAAGAGCAAGGACCAGAACTGATTTTTTTTCTGACCCATCCTGATTCCATTCCTTAAGTCACTAGATAATAGGAGGAGAGATCATCAGTTATGTTGCTCTCAATGATGCAGTTATTGTACTATAACTAATGCCTACAATGAGGCACTCTTGAAATGTTTAATCTTTAAAATTGTGTTAAGCCCCTGAATGAGGATTTTCATTTAGGTCTTGTTCTTGCCCATTTGGTGAAAGTTATTTTCCTTCAAAGTTTTCTTTCCAAGAAACATGGTGTTGCTGTGTCATATTTGCAGAATTTATTGTAAACAGTGGTTACCCTATAATGCACACCATGTATGTAAAAGTAATTGCAAAAGGGAGTGAGGCTAATATTTTAATGCCCAAACACTGCCACACAGAAACACTTGACATGCTAGTGCAGATGCATTGAAATATTACTTAGCTCATAAAATACCCCCATAAGCTTCTGTATTAAGATTCTCCCATAAAATGTGTAGTACATCGTAGTTTAATTTCTCCAGAGAATTGAACATTGGATTGCTTATGCATTGTAATAATGTGTGTCAGAGCACCACTTAATACAAGCTTGATTTGTTTTTAGGTCATGATCATAATGTTTCTTCAGTAGCCATCATGCCCAACGGAGATCACATAGTCTCTGCCTCAAGGGATAAAACCATCAAAATGTGGGAAGTTCAAACAGGGTAAGTATAGTTCTGGTTAAAAAGCATCCATACCGAAAGGAAACACTGTGTACCCTTTGTAAGAAGTGTACCATATATAGCTTGAATGTCATCACCACGTACCCTTTGGCTTCTGTGCCTTGAGACTGGCTGCTAAAGGATTTTTCCTAAGTGACTGGGCCCCAAAGATCCAGTAACCACATATTGATTCCCCTCCTTGTGAGCTTTGGTCTACTACAGAAATATAATCAATAGATTATTGTGGCTCAATATAGTTTTGAGCCACAATGACTGAACCTTTATAACTACCAGAGAGGTGTACCATTCTTGGTGTGGACAAAAGCCTCTTCCCATCTTTGTACTGTCATTCCTCAGTATGTAACACCCTCCCATAAATCTTCGCTTCTCCCTTCTCTTCCCCCCCACTGTATGCTCTGAACACACAAGTAAGTATTTCTGTAATGTCTCTAGATCTCCCCGGATGTCTTTTTAAAAAGTCTCGTTTTTTACCCAGATTAATTTTCTCAGCGCTAGTTTTTCTCTAGGCCTGCTGTTTTACTACTTTCATATTTCCTTCCTTCCCTATCTGCTTATTTTAGCTGTCTTTTTTTCTAATCTAGTGACCTTTCTGTCCGTGAATTTTAACTCTTCTAGAGCCTTTTCCATCTTGCTTAGCCAGCATGTTGATGATTCAGTTCATGCGTAGACCACCTTATAGTCAGAGCCACTTCAACAATAGCCCCCGTGTCCCTAAACCATAAAGCTGCCTACACCAGATTTTTATAGCAACATGCTTGGACTGATTCATTACTTGCCTTTATGTTTGGTAGTTATTGTGTGAAGACTTTCACGGGGCACAGAGAATGGGTGCGCATGGTGCGACCTAATCAGGATGGCACCCTGATTGCCAGCTGTTCTAATGACCAGACAGTGCGTGTTTGGGTGGTAGCAACAAAGGAATGCAAAGCTGAGCTTCGAGAACATGAGCATGTGGTAGAATGCATTTCTTGGGCTCCTGAGAGCTCCTACTCCACCATATCAGAAGCTACAGGATCCGAGGTAAGCATAAATACAATACAGCTCTTTCCTTCCTGTTCAATGCAAATATGGTACAAAGACAACTGTAAAGGTTTTGGAGTATTAAAAGTAAATGCCCAATCATTAAACGTTTTTTATAATATTTGGATGCAAGGGGTATATGACAACACATTTGGGGTATTGTTCCTATCAGCATCACTTCCTGAGCTCCCAGGTTCTAGTGCCCTTTCTATTGACCTTTTTGTGTAAATTCAGGAGCTACCTGTGCACTTACTATCAGGAGGTCGGGGTGGGGAGGGGGGAGGCAGGAGTGGCAAGTTTCTTCTGCTTTTGGGGAGAAGGGTGAGATGCTCTGATTTTAAGAAGCCCCATTTCTCAACCTGCAAGGAACATGAAAAGAGATGGTACGTTTTTGTCATTAGTTCAGTTCCTTTAATCACCTAAAGGGCATTTGAGAAGTGGTAGGGAAAACTATTCTGGAATGAAGAGGCAGGCTGCCTACTAAAGGATTTGTGGGGACTTCATTTGAGTTGAGCTTTGATTTGAATGTCCTAGTACACAAGAGATTCACACTCTCTCTTTCTTTCCCTCCCTCTTCCCCCCCCCCCCCCCACATGCCCAAAGTCTTTAGAGGTAAATCATCAGTAAGAGGTTTGTTCAGAGTTTGTGCAAATCACTTTTAAGGGTGATATAAAATGTGACTACTGCTGTGTGGACAGAGGCTGTTGGAAGTTCCTTTTTATTTAGGTGAAATAAAAGAAGCAATAGACCAATGTAAACTATAGAGTAACTTGTCAGAATGACAGGTTTTGGACAAATGTCAGTTGAGATGATTTTATTCACTTTTTAAAAACACTTAATGTACTTATAAGTTTTGAAGTAATTTCCAAATGTTAACTACCATGGCAAGAGGAAATTAGTTACCAAAGTAATGCTCTCTCCTGCCCTCTTCTGGTTTCATTAACCAAATACATTCTGTTAGCAGTCTAGTTTGAAAAGAAGCGGGTGTATTATGATTGAAATCTTTCAGCTGTGCAGCTAACAATCGACTATTGCATTGATATTTGGGATTGGGGCTAATGGAAACAAATTCACACAGAGTAAGGGTTTCCAAATAATCAGTTAATTGAGAGAGTAATACCCTTTCTGTATTCTGAATCTTCACATAGTATGTCTTGATAGTCTAATGTTCCATTGAACATGTTTGGATTCCCTTTTTGCTATTTAATTACTGGACTGCTTCTGGAATTTGATCCGAAGTTATCCACTAGCATGTTAAATGAGAAGGCTCAATCTTACTAAGTTGAGAAGGGCACCATTATTAAGTCTCCTAAATGAAAACTTAGTTTGGGTTGTTTGGGGGTGGGTGGGTGGGGACTTTGTTATATTTCTTGCTGCTGCATTCATATAATAGTTCAATGCTCGTACTTTTCTTTGTTAATGTTAATAACAAAGTTCATCAGGATTTTTATTTTAGTTTGGTAGTATGTGCTTAGTAGGCTTAAACCTTGTCAGTTTCCACTTACTGGTAATTAGAAATGTCACTCAAATTAGGGGTGTCATTTGAAAGGTGTCTGCATATTTTTCTTCCATGGAAAATACCATAATCTAAAAGTCTGCTTGTTTCCATAGACTAAGAAGAGTGGTAAGCCTGGCCTTTCCTGCTGTCTGGATCCAGAGACAAGACCATTAAGATGTGGGATATTAGCACTGGCATGTGCCTTATGACACTTGTAAGGTTTTTTCTGTACTGCAGACATAATATTACTTTAGTCAGTAACAGAATGAATGATCTTAAATATGAATTTGAAACTTAAAGGCCACCTCTCCTCCTTTAGAAGTATCTAGCATTGCAGAAGCTAACAAAATAAAACACATTTAAAACAAAATATACAACATAATAGCATCAGTATTTGGTTTTTGTTAGGATCATTAAGAAATAAAATACAATGCTCTTCTTGGTGAAAGCAGCATAGGTTCTGGAGTACTATTGTGTGGTTGTATAACATTGGGTATCTTGATGCACCTTCTGAAACTGTAAGTTTATAGTTTTGTCTAAATTCTGCCCTACATAAATGTGTCTTGAGACCCAGCAAATTCAAAAGTGTGTTGCTGTGTTTGGGTTGCTGTTACAACACTTGTTATCAAGGCTGGGATGAAAATTGGTGTAAATATCCAACCCTGAAGACACTAAGGCTGTTGTTTTGTAGGACAGACAAGGAATGTTGGATGGGTTTTAAGAAAATAGACTAGCATTCTGTGATGAAGAAATAGCTTTATTCCATATTGACACCTTGCTAATGAGAGACCGTTGAAATACTTTAAGCAGATCTAGAGAGAATGTAAGAACTTATGTCTGCTTGTTCATTAGGTGGGCCATGATAACTGGGTACGTGGCGTCCTGTTCCATTCTGGAGGAAAATTTATTTTGAGCTGTGCTGATGACAAGACCCTCCGTGTCTGGGACTACAAGAACAAACGATGTATGAAAACCCTTAATGCGCATGAACACTTTGTTACCTCTTTGGGTACGTATTGTTCTACAATGCTTACTGCAGAACACTGAACCAAAACTACCAACTTTCTGCACTTCTACTCCTTGCATTGTAGGCCAGAAATATCCACCCTGAAGACTGTAAATACAGTACTCAAAGGAATAACAGTAATAAAGTGTGCTTAAATGCAAGTTCATGCACTGTTCACTAAGCAGTGTTGCCATCAGAGATGCACAAAATCTGTTCCAAAAGACTGTTTGTTTAATTTTAAGGTACATAAGCAATACAGTATTACAGAGAGAAAATCTGGTAGAAAAAACTTGTGCTATTCAAGACTTTTGTAAGGTTAATCAACCACTTGTATTTGATGGCATTAACTTACGTATTCTCAAACCAGTTTTTAGTGGATAATGATTGCATCTAAAACCTCCACCTGCATGATTGAGTTTCAGCACACAGGCCAGAGACGTGTACATATTCTGGTCTCCAAGCCACTTAGGTTCCCTTCAAATCAGGGTTGAAGCAAGCTGGTGAAGTGGATGAAAAGCTTTAACTTTTCAGTGTTGTCAGTCCGAAACATTTTACCAGTATGTGTGGATGGGGATTCTGGGTACAGTATATTAAAAATAGCTGTCCCTTTAAATACTTTACTTTGTGTTCATGTGCGCTCGTGTGTGTGCTAATTAGCTTTATTAGCTTTTGTCTTTTTTTCCAAAAAGTTTAAAATACTACCCAGACAAGAACAATGCTGGCTTTATCGGAGTCTCTTATCTCTAGTTGTGGTGGTTTTTCTGTAGTCTTTAGAATTTTTTAGTTTCTTCTAAACCCTCTGTGTGAAGGTAGTGATAGGCCTGAAACTTAGGCCATTAAGTATTTGTGTTTATCACAATTAGCACTTGAGTCAGGCTTTCTGTATGCCCTGGGATATTACTGCTAAAAGGAGTAAAGTCAATAGGGAAGTAAAGAACAGATGAGGGTTAGATAACATCAAGTTGTTCATGTTAGATATATTTGAAATTTTATAGCACCCGCTTTTTAAAGATTGCCATTTCTTAATTTTTCAATGATGAAGTCTTCACTTAGCCCTCCCAAAACATATTGTCCACCAGTTGACCTGATCAGAAGTTGATTACAGGGTTTATAATGCCTCTCAGATCCCCCTGAAAAGTAGTCTCCTTTTAAAGTCTGTGAAATACACACGCATCTATTCCTGGTCAGTACTAAATCTGTCTGCTCCAGGAATAAAAACATGGTATATGCTGATGTCCAAAGTCAAACACTTTGATCTGTATGAAGTTACTTAACGGTATTTTCAATTTGTAGCCAGAGGATGCAAGATCTGAGCCTACTTCCATTTGATAGCAATCTAACTACTTAAGGTGTACTAAGTTATGCTACAAATTTCATACAACCATACATTTACACAACGCTTTCTAAAAAATAGAGCAAGACTTTTTTTCCCCCTGCCCCACAGAGCTTATGATTTAAATGTTAATAAGATCCAAACATTTCAGTATGAAAGGGGAGAGTTTTTCCTTGAGGGAACTGAGAATACCAGCACTCTTCTAGCTGAACAGTCACTGGGGAGGGAGTGCTCATCTTATTGGGGACCTCTGTGGCTCAGATTCAGAACATAGTTCCCTGTAGCAGAACTCCAGAAAAAAGCTGAGATTTGCACCCTTTTTAGAGTATTTGGAGTATGCTTTTTGTTGAAATTCTGTTTCAAGGTCTTTTAACTTCACCCTTCCGATAGTATTCTGGGCTGGGGAGTTTTAACACTTTCATTGGTAATTCTGACTACCATCAATACTCTAGGGAACACTTCTTAGATTTATTATGGTTTTCTGTTGCAATAGTGTTTAGGAGCCCCAGTCATGGGCCCTGACTCTGTTGTTTGTACAGTGCCTAGCACAACAAAAGATGGTCCCTGCCCCAAAGACCTTATCCTTGACTTTTATAGCATTGTTGTACTCTTTTGGGGGAAAAGAGATTTGATGGGGAGGGGGAATGCTATAAATTGTTGCATTCATTTAATATGAGTTTCTCTTTCTCACAGATTTCCACAAGACAGCACCATATGTGGTTACTGGCAGTGTAGATCAAACAGTAAAAGTGTGGGAGTGCCGTTGATTGAAGTCACATTTGACCCCCTTTTCCTCTGGATGCACTCAGATACCATGGTTATCCATTGAGCTCTGTTTAAATAAATATTGTCCTTTCATGTAAATTATTCTGGATGTAGATTGAGCTTATTAAATGTTACACACAAAGTATTCATGCATGGTGAATCCAAATTGTATACTGTAAATTTACATACGTTGTCTAGAAGTACCATAGGTTTAAGAACATGGGCTGGCATTGGTCACATCAGACCTAAGAAGGCAGAAGTTGGATAACTGAAATAGGGCACTTAACTGAATAGCTGACGGTGTCGTTCTATGTTGTATAATTATACCTGTTTTTCTTTCTGCTGTCTGTTGGTGCCTGAATTGGTGACCTCATTTGGGAAAAGTTTTGTAGGGCTCTTTCAGAAATGTGTATCTATATAACATCACTTAAGTGTGCTTAATAAATCTTCTCTAAGGATACTAGATAATAAGGCTGCAATTCAGAATCTTCTGAACCTTATATGTAATTAATGGGAATTAATTAAACTTGGGAATTTTTGTCATGACACATTTGCCAAATCAATAGAATACGTTTGTTTTGGCCTCCTGTCTCGCAAAGGGTGGTGTATTTATATAAACAAATTAACTTGTAAATCTGAAATAAGAGAACACATCTTAGTAGCAGCTGATGTGATATATTTATTTTATTTGGTCATTCAGTGGTTAAGCTATATGTAAAACTTTAAGCTTAATGCTTTTCTTGTTAGACATACTTCCAAGAGGAGTCGTCCTTCCTAGTAGAACTTAATGATCTGATTTCCATCTAGAGCTTAATCTCTACAGTGACTACGTTGTGGTAGCAGTTTACTGTTTGGTTCTGACATGGTTTGTGTGCAATCCTGTTACCCAATATCAAAGGACACTCTCCCTGTATTCTGTGTGGGAAGCAGGGGAATACAGGGGTTCGTCAGTGCCCCCTCAAAGCCTTCTGAAATGTGAGGTAATATAAAACATAACAAGTTTTAATGTAGCTTGCATCAAAATTTACTATAGTCTGTGTAAGAAAAAGATCTTAAGGTACAGTATTCAAATTCTTTCAATAAAGCACTAAAATGGATCTGATTGTAGAGTGATGGACTCCATTACAGATTTTGATACAAGCTTCTAAAAATAATTTTCACATTTATAGCCTTATAATGAGCCGCCCAAGTGTGGGAATGAAACTATCAAGTAAATGTTAAAAACCAAACAAAATCTTAGTCTGATTTGGTAATTCGTAACCCATTTCTGGTAGAAGTTTTAATTTGCATATCCCTAAAGTTACATATTTTGATCCGAAGTGAATGAAAATATCAAATGAATATTTTAATCAGCATTTTTGTGACAAATTCCATTGTAGATAATTAAGAAATCAATTTCTTATCTAACCAGGTCTTTTTAAAAATCCACTTTAAAATTTGCAATATAATGAAGTTACCAGTCTGACATTTTAATAGGTGAATTTATTCTGTGCATTGTTTTATTAATTTTGTTTACATGGCTTTTAAAACTGTCCCTTTTTAAAGAAATGATTCAATGGAAAGCATTGGATTGGAGGGTATACACACACTAAGGAAAAAATGGTGAGTGGTAAGATTGTTAGTTTCCTACAGTCACATACAAAAAGGGTCCATAAAATGACCAGAAGGAGCTGGATTCTGTTATTGGTTCCTTGCAGAAATGTGCCTCTGGTGTAGGGGAGGAAACTGAGCGTTTAATGTATTTTGAAAGCAGATGAAGATGAAGGCTAATTCCTTAGATCTAGTGGTTTATATCATTCAGGATAATGTTTTCCACAGTAAAACATACACAAATTTGAAGTCTTTGTTTTTGCTTAATCTGTTTCAACTGGAATAACTTGCTGCTATTTATTTGTCCTATTTTGAGAATTCCAAATACACAGATGGTGCATTTTAAAATTTCTTTATACATCTGCGACTGTAAAGTAGTACTGCATTTTAATTCCTGATAGGATCTAGCAACTTCAGTTATTTAAGGGTAAAGTAAACCCCACACATGTACATAATTCATAAACATGAATGAGAAACTTAAAGGTACCTATTATGTGGAAATTGTGCACTGCATTTTTTCCCCTGTAGCATGCAATGATTTACAGGGACAAAGAGGAACTAAAGTTTTGTAAGCAGCATTTTATTTGATTGAGAAAGTGAAACACCCTGCTGAGTATTTAAACTTGCAACAACTCAATTTGCAATCTTCTCCTTTAATAAGCAGTGAATAATCTCAGGGATGGTCCTAAAATGGATCAAAAGTTAAAGCCCTGTTTTTAGACAAAAAGTGAAGGCTACAACACAGGAGTTGGGTTTATGAGTTGATATTACGCTGTTGATCTTTTTCACTGTTTTCAATGTTTTCTGTCAGCTATCTAATCCTGTGCCTTTCCTGTGATAAGTACAATGATGAGGTTACTGGTTTGGATTGTAAAAGGAATTTATTGGAGGGTTTAGAGGTTCACTGCTGCTTTGTCACTTTCCTTACGAAAATTGGCATTTTTAAAAGAAAACACATAGTACTACATTCCCAAATAGACAAATAGGAATTTTGTTAAAATGAATGAGAACAGACAGACATTCCAGTGCCACGCTAACTTAACGTGCCCAGGAAATCCTAGATGCATTCTTGAAAGTGCAAAATTTATTGTGGTTTAGACATAATCTGAAAATTGATGTTTTATAGCATCTTGCACTTTAGAAGATTAAAAAGCCGTCCTGCTTTTGTGTATGGTGTGACCAATGATGTGCCCAGGGCACTAAATAAAAAGAAAAAAAAAGCAAAGCAAAACTAGTTGCTAGCAAGTTCTCCAAGGGCTGTGGAGCACTGTAGTGGTTTGAAAGCTTCGGCTATAGACTCACCAAGCCCAGTCTACTTATACTGTCAGTACCCTGCTTCTCCGTTTGCCTCCTTCTGTTTTTGTGAACTGCCTGGTAATATCACTCTTAAATAGCTTTTGTTCTCATAAAAGCTATTTAAAAGAAAAAATATATCCTTTTTTTGTTGACCGTGGTGGCTTGATAATCCTTTAACAATTTGAAGATTAAAAATTGCTGAATTGAATGAAGGAAAAAGGCACTTAGACTGCTCATTCTCTATCCAGCTGTACATAAAGTCCAGTGTGTTACAAAGAAACCTAGTTACTACAAAGAATAATCTCCATTAGTGGAGAAAAACTACATGTAAAAAAAAAATGGTAGGGAAGAACACTTGGGAGATGGGGGAAGTGAGCTGGATTTACAAGTCACGACTGGATTTAACTGGCCTTTTTATCTTTCCACTGTGTCATGTAAGTAGCTGCTTTCTTGTCCTACCTATCCTTCAGGCTTCCCCCAGTTCATTCTGAAGATAAGTTAGTGAAATCTTCAAGTTTAGAATTTGATCCTGACCTTGACATTGACATGAAGGCAAACATCAACTTTTTTCATAAGAACGATGTAGAGATTGCAGTTGGAGAAAACAGTTCCCAAACTGTAGGAGTTAACTGAAGATATGACACAATAATAATAAAATCAGTAAAGGAATGTATATAATACTGCTCTGTGTTTTACAGTAAGATTTGTTGCTCAGACTGTGTAAAACAAAATTTATTCATGTTTTCTGCATATTAAAAAAATCTTATTGTACCAATTGGTAAACTATTAAATGCATATAAAACTAGATGTGGTTTTTGTTTCCTTGGATGCAGGAAGTAAAACTATTTTAATAAAAGCTTCTGTAGGTTCACCCTTCAGATTTCACTCCACACTTAAACCCATTCCAACCAGGAAGTGTGGAAATAGTTCAAGTTGATTAGTTAGCTCTAATATATATGAGTAGTAACTGAATTACAGAAATGAGACTCTTGGGTTTAAAGGATGCAAATTGAAAATTTGACTGACTAGTTCAAGGGAGACAAGGTGTGTGAGGTAATGTTTCATAGGACCAACTTCTGTTGGTGAGAGAGAAGCTGGTCCAATGAAATGTTACTTCACTCACCTTATCTCTTTAATATCCTGGGACTGACACAGATACAACACTGCAAAGCTCAAAGGAAGCTAACTCTTTATTTCCGATTATTTTTAGTTTCTTACCTCCTAATTTTGTCCTTTCCTATTAAACAAGCATTCGTTGATATAATGTTTTTAATAGAGCACGTCCTTATTTGTCTTCAGTTTTTTTGAGGGTGTCAGCACAGCATGGGGATTTAGGTTTATTGAACTCTTTCACAATAGCTTTGTAGCAATAGTTCAGAGATACTGCAGTGGCATCTCTCTGCAGTGCTTGCTTGTTTGAGGTCAATTTTTGTCTAAGACTTACCTTATCTAAAGGACGGTTCCCTTCCACAGTTGTCCGTTTCAAGAGCAGAAAATTTTGAGCCTAAGCTACATATGCAGCACTCAACCTGGGTTAGAAAGCTCTGAGAAACAATTATGGTAGAGAGGACCCAGTGTGAAGGGCATCTTGCAGAGCAGGAAAACTACAATGGTGGTTTGACATCCACGAAATGAGTAAGACCCCATCAGTGAGGGAGAAGCACCTATGAACCTTTTCAGCTTGATATATGCTACCTGGCAAACAGCGAAGGCTATTTGTACCAAATCCAGTCGTCTGCATCGGGAAGAGGCTTTGCTTGATACCCTACATTATCAACTGTATGTTGTTTGCAATGGAGATGATCAATATCTTGTGACTGCATGAAGAGGACCTATCAATGGCTCTAGTTGATTATCAAATCACATCCATGTTTGTGTAGGTAAAGAAATGGGCTTTGTCTTTGTGCTAGAATGAAATGAGAGTCATACGGAAGGCCACAGGATTTGTACCTTAATAGCAACTGCTGAACTTAGGGTAAATGTTATAATGAAAGGAAAAGCTTCAGTTTAGCAGAGGGAGTGGGAAGATACAATTGGGCTTTGGCACCCTACGGGCAAGGTCTATCCATGCAATACATTTAGTGGATACTGTACTACAGTGAGCGATCACTTAAAGGCTTATAGAACTTCGCAATTGCCATACCAGAGTTGCCAGCTATCATGACATTTGGTGTTATTTCTTGAAGGCACAGCTCCTGGAATCATGTATTGCATGAGCAACTTTGAGCTTTGATGTTAGAAGTTTCTAGCCCTTGTGGGAAAGGCTCAAACAGAAGGCCAAGAAAAAACTCAGAACTTTATTTTTAGAAATCTTTTGCCGGTCTGACTAATGATTTAGGTTAGATATCAGGACATTTTTCCTAACTCTAAGGATAGTTAAGCACGGGAACAGGTAACCTAGGGAGATCTGGAATCCCAGTTGTTTTTGTAAGAACAGGTTAGACAAACACCTGTCAGGGATGATCTAGATGACCTCTTGAAGTCCCATCCACCCCTACTTTTGTGTCCCCATTGCTCTAAAACACCCCAATCTGTTCAGTGGGAAGTCTCTCCCCATCCCTTGCTGTCTAATGTCTTAGCGGTAGATAACAAGGGAGTGAATTTGACACTGATAAAAGACATTGTTTCTATTTTTTAGTTCTCAGAATAAACCAGTACAGCCTGGACTGTATTAGAAAAAGATGATTTGCCAGCCCGCTTTGGAAGGGTTGTCCAGCAATGTGCAGCATGCTGTAACTTCGGGATCTTTAGCCGCCTTTGACAAAATTCAGCAGAGTGAGTCAGATTTTTGTTTTCTTCATGTTTCACTGATGCGCTCCTTGCCAGGCTGTACTAAGACTGTAGACTGAGCCGGGGATGGAACAGATTTCTAGGTGAGATACAGGAGGATGTGAACATTCATTCTGCTGAGGTCTCCTGACTTAGCAGCCATCCTGGGCAGCAGGTTAAACAAGAAAAGGCCTTCTGTAATTTTAAACATGTCAATAATTCCATCCAGGGTGTGAGAGACAGGCAGCAGAAAGTGTGTCAACCTCCCCCACATGCACACTCGTAAGTTTGAAATCCATATATTTGACTTTCCATCTCCCCCATTCTTGGTGGATAGCTTAGCTCTACTTTTGAGTGCCTTATTGAGAGAAGTTTGACAAATACCGAAGACCATTTCCCAGGACAATTTTCTGTTAAAGCTGAGGGGTAAATGATCAGGATGTCTGAATATTCCAGTGTTTGGGAGGTTTTCAGAATTCATTTTCATGTGTAGTGGGTGGAAGAGTAATTCTCTGCTTTGGGATTTAGGGTTGGAGTCAGAATAGCCCATTCTTCATTCAGCTGAATGGGAGGGTGGCTGGATTCCACTCTAAACACAGTAGGGGTTGAAATGGTGGCATTTCTGCTCTACTAAAAAGTAGAGTTGCAGCTAATTATGCATCATTGCAGAATATTTGACATGAACTAAAATCCTGGAAATTCCTCTGGGAAAGGAAGCAGTGATGATAAAAATAGGTATCTATTTTTTCATACTCATCAGGAATAATTTTTCTCCTCCTGCTTTTGCCAGTTTTCTCTGATGTAGTTCTATTCCCCCCACTGGTTCCAACTGACTATATGAAAAGTGACATTCAGTCGTCCCCTTGCCAGCCTGATTAGTGAGTGGATGAAGTTTGTGTCGTCTTAGTGGGACCATAAAACCAATGTATGTACCACTGCCAGGTGGGCCTGAAGTGGGTGACAGTCTGGATTTGGGTTAATCAGAATTGATAGAGCAACATTCTCAGGGATACGTTGCTCATTCTTTAAGTGACTTGCACCACTAAAAGTAGTTGACAAACATGGAGAGGAAGGATGGTCCTGGTTAGGATGTTAGCCTGGGAGTTTTGACCCCTGGGTTCAGCACCTGGCCCTGGGACAAGTCAAAAAGGGCTGGTCTTCCCTGCAGTGTTGACTGTTCAAGTTAACCGAGCCTGGCTGAGAGCAGTGGTATTGCAGAATGTTTGAGCAGTGGAGTTCTCTGGGCTTTGGTCCCCAATCTGTAAAATGTGGGTAATAATTTCCCAGCACACAGGGGCTTGTGAGGCGGGAAAGCATGAGTGGGAGCATGATATGACATGGTGACAAGATCATGTTTGTTAAAAGTAGCTTTTCCTTGCTAGAAAGTGCAGATAATACCAAGCTGGGAGGGGTTGCAAGTGCTTTGGAGGATAGGATTAAAATTCAGAATGATCTGGACAAACTGTGTGGAGTAAATAGGATGAAATTTAATAAGAACAAATGCAAAGTACTCCCATTAGGAAAGAACCATCGGTTGCACACCTACAAAATGGGAAATGACTGCCGAGGAAGGAGTACTGCAGAAAGGGATCTGGGGGTCATAGTGGATCACAAGCTAAATATGAATCAACAGTGTTACACTGTTGCAAAAAGAGCAAACATCATTCGGGCATGTATTAGCAGGAGTATTGTAAGCAAGACATGAGAAGTAATTCTTCCACTCTGCTCTGATTAGGTCTCAACTGGAGTAGTGTGTCGAGTTTTGGGTGCCAGATTTCAGAAAGGATGTGTACAAATAAAGCATCCAGAAAAGGGCAACAAAAAATGATGAAAGGTCTAGAAAACATGACTTATGAGGTATGATTGAAAAAAAAAAATTGGTTTTTGTCTGGAAAAGAGAAGACTGAGAGGGGACATATCTTTTCAAGTATGTTAAGATTGTTACAAGGAGGAGGAAGAAAAATTGTTTTTCTTAACCGCTGAGGATAGGACAAGAAGCAATAAGGGCGGTTTAGGTTGGACATTAGGAAAATCTTCCTGTCAGGGTTGTTAAGCAGTGGAGTAAATTGTCCAGGGAGGTTGTGGAATCTCCATCATTGGAGATTTTTAACAGCAGGTTGGACAAACACCTGTCAGGGATGGTCTAGATAATTAGTCCATCAGGAGCGCAGGGGACTGGACTAGATGACATTTCAAGGTCCCTTCCAGTTGTATGATTGCGGGAAGGAAAATGCTTTAGCAAAGCCTGCAGGAAATTGAGATCTCCTAAAACCTCAACTACCACTAGGCAGGCAACTGGAGAGGTTGGCAGTACCCAAACGGCTGTTTTGAAGCAACATTAACATGGGCTGTTGTATTTCAATCAAGATGCTTGTGAAAATCATGACAAGCAGTAGCTCATCAACACCTTTTGATAGATCCATGGTGCTGCTTGAGTGCAAGGTTCCATCAATAACTTAATCAACAGATAAATTAATCTGATGTTTACAGAGGGAGGCCCAGATTTCATATAATTCCCCAAGAGTGAACTGTCCATTTTGCTCTAGCCCATTCACTTTTGAGCGGTTAAGTTCCATATTAGGCACTGATTGCAAAGGTGGTTCCTTCTGTGCATGTCCCCTCACTCCAAGAACAAACAAACCACTTGCTACTATGCTCAATGTGTGGCTTACTTTAGAGGTGGAATTTGGAATTGAAAAATTTCTTAATGCTTTAACTGTTGAGGGGGGAGAAGAACTTTGATTGTGGTAGCTTAATATTATGGATCAATGTGTGCAGCTCTTTCCTACAGTGTAGGAATAAAAGGAGTGAGATTCTCTGCTGTTAAATCTACAGTTCCCTTTGGGGTGCTGTATTTTTTTTTTAGCTCATTTCTTCCACCTCTCTCCAATAAACTTATCTCTAATAGCCCCCCAAAATGAGCAATGTTGTTTAACCCTAGGCAGCACTAACACAGGTGCTGCAATTAGACTAATTAGAATGGATTCTTCTATTTGAACTCCATCAAAACCCCTTGAGATTTGGTGTCTCATATTACAGAACCAGACTTACTGTACTGTCCAAGGCTACATTCTTGTCTGTGTGGTATGAGGTAACCACCTAAACATCAGCTGGTTGCTCCTGATTGTTTCTTGAAGGCTAGACTCAAATGATGTCATAGAGACACTTAAGTTTACACCCATTCTTTTCCAACTCCCAGTTGAAATACTTTGTGCATTGTCCTGAGGAAATGCCAAATGCCTGAAGTGGGTCCTGCTCCTTGGCCACTGCATTTGTTTTAAAAGAAAATATTGACTGCTGTAGCTTAGGCTGAGGAATTAAGTTAAAAAACAAACCCCGGCAGCATTTAGCCAGCAAGTGATGCAATGTTTCTAATGTATTTCATTTTCTGCCTTGCTTCAGCAGGTACCTTTATCACACCTGGTTGCTAAGTGTGAAAGAGCAGGGTCCTGTTCCCACTCCAGAAGGGGAGATCAGAGGTGGGAAGTTGGCTTATGCAAGTTTTGCACTTTTCCTGAACAGAGGCTGGAGCTGGTCTGAAAACTGAACTGACCCAAAAGAAGAGCTCAGAGTCTAAAGTCTGAGTCAAATTTGTAGTAAGAAGTGGAGCCTTTCCACTGACAGGAAAAAAGCCGAAGGAGTCACTTTTTGAAAGTGAGGGGGAGGAAAAGCCAACACCCTATTGGAGAATCAGAAGAAGATTTTGAAAAACTGATCAGTTCAAAGCCCATCTCTTCCCTGTAAACTGCTCTAGTGTAAGCTACTCCTGGAGCTGGGTAGAGCATAATTATACCAAACAGGAAGGAAAATTAACTACTCTTAAGGGTTAAGAAAATTAATGCTCAAGCCCTGTTCCTTAGTGTTGTGAGACAGATGGATAGCCCCTAGCACTGCATTGTGGAAGTAGGAGTGGAGTTGAGGTTACTTGTTGCTATTTCATCTATTTTTAATTAGCTTAAAAAAAATCCAGTTCCTTCTGTCCTTGGTATTACCAAAATGTAGAAATCAGGCTAGAGAACAAAACAAGCAGGACGGGGTGGTGGTAATGATTCAGCTTCTGTATCTGTCTCATCTGCCCTCGCCCCTCATGGTGTGTGGTAGGAAATCAATTTAGACTAATCCTCCACTGCTTCTGTGGCTAATTCATTTTCCCCACTTACCTGTGAGTGACTCTGCCCGTGAAGAATTAATCTATGGAGAGAAGTTTCACTCCTGAAGCACTGTGTACCTTACTGAAAGAACTGTGATGAGGAATAGGGGGTAGTGCACCATTGTGTGGCAAAAGAGAGCAGAACCTACTGTTCCAAACCCAGGCCTCTGCTTCACTGTCTCATGTGCAAGCTCCCATGCTGCAAATTGCAGGGAAAGACCAGTGAACTGATGCTGTAGCAGACCGACTAGCCTACTCCTTCCTGTGTAGCCTATGAAGATGAACAGTCAACAGTCCATGTGTGTTGAATTCCACCCAAGCAAAGCATAAAGTAGTAAGACTGTTTAAGGGCTTGTCTAAACACAGTGGCACAGCTTTAAAAATAAAATCAAAGCTTGCTGTGAGTGTATAGACCAAGCCTAACTTGCAAATATTGACTGTTACACAATTGTGGACACTCCACTAAACAAGAACAGACAGTGTCTGACAGACCTGTGGGTGGCTATTTTACAACAGAAAAACTTCAAAAACAGACTCCAACAAGAGACTGCTGAGCTGGAATTGATATGCAAACTAGATACAATCCACTCAGGATTGAATAAGGACTGGGAATGGCTGAGCCATTACAAACATTGAATCTTTCTCACACTTCTTATCAAACTGTCTGTACTGGGCTATCTTGATTATCACTTCAAAAGTGTGTTTTTTCTCTTAATTGGCCTCTCAGAGTTGGTAAGACAACTCCCACCTGTTCATGCTCTCGGCATGTGTGTGTGTGTATATCTATCTATCTGTGCTCCATTCTATATGCATCCGAAGAAGTGGGCTGTAGCCCACAAAAGCTTATGCTCCAATAAATTTGTTAGTCTCTAAGGTGCCACAAGTACTCCTGTTCTTTTTGTCTCAATCAATTATTTCCTCAGGATCTAGGCTACCAACACCTCCCCTGTGCCAAGAACTGGAGTCTTGGGTGTTATGCAGCTGGTTAAAAGGAACACAGGATTAGTGCTTGGTAGAGCTCCTAGTCTGCTCTACTTTACCTCTTTCCAAAGAGAGTGGGTGGGTAGAATCCAAACAACTGCCACCTGACATTTCATCCCAACTGTTTGGATCTCTTCCTTGCTGTTCATGTCCTACCTGTACAGCCAGGTGCAGTATAGACTACAGTGCTGGCGTTCACTTACTGTGAAATCATTAGACTGCACTGCGAAAAAGAACACATTGAAGAGGGGTGAGAAAAGCAGTGGGTTACCTACCTTGAGAGACAGCTCCATGCGTTCATTAGTCTATAGTTACACACCGGTGTAGGACGCACTTAATACTTATTACTAAGTACCCTCAACAGTAGCTAGGCAGTCAAAACTCATGTGGATCCTACCAAATTACATGAAGTATTTTAAAGCACTGAAGTTACTTGCTTCATAGCCATTGCCATGTTTTACAGAGGCAGAACGTCTGTCATTTTGTTAGACCAAGAGTAGGGTCACGTCAGTTACCTTCTGTACAAGTGACATGGTTTTAGAGAGGGTGCAAGAAGGTGGAGCATGGATGCATTTTTAGTAATGGCCACTGCTCGTGGTATTACTTTTTCAAAGGCATAAAGGGAGGAGAGATTCAAGCTGCTTGTGTTGCGAAACAAGCTTTCCTAGGCTCAGAGCAATCCAAACAGGATGCTGGTGCAAAATCCACAAAGCAGGTGGTTGATTTGTTTTGAGCTTCATGAGAAATGCAGAGGTACTGGGGAAATGTGGGCCAAATGCACAATGGGAAAAGACATTTGAAGCACTTAAAGGAAAGTGTTAGTTCAACTGCCTGAGACACTCACATCCAATTGAAGTTCAGGGGCACTTGGATGATTAACACCTGTGTGCTAATCAATGCTAGGGTTTTCACAAGAGCTTGTGTGTCTTAACCCACCTCTGACTCCTCTTCTGACCTGGTTTACACCATTGGTATTTCCCCTTCTTTGCACTAGTGTGAAGTAGAAGAATCCGCAGCTTTTAGGCAGCATCATCTGTTAAACAAATCCCCGAACTCTGCTTGGATTCAACACAACAAAATTAAACTTCTTAGTAAACTACTTTGCACATTTTTATTTTATTTAAAAGAGGTTTAATTAATGGACTAGGACTGGAAGACATTACCAAAAAACCCTTGTGAAAGATGCATTGTAGTCATTTATTGAATGTTTTCCAGGGGGAGCAAGTTCTTTTGGATCAGAGATGCCTCCTGCTTTGTACATTCCCTCCCCTCCCACCCCAAAGTTACAAATCCCCACTATGCAGTACAGGAAACCAAGGGTAAAGAGCACAGTGATAGCACTTGTTTTCCCAGGTCATCAAAAAAGCAATGCAAATTAGCATAGTACTGGTGCTGACAAAGAGACCGGACTCCTTGGGCAGCACGATATGGTTTTGGACTAGCAATCATCTCTCACTGTAGTCTTCATGTACTTGGAAAAGGACATTCAACTCTGTCGGCATACCATGACCTGCAGTGGGTATCACCTCTTTGCCTTGGGACTGCACCGGCAGGAAGCATGCTGTATTTAAGGGGGGCAGGCAGAAGCGAGAAGGAAAAAAGTCAATATTGTTCATTCATTGGCATCTGCCATGTCAGTAACATCCATTGCCTGCAATGGAAGTTCTGCTGGGAGCGATCTCAACCCAGCATGCAAAAAAAACCCAAACCCAAAACAAGACATTATCCCTAGCGTTAAGTGCTATGGGATTTTTAGTATTCTTTCAGCCAAAGGGAAAAATGCCTAGTAATTTTAAGTTGTGTAAAGACACATGATTCAAACCTGTAGAAGTTTGCCGATTACCTTACAATTAAAAGATGATTAACTTCTGACGCTCATTCAGCTGTGTATTAAAGCGGCTGCTGGAAGAAGGGCAAACTCCCCTCCCCCAAGCTATTCCAACAGAGGCCAGGTTTAACCCTTCTGTGAACTGCATCTGTACAGTCCACTTTAATGCCAACACTGATCTAGGAGAGGCATTGGGATTTTCCATTGTAAATGGATTAATGACAGGTACCTTTTTTTAAATTTCGTTTTAAACCCTTACTCTTTGGATGCAATTTCCTAAGTTACTCAGGGTCAAGCAGAGAGCACAGGGGCTGCACAATGACCTATGGATCATGAAATCAGAATGTAAACAGTATGAAAATCCCACGGCCACTCGGACCTGAACAACAAGAGAGAGGCTACAGGACCCAAATGGCTATATCCTAATGTAGCAAAACGCAGTACCTTTCCCCTCACTCTTCACAGGTTTCAAGCAGTTAGACAAACCAATATGGCTGCTTTTTCCCCCCTTAGAGCAGCAACTAATAAAACGGTATCGTTTGGCTTGGAATCCAGGTTTCGAGCTAGAACTGAGCACGAGGATGGGTGTTCTTGCAAAACAGTGTCCCTTAGTCAACATAAAATGACCTGAGAAATGTCCTACCTCCAGACCATTCATTTGGAATTCAGATATATGTACAAAGTCGAAATGGACTGATGACACACACACACACACACACGCGTGGCACACACACACATACCCCCCCCGGCCGTGACAGCCACTGGCTGTGCTCACCTAGGGTGTTCTTTCGCATGCTGCTGCATCCTGGCCACCTTTCCCCCTTCGCGTGGCGGACACGAGCGCAGTCAGATTCTAGTTCTCAACTTAGTTCTTTGCATTGTGTATTAATTGTACCAGTGCAATAACATTGTCAAAAAAAAAAGGAGAAGCTGCCCCAGGGGAGTCCAAGACCCTGGTTCAGATTCAGAAAAAGGGGAGGGTTTAAAATTTTTTTTTTTTTAAAGCGAGGTACACTTTAAGCAGAGCTCTGTGCTGGGGGGACCTCAGCAGAAGGCATGCTCAGCTCAGCCTCTCTCTCCTCGGAGACAGCGTCTTCTTCTTCCAGCTGTTCGCTGCTCTTCACGGCCTCTTGGAGCTGCTGGCGTCGCTGCACCTCTGCTTTAAGGTTCTCCAAGTCCTTTTGGCTAGGGAGGGAGGGAAGCAGAAGGGGGGGGCCTGTATTACAGTCGCTTCAGGAACGTGAGACGAGGAGGCTGAGCATTGTTGGGGAAGCCTCTGGGATTTACCAGCAGCTCTTGAGCCGAGAGCCAGGACTGAGAGTTTCTTGGCTAGTGAAGTCTGGCCGGGCTCAGATCACTGCTCAGCATGGAGGATTGGGGAAGGTTGGGAAGGGATATAAATACCCTGGGCCTTTCCAAGGCTGGATCATTGCATTGGATTTTGTAATTGCCCCACTGGACTAGTCCTGTAGGGCAACAGCTCAAATCCTTCCCAGCCCTGAACCGGCCCATCAGTTTGCTCCCATCCAATTATCTCAACAGTGACTTCTTGTAAACTTCCCTATAGATTTATACCAGACACTTACAGGCCCTGCTACCTCATCAGTGCCAGATTAATAATCCCTGGGGCACAGAGATTTGCAGGGGCAAACTGATTTTTCCCTCCAACAGCCATGCAGTGGGGCACTGGGACGAGACCAGGGAAAAAGCCCGCCGACGCACGTAACACTCTACCTGAGTGGAATGAAGAGAATTCCATTGATAATGTTGAGCTGCTCCAGCACGCTCGCCATACTGGGAGCGGTGAACTAGGGTTAAAAATAAATAAATCCAGTCAGTCATTTGTAAGCCACCCTAACGAGCAGAGACACCTCAGCATTGACTCACTTGATAATACTTCCTTACCTCCTAGGGGGTAAGAAGGATAAATCAGGTGCACCCGGTACATTTGAACTGCACCTAGTGCAACGGGGCCAATCTTAGTTGGTCCCCAGGCACTACTGTAGTAAACCTGATTAACAGTGCAATGATGGAGGCTACAGAAATGCTCATGTAGACAGGAGAGATGGGAGACAGAGCAGGGCAATAGGACGGACTAGCTATATCAATTATGGGACCAATTACATGGGGGCTTTTTAATTTCAGGGAATAAGGAAAGATTAAACTTTATGGTCTCTTGGATTTGAGCCATTCCCTCAGAATTTGACAGGAGGGTGGGAATGGGGGCCGGGGGGGGGGGGGGGGGGGGAGGGGATTAGCCTTGGTATATCTAAGGATTTGCCTTAGTCCCTGGCCTGTGAGCGTCACCTAATTCGAATTGCATCCATAATCTTGCTCAAGATGTTTCATTTTAATCTCTCCAATGCTGTAGCTGAAAAGGAGTGGGAAAGCCACCAGCGATCTGGAAAGCACAGAGCTGTCGACACAAACGCGTTCCTCTCATCCCCAGTGGTTCAGTGCCTCTGCAGAACCAGTGGTGGGAGCAGCCAGGAACCCAGAGTACAGTAGTTACTGCACAGCCAGTCCCAAATAGCACTCGCCGTGTGTGTTTGGGCTTTTCCCAGTCACAGCATGAGAACGTCGCACCCGCAAGGTGCGCGTACAGATAAGAGCAGCTGGGTTTGGAACCAGACTCTTCACACGTTAATTCCTGCAGTGCTGACGGTTGGGCATGGCCCTGCTAGGATATGATATGCCGTCCAGCCTCCTGTCAGGCTAGCTCCGCCAACACAGTTAGGCTGAACGTTTATTTATGTGGTGCTTGCTTTCCATGGATGTCAAAACGCTTTGCAAAGACCAGGGACCATTTTACAGAGGAAACGGAGACACCAAGACGCCTACAGTCAGAGTGACTCAGTGGCAGAGTCAGAACTAAGGCGTTCCAGGCTCCCAGACGCATTTTCAGCGAGTGCCTGATTCTTTTGTATGGACTTTTCCAGCTGGGACTGACCATGTTGCAGAGCAAATCACCCAACCTCCTAAGTTTAGGGGAAATCAGAAGCCAGCAGGTTCCTAGGCCTTTCTTGCAGTTATCTGACCATGAAACCTCCTGAAAAATTCAAAGCCAACAGCATGTGTCACCTCGATGCATGAACTAGTGTTACAAATGAAGGTTTCAAAGAGTCCATTTGAAAAAGGCACCCTGCAGTATCGGGTGCTTTCCGACAAGCCCATTTCTGCAAACCTACAAACCAAGACACCTGAGTTTCTCTTGGGGGCAAAAGAAAGTCTTAACTATGAGGTTATGGGTAAGGAATCCAGAAGAACATTGCTAAGCAGGTGGGGTTTTAAAATCCAAGGTTGCACTTGGTCCCTTCTGTTTTGGAAGATCCCACCTGCCAAAGAAACCCTGTGCAAGTAAAATGGGGAATACCCACTCTACTGGTAATAGCTCCCAAACCAGGAGAAACAAAGTTCACCAATCGCAACTGTTACTGCAGCAAATACCCGGTTTTGTGGCAAATACCCAGACTGCCCTAATGCATGCAAGTTACCTTAAGTGGCATAATGTTCGCATTGGATCCATTCTTGTAGATCTCATTCATTGTGCGTTGAAGAGCTACTGCCTGCTGCGTCAGGTATTTCAAGTGGTCAGAGCTTTCTTTGGTCTTTTCGTGGTGTTCTCCAAGCTGGCCAGAAAGAATAATAAAAAAAAAAAATTGTATCAGAACAAACCCCGAACTCTGCCTGAATCACAGCATCTAAATGGTTATTTGAGACCGTGTAAGATTTCACCTATTGAAACCCACTGGGACTGGATTGTGTCTCACCGTAGAATGAGTGCGGATGACCTGGTATAAAATGCAACCCTGCCTGCAGGCAGCTGCTTATCAAAGCTGTGCGCTTGCATCAAGTAGATGCATGTTCTCGCTCAGGTTTAGAGAGGTTTCCTCCACCAGGCCGAGCATGTTGTCAATGAGAGCGAGCTCAATCAATTGCCTGGCTTCTTTGTCAAACAGGTTTGCCCGAACACGTTGGCAGGTTTGCTGCGTCTCAGTGAGTTCTGCAAGCAAGAGGCTCCCCCCGGCCCAGGACTGGTTTGTGTGTTAGATTTGGAAGGGCGTTCTCGAGAGTGAGAAGTGCACTCTGAATCTTGCCACTGCTTTCTCAGATCTTAGTGTTCTGCAGCAGCGATGAAGCCTGGAGGTGTCTCAGGCAGACTGACGGGAGACCTTGTGGCAATACTAGGAAAGACATAGCTTTCTAAAGGCACGTGGCAAGACAATCACCTCCTAACAGTCTAGGAGGAGTTCTCCACCAGCTGTTCGTATGAACAAGCCTCCCCCACGTTGTAAGATGCAGGACGGTTTCAGCACAGGGGCTTCACACTGGAAAGCCGAATGGGGCAAGTGAAGCAAGCATAGGCCACTGACCTGATTTTTGTAGATTGTGTAGCCTTCCTTTTCATGCTGTAGAGCTGATCGGAATTCTGCTTTACTCTCGTACACTCGGGCTACCAAGTGATGGCTGCAATGGAAAGGAAGAGACGTGGATCTAGCTTTAATGAACGCATGGTCAATCAAGGGAGAAAGAGTTCTTCTCTGCTGCAAAGAGGTGCATGCAATGCTCAGTGCTAAGAACACAAGAACGGCCATACGCATCAGATCAATGGTCCATCTAGCCCAACACTGTGGCCAATGCCACAAAAGGAATTAACAGAACAAGGCAATCATCAAGTGATTGATCCCATCATCCAGTCCCAGCATCTGGCAGTCAGGCTTAAGGACACCTAGAGCATGGGGCTGCATTTCTGACCATCTTGGCTAATATCTATCCACCATGACCATAACTAATTTTTTTTTTTAAAGTTTTCACCTTCCCATCATCCCCTGGCAAGGAGTTCCACAGGTTGACTGAACAAGTACTTCCTTTTGTTTGTTTTAAATCTGCTGCTACCTCACCATCTCAGCTCAAGGGATGACCAGGGTCAAAGGAGGCGGCAGTGTTAGTGGTTACCTTCTCTCTGGTTAACTCTTCAGATTTATTCCATTCTAGGTTAGGAAATTACGCCTAAAACCTAGCAAAAGTAGATCAAAACCTCATCACTCCAGCCAGAGAAGAAAAGTCACCTCAGACTGGACTTGAGATGTTGATTTTTTGGTCACTTTCTGCTGCTTGGCAACAGGAAGCTTGTTTTCTGTTAAATGCCAGTTGTACGTTACGTGCTCAGCACTTCCAGGTAATGCTGAAGGCCATGAGAATATCTAAGTGGTCAGGCTTCTCTCCCAGCCAGGTAATTAGAGTAAGAGGAAGCAACCCAGGGGCCTCCCCTTTCTAAAAGGGCATTTTGTTTTCTTGGAAAGCGAACACGGGAATCTCTTAATTAGCCAGCCCTGAGTCAGAAGCTTACAAGAAAGACACAACTGGCAGCAACAGTGACAGCAAGAGCTACTGATCCAAGTCACCTGGTTGTTCTCCAGTTGGGAGAGTCACCTTGGCTTGATCTCAGCAGCGCGAACATTCTTGGAATGGAAAAAGCTTTCTACATTTGGCTTCATTATTCTAAGGGAGGTTCTGGATCTCAAGGCACATCCTAGTCCCATGGAGGCATGCAGGAAGATGTTCTCTGCAGAATTTGTATCCATCAATTGTTGGAAAACAAATCAGACTCGTGTGGGTGCGTCAGAAGATTTCTCTTCACCCTGACGAAGTGCAGATGGCTGCAGCGTGGGGGTGGCAATTCCGAGTGGGACAATGCCCACTGGCCAGTTTTTCAAGGGAGATGTCTGTAGGATCTGATCCTAAGAGGTGCCGAATGCTCTCAGCACCCAGTGGAGTCACAAAAAAACACTTCATAGGATCAAGTCCTTAACGGTGAAAGACAAACACAAACGATCTCTGTCTCTAAGCTAGTTCAGCAAGAACCAACCACCAGGGGCTTTCCATCATCTCAGTCCCAAAAGTACTGATGATATTTACCCCTCTCCTCCCAGCCTTTACTGTTTGCATTCTTACACAGTAAGCAGGGATCTTACTATGTTTGTGGACAACACCTAGTACCTATTGTGGTAGGTCCTAAATGTAAATAATTCTAGACCCAGGATTCTCAACCTTTCGAAGTAGCTATCCCAGACTCAGACGAATCAAGCATCACTGCCTTCCAACTGAACTGGGCGGTCGAGCTCACATTGCAGCAGTCATAAATGGTTGGGGGAAAAGAACGACATGAAAGAATGGAGGCTTGCACACAGCTGACCAGGGACAGCACTCATAAGCCAGAGTGGGGCCCAATCTCAGATGCGACGAGGGTAGATTTGCAGTCCGACTTTCCTATACAGCGTCACACTCCCCCAAACACAAACTTCAACCTATTTCCCCAGACCGCAGCGCCGTACCTCAGTGCAACCTTCAGAGACTTGGAGCCGTGATACTTGGAGTTGATCGCCAGAGCATTCTCCAGGAATCGGAGGGACAGGTCGTATTCCATAACCCCGTGAAGCACCAAACCAATGTTGTTCTAAGGGCAATCACCATACACAGGTCAGAGAACAAGAGGGAGTTTCAAAAGGTGACTCCTGACTAAGCCTTTCAAGCTAAAGACACAGAGAAATTTGTGGGCCTGTTATTTTTATTAGCTCTTTGTCGCGGGCCCCACAGAGATCGGGGCCCCGTTGCACTAGGCACTGTGCACACACAACTAGAGACAAACTGTGCTCCAAAGAGCTCTGAGCAAGACAGACAGAGGGGGTGAGAATGGAAGTACCCGCATTTTACGTACAGGCAGGTTAGGTGACCTGCCCAAGGTCACACAGGAAGTCTATGGCAGAGCCGGGAACTGACCCCACATCTCCTGAGTCCTAGTCCAGTGCCGTAGCCACAAGACCACCCTTCCTCTCTACAGAACTACTATCTATGCATCAGCAAGCTTGTTCCTTCCCCCATAGTGGGAAAGTAGGAGCAATAACGCACGTTGGAAGGGATGGAGAGACATTTGCCTATTGACGGGATTAAAATAAGCGAACAAGCTTCACCGAGCCTAGACAAGGAGTTTACTCAGAAAGATCACTTACGTCTAAGAGTGCCATTTCTGGGTGGTCTTCTCCAAATACCAACAGCATGAGGTAGCGTGCGCGGTATAGTAAGTTTAATGCTGTGGAGAGTTGGCTGTTGGCAAAGCAATACAAAGCAAGGTGCATCTACAGTATAAGAAAAACATTCAAAGGTTAAAAATGTGGCATCACATCCTCAGTACAAATAAACCAGTCTCCCTCCCACCTGCCCCCCTTTTGTTTGGGGCACTGAGAAAAGCACTGCCTTTAAGAATAAAAATAATTCAGGTTATAACCATTACTCATCTACTAGTCAACTTAAAGAAGCCTGATATGTCGTGTGAGATATAGTGCTGAGATACAGCTGTGTTAATATATATTTTGGCGGAGGTTTAGGTTGGATATTAGGAAAAACTTTTTCACTAGGAGGGTGGTGAAGCACTGGAATGGGTTACCTAGGGAGGTGACGGAATCTCCTTCCTTAGAGCTTTTTAAGGCCTCGCTTGACAAAGCCCTGGGCTGGGATGATTTAGTTGGGAATTGGTCCTGCTTTGAGCAGGGGGTTGGACTAGATGACCTCCTGAGGTCCCTTCCAACCCTGATATTCTATGATTCTATGTCAGTAGCTTCAGAAGGTATTTCAAAGTTGACCAGCATGTATAATATCCCAACCGTTACACAGAATTTTACAAAATTGGGATGGGGGGGTATATATATCTATATATAAAAAATGTGTATATAATATAAATATCTGGCAAACCAGAGCAAAAAAGTGTCACACAGCAAGACAAATATAAATCAGAAAAAACAAGACTTTTGTATTATCTTATGGTTGAGTTATTCATTTACATCATCGTAAGCCTTGGTGACATTTCAGTGTGAGCAACTGCAGGATTGGATTTTCGGAGAGAAGCTTTGAATACAGCCTTCTACAGAATGACAGAGCCACACTGACAACGGGAGGTTAGTGGGGGAGAATCCATTTCAATCTCTCTCTTCCCGTCATTGCTATAAGTGGGGTTTTTTTTTGCATGCATATAAAGTATTAGCTTAAGGGCCTGCTTTTCAGGACTTCACTTTTAACGCTTAGGATTCAGTGCCGCCCTGAATGAACGGGGGGGGGGGGGGGGGCCCTCACTTTTCCACACATCTTGTTCCTAGCAATAAGACACCTAAAGAAAAGAAATGCCCCCAAGAAAGCATGCAGCATGGGAAGAACAGGTTTACCAAGAGACTGCTTTACAAAGTTAAGGAGGCTGCAGCTGTTTTGCAAATGTGGGCATAAACGTAAGTCGCACAGACATCAGGGGCGAATGCTCCATGCACTGTTCTCTCTTTATACTCACGTATTCTTGGATTGTGTTGGGATGCTCAATGCCCAGGACCCTCTCACTCATTAGCACCGCTTTCTGTTGATTACCTAAGGCCTATGAAAGAATAGCAAACAGGAGGATGTAGCAAATTCTGAGGCTTACGTCTCAAGAGATACTTGGGTGGGAACAGAAGAGAGGAAGGGGTCTTCGTTTCCAGCTTCTCTCTCAAGAAACGAAAGACGCTCAGCAACAGTTTCCATTCATTTTTGGACTTCAGCAAGAGAAATGCCTTCCAGCAACTCACTGAGAAGTCTGGGTGAGTTGTGCCAGGGCACAGCTAGGTTTGCCTCTTGGTAACTCTTCTGCCTTGGCAAGTGGGAGACCCAGATTTCATTTCCATTGGGAGTCAAAGGATATGCTATTCTCTGTTCCTGGGGTGCACTCTGATAGCCCAAACCTGAAGGGCTGTTAATCCCAACACTCCTCAGCCCAAATGAGCCAGCAAGCAGGTCATTGCTGGGGAGGAGGACACGTTCTGGGTACTAGATAAGAGAGCCTTCAATAGGAGACAAGGAGAAACCAATGACCTCCAGTGAGGACTACGGGTAAGGTAACAGAATCCAAGTGGGCTTCTCATCAGGATGCCCACCTGTACAGTGGTGAAAGCTACACAGAGTGCTGGCCACATGGCCCTTTGGCTAGCTAGCTAAGATAGCCATAAAGGGAGAAAGGGGAAACCCACTGACGCAAATGATTTTGTTTCCTTAAATAAAATTTAATGCTTCGGTAACTGCTTTTCCAAGAGAGGCTAATGAACCCGTAAATCACTCGTATGCGGTAGGGAAACAGGTGTTCTACCCCTTCCAGAGACAGGAAAACAGACAGGTGTAAGTGGCCAGAGACAAGACTGGAATGAGAACCCAGGAGACCTGGCCCCAGGCCTGTTCTCACATCCACTTCTCAGCTCAACTATCCTGCTCATTCTGCAGTTATCACGGAGTCGTTAATCTGAAGGCACAAAGGGCAGACGGGAGGGGGAGAAAACAGTTACCGCTGACCAACCAGGACATTTCTTAGGGAAGCGGCAGAGGGGTTGAGTGTACCTCTGAGTAGTCTCCCATGATATAGTTGAGGCGAGCCAGCAGCCGAAGGCAGGCACAGATTTCCACGTGCATAGCACCGTACACATTGTTAAACAAGTTTAAGGCTTCATTGATGAGCTCACAGCCCTCCTTCAAGAAACCTACAAAAACCCATAGGAAATGTTAGAACATAAGAATGGCCAAACTGGGTCAGACCAAAGGTCCATCCAGCCCAGTATCCTGTCTACCGACAGTGGCCAATGCCAGGTGTCCCAGAGGGAGTGAACCTAACAGGCAATGATCAAGTGATCTCTCTCCTGCCATCCATCACCACCCTCTGACAAACAGAGGCTAGGGACACCATTCCTTACCCATCCTGGCTAATAGCCATTAATGGACTTAACCTCCATGAATTTATCCAGTTCTCTTTTAAACCCTGTTATAGGCCTAGCCTTCACAACCTCCTCAGGCAAGGAGTTCCACAGGTTGACTGTGCGCCGTGTGAAGAAGAACTTCCTTTTATTTGTTTTAAACCTGCTGCCCATTCATTTCATTTGGTGGCCCTTAGTTCTTATAGTATGGGAACAAGTAAATAACTTTTCCTTATTCACTTTCTCCACACCACTATAATATAATATAAGGCACACAATACCTTGCTGGACCTTTGCTTGCCCGCTCTGGAAGAAGTGGAAAGCATCCGAAGCTTTGGGGTTTACGTGCTTCACGACTGGGAAGATGTTGAGAATATCCTCCTCTGTGAAGGTGGGTTTGTGCCGGTTATCAAAGTTATACTCTTTCAACAGGATCTGAAGGAACCAAAAAAACAAAGCTGACATCTTTCAGCTACTTTCCCCCTCCCAAAGCCCTTCATGGACATCTGGGGCAAATGTAACCCTCAGTGGCGCTTGTGTGACCCCACTGAAGTCCAAAAGGGGCTACCTGGATGTAATTGAGGACAGAATCAGGCCTCCCAGGACGCTGTGCAACCAGTTGCGCAGCAGGCAAATGTCCCCATTTCCCAGACGGGCAACACTGAGGCCCAGAGATGTGAAGGAGTTTGCCCACAGTCACATAGCACATTGGTGGAAGAGCTAGGAATAGAATTCAGCCGCTCTCAGCCCTAACAACAAAATCACACCCCTTTCCATATTGCAGAATCTAGAGGGGAGTCAAATTCCTCCAGTTCCAAACAAGACAGGCCAGCAGCTTTAGTTGCCAGGTCAGAGACAGACAGACAGACAGACGGGAGAATCAGGGGAAGCGTTAATGCACACACTGCTAGCTGCCCTTTGGATTTTGTTTTTACATTGGTTTATGTATGAAGATGTGGGGACAGTGTCTTGAAAGAGGGCCATGGTGGAGGTCTGTCATGGAAGGCTGACTCATTGTATGCCTATATTAAACCCCTACAGCAAACCGACCCCAGTTTCATTGTAGGAGCATGCTGGAGGTGCTGAGCTCTGGGTTGTGCCAGCACTTGCATTATGAACCCTGATGTGCAGAGATTTATAGCCTACGATAAGGTGCCATCTGAGCTGAATCTTGGCACAAAAAAAATCTACAAACGGGAGCCATTTGTTTTCAGTAAAGAGGACAGCATCGTCCTGCTTTGTAAGGCAGAAGATAAGCCTATTCCCCCTAAGAGCGGTGGTTTCACTTTGTATTGTGCAGGGCCATTTGGCCCGCACCAGAGACAGGACTAGACAAAGGACTTAGACTGGAGCAGACCAATCTTCTTATATATAGCATGTTTACCCTTAATGCAACTACACAAAATCCCTTTGCGGGGCTAGAACTGGCATTTCAGCACTAAATCTGTGGGAGGAATGAAGGGCCAGGGGTGGGAATCATCTTTTGAAAGACCTTGTGGTCTGAATCAACATATGCCCCCTCTTAGTGAATTTCCCCATTGGAGAAAGTGATGAAGGAAAGCCGGAGTACTTGGCTCTCACCTGGATTCCAGTTTTGAGGGAGATCTCACGAAGGAGGGTGATTTTCTGGAGGTTACACACCTCCGCTGCTTGGTCAACATTCTCACTGCAAAAAAACGAGGCGAGAGCTTGGGGTAAGTTTATACTCAAAAGTGTCCACCTAGGGCATGCCTGAAGCCCTCCTCCCGGTATAGTTAGGCACTAATCCACAAAGAAGGTGCAACCAAACTACGTCAGCAAGCAAGGAGCTTTCCTGGCCCAGAATGCTGGGTGTACACCAATGCTCCTTACTTCAGTCCTACGTGCATCTTTTCCCCTCCCCCGCCTTATGCGTTAGCGATAGGGCTGCTTGATTCAATCTTTTCCTTATTTGTACTAAAATCTTAAGTTTCTCTGATGCCAGAGAGAAGTCATAATTAGATGGTTGAATTCATGGTTAAATCTTGTGTGCGGAGTGTTTTGTTTTGGGAAAAAAAAGCTTTTATTCATTCGTAATATCCGTTAAGTGTTTTACTCCTCTTACATCACTGGCAACCTCTTCATTTCAGAGTCTGGCTGAGATTTGTCCTTGTTTTAGGAACATCCACAGATTTCACGCTCGCCTGATTCATGGCCATGAAATCTCTACTCCCCTCTCTGCCTGTCTCGGGCTGGATTCTTGTCCCCACTTCTAGCCTTCACACTATCGCCTCTGCAGCTTGTGCCGTCTGAATCAACCTTCTGGGATATCTCTGCTGCATGAATTTGATCTCATTTAAAATTTCACCAGTAATCCTAATTCAACCCTCCCCCGCCCCACCACCACATCTGCCTCGGTTTCTCTCCATCTGCTACTTAAGCCTTTTTAAAGTGTGCTTCCAATGCTTAAGGGATTTTATAAACAATACCGGCACCCTTCGCAATAAAGCTACTGATGAAAAAGGAAGGGAAAGTGACGATAATTCATTCTATTTACCATTCAAGATGAAAATCAAAGTAGTTCTTTGCCTCAGAACAAATATTCTTCCAAAGCTCCTGAGGGGTCATGCTGGCCCAGGCAGTGTTATCAGCATTTCCAAGGTTCCTGTTTTTCCTTTTCTTATTCTTCTTCTTAGAGACCAGCTCATCAGCAGGGAGATGGGCAACTGGATTCAGGAAGGAGCTTAGGAAGCAATTGAGGAAGTGACTGATGGCTGCCGATAAGCCAGACAACTCCACGCCCTGTAGCAAAATACTGTAAGTCAATTGCGGAACCTTTTCTGCATTACACATGCATCAGTCTGACCCAACTCTAATGGAAATCCAGTCCCATCTGTACGGAAAATATCATCGTGGTGCCCGACAGAGACAGAGGGAAGGTCTGCCAGGATGGCGGGTCTCAGAGCAACAGAACCAACATGCATGAAGTGCCGCACAAAAAGTCATGCACAGTTTCTATAAAACTCCAAAAGGGGCGGGGCTGGGGGGAATGAACAATTACTGGGGATCTGGAGATTCTAATGTGGAATTCTTGTAACAGATTTCGTTGCTTCTGGAACAATGCATTGCTCCATGTCCTAGAGTTCATGTAATAAACAAGCATCTTTGGAGGTCAAAAGCACTACTGTTTGCTTAAGCAGAGTAAGTGTTTTACAGGCAAGACAAGCTGTGATTTCACTCTTAAAAGCCTTTAGTGTAATCAGTGAAATTCTGGGGAAGAAAAGCATGAATGATAATCCTCTGGGAGTGCTTCCTTCAAGTGGGAACTTGTTTTCTCTTGGATCCAGGTCTCTACCTATATTAGGCCTAATGAGATTTTACTTCCAGTTGCTAGGCAACATCCATGAACTAGCTAATGAGAAAACAGATTTAAACAGCTTCTATTTCTGAAAAACCATTAACGAGAACCTCACATGGCAAGAGTTTAGACAGCCGCTCGTACCTGAAGGTATGTCTTGAAGATGTGTTTGGCCGATCGAGTGATCAATTCGCTGATTCCAATTTTCTACTCGAAGGAATAAAGAGCAGGGACTAAGAAAATTAGTCAATAGAGGGAAAACACAAACACACCACACACACACTTTGCTTTTAGATGTATTTTGATCCATATTGACAAAGGGCCCAATTCTGCAATCGTTACTACTGCGGAGTTGTACCCTACTCTACAAATTACAGTGTAAATTTTTGGAGGCAGGGAATGCTTTGTTCAGAAAGGGAGGGTAGCATGCAGGGCAGGCCCCAATCCCTGGTGGGGGCTTCTAGGAACTATTCCATTCCAATGGGACATTCCTGGAGCAATGTACTCACTACTCAATGTGAACCAGGGTGGCAGAATCAGGCCCCAGCGTAACCTCCTGACCAATCACAAGTAACATCCTTTCCATTCAATCCAGGGTCCCTGTGGGTCACTACATGGCCCAAAAAACGCAGGTTGTCTCGGACCGATCGGCAATGCCTTTTACCCCAAAGTGCTTTACGGACCCTCAAGGCACCTATCCTCCCTAACCAGAATTAAAACAGAAATATGGGATTAAAACCTTCAGCCCCTGCAATCAAAGGCTTTTTTGCCTAGTTTCAAAGCCTGGTTGTTTATTTGTACATGGAGAACGCCATTAGCCGAGTTGGAACGTGGCCAGGCCCCCACTATCCCAGCGGCAGCCAAAGTGGCAATCGGAAACGGAACCCGCCGCTTACGTAGATGTGATCCAGCTGTGGGCGGGCGGGGGTCTTGGCGATGAAGTCGACGACTTTGCCTAGGTAGCGCATGTTGATGCCCCTCTGGTGCATGGCCTCTGCTAACGTGGTGCCGTCCATCGGGAGCACGGTGTGGTCAAGGCAGTCTTTCACCTGCAGAGCACATGGAGCTTAGGGAAAAGGAGCCACCGGCCAGAAATGGGGCACTTTGAGCCAGGTGTTCAAACGTGCCCAGCACCCGCTAGCTCTCGTGGTCCTCAGTGGGCGCTGCGCCCCTCTGAAAAGCTGGTCCTCTCTCAGACTGGGCTCTATGTTTCAGATCTTTTTGGGGCGGGGGGCGTAGCGCATAGGGCCCCGATTCTTGACTGGGGCTCCTAGGAACATTTGCCCCAAACAGGATTCTCAGGAGCTTTACACATCTGATAAGCATCCTCCCTGCCTCTGCCTGAAATCCAGGCACAGACCATGCATGCCCATGGCTGGAGCAGCACAGCTGTATCAGGGAATGCTATGCAAATCCACCTGGTCTGGAGCCGTTTACCCAACCTCCTGCAAGTGTGAACCTACCAACTAAGGAACAGGGAGAAACAAGAGAGTTCTTTGCATCAGTAGTCAGGAGGAGAGACCACCACATTTCCCATCCTCTCTACAAATCACAAGGGACTGGACCAAAAAAAAACATGAGGTAGGGTTGGGCTGGGGAGAGGGGCGGGAAGATACTGGTTTCTTGTGCTGGCAAATGGAAGTCGTGAAGTACAATGCAAATGTAAATGCATCCCCTTGAGTTCTAAATACATTTATGCAAGTTACCTTCACATATTGAGAATGGGTGGGAGGTGGGTACACAGCAGCTCTATACATGTCTGTCACCTAGTTTGCCTGCCCCCGCGTGCATGTGCGTACATACACACACACACACACACACACAGTTGTGTAGTATTTCTGATCCCTAGTTATGCTGCTCATTGTAAACTAAGTATTCAACAAAGAAAAAAAAATTGAGCTTGTGCCCTTTTTTATTATTTTACTCTGGTATAAGGGGGAAGGGTTGATTTTTGTCAGGGTTTTTTAAGATTAGAGTTTTGGGTGTTGAGAGTTATGACGAATACTGAATCAGTGAAATGGTGACATCAGAAGCGTGGGAAAGCCAAGCAATTGATACAGGAAGATTTTCATTCATTGTTTATTTCTCTCTTAGTCAACTCCAGTGACTAAAGAGCACTTGGGAGAGAAGAGAGCTTCGTAGGTTCACTAGTTCTACCCTTCAATTAGAGCACATGATTGCACACCGCACACAAGTATCTGCCCCCCAAAATGCCTTCAGGAAAACAGGAAACAGCAGACTTGTCATGTCAGATATTTCTTACATTAAAAATCAGAAAGCGCTCTTAAAAAATAACCCCCTCCACAGGCCTTTCAGTTCTAGCAAAAAGAAAAAGGGCACAAATCCCGTTTGTTGTTGTGGGGTGGTTGTTTTTTTAAGTCACCATCAATCCATGCAGGGTCAGTGTGAGGGTGAGCAGGCAGAGCACATTTCCACTGTTGCATTTTGCGATTACAGTGTATTTTGTAGGGCATCTTAGCATTGTATTTACATAGCTTTCTCTCCACCACATTGAGTTCATACTCAGAAGTTCCTGTCTGCAGACATGACGTGGTCAGTGTTTAACCCGCGCCAGGGAAGCAATCCCCTGCACTGGCTGGAAGAGTGATTGGGGTGATCCAATAGGTCTGTTTCATTTGCAATTTCCATGATACTATAACTGAAGAAAGATTATTTTACAGCTTCAGAAAATGGTAGTAGGGTGAAGTTTATGATGGGAGGAATTTAAGCTACACATAAGGAACATATTTGACAGCAAGGGCAACTGATGGACTTCCAAAGGGAATTTACTCACCAGCAGATTCAAAACTGGGGTAGATTATACAGTAATATATCCAGGATGCCCAGGGTCAGACTGAGGGACTTGGGGGCTTTTGTCAGCCATATGGCATTTATTGGCTCCATCTCTTACTAAAGATTTATAAATACCGTCGATCGAGTTCTTTGTTCTGTGGCACATTTTTCCTTCTAAACTAGGGGCTGTGAAAGAGAAAACCCCTTTTCAGAGAGGTTTACATTGTTCTTTGTACTTCACAACTTCCATTTGCCAGCACTAGCATCCAAACATTGTTTAAGATGAGAAATAACTGCACAGCTGCGTTGACTGGCCAGATCGGAGGCAAGATTTGATGGAGGACATCAGCGCAACCCCCCCAGTGCCTTACCAAGCCTGGGATTTGGCATGACAGTAAGAAAGCAGCGGCATCCTTTAATAACTGCTTCTGATCCTGCATTTCCTCTTTGCTGGACTCAGGGAAACGAACACCTAGGAGAGAAATTGAAGAGCTGAGAAACGGAAGGACAGAAAAAAAACCCTGAATTCTTAAAATATACATACAATAGCAGGTGGCAACAAACAGAAGTGCTTTGCCCTTTCCTGTTCTAAAGATGCTCTTTAAGACCTATCAGTTCTGCAGAGCAATGCCAGCTGGAATAACCATGATCCATGCTGCGTTTGTTACAGGCTGCTTTGCTCCGTTCTGTACCCGCTCATTCTCGTCTTTGTCTGGCACATTCCGAAGAGCCATGCACACTTACAGGGCTAAAATGAAGAGTCGGTGAAATGAGAGAGGGTATGTTTTGTCAGAAGGATCAACAAATTCTGCAAGCACTAGAAGCTCTTTAAGCCCTTCCATTAGATGGACTCAGGTTAAAATAACCTCCTTTAAGCTGCCATCCCATACAGAGTCAGCCGCAGCCCTGTCTTCACCATCAGCACTAAAAAGGTGCTTGTGGATTTCAGCTGAACACGGCTTCTACCGCATTTATATCCAGGCCAAGATACAGAGTCAAATCCTGCTGCTTTCGACCGTGCACGTGCAGCTCCTGTATCAGGCCATGGGGTTAGGACACTCACCCCCAAAGAAATAATACAGCATCGAGGAAGCGTTTCCAGCATCTCATTTAGTCACCAACAGACATACCCGAGGATCCTGACTCGTATGGACGAGCTGTGATCAGCTTACAGCAGGTCAGGCGGGTTTGGTTTGTGATCTGCTAGAGCAGAGGCTCTCAAACTTCACTGCACCGCGACCCTCTTCTGACAACAAAAATTACTACGCGACCCCAGGAGCCTGCCTGAGCAGGTCATTAAAATGGGGTCGTGACCCACTTTGGGGTCCTGACTCACAGTTTGAGAACTGCTCCTTCCTGCACTGGGGAGAATCAAACAGCCGCCATGTGACAGCCACAGCAATTGTTTACGTGGACAATATCAAGATCGTGTTTAATGTGTTTCTCTGCCTCCACGGATGTGATCTAGCAGCTGGGATGATGGAGAGCCAACTCCATGTGCCAGGCCAGCATTCTTCAGACCACCACCAAGTGTCTGTGGACTACTGGGGGGAGGCAGCCTACATGTGGTAGCTCGAAGCATTACAAACAATTACATTGCATCTTTCTGCCCCAGGCCCTGTGCCTATTAGCAAGAGCAGAAAGGGAGTCCACACTCTACTCCGAACAGTTTCAAGGCCATCCCTCTGAGCCCCTACCTGGTGAGAAGATATCTGGGTTAAACCGAATGTCAAAGGACGTGTCGCTGATGGAGCCCACGGCTTTGCAGGCATTTTGAATCACCTCTCTGCTTTTGGGATCCACTGGGTAAGGAAGGAGACAAAGAGACTTGGTAAAGAGTTAGAAAAAAGTAATGCAGATTCTAAAGACAGCCCACAGCGGACATTAAAGTAAGAGGCAAGTTTTATTATGGAGGAGTGATGTTGCTGCATTGCTCTGCAAAAGGCCATTGTAAAGCATTTGGCAGGGTAATACTGTTTGGGGTATAGATACAGACCACAAAACTCAGACAGGGGCATAGAATTCTCCGTTCGATCTTGTAGTTAGTGGTGACACTCGGAGTACCTTTCCCAGACCTGAAGAAATGCTCTGTCTAGCTCGAAAGCCTGGCTTTCTCACCAACAGAAGTTGGTCCAACAAAAGATATTGGCTCCCCGACCTTGTCTCTCTTGTATTTTCAGTGGCAGGGAAAGCGCATGAGGCAGCCTGGTCTAGTGGACTGAACAGGGCACAGACCAGAGATTCCCACATTCTGATTCAGGGTTGCTAATCCCTGCCCAGGTGTACCATGAGGGTTAATTTGCTAGTGCTTGAACAGTGCCAGGTAAATACTCAAGTGCTAGTACTGGGGAAGGCACGGCGTTCCGGTCGGAGCGATGGCACGCGTTCATTTATTGAGACCCACCAACTTGGAGCCGTTCTGATTCGGCACCCAATCCAAAAGCTACCAGGAAAAGCATGGCCCTTTTTTGGTGCCTGGGGAGTGGGTACCTGTTCCGTCATCAGATGCAATGGTCTCTGCCAGGTCTTTAACCTGATCTAATCCAGTCACGTTCTCCTCTATTTTACCATCATCGGATTCCGATTTCTCGCTTCCCCCTGTTCCATTCTCTGTGGAGACCCCATTTTCCAGCAAGCCCGAGTTCTCCTGCTTGTTGGCCTTCTGCTGCATCAGCTGCAGAGCAGCCAGTTTCATGAACAAGAGATATCTACAGGACAGGAAAGGAGAAATCCAACAGAACGCAGCATTCAGCAACATAATCCCGATGAGCCAGACAACCAGACTAGAGGATAATCCACATGGCTTGTTCTTTCTCTGATAGACATAAGATCACAGGGGCTAAAGATGGACCATCTGAACCCTGCCTGGACATGTCCTAGTCCTCAGACAGCCGAGCAGTACGACACTTGACCACAGACAGGACATTGGTCCACTGGTCAGGCGCAGTCACGACTGGTGTCCGTGCTGCTGCACTGTTCATTAGCCATCATGCTGGGAAATTAACTCCCCGCAGTCGGTACATTGCTTTCTGCCACTAGCCACAGGATACAGCCTAGGGGACTCTCTTTATCTCCAACGTCCGATCTCAGAAGGTCCAGGAGCACAGGGCTGCTATAAGAACAGCAGCAGCACTTACCTAAGACCTTAACAGATGGGGTTTTACCTACTTTATATGGGTCAATGAGTGGCAGAACCCTGCAATCAGGCCACCCCTCATGCTGTTGGCCTGGCAGGGCTGACACCGTGCAGTTAAGGATGGGGCAGCACTCCAGGGAACACCTCGCTGCAGCAGGAAGTGGGGCTGGTGATTCAGCAGGTAGTGTTTCTCCTGGAGTCAGCACCGAAGCAGTGTCTCAGCCCAGCAAGAGGGCCAGGGCCGCACTGTTAGAGACGGCGAGGGGAATCTAGACCCTGACCATGTGCGGTAACTGAATATCCCACAGGCGGCCATGCAGAAGTAGGAGAGTTAACCTCAGCTCAGGTAGTTCCCAGCCTCTTGTAGTTGCCACAGGACATGGTGTTTTTGTTCAGTCTCTCACGTAAACACCATGCAGCATCATGCAGTTGCTACAGTCCGCCCTAGAGGGCAGTTGCCGTGATCCCTGTATGTACATAATCCTTTCTTGCCTCCACGGGGCTCAGGGAGAGTCTAAAGTGCTTGGAGATCCTTAGAAGGCTAGCGCTACAGGAGTGGTACTACTCTTATTACCCAGACCCTGAATGTGCAGGGTATCTTTGGGGAAAGGAGAAAGAACTGGAGATTAAAACCAAGACATCCTTCCCTGGTTCTCCCATAAGCCTTTCAGAAGCCCCCCTGTTTGAATCTCTCACTAAGAAAGTTTTCATAACAGCACCTATTAGGGGTGGGGGATGAGGGGAAAAATATTAGCTGCATGCAAATGGAAGTGTTGCTAAGACGTAGCCACCTGCAGCGTCTCTAGAACGATGCCGCATGCATTCCAGCCTGTGCTGAGGTCACCCAGCAGGGATGGGTGGGGTGGGGGAGAAACTCTGCTCGGCTCACCTGTGCTCTACAAAGGCGTCCACCAGCTCCTGCCTGAGACAGCAAAGCTTGTGCTTGTGCTGCTTGGGAAATCCCATTTTCTTACATTCTTCCGGCATCTCCTCCCCTTCGACGGGCAAAAAGTTCAGGTCGGGGGGGAAGGTGCGGAGCAGGTCAAGGATATAGTGGCGTCCATCGTTGCCAATGATGCCTTTGCACTCCACGGAGGAGCACAGCTCTACCTCCTCGTTCTTGTCATTCAGAACTTTGTGCTTCTGGATCTTGAGGGGCCGACTGGTCTTCTCCAGCAGCTCCAGGTACTTGGGGTGAGAGACGACCGTCTTGCCGAAGTCTATCGACCCGTAGATGACGCTCTGCTCCTGCTCTCGTTCCAAGATCCCTGGAATGATGGACTGTGCCGTGACCCGGTAACCCCGGTAATCCACCACCACGGTCCCCAACGTGTACAGCCCCTCAACGTCCACCGCGTTATAGGTCCGCACCCCGTTGAGGTCGTTGGTGGGCGCCACGTAGGCGGCGACGTCCCCCCCGAAGTCCTTGTAGTGGTCGCGGACGTCGAAGCCCAGGCTGAAGAAAATGTTGTTCCAGATGAACATCTGCATCTTGGTCTCCTCGCTGGGATTGATGGCCATAACGTTGCCGTCGATGACGGCCATGGCTCCTCTGGTAGCGGCCGCCGTGAAGTCGCTGTGGACCTGTGCGTTGGGAGGGGAAGGGAAGCGTGAAGGCAGGAGAGAGCTGCCCACTGACAACGTACGCCCAGCACTTGCCCTCTATTCTGCCTGAAATCCCCTCAGCCGCCACCTCACGAGGGCCAACGGTCGGGATAGCGGTTTTCACCCTCACGAGTCTGGCTGATACGTAGATACTGAATACCTTATGGACTGGCCCCAGTTTCTTCAGCTTGGCCACTTGGGGTGCTACTGTGGGAAGGTACCTGACCGATGGGAGCTAATCCCTGACCCGCCCCATTTGCTGAATGTCCCTCCCCCCCCCCCCGTCAAAGCAAGGCTGCGTGGCACAAAACAGCAGCACCGGGCTGGGAGGAGACTCTGTCATTGCTGGCAACACGAGCAGAGCAGGGAGATGAAGACAAAGCTCCTGGCCTGCATCTTAGAAGCCTGAGGCAAAGCATCTGAGCTTATAAAGATTAAACCACAAAGCTCGAGCGAAGCTCTCAGTCAACCCAGGGTGGGTCTCTAATTGGACTGGGAATGGATTACCTACAATTTGTATCTAATCCCCCCGCCCCAGGATTACCTTGAAAATGGCTCGTTCTCTCAGCAGCCTCTCTGGCAGATTCTTGCGGGGTAGCTCTCGTGTGGTTTGCAACTCCTCATTCCAGTCTCTGGTCTGAAAGGGGCAAGTCTCAAATGAAACAGGGCCGGGGGGGAGGTCGGTATTTGTAGTCTCTGAGCTAGTTTGCAGGAGTCTATCCCCCACTCCAGATCAGAAAGACCAATGAAGTCAGAGTTGCATAGCATTTAAGAAGAAATTTCTCATCAGCAGCCCGCTCACAGCTGAAGTTCATTTAAACAACAAGCTTAAATAGATAGATCTTGCATTGTCCCAGTTACCAAGTGCAGCTTAGCTGGAATATCAACAAAGGGTTTGATGTGATGCGATGCTGAATTAATTAGCCAGCGTACTGAGATTTAATTACATTACAAATGGGCAGAGAACCAATATTTTGCAACCCCAAGGAACTTTCAACATTCTTAGGGCCAGAGCCATCAAGCTCTGCGGATCTAACCCCTAAGGGCTGTTTCAAGCGAAGCGCTCAGAGCTGTTTTTTGAAGGAGAACTAGCCCGTCATTTAGGTCCTGATCCTGCAAGGAGTTCTGCCAAAGCTTAATGTTGTGCCCTCGCTGTAGTTTCGCTGACTTCAGTGGGATTACTCACAGTGAGTGAAGTTGAACATGAGTCTTTGCAGGATCAGGGCCTAAACCTTTATATATATAAAAAAAAAAACAACCACCCCCCACACATGCTGCAAAAGATACTTCTCCAGAGAGGTCCATGTGCAGAGCAATGTTATGATCTGAGCTGCAAGATAATTCTACCAGGTGGAAGGACAGGAGGCAAATTTAGTGGTTGGAGAAGGCAGCTAGATTGTCAGGATCCTGGCTCTGAGAGACACCTTGCACAGGACACTTGCTGCTTTGTGCCTCCACCTGTAAGATGAGGATATTGCTTCCCATGGATGCCGGGAGGTTGTTATCCCTTGGTAAGCAATTTTCAGTTCTCTTTATGAAAGGCACTAAGAGCATCATCACCAGCATCAACAGTAATACAGCATGCAGCTCGATATACCTGTCCAGGTATGTGCTCTTCATAGCCCAGCCTTGAAGTATAAGCATCTTCCGCCCTCACACAGTCCATGGCGTGCTCTGCCTGCGGTGCCGTCCAACTGTATACCTGGAAGGGGGTGGCTATCCTTTCAAAGGGATGCCTCTGAACCCTAGGCAGGAGTTCACAGCTATCAGATTATTTCCACTGAAGGGGACTTTAGATTTGGAGAACACAACAAGAATTCTCCTCCTCCCCAACAAAAGCTCATCAACAAGAACCAACATCAGCCCTATCAAGGGAACACAGCCAGCTCAACAAGTGTCATCTGATCTAGACCCACGCTCAGAACTGGCTTAATGCTCAACAGCAACGTGGAGAATAAACTGGGCTTGGTACCTTTTATCCAGTCTTGTTCTTGGAACCAAGCTAGCTTTGTATGGAGAAAGCTCTCCCCACCCCAATCTTACAGCTGTGTTAATTCACTCTAGCTCTCTATGTTGGAGCTAGGATCATGCCTGTGCTAAGCCCTGGCCCACATGGATTGTTGTTATAAAAAAATACAGCATATCTGCCAGTGAAGCGAAAAAGCAAGCTTCACCTAATGGCCTTTTGTGTAGCTTCTCTGCTCTCAGCAGGTGTCAGAATCCCATCTGTACTCATTTCTGGCTCAACAGGCAACAGACTAATCATTTTTTAAATGGCCCCATAGTCACAGTGGTGGGTTTCAGGCCAGGGCTAATTTCTAGCTTTCGTATAGTGTCACTTTCATCTCCCTAATGAGACCAGATGCAGGATTTTTGAAAGCCATAGAACGTGCGTGTCAATTTATATCCTGCAGAGCCCAGGCAGTTCATTAAGTGGACTCTCCAAAGAATGACAGGTTTTGTTTGGGAGCAGAGTAAGTGACTCCCTGTCGCAAGTACAAAGTTATAAAACAATTAGCACATGTAATAATAAAAAATAAAAGTTACACAGAATTACAAGAAATTCACACGCATGCGTGTTTGCAGGTTTGTAACGAACAGGAGAGTAGTTATTTTAAACAAAATCACTGTGTGTTACTTTTCCGCATATTATACTGGTCTTAGTCTTATTTCTTTATGCCCAGGCAAGAATGCCCACTGATAAGAGCTCTCAAGGACTGTTACAGAGCTGAGTAATGCTTTACATTAATTCTTTGGTGCCTGGCTAGGCACACCAATCACAAAAGATATCTGCTCCGTAGATTCTTGAGGGCATTTGTTCCTCCGGTCCCATCTTTACTGGAGGTTAAAGCCCCAAGAAAAAAAGGTGTCCCTTTCCAACGTATTCCCGGGAACCCAACCTTGTACACAGGCATAGACATTAGATTTCTGATCAGTGCAGTGACAATGCAGGCCTCGTGCTAATATGTTTACATGCTCTCAGGGAAGGTGGTCTAATGGTTCCTGGAAAAACTACCAAGGGGATTAGGTGTCAGGACTCCTGGGTTCCATGCACAGCTCTGTCACTGACTTGCTGAGTAACCCTGGGCAAATCACTTCAGCTCTGCACCTTAGCTTCCCCATCTGAAATGAGGATTTCACCACCTACCTCACAGAGATACCATTTGTAATGATTTGTAAAAAGCTTGGGGATCCTTACTACAAAAATGCAAAGTTTCATCTAACTTCCAGTAAGCATCCCCCAGCTCTGCCTGAAGAAGAGAGTGTTACAGTCAACACCTGGCTTTATGAGACAGACAGCACCATGCAATCCCCCGGACAGCAAGCCAAATATCTGAACCTCACACCAAGCCATTTGACCAATCAGAAAAGCCAAGGCAGGTCAACATGGAAACGTTGCCGCTACCGTTTCTTCTGCAGAGCTGAGAAATTTCTTTTGAAGGTCGGGCTGATCTGGTTAAGAAGTTCCACCAGGGAATGACTGAGAAAACTCGGATTGGCAGGTTTAGGATTAAAGTTATATGCTGTCGACCTGCAAAAAGAAAGAAGCTCTTGTTATGGCAGAAATAAAAATACCACTCTTGTCAAGATAAGGCGGCAGCATTTTGGCAGCTTTTAATTTACACACCGTATGAAATGGCTCAAGATTTAAAAAAAGATTTGCAAAATAGAGACCTTTGTGACATGTTCTCTACCAGTCAGATAGGCTGTAATAGGCTCCTTTGAGGGTCATCTACTCCCTCCACTTAAACCACAATCCGCATCCTCGAGCCTGCATCCTGACAGATGGGGCAGCAAATGTGCCTAGAATCAGTCTAGCCACCACCAGAGTTATGTTTTCCCTTCCTAGCTTGAAAGGTGGATTTCACAGAGCAGGGCTTCTTCACGGTTTTGATCACATGGACCACCTCTTAATAGACCTCTCCCTTCTCAATCGGGAAGACCCACCTCCCACATCCACTCCTGGTCAAACAGCAGTTGCTTTTTTTAAATAGCTCTTTCACAGAATATTCGGATAAGAAATGGAATGTTAGATTTGAGAAGGTGGAGTCACCAGGACCACACGAACCAGATCTCGCCACAGTTCACCAGCTATTGGTCTGCAGGCCACATTTTGGGAAACTCTTATAAGGAGTAGTTCATTCTGACTGTGGGCAATGACGCCTGCATTCGAATGGCCTAAAATCAGACACTTTACTCACGGGAGTTAAGTTATGCACATGCTTAAACCTTTACTTTCCTAGTCCCGACCCTGCAGATTTTAACAAGGGCTACAGACCACCCATAAAAGCTTCTTTTCAATTATTTCTTCTGTGAGCTGGCTTTGCATTGGTCTCAGTGGCTCACTCTCCCTCTGAAGGAGAACAGGACACAGACACCCTCAACTTGTACGTTCTCTTCCTTAGTGAAGGGGGTTTGGTTCTAGTTTTGACTACTGGTTCCTCCATGAATTAGGACCTTACAATCTTCTAGCCCATCAGTTACATTTGCCAAGGAGATTAGCTAGCCTTGCAAAATTCTACTCACCTACAGCAAGCACAACACAATCCATTTATTTATTATTTGCATTAATGTAGCACCTAGAAGCTCTAGTCACGGACCTCATTATTGATCATCTACAGTCATGGTAAAGGGTGGGCAAGTAGAATATATGCCTGGGCTGGTCAACTGCCAGATTTTGCAAGGTTGGGGTAGACATATGCTTCAAGGCATAAGATGATCACCACAGGGGTCAGGAAGGAATTGCTTCCCATTTCAAACAGCGCCGCACAATTCACTTGGAGCGTAACGGAAAGTGTTACCTACTTCTAAAGCATCAGGCACTTATCTACTGCTGAGGAAGGATACCAGACTTGGCCAAATAGCTCAATCCAGAATGGCAACACCTAGGATCTTGCATAAAGGCAGGGTTATAATAGGCTCCTCACTACCGAGACAAGGACACACTTCGTGTTAAGCCAGTTAAGGCAAACAAGAGGACGAGAGTTATATTTACTCACTGATTCAGGTAAAATCCTCTGGTGGACGCAGTGATACTAACATGTCGATCCTCCACAGTGATGATGTACAGATACATGAGGTCTCCGTGCATTTTCCGGTTGCCAGGTGGGGGGTTCCAGCCGCTCATGGTCAAGACTTTTAGGCACTGCAAAGGCTGTGAAGGACACAACACGAGCGCTTCCATTAGTCCAGATCCCCCGTTTCACAACACACTTCACATGGCTAGAAAGCCCACACTTTCATGTGCAAGCTCTCTCTCTCTCTCACACACACACACCCACCCCGCTGCACCCCCATCAGTCCCAGGAACGCTGCCTGCCAAGTTAGTGGTCCTGAAAGTACACGCCCACTAAGCACTTTGCAAGTCTTGCCCATGGGATATTTCACAGCTCACACCCAAGCATTAGAGCGTCGTTCTTTATCCATAGTTGAAGAGCAGATCCTCCATGGCTTTAGGCAGTATAAGGCATGGATTTCTTGACGCAACGGTTCTCAAAACAGCAGCTGCTAAAGCAGTGTTGGAATCCAAATGGGAAGGTATGGGAAGCACCAGTGTAATTAGACTAAAGCAATTTGAAGCCCCAGTATCCTAGAATTTGCAAGGGGTAGAAACACAACATCTCCCCTCCTCCCCCGACCCTTTCAAGACGATGGGTCACTACTATAAAGTGATCCACCTATCCCGTGTAGTCTGTGTGCAAAATACTGGACCTTAAACTTTATGCCTGTGGCCTAGCAGTGCTAGCTATTCAGGCACAGGTCCAGGACTCAACAGAGCAAGTCCCAAAGGTCACTTCACTGTAACTTTCAATCCCTGAATGTGTCCCTTCAAGAGGGGCCCGGACGGCCATCTTCAAAGATGAAGAGAATTCTACCTTCCAGTCTCTGTTCTGGGGCTGGAGGGCACAGAGGGGTCTCTCTTTGCCACCTGGCAGGATATGTTCAGGAGGGGTGCAGTCAATTTGTTCCATTTCAGTACTTTTCTTCTTCCGTTTCCCACTGTCTAAACAAACGGACAGACAGGAGATGAGTGCTGAACAGTGACTGCCTGGTTGCACGCAGTGCAGAATATTTCCATGTGGAATTTGATTGCTTGAATCCCCCTCCAGAATTAACCCCATCTGTTTGGCCTGTCGGAACTACACTTTAGCTATGACCACTGTGCAAACAACTGACAGCTGCTCCCTTCTCCCAGCCTGACATTAGCATTATAGCAGGAAGTGGTTTTTATTAAGCATTGAGGCTGGAGTTCGCAAAGCGACCTAAAGGAGTTAGATGTTTATAACTTCCACTGAAAGTCATCTTGAGCACTGTTGAAAGGATTTTGGCCCCTAACCCCCCTTTACACCCCTTTGAAAGGTTACCTCTGCCTTGTAAGCTAGTGTATCCAAAAATAATCTCCACCTTTCCGGTTCGCTTCTCAAGAGTGAAAACATCCCAGCATGAATATAACTAGCCTTGGAAGGATTAGATTTTTAATCAGTAAACATCCATTTCACCGTATGCACACTAACCAATGGAACAATGTTTCTGTCAATAATAATCAAAATGTACAGACAGGCAAAGAAAGAAAAAACGCGGCTTTAGAACCCATTAGAATTTAAGGCCATTTACTTTGTGTATTTTGACATGTGATGGTGAAATTTGTGTTTGAACCCTTATAAAAAAACTTTACCTTATTGAATCTCAGTGTCGACTGTCATTAAATAATTATTGTCTGACCACCCCGTAATTTCTTGTAACTGTCAACATTTAAGATTGATAAAATAATAAAAAAAGCTTTAAAATAAACGATCTTATCTGTCAAAATTGGGGGGGGGAGGGGAAATCAAATTCTGCCATACCTACATATAACTGCAGCTCAACGTCCCTGGGTTAAGACACTTCCCAACTCAATGAGAGCAGCTGGCTGCTCAACACTTCTGAAATTCAGGTTGCTTATCCAGATACCCAACGTTAGGATCCCAAGTCTGTATCAGGTTTTGAAAGTCTTGGCCACTATTTGAACAGAGAAACAGTCCCCCACCTAGAACTCTCCCCACTGCACACACCTTCACGTAAGAGCCTGGGAAAGTGTGTCCAACTATGCCTTGAGGGGTTAATAGGCCTTCATGTTACAGATGGGCAAACAGACCCAGCCCAGAGCAGGAAGGTAGTCCAGGGGTTAGGACACTAGCCTGGGCTCTGGGAGACCCAGGTTCAATTCCCGCTCCATCACAAACATCCTGTGTGAGGCTAGGCTAGTCTCTTAACCTCTCTGTGCTTCAGTTCTCATCTGCCCATGGGGAGAATAGCACTGCTCTACCTCACCAAGTCCTGTGAGGATAAACACATTAAAGTGCACGAGGCGCCCACATACTGCAGTCATTTAAGCCACACAAGCACCGAATATAGACAGAGTACACGTTAAGTGACCCAGAGCCAGGAAGAGCAGTCAGGACTCCTGGCTCCACAGCGTCTAGGCACTTAACAATAAATCATTTCTATCAGGAAAGGAGTGTTGAGAGTTCTACCCTAGGCCCCGCTCATATGGGGCATCCAGACATTAAACCAAGCGCTTTAACCAATTAAGCAGTCAGCGGGGTGGAACGGCTGCATTTTCCACCGCAGCGGAGGGGGTTCATCAAACCCGAGAAGCCTTCTGTCCCATACCTCCTAGGTCTCCTTCCGTGAAGACGCTCAGGAATGACAGCGAATTGCAGTCCACGCCATTGAAAGCATCGGACGGGTCAAGGCTCTTTAGAAGGTCCCGAATGTGACGCACGTGTATCCTGGCTTCCCGTACCGTGTAGGGCTCTGATCATCAGAAGGGAGAGAGAGTCTCAGGGTCACAACAGTTTACTCCCATTGTGGCTCTCGAAGGTCTCTACGCACCCACAGGGAGCTCAGCCAGGGATTAATTTTGCCCACCTCATTTTATAGCCGTTCTTGTCCCTCACTAAGGACAAGCAAGTGAGGCACGAGCACAAACAGCCACTGGCAATTTTACATCACCATCCACTTGCACGTTGCTGCAGCATGACAAGATACCTCTGCCTGTGTGAAGGCCTTGCACGCCGCCTGACCTCATCTCTAAGCTTTCAGGACTTTCTTGGGAAGCAAGTACAGCCCATGAGCCCAAACTCCAATAACCAGGTTCCTTAAAAGATGACCAGCATGGAGTTGGATTCCACTGTTCTGCTGGTGTGTTCATTTTCCCCTGGTATATTTGGCACGGGTGAAGCTCACTGGATACAGGAGTACCCCCCATTGTGCAATGGCTGCCCTCCCAGGGCCTGATTTGGGGGGGAGGGATAGCTCAGTGGTTTGAGCAATGGCCTACTAAACCCAGGGTTGTGAATTCAATCCTTGAGACGGCCATTTGGGGATATAGTTGAGGATTGGTCCCGCTTTGAGCAGGGGGTTGGACTAGATGACCTTCTGAGGTCCCTTCCAACCCTGGTAGTCTATGATTCTATATGATCAACTTCACCTTTCATGGATACTACCTGGGACCCAGTAGTTTGCTGGTTACCTAGCCATTCACCTGCAGGCTAATGGTGCAAAGACTCGTGGCAACAGGAAGTTATCCCCCGCCCGACGGATGCTCAGTGGCTTGCATGAGTTTGATCTCAGTCCCGACCCCAACCATGGAAAGGGGTCACAATGCAAGAACCACCTCCCCAACTGATTGTCTTGCAGCCTGGCACCAGAGGGGCCTAGGACTGACTGGGCCATGGGATTGGTTCTGACAAGTGAGGGCTAAGGCAAAGAGGTGGCAGCCGGGAGTGGTCGGTGGGGATGGAGAGGGCCCCTCCCCATCTCCAGAGGTGTCAATCAAGTACCTTGTCCTCACTGGCCCCAAGTCTGTAGAAAGACAATCTAGAGGCTCCATTATCTATCACTCAGATGGTTTCCCTCGCCCCCCATGTTTATAGAACGTGCCTTCAACCACTTTCAGCACCGACCCCTCCTGAAGCCCTTCAATGGTTTTCAGCTCCGCAAAGTTATCCAGGACGTTCCCATCCAGCTGCAGAGAGAAGCAGGTTCGGTGGCAGGTGTCCTCTCTGTCCATCAGCACTTGGTGGATCTCCTGCACCATCTCTTGGGGAGAGACCTTAAAACAAACAAACCAAATGAGTTACACGCTCAGCTCCACCTGCTTCCTGTCCCTGTGATACATCGTGTACTGGGCATTTATGGCGAGAAAAGTGCGAGCAAGGGAAGATTACAATATTAAGCATTAGGGGCCAGATTTTTAAAGAATGCCAGTAGCAAAATGGATAATTAGGAACTGAGACTGCTATTTCCCCCATCTAATTTGCTTTGCACACACAATGGTGTGTTGTGCGGGTACAGCCACGCTGCACTTGGGGGAGAAATTCAGCCTTCAAGCACACAGCTTCAGCAACAGACAAAGCGGTCTTGACTTACGTGACTGGCCTACCGAGGCTCCTCTCTAACCCTTCCGCCACGTTTCAAACATCATTTAGGCCATTCTCGAGCTATGCAGACCCAGGATGGTTTACTTAAGCTGCTGTAAACAGCATAGCCTGCTATTATTAGCCTATTAAATCTAACAGCCGAAAGGAATTAAAGGAAAAAGGAGCCGTGTTCAGATTTATCTGGTTGCGCTGGGGAGATCATTTAACTGTATTTTCTGCCGGTCACAGGTAGTTACGGTTCCCCCTTCATTTAGAGACTCAGACGCCTTGGGGGGAAAAAAAGCTTCCCCTAGGCTGTTTTCAGTTCCAAAGTGTAACGACAGCTGAGCCCATCAAAGCCCATCCTTATCTGCGGGGACGTCACATGCTAGTATATTCATCCCAACTCTCGTGACCAAAAGGAGCTTCTGTAACAACTCTGCCACAAGCAGGAACTCATCTTAATTCTCGGCCGCAGCACAGTTTTGCACACGGCTTAGCACCGTCCCCGAAGCATCTACCTGGAATCCTAGGGACCCAAAGAGACTACGGATTATCATCCCTCTCTGGGCGGGGAAGGCACCTCCTTTACAGAGACCACCCCCCGCCACTAGGGACTGACCCACTTTCCACAGCCTCCTTGGCACTTTGCTGCAGCAAGGCTGAGGAACCAGCCCCATCTCATAGCAGTTCTCAAAGCCCCGGAGGAAGGCAGGTGAGCCGATCGCTCCCTTTCTCATCCAGCCAGGCAAAGCAGCGTTTCTCTGAGCAGCTAGAAGGGCCGGCTGTTCGACCCGACATGCTCCGCCTGACTTTGCCTCCCATGAGCTCACGTTGCCTCTCCAAGCTCAGGACCTTGGATCCAGAATGATTTTTATCCTTGGATCCTGCCGTGCGCAGCCAGAAACACAACGCCACTGCACAAGACCGGAGGGGAGAGAACAAGCCTGCTGGGGGGTGAATGGAGAGGGGGAAGAACTCTCGAAGCTGCCCCATCCTACAAAGCAAAGCCACTGCCCACGCCGACAGGGTTGGAAGGTGTGGTAGTAGGAAGGCTAACAACTAGGTACTAGAGGGGAAAAGCACACTCCTAGAGGCGCTCTGAGACACGTCTCCCAAACTCCACTGGCTCCCCGTTTGTTTCAGGATCCAGTGCACCACGCCTGCCTGGTTGTCAACGGAGCCTCCACAGGTTTGCCCCAGTCGGCCTCCAAGACTACATCTCCCTTTGCTCGTCCAGCTTCTTTTCTTTCCCTTCGCATTGCCTCAAGAGCCTTCTCCTTGGCAGCCCTGTGTCATTGTCCTCAGGCAAGATTTGAAAAGGGAGAGGGAAAACAGCCAGCCAGGGAGGAAAGGTATCTTTGTGACCATGAGATGCTGGCTAAGCGTCATTATTAAATTAAACAGACTTCCTGCAAGTGCAGCTCTGCCAAAACACAGCCAGCCAGTCACCTGTTCTTTCCCCTTCGCTCCTTGGGAGAGACGGTCAGATGTGCATACACCAACCTCAAAGGCTTCTGTTTAGCTTTTGCCACGCAATGTATGCCGGTATAGGGAGATCTCACGGAAACAGAGTTCTAATCCCAGCCCTGACACTGCTTTCCCGCCTTCCCCCGACACCTGGGGCAAGTGATTTAACATCTCTCGGGATAATGCCGGACCTACCTTCCTCCCTCACACAGATGCGTTGAGAGGATTAATTAGTTAGCGTTTGTAACAGTGCTTTGAAGATCAGCTTTGCAAGGGTCATGCTACATGCCGGCATAAATGATTAACACACAAGCCAGCAAGGGTCAGCCAATCTGGGCACAAGCACCTTATCCAGTCCGGGTCTTTCCCTCATAACCGCCTTGTTCTCAACCGATGCTCACCTGCAGGGAAAAAGGTTCTATTCCCGGAGCGTAAATCTTGACGGTGAAGCCGGTGTCCTGTATGACGATAACTTCCTGGTCGTTCGCATCATCCCCTGGGTCAACCTCCTCGTGGCCGTTCTGCCGGCTCTCCTCCTTGAGGTGCTCGTAAGAGCCATCACCGTTCATTAAAGCCATGCCAGACGGGTGTTCTAGTCACAACGCGGGAGAGGGGAGAGAGAGAGAGATTTAGCAAGGGCCCAAACAACAAAGACAGTCGCCCCGGGTTGCTTAACATACCAGCCTACCATAAACTGGTGACCTCCATTTCAACAATCTGTGGTTCAAAAAAAGCCAAAGTCATTAGATTCCCCCCCCCCCATACAATTGGTGTTTAATAGACATAGGTGTGCCAGACCTTACCGCTTGCATACGTAACACCCTTTCCCTGGCCCAAGGGGTACACATCTCCCAAAGACAGCAGAATCAGCAGGGCAGAGGTGGGGTGGGGGGAGGAGGAGAGAAGAGAAACGGAGAGTGGCTCAACCTAGAAAAATTCAGTTCAATTTTAAGAACCTTCTTAATGAAAAGAGATGGGTGTGTGGTGCTTTGCAGCCTGAGGGCAGCTGTAACTGGTGCACCAACAAGTTACGTGGGTTCTTAAATACCTTCCCTTGTTCTCCTGTTCAGCTAAAAAGACGGCAGTTGCATTGCTAACCTGCATATCATGTGGGACCCAAGCTACTTCACAGAAACACAAACCGCTCCCACGCCCCTGTGTGCATCACGCAACTCTTTACATTTTAAAAATACTTTGCAGATGTCTTGCAGTACACGGGGAGAGAGTTTGCTTGAAGAACACATCAGCTGACACATACAAAATGAAATGACTTGTTGTTTTGCAGTTCCTCCATGCCCACCCTGGTCCTACTGCCTGGACATAGCCAGATTTTCTTACTCAATGACAATCTGCACATACAGAAGCCATTGGCAGTGATAAATGGCAGTGATCTGTTCAAAATCCATAACGCTGTGGAATCGTGTCCTAGAGAGTCATATGAAATCCCTACCTCAATTTAAATGACACTGGGCAGAACACTGGGGAATGTGCTGTAGGGAGATTACTACTGTACTGGTCATGAAGGAAGGGGCTGGCCTGGATGATCTAATAAAAGAGCTACACACAATTTTATTTAGTTAAAATATGCTGTTTCCTCAAAGCTGAAAACTTTTGCAAGCAGCACATCAGTCTCAGTGAAGTTTTCATCAGGATGGTTTAAGGAGAGACACTGTCACCTTGCAGCCTGGTGGTTAAGAACAATGACCGGGGATGTGGGAGACCCAGATACAAGTCCCCGCTCTGCCTGATTCAGAGTGATCTTGGATGAAACGCTTCTGTTCTGGTGCCCTCCTTACCAGGAGACAGCCCCTTTCCACATCGAAAAAGATACTTTCTTGGGGGGGGGAGGAGGGAAGAGTTCAAAAGGTTTTTTATTTGTTCCAATACAGAACTAAAACAAATGTCACAACCTCAAAAACTGCCGTGAAATGAAATGGTCATCCTCTTACTCAATAGGTTTTTTACATTTCTACTGCTTTTAGGGAGTTGCTGTCTCACTCCCAGCTGCATTTCTGGGTATTCCGTAGCATTTGCCTAAACTCCTTTAACATGCCACTCCATTTTTGTAGCTGATTCGGGTGAAGACAAGCATTGTGACGCTCCAATACACATCAGTGAGCATCAGCCACGCTAGCCCCAAAGCATCAGCTCCTCTGCAGCCCCAAGATGGTCAGGTAACCACTCAGGCTCTCACTTTTACCATCTGGAAAATGGGGAGAAACATATTTACTTGCCTGCCTCTTGAAGGTGCCACACGAGTTAAGTAATTAACGCTAGCAAAGCACTAAGCGTTCTCTCCCATGTGATTATTATTCTGGTATTATGGCTCTAGATTAAGATCACTCCTAATGTACTGGCCTCCTACCGGCAGATGACTGTCAAGGCCAAATTACAAACAGGTGCAAGAAATGAGGCAGGAAACAATTTCTCCCTATCGAATGGGACGGGGTAAACAGCAGAGCTGTTTTAACAGCCTCTGGTGCCACCAGCAGTGGCTGCCCAGATGCTAATGTTTAGTGTCCCTCTACATGTCTCCCCCACATGCTGTGCTTTGTCAGAAACCCACGAGCAGAGCTGACTACAGGCTCCACTAGGATTCCGACACACCCAAGCCATGCTGGGAAAGAGGAACAGACACACTGCCCGAGTAACAGTACCCTGAGAAGCCGGGTCTTTGAAAGGCAGAGCCCCGGGGAGAGGCACCCTTTGTTACACCTACAGAGCAGAACTCTCTTCAGACAACCTGGTGCACAGGGGGATGAGGCCACAGGATGCCCCTGAAATGCTATTCTGGGGTTACTAGCGTCAATGACAGCACTATCCCTCCCCTCCCCCATAACCCGACTTCTGGAGCCTAGGACAAGGCTGGCTCCTGCGTGGGTGCCATCGGAGGGGGAAGGGCTCCCTTGTTGTACTCTAGCGGACGTGTAGGTGGGGAAGCAGGGTTTAGCCCCAAGCTGGCTACAGTGGGCCCCATGTACAACAGGCTATTTTAGACTTAGGGGAACTTTCACTTGGTGTCACCAGACACACAAAGGCCAGTCTTTATGCTCTTCCACCCAACAGCCACCCTGAAGCTCCTGCTTGCAGCCCTAGCAAACTACATGGGCTCAGTACAGCAGGCCTCACTCCATCCCCTCACACCAGGATCCCACGGATGCTATAATCAACCCAACATTTGCTGCTCTGCACACGTGTGTCTATCTCCGAGGAGTTGTGCGCGAGGAGGTATCCCACCCAAACAGACCCACAAGAGATACCCAGTTTGGACACAACAGCCACCCCGGCAACAGAGCCCATGGAGAGGAACACGGCCAATTGACATTCTCCAAGATTACTACCTTTTTCTATGGCTACAAAGGCAGGAAACACATCAGATGGAAAGACTTCTAAGTTCCCAGCGAGTAAGTGAAGTTTCCTAAAAAGCAAGTGGAAATTAACTCACTTGCTCAGAGGTGGGCAGTTCTAGAGACAGGCATGCCACTCATTTTCCTACTAGTGTTTTGTTTTTTTGCTGAGGCATCATGGGCTAACAAATGCTGCAAGCCAGGACTACCCTGGCTCAAAGCATGAACTGAGCAACACCGACTGGTCATGGATAAGTGCTAACAACTCCATCTACCCAAGCGAACCCTGCCACCAAACAGAGTCAAAGGCGAGGCTGCATATGAGCTTTCCTACATAAATTCGGGGCGATGCTTCTGTTTGTGACTTTCCTGGGCTATAAAAGTTACCAACTAATGGAGTGAGCAGCATTTTGGTGGACTGCTTCCTAGCAGACCTCACCACATCAAGAAGCTGCCATCATGCAATATGGTGCAATATAGCCTCCACTGGCCATCAGGAAAGGATATGAATTGGTAAAGCTATGGGACGGGGAAAGGCAGCAAAGAGGAGGCAGTTTAATGCCTACTTGCACCACACGATCCAGCTCTAGCCAGCACGGTCTCAGGTTGAGGCGCAAGAAATTAATCCTGCACCAAAAGAGAGGGACGGTCTAGCAGATTAACCCAGTAGTTTAGGTCACCTTTCGGAAAAGGAAGATGGTTTTACAAATCAAGGGAGGGTTTTCAGGACATTGCCCTTTCCATACAAGCTGTCTCTTTCATTGCAACCGCAATTTGGTGCGGTGCAGGGGAGTCTCCTCAGGGCAAGCATCGCATACTCTGCAGTGACTCACAAAGCCTAGCAGAGCTTTGCATGGAAGTTTCGCCTACCCACCAACTTTCACTGCTGCTCTGTAGAACCAGATAGAAAGGGAGACGACAAACAGAAACAAAGCCAGTTGTGCCAGCGTTTTCCACAGAGAAATGCCTGAGGTAATCAAACAGCACAAAGAGGGAAAGGAAAATAAATTTTACAAGCTCAACTTCAATAAAATGGAAGATTGATAGTAACAAAGGCAATTTTTTTTTTCTAAAGCTAGGCTTTTTTCTTAGAGGAAATGCAGTTTTATTTTATAATTCTCAGTCCGAACCTAGAACCAGTGTGTTGTGCTATTCGATCAATGGATATACTCACATGAGTAAAGTTACTCATTTCTTCAAATCACAACATCTCTGGGCATCTCTCCTGTGTTTTTTACGTTTTAATTTACAAACCAATGTGTTTGTAGGACTGAGGCCCTACTCTACAAAAAAGTGCCACACAAAATATTTTAAAAATACGGTATGGTAATTTACTGAATCATGTCTGAGAATTAGTTGTGTTCTTTTCAGAAACCTTAGCCCAGCAGCCCCTCCTTTCTGCTCAACGACCCTGATCTTATCACTATAAACAGCAACATGGACATTCCTTCTATTTCTAAGTTAAACCTCTAACACTGCTTTGTGGTCACAACTGTTCGTTTGAACCTCCAGGTTCTTCTATTATTTAAAGTGACAATACGCACTTACAGTAAGAATCCTCGGGGTCTGAGCCTGCCCTCACAGGCTCTTCTAAAGTGACTGAACCATGTTTTCTTTGGGCAGACACTTCAGCTGTAACTAAATATTCTGAGCCATTGGTTCATATCACAATCCTCACCTGTGTTCAGATGCTGCTGACCACTATGTTGAAAAAACAAGCAAACCAAAATATTATGGTGAAAACCAACTCTTCAGAGGGAATAGAGAAACCTGTAGTACTTGATCAAATTACATGTCACACCTGGTGTAACACTTTAAGTAGAAGAATTAGTTTCTATCTACTCAGATGGACAGACCAAAAAACTATTGAGACAAGACTCCGTATTGTGATTATCTCTATTTGTACTGAACCCACACATGAGGTAAGCACCTCACAAAAACAATTAGATCAAGGTCCCTGCCAAGGTGTAATTTTAATATCTGAATTTGAGTACTACTTCCTGTAAGCAAGAGAGGTAGTGGAACATCAGAAATTTAGATCCATAATGTTCAAACAAGCCAGGGAAGTGCCAAATAGCTACGTCAGTGGTTTTCAATCTATGATCCAGACAACCCTAGGGGTCCACAGACTATGTCTAGGATTGCCAAAAGGGTCTGCATCTCCATTTGAGATTTTTTAGAGATCCACAAATGAAAAAAGGTTAAAAACCACTGAGCTATGGTCATTGTCATTCTTTTACTTCAAGAGACAACAACGATGCCTTTTAACAGAAACACTTTGCTACAGATTTCATTCTCAGGCCTAAGACATAGCAGTATAAATGCGGTCCCAAGCAAACCTGCTAAGAAGTTACATTCTAAACTTAAGAAATAAGCGACACTGTCAAAATAAAGTGAGGTTTTTGGTTTTTAAAATCCCCTTACCTGCATTTAGCAACACTAGCAGCAGACTGTTAAAGATGAAGGAATTAAAAACTAACTTTGTCCTTACTCATCTTAAGCATGAACCTGTCACCACTGTGATTCCAGGTTCGTTCTGAGGGTACAAACATGTCTTCACAGTCTGAAATATGCTTCCAAACTCCAAACACTTGTCTTGCTTTTAAGCATATCTGCAGAATGAAAATGCACATTTGGCACAAAGATGAAAACAAATAAGAACCCCAGCACGCTAAAAGCATTCCCACCATCTTACTAGCTGAACCCAAGACAGCATTCAGGACCGAAATTCCATGGTGTTACACTGCTGCAAGTTTGAAACAGCAGTAACAGAGCAGAAAATGCAGCTACTGCACATTCACAAGGGCAGAGAAGAGCAGAATCTTTGACCCCAGGACTTTTATACTCTGTGTCCAATAATCTGGGTGGAAACAGAAGCCTGATGGGATTATCACTTTGATCCCAGGTTTAAGTGACTAATATTTAGATTTAAGCCACACTAGTGTCAGTTTTCAGAAAAAAGCAAAATGGGGGGGGGGGGGGGAAGAAGAGGACGGGGGGACATAACAAACCTGTTCTCCAAAGCATTTCCACTCAGAACAAAAGCCAGCAGGTCTACTAAACTCCTTAGCACCTTTTCGGTAGAATTCTGCCACAAGCTGATCACAACTGGCCTGAGTTTTAAATAAACACACTATTTTTAAAGATTGGCATTGTAATAGTGCACACATGAGTGCTACTGCAACATATCACTCCGGTTTATTGCTACGGATAGTACTCCTGGGGAGAGTACCAACCTGAGGACCAATAAATGCAAATCAGATCCCACATGGAGTTCCAAGTAGCTCGGCTCCTATGTGTTTTATGACATCATAGGATCATAGAATACCAGGGTTGGAAGGGAACTCAGGAGGTCATCTAGTCCAACCCCCTGCTCAAAGCAGGTCCAATCCCCAGACAGATATTTGCCCCAGATCTCTAAATGGCCCCCTCAAGGATTGAACTCACAACCCTGGGTTTAGCAGGCCAATGCTCAAACCACTGAGCTATCCCTCCCCACATCACACCAGAACCCTCACTAAGCTATCTTGCTTGACCTTCACTGACCTCACTCACCTATTTCACATAAAAGATATCTAAACTGTGCAGCTATCCAACAGTACCAGCAGTGACTTTAGCCATGTTGCCCTAATCTAGGGGCTTATCCTTTGCCCAGCTCCCACTTTAAGCATGGGAAAGATGGAGGAAGAGGTTCGTTCTGAGTATAAATGCTCTTTACATTATTGCACTGAAGGCTGCCCCAGTCTAGAGCAAGTGCAGAGCTGCTTAGAGGCTGTTTCATCCACAATGGCTCAGATAGCCCTGCCCACCTCGGACTTGGCTCCACCATGAGACAAGGAAGCCAAAGACTTACAGAGCTGTACTTCTGATCCCTCCCTTCCCTGGGCCTGCCTTCAGTGCAATAATGTAAAGAGCCCCTTGTCATCCAGCTCTGGCCTTTGAACAGCACAATCCTATCCGGAGATGCATAAACTGGGGCTGGATTTGCCTACAAATAAAAGGAATAGCAGACTAAATACCTTAATTCTTCATGCAGAAGTTTGCACACACCCTGGTATAAGCACACACCTTGTGACACCATGCATGCACAGGGGACAGCCAAATGATAGTTTGCAGAATCACATGGAAGACGGTATTCAGCAGGCACCTTTCACAAGGGCACCATCCTCCCTCCTCCCCCATACCACTTTAAACATTCTAGCCCGTGAAAAATAAAAATGAAGGGGGGGAATGGCCACAGAAGCATGTATTCTCTTCCCCTCCTTAACCGCGGAACTTCGCCCGGAGAGCGACATTGGCCCAAGGTTAGGGATCCATTCTCTTACCCTAACTAGGCTTTAGCCATCAGATCACGCTACCTCTCTGCAAAAGAAGATAAATTAGAAGTTAGCTGGTAACCTTCATGTTACATTTACGCACGCGCAACCAAATTTTCATAGGAACTCATCCATACTGCACATAAGTACACATTGTGTCTCCATATATAAAATAAATGGGACCACCCGGTTCTATATGTAGACGTTACTGTTTCTTGTGCACTTCCTGATTGGTGTATAAATGCATAAAGCGAACACTGCAATAGCTTACTCTTTTAAAGAGCCTGGGGAAGGAGCAGGATGCAAAAATAAGTCCTAGTTGGTTGCACAGTGCAAATGCACACTTGGGTGTTAAAAATCCGCCGCCCTAAAATACCCTATACCTAAGTATAGTTTTGCACAAATCTGCAATTTTTGCACGTTACCATAGTGCTGCACTTCGGAAACAGACCCACTGCACACAGAACATCTCTTTAAAAAGATCACGACCTTGCAATTTCATACAGCAACTGTTCCTTACCGAGCTCTAGTCACTTGTGAAGTCAGAGGTTTAGATTGCAGTGATTGAGTTCTGTGCACAAAGAAAGTTTGCTTTCATAAAATGGAAAATGACATTTCATAAAATGACATCATAAAATTTCATAATCTTTTGTGCAAAGATCAACAAAAACAACATTAAAAAAAGTCTCCTTGAGACAGAGCAAACATGGGATAGTTCAGCTGAAAAGGAAAAGTTTGGAGATAGGTAAGGGAGTGAATCCAGAGTCTGTATGGAAATGTGATTCTTCCCAGGATATCCCTCCCCCCATAAAGACATTATATATAAATAAACACACACACACACTGAAGAATAAAAACTCACTCCCCAAGCACCTAAAAAACAAAGTTTCCTTTTTCTCCTCCTTTTCTTCTGCTTTGATGGCAGTATGCTCACTTCGCGATCAGGATCAAGGTTTAACTCGCCATCTAGGCCAATTGCAGGATTGGTCAGTAAGTAACAAGTGCTTTTATCCTGGATCATATGTGTATTCTCATCCGTAATGACAGACAAGACCATGTCTTGGATATTCTGGCTTTTCTCTGCCTTTACAGAGTGGTTAGATTCAGGCGTTTCAGCCGTTCCACAGCTCCCCAAGTTAGAAGCATTAGTTGTGTGTTTTAACTGGACACCCGGATCTGCTAACGATGGTTCCAAATTGGAGGCTTTTCCCCTCTTAGAGAGGTCTCCGTTTTGCTGCCAATCAACAATAGGCATTCTGTGGGCTGCAGCTCTTGTGTCGGCTGGTACCACAGGCTCTTCCTGGTTGCACGATTCAGAGTCTCGGCCAGTGGCCTCAAGTGTCCCGCAATCCTGGCACGCCTCAAGTGACTGAGAATGATTTAACTGTGTAGCTGATCCTTTCTCAAGGTCACCAGGAAGGACAGCCAGAGCAGAAGTTGCCTCTGCCTGCTTTATTAAGCCAGCAACAGTAACGCTGAGTTTCGAGCAGCTGTTTTCACAGGCCTTCCTCGTTTCTTCACTGCCCTTCTCCTTGGGTAAGCCTTGAACGTGTTCTGGCCATTTTTGCAGACTTTCATTCGATGCATTGCTGAGTATAATGTCCGGATACAGTGGCACGCACTTGCAAGCTTCCGAGACATCTAACTTCATTTGAACAGGGAGGGAGACATCAGGAAACGCAGTGCAACTAGTGGGAGATTTGGGTAAGAGAGGGGCCCTCTCAGCCGAATTAAAGCTGTGCGTCTGGAAGATGAGATCAGTGACGTGTCTGCAGCAGTTTGCAAAGATACTGTTTCCCATGATTACAGGTTACACAGATAAAAGACCAAATGGGAGAAGTACGTTTTGTTTGCAATCTCTTGTTTGTACACATATATTAAAGTACACAACAAAGACAGGTCTCACATGGTCTACAGTTTGGACTTGTTAATGCCGTCACGTAGCTAGCTGATCAGATTTTCTAAGAAAATTCTTATTTGAACCCCATGAGACAAAAAGAACAAGACTAATAATTTAGACTGCTAGCATGCAAAGAGACATACGTCAGGGAACAAAGAAAGTATTCTCTTAAACACTCATGTTTCTTCCCTTCTAATATCTTATGCAGATTTAAACCTTGGATTCACCATAGTGGGAGTTCTCCCAAAGTTCCTTCCAGTGACCTTCATCTTCCAAACATCTTTGCCTCGGTCTTCAAAATATCAAGTTGCAGAATGCCAGGATAGCCACAAAGTAAAACAGAAGTTCCCCAAAGTTGAAGACTTCCTCCTCTCCCCGCTGCCCCAGAGACGGGAGAAAAAAAATCAAAGTTCTTCCAAGTCTCTAAGAGAGAGTTGATCCGAGCCTGACTGTTAGAACCCAGCAGTGAGTTATAAATAGAGTGGTGATAGCAGGCTCTGTACCGATGCAGTATGGGACCATGTTACAGCATTTCAGCTCTGCCAATTTATAAACAAATAAGATGCATTGAATTACAAAACAAGGCTAGTTACTATGGCATGCCTAGGCTTATGCAGAGCCATCCATATTAAACAGACTGGCATAGAAAGAGACTGTGGGGAGTGAACTAGGTAGATAGAGTTGCCAAATGAGTTTTCAGGCCCCACAAAATGCCTCTATTTCAAACTAACTTAAGGAATCCCCAGTAACTTTGCAGGAGTTGTAGGTTATATAGATTTTCACCTTGTAACAAGGGCACTAAAAACCCTCATAGGGTACAATACAAATCAAAGCTGCCAGACATGAGTATTCAAAGGACCAAACTAAACCACAAAACCCAACCACCCTCCTTGCTCTCTTCCTATCCCATATATCAGTTCAAGATAAGCACCACTAATGTGTGGGCACATATGACCCAGTAAAGTGTCTAGTAGGCTCTTAATTATATTTGCTTCTGTAGTGTTACCGGACAGTTATTTTCCTTTGGAGACATATCCTCTAATGAAAGCTAAATTGGGAAAAAACTTTTCAAGGAAGACCATTACAAAGTCACATTCCAAGAAAGATACTCAGCCCGAAGAACCAGAAGATTTGACTCTGCAATGGCAAGTTTTATGCTCCTAGTCAAAGCATTTCCTTCAGTTTTGCTATAGCTTAAGTAATTTTAAATGTTTGTATCTAGTTTAATTGTAATTTACTCTTGTGAACTCTAAGATAGTCCATCTATACATAGGCCAACTCCAAATTTATGGAGGTAAAAAATAAGTCCGGTCTCTGCTGTGAACGTCTCAAGTGTAGGGTGAAGACAGACACCATGTCACAGACAAATTTGTTAACAGTCAATCCCACACCCATATACATAACAGAAGAATCATTTCTCTTAAGAAAATTTTAGGAAGTTAGAGCCAATCATCATAGCAGAATTTTGTACGCCAGCTAATGCCCTGCCAAGAAGAAATGGAATGAACAGGTTGAAAAACAAAACAAAACACATAGGCTGAAAGTTCTTTATACAAAATTAAATCCCCGATTAGCTTCTATTGTTCTTGCATTTTGCTTTTTTTTTTAAAAAAAGAGCAGAACAAATCTCTCTCCCACCGAAACGCATTCCAACTCCAGATCCAGTCAAGGCAGCTCAGATTTCCTTTTTTAGGACTTCTGTCTCATTGCCCCTTTTATAAGTAAGACGCATTAAGGGCCTAAGCAAACCCTTAGTCACGAGAAGCCCCATTATCTCAGGATCTAGTGCCAAGTTTGAAATGCTTAAAAATGTCCACATCTTCCAACTAATGTGTCTTTCAGAAGCATCAGGAAATGCCAGATAAACTGACAGCTTCAACTCTACCTCCTTATACATAGAAGCACAAGCTGTACATGCTCCAGACTTCAGTTTAAAAACCCTTTAAGTTCAGGTGGGTGTTTGTGTAAAAGACAATCTCCAAGAAGAGACCCTCCTGGTACAGACTCATTCTATTTTAAAATGGCTTTGCTAACTGCAACAAATTTAAACTTCATTCTAGTTACCAAAGCTGTAAATTCACCAACTTTATCATTTTACTTCTACACAATGTGTACGTGGCCCCTAACTGGAAATAAAGAGCCAGATAGAGACCCAATTGAAGCAGGTGCAACTAGCATAGGAGCTGGATCTATTTACTCCATGGGGGAATTTTGGCCAAACTGTTAGCTCAGATTGAACAAGTTATAGTTAAGGTATTCATACGCACACTAAAGGCAATGCTGGTTTAAGAACGAGCAGTAAAAGGATCCTATATAAAGTTCTTCTTATATCAAAAATTGTGATCAAATAATTAACACCAAACGGAGTTCCTACTAATGGTAGGTATACAAACAGCAAAATTAAGCTAGTTCAAATTGGACCTGAACTAGAGAAAATGTACTGCATTCAGCACCAGCTATAGTATTTTACATTCACTAGAAGAAAGTTAACCAGATACAGTGAAGGCATTGGGTAGGGTTTCACTTATAGTGAGTGATATTTATGTAAGAGGAAGCACGTTTAATAGGGACCCCAAAAGCTTATGCCATCTTCAAAGGAGGATCGATTATTTCCTTAAGATTCCATCGAGAGAGGCAGGATGTCATGGGAACCTCTCTCCCTCCCATCATGGGGCACCTATAACCTGGAGGTTCCACTTTCCAAATGAATTTCCATCGTCTCTTTTGATGCAACCAACACCTCTTCCTTAGCGAGTGCCCCTAAGCAAGTGTGTTGGAGTTGTCTCCTGGGATCTGTAAATCCATGTTTGTTTTAAACCATCTGTAGGTATCATTAAGGGTTATAAGCATCACGTTTAGTCTCCAGAGGCTTCAGGACACACAGAGTTGTGTCATGTGAAGTTCCTTCACTCCCTGTAGTTTGTAGCTGACCAAAAGAGTTCATCAGCCCCACGGATAAAGCGATGCCCATTCCAGTTAAAACAGGAGGTAAACCTGAGATGGAAAGTGCTATACTGGAAGTCTCTTCTGTGGACACTACATATAACATGGATATTTAAATGGGGAAAACTCTTCACTCCTTTAAAGAGAGTAGAGTCACACCAGAATCTGATTGGTTAGGTCCAACCATGATCAAGACACAGTTAACAAGAGCAGTTCTAGTTCAGGTAGAAGTTTGCACCTTTTATGCTCTTTCGTGGATACCGGAAAAATAGTTTTGCTGTAGTTGCCCCTGCAGGCCACATTCATTTGTGCTGTGTCAGTCCTGCTGGTTCAGAGGCTCTTTCCTGCAGTAACTGAAATGCTTTCTAAGGTTTGGACTTAGCATCTTGAGTCCCTCTCCTACACTTGCCAAGTCTGGGAGTTACATTTCAACCAATTTCCAGCATGGTTTGGCTGGCCAAAACTTTTTTAAAAACGTGGTTCTACCATTGGCTGGCCAAAAGGCTTGGCTGCAATGGTAAACAGTTCAAACACTGCTCCCAAACTGTGTTGAAAGGCCAGAGCTTAAGGCAAAGTGCAAAGTTCAAAAAAAAATATATCAGCAACTACAGGAGACTGTGTCTTGACTTCCCAAATGGAGAGGAAAAACCCAAAACAAGACTGATGGGTACGGGCACCTGGAACCCAGAACAGGGATAATTTTAACACTAGTTTGGTTTTCTGGAGTTAAAGAGACCCTACAAAGGGAAATTTAGGTTAAGTATTAGTAACAGATAAGGAATTTTGTTTTAAGTGGACTGCTCCTTTAAAATTTTCCTTCAGAGAAGAAAGAGTAAGGGGGAGGGAGAAGACAAATACGGTAGCAAAGATTTCAAAATACGATAGCAAAAAATATAACTTTTCCTGGAAGCTGGAATGAAGTTTATTCCAATGAAGATAGTTCTGCCCCTCCCTAAGGGCGAAGAGTTTGTTACAGGGACTAAAGGTCTGTAATACCACTTACTAAGAGCCAAAGACGGGTTAACAAATTATTCTAGTTAAGAGCAGTTTAAAAAAAAAAAATGCAAATCTCCTCCAATTGTAGTAACTGACATATGGTCTATACAGTAAAGCTTGTTTAATTAAAGTGCTCATGTGCTTACGGAGATGAGAACAAGTGTTTTTACTATTATTTATGCAGTGCCTAAGCAAGTGCCTTGCAGCACAAATGAAGGACCTGTACCGTGCCCCAAGGAGCTTACAATCTAACCTCAGGCATGCCACAATGGGGCTGGGGGGAGAAAGTTGAGGCATTAAAAAAAAAAAAACCAGGGAAGAGACGAGTTACAGTAATGACTGCTTACTTTATGTGCATAGCTGGATTTTTAATGTGGCCGAATAAAGACCCTCCCTACCTTCTCCCAAGGTCTTATTGCTTTTCCCTCTCCCTTCTTTTAGGCCTCGTAAAAAAGTGAGTCGTTAGGGCCTTGTCTACAACAAAGGATTTTAGCAAACAAATTTCCACCCAGGGTATCACTAGTACCGGATGCAAAGGGGAGGGTTATTTTAGAAGATTCCCTCGTGTAGAGACTGCCTAAGGTCTCTCTGCAGGGAGACATGTCCACCACTAATGTTGGTGCACAGGCCTGTCGAGACAGTGGTGTTTGAAAGTTGATCTGCTTCCAAACACAAAGCCAGTCATGGATTTCAATGCTGAGGAAGTGGTGATATTTTATTGTGTGCGCTCCTGCCAAATCCTACACTTTCCACCGATGGTTACTTTACAAATACATATAACAATACAGGAATGTCAGACCCTTAAATAACTCCTCAAAATGACAGACTGCCTAGATTGACCAACCGAATACGTGACAAGAAAGTAAACAGAGCCTCCAAAGTTGCCATCTGAATACCTTCCCGACTGCTATCGTTCCCGTGCAGGCAACCTAAGACTGTAGAGTATGGCTTCGATCTAAAGATCAGCCCCTTTTAAAACTTCCATGGTCGAGTGACAGACAGTCATAGCAAATCCTCAGATTAAAAAGCGGTCTCCTGGCCTTGTTACCGCTGTACGACTGCACTTGCCTCTCAACAGCAGTTTTCCCACAATGCCTGTTCAAACCAATGGCGCAACAAGACGTACCTGGAACATGTGGCCGAACTAGAAGAGTTGTAGCTAGAAAAGCCAGGAAAGGTGGCTCTGAGAGGCGCTAGAAGAAGTCGGGTGAACAGCATTCCTTTGAGCTGACTGTATTATTAAATCTGCAGTTGAGACAAGCTCAGATCTGAAGCAGTGACAGCAGTAAAAATGCTAGTAATCCAGGAAATGCATTATCACCGTCTCTTGACTTTCTATAGCTTAACTAAACCAAAGGGTTAACTATCCTAGAATTGTCCTTGCTGGAAAACATTACATGGCCAAACAGTGTGAGGGATTTTAAAAGAAAGGCAATCTTCATGTAAGAGAAAAAGAAAAGATGGCATTTCATCAGCTACAAGCAAACTCAGAGTTCAACAGCTACAAAATTACACCTAGCTTCCACAAAATACTGGCAGAACTCCTTAAAACAAAGTAACGTTTCACGTATTAGTGTAACATTATTAAGCAATACACAGAAATTGTCACACTGGGACCAAACCTTGATCTCTCTCACCTGAGCACATGACGGAAGGCCAGGAACTCTGAAATGTTAATGCCAGACTCCTTTTTTGGCTGTGCACAAATCATTTAACCTCTCAGTTTCCTCTACGGTGATCATGCTGCTCTACCTCACAGGGATGTTGGAAGGATTCATAAGTAATATAGGTAAACTGCTTTTAGGCCAGAAAGCATGCAGTATCTTCCTCCTGCCTATGGCCTACACCTGATGGTTCAGAAGAAAGTGAAAGTCCTCCAAAATGTACCTGGCCAATTGTGCAATACTGTAACATGGACAGGAATTATTTTTCCACCCAACACCAGCTAGCAATCAGTTAATGCCCTGAAGCACAAGATTATGCACTGTAATTTTTTAACTGAGTTAGTGGAACTGCAAACATGTCAGCCATTTGAAAAAAACCTGAAGGAAAATAAAATGTGCTCAACATGACATTCCTGAATCCTTTAATTACTTCCAGTCCACTCAGTCACGTAAAACAAATGGACTTCGGCTGAGGTATAAGCTTCAACAGCTTATTACTACTGAACAATTTTTAAAAAGTTTCAGTCAGATCAAATATAGGTGCAAACTTCTCTCTTGCTTGGTTGTAGGTCTTCCACAAGGTGTACGGCTCTCACCCCTCGCTTTATGTACTTGTTTTTTTTTTTTCCCTATTAAAAGATTATCAGGGAAGGGGTTGAGTTTGGAATCAACATTCAAGTTTATAAGATCCTCTGCACAACACTTTTTTTTTTTAAAGTACAAATCTGAGCACTTTTCACATTAAGATTCAAGTTTTCTCAAATGAGATGCATGTTTTTAATGTGTCTTTAGGGCTTGTGAAAGGTGCCCTGTTGAGAACCCTAAAGATAAAACCCTCTAGTTATTCACAGTACTAATAGAACAGGGACAGCGGCATTGCAAGCTTACAGGTGCACCCCGAGCATTCCTGTGGGTGAGCCCCTCAGCTAAGATTGACAATAGAGGGTAGTGATTTTAATATCTGACTATTAAGAAATGGACTAAAGTGATCCACTCACAGATCACTGAGCAACCTGACCACAGGTCACTATCAACCTGCAATGGATTTGCATTAGAGACCTATAGGCAAATGGCTCCATTTCCCCCTTACCCAGTGCTTCATTTGGGCCAGGGCTGAGCCCTGGCCCATCTATGTTTGGCAGTTCATAGCCCCAGCACCTCTGGGCTTGCCGTGTCAGTTATGAAAGTAAAAAAAAAAAAAAAAATTATTTGAGCCTCGGCACCTAATTGCTTGAGCCCCAGAACCTCTTTCATTACAAATTAAGCACTGCCATTATCCACTCCCTTCAGCCTCCCCGTCTCCCTAATTTAATGTTACAGGATGACCAGATGATAGATAACCAACTAAGCATGTTCAATCAAAGACTCTAATGTTATTTATTTATTTATTTGGAGGGGATTATTCTGCATATTATTTGTAATTCTCCTAATTATTTTTTGAGATTAATGCCCCTTCTTGAATATTTTCTGACATCTCTTAAAAATGATCAAGCTTTAGTTGCTACAATAACGTTAGGATTGTTTGTTAATAGTGAGAGACTAAGATCCAGAAACATTGGCACCAATGGAATACAATTTGCATGGTTATGTTATATACAACATATCTGAAGGGAGTTTAGTGGCCTCAGGACAATTCCCTTTGGAAAAACAACCCCATCAACCATTACCACAACTGGCACTAAGTGGTGATTTCAACAGATAGGTCAGGGATTGAATAATACTTTCATCCCTAGAAGTTTCCCCTCCAAATCAGGAGACAGCAGCACACTGATGGAGCAGTGCATGGGGGTGCTTGTACAACTACTGCTGCTAGCACAGCACCTAGTCTGTGGATATAAGTCAATCTTAGAATTGCCAGTCAGGCACTTTTTCCATGAGCATGAAACTCAGGACACACAATGTAGCAAATACAGGGCTGGATTCTGAGAAGGGTACAGCGTCCGTGACCGGAAGGAACTTCTAAAAGACACTGCAGTTGCTTAGCACCTCTAGGAATCAACCCGATGATGAGCCTCTAGAAAAGATTTTAAAACTTTACCTAATGTAGGACTAAGCCCCAAGAGTCTAAAACTCAGGCAAAGTCCCATTAGAACATCAGTGGGAGTCTGCCCGAGTAAGGACATCAGGATTTCTCGAAAAATAAACATCCATTTTGTCTGAATACCTTATTCAAAGACAAAATTAAAGCCAAGTTTCTAGGCATTCAGTACTTGTGTTGTAGGTTCATCACATTACATGGCTCCCAACTTTGTGTAGTGTAAACACATGAGCAGGTTCTGGAAAGATCAGAAATGTAACCCCCTTCAAAATACAATTACCAAAACCAAAATGTGAGTCTGTGATCATGGGAAATCTTTGCACTGTAGCTTAAACCACATTAATGGGAAGATGTATAAAGCAAAATTTTCAAGTGGCCTTCTCCTGCCACACCAGAATACACTCTTCTTTCTCACAGAACTGCAGTCTGCACATTATTCCAGCATACTGAAACAATTTGGGGCTGGATACTTGATATAATGATGTCAAATTCATCATAAGACTATTGATAAGAGATTTGAAAAAAAGGGAAGTAAAGATGAAATCTATATTTACAATATCACAGCATCATAAAAAGGAGTGAATCCTGAAAGTATAACTCTCTGCTTGGTGGTTTTACAATCGCAATTATGCTAGCAGAGAGAGCACAATAACCACTATTTGTATTACACCAGCAAGTGAAATCAGGGCCCCATTGTGCTAGGCTCTTACTAGGTATTTGTACAGAGAACTTTCTAGACAGACAAAGGTTGAGAGGGACAGTGACTTGCCCAAGATCACACAGCAGGTCAATGGCAGGGTTGGAAACAGACCTGAAGTCTCTCAAATACTAGGGGAAAGGGCTCTGCTCTCCTAGTCTAACATCGTTCTTTTCTCTCCTCTTGTACCTTCCACCTCAGCTCCTCAAACGCTGCAACACTTATTAATTATGCCTCGCATCACCCCTGTGAGGCGGCATCCCTCTTAGGGACAGGGACAGGTTCAAACAACCTGCTGAAGGTCACAGAGCAAGTCAGTGTGGGAGCTGGGAGGGCAGCAGCCCCCTTCCGCTAACTGCTGCAGCAGGCTGGCTGCGGAGCTCTGGCAGTCCTGACACCCCCTCCCCCCCCGCACAGAGCCTGGAATGGAGCCCCCGGAGCACTAAACTCCCAGCCCCCAGGCAGCACCAGGGAGAGCCGCTGTCCCTTTAAATCCCTGACCCCGGCAGCCAGCGGCTCCGTGCCGGGGGCGCGTGGAACGTCGGGGTCGCTACATTGTCTCAAGCCCGGGCCCTCGGGCTGGGAGCTACCACGTGTGCGCGCAGGGGGGGAAAGAGGGGTCGTTCTTTCTCCCTCCCCGCTGTCCTGCGCGCTCCACGTCGGACTCCGCCTCCCCCGGCGAATCCCAGCTCCCGACTCTTTCCTTCCCAGGCCCGGAACAGACCAACGTGCAAAACGGGGGGGTGGAGGGGAAGGAAGAAGAGGAGAAAGGATACGGAGGGTTCTCTGCGGCGAGGGTATTCTGCACCCCTCTTTGCTTAGTGACCCTGCCCCAGAGGAGTAAGGGGCGCCGGGGGGGAGACGCACACCAGCGAAGGCACATCCCCGCCCCCCTCGGCTGGCTGCACAGTGGTGTGTTCCAGTGAAGGTCACCTTCATTGGCGTTAGGCGAGGAAGCGGCGGGACCAGGCGCTGCCCCCCGCCCGGCTCAGCCCAGCCCCCCCCCCCCCGATGCTGCGTCCCAGCCCCCCGGGGCTCCCCTGCCCACTTCTGGCTGATGAGCAGGGGGCAGCCCCAGCCCCTTCCTTCCCAGCACTCGGGTCTCCCTTGCCCGGCGCATCCCCAACTCCTCCGCTGACCTGCCCGATCCCCAGCAGGTCCAAAGCCAGAACCCCTCTTCAGACCCCTCCCCCCCCCCCAAGGAAACCCAGCGCCTCCCCAACCCATACCAGGACCCCTTCCGCCGAGGAGAGGCGTTCGTGTCATTCACAGCCCCTCCAGAGCAGTCCGGGTTCCCTTAGTCCACGTTTCTGCAGATGGTGGGAGATCCCCAGTTTGTTTTGGGGGGGCGGTTAAAGAAACAGTCAGCGATGCCCATTGACTTGGAAGAGATCTGCTCAGCCCCTGCAAAGGGAATTCGTCCACGTGGGGGTGTGTATGTGAAAGGGGAAGGCGGGGTGGCGGGGAAAAAGAGAAGGGTGAAGGTTAAGAATTTAAACTAAGCAAGCAAAACCCCTCCCTGCAACGGACAATCAAAGGAGGCGGCAGCAGCAATCAAATAATCTGGACCGGTAAGAAGAAGTAGAAGCCCTTTGCTTCCAGTCACTCCTTTCCCCCTTCTTCTCCAACCACCACTAAGCCTCTTCTTTGGGACAGACTGGGTTACCTGCCAGGCATTAAGTGTGTGTAAACGATTTTGGTTTAAAGAATTTTATTTTTTGGCTTTCTTACAAAAAAATCTTTCAGGCCCTGTTTACCAAAGAGTCTTCTCCGCTTGCTTTTCCTTTAGAACTCTCCAGTTCAGGTCCTAGGTTTCCTACTTGGTTGCAGGGTGGTGGTTTTGAATCTAGCAGCTTTCCTTTATTCAAAAGGCTAGTCATTGACATTAAATAGGTATTCAAATGAAAGTTTAATAGTGACTAAAATCCTTTCCCCTCTTGATTGCTCAGCTTTCAGTCTCTACACCGGATAGATCACCATTCATCTAAAGTGGTCAAGTCTAGGCCAGACCTGAATTTCTCATGCAAAGAACCAGACAGAATTAAAAATCTGTCGGGGCTTTTGTATCCATCATAGAGCAGGAAAAAGGGCACAAGTCTTTTAAAAAGTACTTCTTTCCCAATTTTCTTCAGGACTCCCCCCCCCATACATAATCTCATCATTTGCTCCAGGATTTCCCTTTAAATGCTGAAAGTAAATAAAATCCTGAAGATTTTTTTCTGTATAGCTTTAACCCAGCTGGGGTGGGGAGATAAAGGATGGGAAGACGTTTTACCTCCTTATCATGCTAAATCAAGAGTATTAAGGCCAGGACTAGGCTAACCCTTTTTGAATACTCTCTCCTTTGAAAGCTGCCCTGCATTCTTGGCATCCATTATCTTCCACCACCTATACTGGAATCTCCCAGTAAAGAGACAACCTCCCTATATAGCAGGGGTCGGCAACCTTTCAGAAGTGGTGTGCCGAGTCTTCATTTATTCACTTAAATTTTAGGTTTCGCGTGCCTTTTTAGAAGGTCTCTTTCTATAAGTCTATAATATATAACTAAACTATTGTTGTATGTAACGTAAATAAGGTTTCAAAATGTTTAAGAAGTTTAATTTAAAATTAAATTAAAATGCAGAGCCCCCCCAGACCGGTGAGCAGGACCTGGGCAGTGAGAGTGCCACTGAAAATCAGCTCGTGCCATAGATTGCCTACCCCTGCTATATAGGATAAACATAGCAATGGGGGCACAGGGGGAGGAAAGAAAAAAGACTCCCTAACACCCCCCCCCACACTTCAGTTCCTTCCCCCCAGGAAGACACCTCAATACAGGAAACTCTCACACAGCAACAGATGAGGGTCCCCACTGTACAGTCCTGGCTCCACCGGAAAGTATTTCTAACAATTAGGGTCGGGGGATCTTCTCTGTACAACGTCACTTAGAAAAGCGATCGGCCCTATACAGGTTTCCCCACTATGAGCTGCTCTCCTACAGCCCTCAGTACAATAGGACAAGACACTTACAGCATACAGAGAGGGCCCTCACACACACACACACACTATGGGGTGGCCACAGTACACTCTCCGAGAGTATCCCCAGGAAATAAACCCTCTCAAGCTCAGCAGAGCTCCCCACTAAGCAGCCCCTCCTCCAACAGTACAGAGGGTCTCCACTGGGCAGCCTCCCCCCTGAATAAGTATGGCTTCCTCCCTGCACAACTTCCCCCCACCCTCAATACATGGACCTGAACCGAGCACATGGCGGTTCCTTGCTGCAGTCAGGAATCTCTTCTCCCTCATATTAGAAGAGGGCTGCACTTGTGGAGCCCTCTCCCTACTGTGGGGACAGTCGCTGAGTTCTTTGGTACCTCAGGGAAGCGTGCACAGGGCAAAGCTTCCCTCTATTAGGGGAGGGTGAACAGCAAGGAAGTCCCCCAACTCCCCAATCCTGAGGACGTTCCCCAGTGTACAGGCCCCCTTCCCCAATACACACTGGGAGAAGGCAGTAGGGGAGGGCTTCCCCCAAAAGGAGGGGGAGGGGGAGGGGGAGAGTAGCTGGCTCCCTGCTTGCATAACTCCCCTTTTCCCCGCCCACTACTAGGGCTTCCCTCCTCCTTATGCAACCCTCCCTCCCCCAATACCCAAGAGGAGGGATCCTGGGGTGGCGGCTTCCCCCTTGTGCAGCCCCCCCAACACCCGAGGGAAGGGGGGCTTCCCCTCTCGTGCAGCCCCCCGCCCCCAAGGGGAGCTGCCGGGGGGGCTTCCCCCCTCGTGCAGCCCCCCCCAGCATCCATGGGGAGCTGTCGGGGGGGGGGGGGGGAGAAGGCTTCCCCCCCCTTGTGCAGCCCCCCCAGCATCCATGGGGAGCTGTCGGGGGGGGGGAGATGCTTCCTCCCTCGTGCAGCCCCCCCAGCACCCGAGGGGAGCTGTCGGGGGGGGAGAAGGCTTCCCCCCCTTGTGCAGCCCCCCCCAGCATCCATGGGGAGCTGTCGGGGGGGGGAGAAGGCTTCCCCCCTCGTGCAGCCCCCGCAGCACCCGAGGGAAGGGGGGGCTTCCCCCCTCGTGCAGCCCCCGCAGCACCCGAGGGGAGCTGTCGGGGGGTTGTCTCCCCCCTCGTGCAGCCCCCCACCCGCGCGGAGGGGGGTTCGGGGTGCCCCTTTCTCTCACCGGAGCTCGGCTCGTTCTCTGGCTGCGGCTGCCGCTTGCTGCTCAGGTGCCCGGGCTCCGGCTGCTCCTCGCTCTGGGCCGTGGCTGGCACCGCCGCCGGCGGCATCTCGTCTGCTTTAATGACCATGGCCGGCCCCCGTCGCGCCGCTGCCTGTCCCGGACTCCGTGCCCTGCCGCTGCCGCTGGAAGGACAGAGCCAGTCACAGCCCCACGTGGTGCGCACTCACCTCGGCCACCCCGACCTCTGACACGCCGCTGACTACGGCTCGGCGGCAGGGACACACCTCCCCGCCTTCCGAAACGCCTTAAAGGGACAGGCGCCTGCCCAGAAAAACATCTCTGTGTGTGTGGTGCGGGGGTGTGTATGTATGTATGTGTAGTGGGAGGGTGGGCGGCTTACATACTGGGCCAAAGTCTGTCTGTCTGTCTAGCCATGCCTACACTCTACCTGTCTATCTGTGCCTCTCCATACAGACTAATAATCTGTCTTCAGAGACCATGCATGGAATATTTCAGCCTGAAAGGTAAATATTTGTCAGCGTGGTAAACACCAGTGTACATAGGTGATTATAATGGGACGTTTGGGCCAATTTAAGTAGAGCCCAGATTCAACTCTGGCTATAATATCAAGAGACTGTGTATTGTCTGAAGGGATTAACATGGGGCTGGACATCCGGAACGAATCCCAAATAAAATAGGCCAAGATTTTCAAAGGTGAGGCACCCAAATCTTTGTTTAGGCAGCTAAACAATGTGGCCTGGTTTCTAAATGTGCTGAGTGGGTTCTGACTTCTGAAAATCAGGCCAAGATGCCTAAATGTGGATTTAGGTATCTAATTTTAGGCACCCAACTTCAAACACATTGGTCTAAGTATATAAATATATAGGACTCAGTCTTGCACCCATTAAAGTCAATAGCAAAAGTTAAATTAATGAAGATATCCTATCTCCTAGAACTGGAAGGGACCTTGAAAGGTCATCAAGTTCAGCCCCCTGCCTTCACTAGCAGGACCAAATACTGATTTTGCCCCAGATCCCTAAGTGGCCCCCTCACAACCCTGGGTTTAGCAGGCCAATGCTCAAACCATTGAGCTATCCCTCCCCCCATTAATCTATCCAAGTGAGTCTCAACCTTTCCAGACTACTGTACCCCTTTCAGAAGTCTGATTTATCTTGTGTACCCCAAGTTTCACCTCACCTAAAAACTACTTGCTTACAAAAATCAGACATAAAAATACAAGTGTCACAACACACTCTTACTGAAAAATTGCTTTCTCATTTTTACCATATAATTATAAAATAAATCAATTGGAATATAAATATTGTACTTACATTTCAATGTATAGTATATAAAGAAGTATAAACAAGTCATTGTCTGTATGAAATTTTAGTTTGTACTGACTTTGCTAGTGCTTTTTATTTAGCCTGTTGTAAAACTAGGCAAATATCTAGATGAGTTGATGGACCCCCTGGAAGACCTCTGTGTACCCCCAGGGTACACATACCCCTGGTTGAGAATCACTGATCTTTCCCATTGTATATGTAATAATATATGACATTATGCAATATATACTACTGTATGCAAAGCTATATATACATGGTTTGTGAGACAGTAGTGTATAGGTTAGAATGACTGGGGAAAGGTTATTCTCAGTAAAGGTCATTTGACTCTGGAATTTGCCTGCTCCCTTGGTCTGAAACAGCTTGAGTTTGCTGACCTTCATGCCATATGCTGCAAGGTCATGTTTGCGCTCAGGCTTTTTTGGAGGAGCTGGGTTGAATTGCAAAGATTTTATTTCAGTTTGTGGCTTGGGAGACGCTTGTTACCAATACCTAATATCTGTATTATGTTTAATAGCAATCTCTCTGTTTTTCTGAGAGTTTGCTACAAAAGGGCTAGATTCTGGTCTCTTCTCTCTGATTTAGTAGCACCGTGACTTCATGAGTAGCCCCATTTCCTTCAGTGGGACTGCTCAGAAAGTAAGGTACTCTTCAATATGAAGGGTATCAGAATCTGGCCTGAAAGTTTCCAGCAAACTATTACTGTCTCTATTATCATTCTCCTTTCTTCCCCACAAAAGGGTATTCCTCAGCTTTAGGCTTGTCTACACACAGAAATTGTCCTAGTTGTACTAAAGGTGTGAAGTTCCCAAGGTGTAAACTAAACTAGTGTAAACCAGGTTTAAACTAATGTCAGTGGCTACACACAAACTTGCTCCGGTTTAACTAAATCAGTGCAATGTTATACCTGTAGTTAAACCAGTGCAATTCTAAGTGTAGATCTTTATGAAGAGTCTAATGCATGTGACCTGAAGTGAGTTGTGGATGAGAGAAGGGAAGGATTTTTTCAGTGGACACCATTGATGGATTATACTTGGATTGTAAGTTCTTTGGGGGCAGGGAACTGTCTTTTTTCTTCTGTGTTTGTACCGCACCTAGCACAATGGGGCCCTGGTTCATGACTGGGGCTGCTAGTTTCTAAGGTAATACAAATAACAATAATCACAATGATTTGGGCTCATAGGCACTATGATAATACAGATAATAACTGCAGTAATAATAATATACATTAGACATAGTATGTTGGGCAATTTGCTTGACGGTGACGGGTAGTATGACAGTCCTGCACTTCCTACTTCACCCAAAGCACTGCCATCCAAAACCATGCAGCATGTGTGCACCAAAGTCATCCCAATCCGGGCATCCTGCTGCAGGAACAAGACTCACGTCTCAAAGCCCTGCAATTATCATATTAGACAAGGAGGCTGGCACACCCCAGATGTGGTCACTGTCTGTGCCTCGGGGTGCAATCCTGATGCCCCTCTCACAAGAAGTCAGTATTAAAACTGGAAGGTCTTCCCCGGGAACTCAGCGCGGCTATGATGGGGCACTGCTCCCTCGGCCAGCCTAGGATGGGATATACCGACCCCACACTGACCAGACAGGGGTTAATGAGGGCCGGCGGGCTCAGTCAGCCCCACCTGTTAAACCTGTGCGAGGTGTGAAGCCTTCGGAGAGAAACTGAAGAGAGAAAAGCCCTCAGTAGGGCTGTGAAGGGAGCCTAACCAGACTCTCCTTGGGCCTGGGGGTCTGGTGTGAGACCTTTTGTTCCCCATAGCTAGCTTGAGTCTCCTTTTTGGGGGCTCGGTAGAAAAGTCAGCCTGGGAAGAGACTGCGAGAAAGGCCAAGCTGTGGGCCACAGTAGGAAGTAGCCCCGGGATACAACACAAACACACCATATCTGCTTCATACAGGGTCCTGGGGCTGGAACCCAGAGTAGAGGGTGGGCCTGGCTTCCTCTACCAGCTCGCCTAGGGTGGCAGTGTGAAGACCCCAGAGCTAAGGACTTGAAGGCCCCCAACGCCTAATGTTGGGTGGAAGTTCTGGTGTGATGATACCTGGCTGTTGGACTTGGTTTATTCCAGAAGGGCTAGGATTAAAAGTGACCTGCCTGGAGGGTAGAGTCACAGACAGAGGCAGACTATGGCAGGGCTGGAGCAGCTGTTGGCAGGGGGGTGCCAAAGGGCTGCTATGCCATGCCCAGCAGTGAGGGGGGGTGTCTGCGATGAGTAGGTTCTGCCACACAGCTACTGTAATTAGGATGGTGGAGGGAATGAAAGGGGTGCATGGTTTGGTTTCGATGAGATACCATGGGTGGACTCTTTTATTAAAAAAAAAAAATTGAATGATTAGGAACCAAATGGATGACAGCTCAAGGGAGTTTGTAGGAAAGTCAGAAACAGAGCAGGAGCAGTGGGACATGTATTTTTGAAGGTTTAATATGATTATATAAGTTGTTCTAAAAACCTGGTGGAAAATGCCTTTAGCTTCACACCAAGGCCCACGTTCTAAACCCTGACTGTGATGGGTGATCGCCTGAGGTCCTTGCCTACGCTACAGATAAGACCCTGTTAAGTAGAGTCAGGTTGTGACACATTAACCTGACACAGAGGCACCTAATATGATTAAGCCCATCTACACAGCAGTATCTCTTCAGGCACAACCATATCTACCCATCCATACCTACCCCGATGCTCAATGGTGTTCATACCAGTGCAGACTGGGATGCTATGCCAAACTGCCTCCACAATTGGTGGCAGTGGTAGAGGGGTATGGGTGCTTTTCACATGACATGGCGAACTATGGACAGTTGTGTGACACAGAGTCCTGGGAGGTTGGAGAACTACCTAACAGTTAGGTGGGGTCCTGTTTGCAGGACAGGAGAACCCTGGTAGAGGTTGGTTATCAGAAGCACAGGACATGGGTATGTGATTCTGGCTGTGTGAACTCACCACGAGCTGGAATGGCAAAGGGGGGCATCTGGTTGCACATGGGGAGGTGACATTGTGGTCAAGATGACCCTGGAGCAATAGAGGACACACAAGTAAACAGGCTGACCCAAGTGTGCACAATGCAGTGTAGGATAGCAGTGGAAGGAGTACCAGAAGCAGAATAGCTTATTTGAAACGAGGCTGCATCCACACGAACCTTACTCTGGGATAACTCTTTCTGAAAGAGAGTTAACCCACTTCCAAAGCAGATTGGTCGATGCACGATGAGCTGCCAGATAATTTGCAAAAAAAAGCTTTTGTGTGTGCACGCAGGGCAGTTCATCCCGAAAAAATGAAAGTTAATCCAAAATAACTTTCCTGGAGAGACAAGCCCTGACTACCACTCTGCTTATGACAAGGGTTGAAATATTATACACCCACACAACTAGGAATCCCAGATTAGCCCATTGTGCTTCCATGTGACCTGTATGTGAGGTCAATCATATTACAAACTGGCTACGATATCAATAAAACATCTGTAGCACAGACAGGATCAGTGTTTCTGTCTACCTTACACGTCCAACAGTGTCATTATGATGGTTCCTAAGCATGGTAAAAGCATGCTTCCATTTTTAAAGGCAATGGGATCCATCCTAGGATGCGCTGAACACCTCCGGCAGGAGATAAAGGTGCAGTGTAACCCACTGTTACTTATCTTGCTCTCTTCCTGGTCAGCAGGTGTTCTAAATCTATGGCAGGTGCCAGATAAAGGAGCTGGTCCTTTAGTTCAAGTTGTAGAGATCTGTGCTCCATCTCTGGGGGTCCCACATTCAATCCCGGCCCAGGAGCAAGATGACAGGTGCTGGGCACCCCTCACAGGATAGGTCCCCAAATAACTAGCTAACAGCACACCGTGCTGTCTTTAAAAGCATTTGATCCTTAGCTTCCTCTTTAAGAGCTTTTCTGCCCCGTTTATGCATAGGCTGCCATCTCATTTCAGTGCAGGCACTGCTGAGTTCCTTTCCCAAATGGGCAGGTCTGGAGGAAGAAAAGGCAGACCCATACCGATTTGAGTCCTTTATTAAGAAAAAGGCGTATTACAATGACATCTAAAGTACACGTTCATATGGTAGTTTGTGGGTATGCAGAGAATACAACTTGAAAAGCACAGTCAGCAACAAAGTACCTCTTTGCCCCCTCTTTTGCTATAAATCATAATGTCCTGTAATAAATTGAACATTCAGATAGAACAATATCCAACCTTTGGCTTCCGTCTCATTGTAATGGTTTCCCATAGTGGGCCATATAGGCAGCTCACAGAACTGTGCAATTCGTCCTCCATGCAGGACCTCACTTGGGTGAATGAGGATTCTGCAGGGGAGTACGTGTTGTGGGATCCACCCTACCAATCCCTGTTACCGTGACGCCTAAGAGCAAATTTGGGGCTCAATTCTGAAAGGTGCTGAGTAACTCCTGGGAGGTGCAGAGCACCCTCAACTTCCATTGGGTTAACTCAGTAGCGCCTCAAAGGACAGACCCGGCTTCTTTTTTCAAACGTGTAGAATTTCTGGGCTGTCCCTGTCCTAATGCTGCTTTGGTTTTGTGGTCATTGTAATTATAATAAAGGGAAAGTGCATCTTTCTTTAAATATGGTGTCAGTAACATTTAATGCAGAAAGGAGGAGCCTTCACCTACACCCCTTAGTGCTATGAATGTTCAATAAGCATTTTGACCTAGATTTCCCTTTTCTTCTAGGCGTGCATGTGCAATTTGAGTGTCCCAAACGTCTCTCGGGAGTGGATTAAGGTAGGATTTATTAGATTAGGGGATCTTTATCTTCCATGGAGTTTAACTTCATGGAGTTTCCTCTACCCCTGCTTCTGGGTTTAGTTTCCCCATCAGCATTCCTCTTTCCACTGGGAATGCAGTTTGGGGGGTCCTAGGTTTTTTTTTTTTTGATTGGTGTGTGTGGTACTCGCCTCTGCTTTGGTAGAATGTCTCCAGGCAGCGTAGCAGAGCCCTGGGACTCTTTATGCTGACATGCATTTAATGCCTTGCCAGTGTCAGCCAAAAGGGCAACTCATGCAGAGAGGGAACAAAAGAACAAACTTGGCAATTGGGAGCAAAGGTTGAAAAGGGCAGGTTCTCACTAGTGTGGTGAAGCGGCACTTTTATCTTCATGCTTTCATACAGTACATGAGGCCTACAGGATCTTGAATGGACCTTTAGAAATACAGGTACTTTTTGATGCAAGTAAGTAGCAAAAAGCATGTCTGGGACTTCTCTCAGTTACCCAGCTTAGGTCCCACCCATGAAGGTGAAATCAACAACATGCCGATATTATCCAGATGTTATCCAGCGTGAGTGAAGCAACCTGTGAATCTAAGGCCATCCTTCCCTCCCCTCCTCCCCGTGGGACTTGTCAGTCAGGCTTCATGGAAGTGCAAGCAGAGACAGTGACAAGAACAGACATGCACTAAGGAGACAGCCTCATTCTTACAATGAGATTTGTTGGAGCAGCCTGCACTGGATCAAGCAAGAAGCACGATCTAGGGTTGTCAGTAACCGGACTCCGAGTCAGGAGAGTCCTTCTGGTTTCTAATTTGATTAAATGACTGAATCTCTCAACTACCTTGGGCAAAGCACTCAGTATCCCTGTGCCTCCAGTCTGCCGACCAGGACCCTGCAGCAAAATAGCTGCTGAATCAAATTTCAGTTGCCCAAGTAACTATCTTTTGCTCCCCAAAAAACTCACAGTTACCTGTAGGCCATGCACATCTGCTGCACTGTCATTTGGCTTTGTTTTTAATGTGACACTTTATTGATCTTGTCTCCAGCAAAACTCCCGCTGGAGTCTACGGGAGTTCTGATACTCATAGGGGTTATATGCTAGTGGGGTACAGAAGAAGGGACCTTAAGGATACCTAGTTGCTCACACTTGACTACCCTCCTTGCCAGCTAAGCTGTCATATGGGAATTTAGGCCAGTGGAAGGCAGGCAGTGTTTACTTTCACCCCACCACTGGGTTTCTAACCAGGCGAAGGGCAGTTTTAATTTCCGCAGAAACTCCTTTGGAGCACTGCTGGTGAGGAACGTTGAATGAGATCATACTCTAGCTACACAACTTTCCTGATCCACAAAGGGGGGCAGATATAGCTCAGTTTGAGTATTGGCCTGCTTAAACCCAGGGTTGTGAGTTCAATCCTTGAGGGGGCCACTTAGGGATCTGGGGCAAAAATCTGTCTGGGGATTGGTCCTGCTTTGAGCAGGGGTTGGACTAGATGACCTCCTGAGGTCCCTTCCAACCCTGGTATTCTATGATTCTATTGCTCCCCCACCCCCACCCCCTTTTTTTTTAGCTGTACTGGCCCCACAGACATAAAGAAAATTGCTGCTGGCTATGGACTTTCTGCCAGCGCCACTGATGGAGTGACTCTGGCCCATCCTCAGAAAAAGTGACTTGGTAAAAGGGCACTTTAGTACATCTCCTGTGTGGTAGAGTCAGAGCTGCTCACTTTTAAGAAGTTTTTGCTCCTGTTAGCCCTGTATCACCAATACAGCTATGGGTGAGTCATCTGGGTTCTATTGTGCCTCACGCATGTGCTCAGCAGAAGTGTTGGCTGAGTTGCAATCTTTGCTGCAGCTGTTGTGAGAGGCAGAAAGAGCATGGCTTGATTTTTCAGCTCCTAGACTCTGTGTGCATGTGGTGGTGTGAACCTTGTCAAGTGAGCAGATTGGGGGGGTGAAACCCTGAATCCATTGGAGTCAATGGCCAAACCTAATGGAGTCAGGATTTCACCATTGATATATGTCACCGAGGGAGTGGGCAACCTCACAAGGTCATTTTCAGAGTCATTATTCTGAATAACATACACAGACTTACAATCACACTTTTAAACTTGGATGGGAGAGGGGAATGTTATAAACCAGTGGCCCTTATATTAGACCTACCAAATGCATTGGGCTTATGTGAAGTGTAGCAGCATCACTTGACCAATTCAGAGAATATGGCTTTATAAATATTTATGCCAGTGGGGAAAATTTCCCTACCAACTTGCCTTGGCAAAAAAAATAAGATAAGTTTTCAGTGAATCAGTGACTGAAACCATCTGCATTTTGGTTCAGTCGGTATGGCCAGATTCCAGACATGTTTTGGGACATGGGAACCATATGAGCAAGCAATGTAACGACATCCTCTCTCTCCCCAACCCAGCTGCTAGGTTACAGTTCAGCGGGTGTGATCCTAGGGGATGAAATTTCTCATTGGCAGAGAGCATTATGAATTAAAAATTCAAAAACAAAACCAAAACCCCTTAGGCCATTGTACAGTTCCAGAACAAAACATACAGTTTAAAACGGAAAGGAAAGTCACATGACTGCTAGGCTGTCTATAGAAAGTTCCCAGCACATGTATATACAAGACATCCATTTAACAACAAAATGTTATTGCTATGCGTCCATTTCCAATCTAGTTGTGAAGCTTTACAAGTCAACATTAAACATATTATAGAAAGCATGTAGATTTCAATTCTTACACTCCCTGATATGTGCCTCTACATATAGAGATATACAGTATAGATATAACTTCTATTTATCCTTTCTGACTCACAGGGAGTCCGTGAAAGTGCTGGATAAACGCACAGTACAAATCTCCTTTTTGAATATATATCTTACATTCTGATAGTTAATTTACACTCAGACACTAGAGAGTCTACAAACACGCTCATCCATCAACCGTAGTTAGAAAACATGTGTGTTTCATTAGATGTGCGTTGTTCCTTTGGACTCTCTGTGTCTAACATGATGCTTCAGATTAAAAAGGAGGACCACCGACTTTCATTTTTGATCATTTATATAAATACAAAGATTAAAAAACCATAGATTCTTTTCAACATATCTGCTTCGAGCATAGTGTTTTCTCTTCAAAACTAAATATATATTTATATATAGCCTCCCCGCAAAAACACAGCAATGAATAAAAAGGCCAATAACGAAGTTTAGGGGCTTATCCTGCAAGCTCTTAGGCAAGAATTCCCACATAAAGGGCTGCAGGGTCTGGCCCTTACAACTAACTTCAGACGACATTATTAATAAAGGGCAAATCCTGACGTCCTTACTCAGGGCTAGCTTGCAATATCCTTAATCATGGCAAGTGGGATCTTGCCCACCTGAGTGGGCATTACAATCTAGCCCTTGGTTTTTAATAAAAGAAACCCTTAGATGAAACCCTTAGTGATGTCAGCAGAGGCATGAGTGAATGAACATCGAGTAGGGGCTTCAGGATTTAGCTCATAGGAATAGAAAATGCTCCATTGTCTATGGCTCATCAAAAACTCTCCTTGCTCCTCCTCAGTTGCACTGGTGCAAATCAGAAGTAATGCCATCGACATCAGTGGGGTTACAATGGTCTAAGCAAGGTCAAGATCAGGCCCAATATTGCATGCATTTTGTATGTTTGTTGTTTTTTATCTAATGGAATTTGTGCCCTCCCCCTGCCACCTCCATGTAATCTCTGATCAGGATTTTGCAAGGTTGCAGTGATGCCTGCTGGTGAGGCGTATGGCCACTTGGCTTCAGAGTATGAGCAGCTTGCATGCAGAGCTAAAGGGAAGGTGTGGGCAGGAGGCAGAGCAGGGGAAGAATAGTTGAAGAGAGCTGGAAATTAAATAAACTCCTTGCACGAGCCCACAATTATCAGTAAAGCAGGAAGGCTTGTTCCATTTACATACCAGCCACTGAGAAATAGATGATTGGTAGGAAATTATTTACAAAAGAGAACTATTGTATCCTCTCTCTTTTTTATACTGAAGTCTGCTACAGTCTCTGCATCAATGATTTTATAATAAACATTTAACTGAGTCTGCCCGGTAGGATTGTCCAGAAATGAAAAGAGAAGCCATGCAAATCACCACTAAAATAAAACCCAACTAAAACAGTGCACAGTGAATTTATTAGCTCCTCTGGTATTAGCCTTCCCCTCTCCCCCCGCACACACACACAAAGAAAGAAAAGTTCTCAGCAGAACCTCTGTGAACCTGAGAGAAATAACCATTTACAAAGGCGAGGTTCAAATCTTAATCAAGTCGAAGGGATACTGCATTTCCACAGCTGTAATTTGCACAGTGCAATGCAAATTGCTTATTGCTTTCCCCACTCTCCGGCAGATTGTGTCATCAGAGCAGGATAGTGAACAATCTGTGCTCTCAGTACGGTAGAAATCTTATTACATTGCTTTGCCAGCAGAGGGCCTTCTCCTTTTAATAATCCTTAATAGAAACAGACAACAGAGTATCCCATCATAGCGTTGTAAGAAAACTGGACCCATAAAGTAGGTGTCCCTTAGAGCGTGCATATTTTTCTCTTGTTAATAACTTGGATGTCTAGTATAAATGCGCCTGATTTTTCCACAGACCTCTTTGCAGGGGCTTCTGAGGCAATTTTAGCCACAAGTTGATAAGAAGCTTAACAAACAAGAGAATTGTGTCCAGCAAAAGGAGCATTATAGTAGCTCCCGCCTCACAAGCAAGCGTGTACTGATGAAACACCAGGGTTGGGGCCAGATCCTCAGCTGGTGTAAAGTGACTGACTTCACTGAAGCTGCATCAGTTTATCCCAGCTGGGGATGAGGCCCGGAATTCCTGTGTGGTTTTTGTTTTTCTTTCAATACAAACTAATTAATTTGGTACAATTTCCGTGGAGTAACGGCGCTGGACTCTCCTCTCAGTAATGTGGGGATCGCTTAGAGCAGGATCCACCGAAGTACTTAGGTGCCTACGTCCTGGGGTTGGCTCCACTGCAATCCACAAAACTCCCACTGAATCTTGTAGGCACCTGAACTTACTTGACGCCTAAGTTGTTTCAGGGCAGGGTAAAAGTCCTCGACTCCCTAGGGGCCTAGGTTTCTGCTTCTGGGCACATGCACTGCTACCTCCCTCTAGGCAGCTGGGTGCCTGTCTTCCACCTAAACTCCAGAGTGATCTGGAACCAGGGGAAGATAGGCGTTTCCCCGCCGAAGTCGCCTGCAGGGCCTGAGCCGGGAGGCTAACCACTGGGCTACAGGGTCATTCCCTCTCTCTGGCCCACTGACTCTTTTAGTATTTATCTACTGCGGAACAGTCATTGGGTCAGACAGAGGGCGAATGACTCTATATCCCAGTGGTTACAGCACCCACCTGAGAAGCAGAAAACCCCGAGTCCCGTCCCCCTACTCCAACCCCTCTTTGATTATGGATCCACAGCGGAACAGCTTCCACAGAAGGGAGCCTGACATCAGACATCCTCTGAGAAGTGGGATCCTGCCCCCAGCAGGGGTGGGAATTGAACTTGGGCCTCCCACATCCCAAGTGAGTGCTCTAACCACTGGGCTAAAAATAACCATGTGGGTGGCACCCACGTCTGTGAGAGATGGGATGGGGTTTAGGACACACCCATCCTCAGCACCTCCCACTGGCTAGCTTAGGCAGCGCCCCGCCTAGCAGGCTGGCTTTTGTGGATCTCATCCTTAGGCGCCTCTCTCTCCCCATTCATTGTGTAGGGAGCCTCGGTGACAAAGTCGAGCAGGGTGTTTTTCCTGGATTTTGTAGGTGCTTAAAAGTTAGGTGCTGCAATGCCCAAGTTCCTCTGTGGATCCCACCCTTCCCTCCTCCATTTCAGGGTGAGCGTTAGCATGCCCATTGAAGCATACAGTTACAGATCTCCTTTCACTAGCTGCTCGGCTAGTGCAATAAATAGGCTGAGATAATCGCCCTGGATTATTTCCTCCTTCCTCACACCCCTAGTTAAGCCTCATTTTATTCCTTTGCCGGGTGTAAACTCGCAGCGTGGGCTGTCACTAATTCAACCGCGCACCGACACCTCCAGGGACTGAGCAGTAGCAGCGCAGTGATTAGAAAATATAGGGCAAGACGACCTTGACGAGGAGGCAAGATCCAAACAGGATGCCCTGTTCATGCCAGCAAGTTCGGCTGTCAGGAGAAATAAATGGCCCCAGCAGCTTTGCTGGCAAAAGAAACAGCTATGCCCGGTGTAGTGATTACAGCGAACACTTGCTGCACAAAGACAGCTTTGAACAGCACTGGAGTGGAATCTAAAATGACAGTCTATTACTTCCATGTAGTGAGTCAATAGAAGGAGTCTAATGAGCTGTTTCTCAAAAACAGACGGCTGCTAGCAATCCAGTAAAGGGCCCTGGAATGACTGGCTAACTGTACTACTCCTGCCCGTTTGCAGCGAATGCAGTCAGAGGTGTGACTGCAGCGTGCGCTGGCAGAGCCACGCTACCTTTTGTCTAGCTAGCCTGGCTACAAAGAGCAGTGAAGACGTAGCGGTATGGGCTCCAGCACAGGCTATCAATGCAAGTACACACCCAGCCTCACTGGCGTGTTTGTACAGTCTGCAATGAAGCCCGTGACACTGCAGCTACACTGTTATTTTTAGCTGCACTAGCTAGATGAAAGCTACCGTTGCTATTCCAGCGCTGTCACATCTCTGATTGCAGTGTAGACGTCCCCTAAGAGGTGCAGCTCTGTCTCTTTTTCCTACTTCCTTCCGTTCCTTGCTTTGGAAGTGGTCAGACACTTAGGGACCGATTTTCAAAGTGCAGATAGGGACCTTGTGCGATACTCAAAAGCAGGCATTTGTCATGAAAATCAAGGGGATTTAGGCGCTTCACAGGCTTAGGCACTTTTGAAAATCACACTTGGGACCTATTTACATCTTCGGGCGCTAAATACCTTCATAAATCTGGCCCTTAAGGCTTAATTGATAAACCAGTCCTGTGCTATAAAGAGGTCTTCACAGATGACACCATGGCATTTCATACCGAATTCAAAACTGCGTTTAAAGAACACAGATCAAGAACACATCTCCCGTAGAGGGCAAGGGAAGATTTAAAGGAACAGATCATCTTCTCTTTCAAAGAAAAGGTACAAAAATGCAATTTTCAGCCTCAATAGAATAAATCTTCTATTCTGAATTTTATTTTTATAATTCAAAAAGTTGGGCTAGTAATTGTTACCTAGAAACTGATAAAAGTATTTAAATATAATATATAAATATTGCACTACAAAAATAGACACATTTGAATGCATATCATATGCATGAGCACTACACGGGTGAACTCAAATGATTGGTAAATAGGGCTGGTCAATTAGGACCAGATTTTCTAAGAGGTTCCAAATGGGCTTTGGAAAAATGGAGACTGCATTATTTTCCTACAGACACCTATAGTCACATGCAAATTGAGTAGCTAGCTGGATATGTGGGCTGAAATCCAGGCCCTAATGAGGTCAATGGCAAAATTTCCATTGATTTTAATAGGTCTGGCATTTTAGCCCTTGTTACTAGATAGTCACACATGCATACACAAACAGCCATGCCTGCAAAAAAAAAAAAAAAGTGCCCAGTTTTAGTGGGTTGTGTTTGCAAATGTGTCCCTGAATATCAAAACAGCAAGTGATTCGTTTGCTGTTTGTAATATTTAACCTAGGCATGTATTGGTGCACTGGTAAGACACAGTCAGAGCCACTAACTTAGCCACACTTCCTGTAGCCAATAGAAAGGGGGGTGTAGATAAAAAAAAGCTAATTGGTTAGAACAGGTCATCAAAAACCACATGGGTCAAAATTTTGCTCTCAGTTACTGCAGGGTAACAGAGGATCCTTCAAGGTGCCGAGCATCCACTGAAGTCCTAAAATCAGACCTCGGCCCTCTGTCTAATCCTCACAATAATTTTTCCTTCCTGTAATTGTTAAGCAGTTGCAAGATGTTAAAAGCACATCACAGATTTTGGAGCTTTATATTGGAGGCTAAAGCCTTCAGCTTATTCATGCCTTTTGTTTTGAAGTTGGGTAGTGTTGAATGGGTGGCACTACCTCTTTGAAGTGACACACCTGAGGACTGAGGGAGCTGTTGAAAAGTACCAGAGATTCACTACGGTCCAAGGATAACACCATAAGGGGGTCAGTGAGCGAACAAGAAGGCTCTAGCTTCTGAAGGGTCTTGGGAATCAAGAAGTGACCATAGATGGTCCACAGGGCAGAGAAAGAGCCTCTGTGGGTCTGCGGTTGTTGAAGCAGTAGAGTCAGAGGGACCATGGAAGATGACAGTAATTTCTGGAAGGACCAAGAGAAAAATCAGATGATCTCACCTCTTCAACAAAGGGCCATTTTTAGACTCTTTGATCAGGGTGGATTGACACCTTACGTGCCTCTAGGCACAGCATCTTCAGCGCCCCCCCCCCCCCTCCCGCCCCGCCAACAGCTGATCTTTGTGTTGCACACAGTTTTAGAGAGTTAAGGTGTCCCTAGAACGACGGCACCCCTAGGCATGTGCCTACGGTGCCTAATTGGAAATCTGGCCCTGTCTTTGGTTCTAGTTATCTCTTGTTGCTTCTTTTTCCTTCTATACGTTTTCATAGCCTAACAAAACCAACCAACCAAAAGGTACGTCTGAATTTCATTTTGAAAATATAGCTTGTAAATAAATAGAAAACCTATAGTACAATAGCAACAGATGCTCTAGGACATGTGTTATTGGACAACTTCTCAGGTAGGACCCCACTCACAGCTTTATGCCTCCCAGTGGACACAAAGAGTTTAGCAACACAACACCCACTGGTGCATCTTAGTGTGCTTCAACAATCATAACCATCATGAACATAAGAACTCTTCAAGGGTGTGACCCAAAACCCACTGACTCAATGGAAATGCTCCTATTAATGCTAATGGGCTTAGTGTGTGTGGTGGGGGTAATTTTGTAGTTAGGGCACTAGGCTGGGACTCAGAAGACCTGGGTTCCATTTCTGACTCAGCTTCACACTTCCTTGGTGAACTTGGATAAGTCACTTGATCTACCCTGTGCCTGGGATTTCCATCTATTAAATGGGGATCAGAATAGCACTTCCATACCTCCCTGGGGTGTTGTGAGGATACAATCCATTAATAACTGGAAGGTGCTCAGATACCATGGTATAGAGGACCATGCAAGTACCTATCTAGAAAGATGGGGCTCAAGCCCCAAAGAAGACAGATTTGTAGTTTCCTTATAACTCCCCTTCAGTATCACAGCAGAAAGGAGTGGCTGACTCTGCCACAAAATGTTTGCGATCTATGAGATCTCATCCTCAAGCAGCTCATTGCTAAGTTGGTTACTTAGTCTGCTGAGCAGGACTTCAGTGGGGAACTATTGCATGCTTAGTAACTTAAAAACAAAATCCTGGTGTCTAAGCAGAGTAGTAACAGACACTGATTACTAGAGAACTCTGCCTGGAACGTGGAGTAACTAGGACACATTTAGAAAACCTGCTGTAATATCATGCAAAACAAAAGTATTGGCCAACGTTATCAAAAATGACTATTGACTTTGGGTGCCCACCTAGCGATAACTTAAAGGGGCCTGATTTTTAGATCAGCTTCTGAAAAATCAGACCCCCTTTGAGATAGCTCATGCTGGGCACCCCAAAAATGGAGGTGCCCAAAATCAATGGTCATGTTTCAAAATCTTGTCCATTCAGTTTTGCATAATTATTAAAAAGGAGGAATTTGGGTGAAAATATGAATTTCAACATTGTTGAGTGACTATTTCAGACTCGATTGGCTTGGCCATGCTGTTTCTGCAGATGATTTAAAAATCCCTCTTAGACAAACTTGACCGATTGTCATTCAACTGCCGACATTCTCCAGAACCTGGAATACCTTATATTAGACATTTTGGGCCAAATTCATCCCTGTCCCAACTCCAGTGATGTCATGAAGTTAGAACCAAGGAGGAGTTTGGCGCATCCTGCCAATTGCCACGTTCACCATCAGTGAACGGCTTTATGTGCAATTCTGCCATTCCCCACCCCCACCCCTGCCACCCTCCACCGCTACCTAGTGCCAATGAAAATAAGAACAATTTATCTAGAAGGAACAATGACAACAATAACGGTAAGAGATTTTAGTCTCAGAAATCTTAATTTTTACGAAAGGGAAGCTCTAGACAATTGTTAATAACCGTTCCCTCCACGCTCAAACCTTCTCTCCACGTTCCACATCTGTGCCCATCTTCTCTTGGAGTCAACTCCAAAACAACATTCAAAATGCCCTCAGCACTGCTTGCCCTCCCGCTCCCCTGCCCCACCATCCCTTGGGATAAGACAGCCATTCTATGGTCATCTTGAATGGAGATGTTAGACGAGCCAGATTGTTTCTAGCTCCTTGAGGGAATCCAAACTGACAGTATTTTACTTCTTGATGGGATGGTGAGGAAGAAATCTTTGTAGGCCCCAGTCTCTTTTTTGGTATAGCCAAACTCATTTTCTGCATTTAGCAGCCACACTGTTCTGCTTTCTTTGTTTTTACTCCAAGCCTTTTGAATTCCTGGGGTTGGATCCATGCTGTTTGCCTTTCTCACCCTTCCAGGGCTTGGGTTTGGCTGAAGGCCTGGTGCTCATACCTTCTGCTTGCTCCTGGGAATGAAGACAGGAGGGCCTCGGCAGGCTGGAGCCCCCAGCTGCACTGTCACTCAGATCAACCCCTGCTCTGTTAAGGGCCTGGGCTTTGGGCTCAAATTTCTGACGATGGGGAGCATGGTGCCTTTTAGTGTATAAAAAAAGTGCTGGGTCGGGCATGGGGTCTGCCTCTTCGAAGCTGCTCATCCTCTCCCTCTGGAAGGAGTCCTTGATGACTCCCTTACTATAGGAGCAGTCGGTCACCAGCCTCCGAACGTGAGACTTGTGGATTCGCTTTTTGGGCCTCGTCTCATTGGAAGGCTGCGTGGGGAATGGTTTGTCCGGAGGCCTGTCGGGGGGGGGCTTGCCACCTTGCCGGGAGCCATGCAGTTTCTGTTTGGTGGCATGCAGCTGGAAGGAGAGATAAGCAGCAGCCTCCGTCTGCTTCTGCAGCTCCGTGTTAAGGATAGTCACCCGGTGGCTTCTTCTCTTCAGCTCCTCAAGGAATTTCCTCTCCTTGTTCCTGAGATTGCATCTCAGCGCGGACACCAGGGTCTCCTTATGTCTGAGCTCCTTCCTCAGCTCCAGATTATCCTTCTCCTTCTCATGCAACTGGGCTTCCATGATCTTGCACTTCTCCTCTAGTTCCCGATCAATGTCATCTAAGGAGAACAGGACAATAATCAGTGTTCAAAATGACATCATTAGTTTGCAGTGAAATGAATTAGAAGGGTGGGGAAGGATTGGACAGGATAGCTCAGGGGATATATGGAGGCTTTCAACAATTCCTGTAGGTTGCATCCACATTGAGGGACATCAACAAAAATTATTCAGGAAATTGAAATGCTGTGAATCCCATTCCCCTAGTGCAAACGACTCTTTTAAAACCTCAGTTTCATGATTCTTTATTCCATATGTAAATAATTTTCAGCAATAAAAGTAAGGGAATGCTAAACTTGTGTGTAACATAGATAACTCTGGCACTAAAGTAATAACATGTCCCTTGAAACAAGGACTATGTCCCTCACTCCTAATTTAAATGTAATCTTGACCCAAACACAGTATCCGTTTTCCACTTCTATTGTTCTCACTTAAATGTATCACATACACATCTGAAGCCAGAACCTTCAGTCTGATGATGGTATCTTATGAAGCAAGTCTGCTTGATATGCTGAATACAGTGATATTTTATGAACCGGAGACATTATTCTTTGGCTGTAAAATTTAATCCTGCGCTTGTGTGTTCTCAGCGCTGACCTCGGAGCTGAGCCCTGCAATGGAGTTTATGGGTCAGGAGAAGAAGAGAGAAAAAAATACTGCAAAACAATCAGCTAAACTTATTAGAAGGTGTCATTGACCTCTTTCCAGATACTACACAACCTGATTAGAGAGAATGGAGGATGTTAATCCAGTATTACAGAGGGGCTAGGAGCATGATTGACTGAGAACCTAAGAAGGAAAAAAAACCCCATATCAATACCCTCGGCTGTACAGAAATAATGTGCATTTTTTTGCTTTGCTGAGGGGACTTGTCCTTTGTCCCCAGAGAGAGCTGGAGAAGCAGCTCTCCATGTCACTATAAACCTTCATGCTTCAAGGCACAAGCCAACCACTAGCTGATGTTAGGAAGGCTCTTCCTCTCTGGGCAGGTTATTCCATCATTGTCCATTACTGAGATTCCTGCACCTGGTTCTGGGCGCTGTCAGAAACGAGGCACCCTGACTAGCCGGACCATTGGTCTGATCCACTATGGAAATCCCTATGGTTCTATTAACCTTTCACTGACAGGCTGTTTGGTAGTTGTTATTTTGGGGCTGCTTTTTTTTTTTTTTTTTTTGCATTCATGGTATTTCCCATTATCTATGAAGGAACTGAAGATTCCCCCTGTATCCTCTTATTAATGGGGCTGGGATTTTCAAGAGAGTCTAAGGGAGCTAGAAACCTAACACTAAATAGGATGTTGGTGCCTAAATCCCTTAGGTTCCCCTGAAAATCCCAGCCTGGGTGAACACGGCTGCTTTAGACACCCAGGCAGACCCTCATGGAACAGTCTTAGTTTTGTTCCGTTTTGTTTTAAGCATCACCCTTGCAACGTATCCGGCTGGCTCTCCGTTCTCTTACACTCATTTTAGGCCAGTGAGTCCAGTGAAGTTGATGATGTTGCTTAGCTGCGAATGTGGAGCTTTTGACGCCAAAGAAGAGGAAGTCAGATTGTCACCGATCAAGATTCATAACAAGGGCAGGATATTAAAGAAGAGAGGGAGAGAGAGCTTTGTAATAAAAACTCCCTAAGAACCAACATGCAGCAGTTGCTAAAAAATGTTCCTGGTGTCTGCCAGTTGTCAGGCCGGAGACATGTTCACAATCTCTAGCAGCGGTAATGACATCATGTTCCTTTGTCTCAACTCGCCCTCAGTTACAGTAATGATGGAGGGGCGGGGGAGCAGAGCGATGGAATATAAACACAGATCATGAGCCAGTTTTTGCTCCTGAGGGTTGGAAGGGTGCAATGGAAGGCAGAAATGAACCCACCCGTTGCAAACTGAGAGCCCTGATATCCCAGTACCATCTGAGCAGTGAACATTTGCCGTGGAAGTGGTTAGCAATGCTGAATAATAGCGTTGGTAATTCAGTAGCAGCACTAGGATTTTTTTTTTCTTGGCAGCTCTAGTCACAACACGAAGGGCCCTGTATCATTTTTCAAAGCGTAAGCAGGAGGGGTGAACATCTGCTCCGGGGCTGAGCTCAGTGAACACTGAAGGGAGAATTCTCTGCAGGTTTGACATTGGCTCTGCAGGTTTGTCACTGGCACTTTGCACTTGTGACAAGTTCCGGGGAAACACCAGGCAGAATCCAGGTCTCTCCTTTCTCACCTCCACCCTCAAACAGGACTCCAGCAAAGCCCCAGATTACTGTAGAATCCAGACGTTCCCAAAGCAGATGCTGCTCTGAGGTTCACACCCAAAATCTGACTCCTAAACCCATTTCACAGCCACTCTGACTGGCTGCCTTCCAGTGAATTTGCCACACCTATGTCAGCTCCTTTATTGATTCAAGCCAAATAGATTTACCAGGAGGGCGTGGCTTGTTCTCTAGAGCATGCAGAGAAAAGAAAATGCAGCCTCAAACCTACCATCCTCCTGTATGATGAGGCAATAGCCAGGAATACCATTTCCGAAACCGGAGTGGGGCAAGGGAAAGGCAGGCTTGTGATAGAAGGCAGGACCTGCATAAACTTACTTTTACAGCTTACTACATTTGAGGCTATAGAAGGAATCGGTTCCCATCCCCTGCTTCCTGGTATAAATGATCCAGCTCCATAAATGGGCTATTCGCCGGAAAGGCATTGGACTAGGCTTTCAGAGACCTTGGCTCTGCTGTATGCCCTTGGACCCAGGCTCACCTTTTCTCCGGCTTGTCTCTTTAGATTGTAAGACGTTTAGGGCAAGGTCTGTCTTTTCCTAGGTGTTATCTAGCACCTGGCACAATAAACCTGTTTGCTTGGGGCCGCTAAGTGCTACCATAATACAAATAATAACTAGGATCCAGTCCCTAGGGTAAAGAGGGGGTGAGAAATCAGTACGTACAGTGCACTGCTGGCCGGAACAGCCTGCGGGCCTGGCCCGAGGGAGCGGGGAGGGCTGTGCTCCCATGGTAGCTAAGTGGCTAATGCAGCAGTGGAGGCAATAAAATAAATAGGAAAGCACCTGGCAGGGGTAAGAGGAGCAGCGGCAGCCTCCTGGGGAGGGGAATGGCAAGAGAGGTCTAAGAAACTGATGTCCCCACCTAGGGCCCGAGGTGCTTTTCTCACTTCCTCCAAAAACGTATCAGGCTGGCTCTGGTGGGCCAGCAGCTCTGTGTGAGGGGCTGGTCAAACACTCGGGGTGGGGGAACGAGTCCATCCAGGGGATGCTAGGCTGGGAGGAAGAGTCTGCCCCGGAGAGGGGAACGGAGAAAGTTTTGGTGAGTCTGGACCCCTACGGAGCCGTAGCTTTGGAAGAGAAGATTGTCCAATAGTCAGAGCAGTGGACTGAGACTATGGAGACCTGGGTCTCTTGCTGGCTGCAATAGCGGCAAGTCACCTAGCCGTGCCATGCCCCAGTTCTTAGCACTCACATGCCTTTAATCCACCTCTGTATCCTTCTGACCCCGGCTTCACCCTGCCTTGGCCGTCTGTTATTCATTTTGCTGGCTTTGCGCCGTTAAATCCCTTTTACTGCCACCTGGCTTCCCCCCCCCCCCCGCAGAGCTGGTATTCTGTGACCTAGCCTGAGATCGCTCTGCGAAGGAAGCAGACGCAGCCCTTCACCATATCCCCCAGCATTTCAAGTGGCTAACGGGGAACGCCGTTGGGCACCGCACATCCCTGTCAAGCCATCCCCACTGCAGCTGCTGGCCCCCGAGTCCACATCAGGCTCATCCCCTGCTTTCCAGACCAGCCTGCCCCGGGGGTAGCATCTGTCCCCATCTCTGAGCTCCCCTCCGTAGCTCTGCCCCTGCCTATGGTATGCACCATGCAGAACCTGGGTACCACTGAATGGGGGAAATGTTCTACTTCGCCCGGGGCGCAGGGTGTGGGGGTCAAAGCAGGACGGTCCCACAAATCCGGGACTGTTGGGAGGTGTCCCCCCACTCTCCTTTGCCCCCACCCTCGCATTAGGCACAGTCAAGTCATTGCACAATAACTTTATTAAGGGTGGTGAGAACAGCCATGGAGCTGCGCACCGACCACACAAACACTCAACAGACTCTCCCTTGTCTGTATTCCGATGAAAGATCAAAGTAAATAGCCACTGTGGCATGCAGAGATTTAATCAACTAGCCCATTCTCCTTCGGAGTCTCTCCCCTAGTGTCCCGTCCAGTCAAGGTCTGATCCCTGCTATGGTGCACTCCAACCACCGGACGGAAGAACCTGCCCTGAAGCGACTGGATCCCTCAGCATGACAAGCATCTGCCAAGGACCGTGTGTTCCGCGTGTAGTCAGCGTTTCTCTCTGTGCCTGTTTGCTCACTGCACAGTCACCCCTGGTTAATAATGCGTAGCCTGTTTGCCTTCTTTCGGTTCCTGTCAGCAACTGACTGCTGGAGCCTGGAAGTGCTGACAAGACTTTTAAAACAGAGATACTGGATGTAGCAGCCAGCTTCTCAGCGGCTCCCACCCCAATATTCCCTTCCCACACTTCGTCCCGATGACTGACGGCTTCTCTGCCCGGCCTTCTCTGAGTCATGTCGGAGCTGCCCAAAAAACGGAGCCTGGCTTTACAAGCATAATGGGAAAGTCTGTGAAGCGTGTGGTCTAGCAGACTCAGCAGGGCTCAGTGCCAGGCCCACAGTACTCAATAGGATAATCAGCCGTTCTCAAATTTCATTGCACCGTGGCCCCCTTCTGACAACAAAAATGACGACACGACCCCAGGAAGTGGGACTGAAGCCTGAGCCCGCCCAAGCCCCACTGCCTGGGTGGGGGAGCCAAAGCCCAAGCCTGAGGCGAGGGACTTGTAACCTGAGCCCCACTACCCAGGGCTGAAGTCCTCGGGCTTTGGCCCCAAGCAGTGGGGCTCTGGCTTCAGCCCCAGGCGGTGGGCCTTGGGCTTTGGCTCCAGCAAGTCTAACGCCAGCCCTGGCAACCGCATTAAAACGGGGTCACGACCCACTTTGGGGTCCCAACCCACACTTTGAGAACTGCTATGATAGATAGATCTGGCCCCTTTTGTGGCTATAGCCACATCCCCTTGTCTTCTCTTGTGTTTCATTTTCCTACCCCTGTAGGTGGGGACAATGACATGTGGTGTATTGAAAACTGGTAAAATTAAAAGCTATTCCTGGTCCTGCTTGCAGGCTAGAGGGCTCTGTAGGGAAGTGTGTGATCTGGCTCCTCAGCACAGCAGTCAGTCTGCAGAGAGGCAGCCTAGAGCAAGGTGAGGTGAGTTATGCTGCGCTGACTTAGGGAGCAGCCTGCTTTCTCTCTCTCTGCTTTTAGTTTGTGTGTGCTAAATTTCTGGATTTTAAGAAATAAAGTAGCATTATGTTGCAACCTTCCATCAAGAGTATTGTATGTTTTTATCTAATTGCTCTGTGTGTATGCCATGATTATAGCACGACACTTACTCAGCCAGCTCACAGAGGTGTGGTGATGAGGCTTCATTAGTTAATGACTGTAAAGCAATTTGGATAATACTTTACATTTCTATAATCCCTTCTGCCTGGTGATCTCAGAGGGTTTTAAAACATTAATGAATGATGCCTCACAGCATCCCACTGAGGCAAGGAATTTATCGCTACTTTACAGATGAGGAAGCTGAGGGACAGAGAGATGAAGCGATTGCCCAAGGTCATCAGGAAGTTTGTGGTGGAATCAAGAATATATCTCAGTTCCTTTGACACCCACCTAGCCACAGGACCATCTTTCCTTTGCAAAAGTAAAACATGACGTAAGTGCTAAGTATGACCATTTTTATTGTGTAGGCATAAGTCCATTGTTAGGAAAAGGTCTTACTTCTACTCTTTGCATCATCTCAGAATACAAGAAAGGTAAGAGAGATTCAAAGACATGAGTACTCTTATGCAGTGTATTAACTGTGGGTAGAACCTGGAAGGATCAGAATTGTGATTTGATTTGGACTGGTATCCTGAAAGGCATATGCTCACCTGAACCTCTTAATGCTACAAAACTGGGAGGAAAAGTTCCTGAGAACAAGCTGTCTTGAGAGTTATCCTGTCATTGCTGCTTCTGGTTGGTTCAGAAATGTTAGCACTTTTACGGCAGGTGAGAACCTGACACGGGGAGAAAAACTGAATTACAATGATTAAGGGAGAGGTTGTCAAAAGAGCTCCTCTCTTGAATGGAATGAGACCCTAATCAAGATGGCAAATGAGGTAGAAAATGGTGCGTCTGTACAGCACCATGAAACATTACAGCATTAAATAAATAATCCAAACTCTCCCAGTGTTTTGGGGCATACGGAGCTGCAGTTTCAGTTTAGGCTCATTTAAGATACTAGCAATCACTCATGCTCTAAATGGTAAGGTAGCCACACCATTCCAAATCTCAACCAAGCCTCGTAGCTTAAAATGTTCTGTTCTTCCCCTCTATAAATGTGTTGCTCATGAAACTAACTCAAGCCAGGCATAAGTGCAAGCTGTTGCTGGGCAAACCTCCACCCATCAGCTCTGCCAGTGTAACTCGCTCTTAGGGTGACCAGACAGCAAGTGTGAAAAATTGGGATGGGGTGGGGGTTAATAGGAGCCTATATAAGAAAAAGATCCCAAAATCGGGACTGTCCCTATAAAATTGGGACATCTGGTCACCCTACTTGCTCTTGACCTAAAAGGCCCCACTGTTCCAATGCTAGGCCTCTCTTGAACAGGGATTGTGAATCACATGGTGGTTTAGAACGCCCCGCCTATTCTCACATGGGGTTTGACCAGGATTTGAACCAGGGTCTCTAGAGGGAAAAGGTGAGTGTATTAGCCCCCAGTGCATCAGCCAGTCCTGGACAGAATTATCATGTGACTGTTTTCTTTACAGCACCAAACAGTCTTTTTACTAGTTCCCTGCTTGACAGAGGCACCATTAAGGGAAGACTTGATAATTAGCAGTTGTCTACGCTATCTTGTATTCACTGTGGGAGCTATGAAACAGGCACAGTTTGAACCATCACTAATAATAGCAACAATCGTTATCCTGAGCTCCATTCCTAAAGCAACTTTGGTGGAGCAAGATCCCAAAGCCAGGTGCAGATTGAGGGCTGGACTCAGTCCTCTGGGTGTTGGTAGTGCAGTATTCACCTCCTTTCTCACCAGGGGCAGCTGCATCAGTGCAGGGGAAGGTTGCTCTGTATGACCCCTGCCAGTGGTGGCTTCCCGGGAGGTGTGCTAAATCAGTGCATCTCCCGGGTGTTCAGACCCCGCCCGCTCCCTGTCTGGTTTGCCCATTTTGTAGGTTTTTCTGATTGTTTCTAGGCCATGGAGGGGGGTGGTAGGGCATGCAGCCTGTGCTACTGTGCCTCTCCCCACATCTAGGCAAACTTTCTGCCACCGGGGTTCTGCTTTCAAATCATAGAGCAACCAAGGGAATGAATTTTGCCAAGTCTCTATAAAGAGAGCAACCATCTGCCACTTAAAAGCAGCCACTTCTGGGGCGGAACTCAGCAGCGCTTGTACATGCAGCAGTGGTGGACACATTGTTCGCACCCAGCAGTGCATGTGTGTGTTTTTGTGGCCCCAACAGGTCCAACGTTCAGTGTTATATCTGCTGCAAAAGGCTCTAGCCATGCTGACCGAAGTCACAATTTCGGAAAGCTGAAATGAAAAGGAAAGGAAACAAGAAGTAGCTTGCCTGACCTTCACTTTCTCTCCCTAACTGCAAACTCGGCATCAATACAATGTACGATCCTGAGACGGAGCAGGTCTGCCTGAGGCACACGGCCACATAGAATTGTCCCATACCTGACAGAGAAAAATAGCCTGTATGAAGTTTTTTATAGGCACGGTAATAACTCATTACGGAGCCCGGAGACGTTTTCCTTGCTCAGCAATACTGCAGCTGGCCTTTGCAAATGGTCACATACGGCGGGGTTTATTCAGGGAGATTTTACTTTGTTTTCTAGAATGGGCTTCTGTTGAAAGGGAAACTTGCTAACACAGGTACTTTGTAATAGGATACAGAATGCGTGGGGAGTGATCCTTAGCTAGCACCATTCGATCTGGTCCTCGTTTCTACATCATCAGTTCAAGTCTCCTAGTGGGTCTGAATCTGATGGCTTCCTACACTGTCAGGCATCATGTAAGGCTTGAACCAGTCTCTACCATCTCTGTCTACCACACTGTTTGCCGGAATGGCTACCTTTGCGTTTCTATAACTTAACTTCTTTACAAGGATAGGTTGTTGGCCTATAGCTCAACCCCCCAACCTGGAGGTTCAGAGGACTGCTTTTCATCTGGTGCCTACCCTTTGACCTGGCCTACCAGAGGTCAAAACTCTCACTGACATATTTCTCATGGTCATTGCCTTCTCACTGCTTCAAGGGGTTGGCCCAGGGAAGCCACTCAGGTCAGAGGCAATCAAAATTGTTACCACCTTTTAGCCTAGGCGAGATAAGGCTTGCTGGTTCCTTTCTTTAGATCTGGATGGCTTTCAGTCTATTGTCTAAGCATGACAGATAGGCGCATATCTAAGGGTGGTCACCATGCACAAATAGCCGAAGGAAAGAAACTCCAATGAAGGAGAAGGTGACACAAAGAAGGGTGACTAGGAGTGACTAGGGAAAGAGAGGACCGTTTAGGCTGAATAGTGTGATGCTTTCTCCAATAGTAAAAAATCTATCAACCTGTGGAATAGTCTTCAAAAGTAAGTTGGGGGAAGCCTCTTTGCTAGAGATATTTAAAACTGGGCTGGGCAAAGCATTAGATAATATACTGCGGGGAACAATGCTGAGGGGTAGGTTGGTGGGTGGGTCTGTCTATCTCCATCCAAATACACATAATACAAACACTTAGTGAGAGACAGTCATTCCCCGAAGAGCTTACAGTCCAAATCAGTGGTCTCCAACCTTTTTACGCCCAAGATAACTTTTTGAATTTAAGGGCAACCCAGGATCTGCCCCGCCCCTACCCCAAGGCCCCACCCCTTCCATGAGGCCCTGCCCCTTCCCCAAAGCCCTACCCTGCTCACTCCATCCCCCCCTCTCTCCGTCCCTTGCTCTCCCCCACACTCACTCACTTTCACTGGGCTGAGGTAGGGGTTGGGGTTCAGGGGCGGTGTGGGCTCTGGGCTGGGGCTGAGGGGTTCGCAATGTGGGAGGGGGTTCTGGGCTGAGCCTGTGGCAAGGGATTGGGGTGCAGGAGGGGGTGAGGGGTGCAAGCTCTAGGAGGGATTTGGGTAGAGGAGGGGGCTCCGGGCTGGGGCAGAGTGTTTGGGTAGAGGAGGGGGTAGAGGGTGCTGGCTCCAGGAGGGGTGTCAGGGCTGGGGCTTGGGGTGCAGGAGAGGGTTCAGGGTGCAAGAGGGGGTATGGGGTACTGTCTCCGGGAGGGGGCTCAGGGCTGGGGGTTGGGGTGCGGCCTTCCGCTGGGCAGCACTTACCTCCAGCGGCTCCCGGTTGGCAGTGCAGCGTGGCTGCCGCTAAGGCAGGCTCCCTGCCTACCCCAGCCCCACGCCACTCCCAGAAGGGGCCAACGCGCCCCTGCAGCCCCTGAGGGAGGGGGTGGGAGGGCATGTAGCTCCGCGCACTGTCCCTCTGCAAGCACCGCTCCCGCAGCTCCTGTTGGCCACAGCTCCCCGTTCCCGGCCAATGGGAACTGCAGGGGCGGTGCTTGCAGGCAGGAGCAGCGCTCAGCCCCACTGCACCACCAGAGATCACGATCGACTGGTTGGTGACAACTACTCTAAATAATAGACAAGACAGACAAAGGGTGGGAGAAAGGAAGGACAGCTCTTTGGGGGAAGGGACCATCTTTTTGTTCTGTGGTTTGTACTGTGTCTAGCACAATGGGGCCCTGGCCCATGTCTGGAGCTCCTAGGTGCTACCACAATACAAATAATAGTACTTTATCATTAATAATAATTATGATTACCCCCATTTTACTGATGGGGAACTGAGACACAGGAAGGCCTCAGGCTAGATTCTGTGCTGCACCTCTCATGGTACATGGCCCAGCAGGTCTCGCCCAAGAGGAGTGAAGGCAAAGGTGACCTAATTTATAGCCGGATGCCCTGCAGCCCAGAATAGCTGTACTGCCAAGGACTCCAACCACTCCCCCTCCCTGGCAGGTGTGGACCATGGAAACATGTGAGACAAAGCCTGAGTGTCCACCTGCCCCTGCTCTTAGCTGCTAACCCTCCCTGATCCCTAGCTGATTTCATTGCAAGCCCCGGAAAGCAACCACTTTCTTGGGAAACTGGCCAGTTGTCGAAGGGCTACTTCTCAATCTGTGCTGGTAAATATGCACGGGCTTGTTTAAATCGTTTATAATCAATATCTACCTTTTATGATTTGCTTTATGGCCTCCTCTCTTAAGTGTCTGCTGTGGAGAAAAATGCTTTATAATGAGATATTAAGGGAGGTCGTTGCATCTGGTAATTATTACATAAATGGCATTTGAAGAGCAATTATTTGATGGCATCTTAATTTTGGTTGTTGCCCCATAAATATAGTGAACAGGATCTTGCTGCTCACAAGCAGTTGAAGTGCTGGCTGCGAGGAAGAGCTGTGTGGGTGGTACTCATGGAAATTAGGTACCCCATGCAGGCACACTCGGTGAGTCAGCCACTCGATTGCACCACCAGGCAGCAAAACAGATCTGACGATGTACATTTGCATCCAAGAATCCTGTGGAGGCAGCAGCCCCGTCTGACTGCTCCTGTCTGCCTCATGTCAGGTATTTGAGCATTAAGGAGTCATTCAGGTGTGATAGGGGAGCTCCGTCAGTATTCCTTTGCAGCGAGGACATGTGTAATCCGTTTAGCCTGGATTGCGCTGACAGTCAAATGCCAGCTACTGATGGGAGTGGCTGGCTCGGTTTAGCAGCTTTGTTCCTCCCACTGGGAGACTGAAACTTGGGAGAAGGGCTTAGGAGAGGAAAGGGGCTGGGTTTACGACTTCAAGGAGCAACAGTCCTGGTGACGATGAAAGGCCTTTAAATTCTGCAGTTAAGAGGCACAAGGAGCATTAGCATTCTGGAAATGCAAAGCAGGGGGTGGGACTTGCACCCAACCCGCTGAATCCCTATCCTCCACTCAGCAAACTTGGGGACGTTCAGATCTGCAGCTAAACTTTGCACCCGGGGCCCAGCTCTGAATAGTGGCCCTGCCTGATTTCCCTGGATACCGAGTCCCTCTACTGAGGATGATGGGAGCTGAGAGCCCTCAGCACCTTGCAAAAGCCTATCATATGTGCATATCAGCACTTCCTAATGTTTATGGCCATCTGTACTGTTTTCCAGAGGTGCTGAGCAAACCCAACACCTGATTGAAGTCAGTCCCCTTCAGGAATCAGGCCCCGAGCTCTCATGTGTGTCAGCCAGCATCCGCCTGCCTTCTGTTCAGTTTTGTGGGCTCTCATTCGCTGAGAATTGTAGGTAGCTTCAAAGCCCCATATTGCATCATATTTGCTTTTTCTCAAGCTGCAAGCACCCCAGGGGGATTGGAACTGCCCAGGCACTGTAGAGGGTTGGAACGAATAGCAACGAACGGGAGTGGGACAATGGAGTCCAGCCGAGTAGCTCATCACTAAGAGGCAGAGAAAGTGGCAGACCTCTTAAGTTTAGCAGTACTAGGTGCCACTGGTGACTATAACTGAATCTGCATCCACCCAGGGTCCCTGCCTTTCTGAGAACAGAGAGTAACAATACAGCCACAGGTCTCAAAGGGCTTCCCAAGCGTGGGCCAAGTGTCATTATCTCCATTTTATAGATGGAGGTCAAATGATTTGCCCCAGGTCACCCAGCGGGTCAAAACTGGGAGCAGAATCCTGCTCCCAGGACTCCCAGCCCTGGGCTCCATGCACAGGAAAAAGCATGGTTCTTGCAGGGCCGTTACTGCTGTCATGGGCTGAAAGGGAAAAAAGAGCTGGAGGTTTGTGGGGGTTTTGTGGGTGATGCAGTGAGCTCAGGGCATGGCAAGAATATTAAAGCCCTTGGACTCAGCCAGTCCCATCACCCAGATGGTCCCTCTGCATTCCATTCACCTTATAATTCCTGCTCCAGTCCACGCCCAGAGCTCTGCCCTACGCTGGCATCTCGCCTGTGGCCAGGAGGCAGGGCGAGTGCCGCTGCCGACTGCCAAAGCCGGTGGCACTCTGCCACACCAGGGCTGACTTGCTGCAGGTGATAAAGATCTGGGCACCCCACTTCCTCCCTATTCTGACTCCATGTTTCCCAATCCCCCCCATCTTTCCCTTCCACTCCTCCCTACCCATCACACCTTCCTTCCCAACCCCCTCTCCCCTCCCTTCCCTCTCCATCTCTCCTTCCCTCCCTCCCCATGTCCGATATACCAAAACTCTGCCCTGATTCACACCCTGGGTCACCACGCCGACGCCCAGGTGGGACAGAGCCCACTGTGCTTCCTCTCAGTGAGTCTGTGAGGCAGGTTCAAGATGCTTCATCTCTGCCCGCTGGCCCCCTCACTCAGGGACAGGCAGGTGTGATGCCTGGCTTGGCTGTTTGAATAGGGGCTCCCCAGCTAACTCGCTTTGCCTTGCTGCCCAGCCCCCACACAACATGGTGTGATTAATTGGGCAGAGCCAGGCACTGAAAACAGCACAGAGGACTGAGAGCTCCAGATTTCTTTCTGTCTCTTATTGCCCATGGCTTGGATGGGTCGGGCTCTGGCCCCGCCCTGCTGCCGAGCTTGTGGGGAGAGCCACGGCATGAATGGGGAGGCACAGTATATTAGGACTGGGTCCAAAGCCCACACCAAGGCATCGCTAAGAAACGTGTTTCAGTTTCACCCTCCAAGGGATAAAAGGAGGTATACTGCTCACATAGTGCCCCCTGCTGGTCAGATGGTGTCTGAGACCTAGGCAGCCTCCCTGGCCAATTGCACCTCTCACTGAGTGGATGTCAAGAGAACTGCTATTCAAGAGGAGGGGAAAGGAGTCAGAAAGGGGGAGGGATGGAGGACAAAAAGATAAGGACAAATATATATTGAAAGTCTTTCCTTATAGTGAGATTCAAGAGTCTGAAATCAGATCCTTGCCATTCTTTATACTGTAGAAAAATACAGCTACCGTAGGACTCTGTGTGTGTGTGTGTCTAATGGGCACGAGGTCTTTCCTTCTTTCTTTCTTATCTTGTTTTTATCGTATCTATCTGTCTGCCTATCTGGGCTGGCTGCCTGCCTGTGTTTCTTGTTTCATACATGCAGTCTGTCTGCCTGCCTATCACACTTCACCCTGGTATCTCCTCTCCAGCAGGTCACATTGTGCTGCCTGGTACTTTGTGCAGGATAGACAGAGAGAAACCCGAGGGAGATAACTGCCCTGCATGTGCAGGGGAGACCTTTGGAGAGGAGAGTGGAGTTTGGACTCTGTGACCCATACAGTCTTTGGCGTCTTCGCAGACCCTGCCAACCGGGGACCAATTAGGTATCAGTGGGGGTTTGTAGTGGATTTGACCAAGACCCAACAACCTCATTTCACACAGACCACTCAACAGACACCAGACTAACTTCCTGGTCCCTTCTGGCCTAGGGTGCATTCAGACCAGCAACCCACATTCTGCAATCTGCAGTCCCTCACCGCATCAGCCTGGAAGGGATTCTGCTGCACAATACCAGCGGCGATGGGAGGGTACATAAGGAGGTGGAGACATTGGGTGCGTGTTTGTGGGAGAATAGCTGCATTTACTCCATCTGCACCAACATAAAAAGGCTACAACCAAAGAATAATATCAAGAGGAAGAGAGGAATGAAGAGATACTTGCAGATAATAAGCCAGCAGATTCAATCAAAATCCAAGCCTTGACTTAAGTGGCTGCTCCTTCATGCCACGTGCATTCCCAGATCTTCTCTGAGTCCTTTGGCCACCCTCCCACTGCCCAAAATCAGAAAGTAAATTTCTAGAGTGGATGAGCCAGTTTTAAACAACTTATTTATTCTCTTGGAAATCAGGCAGGAGAAATTATTCCAGCTTTAGACAGAGCTTGGATCCAATTCTCAGCACTTCTGCATTTCTGTAGATGTTCGTCATAGCTCCTTGTCAATATTAACTTGTAGAAGGCAAATATCATTACATGTATTTTACTCAGGGATAAACAGACATATGGAGGGATTAAAGGCCCAATCCTGGACCAGTGAAATCAATAGGCGTTTAGGCCTCGAATTTCAGGGGGAGATGGATCAGGCTCTAAGGCTAGAATTTTCAAAAAGCTCAGCACACTGGGAATACATTAGATGCTGCTAAGGTCTTTTGAAAATCTGGGCAAAAGTTGCACAGTGTAAACTGTGGATGCTAGACACATTTGAAAATCTGGCCCTTACTTAGGTGCCCAGATGGAAGATGAGCTCTTACGAAAATCTGCCTTCAATTGTGGGTGCTGAACACTTGAAAATCTGGCCCTGAGCTCTTTTGAAAATTTGCCCCCACACGACTTGCCCCACCTAGTGTAGTAAGTCAGTAGTAGACCTAAAACTGGGAACCGAAACCAGAAGTCCTTCCTAGTACCCAGACCACTGTTCTGATCACTGGAAAGCACTTCCTATTTTAAGGAGGTTTATTAAGACTGAAATGACCTTTAGCAGTAATCATGTGACAGAATTATTTTATGTGTATAATCCCCGTTCTGATCCACAGAAGCTGTCACTCGCCGACCCTTCCCTAGCCTTCTTCACATCAGAGCCCTCGTCAGGAAGAGAGAGGCGTGTGGCTTCATTAGTCAGGTAATATAGACAGTCATCCCAGAATGTATGTCAGAAATACATTTTTAATGGCAGATTTTTTAAAAACCTGCTTCTCCATCTTTGCTGCTATGGGTCACCAAAGCCCTTGATAATGTCCGCCTTTGAATGGAGACCTGGAAGGGTTCTTGTCAGAGCCCGTGGGCAAGGGACAATGCCGTTCCAACTCCAACTGCACACATGATTTGCTGCATGTGCTGCAGTTTGGAAGAGTAATTGGGTGAACATGGAATCAATAGAAACACAACCCTCAATCGGACAGGATGGCTTCTGAATAGTTTAGCAGCTCAGCTTCAGCCGAGGTGGGAAGTGACTGGAGGTGGCTGACATTTTTCACACAAAAGGATTTTTTTTGTCGAAAAATGGCCTGTCTGGGAAAATGGTCTTGAAATTTTCTGTTTTTCCAGAAATTTTTCATTAGATTGTTTTTTGACAATTTTTATCAGAGTTTTTTGTACTCAATGTGATTTTCAGGAAAGGATATTTGAGCACTAAGGAGTCATTCAGGTGTGATATGGGAGCTCTGTCAGTATTCCCTTGCAAGGAGGACATGTGTAAAATAGTTTAAAATGTTTACTGAATATGTTGCCAAAATGGATCTGTTTTGAACAAAAATAGAAGCAACCTTGGCATTTTGAAATGGTTAGCAAAATTGTTTTTCTGCTTTTTGACCAGCTCTAATCAGGCCTGAAAGTTATTGATGTCTGATGAGTGGCTGGTGGCCTGCATGGGTTTGATAATCTTAGATCACTTCCATATGGACAAGGGTCTATGTTACAAAATCATCCTTCCAAATAGAAGCAGTTAGCTGTCTCAGCAGTGAAGCCAAATGAACATATGATTAGATAAACCATCTATACCTACAACATTTTGAGGATCTGCATTTACAGCCCTGATCCAACAGCTCCAAAAATACAGGTCTCTACGCACTGAGTTGAAAGATTACACCCTTAGCTGGTAGCAGTAACAGTTCCTTTGTTCCCTCTGTAGACCAGCCGCTAGCGAAAAACACTTAACAGTCACAATGCTGGTGTATTACACTCCAACCCCTAAAATTAACCTCTCCAGGTTACGGTTGAATCCTGTTGTCGGGCAGTGTGTGGATGCTTGAAATGTTCCTTCTTACATCAGCCTTGTTGCTCTTGGCCCATCTGTCAAATCCCAAACCACTTGAAAAAGCTTTTGATCTTACCTTGCTGGTGAGTTTCCAGTTCCTTTGTCTCAAGGTCATGGGTCAGATCTAGAAGACAAATCAAACAGCCATCAAAAGAAAATGAATCATTCTGGCAAACTCTGCTCTTCGCATTTACTCATCATCATATTTAATGCTTTAAAAAGTGGGTTGCTGGATGGCTTGTAATTTATAATGGCTCTTGATGGTGTCTCTTAGACTGAGCCCAAACCGTCATGATAAATGTTTCTGTCTCAGAGAATTCAGTGACATGCTGATGTGGAAATAGATATTTCTTGCTAGATGGAGAGTATTAGTATATTATCAAGCAGCCATGTAGCTTTTACATTCTGAATGACAAGTCTCCCCCATGTGTAACCAACATAATAATTACAGATGCTGCCCCAACAGCTGCAGTGATGGAGCAACCTGTTATTGTTTAGTGTGGCAATGCCTCTTTTTAAACACGGAGTCGCTGGAGCATTCAGTTGGACCATTGTAGGTGCTTATTTAAGCCAGGACAAAGAGCAGAGCAGTGAAGTGAAAACAGAGTGTAAACTGCCTACTGAAATATCTCATAATTGACTCTGACTGCACCTTTCTGTCTGTCTGCCTCTTGCTCTGCACGTTCTGAAAGCAGAGCACTCTTGTCTCCTGTACTAGGGACTGGAAGAAGGATGTTGTCAGCACTCTTCTGGCATTGTCCAGCTTTTAAAACCTGTCACCCAAGGTAGCTTGGATAGTACATGTGACATCTACTAGAGAGTTAAGCATCGAAGTTCTCAGCCACTGGGCTTCCATTCTGATGAGGAAATGCTTGTAAGTGAATATTCGTCTGTAATGGTCACCATCATGGGCTGTCACCAGGGTGGGGTTGCACTTTAAACCCCCAGCACTAAACGTATAACCCTCTACTAGTTGAGATTAAGGAAAGACCCTGATCCTCAAAGGTATTTAGGCACCTAACTTCTTTAGCTGGTAGTTGTACTAGACTCATACCTGCTATGGATCACCCATTGGACAGGTGTGTGAAACACAAAATGAGCAGTGGATTTCACTTGCCTGGCTGTGATGGCTGAGTTCTGAAGTGGCCTCTGAAATGCGCAGAGCTCTTCTGCTTGTGTAGTTGAATTAAACTGTCATCACAAAGCAGCTGCTAACCAGTTTGCTTCTGCACTCTTACCCTTTGCTCTAAAAACAACATGCATATCCTCGACCCATGCTCCTGGCTTATCTTTCATATCATAAAGATATATAAATATAATGAACATACGACATGCTTTATGTGTTTACATTACTGAAATCCCATGATTGAATATAGGAAAGATATTTTGCAATCAGAAAAGGCTGCCAGCAGCCTTTTGATATTCAGAGCTGAATTATGCCACTCAGGCCTGCATGCTACAGAGATGATGATAATAATCTAACAGTTATCTATGGAGCTGAGCCCTGATCCTGCTTGCATCCATGCTGAGGGGAGCAGGATCAGGCCCATTATGTGAGGCCGATATATAACAGTAAACTCAAGAGATGAATAAAAGCCTCTGAGAGTTTGTTTCACGGCATCTTTAAATGACTTGGCACCTGGACCTTATATTGAATCCATTCCTTTCTGCTGATGAATAATGGGGCTGGTACCAGTCACACTGGCAATTTAAAAAGGATAGTGTGTGAGCACAGGGGCGTGTGTAAATTTGAGTGCAATGAAGGAGGGTCAGTCTGTGGGGGGAGAATGGGGCAGCAGCTGGGTTCAAACCCTTTGGTTTACAATAGGTTGCAGAGCTAGAAGTGGAGTCTGATGTAGAGGAAGCTGAGACCCTATTCAGTTTCTCTTTTTAGCAGATCAAGGTCAAATGCTGGGCGCTTCAAAGCTGTTGGGAATTCCGGCATTGCCTCCTTTGGGACCTGACTTTGGCTATTCATTTAGATGGGAAGTGATGATTCCTAGTTGCTTTCCCTCTCTGCACTGGGAAAAGGGAGACAGACTAGAACAGGGGTGGGCAAACTTTTTGGCCCAAAGGCCACGTCGAGATATGGAAATTGTATGGTGGGCCATGAATGCTCACTATATTGGGGCCTGGGGTGCGGGATGGGATGGGGTGAGGCTGGGGGTGTGGGCTCTGGGGTAAGGCCAGAAATGAGGAGTTCAGGGTGCGAGAGGGGGCTCTGGGCTGGGGCAGGGGATTAGGGTGCAGGTGGAGGGGTGAGGGCTCTGGCTGGGGATGCAGGCTCTGGAGTGGGGCTAGAGATGAGGGGTTTGGGGTGCAGGACGGTGCTCTGGGCTGGGACCAAGGGGTTTGGAGAGTGATCAGGACTGGGGGAGGGGGTTGGAGTGTGGGAGGGGGTCAGGGGTGTAGGCTCCGGGCAGCGCTTACCTCCGTCCCCCGTCCGCAGGCGCTGCCCCTGCAGCTCCCATTGGCCCCATTTGCTAGTCAATGGGAGTTGCGGGGGTGACACCTGGGGCGGGGGCAGTGTGAGGAGCCCTCTGGCTGCCCCTACGCGTAGGATCCAGAGGGGGGACGTGCCGTTGCTTCCGATTAAAACGTCTGAAGGGCCGGATGCAGCCCCCGGGCTGTAGTTTGCCCACCCTGGGCTAGAACCTTGCGACCCTGGTCAGTTGGCCTTTTGCAGCAGGTTGTGTCTGCCCAAGCATGGGAGCATTCAGACCTGCTGCTGGGGCTGGTAGACTGAGCCAGGGCCGGCTCCAGCTTTTCTGCCGCCCCAAGTGGCGCAAAAAAAAAAAAAAAAAAGGCGAGGCGGCGGCACTTTGGTGGCGGCTCAATTGTGCTGCTTCTTCAGAGGGAATTCGGCGGCGGGTCCGTCACTCCATCTCTTTCTCTTCGGCGACAGCTCAAAGAGGAAGAGAAGGAATGAGGGACCCGCCGCCGAAGACCTGGATGTGCCGCCCCGATACCGGACGAACTGCCGCCCCTTTGTATTGGCCGCCCCAAGCACCTGCTTCCTACGCTGGTGCCTGGAGCCGGCCCTGGGCTGCGCTCTTCTGCCATGTTAGGGCCCAGCCCTGCGAACGGCTGAGCGCATCCTGAAAGGTACTGAGTGACCTCAACCCCTTTTGCGGTTAGTCGGAGACGAGGCTGCTCAGCAGGACGGACTCTGCAGCGGGCAGGATCAGGCCATTAAATTGTCAGGCATACTAAAGTGAATCTATTGAATGGGCAGCATCCAGCCTGCGGGACAGGAGTTTAACAGAGCTTTGTGCTTATCATCACCTGTCATTTGCAGGGGAGAGGAGGCCTGTTTCACCTGTCGTTTATACCCATTTTACACGGCTGTAGTGCCAGTGCCTTCTAAAGAGCTTCTCCTGATTTATACCGGAGGCAAGGGTATGTCTACACTGCAATCTGAGGTGTGACTGCAGCTCGGGTGGAAATGCCCGTGCTAGCATTGCTAAAAAGAGCCGCGTTGACACAGCCGTGCAGGCCTCAGCAATGCTAGCAGGTATCCAGGGTTCCAGGCATGCTTGTGCAGCCTGCGCCGAAGCCCGTGCCGCTGCATCTACCCTGCTGTTTTTAGCAATGCTGGCACTGAGCTCCAGTCACACCTGGGAAGGCAGCATAGACGCAGCTTACGTGGGTCTGTCTACACTGCCCCTGGGAATGAGCAGCCCAGCCCGGGGGAAACAGCCTTTGCTTTAACACTGCAACTCAGGCTGCAGCATGGGGCCCCAAGCCTTTCCCGCCCGCCCCCCGAGGCTTCCGAGCCCAAGCTGCGGCCTGAGCAGCAATGTCGATACAGTTATTTTTAGCACGCCAGCGTGAGCTCGCCTAACACAAGCCTGTCGGCTCAGGCTGAGATGTTCATTCCCAGTGAGCAGAGAATTAGGCCCAAAGAATCTTATCTCTGCCCCGGTTCACCAAGCCACCAGCCTCTCGTCACTGAAATCTCTCGTAAAGACTCGTTTCTTCCCTGATGCTCGCAAAAGGGAGTTTTCAACACTATATTAAAACAAATTCTTAGTAACTTCTTCCTCAGGGCTTCCCAAAGTGTCCTGTCTTGCAGCAACTGGAAGCTCTTTGGGGCAGGCTCTATATTGATTTCGTGTTGGCACAGCGCAGATTGATAGATCCTCAGTACTGAACAAATACAAATACTATTAGTATTGCAGGAGCACCGAGGAGCCCCAGTCCCGGAACCCCTTGTGCTCGGTGCTGCACAAACAGAGAAAAATTCAGTCCCTGCCCCAAAGAGTTTACAATCAAAGTCATTAATACTGCAGCCTAAGAATTAAGCAACATTACAATCTACGTAATTAATAAATACTAAATCATTTTTCCAAGCTGTGCTATAGGGTAGCTAGTGGAGCTCTAGTGGTCCCCATAAAACAAACTGGACATTCTAATGCTGTGAACAGGCTGTATTTTGCTTAGCCCAAACAGGAGACTTTATATGAAAAATGAATCTCATTCTCGAGCATCCTTTTTTTTTTTTAGTTTCTCTTTGGGACCATTGGATGAAAGGAATTAGAGAGATATTCATCCTATTTAGCAGAAGGATGCTGTCTGTGTTTGGGAATCAGGAGAGCTGGTTTCAATACATAGCTCTGCCACAGACTTCCTGCATGACCTTGAGCCCGTCATTTAATCTTTCTGGCCCAGATCCTCAAAGGTATTTAGGCTCCTGACTTCCATTGAGGATCTGGGTCTGTGATGGGGGGACCACCCCACAGAGGACTAGAAGGGGTTAAGGTGGCCCACAGGCCAATTAACTCCACAGGCTTCACCTGGAGGAAGAGCCATGGAGCAGGGAACTAATTAGAAACAGGTTCAGCTGTGCAGCAACAGGAGGGGTCTGTAAAGAACCAAGTAGCTGGCAACAGATGAGGGCTGTTGAGAAAGGCAGGCAGTAGTAGTCCCTGGGAAGAGGGAGGTTTTGGTGCTGGTACACCCAGAGAGAGAGAGAGAGAGAGAGAGAGAGAGAGAAAAAAAAAAAAAAAGGGAACTAGGTGTGGTAGGAAGCAGTCCCTGGAAGGAGCAGTGAGGGCTGAGAGAGAAAAGCACAGAACTGCTGAGCTGCAGGTCCCTGGACTGCAACCTGGAGTCAGGCCAGGGTGGGGTTCTCCTAGGAGCCATGGCGGGAGTGGTGCCAGGAGGCAGTGAGAGGGACTTTGCCACCTTGGAAGGGGGAAATACGGAATGACCTGGCTCCAGGGCTGAGCCATGACCACGGTGCAGTTTCTGGAGCGAGAGACGGGCTGCAGACCAGAGGGAGAGACAGAGCAACAGCATGTGAACTGCTGTGGAAGCGGGTGTTGACGTCAAGAGCTAATCCCCAGAGCAAGCAGCAGGAGGAGGCACCAGACCAGTGGTGAGTGGTGCTCCTTGTGACTGCCTCATTTCCCAAACTCTAATATGGGGATAATCACAATTCCTTTTGCCTACCTTTAGGGTTTGTCAACTGTGGAAAGTTCTGCTGCTTTAACTATGCCTTCATAATTAAAGCAGCAATTACCCCATACTGTAGATAGATTTAACACTAATCTAAAAGAGTTTATAGCTTGTTCTAGTTCAGGTAGTAAAATAAGATAAAGCACCTGCAACAGGGCAGCCTGCCCCTTTCAGAGCCAGTTAGCCCTGCCCACCTACACCTGTAGTGAGGGGCAAGCAGGGCCAGATTTAGGGGCAGGTGACCCAGGTGACTGTGCGGGGCTTGGGGTGTGTGCTAGGCTAGGGGTGCTGTTTTTGTTTTTAGTGATCAAAAGGGAAAATAGATTGTCTGAGGTAACATGTTCCAGGTATTCTGTATGCGGAGTCATTTTTCACTGACCTCCTAGAATGTTCTGGACCTTTGTAGAATCTCCTAAGGTATTCCAAATTGCGGGAGGGCACTGAAGATGCTCCTCGCCTGGGGCACCATTTGGTCTGGGGCTGGCCCTGGGTGCAGGGGCTGGGATTTCTACAAAGAGGGGCCCAGCATTTGAGGGTTAACTGGGAGGCGAGTGGTCAGGCTGCTCCTATGGGGATGGAGGGGCAGAAGGCTAGGTGAGGGCCAGGGGGCTGTCTGAGGACTGTGGCCACCAAGATGCCTGTGTAGAAGATTGGGGCCTGGACTGGAGGGTGGTGTGGCTCAGAGCCTGGATACCTGTGGTGGGTGTTGAGACCAGGCTGATAAGAAAAGATGCTGGGCTGAAGATCCTCTGTTTTATGGGTCTGTTAGACAAAGTCTAAAGGGCAGACTGCTTTAAAGTGGCTTGGCTGGAGGGCCCAGTCACCTCCATGGCCGGAGTAGCCAAAGAGAGTTGTGGGGAAGCTGAGCCGGAGTGCTGCAAGGATCGGTCTGGCTGTGAGGCGATGCTCGGAGATGGTACGTGTTGTAACAGCACCTTTATACTGGTATCAATGTGTCTGTGCTACGGGTCACCCCCCTCCTCCCTAACTGACAGACTCATACTGGTATAACTCTTCTAGTATGTTCTCTAGTCTGTCTCGCCTACCTAGACAGTCCTTGCCCAAAGAGCTTACAATCTATGTACAATGGGGCTCCAATCTCACTAGGAGCTACTGTGCTACAAATACTCATTGTTGTATTAACAATATTGTGAATAATGCAAACTTTGATATGGGCAAACGTCAGCAATGTTGGCGATAATATCAGGTTTTTCTTTTTAATGATCATGCAAGCCTAAGTGTTTGTTGTTAAAATGAAGTGCAGGCACAGATTAGAAAGTGTGAATGAACAAAAGAAGCCCAAACAATTTGGCTTGGAGACTTTTAGAGCCTGCCAAATAGTTAGATATCCTGGAACAATGAGAAAATGCTGATCGTGACTCCTTTGGAGAGTGAGGGATAGTCTACGTGCTTTAATGTGGCTTGTGTGGTCACAGCAGAGCTGCCTCCACAAGGGCCGTAGCTACCAGCCCTGGAAGCACTGTCTACACTGGTGCTTTACAGCGCTGAAACTTGCTGCGCTCAGGGGGGTGTATTTTCACACCCCTGAGCGAGAAAGTTGCAGCGCTGTAAATGGCCAGTGTAGACAGTCCCTAAGGGGACTGAGCGGCTGTGTCTCAGCTTGTCTACATGGTGCGTTAGCGTGCACTAGCTGGGGTGTAGATTCTAGTCTACGCTACCATGTCATGCACTAACTGGCCCATGTGGAGCCTGCTGGTGTTCACTGCAAGTTCCGTAGTGCATGTTAATGTAGTCCTGTTTTGAAATGGGGTGCTCTCAATGTGTGATAGGGAACTAGCAGTGCACACCAGCAGGGTCCACATGGGCCACCTAGTGTGCAACAGCAGGGGGTTAATTCTAGTGTGCACCAGCCTGTTGTGCACTATGCATCATGTAGAGGAGCCCTTAGTCTAATGGGAAAGACCAACTGTACTTTCTCTTTAACCATGCATACCAACAAGACTTGCTATTTTATGCAAAACTGCTGTGATCATGTCAGTCACCCCCAGAAATATGTCATTACTGTTCCATGGGGAGTTTTATTCCTGGCTTGCTTTATCAGGCTGTTCCTTGTTCTCCCACACAGACCGCTCTATCACCAGCCGGATTAACTGTATGTTAATATTTCATAGATGTGACCCCATAGGATTTTGCTTTAAGTTACACCAGTGCAACTCCAGAAATACACAACTTAAATCAACAGGATTACACCAATGCAAGTGAGAGCAGAATCTGGCTGTTGTCTCTCTGTCAGCATTTCTAAACCTCCCACCCACATAGAAGAGTATCTAAGCAGTGCAACGTGTTTAAGAATGACGAGTTCTGGCTATAGCAGGACAAGCATCTTTTGTCCTTTCTTTGTTCTAGCCATTGGCTGTTGTCTGCCAGCAGAGTGCTGTGTCTCCTTTACAAAACAGTCCTACAGCATTCCTGAGTGTCACAGATTAGACCACAGGTTTTTCCAAGTGGGAGCTTTTAATGTGGCCTCACAATGGGGCCCTGATTTTGGCTGGGCGCTCCAAATGCTACTGAAATAAAAATAATAGCCTCATAAAAGTAGAGGAGAGATTATCACCCCCTCCCCCTTCAATCCCAAGTGCTACTGCTATAAAGAGGCTGCAAGTAGCCTGGGAGTTTTCCTTCAGTGCACACAGTGTAGGGCTCCTGTCAGTAGCCTTAGGCTGCCCCCAAGCCCCAGTGGGAGTGGGTGTCTCAGTAGCGCATGCGGAGATGGAAATTCTGGGTTGTGACGCAGCTCATGGATGGCATCAGAAGGCTGCTGTAAATCAGAACAGCCAATCGCTGCTCTAACTTGTGCAGAGGGCTGCACTAGGCCCAGACTCCAGGCAATGTGTATTTAAAAAAAAAAAAAAAGTGGCATAAAGTGTCTCTTCCCTGCCCACCTGGACTGTGTTTTCTGTGCTGCATCTCCTGAAAGCATAGAACCCGATCCTGCGCCGCCTCTGGCTCTGCAGGCAGGATGTTCTTTTCTTAGGCCCTGCCCCTGGCTCCCAATCGTCTGACTCTAACAATGCCTCGAGCAATTGTATTCAGATAAAATGCCTGCTGTGCTGTAGTATCCTATACCTTTACTGATCTATTAAAAATAAACCTGGGCTGCTTGGGAAATCCCAACTGTCTTTCTCGTCTGAGATTTTTATTTTCTTTTAAGGGAAGGGTCTCTCCGTTAGGTGTCTCTGTCCTGGACTTAATACTTTTGTTTGGTTTTTTTGTTTTTAAAAGATCCTGCATGATGTTTGCCTACCAGTAATTCACAGAACCCCCTGCAGTTCTCTTCCACCTGGGCACTAATTAACACACCAGTACTTTGCTACTAATTCTGCTGACGGTTTGCTTTTGGCATTTGCCCATGTGCTGTTCATGACGACGGGATAGCCTCTCTCGAGATGGTGATGCCACATGATGTGAATAACTCGCAACACACACTAGATAGGAAACCTATCACCATTTTTTGGGGGGGGGGGTCATTTGTTTGCTTACTTGATATTATGTGGATGCCGCAGGGTCACGACTGGTACAGGCAAACCAAACTTTCAAAAGTGGCCACTAATTTTGGATGCTCAGTTCAAGAAAGAAATCCGAACGCAGGGGATTTTTCACAGAATTGCCTGCACAGTCAAGGCTTGTTACAGGGATGACTCCAAAGCAAATCTCCACATCCAAATGCCTCTAACCTGGTAGGGATTTGGAATTAGAACCTGGCTCCAGACCTGGATTTTCTCATCTATCTTAGATACGTACATGGCCTCCATAGTGCCTCACAACATCTCTATGAAGTAAGGCAGTGCTATTGTCCCTATTTCTCAGAAGGGGAACTGAGATAGAGACGCAGTGTCTTGCCAGAGATCACACAGGAAGTCTTTGTGGTAAGAACACAGAAATGAACCCAGGTCTCTCAAACCCCTATCCGGCTGTCCTGCCACAGGAACATCCTTCCTCTTTTCTGCCTGGTTTCTATTTCTGTGACAGATCTGCATGTGCCCAGACTTGGAGGGGTGTGTGTGTGTGTGGTAAGACAACTCCCACCTGTTTATGCTCTCTGTATGTGTGTATATATATCTCCTCATTATATGTTCCATTCTATATGCATCCGAAGAAGTGGGCTGTAGTCCACGAAAGCTTATGCTCTAATAAATTTGTTAGTCTCTAAGGTGCCACAAGTACTCCTGTTCTTCTTTTTGCGGATACAGACTAACACGGCTGTTACTCTGAAACTTGTGTGTGTGTGTTGAAATCTGAAGCAAATTTTGATGCTCAGGCTCATTTCTAGACTACTTTAACCTTCCACACCAAGTTCTGTTGTAAGGGATGGGGGGGGAAGGGAACTTCTCTCTGAAAGCTTCTTTGGAGAAAGGAAGGCCCTCCAGAATCACTGTTTAAAGGGGGCCTTTGTGTCATGACTTCTCCTGCTCCTTGGAAAAGTGCCATATGGGTGGATTAAAGCTAAAGGGACCTGGATCCATCAAAACTTTGAGGACCCCTAAGTAGATTCTACCTCCCAGATATATCTAATGGATCTGGGGTTTCCTGCAATTCTGAGTCCTTGATCTTCCTTCCAAATGTAGCAGCCCAGCTAACACAGCCCTATCTACCTCTTAACTTCTTTGTCAGGATCTCCTGCTGCCTCAAGTCTGGTGGCCCAAATCCCAGGCATCCTGCCTTAATTTGCCACTGCACGCTACCCTCCACTCTGTTCCTTTAAAGCGCTGTGGCATCACAGCAGAGCAGTCTTAAGTGCACCAACCACACAATGTCCAACACTTGGCAACCCATAGACTTGTTCGCTTGGCAGCCTATAGTCTTGCTGCGCAGGTGCTGAGCCCCAAAGCTGGCACAGGAATTAGACTTGTGGACACAGTGTGGACACAGCACTGCTACAGAATGGTTATGAGCTAGGAGCGCCTACGGTTGGAATGCCAAGCATTCTGCACTGCTTCAGAATCCCTGGGTCTAGTAGCTTCTAACAGGGAGTAGGTCAGGGAGACAGATTGGGGGGGTAGGGAGGGTCTAGTGATCTGAGCTCAGGGAAAGGAGCCATGTGCTCCCTCCATCTGTACCCTTGGAAATGTCACTTAACCTCTGCTTTAGTTTCTCCCACATGCAAAATGAGGGGTGACTGTACCTACGTCACAGGGCTGTGGAGTTCATGTTTGCGGAGCATTTTGAGGCATGAAAAAGCATGGCATCAGAGCGACATGTTCTCACTAAGAAAAGCAAAGCCAGCATCAAGCGCAGCTTATTGTGAGTCCTGGGTCTTGTCATGCTGTTTGCCGGGAGCAGAGATGGGCAGGGTGTGTGCTTTATGCAGTCGCACCACAGCTCTGTCTTCAGTCACAGTGTAATCAGGACAGCCCCAGAGGCGGTTGCATAGGGAGGCCAGGCTAGCAGCAAAGAGCGTTGCAAGATGGAGAATGAAAAACACCCGTGGGTGCTGGCTGCCTTTGAACAAAGATCAGTTTTTAACTTCTAGGAAAAACATGCTATATGAATGCAAGCACGTATAAACATGTATGTGCACTCATGCATGTCTCTACACATACATGCTCATGTGTGAGTGCTTGTGTGTGCATAGATACCTATGTTTGCATACACCTAGTATGCTTGGGTACAGGATTGTGTTTGTGTGCATACACGTAGGTATATTTGCTGTTCCAGAAGCTCTCTAGATGTTAACAGATAAAGTGCCAGTAGATATTGCTCCAGAACATGCAGCATCATGCCTGGGTTTTTGTAGGAACAATGAAACTTGTTGCTGTTGTGCAGGGCAAATGGGAGTTCTTTACACCAATCCTTAACATGCTCAGAATTGCCAATCCCAAGATTCAAAACTCGTGAGTCAGACACCCCACTCCACCCCCCCAAATCACTAGAGTGGCTTAAAAATGAGATTTACAAAACTCTGCATTCTGGGTTCTTTTACTTTGCTTTCCAGTCTTGGAGGCTTTACAGATCATGTTTTCAAGCTTTTCTCCATAATTACCTTTTTAAAATGAAAGCTGAGATTCTCTGGTTTTTGTGCGACTCCAGAGCTGGGGCTTTAAGGAAAATGCCAAATTTCATGAGATGCACAATGAAACCATTGCATGAGTGTGTCCATGTGCATGTTCATTTGCTGCATTCTGAGGCTTCTCAACTCTGCTTTCCTAGCAGCAACTTCAAAAGCCCTGTATCAGTTTGGTGGCCCTATCCAAGGAGAGCTTGCTGCTCTTCCCTCTGGAGTCCCTCAGTGCCTTTCTGACCATTGGGCAGAGGGGTTGCGTTCTCTGGGGATGGAGGGCAGACCTTAAGCAGTGACTGAAAGAAGGGTAAAAATGACAGGTCTAAATCTACTTCTTGATCATATCCAACATGCCACAATTCATTTTTCTCTGACTACCAGGCTGCGTTTGTGCATGCTTGTCTGTGTGTATCAAAATGACTGCTTTGACCTTATTGTAATGAAATATTGCAGTAAGGTGGATTCAGAAATATCAATCTTAAACTTTCATTTTCCAGGAAATTCTGAATCTTTAAATTCAGGGCAACAGGAAACTTTTGAAATGTCGGAATTTCCTGACCAATGGAAACTCTGGTTTCAACCGGCTCTAGTGCAGGGATTCCCAAACTTGGCTTGCAGCTTGTTCAGGGTAAGCCACTGGTGGGCTGTGAGACGCTTTGTTTACCTGAGTGTCTGTAGGTACGGCCGCTCCCAGTGGCCGCGGTTCGCCGTTCCCGGCCAATGGGAGCTTCGGGAAGCGGCGTGGGCCAGGCACCGCTTCCTGCAGCTCCCATTGGCTGGGAACAGTGAGCTGCGAGCGGCTGTACCTGCAGACTCTCTGGTAAACAAAGCGTCTTGTGGCTCGCCAGGGGCTTACCCCGAACAAGCCGCAAGCCAAGTTTGGGAACCCCTGCTCTAGTGAGTAGTTGCATTGACTTCAATGGGTCTACTCGGATGCATGAAGTTATGCATGTGTTTGCAGGATCAGGGCCTAAGGGGAGTTGTCCTCCTAATTCAGAACTGGGACATTATCAGCTAGGTAGGCCTTGACCGTATAAAAATCAGATTAAACCAGGATGAAACAAATTGCTTGGGAATGAATCTGCTTGGTGAGAGACCATAGGAAAATGTCAATCCAAGACAGTTAAAGTTACTCCAGACCAAATGTGCAGCTTGTCACTTCAGTGAATCTCAGTTAAAAACGACACTGACCATTCATTCTCACACACAGATCTTTTAGGGATGATTATAGACGCGTTACAAAAATGACTGCTCAACCCAAGAATCCCATTTCTTTCCCTCTTCCTAGCCTTGGGCTACAAACATGATTTTACTAGGCATGATGGGGGCAGGGGTGGGGTGATTTTGCATCTATTAATAGTTCGCTTTTAACCCCCAAACCTTTACAAATTATCTTTCAAGATAATTATCATGCAACCACCAAACCTAAAGCAGCTGGAGAGCTAAGGGAGGTGTGGGGGGAGTAACATCAAAATTCAGTTGTTGGGTTTTTTCCCAAAATTGAACTTAAATGGTTAATCTTTGTCCTAGATTTTTCTGTTAATCTGCTTTCATATTGACTTTAATCTCCCCACTAGCACACCACATTAGACACTGCTACACTTCAGAAACTAATCACTTGCTTGATTCTCTTCCCCCGCCCCCCTCCCCCCCGCCCGCAAGGCCTCTGTGCTTTGTCTTTAAAATTAAATCTGTAGTGACTGTACCAGTAATGGAGAACATACTGTCATTTCTGGAAACCATTCAGCACTCTGTCCCATTGGAAATCAATATCGACTGCTTTATTTTTCTAAAGCTAAAATGGGATACAAGGGATATTTCAAATGACGTTTACAAGCGCAGCAAAGTCTCCTGTGGCTGTATTTTTAGAACAAGACACTGCTCTCCCTGGCTTGGAATTTCGGTCTCAATGTTTGATGTACATAATAGGGGCCTTGATCCTGCATTGAAACCAATAGGACTACTCATCTGAATAAGGACTTGCAGAATCTGGCACCTGTGTACATACCATAATGTTTGAGAGCGAGAACGAACCAGGAAGAACAGTGTCCTGCCTAAGTAAGGGCTTTTACAGGAGGAGAGACTACTGATGTGAGTAAAGGCTGCAGGATCAGACCTTAGCTTTGCTAGTCCCTCTGGGTCTGCATTGTCTCATGATACAGACTTTCTATCAAAGTGAAATTACTGATGGTCTGGTATGAGGTGGGGAGAGCACTGTGCTTTATAATGGTCTCGTGCTGTATTTAGCAGGGAGCCAACTCTGGGCTTTTCATTTGCAATGCATGGGTGGAAGGCAAGTCTGTTGCATAAGCAACATGTGTGGTACAGTATCTGTGGGAAGGAGAGTTGGCAGCACCACTCATGTACTGTCAGGCCTTAACTCCCCCCTTCTCCTCTCTCCCCTCCTCCAGCAAAAGGAGTGTTCCAAGCAGGGCTGGCATCTGCTGCAGCGGAACCTTGATTGCCTTGCTTTCTTTGAATGTGTGACCTAAATTTTCTTTAAAACACATACACTCCCTCCCTCTCTTCAGCATTAACTTCCTTCAGGTCTTGGAAATGCTTTTTATATACTGATAAGAGGTCACATGCAAGACAGAGGCAAAGTCACGGAGCACTAATCTCCCTCCCTCTCTCCCCAGACCTAATCACGGTGTCTTTAATCAGTCTTTGCTCTGGCAAAGCTAAAGAGGGCTCTAAGCAAAGGCTGAATTGTGCCTCCTCAATTCTCCCTCCCCAGGCTACAAATACCTTGCATTGACTTCAGTGGCAGTTTCTCATACCTCCTGGGAGAACCGGGCCATGGACCACTGCCTATCACTACAACTAAAGCCCACCAACCACATTTAAGGCCCTCAACTGTTTTAAAAGCCTAAAATCCTTCCCCATTGGTGGTTCTCCCTTAACTTGGATTCCTTCATTTAATTTTTAAAATAGGATGGGTTATAAACAACATACTGCCAAGCCTGCAGACCTGAGAGCAGAGGAACAGCCCATCTCCCTCCCAGGTCAGAGCTAGGTGACCTAACAATAGAAACTCCAAGCATTTGCACTACAGAGCAGTTTACGATGTTCTACTTTGTAAATGTGTGTTGGTTGCTGCCCTTAGAATCCCTTGGCTTGAGTAAACTGCCTTAACACTACACAACTGCCAACTTGCTACATCCAACTGTGTCATTTGGCTAGTTTGGGAAGCTTGGGTTGGTCCCTCCCTGTGGCTGTGTCAAAGGGAAATGAACACCCTTTTGCTTCTTAGCACTGATCATTCCTGACAGCGCTGAATTTGAACAGGAAAGATCTGAGTGATTTACTGTTTTATTTCAGCTTGCTTGATGCAAGCAGCCACTGGTGAGGCAGCAGTTTATATGTTGCCATTTCTCAAGACAATCCTAGAAGATCAGGGTTCGAAGAGCCCTCAGGAGGTCATCTAATCCAACCCCCTGCTCAAAGCAGGACCAACACCAACTAAATCATCCCAGCCAGGGCTTTGCCAAGCTGGGCCTTAAAAACCTCTAAGGATGAAGATTCCACCACCTCCTTAGGTAACCCCATTCCAGTGCTTCACCACCCTCCTAGTGAAATAGTTTTTCCTAATAGCCAACCTAGGCCTCCTCCACTGCAACTTGAGACCATTGCTCCTTGTTCTGTCATCTGCCACCACTGAGAAGAGCCGAGCTCCAGCCTCTTTGGAACCCCCTTTCAGGTAGTTGAAGGCTGCTATCAAATCCCGCCTCGCTCTTATCTTCTGCAGACAGATTGTCAAACAAGGATCCATCCAACATGGAATCCAACCTCTGCATGTCAATATTGCCTCTTATTCTCAAGGAAGGTGCTGCTTTTGTCTTATTGATGCATGTGTTGTGGAAGGGGTAAGACCATAGAAGGGGGAAGTCAGGGGAAAAATTTCTTGGATACTGTCATTTCAGAAATATGGGACTTGATTTTGCACTCGCACTGGTGCAAACCAGCAGTTACTCCACTGAGGGTGATGGGCCTTGTGCACTCATGTACACCAGTGAGAAGTGAGTGTAAAACACCACCACATCACCATGGGAACCCTTTACACTCACTGTGCACTGGTATAAATGATGGCACAAGGTGAAGGGCAATGGAGAACCAGGCGTAGTGGTGTTGCATCCATGTCGAACGAGCAGGAGGTCTCACTCAAGCCCGGTGGGGTCTCACTGGCTGTGGCCCAGTGAGGTGAAGTGCCTTGCTCAAGGTCACATTCTAGAATTGAGAATAAAACTCAAGGCCAGAAATGGCAAGTGATAGTTGGGTGTCAATTTGGGAGGCGGAGGGAGGCAACTGGAGACACTTTAAGAAGTGGGCTGGTTTTCAGAAAGTGCTGAGTGTTCTCCCCCTGAAAATCTTCAAGGTGGCTCAAACTGGGAACCCAAAAGATGAGGAGACCCAGAAATCACTGTCTGGAAATCTGAAAGAAGATTTCCTACGGTCAGTGCCTGATTCCGTGGCTAATCCCTTAAGCTACCACCTCAGGACCTCTTGCTGAAATTCAAGGCCCCATGCTTCCTGCTTGCTCTCCCTTACGTAGCCCTCTGTTCAGAGGAGCTAGCAGATCGCACGAATTACTGCCAAAAGATTTAAATTTCCCCTCTAGTTACTGGAAAGGGATCGGGAAAGAGGAAAAATAGTCAGAACAAATCCATTTCTATTTCTGATGTGTTTATGCTGCGCAAATGAAAATGGGAGTGGGGAGGGAAGCCAAGTTTGCTGTCATTTCAATATATGAATCACTGCAGGGCTGTTAACAGCATTTTTCTTCCTATAAAATCTGGTACTGTAAACAAGGGAGGGTGTTGATGTGGGGGGAACTTCTGAACTCACCCGGGGAATGTGGTTCATCTGAAATGGATTTGGCTGCAATATTTAGTAAAGATGCTCTCCCCTCACCCACCCCATGTCATCTAAACAGTGCTAGACGGCGAAGAAGGATGTCAGCTGAATTTGCTGGCTGGGAGTGCCAAGGATTGGAATTCTTCCATTTTGAGTTTCCTCTCCCTCCCCCGCATTGGAAGGATAACTCCATTTGGTAAACTGCTACCCAGGAATCTCACTCCGACTGCTGTGAATGCCATTAACCAGTTGTAATTTATGACCTCCAGTCAAATATTCAGCAGACTTTACATGCCTTTAGCTCACTGCTTAACTTTGCTCCCGTGCCAGAAATTACGACGCCTTCTGTGAACTTGCACTCATTTCTTTCCAAAGTTTCACTGGTTAAAGCTGTGAAAAGGTGAACGGAGATTCCTGGAATCCACTGACTTGCCTGGATGCTTTGGGTGGGGAGAGCATGCTGCTGGAAAGGTGGATGGTCCAGAATGAATCATCCTGTGGTCCACCCGAGATTGCCTGTCGCCACATGGCAGGTGATGGTGGTTGTCAGGCAGGCAAATCTCATACTGTGGTTACATGTGGAAGGTGCTCAATAGATTTATGGGCATCAGGGAAGGCTTCAGGGGAGGGAAGCTGCTACTTAATCCGCAGCACATTTGACAGGCTGTACAAAGGGCTCCTGCTGATCTCGGATTCATTACTTCCCCGGAGGAGGCGGCGCAGTGGTTTTTAAGGATTTTTCCTGATGAGTCGTTATTAGTAACCCTGTTGCAACATCTTGTCAATATCCGAATGAAAAGCTCTTTTGGGTGAGAGGCTCGTTGTCAGAAATGACAAGCAAACAGGAAAATGGTGCATCTATTACTGTTGGAGCTCTCTGCTTACAGCGACCTGTGTCTAGAATTCCTCTGGAATCTGAGAAGGTAGGATTAAGACAAACCAGCTATTCTGAAAGGTAATGCTGGGGAATGGGAGAATTTGCTAAAGTAGCAAAAAGTTCCTTTTAGAACACACACAACGCCATATGGTTCTCCCCGGTGCTAGTCTCATACTGAAAGATAAAGGACATCATTGAAATATGACATCAGATCCAGCCCTGAATGAGCACGACCAAAAGTTGCTGCTGTTTGATGTTGTATGTGACATAAGATACCTGGCCACTGGGAACCAGCCTGAGAGAGTATCTTCCTCACTAAAACTAGCATTATCAATGGTCCTCAGTCTTGGAAACCTCATCAAGGAAATCAAGGGTTAAATGGCTCATGGGCACATCCAGGACAAAGATGAAGTACACTGGAGTGGGAGATCTTGCGTTGCTTCTGCCCACACTGGACCTCATTTTCACAGATCTTATGATAATATATGGAGATATACCTATCTCATAGAACTGGAAGGGACCTTGAAAGGTCATTGAGTCCAGCTCCCTGCCTTCACTAGCAGGACCAAGTACTGATATTTTTTTTCCCCCCCAGATCCCTAAGTGGCCCCCTCAAGGATTGAACTCACAACCCTGGGTTTAACAGGCCAAAACTCAAACCACTGAGCTTGTGTATGCATCTACGACTTTGAGAGGCACTCCGACATTAAGGTGTCGGACACAGGATAGATGACCGGTATCAGTGGTATAAAAGTCTTATGGCGCCTCCGCTAGCAAAAATCAGCCTAGCTCTGGAGCCAATGGAGCACTACTGATTTACACCAGCTGATCATCTGGTAAAATGGTACGATCCTTAGACACGGTTGGGAAGAAATGATCTATAATGTCCAAGTTTGTAATGAGGTCATTGATGCCAGTGGGCATGTCAAAGCCTCCAAACCTGACTTATGCACAAGAAATCTATTTCCTCTCATGGCTGGAAGAGCTGCATTTGGGCCTAGTTAAAAAATAGAGCAGCAAAAGTATGAAAGGGATGGGAAAATAGATAAGTCTGCAGTGACAAAATCATCTTTGTTTCCTTGGAGTCGGTGAGAGAGAAGAGCTGGAAGACAATGAGTAATTAGTCATTGCTGAATTATTGATGAAAGATACTGTACAAGTTGGAACAAATTTCAGCAATGGGAGGGAGTTATGTGAATCGTTTGTCTTCATCTGGAGAGGCTTTATGAAGAGCAAATATCTGTCCGGACCTGCTCATCTTTTGCCATGGGCAAGGACAGGATTTTAAAGTGACCCTCACTTTCCCAAACTCCGGTTCACACAACCCCGAAGGTTCCTGTGGCTCCCCAGTTAGCATACGCTGAAGCTGTGGTCCTGCCGCCGCGCCCCCCCCCCCTTGGCTTCAAGCTTCATGTCTAAGATTTGCAGAGCTGGAGATAAGCTCCTTGGCCTGCCAACGCCTCTCCTGTGCAGTGCCTAGGATCTGCAAAAGTTTTATCTTCAGGCATGTGCCCTGTGGGGTTCCTAAACACTGCAAGTCTGAAGCTCCCTAGGTGTCCTATAACTTTGCAGAATCAGTCCCTTAGTAATTCTTTAATGTCTCCATGTTTGGAATTCATGCTGCAATCATGAATGATAGAAATCGGAGATTGCATTAGTTTGATTAGATTTCCTAAATTCTAACAAAGATCAAGGCCCAATCACAATCTAGTCCACTCCCTTGTCAGATTTGGATTGCCCCTATGGTATATTTAAGTGATGAGATCCTTAACAATTTGTTTCCTATTATAGCTCACAGATCTTCTGGCCTAGAGCAGAAGATACTGGGTCTGGGTCTTTACCTTGTTGTAAAAGCAGTTTCAGATTAATACCTAGCTTTTTATATAGGTCTATTTTTCATTAGCTCTAGTCTGAACTGCTTTAACACATTATTACCCCTTGGGCAAGGTCTTCCTTTGTGCCACTTGCACAATTGTATTAAACAAAATTTCCCAGGCCACAAAAACTCAGAATCTTGTGGCAATGGCGAGAGGTTGCTTTGCAGGAGGAAACAGCTGCAGCTTGTACTGTGATGTGGTGTTTAAAAAGTCATGCCAAGGAAAGATATTTTTCAGATGAGCAGGCGGGGGGCAACCCAATATAGTTATGCTGTTAGATGCTAAAGCTATCTAGCATCTCGGTCATAAAGCAGCAAAACAAGAGGGCTGCTGATGTTGCAGGTTCCTGGGCTGCTCTAGATCGAGGTGGGGGTCAGAGAATTGATTTCATATTTCCTCACTGCAAAAAGGGGAAGAAAAAAAAAAAGGACCACATTTCCTGTAGCTCTGAAGGAGACTTTTGGTATGATCTCATCCCTATTGTTATCAATGAAGCCCAGCCTTTTTCCTGTCCTTATGCGTGCTGGAGAAAGAATGAACTATTTTTACATCTTAATCGATAAACAAGAGGCAAAATACCTCTGAAGGCACAGATTAGTGGAGGAAGTGGCAGGATCATCTTTCGTGCTCCCCCCTCCCCCCCCCCCAAGACGAGTGAATTGCTGCTTTATCTATCCTGCAATAGTGAGTCAAACGCAGAGCAGTGGCTGAACAGGTTTCAAAAGCTAATTCCCTCTCAAGAAGTGCATTGTGTTCTACTGTAGAATGAACCCAAAGGGTAGCTTTATAATGATGGGTTATAAGCACAAGCACCTGTTTTATCTTGCACTCTGCCAGCTGAGTGTCAGAGTAAAACATGCCCATAGTCTCCAGCATGTATCTCCGCCAAGGTAGCATTTTGTCACCCACGCTGGGAGAGAAGCTTTATTCAAATTGGATTCAGCGGGATCATCGTATGTCGGGTTAGGATTGTAGGACCACGTTTGTAAAATGAGAACCGTGCCAACAGGGTGAGTATTCAGGATTAAGGACGCTCAGGGTATGTCTACACTGCAATAAAACACCCACGGTTGGCTCATGTCCGCTGATTCAGTCTCAAGGGGCTCGGGCTGCAGGGCTCTAAAACTGCAGTGTAGATGCTAGCCCGAGCTTGGGGACCTGCTCCCCTTGGGGGTCTATTGAGTATCTTACTCCATGAACCATCCCATTGTCTGCAGTGGTACTGTGAGTAAAGAGGACAGCATTGGATTCCCAGCAGCCAGTTAAGATCTACATTTTTGCCGTAAGCAAGAGGTGATGCACAAGCTACCCCCTTCTCAGGAGTAGCCCCAGGAGACGCTGTGCCTTAGACACCTCTCTTTGGGAATGTCTATAACCGGGTTGGAGCTGGAATTTCCAGCTCAGCGAGACCTACATGGGCGAGCTTGGATTCAGCTAGCGCACTAAAAATAGCAGCGTAACTGCGGCCGCATGGGCAGCAGGTGGGGCTAGACGCCGTGAGTGTGTACTTCAGGTTTCAGCTAGCTGTGGCCATGTTGCTATTTTTAGCGCACTAGCTCAATCGGAGCCGGTGTGGGTATGTCTGTCTGAGCTGGAAATTTTACCTTCGGCTGCAATGTGGGAAATGCTTCTCCCTCAGAACATGGAGAGGAACAAGTTACTCCAGGCCTTGCAAAGTGCTGCTGCTTCCTCCCTTACTTATTGGCCAGATGCAAGGGGGTAGCAGATGCAGAGCAAAAACTCCATTCACTTCCCAGCCCCTTGGCTTCACCCACTCCCAGTTCACTGGCTCACAGCAGGGAGTGTTCACAGCAGACCAGGAGCTACAACCTTGGTAGGTCTCATTTGCCTGAGCAGGTGGTGTGGTTTAGCCTTAGCCCCTCTTACAATCCCATTTGTGTCCTCAGCTTGCTTAGACAATTTAGCCTGGAGACTGCAAAGCAGCATTTAACCAGGGCCACCCAGAGGATTCAGGAGGCCTGGGGCAAAGCAATTTCGGGGGCCCCTTCCATAAAAAAAGTTGCAATACTATATTCTCATAGGGGGGCCCTGTGGGGCCTAGGGCAAATTGCCCCACTTGCCCTGCCCTCCCCTCCCCCTGGGTGGCCCTGCATTTAACCTTCTGTCCATCAAAACATGTAATGAAAAGAGGCATTTCTTGAAATGCTGCAAGGCTTTCTTGGTTGGTAAATGTAGGGGCCAGGTGTGGAGTTTGGTTCTGGATTGTGAAATGGATGGGAACTTCCCTGCTTTGTGGGTTGTGGATTTTGGCTCTTGCATTATCATTGGGTAATTCTAGTATGACACATTATTCTCCTTGTTCAATGGCTTCTAAACCTGCATGTGCCACCTTCTCCTTTAGGAAATTCACAAATTCCTGCTTGGAATCCATTTTCCCCTTTACACAGCAATAATTACATGAAGAAATCAGAGGCACAGTAGGGTCCAGATAACCATGTTGCTAAATCTACAGAACCACGCAGGGCCTAGTTATGCATATACACTGATCTGGTTGATTTTTAAAACCTAGAACACAGTGAGCACCACAAGAGGGTTCACAACTATTTAAAGGGATAACTACTCAATTCCTGTACACCATACTGGGAGAGGATCACATTTCAAAGTATACATGGCTTTCATGTCTGTGGTCCCTGTTCTATGGGAAGATGTATGTAGGTGCCCTAAATGAGGCTAGTCATGACATTAAGAACTCACCTGTGCAGTGCTTCTGCAATCGGAGAATCTCTAGGTGCAGGTCATGGAGCAGTTCCATCTGTTCCTTCTTCAGGAAGGCGATATGTCGCTGCACGCTCTGGATCTGGTGCTCCAGGGACAAAGTCTCCATCGCAACAAAATTAACAGTCCAAGCCTGGAGGGAGTCAATGGTTCGTGATCAGACATGCAGCTGCGTACTGTGCTTGTGATTCAGCTGGAGAGGTGAAAATTATTCCTGCGGCTTTTACAAGAGACATTTAAAAGGGGGAATTGAACACTGCTTGAGATATATTATGAGTGGCTGAACCCCCAGTCTTTCCTTTCTCTTCCCACACATTGGGGGCACCTCTGAGTCCCTTTACTTAGATTTCACCAATGCTTTTTACTTATAGGACCCCCATCGCTATAGTGCCTCAGATAGATTAACGGATTGGACTGAAGTTTTATCATTCCCCTTGTGTATATGGGGCGCGGGGACCCAGATTAAGCTGCTTTCGTAGGGCCACACATGGGGTCTGAGGTAGAGCAGGCAATCTAGGCCTGATGACACCATGTGGGTGATGTCAGATGATGGCATGGCTTTTTAGTTTACTTTTTAGAAACTAGGACATTTCTCTCTCTCACACACACACACACACACACACACACACACACACACACACACACACTCTACAACTGCAAAGTCAAGTACTAAAAAGTTAGGAACTGCTAGAATTGCATTGAAATGCCTCTGCAACCTGAATTCAGAACCTTTGTGCATATGGCTTTTTACACCGTCTTTCATTACTCTTACATTTTATTTCCTTTTTCTATAGGACCCTTCCTCATTCAGGACACAGAATGTCTGGTGCTCACTGAATTAGCAGCTATTCAATACTTGTTTTATCCTCGCAATTGCATGGGGCATACATTCCTTACTTACTGCCAACTATTCAAACCTTGCTCTGAAGACAGAATTATGCATTTCCTCCTGGGTTTTTTTGATGGCTTTCCTCACTATAGTATCAGTGCATCAAACATTTAATGACTTCATTTTCACAACACCCTGGGAAGTGAGGGGTGGTGGTATCTCCATGCCTCCATTTCCCATCTGTAAAATGGGAATAAGGTCAAAAGTATCAGCTAAGTTTTCTATCTGACTTTAAACACCCAGCACCTGATGGTTTTTTTTTTTTTTTTTTTTTTTAAGAATACATAGCATTAGATAGCACTTCATATGTTCAAAGCACAGCTCCCATTGATTTTGTTTGCAGCTGAGAGTACTTGACACTTCTGCAAGTCAGGCACTGAATGAGGCAGGGGTCCAGTGCAAAAAATAGGATGTGATCATGTGTTTAAAGACTGCATCATAATGCATAGGCACAAGGAGGCTGAATTAGACATTGTCTAACTTTTGAGTGTTGACTTTGAAACCTTAATGTTTTAGTGTGTGCATGTGTATAAAATATTATATATAATGGGATGGTGGAAGAACTGTTGAGGAATAACATGCTTAGTCAAATTGTGCTCGGTTACTGATATAAACTGGAGCAAGTCCACTGACTGAATTTTACACCAGCAAAACTGAGAGCAGTTGGTCCTTGGTATAGGGAAGTTCCTTCACTGATTCTTAAAAGCAGTCCCCAGCGTAAGATAAAAATGTCCTCTATTTTACTATCTACGTCTCCAGTGGAGAGGTTAATACAGAGCACTCTACAGTGAATGTCCTCTCTCGTTCAGAGAGAGGCTTGAAACCAAGCTCAAATCTGCATAACCCCTAGGTTGGAAGCTGGACTCTGATCTGGATCCAAATTCTGTAGCTGGTCCCTATGATCTGGATCCAAATTCTGTAGCTGGTCCCTATGATCTGTAATAACCTCTTCACCCAAATCCAGACACCAAACTTTGGAGAGGGATTTGTTTCTGGATTCCGAGCTGCAATTTGCAGCTCAGCCCCGTCTCTAGGACATCCTGACCTCTTAAAGAAATTGCCTTTTGTGAATCCACTTCTTTGTCCCTCCTAGAGCTAGAGTGCATGTGAATACTTTGTGTGAGGCTTTCAGTAGGACTGGGGCCTAAGGTGAAGCAGCTTCTATCAGAAGCACAGTGGTGATATGGACTAAGACTCTGAAATAGTTTTGAGAGAAGCAGGGGAAGCTCCATTGCTTGGGACATTTAAAAACAAGTCAGGCCGTGGCACCAGAATCAGTTTTTTTAGCTAGGAAGGATATAATTGTATCAGAATTTGTGGCTAACACCCCTGCTCTTTCCAAAACTGTCGTGTTTCCTAAGGACCAAAAGTAAGTTAGGACATTGGTTTTATTTCAAAGAAGGCAAGTCCAAAAGCACTGTGGTCTCCAACCTCCCTACCCGCCTAATATTATGATGGGGCATTGGTTCAGGACTGAGGGGAGGACGGAGGTATCACTTACTGAATCACATGACCACTTCTTGCAGCTCCTAGGTTTTCCTTGGAGGTCTCCTATCCTAGTATTGCCCTGGCCTGAACTTGTTCAGTTTCAGCAACAGCAATTATATGCAGAAAAGGCTGTGGTGTATTTCCTTTCCCATACATCTTATAGTTACGCTTTAAAAGTAGATGCCCTGGAGCCAGAGTCATCGCTGAGTGGAGTTGCATCTGGGACAAATTCACCCCTGAGTGGAGTTACATCAGGGTGAATTTGGCCCATCAGTTATTATTTGACAAGCTACATACTCTGAATGCATGAGATCTAATGCATGAAAAATACAATATGCTCTGTCTCACCCAATCAGTATTATGTGGCAAGGAGATTCGTATCCTCTTATAGAGGAAGAACAATCTTTGCTGGTAATTCACATGACGGACAAGTGGTGGTGTCCACTCTGTTTCCCGGAGGCTGAGCTCCTGGAGGTTAGGGAGTTCATCACTACATGTTAACTTCTTCTGTAATGGTGCTGCATTAGCCTGCGTTGCTGTGCCGCTGCACAGCAAAGATAAAAATAAACCTCAAAGAATCTGGGAAACACCATCACATGTGGATACGGCAGCCATCCTTATTCCAGGCATAAAACCCAGAGGGTGGGGGAAACAATAGATTTTATTTGTAGCAAACCATGTTGATGATTTGTGCTTGCACTCCATCCTTTGGAAGATTTTGCCAGCATCATTCCGTCATTTAGAAGCTATTCCCATTTCTTTTTTCCTCCACATCTGATGCCCTTTGCCAGGTTCAACATTAAGCCAACGCTTTAGATTATGCTTACAGCCCACAGATTTTTACTTTTGTGCATTTTAACTTAATTCGGTGGCATTCCTCCCAATCAAATAAGCTTGATTACTGTAATAAGCCTCGGAAAACACCAGTTTCAATACTTTCTGTTGCCAAAACCTCTTTAAATTTGAGAGAGCCTTAAAATCAGGACTTCCAAAATCAGGCACTAAAGCTAAACTAATATCCGTAATTTTTTTTGCCATATTTACAGTGCTACTGTTGTGATCACTTGCTGATAACCAGATACTAGAGTGGGCTTTTCTAATACTTTGCATTGTTTAGCACTTTTCCTCCACAGATCTCATTGAACTTTTCAGATCTTCATTGATGCAGCCATGCCATATCCCTGGCTAGGTGGCTTTAGACCCAATTTATAGATGAGGGAAACTCAGCCACAGAGGTTAGTGACTTGTCTGACTTATCACCTGGCTGGGAAGTCCTGACATTCAGACCTTGCTCTAACGACTAGATAGCTTACCTTCTCAGTAGGATTTTTTTTTTTTAAAATTAAGGATTGTTTTTTGATGGCTAAGACCATACTGTCCACTGGCATGGAGCAGAAGGTTTTTTTTTTTTTTTTGGGGGGGGCTTTCTTATGTGATGGCTGCCATCTTGGCTGACCCACAGGGGATTGAGTGGGGTTCGGGGGGAAGGGGCACCTCTAGAACTAAAAGCATGAGTCCCTGCAGCTCGAGCGAAACGGTGAAGGCTCCCCAGATGTGGCAGGAACAGACATTTTCTGCAGATCAGGCTCAGGGAGGAACCTGTAACCCCCACTCCCCAGAAAGACTGGTCCTTAGCTCTACCTCCACTGTGCAGTGTTAGTGCTGATGGCTTCCTGTGCTTTTAGGAAGAGAGGTCTGGACTTTGTCCCAGTCCCACTCCTCTGCTGATCCCAGTGTGTTTCCACTCCTTTGAACGATCCTTGGCTTCCCTAAGAGCCAGAGGTGAAAGTAAGCCAGTACAGCGTACCGGCAAGAGCCAGTACGCCGTGCGGGACCGGACCGGCTTCCCCACGCTGGCGATTTAAAGGGCCCGGGGCTCCCTGCAGCAGCTGGAGCCCCAGGTCCTTTAAATCTCCTCCCGAGCCCGGCTGCCGGAGCCCTGGGGTAGCGGTGGCAGGGCTCTGGCGGCGATTTAAAGGGCCCGGAGCTCCACTGCAGTAGCAGCAGCCGGAGTCCCGGGTCCTTTAAATCGCCCCGGGGCACCCAGCTGCCTGTGCAGCTGGTAGCTCCGGGGGTGATTTAAAGGGCCCGGGTATTTAAAGGCCAGGCCTCAACCGGAAGAGGCCACGCCCCTTGCTCAGGACTCCCGCCAGGGCTGGCTCCAGGCACCAGCTTCTCAAGCAGGTGCTTGGGGCGGCCGCTCCGGAGAGGGGCGGCACGTCCAGGTATTCGGCGGCAATTTGGCGCACGGTCCCTCACTCTGCCTGGGAGCGAAGGACCTCCTGCCGAATTGCCGCCGCAGATCGCGATCGCGGCTTTTGTTTTGTTTTTGGCTGCTTGGGGCGGCCAAAACCCTGGAGCTGGCCCTGACTCCAGCATACCAGTAAGTCCTTTAAGTTATTTTCACCCCTGCCAAGAGCTCTGTTAGCTATTTAAAATGGAGCTATGCCAATTTACACCAGCTGAAGATAGGTTTGTCAGATTTCATCTCCTTTTAAATGTATACAAAATGATGTTGATCATCCTCATGAGCAAAGCTGCCAAGAAGCCTTCTGAACAGTGAGGCATTTGGGCTGGGGGGAGGGATAGCTCAGTGGTTTGAGCATTGGCCTGCTAAACCCAGGGTTGTGAGTTCAATCCTTGAGGGGGCCACTTAGGGATCTGGGGCAAAATCAGTACTTGGTCCTGCTAATGAAGGCAGGGGGCTGGACTTGATGACCTTTCAAGATCCCTTCTAGCTCTAGGAGATAGGTATATCTCCAATGATTTAAAAAAAATTAATTTAAGATTTCTTATTGGTGGTTGGCTTAACTCTGATGGTAAAACTCCCCTTGACTTCAATGGGAGCAGAGTTGGGCTAACCAACACTGAATGCTTTATTTTTACATCTGATGTCAGGCTTACATTTGTCAACAAGGACTGAAACGGGGGTGCACCAAATCTGTGACACTGTGTTCAGTTGCTTAGAGCCATGAGCCACAATTAATATTCTCTTTTCTTATGTGCTGCTGGGAGCATTGAACTGAAATTACTCATTGTTGCAGTCCCAGAAGAGTAAAAACCAGGATCTCTGTTCTGATCATTCCATTGAAATCCATGGGCTCACTCCAGTTTTGCCCTGGCAGTATTGCTGAGGTTAGTATTTGGATTCTTCAAAACACCAAAAAGAGGGAATTTGGATAAACATGAATGTAGCTTATCTTGGTAGTTGTAGTTTTCCATTGGCTACCACTGGGAGCCATTTATGAATGCAAAGTAACAAGACTTCTGGTCTTCTCATGTTTCCACCATCTAGATTGAACCATTCATGGGAGGTTCAGAAGCTCATGAGATTTGTAAACACAAATAGATAGAAAAGGCCAGATCCACATTTATATTAAGGCCACTTTATGCAACGCTGGAAAGTATAATTTATACCTGCTTTAAGGTCCCTTTACATAGGGAGTGATAATGTAAATGAACATCAAGCGCAAGTACTCCTTTGCCTATTTACTGCTGCATGTCTGGATAGCCCATGTCAAGGTGTCTAGGGGTCCCTGACTCCCCCGGGAAGGCATGTCTTCCAAATCTCAATCCAGTCCTTAAATTCTAGCTTTTTCCCCCCCCCCAAATCTAATAAAATCCAGGTCTATATAAGTTTGACTTCCCAATTATTCCTATTTTTCTGTGTGGAAGCAATATAACTTTAGTCCTGTTCATTAGTTTTCTCTGGCAAGTCCATCCCATTTCAGAATGTTTAGGCTAGGAACAAAAATATCATTTGCATTTTCATCCCATTCAAAATACAGCACTAGCAGCTGGATGCTAATAGATCGCCAAACTGTGATCCATTCTTAACCATCTTACCATTTATCACTTATAACTAAAATAATGGGCAAAGCTGAAAGCATGTCATGATGATGGCACACAACAATTTCAGCTGAGCTGGCACTCCTTTTTATTTGCTATCTTATAAATATCTAATAAGTGCTCATTGAATGCTAGGGGGATATTTTATTTATGGCTGTATGTTTGTTACAGTAGTTGTGGAATCCTTTTTAATGGCTTCTGTGATTATAATGCATTTGCCCATAAATTCTCCGTCTTCCTGGCTCTATTGTTCAGGCATCATGAGACTCTGCAAATACAAATCATATTGCAGCGAAGGACAAGTTCTGCTCTCACTTACCCTGGTATTAATCTAGACTAATTCCACTGCCTCTGGATTTATGGAGATGTAACCAAGATCAGAATTTGCCCTAACGTGAATATCTGGAAATTCATAAAGGTGAAATTTATCCAGATTTTTCAACAGGGTTTCTCAAGGGAAGCTGTGGGAATCACATCTCTGGACACATCTGTCAGTAGGCTGGACAGAGTACTTAACTGTGTGTGTGTGTGTGTGTGTGTGTGTGTGTATATATACACACACACACACACACACACACACACTTATTTTGAAGTGATATTGTCCTGTCTACATTAAATGTCTCTACTAGAATTGGTTGAAAATTTTCAATTGAACCTATTTTTCACTGGCAAATAGCTTCCCCCCACCCCCAAATGGGGGGGGGGGGAAATGAATTAAAACCCCTCTGACATTTCCTCAGTAAACATTAAATTAAGGAGCCTGGTTTTGCTGCTTTGAAAAAATTTTAATGAACACTGTCACCACTTTCTAACTAGCTCTAGCTTCCAGTGATATGGTTCTCTGGCCTCTAGTATAGATACAGCAGGAATTTTTCCTGAGTAAGGACTGCAAGCTTTGCTCCAAGTCCATTAGAAGCCCGAACACTCTCCACTGATTTACACTAGTGTACGTGAGGAGTAATTCCACTGAAGTCAGGGGAACAGATGGGGGTGGGGGGAGGCCCTCAGGAGACCTGGGTTCTACTACTGACTCCCCTGCTAGGTATCCTTGCGTGAGTCACTTCAGAGCCATGCCTCAGTTTCCCCATGTGTAAAATGGGGATAAAGTGCTTGAGAGTTACTGATTGAAAAGCCCTATGTAAGAGCTAAGTATTAATTATTAAACTAAATGCAGTTACACTGGTACAACACCAATATGAAGTTAGAAACCAGGTCTAAGGCATTTAAACATATTAGATGTATCATGCTCCTTTGACTAGCACAGTGGCTGACCTAGTTCTCATAGGCCCTGATGCAGCAAAGCACTCAGAGGGAGATTTCCCAAGACAGTAAGATGCCCAACTCCTATTTGAACTTCTGGAAATCTCCCCCTTAAGCATGTGCTTGACTTCAGTGGGACTACTCACCTGCTTAAGGCACATGCTTCAGTGCTTTGCTGAACAGAGGCCTTAGAGCTGGACTTCTTCACAACTTCTAAGTTTTAGGGAGCTGCTGTATCACCAGGGGGCATGTGTGAAATTGCTGTGAACATTAATGAGAATGGCACGATTGTGTTGACACGACAGGCACTTAGTTGTGTTCATTGGAACACCATGGCATCATTGGTAAGCAGGCACAGTCATGCTGCTGTCACAAAGGGCAGACAGCAGAGAAGCCGGAAATGGAACAGCTCTATTGAGTCATCGTCTACATTAGCTGGTGGAGGCGGGGGTTAGGGTTAGGGTCAGGGTCACACCAGGGTTGAAATGCAGTGATATGGGGATAGCCCGCTGTGGCATGAGAGGTTTCTCAGGGCTGCCACTCTGTCACCTTTCACAAGCTCTAAACCCACTCTTCAAATGTTTTCATTTTTAAACAAGGAATCTTCTGTTCCCCTTCTATTTATTGTGCTTCTGTATATTATAACCATTACTAAAGCTATAATTCAATCTGTGTCCGATAACGTTTATAACCTGCTCAAGTGTTTGTTTTAGATTATTGGAACCCTATGGCTGAATTACTGCCTTACGGTGGCAATCTGCCCATCCATTAACCTACCTGGATTGCTTAAGAATTTTTAAATCTGATGCTCGGTGAATGATTGTTCCCTTTCTTTTTTCTCTTTGCCTTCTCTGTAAAGTAGAGAGAGCGACAATTCATTGAGCATTTAGTTCAATGAATATAGGTGAGAGTCACAAGATTTAACTGCTGTGCCATGTTGCAAGATGGAGAAACTATGCACAGGTCATTGTCTGTAATTCCTGATGTAAAGTATTTTTTCCTATTGGCCAAGGAACAGTTGATTAATGCTTTACCCTTCTGTAGCATCTTCCATTCAATTATCTCAAATCACTTTACTTTGAGGACCTTCACAAACACTAACAAACTCATAGCCACCTCGTGGGGGTAGGTACATACCTATATCCCTGTTTTCTCTAGGAATGCTGAGGCACAGAGGTTAAGGGTCTGATTTTTTCAGAGATGCTGAGCACCAGTGCTTCCTTCTCATTGACTCACCATTGAGGTGGCGAGTATATAGCAGCTATGAAAATCGGGTACCAAGAGCTGGATCCAATGCCCATCAAAGTCAACAGAAGGCTTCCGCAGTGGGTCAGTCCCTACATGACTTGCCTGTGGTCACACAGGCAATCTTTGGCAGAGTTAGGAAGAGAAGCAAGGTCTCTTGTACAGTCTTGGTCCAGCACTTCTCCATCACTTGAAGTCTTTACACTGAAACCAGATGCCTTTCTAAAAGATGTGCTCTGATTCAACCCCAGCTACTGGGCTTGATTCAGGAATTCCTGCAGATCAGCGACCCTAGAACTTCAACCAGGAGATCAGACTAAATGATCACAATGGTCTCTTCAGGTCTTAATCTCTGAAAGTCCCCCTCACTATTGGTTCAACGTACATTTTAATTAAGTGCAAAATCTTTGATTTACTGGCAGGCAAATGTTTGCAAAGGATTTTTTAAAAAATAAACCATTTTTAAATCCCAGGCAGGAGCCTGATTTCAACTAAACTGAAGAATTCTGAACAGATTTATTACTAGTAGATAAACTCCTTATGTTGACTACTTGGAATACAACATAAACTTTGATGCTTAAGTTAGTGGCCCAGGCAGGGTTCTTGTTATGGCTGTGAATTTTTGGGCATCAGTCCTGCAAAGGGAACCAGGCAGATTTCTAAAGGTATAATAGCATTCGTACACTGATCCCTTTGCAGGATTGGGCCTTTAGTCATTAATCACGCACGCCACTTTATTCATTTAAAATTTAATATCTCTAGGTCCAACCTATCTTACTTTCCTTTTTAAAATAGTACAGAAATGGGCCTGATCCCCTCACGCAGGCAAAACTCCACTTTCTCCAAGATGCTCAGGAGATAGGCACTCAGCCAGATTATTTAGGCGTCTAAAGATGCAGATGGATGCCTAGTTGAATTTTCAAAAGTGCTTAAGTAAGTTAGGTGCCAACTCCTATTGAAACCAAGGGGAGTTAGGTGCCTAGATGGCTCATGAGGTTTTTCAAAAGCACCTATCTGCATCACTGGGCATCTTTTGAAAATAACCACTGAGTACCCAAATACTACTGACAGTCAATGAAAGGTGGGTGCTTCACTCCTCTTATGCTCCTGTGAAATTCTCTGTCTTAATATTTGAGTAGAAAACAAGGCCATATTGTGGCTCTTTAACCTAATATATTGCACTGAAATATCTGCACATTTTCAGACAGGGAAAATGGAACTAGGTTCTCCATTGTGAAAATATGTGCAGTAGAAACACACAGTTGCCTTTCCAGGTGAGATCTAATGAATTATGTAGGGAGTTACAGTTGTAGCAAAATTTTGGAATAAAACCCAAGAAAAACTGATATTTCTCCTTGGCTTGGGGAAATGCTTTGCACCTCTTGGGTTTCTGATTTGATATCTCCTTTCTAGCCTCCTTTCTAGCTGGCTTCCATTTTGGTAACATGTAATCACCACTCTTCTCTTCCCAGTTAAATAGCTCATAATTGGTGAAATTCACCTGTTTGAAGGCTTAAATAGATCTTAAGTGGTGCTTAGGCCTTGGGCTGGCAATTTCTCTGGATAAGTTGCTATCTGTCTGTCCTGTGTGGATGAAGTCAAAGGTGTCCAGTTTACATAGTGTCTGATCCTGCAGCACTGGTCATTGGGAGTTTTGCCATTGGCTTCAGTGGGAACAGGATTAGGGCCTTCATGAGACACTTCCTATCAATGAATAAACAAAACTGGGTCCTCCCCACCTGAAGTTTTGTACCCTTTAGTTTTTTAATATCTATTCTGATACACGGGGAGTGGTTCAAATCTACACAAGCCATTTGAGAAGATAGTATTGGTATTCGTGCACACCTGTTGGTCATGGGTAAAATTTCAAAATGTGCCCAAGTGCCATTTTCAAATGGGCCTTGGGGACTTAGGTACCTTCAAAAATGTTACACCTTGCATTAGCAACTAAGTGTGGACATTGGGATACTCTGGCATCTCCACTGACTCATTGGATGGTCCTGGGCAAGGCATGTAGGGCCAGATTTTGAAAGGTATTTAGGCACCTGAATGTGCAGCTAGGAGTCTAGTGGGATTTTCAAAAGTGCCAGTATGCCTAACTCGCATTGATTTCAGTGTGAGTTAGGAGTGTAAATACCTTTTTGAGGATCTGGTGCTCTTGATACTTCTGAAAATCCCACTAGGGGCCTCTCTGCTTCTTTAGGCATCTAAATACCTTTCAAAATCTGGCCATTTATGTATTTCAGTGCCCCCCAAAGATAAATTGGGATTAATCCTTACCTATAACACACAATGATTGTGAGGGTTAACTGAAAGTGGCCTGAATTTCTGGGGTACTGAGCACCTGCAGTTCATATTGCAGTCAATGGGAGTGCGTGCTCAAGGCCTCTGAAAATAAACCTGATGAGTTAGGTGCCTAAAGATGACTTTAGTTACCTGACCTTAGGCACTCAAACGTGACAATTGTGGCCAGAACATTCCGCACTCCCTATTGTACTGGCTGATCGGCTTGGTAGGAGGGATCATTAGAAGGTGATGCGCTTTTTATTCCTCCAAAAGAGGTGCTTTTATTAAGCCATGTTCTTTGAAACCTGGGCTCTTTAAAAAAAAAAAAAAAAAAGTTAAATAATGAAGCAGAAATGTCATGGTATCCCTTCCGATGCATGGAGATCTAGGAACTGGGTTTCAGTTTTATATGGATTATACTTTTAAAAGCGCAATCTTTCCCTCCACCGTCCTGCTTCTAAAGGAGGAGGAATCTGGGGCACTGGGCAGCATACTAATGAAGACAAGGAGGGATTTCTGAAGAGGGGAAAGAAGTAGAATCTTTCACGTCGGTGTTGCAAATTCATATCCAGCTCATGTGGGCAATGATTTAATGGTCAGACCATTGGGTGGTTGTTCAGTAGCCTCGTGAAATGAGTGTGGTCTGTCCAGTTCCCTTTGGACTAGCAAAGCCAGACTCTCCTCAAACTGGCAGCTTAGAAGGGGCCTAAGAGTGGATGGAACAGGCCCTTGGGGTCAATGAGAATCTGGCCCATAGGATCAACATTAACATTTTTATTTATTAAATGTCAATATTTTGCACTTTTGCCTTTTCAAAGCTTTATGTAAAAACGCTCCTGAGTTGACACTTATTAGCACGCTTGTTGGCAGTCTCAGCAGTGGGACCAAGGTTTCAGTGGGCATAGAGAATTCACACTACTCTCGCCCCTAGAAATGATCCTTCCAGTGCTGAGAGACGTTGGTAGAGCCGTGCGGAGAAAGTTTGTCTGTTGCAACTCCTGCTATACACTACTCCACCAATGTGCCTCACCTGGAGGGAGTTCATACTGCACAGGCTCTTTAGGTAAGCAGAGGACTTGTGCTGGTGAAACATGCTACACTAAAATAAACCAACTAGAAAAGAGCAGTGGTTCTCAAACTCTGTATTGGTGACCCCTTTCACACAGCAAGCCTCTGGGTACGACCCCCCCAAATTAAAAACACTTTTTAAAATATTAAACACTATTGTAAATGTTGGGGTGAAGGCTGACCAGCTCGTCACCCTCTGAGGGATGTTAACCCCCAGTTTGAGAACCCCAGGCAAAGAGGATTAGTTCATTTTAGGTTGGTCTCCTGGTTAAGGCATTGGACTGGGTCTCTGTGGCCAAGCTGGAAACTGAACCCACATCTCCAGACTCCCTGTGTGACCCTGGGCAAGTCACTTAATCTCTCTCTCATTTCCTCATCTGTAAAATGGTGGTGATACTTCCTTTCTTTTACCCTTTGTCTTGTCACTTGAAACTGTAAACTCTTGGGGCCAGGCACTCTCTTACTGTATGCACATACAGTACCTAGCACCATGGGGCCCTGATCTGTATGTGCCTCCGGGTGCTACTGTAATACTAATTAATAATAGTCACAAGTAATGAAGTAATTCAACCAGTGTTTGAAAAGTAGATGGAATGATCAGTGCCGTTTCTAATCTACTAACGGACGGCTTTTGTTGTATAGTCAGCTAGTCTAAGTCTACAGGAGCGAGAGGTGTGATTTATCCTGCTTATATATACACACACTTGCACTAGCTCAAGTATAAATCGCAGTGTAGCCGCAGCAGCAGAGGCAGAGCTTAGGTAGGTTTGTACTCGGCGCGACTAAACTGCTTATACTCCTGCGAACTTGATGAGAACTAGCATGAGTATGTGTACGCAAGCAGGGGAATCACACCCCTGGCTCATAGTGTAGACGCAGCCTAAGAAGATGCTTTCAGGCTAACATTGTACTGAATACCAAAATGTTGGCTAAACAAAAGCAAAAGATTTAATTTCTGATTATGCATTTGTGTGTGTGTGTGTGTGTGTGTGTGTAAAAAATATGTTGGTATTTGTGTATACAGACCAAGGAACAACACACTACTAAGGCCCAATCTTTACTCATGTAAACTGTATCCCCATAAATAAGCTAGCTAGTTTGGCAGTCAGGAGACCTACTCAAGGGGCCAGATCTTTCAGACTTTAGTTCCCTAATCTCTCCCACTGCATTTTCCTAAAATAACACACACTCACAGCATAATTACTGATATATTATATACATCGATAGCACCTTTGACTTGAAGATCTCAGAGCTTTTATTTTTATTTTTATATATATATATATATATATATATATATATATATATATATATATATAAATAAAAATAAAAATAAAAATATTGCACTGGTATTGTGAGGCTTAATCTTTTTCCTTTTGCGGAAAGTTAAGGACAGGGAGGTTAAGTGAGTTCCCAGAGGCAGTGGCAAAGCCAGGACCAGAAACTGGAGGCAAAATCCTGATTCTCCCCCCCACTCCCAACGCTGTCATTGGCAAAACTCTCATTGACTTTAATGGTGCCAGGAATTCACCAAAAGATTCCTATTTGCTAGTCTTATCTCTTTTACCCTGATTTAAGCTTTAAATTAATATATGTGAATGAAAAAGCTGTTTCCTATCAATTATTTAAACATTCCTGCCTGAGTAACAGCCAACAGCTAAGGTTTTTTATTTCATTGCATAAGTTAAACATAAAAGGCCAACTTCTGTTCTCTTTGGCTTCACTGGAATTACTCTAGGTTCATGTTAGCATTGCTGGGAGCAGAATTGGGGCCACAATCAACACTGTGCAGAGATCCTAAGAAGTGATTCCTTTGGTCTGATCCTGCACTCACCGAATTCAGTGGTAAAACTCTCATGGACTCTACCTATTTTCACCAGCAATTGCAGAGTCTTATGCACTTCTGAAACCATCATCTTCACCAGCACCTCCACGAAGGAAGAACCATCAGCCCCTCTGCCAGGGGCTAGGCAACTTCTAAAACTGCACCAAGAAGGGCTCCAGGCACCTTCAGGAGGAAAAATTCCCCTGGGTTACACAAGACCCCTTCACTGCTGTAGGTCTAAAACCCGACTGCATATCTTTTTAGGGAGATGCTACTTCTGCTGGCCCTAGAAAAGCTAAATCTTTGCTAGCTCTCTGATTCCTGCAGGAAAGGACTGCAGCTTGGAACCACTTTAAAGCCCCTCATTAGCTGGAGAGCACAAAGGAATGCTCTCCTGTGGCGTGGAGAGAAAGGAGGTTTATAAAGGCTTTTAATAACTTAGCAGTGGCAGGGATATCAGAGCCACCCCCAGCCATCAAAAAGCTTAGGTTCACCACCCACCCCCTGCGTGCCTTGCACCACCCCAGCCTCCGTGAAATGGGCCTTGTGGGGACTCAGGGCATTGTTTGAATTAGAGAAGTTAGTGTCAGGGTCACTGAACTGGTGCTGAACCCATTAGATTTTAGTCTTTAATTCTTTGAGTTTAACCACGCACCAAAGGCGCCCCCCACCCACCCACAGCCTATCCTAAAGGAGAGGACAGATCTGAGCATCACGCAAAGTCATCCTGTGCTGTGTCCTGATCATCCCAGTTCTGAAGCTACTCCAGATCTTAGTCCCACTCAGCTAAGGTCACCCATAAACACCAGGAGTCCCCATGCAATCATGCCTTCCTCATTCCCCCCACCCACATCTCCAAGACCAGATCTCCCCTGCTGACACCCCCCCCCCCATACAACGTGCCCATTTTCTCTTACCTGAGAGGAAAGAGGAGGCGACAGGAGAACGGGCTGGCAGCTGCAGGGTGTCATCCAGGGAGGTGTTGCACAACTGCTGGACAAGGACAAAGCTTGTTGGGGTGGAGGAAGGGGGGAGGCTTAGAAAAGACAGTGCAACCTCCAAGCGTTCACCCGCATCCCCAAAACCCACCCCCCAAAATCCTCAGATGGGGGGGCACTGCAACCCCCCCGCAGCCCCTCTCTCCCTTCTGCCCTAGATCTGCTCCCGAGTCTCCTGGCGCCCTGGCTCCGACCTGGCGGTCTCCATGGCAGAGCGGTGCCCGGGTCCCCCCCAGCTCAGGACGGGGTCGCAAGGCGCAGGCCCCCGGCTCCCGGGGAGCGCAGCTTCCAGCCAGCGAAGGCGTAAACACACAGCAACGTGACCGGAACTGGTGAGCTCAGAGCCGGGCTGTCTGCACAGGCGGGGAGGGGATGGCTCCACTGACAACCTCCGAGTGATGAAATCCTCCGGGAGCGGTGCCCGCTGCACTGGGGGTTGCTGATTCCGCGCTGGGGGCTGGAAATCACCCCAGCAAGGAAGCCGCCTGGGTGGGAGCCCTGAGCTCCCTCCAGCCGCCCATGGCTTGCAGCTCTGCCAGGCTATCCCAGGGAGAGGCCAAGCGCCCAGAGCGGATCCCAGCAATGCAGAAACCAGCAAAGGCGTTGGGCTCCCAGCTTAACAGCTGATCCAGGGGAAAGGCAGAATACAGCTCTGCTCGCCGTTGGGTAGAGCCGTGCTGTCCAGGGTGCTGAAAAGTGAAGGACTCCCTCTCCTCCAGCCACCCATCGCCTTGGCAAATGCCTCCGGAGTTGCATTCAGCTCACGAAATGATTCCTCGACCACTTCCCACGGCGTTTTTTTTTTCAGTTGTCTTTGGAAGCTGTTCAGTACTCTAATCTTGCCTTAAAAAAAATAGCTCCCAACCTTGTGGGATTTTATGCCTGGCACATAAGGAGGCTGCGACTGCTGCTTCGAGCTATTTAGCTACTTTAAAGAGTAAGGGCACATATTTATTGTTCAGTGTATAAATGGTGACCAACAACTATGGCACAGGAGAAGGATTTAAAAAAAGTCAGTGAGAAGAGTGTGTGTGTGAGAGACATGGAGACCGTGTTCAGGTCTGTTCCCCTCACCTCTGGATTGGTTTGGAAAAAACTAGAAAAATTAAAAAAAAATTAGTGAAAAATGGGTAGGGGAAGGGGAATTCCTTGAGAATGTCTAGAGAATTGTTTACCCCCAGTTTGGTGCAAGTTCTACTCAAACACTTTCCCTGTATATGTATACATACAAATGGAGCTACCCTGATCTGGCCTAGTGTGTGATATTCTTGGAATCCATGTGTGGGGTTTCATAATATAGATCTAGTTATTCTAAAACTACACACACAAATACCAAGAATAATCTATACTAGACCAGATCCTCAACTGGTGTAAATAGCTCAATTGACATCACTAGATTGACCGCAATGTGTAGTCACATCAGCTGAAGCTCTGGCCCACTGAGGTCATTCAGCTATGAAAAGTGTTCCCCAAAACACCACAAAAATGCAACACTTCCCAAAGGGTTTCTTAAGGCAAAAGCCAGAGAAAATAAACAAGTTTTGCAGCAGGCCCCAAACCCAGCCTACTGAAGATTTGTTAGAGAGCCCCTTGCGTCGATCAATTAAATGTTCTCACCATTTAGGTGGGATTGCAAGCCATTTGTGTGATGCTAAAAACTTGTCTAGGAAGAGTTCCCTAGAAGCTACAATCAGAAAACCTGTTTGTTGCTGCTTATCGATTATGGGCATTGCAATTATAATAAATAATACGTCACACTTTTCAGCTTTTCATTCATAGATCTCAAAGCAGTTCACGGAGGCAGAGGCCCTGGAGGTTTCTCGCCTTCCTCTGCAGCATAGGGCATGGGTCACTTGCTGGAGGATTCTCTGCACCTTGAGGTCTTTAAACCACGATTTGAGGACTTCAGTAACTCAGACGTACGTTAGGGGTTTGTTACAGGAGTGGGTGGGTGAGATTCTGTGGCTTGCGTTGTGCAGGAGGTCAGACTAGATGATTGTAATGGTCCCTTCTGACCTTAAAGTCTGAGTGAGCAAAAAATGATGCTCTCCATTTAACAATTGGGAAACTGAAATGAAGTGACTTGCCCGAGGTCTCAGACCCAGATCCTCAAAGGCATTTAGGCACTTAACTCCCATGAGATCTTTGAGGATCTGGGCCACAGTGACCAAGCCAGGAATTGAGAGAAAGGGGTAAATCCTCATCTGGTGTAAACTCTCATTGCTCCATTGATTTCAATGATGGACTAGGTGTGATTTCATAGGTGTGTGCCATCTCTGGGACTCTGATTATTATTATTATTATTATTTTTAAATAAGCAGAAGGCCAGATCCTTCTCTGGTGTAAATCAACATGGCACTATTGAGTGGGGGCAATGATCTGGCTGAGAGTTTGGAGTCCATTTCCTTTATGGAGCAAGGTTAATTTACACTAAACCAGAACTGGTCAAAGAAAGGAAAAAATATTGGTGAATAATTATTAATGGGGAGGGGGAACCCTCTATCTTCAATTAATTATTCAAGTTTCTCTATCTAAGACCCAATCTCCAGCAAATGTAATGGGGAGTTCCATCTCTTCCTCACCCGCATCCATTCATGCGTGCTCCTGTGGGCTTTTCTCCAAATGAGGTGCTTATAACCAATGAGTTCCTTTTGGAATGCTGAGTTAAGTGATGGATTAAAAGGAGCATAATGACGATGTCCTAATTCAGAGAAATGTTGTTGCATTATTACTGCCATCCTCACATTTGTAACGATCAGATCCACATTTGCCAATGCATAATTTATTTCTATTCGGAGTTTGCTCTGCAGGAAGGGTTATTTTTAGTGTCTCATTTTCCCTTCTCTAAATTATTTTATCCTGGAAAAACTACAAATTGTATAAATGCAAGGGGATGATTTCTGAATGCATCATGTTTCACTAGATTTGTACAATCTTCATTGATTTTTCCACTGTATAAAAGACAAGTCTGCAAATGATCAAGGTCAGACATTCAGGGACGGACAGATGCCTCCTAAATGAGGTCATTGCTCCAGGATACACTTAGACTGAAGAGAGGGGCGGTAGTGGAATACAATCTATCCTTTGTGTCCAGAATGAAGTGTGGATAAAGCATACTGCCTCTGTAGTGATTACCTAGCAGCTTGGATTCAGCTGCAATGCACACATGCTATTAACACATTTTCTAAGAGTGTTTCTCTAGCAGTTTTGTAGTGTACTAGATTAACAGGCTCTTCATTACTCCCAAAGAGCTGAGTCTCCGTTTTTGATTGGAGTATGACAAAGGTCCTTCAGCTAAAGCCTCCAGACAGTCCCATTACCTAATAATATTTCAAACCAAACAATGACCATGGTGATTCTTCCTAGCGCATCCTATTATGTTAATCAGAGTCTGCTTTACTAATGGGTATGAGGGTGATCTGGCTGGGATCAGTACTATGGGGAAATTCACCCCTATGCAGAGTCCTTGCACAAATCTTATGCCAAATTAAAGTCCTACTTAAGCCCTCAAACATTCACTCTATTTCTAATCAACCTATATTGTATTTAATCGAATACATATTCATTACATTACACTGAATACATAGAAATGACTTCATTGTTGCATACTTTGCCTTGGATTTAAAGGATAACAAAGCTCTGGAATAAAGATATTCTAAAAAAGTTTCCAGTGACACAAATAAAAAACTAAATCTGAAAATACTTCAATGTCAAGAACAAATTACTGGTTCACCTAAATCACTTGGCTGCTGTACTCCACAGAATGAGATTTCTGCAGTTTATTGGATGAGTATCCTCCTCAGGGGAACCCCTTACGATCGAGTGGAACCTCTTATAAGAAAGTTATTCTAGGCTAAATACTGGTCCCATTGAAATCAAGAGTAGTTCAGCCATTGACACCAATAGGCTTAGCTATGGCCTTATATACACAGGTTCACTATAACTTAGAATTACAGTCTATCCTCTAGAATGGAGTGAAGGAACTAGAGAGTGCGTGCCCAATTCTGGAAACATTTGCCATTGAGCATTGTGTTTACCCTATAGTAAGTGTATGCACGAATGTGCCCTTTGGATTGACTTCCCTGGAGACAGAATTGCTTTATTGCTCATCACCAGGGGATTTTTTTGCTGATGTTCGTTGCTTTTTATTTTGAAAGCAGTCCTATAAGAGTTCAATAAATCTCTAAGAAATAAATAAGGCAGTAAATATAGGGGAATTCTGTCTGGATTTCATGCAGTCTAGCACACTAGGCAGTTCCTTACCTGACACTGACCTCTAGTGGCACTGACATAATAGTCAATTATGACCCAGCTTATTCAAACCTATCACAGAAATTCAGTTCTGCACTATTACATTACCAATCCAAGGCCCCAGTCTTCCAATGATCCCTGTGGTTACATGGAACCTCAATGAAACCAATGGGGCTCTGCGTGGGGGCAGAAATCTGTCTCTGCAAAGCTCACTATAGGGTGAAGCCCTAAACTCCTTTGATTATGACTAATATATTGTGGGTAACATTTTCAAAAGTGCCTAAGTCCTATTTTCAAAGTGACTTAGGTGCCTACAACCCATTGACTTTCAATCTATATATTTTTAGGACTGTCAATTAATTGCAGTTAACTCACAATTAACTCAAAAAAATTAATCATGATTAATCTGTTTTAATTGCACAGTTAAACAATAGAATACCAATTGAAATTTATTAAATATTTTTGGATGTTTTTCTACTTTTTCCAGTATATTGATTTCAATTACAACACAGTTTATGAAGCAGTCAGTGCTCTCTTTATATTGTTTTTGATTACAGATATTTGCACTGTTAAAATGGCAAACAAAAGAAATAGTATTTTTCAAATCTCCTCATACAAATTCTGTAGTGCAATCTCTTGATCACGAAAGTGCAACTTACAAATGTAGATTTTTATTTTTGTTACATAACTGCACTCAAAAACACAACAAAGTAAAACATTAGAGCCTTCAAGTCCACTCAGTCCTAATTCTTGTTCAGCCAGTCAAGTTTGTTTACATGTATGGCAGATAATGCTGCCCGCTTCTTATTTACAATGTCACCTGAAAGTGATAACAGGCGTTCACATGGCACTTTTGTAGCTGCTTTTGCAAGGTATTTACATGCCAGATATGCTCAACATTTGTATGCCTACATTGTAGTATGTACAATTTCTAGAGACAATAATATACTACCCTATTCCATCACCAAGGCTCCAATTCTGCGCAAACATAAGCATGTGGTTAATGCACAATCAGGGACTGAAGGACCAATTTTACTAGTGCCATTAAACATTGTAAAGCACTTTTGAAAATTGTACCCAGTGTCACTTTAGCATTAGGGAGGCACCATACTTCCCATTTACTTTGGTTTTGTTATATCTACAATTAGTGTGACCAAACCCTGACTATGACAGTTACAGGCCTCAATCCTGCAGATCTTTATGCACGTGCTTAATTTTAAGTACACAAGCAGTCTCGGTTACTTTCATGGGACTACTAGTGCGCATAAAGGCATAAATAGAAACTAAGCACCTAACTCCTATTGGAAGACAGAGTTGGATGCCTAAGTGCCATTTGTGCCTTTTGAAAATCTTAATCTTTGCAAGTTCATGGTCAGTCGTACTTGATTGCAAATTTAAATTTTCTAACCTCCCACCACTGTGAATTTTCAGAGGTGCTGAGCATATACAGCTCACATTGATTATAAGTTCTTGGCTTCTCTGAAAAGTGAGCCTCCAGCTTTTATCAAACCAGAGATCAGTAGAAATATTTCCATAATTTAAAAAGGAACACAACACAAGTTTGTTTTTTCAAACCATAAAAATCCTTCTGTGGTGTTTGCAACCCAAACATTGCACCAAAATAAAACACTATCATTGATGTCATGCTTCCAAGTGACTGTAAACAGAACCTGACTTCATGGCTTTTCTTTATGCAAACAGAAATCACATGGTAAACAAACAGCTTATCCAGTGAAAAATCAACCGGATCAAACCAATGCTTTCTAAGGTGTTATCAGTAACATAGATAAAGGAATTTATTTGCAGTATTTGGGTCTTGCCTTTCTGCATGGGACTGCTCATCTGAACAAAAAGTTACTCATAGAGGGCTTGATCTAACACTCAGAGAAGTTAATGGGAGTCTTTCCAATGGTTTGAATGGGTGTTGGATTGCAAGCCATGTGTAAGTGTTTGCAGAATCAGATTTTTTTTTATTTATTTTAAAGCAAGCAATGTCCTTTTTAAATGGAGAAATTCATGATTAAGAATGGCGGTTTCCTTGTTTGGCCATTTAGTACTTTATTTTCTTTGCTTTTTATGTTTTTTCTTTTTTTCAGGATTCTCTCCAATGTACCTTTTTGTTCTTTTGGCTCCAGGCTGTATTATCTTTCCCTCCTAAACTCTTTACGACCTGAGTGAGAATTAGATTGCAAATTCTTTGGGGAAAGGAATAGCTTTTTTGTTCTGTGTGTTTGTACAGTGCCTATACGATGGGGTCCTGGTCCGTGACTGGGACTAGTGATACAAAGATACAAATTATTAATAACAATGTGACTTCCTGCTCTCTCCCACGCCTCCCTCTGTCTAATTTCCACTCCCCTCTAAAGCAAACCATTCAAGGGGGCTTAAGGGGTATAGGAATGGGGTGGGGGGTGGAAGACACAGTATGATGAAGGATGTTGACCTGTGGCTGATTTGCATGTAAACTAGGGGTGGAAGAGGAGTAGGCTGTGTGGGATAGAAGCTCTTACCCAATGAGATGTAATTAGAGTTGAGTGAGTAATTTACACTGGATACTTTATTCAGTGAATTTTGCCTCCTCTTTTGCTTGTGGAACAGCTCTGAGCACGTTGTGATTTCCTCAAATGTATTCATCATTCCAACGTATTCCGGGCTCAGCTGTGCAAATGTTTGGGTTGCAGGCACTATAGGGGGGAAGCGTTTCTTCGTTTTAAAAGCAAATCTGGCCTGGGGCCATTTGACCTTGTGTAGGACCAATTCCTGATGCGATCCAGAAAATTGAAAAGTGTCCCTCGAATTGTGCTGAGGCTGCCGCTGGAAGAAATGGATCCTGTACTGTAGCTAGAACCCTTCAGTGGGAGTCAATCCAAGAACATACAGAGAAGGAAGCCCAGGTCCAGATTCTGATTCCTTTAGTTATGCTGAGTAACACTTTACTCCAGAGCGGTCCCATTGATATCAAACAGGCCACTGATAGAGTAAGGTCCTTCTCAACATCAGTAAAGGTATTGGAATCTGGCCCCCAATTCTATCGTGCAAGAAACAGAACTGCTGGGTGAATCAGTAAGGAGTGTGAGGGGGTCTTGTCTACATGGAAACAGTGTGTGGTAAGATGGGATGAAAACGTACGTGCTAGCTTGCTGTGTAATAACTGGCTGTATGGACCCCACTACTATGCTGAAACAGCAGTAGGTCAGAGTGCACTATAGAACGGCACGGGACTCTTTTTGAATCCTGTCCTGCTATTACGGCAGCAGGTCCTGCAGGACACATGGGATCCCAGTCCCACTGCAGGGCTCGATTGACAGGTTCCACACAGCCCCGTAGAGTGGGTAAGCAAGTGTGCTGTAGATTTGCTCCCTGGCTTGTTGTCTCCATGAGGATAAGCCCTGTGCTAATCAATGGTACTGCTCTGCATAAAACCCATCACTGGGAGAAACAAGATGTGTGTGCAGGATTGAGTTTTAAGGCACTGATTCAGCAGGTCACTTAAGTATGTGCTTAACTTAAAGCATATGAATAGTCCTATTGATGTAAATAAGACTAGGCCTGTGCTGAGAGTTAAACCTGTTTTAAGGTCTTGATTCAACAAAGCACTTAAACACGTTTACTTTTTAATACATACTTCAGGGCCTGTTTTTCAATTATCCTTCAGGCTGGTCTACACTGAGAAATTTTACTGGTTTAATTTCAGTGAGGGTTGTGGTTTTTTACCAAAATAATTATACCGGTAAAAGCCATAGCATGCGTTTAGTTGTTATGGTATAAAAGGTGCCGCCTTTTTATTCCCCTTCCCATACAGGAAGCTATACTGGTATAAAGTACCTTCATAATGACATAACTGCATTTACCCAATGGAGGTGGGGTTCCCCCCCACCCCCAATTTTCTAGCGTAGGCAAGGCCTAAATCCCCTTTACTCTCTGCTCTGGGAGTGTAAAAGGATCTTAAAATGGGAGTAAAGTAGATTTACACCAAAATCTCTTCACAGTGGTATAACAGAGCCTTAATGTAACTGGGAATTAGGGGCCAGATTTTAAAGGTATTTAGGCATGTAAAGATGCAATAGGTAACTAATGGAATTTTCAAAGGTGTCTAAGCACCTAACAGGAAAATGGAAGTTATGCACCTAGATCCTTTTGAAAATCCCACTAGGTGGTTTTCTACGCTGTACCTAAATACCTTTTAAAAATCTGGCCTCCAGCCCTTAAATTGGCATTGGCTTAACCATGTGCTTAAATTAAGCTTGTGCTTAAGTGTCTAACTGGATCAGAGTATGTATTTAGCTCCCTTCATCTCCCAAAACTAGTCTTTAGGGCAATTTCTGCTTAATTTGACTTTAATTTTGCCTTAAATGCTATTTCTCAGCCTTATTGAGGTGTCTGGTCTTCTAATTGCTGTGAAGAATCTCATAAGAAACTCCTTTAAATGGTGCAGGACTGAAAGCTAGAGGGTTTTGATAAATTGAACATTAGCTTAATATTACCATGGGGATTTAAAAATATCGGAGACTCAAGGATATTTGCTCCAGCAAAGGAATGCAATTTGTCAGCCTTCAAAGAGATCCCGCTCTGCACGCTCACAAGAGGACAGATGAATTTAGCCTAAGCAATGTTGCTCAGTGGTTGTGGTGGCATGACCATATTTTGCAAAGGTTAAACACATCTAGCTTTGGAAAATAAATAACAGGCAGAATCCTGAAGAGGTCCTTGTCTTGCAGGGAGATCCATACAGGCAGATTCTTGTGGCCCATTGAAATCAGTGATGCTCTTTGCTGACAGATCCCACCTGCATAGATCCAGTTGCAGTATTCTGGCAGAAAGTGGGAGTCAATGTAATTTATGCTCACTTTATTTTGCCTTTACCCTGCTGGGGTGATGCAAATGGGCCTTAATATCAATGAGTCTGACCAGATTCATGCAAAACACTTTATTGCTGTTTCTTTCTATCACGTGTATTTATTTGATCCCCATCCCCATCTGAGCACCACACACTCTATAATTAGGCTTGGCAGAATTTGATTTTTATTTTTTTATAATTTCAGTGGATAATATTCATGTTTATTTTAAAGGATTTTTAAAAAAACTGATAATTTTGCACAACTTTGAAAATGTATGGGTTGTAAGCATTTTAGTGATTTAAATTTTCACCATGGGGGGTGTCAGACAAGAGGGATGCCAGACAATAATTAATTTAATGACCGTAGATGTTGAGATTCAAAAAGTTAAAGCATCATAGCCATTAAAACACAATTTGTCAACGTCGTATGTCAAAATATAGAAAGTAAATATCTTTAAATCAAACTCTAAGTTTGCAAGCAGCATTTTTCTCACTTTGCCTATCTGTAAATTTCAATAATTATCGGTGGAAACACTTTTTCATCAGTTTGTGTGTAATGGTCTACTGACATTTACCAATAAAAAGCAAATCCTTCCCAAACCTATCTGTAATTTATTTATCCTCTCAACGAATACCCCTGTGATGTAGGGAAGTACTATTATCTTTTGCATCTACAGATGAGTACTTGAGACACGGATCCTCAAAGCACCTAACTCCTGTTGATTTCAATGGGATTAAGGCATCTACCTACTTCACTCAGGAAGCCTGCGGTAGAGCAGGGAATGGAACCTACATTTCTTGAGACCCACTCTAGCATCTTGGCCACCTTTGTATACCAGTTGATCCTAAAGGCCTTAACCAAGATTGGAACTCTTCTACGCCATGTGTGGTACATCTATGTACAAAGAGACCGCCCCTATCTTGAAAAGCTTATAATCTTCCATGTGAGTTTTGCTTACGTCTTGAGGATTGGTCACTTACTGCATAATAATAATAAAAGCATTCCTGTACATTGTATAGCATTTTATTTTTTAGATGGAAACTGGAGCAGAAAGCATGGTCTCATCACTTAGCAGTATCGAGTCCTCTGTTTTGGCTTGTGAATTTATAATGGGTGTGTGACAAGGGCACTTCTTGATGATGGATGATTACTGCAATGAGATCCCAATCTTGGGTGATAGCTTTTATGAATAAAAACATCATGCATTTTTTTGTGTGTGTGAACATTAAGCAGCCAGAAAATACATCCGCCAAATAGTATAAGCATTTCTGATAAAATGTAAACAGGAAAAAAGTGCATAGAGGCCTTATAAAATCAATATCAATAAATGGATCTAACTGGAGGATTGTGTACATTGAATTGTATGGGAAACATATCTTTGAAGGGCACATATGATTGATCCTCTGTGTATTCTACCACAGAATTTGCCATGGAATCCATCCTTCATCTCCTATTCCAAGCTCTTTTCTCCTTCTTTTATTTAGAAGGAAGGTCCTGATCCTGCAAAGACCTATGTGCATGCTTAGCTTGATCTATTTGAGTAGTCACATTGCTTCCACTGAAACTACTCATAACCCATGAAGTTAAGCATGTGCCTACATCTTTGCAAAATTGGCAGCCTTTGTTTTTATATCCTCTTAATTGTGAAGGGGACCTTGAAACCATGATCTGGAGATAGTGTTGCCATCTTGAATCAATAGGCTCTGTGAGGTGGGAACCCATTCGCTCAAAGGGCTGGAGAAATGGTCTGAGGTAAACAGGATGAAGTTTAACAAAGACAAATGCAAAGTGCTCCACTTAGGAAGAAAAAATCAGTTTCACGCATACAGAATGGGAAGAGACTGTCTAGGAAGGAGTACGGCAGAAAGGGATCTAGGGGTTATAGTAGACCACAAGCTAAATATGAGTCAACAGTGTGATGCTGTTGCAAAAAAAGCAAACATGATTCTGGGATGTATTAACAGGTGTGTTGTGAGCAAGACACGAGAAGTCATTCTTCCGCTCTACTCTGCTCTGGTTAGGCCTCAGCTGGAGTATTGTGTCCAGTTCTGGGCACCGCATTTTAAAAAAGATGTGGAGAAATTGGAAAGGGTCCAGAGAAGAGCAACAAGAATGATTAAAGGTCTTAAGAACATGACCTATGAAGGAAGGCTGAAAGAATTGGGTTTGTTTAGTTTGGAAAAGAGAAGACTGAGAGGGGACATGATAGCAGTTTTCAGGTATTTAAAAGGGTGTCATAAGGAGGAGGGAGAAAACTTGTTCACCTTAGCCTCTAAGGATAGAACCAGAAGCAATGGGTTTAAACTGAAGAAAGGGAGGTCTAGGTTGGACATTAGGAAAAAGTTCCTAACTGTCAGGGTGGTTAAACATTGCAATAAATTGCCTAGGGAGGTTGTGGAATCTCCATCTCTGGAGATATTTAAGAGCAGGTTAGATAAATGTCTATCAGGGATGGTCTAGACAGTATTTGGTCCTGCCATGCGGGCAGGGGACTGGACTCGATGACCTTTCGAGGTCCCTTCCAGTCCTAGAATCTATGGGTCTATAACCTGGAACCCTAATTGACAATTCAGGTGTCAACAACTGCTGGCTGATAATTGCTTTCAAAATATCCAGCTGATCCACTTGGTCCCAACTGTTTCCCATGTCTTGTCAAGTGTCAAAAGCTCCAACTATCATCTGACTCTACCTCCGGCCAACTTTCACCATGCCGCTGTGTTATCGCAGTACAGAAAACAGCGTCAGGCAGAAAACGTTCAAGTCCCTGCTCCCCACAGACTTCCTCCGGTGTGAGCTTGAGCAAGTCACGGGGTCTCTCTGTGCCTCCCTTTCCCTTTTGCAGGGCCGGCTCCAGGCACCAGCCCACCAAGCATGTGCTTGGGGCGGCGCCTGGAGAGGGGAGGTGCGGCGGGGCGCTCTGGCCCGAGAGCGGGGCCACGACTGGGCTCATCACCCTGCTCCTGGCACTCTGGCCGCCGGGGAGAGCAGAGAACCCCGGCCGGGCTCGCCGCCCTTCCCCTGGCGCTCTGGCTGCTGGGGAGAGCGGAGAGCCCCGGCTGGGCTCGCCGCCCTCCCCCCGGCACTCCGGCCGGTCGGGGATTGCGGGCCCACGTCCGGGCTCAGCGCCCTCCCCTGCCGCACTGGGGGCGGGGCGGCGGGTGGCTTTTTTGCCTAGGGCGGCAAAAAAGCCAGAGCCGGCCCTGCCCTTTTGTAAAGTGAACATAAGAGGGATAAATACGTTAATGGTTGTCAGGTGCTGAGATAATATGGTAACACGGGCCATAGAAAAGATAGATGAAAGATAGATGTTTGATTTAAATGACGCTGCTGCAAAATTGCTGTTCTGTTGCATGGATCCAGGGAGTTTGCCATGGAATGTAGGTCCCTTTGCCGGTGAAATACAGTGTCTTGCATATGACTTCCTAAGGACAAGGCTCCAAACACTAAGCGTGATCCGAAGCTCATTGGGCATCTTTCCACTGACTTCAATATGCTTTGGACCAGGCACTTAGTTTGTAGGTATTTTTCCTATGTATTAGAATTCTGTTTGATATCGTTTCTTATATTGCCTTCATCACTGCAGTATCTGAGCACCTTCCCATGTGCATTAAACAACATGATTCTCATCTGACTGTCACGTGGTTCATCTTCTCCCTCAGCCTCTTCCCTGGAGAGAATTGTGTGCACAGAATAGAGTGGTGTTTTGGGAGGTTTTTTCTTTTTAAATGGACAAAATGAAGAATAGAAACAAATTCTGTATGTTGTGGGGACATAAGCTGCTCATTATAGTTAATTCTAAAATCTGAGGGATGTGACCATAAAATTACGATACCTTTATGTGCACCTCACCTATGCCTGTAATACCTGATGTGGCCTTGCAAACTGAGTATTTGGGGGAACGCATAAGATAGACATGCACAAAATGTTCACAAAGGAATTGCCTAACTTTTGGAAAGCTGGCATTTTCCAAATATCAGTTACATGAAAGGAGCATCTAAAAATTAAAAAATACCACAGCTTTTCATCAGCCAATGAAATCCTAGTTCTCAATAGTGCAGAAACAAAGGGTTAAATAAGTGCGCAGGTTCTGAAAATGTCTGTAAAATATTTCACTGTAGAAAAATCCATATCTGTATTCTTTTCAAAAGCTCTAGATAGATTTTTGAAGCACCCAGAGGCTTAAATCAGTAATGTTATTTTGAAAGGGTTCTATTGTTGGTTTTTGCAAGCCCAATGCCATAAGTAAAGTAGAAAATCTAACTAATTAGGTGTATGTAAATATATGCTGACAGAAAGGATAATCGTGCAATTCATTTGATTTAATCTCTCTCTTTCCCCAAGTGCATTGAGAATAACATCAGCTTTGAACAATTTAGGACAGTGCTCTGTGTGAAATGAGTTTGATGGTCTCAGCTCAGTTCTTAGTCAACCGTCATCCATACCACAAAAATTCCCACTAGCTGTGGGACTAATCTGGCACCCTTTAGGATGGTTTTGGCAGAGAGCTCAAGGAAGGAATGGAGACACACTTATGCACCCACTTCTAGAAGTGGTTCCCTCCAGGTTAGGATCGAGAGAGGCACTATGGTCCGTAATGTCCATGTTTTGTGGACAGACTTCCCCTGTCTTCCCCCCCCCCTTCCCTTCAGTGTCCTCTATCCCTTCCTTACTAACCTCCCTCCCGCCCAGTGCTCTTTGCTGCCATCATATTGTTCATTCTGCTTGTGTTATACCCCTTCCGCTAGCCTGTGTCTGTCTTGTAAGCTCTTCAGGGCTGGAGCTGTCTACTGCTCTCTGTTTGTACAGCGCCTAGCACAGGGGTCTGTTCTTTGTCAGCCCCCAGGTACTATTGCAGTAAACAAAACAGAATAATTTCAGTCCCCTACCATTGTCCAGCACTAAACTCTCAGACACCTAGTCCAAGAACAGTCTGAGCTCGAGGTTAGCCTGGACTAACCCCCCAGCCCAACATCCACATAGCCCCAAACTTTGGGGTAAGTTCTGCTGCTGATTCAGACGCGTGGGGCTGTCCCAGCAACCAGGGCCGGGGAGGTTGAAGTCCCCAGGGAATGAGCTGCTGGCAGCAGGGGCCAAGCAACGGGATCCGGCTCCAAGAAACCATCCTCACAGCAGGAGCTGGAGAGAGAGACTCCAGCGGTTTTGGGGGGCGCGTCCTGTGAGCGTTCGGGACCCGGGGCTGCTCAGCGCGCGGACTCTGGCCTCCCCCCGAAAATCCTGCTCGGCTCCTGCCGCCGTTTGGGTGGAAATCTAGGATCCCTCAGCAGTTTGCTGCTTTCAATGCACCAATTCAGGGGCTAGCGCCGCTGCTGCTGCTAATACACACACACCCTCCGCTCGCCCCTGGCTTGAGGCGCAGTCCGGAGCGGCCCCTAGCAGCACCCCCAGGACGAGGGGCGGGCATGGCATGCCGCAAAGCGCCGGGGGAGAAGCGATGGGAGCTGGTGCGCTGGTGAGTGGGGGGCAGCAGTGGGAGCCCGGAGGGGGGGGGGGAATCCAAGTTTTAGCAGGAGATGCTGGTGAGGGGTCCCAGGTGCTGCCCGGGGGTGGGAGCGTCCTTGAGGCTGCTGAAGGGGACTTGGGAGTCGTCCCCCCCCCACCCATGGCTGCCCTGGGAGGGGAAATCCCAGCTGCTGCGGTAGCGGTAGGGTGGGAGGGGGGGGGGCATCCTCGCTGCTGCTCTACTGGGGAGGAGTCGCTAGGGAGAGCCACAGTTTAGGAGGAGCTCCTAGATGCTGGTGACTTAAATCCCAGCTGCTGCACTTGGGGATGGGAGGAGACAGGCCCCAGCTTTTGCATTGGGAGAGATGTCCCAGCTGCTGTCCTGGGAGTGAGGGGCGCCAGCTGCGGCGTTGGGGTTGGTGGTGCCCCGGCTATAGGGAGGGGGGAGTCCCAGCGGTGCAGCACCCCAGCGATTGCACTGGAACTCTTTGCAGTGTGGGGTCTTCCAGCTCCTGCCGGGGTCCTGGGCAGTGGGGAGGTGTGTCCGCCGTCTGCTGCAGGGAGGCCCTGAGGAAACCCCAAATATCTCTTGTAGGGGGGTCTGTCTCAGACGCTGCTACAGGGGAGGGGCTCTGGTGCTGGTGAGGGGGATGTATGGGATTGTCTCATCTCTGGCACTGGGGAGGGCAGAATCCCTGCTGCTGGTGAAGGGGATCTTCCTAGGGGAGATCCACCTTTGCAAAGGGCGGCCCCTCTGCTGTTGGAGGGGAGAGAGGGGGACTGGGAGGTCTTAGCCCCAACCCCTCCAGTAGGTGGGGATTTCCTATGTGACTCTTGGGGTTGTGTGTGTCCTGGCTGCTGCAGTAGGGGGAGTCTCAGTATATGGGGCTATCCCAGCGTGGCTACTGCAAGGGTGTCTTGGGGTATGTCTCCCCATTGCTACTGCTACAAATGGGGCAAGCAGGGGGCAGGCTGTCCTGGTCTGGCCCCGCTTGCAGAGGGGCAAGTGGAGGATTCCACCCTGGAACAGGCTTTCTCTGTGCTAGTTTTTATTTCAGTCGCTTATGATGCCCAAGCCCTCCGCCCTTGAGCGGGATGCTGCAGCGATGCTGAAATGCCAATGGAATGACCTTCTGGGTTACAACCCTGCAAAGCTTATGTAACAGCCAGAGACGGGCCCAGAGCAAACTCCGGGGTTTGAACACTGGCAACACTTGGGAAAGGTCAGAGCCAGATCCGAACGATGTGGCTCAGGATGCTATTGGGGGCAGAACCCAAACTCTGCATCTGAACGTTGGGGGATGCGTCGCCATGGATTCCAACTTTGTGGCCCTGGCCCATCACGAGGGCAAATCTTCTGAGGAGAATTGTTCTGGGAAGAGAATTTTAAACCTCCAGTGACTACACTCTGCAGGCAAAACTTTCCCTCTGCAGTTTATATTTTGCCTACCTAGCACTTGCGTACTCTAAATGGCTGCTTAGCCAATGCTCTGCAGCCTGCCAGAGAGATCTTTATTCCCGACAGTGTCTAAGTGCCTAGGCCAATATTTTAATACTTGGTGGCCTCATTTTCAGAGTTGCTAAACCCTCACCATGTTTTGCTGCTATGGCCCTTGTCCCAAAACAGCAGATAGTACAGTGGTAGTACTAAAGCCTTTTGGGACATTGTTGCAGAATGTGTAGGAGGTGTAATGCTAGTTTGTCTGCTAATGCTTCTTTTGGAGCTCGGATGCCTCCGTATTCACTAGTGAGTCCACACACGAAGGTGAATATTCTGTGTGACAAAACCTAAGGATTTATTATTGATTATTAATATTTGAACTGTGGTAGTACCTGAGCCCTAGTCATGGACAGGACCCTATTGTGCTAGGCACTGTACAAACGGACAATGAAAAGGCTGTCCCTGCCTGTAAGACCTTACAATCTGTCCCTCACCTGTTGTTTTACTAGCTCGCAAATCATGTTTCTTTTTGCCAATGCACCATGAAAACAAGCCCATGTAATCCATTCTATGATGTCCTTCAGGAATGCAGAGAACATTCTGTAAGAGGTGCCAAAACTGGCCACATTCTGATGCACCACAAAGGTTCCTCAAAGGGATGCCTCGGGCAGTGTCTCAAAGATGGCAGAGCCACGTCAAGCTGGCTTGGGTGAACTGCATGATTTTGACAGCCGGCAGCACGGTGACATTCTCCGGACGGTGCATGGTTTGAATGCAGATGGAATCCAGCGATGCAAATGACGAACATGCTGACTCACCAGAGAGGTGCTGATGCAAAAAATAGCTATCGCTGCAGCAAACTGACTGGTGCTATGCCTGTGAATGTATTTTTGCCTGATGTTGAACAAGAACAAGGGGACGTTCAACTAAATTAAAAGATGGCAAATTCAAAAACAACTCAAGGAAATACTTTTCCCCACAAGGTGTAATTGGACTGTGGCACTAATTACCACAGGAAGCCACCGTGCAAAGATTCAAAAAAGGGATTGGGCATTTGTATGGATAACAAGAATATCCAGAACATAATTCATGAGATTTAATATCCTTCCTAAATTGCTTGTTATCATGCTACAGGTTTTAGTCAACCTCTATCAGACCTAATATGGGAGGCAGATTATCCCACATCTGCCTGCTGCAGGGTTTTTATGCCTCTGAAGCATCTAGCGCTGGCCATGGTTTGAGACAGAATACGTGACTAGACGGACCTCGGTTCTGATCCAGTCTGGCAGTTCCTGTGTTCCTAATTCTACGACACGTTTTTGGTGCTGGTTTCTTGCTCACCTTCTTGTGTTGCAGTTTAGAGGGTGTAAGGCCAAATCATAAGCCCACTGAACTCAACGGGAGTTTTATTGCAAACATTGGTGTCTGCATTTGGCTGGACACTCTGCTGAACTGCGGAACTGGGGGCAGTCCAAAGTGGAGAAGTTCCACTGAACATATCACATCTCCTGCAACGGAAACCTATTAGAATGTTAGGTCAAGCTAAAATTTCATTGACAGAAATTATTGTTCAAGATTCTAAATCACAGACGTTATTTGTAGCCAACGGAGCTACGCTAGTGATGAGAGAAGAGAATTAGGCCCGTTTAGTGCTTTTACCTTTGCTCGTGAATCAGTCCATCCAACCCCTTCCTATTCTTTCTGCTCCTCTCTGAATTCAAGTGGTTTTTGCGTGCAAACACAAGTGAAAGAGGATTGCAGGCAGTGGCACTGCGCAGTGGCTAAAGATGAAGTATGACAACCTGTATGCCTGGCCCAAAGAGTCTTGCATCATCTGTTGTCATTGCTTTTACCACCTGGCACTGTTAATGACTCTGATTAACTCTTCACGGGCTTTGCTGGGGCTCAGAAAAAGCTGTGAGTGCGACAGGGAATTCCTCTTCTGGGAAAGAAACAATAAACATGAGCCTGCAAACCTTGATTCGGGAGGAGTCCTTAGCCACAAGTCCACTCCCGTTTCATTCTCCTCTCCTGAGCCCCCGACCCCTGCTCAAGGGCCAGGCACAGTCACAAAACACAGCACTTCCAGAGGCATGCGCACAGGTGAGAAGGATCCCACCGCACCAGCCAGCTGGCCACTCTGGAGATGATACATCACACACATTCCCCTTTTTGCTTCCTGGGACTCTGCAGTGAGGTGGGAGGAAGGATGGTCCAGGAGTTAAGGTACTGTGCAAGGACTGGGGAGGCCTGGGTTCAAATCCTTGCTTCACTTCAGGCCTCCTCAGTAGCCTTGGGCAAGTCACTTAGCCTCTCTGTTCCCCAATGCTGAAACAGGTGTAATAGTAGTTCCCTGCCTCGCAGGGGTGTTGTGCGGGGCTCAGATGATACAGTACAAGTCTGATAGGTATCATGGATAGATGGCACACTGATGGGGAGGATTAATTATTATTATTATCTGCCGCACCATCCAGTACGGGCAGGTGCCTGACTGAGCGACCTAGCTCCACGTCAGCACTTTGCTGTGTCTCCCCAGAGCTCTGGTTAATGATTATGTTGTTGATCAGCATTAGCATTCCAGTCTGTAACTGCATACTCCCAGGCATCAAGTTACTCATGCATGCGTGTTTGCAGCGCTGGGGCCTGAGTTTGTCCCTGAAGAGTGAACTTAACCCACGTCAGCTGAGTGCTAGGTATTGATCTCCTGAGTACACACTGCCTGTTGGAGAGAGGTGGGAGATGTTGGCTATGATTTCCACTCTTCTGAATGAATAGGGACCCCTCCAGCCCCCCTCAGCTCTACAGATGCTTTAATAATTACACTCGGTGATGAAATTTCATATTCAAATGAGGGCATATTAAGTGCTGCTGATTATCTGGAACAAGCTAGACAGCAGATTTTTTTTTCTAAAAGAAGGGAACAATTGTAATTACAGATATTTTGCCCAGGCATTAAAGAACATGCATAACTTTAATTGCAATAATAACCCATGATTCATCACTCGAACGTTATTAAATAAGCTTCAACATCTGGCATCACATCCTAAATAATGTTTCAGGGACATTAGCCTGGCCTTGGAGACAATAAGACAACTGAGGACAGAGTTGATGCATGGGCTAGTCCGAACAAAACATAAGGGAAATGGAAACTACCTGCTACAAACTACTACAGCAGGGCCAGGGAAGGGTCGCTTCGCAAGTGGGGGATTTGTTTCTTGTGTCCCTTTAACTGAAGTGGTATCAAGCGTGGGAGGCCGCACAGTTCTTATGAGACTGGGAGTCAGGACTTCTGGGTTCTATTCACAGCTCTTCCACTGACTTACTCTGTGACCTTGGGCAAATCATTTGGTTATGATTTTCAAAGCAATGGAGAGGATTTTGGCACATATCTTCCATCCATTTTAATTTTAATAGATGAGATGTGTCTAAATCCCCTTGATTGCTTTGGAAATCTTACTCTTTGTGCCTCAGATTTATTTATATGCAAAACTGCTAAAACTAATTATTATAGGAGCTGGGTGAGCTGTAAAGGTTGCTGAGATCCTTGTGTTAAATGGATCAGAAGTGCAAAGTTTATTGTAAGTGAAGAGAGAACAGTTCAGTAATGTTACCTGTTTGAGGTGGAAAAGGTAAACTCAGAGTATGGATAATATATATTCAGGCTTGGAATCAACTTTAGGTTTCCATTATCAAACCCAAATGTCTATTTTCCTAATCTGGGGCCCAGTCCTGCATTCCTTGCACACACACATCTCCCATTCAGAAACCAGATTATGCTCTCCGTTGCGTAGATGTAAATTTGGAAGAAAGTGGTGGATGAGATTCTCCTCTGGTGCAAACTGGGGAATAAGTAGAACTCTGCTGATTTAAACCAGGGAAGGATTTGGTCTAGGCCATAGAGAAATTAATGGTGTTAATGATGTAATGGACAGCAAAATCTGGCCCTTCCTTGGGAGTTTTGGGTGTGCAAGGGATGCAGGAGTGTGGGCCCCTCATCTGTGTCTTTGGAAGGTAGGGGCCACTGATTGGCAGGTGAGAACAATTTGTTTGGCATTTATATTCTGTCCTGATCTAGACTTAGATTAACATTTGTTGGGAAATTGGTGGCAAATGCCCTTGCTGAGCAGTTGCAAATCCAGCCCTGCATAGACTTGTGGAAAGATTCTAAAACGTGTTTTCATTATACCGGAAAATGAAGCAAGATCACGGAACCGTTTCTCAGATAAATGTAGGCCCTGCAGTCAAACATATGGTTTCTTTTCCTTCCTTTCCAAGATGCAATTGGATAGAATCAAAGGGCCTGATTTTTTTTTTTGATCCCATACACCCGGTTTAATGACTTCGGTGGAAACGGTCGTGATTTACATCCATGTAAGTGAGATCAGAATGAGGCACCAAATGTTTGGGGATACTAATTCCTTGGGCACATGAGTTAACATCTTATTCGAAAGCAGATGCTCCAGCACTTTAGAGACTGGTTACGGGTTGCTTCTGATCTTTCTTACTGGGGTATAAACCAGGATTAACTCCTCTGAAGCCAATGGTGTTACATTGGGTGTGACTTCTGTGATTTGAGATTAGGATGAGTTTGGGAGTCTTGGGTTCTATTTCTGGCTCTGTCCATGATCTGTGGAATTAGTTTGGACAAGTCACCTCACCTTTCTGTGCCCCAGAGGACACAGGATATAGCTATAATAAGCCAGATCCTCAGTTGCTGTAAATCGGTGGTGCTCCACTGAAGCCGAAAGAGTTCTGCTGATTACACCAGCTGAGCCGCTGGTAATGCACAGCTGCTGGACAACACCGAGGCTTAACTAACTAATGTTTGTAAAACGCTTTGAGATACATAGAGGAAAGACACTGGTGGAATGTAAAGAGAGCCGTTCTCCATCACTGGCTGCAGAGTCAGTGTGTACTGGAGATATATATGTATCTTAGGTACATATTCTGCACCATAAAATCTGTGCATATCTATAGGGGGATAAAAGAGTAAATCAATGGCAAGAATAGAGCTTACGTGTATTCGAACACCAGGACCTGCTCCTTTTTAAAGAGCAGTTTACACAGGGTGCTGATGCAAAGAAATTCCTTTAAGCAGCATATGTCGCTCCAAGCCATAGGGCTGTAGTCGTAGCCAGGGCCGGCTCCAGGCACCAGCGAAGGAAGCAGGTGGCAGGGGCGGCAGTGCGTCCGTTGTCGGGGTGGCACATGCTGATCGGTGGTGGCGGCGCTCCGGATCGGCGGCAGGCACTTCACTTGCTGCCTTGCCCGTCGGCGGCACTTCGGCGGCAGCTCGATCGGGTTCTTCTTCTTCTTCTTTTTTTTTCTTTCTGCCACTTGGGGTGGCAAAAAACCTGGAGCCGGCACTGGCCGTAGCCACTGTAAATGCTGATTTACATCAGATAAGAATCTGGCCCATAGTGCCACTAAATTAGCTAGGACCTGTACAAACAATATGGACAGCAAAGAAACTAACCAGCTTGAATCCTGGGCTGCTCCAATTATTTTCATAGGGTTCGGGACGACTGTTATAAATCATTGATATTAAATCATCCTGTCTGCTACAGCAAGGCTTTAGAGAGAACAGATGATTTTGTCTGTAACTGGTCTAGATCTTACTTGATTTGACAATGCCCAGAAGTTGGTCCCTGCTCCCTGAGAGTGAAATCCATGCACCCTGCACAGTTCAGAGATAAAACAGACCCTCACCTGGACTCGGCGAGCAGTGAGCCGCCCCGCCTCACCTCTTGCATGGATTGTTGTGCCACTGGATCCAAGCAAAGACATCTTACATCTCCATTTCTCAAGCCCTCCTCAGTCTGACCCCATTGTGGGCTTTCTGCTCCCGCCTTACGCGGGGCTGGATTGGAGACCCTTCCCGTGATCATCCAGCACAGCTCCTATGTGGCCATTGGAAAATTTGGTGTCTAGTCCATTTCACAGATTGGGCCTGATCCTGCTCTCATTTACACGAGTGGAAATCAAGAGCGACTGCCCTGAAATGGAATTACACCAGAATCGGGCCCTTGGTGTTCAGCATTGAAAGCAAACACTTTGGGGAGGGTTGGGGGGGGACAGGACTGTAAACCATTACTGTGTGATCAGCTAAGTTTGAAAATATAACTTTAAAATCGTAACTCCCCACCCCTGCCCATGTGTCGCACTGAAGAAATGACTGGGTGCATTATGTTTTTCTGCATCCTCTGAAGCATCGTGGACCTGCTGGGGGCAAGATACTAGTTCTGATGGACCAACTGTCTGATTGGCTATGGCAAATCCTACATTCCCTAGGAGTCAGAACCGCCTCAGAGTAGCCTTAAAGTTCTTTGCTTCAAACAAACAGACCCTACATCAGGTTGTTCTGAAAGGGCAGTTTGAGAAGAGGAACTTTCTGGGCAGAGATTCAGCTAAGATCAAATGTCACTGTCAGGTTTTTAAGGTCAGGCTTGACAAAGCCCTGGCTGGGATGATTTAGTCGAGGATTGGTCCTGCTTTGAGCAGGGGTTTGGACTAGATGTCCTCCTGAGGTCCCTTCCAACTTTGATATTCTATGTCTAGTGGATAGGACCCTGGACTAGGGCTCAGGGGAGCTGGGTTCGATTCTTGGCTTTGATGTGCTGTATGATCTTGGACTTGTCACTTCCCCTCTCTGTGCCTCTGGGTCCCCTCCCTCCCTTTGTCTGTCTGTCTGCTTAGATTGTCATCTGTAAGCTCTTTGGGTCAGGAACTGTCAATTGCCACATGTACAATGCCTAGCACAGGTTAGGAGCATCTAGAAGGTACTGTCATACAAATAATAAATTATAATAACCCTGCACTAAAAAAAATGCCTCCATGTGATCATTTGAATCTCGGATGGAGTCAGTGGGAGCTGCGGGTGTCCAGCACCTCTGAAAATCAGGCCCAAGAGGTTTAAACTAGAAATGGAGGCATCCAAGATTAAGGGATGCTTTTGAAAATTTGATTTGTATTTAAGAGTCATGGATTTTTATTGCAGTCAGGGAGCACTGAGTGCCACTAGAGGGCGCTGGTAGTTCTTCATCATCCATAGGAGCTCATCCTAGCAGTTCCCTGAAAGACCTGTGATTTCAGGTGACTGCAGAATGCTATGGAAACGAAAACAACTTGCTCTGTCTTGTTTTAATTTTCCAGGTGGAATACTGTGCCAGATAGAAGTATCTTTATTTACTATAAAACACTTTGCTCTTCTGTAGCGCTGTCCATCCAAGGATCCATCACTTCAGTATTCTTGGCAGAGAATTATGCTTACCCCCATTACCTCCGTGGGGAAAGTGAGGCACTCCATGGTTGACAGACTTGCCTGAGGTCTCCAAGTGAATTAGCCACAGAGGGCCTGATTTTTGTTTACGCTAAGGCCTCCTTGCACCGGGGCATATACATTGGACGTATAAATTACATTTGCACTCACTTTAAGGCCAGCACTGTGTAAAGGGGCCTTACTGCAACTGAGAATCAGGTACAAAGCCATGAACAGAACCCAGAAATCCCAACTCCACGGGTAAATCCTGGCCCCTTTGAATTCAATGCCAAAACTCCCATTGATTTCAGTGCGATCAGGTTCTCACCCTAGCTCTGTAGTAGCCCATATATAGGGACAGGGTTCACTTTCAGGCCTGGCTTCTCCTGGCTGTGGCTCAGAATTTCACGCTCTTATGGTGCGTCTATACTGCAGTAGCTGGTTGACACACCGTGAGCTAGAGATAATCTTGCTAGGTTGGGTCTTGGAGCGGTGAAACCACAGCAGTGCAAGCTTTAGCACAGTCTGCACAAACCCGCCTGTAACCCTGGGGACTAGCCCATGATGAAACTCCAGCTTGGCCATTCTGTGATGCAAGCTAGTGAGATTAAAACTAGCTCGGGGTGTGTCAGTGTGGGCTATAATCACACACCCAGACATATCTTTGGGGGTTGAGCCACAGTTCTACCCCTTATCTATGGGGCTTTGGGCAATTTCTGTAACTTCCTTGTGCCTTGCTCTCCCTCCACCTGTAAAAGAGGGTCAGTAATGCCTGTCTATCTCACAGGGGGACCAGCAGGCTGAATTGCAGTTGTTCTGAGATCCAAGGCCCTGTGGCTATGCAAAATATTGGGCTTGTCTCTTCCACTGCTGAGCCGGGGGCTTGTTCCACTGACAGCACTTGGAGGAGAGAACACGCAGCGCTCTCCTGGGGGTGCCTTCTTAGGCTGTCTAATGTGGTAGCCCAGCACAAACAGCACCGTAAGTGTGGCAAGATGCCCTTGCAGGTCCCCATTTATAAACAGAAAAGGGCCATGCAAGGAGGAGTGAGGATTGCATTGTAATTCCAGTGATTACATTTCTATTTGACCTTGCAACTCTCCGCCGTTTCCCTGAGCCAGCCATTCTTTTGATCGTGTGTCTCCCTCGCTCTTTGGCTCGACAGCTCTACCCTAATAAATATTTCAGTTCCGTGTAATTCTCATTGTTTGTTATTTATAGGTACGTCAAGGAAGGCCGCTTTCGGATCGAGGAGAGAACGCTGACGGCTTTCCAGTGGCTGTACTCCCCGCACCAGCATCATATTGTCAGCCGAGCTGATCTGGCATCACCAAGCAGGTAAACAAACTGACAGACAGAAAACATTCTTTCATAAGCACTCAGAAAGGAGCAGTTGCACCTGCGCCGTGGGTGAAAGGGCATTCGGTAAAATCTTTCTAATCTCTGACCCTCCCCTAACGAGGTGTTATGAGCTGATTCCTCCCAAGCCTGATGGAAGATCTGAGGCTTCACGGTGCTGCTCCTTCAAGGAGAAGAAAAGTGCCCGCCAGCTGCCCCTCCTTTCGCCTTACCATAAGCAATCTGCCCCTGGTGGGCAAAGATCCTTCTGTAGCGGATGCAAAGGTTACATTGGAAATCAGTATCCCTGCTTCTTCTCATTGCACAGGATTTTGCCCGAAATATTTTGTGGGTTAGAGGTTGTAAGAAAGAAGCTAAACGCAATACAATAGCCACGCCTAAAATGGTGCCAGTAGAGACCACACTCGGGTCCTGATTCTCAGCTACACTCAAACCTCTTTACGCCGCTCTGGTAGCGTACAGGGGCCTCAGGTGAGTGTTAATGTAACTTACACCCACTTTAAAGGCTCCTTTGCGGTGTTGGAATGAGAACCAGGTCCTTTGTTTTTTTGTACACCGAGGCAAGCAATGATCAGCACAGCCATGAAAACCCCCTCACTCCTCACAGATGGCTGTTTTAACACCCGGGCCCAGGAGTCTTGCGCTCAGCAAACACGTTAGACGCTCATACGCTGTCGTTGTGGCTGATTTGGGTTAGAGGCCCATCTGCTGAAATGACAGTTTGTCTGCTTGGAAAGGTTGGGTTCCAGTTGCATTGCTGTACGTAGCAGCCGAGACAAATGGCCTTGAGATGGGAAGTCTGCGTGACTCAGTAATGGCTGCTGATGGAAGTAAAAATCCTTCATGGCAGAGGGGATGTGCTCTTTTTCATACTTGCTTTTGAGGGCTAGACAAGTTTTACAAGTTAGGATCCTGAATAATGAAGGAAAAGCAGATACAAATGTTGCTCATGGTAGCATAAATCAGGCGTAACTACACTGACGACCAAGCTAGTTGGGAGAGGAGAATCAGGGCCCAAGATGTGTGGGAGCTTGATTCAAAAGCAGAACCGTTTCTCTGGGAGGAAATCTTTTCTTGCAGGTAAAGCCCTGGAATCGGAGATGGGAAATCCAGGTTTTATTCCTGTCTGCCACAGACATCCTGTATAAGGCCTAGTAAGACACTATTAAATCAAAATTCTCCACTAGTGTTCTGCTCCCACAAAGCACAGGTGAGAGAGTGATGACCCATGGGGCAAAGTAATGGAGAATCAGTCCTTTATCTCTTTGTTCCCGAGTTTCTTCATCTGATGTTAAAAATGCTCAGAGGGGCTGACTAAATTATTATTTGTGAAGCGCTCTGCACTTCTCTAGCACCTTCCCTCTGAGAATCCCACAGTCTTATTACTAAATCCAAATCACACCAGATTCTGGAATGCACGAAAGTGACCTGCAACAACTGAACTTTGAAGGCCAGATTGTCTGCCGAAGTAACTTTGTGTAAATCTCTAGACTAAGGCTGGAATTTACAAAAGAGCCTCAGGTTGCAAGGCACCTCATAGGGATTTCATTTGAAAATCCCAGCCAAAGTTCTTAATCAGTTTTATAGTCTGTCCAAAAACAGAGAACGGAGATACAGCCAGCTGTAATAAATATTGGGTCAAAGTCTCCGCTGGTGGAACTGTCTTGAAGTCAACGGAGTTATTTTAACAGAGTGCCTGGCCTGCTATTCATAATGTGTAGGATGTTCAAAAGCTGTTAAGTGACTATGGCGCACAAATCCCACTGAGAGTCACCTCAGCACTTTTGAAAATTCCACCCACAAGCAGTTCAACCAGCTCTACTACATGTACACAGTTTTGCCAATGCTCAGGACCTTGTTTTGAGTCTCATCATGATATCTGGTTTGTTTCTTAAAGTCCCAGCTCCTGGAGTCACGTGAATACATGAGAATCTCAGCTTTCTTTCTTTTTTTTTGTTTTTTGTTTTTTTGTTTTTTTTTAAAGTAGGTTTCTGGTCCTTATGGTTGCAGAGAAAAGCTTGAAAACACAATGCAAGTGCACCCTAAAGGCTAAAAGCCAGAAATTAAAGAAAAAGAACTCCAGATTATTAAAAGTTTCATGATTTTAAACCAATCCCAAATTTTTTGGGGACCTGACTCATGATTTTTGTACACTTGAGGCATATATTGAAAATGAAACAGAAGCAGCCGGCTGCATATCGCATGGACTGAACTGTTGAGTGTACATAAAATATCTGAAGAATATTTGTTCCAATACAGAGATTTCATTCAGCGCCTACATTCTTTCCTTCAAAGCTCGCTGAAAATACATCTCTGAGCCACTGATCTGAGGGGCACTATAGCTTTCTTTGCCTGCAATGCATATGCATGGCTACCATTTTAAATTGAGTGTTTTGTGATAAAAAAACCAATTAACATAAAAATCTTGTGGGCTGGAAGCAACACATAACACAGTACCTATTTTCCTGCTTTTCAAGAGCCTTGAAGAACATCTCTGCACAGATACACGTCTGAAAGCTTTTCCGTTTTTATTTCAGGAGCAGTTTTGCTCCAGGTACCCTTAAGAGTTCTGAAGTATTTACCTGCATGGATTCACATGAACAGAAATATCAAGACAGGCAAAGAAGAGCTGGAAACAAAGAGAATTTAATGGAGCTAGAGGTTCAGAGAGCGAGAACCCTTTCTAACTGGGGATGCGAGAACTATAATGAAGGGTGAAATTCACCCCATGCAAAGAGCCAGCACATGCCCTATGTAAGCCCTCGGGATAAGCTCCACTGGGTCTTGGGGCATAATCCACTGTGCGCTGGTGAATTTCTCCCTGTGTGGTGTGGTTTTGTTCTGCTTTGGTAGAACTTTCTGGGAGGAATTTCAGATGTGGTGCTAAGGCCCAGGACCAGACCTGTTGGGCATCGTTTTGATCTTGGTTACATGCGTGTCACTCAGCAGGAAGTCCCGGGAGTGAAGTGAGAGCAAAATCAGGCCTGTTATACCGGTATCTCTCCCCACACCCCACCCCATGGAGAAAGCAAATACCACGGTGAGGATATGATGATGTGGAGAGAAGGCAGGATTTGGAACTAAGGGCCAAATTTGCGCAAAGAGCTCGGAGCCAGATTTTCAAGAGGGAGCTTTTCAAAGGCCGAGTGTGGCCCTCAATTCCCACTGACTTTGGGTGCCCTTTTCACCTTTGAAAATCTCCCCCCAAAATGCTCAGGACCCCCAGTTGGGGCCAGATTTTCAAAAGAGACCAGCACCTAGTGAGCCGACCTCTTTTTTAAAAATTCTGTCCCAAGTCTTAGCAACAGGAAGACTGCTCGAGAGTCTCTCTTTTGTGCGTGCTATAAGCCATAATAGTTTCCCTTATTGTTTTAAGAGCAGACGTGAATTTGAATACATATGTCATTCATGTGACAGCTGTTTTCTTCAAATGGTGATTTCTCAGCAAGGGACCATCCAGAAGGACTTTGTAATTGCCCCTCTGAAGTTGGCAAAGAGTGTTTATTTTATTTAAATTACCAAGCTGCCTGTTAATTTTAACTGATCTTTGCAAATCACCACCCCTGCTTGCATTAATCTTGCTGTTGATGCATTGTTACCCTGCTGAACGCAGAACTTAAGTGCAAGAAATGTAATCCATAATTAATGTTCAGTGTTGTTAAGAGTTAATTCCATTCGATTATTTGATTTTCCCAGTGGGCAGGGAAGTTACTTGGAAAAAATCTATTCAAATATGTGGAAAGTCAGTGGCCAGATTAAGTGATGCATCGAACGTTGTGTGACGAGATGTGATGCGATGAACAACTTAACGATGGTTAATGGAGTGCATTGGAGACCGCCGAAGCCAGTGCCTCTGAAGCAGGGGTTGAAAGAATAAGACAATGGTTCTCTTCCAGGCTCCACCCACAAAACAAGCTCCGCCTGCTCAAGATGCCAGTAATGAGCTGCTGCCCTCAGCAGATTGTGGAGCTGCTCAATATATGATCTTGGATGCTCTCTGGGTTCTGTTTCTTCTTGGTGGGGCTCAGATCTCTTGCTTGGTTCCTTCTGCTTGGCTCTTTCTTGACTGGGGGAAAAAATATATCATCCAGGTCCACCCCCTCCTAAATTTGCAGTCACCCACAATCGACTGTGTAGGTCTTCATAGTACAATACATGGTCTCCCGTCTTGCATGCTTGAGCAATGAAATAGTTAGCAATGTTGACCTTTTAAAATATCGTCATCAGAATTAGCACCCATGGAAATGAATAGAGAAATGCAAACCTCAGAGCTGTTGCATCAGATTCCCTGCAAACTCAGAGCGTTGCCCCTGGATTGGTGGCAGTTGGTTCACGTTTTCCAAGGTTTCTTCCATGGCATCTAGAGACTCCCCTCTTTTAAAATGAAAGTGGAGACTCTGGAGAATGAGAAGGCAGTTTAGGAGCAGTGCTGGTGTGTTGGATCCATGCTTGTGTACCCCCAATTCAAATCCTGCTTCGAAGTAACATTGTATATCATGTACGCAGTGATGCTGAAGTTTTAATTTCCTCGGTTTAGTGTTTCCTCTGAGGAACTGTCTCCCTGTATTATTTTTGGTCTTTGCTGGTCTGTTTTATTAACGCACTGCTACATCTCTGTATCTAATTGCACCCAACCACTGTAGCAGAGAGCATATTTTGTTTTCCCGTCTGCCTTTGGAGATTATTGATAGGGGAGATGCAGCATGTGGTAGGCATTAGAGTGCAGGATGAGGAGTCTGGAAAACCAAGTTCTAGTCCTGATGCCGCCACGGGTGCAGTCTATGGCCTGATGTAAATCAGAGCCTCTCTGTGCTCTGAGAGCCAACAAGGAAAGATCTATATATGAGTACATATGAGGGTAGAAATGCTTCTTATTGCTGTGGTTTTAGACATGGACACATTTAGCATGTGTGTTGGGCTGGGCACTGCATGTGTGGCACACCATGCCTCTGGGGTGGAATGACGTGCCTTTTCCCATGACTAGTGACGTCATCACATTTCAAAGCAAGGTTCTAATCGATACAACTCTGAGAGATTAGCTGGTGGCTGTTAGGAGATCCCAGTTCATTTCCTGCTTCTGTACTGAAAGCGTAGACAGATTCCCTAACTAGTCCTGCTTTGCTGCTTTGGTTCAGGAGTAGTTTGAATGTGTTAAGATAGTCTTGATGGACTTGGTCTCCAATTGTCTGACCAAAATAGCCAGAGTACAATAATAGCGAACACTTGTAACCCTCATTGCCCGTAGACCTCAAAACACTTTACAAGGATGGTTAAGCATTACTACTCCCATTTGACACCAGCTCAAATTAAAGTTAAGCATGCTGCAGACCCCCCTGGCTGACACCCTGAGAGTGAAGGGCTATGAGGTGCCGCTGGACGCCCTGATCGTTGGAGCCCTGGGCGCCTGGGATTCCTGCAACGAGCGTGTGCTGGGGACCTGCGGGATCGGTCGACACTACGCACGGCTCATGCGGCGCCTCATGGTCTCAGACACCATCCGATGGTCCAGGGACATCTACATCGAGCACATCACTGGCCACCGACAGTACCAGAGTGACATCGTTCTCCCACTACGAGAAAGGGACCAAGAGACTTTCTCCATTGGATCATATGAACCATAAACTCCCTGAACATTAAATCTCACCAAATGAAGGTCAATCCATCCTCCTCATCATATCCACTCATTATACTCCACACCCGAACATAGCCACTCTATGAACTTCATACCCTCATATCTCAATGCCTGTACTTTGACCCATCAACCTTTTGCCCCCAATTGGGGATATTTCAGATTATGTATTCCTTATGCCACCTGATCTTAAACCAGACTTTGCACCCTCGATAATCTGTACGTTATCCCCTGATAACCAGAAACTTCTATGCTTAAACTCTGTACCATTCACTTTTTTTTAACATCATCTTAATAAAATCTTTTTGTATAGAGGTAGGGCCCAATGATGCCTACCATGATCAAGCCTCATTGTGCTCGATGTTATTGAAACACATAGAAAACCAGTCACTGTCAGGAAAAGCCTATGTAGCATCTAGAAGCCTGGTAACATCATTTAGATCCACTTTAATTTCTATAGCTGCCATTCGTTCACAATATGTTAATAGTAAAGAATCAAGTCTGCTACTTAAAGTGTTTGAAAGCCTTATGAGGGTACATGAATGGGCCAGAACGTTCATCAAAAATGTGATGACCATCGATAAATTCCTCATTTTTAAATCGAGACTTTCTCTGGATAATGTGAAGCAGAGGCTTTGTCTGTGTTTGTGTAAGGGGTGACCCTGTGCAAAACGCGCTGGGAGCAAGTGAGATTAAATCCTACAATAGAATCCAAGAAGTTAGAGGTGAAAATGACCTACTAGGTCTTGTCATCCCTATCGCGGGAATGAGTGTAGCATTGCTCATGGTGCCATATTTTTCTAGTGCTTTGTCCGCCTGGCTTCTTCTGGCCACCACTTCTGGGCCCTTCCTGTTCTAAAAGGTTCTGCATCCCCCAAATGTTATAAAATCATATAGGGAACAAGCGAATAGGAATAAGTGACAGAACAGTAAGCCAAATGGGCAATAATGTGTTATGTTTGTCAGAGGAAGAGTTAGTCATGGATGGTAAATAAAACCATGTTGGAACCAAACCAAAACCCACCATTCACAACTCCCCCTGAATTCTGGGGAAGTTCTGAGCTGGATCCAGACTTTGTGACTCAGGCCTATCTCAGTAACTAAAAACTAATGGTGGAATCCACCCCTTTTCAGAGAGACAGCATGAGGACTAGGCCCTGTCAAGGCAAGTCTCACACCCTAAATGAATACCTTGCTTGTTACCTCAGCACATCAATGCACGGATGAGAAGGAGAATACCCGTCCCTTCCCCAGACTTCCAATGCTACTTCAGTGGCTGGCAGCCACTGCCACAGGTGGATTGCGATCTTCTTCTCTCAGCTGCAAAGGAAGTAGTGAGGAAGGCCTCTCTTCCGGAAAATCAGTCTGTCAGCCTGCTGATCGTATTTCAGCGGCTCCTGCCCATCTCTTTGTAGAGCCTGCAACGTACTTTCTGATCGGGGTGCAAATTATGTCACTTTGCATTATTGAGGCGATGGGATGCATTCGCGATGACAAGGTAATGGCCATTTCTGAATATTGCATTGCCGTTTTTTTTATCTCCCTTCATAGCAAGACTCTTTGCAATTTCCAGACACCCTGGAGTCCTGACAGGGCTTCATTTTCCTTTGATGGAAAAAGCAGTCACGAAGAGCTGACAATCACACGGACCTCTGTGCGGTGACACTTCTTCTGCATAATAACTGCTGTTGGTCACAGGGTAACGTTTACAGGGCTTCAATTAAAGCACATTTTTGGTGCCTCAAGTGGCCTCCCAATCGCAAGATGCTATAAGGAGTTTCAGGCTGTCACAGCGATCGTGTGTCACATTAATAATACCACAGCCCCTATGTTGCCATTGCTTTCTTTGCATAATGATCGCTGACCCTGTCCTGACAAGAGGAGGTACCATTTGGCAGAAGGATTAATAGCAGGTATGCTTAATACGTCTGTATAAATTCACTTAATGGTCCTGTTCAAGAAAAGCCATCTTGGCCATCTGGCAACAAGAACATGGATATTGTTGTTGCTTATGGATTTCACATCACCTGGTTATAGAAATGTTTCAAATCCTGCTCCCACCAGCACCCAAGTAGCCCCTTGTGAGGTAAATGTTCTGCCTGGAAATTCAGATCACATCCTCAGCTCATGTAATTGGGCATACCGCCACTGACTTTGATGGCTCTACACCACTTTACATCCCCTGAGGATCCTGCCCACCACATCTAGAGGCAGTACTCCTAGGCATGATTACATCCTGCTCCAGCCAATCCGTGTGGTAGAGGTCTTCTGGGGAGAGACGCCTTTTGAAGTAGGAGGATCCAGGATCACTGCTAGTGGCAAGGGTAGAGCAATGCGGACTCTGAGGTAAGAGTTTGGATGGCGCACACGACATCTCTGAAAATAAGCTAATGGAAATGAAATCAATACACCACATCGAATTTAGCTTATGTGAAACTTTTACAAACCCAGGAGGCTTTCAATAGCAATTAAGGCCAGCAAACTCCCCATGTTATCTGAAATACGTATTTGTGCATGAAATTATGTTCTCCTGTGTATACAGCCTCTTCTTCATTTGGAAAGTGTGTGCCGCACGCTTTCAGAGTTATCTAGTTCCGGGTATTTTTGGGTAAGGATAGAAGAGAAAAGGGGACAAAATATGATGTGGATCCCAACCTAAGAGGCATGTAAATAAAATAAAATGAAACCCACCATAAGGGAATACACAAAAGACCAGCTGTTGCTTAGAGCAGTCGCTGACAAAGGTAGAACAGAATTATACACCACAGAATCTGGAATCCTGAGACAGAAAGTTGCCTTGTATACTCACATTGAGGCTAACTCTGCTCTCAAATTGGTGTAAATCAGGTATAACCCTGTTAAGTGAATGGTTCTTCCCAAAGTAAAGCTGTCACGAGAGGGGAATCAGACCTGTTTTCCCTTTTTTGCTGCTCTCAGTAGTGTTCACAGTGTTGCTAATGGTGTCTGGTCTATTTAGATTGTAAGCTCTTTGGGGGCAGGGACCCTCTTCTGTTCTGTGTTTGTACAGTTTCTAGATTAATGAGGCCTCTATCCGGGTTGGGGTCTTGGGGTGCTACTGAAGTACAAATAAATACACCTCTACCTCGATATAACGCTGTCCTCGGGAGCCAAAAAATCTTACCGCATTATAGGTGAAACCGCGTTCTATCAAACTTGCTTTGATTCACGAGTGCGCAGCCCCACTCCCGCGGAGCGCTGCTTTACCGCGTTCTATCAGAATTTATGTTATATCGGGTCGCGTTATATCGGGGTAGAGGTATATAGACAGACTAGCTGAGTAAGTTGTCCACTACAGCTGAGATGGAAAAGCTGGCTTAGGCCTGATTTCTCTAGTGCCTTGTGCTAATGTGTTCACTTCCACCTGTGCAAAGTGGATTAAAAAGCTGCCACCTGTATGAGTGAGTGATGGGAGAATTCTGGTTTGGTAGCAGTTTAGGCCTACTTTTCACAGCTGTAAATAACTATCCAGGGTGCAGAGCAGTGCACAATAACTGGAACGAAAAGAATAACTGGAAAAAATATGTAAGATGATTTAGGAACAATGCTCTTTATCTCACCAGCCATGCTGAGATCCTATTTGCTTTCCAAATCCTTACTATTCAAGTACACACAACAGTTTTTTATTAGTTTATTGTCCCAGTGGCCTTTCTCGCTCCAGGTTATTGGGGCACTGTGTAAAACCAAGTGTTTCTATTTTTAAAAATTGTTAACTTCTTGCTTCCCTACGTAGTCTTTGTCTGTTTCACATAACTTGAGCTGACAGTTTCCCATAACTATCTCTAGGCATGCTGTGTCTTTGTATGGAGACATACAATGAACATGAAACCAATACAACTGCAGAACAAGATGACATTATATAATCACATGGCAAATACCATAGTCTGAAATGTTTTACATTTATATGTAAATATATTACATAGCTCTAAAATGTTTGGTCCGATATTAATTTTATCCAGAGTCTTATTTATAGAGGCCTTGAAATACATTAAATGCAAAAGAAAGGGTCAAATTTGATTGAGGAATTGGAGTGGCACACAAAAGCTTTTCATCTGTAGGTCACCATTTCAACTGGGGCCCATGCCAGTAGTGACAGGAAGTAGTTCCATCCAGTGCCTGTTTGGGGACCAGGTGAAATAGAGTTGGGGACCCAGTCCAGTTCCTAGTGCGCAGATGGGTGAATCTCAAAAGCTAATTCAGCAAGGCACGATAAGCATTCGAGAAGTCCCATAGGGTAAAATTTTCAAATACACCTCGGTGGCTTAGGTTCTAACTCCCATTGACTTTCAGAGAGATTTAGGCTCTAAAGTGCCCAAGTCACTTCTGAAAATGGGACTTAGGATCCTAAGTCACTTAGGTCATTTTGAAAATTTGCAAATTGACTTCAGTGGGACTACTCAGGTGCTCTACATTAGGCACATGCTGATGTTCATTGCTGAATCAGGCCTTAGAGAGTATGCATTCTAGATTAGTTTGTGATACAGCGCAAACCCAATGTACCAGTTCTTGATAGGCTTTCTGAGTCTGGATTTTTTTGTGTTCACATTGGCCTTTCCACACTAGTGTTGCATAGGAGCAAGCCATCTAACTACTTAGATTGTAAGCTCCTTGGGGCAGGGACTGTCTTTTTGTTCTGTGTTTGTACAGTGCCTAGCACAATGGGGTCCTGGTCCATGGTAGGGCTGCCAGGCATCCGGCTTTCAGCCGGAACACCCAGTTGAAAAGGGATCCTGGCAGCTCCGGTAAGCACCGCTGATTGGGCAGTTAAAAGTCTGGTCAGTGGCACAGCAGGGCTAAGGCAGGCTCCACGCGGCTCCCAGAAGCAGCCAGCATGTCCCTGCAGCCCCTAGGTGCTGGGGCGGCCAGGGATGCTCCACACGCTGCCCTCGCCCCAGCACTCGGGAACCACAGCCAATGGGAACTGTGGGGGCAGTGCGTGTGTGTATTTGTGCACAAACACTGTAATGTTCACAGGTCTTAAGGTCTGACACTTGATCATATTTTTAAAAAATCTTATAAATTGCTGCTAAACTTAGTATAAATATTTAGATAGTTCTAATCCACATATATAGATGTTTCTGAATTCTGCAAAATCCAGAATGTTGCGTAAACTGGCCGCCATCCACTAGAGGGCAGGCTAATACTCTAGAGGCCAGATTCTTTGCTGGTGTAGCTCTATTAACTGAATTAAGCTAGGTCGATATTAGACACTTTTAAACTGATTTAAGTGCCACCACACCAGGGCGTGGCACTGATTTGACTAAATCTATTTCTAAACCAGTTTGATTAAATTGCTGCAAGTTTGGTGTAGACCTGGATTAAACCGATTGACAGGGTTACACCATTAGCCTGATTTTGACAGCTAGCAGAGGGGATGCAGCATAAACTGGGCTGAGATTTAGAAGCATGGGTCAAACAGAGGCCAATAGAATTTTTGCCATTTATTTTAGTGGGGGCTCTGGCCCTTAAGGGCTTTTATTTGAAATCCGGTCATGATCCATGTCTTTCTTTATTTCAATCATCCCGTCACATCCCAACAATGGGGTATGTGCAGTATTAGAGACTCTGCTTTCAGAATTTAATCAGAAGGGTTTAGGGTTTTTTAATAAACGGCTGAACCCTTCCTTTCTAGAGGAAAACAAAAAGATTGAATAGGCTGGTGGAGCCTCAGCTTTCGTAAATTGGTGTTGCTCCATTCATGTCAACATCAATTTACACCAGCCGAGGATCTGGCCCAATAATTTAATGCTTAATGACCCTCCCCCCTTCATTTTTACCCATAGCCACCCCTAGTAACAGTCTTAGATTCTCAGCCTGCTACCGCCTTTAAAATGCACATACCTTTATTCCAATTTTTCTAATCTAAATGCTGGCTGAGTCCACACGGGTGGAATAGAGGGGATCGGCACAGATGTATTTAAAAAAAATATTCTTTTGCATCCAACAACTGTCGCCCTAATGCAGTCAAAACACTTAAAAACAACTCTTTTGTCTCCTTTAAAAAGCACAGACGGATTGCTGCGATAAACAGCACCCGCGAGCTGTTAAAGCCCCCTTGTGGCAGTGAGTATTGTTGGTGTTTTGCCAAGAGCCCATGGAGCATTAAAACAGCAGGTTAGCAAAGCCAGACACATAATCTACTAAAATCAACAATGCAATAGCTGCAGCTCCACGTCAGGAGCACTGTGTGGCTGGAGCAATTACATTTCTCTGCATTTATTTAGCCTTGATGGTAACAGTAAGTGTAAATTTTGCATAGAGAGAGCAGCAAGAAAATCAAGGTAAGATATCGTTTGAGTCGTGCTAAATTTGAACTGTGGTCACGATATATAGCAATATTTGAGGACCATGTGGCTATCCATATGTGAAGTAGAAAATGTATACACAGCAGCTCTTTAATGGAAAACGTGTATACATACGGTATAAAGTACATAATTGTCCTTGTCTCTCTACTGTATGTTTGTGTGCATGTAAATTAAGGCACGTCTGGAGGAGCTATTGTTTCAGTGTCTTACAAATATCAATTTGTGTGTCTGTGTTAAATGTGTAATTGAACAGGAGGGCTTTATACATTAGATGCATGTGGACACCAAGAATATCCTTCTTGATTCGAATGTGTGATCTGTATGTAAGCTACCGTCGCATGCCACATTATTTGGAACAGCAAATGATTTCAAGGCTTATGTGGAAATTTGAAAATTCAAAGGAGGCAACTTCAAAAGGTCTCTTCAGTGCTCTGCTCGCCTATGTCAATGGGGAATTCTTGATTGTTGGTGCTCTTTTCAAATGGCTTTTTTACTAGAATTGTGTAGGGGGACATTCTGCCTGCAGACAGACACCACCTCTGCGAACATGCATCTCTAAAGTACTGTATGCTTGACATAAATAGGACAATGGAGAAGCTTTCTCTGAATATATATCTTTACTATCGCAGTATAATGTTTTCAGTAGAGACCCTCTTCCCCTTTGTTGTGTTTGTGGAAGATCTCTCGCTTATCTTGAGAAGACAGGGCATAATGCATGCTCATAAAGCATATACAGTGCACAGCACTGCTCTTGTCAGTCTCATCTCTGTGGGCACAGTACAAGCGACGAACCCTGTTCATGTGCTATACCACAGCAGTGATAAGGGATGGGAGATCGGTCATTTGCATCCCAGGTGTAAAAAGGGAATGAGATTTTGTCTTCTATTCTGATTTTGTGTATTCCAGGCACTGCCTGTCTTTAAGACCCTTGTTGTTATAGTATTGCCAGGGACATAGTATCTGCCCACACGGCACATTATATTCAGGATTGGAAATCAGCCAGTGATTCTAAATTCAGACTAAGAAGTGGGATTCAGACAGCATAACTCAGTTTTTGTGTGTAGCAGGTTTAACTAATCTCTTTCTTCCTTTATAATAGATGCCTCTTAAAGGGTAGCTGATGGTAACCCTATGAATAAATATGCTCTGCTTCTATACCAGATCTTTTCTGCACCTCTCCTCCTTCATTCTTTTTTGCTAAGGCTATTTGCATGAAAATAGGATGATGATTTTTTGTGTGTGTGAGTCCATCTGCTTCTGCCGCCTGTTCTGCACCTGAAGTCAGAATCACTTGTGTATCACTATTGGCTGTGATGGAAACAGATACAACCTCCGCCTGAGGAGCTAGAGATTAGCCAAAACCAGGGTCATAAATCTGAACCCCTCCAGTTTCATGTGGGGCACGGATCCATGCCTACTCCTGGTTCCAGGTTGGATCCTAAACCAGAAGGGGCTTTATTTTCTGGTTCTGGTTTGGATGAAGCTGAAATCTCACAAGAACATTCAAGATCTTGTGAGAGAGGCTGATTTACTGAGATTTTTGACATCATGGTCTGCAGTCTTGCAAGAACATGATGTAGGTATAACCCAGTACAAAATCAAAATAGCCCTGATTTGGCCTTGAATCAGAACTGTGAACCCTGCTTAAACCTAATTGTGATCCAGAACACCTCTCTCAGCCCATCTCCTCTTGGCCATTTGGTTAAACAGCGCGGAGCGTGGATAGATTTAATACGTTACAACTTAATAAGAAAAGTGACCAGAAACCCACCTGCATGTCTTCACCCATAAAAAGAGACTGATCGTAAGGCAACAGTGCAGGAGAACCATTAAGTGGATTTGTAGGGGAATGGTCAGATGGAAAGGGAAGGAGTCAAGACCAGCCCTTTTTGCTTCAGCTGTTGTCGCCTATTAAATACAGATAAATATGCGCTGCAAAGTTAACATAAGAACGGCCATACTGGGTCAGACCAATGGTCCATCTAGGCCAGTATCTTGTCTTCTGACAGTGGCCAGAGCCAGGTGGCCCAGAGGGAATGAACAGAACAGGGCAGTTATCGAGTGATCCATCCCTTGTTGTTCAGTCCCAGCATCTGAGTAGTTAATGCTACTCCAAGCAGCAGCAGCTAAGGGATCACAGCAAAGGATGGAATAGTCCTGAAATATAGGTAGTCCTGGTGATGGTAGTGTCCGGGGGAGTCATGTTATAGTATGTCCATGCAGTGGTTCTAGTCTGTTTGCTTGCTTGAGAGTAGTGGTCGTGTGCTCTGGACCTTCAGAGTGTGGTGGGGGAAGCTGCCCTCTGGGGATGTACTGTGTGTGTGTGTGTGTGTGTGTGTGTGTGTATGTGCTGCATACTGGATCTTCTGTGATTCAGTGTGGGCGTATGTGTGTGAATATGTATGCATATGTGTGTGTGCACACTGCAGTCTGGACCTTCTGGAGATGCAGTGTGTGTTTGTGTATGCACACACACTGCTTCTTTCAAGGCCCCTCAGAGTTTTGGTGCATCCCTTCCGAGCTATGTTCACGCCCAAGGAAGAGCGTGAGACCCAAAGAACTAGATCCTCTCAGTAATAAAGAGCAGGAGGAAAGAAATACAGAAAATCTGCGATGTATGAACAGATTCTTTCTAAAAAATATGGCCCCGTAGGAAATTTCACTGCTCTTTAATCATTGTTGAAGGGATGGGATTCTAATGTGGTTAGCGCTATGGCCATAAAATGCAGAATAGCACTGCCCATTAAAATGGGTTCCAATTAATAATGGTTAAAGAATACATTGAAAGATTGGAAAGCTGTGAAATTTCTTGGTCTGTCATCTTTTAAGATCAGATAAAACCCTTGACCCTAGAAAGAGCAGAACCATTGAACACACAGATGTGGTATTGTGGTGTACCCCATTTAAGGATAGTGATGTCCCAGAGCCAGTCAACCATGTTCCAAGGCTCAGCCCCTTTAAGAGCAGGCATGCTGGGATGCGTAGTTCCCTGAGGGATTCTGGGGAATTGTAGTCAGAGGGAGGGGAGGAAAATATCAGGTGACAATCATGTGACCAGCCACAGTATATAAAGGAAGCCTGTTGCTCAGAAAGCAGAGGGATGCAGGAGTTTGCTGGTGGTGGAAATCTTAGTTGACAGACCTGCAGGGAGCAAAGCAAAGCGTGGGTGAAGCCTCAGCTGGGAAAGGCTATCTAGGACTGTGAAGCCCTGGAGGGAAGGATAAGGGTGATGAAGCTCTGGTGAAGGTCTGCAAGGACTTTGGGACGGGCTGGACAGAACTGGTGAGTTTGGGGAAGGGGACTAGAAGACTTGCTTTCAGTGAAGCTTACTTTATGTTCATAAACCAAACCTCAGAAGAGGAGCGGTAATTCAAAAGTGCCAGTCGCGGGTGTTTTTCTTGATGGGTATGAAAATCAAGGTAGTGGATGCACCTGATGACAGAGTAGGTAAGCTGCTGCTTCAAGTATATATCTGCCCATGTTCATCCCCACAACAGGTGAATTTCCACCAGGTGCAAAGGTCTCAAACAAAATCCTAGGCACCCCTGAAGCCCCAAGTAAGTGGTGTTACTTGGGTTTCAGTATTGCACAAGGTGCCTGCACTAGGGTGACTTGCATATGCTGAGTGAAAACATGCATTGTATGTAAACTAAAATGTTTGTATTTTAAATAGATTTATTTGGATATAAGGGCAGTGCATGGTATGTTCAAGAGAGACTGGCTCCCAGTATCTCTTTAATCTTCTGAGTAACCAAATTAAAGTCAAGACTGTGCCATGTACCCTGTGATCTCTTACTGTCGTCACTGTGTGGTGGGAAAAAGTACAGTGCTAAATGAACTCAGGACAGTCACTCCAGCTCCTGATATTTAAAAAGTCCCAGTCTAATAATAATGCTCTATAATCCTTTTTATATTTTTAAGCACTCTCCAAATACTCATGATCTGCAAGGGTTGGACTTGGTTACAAACTTTCTCAAAGTTGAGGAGTATTTGGATCTGGGCTTTAGGTTAGGGCCCATCTCTAATGTGGACTAAACACTAATTAAACCAAAGAAGTTTTTTGTTAAATAACAACTGCATTGTGGGGAAACTGCACATTCAGCATCTCCATCAGTTATACAAGTAGCCAGAGCCCCGGCCCTGCTGGGTGTCTAAAAGACTCTTGACTACTGTGTAGCAAGTAGCTGTTTGAGGGTAAATGATTGCATTTTCTGTAAAGTAGGAAGACTAGTAATGGGGCACCTTTTATCCTAGCACTTTCTATAATAGGGGAAGGACCCTGTGATGGGGTGTTTACCCCATACTGGCAGCAAAGGGTTAATAGGGCCCTAGAGAGGCTGTGCAGAAAGCAGACAATAGGAGAGGGGCTGCAAGGAACAACTAATCAGGTCCCAGGAGGCCCATGTAAGAAGAACTGCAGGGCAGAGCCTAGACAGTTACTCCCTGAAGTTTAAGGAGGGAGGACTGGGTGTCTGGCGGGCAGAAGGAAGCTAGCGCCCTGGACAGAGCAGTGCTGCTAGCAGGGACCAGGGACGCTAGAGAAGAGCTCCTGGCTGGCTGCTGGGATTTGCAGGCTGAGGCACTGAGGCAAGGACGAAGAGGGTGCTGGGTCCACTGGGGAAGTGGCCGAATAATTGGCTGCAGTCGCCGCTGGGGAAGTGGCGGGACAGTTGGATTGCGACACTCGCTCCTGGAAGCGGGGAGCACAGATCACGACACGGCCGCAGGGTTGTGTCATAAAGAGAATGTTGCGTTCCTTGGAGCGACATGGGTCCGGGAGCAGAAGTGATGGCGGGCGAGGCACCACCGGGCGTGGATATAGTGATGTGTGGCACTAATCCCCAAGATGATCAGCAGGAGGCACCAGCACGGTGAGTGGAGCCTTGTCACAGACCCCAACAGCCAACACTCAAACTTGGGTAACTGGAGTTAAGCTTCTAAGTAAGTGGCCTGACCTTAAAAATGCTGAGCACCCCTCAATGTCAAAGGGTGCTGCTGGTGCTCAGTGCCTCTGAAAAATCAGGTCGCTGACCTAGGTGCCTGGGTTTGGGTTCCTAAGTGTGAAAATGTTGTTGGTTGAAGTCCCCTTGTGCTGGCAGCGAGTGAGAGCCCTGTAAGTGTTAGTGTTGTGTGCCTGGCTTGCATGGTGCCACGAACCAAGCTAACTTATTACACAATGCATTAGAATACGCCTGCGGCCAAGCCTGATGTGCGGGATTTCTGTATTCTGAGGGGGAGAAGCCTCTTCTGTCCTGAGTCTACTGGGGGTGTCACCCAAGAGAACTGCACGGGCTATGTTCTGCTCCCAGGGTGTCAGAGGAACTAGGAGTTACTTGTATTGCATAGTAGGAGAACCAGGCTTTGGGATTTGGCCCCTTCTGCAGCTTGAAGACCGTCCTTCATCCTCTTAAAAGTTCCTAGGTAACAATGAGATCTATACTGTATTGAGAAGACAGATTAGCATCAATAGACTTTAAATGCTGAAATAGTTAAACATATTGATCTCCACTGCAATCCTGTTGGGCCCCTGCCCCTGAGAAATTCAGGCTTTAAATTGTTTTGCCTTCTCTTCCTCTAAGAATGAGATTAGCAGAAGTACAAATACTCATAGACATTCAATAAAAGCTGATTTTTTTTTTTTTTTGGCTATGACCACACACAAAGTCCCTTGTCAAATCACTTTCAACAGCTCCAGTTGAATCAATGCTATTTTATCACGGCATCATCTAGGTACATAACCAACTTGCGCTCACTAATGACATATGGCCAGATCCTCACCTTGTGTAAATTTGCATGGTTACCTTGAAGTCAATGGAGTTAGGGTGAATTACATCAGCTAAGGATCTGATCTGCTTTTGAAGTAGCCATTTAACAAAAGGTTTTATGGTATGCCCTGCAAAGATAGATTGTAAGGATGTCTTCCTGGGTCCACTTGAGTCCCCCCCCACCTCTTCATCACTCACCAGACTGCTGGTTCTGTGTTTTAAGCCTCTGGAGTCCGAACAGAGTCCATGCACACTGTTCATCTTGGGGTCCTTAGAGGATCTGCACCCCAAGAGTTGGTCTATCTAGTGCACCATCCTGTTTACACCATACAGCCCATTGCCCAGACCCTGGAACCAATGCTGACCCCACAGGTTCCTCTGTATCTTAAACACATCCTCTCCCAAAAAATCCCACTGATGATATGAGCCTTCTGCATTGCAGATTAACACTCTCAGGTGCCCTGTGATTAGGTGTAGTACATACAGGACTCGAACACACAGCATTGTTCTTCAGTAGCATAACAAACACACAGATATACCAAAATAATAAATCTGATGTGTGGTTCTCTGCCTCAGTTTCCTCTCCACTCAAGAATATTCTTTGAGGTGGCGTCAGGGTCATCTGAGGCTCTGTCCAATGTCCTTCTGTTGTAGTGGTTGGGTGGGTTCTGAAACATGGAGCCTTCTCCTTTAGCTTGCCTCTTTGACTGTGGCTCATCTGTCCCCTTCCCTTCTCCTGCCCAAACTTCTTGTGTGCGAGTCTTTTCCCTTACGAGTCCTTTTTAAACACCTGTTTAGTCACTTCTGTCTTGTTGGCCTCCTTGGAGAACTTCCACTCCCTCCGTTTGCACCTGCCTTTAGACAAGAGGAGGAAGTATCTTCTCCCAGCTTGGGCAACCCCTCTTAGGATATCTGTTCCTTGATCAGCCAATAATCCTTATAATTGGGCACTCCTCATTGTCCTCGATCTGGCGTTGTAGATGGTGGCTACCATCTGTCGGCAATGGTGGCTACCCAGAGGCAGAGGAACATTTGTGGGAAAACCAGTTTGATGTCAACAACTGCATAATAATGCCATGATATCAACCTGAATTCATACATGTGACTTACGTTTCCAAAATCGTGTCAGTCTGTTCCCCTTGATACTCCACTTTACTTTGCACAAATAAATCAAACCTCCTTAGTGTCTTGGTTGTATTTCTAGTATAACTTCACCATCCATATGTTGTGATCAACAATCTTAAAAAGCCACCAGCACCTTTACTGAGGCAGCACTCTAGTTCGTGTGTCCCCGCCCCCTCTTTTTTATATCTCTAGTGTATTTCGATACTGTAACTGGAATGTTTCCAGCAGCAATTCACATTTTAGAAAAATCACATGTCTTAAATGTAAATAGTTGTTCAATCTCCTGATCGGATTTGGTTTTTCAAACAACAGAGTAACCAATAGGGGCTTCTAATGCTTCAGGACAAATCAATTTCTGTAATCAGCAGTGTGTTCCTCTAGCCACTTCTAATGATTTGGGCTAAATCCAATGTAACCTTGTCTGTATTGTTGAAATGCCTCTTACTGGGTGACCTCAGTAAAAACCAGCTTACGTTCGCTCTTCCATTTGAATTTGTTGGTATGTAGACTTGTTCGTGAAGCTGAAAAGGGGCTGTTTGGATGGGTGGTTAGAGCAAAGCAGTTGGGAGCTCGGATAATCATAAAGGCCAATCTGAGCTGAAGGTTTTGACTTCCCTGTGTGACCACTGGTAAGTCACGTTACCTTTCTGTACATAATGGTATGTGTACCCTGCCATCACGGGGCGTAATTGCAGCGTGTGTAGATGTACTGAGCTAGCTTCAATCTAGCTAGTTTGGGTACCAGAGAGTGAAGCTGCAGCTGCATGGCTTTGTGCAGCTTGTTTAAAAGAGTACAGACTAGCGGATCTGGGAATTAGCTTGATTAAAATGGAGGTGTCCAGGGAAAAACCCTAGAAGCAGTGGCATTGTGTTTTGTTTCTCCCGTGTGCTTAGATTCTGAACTCTCAGAGCAAGGACTGTTCTGAAATATTTAGAACGGGCCTGGCCTGGAGTGGGTGCTAATGCAAATAAATACCTGCAAGTCTCATTGCACTTTTCTTCCTTTGGTCAATCTCACGTTTAGATAGAAAGGGGAATTGGATCTTCAGTTTTATCGGCTCACATTGGCCGCTTATTTTATTGTATCCTGAGCCTCACACATAAACATCCGAGATCTAGGGAATGTTCCCAATTGAGTTGGGTAGGCTGGCACGTACTGTAAGTTGCCATATATTCCTTCTCTATCTCCTCCACAGTATTCCAAGTAACAAACCGTGTGAACGGGATCACGGAAATGCATTACAGGTAGGCTCGTAATGAAAATCAGTACAACTAGATACTTCTCTGACTTATGTAAACCATATTAAGGCCTCCCAGAAATGTACCCTGTTGTGTTTGATGTCTAGCTAAGAATCACCTCTTGGGTGACCGAGTTGTTTGTGATCACCTTTGGTAGTTGCCTGAGATAGGTTTGACTAGACCTAGAAAATGTGTTAATATTCCTTAACATGGCCTGTTAATGAACAATGCATCACAAATAGCAACCTGCAAAAAACAGGCTTTAGAATCTTCCCCCCCCCCCCTCCACAGGAACCCACTGCTCAAGGCATGTTGGTAGATTTCCAGCCTCATTAAACTGTAGCAGTAGCATGGTGAAAAGTAGTAGGCAGCCTCCTTTGTTCTACAATTCATTCCTATGCTGCCTTGCTTTGCCTTATTGATAGGGCTGGGATGTGGAATGTCTTTTCGCTGCCATGATATAATCTAATCGTATTCCTGCATGGACACTACCTTTTTATATACAGTTGTAATAAAAAGATGAATCGTGTTGCTGCAGTGCATGAAGTATTACAACATTAATGATGCAGTCTGTCTTCTGCAGCCAAGGTAGCAAAGAAAGAATTATACTGTCCTTCCTGGGCACAATTTCAGCACCAGCTGTGTGGACTGTTCCTCAGTAAAAAGAACAGGAGTACTTGTGGCACCTTAGAGACTAACAAATTTACCTCAGTAAAGATACTCCCAGATACAACAAATATCCCCATCTCCCCCTTGCCTGTATTTAGATGATCTAGCACAGATCTTTCTATATACAAATAGGGGGGTAAGATATATGCCAAGTGTTCTTTGCAAATCAGAAATAAATGCATGGTTTGTGCATAATCACTTTAGAAAAAAAATCTAAGTTTTCTTCCTGATGAATTCAAGTAGGATGATACTTGTTAGCATTTTGGCAATTGTAGAAATTTGAGATGGAAAAGACTTGTTGGCAAAATGCTACAGAGGACTGTAATTTTGGGTGCCCTGAGATGGTTTTGAGCTATTCCAAATTGAACTCCTGAAATTAGAGAATACTTCTGAAAATTTTGGCCATATGTAGGACAGATTACTTCCATAGGGATCCGTAAGAGGCTCAACAGTGGGTGAAGAGTACACAATGTGTCCAGTGTAGTTTTGTTCAGTACAGTGAATCAAATTCAGACCTAGTAGCGGTGGATGCATCTCTGATGTAGAGTTGGTCAGGAATTTTTTGACGAACCCCCCTTTTGCAAAAAAATCAAAATAGTGAGGTGTTGGAATCAAAAGTGGTCGTGAAATGGTTTTGACTTTGGTTAATCTCCTGACTCAAAACATTATTTTAAAATGTTGACATTGTCAAAATGCTTCATTTTAACACTTCAGAAAATATTATGATTTTTTTTTTAGATGAAATGAAATGTGATTAGATTTAGACTAAAGGAAAGAAAAGAGTCAAAATTGAAACTAAACATTTTGAAATTACTGCAGTAAAACATGTTGTTGGATCTGAAGCAAACTTTTTTTTTCAGATTTCTGGTTCAAAAAGCACCAAGTTCAACTGCTGTCCTGATTTGAGGATGGGAAAATGTGGATACCTCAGATTCTTTGCAGGATGGGAAAATAGCGTCCCATCCAGCTGTTCTCTGAAGCCTTTTACTTACAGCATTAGGCTTGCAAAAGAAGTCTGTAATTGGCACCTATACGTGCCTCGTTATGGATGGTGCTGAATTCAGTATGAGTTAAAGACACCCAACACCCTGCAGGGTTCTAACCCTGTCTCTTCCTGCCTGGGGTGTGGACTCATGTTCCCGTATCCGTTCTCTTTCTCTGTAGCCTACTTCCACCATTTCTCTATCCCTTGAAACAAGGGGAAGCCAGGACACACAGCTGCTGCAATCTCAGCCAGCAGGGGGCGTTTTTTGCATGACACAGCCACTGATCTGCAGCACATTAATTAGCTGATTACACTGCTAACTCAACATGAAGCTGTGTTATTCATGCGCAGACTCTGTTAAAATAACGCTAAGTGTTCTGGCTTAACACAACACAAGGTCTGGCTAATTCCAGCCTGGGCTGGCTGCAGCTGTCAGAGGATTATTTTGCTCCTTTAGAAAACAAATGACAGTCATTTTACCCCAGTTCTTGATAGATCCTCTTTAATAGGTTCATTAGTGCAAATTTGTGCAAGCTGCAGTCTTCTGAATGAAATGCTGCCCTTTGATCTGGCTAAACTTGGTAACAACATAATATTTAGCACACTAAAAGCAGGGTCCCTTCCTAACCTGCCCTAGAAACACAGTTCACACACTGTAAAATGCAAACGTGTGCTACTTCCTGACCTTGGTTTATTAACAAAGAAAACAGCAATGAGATAATAAAGTCCTGTTGGTGCCTTGCCAGATATAGCTGCTCTGAGGGTTCCTCCCTGCAAGACTGCTCAGCCCACATCCTATATCCTCTCTCCATCTCCCTTAAATCCAACTAGGGGGAAATTATGTCCTCGGTAGAACTCCCTGAACCCTTTTTCAGGGGAAAAAACTCCTGCAAACTGGGCAGTTATTTCAGGCAAATGCCGCCATCTGGATTTTTGTTACACCAGTTCTATGCTGATAGCATTTCGTATGCTTAAATGGAGTCACTCCAGTGTAAGTGAGGGGAGAACCAGGACCATAGTTCTTTTCATTTTCAAATTGCTTTACCAATGTGCGGCTAAATTCTGTGCTGGCTTGGAGCCTTGTGGAACTTCAAAGGGTGTACACTGGCCCTCAGTGCAGAATCTGGACCAATACTAGCTAGCTTTTCCGCAGAGCTCCCTTGTGAGGCAAGCAATATTATTACCCCCATTTACAGAAGGGGGAAAACTGGGCCAGAGTGGTGAAGTTTCCATTGGCCTCAATAAGAGTTAGAATAGAACTCGGGACTTCCAGGCTGCCATTCCTGTGATCACGCAACTAGACAGTACCCCTCTACATTTATTGTATTGTGTATGCAGCTGAGGCTGTGTATCTAGATCAATAAATTGGAAGAATGTATTTCCCTGGCCCTACATACCCTCTCTCTTACAGTGTCTTGGGACTGGTTCAATAGTCTTTTTAAAAACCCTCTCGTTTTGAAATGACCAACCGACTTTCTCTTTAGTTGCACAGAAATACCGATAAGAAATGCGGGTTCAATCCTGCAAGAGACTGAGCGCCCTCAATTCCCATCACTTCGTGGAAAGCGGGAATTGAGGGCGCTCAGCACCTCACAGGAGGCAATTGGCACCTTGTAGGGCTGGCCTTTAAGGGTATGTCTACACTGCAATCAGGAGGGATGCTTGCAGCCCGGATAGGTGCCGCGAGCTTGCTTAAAATCACTGTAGTTGCAGTGGCGTGGGCGGCGGCGTGGGCTAGTTGCCCGAGTACTATTCTCGCCTCCCTCCCCCAGCCCCGCTCCAGACTCAAGGTATGTATTCGCCACGGGCTAGCCCTCCCCACACTGTTATTTTTAGCAATCTAGCTCGATCCAAGCTAGCTTGGCTATGCCTACCCATGCTGTCCAGCTGGAAGTGGCGAGTAATGGATGGTTACAAGGGTCGGTTTGCTTTGCCCGTGTGTGTGTGTGTGTGTGTGTGTGTGTAAATGAATGTGTGAGAAAGTGGGAGGGTGAGTGAGAGGGTGGGATGTGAGACTAGAAATGCTTCATTATCTGTCCTTTATGGAAACTACCGCCTCATTTTTTTTTTTTGCAGGAAACCACACGTGTGATTAACAGTTACCAGGCACCGGCTGCTGGGCAGCTTGGGGTCTCGGATTCTTCTTTTTCTCACCCATCAGCTCTGACCCTTAGCTCAAGCAGAACCTTTGCATTAAGGCTTTCATTATAAATCAGATGTAAGCACTGACTGTGGACCGCAAGTGAGTTAGTGTCCTCATGGCCCACAATCATGTGCAGAAAATAGAGAGAGATGCGGGGGGGGGGGGGGGGGGGGGAAGCCATCTGCGATATACATCTCAGTCACTCAATCATCTAGTTTTGCACTCAAATTGCTCAAGGCAGGGAACGCAAAGTATTAAGATAAGTTGACTTCAGAGTAGATTTGGTCATAGGTAGGACACACAGACACCCCCCCCTCCGGTAATAAACGCATTCAGTGGTCAGCATAAATGAGAGGGGAATTTGGTTGCTCGTTAATAACACTTAGTGCTTCCCACTTGCAGATCTGAAAGTGCTTCACAAAGGAGGTTAAGCCCCAGTACCCTCATGTGACTGCTGGGAACCAACCCCCCGAGAGAATGAAGTGATTATGACTTTCCAAATGACACTGGAGACCAGCTGGGAATCTAAGATGATCTCTCGGCTTCCACTCCCCTGCCCTGCCCACTGGACAACACAACTTCCCCACTGGATAACAGAGACTTCTGGGCCACACCTATTAAGGAAACACCATGTTTTGTGGTATGCTGCTATGCCATGGAGCCCTCTCAGTTCCCTTTCTCATTGTGTCACATTGCGTCAGTGCTTCCATCTTGATCTGATTTCTCCTTCGTACCCACAAATTCATTTACAGCTGTTTCCAGCACCTCTTTCGCACTTTCATCCATCTGAGATGCAGAGAGGAATGCTGCGTGGGTGGCAGTCCCTACCGCTGACAGCAGCTGGGCATCGAATCTAAGAAGAGTAGACAGAGGGAGATGTGAGCAAGATCTGATTCAACAGAGCCCAAAGACGCTGCTAGTGCTTCATCTCAGTACTTGCTTGCCTAGGCAGCACAAGACACAGGCATCACTTAAGGGCTTAAATGCTTTGCGTGCTCTCTGTGCAGGGGCGACTTGCCCATGGTCACACAGGGAGACTAGGGACTGATCCCAGATATTCTGAGTCTTAGTTCTGTGCCTTAACCACGTGGATGGCTGAGAGGGCGAATTATGGGCTAAGGAACGTCTAGCTGGTTTGAAACGAACCAGTGGTGGTTGTGATGGAAAAGCACTTACCTGCCGGCCTACGTGAAATGGGTATCCACAATACAAAAGCAACACTGCACATGTCACCGACTAGCTAATTGAAGTGAGGCCTAACTCTTGATGGCATTTCTCTATCTCTTCTGCCCTGACTTTGAAATTTCCAATCAATTTCAAGGAAAGCTGGAGGCATCGCTGGGTAGAACCCTATTGATCCCGATGGCAACTGGGAAACCTGACCGCTGCACCCGGTGCCCACTTGGTGCGGCAGGCAGAGGGGCATTGTGACATCAGCGGTAACTCAGCCAGTCATCATCCCCTCCCTCCTGTTATTTTCATACTTCAGTCCACTGTTGAAATGAGTTGGCAAATGAATGCGGGTTGGGGATTAAGGTGCTTTACCAGAGTTGGGGCTCTGGGGGGGTTCAGAACCGGAATATCCGGGGCTGCTTCGGATCAGGAGCTGTATTGGCTGAGTGGGAGGAGGCGGGAGGTTTGTCCTGTGACTCCCTCTTTGCCTGGCTCAGGTAGGATCATTTACCTCTGCCCAGTCACAACTGTCTTAGTTCCTCTAACCAGGGCCCGTTTGGTGCTGCAAGCAGAGAGCTTACTTGAGGGAGCGAGGGATGACTGGTTGAGTTACCTCTGATGTCACAATACTACTGTTCTGGCCCCTCTGCCTGCAGCACCACTTGGGCCCAGTTAAGGGGAGGTTGTTGCTGTGAAACCAATAAAACAACAAGAGAAGAATGGGAGCGGCTTCGATGACGTAACAATACAATGTCGGTTTAGTGGCAGAATTCTGTAAAATTGCTACAGATTGAGGGATACAGACTGTATTCCTGCCCCTCCTGCCATCCCTGCATGAATCCGTGAGCCTCGTGTTACTATTACAGTTAGGTTAATTCTTGTGTGGCGCAATAGTGAGTATTTTAGCGTAACCCTAAATGCAGATGGAACTTCATCTGTTACATAGAACTTTTCAAATGCAGTTGAGGCTCAATGGATTATTCGCTGGTCTAAATAGCTAGACCTTCATAGACTTCAATGTTTATTTCATAGACTATCAGGATTGGAAGGGACCTCAGGAGGTCATCTAGTCCAACCCCCTGCTCAAAGCAGGACCACTCCCCAGACAGATTTTTGCCCCAGATCCCTAAATGGCCCCCTCAAGGATTGAGCTGACAACCCTGGGTTTAGCAGGCCAACGCTCAAACCACTGAGCTATCTTCCCTCCTCCCCCCCCCCCCATACTTCAGTGGAAGCCTTATTAAACCCTTTATGTAAGTTTCATTTGCATATTTGCAATTCAGTGTCCGCTATGAGCGTTCTGCTTTTGAAGACCTCTGATAAAACCTGACTAGATAACCCATGAGTACAAACAAACAGACAAATCAAGTGTGTTTTGACCATGGCAACATATAACTCTGGCACACAGTTGGCATTTCTTGGTAAACAAAATCTAAACGGAACAGTTTGTTCTCATTAAAATGTAAGCCTATACATTGTAATAATGAACTGACCAGTCTCTCTCCCTGTCTCTGCTATATTTTGTATCTTAATAAGGGAACCCTCTGAGAGTGGGGGCATCTTTTTTTTCACCCTACAAAACTTCTGCTTAGAACTGACATTAAATGACAACTGGAACTGCAATCTGCAGTGTAGTGAAATGAGTGGGGACTTTCATTCTCCGTTGCTAGACACGGAGTTTCATTACCTCTTACTTCACAGTGGGAGAGATTGTGGCTTTCAGCACAGCCTCAGCAAGGAGGGGTGTGGGAGCTGTACCACCCCAGAAGTAGCCTTTGGAGGCACTGTGATCGCTGAGTCACAATTCTGTCACTTCTTCCTATAGGTGGAGTTGGTGTAGCGATTGGGTGCTGGCCTCTATCAGCAGCTAATGACACTCACCCCCAGTCAGCTGAGCCGTGCAGGCCATTGAATGGGAGTGGTCTAGCTGCAGCTTTGTCTGTATGCCTCTATACCTGCCCTAGAGGGGAATAGGTGTATGCATAGACCGTCATACTCCAGCACCCCTGGACCTAACGTGCCATCTTACCCCTGCATGCCTACAAAGGGGTATAAGGTCTACGTTCCCCTCCCATCCCTAAATTCAACCCTGGTATAACTCCTCAGGGAATTTGGCCCCTGATGTTTTGTACAATTACTGTTCACACCAATCAAAGAGGCAGGGCCTCCTTGTGTGAGGTACAGTACAGACCAAAGACAAGGAAGACAGTCCAAGAGAGCGACCCTTTTATTTCTCTCCTGTTTTCTGGAACAGGATCTTTGAAGACGTATCTCCGGAGATGGATTTTTTGGGGAGTGATATTATTCTACCAGTGGTGGTTGGGTTTTTTTGGCAGCGCTTTGTCTGGAGATTTGGTCCTGGCAGCATATTGGTATCCTAAGGCTATCTAATTATTTTGCTTCTGTAGGCACACCTAGAGGACGTGCTCCATCTGAACGCAATGGCAAAACTCCCATTGACCTCACCCATGCAGGGTCTGGCCCTGATAGCACTCGGCAGAAACCAATTCCACAGTCAAACACTAGGCCCCAGTCTTGCAAGACACAGAGCACCCTGGCAGAAGCTAACGAATGTGCAGGATCAGGCTCTCACATACTTAGCACAGTATGCTCTGACATTTCATTCCCCAGTGCCTTTGTCACAGAACCCCAGAGAAGTAGTTAATTTTGGATATTACAGATGGTGCCAAAGATTCATCTTCCCTGGAGCTTTTGTGTTTCTTAATTTTAGTTGATTGATTACAATGACTTGGCTATTACTGTTTTGAAGGGAACATTCTCCCCCTCTCTCCCCCCCGGTTGGTTTCAGTTATACAGAATACTCCTGGGGCAGGAAAATGTCACAGCAGACAAATTGTTTCTGGAGAGGCTGCCATAAGGACCCAACGGCAGAGGCGAGATGTTCTGTAACGACACATCCCCGGTGAAATGCCATGTTCCCAGTTTAGCTGGTGCCCGTGGGTGGCCCAGGGTGCTGCTGGTCAGCATTGAGGTGTGTTGCTTGAACTGTGCTGGGGAAACAAAACACATCCTATGGTCCTGATCCAAAGCCCAGTGAAATCAGTGAAAAGACTCTCATTGACTTCAATGGGTTTAGGATCAGGTCCTGTGTGTGACTCTAACTCTCCTATCGTTGTTGTTTTGTCAAGGTTTCAAAGCTATTTTTCGGATTGTTCTTTTCCATCAGAAAAACTGTATTGCAAACAAGACAGTCCTAATAGTTCTCTTTCACAGCAAAGGCGTTTTGATTTGCCCGTTTTGATTTGCCGATGGTAATAGCCTTGAATGAGGACGATATTGAATGACTGGCAAATAAAATAGCGTCCCACAGAATTAAGGTCCAGCGAGTTCTAAGAAACTTTGCACAGCCACCGCGTCTAGCAGAGGAGTTTATTACTAGCAGGTGCCATTCGGATGTCCTTTGCTTTTGGTGTTTGTTTGGAAATCCTTAAGCCTAAGGCTATTCAGATTCCTGTTGGTTGCTGCCCTGAGTAATTCTGTGTATTTGGATCCAGCCTATGAGAGAGTCTGCAGTAGTGTCCTGAAGGCACAAATGAAATTTCTCTGTTTGGGGTCTGATTGAATTACCCAAACCTATTGGATGGAAAGGCTCCTGTTGTTATGATAGGTGCTGTGCAAACATGGTGAGAGACCGGCCCTAATCCAAAGAATTTACAATGAAAACAGCGAAGACTGACAAAAGGTGGAGACAGAAGACGAGGCACAGAGGGGGGGAGTGACTTGCCAAGGTCACACAGTAAATTGTGACAGAGCCAGGAACCGAGTCCAGATCTCCTGCTTCCCAGTCTGGTGTCGTCATCCCTAAACCACACTGACATTAACGGGCTTTGAATCAGGCCCTAAATTAGCAGTGGCTTCACTTGTCTACTGTCCCCTTACTTTCTATTTATACATCACGTACTTGTAAATGTAAGGATTGGAATTCAGGATAAACCAGTAATAATTGCAGCTTAAAACCCTTTGAGCTTAAGTTCTTAGAACAAAACTGCTTGTTTTCTTTCTTCAGTGAGCTGCTGTTTCTGGCGAGGTTGCTAGGGATCTGTTGGTGTTTCGTGCTGCTTCAGTCGGTACAATAACAAATAGTTAGACTGCAGTAGTGTAAAAAATATAAATTCCTCTAGTGCACATAGATGTTCCAGCAGATTCTTAGCTGGTGTAACCAATGGAGGAGCATTGCCAATTTACACCCCCTGAGAGCCAGCCTGGGTTCACCCGTTTATTCATATATTGCCGGTGTGCCTGGCCATCAGGCCTATCTTCAGTGTCTTGAGCCTGGGAGGAGGAAGAATTTTTTCTTCTTGAGGATGCTACTGTTCCATTTTCTTCTTCCATAGATGTACTAAAGCTGTAACTCCTTCAGGGCAGTTGTGACACTATTCTTGCTGTCTGGGTATGCAGGCGCTGCTAACGCCTGGAGGAGAATTTAGCATCCTTGGAGACGATGGAGATCTGTCATTTAAAGTCATAGGGCCAGACTTCATTTTGCTCCACTGGTGTAAATCCAGTGCAACTCCAGAGTCAATACGTTATTCTGGATTCACGCTGGTGCCACTGAGATCTGAATTTGACCCTTCTGCTGTTATTTTTAGCAACAAAGCGCAAAGCCCCAGCAAATAAAAATCTCATGCAGATGCTAACTGGGCCAAATTCTGTAGTTCCATTGACTTCAGTGGGAGTTTTACTCGAGTAAGGAGTTAGGGTTAGGGGATGTGGCTATTTGGTATTAAGGATTTAAGTTCTATTTCCCCTTGTTGTTCCTTTTAAGATATCTAGTGCAAAAAGGGTGCAATTTTATATATAAGCTTAATCTATGTATTCCGGGCTCTGGTTAACTGGTAAAAATCTAGAGCAACTCCACTGACTTCAATGGAGATTCTCTGGATTGACACCAGTGTAACTGAGAGCAGAATTTGGCTTTTCGGTTTATACCTGAGAGGCATGATTGGGTGGAATAAATGATGCCAGTGTTTTGAGACTCTGTATGAGGTTTTTTTTTTTTTTCCTCAGCATGTTTTGTGTATGTGTGTTAAATATACACACTCATGCAGATAGGTACATATGCATATTTTCTGGCTGTGCAAGTGCACTCAGAGGGCCAGACCCTCAGAAGGTATAAATGAGCATATCTCCATTGAATTCAGTGGGATTATACTAATTTATATCAACTGAAGATCTGCCCAAAGTATTTAAGGCTGGGTCTACACTACCCGCCTGAATCGGCGAGTAGAAATCGACCTCTCGGATCAATTTATCGCGTCCCAATGGGATGCGACAATCGATCCCCAAATCGATGCTCTTACTCCACCAGCGGAGGTGGAAGTAAGCGCCGTCGACGGGAAGCCGCAGAGGTTGATTTTGCCGCCGTCCCTACAGCGGGGTAAGTCGGCTGCAATACGTCGAATTCAGCTACGCTATTCGCGTAGCTGAATTTGCGCATCTTAAATCGACTCCCCCCTGTAGTGTAGATGTAGCCTAATACAGTGTCTGGCTTTTACTCTGTTAGCCTTATATCAGCGACTCTGGCCCAGCACAGAGCCTGGTGGGGAAGGGGAAAGGGTTACTTTGCATTCTGAATTCATTCTCTGTAGGCTAGAACATTTAATGATCCAATGAAAATTCGCTAGATTTGAAAGCAGATACTGTCTGAATACTGATCAGGGTGATGCATTCTTGCCCCTTGAATGTGTCCCCTCCTCTTTACATGTGTACTCGAGAAAAAACAGCTTTGTCCTTTGTAATATGGATCGCTGTCTGAGACGCATAAGTTTCAGTACTTCGCTGATGCTTTGGACCCTATAAGAGGAAAGTGTGATTCGAACAGCCCCAGCTTTTACATGATGAAGAGGGAGAAGGGAAACAGTCGTTTGCCGATGAAACATCCTACTGTTTTGAACACTGAGCTTGCTTCAGAGCACAGGCCAGGCGAGAATCTATTGTACCTGGCAACGTGTAAACGGTGACAAAGGGCAGAGATGCGGAGAAGAGGGTGGTGATAGGGAAACCTTTGGTGTGATTTTCTTGATGCTGCTGCCGTTTGGTAATTTTGTTCGCAGCTAAAGTTCAACATTTACATTTAAACAGAGTTTTGAAATCAGATCATAAAAGGGCCGTAGACCACTTTTTTCCTAATATCTACTTGGTAGTTTGCAGCTATGCACTTCTTCTTTCACTAGGGCTGGGAACAGGAACTTGGGACGAGACCCGAACTGGCTGCAGGTGGGTTGGACGGTCAGACGGGAAAGTGCAATGTCCTGCTTTTGGAGTGGTATTTTTGGTGCCCTGTTATTTAAAGCTGTTGGGAAGAAGCTTTGATGGGAGTGCATGATATAGCACCCAAAGACTGACCAACCTGTTCAGTGCTATGGCTTTGTTAGGCCATCTGCAGTATCTGGATTAGAAGATAAAAGCAGAAGAGGGGAGAAGGATTATTTAGGATTGTACAAAAGGGTATAACCCAAAGAAACTGGGGATGAGAAATATGAAAGTGTAATAAGAGGAGGTGTAATCCTTCCTGTTCATTCATATTAACCTAATCCAAAGTCCACTGTAGTCAATGGTTTTGGTTTTTTTTCCATTGGGAAATCAGGCCGTAGTAGGGGTGAGCAAACTTTTTGGCCCAAGGGCCGGGTGGGGAAATTGTATGTAGGGCTATGAATGTAGGGCTGGGGCAGGGGGGTGGGGTGCAGGAGGCGGAGTGGTGGGAGGCGGCTCAGGGAAGGGGGTCGGGGGGTTGGGGTGCAGGAGGCGGAGTGGTGGGAGGCGGCTCAGGGAAGGGGGTCGGGGTGGGGTTGGGTGCAGGAGGCGGAGTGGTGGGAGGCGGCTCAGGAAGGGGGTGGGGTGCAGGAGGCGGAGTGGTGGGAGGCGGCTCAGGGAAGGGGGTCGGGGGGTGGGGTGCAGGAGGCGGAGTGTGGTGGGAGGCGGCTCAGGGAAGGGGGTCGGGGGTTGGGGTGCAGGAGGCGGAGTGGTGGGAGGCGGCTCAGGGAAGGGGGTCGAGGGGTGGGGTGCAGGAGGCGAGTGGTGGGAGGCGGCTCAGGGAAGGGGGTCGGGGGGTGGGGTGCAGGAGGCGGAGTGGTGGGAGGCGGCTCAGGGAAGGGGGTCGGGGGTGGGGTGCAGGAGGCGGAGTGGTGGGAGGCGGCTCAGGGAAGGGGGTCGGGGGTTGGGGTGCAGGAGGCGGAGTGGTGGGAGGAGGCTCAGGGAAGGGGGTCGGGGGTTGGGGTGCAGGAGGCGGAGTGGTTGGGAGGCGGCTCAGGAAGGGGGTCGGGGGGTGGGGTGCAGGAGGCGGAGTGGTGGGAGGCGGCTCAGGGAAGGGGGTCGGGGGGTGGGGTGCAGGAGGCGGAGTGGTGGGAGGCGGCTCAGGGAAGGGGGTTGGGGGTTGGGGTGCAGGAGGTGGAGTGGTGGGAGGCGGCTCAGGGAAGGGGGGTCGGGGGGTGGGGTGCAGGAGGGGTTCGGGGTGCGGGCTCTGGCCTGGCACCACTTACTCGAGTGGCTCTGGGGTGCAGCAGCGTGCAGCGGGGCTAAGGCAGGCTCTTGGAAGTGACCAGCATGTCCGGCAGTGGCTCCTGGGGGTGGGGTAAGGTGGGGCAGGCAGCTCTGCCACATGCTGCCCTTGCCTGCGGGTACCGCCCCCGAAGCCCCCCATTGGCCGCGGTTTCCCGTTCCCAGCCAATGGGAGCTGCAGGGGGGAGGGGAGGGCGGTGCCTGCAGGCAAAGGCTGAGCATGGAGACCTCTGACCCCCCCCCTCCCCCAGGGGCTGCAGGGACGTGGTGCCGGCTGCTTCCGGGAGCAGCGTGGGGCCCGGGCAGACAGGAGCCTGCCTTAGCCCCGCTGCGCCACAGGGCTGGCAATACCGCGGGCCTGAGCGAAAGCCCTGACGCGCTGTAGTTTGCCCTCCTTGACATAGGCCCTTATGGAAAAATCCTATAGAACTTAATAGGGATGAAATTAATAGGGTTTTACAGAAATTTAATTGGGTTCCATTAAATCTTTTACAAATCTATAGGGCCAGATCTTCAGTTGGATGAAATCAACAGCCATGTTCTGATTCACACCAGCTGAGGATCTGGTCCTAACTGAGTTTAATACCAGTGGGTGAGGTCCTTTCTATAGGTTTTTTTTTATTTTTAATCTGTCCTGTAGCATTCTATAAAAAGGCTAGAACTCTATTAAATTCCATAGGATGGCTCAGAAAACCCACAGCAAGGTGGTGGTGTTCTGTTAAATTCTATAGGGCTTTTCCCCAAGAGGAGCCGGTCATCCACTGACAGGCCTTGTTTGAACAGCGAGCTTCTGATTTCCGTGTGATGCTAAGGACAAGTTGGCATGGAAATGCCTCACTCAGCTGGTGGCACAGTGATCCCTTAACCTTGGCTTCACCTCAGGCGGCCCAAAAACCTATGTTCCACTACTAGGAGACATACGGTCCTTGCGCAGTATATTGAAAAGTGTGAGGAAAAAGGAACTGAAGTTTTCAAGTGTGTGTGTGTGTGTGTGTGTGTGTGTTTTTTTTTTTTAAAGAAGACAAGTTAACAGCAGCCGACCCAAAGGAGAAGCCCCCTCTGTAATCAGCCCTTGCACAGAACTTTAGCGCAGGCTTACAGGAAGTGGTGAGAGTGACTTTCCTCCCCCGGAGCTTGAGCTAAAGGCACGGAATAGCTGAAGGGAGCACACTTCATGCACCAGCTGTGCCCACTGGCAGAAGTGCCCCGTCTTCCTGTTCGGCTGCAAACAGTGGGGCCAGGGTATATGTGCAGCCGGGTCTGGGGGACATCGCCAGCGACGCTAGGAAGAGTGAGCACTGCCAAGCAGCCACGATGTTTCATAGGAAACGCAGCGTCTCGTTCGGAGGTTACGGATGGTGGGTGACTTTTACCATTCACTTTGTGGGGCAACGGGCAGGGGGAGGGGCTTTTTCTTCCGTCTTCGGTTTCTCTGAGGTAATTTAAAGGGGAAAACCCTTTGGTGTTGATCGTGTCCTGCTTTGAAGTAGAACCTGCAAAGGAAAGTATCTTCCTTGTGCATTGTGAGAAGGGAAATATCTGAATGCTTTTGATTTAGACCAGGGGTGGCCAACCGGAGAAGGAGCCAGAATTTACCAATGTACACTGCCAAAGAGCCACAGTAATAGGTCAGCAGCTCCCCCACCCCACTCCCAGCGCCTCCCGCCCACCTGCAGCCCCGCTGATCAGCACCTCCTGCTCCCTCTCCGCACCTCCCAATCAGCTGAGGAGCGGAGAGGGAGGAGCGAGGACACTGCAGGCTCAGGGGAGGGGGTGGGAAGGGGTGGAGTGGGGGCAGAGCCAGGGGTTGAGCAGTGAGCACCCCCGGCACATTGGAAAGTTGGCGCCTGTAGCTCCAGCCCCGGAGTCGGTGCCTAGACAAGGAGTCGCATATTAACATCTGAAAAGCCACATGTGGGTCTGGAGCCACCGGTTGGCCCCCCCTGATTTAGGGACTTGGTTTTCTTTGATTCCCCTCCTGAGATTTGAAAGGGGGCAGCCTCTCTTAGCGTAGCGGTTTGGTGCTTTACAGTCCATTCACCTTTTGGCACAAACACATTGTTCACGTAAATGCAAAATTGCAAGGAGAGATCTGCATGAATTTCTAGTAGCTCCTCACTAGGTGTGTAATCTGTAGTAGCAGGGATGCACTGTGTAATGCTGTAGTTAACCCAGCTATTTAGTGTCTCTGTCTCTTCCCCTTTCTTCTTCTAATAAATAGAGTATTGTGGTTTCAGTATACATGGAGAAAGAGTTTATTGCATTTCCCAGCAAGAGATAAGCTTTGAATCCATCTCCTAAACTGTATTACGTGCATCCAGGGATCTTGCCTGATTTACTATGGACGCTGAGTCCAGGATGGGTTGTCAGTGACTGCTTGATTGCTGTACTCTTTATCCTTACTAGTTAGTGCTGGACTTGTCACCTGTCTCCTGATTTAAAGAAGCACATTCCTTTCCCCAGGGATATGTTGCTGTATGAGGGACTGATTGATATTACAATTTAATACCCTCTTCCCTGCTTCTAAGAAGTCCAAGTGTGGTATGTTGCGATCAGGCCACAGCAGGTAATGGATGTTTCGCAATTTCATCATCAAACCAGTCATTAAGGTCTGTCTTCATCCACTGGACAGATGTAGCTTGGGCAGAAGAAGGTTCCCTTCAGGCCACCCTGCAAAAGTTGTTCATTCTAACTTCTCGGGGCAAGAGCATAGCTTACTTTTCATTGCATATTGAGTCCTGAGTCTGCTAAACCAGCGCCCGTTGTGATGTTGGTTTTACGTAGAGCTGGTCGAAAAGGTTCTGATGGAACAGTTTTCTGTCAGAAAATGCTGATTAGATGAAATCAGAATGTTTTTGAAATGTTCCTTTTTGTTAAAAAAGGTGACGAAAAATGATCCAAGTGCTTTGTTTTGATTTGATTGGTTAGATTCGTATGTTCTATATACACAACAGTTGACATAAAGCACTTTGATAAGATCATTTAGATACTTCCAGACCAAATTTTTTTAGAATATTTGTTTTGCGGGAAATTTTGACTCTTTGTTCTAATTTCAGGATGAAACTTTGAAATGTCATAATTTCCTATGGGGGAAAAAAAATCTAGGCTTTGCCTGGTTCTAGTTTTAAGGCAGCCTGGCAGTTGCCCATGAAAAACTGGATCGAAATCCCAACAAACTCATTTGATGTAGACTATCAATGTTAACCACTTCAGTCACTGACAAGCTAGCTCAAATAGAGGTTTTTCAGCTCGTGGGAGCTGGTTTCAGTTTCCTCACTAGTTTCCTGAATCATCCAGTCCTTGTTCAGATTGCGTTTCCTTTCATACCTTAGTTGATGCTATGAATGGATCTAGTACTAAGCATAGAATTAAACAACAGGTAGTCACTGCACCGTTGCAGTTTCTTTCAACAGCATGTAATGAAGGACAAAGTACCAGCTGTAACTTTGAGTTTCCTGCCTCCATCTGGCTTGTATCACCATCTAAATGCTGATTCATTTTAAACAATATTGTTATGGATTTTTGTTTCTATATCTATATTTGTATCTAGATCAGTGTCTCCTTCATTCCAATATTGTCAGAAGTAGGGGAACATCTGCTAACTTATCTGGGCATAATCCATGTGGGATATGTGCTATAACACTGATTAGCAGACAGTGAAATGTGGGCTACAGGTTTTGTTGGGATGGGGGTGAGGGAGAATGGGTGCTATAGGAAAGGTCCCAAATGGGGTCGATGAGAGAAACACCACTGTTCCATACATCATTGGAAGATTTAGCAGGCAAGGTTAATGACTTCTTGGCAGCTGTTCAGAATTAAGGCTTCAGTAATACTAATACTTGGCTTATGCAGAGCATCTTTCACACGATTAGGCCTGAGTTTAGTGCATCAGATCCTTTGACTCCTCTTTCTGTTGTACCACTCTCATTCACACGGAGTAGTGCTTACTCGCATCCCATTGAAATCCATGTGACAATGTGTGAGTCTGTACGACTTTGCCTGCAGAATCAGGCCCTCTGATAGTATCTGTTGCATGACAGAGCACTCTTCTATTATAGGGTTGCCAACTTTGTAATATTTAAAAATCAAGACACTCCAGTAGTAGTGCTAAAACCTCCCCTTCCCCCTGAGGCCCTGCCTCCCCTTCACTCCTCTTTCCCCCTCCCTCCATTGCTCATTGTTTTTATCCTCCTGCCCTCCCTGCGGGGTCAGGAGCAACTCATCTACAGAGCTGGGGCTGGGAGCTGCAGCCACACAATGCAGGTAGGAGGTGGCCCCGGCTGAGTAGGGTCTGTTGCGGGTGATGATTCAGTGCCTCCTCGCCTCCACCGCCCACAGTAACCAGACATTGGGTGTCTGGTCCGTAGATCTGACTGGATATCATCAGGTCCCCTTTTCGACCGGACTTTCCAGTCGACAACCGGACACCTGGCAACCCTACGTTCTAAGGGCATGAGGTTATATAACTTCATTCCTGGAGCTGATATATAACTGATCTGTATACTCCATAAGGTATGAGGGGAAGGGGAAGGTTGAATTCTAATGGGACTCGTGGAGTAAAAGGTTAATCAAAGGAGTAAGGGTAGTAAGCAGGGCTTTGAATATATATATATCACTTTAATTTAATTAAACAGGAAGCTTTAAGAATCATGAGCCCTGAGAATAAGGTTTGCAGGAGCCCCTGATGTAGCAGTGTGATGTGTCTCCCTCTGCTTGTGCGAACCTCACTGAGCTGATAGTGATCTTTTCTGATCTTACAACATTAGATGACATCTAATGAGGAGCAGCCTTGTGAATTTGGAGTGACACTTATAGACTCAAGTTCACATAATGCCATTGCAGCAACTTAGGTCAGAAATCTAGGGGGCACCCCACAAGCTGAAGTCTCTGGGAGCGGTGGATGCTCAGCTCTTCACCGAATCAGGCCATTTTTAGAAAGAACATTGGAATGGCCACGCGGGATCAGTCCAGGGATCTTCTAGCCTCGTATTTTATCCCTGACAGTAGCCAGCAGCAGCTGTTGCAGAGGAGGATGCTAAAAGTGCTGCCGACGGCAGTTATGGAACTTTTCAACAGGGAAGATTCCTAATCCACAATAGTTATGGCATTGGCTTAAGCACTGAATCATGAGGCTTTATAACCTCTCCAAAACCCTGATTTGTTTCCTTAATATTCATGATGCTAACTCTGGGTATTCTTGTTATCCACACAAATGACCGTAGATGGATGTAGATGCTGTCTTCTGAAACTCACGTCGGGGAAATCTGGCTTTAGGATTTACTGTGGCAGGAGAAATCTAGCAGCTTCTGAAGCCAATGGGAGTAAGTAGCGCAGGATCAGGCTCTCTGTAACCATTGTAGTTCAATGAATTGTATGTGATACTGTTGATTTCCAAAACTGACATTTGGCTGAATGTTAAGTTAAAAAGACAACCATGCCTCTGTGTTTGTTTACTAGACAGGAAGTGATCTGCTAATTCACCCAACACCTGTATCTATCTATCTTACCACAGTAGTATATCTGTACATCTTGACAGACACACCCTTTGTGTGGGAACCCCGTGAACGAGATTTTACCATCAGGGAGGTTACTCAGCCAGACCTGAACTCCTCTTCGAGCACTCAACGATTTCCAGCACTGGGCCTAACACAGATGCGATTTTCTTTTCTGTCTGCAATATTTTTTTGTACAGAATAAATGTGTCTGTTGGCCAGCTCCAGGGCTCTTTGCAATTACACCACAGCTTTCTGCTCTGTTTCTGTTGGTGATACCTAGTCAAAGGGCTGGACAAATCTTAACGAACTGAATCCTGTGGTGGGGAATTATTATTTTTTCCATTTCACAGAAAGGAAGAAGCAGCCAGGGTTCATATGATAGACTCCTGATATGCTCTTACCTGCTTTCATTCTCTTCCCTGCTCCCCGCCTCCGAGAGCTGGCTGTGAACAAGCACTATTTTGATGATCTTTTCGCAGGCTGATGCCAATGGAGACTGGCCTGGAAGTGAATCACTCCACAGCCCCCCCCCCCGTCTGTTTCTCTTGCATCATGAAAGCGAGGGCTGCTACCAAGCTTCTGAGTGAATGCTAGGGGAGCATGCGTCAGTGTGGGACACATCCTTGCTTCTGCCTCCGTGGCTGCGTAAGGACCCATTGGCCACGGAACCACTGTGTATTTGCTGTGCAATGGGTGGCACCGTGTGTGTGTTAGGATTTGGGGGAGTCCTGCAGGCAGGGTACTTGCACTGCAACACATGGTGGGGACCGTGTGGTTCTGCACCACACGCAGGCTCATATAAAGTGTGAAGGCTACTGATTAAAACAGGTCCCAATTTTAGCCCCCTTGAAACTGTGGTTTCCTTAAGAGCAGTTGTTTTTCTATGAAGCAAAACAACAGCGACAGACTTTTTCCTTCTTGCATTTGCATCGGTATGAAATCCACTTGCTGCAGCTCTGCTGGGTTGTCTATGAATATTTCAGCACAGATCCTTTAGGAGTTAACGGTCTCATTTACCCACAGTGCCCTTGGCTCATTTGCATCAGTAAAACGTTTAGGCAACAGAAATTTGCACCCCAAAAAAGATGCTTTAAGGTTCAACTTGCTTTACCAGGACCTGAGAACAGCATTATCACATAATAATGAATAATGCCTTTAAATCTGCCTTGCATGGAGCTAATCCAGGAGTGTGAAACTCCTGGCATGCTTTATCTTAGAAACAACAATGTGCCCACTCTTTGGGAGCGGAGAGTCTGAGCAGATGTTAAGGGGAAATGGTTAAATGACTGACGAGCCCATTAAGCCTACAGGGAGATGTCCATTAACTTCAGTGAGACCTGGAGCCAGGGCTCTCAGATTCCAGATCATGGATCTGATCCTGCAAGCCTGACTCGGGAAGGAGCTCTTGCTCAGGGGAGGAGCCCCATTAGCGTCAATAGATTGAGCCCTGTGGGCTGCAACCCACTAGTGCAGGGGTTCCCATGAGCTGTGTGAGTCTGTGACGGTGGCGGTCGGGAAGGCTGAGGGGGCTAACCCGTAGTATGGAGAGAGGCTTAAGTCTTACTTGGGCACTCTGCCCCCAGGCCATCACCTTGCCCCACCTCACCTAGCGAGACCCCCCCCCCAACCCCTGCCCCTCAGAGGGGATGAATGCCACAAACTGCCCACTGTTTGCATATTAACTATGCCTGCACCCTGCATGGGGGCACTGGGACACGAGGCTCCCTGTACTCTTTCCCCCCCTTCCAGTTGCCCCCCAACACAGAGTATAGGCATAACGTGTGTTTTATACAGCTCTGCAATACGTTTTCCTTAGGATCCCAAAGCCTCTGTATGCTTGCCTTGTAAAAGGGGAATTTTGACTGGACTGTAGGGACTCCTGGAGTAACAACAACCCTTTGCACTTATATTGCGCCTCTCGTCTGGGCTCTCAAAATATGTGACGAAGGTGGGTAGGGAAACGGAGGCACAGAAACTGAGGGAAACTGGTGGGGAGGGAAACTGGGGCACAGAAAATGAGCAAGTCACCCAAGCCTTCCCAATGAGCCAGTGTTTGGGAACTAGAATCCAAATCTACTGAGTCCCAGCCATTTTTGACGCTATGAACTAGGGGGAAAATGAATTTAAAAATGGTTAGAGAACCCTTGTCGCACGGAGTCTTACAATAAACGTGGACTCGATGGGCGTGATCCAAAGCCCATTGAAGGTAGTGTGGGAGGTTTGATATTGAATTCAATAGGCCTTGCATCGGGCAGGCCGGCCCTGCCTGGATGCTTGTCACCCCAAATGCCGATTGGTTTCTCCTGAGTTCTGAAAACAATTTGAATCTGGAGATTTTAAAGAAGGTTAATGTAACTTGTAAAGAATAAAATTTTGCACTAGGCTCTTACAACACTTGGGAAACATTCTCTGCAGGAAGGGAGGAAATGCAAAAGCATATACACACAGTTCAGGGGAACGTTACATTTAGCATAACTGGCAATGGGATGTTGTGCAATAGTTAACATGTGGGAAGGAAATGTGGGCTAAACCAGGCTTTATGAATTATTTTGAGACGTGAGAATGGAATGCTAACATATAGGCCTGCGAAGTATGAGCAAGAGTCTGCTCTCACTCCACTGAACTCGCCCCTCTGTTGTTAACACCATCAACTTCAATGGACCCGTGCTAGAATTATATTAGTTTAATCTGGAATTACATAATCTGGTGTTACATAATTAGCCCATGTGGTATGCTCTCAGTGGGGAAGCTCAGTCGTGGGAGAGGAGTTCTGTAAAATTGCTGGTAGATGGGAAACAGTATTTCAACAGCATTAAATATTTTTTTTGATCACGCTGTAAAAGAATGATTTTTGGATAAAGGGAGTTAATTCCACATGACCGATAATGTTGCATTTGCAGTCACTGCCAATTGACATAGTTTTACATTTTGAGATATTAATACTAGTTGCCAGATTTCAGGTTAATATTATTGTGACAGGTTGGACCCCCATTCTGGGATGCCCCCGATGTACTGGGATTTCACTGAGCCTCTCTTGCTCAACCAGTTTGGGTTCCCGTTCACTGCTTTGCTGAATTAGGCTCTGTGTGAGAGGACTCCCCCTGCACTCACGTGCCCATCCCTTTTGGGAGATAAACCCAAAATAAAACCATCTTGCACCGTATAGAAAAACCTGCACAGCTCAAGCATAGAAAAATCTGCCCTCTTCCTCAACGTGAAGAGAGATGTGCATGACTTCTTCCCCCCATTATAAATTACATAAACTGGGCTTAATAATAAACAAAATAAGTTTTTATTAATGACAAAAGATGAATTTTAAGTGAATATAAGTGCTAACAGACAGAACAAAGCAGATTACTGAGCAAATAAAACAAAATACGCAAGTTAAGTTCCATATACTTAAGAAACAGGTTACAAAATATAATGTCTTTCCCTAAATGTTATTTTAGGCAGGTTGCAAAAAGTCTGTGGTTTAGAGTTCCAGCCATATTTCTTTTCAGACTGGACCTCTGTCTCAGTCTGGACTCTCCCCTTGCCTTCCCTTCAGGTGTCTTTTGCAGCCTTTCTTCTTGGGCAGACAGGATATAGAGAGGAGGAGTTTGCTTTCCTTCCCACCCTTAAATAAGATTGCATAAGGCCGGAATCCTTTGTTTCCCAAACTTGACCCCCTTCCCTTTCAGTGGAAAGTGACAAGAAGTCCCAGATAATGTTTAGCATCAGGTGACAAGACCACCTGACCTAGTAGTGTCACAGTTACATCCCCGGATGCCTCCCAGGAGGGAGAGAGATTAGTATCTTCCTGGTCTAGTTGTTCCTTTATGAGAGCCCATCAAATCTGAAGGCCTGTCCTCTGGTAGGTGTCTCCCCAATACACACCCAGTTGTAATTGTTACATAGTCCATATTCTTAACTTTAGATACAGAAATGATACATGCATACAAATTGGATAATCACTTTCAATAAATCATAACCTTTCCAATGATCCCTTACAAGACCCATCTTGCATAAAGTATATCTGTTATGTCATATCCATATTATAAGCATATTTTCATAAAGAATATGGAGCATAGCATCACAATTATTTTAATAATAAGGGCTCCATGGAGATAGACACTTATTAAAAGTACCAAATAAATAGATAATAGCTTGGGATCTCGTAAACAACTAGAATCAGACTCCAGCTACAATTTGACAGTACTATGTTGTATGTATACAATGTGTCACCTTTTGTCTGTGGATCTCAGAGCACTTTGAGTGGATCTCCTATAGGATATAGTGTCTCTGCCTTTCATCATTCAACCATGAGTGTGAATTTGTGTCTCACGTCGCACTGGTTGTAGTCAGTGCCTGAGAAAATTTGCACTGTTGGGAGGCTCCCAATCCTGCAGACTAGGCCCTGGGCTGCATGAGACCTGGGTTCCATTCCTGCCTCTGCTACTAGCCTGCTGGGTGACCTGAGGCAAATCACTTTACCTCCTTGTGCCTCAACTTCCCCACCTATGAAATGATTCTTCCTCCTTCGTAAAGAGCTTTGAGACTTCAGGTGAGAAGAACTACTTTACAGAATATATAGCAATATAGTTGGACTTAAGTGGACCATTACCGGTCAAGGTATGAAATGGCAACCAATCACAGGTTAGGAGCATCAGTTCTGGGGAACAGTCACTCAATGGGACCTTCATTCTCCATAGAAATATAGAGAAAATCTATTTTTACTATTGAGTTGTGTATCCACAAATCTACTGCTGCCTGTTACTGCTGGAAGGATTTGTTTAAGGCTCTGAGTTGTGGTGTTTAGTGTGTTAAATGACACAAAGATACTTTTGAAATAAATACAATCTGTAAACAACTCATGTTGTGTGGGATATTGTGTTACTTGCTTTATGGTGTAATTGAGCAGCATGTTCTGTTTTGGGATTTCAATGAGCTGTTCATGGTCAAGGCTTTGCACCAATGAACCTCACTCCGGTCAGATAAATGAAACTTCCAAAGGAGAATGTTGATAGACATTCTAGAATGTCTTTTTCCTCATGCACTTTGTGTTCTTAGGAGACCCAAGGGCTGCTGATAAAATTGACTAACAGATCAAAACACCCCTTGGATACTTAACACGCTCTTTTCTTTTTTTCAGGATTGACAAAAAAATGCTCGCCAGTCTGAAGATCAAGTAAGTAACCAGAATTTTCTCTGATATAAAGCCATATTTGTGTGATACTCCTAAATAGGGGACCATATTTGCAGAGCCAGAGAACTTGGGTTTCTGATCAACTAGTTTTCCCTCTGGTTTTCAATCAGTGAACCAGATTCTGCTCTCAGGTACGTTGGTGTAAATTCCAAACCACTTGGTTAACGTCAGTGGGTTTGCAGTAGTGTAATTCGAATCAGAATCTTGCCTGCTGTGTATGCAGGCTTGGAAGAAGCTTACTCACAGGTAAATCTTAGATCAGCAAAACCAGGTTTTATTAGCTAAACAAAGGTGGTCTAAACATTTCCATTCTGGAAAGGTGTATGTCCAACACTGGGGTGTGCAATATTTAATTAAAAAGGGAGTACCAACTCTCCCCAACAAACTATTAAGTCAGTTCATTTTTTCAACCACTGTCTTTCCTTTTGATTTATGTCCTCTCCAGTCCAGGATCCAGCCTTTTGGTGTATTTTGCATATATGTATAGAATAAGATGTGAAAGTCCTTGATTTGCAAGCATGTGAAACTGATTCATTTGTTCCCTTTTAATTTCGAGTCAGTAATATGGGTTTGTTGAGTAGCATGTTCTTGTAGTGTATAAGGATTCAGATTGGCTGGCTAGGATGACAGTGGTTAGTGACAATCACACAGTCGTACTGTGCTACACTTACTCCTTTTGAATGGTACCTTACTCCATGAGTAGTCCCATTGATTACAAGGGGACTGCTTGAAGAGTGATTTGCTACTTATGTGAGTAAAGGTGGCAGAATCTGGCCCTTTTTGATTTATCTGAATACGGTTAGTTTATTTAGATGTATAGAAATGCTAAAAAATGCCCATCTACATACTCTAGGTCCCTTTGACACTACTTTGTAATACACCTTGAGTGCAGCTGTACAAGTGAGCCAGGCAACTTCAACTCCAATCCTTCTCCTGCCATTGATTCCCCATCTTTACAGTTCCCAGGTTTGCAACATGCCCTGATGTTCCTCAGCCTGGGGCTATTGTAGACAAGGGGAGGAGAGCGAATTCCAAAGCTGTAGGGGCGCCCCCCCGCCCTTTTTTTGGTAGCTGTTGTCCAATTACTAATAAAGTACAGTCCTTGCTTGATTAGGGTGAAACTGACCTCTGTGCAAAAGGCCCCATCACAAGACATAAACATGACTTAAATCCCATTGAAGCCCTCAAAACAGGGCTTGAATGAGGCACAGGCTTCTGCACAAGAGTGAATTTTACTTTTAGAAAATGTAGGAAGGATTTCAGAGAAAAATGTCCTTAACAATGAGATCCATTAGACTGGTGAAAGGTCTCCAAAGGAAAGGGGTGGAAGCCTAGTCATTTGAATGACTTACAGCTGGACAAAGCATTAGAGAATATAGGTTCATAGGGTAAAATCCCGGATCTGTTAATTTCCATGGAGCCAGCATCCCATAGACTTTACGGCCAGTAGAGACCATTATGATGATCTAGTCTGATCTCAATATACTGTGGTCATTAGCTACTGGTGGGTTGGAGGGGAAATGGTTAGGTAAGATGAATAATTGGTCTTTTCCATCTCTGTTTTCTAGGCTACCCTCCTTTCTATAGCAGCGCTATTTTTATGCACAGCCCACTGCTTATTTTTCTTTGAAGTTCAAGGTGATTCATGTACTGAGTGATTATAATAAATACAATTACTGTCTTTTAAGTTGGTTTAAGGCAGGTACTGTATAATTTATAAACTGTCAAATTTGCTTTGGGGGAAAAAAAAAGCAACTGCATTGGCCATCGCTGACCTTTCTGGCCTAAATCTATTGACGTGTCACTTACACTGTGTGATTTCTACACCTTTATGTGCTGCGTCATGCTGTACCACTGAATAAAACGGGCCTGCTTTTTAAAAAGATGTGCCCCTCAATGGTTATAGGGTGTAGTTGGGTTGCTTAGCTTCTCCAGTGTTTCTATTGCTAGGCACAAGTTCTTTCTTTTAAATTTCATTAGGGATGGGATTTTTCAAAGGTGCACAAATCCCAGGGAACTCCACAACTCCCTTAGGCTGTTTGGAAAATCCCAGTTGAAATGTGAAGGTGTCTATCAACTTTCTGTACAGCTTCTTGCATTGCATTCAAGATAACCAGCTTAATTATACATGGAAGAACTTGGTCTTGGTCCTGTTATGCTGGGGTAAAAATTCATCTCTCACCCCACGCTGTATCTAGAATCTAGAAATATGAAGAGGGACAATTTGTACTCACAGTTTGAGTGCTGCCTTTAGAAGACTTGTCTTGGTACTACCCCCACATGCATTTTGTTAGCTTTCACTTGTCTGTTGAAAGGACCCAATGGTTCTTAGGCTCTGATCCTTATTAGGGTGCAAAATCATGGAAGGTGCAAATGTAAGTAACTACAAAAGTGTGTGAAATCTGGTCTTTTGTGTGTTTTTACCCTATACTATATAGATTTCATGAGGGAGACCAGCGTTTCTCAAATTGGCATTCCTGATGCAAAAGGGAGTTGCAAGGGTGGGTCCACAAGGTTATTTTAGGGGGGTTGCAGTATTGCCATGTTTACTTCTGTGCTGCTGCCTTCAGAGCTCGCTGGCCGGAGAGTGGCAGCTGTTGACTGAGGGCCCAGCACTGCAGGCAATAGGGCAGAAATAAGGGTGGCAATACCATACCACGCCATCCTGACTTCTGCGCTGCTGCTGGCAGAGCTCTGCCTTCAGAGTTGGGCTCCCGGCCAGCAGCTGCCCAGCTCTGACGGCAGCGCTGCCGCCAGCAGCAGCACAAAAGTAAGGGTAGCAGTACCACAACCCCCCCCTACAATAACCTTGCCCTCCCCCTCCTCCCCCCAACAACTCAGGACCCCTACAATTACAACACCGTGAAATTCCAGATTTAAATAGCTGAAATCATGAAATTAACGATTTTTAAAATCCTATGACCATGAAATTGACCGAAATGGACCGTGAATTTGGTAGGGCCCTAATCATGGCTTTTGGTGCTGAAAAGAGTGGGAACATTAGGGTAACCCGGCTATGGCGACCACAGGTCTTGTAGCCACTGTGTGAGCTAGATCTACTTTGAGCAAAGTTAGATAAGACCATGGTTAGCGTACTGGTGGCTGGTCTATGATAGCATTTCCCTGAAACTACTATTGGTGGAGCGTCACTGGTGGTAACAATGTTGGGAAGTCTTACAGAAAAGAGGCTAACAGTGACACAGCCATAGAGTGCAACCAAAAGGTGTAAAAGTAGCATTATCAATTTATTGTGTGAATGATGAATACACAGGGTAAAAGCCTAGTGCTATTACTACACACATTACAAAATGTATTTCATGGTCCTCTTTCATTATAACTATTCCTGGCCAAATTTGGATCCGCAGCACCATATGGGATACTTGCTTAAGGGCACACATCATCCTTCACTTCTTGCCTTGACAGACTGTCCAGTCACCCTGGTTAGGTTGACAGCCAGCCACTTCCTCCTGGTAAACGTCTCATGCCTTTTTGGATTTCTGTGTTATGGATAGATTTCATCACATCCTGGACATTTGCCACTTATGAGTCAGTGATCTAAAGCAATAACATTCCTAGCTCTAGGCTATTGCTGCTTGTCTTGGCTCTCATTAGAGTTTTTCATCTTGTTCTTGATAGCTAGGATTTGAACGCAATTTCCATCTACCCTCACTACTACTGTGTCAACTTTACTATTGATGAATTGGAGACCATCTCGTCTTGGAAAAATTTGAACAGGTTGTGTCTGATAGCCTTACTGAGTAACACTGACCACCGTTGGCTAGCCCATGAATTCTGCCAGTAAGTTTTGCTTTAGATCTATCCACGGTCATTCCTGTTACTTGTTTAGCTTTAGAGCAGCTACTGTTACATCTCCTTTTAAAATCTAACTATCTCCACAGCCTGGGGCCTGATCCAAAGCCAATTGAAGTCACTGGAAATCTTCCCAGTGTGATTGCTGCATTGTCAGAACTATATTCTGAGAACATTTTGCCAGGGTTTTACTCTAGAGGTTTGTCAGTGAAAGTAAACAGTTGCCTCTCTCCATGTCTGAGGATATTATAAGCGCTTTGTGTCTGGGTCCACTGGCAGCCATCACCAAGACAATGCGACCTTTTCATTTCCAGGGAAGATCCTCAGGAAACTGACCAAAGAAAGCATCGCACTTCACTTAATAATAACTGGAACTATGAGCTTAGAACAGAAGAACTATGGCTGGAAATACAGGGCCTGAACTGCAAAGGGCTGAGCATCTCCTGCAAAAAACCGAGCACCCACAACTTTTCTGGGTTGCCCAGCACCTTGCAGAATAGCACACTGAGTCAGACAGAAGTGAGATGAATTGCCCAGAGGTTTGCCTAACTCCTATTGTTTACTCTCTTGTTAAGTATCCCAAATCTGCCAGAGTGAATTGAATCTACCCTAAAACAGCTCTCGCCCATTAGACAGAAACAGCATCGGCACCTTTCCTTTGAGCTGGGGCCAGCCCTGCCATGGCCATCGCATTAGCTAGTGTGAAGTTCAGGACCTCAAATCACTAGCTCTGCCTCATTCCCTGAAAAGAGGGTTTTCTGTGTATGCGGTGATTTCTGTGGACTTTGCCTTTTCTGCCTTGCACAAAGGATGCTGGAGAATGAAGAACTAGTGCTAAGATTGTGTTAGTAATAGCGAATATTGATGGTGCACGTATATTGTATTTGATGCAGGCCAAACCTTAAGGCCTTTCCTCAGGTCTTGATCCTGCAAAGGGATCTGATAGCATTGTGGTCCATGCTTGCAGATTCCATTACAAGATAAGAGTCTCATTCCTTATTCTGGTGATGATGCCTAGTGGGTAGGGCACTGAAGTAAGAGTCAGAAGACCTGGGGTTCTAATTCTGGCGCTGCCATTGGCCTACTGACTAGTCTTGGGCAAGTCACTTAAACTCTCTGTATCTCTGTTTTCCTTCCCACTCTTTGGTTGTCCTATCTATTTTCTTGTAAGCTGTTTGAGGCAGGGACTGTCTTACTATATGCATGTACAGTGCCTTGCACAATAGCGTTGCAATCTCAGTGGGTGCCTCTACACATTACTATAATGCAAGCAATAGTACTCGGGACATGCTCCCACTGAGTTTGAGATAAGATGTATGGGTAATTAATTGCTCTTGTATTTCCCCTAAAATCATTGCTTGCACAATTATTTTTTATTTAATGGGAAAATATGCCCAAGCCCCTTTGGGAACCTGCTGTTTGAGCCTGCAATGCCCACCATAAATGGCCGAAAAGAAATTCAATGAATGAGCTCATCACTAGAGTTTTTTGCAGAATTAACGGGGAGGTTAAATCGGGTTCCAATGTTTATAGCTTTGAAAAAAAAAAAAAGATCCCTATGGAATTTTTCCTGTGGTGCCAAGAGTGATGTAATTGTTTCTCTTGTGCTGCCTTGTGCAGGGTTGTATTTCTAGGGGCTGTGTCAATTGTTTGCTACTGACTCGAGTTTCTAGAAACAATTCGGCTACGCAAATGTATGTTTAAGCTTCTCTACCCCAACACACCGTGCCAGTAACGATGGTACAACACTGGGCGCAAAAGGCTGCGTACGTGCTAACTATTGATATTATTTTTATTGCACCTGACCTGTGTTGTAGGCAACACTGCTAGTGATCAAAATATCAGGCCTATCCTGGGCTTCCAGCTAGGTCTGTTGAAACCTCATGGGAATGTGACTGGATGGCAAAGGAAAAGAGTGAAGTAGTCACATACTTCTAGCATTAAGGGTCTGTTTTACAGCTTGAGCAGATGATTAAGGGAGATAGGAAAGCCGTGTTCAGCTGTGACTACATCTACACTGGAGCTGGAAGTATAATTTCCAGCTCGGGTAGACGTACCCTCTGCACTAGCTCCGAGCAAGCTAGCGCGCTAAAAATAGCAGTGTAGCTGCACAGGCAGTAGGACGGGTTAGCCCCCCGTGTGCTTAGGTTTTCAGAAAGGATTGTACTCCGGGTGTGTAGTCTGTCTGGCTGCCCACCAAGACAGGGCTACTCTGCTATTTTTAGCATTCTACCTAGATCAAAGCTAGCTCAGGTATACCTAGACATGCTGCAATTGTGCCTCCGGATTGCTGTGTGGACATATCCTGTGTATGAGGAGTATAAAAGCCAGATGGAGGCGATGGTTAAGTGGGGCAAAGGCATATGACTAGGCATAACTGGGTGCAGCTAGGCTAAAGAAAACTTTAAAGTGAGTATGACTTGATCTCACAAGGTGCTGAGAACGTGCAAAGCATTTAAACGTCTGTAATTTTAAATATTAAGCAACAGTAACTGGAAGAACATGAGGCCGGTGGGACTGCTCAGATGCTTTGCTGGTACAGAGCCAAAATGTTCAGCACCATGCAGAATCAAGCTCCGAGTGAATATCAGAAAAATATCCTAAGGGAGGAAGGTGTTAGACCGTGTAACAGCATCACAAGGCAAGCGGTGGACGCTTCATGAAGCTAGTTACCAAAGACCAAAATGGACCAGGCCCCAGAAAACACTGTACAGAACATTAGAGAAGTTCTAGAGACCAACACTGTGGGCTGGATGGGTCTGTTCAAGGGTTGGTTGGGAAGATTTTTCTCTTTTCCTGTGAAATATTTTAATGAAATTTATTTTTTTTTGTTTCATTGACATTGTTCTTTGAAAATATCCAGGTTTTCATACCCCCACAAAAACGCATTTTCCCAGGTTTTCATGTGTGGAAAAAGTCACATTTTTACATTTTTTTCATTGAGAATTTTTAATGAAAATGGAAATATTTTTGTGAAAATTGGTTCAGTCATAAAGCCATTTTCTGTCAAAAAAAATAATTTTTTTAATGGAAAATTTTCAAACACCATTAGTCTTTTCTCTCTCTCTTTTGAGACTTAAAAAGTTAAGGTTCCCCCTTCCCCCAAAGAGGCAAGTCATCAGGCTGTAAATATTGGATGACAGTTTCAGTTTCCATCATTGTGAAAAATTAAGGCCTGATCCAAAGCCCATGAAAGATAATGGGGATCTTTTCTCACAGACTACAATAGGATCAGGCCCATAATAAATGGAGGCTACCTGCTTCAATTTTCCATTGACCTCTGCTGTTTTTTGTTGGGGTGAGTGTCCTTTTCATGATTCGCTTCTGGATGGACCAGCCCATGACGTTCATTCACCGCCATGGGTTGCACAAGTGACATTTTCATTCTTGTTACTTCTGCTTAGGGTTGGGGTTTATTATGGCAAAGCCCCCGCATCAGTTCTAAGGGCTAGTGATGTTTAACATGCTCCTCATTTCCATTTTGCATTGCTTATCAGCATCACATCTGCGTATCACTTCTGACTGAACTTCCCCTTTGAAGAAGACCGATATCTGGCATTCTTTTTTCAGAATGCATTTTTAATCACAGCAAAATGATTTGATTGCGTGATATCTTTCTCTCTCTCTCTCTCTCTCTCTGTCACATCTATATACACACACATACGTGGACTTGTATGACATAATAGAGACCAGGCTGAGAGCAAGAGACCTCTCTTCTTTTTCTGCACTCAGAAATTAGGGGATTGTGCAGCTTTTCTTCTTCTCTGGTGTTATTAGCTTCAATGACGTCAGCAATCCAATTAGCTGTCTGCGGATGGGCTGAAGGAGAGGGTTAGGTCAGCCAGGCTTGTTCCCTCAAACAGCCTGCGGAGATGAATTTCTTGCAAGGAAATTGATTCTGTGCGCCTCTGAAGCCTTCAAGTCATGACAGAGAAATGAAATCGATCACCTCACGGGCGGTAGCTAAGAAATGATATTTTAAGCATTTATGAAATGTCAGCAAAGGTTCATTGAATGACGACTTTCCCGGGGAGATCAGCCGCTATTAAATCACTGCATTTTTCATTGCTCTCAGCTAACAGCTACTGTTAGAGACAAACACCCCTCGATTCACTGACACCCCAAGAGCATCTCTCTAGGAATCGTACATGTTGGCTTCTGGAGTGAAACAATTCATTTTAGGGGCTGTTCCTTTTTGCAGGATCACAAGCAACCCAACCCTGGTTTACCAAATATCTTAGACCATGTCTAAATGCAAAAGTTGTACCACTCTCACAATACTAGCCCCGTCTACGCTACGGCGCCTGTGCCACTCTGGCCATGTTGGCTTAGACCAGTGGTCCCCAAAGCGGTGCCCGCGGGCGCCCTGGTGCCTGCTGGGGCATCTATGTGCGCCCGCGTACTGGCTGGCGGACAAGCATCCGCCGAAATGCCGCCGACAAGCCGAAAATCGGCGGCAACACCTCTGGATGATGATGCTTGTCGGCGGCATTTCGCCGGCGACGCCTATTGATGGTGCTGCTTCTCGGCGGCATTTCGGCGAATGTTCGTCCGCCGGCCACAGTCCGCGGTGGCTCGTCATCTGGCGCCCGAGAGACAAAAAAGGTTGGGGATCACTGGCTTAGACACAGCATATGCTGACAGAAGGAGGAATTATGCTGGCCCAGTAATATCACCTCCCTGAACAACATTAGCTATGGTGACAACACTCTTCTGTCAGCATAGTCATGTCTACGTGGGGAGTGGGGCGGAGGGTTGCCAGCATATCTATGTTATTTAGGAGGTTGATTTACCCCCCCCACACACACTCTTAGCCAACAAAGCTGTGCCAGCGTAGCTTTGTAGTGAAGACTAAGCCATAAATATAGTTAAAGCCTCTCAACTCCTTTAATTTGGATGCAGTTAGAGCAGTATAAAGGTGCCTATGTCTAGTCATTTCCGTATGGGCAGGGAACTGAGGGACCCTTTCACTGACAGAGCGGAGTCCACACCAGGGACTGTACCACCGTAACTAATTTGGGTGAAATATCACACCCTTAGCTGACCTAGTTCGACTGATACAAAATTGGTGCATAGACCAGGCCATAGAAACATCCCATCTGTTTGAAAGGATGAGCATTTTGGATAAACAGCGGTGCAATGTCTGGTGGATAAAATTCACCTGTGTGCAGAAAGGCTGCAGAGGCCTTTGCTTGTTCTCTGTATAGGGTTAAATTTCAACTTGTACAGGGGCAGGGCATGATTTTCTCTTCTGTATAAGGACTGTGATGCTCCTGGCAACGAGTCAGGCCTCCCACCTAAAAAAGGCAAGTTTTTCACACACAGAAAAGAAACCCAACAAAAGCCCTCTTTCCCCCCCCCCCCGTCTAGTCTGTGTCGCATCCCATAGACTCAAGTCAACTCTCACATTCAAAGCCGCGTTGTGTGACATCCAGCTGATGGGATTCGATGTGACAAATTGTCAGATAAAGGACAAGGTGACTTGCCAGGTCGCCGATGTATAAACAAAATAAAAAACCTTTCCCTGAGATATTCTACGCTGAGGATTATTTCCAAGCAAGCAACCATGACTAGAGACGTGGGGCCAGATCCTCAGCATGTGGAAATTAATGCCCCCAGACACCGACTGAGAATCTGGCCCCTGCTTCCTAGCGAACCATTAAATTGAGCTGTCTGCGATGCAGGAGAGACTGTGAGTAGCGTTTGTGCGGCTTCTCCCACAGTCATCTCCGCTGACGATGTAGTGGACCTCTTGCCCTACATTCCTTAATGCAAACCTAAGGCTGTATTGTGGCTTTCGAAGCTATGGTTGTGTAATGAGTGGTAGCAGGTGGACTGTGGAGGAAGTAGGTGCTGAAGCAGTAATTGCGACTCCTTTCCACAGGCACAGCGTGTGCTCTTTTCCCCTCCAGCGTGGCCTCAGACTGCCTGGTGTCCCCTGTCTGGGTTTTCTAGCATTGACAGTGGTGCTACTGGGATGGCTTCCATCTTGGTTGATACACCAGAGGCCTCCAGAGCTAGAAGCATGAGCTAGAGTGTCCAGATTCGCTTGGTGGGACTGTAACAGACTCCCATCCTCTGCAGATCAGGCACAGAGGGGGACAGGTAACAGACTCGCCGATGAGTTACGCTCTGACTGCTCTCTGAACTTCTACTCAGGCATCTCAACTCCCGGGAGTTTAGCTAACCCTGCCCAAAGGGCGAGTAACGGGCTTGTTTGAGCAGCAGCCCACATGGCCATGGTGGGAGAGCCTGGTTGAAGGATGGTGGTGTTTGGTAGCATGGAGGTGCACTGACCCAGCTTGGGTGATCGTCCTCTCAGTGCACAGGGTCAGTTCAAACCCACGCACCACTTGTGCAGCATGTAGGACACGTCCTGGCCCTCTGCACCGAGGCGGGTTTGGCTCGGTATGTTTTGGTGAACACCCAAAGAAGCTTGTTTAATCCTCACTATTTGCAGCTAATTATTTTCTGAAATTCACAATACTGCCGGTTTGTGGGCAGACTGCCTCGTTAAATGTTTTCCTCTAATGTGTGCCCAGCTTGAGCCACATTAGATATTTGTATGAAGCTTTAAAAAACACCCTCTATTAAAAATAAATGATGATGATGGCAGCCTCGTAGCCGGGATGCATTTTTCTGGGCTTAGGCCATTTTTTCCCTCTGCATTTTGCTAATAAAATGACGAGCGGCTTTATGCAAGGCAGGGGTCACTTAGAACATCAATGTTTGCTTCAAAAGTGTGTGAGTGAACGAACATTCAGCAGTTGCAGATTTTGGCCCCGATCCTGCAATTGCATCTATGCTGGCAGATCCCAGCCCCCATGTGGAACCTGTTCCAGTTAATTGGGGCTCCATGTGAGTACCAGGGTCGCATGCCTGGGTCCACTTGCAGGACTGGGGCATTACACACTCAAGCCTTTGGGCCAGGGGCCATCTGTTACTAATATATGTTCAGACATCACTTTGCAGAATGGGTCCCCAGCCCCGATTGATCTCTGGGTGCCATGGAGACACAATTAATACTTAGTAATAAAGTCTCTAACTAGCAGAGTTCACCCACTGTGCAATTCCTTAGTAAAGCAGTCCCGCTCCTACTGATATCAAGGAGAGTTTTGCTATTAATTTCAATGGGAACCAGATCAGGGCTTAGTGAAGAGAATGGCCCAAATGTTGGCTTCCTGAAAAAATGGCAGCACATTCTCCACAAACACAGAGCCTGATCAGTGGTGGCAGAAGCGTGCTTTGAATGTGGGGGGTGGAGCGGACGTGCTCGGCATGGGAGGGAGAGAGGGGTGTCAGGAATAGTTGGTGGAGTGGGGGGATGCTGAAACTTGGGGATGGGTGGGTTCCTACCTGCTCCCTGGCCCTATCCTGGGTGCCATGGCAGCTGCTGCAGCCCCTCTGGGTCCGCTCTACCCTCCACCCCCTGCCCGTGTGCACAGTTTACGTGGAATAATGCACCGGGATGGAAACGTAGCTCCCCGGTCAATATTTCCATTGCGGGGTGCTAACCCCCACCCTTCACACTGGCCCGCCTGCTTCCACCATCCATAAGCCCAATCCTGTTAACGTTTACCACCAAGTTGTAGTGGAACTCCTCATGCCACTTAGCATAGACCAGGGCTTCTCAAACTTCGTTGCACCACGACCCCCGTCTGACAACAAAAATTACTACACAACCCCAGGAGGGAGAACCAAAGCCCCAGGTGGAGGGGTAGGGGTGAGGGGACAAAGCCCAAGCCCTGTTACCCTGGGCTGGGGCGGGGGGGGGCGGGGACAAGGCAGAAGCCCAAAGGCTTCAGCCCCAGGCTGGGGGCCTGTAACCTGTGCCCCATGACCCAGGGCTGAAGCCTTCGGGCTTTGGCCCCAGGCAACGGGGCTCAGGCTTTGGCCCTGGACCGCAACAAGTCTAACATTAAAATGGGGTTGTGGCCCACTTTGGGGTCCTGGCCCACAGTCTGAGAACCGCTGGCGTAGACAATAAGTGTGTGTAGGTTCACGTCCTTATGCTGGTAAAGCCCTGGTAAAACACGCATGGCTCTGACAGACTGCCTTTTGAAGGCAGCTGTGCTGCCTTCGTATTAATGCCCGACTCCTCTGTGCTTTGTGCTTATGCCTCTTGATGATATTCCCAGCCTATAACCTTGGTCAATGTTGAAATAAATGGCTAGGTGGAGATCAGGTACAAAGCTGCAATAATTGCCTCTGTGTGTGGGCAGAAGTCACATGTTCTTGCATAAAACACTGGAAAAGCAACACAACCCAATTTTGGGTGCTTAGATACTGCAGCAACGGGCACCTTAGAAACACCTAAAATAGAAACGGGAGATAGATATTTACTATATAAATAGAGCTCATGGCTGGTTAATTCTATAAGTATGCTGTCCGCAGTGCACCATTAAATTAATTATCATGCGATCTCATTAAGATCTTGAGCCCAAGACAATTGCTGAGCAAGAGGTGTTCAGAATCAAGGCCTAGATCAATGTTACTTGTGATACCAGAATATATGCTGTACTTTAGCAGATGTCAGAGGAACCTGATCTTGCTCACTGACTTCAAAGGGCGTTGAGGGTGTTCAGCACGACCCAGGTGGCATGTAACACCTCTCAGGACTAGGCCCAGAGATGTGTGAAAACAACTGTTTGTGTGACGGATGAATTTCAGGAAGTTGTGGAGTGGGGTGTGTGTGTGTGTGTGTGTTTGGTGGGGGGAGAGTCAAACCCTGTTTCACTATGGGAGGGTTGGGCCTAATGGTTGGATGGAATGATTCGAGTAATGACACTTCCATTGATATCTCTCGGAAACGTGTGGTGCTGTTTCCCTTGTATGCGTGGTTTGCAGAATGCGGTTTGTTCTCGGTGCTTGAATGACACAATCATATCCCAGCTCTGTTAAAGACTGTGGGGGCCCAACGCCTCGTGTGTCTCCCTTTGAATTTTGTTATTTTTTTCATAATTACACACGCAACTAATGAGAGGATTATTTAAGAATCCGAATAAACTGCACCTTTACCTAAATCTTTTCTGAATGACTGGAATTCAGAGCAGGATTAGTTCACTCCAGATAGTTATGTTGGTCCTGGAAAAAAGTGGAAAAGTCACTTTAAAATGTCTTTTTTTCCTGATATTTGCTCCCACTGCAACAAGTCTTATTCTTTCCCCAGTTCTCTTGCAGGGAGGAAAATTGAGCTCCTTATATCTCCTGCCTCCTTTCCCAGCATGCCCTGCTGAAAGCCCTGCCAATTCCATCGGCCCTGGGAACTACAATTCCCAGAATTCCATTAATTTGGGGTTGAAACACAGAAAAGGGCAGTGACGGGCCTATACTTTGTCTTATTGGCCAGAAAAACTTGTTATATTTTTCCAATCCATGTTGTTTTTCAGCCTTGTCCTGGGAAGACCGTGCTGGGAAGGCAGGTCAGACTTCAAGGCCCCAATCAGTTGCTCTGCTTAGACCATCAACTGTGGTGTCAATTAGTGCCAAATATGGTAGGGAAACTTGGGTTGTGATCACAAATCCACTTCGCCCAGGGGCAACCAGCGGGCAACTTTGTCACAACCAAAGTGGAATGGATTTAAATTGTCCGATTAAAAGGGAATGGTAATGATATTTGGAACCTATCTCCAGGGCCATTCTGTCTTCCAGAGGAGATCCACTTTGGATTTGGTACAGCATGTATAAAATGAAAGCTTAAGATTAAACTAGCCTATCCTGGTATTTTTTTTTTATTGTTCCCTTAAATAGGAAATTACTAGTCCCCTTTAATGTATCAGGATGATGGGAATAAAAATGTGAGTCCTCTTCTTCATGAGAAATCCTTATTTTTGTGAGTCATCCCATTGAACTCAATGCGTTCTCTCCCACCTGGGTGGAGTTTCCCTTGGCTAACCCCATGTGACTGAGAGCAAGATGGGAGAGCAGGATGACTAAGGATTTGCAGGGTCTGTTGTTTACTCATGATTAAATATTATGCAGTGTCGGCTGTTGCAGGCTCGGCAGATAAAGTTATTGTAATATTTGCTTTGTGAGTCTTCAGCTCTGTGCTACCACAATACTGCATTTTTTGTTGCCTTTTGAGTGTCCCTGGGAAATGATGATGTAAATTGCATTAGTAGAACAAGAACTTGAGCGAAGAGTGAAAGAGATCGATGTGGGTGAGCTATACCGAGTATGTGAAATCCAGCCACTTGGGCTGGACTCACCAACCTGGGACTCGGAAATCAAATCAGCACATACAATTAAGTATTGTGTATGTATATTTAACTAGAGTAGTGGCCCAAACCTGAGGCTGCAGGCAAAGAGCGCACAGTGCAGGTTGGAGGTTTTGGTACAAAGGTGGCATAACGCACTCTTCCCCCCCACCCCCCCAGCCTCCATTTGCTTCCTGTCCCAATTCTCAGGCTGCCATGTGCACAAAGTTAAGTTAGAGCAGCTTGAGGGCTGCTCTAAGGTACATCAGCTGTCTATGGGGATTGCTGCAGCATAGGAGCTCCTCAGCCATACTGTCTTTCCTCCAGCTGTATCCCCAACATTGGCAGCAGGGAGCGGGTTGATGTAGGAGCCAGGACATCAGCTCTATGACTCTAGACGATCCACCTTCGATGGGGTTATGCTGCTGTATTCAGTTACCCCAGCTCCATGGCCAGCATGGTGCAAAACCACCACTGTCCTCTTGGTCGTCTTTGGGTATCGTACCCAGGAACTTCAGAGCTAAAGCTTGAGCCTCCCCGTCCTGAGCGAAAGGCCTAATGAGGCCAAGAATTTAAAAAAAATGATCAGTGATTTTGTATACCTCAGTGTTGGAGTCCCCATTTTGAGATGCCTTTAAAGCGGCCGCATTTTCAGAAAGGGCTGAGTCCCTAACCTCTGAAAGTCAGGCCCTTCTGGTGTTGGGCACCCATATCCCTAATGCCCTTTGAAAGCCTGTCTCTTGCCTGACAGACTCGTACCCTCTGAGGATCAGGCTCAGAGGAGGATCAGTAACAGAGGGTCGTAGCTGCACCCTATGATCTGGCCTGGGACCTGTAAGTAAAAATGAGGCAATTCAGACTAGAGCATAGTGTGAACCTGCGATCTGCAGAGCTAACTGTAGTAGTGGGGCATTGTTAAAAAAACTGCACCAAATGAGGAGCCTGCAGACAGCAAGAATCTTGTCTTGCTCTGGTCTGTTATCCTGAGAGATGTTTTGTTATTGTTTGAATTAATAGACTCAGACACACAGGTGGCACCAGAGCTTAAAAGCATTTTTTGTCTCCCTTTTTTTTCCCCCTTCTTCTTCCAAATTTGGTTTTCATTAGTTACCATGGTAACCGCGAACATGTCTGGTGAGGGATTTGAACTTAGCGAAAATGAGTAGACATTACGAAGTGGGAGCGCTGGAGAAGAAAGGCAGATTCATACTGCTGGCGTCTTAGCAATTTGGTTGGCCTAATTTTATTAAAGTAAGCTTACCTTGCGATGCAATTAGCGAGTGACACTCTGCATGAAGTCAAAGCGTAGTCTGGCTGCTGCCTCCCGCTAGCACCCCAGCCACGGATAACCTGTCATATTCCCCTTCAGCCGTCAAAATGCACAGGAAGCTCTGGTGAGTTGTTCTTTTTTAGCGTATTATACTGCGGTGGCCTGCTGTGACACTCTAGAAAGCTTTGGAACGCCGAGAGTTGCTGAGTACACAGTTCCACCATTCCCTTTGTTTTCTGAAGGAGGATTCACAGAGGCTTAATGATCGCATTGTACAGTTTGCTGAGATGTTACAGTTCTTCATGACCCTGGGTTGAGGCCCTTGGGATACGGGGGAAGGGGAGGACTTCTGCATCTGTGTTGCAAGGGGATACCTGCAAAGACTCGGATGTTATCTTACAGATCCAGGGAATAAAAGATCTTTTAAGGTTCACCATTGAGGACAGTGATGTTTATGGGAGAGAAAAAGGTAGCCTGTGGTCCTTCTATGTAAATAGGACTTGGAAAATATTTTGCCCTGCACCAAAGTGAATTTTTACATTTGATTTAAGGGCTCGTCTACACTTGAAAGTTAATTTGGATTCAGGTAGGGTGTGAATTTAGAGTGCAGTAGCTATTCCTGACTGACTCCCTGCGAGGGCACTCGTATTCCGGAACAACTCCATATGTAGACAAGCCCTAAAATTGGGCCCATCTGAGAAATCGCAGACTAAGTCTCTGCTGTGCTGTCCATCTCCTTTCACTGCTAGGTGGGCAGGCCAAAAGCATCCCAAGTCACTAGGAACCTAAAGACGATGCCATCCACTGACGGCTCTGTGGACTCTGTGAAACAAGTTTGGCAGATCTCAGTGGAGAAGTGTCCACATCACAAAAATGGTTACCAAAGTTGACACCAATTGCAGTCTTCTGGAATAAGGCAAGGACTGAATGAAGGGTTATGGAGACTGAAAAACCAAGAACAGAATGGGGTCACACAATATTAGTCTCCTTTAAAATTGCTAGGTGAACAGGAAGGCTGCACTCTCTTATGGGAAACATTTTAGCACACCGATATTTAATCTGCAAATGCAACTCCGCAAACATCTCGGTGCACAGGGACGGCTCAGAAAGATTTTTACCTTTATGCTTCACATTCTGATCAATGCAAGAGGTCAGATCTATTAACCTCGCAGGCACATTGCAAAGCCCATCTTTCTCTCTCCTCTAAGCTAGTTGTGGTGGGAGAGGGGTGGCCTGAAGTGGATATATTTATGGGCAGTCCCTTTTTTATATTGTGACTTTAAATTTAGGGGATGGGTTCCCAGAGCATTGGATGGGGCCCTATGGTTGTATTTTAAAAATCCAAATCAATAAAATAAACTAGGGGCCTACACAGAACTGTACTACTGGTAATTTAGAGATGTTCAAAATTCAGATCCAGTTTTAAACTTTAAATTTGGGGTGCATGGATTTGGGATTTTGGTACAGACCCATCTTTACTGTGCTCCTCATTGTTTTGTTTTCACCATTTTTTTGTTGACGTACTCCATTAGTTCTCAGAGGTTAGTTGTTTCTGCTCAGGTGCAGTTGCAGTGCGTGATATGAAATGTGGCTAGTCATCTGCTACAGTAATATGTAGAGGTGTGTATGGTTTGTATTGCTTTGCTTTGATGATGCTAATACTTTTCCTTAGTAACTTGAACTTGGTGTCTAGGTCCCAGTGTCTAGATCCAAACTGATTCCTAGCATGGACCCCTCTTCCCTCAATAATACTCTGTCCCTGGACTTGAGTATGGACGTTTAGTTTAGTCAGGAGGCTAATTAACTCCTTGCCTGTTAATTCTATATCAGGGGAGAGTAACCAGAATGGGAAGTTTGCTCTTAGCTAAAAGTGGGGTCTAAAGAGAAATCACAGGTATAAAATATAACCCCCAAAGAAAGCCAATTTCTGTTTTTCCTATAAACCATGGAGAACATCTTGCAAAATATTAGTGTGGAAAGGAAGAGCCCTGTACATCAAATTACCAGGAGCGTTAATGTGTGTACAAGTGAAAATTCAGATGACATATGAGTACGAATGGCTGCTGATAATGGGATCAAGAGTGCTGAAGATGGAAGCAGAGAAATATTGAGTGATTTGCTTAACCTTTATAAAGTGAAATGTGCCCAGTCTCAGGGCTTTTTAATATTTGACGGGGAAGAGCAGAGCTAATGGCAGAAATGGGAATGATGTAGCTGAACATATTCTCCATTGGTTGTTGCAATTTTTCTGCACTCATTTCTATATTCTTGGGGGCAAGTTGGTTTGGGAGCAAGGTCTGTAGAATGGATTGTCTTGATGCAAATTCTGCTGATTTTATTACCGCCTCTCCAAGTGGGTAATTACATGCAAATGTGCCAGGCTCTGCAGTGCTTGCACAAGCATGCGTTGTGCATGTTGACTTACCTGTGGATGTGTGTGTGTACACTAAACGTGGGTTCAAACCTAAACACCCTGAAACTTCGGAGAATTGTGGAATCCAGGCTGGAGGCAGATCTGAACACTGTAGCCGATCTATACTGGGCTGAACCAAAACCCTGGGTTCAAACCACTCCAAACTTTGGGGAAATTCAGGTCTGGATCTTGATCTCCAGTTTGCAGTCTGGGCCCATGTCTAGCATGTAAATATTTTGCTGGTGCGGTACTGTCAGTGACTCTTGCAAATGTAGTACCATGTGTTCTTGAACACAACAGGGTGAGAGAGGCGAGAGATGAATGATCTCTAGTGAATGATGCATAATGGGTGACTGACATTCACCTCTGTGGAGAGGGCCAGGGGAAGGTCTAAGCACCATTTGAAAAAGAATTTGGTGAAAGGCGATCCATTCTGCAGCTTCCACAACAGCCTGTCGACACTCCTCCTCCAAAATATAGTAAGGAGCAGAGCGAGCGTCTGAAACACACAGGCTGGACTAAAGTACATAACATAAAGAACATAAGAATGACCCTACTGGGTCAGACCAAGGGTCCATCCAGCCCAGTATCCTGCCTTCCGACAGTGGCCAATGCCAGGTGCCCCAGAGGGAATGAACAGAACAGGTAATCATCAATTGATCCATCCCCTGTCGCTCATTCCCAGCTTCTGGCAAACAGAGGCTAGGGACACCATCCTGGCTAATAGCCATTGATGGACCTATTCTCCATGAATTTATCTAGTTCTTTTTTTGAACCCTGTTATGATCTTGGCCTTCACAACATCCTCTGGCAAGGAGTTCCACAGGTTGACTGTGCGTTGTGTGAAGAAATACTTCCTTTTATTTGTTTTAAACCTGCTGCCTATTAATTTCATTTGGTGACCCCTAGTTCTTGTGTTGTGAGAAGTAGTAAACAACACTTCCTTATCTACTTTCTCTATACCAGTCATGATTTTATAGACCTCTAGCCTATCCCCCTTAGTTGTCTCTTTTTCAAGCTGAAAAGTCCCAGTCTTATTAATCTCTCCTCATATGGAAGCCGTTCCATACCCCTAATCATTTTTGTTGCCCTTTTCTGAACCTTTCACAATTCTAATGTATCTTTTTTGACATGGGGCAACCACATCTGCACACAGTATTCAAGATGTGGAAGTACCATGGCTTTATATAAGAGCAGCATGATATTTTCTGTCCTATTTTCTATCCCTTTCTTAATTATTCCCAGCATTCTGTTCACTTTTTTGACTGCCGCTGCACATTGAGTGGATGTTTTCAGAGAACTATTCACAATGACTCCAAGATGTCTTTCTTGAGTGGTAACTTAAGTGGTGCACATGCTCTCTACATGGGGTAAATTTCACCCTGAAACCTTATGGCATTTATTACTAAAGCCTTTAAAAGAAAATACTGAGAGAGTTAGATTTATTAAGTTGTAGGAGAATCAGAATTAATCTTTATTCAAACAGAAGTCTGGAAATTAGACACATGAATCATAAACCTGTTGCAAAGCATCAATCTCCAACAGACAGATGACAAGCAGGCTTCATTTGTCTTTTCTCTTGTTATAATAATATATGGAGATATACCTATCTCATAGAACTGGAAGGGACCCTGAAAGGTCATCAAGTCCAGCCCCCTGCCTTCACTAGCAGGACCAAGCACTGATTTTTGCCCCAGATCCTAAGTGGCCCCCTCAAGGATTGAACTCATAACCCTGGGTTTAGCAGGCCAATGCTCAAACCACTGAACTATCCCTCCCCCCTGTTGTTTGGTTTCTGGCTGTGGAATCAGTTGAGTGAAATTTCTAGAAGAAATACCCCCCCCACACACACACACTATTATTAAATTAATTATTAAAGCCATGGCTTAGGAGTGAGGGAAAATAGCTGCTCACGTGGGGGTGTGTGTGTGTGTGTGACAGAGAGCTAGGATCTAGCCTCATATGTTGTTACATAAGTAGTGTTTCTTCATCACGTTACAGGATGGATAATTGCCTAAGGCACGGGGGGAGCCAAATGGACAGCTCTGTATTTCTGCAAACACAGAGAAAAGACAGTGCATGTTTCGGCCCCGTCTAAACCAATGGTTATGTATTTAAGTTTGAGACGGGTCCAAGCCAAATGCTGCGACTTGGTGGAAGGCCCTTATCTCAGTAATGGGACCATGGACTGAAAACACACTGAGGCTTTGGGTAAAGATCGGATTCCTAGATGCATTCTGATCCTTGCAGCTGCCCAAATCTCTCAAGTGATGACCACCATATTGGCCAGCCCATCAGGAATTGAGCTGCAGGCCTCCAGGCGTGAATTGCTACATCTTGAGGTAAAGAGCAAGGCTCTCTGGCTGAGAACTGCAACAGACCCATCTCTGTGTGCTGGACATAACGTCCACTGACACATACCCCTTCATTTCAGAAAACATGGATCCAAACAGATACGAACTTTGCAGCTTGAGCACACCTCTGTGAAACTGCCCAGCCCTAGTCCTAAGTAAAGGACTATTCACAATGACTCCAAGATGTCTTTTTTACTTAGGACTAGGGCTGGGCAATAAACATTGCTTTGGGTATGAATCTGTGCAAACAATTTCATTGTTTCCTCCCTCATCTCTTGACCCCTGAGTTTTCTTTTTGAGTTTCTGTTTCCAAAGAACCTAAAAGTTTAAAGCAAAACTCAGTCAGACCCTTTGAGTTTCAGCTGTTTTGCATCATGACCCAGGACCAGTGCCTAAGATGGGTGAAGCGATGAGCTTTTACACCAGCTGGGGATGTGACCCCAAAGATTTTTTCATGGTCTTAATGCCCAGCCATAAATGAATCAGTCTGATGTTCTCTTCACACACTGCCTCGGTTTGCTCACAGGATTTGTGAGTCTTTTGATAAACCTGGGCTGTTCTGCATATGTAACAGATTCCAACACCAGGCAAGTTTCTTGTGGTTTGGGGTTTTGTCATGAGTTTCCTATTGTAAGAGAATCACACACATACACTATGAACACATTTTCTTAGACAAACCTGTACGGTAAGGTCTAAATACAGCTCATCCTGAATAGGCGCTATCCTATCTTGAGACCGCTTTAAAGCATTCCTGTTATTTCTAGTACATTTTTAATTTGATCGGTATATAAAGACCCGCCTCTACCAGGTATTCAATTTCTGCTGTTCCTTTGGGTAGTCTCTTAAAATAGATTCTCCTGTACAATAAAGAGGAGAGAAATTATTTATTATTAGTCTTTTTATAAAACAGGAGGTTTTATTTAACACTGACTTCTAGGTCCTAATCCTCAGCTGATGTAAACAGGCAGTTCTCCTGGAGTCAATGGAGATATGCTAATTTACACCTGCTGTGGGTCTTGCCCCAAATATATCCCCATCTCAGTGTTTATAGCTCAGGAACGAGGGCTGAGGGCAGGGAGGATCTGAAGAGTAAATCTGAGTTACGGATTGCATTACAAGAGCAATACCTTGCATCTTGCTATCACAATAGTAGGATAAACCTTGTCTACATACTGGATGGGCCATCTAATGGTGACCACTCAAGTCCTGTGCGTATTAAATACACCAACACTAATAAATCTGCCTCATATCTGACTTCGGTGATTATGGGTCCACGGTTTATAAATTGATTTCTTTGTGGGCAACTGGCAAAAAGCCCAAATTTGTTGCGTTTTGTTTTTGCCCAGGGAATCTAGCACACAGCCTCATTGGTAATGACAGGCTGCATCAGCATGGCAAGGGAGGTAACCTCTGCATTCAGGGTGGGGGGATGCACAGGACTATTGGTGGTGACTGCTGGACACATGTTAAATGCAGGAAGTGAAACTGACCTGAAAAATGACAAACAAGCAACATTTTGTGCTTTCAATTTGAGTTTCCAACTGCTTTCACATCAGCTGTGTCTCAACCACAATGACCAAGGACTCCACCCTGCTCGAGTAAAAGGCACCTCATCAAACCAGGGCAATATTACAGCAAACTCATTTCCTGATTTGCTCGTTAGTGTGCAAACCGTGGTGGAAACGTGCAGCATATGTGGCTTATTTCTGACGCTCTGGCTAATTGGCCAGGGGATGTGTGTTTTGAAGGGTGAAGTCTCAAAACGTGACCTTAACACTGAACTTTTCTACAGGTACAGAAAGGCTTAATCACCATATTTTACATGGGGACAGGCATGTAGTGCCATCTGTAGTGGGTCGGAGTGAGAGATGCTGTCCTCTCTTTTCAGGCCCACAGACAGGATGAAGAACTGCTGCTAATACCAAGTAAAGGAGCAAATGCAAATACTGACTATTGTTGGAGCCATCTGATGCAAGCTGCAGGCATGGTTCAAGCTATTGAGACTGTTCTAAAGGGATGAAGCAGCAGTGGTTATATGACTTGCTAGCTACTGCAATGTTCTTGAGAAAGCAGGGAATCCCGGATCACTTTTAATTGACTGTTCTGTGGATAAACTGGATGTAGCATCTTTTCTGAGAGAGCTCCTAAACTCACTCTCTGTCTCCAGTTTGCTTCCTTTTAGGTACCTGTAGTGTCCACAAGATGGTGCTGTGCTACAGTTACTTAAAAAAAAAAAAAGAGGCGTACTAGTGGTTCTTTCTGCTGATGCAGACTAACACGGCTACCACTCTGAAACCAGTTACTGTTTAGACACCACCACCAAAAGCTCAGTGGCTAAAGCATTGGCCTGCTAAACCCAGGGTTGTGAGTTCAATTCTTGAGGGGGCCACTTAGGGATCTGGGGCAAAATCAGTACTTGGTCCTGCTAGTGAAGGCAGGGGGCTGGACTCAATGACCTTTCAAGGTCCCTTCCAGTTCTAGGAGATAGGATATCTCCATGAATTTATTTTATTTATTATTTAAAACCAAATCAGCAGCACACTGTGAGACATCTACAAATAACTAGCATCACCGCTACACCGAAACATCATTTTCCAGGGGCGCGTTGGGGTAGATTTTTCTGCCTTCACATGCATCTAAACTATGGGCGCACATGCCAATGGTGTGCCTACATGCCAGTCACCTCTGCGTGGCCACAGCCAGTCTCCGATATTTTGTATGGGGATCATTGTGTAAATGCTCTGCTCACCAACCTATGATATAACCAGTCCGCAAACTAATTTTCTCTGTGCTTTGATCTGAGATGCCACTAAGCTTTGCCCATACCATGGCTGTTTCCATAGTAACCAACATATTGTGTTTCAGCTGGGAGCTAGCGAATGGAGACTATAAAAAGGACAAAACAGGGACAGGCGGCATAAACAAAATGCAGGATCGTAGGTGGGGTGCTAGAAGGATCATATTGCCAGCTGCTTGGAAAATCCTGCATAACTCACTTGTACCACTAATAAGTATTGTAACCACATCACAATAAGTCTTGTAACCATTCCATAATGGCAGCATCCCACACCTTCACCTGTTTCACCAAGGGATGGGCTTGGCCTGTATTTACTGATCTGGTTCTCAAGGCTTCAGGTTCTCTCTGTTCTGAAGGAGATCCTGCAGGGTGTATTTCACCGAATAAGGGTGAGTCCCTCCCTGCAAGTTAAATAGAATTTTAAGACTCTGGGACGGCATGCAAATGCACACAGAAACAGCCATATCTATGATAATGGCAGTTAGTTTAGGGGGTTCTTGCTTTCCCCTCAAAATCTTCTAGAAATCCCCACCAAAATAATTGTTTGAAAGGCAATGAAAATGCAAATTGCCTCAAAATATCAGTCCCATATTATGCACTGTCCCCCCTACCCGCTCTCCGCCCCCGCCCCCCGCGGGTTGTTAAGGTTTTCAAAGGATTTATTTTTGTCATGTACAATTGATAAGTTAACTACTGATTGATATAGGGCCCTTGTGACTCTGGGTTGATTTATATTTCTGGCTGAGTCGATGCACTCAGGTGGAAATAAAACTCACTGCCGAAACACGGGTATAAAGAATGTCAAATCGTGCTGCCTGACGTAAGAGGCAAACACATTGTAAATGGAAGAAATAGATCAGAAAAGGCAGTATGTAAGAATATTTTATACCACTAGATGGAGCTAGATCTGCTTTTGCTGGGTGTTTTTAGTAGTTGAGATTCCAAGGCCGGAAGGGCCCATTGGGATCATCTAGTCTGATCTACCTAACTAGGGTGGCCAGGTGTCCGGTTTTCCACTGGAACGCCCGGTTGAAAAGGGACCCTGGTGGCTCCGGTCAGCACTGCTGACTGGACTGTTAAAAGTCCGGTCGGCAGCGCAGCAAAGTTAAGGCAGGATGCCTGCCATGGCTCCGCACAGCTCCTGGAAGCAGCGGCGTGTCACCCCTCCGGCTCCTATGCGTAGGGGCTGCCAGGGAGCTCTGCATGCTGCCCTTGCCCCAAGCGCTGGCTCTGCAGCTCCCATTGGCCGGGAACCATGGCCAATGGGAGCTGCGGGGGCAGCGCCTGCGGATGGGGCAGTGCGCAGGGCCACCTGGCCGTGCCTTCATGTAGGAGCTGGAGGGGGGACATGCCTCTGCTTTAGGTAAGTGCTGCCCGGACCCTGCCCCCCTGCCCCAGTCCTGATCCCACTCCCACCCTCCAAACCCCTCAATCCCAGCCCGGAGCACCCTCCTACACCCCAAACTCCTCATCCACAGCCCCGCCCCAGAGCCTGCACCTCCAGCCAGTTTTGAAATAGATGTACTGCTGACCAGTCCGTTATCCCAGGGAGTGGTGTCTGTTAAAATGCTATTTAGTCAGTCTCAGTGATAACATAAAGAACACACATTTCATCCTCCCTCTGCAACTACTTATCAGGGTTCTGTTATGGTCTCTGTCATCACAATGTGTGAACCCCTCGCAAAAGATGAGTTGAAATCCTGGCTCTATTGGTTTGTCCTCCCCCATCCCTGTGAAATAGGGAAGTATTATTATCTCAGTTTTACAGATGGGAGACTGAGGTACAGAGGAAACAAATGACTTGCCTGCACAGGAAGTCTGTGCCAGGAATTAGGGCTGGTCAAAAGTTTCTTGTTACAACTTCTTTTTGAAGAAAAATTGGGTTTCAACTGAACAAAACTCTGCAGAAACTTTCTGCTTTCTGTAGAAAATTTCAACTTTTTGTTAAAAAATTGAAAACTTGCCAACTGAATTTTCATTTTTTTTTTGTCCAAAAACCTTTTGGTTTTTCAAGAAAATTGAAATGTTCTGTAGGAAAAAAAAAAACTCCATTTCTCAACCAGCTGTCCCAGAATTGTACCACAAGACGATGCCTTTTTCTCTTATGCTTCTGACTTTTATTATAGACAATTTGGATCCAAATGAGCATATTGTGATAGGCCACAGTATATGATTAAGGGGGAGATAGTATCCGAGAGATTTTTTTGGCAGAGCTAGTGACCTGAATAAAGATTAGTGGTTGGGTCTTGGGGGTGGGGGGTACTATTTTATTTACAAAGAACTCTTAAACTTCCCAGAATCCTTAAATTCACTTTGAATCTCAGAGGAGAATTAATTGGACATCCAGCTGAGACAGAGATGATGCATATTAAATAATTTCCATCTGTTTTGCATGCTTTTCTCACCCTTAAGCTAAATTTCTCCATGTCTGATGTTTCTTTCATCAATGATATTAATTTCTATTGATGTGCGTGTGGGGGTTCATTTAATCACAGCAAAATCCTCTGAGCTTTTCATATGCAACTCTCCTGGTCCCGCTGACTATAATCTCATCTATAATTCCATAATGTTTTGCAGACAACTGAAACCACCTCTAATTTGGGGTCATTAATGAGCCACATTTTCCTATGCAGTTGTTTGGATTGATTTTCTGTGTATCTCATATGGCTATTGCATTTGCAAAGGGAACTATAAATGAGAAGGCAGAAGATTACATTTTAAAATTATGCCCCAGTTTCCTAAAGAGAAGGAGCCACTACCCTATAAAGAACGGAGATAACACAGAACCAGTGTTACCTTTATTACCCCATTTTATAGCTGACATCAAATCTAAGGGGGTATTGATTACCTGTAGTCACTAAAAAGCAACAGAGAGTCCTGTGGCACCTTTAGGACTAACAGATGTATTGGAGCATAAGCTTTTGTGGGTGAATGCCCACTTCGTCGGATGCATGTAATGGAAATTTCCAGGGGCAGGTATAAATATGCTGGCAAGAATCAGTATGGAGATAACCAGGTTATTTCAAAAAAACCTTCAGGACTAGACTCCAAAGAGAAACTGCTGAGCTTCAGTTCATTTGCAAATTTGACACCATCAGAGCAGGATTAAACAAAGACTGTGAATGGCTATCCAACTACAGAAGCAGTTTCTCCTCCCTTGGTGTTCACACTTCAACTGCTAGCAGAGGACCTCACCCTCCCTGATTGAAATAACCTGGTTATCTCCAGACTGATTCTTGCCAGCATATTTATACCTGCCCCTGGAAATTTCCATTACATGCATCCGACGAAGTGGGCATTCACCCACGAAAGCTTATGCTCCAATACATCTGTTAGTCTTAAAGGTGCCACAGGACTCTCTGTTGCTTTTTACAGATCCAGACTAACACAGCTACCCCTCTGATACTTGTGTCCTGCTGGCTACATTCTGACTTTGGCCTGGTCTATACTTAAAAGTTTTGCTGCATAGCTGCGTCTAGTAAGAATCTGAAAAAAATCCCACCAGTCACCAACAGAGCTATGCTGGCTGTGATGTGCTGCCTCCCTCAATCCCCTGCTACAATATTAGTTGGATGAGAGATTTTTTTCTGTCTGCACTGATCTGTTGTGCACTTTGTATAGGCAGCATTTCAGTACTGGCTGACATGACACCTAGTTGGATGCTTTGGGATTTTGGGGTAAAAAGATTACACACACACACATACACACACCTCTTACCTTATTCAATCTCAAATATTTTTAAAATACGAAGTTCACTTCTCACTATTAGTGCTGTTAACTTTAACAGCTAAAATCATCATAAACCCTGGACATGGACTAGTTAGTTTCACACTGGCTCCCCTCCCCAACTCACTTTGACTTTCTGCTCCTCATGCACTAGCACTAGCACGGGATGTTGTTTTTAGTGTTGCAAGCGCTGCAGGGAAACACTCTCATCTGAACAAATGAGACGACAAACAAATGGAATTAAAAAAAATCATCTCTTCGAAACATTTGTATTGATTTAGCTTTTGTAAAATCTACACTGCAGGCCCCATCCTGTCAGCGTCGTTCCATTGACTTCAGTGGAGCAATTCTGATTTGCACTCGCTGAGAATCTGACCCTTGGTCGTAAAATTGATCGGACCGTGTCTTTTGATCCAAAGATTTACAAAGCTCACCAAAAACAAAGCCTTATAACTAACACACTCCTGTAAGGGAGACTTTCAATTGCATACCACGTAGCGCAGCAGAGCATTTCACAGGGCGGCTTGACTCGTTGTGTGGAGTGGCTGCTTATGATGCCCAAGAGTGATGTGATGGGTATATATACGGCTAGGTCAGGGGTAGGCAACCTATGGCACGTATGCCAAAGGCAGCACACGAGCTGATTTTCAGTGGCACTCACACTGCCTGGGTCCTGGCCACCAGTGCAGGGGGCTCTGCATTTTAATTTAATTTTAAATGAAGCTTCTTAAACATTTTAAAAACCTTATTTACTTTACATACAATAATAGTTTAGTTCTATATTATAGACTTATAGAAAGAGACCTTCTAAAAACGTTAAAATGTATGACTGGCACGCGAAACCTTAAATGAGAGTGAATAAATGAAGACTCAGCACACCACTTCTGAAAGGTTGCCAACCCCTGGGCTAGCTTATCCAGCCACTGGATTGGGTGCACTGTTGTTTGCTTAAGCGTCTTCTCATTTATGGCCACCAGTGGGCAGACAAAGCATTTGGCTTTCTTTAATATGCAGTTCTGTAGTGACTCAATGAAATCAGCAGCAGTGAGGCTCACCTGTCTATTCAGATTCGCTCTGTAAAGTCCAGATCAAATCTCTTCCTTTTATGAGATTTTCCTAACTGTCAGTGCTGCAGACTCCACCTGTGTGATGCTTTCTTGGGGCTCAGTTCATAAGGGGAGGGATAGCTCAGTGGTTTGAGCGTTGGCCTGCTAAACCCAGGGTTGTGAGTTCAATTCTTGAGGGGGCCACTTAGGGGTCTGGGGCAAAATCAGTACTTGGTCCTGCTAGTGAAGGCAGGGGGCTGGACTCAATGACCTTTCAAGGTCCCTTCCAGTTCTAGGAGACAGGATATCTCCATTAGTTTATTTATTTCTCTCTCTCTTCAGTGAAGTGAACGGTGCTACGCTGGGAGGTGAATTTCTCTCTCTGACTCGCATGTGGCATCAGAGTGTGTTAAGATATGAAGCAGCCTGAATATGAGGGCATGTGGTGGAGCCCATCTGTTGGGGCTGGCATTTGGGGAGGGCTCAGATGATGGCGTGGATTTTTTATTTTGGGAGCAGGGAGCAGGCATTGGTTGGAAATGAAGTGGGACACATTTCAGTTCGGAGGGCTGCCTCCTTGTCTGAGGAGCAAAGTTGTTGGGTTGCCGCTGCTGCCTGTGCCTTTGTTGGGTGGCACGGAAAAGCCCCAATCCTACAATGAGATCTGCAAAGAAAGACCCTCTTCAGAGCCCCATTGATGTCACCGGGGCCTTGCATATTCTCATTGGCCCGTCTGTGTGATCCAACCGCAGCATCGGGGCCTTCATTGTTTATAGAGGGCACCTTGAACCGGAGATAGGCCTTTTCTTTTCTTTAGAGGCTGGAACCAAACCAGATTGAATCAATTAAAAAAAAAATCAAACCGAAACACCACCAATAGGGAAGCCATGTGCTTCTCTTAGCCAAGGGCTTGTCCGTTGTATCCTTTCTCTTCCCCCTCATCTATCTTGTCCATTTATAGTGTAGAGGGACAGGAGCAGTCAATGACTCTGTGTGTGTGCAGTGCCTAGCACATTGTGATTGATCCCTAGACACTATCGTAATAAATGTGATTTTTTAAGTAAGACTGTGCCTCTATTATCAGCCTACCCTGTTTCTGGAAACTTTTGTATAACTGCAATCATACTTGTACAACACTGTATATTTTTATCAGGAAGGAGAAAGGCGGTATAAAAAAAGACCAGAAAGACTCTTTATCCAGTTGCTTACTATGGGCCTTTGCCTTCTTCCATTGGAATCAAGGGGAGTCTTGCCACTGGAAGCCAGATACCCCAGGATCAGGCCCTGTTTTTAGGCCCAATCCTGCAAGCGGCTGATCACCTTCAACTCCCAGGTGTTTAGCCTGCGGCCTATTCAGTTGTGCTGAATTATTCCCAAATTAGTACAGAGGGAAGAAAAGTCTCACTGATACAGGCCATAAATTACAATATACCGAATGAAAGCGACAAGGAGACACTGACAGCCTTGAATCTACTAAATCTATTTTGCAAGCTTAGTTCACCAACAATTCCGAAACGTCACACAATGATTTACCATGTATACTCGTTCATAAGCCGAATATTTTTGGAAAAAAGGGACGCATCAAAGAGTGGGGGTCGGCTTATAAACGGGGTCTACACCAAAATTTGATGATTTAAAACTCTATGGAATCATTGAATTGAATATCTAATACATTGTAATTTTGTTTACTTGGAGTGCCTGCAGGCCTGGAGTCCCTCCAGGCCTGGAGCCCCTCGGCTGGGAACGGCGAACCGCGGCCACAGGGAGCTGAGGGGCTCCATGCCTGCAGACGCTCCAGGTAAACAAAACGTCCCGACCCGGCAGTGGCTTACCCTGACGGGCTGGGAGCCAAAGTTTTCCAACCCCTGAAATATAGGGTTGGCTTATGAAAGGGTCATGCAGTTTTTGCTATTTTTCCCTATCCATTTTGGGGGATCGGCTTATAAACGAACGGGCTAATGAACGAGTATATACAGTATATCATAGAGCAGCGTTGGAGTTTTTAAAAGTGGCAATAGGTTCCAAGACTCAAAAGGATGAAGCCTAATATTGAGCTAGGATGGAGGAATGCGAGTTGGACTACAAAGTACATACACGAATCCATTTATCAAACTCTGAGGATGTCTGCTTCCTTTGATCTGCTCTGGCATCCCCACCGATGTCGATAAAGCCCGTGCTCAGCGATCGAAGGCCTTTCATTTGACACTTCTTTATGAGTCACCATGACCAGCTTTTGCCCTCGAGGTCAGTGTCATTGGGAAAACCGGTTTTTTTTTTTTCCCTGTTGTCTGAGGAAGGTTGTCTGTCACGGAAGGTTCATAAGTGGGTTGGCAAAGCAACAGTGATAACATTGTTTCTTTCCAGTCACGTAAGTGATTAGGCCTGGGGGAAGAAGGTTCTTTTTCAGGGTATTGTTGGTTGTTGATAGCCAGACTGTTGCAAATCATGAACCTTGAGTTGTCAGTTAAATTGGCGGTACCCCTTCAGCCTTTAACACTGAGGTAAATAATTAACAAAATGCCGTGGGGCAGAGATGGGGGAAGAAGCAATTTTGGTATTGATTTAATTTTTTTTTTTTTTTAAGAATTTGAGAATTGGTAATAGCATAATTTAAAAGTAGCTAATGGGCCAGATTCTGATCTCATTTATGCTGAGGAAGTCAATGGAGTTATTTTGAGTTTGCCCTGCTGTAACTGAGATCAGAATCGGTACCGTACTGTAGTAGTCAATGTCTAGAGCCATAGGCCTGGATCCTGTAGGACTCATTCTGATCTCACTGGTTGTAGTGTGGTGTAGTATTACTGATTTTCAGTGCTCTTACTCCTGATTTATAGTGCTGTAATCTAGAGCAGAATCAGACCTAATCTTTTGATCACTGTGGGTCAGATTCTGATGTTCTTACTCATTCTTAATAGGGCCTTTCTCCACAACAAATCCCATTGACTCCAGTGAGAATGTTTGCAATGTAAGGAATTACTCAGCAGGCTACATCCTCAGCTAACATAAATAAATTGAGGATCTGGCCTGATCGGAGTATGGGTGTCTGGCCCTCTGAACATCATATCATGTATCTTTTCAAAATCCATTTGGGTAACTTAAATTTGGCTTGCTCTTGTTTACCCTTCTTAAATCCCCAAGGTAAAGTGGGAGAACAAATCTCCTTTTGAACTCGGAGCGTGTTGGTGCCCATCGCAGCCAGTTTATTGCCAGCACTTTCAGAGCTTAAGTGAAGAGCGAATTGAAGCCAATGTGATTCTTCCCTTCCTGCACTCCTCGCTAGTGAATGAACCCACTGCTCTCAGAATTTCTCGTGCCACCGATTTTCTGGCTGGAGTTGGACATAGCTGCTTTCTCGTGCTGCCAAGTGCTGAATAAGAACTCCGCTCACTGTAAATGTCAGAATGAGTTTAATTCATTGGGCAGCTTGCACCAGTCTTAAAAAACCCCTCAACATAGTTCTTTAATTAATTGGATACATATTTAAACGGCTTTGTGTAGCCCAGGAAAACACCCTGAGATAGTGCTGCCCAGGGAATCCTAAGCAGACAGTTGTTGTTATCGTCCAATTTGTGACCTTACTCATACTGGTGAGCAGTTACTCATATGAAGCAGTCCTGACTCCGGTCCTGTAAAACTGATTTCTCACCCAGGCCTTCTTTGGGGTGATGGGTGAACCTCAGAATGTTTGGTTGAATGTGGATGAGTACTCAAACATTTAGATTCTCATTTCAGCCTCTTGAGTCTACAACCCTGAATTGCAAGTCTCATGGCCACAGCTTTCTCTTGAGATTTTTCAGCCCTTTGGCCCAGATCCTCAAAGGTATTTAGGTGCCTAACTCCCATCTGGGCTTCTGTTTCTGACCATAGTCTGAAATACTAAGAGAGGGCCTGAAACACTAGTAAAAAACAGTCTCATTTTGTGATACTTTGGCTAGAAACCAGACCAGAACATTTTAGAAACGTAAAGAAATTTTGGTTGTATTGGGTTTTAGAAGTGGGCAAATGACCAAAAACAGGGAAACATTTAAATGTTTTTTTTAAATTGGTCTGGTTATCTCTATTTACTCCCAACCTTGATCGCATCAGCTTGAGGATTTGAAGTGTGGTGCGAAAACATGTAGAGTATAGCGTAAAGGTCTGTTGAGTATTGCAGTTCTAAAAATAATTAAGTAAGTTTATGGAGGACACGTCCATCCATAGCTATTAGCCAAGATGGTCACTGATGCAACCTCATGCTCCAGGTGTCCCTAAACCTCCAATTGCCAAAAGGTGGGAATGGATGATGGGGTGGATCAGTTGAAATCACCCTGTTCTGTTCATTCCCTCGAGAACATCCTGGACTGGCCGCTGTCAGAAAACAGGATACTGGATCAGATGGACCATTGGTCTGACCCAGTGTGGCTGTTTTTATGTTCTAATGGTAGGTGTCCTGAATCCGTAGAGAGGCAGATTATATTATTCTCCCGTTAGTCTGTGGCCACCCTAGACAGACACTACAGTAGCACAACTGGTTCATTAATGGCGCAGTGACATTCTATTTCAGTCTTTGGGTACTTTCCTAGCATTCATGAATTATTTCTCCAGTCCCCTTATCAACATGCTAAGGAAGTTGACCTTCAGGGTGAGGTTCTTCAATATAGCATGACTAAGATGAAAGAGTTCAGCTTTCACACAGAAATAAATGACTTCCATGAAGATATGTAGCAAGTAGGGATACTGCAGAGGTTTGCAAACCTCTGGTGAAGGTAGAGGCAAGTTAATGAAAATTTCTACTGTAGCTTATTGACAGACCAAAGGGTTTTCAAAGCTGGGGACCCAGTTAACACTTCGCTCCATAAATCAGTATGTTAATTGGCTGTTCCCACTCCTATATGAAATAATGGATGTCCTCTAGCTTGTTTGTGAAGAGCATGTAACAGTGTTATGTAAACCCAGCCGGTGTAGTCTTTAGCAGCCTTTCTTCAAAAGTTATCCAAGGGTAAAGGGAAGTGGAAATATATACACACTACTTACATTTGCAGTTAAATGCTGCCTTGTAACTACTGGGATCTGTGGTGAATCACAGATGTAGTTTGTACCTTTTGGAATAAGCAATATTTTGCAACATAAATCATATGTTTAGTTAGGAGAGAAACAATGAGTGCCTGGATAATACTGGAGTCCGGCCAATTTCCCGATCTCTTTATTTTCTCCTAGCCGTGAACGTAAACAGGAACATTAAGGAACTAATCCAGTGGTTTCATTAGACTATAACAAATTAATCACAAGGGCTTAAGTATTTACTGTAAAATAAATAAATATATATATTCCTGCAAAGAGATTTTTACCATCTGATAAAATCGCATGGTGTGGTTACCCAAAATACCATTCAAAATGTCAGGATACCCTGCAATACAATAAATCCCATCTGGATCTGTATAATTGTTGTTGTTATTTGTATTACCATAGTACCTAGGTGCTTCTTTCATGGATCAAAACTCCATTATGCTAGGCACTGTACAGACAACAAAACGGTGGTCCCTCCTCTAAGAGGTATAAGACGAGACAACAGATGGATACAGGCAGATGGAGGAGCAGAAAGAAACAATGAGATAGTATCAGTCAGCATGATAGGCTGTGATCTCAGCATACTAGCAGCCAAATCATTGTTGAGGTTTTTTTTTGTAGGACTTGGTTTTAAGGAGAGTTTTGACGGAGGATAATGAGCTAATTAATGCAAGCACACTTGTCTTTCCCTTGTCTCGCCTTCCTTCTCCCCACTTGTTTGTTCACCTGTTGTGAATTGTTTAAATCCTAGGCTGTGAGCTCTCTGGTAAAAGTGAGAAAGCAAGCAGTTTTTCAGTAGGAGTTCACTGTGACACTTGTTTGTATTTCTATGTCTGATTTTGTAAGCAAGTCGTTTTTAAGTGAGGTGAAACTTGGGGGTACGCAAGACAGACCAGACTCCTAAAAGGGGTACAGTAGTCTGGAAAGGTTGAGAGCCACTGACATAAGTGACTTCGGAGTCTAAATCCGGTTGTCTTTGAATGAAATTTAGGGTTTGTCTACACAAGAAAATTAATCTGGAATAAATTGGGCTGTGAATTTAAAGCAGATTAATTTATTCCTGATTACCTCCATGTGTGGATGCTCTTATTTTGGAATACGAGTGCCTTATACCAAATCAGTTAATCCATTTCCAAGGGCACCTTTATTCCAGGGTTACAGCATCCGCACATTGAGTTAAACAGGAACAGATCATCAGGAATAACTCCCCGTGTAGAAAAGCCCTTAGGGATATGTCTACATTGTGATTGGGAATGAACCTCCCAACCCGGACTCCAGCTAGCATGCTAAAAATAGCAAGGTGGACATTCTGATTTGGGCCTATGGGGTTGGCTGGCGCCTGAGCTTCCACTTGAGTCAGAACATCCACACTGCTCTTTTTAGTTCACTAGCTTGAGCCACACTGGAGCGAGTCTGTCCACCTGCAGTGTAGACATACTCTAGGAGCCGAAGTGTCCAAATCACTTTTCAAATCAGGACTTAGGCTCCTAAATCACGTAGACACCTTTGACAAGTTTATCCAAGGTGCTCACTCCAAACAGTTCCCGTCCCGGGGATCCTGCTCTCATTGACTTCAATGGAAGAAAGATTGGGCCTTGGGGCCTGATTCTGCAGAACCTGATCCAGGTGAATCATAGTTCCATTGTTTTCAGTTGAGTGTAACGGGATTGGCCCCTGATGAATTTGACCCACTGTCATGATGGCTTGCAGTACTGTGGAGTAACAGAGGGTTTCAGTGTTTGACCTTGCCTATCCCTGCTCTGTCCTGGGCAGTCTGATGGAAAAGAAATTAGTATTTCAATACAGGGAAGGTTGAAAAGACTGAAGATTTGAATACTGAATTGCCTTCTTGCTTCCGGAGCCACGTTTTGAGTAGAAACAACCCTAGATGTGCTTTGGCCGTGCGAAGGCTGATTGAACTGTATTTAAATAGAACACACTGTACTTTTGTGCAGTCCTCCTGCTGAGCATTTTATTCATCTCTTAGACATAGACCTTGGTGTAGGTGAGATTTTTTTGTCTCCTAGTGACACAACATTATTTATGTGATTCAGTGTATGTCATAAAAATAATGATTCTGCCCGGGAGGTGTCAGTTATTTGTGAGTGGAAGAAGAGCAGGAGTCAGTGTGATTCCTAAAAACACCTGAACTCTAAGAGGGGAAAGGAAAGAAGAGATGAGTGTGATAAATAACACCTGCCAAGAGCTAGCGTTTGATTGCATGGTGCTATGTATGATTTGGGAGTTCCAGAAAATGACTTTAACACTCCAGGGGGAGACGATCATTTAGAAAATATACTTGTCTTTGAAAAGTTTAGTCATGAGGGTGACACTGGAATGAACTAACCAGGAGGGTGAGTTTTGGGGCTGCTCTAAACCCACTAGTTGAACCAAAGTTGTTATGATTTAAACCAGTTTGTATTGGTGCAAATCCATATGTTAAACTGAGCTAGCCAACTTTCCTGGGTAAAGTTATAAGTGCAAGCTAAATGGATATAACCAGTTTTAAACCAATATAAGAGTGTCCACACAGGAATTGCACAGGATTAACTAAATTGGTTCTTAAGATGACTTCAGTGAAACCAGTGCAACTTCTTTGTTACTCCTGGGGGAATTCTGTGCCAAAATATTAAAAATTCAGCACCAAAAATTAAAAATTGTGCACACAATATTTTAAAATTCTGCAAAATTCTGCATATTTTATTTGTCAAAATAATGCAGTATAGTCACACCAGTTTCAATTAAAATCCCCAACCCCCCTGTGTCTCATAATAATGTAGTGAGGTTTGACACTTTATTTCTAGTTATTAGTCAACAAATATATGCAGCCATATGCTCAGTGTTACATCATAGGCAATTGAAAAGCAAGTGAGGGCGGGGGAATCAAACTCACAATTTATAGTGGCTACTGACCATCTCCAAAAAGGTCAGCAACAAACAGTTCATGGAGCACATTTTGATAGGAATTTTTTTCAGTCCAAAAATTTAGACCAGTTCTAATCACTAAAGTACCATAACCATTTATAAGGCCATACTGTCCTTTACACCACTCTGGCAATGTAGAGGAGCCTTAAAACATTTACACCTGTTTTATACTCTTCGGGGAATTCACAAAGATAATGGGAACAATTCACTAAGCAGGCAGGCTGCTACATCCTCCTCTGTCCCAGGCCTACCTCCTCAGAAACATCCCATGCCCTGCCTCTCCACGCCAAAGGTGCCACCATAGCAAGCAAGAGGGACAGCGTCTCTCTCTCTCTCTCCCCCTCTCTCTCACATGTATGAGTGCCCAGTCCCCCCACCCCTATCCCAGCGGTGATTTATATCTCTACTGGCTACTCCAGGCGCCCAAACCAACCCGCCTGCGCTGCCGGGGAGGGGCACATGACCACTCTTGTGAGCTTCCCTTTGCTTCCCCATCAGAAGTCATTTTTCTGAGGGGAAGGAAAGAAATCTGCAGGGGACATTAATTCTGTGCATGTGCAGTGATGCAGAATTTCCCCAGGAGTATAACTGTGTGGACAAGACCTTAGCAGTCATGTCACTATAAAATGATGGACTCTATCCAATCTAGCTATTTTTATACTGCACTTAGCACCTTATTATCTGAGTGCCTAGTAAGAGCCCATGACCAGTTTTTTAGACTCAGACCAGAGCTTGCTTTAAGGTGTTGAAACGTTTGCATTTTGTATATTTTAATTTCCATAGGCATTTGCCTTTCCAAACTCTGCCAGAACTGGAAGTGCTAAAATACCCATAAGAGAGGCTATTTTCGTAGGCCTTGATCCTACAATGAATTCTGTGTAGGCAGACTCCTATCCCGCTGGATAGGAAACACCATTGGCTTCAATGAGGCTTTGTGTGATGGTAGGGCCCATGGTAACTGGCTTGAGCACTGAGAATGCCAGAAATTAGCCTACATACACAGTGTGATTGTGATCTCACTTATTCTTGTACTTGTGGCACCTTAGAGACTAACAAATGTATTAGAGCATAAGCTTTCGTGGACTACAGCCCACTTCTTCGGGATGCATCCGAAGAAGTGGGCTGTAGTCCACGAAAGCTTATGCTCTAATACATTTGTTAGTCTCTAAGGTGCCACAAGTACTCCTGTTCTTCTTTTTGCGGATACAGACTAACACGGCTGCTACTCTGAAACTTATTCTTGTGTAAGTACTGGTGTAACATTGACTTCAGTGGATTAACACCAGTGTCAGTGAGAGCTGAATCAGGCCTATAATATTCTCGGGAGGTTTCCCCAAGCAAATTTTGGTGAATCAAGAGTTTTGGATAGAAATACCATAATTTCAGCCTTGGAAGTGTTGTGATTGCTTTGTTTTCAGTACAATGTTAACATAGAGGCAGTAAGGTCTAAATGAGACAGGATGGGTACTGAAGTCTAATCCCACCTCTGCTAATGTCTCATTGGTCAATCACAGGACAGGTTTCTCGACCTCTTGCATTCAGTTTCCCTATTTGTAAAGTGGGGATCGTAATATTTATCTGACAGGGCTCTCGTGGAGGTTAATTAGCCAGTGTTCATTGCTAAACATCATGAAGATAAAGCTGTATTTGTGGGCTATTTAATAGGGATTTCTGCAAACTATTCCTTCACCTCCTGCGAGGTGGTTCACTGGTATTGCTGCAAAAGGAGGACTAAATGGAGAGGCTGAGAGGCCTACTACATGTATGAAATGAGAAAAATAAATTGCTACCATTTTTCAAACCAGGGCTGTGATTACTCAAGGTGACAGGAATCTGGAGGTAAAGTAAATATGATAAATAAAGGTCTACATAAGAGATATTTTTAGGATGTTTACATTAGAGGATCATATAATTTAAAGCAACAAGATACACCATATGTGTCTTTGCAGCTGGACCACAAATATGTTATCACAGAAATATTGAAGAAATCTGATCAGTGGTAAGACACATGGATAATGTTTTCTCAGAGAGCACAGGAGCTGAATGAGATCAAAGTAGTGCGCAGATGTCTGGGGTTAGACAAAATATTGGTTGTTGGTCTAGAAGTGCAGAACGAACATTGAAAATCCCACTCATTTGCCAGAAAAAATAAGAGGAGCCGTTAATAATATCCCACTTTCCCCATGGACCAAATGGCTCTTCATAAGCACATTAGTTAGTTTTCTATTGAGGCGTGTAATCTTAAAAGAAAATGTCATGGTGAAGCCAAAAGCTACAGGAGTGGAGTCAGCTTACAAGGCCCTGGGCTGGCAAAGGTAGCACGGGCTATTTCTAAAGAAGGAGTACAAGGAAATAAATGACAGCTCTAATTTTCCCCAGGGCTTTTGAGAGTGTATCCATGGACCAGATCCTCTGTTGGGGTAAGTCAGCATACCTTTATTGAAGTCAGCATAGTTACACCCATTTATATCAGTGGAGGATCTGTCCAAAATATTAGGAATTGCACAATGCAATGGAGAATGTTCTCAAGTCAGGAGTACTAGACGCTAGAGATGCATGTGAAAGTCTTTACAAAGATGGGGCCAGATCCTCAGATATTGGAAACTGGCATAGATCTGTTGAAATCAATAACGGGTGCACCCGTGTACACCAGCTAAGGATCTAGCCCATCATGGAATGCTATCTCTCTGTCCCCCACCCCCCAAAACATCCCCATGCAGCCTGGCATTTAAAAACAAATTACAAAGCAGAAGGCGTCAGAGAAACTCAGTTAATTCACCACATCCTCACCTGGTATAAATTGACATAGCCTGTCAGTGGAGTTACAATAATTTACACTTGCTGAGGTTTTTGTATCTCAAAAATGTGCAGCCTCCCCATTAAAGGAGAGAGCAAACTCCAAACAAGGTAAAATGGAATGAGAGCACAGGCTCCACAAAGGGAAATCCAGCCCAGTATACAGGTGTAGTAAAACCATTAGGTATTACTGACTTAAAGGTAATTAGACACAGGACTCTGGTGTTTTGACCTAGCACATGTTTCATTCATGGGGTCCATGGGTGAGACCGGTGTCAGGCTGAAATGTCAGTGGGTCCTTTTCTGAGCCACTTTAACTGGGTAATAAATAATGTTTTACTATCTCTAAGTACTGAGTTCATTATTACTGCTCTCTCGTCTGCATCTAGTCCCTCATCTGTGTTAACGGAGGGACTCCTGTGAGATATACACTGGAAGTGCTTTAAGCCCAGGGTATCTGACCCAGAAGGAGCAATGGGGTAGAGCCCAGGCTCCGTTTTGCAGCGAGGATGAGGGCTAAATAACTCTGGCCAGACTGGTTTGGGTAAAGCAAGGAACCCTGTCTTCCCCAGAACAAAAGCTGACCCTCCCAGAATCAGCCTGTTGACTTCCAAGAGCTTTGGACCAGGGCCTTTGAGGTTCAAAACCAAACATGTTTGGTTAAATTGTCCCCACTGTGTTTAATTTTTATACAGCCAGGATTATGCTAGGTCTTGTTGGGGGCATAAAGAAGGCTGTGTTGAGGGCAGGGGGGAGGGTCAGTGAATTCTCATGTGTGCAAACAGCCTCTACTAACAGTCACAAACTTTGTCACATGTTGGCCAAGTTTCCCAGAGGTATTGAAACTCGAAGCTGAACCTATGGCCTGGATTGGTCTAATTATTTCAAGCCTCTCTATTCAGAAACTAGAACAATGTACTCAGGTGCTGGAAGAGAAACAGTTAAAGGGTGAGGAGCATGAGTAGTGGTTAGAGCCAGGGTTCTGGAAGTCGGGAGTTCTCTGCCACTGACTTATTGTGTGACCTTTGGCAAGTCATTTAGGCCCACTTCCTCAAAGGGATTTAGGCACTTCACTCCCTTTCTAGGCCTCTCTCTGTCTTCTTTTCCTGCTCTTTCTGTAAAATGGGAGCAAAACTGATTTACTGCACATCATAGAAATTCTATAAAAATGAATGAGGATTTGTAAAGCTTTGCACTTTGAGAACTGCAGATGAAAGACACGGGGAAGGGCAAAGTATTAGGGGGATGAATGGAGGCACAACAGCAATGTGACAGCTGGCACAGGAAAGATAAACCAAATGGACAAAACATAAAGTGCACTAATGGGAGATAATGGGGCATTTAGCAGCAGAGTAAAACTTGAGTGAGAGACAAACGCTTGTATCTGGGCACCTGGAGAGTATTGAGGGACACAGAAAGTCCCATCTCCAAGGGTGGCAATCGCTAGGTCATTCATCTGATACCCTTGAGCTTCAGCTAAAATGAGACCTGGTTTTGAGGCAGCCGTGCTTTGGCAAATCCCAAACCTGTCTGAGGTTTTGCAACCCTAATTTCTTCCCCTATCTCTAGCTACTGTGCAGGGAAAGGGCCTTTATTGTTACAGCTGGGAAATGAAACCCAAAATTGTCACCAGTGGAAGAATTATTATAGCCCATTGAACACACTCATTGGATGAAGGAAGTTTCTTCACAACAAGCAGGAAAACAAAGATGCTCTTGGCTTGAAAGATTTGTATTACAGACCTTTAATGTGGTAAGACTTGTTTGTGTTAAATATTATGGGCCCAATTCTCTGCTTGGTTAAAGTGGGACAGTTACATGCAAATCAATACAGCAGAGAATTTGGTTCTCTATCTGTTCAGTCACTGTCTTCTCGCTAACTTGCCACTAACATCTGTGGGTGTTTTTTAACAATGTCAAGTTCAAAAAACACGATTTAAAGCAATAAATTGGGATCCCGGCAATGCAAATTATGCTTAATAAAAAGACATTCTGCAAAACATTCTGCTTTCATGGATTACAAAGTTCCATATGTTAAAACATTTAGTGATGCTGTCTAAACAGCCCTCACATATTTAAAGCTAGATTATCCACAATTACATCTGCCCAGAGTACTTATCATCACCACTTAGGTTTATTTTTAACAGAGTTTCACAAGTAATAAATGTCTCAGTTTCTGTATCCCTTTTTCCCCTCCCACTCCATGTATAGTTTGTCAGACTAAGTGCTGTTTGCAGACAACAAAAAGGAGATTGCATACAAGAATAACACCCTTATAAAAGCAAATATTAGTTGTATGGCTTTTTCTTATAGCTAGAGAGATAAAGATACCATATGGTTATAGATATTTGCTCCCAAATCTCCCGGTTTTGAGGACAAAATGCATTTCTGTAAACATATTATTGCTTTAGCTGGAGCTCGTAAAACTGAAGTCCACATGGGATGCTGAATGTTCTGCGTGATGGGAGAAGTGTTTCTCTCCTGGATGATCAATAAAAGAAAACAACAGAATTCCTAATATTTGTGAGCAGATCCCCTTTCATTTCATAAAGAGTTGAGATTATATTGAGTAGGTGTCTCCGAGGTCATTTTAATGATTAAGTTTGACAATTTGGTTTCGGTTTAACCTTTAGGAATTTTAAAATTTGGTATAGAAACAAGATTCAGGAGAAGAGGGCGAGAGAGATTTACCTACAGGAATATAGGGCCTGCTCCAAAACCCATTAAAGACAATAGAAGTCTAATAATAAATTAATTGTATTATAGTAGAGCCTAGGAACCGCAATCAAGGATCAGAGCCCCATTAAATAGTAAGCGCTTTGGGACAGCAACTACCTTTATGTTTGTGTCTGTACCGCACCTAGCACCTGGGGTCCTGGTCCATGACTGGGGCTCCTACACACGACATCAATACAAATGATAACATTGTACTAGGCACTCTACAGGTATTTCACAAAGAAGACAGTCCAGACTCCAGGGACTTTACAATTTCTACTGACTACAATGGGCTTTGGCTCAAGCTTGTCTTGAACAAATACATGATCTTTTAATAGTTCACATAATTTGTATTACCATAGCACCTAGGAGACCAAGTCATGGACCAAGGCCCCATTGCTCTAGGTGTTGTACGAACACAGAACAAAAGATGGTGCCGGCCCAAGGAGCTTACAGTATAAGTAAAATAGTCCAGGAAGGAGTTTCAGATGCTCTTCTGATGGGTGGTAGCTATATCTCTCATAGGAAACCATCATATAATAAGACCACGTGTGCTATATATTGGGATGTGATCTGTTGTGGATCATACAGGACCCATCATGGAGCATGTAAGGAGAGTGTTCATGGGGGATTAATAAAGCCAATATTAAAAACAACACATTAAAAGGTCAAGCTTTAAGATCAGTGAAAAATAATTAAGGCTCTGTCCAGCTATTGATACCAATAGCCTGCTTATGTTTTGCTGTATCGAATAAACAGTCAGGAATAATCAAATGTTGCACAGCTGGAGGAAAGCAGAAAAGTTACAATTTTTCTTTTAAATGGTCAGTTTGAACTGTGAAACAGAAGATTAAAAATGAGGAGCAAGAGAAACACTTTCTTAAAAAAAATTGTTCGCATGAGCAGTAGGGATACCTAACCAGCCCTCTTGTATGAAGCCTTTGTCTTATGTGAAACAAGTGTCTAAAACCCCACAAAACAAAACAATTGTGGGATTGATTTTTCTAGGGAAGGATCCTACTTTAATGGGAATTGTATCCTTCAGTTGGAGCTGTATTGTCTCCTAAATTGTAGTCTTAATTAGCCGGCAGAGTAAGGAGTGAAAAGGAATAGGTATTTCATAGGTCCACCTTACATGTGTGTTAACACTTCAGTGCAGATGAGTACATGTGATATTGGCACAATGGGTGTGTCTACATTGCAACCTGTAGATGTACCTGCAGTAGTTGTACTCTAGTTTGCTCACTGAAAATAGCTGCGAGGACGCCACAGTGCAGGCTTCAGCGTGGGCTGGACAAGCCCACCCAACCACCCTGCGCACACATTTGCTTGTGCAGCCCGTGCTGAAGCCTTCATTGCGGTTTCCTTGCTTCTATTTTTAGTGAGCTAGCTAGAATACAGCTAGAGTGGGTATGTCTACACTCACTGCCGTTCATACCCCTGGCTGTGATTTAGAGGTACGTAATTATAACACAGGGCTGGCTCTGGCTTTTTTGCTGCCCTAAGCAAAAAAGCCACCCGCCGCGCCCCCCCACGCGCGGCAGGGGAGGGCGTTGAGCCCGGCCATGGGCCCGCAATCCCCGACTGGGCCGAAGCGCCGGGAGCAGGGTGGTGAGCCCGCTGTGGCTCCGCTCTCCCCGGCGGCCAGAGAGCCCGGCTGGGGCTCTCCGCTCTCCCCGGTGGCCAGAGTGCCGGGGGGAGGGCGGCGAGCCTGCCACGGCTCTCCGCTCTCCCCGACCGGCCGGGGGGAGGGCGGCGAGCCCGCTGCGCCTCCGCTCTCCCCGGCAGCCGGAGCGCCGCAGGGAGGGCGGCGAGCCCAGTTACAGCCCCACTCTCGGGCCGGAGCGCCCCGCCGCACCGCTCTCCTCCAGGCGCCACCCCAAGCACATGCTTGGTGGGCTGGTGCCTGGAGCCGGCCCTGAGATAACAGTACAAAGTGAACCAATAACAGTGAAAAAGACACCCGCCTGAGTGATGCAAGTTACAGCAACCTAAACGCTGTCCAAATGGACGGTGTATTGGCAGGAGAATCTCTCTCGCTGACAGAGCTTCTGCCTCTCGCGGAGATGGAATTATTATGCTGATGGGCGAGCGCTCTCCCGTCGGCATAAAGCGTCTTTACCAGACGTGCTAGAGCGGCACAGCTGCATCGGTGCAGCTGCGCCGATGTAGCGCTTCTAGTGTTGACCTGTCCCCTAGGCCAGATCTAGGCTACAAATTTTTGTTGGCATAGCTATGCGGGCCAGGAGTGTGACCAGCATAGATATCCTGGCAAAAAAAACAACCTTGTAGACACAGCTATAGCTTATGTCATTCAGCGAGGTGGTTTATCTGAACCGACAAAGATCTTCTGATGCTGGTATAAGCTGTGTCTCCACTAGGGGATTGTGCTGGTATAGCTATAACTGGTATAGCTATCCTGGCAAATCTTCCTGATGTAGACTGCGTTCAGTTCTAAATTCTGCCACGCCGCTTCTTGGGTGACCTTAGGGAAGTCACTTAATCTCTCTATGCCTCAGTCCTTGTCTACACTACAGACTTCTGCCGGCATAGCTGTGTTGGTCAGTGGTGTGCGAAGGTGTGATCCCTGCGAGACATTGCTGTGCTGATAGAAGTCCCCAGCGCACACGGAATGTTTGCCAGCGTAGTTTGTTTCGCTTGGGGTGGGGAGTGGAAGACGCTATCCCGGTAAAGGCTCAGTTTTGCCCGTATAAGCTGCCTCCCCACGAGGAGAGCTTTGGTGGTATAGTCTGCAGGTGTAGTTATAGTGGGAAAATGCTCCTAGTGTAGACCTGGCCTCAGTTTCCCACCTGTAAAAATCTGGTCTACTAGTACTCCCTTCTTTCGCATCCCCACTCATTTTGTCTGCCTTGTCTGTTGATGGTAAACTTATTGGTGCAGGGACTCTTCCATCATGTGTTTGTACAGCGCTGAGCACAACGGAGCCCAGATCTAGGTTTGGGCACTCTAGGCACTGGGCTGGTGGCCTGATTCTACCAACCCTTTCTCCAGCCTGGTAAACCTTCAAAAGGTGCTTAAATCCCAGAAGCTAGTGAGGCTACTTGCTTATATTAAGACTTGTCTTCGCTGCAACAGTTAGCTCGAGTTATTCCACTGGAGCTAGCCTAGCTCGAGTGCGTGATCACGCGGTGAAAGAAGGCTTGTGCTACAGAGAGTGATTGGATATTAGCAGAGTCATTGGCTCAGCAGCTGATGAACTGTGGTAACTGCCATGTCCCCACTGCATTACTGTCACAAGCATCAGCAGCACTTCAGTATCAACCCTCCATCCCTGCCAGGCCACCTTGCCTGAGCTTAAAGCACCACTTAACTCAAGCTTGCGATTTTCCTGTGTGGAAGGGAGTCTGATTAGGGGCAAAATTTGAGCTAACAATGCAGGGAAGACCAGCCCTTAAGATGAGTAGGCCTTTAGGTTCAGTCTCACAGAGGAGGGCTTGGGCGACAGTTTTGAACAGGACATCGGCTCCTATTGTCTTGTCCATCATCCTGGAGGAGTTAAATGCAACCTGGTCCCTATTCTCCTCCCCCTTGGAGGAGTAACTTCCCCGAAGCCAATGGAATTAGGCTGGTTACTGGTATAAGCCAGAGGAGAATCAGGCTTTCTGTCTTGTGACTGACACACCAAGCAGCACATCTGGCATTGTGTTGCAGCAGAGTTTTATAGTGCATGGCTATGAGTTCACAGGCTTCCCGTGCAATGAACGAACAACGATAACATTTTGTCCGAGTCCACATGATATTTTAGGAGCTCGCATCTTTAAAGGGCCATTGTAAAACCCTGGATCTTCTCAGACTCCTATCCAAAAGAGAGATGTAGAGGGTTGGCAGGTACTTGAATAGGTTAGTGCTGTATTATGAAATCTCTGTGAAGACTCAAAGGTCATCCCTTTCACAGCGAGTCCCTTCATATTCCTCTCCAATGTTACCAGTGTCACGTACCACGGACTACAACAGCCCCTACATTGTACAAGCAAGCTGGGCTCATTCTCCCCCAAATTGGAAAGGTGAACTCTGCATTCTCGTCGCCGATAAGGGAAAATTAGTATATTTGCAATGACCTGTGCGGTGTTTCTTTAGGGTACGTTGTTAATGATTTAGCAGAGCTGCATTAGGTCCTCAAGCAGCCAGGGGAGGAAAGAGAAAACATTTGAGATCAGCTCCTCAGCTGGTGTAACTTGACGTAGCTCCATTCACTTCAGTGAAATGAGCTAGCTGATTAGCTTGTGGGCATGTGAAGGGGGGGAGGTGCAGGGATGTGTGTGTAGGGTTGACTTTCTCCTTTCATGGCCGTCTCCAAGTGAATATGGCAGAAAAAGACTAGGTTGATCTAAGAGGACAGAGTTTGCCCTTTATTTTTGCCTTTCACATTGTACCACCATGTGCTGCTGCTGCCAGAAGTGGGCATAGGGAGCTGTACCGAGTGTGACGGAAGCTGGGATCTGGTTGCGAATAGGGAAGCCGTTCCCATGAATATTCGAATCTCCCTGGTGGAGAGTCCTAGCGCTTGACTGGTCCTCCATGAGATTCTCTGCTTGAGGGAGAAAGACGCCTCATCAGCACCCTTGTCTCTGCCCTAGGCCCAGTGTAAAGCCCACATGTGCCTGGAGACAATGCAAGTCCGGGCAGCACTGGAGAGGACGTGCATCATTTGTTCAGCCCCTGGGAGAATCCATGGGAAAACTACTGCAGTTGCAGCATGTTCACTTTTCTGTGGAATCCTGTGTGCGTGTGTGTATGCGCACACGCGCAGGGGAGTGATTTGAAGGGCAGCAGGTATTGGAAGTAGCCTTGGAAATGCAGCTTCTGCGAGCTCGAGGGAAGTGTGTGTTTGTGTAGGCACAAGCTTTTCGTGTGAGGATTTTTGTCTCTTGTTTCTCTCTCAGGAGCTTGGGAGTTCCACAGATTCTGTGCAAGCTGGTGGAGATTTAGACAGCAAAATGTCCAGTTCTTCTTTTTAACCACTAGACAACGCTGCCTTTCCCCTTTCGGCTCTAGAAAGAGTGGCAAAGAGAAAACGCGTGAATAGCAATAGAAAGCAATTGCTGAACGTGATTGTCTTCAGCCAATTCCCCCTTGTGAGAATGTGTCATTGAGATACAATCTGTGTTTTAACTCTACAAACGTACTCCCACCAGGCAACATATTTATGCAAGACAGATAATAACTGAGGCGCTTCAAGGGGAGCAGTAGACAATTCAAAAGCATTGTCTAGCAGGAGCCTTAAAGTAAGTGATGTGTCATCTTCTAATTGCCTCTGCTGGAAGGCAGCGTGGCATTTTGTTGCCTAAACAGATGACAAACTTATTGTAGTTTGTAATCAGACTGTTCAATAAAGCAGGGTTCAGCTCTTCAGTCACAGGTTGTACGAGGTAGAAAGTGTTGCTTCCTTGATATTGGTCCCATTGACTTCTTTGAGTTCATCCCAGGGAGGTTTCTTCTAGCCCTGCATAGGAGCTGTCCTGGCCAATCCATCTGCTTACGCAGGCCTCATCACCGTAACATCTGAGCACCTCACGATCTTTAATGGATTGTATGTGGACAACACACACCATCCCTGGGAGGCAGGGAGGCCTATTTCACACACGGTGCCAGGTGGGTGAGTGCCTTGCTAAAAGCCAGCCTGGAGCTAGGAACTGAATTCAGACCTCCTGAGTCTCCAGTGACCATCTTTTCCATCTCCCTTCCTAGCCCCTCTCGTCTGGTACAAATATAGCTCTAAATAAAGCAATTGCTCTCCACTCCAGGGTACACGCCCAATCTCAGAACAAACAGTCTTTCTTGCTCTGGGATTCGGATCCACAATCTCTCGATCCTATGACTTTTCATGGGAGCTGCCTCCTAGCTTCCTTTTCCTGCCTGGTACGTAAAGCAGCTGAGCTTGGCGGCCTGAAGAGCTCCAGCTGGCTTGATCTTCTAGACCCATAGCCCGTTCCAGAACCGGACAGAAGGCACAGGACAGAAAGCAGTTTTTGAGTCAGATTCTTCTTGGACGGTATCAGCCCCAGTGTTCCGAACCCTTCAGAACCAGATGGGTAGCAAACTTCCTCACATCAGGTTCTAATTTTAAAACCGCCAGATCCTGAGAAATGTTCAGGTCTCTCCCTCTATGTTAAGGCTGGCAGGTCACCCTGAACTAAGATGTTCTGGCTATGGGTTGCAATCTGCTTGAGATGAGATTCTCATCTCACTTACGCCAATGCAAATCAGGAGTAACCCAGCTGAAGTCAATGGAGTTACCTCAATGTAAAACTGGCGTTTGTCAGGGCAGAATTAGTGCCTCGCCGTGTGTGTGTGTGTGTGTGTGTGTGTGTGTGTGAGAGAGAGAGAGAGAGAGAGAGAAAGAGAGACGAATGCTGAGTTTCCAAAGTCATTTTGCATAACAAATACAGTATCTTGGTGTCTGCATAATGTATTGCCTTGAACATGCTCCTGTTTGATTTACAGTATGGTAGACTTAATTGTATTCACGTTTAGTTCGCTATGAAATGTGCTAATGCCCAAGTTAAATTATTGGGATGATTTATAGCTCTGTTAATAACTCCCTCAGTGTGGAGCTGTGACTACACATTTCATGAAGCCTCCCTCCGTGTGGGGAGTAGAAGCAGATGATCCACAGTGAGGGATGCAGGAGTACAAAACCGACGTTTGTCTCCCTGGCTTCACTGAATATTACTGTCCATGCTGAACAGATAGGGAAACCAAGACAGAGTGATTAAGTGATTTTCTCAGGGCCCCACCACAGAGCAGTGGCAGAACCAGGATGAGAATTTGGTAATTCCTATCTCCCATTCTGTGGGTATGTCACTAGGTCAGATATTTGTTTTTGGGAGTACAGAATAAATTATTTCATTGTTTTGCAGCTGCAGGGATCAGGGAGAGACAGCGACTCAAATACCTGTAGCCTGTCTAGTGGATGGAAAGCAGGGTAAGGGAGTGCAGTTTGTGTGACTGGAAGACTACTGTTCAGACAAAGTTACTAGCATTTTTCTGAAGAGTAAAGCTTTCCTGAGAGAGCTGAATATTCAGTGCTTCTGTGAAAATTTGCATTTGCAGCTAAAGCTTTTTAAACTTTGTTTTCTTGTTAAGATGATAACCAGCTCTCAACTTTTTCCAGAGGGTCATGTGTTTTCTCTAACCCAGAGGACCCCTTTCTGTTTCCTTCAAAAGGCTGTGCTGACCACAGCCAGTCTTTATTTTGATTTCAGGAGAAACCTACGAGATTTATACAGCACTATCAAATTGTCTAGGCATTGATCTCTTCAAACTCCATCCATTCTCCTTGGATCATCTAGAGAGTGCTTGTGCCCTTAGTCTGTTTCAAGTTTTACAATTTATTTTCATTCTGCCCATGGGATGAAAGCCTGACAAATGACCAAGAATACGATCCTTCTGAATAAACAATCTGAAAGGCACTGGGATAACCTTGATGATTCAGGAACATCTAAACAAAGGAAGATTTGAGCAACATCATCCTACATGGTCCATTTTGTTATCAGGAGATTCCTCAGGTTCTACAAATGGATTTAGCTGATCTCTTGGATTCTGTTACCCTGTCCAGCGGAAAATCTCCACTAGGGATTTCAGTCATCAGTGGCCAGCCTTACCCTGCATAAAACTGGTGTAAGACGCACCTGTGCAAATCACGGTGTCAATCAGCTTTGCCTGTCTAATGAATTAATGTAGTTACGCTGGTAGCTGGCCTCCGTGGCTGCAAAGCTCCAGCATAGGGGAGGCCTTTTGTTTCCAGCTTAAAGAAGTGGATCTTTCCTAAACTCTAGAGTTACTGCTTCACAGGGGCGGGTTTTGCGCTCTTGTCTTTAGTGTCTCGGTGATCGGAGAGTCAGACTGAAGATACATAGGTGACGTTTGTTGTAACATCAGAAAGTAAATGGAAAGAATGTTCTCCTCCTCTAGGAGCAATGACAAATTCAACAAGCTTTCCCACCAACCATGTGAAGGTGAGAGGCACCGCCTGCTTCAGCTGAAGGCTAAAACAAAGGTCTAAAGCTCATCTCGGTGCAGGTCAGAGAGGGAGAAGGAAGAGGGGGGGAACCCCTAGCTCTTCAGCATTTCCCTCTTATGAGGCCTGATCCAAACCATGGCCAAGTGAGTGGAACGACTATCACTGATTTCAATGAGTTTTGAATCAGACTTACAATGAGCTGGGGAATTAATCATTTCCCTACAGCTCTCCCAGGCCAGCTCCCTTGTCATTCCCTGTGGTCCTTTCACTAGCAGAGGGCAAAGATTAACCCTTTCTCTGTCCAACACTGGCTAGAATCTATAGTCCCAGTTACAGGCCCTATGTCCTTGTCAGTTATTCTTCAGATCCTGAATAGCCTGGCATTAGAATCTATGCAGTGAGCTAGCGGATGATGGATGTCTGCTGTCATTCAGTAGGGGACATAGACGTTATGCAGAGCAGCGATCAGTTGAAAGCTCAACGTTGTACTTCTATAAAGAAAGCAAAATGTCAGAGGAAAAAGTCAGTCGAGTATTTCATACTGTTCCATAAACTGCAGTACTGATAGAAAGTTTGTTTCCTCCCAGGGATCCCTTTCTGAGCCCTGGGGATGGCCTCCCTTAACCTTCGCTGTGACGGTTGGTCCCTCTGTGGGAGGAATGCTGAAACCTGCTCCATCTTCGATTCTCCCATCTCTCCAGGGGCAGCGCAAACTGCTTCAGCAGTGCTCCCAGATTCTGCCTGTCCCGAGAGTTAAGAACTATGTTTGAAAGCAGAGCTGTCCGGGAAATGGAAATCCCTTCCTATGAAAAAAATTGAGATTTTTTTTTGTGTGGGAAGGAACTTCCAGAAAATTCCATTTTGGGAGGATCCCCCCCCCCCCCCCAAATGGAATTTTTCACCTTGCTGGCTGCCTGCTTGGAAGACTCTTGCCAATTTGCCAAGCGCTTTCTAGGCTGGCTGCGGGTGGCCGAGTGTCCTGGCTCTTCACCTCCCTGCCTCTCAGCCTCTCTGCCTCCTTCCCAGCCTGGCTGCAGGGAAGGCAGACAGGCTGAGTGCCCCAGCTCTCCACCTGCTCCCCAGCCCACCTGCCTCTCCAGCAACTGAAGAGGGGGGAGGCAGAAAGCCAGGGAGGTGAAGACCCCATGTGGGAACCTGTCGTTTTGATTTTTCCCAAGGGAAGACCAAATGTTTTGGGCAAAATTGGAATTTCCCCACAGAACATTTAGATTTCCTAAAAAGGGCATTTTCCATCCAAAAATCATTCCAAGGGCAAATTCCCAACCAGCTCTATTCAGAACATGAACCAGGACTCCAGTATGGCCATGCAATGTTGGAATGTTCAGAATGGCTCGGCACCCAGAATTTCAAAAGAACTCCACTCCCAGTTAGGCACCTCAATGAGGCACCACCACGTCGCTACAGGACTCCCAGCGTAGCCCACTCTCATGTTTCCTAGTGGAGGGTACGGTAGCAATCTGTGGTGTTGTGATACAGATCACAGCTCTAGCCCCTATTTACTTGGGCATGCTGATAACAACAAATAAAACCTGAGGAGATTTTCTTCCTAATCAGAAGAGACTATAGGATCTTAGTGTGCAGATTATGTGGAGCATTCCAAGTCAGTGTCAGGTTCTCTGCGATAGTCGGATTCTGTAAATCAAGGTCATTGTTACTAGAAAGCCCCCAAATCTGTTGCCAGCTTCTTTTCAAATGGTAGCTTAAAAAACTGTGGGCTAAATCCTGATATTCCCATTCCAGTTGCACTGAGGTTTCCGTGGGGGTTTGCCTGAATAATGGTTTTAGGATTTGGGCCTTTTTTTAATACAGAAGGCAGAGAGAATCAAGGGTAAAGAAGCTGTCTGTAGTTCTGGAACCATCAGATATACAGCTTTACTGTATGCTAGTTTACTGTGCATCCTAAATCAGGATTTATTAGTGACATTAATGATAAGTGATTGCATTTAGTGCACTGATTTGCTAGTAAAATCCAAAGGAACTGCACATACTGTAAAGACTTATTTCCTCCGCTGATTTGATTTAATTTAATTTAATGCTGAAATCTTGGAACTTGTCTCTTCTGAAAGCCTTATTCATGGGTGGAAAAAACACCAAATGAACAAGAACACAATTTCATTTAATTGCGCTGCTGCTTTTAAACCCATGAACCGTGTGTACCGCATATAACCAAATAGAGACGCTGTGCTATTTTAAGGAGGCAGGCTGGTCCAGTGAATAAGACACTGGACATGGAGAATAGACTTGGGTTCTATTCCAGCTTCTGCCACTAAGCTGCTGTACATGTTTTATTCCCATCTCTGCCACTGACTCACTGTATGACCATTGGCAGGTCACTTCACCTATCTGTGCCTTCATTTGCCCCATCTGTAAAATGGAGATAATGAGCATTATTATTGATTATTTATATTGCTTTAGTGCCTGTGAGCCCCAGTCAGAGACCAGAGTCCCATTGTGCTTGCTACACGCTGTATAAACACAAAACGAAAAGTTGGTTCCCAAAAGACGTTACAATCTCCTTTGTAAAGCGCTTTGAGATTTGTGGCTGACAAGTGCTGTCTAAGAGATGATCATCATCAATCCTGCATCTTATAGAGGCTGCTGCAGAAGTAGTTGTTAAAGAGGGAAAGTCACAAGAACCTCATGGAGTATGTCGACACTCGGAGTTGACTGTGAACATGATAGTGCATGTTCCCCATATTTGCGCTGAGTGTCCAGATATGCTGTGCTGGAGACTGGTGCACATGCCTGAACCTGTATCCACAGTGCCGCTTTTGTTATGTGATGTTAGTGTTACCCTTTCAGGGTTGGTATCCCAGGGTCCTGTGCATCACAGGAGACACTCTAGGAGCCGCCTTGCTGTGTGCTGTTGGTACTGTCCACCGCCTTTACGTGTTTATCGATGGCAGCTCCTGCTCGCTTCTCCCTACTGTGACCCTGGCTGGAAGATGTGAAACGTGGATGGATGATGATGTAGTTCTAGTCACAGATGATGATTTTTTAGATAAAAGTAGATGCCGCTATCTAAATTCTTAGGATTACCAACAAATAAATTATGCAGGAGATCAGACGAGATGATCTAGTACTGGTACCTTCTGGCCTGAAAACCTCTGAATCTATGAATTGTGAGTTGAATAGCTATTGATAAAGCCTTTTTGAATAATTTACATGATATTATCCAGGAAGCTATAAGATTTTCTTTTAAATTGGTTATTATTTTGGTAATCTTCCTGGGCTAAATAAATCTTTAATACCACGCTCTTTCTGGCTGAGATGACAGCTGTGTTAGACTAATGAGTCCCAAGAAAGTTGGAACATGTGCCTAGGGTTGATGTTTCATCCTTAGCAGAATTAATGACATGGGCCTTGCGTACGGCATCCGAGAAGGGCCATTAATGAGAACGGGTTACATTAGTGCCATTTCCCATTCTCGTTAGGCTTTCGCTGCTCTCACTGCTAGGAGAATGGATTGATGTCATCCCACTCTCTGTCCTCATTACGACCTGTGGTACCGAGGATGAGGACTCTTTCCTTCCGAATCAGTCGTCTGCTCTGTGACAGGCAACGATATGTGGCGCCATTCTGACCTTTTTTAATGATCCAGGCTTTGATTGGTTGGTCTCTCCTTTTTGTGGTGAGAGTAACCAGGTGGGGGATGAAAGCAGAAACAGGCAGGCAGATGAGATAGAGAGGAGGAAATGAATAACTAGATAATTTACAGCTAGAATATTTAAAAGGTTAAGATATCACAGCCTGAGTCCAATTTCTTGTAATAAGGAGAGGAACATGGATAAGAAATGACACAAACTCAAGGCATCCTCACTCATTGATATTTTAGGATTGCAACCCATTCCCTCCTTGGACACTGGAGGTACCTTTCATTATGATTTGTTGAGCGCAGGTGAGGTGTTTGGTACTGTGCAAAACAGAGCCTTATTCACATCTAATTGAAGTCGATGGAAAGGCTCCCATTGACTTCAGTGGGCTTTGGGTCAGGTCTGCGGAGAGGAAAACACAGATTAACATTTTTCAAAAGCAACTAGTGATTTTGGGTGCTCCGCCTTGACTCACCCTAAATGGGGCCTCATTTTCAGAGGCCAGGTGTGCAGCACTTTCTGAATATCAGGCCTTTTTAAGGCGGCTCATATCAGAGACCCTAAAATTAAGTCCTGGAGCCATGAGTAGAAGAAGGTGATCGAGGTAGTGTAAATGGGAGATTTGTAGAACACGGGGTATGAGCGGGTTCCAGGAGGAAGGAAGTACTGAGATGCGGGCAGGATGAAGCTATGCACAGCTTTGAAAGTGAAACCAAGGAATATGAACTTGATGCAAAATCAAACAGCGCATCCTTGACTGGTTTTCAGAAAGGTGGGGTGGGCTACTTGGTTGGAATGCCAGCATGGTATTTGCTGGAGCATTTTGGCTGGAAATGGGAGAGGTGGGAACCAAGGAATGATTTATACAGCATCATATAAATTCTGGGATCTCAAAGTTTTGTAACAAACAATTAATTTAATCTTACTATCTCCCTTTGAAGTGGGCATGTTGTTTTAGCCTCTTTTTACAGATCGGTAAGTCGAGGCAGAGAGAAGTGAAATGACATGATCAAGGTTATACGGCGAGTGTGTTGCAATGCCAGGAGTAGAACCCTGGTGGCCTGATTCCCATTTGCTCCTGCACTAAAGAAGGAACTGCACCATGAAGGCACAAATGGCCTTGACTAACAGCCTAGGGAAATCTATTCTTACTATGTTTGTTCTAAGCTCAGGACCAAAACCATTGGTGCAAATTCATTTTTATCACTTTGCTAACATAGATATTAACTTCCGTATGTACTTTACATATTGCAGCGATATATCGCAGCATGAAAGGGATCTAATGGCACTTCTAAACAAAAGTATCTAACTGGTTTCATTTCAAAAGCCACTTGCCTTTTCAGTGTATTCTGTATCAGTAATAAAAAAACATCTTCGAGTACAGATATTGGTTTGTAATTTTCCTATAGCTTTTCTTATCTTAAATTGGATGATCTTAAAAATGTCTGCACATTTCCAGGATATTTTAAAGTCTCATTACTCACAGTTAATAATATGACACGTATGTGAAGCTTTACATCTTCAAAAGACCGTACAAACATTAACCATTTAATCATTCAGTTTTGGGAGTGTGTTAACACAGGCCACAAATAATGAATAGCGGTCAAATAGTCAAAGCAAGCAGTTTGTATTGTGAGCCGTGTTGGCTGAAATTTGGTCATGTACACGGAGACCTGTACAGAAACTGGGTTTAATTCACAAGCAGAAAAAAGGGCTAAGTGCCCTGGATAATTTATTTATCGTGAATAATTTGACTAGCTGTTATCTGTGCCGTGGAAATGAAGATAGAAAGCAGTAGTTACAGAAAGGATGCACATACTGTATCTTTGTTCTCTAATAGGAACAGTTTACACACCCCTACTTAAGTAAAATGGCATCTCCTGTTTGCTGCTTAGAAATATAATTGCTTCTTAACGGCCCCTGAAGGGGATGGGAGGAGCTGTATGTACTGAGTTTGGATACCTGCCGATGTGGAAATGTATTGTAGAGAATCCTGGTAGTAGTACGATTTACAGGACCAGATCCTCAGCTGCTATATATTGGTGTAGCTTCATTGGCTTTGAATAACTGGATTTGGTACCCAGGGAGGTTAATGACAAGTTCTCGTACATTTCAGCGGGGGGTAGGATCAAGGCCTTAGCACCTTTCTTTCCTTCTTAGAGCCCGTTTGAATGTGATAGCTAAACTGGTGCGTGGGATTGAAAAAGAAGCCGGCTAAACTACAGACATACCGGCAAGGATTGTCTTGCAGCTCGCACTGGTTCTGTCGGAGGAGTGAGTCCCTGCGGTTGGCTTTGTCGCTTTGTTTTGTATTCAGATGGCGTATTGTGAGCATTGCTTGCATTTAAATCGAGATGTTCTAATAAAACTGAAGCTTTAAAGTCTGCAAAAGCACCTGCAGGGATCGGCTTGCCAGACAGAGCAAATCCAGCAGGGTGGCTGGGATTTCATGGCGGTTACTGGGAAAAGTTCGTAAACGTACGTCGGACTTAGGAGCCCGACCCCCACCGCAAGTCAATGGGACTCAGGCTCCTAAGTCACATAGTTGCTTTTGAAAATGTTACCCCTTATAACAGATAAACTGCCTATGCTTGGTCCCACAGGGCTGCTTCCTTTTTAAAACAATAGTGGGTGTCAGAGAGCGTCACAGGTGTCCCTTGGCAAGAGATACAGTAGCTCCTACTCAAATTCTGGTCCCATGGCAGTCCCAAGTGAGATGTGAACCCAACAAACTTTGAGTCAAGCTTTTGAATCCCCCATGCTGAGTGGGTTCAGAATTAGGCAAAAAGAGTGTACACACCCTGGCTAGTTTTCAGCTGTGCACAGTATGCACTCGGTGTAGTTAGTGGGAGCCCACAAAGGTGCTGATTGCAGCTCCCTGATCCAAAGCCCAGTTCTATGCTGACAGTGTCCCTGGCACAATTTGGGTCAGCCTTGGGGTTGCTCTAAACTTTACTAGGTAGGTATGACCCCACAGGGCCACTGCATCAGCTGGGGATTGCTGGAGTGCAGCAAAACTGCACCCACATCCTCTTTCTCCTGGCCATGTCCCCTATACAGGGGGTATGAAGGGAAGGAAGAAAGGGTTTGGCATTTGAACTAGCTATATCACTTCTTTACCTTGGGACTTTCCCACACCAGGGTGACTGCCAGCTGGCTGGATCCATCAGCATTTAGACACACTGTGCACCAACTGACTGGCACAAAGGGGCCGTATCATAGGAGAGAATCTCAGTGCAAGCCAAGTATTGGATGAATGCAGTGCTGAGGTGTGATTCCTTTTCCAGGGTTAAAAGCTGATTTTAAAAACAGCTCGGGGCTCATTCTACTGCGTGTGGCTCCATCTTTTAAGAAAACCTGATCCAATTTGTTTAGAAGCTGTTCTTTGTTAGTAGTCATCCTCATCCATTACATTAACCTCACCTCGCCATGCAAATTGGTGGGGGAAAGCCAAGTAATACACTGAAAGAAGTATATTCTAGTAGAAACCATGGCTTCTAAACGAAGATATACGGTAAATCCAATATCAGTGTTGTGCCCATTCTCATCCTCTGGTTATTCTTTCTCTGTGATTAATCAAAACATACTGCTGAGTCTCTTTTTAAGCCTCTCTAACCACACAATGGGTGCACACATTACAGCCCAGGTCATTATCTGTTCATCTATTCTGTCTGTTTCATAGCAATTAAGGATGGCTTATCTTAAGTATTTGTTGATCTTCAGACATGGCTGGCACTCACCCGCGGTCCTGTTCTGTTTTCAGCAGCAGTGGCAACTCACTGACTGAGCTTTGGCTTTGTTGCAAAACAAAAGGTTGGTGGTGGTTGTTCATAAAGATTTTTGTCGCAACTTTGATCACGCTCCCCATTTGTTTCCTAAGGAAGCTCGGTAATGGTACCAAAGAGATCAGACCCAATGGGTCTGATTCAGCCCCGGAACATGAATGTAGTGCGTTGTAGCAAGGTGGAATATTGCCCAATGGCTTTGGAACAGACCTACTGAAACCGACCACTGGTCTGCCTAGTTTATCCTCTCATTTCTATCTACCGAGGTACTCATCTGGCTCTCATATACTATGATAATCTCCATAGTCATTACTGCATACGTCCTCCTAACTTCCTATGAGATAGGGAAATATTGTTATCCTCTTTTTAATAGAAGGGAAACGGAGGCACAGAGAGACTAAGTGATTGCCCAAGGTCACACAGGGAGTCTGTGGCAGAGTGAAGAACTGAACTTAGATCTCCCGAGTCCCAGTTCAATGCCTTAACCACAAAGCCATCCTTTCTTGAACAGTGGTCGCTGCTAGATGCTTAGGAGGTCTATGTTTTCCTTCAATCACCTGCAAGAAAGTTTGACAAAATAAGTTTGGGCAAGAGTGAGGCTAGTTTTGAGTGAACCTAGGGCTCCTATCCCAGTCAAGAATAACTTGTGGGTTTTGCATATATTCTTGATGCAAAGCCAGGTGACGCTTGGGAGTTTGGTTGAGTTCCACATTTCCCCTGGACTCAGGGCTTGAGAATTGGTGCAAACCAAAATGATGCACAAAATGTTCTCTTGTGCCCACGCAAACCAAAACATGAGGTTGTCTCATCTTTATTTAGTGGGTCTACTCTCCTATTGAATGAAGGATGTACAGAACCACCCACCTTGCTTTAGATGAATGGTTCTCCTCATTTTGCATACCTGGACCCCTTTTTCTTTGTCTCGGTCCCCCTCCCAGCTCATCTGGGACCTTGCTGTGACCGTGGTCCCATTAATATGATGAGAGCTTGATGACTGTGACTCCCTGACACCTGTTTACAAACCCCCCCCCCCCCCCCCCCGGAGATTGCTATTCCATGATCTTAGACCTATCAGTTGAAAGTGGTCAATTGGATTTTTGTCTCAAACTTGATTTTCAAAGCAATATAATAAAGTGATTAAATGTTAAGCTTTCTGGTGGTTTATGCCATTGGTCTTCCACAGTTTCACAGAGGAATAAAACTTGACATATTACATTTGTGCATTTTATGGTCCATATGGAAGCAAATCATGGGCCAGTACATCTTGAGCTGCAAGATTTCAGCCATAAAAATATTTGCTTTACAGTTTAGCAGATTTATGCAATGTAAAATTTACAGTCTCTCCTCTACATTTGATGTGTTTTTATAAATGACCTCCTATTAAGAAAACAACTGAATCATATTTTTATTTTTGTTAACCAGCAAAGCTTTGGAGATGGGCATTTAAAACCACGTGGGACAAATTGTCAGTAATGACTTCTAAGCTTACTATTATTTATTGTTTGCATTGGGTAGCACCTAGGAGCGCCATTCGTAAACCAGGACTTCATTGTGCTAGGTACTGTGCAAACACAGAACAAATCTTCTTCCTGAATTGTTATGCTTGCATCATTTGTGGCATTTTTGTGCAAATAATGATTGTGCGGGTAGAACTGGCCAGTCAAATAAATGTCTGTGGGAAGTATGACTACTGAATATGAATGTTGACAATATGAATAGTTCCCTAAAACCTTCCATCACTTTCATACAGCGCTGCAAACAAACCAGTAGATTTTAGGCTTGAAGTGTGTGAATTAAATTCATATTCTAATCTAGATATGGGCACAGGTTAGCAGCTCACAGTAAAACCTAATCTCCCCAGAGTCTTTAACTTGACATGCTAGCTCATGGGAAAGCTACAAGGTGCCTTGTTTTCATTGGTTTTTACCTCGTGTTAGGTAACTTGAGGTAAAAACATCTTTTTTCCTAGTAAAGATGCAGTGTAGGAGAGTTAGGCACCCAATTCAAAAGATGTGGGTTCCTAATTCTCTTAAACTCACTTGAAAAATTCCACTCCCCATGCATAAGTGTTTGGAGGATCAGGCACTGTATGAAACATGCAAGTCAGTCTGAGACTGCAGTATCGAAGGGCCTGGTTTTTCTGTTGCCTTGACCTTGTATGATTATTTCCACCTCTATGAAGTGAGCACAGAACGCTGCCAGATCAGAATGTAAATATTTATACCCAGTGCAACCCCTGGAAAACCAGGCCTTAATAACTAGTTCTGCATCCTCCTCCAAATTATTATTATTTTTTAAAATAACACTTAATCCAGACACTACCATATTCTTGACTGACACAGCACTGTCAGTGTGGTTTCCCTAATTTGTTCAGGTCCCCTGGTGCATAGGAATATATCACTTCAAGAGAATATATCTGTTTAGGGCATTCTTGCTATTTACTCTCTGCTTTTCTAATTGAGGCCATCAGATCTATAATCCGATTACCTAGGGCTGTTTGTAACATAATCTAAAGCACTGCAGTAGATTTCTTGTGGTACTTCTCTTGAAATTGGAGGCACGCATATCCTCCTCCACCTGCATATTTGAGGCACCCTAATCACCTTTCCCATAGTTTACACGTTCTAGAATCTCCTTTTTCCTGTGCCAGAGATATAGGAATGTGACTGCCCCTCCAACATAAACCAGTTATTAATTTCTCTCTCTCTCGCTCTCTCTCCTACCATTCTCTCGTCCCACTCTTCTCCATCTCTAGCCCTTTGATCATTCAGTCTGCAAAAGAATGCCCAAGTGTAGGCATGCAAAGGTCGGCTGGTTCTCTTGGGCAGCAGGGGTAGGTAAGGGTTGGTGGCTGAATAGAACTGGGTGAAATTTTTCAGATGAATAGTTCATTCCACAAAAATTGCCATTTCGGACAACCTGAAATTAGTTGTGAATTTGACACAAATAATTCTGGCCCTTCACAAAATGGCTGGAGGGGGAGTTTTAATTCAGATGCAGATTGTTACAGACTAAGGCCAAGATCCTCAACAGTATTTAGTTGCCTAACTCCATTGATTGCAATGGGAATTAGGTGCCTAGTTTTAGAAAATCTGGGCCTGAGTCACTGAGTTCACTCATGCACATAAACATGCAGACTTTACATTTGTTCCTAATTTGTTGGTTGCTTTCCTTTATCTGAAATAAAAATTGCCTGGACTAAAAATGCATGTTTTGCTCTTTGTAGGAAAACAGAGCAGAGAGTGAGGGTGAAAGTCAATGGGATTTTTGAGTAGGGACTTTGTGATTAGGCCCAATAGCTTCATCTTCCTCCAGTAATGCCTAGGGTCTCCAGTTAAGGATCTATGCCTTATTGTACTAGGCGCTGTACTTGTACTTTTCTTTTCTTTGGGGTTCTCAAATGACAGGCTCAAAGTGCTTAATCAATATTAAATATTTATGCTTCTGCACCCATGAGCTACCTAATCCTAAATGTATCTATTGTATTCAGTGAAATCTCAGGCATAGAGAGGTTAAGGGACCTATCCAGTATCATACGAGTCAGTGGATTTACAGCCGTTGAGGGTAGGGACAGGGACGTCCTGATTCACTTGTTTTAATCACTGGGCACAACTCCCCTCCCACAATTTAAATTAAATTGACAATGTGCTGGTTTAATGCTCTGAATGTAACTTGCGTCCATAAGCAGTTTAGGGATATCAGTAGGCTGCTCCGTCGTGTTAAAATGGAAAACCTATATTATTCTATAAATTGTATGGCTCACATAGAAATAAATGAAAATCAGTCATTGATGGGTGTTTCTGTAATACCAAGGATGAAGTTTTTATCTGACTTTGTTACAAAGTGGTATTTCCTGGTACCTCTTCCTTGGCATTTTCTTTAGTGTTGCTCTTTACTAAGTTCTTCATAAATGAACTTGGCATACGAACGCTATATTCATAATGGCACATAATTGTCCAAACCTAAAACGAGTTCTCCTTAACCCCCCTTAATTAAAATGGTGGTTTAGCTGCAAAACTGTTTTCCCCGAAGCATAAATGTCAGGGCAGTTTTAACAGATGTTTACTTTTCATGCAGCAATTGCAGCCACATTTCCTCAAAGGTCATTTAATCATTAAAAAGATAATATTGTAAAAAAGTAAGTAAGAAAAACAGTACACAAGGCTGTTCTCTTATGGGAGATGCATTTTAGTGCATAGAGGGCTAAGTTTATGTCACTGTTTCTTTTATGTGCATCTATACATCTGTTGGTAAGTGGGCTCTGGGCTAGTGCCCCCCCCCCCCAGGCCATGCAAAGCATTGGCTCAAGCACTGTGCAGATCTCAGTGTTCTTTATAAAGCAGGGAAGTATTTTGAGCCCCATTTTACAGATGGGGAAACTGAGGCACTGAGAAGCAAAGTGATTTGCTCAGTGTCACCCACCAAGATACTGGCAGAGCAGGGAATAGAAACCACCAGGTCTCCCAAGTCCCTGCTTATTGTGCTACCCACTGGGTCGTACTTCATACCATTTTACTGGATACAATCCTCGTTGGGGAATCTGGCCCTGTAGAGTTTTTTCCTATCTTTTTAGTTTTGGAGAGCTGAACTCAGTTGAAAAACAAAAGGGAAAAGAATCTGGTACATTCAGTGAAGCCCCTAGTGGGTCACAGCACAAGAGCGCTGCAGAATCTGGCACAGTCGGCAGACTCTGCAATGGATTAGCCGCTTTGCTGCAGGTTGGAACTGACGTTCTTTAGCACAACACAAATTTGGTCAGTGCTGGCATCGGGCTCAGACTTGTCATAGCTGAATGCAGGGGGACTGCTTTTCATACTCTTTCTTGTGTGCCCTTGGATGATATTAATACATCCCCCGTGGATTCCAATGAGCCACGACGCTTCAAAATCATGATACGTTTGTGCTGGTTCCATTGACATTACATCAAGATTGAGACCACCTTGGCGTCTTTGATCCAATGGCTATTGTCATCAGCGGGAGTCTTTTCGCCTTTGGATCAGGCCCTCAAACAGATGAAGTTGTGTTCTGCTTTGCATTCATTGCCACATTTATCCTGCGGTCAACCCATGGCAAGGAAATCATTTTGCTCACTAGTGGAGTGACTATTATTCAAGGACAATGGAAAGGAAATGGGAAAATCCAGTTCACAAGGCGCAATGCTATCTAAATGGAAGCAATCTTGACAAGATTCTTGTGATCTTCCATTTCTCAAGATTACAGTAGTTAAGATTTTCTAATATTGTCAGGGTAGCTAAAATAACACCACCCCTTCCCTTCCAAACATTAGGATGCTGCCCAGAACGATTTCCTCTTGACCATCCCCAGGCTGGAAATTCCTGATAGACAAGGTTAAGAGTCGCTCAAAGTGTTCTGTCTAACAGAGGTCTTACATGCACATACTGTACCACTGTGGCATTAGCGAGTGATAATGGAACATTAGGACTAGAGAGCTTGAAGGAAAGACAATTAAACTGTGCCTTGAACTCCTGCCAAAGGCTGAAATTTTCTTCATCCTTTTTCATACAAGAGGGAGCCACTTTGGTGTGACAGTGGAAATTATAGGTATGTATGTAAATCTCCGACTTATAAACATTAGTAGATACATGACAGGTATAGCTGGGCAGGAAATGGTTTTGCCATCTGTGATCATTTTTGAGAGTTTGAAAATTTTCCCCCTCTTGAACTCAAAGTCAAAATCTTAAATATTCATGAACTGAAAACTGATTTTAAAATGGTTTTTGGGTCAATCAAAACCTTTTGTTTTAATAATTTCAAAGTATTTTGCTTTGATTTTCCCCTTTTCCCCCCAATAGCTTAAATTCAGAAACAAAGTTGTTTTGAATGGGAAAACTATACTTTTTTTGTTTTTGAAAATGTTGAAAACAATGTTGCAACATTTTCAAAATGTTTTTCATAATTTTTTTTCTTTGAGTCAGGAAATTCATTGAACACGATCCTGTTTCGCAAACAGTTTTGGTTTCGATGAATTGGTATTTCCCCCCCCCCAAAAAAAGTTCAAAAAATTCCCAACCAGCTCTATTATAAGTGACAGCAGGATTGAAAAAACAATAGTGCAACATGCAGCCAAATTGCTCCCTTTATTTCCTCTGGTTTACAAGGGGAAGAAACATAATTAACAATGCTTTGCTTTATAGTATGGCTCAGTCGGTATCACTCCCCAAAATCCCAGGCTGGAAGGTTTATAGGTTCCCCATATAAAGACTTGGAACCAGATTTACAAAGGTATTGGGTAGGTGAGTTAGGCACTTAGGTGCCTTTGTGTATCCCACTGGGCACCTATCTGCATCATTAGGTGTCTAAATACCTTTGTAAATCTGGCCCTTGGGCTCATGCTGAGTGCTAGGACCAAGATGCATTCTCAAGAAAGGGCTGCTGCTCTGTGAGAAGTGCTGGCCTTTGGCTGTGTTTAAATAAATTCCCTTCTTATGCCCACTGTGGACGGGTGGGATAACCCTGCTGCCCAGCCAACGTTCAATCACTCATAACACAGCTCCGAATATCTAAGGCTCTATGGCAAAAATTCCTCCTCCCTGCAGGGTCGCAGCACCGAGGCCTATGCACCACTTATTTTGAGGGTTTAACTGGAATTTAATTGGAGCAGAAGGCCTTGATATGTTCCTCTGCACAGGGGAAGTTTCATGCCTATAGACGCGGTTTTTATTGCGGAGAGGACTAGTTTTAATTTTGGCACTGTGTGGAATGTTCTACTGAAGAAATGAGGGAGACTGCCCTTCATGGCGATGTGTCACACGGGATGCTGTAGCCAACAATTCTTACTGCTTCCCTTGGAGGAAGTTACCATAGGAGATGGGGGTAGGGGGGGTGTATGGAATAATCTTTCAAGCAGAGAGGAACCCCATGCAGAGAGCTTCTGCAAGCAAAGTCTCTCCCCGGCCCCCCATGTTTCTGTCTGATATGCCTTGTGCCAGAATGTGCACGTGGCTTGTATTTGAGAGCCATCTGCAGCCTGACACACATTCTCTTTTATGCACCGGCTTTTCTTTGTGAATCCGGTAGTCCATTTCACAGTCTATTTGTCAAGCAGAAATCATTACTCGGTGTGCATGATGTGCCATTTCTTTGGGAAGATGACTCACAATGAGCATGACATGAAAGAGTGTGCGTTCTAGAGGAGCGCAATGAGCCTCTACTGGGAAAGGGAACAGAGAGAGACAGAAAATGATGCGGATCCTCCAGCAAAGGATAAGAGTGCCTGTCCTCTGCCACGCATCCTCCAGGCTTTCAGGACTTACTTTACCTAGCTACCCTAGAGGGCTTTCATCAGACTGCAGCAAACAAAAAAATACAGCTCATCTTCCTGTGGTACGAACCCACGCGCACAACCACAGAGGGGTTCTTGTGACCAAAATCCCCCCAGATAAAATGTTGTCTTTGTTTCGGAGCTATAAAAATGGACTCCCCAGCCTGGCCTTCCCAACAGTTACCTACCTCGCATGCTTAATGCCTCAGTTTCAGCTAAGGTAAAATGCTCTTTATTGTGTGAGGGAATAAATAAATGACCATTCCGAGGAAACGAATCAAAGCCCCTGGGCTATTGCCTTGCTGCTGTCCTGCTCGCTTTCTGCTACAACCAGAGTCTGTGTTGACTCTGTGCTGGTTCTTTTCTCTGTTTAATGTTTTAGCCTCCGGCTAAGGACACAAGGACATATCCTCAAGATGTCTGCTCTTATATTTGCTGGCCTCTGTTAAAACGAGCAATTCTTGTGACAGGAATGTGATCAACTCCTATGTGAGAGTTGCCACTTATCCTGGCTGATGAAACTTCTACCGCTTCAAAAGCCAAGAAGTGCTCGCATCTTCCAAATGAGATGTATTGGGCAGCCCAGTGTTCAGACTGAAGAGGCTTGAGGGGCTGGTTGGAGGGGATGCATCATTTTTCCTCTTTGCATATGGCCAGACTTTTGCTGTCTGAGATGCCTTTCTACCCTGGCTCATAAAGAAGAGCAAATATTTCTTGCCCTTGACATCCCCACTAAACGGTGGATTGTTGAAAAACGTCCCCAGGAAGAGGAAAACCCTAAAAAAATCACTTCCTCCCTTTCCCCTCCCTTGCTACAAACACTTTTGCAGACCTAATGTCTGAGCTGCAATAGGAGAAACCATTGGACCAGGGGGTTGTTTTCCACCAAAGCAGTATTGTATTATTATTTTCTGTTGTTTCTATTACAGTAGCGCCTCGAGTGGTTGTAGCCCAAATGAGATCAGGGTCCCTTGGCTTTAGGTGCTGCACATACACCTAGTAAGAGACAGCCCCTTCTCCAAAGATCTAAATAGACAAAAGCAGACAAAGAGTGGAAGTGTTATTATACCCATTTTACACAGGGGCAACTGAGGTAGAGCTTGAGGGTATGTCCACCCTGCAATTGGAGGTGGGACATATCCCAAACTAGCTTTCATCTGGCTAGCGTGGGTACCAATAGCAGTAAACCCACAGCAGCACGGGCTAGCCACCCCGTACAAGTACAAGCCCAGCTGGGTATGAACTCAGGCAGCTAGCCTGTGCTATCGGTACCTGAGCTAGCTAGATTAAAGCTGGCTTGGGTATGGCTAGACATGCTGCAATCACACCTCCGAAAGCAGCGAAGACCTATGCTAAGTGACTTCCCCGAGGCATCACAGGGAGTCGGTGCCAGAGATGGAGGCCGAACCCAGCTCTCCTGCGTTCCAGTTCAGTGCCTTCACCAGAAGCCCAGCCTTTCTCTAAAGTATCATTCTAGCTGCATTTGATCATGTCAATTACAAATAGGCTGAAAATTAAGCCCCAAATAAATTGATTAGAGAAGAGAGATGTTTGTCACATGCAGGTGGAAAGGAAAATATTGGCTAAGTGTATCTACCTAAGTGATTCTCCGTTTCCAAACATGAGAGAATTGAACATCTTTAGAAATCAATACAAAGCCACTTCAGCATAAAACATGAGAAGATTGATACTTAACTTGTCTCTGGGAGTGCACGTGGGGGGATGGGGGGAAAATTGGCTCCGGAGGGAGAGACTCAATGAAATTCAAATCTGCCTGTGTAGAGGGAGAGGTAAAAGGCTTAAAATCCAACTCCTGGCCTCTACCCCATGAAAACGAACGAGGTGCCAGAGAACTGATCGCATTTGGCATGAGAATGGGTTCTAATTTTTTTTTTTTTTGCGACTGCCTCTCAGAAATTCATCAGGTTCTGATGCTTCCTGTTCGAGAGGGAGCAGCCAGATATTTTCAGCAAGAACAAAGGGATTAGTTGGACCAACAAAAGCTTTATTAAAAGGCTTCAGAGTGGGAGTTAAGTGCTGTCTGCAGTAAATGATGATTAAGACGGCATCAGGATTTATTATATTTCCCCCTCCCCTCACTTGCCCAAGTTTCACTAGCTGCCGTGGTGTCATGTTGCATTGTGATGCCTGCTTTGAGCAAGTGTTAGTCGTTCCAGCTTGTGACAGGGCTGGTTTTTCCGTGGGGCGGGCGGGGTCTCTGTATTTTCCCTACCCCTGATGTACGTGAATTCTAACGAATGTGTCCTCAGTTCTGAACCACCTTTGCCCCACTGCTTCATCTTTGTAAAGCCTGATCCAAAACCTGCTGAAATTTTCCCATTGACTTCAGTGGGTTTTGAACCAGTCCCTTTAGACCATGATCTTGCAAAGATGTTTACGCACGTGCTTAGCATTGACTTCGGTGGGACTACACACAGGCATACAGTTACACTCATGCATAAATCTTTGTACAAGTGAGGTGGTAAATACCATTACACGGCTAGTTTGTTCTAGGGTTAAAATAAATTCAGGGCACTGATGAACACATCTTTATAGAGTTAGCTGTCTGACTAAACAGAGGCTGAGGGACAGGAATTCATTATAACAAAGATAAATTGTATGTTCTCTTTGGAGATGCTCTGTGGAAATAAAAATATGTGATCGTGTTAATGAAGACTAACAAAATGTGTGCATGCAAGAGGGCAGAGTTAAGGTTATAGGCACCCTTAAGCATGGTACTTTTGGATGAGGATGATTTTTGGATAACTAAATATGGGAGAACTGCAGTCACAATAAGGAGCATATCAGGGTAATAAATATTTGTGGTGTGTATTTATAAGGATGGGGAGTATCTGTTCCCTCCCATGCCCTCCTCCTAATGGTTGCACTCATAATATCCATGTGACTCTTATAAAATTGTGCAAAATAGATGTCCCACACTAGAGGTGACGGCTGTTCCATTGTGCTGAATGAATTTCTGCTCATAACGGAGTGGCCCCAACCAGAGAAGCAGCAGTATCGTAAGCCATAGTGTTTGGGGACCATGACTAGAGTATTGAAGCATATGTTCCTATGGGTGGCTAATGGTTGTAGATATAAAGCATGATTGTTCTCCTTCACTGAATACAATGCACCCCCAGTGGAATTGCCACCTCTATTTTACACAGCACTGGGAGACGGAGTCAAAGTAGCAATCTGAAGAGTGTTGGAGGAAAATAGATGGTGGCGAAGCCAGTTCAGATGAGCAAGAGGCGCACACTCCACTGCTTTAAACATTCTTAGCCTCTGTGAAAAACTGGGTGCATAAGCTAAAACTGTGTTGAGGTGGCCAGGTGCATCCATCACTTACTCAGAAGATCAGCATGGGCTCAGTGAATCTGACAGCATAGCAAGGGTCACATTTTCACATGGATGAGCTGTCCTTGAACGACTGCTGAGATGTATCCGGCACAGAAGATGGGTTTAAAAAAAGCCTCCTCTTCTTTGCGTGTTCCTTTTTGAAGCCTATTTGGTCCTGAGCAAACATTTCTTGTGGACTTTGCGAGGAAAACCCTATGTTCTGTTAATGATTGACTCCCCCACTTACAGGGTTCCTAGGTAGCTTAGGATCATATTTCAGCTTCATGTCCCTATCAAAACTCTAGTGTCAAAGGGCAATTATTAGAGTTTACTGCTTGCTTCCCTCTGGTTATTCCTCTATTCTAGGGTAAGGTTTGTTTGTGAAGATCTGAGGATTGGAAGGAAGTGTCCTTGTCTTTTCACTGAAAGCTCCAATATGAACCTTTGTCTTATTTTACTAGGGTGAACACATTCCTCAGCACTTGGGGATGTGAAGGCAACTGGCTTCAAGATGACCATAGCATGGGGCCTACTGGGTTGATGCATTTGCTCCGCCAATTTCCCAAACTGCTCTGATGAACTAGTTGCTGGTGGAGACTGCCTCTTTGTGGCAAAATAACACAGAAAGACGTCATCTGTTGACTGATATAGGCATAGATTTGCCCATCCTCCCCCATATCCCCTCAGTAAAAAAAAGAGACTCTCCAGTGCCCATTTCTGACATCCACATTCAAACAGAGACATCACTACTCAAACTCTGCCTGGCAGTCTATGCGTGGCTTTGGGAATTCTTTGGGCAGCCATTGCACATGTCTATATGCCCATAAGAACCTGGGGAAATAAGACAAGCTCCTAGTGTCCAGTGACAGCATACACTTCAGCTCTGATTCCCCTATTATTAACAAAGTGTTCCTACTCTTCATGCATTAAGACTAGACTGGATAAAGACTTAGAAAGTATGCCATAGGGAAGAGTTCTACACCATAGGGAATAGTTTTACACCGTCAGGGCAGGGGTGGACTAGATGATCTAATAGGTTTATTACAACCAAGATACTGTCTCTAAAGGAAAAGAGATACAGAACTATTACTGTCTTTGGCCAGATGCTTATATTTTAGTCTTTCAGAAGGTTAGAATTTTTGCCTGCCTGCTCTCTTTCGGTACATGCCTTAAACCAAAGGACTGGGTTTTAGTTCCTCTTGCAATTAATGTGTTCCAAGTGATTTAGCTGGTCCTGTGTTTATTTCTAATGTGAGAATGAAACCAGCATGAATGGTAAGTGATACGGGAGGATGGAAGTGGTAGGGAGGGAGGAGGGAAGATACCTGCTTGTTTTATCTCCATGGTAACATACTTTGAAAGGGAAAGGTGTTGATGCTGATGCTCTGGGGTAGATCATTTACAGTCTACTTAATAAAAAAGCTGGAGCAAGGAATATAACATGGACTGTATGTAGCAGACTAGCGGGGCTGCGTTTTACAGCACCTGTTAACATATACGGTTCAGTACACTTTGAGACAAAGTAGAACATTTATTCATGTAGCATATTTTAAACACAACACAATGAGCTAGCTTCTGGCACTATGCCAACTTAATTCAGCTGAGGGTCTGTCCCGGTATATAAAAGATTTAATGTCTTGAAAATACACTTTGCAATGTAAAAAAAAAAAATCTTCTTTTTCAGATTTAAGGATGCTGTAATTAAGTTGATCATATTGAGGTTGTTATAAAATCTGAATTTTACCCTTAACTATACAAGGTATTTAAAAAAAACCTTCAGTGTGTGAATCATGGAGTTATTTTAGTTGCAACATTAGATCCCAACCATTAAAAACAAAATCCATGTGCATTTTAATGTTCTTAAAATTCATCTAATCCCCAGCAACAATCAGGAAATGACATTCTGGGGGGGGGGGGGGGGGGGAGATATCCTTTACATTTAGTCTAAAAGCCATTGGTTAAAGCTGGTGCAGTGAATTGACAACCACTGTGTCAATAGATCCAAACCCCCCTGGAAACTTAGTTTTGCTTAGACTGCAGGTTTGGGTTTTGTTTTCAAGTAAAAAAATGACAAAAAATGGTAATTAATGACACCCACCTTTTAGTAATCTTTGTTTCCCCAGCATAAAATCAATGATGCTTTGAATGCCCTCTGCCTTCGTAAAACACACACTGTACACTCTCACACACACACAAAAATCCTCTTTTGTTCAGAAAAATTTTAACAAGCAATAGCAGAGGAGAAAACCTCAAAGCTTCCCTCTGTGGGTGGGTCCCAGCTCCGCGCAGTTCCGTTCGGTTTGCTTGCAGGTATCATCCAGCAAATTACAGGGCTTGATGAAAATGCTCAGTATGTTACTTCTGCATCTGCTTTGGTTTAGTGCGAACTTTAAAACGTCGAAGAGAAGCCCCCAACTTCGGTTCTTTTGGGGATGTGTGTGGGGGGGTGGATTGTGGTTGATGGCTGAACGCAGGCATGACAGATAGTCAAGAGCCGATGACCACATCTGAGGCTGGTACAGTTTTAAGTGATTTAATTGACTTGGAAATGCCACCCTTCTGTGTGCTGGCAGCTTAGCAACCCGGAGCAGAAGAGCAGCAGCAGAATCAGAGGCTGTAGTCAGCTAGGAAGGGGAGGCAGGTGACTTGAAGGTCGCGGGAGTAAGAGAAGTCACCTGATTCAGGCAAGAGCTTTACCTATGAGGCAGGAGTAACAAGGCAGAGGAGAGAGCGAGAGGGAGAGAAAGAGAAGTGTGCGTGCGAGTGAGGGGAGGGAGGTTTGCACTTTTTTAAGCAGGTCTCTTGCCAAGGGTTGGGGATATTGGCAGCAGAGCCTGTGGAAGTGTCACCTTAACTATGTCACAACCGGCTGACAGGATGCATTCTAAAAGGGCAGGGATCCGAGCAGCTGTTGTCCTTATAGGGTTGTTGCACAAATCCAGAAAGCAAAATAAAGAAAAAAGGTAAAGCACGAGTTTATTCAGTCTTTTCTCTCTTGATTCAAGAAAAAGAACAGTCATTGTCACTACTTTGGTATTGAAACGTTAGCTGAAATCTGGGGAAGGAGGAAGGAGGGGAATTGTGGAGCCCGCAGTCTGTCTATATTGTATCCAGGCTTGTATTTCATAGATCATATTCTTATGGGAATGTATATTTGTATGTGCTGCCAATACTATTCCAAAGCAAAACAATAGACATGGTGATAACCCCTATATGCTCAAAACCCTTTCATAACTGTTAAAGATTTATGTGTGTGTATATTTAGAGAGAGAGAGAGAGATGAGACTCCTTCAGCCCCTCTAAGTTTACCCATTGACCCTAAACGTTTTTTTGCTGTATAAAGCCAAGACAGACTGTTTTCTTCCCGGGATTGCAGTGTTTTGTAGAACTGATTTAACTCAGATTAACAGCTTTGTCTCTTTTCTGAAAAACAGTTGACAAATGGTTTTCAGATTCATTGACTAAGCTGTGGACTGTACTTTGTGTTCAACTTTGTGGTTTGGGGAAACAGTGTGTTTTGAATGGCGTGTTAGCTGTCATCTGATGGATATAGTTGCTGAATTTTTGGCATGTTAATGGGAGTTTCTATTTTCTTCAAAGGTTTACAATGATTTCATTTATTTTATGTCTTTATTCAGAGAGCTCTGTCTCCTTATGCAGTTTGTACTGGCAACTTTCTTGTTAAAATAATAAGATGGGCACCCAAATCTATGCAATGTATATAATTTTTAGGCTACAGTGGAGAGCAGACAATTATCACTTCAATTTAGTATTCTTCATAGTGATATTTAAACTTTTTGTTTTCATATAGAAAAATATAGAAAGGCAGAATGGAATAATTCAAAACTACATTTAAAAAATGATAATCTGACAACTCCACAAAAGCAGGGCGATCCAGAGTTAAGGCTGGGCTCACCCCAGTGCCCCTAAGTTTTGTGGCACCTGCTCCGAGTAACATTTCCCTGGGTTTGGACATTCCTGCAATATGGTGCCTCAGAGACAATAGAGAGCAGGTTGACTTAGGGACAGAGTTTTGCTTTTGTGGATTTTAAGGCAGACCCTATATATTGCTGAAATATTATTTTTCGTTCCTGGAGGTGTTGCTGGTTATAACATTAAAAACAATAGTTAAGATATATGTGACTTGGTGCTCTTGGGGCCTCTACCTGATCTGGAAATTACCAAATTGTGCGCTCACTTGAACTGAGTCATCTTATTGCCATTATGCTTCTCATTCTTCACTGTAACCCCTCCCTACTGTTTTATCATCTGCACTCATCACATCTAAAACTGGGGCTCTCAGCTGCAGACTGTACCATTGGGCAGAATAAGAAAGACAGTAGGAGTTCTCCCAGTAGTCAGTGCTTGCACGATTGGGACCATAGATTGTAACCTTTTTAGAGCACTCTTTTCTCTTTGAGACACCATGCATGCTTTTTGGCACTGTACCAATAACAATGGGCTCCTACATAACCTCATGGAATAGTCCCATAGAATTAAATAGAGAATGATGCCCTTTCTGCAGGTGGGTTTGTTAAAACCATCCTATAGAATGTAATAAAGGATTCTATCCCAGCTATGGTCTGATTAAAAAACAGCTTATAAAATATCTCATTCTCCATTAACTCCTATAGGTTTTGAGGGTTATTGTTTACAACTCGATTACATTACTATACAACCCTTTCCTTTTAATCCTGATTAAATTCTAAAGGATGTGTCCATAAGGGGAGTCACATAAAGGTTGCGGAGTGTCTCCCGTAGCACCCCATTGGGGTAAAGACTATCTTTACTCTTGTACAGTGCCAAGCAATTAGCAAATAATAATAATTATAATAGTCTCTTGGCCATTTAGGGCCAGATTTTCAAAAGCGTTCAGTATGTGGAGTACTACTCCTTGTGCATGGGAAGAGCTCCCCAGAAACATCTCCAAAGCCACCTCAGTGTCCCCTTTCAAATCCCTCTGCCATGATACCTACAAAAAACTTGACTATGGCTAGCCAGTTGTGCCGACCACTATTGTCCCACTGTCACCTTGCACTCTCCCCACCTGTTGTGTCTTGTCTTATGCTTGGACTCTGAGCTCTTTTGGGCGGGGATTGTCTCAACCAGGGGTCCGGGGACTCCTGGCGGGCCATGAGCAGGTTTCAGAGGGTCCGCCAAAACAAACCAGAGAGCAGGGGTGGCGTTAGACTCGCTGGGGCAAAGGGCAAAAAGCCGAAGCCCGAGCCCATCCATCCAGGGCTGAAAGCTGAAGCCCGAGCAACTTAGCTTTGCGGGGTCCCCTTTGGTGCAGGGCTCTGGGCAATTGGCTTGCTTGCTACCCCCTAACACCAACCTTGGTTCTGAATCTACTGGATATGCAGAAAATCAGTTGTTGTGGCACAGGTGGGCCATGGAATTTTTATAGCCTGGGGGGGCTCAGAAAGAAAAAGGTTGAGAACCCCGTCTTAGAGGATGTCTCTTCTTGAGCTGGCGGTTTAATTTCCAGCTCTCGTAGACGTACGCATGGTAGCTCTGATGGAGCTACAAATAGAGGCTGGCCACCTGAATACACACGTAGGGTCCAGGGCAGGAATATACTCGGAGCAGCTAGTCTGTCCCGCGGCCTTTGCCACAGCGGCTGCCCTGCTAGCTCAGTCAAACCTAGTGCCCGTGCGTCTGCCTGAGCTGGAAATTACACCTCCTGCTTTCTGCTATGGCCACGTGGTGCCCTGGCCTTTAGGGGCTACTGTAATACAAATCAATAATAAGTGTTTAAATGGGAGCTGCTGTGCTGACCTCTCTTCAAAATCCAACCCTTGACATTGTTTCCTTCATTTAAAAAAAAAAATCTTAATCCTTAGATGGGCTCAGAGCCTGCACAGTTCAATGTAAGTGAATTAAGCTCAATGGGGCTACCTAAGGGCCCGATGCAGCTCCTGCTGAAATCAGTAAAGGCTCCCATTGAATTTAATGGGAGCTGGATCAGGCACTAAGTGTTTGCAGGATCAGGCCTTCAGCCTGTTGTGTTTGATCATTAAGTTGTTTTTTGGGGTTTTTTTTTGGTGGGGTGGTTACAAGAAGTGAAGCTACAACCCACTGGGAAACTGGTAAACAAGAGAGCATATGCGTGAGCAGGTGTCAAGTGATGTCAAATGGCCTGTTCTCAAACTGTTGATGCTGAAAACCCGCCACTGAAATCAATGAGAATTTTGCCTACATAATGACTACAGGATCAGGCCCAAAATGTCCAAGGAAAAAGATGGGAACTGAGCATTCTGAGAAATCTGGCTTCAACTGTGGGTGTTGGGCACCTGAAAATTTGGCTCTCAGCTCTTCTGAAAATCTGGTCCATAAAAGGCACATCTGATTTTATAGTACCATGTCTAGCACAAACTCTCGCCTAGTTTAGCCCTCGCTGAGTGTTTATTGAGGCTAACGGAAGTCTCAAGGGAAGAACAAGCCCCCCCTGTGGCTGCTTTCTTGTCTGCTACGGACTGTTTTCTTGAGAGGGACTGCAAGTATTTCTGTATACGTGCTCTAGTCGCATTGTTTAAACTTATGTAAGTTTCCAGTGCCATACAAATGATATAAGCGGTGGGGAAAAGTGCCATTTAGTTGTGGTGTTAAAGCGAAGGTATTTTTTTAAACGTTCAGTCTTTGTTCTGCGTTTGCCATTGAATTTCACTCCACATGAGCCGTATGCAAGTACGTCAGGTTAGGTAGCGGATGCTGACTCCCTGGTGGCCTGTGTCGCGTACTTATTAGCAACCCACCAAAGTATAGCGCTGCAAATTGACTTCCCTGAGCTTTCTTTCCAGAAGCCAGGTTCATACTGACTTTGTTCCTTCCTGAAACAATCAATCCATCAGTCAATCCACACCAGTCCTGTTCATTTGGAAGCTATCCTAGATGTCACTGTTGATCCTAAGTAAATGGCAAGTAATGTGTAGTAACAACGAGCACATTTAATTACTATTTCTCTTTGTGCATCCCAAAACTCCTACTGCCTCTGCTCAGTGCCCCGGAATCCAGCGTGGTGCCCTAGATTTTCTTTTTTTACTAGGAAACTGGAAACGAGGCACAAGTTTTAGTGAGGGTAATTAACCATTGAAATAGTTTAGCAACGGAGGTGGCCAGTGCTTAATTTGTAATGAAAGAGATGCCAGGGCTCAAATAATTAGGTGCTGGGGCTCAAGGAATTTTTTTAACTTTCATAGCTGATGCAGCAAACCCAGAGGTGCCGGGACTACGAACTGCCAAGCCTAGAGGTGCCCCCGGGGCTCAGCCTGGCAAGTCTTGGCACAAATTAAGCACTGGATGTGGTAGATTCTCTGTCATCTCCCCTCCTTCTTCTATCTAGCCTAACTCTTATCCGTGTGGGGTCGGCTCTTCTCCATCCCAGTCTGTCTTGAAGGAGTTTCTCAGAAACTCCGCAGTTAATCAAATAATTGTGTATTACATCCATCCACTTGGTTTTGGGTCTTCCAGCCTTTCTTTTATCCTCCGCTGACTCTCTGTTACCCTAAGTCTTTAAATCAAGACTGGTCTTTAAATCATCAATCCATTAACTTCAGCGGGGCCAGGATCTTAGTGTCTTTCCGAAAGATGTTTTATTTCATGTTGTTGCCTCAATGCAGGAATGACTGGCTGAAAATCTATGCTGTGTTATGCAGAGGTTCAGAGTAGATCAGCGGTTCTCAACCAGGGGTACGCATAGCCCTGGGGTACACCGAGATCTTCCAGGGGCACAGCAACTCATCTAGATATTTGCCTAGTTTTACAACAGGCGACATACAATGCACTAGTGAAATCAGTACAAACTAAAATTTCACACAGACAATGACTTATTTATGCTGCTCTATATACTATACTCTGAAATGTAAGTACAATATTTATATTCCAACTGATTTATTTTATAATTATGTGGTCCAAATGAGAAAGTCAGCAATTTTTCAGTGATAGTGTGTTGTGCCACTTTTTTGTATGTTTATGTCTCATTTTGTAAACAAGTAGTTCTTAAATAAGGTGAAACTTGGGGGTACACAAGACAAATCAGACTCTTGAAAGGGGTACAGTCGTCTGGAAAGATTGAGAACCACTGGACTAGATGATCATAATGATCCCTTCTGGTCATACTATCCATTATTCTGTGAATGCTTCATCTTAACAATAATGAAAGTTAGATTTTTTTTTACTGGTTCTAATATTAGATTATAAAACAAGAACTGTCAATAATAAGAATCTATTCCCACCATTAGCCACCTGTTAGGACTGCGAGCTAGCCTTAGTTTATTAAGGATTTACTACTTAGAAGTGTGTGTGTGTGTGTGTGTGTGTGTGTGTGTAAATACAGGGGTGCTGGAACAGTTTTTTGTAATGGGGGTGCTGAGAGCCATTGAACCAAACTGCGTCTGATGAAGTGGGTATTCACCCACGAAAGCTTATGCTCCAATACGTCTGTTAGTCTATAAGGTGCCACAGGACTCTTTGTTGATTGAACCAAACTGTAAACCCTGTATATAATGGAAACAACTTCAAGACAGGGGGTGCGGCAGCACCCCTCGTTCCAGCACCTATTTGTGTATGTATATGAAAGAAAAAGTTAGGTACTTTCAAGTTACCTTTGGCATAATATCTGATTGTGTGTGATCCATTCAATGACCTATAAAAACAACAGTATATGCAATAATGCATGTTCGAATGCAGGGCTCTGTGAACTGTACTGAACAACGTTTATCCTCCGTACAGAGAAGTAATTAAAGCTAAACTCATTTGCAGTTAAATGTCACCTTGTTCCTAGTTGTGCTTTGGTTTTTCCTTTTGCGAATTATACCTTGGAGAAAGCTTTGTATAGACAGATTTAAACTGTTAATTTGCAAATGCATAATTCCTTCCAAGTCTAGACCAAACGATGCCATTCTGTGTCTTTGCTGACTCATGCTTCAGTACGTGCAAGTTACTTTAAGATAGGGCAAAATCCTGAGCCCAGTGCGTAGCCGGAGTAGCTGAACTGCACTGTGTACTGCATAAACAATGGAGGGAATCATCCAACAGAGGGGAACTGCTCTGCAGCCACTTAGATCTAGCTGCTCTGCAGCCACATTGCACTAGCACAAAGGTGGGCAAACTATGGGCTGTGGGCCACATCTAGCCCTCCAATCGGTTTAATCCGGCCCTTGAGCTCTTCCTGGGGAGCAGGGTCTGGGGCTTGCCCTGCTCCCATGCTCCATCCGGGGAGGGGGTCGGAGGCCGCTGCTCGTGCGCGTGCTGAGGCTCCCAGAAGCAGCAGCATGCCCCCCTCTGGCTCTTATGTTTAGGAGCAGCCAGGGGGCTGCACCCGCTGCCCCTGCCCAAAGTGCCACCCCTGCAGTTCTCATTGGCTGGGAACTGTGGCCAATGGGATCTGCGGGGGTGGCGCCTGTGGGTGGGGCAGCGTGCAGAGCCACCTGGCCGCACCTCGGCATAGGAGCCGAAAGGGGGACATGCCGCTGCTTCCATCAGCTGCTTCAGTTAAGTGCCACCTAGAGCCTCCACCCCTGACCCCCCTCCCTTGCCCCAACCCCCTGCCCCAGCCCTGATCCCTCTCCCACACCCCGACCCCCAATCCGGAGCCCCCTCCCGCATCCTGAACTCCTCATTTCTGGCCCCACCCCAGGGCCCGCACCCCCCCAGCCAAAGCCTTCACCCACCCACCTCGTTCCCTGACCCCCTGCCCCAGCCCTGATCCCCCTCCCACCTTCTGAACCCTTTAGTCCCAGCCTGGAGCACCTCCTTACACCCAAATCTCTCATTCCCAGCCCCACCTCAGAGCCCGCACCTCTCCCCCACACCCCAACCTCCTGCCCCAGCTGGAGCCCTCACCCCCTCCCGCACCCCAACCCCAATCTCGTGAGCATTCATGGCCAGCCACACAATTTCCATACCCAGATGTGGCCCTCGGGCCCAAAAGTTTGCCCACCCTTGTGCTAGCAACTCTGCCTCTTGAGCACAACTTGTATAGAATCCTAGGACTGGAAGGGACCTCGAGAGCTCATCTAGTCCAGTCCCCTGCCCTCATGACAGGACTGAGTATTCTCTAGACCATCCCTGACAGGTATTGGAAGAAAAGAGCAGTGGATCTAGTGATAGTGGCTGAACTCCTAGCCCTGTTGAAGTCAGTGGGGCTAGGATTTCACCTAGTGTCACTCTTCCATCCCTGCCAACATGAAGCTTTTTTCCCCAAACCAATTCCAAGGTAGCACTTGATGCTGTGAGTAGTTCCACTGGTTTCAACAGGGGCTATTCCTGGAGCAAGATTCTACTCAGTGTGAATAATGGTGACAGAACTGGGCTGACCGTATCATAAGAGACACTTTTTGGTTCACACTATCCCAAAAGAACCTGTGTGGTGCAGGGAGAATCCCCAACGCATCACCGGTTTCAGTCAGATGCTTATTCAAAGCTTGGCCTGTATCAGGAATTAAAGCATTCAAGGGTACCCTTAGCTTCTCTTGAGGTTCACTCTATGACAAAGGCTACTCAGTTCCACCTTCTCTTCCAGACACAGTGTGTGCTCTGTATGCATCTCTTCATGTCGAGTGAATACTCAGGTCCTCATCCAGATTAATCATAGAATCATAGAATACCAGGGTTGGAAGGGATCTCAGGAGGTCATCTAGTCCAACCCCCTGCTCAAAGCAGGACCAATCCCAACTAAATCATCCCAGCCAGGGCTTTGTCAAGCCTGACCTTAAAAACCTCTAAGGAAGGAGATTCTACCACCTCCCTAGGTAACCAGTTCCAGTGCTTCACCACCCTCGTAGTGAAAAAGTTTTTCCTAATATCCAACCTAAACCTCCCCCACTGCAACTTGAGACCATTACTCCTTGTTCTGTCATCTGGTACCACTGAGAACAGTCTAGATCCATCCTCTTTGGAACCCCCTTTCAGACAGTTGAAAGCAGCTATCAAATCCCTCCTCATTCTTCTGTTCTGTAGACTAAACAATCCCAGTTCCCTCAGCTTCTCCTGGGATGATTTAGTTGGGAATTGGTCCTGCTTTGAGCAGGGGGTTGGACTAGATGACCTCTTGAGGTCCCTTCCAATCCTGATATTCTATGATTCTATGATTCTATGATAAGTCGTATGCTCCAGCCCCCTAATAATTTCTGTTGCCCTCCGCCGGACCCCCTCCACTCTTTCCACATCCCTCCCGTAGTGTGGGGCCCAAAACCGGACACAGCACTAATCCTTTTGAAGTCAAACAGAGGGTGGTTTCAGGTGCTCGAGATTAGGGTTTTATGGAAGATCTACAGGCAAAAGGACTTATGGAGAATTTCTGCCCTCAGCTTCTATTCTGTTCTAGTCTATCCTAGATCTTATACTCATCCCCATGGAATCTAGGTGCTTATATATGTGGTTTGTTTGTTCCAACCAATTGACAAAAGTTCTTAATATACACGACTGCATAATTTCAGCAAAAATGTTTTCACTATAACTTTTTGATCAACCAGCTTATAGAATGGGCAATTTGCTTTTGAAATGTTGACAAATTTTTGTGAAATTTTGATTTTTTTTATTTTGACTCCCCCTCCCCCTGTAGTTTTTGACTAGCTCTATTCAGAAGATACGGGAACCAGAACCTCGAATTTTTTGCTATAATGAAGGTTTAAAAGCATATAGGTAGGACCATTCTGTAAATACTCATTGAAAGGAATCAAGAAGCCTTAGAATCCCCTGTTTTCTGGGGGATTTCCTACCCAGTAGGTGAAATTCTATTGAATAGCATTGTGTTCTGGGGGACAAGACTTTTTCATGCAGCACAAGTATAATATGAAGGCGCTAGCCCTCCACACGGCTTAGGGCTACATCCATCCACAGCTACCGTAACTGCACTGACTTCCATGGAGTCAGAAGGGGGATGGGTTTGGCCCCATCCTGCCTCCTGTCCCTCCAGCTGGGTGCTTGTCCGACTACATGCTTACTCTGATGGTTTTTACCTGGGAGCTGGCTGGAAAAAGGACTTTCCATTCTATGGGAAATTCCAACATTTTGAAATATCTTTTTGTTCTGAATCAGAACAAAAAAGTCAGTTTTGAGATTTCCCATACCATTAAAATTCTGAAATATTTGTTTGAATAATGTTGAATTGTTTTATTTAGATGATGCTGAGTTTTGTTTCTATAATATTGAAACATTATAATGGAATAAATATAACATGAAAGTCTAAACAAAATGGATCTAAAAGAAACAAGACACTTCAAATTTTCCCATAGATATTTTTTTAATTGACACATTCCCTAAAATATTTTGATTTTGATGAAATTGCACTCTCCAATGGAAAACTATTCCTTCAATGAATTTTCAACCAACTTTGTTATCCACTCATTTTCCTAACTTGATTTACATACAGGAAGACATGCATGATACTCAGTAGAAGTGATTTACACTAGCAATCCAGCTAGTGTCTACAGGTTTTTTGTTTTGTTTGAAAGACCCCCTTAAAATTTGATAGGCTGCAAGAAATGAGCCTTTTATTAACTGTTTTGTAATTAAAAAGTAAGTACAGAAAGGATGTGGACAAGTTGGAGAGAGTCTAGCGGAGGGCAAGGAAAATGATTAGGAGGTTGGGGCACATGACTTATGAAGAGAGGCTGAGGGAACTGGGGTTATTTAGTCTGCAGAAGAGAAGAGTGGGGGGAGGGATCTACCTGAAGGGGGGTTCCAAAGAGGATGGAGCTCGGCTGTTCTCAGTGGTAGCAGATGACAGAATAAGGAGCAATGGTCTCAAGTTGCAGTGGGGGAGGTCTAGGTTGGATATTAGGAAACACTATTTCACTAGGAGGGTGGTGAAGCACTGGAATGCGTTACCTAGGGAGGTGGTGGAATCTCCATCCTTAGAGGTTTTTAAGGCCTCGCTTGACAAAGCCCTGGCTGGGATGATTTAATTGGGGTTGGTCCTGCTTTGAGCAGGGGGTTGGACTAGATGACCTCCTGAGGTCTCTTCCAACCCTATTCTTCTATGATTTTGTAGAATAAATAAAAAGGACTAAGTTGTCAATCTTTCCATCTCATTGACCGAGTACCCCACACTGCAATTTTCATTCTAGGTCTCCTTTTGCTGCTCCTCCTAACACTCATGATATTTAACAACATGGTAGGTGTTACATCACGCGTTGTTCTTTTTGTGGCTCAGTTTCTAAATATTTTAAGATAATAAGGAAGAGGTGGATTTGGGTCCTGGTGTAAATCTGAGGCATTCCATCAGTCAGTGGGGCTGCATCTGGGATTTGGATTTTGAACAGATCCGCAACTGGAGAAGGTTCCAATCCAGGCTTTTTGGTTCAGAGTATTACAGAGATTTACAGGCATCTGCTGCAAAATGAGCATCTGGTTCAGGGTTTGGATTCTAAATATTTAAGGTTTTTTTTTTTTTTTCAGATCCAGGTTTGTGGTTCAAGCTTATGTTTAAAGTACGTGTTCCAGATCCTCAGCTGGTGTCAATTGATGCAGCTCCATTGAAATCTATGGGTTGACAGCAGCTGACAATCAGGCTCAAGTATTTTATTCAATTCAACCTTTCCCTGGCTTGAAAGTAGAGGGTCTCTCTCTCCCTTCAGAGAAGAACAAGCAGAAAGTGTACAGAGCACTGCGTTGTCATTAACTGGGATGGAAATTACTCTTCTTGTGGGAGAACGCTCCCGGGAACAGCAGGACTCTGTCTGTATTTTATTGGGATCTTTAACCTGAGATGCAAGCGGCAGTTGTTGACAGAAAACTAATAGAAAAGTGCAGCCTGCAGTGAAAATTTAAAGCAATAGATGCTAGATATTAAATACATTCAAAAGGGAGCTCCATTAAGAGTAAAAAATGATGGCTCCAGAACTAAAGGGCATCCTTATTGTCCTTCTCTAGGCTAAAACAGAGGGGCAGATTCAACCCTGGTGTAAGGGGAGCACTCCAATAGAATTGCACCTGCTTCCACGAGGTATACATTTGGCTCAAAGAATTTACTGCATGAATAAAGTGTAGTCAGTGATGCTAAGTGTGGTTAACTTGCCCAGGAGAATGCAGAGCGCATTTAAACATTTACTGTGAAATCTTTAAGGATAGTACATTGATATCTCCCCTCCCACGTGTGTGTTTATACTAACCCAATTTAAAACCTGCCTGTTAGCGCAGACATACAACGTAATAAAGCAGCGAGCACTTGTAACAAGTTTTTTTCATCCAGGTTTTGGATTTAGAAAACAAGAGGAAAATAGTTAATCTAGGAAGGAAAAATGATTCTGTGGTTAAGGCACTGGCCTTGGGCTCAGGTGATCTGGGTTTAGGTTCTGGCTCTGCCGCAGACAACTTGTGTGATCCTGGGCATGTAATTTAGGGCTAGACAGAGCCCCACAGTAGGTGTGGTACAGAGCATTGGGTGGCATTCTGTGTTACTGAATAGGCAGTCTATGCATGGCCAAACCTATAGCCCTCTGTGGGTCATAGCTAAATCCCTCTGAATGGCCAGAAGCTCTGGGGGAGTCGAGCTGTGACAACAAGCATAACTGTAAATACCTCAGTGACTCAAGTCACATTGGGTAACATTTTCAAAAGTGCCTAGGTGACTTAGGAGCCTAAATCCCTTTGAAAGTCATTGGCCGATAGGCTCTTATTGGGCCATCCTTAGGCAAAACACCCCTTGCAAAGAATGGAGTATGCTCTGCTCTGAAGAATGGAAGTAGGGGTTGGGATCCAGGACTCCTGGGCTCCAACTGAACTTTTGCCACTGACTTGCTGTGTGATCTCCCTTAAGATCCCCTGGCCTCTTTGCTACCAAAAGTGATTCCAGATGCTTAGATAAAAGGTGCACGAGATGAGAAAAGTGTTATATTGGGGCACATTTATATTAGAGAGAGAGAACTATCAATGAGATCCTTGCAATGATACTGTATAGATTCATTTTGTAATGAAATGGAAAGAACGTTTCTTCCCATAAAGATCTGTGAGGTGGATTTTTCAAAGAGTCACAGAGCCAAACCTATCCCCGGTGTAACTCCATTGAAAACAGTGGAGTTGTACCAGGGATGAATTTAGGTCCATCATCTATTCTTTAAATCAGAGCTTCTTACAGTGAAGCTGTTGCATTTACTTTAGGCCTCTATATAATTGAAAACTTGCTCTAAAACCATTCCTGGCTTCGTACAAGTACTTGATTCCCACTCCTCAGAGTGGAATAAAGCAATCAATTTAGCTGCTGGTAGGTGGTTATGTTATTGTGTCACACACTGGTTTTCAACCTGTGCTCCACAGACTCTTGGGGGTCGGCAGACTATGTCTAAGATTTCCAAAGGGGTCCCCATCTCCATTTGAAATTTTTGAGGGGTCCTCAAATAGGAAAAGGTTGAAAACCTCTGGTGGAACACAAAAGCAGTGGGACAGCACTCCGTGTAAAGCAAGATAATTTTATCAGGCTTTCAATATTTTAAGCTTGCCTTTTTAAAAAAAAATACCTCACAAAGTCAAATTCAAATAGTCATCATACTGTTTTAGGGCCTGATCCAGTGTCACTGAAGACAGTGAAAAGACTCTCACACTGTCTTAGTTGAGTTATTGGTCCTTTATGCTTCATGAACTCATCCTCATTTGCATTATATCAGAGGCTAACTGAACAAGAATGCATTCTCCAGATAGCCTACGTGATAACGTAGCAACTAAACGAAGTTAAATTTTTTTTTGGAAATGAAAACTTTAGTGGGAAGTTCTTGTTTCTTTCAAAAATTTCCAAATTTGTCTATGAAAAATTGGTGAAGCCTTAAAAACGTTCAGTTTTCAAAAACTAAAAGCAACCAAAAGCTGAAACATTTTAAAAATTGTTTTTCATATATTGAAAAATGAACATTTTAGGGGGCTTGAAAACTGAAAAATATTCAGCATTTGGTCTTTCCTTTTAAAAAAATGAATAAAATCAGTGAGACTGTTTAACTCCCGCCGAAAATGTTCATTTATTTTGAATTTTTTTTGGCAAAACATAATTACCATTTTCCAAGCAGCACTTGTAGCAATGTCCATCATAGGTCATTAGCAGGAATCGAAACTACAAAAAGCACAAGCCTATGTAATTTGAGCTAAAGGAGGAATTTTGCTAGTTTGTAGCAGTAATAGACTATTATCCTCTGTATGAACTAGAAACTAGATGGAGATAGGACACACTCAGCAAGAGCGTTACAACTTTATTCAGCCTAAGTGTGCTCCCAGCTACAAGCTCCAGAATCTTCCAGCCTACCAGTGTCAGTGACTTTTCTTCTTTATGGATTGCCTCGTTGTGTGGAATGGCTTCTGGTTCAACAATCGCTCCAGAGAATAGGCATAGTCTTGAAAGACAGAGTCATACAGTCAGCACTAAAAAGTTTTCAAGCTATATGCAAATAGCCGGTCTCTCCAAGTGTTTCCTAAATAATCATGGTTTAGAAATAAAAGCAGCTCACCCATCATCTGCTGTCTTTAATATACATCCTACACAATCATTTTATCACCCACCCGTAGTCATTACAGTATATAAAGAGAACAATGGATAAGCCATTAATATATAATGCAGGGTAAAACATAATTCTATTAAGCAGTCTCTGATGGAATCTCAATATACAGGAGCAGACTTTGGGATGGAAGTGGTTTAAATTACATTTTTCTTAGATCCTGAGCCATCTCTTTTTCCTTCGCTCCCCTTTGTTCCGTCTTGTACTCTCCTCCAATCTTCTCTCTTGTTTATTTTTCTTCTGTTGTCTTCACTCCTCTGTTTGCTGTGTCTCTGTGTATAATTCTGTACTGGGGCTGAGATGCAAGATCCTTCCTCCTGCAATTGAAATACACTAGCTAATGATGGGATAAAAGCCTACTACAGCTACTAGCCAGTGGAGGTACTCCTTTAGCTCAGTGGTAGAGCCATACTTTCAGTGCTGAAGATCCTCGGAATCACACTGTACTAATGATGCATGGGACAATCATGAGTAAAACTGGGACCAAGGGGAGGAGCAAGAGAAGAAGGGAATGATAAAAATATATTTGGCTGCAGGGTTTCCCAACGGAGACTATCATATAATGAACTCAGACTCAAGAACAATATGACTTGGGGTGGGTCACGAAGGATAAAGTTGGTTTGGCGTAAGTGCATTAAGGTATTTCTTTAATTAGATTTACTAAGTAATGTAGATTTTGATGGCTTTTTGCTAATCTGCCTAATTAGGACAATGAACAAATAACATTACCGAAATGATGTGCATTGGCTTCCAGGAAGACTCCTCAATGGTCGGAGCTTGCTCCAGACCTTGACAGTTTCAAGTGAACGGGATGCTTGAATTAGCCTGGACTCTGGACGTGGGGCATAGGGACGGGGATGGGATGTGATGGTTTGGCAACTGGCCAGGATTGTGGAATACTGTAGTAGGCTAATTCCTTGAGCAAATTCATATGTAGGCGGTGGGCAGAAAATTTCTAGAGCCACATGCAGAACAAAACGTGTTTGGGTAACGTTTCACATTACCGTTTCCTGATAAGTTTTTTATTTAGTTGGAACTCTTATTTAAAACGTATGTCGTTAGGATTAACAGGTATAACCCAGTGCTCAGGACTATCATAAATCATGCACCACTGAAATTTCACTGAACCCATGATGAGGGCTTAGGTGATTTATCGCAGCCCCTTACCTCCTTGAGAAACACCAACTCCATGACCTGCACCCCTTTATAGTAATCCGATTGGGCATCGGGCTGCTGGCATTTAACCTTATATGTGGCAGACAGCTGAATTGTTTTGGGTGAGGCTGACACTCGAATTCAAGGTGACGTAGATAAATGCATCACTGATCATTAACAACTAATAGAAATTGCTCATTAATGGACAGATTTTGCACTTATTGAAATCAGGGGGCAAGTCTGGCCCTAAACATGAAATTTATTGTGCAAAAGAAAAACCCGTTGGTGAGATGAGTATGATGCTATGGCAACCTGTTACAAAACCCAGATAAACCAGAGCAGACACAATTATTTGTGCACGTCTCTCCAACTTTAATCCTTATGAGCAGCAGGATTGGCCACACTTTGTGCCTTTGGGTCCATTGTTTAACCTCAGGAGCCTGCTCCAGAGCTGGGATCCAAATACAGATTAGAGCAATCAAGCTGGAGCACAGGCGTCAAAGGAAATGCAGCAAAGGAAATGTGGTTTACTCCGGACCAGGCTGTGCTTTTACGCAGAGCATCCCATCAAGTCAAAGAGCAAAGAACAATACCTACCTCTTCTGTAGCTCTCTTCATCTGCAGACAGAGGTGAGCTCGCACTTGATAAATGAGAATGGAAGAGCTGGATAAATAATAGAGCTGGTTGGAATAGGAATGCCTCTCTTCCCAACACACAATTTTGACCAAACTTTGTTGACAATTTCTTGTGTTCTCATAAAATAACAAAACACACGACTGAAAAAAAGTCAGTTTTTAGAAGAATACCTGAAAAAATTAGATGAAAACAGGTTTTTTTTAAAAAAAGATGATGGGGTTGTTTTTTTTAACCAGCTCTAAAAAGTAGGTCAGTACAATTTCATCCCTTGATTATAAATGTAATGTTTGGAAAGAAAGGAGACAATTTTCATTGATGCTCAAGGCATTTTACTTCGCACTGACAGTGTAAACGTATATTATGCCCACTCTGCACTGCCAGCGTGGTGTAAAGGGGCTTTAATGTCAACGAGAATCAGGCCCAGAGTGTTCCAGGTTTTGACATAAAAAAAATGTAGTGATGAGCAGATTCTGTTGCTCTTTTGCACATGGAAGAAACAACCCCTAGAGCACTTTGTATGTGCCCATTATCCCCCCTCTTTCCAGCAGCCACACAATGCAGAAGGCATCTTGCACTTTACTTTCCTACACTTCACTTGATTCTGCACACTGCATCTCCATAGGTCTGGAGGCAGCAAGATCCATTTTTCTATCTCATATCAGCCGTCTTCTTTCTCTGTTGGACCTTTAGGGAGGAACCCTAGAAGAATCAGCCGTTTCAATGTTAAATACATCAGGGACTTCCCATTTGCTTGTTACCCACAGAGAATACGCACAAGCAGCGAAGCCTCACAGCAGCCCATTCAGAGATAGATACCGCCTGCTCGAAGCTGTCTGTGTGAAGTGTGGTTTGGTTCCTCAGCTGGTGAATGGTGATAAAGCACCATTGAGGTAAATGAAGATCACACCCATTTACACCCTTTGAAGATTCGGCCCAGTTCTTTGGTCTGCTATCCCCTCAGTTCATTCGGAAAGGAAATAGGCCAATAATGTGTGCGATTTACCACTCTGCCGCTCCGTTTCAACACGGGTTTAACTCTGCTGAAATCAGCGGGGTTAACCAATGGAGCTGACAGTGGTCACGCAGCTTGTGTGCTGTACCCAGTGCTTTTCACACTGTCCAGACTTGTCTCATTGTCTCCCCTCTGGCTCTTTGTTGCATCTGTCTGTTGTCTCTTGTCTTACAATTAGCGTGTGAGCTCCTCAGAGAAAGGTCTGTTTTTTTTGTCTGTGATTGTGGCCTCTAGGTGCTATCACGCTATAAATAATAATAATGGACATAAAATTGGAGGAATAGTGTAGTAGATCAGACCAGCACATTTGAGCAAAGTTCAAATACTTTATCTTAAACCAGTGGTGCCCAACCTTATTATACAGGAGGGCCACGTAAACCGAAGCACAACCTCGGGTGGGCCAAACAGATTCTACATATATTTTAATAAGATTTAGAGTCACCTGTATCGATTTATATTTTAAGTTCAGCTTGTTCCGTATGTATTTAGAGAGCTTGTTTCTATGTACAGTATTGTCTGTTTACATGTGTAAACTAAAATGATGTACACATGACAACAAAACGGTAATGAACCCACTGTTAGTATATTGTGTTGAAGCAGGCCGTGGGCCTTATGAAATAGTCTGGTGGGCCGTATGTGGCCCACGGGCCATACGTGGGCCTTATGAAATACTCAGGTGGGCCATGTATGGCCCACAGGCCATAGGTTGGACACCCCAATCTTAAATGGTAGCTTTACAGCGATACAGTAGTTTTATCAACAGTTAAGCGGCTGAGCAGGAGGGTGACTGCATGAGATATTTCATGATGGAGATAAAATATTTAAGATTAGCTCCTCTGATGGACCTCCTTGTGAATATTTGCACTGCTTCTTCTTCCAAGACCTAAAAGCTTGACGATATCAAGGGCCAGAGCCCCAGCTTGTGTAAATTGTCAGCTCTTCACTGACGTCTGTGGCACTTTGTGGTTTTATACCAGTTGAGGAACTGGCCCAATATGTTTAATCTGACAATCAGAAAGGCTATCGGGCTCCTTTTCTTCATTTTGTAAATTATTCAATCTGCCTGCACTCTAGTATTCTGTGAGTACCAGAATAATTAAAACGTCATCCCCAAATCAACACTTAATTAAAAATCATCAGATCATTTTGGGTTAGTTGGAATCTCAAGGGGATCATGTAGCCCTTTCCCCTGTGTGTTGCCGTCTGGACATCATTATTTCTAAGCCACCCTTAATAGATCGGTGTCTAGTCTTCGCCTTGAATGACAGCAATTCCACAACTCCCTTGGTTGCTTGCTCCATTGCCGGAGATGTTATAACACCTCCAGGAACAGTTTTATGGGCCTGAATTTGGCCCAGAAGTTTTCTCTAATATCCAATCTATATTTCCCCTGCTGTAGCTTAAATCCATTGTGGTTTGTTCTGTTCTCATTAACTAATGAGAACTATTGATCCATGTCCTCTCAATACCCTCATTTTATCTATTTGTAGACAGTTACAATGTGTCCCCTAAGTTCCTCTTTATCTAAACAACCAAACGTGCTCATTTCATTCAAACTTTCCTCCTAGGACTTACTTGCCAAACCTTTCGTCGCTGCTGCAGTTCTCCTTTGAGCTCCCTTCAATTTGTCTGGGCATTTTACCTGTGCTGGCAGAGATTCTCTGCGGTGCTAAACCCAGAATTCAACACTGCAGAGGGGAGAGAGTCACCGAGCTAGCTTGCTGTGGCTCTTAGATTCTATGCTTGGGCCAGCCCCAGCCCGAGCTCCTGAATAAGTTAATGCAGCCTACCGGACCTTCCGTCACACTTCAATGGATCTGAACTGATTTACGCCATCTGAGCAGCTAGTCAGGAATGTTTCCAAAGTTTGAAGGTGTTTAGGCCTGTCATTAATCCTAGTTAGCTTTTTTTTTCTTTTGGTGACAGCTGCACAGCGTTGACCGAGCAAAACGTCCTACATTCAAATTGATGGCATGTGTCTGTCTGGCTGTTACGACAGAATGCATTAACTTCTGAATGCCGCATCTGATCCGCTGCAAAACTTCAGGGAATGTTTCACAGCCCCCGATGCGGCAGAGGGGGGAATGCGGAGACACACAGAGCCCCTGCCCTGGTGGGGAAAGGGCATGCAGAGACTCTGGGTAGGCTGGGAGAAGGGGTGCAAAAAGAGCCCCAGGCATGGGGTGGGGTGGTGATGGTGGTGGTGAGGGGCTCACAGAGCCCCTGGCATGAGGGATGAGTGGGAAGGGGTTTCAGGAAGTCCCTGAAATAGAGGGGAAAGGGAGGGTGGGCCCACAGGAAAGTTGTGGGGGAAAATGGAGGCATGGCAGGAGCCCCTGGTGCATGAACTGAGGTTGGACTCCACAGGCTACTACATGTGCAACCCCCAAGTTCATTTATAGGTAATGATTTATCCACTGTAACCCCCTTCATAGTGTATTAACTTTTCCAGCATGATTTGAGGACGTAGATGATTAAGAGGGTGGTATGGCAGTACTCTGCTGGGACTGAAAAATTCCAGATAGGAGCAGGTCCCATTAATGGTAAGAAAGAAATACAGTAATAAGATAAAGGGGGTAAATAAAATACCAAGAAAGGTGTTTTGTCAAACAATAATAATAATGGGTTCAGAATGCTGTAAGTATTTTTGCTTTGTTCCAATTGACCTCCTTCTAGTCGTTAATATTGTAATTAAGGTAAGTGCATTAATGCACCGTATTCACAGAATGTACTCACAAACGGCAGCCCTTCTACCACATCTACTAGTGTCAAGTCACAAGAGAACACTACAGTCCCAGTCAGCAGTCATGGATGTAAAGCAGTCTCATGCAGTTTTCATTTGCTTTATTTTGACGTCAGCCCTGCAGTGACAGGGAGAGGTGCCAATTCCAAGAGCTCTTTCATCTGGTAGCATTCAGATTGCAAAGTTACGAAGGTCAGTCTTGCTAACTTAAAATGTGTAAAAATACTGTTAAAGCATTCGGGCTAAACTGATTGTGAAGAGAAGAAAACAATCAGTGGTATGATATACAGGTGACGCTAATGTAGAACATTTGTATTGTCACAATAAATAGAACCACAGGCGATCTTAAACAGGAGGCATTTATGAAAGAAAAAACTGCAGCTACAGTCACAAACACACAGGAATCCACATTGATTGAGTTCCAGCTTAGTCTCCGTTGTTTACCAGGGACCACATGCCATCAGGATCTCTATGAAGCACAAAGGGACACCTAGGGTTGGATTTTCAAAAATCACTCAGCCATGGCCTAACTTTGCTTTCATGTAAGTCAATGGGAGCAAAGGTAAGCCACTGCTGAGCACTACTGAAAATCCCACCCTAATGGCTGAACGATATAATGGAAGCAAACATACCGTTGTATTTATAATGCCTTTCAGCCTCCTAGATAGTCCCGGAGCTACATACAAACAGAAATCAATCATCACAGAAATGCAACTGCTTCTGGAAATAAATAATGACCGCTGTTCAACAGCACACAGCCGCACTGCGGAGGTGGAAAAACAGGAAGTGGAGAACGCTGCATCCAATTGAGATTGCAGGAGGAATTTTCTGAATGATCATAACGGACCCTGCTCCCCTAAAATCTGCTGAATCTAGGGTCATGAAATGTAATTACTTCAGCTGCCATTTGCCAGGTTGTTGATTTTAACATCCTCACCTGTTCCAACGACGCCTTGTCATCTTTACTGGCCACAGGTAGTCAGGACTTAAGTTTGACATGTCATCTTGAAGAAGTGTTGTAGGCCAAAAGGAAAGGAAGAGTCCTAGTGTCTTTGTGGTAACAAGTACCAGGAAAAGGTGAGGAGGGAATAGGGAAGCTGCTTGTTCATTTTACCTAAATTGCGGGTCAAACTGCAGAATTAGAATGAGGATTTCAAACATCCCTAAGTTGATGGTTCCCATTGTTTTTTGTGGAGCGGTTAATGTCTAGGAGCTCCAGTTACGAGCCAGGACCCCATTATACTAGGTGCTATACAAACGCACAGCAAAAACATGGTTCCTACCCTAAATAGCACAGGAACATGCTTGTGTCTGCAGTTTTGGGTCAGATCATTATAAACCGTCTTGCATACTTGCCAAATTAGAATCTGGGTTTGGATTTTGAACCTTGGCCCCATTGCCAAAAATAGAATATTAAGAACACTCAAGAAGAACTGCCCTTGGAACTGTTTAGAAGGATATTAAACAGCAGATCTTGGAACCACCACCACTAGGAAATCAGTAATGCCACTAACGGAGGAATCCTTTAGAATATAACATGGGGTGGGAAGGTATTATTCAATTAAATGAACAGAGAGAGTCTCAGAGCCCAGACGCCAGCCCAAGCCAAAATGTCTACATGCTTATTTTTAGCACTGTAGTGAGGGCCTGAGTCTGTAGAACTGGGCTTTGAAACTTGCTGCTCCAGTTTTTGTTGGTTTGTTTGTTTGCAGTGTAGACATACCCACTGCGGTTTTACTGTAGCCTGGAATAATCAAGACCCATCGCATGAAAGCTCAGTTGCATCTCACTATACAGGCTCCAGGATTCTCTTTCAGGCTTCACTCTTTTGGTGCCTGATCCAAAGCACACTGAAGTCAGTGGGCATCTTTCTCTTGACCGCAGCAGGCTACAGATCTATCCAGTGGTGGGCCCAGGAGTTTGCGTGTGCCCATTTTACCTCTAAAAATATAAATCTCATCCCTCCCAATGAGATCTTTGGCTTAGCGAGCTAGCCGGCTGCCGCAACATTTTTTTTCCTAAAAAATTCCCTTCTAATCCTGCTTAATTCCTTCCTCTTATTCTGTGCTATTGGGCAAAGGTCAGGGAGAGACAACGGTTTATCTCTGGCATTGCATCCATTTCGCTCCTCTATTATTTCTCGAGTCCCCCCGTCTTGTCCTAATCATGAGAGCTCAAGAGAATCCGGATTAACATGCCCACCACCATCCTACTGCCAGAGAGATCCTTCCTTGGCAGTTACTCAATACTCACCCCCATATCCCCAGGGCCTGTGCTGCTTTCTCCTGAATAAAGAATTTCTTGAGCAGTAGTATTTCCCAGAAAGCAAGTGTAGCCATTGGCCTCCTTGCATACAGGGAACCCTACATTCTTCTTTGATCTTCACTCGCTTTTACTTCCCTTGACTTTTAGTAGTATTCGTTCTCTGGAGCTGTCCATCTGGCCCCATTCGGGAATAGAGCTGGGTGGAATATTTCAGACAAAATTCTTTTTTCATTAAAAAATGCAGATTCAGGTCAACTGAAATGTTTTGTCACTTTGTGTTCCGTTCGTCAAATTGTTGGGTCGAAAAAGAAATGAAAATTCCGAAAAAGTCAAAACAGTTCGTGTTGACATTTGCGATATGAAATGTTTTGCCTTTGATGCAAAAAGGTGTTCTGTTTTTGAAATTTGATTTCAGTTGCATTACTTTTTTTGTTTACTTTTTTGATATGCTGAATTGTTTTGGGTTGACTCGAAACTTTTTTTTTTTTTTTTAAAGACTTTTTTGGTTCAAAAAAATCAGTTATTTGCACAGCTCTGTTCATGAACTATCCTGTGTATCCGTAGGGAACACAATGTGTAATCCTGCAATGTTCCAGCTTCAAGCTCTGGGGTTTTGGCAGTCTCCTGGGATACTACAAAGAGTACATTATGGGGAAGCTGCAGAACACCACTAAAATCCTAGGGGTCAGGTTCTGGTTCGTTACTCATGTTGGATAGCATCTTACTCCTTGAGTAACTTCCATTGGCTTCAATGGAACTAACTAAGGTAGTGTTTCCCAAACTTGGGACACCGCTTGTGTTCGCTGCTCCAGGCCAATGGGAGCTGCTGGAAGTGGCGCAGGCCGAGGGATATGCTGGCCACTGCTTCCAGCAGCTCCCATTGGCCTGGAGCAGTGAACCGCGGCCAGTGGGAGCTGCGATCGGCCGAATCTGCGGACGGGGCAGGTAAACAAACCGGCCCGGCCCGCCAGGGGCTTTCCCTGCACAAGCGGCGTCCCAAGTTTGGGAAACACTGAACTAAGGCATAAGGTATTACCTAAGGTGAGTAAGTTTATCAGAATCCCACTGCACCAGAGCAGTGTACTGAGTCAAATGTTCATTTAGTAATCAATATCACTATTAGCCATCTAAATGTCTTCCTTTGCAGAAGTACATGTAGCAGGTGTAGATTGAGGCCCCCATCTCACAAAATGTTCTGTGAAGCTGGAGCCCCGTTGACTCCAGTGGGGATCTGTGCACACGCAAGGATCTGCCCAATTGGAGCAGCTGTCAGGATCAGGGCCTTAGATGAGGACAAACGGCAGGTGCAGTTGTATAGGCTGGGCTGGGGAACCCTGAGTGGTTTGGCTTTCTCAGTCCACTCACATTGTTCATGGTAGTTGAGGCAGTGCATCAGTCTATGGGAAAGAGAACAGCAAGGTCAGTGTTAAAGCAATTCCTGTATTTATTCCTCTCCATTTTCCTGCAGAAGTGGCTTCAGTCTTGTTTAATTTCACCTGAACCAGCGGAGCAGAAGACAAAATATTTGCCTAGCCATATGGTTGTGATATATACTGATTATGAAAGCTGTGAATTAGTCAATGAGCACAACAGATGCAGCATAGCGAACTGCATAACGTACTTACGTGCGGCACAAAGGTCAAAGAAGAACATGGAAATAGCAAGAGAAGAAGGCTGGACTTGTCATTGAGGCAGAGGGTTTAATTCCTGGCTCTGCTACAAACTTCCATTTGACCCTGGGCAACTCACTCAATCTCTCGTGTATTGGTTCCCAATCTGTAAAATGAGGATAAAAGTACCTACTCTCTCCCAACCTTGGTCTGTCCTGTCTGTTTAGCCTGTACACACTTCAGGGTAGGTACGGTCTCCTATTATGTAGTATGTACAGCACCTGTCCCAATGGAGCTCTGATTTGAATGAGGCCTCTAATACTATGGGAATACAAATACAAATAATAATAAAAAATAACACACAAATCAGAGGTATCTGTGATCACTTGTGGTCTGTGTTACCAAGACCTCAGAATTCATACACCAAGACTCAGGGTAGACGTTAATGAGAAAACTCCCCTTGATGTCAATGGGGCCAGGATTTCATCCGTAGTACTAAAGCAAAGCACTGTCAAGTTTATTGGGTATATCCCGGCTTGGCTATTTACATCTAACTAAGACTGGCCAAAGGGCCCTATGTTAGCGTCTAGCTGGCTCTTGAGGAAAAGCTGGGACAAATGATTTGGAAGCTGCAGTAATACTCTGAAGTGGTTTATTTGTTGGTTGTTGACATATTCTGAAAAGGATGTTTCCAGGACTTGACATCATCTTTAAATATCGTGACACCGCTTAGTCCCCTGAAAATCCATGAGGTATGTTTATTGGATACCTGGCTCAGTGGACGAAAACCTGAACAACTGTAAATGACACAGAGTAATGAAGGTATATTATTTTAAAAATTATTTTCTTTGATTTTCTTCCACATTCCATATACAGAAACATCAGCTACGGAATACAGCTCTACTGCCGATTCTGTCTTAGGTAGCAAATTGAGCCCAGAGCTTGAATCCCTTACTCGGTTTGTACTCAGTCAACACTCTCTTTGGCTTGGTCTACACTAACCCCCTAATTCAAACTAAGGTACGGAACTTCAGCTACGTGAATAACGTAGCTGAAGTTCGAAGTACCTTAGTTCGAACTTACCTTGGTCCACACTCGGCAGGCAGGCTCCCCCGTCGACTCCGCGGTACTCCTCTCGCCGAGCTGGAGTACCGCAGTCGACGGCGAGCACTTCCGGGTTCGACTTATCGCGTCCAGACTAGACGCGATAAGTCGAACCCAGAAGTTCGATCGCTCGCCGCCGAACTACCGGGTAAGTGTAGCCAAGGCCTTTGACTTCAGTGGGAGTCTTGCCTGAGTAAGGACTTCAGGGTGCAGTCCCAAATCGACCTGAGTGAGCTCTGCATGAGCTTAGTAGCTGGGTTTCCGGACTTTGCATTAGCAAGTCATCATTTCCTAGGCTTGGGATATCTTTTTTTCTACAGTACTGAAAAGCCTGCCTTATGGACAGAGACAGTTTGCCATCTGGAGTGAGAAATGGCTAGAACAAGGAGAACCTGTTTTACATTTGTGTTTTGTACCGGTACAAGCAACTACTAAAGGAATGCAGTGAAAATCTGATGAAGAGACAGCAGGCCAGAACCTCATAGAAGTGCATCACTATAGCTCTGTTGACTACGGTGTACGGTGCGTAGCTTTTCAGTGACTTTGAGGGAGCTATGTTGATTTACAGCAGCACAAGAGCAGGCTTAGAGAGTCATGGGGGTCCATCTCCTTATGATTGCTTTGAAGTTAAGCTTTCTCGCCACTGTCTTAGCAAAATGATTTAGGCCTCACAGCATTAGAGACTGGGATAAATCCTTTAAGTTACGTCAGTTTCACTCAACACTGGGACAAGGGCAAAAAAGTGCAGATCACACCATGATGCGTTCTCCTGGGCCTTATAAAGAAAAATAAAGTGTTAATAGAAATAGAGCCAACAATGCCAGGTTAGTTCTACTGGAAGAAAAGAGAAAAATCCTCACCCATTATAACCAAATTTAGGGGCGTTACAGTCACTGGATTTGGTGTTTCCCTGTTATTTTGCCACATGAGTGCTTATTGTGAAGGAAGCTCTATTCTTGCTCTGGCTTGTAATAGATCATGTCCACAGTACATTGTAATGCATAGTCTGGTATTCTGCTAGTGAATATTTCTTGCCTAATACAAGTTTAGAATCTACTAAGCAGTATCTGGCTTGGAACTATGTTGCATTAGATTGGCTTATTCACAGCAGTTCTTTTAAGATAGAAAAGTTGCAGATATCGGGGTGAAATCCTGGTCCCGCTGAAGTCGATGGGATTTTTGCCAGCAATTGTAATGGGGCCTCTCTATAGGTCCAGATTCTGCCTGGCACTTACCTGCGTTGACAATGTATTCAGGAAGGTGTAAGGAGCTGGAGCACCATAAAGTGACCACATAGCCAAACAGCATTCTGATCCCTGGACCAAATTCTCTGCTGCGGTGAACAAGCACAGCTCCATTGTCTTGAATGGAATTTTGCCCATTTATACCAATAAAGACTTTGGCCACCCATGGTCAGGCTGCAACAACACTGCCGTTGGGAGGTACAATTTCTAGCTCAGTTAAATATATCTGTGCTATCTTTGGTAGCGCTAACTCACTAAAAATATCAGGGCAGCTGTGGGCGGCATGTGCAGCGGCTTGGGCTAGCCACAATAATATGCTGCTATTTTTAGTAAGCTAGCCCGATCAAAGCTAGCTCGGGTACATCTGCATATACCTCTGGCATAACCTCAGAGGGGAAAGAGCCTGTTACCCCAGGCCTGAGATGGACCATGGACTGCTGTTTAGCTGGGAATATCAGCCACTGTGTTCCTGCATTTAGGTAGGTTTTCCAGGATTTGCAACAATTTGCACTCCATAGCAGAGGGCAGGAACATGAGGCCTTTTATATATTTTGGATCCAAAAGGCTGCAGGAACTTTTAATACTTTGTATCTTTTCGGGGGGGGGGAAGAAAAAAATAACTGACACGATTTTTTTCCCTCTGCTTCTTGGTACTGATTCAATTTTCACCATTAGGAAGTGTTATCTGCACAGACACCACACTACATCTCCAGGCCTGACAATTCCTAACTGGTGTCAATAAGATGCGAGGCAAGTCGCCACGGGAGTCACTTGCTGTTACAAGACCAGAAGTGTTAGTTTGCTCGGGTTGTCACGGCGGGCACTTTTGGGGGTGGAATAAAAATCCTGGGCCTGATTCTCAGCTGGTGTAAATCTATATTGCTCCCTTGAAGCCAATGGAATTGTGCTGATTTACATCAGCTGAGGATGAGGCCCTTGTTCCAGATTTTCTAAAGTGCCTGCTAATTTTGAGTGCCACAGTTGTTTGGTGGCGAAGTTGAGGCAGTTGGGGCTTGTTTTTCCAAGGGGATGAACTCTCACAGCTCCAATGGGAGACAGTGGGACTGGTCGATCCGTAAATGCTGTTCATGGGGTTGCAGGTTCCAGTCCCCATTCTCCCTCCTCCCACCTAGGGTTGCCAACCCTCCAGGATTGTCCTGGTGTCTCCAGGATTTAAGGATTAATCTTGAATTAAAGATTATGTCATGTAATGAAACCTCCAGGAATACATCCAACCAAAATTGGCAACCCTACTCCCACCTATTCTGTTATTCCTCCTGCTGCTCTAAGCTAACTGTTGAGGAAAATAGGAATTACCATGCTAGATAAGACTAGCCCATTATCATGTATTTGACCATGGCTAAGTACCTGATGCTCTGGAGGAAGGTGAAAAAAACCCACCATAGTGAATAACTTTGGGATAAACTGCCAGTAGGGCAAGATTCATTTTCTTATCCTAGGTAGTTACAGGTTGGTTTATGCTCTGAAGCATGAACGTTTATAGTCCTTATACTTTCTTTTATCTTACTTAGAATAATGGTGGATGTTCAAATTATTCATATGACTGTCTAATCCTTTTTTTGAATCCTACTAAGCTCTTGGTCTCAGTGATATCTAGTGGCAGTGAGTTCCATGGGTTAATTATGTGTTGAAAGTGTTCTTTATATCAGTTTTTAAATGCGTTGCCTTTCACTTTCATTGACTGTCCCCTATGAAAAATGGGGCATAGGCTCATTCGATCTACCTTCTTAATCAGGGCCTGATGTAAAGCCCATGAAGTCAATGGAAGTTTTACCTTTGATTCCAATGGGCTTCCCATCCACCCCTACTTTGTATAATATACCACAGGCTGGCCACTTCACAGCCATTGTTGATGCTTCTTATAAATTAGTTTCAAGAGCTAGACCAGCTGGTATCTTCCCTCCCATCCCTTAAAGAGCCACTTCTCCAACATGTGCAGCCTTCTGAACCAGGGAATGAGATTCAGTGCCTCATTTCATGGGACTGCAGAACTGCTGCTTTACAGACTCTTCGCTTTTTTTTTATCCTTTCCATACATAACATCCCATTCTAAAAACAGAGTCTATTATTATTGTGGGCCTCATCCTAAGCCCATTGACGTCAATAGGAGACTTTCCACTGACTCAAATGGGCTTTGGATCAAGCCCTGTTTTCTTTTATTAGGAGACAGGTTTAGATAATCTCAAAAAATCTTTTAACAGAATGGTGTGTGTTTGTGTATACGTCTATACAAAAAGTCGCCTTACAAACATCTATATCTATATATAGCTGAATTGTGGCTTTTTCTGATCTGAGGGCTCCATGCAGGGCACCAGTCCTGTTATAGAAACCTTTCAAAGTTTTGGAAATTAACGTAACTGAATGTTCATATCCCAGGAGAACTTGTTACCCAGATTTCCCCCGAATCTCTCATTAGATGCATCTGTCACGGTGCATCAGTCAGTTGCATATTATCGCGCTTTGCCATCTTACAGCAGGTTACCATAGAAACCAAGGGCTTGTTATTGTAAAATAAACAGTTGGACAATTTTGGCCCAGTTACTGTGGGACTAACCTGGCAGGGATGAGAGTAAACTGAATTACATCTCAGTTTTTCTGGCCCCCCGGAGTTGCATCTAACACTACCGCTGTATGTGACAATATAAATGTCTGACTAGAAAGTTGGGTTTTTTTTTTTAAAAAAGAGACAGAGTACTTTTAACAAGTAAGCTACCATAGATTTCTCAATGTGTATCTTAAAAACATAGAATGTCTGTCATGGTTTTGTTTTCCTGGGGAAGAGTTTCCTAATACAGCTGCTTCCCCCCTACAACCATTATTTGAGGTGTAGTATATTATATCTGTATAGACTCACTATTGCAGTATCGGGGTGCCTCACAACACCCCTGGGAGGTCAGGCAGTGCTATCATCTCGGTTACACAGATGGGGAACGGAGGCACGGAGACAGTAAGTGTACATCCGCACTGCAAAAAGACCTCTTTGGCAACGAGTCTCAGAGCCCAGCTCAACCAGCTTGGGCTCGCGGTGCTCCGCCACAGGGCTAAAAATCGGAGTGTAGGCATTCCACCTTGGGTTCTGAAACCCGGCAAGCGGGGTGATCTGCACTGATATTTTGAGCTCCATAGCGTGGCCCTGCGAGCCCACCAGTTGACCCAGGCCCCGAGACTCACTGCTAAAGGTTTTTTTTTGCCGTGTAGGCATAGCCGAAGTGACTTGCTCAAGGTCACACAGGGATCTACAATGGAGCAAGGAATTGAATCCAGGTCTCTGAAGTCTTTAGGCTAGCACCTTATCCACTTTAGGCTAGCACCTTATCCTTCCTTTCAATGGCTGATGGTATTAAATATCCATGTAGCTGATGGTCAGAGCTGTGCAAATACAGCGGGGGATAAAGACTAGCAAACATTACTACAAATAAAACCCACCAGTTTGTTTCGAGAATGGTTATTATTAAGTATTTTTATTAGAGCAACTCCCAGAGGCTCCAGCCTCTATTGGAGCCCCCTTGTGTCAGGTGCTGTACAAACACATAGAGAGACAATCCTCCTCCCTAAAAGCTGGCAGTTTAAATAGGCAAGATAGACCCAAGTTCGGGGGGGGGAGAGGAAAGAAGTGCTACTGTGCCCATTCTATAGAAGGGCAAACTGAGATTAAGTGATTTCACTAGGTTGCCTGGGAAGTCTGTGGCAAAGATGAGAACTGAACTCAGATCTGAGTCCCAGCCCTGGTGCCTTAAGTACAAAACTATTCTGTAAGGATAGTTTTCCTTTCGGTATTCACAAGCCCTTTTATTTGATCTCTGAAAATATAAGTACAAGGGAATTTTTATCCGAAACTGTTCTTCAAGGGTGGAGTCCTGCTTTGTGGGTCTTGAGTGAGGCATAGGCTAGGGCAGGTTCTCTGCACAGTGGTGAATTTAACCCACAGGAGAGACTTGTGAGCAACTGTTTTCACGTGACTTTTCACACTGTCAGTGTTTCCCTGGCCAGCTTTCTGTTGATTTTGGAACCATTCGGGTAGGCACCAAAACCAGTCTCACGTGACTACACTGCAGTCAGAGGGGTGACTGCAACAGGTGTAAACATACGCTAGCTCCAATAACAATACACACGAAGCTGCGGCAGCACAGGCTAGTTGCTGGAGTGTGTACCCAGGGTCCCAGGTGAGCTTGTACAGTCCATGAAGCTGTGGCTTCATTGCTATTGTTGTTCAAGCTAGCTATGTTAAAGATCAGCTATATCTCTGATCGCAGGTTACCAATAACACAGTACAAACTGCAAATATCCGAAGCAATGAATAACCCATGAGAACCACCCATAGGTTTCCATAAAACCTTTCTATCTAAGTACTTCTATGCCCCCTTCCTTCCCCCGGCAAATGTTCATTAGTACATTCTCACAACCGCCCTGTGAGATAGAGAAGACTTATTATCCCCATTTACAGTTGGGGCATCAAGGCCTGGCCTGGATGCCTCACATAATATAGAACATTTGTGGCAGAACCAGGAATTGAACCCAGGTGTCCTGGATCCTTGAGTTTTAGTCACAGAACCACCCTTCCTGTCTTACCCCTTTGCCTGATAACTCTGAATGATGAGGATGTTGTTAAAAAATAAAAAGCGACTTGTGGATAACTGGTGGGGGGGGAAAAAGTGGGGATCTGAATTAGTTGTATAGATTCTGTTCCCTGAGAACAGCAAAGGTTTGAGCTGAATGAAACTAGAATTTCTGTCCTGTGGGAAATTCTAAGTTTTCTAAATTTTGTTTCTTTCTATTTTGGAACGAACCATCAAACTTTGGAATTTTCCATGAAAGGGAATATTCTGATTTGGAAACATCAAAACACTCCTCCAATCATTTGGAAACCTGTCAGTCAAAAATATCATTGAAATGGACACATATGCCTGCTACGCATTTCAAATCCAAGGAAACAGTGTATTTCCACAGAAAACTGTTCCATTGAACATTTTTCAACCAGCGTTAGCAGAGATGCAGGAGTGGGTTAAAGACTCTGAAAAGACTTCCTTTACAGAATTGTGTCATCGTAATTTCTCTTATTGATGAATTGGCAGACGCAATTTCTCTCTCTTCTCAAGGTGGTGGCTGCTGCTATCACTCCATGTAACTTGCAAACTCTATTTCAGGGGTAGTCAATTATTTTTTGTCAAGGTACAAATTTCTTGGTCAAGGTATAGTCAAGGTCCAGCCTGCAGAGAAACATTTTTCACACCACAATAATGATAATAAATAAAAAGATTTGGGGGTCCGTTCAAAAGCATCTGATGGTCCGCATTTGGCCTGTTGACTACCTCTGCTCTGGTCCATTAACTGCCCTTGAGCGAAATTATTTAGAGTGCTCTTTCACTCATTTCATTTAGTATTCATTGCTGTAGCACTGGTCATGATGAACGCATTCAAGACTGTGTGGGCAAAAATACTAGAACTTGGCCAAGAAGGTGCTGGGCTCAGTTCTCTGCTCTCTTATGTCAGTTTTACACAATTGAAGGGAATCACACTGGCAGGGCCGGCTCCAGGCACCAGCTTACCAAGCAGGTGCTTGGGGCGGCCACTGCGGAGAGGGGCGGCACGTCCAGCTGTTCGGCGGCAATTCGGCGGACGGTCCCTCACTCCTGCTCGGAGCGAAGGACCTCCCGCCGAATTGCCGCCGCAGATCGCGATCACGGCTTTTTTTTTGTTTGTTTGTTTGTTTTTTTGTTTGTTTGGCTGCTTGGCGCGGCCAAAACCCTGGAGCTGGCCCTGCACACTGGTGCCAAATTAGAGAAAGGAGTGGAAAATCAGGCCCACAGTACAGATCTGGATCCACATTAGTTTAAGACTATGGGAGAGAATTTCAAAGGCACAAATGGCAGGTAGGTTTCTATTGACCATCAGTGGGCATTAGGTGCCTAGCTGGTGTTTGTGCCTTAGAAAATCTCTCCTTGTGCTAAATAATCAAACTTGGGTCCCTAAAGCTAGACATCTAAATAAAAGTGGTTTGATTGTCCATTCCCATTAATGTACCGTGACTAACCCACGTTGTGGGTGCTCAACACCTTTAAAATCACTCCTCTTTTATATAGGTGAATAGATATGGATTTAGATACACCTCTACCCCAATATAACGCTGTCCTCAGGAGCCAAAAAATCTTACCGCATTCGAAGTGAAACCGCGTTATATCGAACTTGCTTTGATCTGCCGGTGTGCGCAGCCCCGCCACACCGGAGCACTGCTTTACCGCGTTATATCCGAATTCATGTTATATCGGGTCACGTTGTATCGGGGTAGAGGTGTACTCCCATTTGAAAATAGCAGCCCACACCCATTGCACACTGGAAGTTTCCAGTGGAAACATCTGAAACTGAGGGAGTGAAAATGACATGTTCAGGTGCATGCAGACCCGGTCTTCAGTTGCAGGTTAAGATCGCTAAGTGCCTTATTTAAAGCAGAATTGGCACTGTCTGCACCAGGGAGCCTCAATGGAGAGCTTGCACCAGGTGCTATCCACAAGGAAAAAAGACATATTGCAACTCAAGTTATTCACTGACCACAGCCCACTCTACGCAAGCTACCTACAGTGACCAACAATGTGTTACTACATCCTGCGCTAGTTATTTTCATTTCCACTGTGGATAAATGTTGACTTTTTAATAAAGATCACTCCTCTGAATGTGGCTTTCTTTCTATGCTAAACACACCGGACATGACACTGATCTGTGCTAAAAGTATTTGGTGGAGCTACTCCGGATTTACTCCAGTGCGACTAAAATCAAAATCTGTTCCACTGTGCATAATGTTCATGGTGTCGAGAGAGAGAGATGAACAAACACTGCTCAGTCAATAGATAACGCCAGATGGAGAAGATGGAGAAAAAAAAATTGTCGCAATGGTGTTGTCATAGAAACATAAGTCTGTTTATCTAACTCTTGGTCATCCCAGCCGTGTAAATCACCTGAAATGAAATTTACCTGCAGCACACCCTAGTTCCGGGCTCTATTTTGGTACCCTTTAGTTGGATTCCCAAAGAGAGAGCAGCCCACTTTATGGTACAATGAGGCATTTATAATCGACTGGGGTCAGAATCTTTCCAAGCTACAAGATTTTTATTTTATTTTATAAAATGTTTTTGTCACTGGTTAGATATTTATATTTAAAAACAAACCTTGACTTAAAAGTTTACAGGATTGAAAAAAATCAGAGGGGCCTAATTTTTTCCTCTCTGGACTGTACTTCTTTCTTCAAAGGCTGGGTAATTAGGAAAAGTGTTGAGATGGATCCTCTTCTTTTACAGGAAACAGGAGCTGTTAAACAACACAGATGTGACCATTCCAGACCGGCCTTTATCCCCTCCACTCACTGCCCCAGCAACTATGAAGGTAGGTTACGTACATGATATGCTACGGATTGCGTTCTTTACGTTTTATTCCTGTTCTGCTTTGCAAAGTGCATGCTGCGTCCCGTAGTGCGGGTGCAATATCTCTTGGAGGACTGGTGAAAGGAATCGTATGGTACATACACAGCCCGGCTTAAGGTGATTGTTTTGAAACTGAAGCTAGTTAATACCAGTGTTTAAAAGTAGCAGCTGTGTATCTCAGGCATTCCTGAGCGGATTCTGGAGTTGAGACGGAAGATTGTTCTGCTGCCATCAGCTAGGGTGGAGTGTGGCTGCAAAAGTCTATGGGCTACATTGTCCTACATCTCAGGCAGTCATTGACACCAGTGCAAAGCAGTTGTCAAACGATACTAACTCAGAAGGGTGGTAGCACTCTGGGCCCACTCTGCCTGAGTGACTGCACATGCTGCAGGGTAAAGAAGCATCTGACCCTTTGTCTGTCTTAAAAATTGTTCCTATGTTGTTATAACCTGGGGATCTGCTGCCAAAGCAGTGATTTTTATTTATGATTTGTGTGCCCGGTGCTGTACATAGAAGACGCAGCCCATGCCCTAAGGAGCCTATTTTCTAAGGGCTAGATTTTAGTCCTCGAAAGGAGCAAGGGCAGAAGTAGACTCTACTCCATTCTCCTTTATAGCGGCTGGGGAATGCAGGCCCGGCTCCTTCTTATAACCCCTGCGGATGTTGCCCAAAAAGGAATGGGGAAGGGTGGAAAGAGTGAGTGCCTGTCTGGACACCCTCCGACCACCACCATCCAGCACCTGTTAATGGAAATGGAAACAAGTCGCACCCCTGTGCATGAGCAGGGGGCACTGTCACGCCGCTGTGACCAGCCTGGGATTCCCTCGGAGGAATTCTTGCCCAGTCAGCTCCAGCTGCATTCAAGGCTTGGCGGAGTTGCCCTTGGAAGGCTTTGCCGCAGAGGAAGGATTTGAATGCAGAACGAGCGGTTGCGTCTGGAGCAAGGAGACAGAATGTCACGCCGCATCCTTCGGGGAGGGCTTGGTGGCCTTTTTGCTTAAATGTGGCATTGTTCCTCCCAGCTTGAGTTATGCACAGTATGCAAGAGTGCGTTATGCTCTGTGATGCATTATTGTCTTGTGTCACCCGGGATGAAATTCAGCCAGAACACTTAGTCCAAACCATCCTACATCACCTTCTCTCTACTCAGTCCTTCTGACTCCTTCGCAAACTCTTGGATGACGTTCCAGCTCAGCGCCGAGCCAGAGTGTGTTAGCAAGGGAGCTGAGAGCCCTGGAGCTCAGCAGAATTCCCTAGGAGGGTGATGCAGAAGGTACCAGACGTGGAAGCTGGAGGAGGGGGCTAGCTGAGGGGATTGGAGAGGCCAGGATCATGGAGATTTGGTAATTGGTGGAGGTGGTGTTGAGAATGTGTTTAATTGTAGAAGACATGGAGGAAACAAGAGGAGAAATGAAGGAAGGGGAATGCAAGGAAGTGATTGGCAGGGGATTTGGTGAAAGAGAGAGAGTGGGGAGATGTATGGGGTGAGAGAGAGCGGGGGAAGGGGAGGCGAAAAGGAGATTGTGAGACAGGGATGGTGTCTCAATTAGGGACAATTAGGAAATATCCCTCTATTGTCTTTTTCCTCCCTTTGGGGGAGGGAGGGTACATTTCAGCAGAGGCCTTCCCCAGACACTCACCAAAATCCTTACTCATTGAACCCCAAACATCCATCAGGAGGAACGTTCAACGTTGCAGGATTCCAGAGGCCTAACCCAACGCCCATTGAATTCAATCAGCAACGGGTATGTCTATTTGCACGAGAACACACCCCTAGCTCACAGGAACGTCCCAAGGAATAATTTGCTCATGCTTTGAAAGGGTCAAGCGCTGTGTAAGAGCTAAGCATTATTATTTTATGAAATGCAAAGCCCTTGAAAATGGAGGCGTATGCACTTTGGTTTTAAATTGTCAAAACGGGCCAGTCCTGTGTTTAAAAACCCTCCAACGCTATTGCATTTTGAAGTTTCTTTCTCTCTAAAAAAGGCATTTCCTTTTGTGCCAAAAACAAAACAAAAAGACGATGACAATGGGCCAAATCTTTGTTGTTTGTAAATAGGTAAAAATTTACCCATGTCAGTGGAGCAGTATCTGTTAACAGCAGCTGATAATTTGACCGTAGCGTTTTGAGATTTTGCATTGAGCTTTTTTTTTTTGCAAATCAATGTGCATCCCCAAATTCCAAAGTTCTGCATGATTTTTTTTATGTGAAAAGGGCCATTTCCTGGAAATTCTAGGTTGTAAGATGACCTGAAGTGAAAGGATGATAATATTTGACAATTTCCCCTTCCCCACAGCCCCTCAAACAAACAAACAAAGAAATTATTCATTGCTTTTGCTTACCACAGCTGGGTTCAGCTAGACTTTGCCTTTCTCTCCTGCTTTGTTTTGATATATTCATAACAGGATGTATAAATAAAGAGAAGACCTGCCTTCCCATAGGAGCCCATTTGTCCCAGAAGGATCTGTGGAGTAACTCTCAGCCCTTGCAGGCTAATCTTCCTGAGAGGGTTTAACACGATTTTCAATGAGAACTCCTGCCAGACAAGCTGTAAATGATGTTTTCTTTACGTTGCAATGATCAATGTAATATTTTCAGGGCCATGCACAGTTTTGTATTAGCTGTTTTGCATTGTTTCAAGAACAATGTTTTTTTTGGTAATGTGGTGTTAATTAAGGTTCAGGCAATACCACTTATAGCCTGAGTTTGGCAGAAGAAAGAGACACAGATGGCCAGATTCCCATCTCACGGCTGCTTTACAGCAGTGTAATTCCATTGGATCTGGCTCATAGTATATTCCCCTCAATCACACCGCTTCGTCAGACCCATTTTGCCTGCCCATAAGAAAACATTTTGTGCATCCGTATTATTTAGATGTATGCATCTACATATCTATGCAACTCTCTATATTTCGAGGATGCTGTGCTGTCCATTGGAACAGGATCCTACAGCCCTGTAGGGAATTTTGACATTGATTTCAATAGGATTAAAATAACAATCAGACCTAGCTCTTATATAGCACTTTTCATCCGTAGGTGTCAAAGTGCTTTAGAAAGGATGGAGGCATTCCCCATTTTACAGATTGGGAAATGGAGGTGAAGGGACTTGCCCAAGGTAACCCAGCAGGGCAGCGGCGGAACCAGGAATTGAACCCAGGTTTCTCGAGTAGCAGTCTAGTGTTCTGTCCACTAGGCAACACTGCCTCCTGAGAGTTAGGTGTGTGCCCTCACTGTGTATTGATGTTATCTCCCCACCCCCATCCTCCTGCCACATTCCCACTGCTACTTATTTTATTGTCCCTTTGCTTGCAATCTAGTCTGAGACAAGATGGAACAGGGGCCCACTTGGGTGCTGTAAAAGAATAACTAATTATCAATGAGGAGAGGATTGAGAGTCTCAGTAGCCATAGGGAAATGAATCCTGGAGGTGTTGGCACATTTTCCCGTGCAATTCCCCCCGCCCCAGATTTCTCCCTGCTCTCATCACATTAAGGCAGGGATCATGTGATCGACTTAAGATTGTTTTAAGGCAAGCTTGCTATGTCTATCATGAGGGCAGAGAGGTGGTAACTAGGTCAGCTGCATGTAGCTCAAGGGAACAGCTGTTCGTGGGTGGCTTTTTCCTCATCGCCAGGCTTTCTTGCCTGTAGAACCGGCACTTCCGTTGAAGTTAAGCCATTCTGCTTGCCTGGAAGACGTTAACGAGAAGAAAACTAATTACACAACCTGTTCAGAGCGCTGAATGCAAGATGAATGCATTTTAATGTACTAAGGAGGGATTGCTTGCCAGCTGTCCTCGATGCTGAGGGTTGGGAAGGTGTGTCTTTTGAGTTGGTTTTAGAAAGTGAGTGTCTGTCACTAGTTCCCTGGAGTTGCCAAGTGGTTAGGGCAGAGGATTGGGTGTCAGGCTTTCTGGTGGGTGTTTCTCAATCTGCCAGTGACTTATCATTTGACCTTAAGCAAATGGCAGGCTAGAAGGTGGCAGTTATGGTACATCCCTGAGCCAAGGGTAGTGCAAAGCTGCCCTAAATCAGGAGGGGCATTGGGAAAATTATCATTCAGGCCCAAGGCAGGGGATGCATTTGGCAAGTTCTTCTGATCCCCTACAATCTGAACTCCACAAGTGCCATATCTGTGTAACTTCACTGCAGTCAATGAAGCAATTATCTCCAGGTGAGAAGGGTGCCTCCATTTGCCTGACTGTGAAATGGGTATAATAGTATCTCCCCAGGGTGTTGAGAATGAATCAATAGAAAAGTGGTTAGATCATAAGATGAGAAGAAAGATATTCCAGTGTTTAGGGCACTAAGCTAGGGCTCGGGAGACCTGAATTCAAGTCCCTGCTCTGCCATAGACTGCCTATGCTACCTTTGGCAAGTCACTTAAACTCTCTGTCTCTCGGTTCCTGCAGTGCCCTGCCTTGTGGGGGTGTTACAAGGATTACTACATTAAAGATTGTGGTATGCTCGGATACTATGTAATGGGAGTCATATAAGTACATAGATAGTATGTACATAGAAAGTACCAATAACATTCTCTATGGAAGATTGTGGTACTAGGGGCATAGGAATTACCATATTGGATGATTATTTATGTATTTACTAATTGTATTGCATTAGCGCTTAGGAGCTCCAGTCATGGACCAGGATCACAATTTGTGCCAGGCGCTGTACAAACACAGAACAAAAGATGATCCCTGCTCCAAAGATCTTACAATCTAAAGATCAGACCCAGGGTTCATTTAGCCCAATATCCTGCCACAGGCAGTGGCTGTCACCAGATACTTTAGAGGAAGCTGTAAGAACCCCACAGTAGATAGATGTGGGATAATCTGGCTTCTCTTTAGTTTTTCCAGAGGCCACTGAGTTAAGAGACAGAACAATCTTCTTGTTCTGTGGCCTTTGGCAGCCCAGCTCAATACAAGGATGTTCACATCCATAGCATCCATAGCGCCAGGCTGCGTTGGAAACTTGCCATTTAAAAAAAATCAGTTGATCTATATTTTTATAAAACCGAGGAAGCGGAGGGAAGCCATTCATCAATAATTATGACCTGGATGTGTCATCGAGCTGTTAATGAGTAACCAGAATTTAGCTTGGGAGAACGGAGTGTTTACACAGATTCAGGTTCCCAGGCTCCAGCTGGCCAAGGAAGGTTGAACAAAATGGCAGAGAGGTTCTTTTGTTCCTTTTGAGTGAGAGCAGGGTCGGGGAAAGGAAGAGGCGTCCTGGGGTTCCAGACAATACGGAAAGGCACCAGCTGGTGGAACGACGGGAGAGAGGATTAGGCGCGTGGGGGGAGCTCGCTGGTGCAGATGCAGTTCTTTTCACAACCAGGCACAAAAGTTTCTTAAGTGGCAAGCTCTGAGCCCTACCAGTCACTTTAACACAAGATGGTTGGGGCCTGATCTAAAGTATCACATGGAGATGATCATGCAAGAAGGGAGGAAGGAGCCATACAGGAAACCTTCCCCTAACCATGCAAGGCCCAATAACAATCCCTTTCATTTGGGGAGCACTAGGAAGCTACTGACACCTCCACAATGCTCCATTCGTTATGGATGGCGCAGCATGTACTTGTACATGTACAGTGATGGGCACTGAAGAGTCTGGGGGAGTTTATGCCTGCCCAAGGCCTAACCTCCTTGGAGCTCTTTTGAGTATCTGCCACACATCCAGGAGAAGACAGCATGGTCTAGTGGTCTGAATATACTGAAGACTCGGCACCCCTGAGTTCTAAAGTTGGCTCTGATGCGGGCTCCTTCTGTAGCTCTGGGCAAGTCAATTCACCCTTTTGCTTCCCTGTCTGTAAAAATGAGGATGATGGTAACACTGACCTAACGTGAGGGTGTCGTGGAAATTACTTACGTTAAGATAGTCTGGAGATGAAACATACTATAAAAAACCAATGCTCGGTATAGGATAGCTACAGCATGGAAAACACAATCATGTGACCCATCCCTCCTATTGTTATGGTAACTTTGTCCTCATCCAGATCAGATACATGGAGTGAAATTCACCCGTGAGCAGAAAGTTAGAATCTTGCACCAGTAAAAGTCCCACGTTAGCCTCATTTTAAGGACTTGGTGGTGTCTAAACTTTGTATTTCTTACTCTGTAGAGGGGAAGACTTCACCCTTTGAAAATAAGAAAAGGCCATTTAAAATCCTCTCCCGGGATATTTATTTTTTTATGGCAAAATAACATATTCACATGTCACTTTGCCAAACTGTTGTTTAACTCAAGTGATTCAGCTGAAAGAGGTCAACCAGGCATGAAGATCAAAACAACATGCTGGGCTGCTACCAGGACAATGAAGATATATGGTTTCTTTGCTCTGCAGAGAGCCAAGCTAACTTCTGGAGAGTGACCTCTGTTGGTTAAATTTATAACCAATTGTAAACAAATCTATTTGTTTATGTTCCCTGAGCATGAAGCAAAGTAAGTATTTTTTATATCGACACCCAGGAGTTTGAAAAATGCAGAGGAGAGCTAAGAATTAAAGCAGTTGAAGGAGAAAGTGAAGGCTGGTAGTTAGTTAAAGGAGAGAGAGAATTCAGTCTTGCTCCTGTTTTGCTTCATGTTGCTCCTGATCAGAGAGTGTTTAACACAGTGGCTCTCAACCTTTCCAGACTGCTGGAGTCTGATTTGTCTTACGTCCCTCACTTAAAAACGACTTGCTTACAAAATCAGATCTAGAAATACAAAAGTGGCACAGCACACTATTACTGAAAAATTGCTGACTTTCTCATTTTTACCATATAATTATAAAATAAATTGATTGGAATATAAATATGGTATTTACATGTCAGTGTATAGTATATAAAAGCGTATAAACACGTCGTATGAAATTTTAGTTTGTACTGACTTTGCTAGTGCTTTTTATGTAGCCTGTTGTAAAACTAGGCAAATATAGATGAGTTGATGGACCCCCAGGGGAACGTGTACCCCTGGTTGAGAACCGATGGTTTAACGTGTCAGATTATGTGTAGGGGTTTAGCATCATTTCCCCCCCCAACTGTTCTTCAAAGCAAAGTGCAGATGGCATCAAACACTCTTAGAACACAGTTTCACGTTAAACCATGGTCCTAGAGAAGTTTTTAGATCTCAAGTGGCTTGAGTAATTGACAAAAGTGACCATCTGCTGTCTGCTGAGAGGTCTGTCAACTTGTGGCCTCAGTCTAGGTCCCAGCAGACAAGTGTGTATATCCCCAAAAGCACCATCACCTGGGGACATCTACACTGCAGAGCGCCCTCTTCCCCTGGCAGCAAGTCTCTGAGCCTGGGACACTGATTCAGGCTCGCGCTACAAGACTAAAAATAACAGTGTAAAGTTCCTGCTTATGCTGGAGTGCAGGCTCTGAAACCCAGCGAAGGGGAGGGTCTCAAAGACCAGGCTCCAGGCCCAGCAGGAACGTCTACACTGCTATTTTTAGCCCCACAGCACAAGTGCCGCAAGCCCGAATCTGTTGACCTGGGCTCTGAGACTTGCTGCGCGTTTTGGATTTGGAGTGTAGATGTACCTAAAGTCACCCTTTCTTTCGCAAGCTCAGTATAACCCACTGTGAGTGTGTGGCACAGATCCTTTTCTGTGCCCGATCCACAGAGGTTATACAGCTGCAGCGGCAGAACCTTGGTACTTAAGTTGACGCTGTAGCACGGGGGTAGGCAACCTCTGGCACGAGTGCCGAAGGCGGCACGTGAGCTGATTTTCAGTGGCACTCACACTGCCCGGGTCCTGGCCACCAGTCCAGGGAGGCTCTGCATTTTAATTTAATTTTAAATGAAGCTTCTTAAACATTTTAAAAACCTTATTTATTTTACATACAACAATAGTTTAGTTATATATTATAGAAAGAGACCTTCTGAAAATGTTAAAATATATTTCTGGCACGCAAATCCTTAAATCAGAGTGAATAAATGAAGACTTGGCACACCACTTCTGAAAGGTTGCCGACCCCAGGCAACTTGAGCTTTTACTCTGGTGGTCCCTGGTTCAATCTCAGGTGCATTATCTATGATAGCATCAGCCGAGAGGGCAAGCTGTAACTTTGCAATGAGACTACAGGCGCTCCCCCTGAACAGGGGATATGCAATTTGCTGGGGTGACATGGGGGAAGTTCCTGAGGGGGGCTCTGCCCACTCCCTGTTCTGCAGATGAAGAGAAGCCTTCAGTCTCTAGGTGCCACCTTTCACAAGCATGACAGTTCATTTGGACAGGAGTAAATATATCTGCAGAATTGTCATGCAGGCGCCTAATTGGCTGCTCAATGGGTGACTGATTCAAGAGCAAAAACACAATCAAGTAGCTGAAGACAAGAAGAACATGCACAAAAGAATCTTGATGGATACTCAAGGTTTCTGAAAGCTGTTGTTAGTTCTCCTTTTCCATCAAGATTTCCTTTACAAGGGGCTGGGAACTGACTTCTTGCTGTTTGGGGGCAATCTAATTTTCCAGAAGTTTTGCTGAAAAAGGACTAAAATAATTTGCCATTGGTAAATAGGGTGACCAGACAGCAAGTGTGAAAAATTGGGATGGGGTGGGAGGTAATAGGTGCCTATATAAGACAAAGCCCCAAATATCGGGACTGCCCCTATAAAATCGGGACATCTGGTTACTCTATTGGTAAAGTTCCATTGGAAAGTTTGAGTTAAAACCAAGCAAAATATGGCAACACTAATGTTATTTAGTAAGTATATGATGATAGTGCCTGGATGGGATCAGGGCCGCATTGTGCCAGACACTACAAATATAGGCTCCAGTCCTGGAATGAGCTTTCTAGAGTCACAGGGTTCTGCCAGTATGGACTTCACTGCAGGTTCAAGGTATGGGCACTGAGCCAGAATTAACTGTGAAATGTTACAACAGCTGGTGGGCAGAAAAGTATCCACCCCTCCCCACCCCCCCCATAATCACTTTTTGATGTAATACATTTTCAGTGGGAAATACCTACTTTTGATCAATAGTTTCAGGTTTTTGTCAACGAAACAAACCAAACATTTTCTTGGGCTTCCAACAAGCAAGTTTTAAATGGTCAAAAACAATTTTTAAAAGTGTTGAAAACTCAAAAACGTCAGTACAGATTTTCATCGAAAACTTAATTGTCTTCTAAAATATTCCCAGAAAATGAAAGAATGTGTCTGACCAGCTCTGGCACGGAACCTAGTTATTCAGAGTTTTGGATAAGGATGGTCTGTTTTTCAGAGTCTGCAGCTGTCTCAGTTCCACCCTATGCTTTATAGTACTGAAATTGACAGTTTATGACCCAATTCAACTGCCAGTGCAGTCAGTGGAAAGAGCCCATTGACTTCCGTGAGAGTTGAACTGGGCCCTTAATATATGGCATAGTAAAAGGGATGCTTTACATTAAATCCAATATTACTGGTCATTAGAGCAGGGAATAATACACTGCGTATAAATATGTTTAATTGGGCCTCTTTTCTTTCTTGACACATATCCAGAAACAGATCATGATTTTGTTACATTTATTTGTGGGTCAACCTCATCTGATTAACATCTTTTACTCTCTGGCGTCATAGCATATCTTTGAAATTTGCAAAGTGTTGCTTCCTGTGATTGGTTAGATAAATCATGTGGTACTTCCCCCCCTGTTCCCTAAATGGCTAAGCTTGCAAAGTGCTTCCAGTGTGAATTCTGACATTAGTTTATTGTGAATGTTTATGCTGGTAAAATAATAACTCAGATCTTTGCAGAGAGGGAAGATGAAAGGGGCAACAAGTGTAGCAGAAGGAAATTAATTAAAAAATTCCATTGAATATTCATAGGCTGTTATTGCAACGTTCATCGAGATCTGCTATTCAATCAGAATGTCAAGGACTAGTGTGGAACTCAGCTGAACTGATGGGATTTCTTCCCTATTTCCCTTCTCATATCTGCTCATTAATACACTTGGCTACCATCTGCATTCAGTTACAATGATTTTATCTTAGGCCCTGTCTTACTATGGCTTAGTAAATGGTTCATGACACTCTCACTCAATGCAGTTATGACTAGAGGTGTCTGGAAAACAGATTTTCCATCCTGTGGAAAATTTATAATTTTTTTTGGTCTCAAATTGGGAAACAAAGCAAAAATTCAATTTCCTCCCCATGAAATAGAATTCCAAAAAATTATTGTTTTGCATCAATTGAAACATTTTGTTTAGGTTTTGACCATTAATAAATTTCTTAATATAAAATAAAATTTTTGAAATGAAAACTTTTAGAATTTCTTTTTTTTTCTTTTTTTTTTCATTTTTTTTAAACAAAGTTTTGTCAAAATTGATATGGTTTAATGAAAAATGTTGGTTTTGTTGAAACATCATTTTTGCACATAAAAATTCCCAGATCAGCTCTGGTTGCGACAAAGACATTGAGTTGTTTTCCTACAGCAGCTTTTTCAACAACACAGCCGTGAGTCAACCGACTATACCGACCATTCTGTCTAACTGTATATCGCAGTGCATTCTGGGAAATTCCGGACAGCAATCCAGTAGAACCACACAGGGAATGGAGCGGCCAGAGAATCTGCACAGACAGTTTGGCAATACATTCTGGAAAGACACCCTGAAGGAATGGAGGCTGGACAAACCAGTTACGCAGGCATGAGTACCCTTGATGTTGCCAAAGAGCAGTGTGCTGAACCAGTTGCAGGAAGACAAGTATGTGCCAGTGACAGATTTTTTTCCCCCCTCTCTGGTCTTGCTGCCAGTGACACAGAGGAACATCAAGCAGATTTCCTGGCCGAACTCACGCTGTCACCCAAGGAAATGAAGCGTAAGCCACCCCCGCTTTGTTTACCTTATTCATAGGACAGGAAGTTTCTGTTGATTGCACTGATGATGAGCAAACCGCTAAAGGTCTGGAGCTTGGGTTCACCTTGGCTGATGCTGATGATTATAATAATAATAATAGTGCTTTGCGGAACTGTGCCACTGTCTGCCTATGGCAGCTGAGGACCACAGGATTAAGGGCCACATTTTAAAAGCTATTTAGATGCCTAACTCCCACTGAAATCAATGGGAGTTAGGAGCCTAAGTCCCTTCCCATCTCTGTCCGTAAGTGACTTGCCTGAGCTGAGAATGGAACCCAGAACCCCTGACTCCCAATCCTATACTCTAATCTAGACAGTGCTTCCTCTCCAGTTATGGGAGTTTGCGTGCATCTTATTCTCCAGCATCTGCAACCTTTGGGGTGGACAAAGCACAATCACTAGGTTTCAGGCACTTCCACCACTGGTCTAAGGTGGACTTCCTACAAGAACAGTCAAGTTTTTCACAGTTCGTTACAGTCCTAGCTGGAAACTGGAAACGAGGGCTAAACAATGTATCCAGGCTGTTCAATTTGCCTTTGATCCAAAAAATGGGTGAGGTCAGGGCCGGCTCCAGGGTTTTTGCTGCCCCAATCGGCAGGAAAAAACAACAACAAAAGCCGCGATCGCGATCGGCGGCAGCTCCACCGCGTCATTTTCTTCTTCGGCGGCAATTCAGGGGCAGGTCCTTCCCTCTGAGAGGGACCGAGGGACCCGCCGCCGAAGAGCCCCGACATGCCGCCCTTTCCACTTGGCTGCCCCAAGCACCTGCTTGCTCAGCTGGTGTCTGGAGCCGGCCCTGGGTGAGGCTCAAGAAAGAGCTGATATTATTTGAACTAATTCACTCTGTCTACTGCCACCAAGATCATATGTATATATTTTTAGATAGCACTTTTCAAGTATAGATTTCAAAGCACTTTACAAAGGAAGGTGATATTGTCCCACATAGAGAAACGGAGGCACAGAGAAGTGATGTGAGCTGCCCAAGAACAAACAAAAATCAGTGGCAGAGCTGGGAGGATAACTCAAATCTCCTGTCTCCCAATCTGATGGTCACCTGGCCTCCCGCACATAGTTTGTTAATTAGAGATGGGAATGAGTTGCAAAATTTAGATCCAGATTCTGATTTCACCAAACACATAGTGATAGAACAACAATACCACCTAGCTTTTGTGTGGTGCTTTTCATCAGTAGCTCTCAACACACTTTACAAAGGAAAGAAGCATCATTATTCCCATTTTACTGACAGAGAAATGTCACTCTGGCACTCATAGGTGAAGTGACTAGTCCAAGGCCACCCAGCAGGCCAGTGGCAGTGATGGGAATGCAACACAGGTCTCTTGAGTCCCAGTCCAGTGCTCTATCCATTAGGCCAAAGTTTCTGGACCTGAGGATGTGGCTTGCATCCATCTCTATCTCTCACCTATAACTCCAAAATCATTACAGCAAAGTGCTTAATTTTTACAGTAATGATCAATTTTGGCATACGGATACTTAATTTTGTTGTCGAGTATCAATCATCGGGAATCATTAGGTGAGAAGAAAAATATATGTGTTATAAAATGCTTACAGTTTATCCAAGTGTCAAATCTGCCCTATTTTAAGGCAGTTGTCAAGCAATGCAATGAACACTTCCTTTTTTCAGAATCCTTTTTTTCTTTTTCTTGGAAGGAGAAGAAGAAACACGCTCTACTTTGCTGCCCAAGATACTGTAGTTTGCCAAGGGGATTCTCGGTTTCTTGACCCAATGAACTAAATGTGTTAGGCTGATTTTTATTCTGGGTCCATTCCATTCTGGGTCACTGTTTCTCCTCTTTCCCTGCAATCCACTGTTGAGCTGTATACACAGCCATCACTCAGCAGGTAAATTTTTAGAGGCTACATCCGGAGCTGGTATAGATTGGGGGAGCTCCATTGACTTCGGAAAAGCTATCTTGATTTACAGCAGCTCAGGGGGGTAGTCTTTGCAGGACAGCACCCTGTATATATTCGGCTGACCTGCAGAGAATCCATGATAACATCCGCTTTTTGTGTCACTTGCACCTTTTGCCTTCCCAGAGCTGCCTCTGAAAGCAAGAGTAAATAAAACAATGGAAAATAACACTGTGAATGACCCCTTCAGACCCTCCTCATTTCTGATGGCGGCTGCTGTTTGTAATAGATACACATGTACCGCGTTATCTGTCGAGTGGTCCAGGGACCCTCGAGGGGATTTTCCTTCTGTAAAGGAGATATATTTTGGGTTATAAACAGGTTCAAAACGTGACTTTTGTTGCTCTTGAAGCTTCACCCATCATAGCTTAGTGACCTTTCTCAGAGGACAGATAGAGGGGAGTTGGGACCAGTCCTGCTCACGCAGCCGTCAAGGGAAAAACTCCCATTGATTTCAGTGGCAGAGGGCCCTATAGAAGACAAGTCATTGCTTCCAGCTTTTTAATGAAGATCGTGACATGCCAGCAAGTGAAATGTCAGGAGTTAGTAAGAAAAAGTGCTAGTTTTGTTGCAATAGGGGGAAAAACTCAGGTGTGGGGGGAGAAAGACTTTTTCCTTCTGGCTTTGTGACGATTTCTGCAGAAGGGGTAGAAAGGCTGATCATTTTTCCAAATGAGCTCTGAAAAGAGAGTCGGCGCTAGTATTTGCACATTGAAATTACAAACAATTTGCAGAGGTTTGGCTAATCTTTCTGGAATTAAATCTTTTCCTTAAACCTGGCTCTGTTTATTTTGTCTAATCTGGTAGTCACTAGATCCAGGGAATTTTCTCTCCCTTCTTTCCCAGAAGGTGTCTGGGAACCTGAAATGCTCTATTGTTCTACTCGCCACAGCTTTCATTGGCAAGTTTACTGATTGCTTTGAGATAGCAAAATCCTATCTATGAGCTAAACTTCCTGGTAGGTTAGACTGAGCATATGGTCATGGTCCCAGTTTTCAAGGGGTTTCACGGCTGGAAACTGGATGAATCTATCTTAGATGACAAGGGACATAGTAGAGTGGGGAGAGACAGGGAGGGTCACAGCCCAGTGACTAGTAGATGTGGCCACTGTGCAAACGTACCGTGATACAATTCTGCATGATGGCAGGTGACTCTGTTCCTGAGAGGCCCTGGCCTGCAGAATCAGTGTAGTATGGTACAAGTTGGGAACTAGGCTAAGAAGTGCATTGGATGAGCTATGGGCCTGGTTTGAGGCTGTGGTAAGATAAGCCGAGGGCTAAACCAGCCCCCTTTCCCCCCAGCCGCTCAAGCGCACCACTAGTGCACCTAAGGATTGAGCCACTGATTTAATTGAAACTGGTCCTCCTCTTATTGACGTTAAAGACAGAGCTCTCCTTGATTTCTGTGGGAGCAGGATCATGTCCAGTGGGAGGGGAGGGCACTCAAGCCCACATAATCCATTCATCCCTGCACTGATGCAGGGGGGACTGAAGGGAGGTGGCTTGTGTCTCCCCTATTCTAAGTTGCCCTTCCCACTGCCATAGCCCCAGTGTGATAACCACAATGGGGAATCGGTGCAGTACAGGACAACTTTAGCCACACCACGTCCTGCACTTGATCCCTGCCCGACTCATCTGGCCTGCCCCCAACATACTCCCGATTCACCCCTTGCAGTGGTGGTGGAGCAAAGCTGGCATAGCTCCCTATGCCAGAGAGAATTCACCAGGGGGGCACGTGGCTGCTTTGAGGTTACTTGACACTGGCAGCAGGGTGAGCCGAAAGCCTTATATAGCCTCTCATAACTGCAACTTTTTCATGTGCACTAAGGCCTCTTGGCATCGCAAACCTTATCTTTGAGTCGCAAACCATTGCAAAACCAACAAACCATAGCATAGCGCTCTCTAGCTCCTTTCTCCCACGGTGAAGAACAGAATGTTTGTTTTTCTCACATTGACAAGCTTTGTTACTGTAATGGTTTCTATCACGTTGCTCTGCCTCCATTAGAAGAAACATATTGTTGGAGTAATTTCTTTTATGTTGAAGAAAGGTATTAAATTGTTTGGTAACACTTGGCCTAAATTCAATTTTTTCTGCACGTGTCTCTCTGTATGTTCCGAACCCCACAGTCTCATAAGAGTTTGTTCTGCCTGCAATTAAATTACCTTCTTTTTGAGAATCTCCCTGATGAGTTCTCAACTGGGCTTGGTGGGTTGTGAATGTCTGTGCATTTTATTATATGGCCTGTGTTCTAAAAATGATTTGCTGCTGTTGGTTTTGTTTTAATGATGTTTGTGATAGAAATTTTGTCTTCAATGAATTTGCCAGGAGGGAATTCTGAGCCCCGGTACATCTGAGCTACTCTGCATTTACCATTTCTACTAAATAAAAAAGCAATAACATATGCACCGGGCATCTGACTGCCCATCTCAGAATGAGTCAAGGGTTGCAATGGGACCAGTGCTCGTGAAAATATATCTAATAGCCGTGCCTCCTCGTTACCCAGGGTGAGAAAAAAGTTCAAGTCTTTTCTAGGTTGTTCTATGATCTCTGATTAATAGCTGAGAGAATCATCGCAGACTTCGGACAGATGAAGCGTGTTGTGTATGGTAAAGTGGCCACAGTTTGTGCATATGATCAATGAGCCACAGGGAAAAACTGTACCCCACTTTAACCATTGTAGTTTTGGCTGGGCAGATCAACTAGGTGGGCACAAGGAAGTAATATCACAGAAAGCTTAAAATAAGTCTGGTTAAATTCTTTTCTGTGGTGAGCAGCCTTCCCTAATTTTGTCTCCATTCAGTCTTGCTCCCCATGCTCTTGCCTTATTTCTCCATTTCTCTTCTTTCACTCTTGGTTATGTGCTCCTAGGTGGACAGATACTGTGGTGATGAGGGCCATGCAGGTGCCTAAGTAGATAAAAAGTTAGGTAGGTAGATAGATATCCTGCTTCCTCACCTGGAACATGCACTTAATCCATCCAACGAACGATCAGTCATTCTCCGCCAAGTCCACCTCTTCAATCTCTCCTCTGTTCTTCTCTATAAACAACTCCCCCCTTTCTCTTTCTGTCCCCACTGAACTTTGAGCAGATTCTGTATTTTTTTAAATCTTGGCTTATTTAGATTTTAAGCTGACCAGGGCCGAGAACTATTCATGCAAAGGATGCCATGTAATTTTATGGCACTATTTAAGTATTTTATAATAATAGTCAATTTTTGATTTGTATGCTTTTGGGGTTTCTCTCTGCCACATTCCCTTGCATCATCATCTTCTCATGTCCGTCCCCAATCACAGTACTGTCTGGCTTCATTTGAATTTTGGAAAAAGTCTGTGTGAGCATTGTGCTCGGATAGGCTTTTCATCACTAAATCCAAGGCTTCTAAAGTTCTGGATGTGGCTATGGGGACTCAGTGGCTCTAATCATTTTAATTTCACACCACCTGAGAAAGGCATCCAGGTAATCACTTTTGAAGCGTATGGATCAGGATTTACCCAATTCCTAATTTACTCAGTGGAACTCGAGTGGAGTTTGGACAGGGTTCTTAGGAAGCAGGTCTGAGCGCATGCAAAATGGGCATTTGCAATAGATATTGGTAATGCTTAATTAGTATTTTTTTCAGAGAAAGAACGTTGCTTCGGGGATACCTCTGGAGATAGATACACATAGTGTGCATGCCTCTGTGTGTGACAAACTTAATGGGTTCTGCAATGTAAAATCTTGACGATCCTGTTACAACGCCACATATTTAAAGTGACAACTCCCTTTTTTTTTTCTCTGCCCCAAATTAAGATTCAGCCTGCAAAGCCAATAAGTTTCACCTTGGTATTGGAAAACCATAAATTTTGCATTTATATCAGACCAGGCTTTTCTGGAATCTGAGCCCACGCTTACTCAAAGACATGTTAGACAAACTAAGGCTGAGTTTTCAGTTTGTAATGAAGCCTGAAAGCAAGATTGTTTAGGATAATTTTGGGTCTCAGTGTGAATGGTCTATGAAGGTCTAATAATAACTTCCCGATCTTCCCTGATTTAAAAAAAGAAAAGAAATTCTCTTCCCAAATAATGAGAGCGCTTGTGTCAATACAGTGCACATGAGGACTTTCTCAACTGGAAAGCAGTCCAATAGGGTTTGTGTTACCATATGTCACTTCATCTGATAGCCTTATCTGAAGCTGCAATGTCTGTGATCTAGAACCCCTCATTCTGGAACCTATGTCCAGAAGTTCCAGACTGCATCCTCCTGAGTTAGCTTAGCAACTCCAGAATGACTTAAAGATTGCTGCAACTCCTCACTCAGAAACAGTAAAAAAGGAGGGCTGAAGCTGTTACAGCAGAGTGGACACTGTCTTTGGTTCAGTTTGCTGATGTTGTTTTTCTTCTCACTGGAAGAAAGAAATCAGCTCGTGGCTAGTCAAGTAAAAATCATAAGAACATAAGAATGGCCATACTGGGGTCTGTCTAGCCCAGTATCCTGTTTTCTGTCAGTGACTGGTGCCAAATGCTTCAAAGGGAATGAACAGAACAGGGCGATTTATCGAGTGATCCATCCCGGGTCGTCCAGTCCCAGCTTCTAGCAGTCAGAGGTTTAGGGACCCTAGAGTATGAGGTTGTCTCCCTGATCATTTTGGCTAATAGTCATTGATGGACCCACCCTCCGTGAACTTATCTAATTCTTTTTTGAACCCTGTTATACTTTTGGCCTTCACAACATCCCTGGCAACGGGCCTCACAGGTTGACTGTGCGTTGTGTGAAGAAGTACTTGCTTTTGTTTGTTTTAAACCTACTGCCTGTTAATTTAATCAGGTGAGCCCTGCTTCTTGTGTTAGGTGAAAGGGTAAATAACACTTCCCTATTCACTTTCTCCATACCATTCATGATTTTATAGACCTCCATCCTATCCCCGGTCATCACTTTTCTAAGACGAACAGTCCCAGTTTTTTTAATCTCTGCTTGTATGGAAGCTGTTCTGTACGAGTAATAATTTTCATTGCCCTGCTGTGTGTACCTTTTCTAATTCTAATGCATCTTTTTTGAGATGGCGAGACCAAAACTGCATGCATTATTCAAGATGTGGGCATGCCGGGGATTTATACAGTGGCATTATGATATTTTCTGTCCTATTATCTATTCCTTTCCTAATGGTTCCTAGCATTCTGTTCACTTTTTTCACTGCTGCTGCTGCAAATAGAGCAGGTGTGGAGAGTTCTCTGAAACAGTGACTCCAAGATCTCATTTTTGAGTGAGAATAGCTAATTTAGACTCCATCATTTTGTATGTATAATTGGGATTATGTTCTCCCAAGCTTCATTGCTTTGCATTTATCCACACTGAATTTCATCTGTCAGTTTGTTGCCTAGTCACCCGGTTTTGTGAGATCCCTTTTCGCCTCTCTGGACTTAACTATCTTGAGTGATTTTGTACCATCTGCACACCTCACCACCTCGCTATTTACCCCATTTTCCCCCGATGATTTATGAATATGTTGAACAGCACTGGTCCCAGTACAGCTGTTTGGAGGATCTTGCTGTTTACCTCTCTCTATTGTGAAAACTGACCATTTATTCCTACCATTTGTTTCCTATCTTTTAACCAGTTACTGATCCATGAGACAACTTTCCTTCTTATACCATGACTGCCTACTTTGCTTAAGCTTGTGGTAAGGGACCTTGTCAAGACTTTCTGAAAGTGAAAGTACACTATATCCATTGGATCACCCTTGTCCACATGTTTGTTGGCCCCTCAAAGAATTATAATAGATTGGCGAGGCATGATTTCCTCTTACAAAACCCATGTTGACTCTTCCCCAACATATTATATTAATCTGTGTATCTGACAATTCTGTTCTTTACTATAGTTTCAACCAGTTTTCCTGGTACAGAAGTTAGGCTTACTGACCTGTAATTTCCAGGATCGCCTCTGGAGTGTTTTTCAGAAATTGGCTATCTGCTAGTCATCTGGTACAGAGGCTGATTTAAGCGATAGGTTACATACCATAGTTAATAGTTCTGCAGTTTCATATTTGAGTTCCTTCATAACTCTTGAGTGAATACCAACTGGTCCTGGTAACTTATTACTGTTTAATGTATTGATTTTTCCAAAACCTTCTTTACTGACATCTCAGTCTGGGACAGTTCCTTAGATTTATCACTTAAAAAGAATGGCTCAGGCGTGGTAATCTCCTTCACATGCTCTGCAGTGAAGACTGATGTAAAGAATTAATTTAGCTTCTCTGCAATGGCCTGGTCTTCCTCGAGTGCTCCTTTAGCACCTCGATTGTCCAATGCCCCCACTGATTGTTTGGTAGGCTTTCTGCTCCTGATGTACCTAAACAAAATAAATAATTGCTGTTAGTTTCTGTGTCTTTTGCTAGTTGCTCTTCAAATTCTTTTTTGGCCTGCCTAGTTATACTTTTACACTTGACTTGTTGAAGTTTATGCGCCTTTCAATTTTCCTCAGTAGGATTTGACTTCCAATTTTTTTTAAAATGTCTTTTTTTTTCTTTCTCTAACCGTTTCTTTTACTGTGGTGTTTAGCCATGATGCCATTTTTTGGTCCTCTTACTTTTTTTTTTTTGTAATTTAATATAGTTCGAGCCTCTATTATGGTGTTTTAAAGAAGTTTCCATGTGGCTTGCAGACAGTTCCCTCTTGTGACTGTTCCTTTTAATTTCTGTTTAACTAGCCTCCTCATTTTTGTGTAGTTTCCCTTTCTGAAGTTAAATGCTACTGGGGTGGGTTTCTTTGCCCCCCCATTTAAGGATGTTAAATTTAGTTAATTATGGTCTCTATTACTGAGTGATTCAGAGAGATTCACCCATTGGACCAGATCCTGTGCGCCACTTAGGACTAAATCAAGAATTGCCTCTGCCCTTGTGAGTTCCAGGTCTAGTGCTTCAAGAAGCAGTCATTAATGGTGTCTAGAAATGTTCTCCCTACATCCCATCCTGAGGTGACTGTCATGCAGTCTGGAGTGGTTCATGACCACGAGTGCCTACCTCAGGGCAGACTGTCAAAAGCAGGACAGACACCCCAAACTGGTGGTATGTTCTATAATAGGACTTCACCAACCCAGTAACAAATGTGTGCACCTGGATCACTCTGACAGCCTTACCATGGAGTCACAGACAGTCCAGTCTATCTTGCCACCCAGGCAAGCTGGACTTAGTGATAAATGACCCCCCAACCCACCTCCCCCCCTCCCCACACACACACTGGCTGCTCCCAGTCTGAAGAGACCAGTCATTTATTTCAGGTCAATTTATACCTTAGATCTCACACCAAAGATAATGCTGGCAGCCAATCCTGTTATCAACTAACTAAAGGTGTATTAACTAGGAAAAGGGAATAAGAGGGTTATTTACAGGTTAAAACAAGCAAGCATGTATACACAAGTGAGTTTCAGTCTCTGATTCGAAGGGTGACAGAGTTGTAGTAATCTGTTAATTCAAAATGTCTTTCAGGGTTAACCATGCCGTGCAGCACAGGGATCTGTTTGCTTATGTTTAGGAATCTCTGCCTCTCAGAGTCCAGGTAGCAGAAAAAGATCTGGTTTCTCGTTGTTAGGGATTTTTATCCCCTTCACTCCAAAGTCCAAAACTAATGGGATGAGTTCGTCCCTAGGTTGCTCCTTTCTGGAAGGAGTTAGGAGTGCAGGCAACAGGGCGTCTCTCCTTTGATCTGACAATACCTTGTTTTCCTGCAATGGGCCATCCTGCACATTTTACCTGAATTAATGCTTCTTTTCCTGTTTGGTGAATTACACAATTACAGAGGTTTACAATGCAAACAGTCTATATATCTTTCTACCATGGGCTATAGAGGTTGTAAATGAGATCAGTACATGTAGCATCCTATAAGCATTTTATAAAGTCTAAACACTAAACACATTCTTGTCAACTTAACGTCTAATATCTATTTGGATAATGCTGATGAATAGGTAAGCAAAACTGAACATAAGAATGGCCATACTAGGTAAGACCAAAGGTCCATCTAGTCCAGTATCCTGTTTTCTGACAGTGGCCAATGCCAGATGCCCCAGAGGGAGTGAACAGAACAGGCAATCATCAAATGATCCATCCCCGGTCGCCCATTCCCGGCTTCTGCATTTCCAGTTATACATTTGTAAGTGTTCAGTGAGGCCTTGGCATGAGCTGACACCTGCTCTGCCAGCATCACAGTGATATGTTCCCAGTCAATATGAGGATACCTGAAATCCCCCATTATTACTGGGTTTTCTGTTTTTGTATTCTCTCTAATCTCCCTGAGCATTTCACAGTCACTGTCCCCATCCTGGTTAGATGGTCAGTAGTCCATTTCTACTCCTATGTTTTTATTGTTGAAGCATAGAGATTCAGTTTGATTCATTTAAGCTTTTTACTATGTTTGACTCTCTGCATGTTTGACTTTCACCTATAGTGCCACTCCCCCACCCATGCAACCTACCCTGTCGTTTCTTTATATTTTGTATCTTGGTATTACCATGTCCCATTGATTATCATTGTTCCACCCAAGTTTCTGTGATGCCGATTATATCAATATTATTTAATACCTGGTACTCAAGTTCACCCATCTTAATATTTAGACTTCTTGCATTTGTATACAAGCACTTAGAAAATTTGTCAATATTTAGTTGTCTGCTTTCATGTGATGTAATTGAATGGGACTCTGTTTTGTTTGACTGTTTATCTTCCGTTCCTACCAGTACTTTACCCGTGCAAATCTTGCCTTAGGTTAGGGGTGCAAACCAAATCCAGGCACTAATTTTGTTTTAAAATATTGCAGCCATTTGAATAATAGGCTTTATGGGATTCTTTTATTTATTATTTGTACAGCAGGAATGCCCAGAGACTCCAAACAAGATCAAAATCCTTTTGTGTTAGGTGTGTTAAGTACACATTGCAAGAGATGGTCCCTAGATAGGCAAGACAGACAAAGGAAGCATTATTACTCCTTTATTTATCCTTATTTATTATCCCCAGATGGAGAAGTGAGTCACAGAGGCTTGTCAAAGGTCAGATAGGGAGCCAGGAACTAAATCCAGGTTCCTGAGCCCAAGTCCAATAGAGCTGGTGAACATTTTTTGGCTAAAACTTTTTCTAATGAGACATGCAGATTCATTGTCATCGAAACATTTCACAAATGCATGTCGGTTTTGCCAAATTGTTTATTTAGGGGGGGAAATTGAACTGTTTTGTTCTGACATTTTCTAAATGAAATATTTCAGGTTTTGGGTTCAAAATGCCTTGTTTTGAATATGACTTAATTTTATTTAGAAACTCTCAACACCATTCAAATATGCTTAGAATTGAAATGAAAGGTTTTGCTTTGAGTCCAACGAGACATTTCCTTCGACCCCCAAATAATTTTTTTTCAATTTTGTTGAATTGCCAGTGAGCCAAAAAAATCGGTTGTTTGCCCAGCTCTACAGTCCAGTGCCTTCGGCGCAAGACCATCCTTTCTCCTTGATTCATATATAGTCCAAGCCTAGTGATAGGTTGATGTGAGAGCTCTGTATCTTTAAGACTGGTTATATTTACCCACAGACACGCTTCCTCTGGTAACATATTAACTTGTGTGAAATTCTATCCCGTTTGCCATGCACTTCTTTATAGTTCACACTCCTAATTTTCTGTTTGCCCCCTATGGCTCTCCAGAAGGCTTTGCTAAAGACGGGCATACCAAATTAAAGCCGCGTTTTATTTAGATTTGAGAGTTTTACCAGAGTCAATGCGATACGTCCGAAATAAATGTTTGTACTTTGTACTAGGACATTAATAGGCCCAATAAAATCTTGATGGGACTATAAGAGCTTGTATTGCCTGTACTGTTTTTTTAGTACACATTGCCAAGATTCTCATCTGCCGTGTGTCTGAAAAAGATAGCCATCTTCGCATACCTGTCTCAATATTAGCAGGATGTTTACCTAGGCTAGTGAGATACTGTCTGAATGGTTGGGATACACAACCACAACTGCACTTAGGAATCCCCTACAGCAGTCAGTACAATGGGGCCTTGTTTTGCCTTCTCTTAAGCAGTTGGGAGTTTTCCCGTATATGTAAGGACTCCGTTAACTGTCCTGCCTTTTAGAAGGAGGAGAGAGAGCACTTGATGGCTTTTGGAATTGCTCTTATGGCATGCTGCAGTCAACGTGGAAGCACACGTCACCAGCTATACAACTAAGTTAGTGCTGAGCAAATTCACAGGTTACTGTGACAAATATGGCGACATCCTGCAATAGCCTTAGGTTTGGACTTCAACGGTTCTTTAAACTTACGTACTAAGTTTCTGTTAGTTACCATTAAAAACCAGTGCGGAAAAAAATATAGACATTGCCCCATATGTTTGAAATAATGTGAACTGCCCTAAAACAAATATGAAAGTCTCCAGCCAGGAGCACCGCCAGCTTTTTTGCCGCCCTAGGCAGCGGAAGGTCCCGCCCCTGAAATGCCGCCCCCGACCGGCGCAGCCGAAGATCCGGCCGCCGCGGTCACCGCCCCCCAAATGTTAGTGCCCTAGGCAACCGCCTAGGTCGCCTAATGGGTTGCGCTGGCCCTGTCTCCAGCCTTTCTCATGAATTTAAATTCTGATCTGCTCTTGTCACAAACCATGGGCCCCAATCTTACTGTTGTGATTTAGGCAAAATTCCCCTAGAAATCACCAAGCAATTTTGTTTAAGGAAGTACTGGAGGGTCAGACCTACTGGCAAGACTGGAGCATTCCTATTTCATTGCTGATTATTCATTTTTATCTATGTGTAATTAACGCAATTAAAAGGCGATTAGCGACTTACTCTGCTTTGCAATGAGATTAAAGGATTCCACAATCTTTTATGTAATGTGTGGCTGTCCTTTAAGAAAGGTGAGTCAGAATGTGGTGAAAATCTCAAACTCGTCTACTCCTAAGTGAAAGTGACGATTCCAGAGTCTGGTCTAAATTATGCATTGTAATCAAGGTCACTGGATCTTGGAAGCAACATACCATATGAGTGCATTCAATTTGTTAGCAAGCTGCAGGTGGTGGTCTGATTTGATTTTTTGCTGGCATGACAGGAAGCTTCAGAAATGCCAAATGTTCATAAAAACAAAAGGCATGTTGTCTTCAAATCTAAATTGAAAGAGCATTTTATGGACTTCTTTAGATGTGTTTATTATGACCTGCTTCATGGAGAAGGCTTGCTGCTTTGTTCTCATCACACATTTTCCTCCTTGGGTTTATAAGCTTTTCTTTTTGTTTTGTTTTTACTCAAGTTTGGAGAGAGCCCATAATGCCCTAGAGCAGGGATCGGCAACCTTTGGCACGCATTTCATCCGGGTAAGCACCCTAGTGGGCCGGGCTGGTTTGTTTACCTGCCGCGTCCACAGGTTCGGCCGATCGCGGCTCCCACTGGCCGCGGTTCGCTGCTCCAGGCCAATGGGGCCGGCGGGAAGCGGCAGCCAGCACATCCCTCGGACTGCGCTGCTTCCCGCAGCCCCCATTGGCCTGGAGCAGCGAATCGTGCCCAGTGGGAGCCGCGATCGGCCAGACCTGCGGATGCGGCAAGTAAACAAACCAGCCAAGCCCGCTAGGGTTCTTACCCTGACGTAACGCATGCCAAAGGTTGCCGATGCCTGCCCTAGAGGAAGGTTTTAGGAATTTTAAATTCCATCACTCAAATGAAGGGCAAGGAAGGATAGTCTTTGTAAAATACTGGACTGAGAAAGAGGATATCTGAGTTCAGTCCCTACCTCTGCCTTAGAAGATGTGAGTTCAAGCCTTGGCTCTGCCGTGGACTTTATGCATTACATGGGGTAAATCACTTAGCACCTGATTCTGCCGCACTTACATTGAAGGTGATGGAACTACACACAGAATGAGGTACTACTCAGCACAAGAGATCACCTAAGACAAAGGTTAAGTCGATATTTTTGAATCTCTAAAAAAGTTTTAATAGTACCCACCTCTTACAGTTGCTATTCATCAATGGATTGTAAAGTGCTTTACAAAGTAGTAAGCATCATTATCCCCATTTTACAGATGGGAAAACTAAGGCACAAAGTGGTGAAGGGACGTGCCCAAAGTCACCCAGCAGGCCAGTGGCAGAGTTGGGAATAGAATCAGCTCTCCTGAGTCGCACTCCTGGGCTCTATCCACTAGGCCACACCACCTCCCTTTTTCATGGGGTGGTTTGAGATGAAGGTTCACACTGGCCTTTGCTTATAGATACAGTGGTTTCCCATCCCTAATGTCTCCATTTATATATCTATGAAGTAAGGACAAGGATATTCATCTACATCACAGGGAGCTTGTGAGGCTTAATTAATGTATGTAAAGTGTTCTGAAATCCTGTGGTTAAAGCAGCGTTATGGCCCTCTTTAATAGTTAGATTTTATGAAAAAATAAAGACAGATCCCATGAGAAGTACAGCCAGGTCCTCAGTGAGTGTAAAACATCAAAGCTTCCCTGGTGTCAGTGGACCTGCCTTGGTTTACAGCCACTTGAAGATCTGTCCCGTAATACCTTACATTTACACAGCACCTTTCTTTTCAAGAATCCCACATTGCTGCACAGCCTGGAACTCTGCTCCTGGAGTCACTCTTTGGGAACGCACATCTCTCACAGCAGTGTCAAACTGTTTCATTATGACACAAACAGGAGACACTTTGATCTAGAAAAGAAGATAGTGCAGATAGAAGCATCCTAAGTAGCAGTTGCCCATAATGATTTTAAAAATCAAATAAAACATGTCAGCTATGTCAGATTATTAGGAAATAATGTAAAAATAATAAAAATAAAACAAGGAAAATGTAAATATAAATAAATGTAAAAATAATAAAAATGAGAACATCCACAAAATAAAATTCCAAAGGTTCGAAAGAAGTTTTGAAAGAAAATTGCAGTATTTTCTGAAATAATGACAAAAGTTTTGATTTTTTTTTTTTTTTTTTTTTTTTGAGAACGAGGCATGGTCAAAATTGACCCGGTCTTCAGAATCTTCTGATTTTGACAAAAAAATTGTATTTTCTGTTTTTAAAAAAAAGTTTTGACATAGGTTTTCTGGCCAGTTCTGCTGTTGACTTCAGTTTGGGGTGGTGGGTGTGCTGAATCTCTGAAAGTTAAACCCTGGGAACTGAATTCAGCAATGCTCTTTGTACCTTGTGTGTAATCATTTTTACAATGCAATATGGATGCAAAATGCTCCTATTCTGAATCAGTAGCTTTTGGCATCCATTTTGCACGGGTGTAAATGATTGCACAGAGGTGCAGGGCAAAGGTGAAATGGGCCTGAGGAGTTCTGTGGCCTTAAGACTGCCAGGTGAGACCCAGGCCTTGTCTACACTACAGGGGAAATTCGATCTAAGCTACGCAGTTTGAGTTATGTGAATAGCGTAAATCAAATCGACGTAGCTTAGACCTACTTACCAAGGGGTCCACACTACGCGATGTCGACGGGAGCGCGATCTGTGGTCAATTTAGCGGGTCTTCACTAGACCCGCTAAATTGACCACCGATGCATCGATCGCTGCTCATCGATCCCCTGGTAAGTGTAGACAAGCCCTTAGTAAGATCGGGGTCATTTTACTTGCTGTTAAAATTGTACCTGTTCTAGCACCAACATACAACAGTGACATCAATAGTATTTAACCGGCTTTCGTTGCCACACATGAACTAAGGACCTGTCCCCGTCCCCTGGGGGCTGTTTGAACCACATCTGCCTCCTGTGGGGTTTCTTGCATCTTTCTCTAAAACATCTAGTGCTGGCCACTGTTGGAGATGAGATACTGCATTATACAGAGCAGAGCACAGGTTTGATCCTATCTGGCAACTCCTATGTTTATACAACAACACTGGACAGAGAGCCGTGGGCATTTGCGAACTCCTCTGCAAAACCTGTTTGCTTCTCAGTAGCAGAGGAGTGTCTGGAAGCAGCAAAACCACTTGGCAGACACCGTTTCCCCTGCTCTCCCAGTCTCTCACTTTCTCTGACTCACTGCTTCCCTGCCTGCCCTTTCACTGAGCGGAGTTTATAGCCTCACTGTCACTGGTGTTCTTTTGTGAGGGGGTGGTGGTGGTAGTGTGTGTGTGTGAGAACTGTAATTTCTAGCTGCAGGATGTAGGTCATTCGCCTTCCAGAGCCGGCATCTGAGGCAAAAAATAACCATTTGTCCTCTTGGAGCCCAGTGCTTGCTCCCTCTACAACCTGCTGAGCCCCCTGGACTCCTAGGGAGGAAGAACTACAGATCTAAGAGACAAGGGTGCATTGAAGACTGGAAATGCGATGTATATCTCCATCACTGACAATTTTTCAGTCAAGGTGGGATGTTTTCCTAAAGGATCTGCTCTAGGAATTGTTTTGGGGAAGTTCTCTGGCCTGTATTATACAGCAGGTCAGACTAGATGATCCCAACGGTGCCTTCTGGCCTTGGAATCTCTGACTTCTCAAGCCCTTGGGTATCAAATTCTTCCAGCACATGTGGTTGACGAAGCTGTTTTTTGAAAGCCAAGCCCCTGCTTTGTCTAAGCACCTGTAAAAATATTGACTGGCTTTCTCAAGTGCTTGGGCTGGCATGGTATTCCTGTCACCCCCCCCACACACACACACTTCATGTGAAAAGATTTGTGTATTTTCATGTCCTCCACCTTGAGGTAAAGAGAGCTGGTTAGCCTGAAAGCTTGTAATGTCACTCTGGGGCTGCATCAGGGCAATTAGCCGTGCGCGCCCCATTTACTGCCAGGATTTCTGTGCTCCTGAAGTATTTATTTAGGTAATAATTAAAAGGAGGGGGGTGCAAGTTGTTGTTGCCAGTAACTGGATCCCTAGAGGATTGCTTGAAATGGAAGCACCAAGCAATGAGGTGAATAACAGATTGCTTCTCTGCAGTTAACAGAGTCAGCCGGGGTGGTTGGCTACCGGGTTCACCCAGCCCAAGTATGAGCAGCCCCACTGCAAAGCCATATTTGATTTCCTGTTTCCTCACTGGTCCTGGGCTCCCCTGTATGTGTCTCTCTGAATTCTGGGGCCTGAGTTAAATCTCGAGTGAAGACATACCTTCAGAAACTCCTCAGGGCCAGGAATGTTTTGCTTAATGGTAATGTGCCATGCATTCGCAAAGCATCCTAGAAAGAATTAATAATCATCACACCATGTTCATGTTCTTTTCTGCTAACTTGCTGAAGCGATATCCCTAACAAAAATCTCTCTCCAGACAGAATGCTATGGAACATTTGTCTTCAGAGATCACACTCCACTGTCTGCATTATTGGTGGTACACATTCCCCATGAGTGTGAATTACCTAAAAAGTGAAGGAGGAGAGAGATCAGAAATTGATTAGTAGCTGATTATTGCTATCATTGAAGGTTGGTATGGTAATGGGAAGAGTGACTATAGGATCCTGATTAATGAAGGACTAATTTTTTGTGCACTGGAACAGACAGCAGGGTGAAGTTGTTTCAGGGTTTAAAGCCTTTTGTGTTTAAAGGTCATGCTGTGTGTGAAATGAAATCAGGGCGAGATAGACATAAACACTATAGTATAGCATAATGACTAGGGCCCACCGTTGGTAGGATGGGATCAGACTCTCAGCTTTCATTTAAAAATAAATAGGATTCCTAGCCCTCATGGACTCAAAAGCTTGAAAACGTGGCCCCACTGTAACTGATACCTGAGTCTGCAGACAGCCTGAAACAATAGCTCCAAGAGGTGTGAACTACCCCATTCATCTTAACTGAAACCTGCTACCAACCTCAGGCACAGGAATGGGACTATAGTGTGGGGTTGCGGCTACTTAATTCAGCCCTGATTATGATTCTTTGAGGTATATGGAAACCAATGCCTTAGTATGGTTATTTTGTGTCATAGGCAGTATTATGTATCATGCATGTTATAGACTCATGTTTCATTACAATTTGTTCATATTGCTAGTCTTTCAATAATGAGCGACTGTAGTTTGTGTTTAATAGAGCTAATAGAAAAATAGAATTTCCTTGCCACAGGAAATGTCTATATTTCAACATTTGTTTTCATCCCAAATTGGGTCAAAATGTCATAATGTTGAAACTTTTCACAGGATGAAATGTTTAGAAAAACTTCAATTTGGAAAATGTCAGAATGTTTTTATTGATGTTTTCAACTGACTGATGTTGAAACTGATGTTTTTGACTTAAAATTAAAAGTTTTGTTGTTTGATTTTTCAGACAGAAAATTCAGCTGAAATTGATCTTTTCTTGTGGAAAATTTTGATTTAGGCAAAACCCCATTTTCTGAGTGGAAAAGGTTTTGTTAGAAATTTTTCAACCAGCCTTTGTGATTAATAATAAAGTGTGACTGGCATATTATTGTACCTTTTAAGCTGGTTTTGTTTTTACAAAAAGAAGAACAGGAGTACTTGTGGCACCTTAGAGACTAACAAATTTATTAGAGCATAAGCTTTCGTGGACTACAGCCCACTTCTTCGGATGCATATAGAATGGAACATATATTGAGGAGATATATATACAACTCCCACCTGTTCATGCTCTCTGTATGTGTGTTAGTCTCTCAGATGCCACAAGTACTCCTGTTCTTCTTTTTGCGGATACAGACTAACACGGCTGCTACTCTGAAACCTTTGTTTTTACAGGTATTGTACTTAGGCAATCCACACCATTGTCTGGCAGCATTAGTCTCTGTAATTCAGATATACATTATACAATAAGGCCTAAAATAGTCTGTCCCATAATAGTCATAATCATTACAAACAAGAATGATAATTCTGAAGCAAGTTGGAGGATGCATCCATCAAATTCAGTTACACCATAATGGAATCTAATGACAGGATAACAATCATTAGCAAGTAGGATTTGGGTTCATTTGCACACTGAAAAGACATTGTGGCTACTAACGTGGTTATATTTATTTATTTATTCAAACTTTTTTTTCCCCTTCCCCCACTTGCTTTGATTTAAGTGACGGACACTAATTTAAGAACTGACGTTGTGCATCCTAAAAAATGCTTCCTAAAAAAAATGTGTGGTTATGAAAGATGATGGGTGGATTGCACTGGAAACTGATGTCATCTGTTCATTCACAGAAAAGAGGCCTTGATTCAGCAAAACAGTAAGCACATGCTTAAGTAATATGCTGAATAAGGATAGACTTTAATACATGTTTAAATTTAGGCATGTGGTTAAGCCTCTTGCTGAATTCGGGCCATATACTGTATGGTTAGCAGCAGTAGAAACTTTTCTCATGGCACCCAAGCTAATGTGAATCAACCGAGAGCTGGAGGGAACTCCCTAATTGTGAACTTACTTCAGTCTCTGTGGTTACATGTTCAAACGTAATGTGGATATATACTAAATTCCATATACATTATGGGGGAGAAGGGCGTCTTTCCTAGGAGATCTTAAAAATCGATGCTCTGTCTGCTGGAATACATTCTAGGAGTCTGTGTAGTCCAAAAACCTGTCTCCAACTGCATCGGAGGAGGAAACTCCTCAGTAAGTGGTTATGGGAGAGAAAGAGAAAGTTACTGACTGATGCATGCCCTGAAGTGTGAGGATTTATATTTCTTCCAAAGCTTTATTTTTTAACATTTCCTATTAAAACTCTGGATACATTAGTTATATACACCTCTACCCCGATATAACGCGACCCGATATAACACGAATTTGGATATAACGCAGTAAAGCAGCGCTCCGGGGGGGGCGGGGCTGCGCGCTCCGGTGGATCAAAGCAAGTTCAATATAACACTGTTTCACCTATAACGCGGTAAGATTTTTTTGGCTCCCGAGGACAGCGTTATATCGGGGTAGAGGTGTGTGTGTGTGTGTGTGTGTGTGTGTGTGTGTGTGTGTATATATATATATATATATATATATATATATATATATATATTTATTTCCAATCCTCCCTTTTAATCACTGAGGTACTTTTTTTTTTTTTTTTTTTTTTTTTGGTAAGGGCAGGGGGTTGTGCCTTCATGGCATTGGTCAAAATTTCTCAGTTTGTTTGTTGTCTGCCTGGGTGAGGCATTCCACCCCAGAGATGGCTGAATTTCAGCAATGGGTGAAGTGGTTCCTGTATATTTTGGTTCTGACACTTTGAGATGAAAGGTGCTATATAAACGTAAGAAACTGAAGTCTTCATTATATCATCATTGTGCAGAATTTGTTTCTGATCTTCCACTGTTCTATGTTGTTGTTAATTCTTATGATTATTATTATTACTTCTAGTATAAATTATAATTATCTTCCTCACTACCAAATGGAGAATACAAACACGTTTAACAATGGTCCTTGTCAAATTACATGTTATGGGTATTTGTTTATCAATCTGCTACATCCAGGGCATGATTCATGCAGACTAGAATTACACTTACATTGAGTGTTATGCATTCTTGACTGCCAGCTAGTGCAGACTGGATTGATTTAATTTGATGCTGACTAGAAAGAGTGGGGAAATTATGAGCTTTTGCCATTAATACTGTCGGAACTATCTGAAGCTGGAAATGCTGGATTGTGAGTATAATTGGACTTTTACAATTGAGGCAACTTGAAGAAAGAAAACAAAGAAGGAAAAGACCTTTACTTAGTAAGTTTCTATAATATTCTTGTTGTTATGGAGGGTGGATTCTTTGTATTTTAATGAGCTACTTTCCTAACAACCCAGTTCCTCTGTCTGTCTGTCCCTGCAGCAGAGTGACTAGCCTGCATTTGGGACATCAAGCCTGTTCTCATGGAAACGACTGGGAAAGGAAAAATTTGGTATTGGAGGCAGCTGTTTCTCAGACAAAATTCCCACTGAGGTCAATGCAGCTGCTGTTGGAGTTACTCCAGGCTTATGCGATGTAAGAAAGAGGAGAGTCAGGCCCCATGTGCCTTCTTCTGAGAGGAGGTCGGAGTTCCCGCACAAACAGCAACTTCAATCAAAATACTGATAAGAAACCATGAGAAAATTCTCTGGATTCCCATTTGGATATGGAGCTAGTTTCCCCCAGACCATATGGGGGTGTGTGGGGATTTCACTTTGATGGAGGGAAAGAGGCATTACCATTACATGCCGCTCCTTGGATTTTCAATAGGGAGAGGAGCTTTAAATCGTAGTCAAGACTTCATAGGACTGATGCCGGGGGTGCAGAGGCCATGTGCTGAATTATATTTTCTTTGTCTGTCCTAGTTATACCCAATATGCCTAGACAAAGCGATCCACTTTGGGGGCTGCACTGGGCCCCCCTTGTCGATGGGAGGTTATAGCTTCTTTAGGTGGCCCCAACCTTCCCCGTGGACTTTGTGATGTGGAGGACAAGACCTGGCTCATGTTCTTTGGTTAACCTTCCAGAGATCCAAAGGTTTTCTTCAGAGTGCACCTTTGGGATCTGCCCAGCTGTTCTACTGTAGGTGAAGCTGTGGTTTATTACAAAGCTGGCTACGTTTTGTGAGGCGGGAGTGTCAGAAATGTTTTAATTTAAAAGAAGTGTAAAAATTCAAAAGGCAAAGTTGGCATTAATAGGTCATGCAACTTGCCAGGGTGTTAAGTCCCCCACTGTATGCTGTTACCTCAGAGAAGCTGCATGGTCTAGTGGTTAGGATGCTGGACTGGGGTTCAGAAAGCCCAAGTTCTATTCCCACCTCTGCTATGTGACCCTGATAGTTTCCTTTTCATTCTCTTACTCTGTTAAGATTGCAAACTCTTCTGGGAAGGGACTGTCTCTTACTGTATGTTTGTAAATTGTCTCGCACAATGGGGCCCCACTCTTGGTTTGGAGTTTGTCATGATACAGCCCCATCACATGGTAGCTACTACTGTTATATCTTTCAGGAGACATTTTTCATCAAAAGGAAGCCATGGTCTGTAGACAAGAACAATTTATTGTAGATTATATTTCTTTACGGCCCAATCCAACCCCTGTTATGTCAAATAAAAGATTCTCATTGATTTCAATAGAAGTTGGTTCAAATCTTTAAAGCGTATGAACTTTCCATACAATTAGCCTGTTCTGGTGACTCGTGAATTTAGTAAACAAGCAGAGTCCAGATTTAATGCAGGTTGGCCACTAGATATGGCATAACTCCTGTTGATTTAAGTGGGGGCAAAGAAATATGTTGTGGACTCTTGCACTGCTGATCTGAACATATTGAATACATAAACCAGAACACATGGGATGTGGAAATTGCTTTCCAGAACACCAGGTGGAACAACATGACACTGCTGCATCAGAAGCTACCACTCCTCAGTGAGTAATTATTAATTGCTAGCATATGCAGTCATTTCTGAATCACTCTTTAAAGACTCTATGATCTAGCTGCATATTCATGACATTAATTGGTCCCAATCTAATCTAAATTCCCACCGACCATTGTTATAACTGATTATGCAACCATAATTGGCTGGCTTTGTAGGAAGTACCTCTGTTTTGAGGAAGTCCAAAGGCAACTGGCCAGCTGGCTGGCGAAGATATTGGTTCCTGTTGATGGTACCCAAAGGGACCGTCAGAGCTATTAGTTCCTGAATCCATCTCATGTAATTGTAGTTTTCATTCAGATTCAGCAGTATCTTTTTAGCAGTACACTACAACCTTGTTAATATGCACTATTTATGTATTTATTTAAAATAATAGATACCTATCCAAGGCTCTAGGCATCCTAACACCATTAATTATCCAATAAATACAATTCAACTAAATCTCATCAGCATTACAATCATCAGTTCCACAGGAACTCAGCCGGCCAGCCACCTCCTCCCTTCATCATGCCCTGAGCCTTTCCAAAACACAGGTGTCTTTGCACTATACCCAGAAAGTCACCACATTCGAGCTATTTTGGGCCAAGGATGGGAGCAAGTCCCAGAGTCTTGGAGGCCTCACAAAGAAGGCCCTGCCAGTTGGCCCCCCACCCCCGCCCTTTTATAATGAAGGGTGTCCAGCTTGGGTGCACACACTGACTGCAGCTACGGGGGTGTCATTTCTAAAGCGCACGAACGTGTTGCACATTAATAGGTCCGTGTAGACCCTACCGATGCGCACTAAAGGTTCCCTAGATGTAGTACTGTTTGAAAGTGTACTATATGTATATAGAAAAAGAGAGCCCCCCAAACCTCTGATTTTTTGACATCTCCCTAGAATGCAAAAATTGCCAAACCCATGAAATCATTAAACTCCGAAAACCAGAAATCGTAATTGTACGTCATAACCAAAACCTTACACGCCGCTTGGAGACCGTTGGGCAGCCAATGCCATATCCCAGAGCACTGGTGGCAAATGCTTCCCGTGAGAAGCTCTGCTCGGTAAGTGAGCCACTATGTTCTGCACCAGCGTCAGACTGTGAATGGGTTTGAGATGTAGCCCTGTGTAGAGCACATTACAATAGTCTAATCTTGAGATGGATAACAGTGGCAAACTCCACATCCGAAAGGCGAGGTTGTAATCTCCTAGCCAGATGCAGATGGTAAAAAAGCTGACTGGGTCAGCGCTGTAATGTGCTCCTCAAACAGCAGCTGGGGGTCTTAATGCATCCCCGGAATTGTGAAGCTTAGTAACTAATGGCAGCTATCCTCCTGCAATCAAAGGAACTGATGACACTTCCCAATCATGGCAGGATCCACTGTGAATTTTGCCAAATATTAAATGAATAAGCTCAGTAAAAAGAAAAGCCAGGATAATACATGGACAAATGCCCTTTGCTCATTTCCTTTGACAGTTATGCCGTAGCTGGGTATTTATTATTTATGACAGCAGTAATGCCCTGTAGTGCATCTTGTAAAAATAATGAAGTCTTAGTAATTTGGCAACTTACGACTGTCTTTGCTACCAAATCTTTGCTGAGAGGTGGGGAAAGATAGCTACTTTTTTGTGCAGATGGTAAACTGTGTGGGCTAGAGATGACTGGATATGGGGTGGTTAGAATGTATTTTGCGTCAGTAGTTATTCCTAAAATGCTTAGATGCCTAGGTGTGATGCTGGCAGACCAGCCAACCTGTGTATGACCCGTCACAACTTAACTGTAATTAAGACAATCTACTTGTTTGTGAATTTCAAAGAGAGGTACTAGACTAGCAATCATCAACACATTTATTTGTAGTCATAGAAATCAAGGGTAGATGCTATGTGTATTTGTCTGTGTTTACCTATATCTTGTTAGAAGTTTAACAATGTAACCAGATTAGCTTGTAGATGCTAATTCCCTTTCATGTCTTAATTGCCTTAATTATATATGTGACTGTGTCCAGTTAATCTTAAAATCAAAGATGTAAGATACAGCAGAAAACTAATAATATTATCTACGTTGTCTTCAGCATAACTATCTATGTTATAATGGAGAACCGACTAATTGCCTTATGTGAATGAGTGTAATTAGTTTACCTGTGTAGGCATAGGAAATAGAAAATCTGCTTCAGACCAATGGTCCATAGGCGACCTGCATTGCCTGTCCTTCCTCGGGGGAAGGCACCGCTGCAACAGTTTCTGTGAGGAGGCTTGTTCAATTGCCAGACGAGCTATGGAAGAGAAACCTCAGGCCTGATCCTGGCATCTCTAGAGTGCTTAAACTTTGAACAGGGAAAGTGTAAGCTGTAGGATGGAGATCTTCCAAATAACTATTTGGAATAACCTGGAAAATGCATGGAAAGACTCTAACAGATTTTTTACATCCAAGCTGCCTTTGGATTCTGACCTGTTGGGGTGATTCCAGAGAGACTTTTACAAGCCAGCTAAGTTCCCTGTAAACTGTGCAGCCGCACAGCACTCTATTTAGCACTGCGCAGGTGCTCAGGGAACCTGCCCAGGGACGAGCACTCCCCCACTCCCCCGACCCCAAATTGTCATGGCCGGGGCAGCCCCTCGGCTCCAACTATGCTGTGGCCTGGACCTGATGCAGCCGGGGTGCCCCTACTGCAGCCGGGGCAGCATGGCCTGGCCCAGACCTGAACCCCAGCAGCCGGGCCCGGACCTGAACCCAGGCGCCTGGCCCGAACCCAGCCATGGCCATGGTGGTCCGGCCCAAACAACCTGGCCTAGATCCAGCCACAGCGGCCTGGCCCGAACCCAGCTGTGGCCGGGGAGGCCCAGTCCAAACCTGGGTGGCCAGGCCCGGGCCTGTCAGGGGGCGCCCCTCCCTGAACCAAGCCCTGGCCCAGACCTATTGCAGCCGGGCGCCCCTCCCTGAACCCAGCCCCGGCCTGGACCTGCAGTGGCTGGGGGTGAGGTGCCTATCCTGTGGCCCCAGCCCCGGAGCTGCCACGGCGGGGAGAGGCACCTCTCCTTCCCCCCCCCAGCCCAGGTGCTGCTACAGGGAGAGAGAGCCACGTGGAGTCCTCTCTCCCCGCCATAGCCCAGAGCACCCTCCCGCAGCCCAAGCCCCACCCCAGAGCCTGCACCCCCATCTGGAGCCCTCACACCCCTGCACCCCAACTCTCTGCCCCAGCCCTGAGCCCCCTCCCACACTCCGAACCCCTTGGTCCAACCCCCACCACACTCCAACCCAGCCCTCAGTCCAACCCCCACCACATGAATTTTATTCTGTGCACGAAGATGAAGGTGATGCGTCACACATCACCTCCATCTTGGTGCACAGAACAAAACCCATTCCACACATGGGTTGGAAAAATTAGAGGGAACTCTGCAAGCCAGCAGTTCTTTCCATCACTGCTCTGATCCTGAACTATGAACACTGGTGTCAAGTATCAGAGGGGTAGCCGTGTTAGTCTGGATCTGTAAAAAGCAACAGAGAGTCCTGTGGCACCTTTAAGACTAACAGATGTATTGGAGCATAAGCTTTCGTGGGTGAATACCCACTTCATCAGACGCATGAACACTGGACATCACTTGTATGTATATTGATCATGTAACCATTTGTAACGCTCTTCTTTCTTTTTCCTTTTATTATGCAATCTTTAGTTTTTAATTACTACAGGATTGGCATCAGCGTGATTATTGGGTACTATTGAGACTCCTTTGGGACTGGTGAACCTCACCTCTTGAGGAATCAGGTTTTCAGTAACCCTCACTATATTAGGCTTGGCTGTCTAGATGGGAGCCAAGGGTTGGATTGCCTGTTGGGAACTGTTTGGCTTCTGGTTAATCAGCGTAGTATCACAGAAGCTGTTTTGGTATTGGCTTGGTGAATCTAATTATAGAATAAACACCAGTTTGGGGGATTGCCCTATTTCTTGCAGTCTGTCCTGAGTGTGGCATTCCCACTGTGGCCCATTCAGGCACTCGGTCACACCAGGTAATAGGAACACTAAGACAGATGGATGTGGAAGTACCATAGGATTTCCTGAAGATTGTTCGGTGCGGTGCAAACATTCACTTTCCTTCCAGTTGTGAGAAACAGCTGAAGACTCTACAGAGTTTTAAAACTTTTTCTAGCACAATCTGTTTCCCCCCTCATTTGCCATGCAGCATACACAGTGCACTGCCAGCAAAGGAACAGATGTAGTAGTTAACTCATTCAGAGCAATTCTATCTGTCAGATTCTCTCCAGGCCTTCCAGCTTTGATCCCCACCTTCACTTCAGTTTCTTTCCCCAGGAATTACAAGGGTGGACAGTTTGTGTTTGCTCTGTACTAGGGATGATGCTCTTTTCTCCCCAGCTAACTAAACCTTTCCAGCATTGGCACTACTGTCTCAGAGACCAGGCATAGAGACTGTCCTGTGATCCATTGAAATGATGCCCGCGTTCTCCCTCTACAGCACATGAAGTGGTATTTGAAGTCCAAAGTTTAGTGCAGGGAATTTGGGACAAGGGGACCCTGGGCTTCATTCCTGCCTATATCACTTTACTTGCAGTATGAGACTGATGATGATGTCCATCATCACCATGGTTACAGATGAGGAGAAAACTCCATGATGGTCTTTGCTATGCAGATTTAATTTAAATGGGAAGCACTTAAATACTATGGTGATGGGTGTCATGGTGGCCCTTGAGGCAGATAGATAGACTGGCGGAGTTATATTGCTTTGCTGTGCCTTACTTTACCCATCTGTGAAATGTGTCTAACAACATTGCCCTGCTACTCCCAACTAGGAGATGGATAATATGTTCATATGGAAGTTGCTAAGTAATTGAGAACGGTTTTTATTGTTACTGCTGTATGTTAGCTGCCATGCATGAACTCCAGACACACCAAGGCCATATCCTGCTCTCAGTTACACTGATGTAAATGCAGAGTTACCACCATTGAAGTATGCCAGTGAGATCAGAATGTGGCCAACCAGCTCTGCACGCTCCCTGGTTATTCCCCCCCTCCTAGTAATCCTGTGATTTTCCCCTCCCCCGGTCAGTTCCATGTGTGGCTCTACTAAAATGCTACTCCGCTCTTTAAATGTCAAATCTATCTGCAGTTTACAGGTTGCCCTGTAAGTTGGTGTGAGCGTCACATCATAGCAGGACTTTGAATCCATTCCAAGATGTGAGTTTGAGGCAAAGAATTCTTTCTTTTTAAATCCTGTAGCATGCTTCCTGCACAACCTGTTTTGGGCACATTGCCTTCTGAGTTGACCCACCCTTTAACGCATAAAACAACAGTCCGGTCATGTCTCTTGCTTGGAGAAACATTAACAAAGGGAGGGGACGGATTTGAGAGAGTTCTGCATGGATGAACAGGCTGGCATCCAACTTCAGGAGCTCCTTATTTGATCACAATAAGGAAGTTCATCAGCAGCAACAGCTTTCAATGTGAAGAGTTTGCCCTGGCTGTTGCAAGGAGAGGAATGTTGAGAAGATGATGGATTTCTTAAGGAACTTTTTGGTGAGTGTTGCACTGAAAAGGGGGAGATGGGTACTAAGACGGATGCACTGCCTACATGCCCCAGTGCATACCATGTGGGATCATTAGCTGCTGTTTCCCAGCGGGTAGCACCCTTTCTGGATGTCATTTACAAAGAGAGTTTCAAACTGGGCATTTGCTAATTACATTTTTCTTCTTCATTAAATTGTTCAGAATCCATGGTACACGTTGACTAAACCCTTACCTGCGTGTGTAATATGGGAGTTAAATAAATAGTGAGCGGTAGCTGATCTAGCTATAAACAGTCTGCAGATTGTCTAATGCTGAGAGAAGAATAACCATGTTTTCCTAATAAAATGTAAAAATTAACTCTCTGCAATCTTTATCTTTTCTATAGTATTGGAGTTTAGCTTGAACAGTGTTTAACTGGGGGAGAGTTTTGATCTACAAGTGAAAGAGAGCGAGCTATGGACTAAAAGATTTTCATTTTGCATTTATAAACCCATTACTAGTACAAGTTACTAGACCAGTTTGGCTTGTCTGTGCTAATAATGGAGATTAGTTTCCACTGTGGCATTGTGCTTTCAGTAGGTTTTAAGAAGGACATACGGTAGCTTCAGTTTTGGAACATCAGTTGCACAAGAATTGGGGAAGTATAGACTTCCTGTGCTGCTAAAGTTAAAACTACAACGGACAGTGTTACATGCTGATAAGAATCACAAAAGTACATTTGTTTTAACTATAACATCAAAGATGGGAAGATTATATTTGTGCTATAATATGATCAGGCTTAAGGATGCAGAGATATCTAAGAGCTACAGGCATACTGTCCTCTTGAATTTTTTTTAGATAAATTCTTTAAAAAATAATTATACTCTGTGCTAGAGCACCATTTTAAAGAGTGGGCCAGATCTTGCAACATGGCATTGGCTGCTTGGTAGTACACTGCCACTGTATTCTGGCCCTAAACCTGTTCTAACTGGCTCAGGTTGGGTCATGCCACCTCCATTGACACAGAGGTGATGTGGGACCAGACTCTGAAAAAGTACCTACCATAGGAGCCAGATTTTCAGAAGTGCTCAGCACCCAACATTCACCAATTGTGGACGTTGGACTCTTTGATAAGCTGGCTTCTGGGGACTCTTTTGCCACTCTGACAGTGCAGCACTGTAAAAAGAGGCAAGGCTGGGTTTGCCCCGAAGTTGGTCCATTCCTTGGCTGTGCTAATAGCTTCTTGTTATCTTCGCAGCCTGGAGTAAATTAGAGCAACCCCTAGGCTACTATTATAGTGAAAATTGTCCTCTGGCAAATATGTTTTCTCCAAAGGATCATACAAAATTTGTCTGTTTTCTTTTCTTCTCTCTGTTTTTTCTTTTTTAAACAAAACCCCTTTTGTTTTATTATTGGAAATCTGGATATTTACTGCAAAGTCTGCTGAAAAGCTGCCATACGTGCCATTTTCTCCAACATGGTGCTCCCCAGTCTTAGGGGACCTCTTCGAGCCATTAATGAGCAGCGAGCAGAATCATGGCTGTTAATCCCATCTTCCACATTATCCTCCTTTGATCTGTAGTATCTTCTCACTGCCCCTGCCTTCTCTCAGCTCTCTAGCCATTAGCCCACACCTCTTGTAACCGGCCACCTGAGCTCAAGCTGTTTTCTGGCCACTGTCTATTGTGAGCAAACAAAGGAATGAAGAAGACTGTGGGGGAGGAGAGAAGCTGCTTTAGTAACATGCGTCCTCCTCTGCTCGATTCTGGAAAAGCCACATGTTTGTTTAATGGGAGTGTCCCAATATTTTACAAACATGTTTTGGGCAGATGAGTAGCCTGTCTCTATTTTTAGACAAGGGATGGATAGGTCTCTATAGGGAGTGGGGGTGGGTTAGGGGTAACTGAACATTCAATTGAATTACCCTGGGATTGTTTGATCAAAAGATCTGAAATGACAAATGACTTAAAATTCACAAAGTGATGCATTAATCTAGTTTAGCTTGGCTGGCTTGCTGGAATCTTGCCACTAATGTCTCTAATAGTCTATGTCTGTATTCGCCTGTGGGCTGTGGCTAAAGGGGCCTTTATATTTTAGACTTTCGGGGCAAATTTCTCAACCAGTGCTCTTGCAGATCAGACGATTATCCCTGTGTGCAATCATCACCAGCAAAAGTGACATCTGATACGCAAATGGGGAGGCACTTGGAAATGTGAAGGGTGCATTGAGCATGTGGTCCTTGTCCCGTGTGGGGCAAATTCACTCGGGCTGCTTAGGGTATGTCTACACTGCATTGTAAACCATGGACCAGCGCTTGTGGACTCGGTCTTTCCAAGCCCATGCTTGAGTGTTCACACTGCAAAGTAAACCTGGGCTTACAACTGCTGGAGTCGGGTCTCAAAGCCGTGCTAAGGCATCTGTGCTGCACATAGCAGACCTTCTGACTCAAGTCTGTGGTTTGAGCGGCATCCACCCTGCAAAATGACAGGGCTTGGACCATGACAGGTTTCCGAGTAGCAGCCGTGTTAGTCTGTATCCGCAAAAAAGAACAGGAGTACTTGTGGCACCTTAGAGAAGGACACGGGCTCTGACTGACCTTCCCCACCTGAGCAGGGTCCTAGGACCCAGGTCCTGAGCACTTGCTGACCCAAGTCAAACTGATTCGTGTGTGGACGGAGGGGGAGGGGGTTTGGGCTCAAACCTGAGTCAGAGCCCAGGCTTAGTGTGCAGTGCAGACATACCCATAAAGCCAAAGTAACCCCGGGGGGGGAGGTGTGCATATGAAATGCAGAGGTGAGTTTTAGAGGTGAAATCCATCCACCTGGGAGGCTTCCACCAGCCAGCAGGTAGAACTGACTGAAATGGTGGAGTAGCGATCTCAGCTCCTCTCTGTCCCGTTTTCCCAGCATCGTGATGTACCTTTGGAGCCACTAACACTATTCTATGAATGGGGTACTACGTATAATAATATATATTAAAAAGGAGTTTCTTTTAAGTTATAAGATAGTGGGGGGGAAAAAGTGGGTAAAACCAAGAAACTGTTTTGGTTTTGCCCCTTGAGTTTAAAGGTGAACTGAATCACTGTCATTATTTGTGTCTCTGTACTCCAGCAGCACACGCTGTGTGCTAGGCACTTTCCAAACATATACAGACACACTTTCTGCTCAGATCGGAGTGCTGGGGCTGTGTGAGGGGAGGGGGGTTTGCATCTGTTTTTCTCCTGCAACAGCTGGAGTGATTATCTGGTCCATAAAGTCAGACTGAAAAGTGGGTAACTTTAACAAATGGTGACTTCAGTACCTGGGCAGACGGCTATGTGCACACACAGCCCCGATGAAGTAAATGGGCCTCTGGGAAAGCGGAGCAGCTTGCCTGCACACTTTCAATTGTAGGATCAGGGCTGTGAAGCACTTGGTGTTGAGCCCTTTTTGTGAGGGGCCTTGTGGGACTTTTAATCGAAGTCCCTAATTCATTGGTCTCCTTAGATCATTTGCCAAGTAGGCCGTTATCCGTAAAACCATGCCAGCTAAACCACTGCAGGGAGCTGCGTTCACACCAGTCCTTGCATTGCTCAAGGTGTTAGGGTTGTCCTCAGCTGTAGCCAGCGAAATGCAGAATCCTGGACTTGTATCTTGCAAGGTAATGGTTTGTAGGTGTTCTGTTTGAAACTGTCTTCATTTGTAGTTTCTAAGTCTGCATATCAATCTCGGTGATTATTGTGGATCTTAATTGGCTTTGTTTCCTTTTATTTATCGTTGTTTAAAGATTACCTCCTACAAGATAGGGTCTTGTGAGCCCAGTTTGAAAATGTTATGTGCAAATTTCATACACTTTTCTGCCTGATTTCTGAGCACAAATGGCCACTTCGCAAACACCAGTGGGGTGCTGGCATGTTGTCCTTTTCTTCGGCTTATAGTGTGCCAATTCCTGTAAAGTTTCATGTTTTTCTTAAAGCCCCTGTGTGATCATGTGAGAATCTCAGCTCTGTGTTTTTGTTTTTAAGTCAGTTTCTATTTCCCTTGGTTGCGGAGAAACACTTGAAAATGTGAACCCTAAATGCGCACAACCCAGAAGGCAAATAAAAAGAACCCCAAACATTCTTTTTACAATCTCATGATTTTTTTAAGCGAATGTCATGATTTTTGAACACTAGGTTGGCAATACTGGTAGCGTTATAAGAAAAAATAGCTTAAAAGCCATAGTAAAACTGAACATAAATTGGGGCAGGTAACTGAGACAACAAAATTACTTTATAGTTTAGTTGAACAAGGAGGGATTATCATTTGAAATATTATATTGCACAAATGAAAAGCAAACTCTGAGTCATGCTAAAGTGGCTGCTATTCCAGCTGATGGTTATTAACCTTCTAATGGATTGGTCATGTTCACTATATTCACTTTGCCATAAGGGTGGGTAAGTTCTCAACCTGCAGCCTTATTTTGACTCTTGTTCTGGCATTTTCTGTGGGAGCCAAGTACAGTACTTTCAGTGTTTTTATTTGAAGAGTGACTGTAATAGGGTTAAACAAATTGCAGGAGGAAGTTAAAGGGAAGTAGCTTTATCACAATAAACAAGGAAGGACCGAGTAGGCAGGGTGGGGTATATTTGATGCTGTGACATTACACCCCATATTCTTCATAGGGAGATTGTTATGATATGAATATGCCATATCTAAGATGTATTTTATGCAAGATGGATCTTGTGAGATATCATTGGAAAGGTGATGATTTACTGAATATGATTATCCAATTTGTATGCAGGTATCATTTTTGTGTCTAAAGTTAGGAATATGGACTATGTATCAATTACAAAAGTGTTTGCACCTGGGGAACGCCCACCAGACATAGGTCAATCAGTCTGGCTGGTTAGTCAATGCACCATTAGCGAGAACAATAAGACTTTGAAGATGCTAATCTCCCTGTGAAGTCTACCTGAGGATTTATGGCTACTTTGACACTACAGGGTCATGTGATCACGTCACGTGGTATTGGACTCCATCTTGGGCTGCTAGTATTTTTCCACAAGGGGGTGGGGATCAAACTGGGAAACAAAGGATTCCAGCCATATGTAAATCCTATATAAGGCAGGGAAGTGAGTTAATCAGGGTCGGTTCCTCACTGAATCCCTGCCCAAGATGACTGCTGAAAATACCTCAGGCTGATCTGGGGAAGAAAGGACTGGACCCAGCCTAGAAGGTGTCTGGCCTGTGAAAGGAATATCTGGAGTTCTAAGCTGCAAGCAAGAGCAGTTTGTCTTCAAGAAACACTGCAACCTGCTTAAAACAACATTTAGGGTGAGAAATTATTACTTGCAGCCAGTTTCTTTAGTGTATTAAGCTTAATTTGTGTGTTTGCTTTATTTGCTCAGTAATCTACTTTGATCTGTTTGCTATCCCATAATCACTTAAAATCTATCCTTTGTAGTTAATAAACTTGTTTAGGTTTTCTCTAAACCAGTTTGTGCCATTCAAAGCGGGTGGGTGGGTGAGTAGGGGAGCAAGCTGTGCATATCTCCCTCCACACTGTACAGTTCTCTGTGCAGCACAAGACAATACAATTTTGGGTTTGCACCCCAGAAGGGGTGTGCACTTGAGTGCTGGGCAGTCCCCTAGCTGATTCTTCCCATGCAGAGCTGATGTCAGTGTCCGTGTCTTTCTGGGTGTGTCCATACCTGTGTGTGCGCTAGAGGAGGGGTTCTCAACCTTTTTCTTTCTGAGGCCCCCCACATGCTATAAAAATTCCACGGCCCGCCTGTGCCACCACAACTCTTTTTCTGCATATCCAGTAGATTAAAAGCCACAAGCAGCATTATGGGGTAGCAAGCAGGGCGATTGCCCTGGGCTCCATGGTGCGGGGGGCTCAGCAAAGCGAAGTTGCTCGGGCTTCGGCTTCAGCCCAGGGTGGTGGGGCCTGGGCTTCGGCTTCAGCCCCAGGCCCCAGTGGGTCTAATGCTGGCCTTGCTCTCTGGCTTATTTTGGCGGACTCCTGAAACCTGCTTATGACCCCCACAGTGGGCCCTGGACCCCTAGGTGAGAACCACTGTGCTTGAGGAGGCTTCAGGGCCTGGTACAGCAGGACAGGGTGAGGAAGCCCTGGCTGGTGGAACGGGCGGATCCCAGTACATCAGGTGGCACCCCAGAGTGTGTGTGAGGGGGCAACCCGTCACAGATGCATTTAGCCACCTACTGCTAATCTCATGTATTTCGTGATATTGAACGGAATAAATAATTTCCATATAAGATGGTAACTTGGCCTGAGGGAAGCTCCTTGGAATCAATCTTGGAGCTGAATATATCTAAGCTCAAATTGATTTGGCTGGTGTCGTTGACATGTATCTGGGAAACAGTACGCAAGGTACCACCACTTCATTGAAACAGGGAGTGCTCAGAATTTCTCTCTGTTGGTCTGTCTACCTGCCTACCGCTTGTGCTCATCTCTAACACGTCTGAGCACTCTTCTGAGGAAACTGCAGTGGGTCCGATAGGTCGAGAAAGCCTATGGCTGAGTAAAGGACAAACACGCCCGGGGCTTGGGTCTCAAGCCACATGCTTGGAAGGAAAAGGGACCAAAGAAAATCTCAAAGGATTCTTACAGCCAGGTTTTCTCTGGCTTTGATCAGTCCAACCCCGAGACTCCCTGGTGCTCAGTCCTCTGATAGTCACTTGGGATACAGTAATTCATGTTGACTGGGTCTCTCATTGCTGGGCTCCATGGCTGTTTTAGCCATGAGGGTTCATACCAGCGGTTGATTCTCTGCTCGGGGAGTGAGCGTTAACTAGCCAAATGGGGTCTTTATGCCCCAGTACATGATGTTGTAATCAAACATAGTTCCTGTTTCCATTGAAGAAAGATTAAAATACCAGGTTGTGTGTTTCTAGACAGACTGGAATGCAAAAGTATGGCAAGTGCTGGTGCTGTGAAATCATCAAGGCATGTGTCACGGCTGGATAACCGCTGTTTTATCAAATCTTTCTCCTAAGCAATCAGCTGATTAGTTCTGTGGGTTATGGGACTAGCTTATGCTGTGCGTGGGGGGCTGGGGGAAGAGGGGGGGAGGGAAGAGGAAGAGACCTACTTTATTCAAGAGGTTCACACACAATTCCATCAGAAAGGTGAGAGTGAGAGACTGAACCTGAGGAAGAAAAATCTCCCCTTTGGCCCTACAGCATCTCTGTGTCCATTGTACATAGACATAGTTACCTGCTAAATTATGTGTCTCTTTGGCCTGTCCTCTGACAAGGGGTGTGTGAACCACTGATCCATTACCATGGAAAGTCAGATCTGCTTAAGTAAGTGTGTGTGTGTGTGTGTGCGCGCGCGTGTGCGCAATTATATTGCCCTCTGGTTACTTCATGCGACAGTATGAACCACCGTAATGATGCTGCTAAAAACTGACCATATGTCTGTCCAGTGACCGCCATCCATAGAGGATATAAAGCCACTGGTGCTAATGTTGCGAGAGGGGAAATGTTGTTTTAATTTTGGCTAAAGCACAGGGCTGTGAGTCAGGACTTTGGAGGTTTAACCCCTGGCTCTGCTACTGACTTCAGGGGTGACCTTGGGCAAGTCACTTCAACTCCCTTTGCCCTAGTTTTCTATTTGTAAAATGGGGATGAAAATACTGCCTTCCAGGTCTGTTGTAAGATTTAATTGTCGATGTTGGCAAACTTGGCATACGTGGCCCTGCCTCAATACAGGCCACTGGACTTGATGACTTCTTGGGGTCCCTTCCAGCCAGACATTTCTATCATTCTGTGGTCCTACAAAATGCTTTGAGATCCTCCGATTGTAGGCACTACAGAGTACAAACTATCATTACTATTATTATGTGGATATGAAGATTTCATGGGTTACCCTCACTAACGGTAGCCACCTACTCCAGTTACTTAATTTTTATGAGGATATTAATTTTTTTTATTGTCACACTTGTAAAAGAAAAGATCTAACATTCATATCTGATGTAAATTAATTGCTTTTTATCAAACCCTCAGTGAATCACTTTTCTCCTCTTTGGCCCTGTTGAACCTGGAGATGGGTCAGAACCAGAACCCCAGATCAAAAGCTGGGGGGATGTTTGAAATCCATATCCAGATCTGAATTGTGCAAGTTGACCTCATTTATATTCTAAACAGGCAAGTGATTTATCTTTTGTTTGTTTTTCAGTCTGCAGAGTTCTTTGAAATGCTGGAAAAAATGCAGGTGAGTAGCATGACAGATGTGGTACAGCACCCCATTCATGCATTATTTCTCCTTGGGAAAACCGTACAGAATGACAATAAACAGATATTGTGTGGATAGCAAGTTCCCAAAGCAGTATGTGATTTGAACATGGCAGGGTGATCTTACAATACACAAATATATTCCACATCACTGCGTCATTCAAAATAATGTTGTCCCAGTCTAAGCTGATCAGAAAGGATGCTTTGGTACTAAATCGGAATATAAAAAATCAGATGAAAATGTACAACTTCCCAGAAGGGTCTTGGTGAACAGCAGTAGGTCTTAGTCCCTTTGCGATCAACCCATGTCGTTGTTGAAAAATTCTTTGAAAGCACCTCCCCAGCTTTTAGCCTTTCTAGGGTTTCAGCAAACACCGACATTGTACGCCCATGATTTTCAGGTGCCTAAGATTTAGAATCAATATGCCTGTCGCCTCACAGCTTGAGCAGTCAGACAACACAAGGCATATGTTGTGCTGGGACACTGTTAGGCAACACAGCCCTGATTCAGTAAAACCGAGGTCCTTTAAAACACGTACATGGCTTCAAGCATATAAGTAGTCTCCCTGATGTCAAATTTAAAGTGCCTGGATGAATCAGGGCCATAGCACTTTGTAGTGTGTTTTGCAGTATTTCCCTGAAAATGCTCAGTGTCTTGATATTTATTTAAGTGGCATGTAACAGCAGCAATCTATGGTTGGCTGTATAATGCAAAGTAAACAAAGTGGCTTGATCCATTTTACCCCACGTGGCATGACATTGTCCTAATTTACCTCGTGGGCTATGGCTACACTACGAGCTAAGGGTGTGATTTCCCCGTCTTGTGTACACACACTCCTGCTAGCTCTCACCGAGTCAGGGAGAACGTAAATAGTAGTGAAGCCATGGTGGCACAAGTATTGGCAGCAGAAGCGCAGCTGAGATGTGTACATACCACTGGTGTCAGGTGGGTTTGTACTCAGCATGGCTTACCCATGCCTCCCGCTGTCACTACCTGTGCCACTGTGGCTACACTGCTGTTTATACTCATGCTAGCTTGAGGATATGTACAGGAGCAGGGGAACCACACCCTTCGCTCGTAGTATGGATCCATGGCCTTAGAAGGTATGTGTTTGGTAGAGCTGTGCAAATAACGGATTTGAGGGATCTCTGGCAATTTAAAAAAAAAAATGGGGGGGAGGAAAAAGTTTTGGTTTGAACCAAAACTAAAATGTTCTTTAAAAAAAAAAAAAGTGGTGAATTGAAAAGTAAAAGTATTAATTATTGAACTTATTATGATTATAATTCATTTAAAACAGGCACCAAAACCTGAAGACCAGAGAACTGGAAGTCAGAAAAATAAGGTCGGTTTTGGGATGGATGTTGCTCATTGTGCAGAACTCTCAAAATGATTTTCTGTCTCTAGAACTAGGATTTCAGGGAATGTTGGTAAAGACACTAAGGCCTTGTCTACACTACCAAGTTTGGTCGCCAAAAACTGCCTTTTGGTGACGAAACAGCAAAGAGCGTTCACACTACAATGGGACTTTTGTCGGGAAAAACGTCCAGTTTTGGCGACAAAAAACTTCCACCCCTACGAGAGACTTTTGTCTTTTCCCCCTCCCTTTATTGTTGACAAAGAGCCAGCGTAGACACCGCTGATTGTTTTGTCCACAGCACTGGCTTCCTCTAGTATCCCACAATGCCTGCCCTGATTGCTCAGCTCAGTATTTGATCTCGGTTGCTCTGCAGGTATGTGCCCCTCCCCTTTCAAAACTCCGGGAAGTATCCGTGTGCTGCTCCCTTTGGGGAACAAACAAAGAGCAAATCATTAGAATGCTCCTGTCCTGCCCGGCACTAGGGACACAGCGGCTGGCAGACTGCTGCTGCAGGGTGAGGAGAACAGTCTGCGGTGCTGCTTTGCCATTCCTTAGCATGCAGAGCTCACAGAGCCACTCATGATGCTGCTCGCTGAGGGGGCTGTGGGAGAACTCGGAGAGAATCCCAAGATGCCGATCAAACAGCTCTTCCTTCCCACAACACTGCACTGTGGGATACAATGTGGACATGACTTGTTGACAGAGGGAGCAAGTGTGAACACCCTTTGGCGATTTTTGGTTTGTCGACTTTTGGGTGTCAACATAAGTTTTGTCAACAAAACTTGGTAGTGCAGACAAGCCCTGACTCAAAAAACTAAAGGATTTCAATGTTATCTAAAGACATGGGACTAACTGAATTGCAAAGATTAAATAGATGTGCATGCAGGTCCCTAATCCAGCCTTAGGTCTCAGACCTGTTTGTCTTTCTGCAGTCAGCTGTTTAAAATGGTTTGTCTTTTAATTGAATTGTTGAGAAGCTTATGTTGGTAACTGAATGGGAAAATGGTTCCGTTATGTCTTTATGCACTGGGGCATTTTGAAACAGAGAATCACAGGAGGAATGGAAAAGTCACCTACCCTGTCTTTCTATTAATGCAGGACTGGTTTTAAACCGAATTCAGTAGTTCAGTCCTTATGGTAAACTGCTGTAAGGGAGGAAGTACCTTCGTATTGGGTATGGGGAACTGAACCACAGAGACACAAAGGGTACGTCTTCACTACCTGCCGGATCGGCGGGTAGTAATCGACCTATCGGGGATCGATTTATCGTGTCTCATCTAGACGCGATAAATCGATCCCCGAACGTGCTCCCCGTCGACTCCGGGACTTCACCAGAGCGAGAGGCGGAGTCGACAGGGGAGCCGCAGCCGTCGATCCCGCGCCGTGAGGATGTGAGGTAAATCGATCTAAGATACATTGACTTCAGTTACGCTATTGTCATAGCTGAAGTTGCGTATCTTAGATCGATTTCCCCCCCCAATGTAGACCACCCCAAAGTGACTTGCCCAATGTCACACAGGAGGTCTGTGGCAGAGCAGGAAATTGAGCTGGGGTCTCCTGAGTTCTAACCATTGGACCATCCCTCCTCCCACCTGGGTTTACACTAGTGATTTCCCCTCCACAAGGTGGCCCTTTCTGTTTGACCAGGGGCAAGAATGCTTCATGGCTTAGTTTCCCGATCTGTCAATTTCTTATCACACCGGGGTGTTGTGAGGATAAATTTGTGTTTACAAAGCGCACAGCACTGGGAACATTAAAACATACTTTTACTCTCTGTACAAGAGGGCAGGTTAAAAATGTTTGTATTAAATAGAAATGAGTAAGGATGTAATAAATGCCTAATGGAGAACAAGCAATCATTTCTGTGGTGTTTTGATCTTTTGTAGGAAGATTACATCCCATACCCCAGCATTGATGAGGTAGGTGCTTTAAAGCATGTTTGGATGGCTGCCTTTTTCAAAATGTTAATGAAAGTTATTTGTAGGGATTCTTTCCTGTCTCATGGATGAGCTGTGAAACCAAGATCCTGGCCACATTGCTTATTAAAATGCCATTTGTTCTCTAGAATAATGGTGGTTGTCTCTAGGGCTGAGCTCTGTGGTTTTATAATTGTTTTTGTACAAGAGCCTAGAGGCCACAACACATTTTCATAAATGTGGAGAATAAATAACAAGCACGGAGTCCTGTCCTGGCTCAGTTGCATTGTGGGGAATTGTATTTCATGTACCTAAATTCCTCCAGCAGTTCCAGGTTGATGTGATATTTGTCCGATCATGGAGTTATCACCAGACCTGAGTAAGGGGCAACATGTACCTGGGCTACCTTAGGAACAGACTAGGGACGGAATTCTTCCTCTGGAGAGGTCTATCGAGTGTCTTATTTCCCCGTTTCCTGGGGGCTGGAGGAGTACTGCAGATTACTGGTGCAGTTTGCTTCCTCTTCCACACAGGCTCAGCTGTGCTAGCCAACATATTGTGAGGGGGGGAGCAACGGGGAGCCACTCCCTGCCCATCATCACAAGATGGGGAGTAGCCGTGATATGAGTTTGTTTGTACCAGGGAACAAGGGGGCCTTACATCCCTTTGCTCCCCTGCATGAACACACAAGGCAGTTCACACCTGAGCCTCGTCTGCCTTGAACTGTGGCACTCCGTTGCTGCACGCTGCTAAACTGCTGCTACATTGCAACTCAGAGGTGGCTGCAATTCAGTGGCGTAGGAAATGATTCTATATGCTGATTTTCAGTCTGTAACACACTTTTGGATCCTTTGGGATGAAAGACACGCTGTAAACGCAAGTCATTGTTCCTGCGCTGTTTGTCACTGAATTTTTTACTTACCTCATTCCACACCAGATGGAGACTGCATTTCAGAAATAGTTTGCCTGCTGTGTTAGCAAAGTGCTTTGGGATCAGCCTAGGTGAAAGGTATTATATAAACGTAAGTCGTTATAAAGGGATTCATTTAGGGCCTGATCCTGCAGCACCATTGAAGACAGTGTAACTGACTTTAAAGGCAGGATCCTGCTCCGGTTGGAGAACCGCTATTGGTGATGAGTGTTTTATGCTTTCCTCCACCCCCAAAATAACCTGAAACAAAGGTTATGCTGTTAACTTGGTGCTTTTACGCTAGAACATTTGACTTGCAATCTGGCTACTCTCCCAGACCCTATGGTAGTACTGCTATTGATCAGCGGCAGTGAGAGAAGTACAATGTCAGGCTTGTCAATTGTTGATTCCTACAAGACTAGGAAGTATTGATCATGCTGATTTGACAAGCATGTGGCTGGCTATTTGATTTTTACCTGCCTACTGGCTAGCACACCTTGGACCACCCTCCTCTCCCATCTTTTAAGATGGTGTGATAAGCATTAAGGGCCCATGACAGCTGAGAATGAGTCCAATTTCTACTGCAGAGGTAAATGCACCCTTGGTCTGTTGTTACTCAGGAAAACTCACAGTAAAGTCAATGAGAGTTGTTCTTCCTGAGTTAAGAGTGAGCAAGCGGTGAATAAAGACCCCAGGAATTTGGCCCTATCTGTGTTGGTTAGTTGCTAATGAACTTATCTGCAAGTGGTTGGAACACAAACAATTGTTTCCCAGCTTTCGCGGTCAGCATGAAAATCTCATTGGCTCTCGATGTTGTTATGAAGCTCGTGATGTTTGGTGTGTTTCTTAAAGCCTCAAATCCTGGAGACACTTGATGAAATGAAAGCTGAGATTCTGAAGGAAAAACAGAGCATGATGTTTTCTAGCCCTTTTAGTTGCACAGAAAATCTTGAAAATGTGACTCAAGGGCACCCTTAAAGGCTCAGAAGGCCAGTAAAAAGTATCCCAAATGTATTATTTAAAAAAATAATTATGATTTTTAAGCCAATCTCATCGATTGGGGGCCTGATTCATGATTTTTAAATGTTTGGGGTTGGCAATATTGAGCTCTTGACTCCTCTGTTTCTCCTTAGTGGTGATGGAAGACGCTAAAGGCTTGATCCAAAGCCTGTTGAAGCCAATGGGAAACTCTCCCACTGACTTCAGTGTGCTTTGCCCCAGCTAATCCAGTCCCCATTGCACTGTACTGTATCCTCACGGCACTGCATCGGAATTCTTTACAGATTTTAGAGAAAGGAAGCCCTTATCCCTTGATCATTCTGCCCCAGTTTGGAGGGTACTGGATTGAAGATCCGGAAAATCTCAGCACGCCCACCTCGTCGGATAGCAGCATCTCTGAAGAGGAAGAGGAAAACCTTAGCCCTAGCACGTATGGGTATAAATTAGAATGCAAAGGTGAAGCCAGGGCATACAGAAAACACTTTCTAGGGAAGGTCAGTGGTCAATATGCATCTACATTTCTCAGTCTGTTGTAAGCTATCTGTTTAGTGTGGCACTCTGTCCCCCTCTAATGGTGGCTAGGCAAATTAGAGATTGATGAGCCTGCTTTAGCGTTAGCTAAGAGAGGAAGGCCTTTTAGCTCACGCAGTAGAGCACGGGTAGGCAACCTATGGTACGCGTGCCAAAGGCGGCATGCAAGCTGATTTTCAGTGGCACTCACATTGCCCGGGTCCTGGCCACCGGTCCGGGGGGCTCTGCATTTTAATTTAATTTTAAATGAAGCTCCTTCAACATTTTAAAACCTTATTTACTTTATATACAGCAATAGTTTAGTTATATATTATAGACTTATAGAAAGAGATCTCCTAAAAACGTTAAAATATATTACTGGCATGCACAACCTTAAATTAGAGTGAATAAATGAAGACTCGGCACCACACTTCTGAAAGGTTGCCGACCCCTGCAATAGAGGCTCACACATTAAGACCCAGAGATCCTAGATGTGATCCTGGATGCTGCTGACCTGCCTGGAGGTATCAGTGTTACGTGTATAACCAACAAATTTTCTTCAAGGAAGAAAAGTCGAAAAATGTTGATTTATTTTCATCAACATTTTAAATTACAATGAACCCCCTTGCACAATTTTTGGGGGAAAACCTCATTTCATTTTTCAGCCATCTCTAGTAACTAGTGTTTATCTAGATGTAGCCATTTGGGTGAGGACATGAAAGGGCACTTCCCCTGACAACATGGCTGCGGAACTCTGGCAGTTTCACCGCTGAACTCCCTCCCCTTTCACCTTTGTTCAGCTATCTCTGTCATTTTGCCATTGGGCTGATTTCTCTGTTAAGAGCTGACAGTGCACTCTCAGCTGTATGAGATATATAAATGAAGATAGCCCCTCTTCTGAAAAGTTTATCTAGCAGAGTCAGGCAGAGAGAAGATAGGATGGACCGTGGGAAACCCAGAGGAGTGGGTTAACTTGGAATTGTCTGCCTTTCCCCCTCCCCAACAAAGGACCGGGGTTGTGAGTTTGAATCCCATCATTTCAAGAAAGGTGCTATTCGCGCAAGTGCTGGGAAGGGTCTCAAGACTTTCCTGGCCCCAGTCACCCAACCTGGATCAGCGTTCTAAAGCGTGAGACCCCTGTCACTAAACTAAACCGTTTTCCATTGGGGAAAAGCCGTTTCCACTCCACCAAAACTTTTTGCTCAATTTTATAGATTTCAACAAAATTTGGTTTGAAAAAAGAATTGGGAAAACCTGTTTTGAAAATATCAGAATGTCTTGTTTCAATGTTTTTGGAACAGAAAGTTTTTTGATTTTTTTTGTTTTGAAATGCCTTTTCGTTTAGAAATGTACTTTATTGTATATGTTAAAAAATGGTCAAAATCCTAACCAACCATTTCAAATGGAATTGTTTGAGTCATGCCACATGACAATTTTTTCGGAATTTCATTTTGTAAACAAAATTCAAAATTCAGACATTCACAGGCTGAAACGTGAGATAATTATTATTTGGTTCACCTCTGACCCTTCCATTGATTGGCTCAGAGTCTGAGTTCTCAGGCATGCTGAAGGTAGGACAAGAAGTAATTGACTTAATCTGCAACCAGGGAGATTTAGATTAGACATTAGGAACCTTCTAACTATAAGGATAATTAAATACTGGAATAGGCTTCAAGGGAGGTTGTGGAATCCCCATCATGGAGGTTTTGAAGAACAGAATAGACAAACACCAGTCTGGGATGGCCTAGGTATACTTGGTCCTGCCTCAGCTCAGGGGGATGGATTAGATGACCTCTTGAGGTCCCTTCCAACCCTATATTTCTATAATTCTATGCTGTTGTCTCATCCTGAGGGAAAAATCCTTATTTACCTTTGCCAATCAAAATATTGTAGTCCACTTTGTCCCTATGAACAAACGAAAGACAGAGTAATAAAGTCTACAGGCTGAACAATAAATAAGCCCCCTCAGGTTCCCAAAGGACGGAGACATGGAGCATTTGTGAGTGAGGTGTTGGAGAATTTCTTAAGACAGTAATGAGTCATCCTCAATTTTCTCTTGACACGGGGACCAGTGTCTAAGAAGCATTCTAGGTAGCCGGGATGCAGGTTGTTGTCAGTAGATAAGGCTGCCTTATCACACCACATTAACACATCTCTTCTATTTTTAGGATCATTTAAATTTTTATTGTACAGCCAGCAGCCTAGGAAATCTGATCCTTTCTATTAAGTGTGAAGAGGCAGATGGTACTGAATATTTACGGATTATACTCAGGTATGAAACTTCCTCCCTTCTCCCCCCAAAGTTAAACAAATAATCACTATTTAAATATCCTTTATCTGTTTTTTTCACCCTAATGGATGTAGATGAACTTGCTACTCATAGATTTAACACGTTACACATGGGTATATGAAAGGGGTTGGGGTATTATTTTACTTTCTCTGGATTTGGAATACCATATCTTGAGATTGCTCTGGGAATAAACATTAGACTTTGATCTATAGCCAAGCCCAGTGAAACTGAACATAAAAATCTCTGTAAGGATATTGGATAATATCAATCATATTTAGCACCATCTGTTCTGTAAACTGATGAGACCCAGTGTCTGAATTATTTTCTTCGTCCCTCACCAAAATATGAATATTTTAACACAACAGAGCTGCAGAGGCAATAAAAGAAATTAAGGCAATCGTTACTAGCCATACCCTGGAAATGCAGCAGGGTATCATTTCCAAACATCTGGAAGAGATTCCTGCTGTGGTTTCACTGAACATTACCAGTCACAATTAGTATGCATGGAAGCTCTGGAGGCATATCTATTATCGTAACTTATTTCATGCTCTCTGTTCTTCTCTTTTCCTTTCTTAGGTCCAAACTGAAAACATTACATGAAAGAATCCCCCTGGCAGGACTCAGCAAGTTTCCTAGTATCCCACAGATTGCAAAGGTAAACTGTCTATATTGCCTGGAGAGAACTGATTTACGAGACATGGACGCTCTAGGTGCACCATGGAAAGCTTTGCAAATGCAAATACTGTGCTGCTATAACATTTGTCTTGGGTGCAGGAGGTGGAGTTCTCAGACAGTCAACGTAGAGAATAGTATCCAGATTTTAGGGCTCTATTCCTGCTTCTGTTGCTTATTTGCTGTGTGACTTTGGGCAAGTCACTTACCTGCTTTTTGTCTCAATTTCCATGTCTGTAAAATGGGGATAATATAATGTGTGCATCTCAGGAATGGTGAGTCATAGTAATGTTAAGGATTGTAAAGATCTTGGAAACCTTTGGTGGAATAGTGGTATTGGAGTGGATGGTGGCGTTGATTATTTTTACTACTATATGTTACATGTGAGCATAGCCATGATCTGCTGCTGCCAGAGAAGAGAGAAGGAATTAGGAGAGAGGGGGGGATGTAAATAGTCTGCAAAGCCATAAAGAAAATGAAGGTTTCTGCTATTATTTTGTGTGTTGGCCTGACAGAACAAGGGGCAGCAAATACACATGTTCTCGCTCTCTCAGTCGTAAACAAAATGCTGTTCTAGTTTGCCTGCACTATGGTATCCTTATCCTTTTCTGCAGGGAGCCAAGTATTGTGATAATGCAGCTTTATTTTGACTCCTACTTCAGCAAGGGAAAAACTTTGCTAAGCAGTTTATTTGGCAAATTTTGCCCTTTATTCTGTTCTCACATTATCTGAGAACAGACTGTGATTTTTACCAACTTGTTTGTATGCTTTGTGTGAACAAATTTCAGGCTTGCAAACTGCTTGCTGCCAGCAGTCAATCTTCATGAATTTAATATTTGAACTGTGTGATTGGTTGCCTTTCTGATGTGATATTTTTTCTGTTTCCTGATTGGATGACTTAATCTCTACAAACAACTGCAAATAACAAATTTTGCTTTGCCACTGGCCCATGATAATTTCCATGAACAAATGTCTGCCTGCATGCACCTTTGTGAAATGAGAAGAGAGCTGTAAAGGTGGTTTGGAGCAAAATGCTATATATGTGCCACTTAAATGTCAATGAATCATTATTCACTTAGGTCTGTTTTGTGCAAACCCTTTAATGTGAAAAGTCAACTCCTATGAATAGTTTCACCTGTAAAATCCTGTGACGACCATGCCATCACTGATTGGATTAGAATTAGAGACGGAGCTGCGAAGACAATGCATGCAATTTAGAGCCGAATTTGGCTCATTATATTAAGTTAGCAGCCTTGACTTTGAGTATATCTTCCCTCGGTGGCCAGAGCCGGCTTTAGGAAGTGCGGGGCCCGATTCGAACAGTTTTGACGGGGCCCCGGCAGGGATGACTGGGGAAAAAAAAAAAAAAACGTAAAAAAACATGTGGGGCTTGTACTCACCGGGCAGCACTCGTAGTCTTCAGCGGTTTGTCCTTCACTCGCTCCGGGTCTTTGGTGGCACTAAAGGACCTGCTGCCGAAGTGCTGCCGAAGACCCAGAGCGAGTGAAGGACCCGCCGCTGAAGTGCTGCCAAAGACCCGGAGCGCTGCCGGGTGAGTAAAAATTAAAAAGGAGCCTCTAGCCAGGGAAGGGATTCTCGGCCACTTGCCCCCACCCCGGCGGCCCTGCCACTGGGCATGGGGCCCTCTTAGGCGCGGGGCCCGATTCGGGGGAATTGGTGGAATTGGCCTAAAGCCGGCCCTGTCGGTGGCAATTCCACATACATAAGGAGAGTGGAATGCTGGGGGTGAGATCTGCTGTGGAGACTGGAGAGGGCAATTCTGCCTATACACTGGAGGAACCGAGTTCTCGCAGGGCATTGTATTTATTCCGCCCCCACTGAGAGATAAAAAGAAGCCAAGTGCTTTTATAAACACTGTCCTCCCGTCTCATGCTGATTTTGTTTTTCTTTGTGGCAGGCTTTCTGTGACGATGCCTCTGGACTGAAATTTAACCCAGTCCTGTACCCCAAGGTGAGGATAAAGACCATAAAATACTCTGGCTCAGGAATGCTATATCTGAAGGGGCTGGTTTTCAAAACTGCTTGTGTTGTTGCGTGCCTAATTTGTGGATTCATTTACATATGCAAAATAAGTATATGCTACCACGATTGGCTAGTTGCATAGCTAATAACAGTAAAGTGAGGAGGTAACATTTTTGGGGGTGGGGAGCCGTGAGACACTCAGGCAAGCATATTTTTATTAACTACTGATGGAGTAAGGGGAGAGTCAGGAATTCTAGTAAGTCTCTGAACTTTGTTTCTTCACCTCAGTCACTGGACCTGGGGTAAGGTCATAAAAGTTTAATGCCCCTGTCACGTGAGTGGGGTCTGTAGTCACTGATACCAATAGGTACTTTTCTATGAACGCTGTCGTTTAGTAGCTGTGTCTCTTTAAGGATGTTTCTGCCTGGACCATGTGCAGATGCAGTTCCTAATATACTATTTTTTTAATTAGATGAGTCAGGATGTGAATTTGGAAATCCTCAAAATAGGTAGAATGCAGTAGCAAGTCGAGCCCGGGCACTGTATATCAATTGATTAGTTTAACTTAAAATAGTATTAACCCTTCTTCAAGATGAAGGGCATGACAGCCTCTTTAGGGGTTACATTCCCACCTCTGTGCTGGATGTAGAACAGAAAGGAGGCTCTTAGCTACTTGCATGCAAACCAAAAAGATGTTTAATGGCAAACAGCTGCTACTATCTTGGGGGGAAACACATTTTCTAATTTCTATGCTCCTGTTGAGTTAGTGTGTCAAAGTCTCATTTGTAGAGGGTATGTAATTTTTGGTATGACTCTGGCATGAATGTCTATACACACACACAAAAAGAAGCTTACAGAGTTTGTCATTGTGACATGCAATGATTATTGCCATGCATATATCTAGCTAATAGATATCCTAGAATATCAGGGTTGGAAGGGACCTCAGGAGGTCACCTAGTCCAACCCCCTGCTCAAAGCAGGACCAATGTGCAGATCCCTAAATGGCCCCCTTAAGGCTTGAACTCACAGCCCTGGGCTTAGTAGGCTAATGCTCAAACCACTGAGCTATTAGATCTGTGACTACATGAACCTGGCATGGTTTGTGGTTTCAGTAGAAGCTCCAGATTCAGATCACATCCCTTGAAAAGTTCACTAAGGCAATGTCTATACCGCAATATAAGCTCGAGTTAGTAGAACTCGAGGTAGCAGATCCTGGGTTTGTTAACCTAGGGCTTAACCATCTACACTCATTTGTAACCTCAGGTTAGGAATTGTTGAACCCTGGGTCCCAGCCTGGGCTCCAGCATCTACACTGCATTATGAGGACCCGAGTCCAACCACCCATATTCCAGACTTCCTAATGCTTTCACAAAATGTGGCCACTCTAGCCCTTTGTTTGTGGTGCAATGTGGGAAAACTTGACTGTCCGCCAAACTTGACTGTCCAGAGGACAAAGAAAGTCAGCCTGTGGGATTGTGGAATACTTCTGGAAGACTTGCAGAGTGTGAGTCCAGTGGGTCTGCGTCTACATTGCAAAACAATAGGACTTGAACCCTGGGTCCTAGCTTGACTCAGGCTTGGACCCTCCACCCTTGTGGGATCTTGGATTCAAGCTCTGGGTTAGTGCGATTTGTGTGTAGATAGAAGGGGGGATTAGGCTTGAGCCTGAGTTTGAACCCTGGGCTCACATTGCTGTGTGGACATACCCTAAAGATTTTACAAAGCTTTTGTGCTAATCTGGAGCCAGATTGGAGCAAACCTAGGGCCAGTTCATGGTGTTGTATCCAAGTCATATGGAACTAGTGGGTTTCACGTGGTATCAATGGAAAACTTGGTGAGTCTCACTTTGAGATTTTTTGGGTCTGTTTGAAACCAAAACTTAAAGCTAAGCTCTGGATCTGAGAGCCCATGTGGGTTAAAACTATAGAAAATGTTTATTTGAACTGCTTTAAAGCAAAACCCCTTGAGAGTTGCACCTTTCTAATGATGATGAAGCAGCCCTATAGATTTGCACCTCTCTAGTGATGACATTGATTTAGGGTTAAATTCTGGCATTTAATGGTTAGAATGAGGTTGCCCACAAAAAATGACAGTGACAATATACACTTAGAGAGTCATCAAATTCTTGTCACAAGCTTCAAGTCAGATTTATGCCTGTGCACGAGGGGAGGTGTGACCCCTAAAACTACTTAACCGCTATCAAAATGCATAGGCAGGTAGTTCGTTCTATTTTGGGGTGGAATATCTTATTTGGGTGGTTCATGCAGAGCTGTCACCATAACGTGTGAGCCAGGAGATAGTTCTGAGTTCACACCCACTTTTGCCCAAAAGAATTCTCTGTGCTGCTGAGAGCTTTCTCAACACTCTATAATTCTTCAATTCATACTTTTCCCACAGTCATGATTGCAGGACACTTGAAGAAGCATGACGGTTATATTTAAGAATGTGTTTTAATGACATAGCCTATTTTTGATCTCATTTTAAAAAAAAGAGAATAACACAAGACAAAACAAAACAAGCCATAGTTGCTGGGAACTGTGCCTCTCCTGTAACAATGAATCTCCCCTCGGTAGGAGACAGAATTGAAGGCATGATGTATTTGCAAGCCCCATGCAGGGGAGAAAAAAAGATGTTGCTCCTTTTACAGCCATTATTAGTTAGAACATTCATGAAACAAACTGAAGTGGCTCATGCTGTGATTCTCCAGTGACCATGAAATGTCTCTCCTTCCCCGTGTAGAACAACAATGGCAGTCATTCAACATGACTGAGATTTTAAAAGGAGTCCAAGGGAGTTAGGCACTAAACTCCCATCTGATTTGGACGCTTAACTCTCTTGGGTCTTTGGAAAATCTCAGCCTCTAGGCAGGAGCTCCACATTAATGCCATTTTTAAAAGCAGCAATGAAGTGTGAGTGGGAAGATACGTATGTAACCTCACTTGTGTCATTGGCAGAGTATGAACTGGAGACCATTAATGCTGAAAGCTTCAGTCTCTATTGATTAAACTAAAGGAGTAATTCTAGTAGCAGATAGCTGAAGTAGGCTCTTCTCCTTTTATGGGGACCAACCATTAGAGGGAGACAAAGAAACACACTGTATTACTGTGGGGGTACATGGATGGGGCTAACAGGCAGATAAATGTGTGGCTGCCCCGTGTCCAGGTTTTGAATATTTGAGCTGGTTTAGTTGGTGTAAAATATTAATAAATGGCCTGTACCATCTGGCTAGCCTAGCTCCATGGAGCTGTGACAATTTATACCTGCTGAGGATGTGGGGCGGAACAAAATGTGCTCGTTGAAAGAGATCTAGCAACTGGATTCCATTTGTTTGTTTCCCTGTCACTACTCATGCAGTTGTGCTACCATAGAAACCTCTTAGTGGGTAGTTAAAGCATAGTCTTCATTTTTGAAGTATCTTGTATAGATTCATAGATTCTAGGACTGGAAGGTCATCGAGTCCAGTACCCTGCCCTCATGGCAGGACCAAATACTGTCTAGATCATCCCTGATAGACATTTATCTATGTTGGAGACAGAGTATGTTAGAAGGCATTTTCACCACCTTTTGGTGTAAACCAAGGTCAAAATTATCTTATTCTTGCTTTGTTATTATTTGGAAGTTGAGAACGTCCATTGCACTGTTCACTAAGAAGAATGTCTTTGACGAGTACTCTCCTATTAATGCAAACCTTTAAAAAACGAAGGTGCCCCATATGCTGCCACTCAGGAGGAACCTCTAATTCACCCAATGGTAGAGCGCCAAAATCTCCCATCCAAACAACTCCAAACTTTTGGGAAGTTCAAATCCAGATTCATTGGAAGGCTGTGGGAGCTGTGGGTTCTCAGCACCTTCCATGATCAGACCTTATGGGCCAAATCTTCTGCTGATGTAAGTAGTGTATTGAAGTTCAGGTGGATTTACTCCAGCCTGAGGACAAATGTGAAGCTGGTCACTAAAAACTTGAGGCTGCTGTTGAAAATTTGGGCCCTTACATTCTATGGAGGTATCAGTTCAGGTTTTCCCACTACTCTGTACATGCCCCCCTGTATTTTCATCTTAGCATTGGTTCCCACTGCTCCATGCCTTCAGAGTTCTCAATATTTTTGGCCCTGCCTTTATCTTCATGTTCTCCCGGCCCCCTTCCTGCTTCCTGTGACTTACCTGCGCTGCGTTTGGTGCATCCAACCACCATCTTTGCCTTTTTTTCAGCCAGGCCAATCTCCATGCCTTTTTCTACACTGCCCCAGATGCCTGGAATATCCACTCCTCTCTCATAAACCAAACTCCTTCAATTTCCACTTCCAAGAAATACAGGAAAAGAGAGCCCCTGTTTGATGATGTCCACTCTACATGCGTTCCATCCATTCTTGTTTGTACTGTTTGTCTTCTCTGGTGCCTCTAGACTGGCAGCCATTTGGGGCAGTGACCTCTAGAGCTGGGTGGAATTTTTTTTGGCCAAAAAATGCAGATTCTGGGTGACCGAAACATTTCACAAATGTGTGTCAAATTCACTGGATTATTTCCATCAACCACTGCCCACGCAAATTCTGAGAATATAGAAATGTTTTGTTTTGCTGTTTTCGAAATGAAATGTTTTGATTTTTCCATTTGCAATGACTTTATGCTTTCAAATTTTACTTCAGTTTTGTTTAAAAAAAAAAATTAAAATGTGAAGACGAAGCAATTCATTTTGTTCCGGGTTGAACAAAACATTTGATCAGTACCAAAACCAAATGGTTTGCCAAAAAATTGAATAAAAAAATTGTTTTGGTTTTATCCAAAACATTTGGGTTTTTAAAATGTTTTTGGTTCAGCCAGTCAATCAAAAAATTAATTATTTGCATAGCTCTAATGACCTCTAATCTGCTTGGCCCTGAGTCTCCACGGTACTGAGCCACGAACAAGTGACCAATAAGAATTTAGAGCTGTGTAGACATGGAAGACTTATTTACCCTGCCTACAGGACTTTACCATTCCAGTCTAAATTGTGCTTCTCCTTAATGCCATTTTTTATCTATGCAATGTTTTAGACTTCGGTTCTACAAATTACTGAATTAAATCATTCAAATTATGTTTTATTCCAGGCATCCCAGATGATAGTGTCTTATGATGAGCATGAGGTTAATAACACATTTAAATTTGGTGTGATTTATCAAAAGTTTAAACAGGTAAGTAACCCAATTGTATTATCATTAGGCATATTCTAGAAAGTAGCTAGGGGGTGGGATTTTTAAATGCTGTGCACCCAAAACTCCAGCTGAAGTCAATGGGGGCTGACCGTGCTCAGCACCTCTAAATGTTTGTAATTATGTTGTTGTGTTTTCATTCTAATAATATGTTTCTTATTACTTGCACATTTCCCTTGCTCGTTAATAAATGATATGATTCAAAAATAAATGAATATATAAATCAAACCCCAAGCTAAATTAATGTGAAAATGCATTTTAGTGGCCATGTTTTTTTTAATCAGATGTTTGTTTAGACAGCCAAACAGTTATATTTTCATTGGAAGTCTTAGACTATGGAGATATGTGTTCACTGAAAATGCTTTCATTAACCTAGGAGTTTAGCATGTGCAATACAGACAGAGATTAATCTTATAATTTAGCAGATATTATTCTGACAGGCATTTGAATTATATTTCCATATTTCATCATATTGTGTGTTGAATAACTAATGCAAAGACCATAATTAAAGTCCCTTTGTTATGAAATATACCAAAGGGGAGATGATTAAGACGCCAATGTTCCAATGAAGTATTAATTTGGATTTAATATTAGCCATACTTTCTCTTCCTTTTATTTGATTCTAAAGTTTCTTGCAGAGACTTTTAATAAGAATATCTTGGCTTTTAGGCTTATTGTGAACCTATCTGTTGTAAATATTATTTATTATTTGGATTGTGGTAAATAGCATCTAGGAGACCAAATTATGGATCAGGTCTGCAATCTACTAGTCACTCTACAGACAAGTAACAAAGAAGTAAGGCTGAGATCCTCAAATGTATGTAGGTACCTAACTCCCATAGATTTTAATGGGAGTTAAGCACCTTAGCCTTTGAGGATCTGGCCTTACTTCCTGCACCAGGGCAGGGTTGCCCAGAGGATTCAGGGGGCCTGGGGTTTTCGGCGGCGGGGGTCCTTCCACTCCGGGTCTTTGGGGCACTTCGGCGGCGGGTTCCGGAGCGAGTGAAGGACCTGCTGCAGAATTGCCGCCAAAGACCCAGAGCGGAAGGAGCCCCCGCCGCCGAATGGCTGCGGAAGAAACTCCGGGTCTTCGGCAGCGGGTCCTTCAAATGCTCCGGGTGTGTTCGGCGGCACTGAAGGACCTGCTGCCGAAGACCCGGCAAAAACTCTCATGGGGCCCCTGAAAACTCTCGTGGGGGCACCTCAAGGGCCTGGGGCAAATTGCCCCACTTGCCCCCCCCTTCCCCCCAGGGAACATATGCTTGAAGTGTCAGAGAGGATGTGACTGGTGGACAAACAGACAAATGGGAAAGAGGGAGCGTGAGGTAACAAAAAGGAAGAGATTAGCAGAAAAAGTAAACACTTGTCTTGCTGCTTGCCTAACTAATTCCAGAAAGGCATGATTTGAAGGCATCACAGCAGAGGTAGGTTTTGAGGAGGGTGATACGGTAGCTTTTGGAATTGTGTTTTCCTAAAATCCCCCTGCAGTTTCAACTGAACACGGTGGACTTCTCACTTCCCAACCTGTGCAGCATTAATACTGCAGTGTGATAGCAAACAACTGTCATGGCTCCCTGCAAGGGGGATTGCATTTCAGTGCTGGGAAAAGTGATTCCTGCACTTGTGGGATACTTCAGGATGAAGGGTGGTATTTTAATTTTTTTTTAATTTAAATGGAGATATCCTATCTCCTAGAACTGGAAGGGACCTTGAAAGGTCATCAAGTCCAGCCCCCTTCCTTCACTAGCAGGACCAAGTACTGATTTTGTGGCAGATCCTTAAGTGGCCCCCTCAAGGATTGAACTCACAACCCTGGATTTAGCAGGCCAATGCTCAAACCACTGAGCTATCCCTCCCCCCAAATGTATAAATGTTAGATTGCAGATTAGAAGCTTCAGCCAAACTTCAGCGGACTTCACCCTCCCGTGTCAGATGTTTCGAATCATACCATGGTCTGTTCCTCTGCCTGGTACTTCTGTACTACATGACTCCAGCCCAGTGGCTTTCAGCATGCTTTGGAAGTAGAGCATGTGTAGGTAAGAGCAGCATAGTTGATTCAGGTTGATTGCTGAAGACAGGCAAGCCTGCTTTTTTGGAGTTCTTTTAGAAAGCAGAAGATAAATCAGTGTCCATAGGCTTCCATCAGCACTGACCGCTTCAGCCAACATGATGTGCGGACAAACTCATTTTGCTGACTGCCACATATAGAAGAAGAGAAACAATCAAAGGAAAGTGACTTTTCCATTGTTTCCTGACTTGTGCATTCACTTACCTGTCTGTTATTGCCATGTGGCTAGTTTTTATTTAAGAGGTTTATTTTTTGAGAGAGAACTTTTTCAAAAAACTGTTTGGAACTGGGAGATTTGTCAGAGCCGATCCTTTTGTACAAACCGGTTTGGTTTTGATGAATTGAGTTTTTCTGATGAAAAACATGTTGTGTTGGAAATTTCCCAACAAGCTCTAGTTCTGAGGAAAAATATGCAAAGAAATAAAGGCAAAAAAGTGCTCTTGTAAGTAAGCTATCCCCTTATTCCATCTACCCCCAACCAACCCAGTTCTCAGAGTCCCATGCATTCATTTCTTTCATTGTCCTTCTTAACAGAGTAATTTATTCCAGCTCCCGAATGCTGATACCTGTGGTAGCTTCTCTGCTCAGAGAGAGTATGAATTCTTTCCATACTGCGTCCAGTAGGCCCAGCCTACGCACCTCACCACAGTATGCTCATTTAAGTTACTTTGCTAGGTGGAGGTTGTGCTACCTGAGTCTGATTCTGATCTGGGTTTACACCAGAGTTACTCCATTGACTTCAGCGGAGTTACGCCTGATTTTAGGTTGATGAAAGTAATATCAGAATCAGGCCCATCCTGAGTAACAAAAGCCTGACATTTGGGAGTGCTGATGTCTCAACCCTTATTACACCAGCCATCTCTGGTTTTAATGTGTCTTTAAACTTTCAGTTTGGCCCCTGCACCCTTAGAGTGAAAACTAGCCTGAGTTTTTTACTTTACTTGTTGATGTATTTTGCAGACTTTAGAGGAAGAATTGTTTGGGAATAATGAAGAGAGCCCTGCTTTCACGAACTTCTTGAGTTTGCTAGGGGAAACCATAACACTCCAGGATTTCAAAGGGTGAGGAAAATAAAGGAAACCGTTTTATAAATAAATGTAACAAAAGACCACTTAAGGTGTAAAAACATCCAATGCCTTAGAAACAGAAGTCACTTCATTGCTGGACTGTGTTGTACAAACCAGAAACAAATAAAACTGTGGCTGTTCTTTCAAAACCTAGGGAGCTACTCAAGGGGTCAGAACGGCAAAGAAAAAAAGAGTAGCAAATTTGCTTTCCTTTGTTTTAAAACACCAAGTTTCATTTCAGTCACAAACGACACTAACCCATATGGAAAACACACTCAGCATGTTCTCGTGTACTTTTCTAAGTGTGTTGCAAACCTATAATGAATGTGCAGAACTTGAACAAAATGATCTGATCATGGTATCAGATGATCATCCCCAGGGCCCGCTCCAGACACCAGGCACCCAAGCACATGCTTGGGGCGGCACCTGGTAAGGGGCGGCGGAGGGAGCGCGGCGCGGCATTCCGCAGGGGGGGGGCGTTCTGGCGGCGCGGCGCTGGGGGTGGCGGGCTCCGGTTGCGCGGGGCTTGGCGAGGGGGTGGCGCGGGCGCGGTGCTGGAAGGGGGTTCCGGCGGCGCTCGGCGGGAAGCGGGGGGCGGGCTCCGGCGGCGCAGCGCGGGGCTCGGCGCTCGGGGGGGGTTCCGGCAGGCGGCGCTCGGTGGGGGTGTGGCGCAGGCGCGGCGCTGGAGGGGGCTTCCGGCGGTGCTTGGCAGGGGGCGGGGGCGTCGCGGCGCTCGGCACTCGGGGGAGGTTCCGGCGGCGCTCGGCGCAGGGGGTGGGGTGGGCTTCGGCGCGTGGCGCTCGGCGTGGGGGGGCGGCGCTCGGGGGGGTTCCGGCGGCGCTCGGAGGGGGCATGTCTGGGGAAGAGGACCTGGTTGGAACACCTCTGCTGTCGGAATGGCCCCTTGTATCTATTGGTAGCTGGGTGCACATTAGAGCAACCTTGAGGGTTGCTCCAATGGGCGCAGGTTTAGGGAGCTATAAAGGTGGCATGAAGCCTGACCCTGCAAGCCCTCCTGTTTGCTTCAACAGGAGTTATGCACGCATAAAGATGGCAGGATCAGGCCTCAATGGCTATTTCCCACATCACACTACCAGAATTGGAACCAATTATTAGCCTTGTTGGCTGTCTCTGCAAGGAAGCTAAAGACTGAGTAGCCCATGGAGACTGAACCCAACCAAACTTTTGCTCATTTTTACTACTAGCTGTGGACTGTTTTTTTTCTTTTCTTTTAAGTTTCTGAAACATTCTGATAATTTGTCTTCCCCCTCTGCTTTCACACAGTTTGAGGCTTCCAGGTTTGGCCTGAGACTAGGGCTGGAAATGATTAAATACCCAAAGAAAGGCTGTTTTGTAGGCTTGGAAATCTCAGATAATTACGTTAAAGATCTGTTTCAGAGTAGCAGCCGTGTTAGTCTGTATCCGCAAAAAGAAGAACAGGAGGACTTGTGGCACCTTAGAGACTAACAAATTTATTAGAGCATAAGCTTTCGTGGACTAAGTGGGCTGTAGTCCACGAAAGCTTATGCTCTAATAAATTTGTTAGTCTCTAAGGTGCCACAAGTCCTCCTGTTCTTCTTTTTGTTAAAGATCTGGTGTCAGATGCTTCTCTGAATTCCAAACCACTGAAAATTAACCTCCAGATTACTAATCATTATACTTGCTAACTATATATCAGCTAATTACTTATAACAACAATAACTAACTATATATGGATAAATGAGTTAGTTGTCTATATCACTAGCTAGCTAACTATAGATGCATACAGGAGATAGTTGTCTATATCATTAAATAATTTAACAACAAGCTATGGCCTTGGGTCAGTGTTCTGTTAGTATTTATTCAGTTCTTTCCAACATTTTCTTTTATTTCTAGTTTCCGAGGGGGCCTGGATGTAATGCATGGTCAGACTGGTACCGAGTCTGTGTACACTGTATTCAGGGACAGAGAGATTATGTTTCATGTCTCCACAAAGTTGCCTTTTACTGAAGGAGATGCACAACAGGTAAGAGAGAAAGCCGACCTTGCTTTAGAGAGAAACTTTTAAACAGAAAGGAAAAGCTAAATATTAGAACTGAAGATGAGTTTGGAATTATTAAAATGGACATTGGGTATCTGTAATGAATGAAAAACTGAACATTCATTTCCAGTAGGCACCTTTTACGTTTGTATGTGCCACCTAGAACAATTTAAACAGTGTGGTTTTATAGTCCCTAAATTCAAGCCCTTTGAGACTGGCATGGTTAAGAAAGTTAAGGCTTTGTCTACATACAGAGCTGTACCCCTTTAACTATGTTATAGTTAAAATGGCACAAACCCACTAGTGTGGATCAAGTTATACTGGTATAAAGGTGCCATATAACAGTATAGCTTATTCCTGAACAGGAAGGGGAATAAATTATATTGGTATAGGGCACCTTTATACAAGTATATCTGTGCCCACATTAGGGGTTGTACCAATGTAAGTATTTTGGTAAACCATCATGCCCCCTAACTGATATAGTTAAACTGGTACAATGTGTGTAGATCAGGCCCAAGTGATTTCCCTTAAATATTGAGCAGCAGAGATTTAACAGGTGCTGATTTTAATCTACAAATCCCTGCATGTTTTTGACCTAATGTAATTAGCGATGTCACAATTTTCAGGCTTGGATGCCTAAAGTTGGATACCTAAATCTATAGTTAGGCACTGAAATGGCCTCATTTTCAGGGGTGTTGGGAGCAGTGAAGGCTCAGTTTCAAATCAGGATACTTATTTAGGGGCCTAAATATGAAGGTAGGGAATTAAATTAATAGATTTTAAGGCCAGAAGGGACGATTATGAACATCTACTCTGACCTTCTGCATAATAAAGGCTATAGAACCTCACCCAATAATTTCTATATTAAGCCCATAACTTCTGTTTGAGCTATAGCCTCTGAGAAAGATATTCAGTCTTGATTTAAAGACTTCAGGTGACTGAGAATCCACTCTGTCCTTAGGTCTAGCTTCGGGCACCCAACTTTGAAAATTTTGGTCTAAGTAATTGCTCATGCAAAGTAGATATTTGTTTTCAGGAAACATCTGAATGCCTACTTTTAACTATCGAACATTTATGCTCTCCATTCAGCTCCAGAGAAAGAGACACATTGGTAACGACATAGTGGCAATTATATTTCAAGAAGAAAACACTCCATTTGTCCCAGATATGATTGCCTCAAATTTCCTGCATGCATACATTGTCGTGCAAGTGGAGAGCCCTGAAACAGACAATGAATCTTACAAGGTAAGAGAATTCTGAAAGTGAAACTGCTGAATTTTGGTTCTGTGAGTCCACCTGAGATCTGACAATGGATGTGCAGTTGTCACCCTTAAAAATGTACCAGTTTTAACTTGGATAAATAGATTAGGGCCCAGATGCTGCAAAGACTGTTGAGTGCTTAATTTTATGTGATTAAGATGACTCACAATACATAAAGCTAACTATGAATGTGAATCTTTGAACCTCGCTATGGGCCCAATCAAAAACCCATTGAAGTCAATGGGAGTATACAATATCCCCTTGTACTTCCTTTTATTGACTATAGAAAATATCTTGAATACTGTAAATACTAAGGAAAAACACTTAAGCACTCAATTTAAAGCATATGGAAATTAAGTACATGCTTAAAGTTTAAGCACTTGCTTACTTTCCTCTCTGCGTACATGAAAAGAGACAGCCATGACAATCAACAATTAATCCTTCCTGAAGTAAAATTTTAAATATGTCAGACTGGCATATGCCTCAGATTTGTGGACAATAAATAAGTAGTTCACAAACTATTTACCTTTTTGTGGGCTGTTTATGTGTATTTCATATTTGTGTTTATACTGTGTATACACATAAATAGTGAACATAAGAACATAGAACAGCCATATTGGGTCAGACCAAAGGTCCATCTAGTTCAGTATCCTGTCTTTCGACAGTGGCCAATGCCAGGTGCTTCAGAGGGAATGAACAGAACAGGTAATCATCAAGTGATCCATCCCCCGTCTCCCATTCCCAGCTTCTGGGAAACAGAGGCTAGGCCCACCATTCCTGCTCATCCTGGCTAATAGCCATTGATGGACCTATCCTCCATGAATGTATCTAATTCTTTTTTGAACCCTGTTATAGTTTTGGTCTTCACAACATCTTCTGGCAAGGAGTTCCACATGTTGACTGTGTGCTGTGTGGAAAAAAAAACTTCCTTTTGTTTGTGTTAAACCTGCTGCCTGTTAATTTCAGTTTGGTAGCCCCTAGTTCTTGTGTTATAAGACGGAGTAAATAACACTTCCTTATTTTCTTTCTCCACACCAGTCATGATTTTTTAGACCTCTATCATATCCCCCCCTTAGTCTTCTCTTTTCCAAGCTGAAAAGTTCCAGTCTTATTAATCTCTCCTCATACAGCAGCCATTCCATACCTCTAATAATTTTTGTTGCCCTTTTCTGAACCTTTTCCAATTCCAGTATATCTTTTTTAGAGATGGGGCGACCATATCTGCATGCAGTATTCAAGATGTGGGCATACCATGGATTTATATAGAGACAATATGATATTTTCTGTCTTATCAGCTATCGCTTTCTTAATGATTCCCAGCATTCTGTTTGCTTTTTTGACTGCCACTGCACATTGAGTAGATGTTTTCAGAGAACTCTCCGCAATGACAAGGATCCCCCTTGTCCACATGCTTGTTGGCCCCCTCAAAGAATTCTAGTAGATTGGTGAGGCATGATTTCCCTTTACAAAAACCATGTTGACTCTTCCCCAACAAATTATGTTCACAAGTTAAGGTACATAAATATTATATATAACCATTATTATATATTTAAATGTATACAAAAATGTCTAGTACATAAGTGTTTTAACTCTAATAGTATACTAATTCTAAATGGAAGATATTAAATTAGTGCGCTATTTAATTTTTTAATTTGCCTTAGAACATTTTATAGCCTTCTGTACACAGTGCTCAAATGTACACAGAATAAAAATGTGTGTGTGTATATATATATATATATATATTTATCTGATAACTATTAAGAGAGAATGTAAGGTATAGTTTTTAAAATTGAAATACATTACTTGAAGCCGTGAACAAAAATGGAATTCATATGAAAACTAATTAAAAGCTACATACAATTAACCATAAAATTAATGTATTTAATGCAGGAATAAATGATTAGCCTTGGGAATGGGTATATCTCTAAGGCAAGTGCTGTGATCTAGAGTAACCTTTGCTTAAGCCTTTTGGTAAACTTTTGTGATTGTGAAGGTGATATGACTGGCAGTGTTACAAGGGAACCTGCGAGTTTTCTATCCAGAGAACAAGGAACATGCAACAAGATTATTACATGGCCCACTGCTGGAATTGTGCTGAGACATGGTAGTGAAGGTAGAGGTGAATCCACCCTGTGTGAGAGTGCAACTGATTCACTTTTCATGTCTTCTTAGCCTTCAGGCTCTTAAAGGAAGTGTCTAACTATTACAGCAACTTCTGCACAGCAATATAGTGTCCATCCCACCACACCCCATCTGCTAGGGACTGTCCCTTCCTTTCATTTTCTGCACACGCATTCAAATTGTGATCGAAAGGTCAAAAGGACGCTTGCCGTGCGCACTTAGCTGCTTGTTCTTGCATGCTTCTCTCTTTACGCTCCTTGGTCTAAGCAGATGATTTTCTTTGGCTTTTAACATTTAAGAGTTAAATCTGTTAGAACTGAAAGGGACATTTTGCAACAGAAGCCAGCCACGCAAATTAAATCACCCGAATGGAAACATAATTTCACAACATTAGGCTCAAGCAGGCTATTCTGCCTCAGTGACTGCAGGTCTGGAAGTAGCAAAGCAGGATTTATTAGTGTCTTACTTTCTTTTTTCCCCATTTCCAAAGAGCCCCTTCCAATTTGATGGCAAATCTGCCCTGAAATTTACTAGCATCCATCTTTATACCCTGCTTAACTCTTCTAACAAGTTGGCTGACTGCCAGAGCACTGCAGACATCAGTAGCAGGCCAGAGAATTAAAGGGGCAGGCGGTCTATTGACCAAGCAATGTCAACGTACTTGTCAGATGAAGATCTAAAATTATCAGCCAGGTTGGTACATTAGCCTGTTCCCACATTTTGAGGGTACAGTGTGTGCTGCTTGTGACCGGGAGCAGACTAGAATCTCGCATAGCCCTCTCCGTGTGTTGATTAGGGCAGGGGTACACTAGCGGAGCAGGTGTGAAAGGTAACGTTGCATACCACTGAGACAGGGTAATTCTTTATTGTTGGCACTGTGATCGGGCCGACAGGCCCCAGTCAAGGATCAGGGCCTTGACTCTGTAAACAAGATGGTCCCTGTCTCCAAAGAGTTCACACCAAAAGAACAAGTGATTATGACAAATAGAAGGGGGCACGCACAAGGCATCAGTGAGACGACTGTGATTAGTGTAATAAGGCAGTGGGACCTAGAGGCGAGGGCACAGGGCGGGGACTCAGGAATTGGACCCGGGTTTCCTAGCGATGCCACTGGCTTAAACACTTTGTTCTAGCCAGTGAGTCTTCAGTACAAGTGGAAATCCATCTCAGAATGGGGATTTGACTTCTGCTTCTTTGTAAGAGGAGTTTATTATTGTGTCTGATTTGTATTACAGCGGCACCTAGAGGCTTGCTGTTGAGAACCAGAGTCCCGTTATGGCAGGCGTAGCACATCCCCACAGTGTAAGCGCTTACCATGACCCCAAAGAGCTTACAGGCTAAATAGATAAGGGGGGAAAAGAGGCCGAGAGGCTTGCCCGAGTTCACGCAGCAGATCAGGGGCAGAGCTGGGCATAGAATACAGGTCTCCTGACTCCCAGTCGAGTGCCCCTACCACTCTGCTTCTCTCCGTTGTAGTCTTGTGCCCCTTAAGTAGGCCGGGCCGTAAACGGATACAATGCATTTAATGAACGTATGCCTTGGAGCACGTCTGTGTTATGAGTCTTGCTAGCAACCTTGCCTGGATTGCCGCCGAGATACTCCAAGAGAAGTGAATACTTTGGGCATTACTAATATGTTGTTGCTGCACCTGTGCGCTCGAGTAACTCATCTATTCTTGCTTTCTTTTGGTTCTAATAGGTGTCGGTCACTGCCCGGGAAGATGTCCCTTCGTTTGGTCCTTCTCTGCCAAGCCCACCAGTATTTCAAAAAGTAAGAAATAGAAAGCTCAACGAGGGAGGTTTTTAAAACCCAATATCTACCCAAAGGGTCTCAAAGTGCACCTGTTTATTATGTAAAATATAGTAGGGTTGAGGTCTGAGCTAGAGTAAAACTCTAGGGCCAGATCCTCAGCTGGTATTGATCAATCAGCGAGCAAAGCTATGCTGAGTTGTACTAGCTAATTTGGCTGATATAGGTGCTGGATCTAGGCAATTCATAGAATATCAGGATTGGAAGGAACCTCAGGAGGTCATCTAGTCCAACCCCCTGCTCAAAGCAGGACCAATCCCCTGACAGATTTTTGCCCCAGATCCCTAAATGGCCCCCTCAAGGACTGAACTCACAACCCTGGGTTTAGCAGGCCAATGCTCAAACCACTGAGCTATCTCTCCCCCCAATTCAGTGGAACACTGAATTATTAACCTTTGATCTCTAAGGATCTCGGCAAAATCCTGAGTTGCAAATGAAAATTATTTGGTGGGAGGTTCTGAATCTAGTCCAAACCAACACATAATTTGGCACAATTCTCTGTACGAGAGATGCCAAGGAGCAGAATTCTGCAGCTGTTGGAGGGTTAGGATGGAAGAAAGTGCATTGGCAGAGCTGTTTGGAGCAGCTTGAACCAGCGCCTGCCCATGCTGAATGGCTCTAGTCATTGTTATTTAGCCTTCGTTTTCATGAGACATGAATACACCCACAAATATTGTTTTAAAGAAAAACAAATTAATTTAGATGTACTGTATGTTTAATTTCCTAATTAAATATGATCTATAATATACCCCACACAATAGCAGTATCTGTGTGTACATAAAATCAGACGTATATTTAAAATATTTTTTTTACATGAGCATATCCCATATTGGCTGTGTGTGTGTAACTAAATTAACAGTGAAATCAGTCCCTGTGTAGAAGATCAGCACAAGGCTTGGGATCCACGTAAGCCTTCAAAATAGGGCTTAAATTGGAATTTAATGGCATGTATGGATCTTGTACTGACCCCTGCACAGTGGTGAATTTCCCCCCAGTTGCACAGACTTTTGCATATAAAATGAATGGTTGTGTTGAGTCAAGAGGTGATGCACTTTGCACTGTTCCCTCTAAGTCACGAATAAACTAATGCCCAGCATACTATTAATAATACCTCGCTCTTGTATATCACTTTTCATCAGTAGATCTCAAAGGGCTTTACAAAGTAGATCAGTATCATTGTCCCCAGTTTCCAGATGGGAAAACCGAGGCACAAAGAGGTAAAGTGACTTGCTCAAGGTCACTCAGGAGACCAGTGGCAGAGCCAGGAGTAGCATCCATATCTTCTGAGGCCTAACCCGGTGCTCTATCCACTAAGCCATACTGCAGTGCTGAAAGTGTTTTCTTTCAGATGGAACCAAGGTGTTCTCACCCTTCCATTTGAACTCCCTAAAGAAATTGTGGCTGGGGGTTGTTAAAGGTTGTTATTATTAGATACCTCCTCCCCACTTTGTCTTCACTGACTCTGGAAGAAATGCTCATTTGGTTAGGTCTCTGATAAAATGCAGGAGAAAAAAGTAAAGCAGGATGGATTTGTAACATGCCGCTAATGCTCAAGTGTCCAGGATGTGATGTGTCGAGATGTATTTGCTGGCATGGAGGATTATGGACAGTTTAGCTACCTAAGAGTATTTAAATGGTTTTGATTTACCAACCTCGCTTCACTTATCCCTTTCTAGAACACAGAGTTCAGGGAGTTCCTGCTCACCAAACTCATCAATGCTGAAAATGCTTGCTGCAAATCTGACAAGTTTGCAAAGCTGGAGGTAAGGAGAGTAAATATTTTTTTCTCTCTCTCTCTTTCTCCTGTCTCTTCCCCTCTCTCTCCCCCACCACTGTCCTCTCTTTTGGGCCAGTCACAAAGACAGAGTAAGACTAGAAGCAACTGGTGTATGAATGGAGGAAGTTCTTACCCATTCATCTTCCTGGGCTACCATGTCCCCCGTGCAATTTCTAGGTCAAAATTTTCCTTAGGGAAGTAGAACCTCACCCCTTACCTAGTACCTCCTTAATTAAGGGAAATTTTGAAAGTGACCCTCTGCATAAGTGCAAACCATTGGTGTGGGGGATGATGGGAACATGTCCCCCCAGCTTTTTACCTCTCTATGTGGTACAAGCCTCATATGTTCACAGCCTGTCTCCCCTCCCTGCATCTTTTTTATATGGCTGAGTGTGTGTCCCTCAGTTCTCCACTGCCATGACATAATGAAGTGTGGGCCCCAATTTGGACCATATTGTCTGGGTGACAATAGATGCTCTTCCTGCATCCTTCATCACAGGAAGTGTGTGCTGTGCTACTGTATTAATGTCTGTGAACGTCCTCTGGAATCTATTTGACCTAAACTTTATTACTGAGCTGGGTCAGCACATCAGGGCAACCAATGGAAGAGCCACCTCAGTATTTTGCTGTCTAGGCAGTTTGTAGTCACGTTCATGGTACATTCTCGTGCTGTTGCAATAAGATGCTGATTCCCTGAATGTCCTGGGCTGAGAAGATTGTTTCTACCACACGGAGCCATTGTTGCATCCATGTTACCTTGTTCCTCCTGCACCAAGAGGCTTTCAAACCCAATTCACACACCAGCAATTGTGTCCCGTTTTATTCTTTCAGGACCGGACACGAGCTGCATTGCTGGACAATCTCCATGATGAGCTCCATACACACACACAGGCAATGCTAGGGCTGGGGCCAGAGGAAGATAAGCTTGAGAATGGAGGTCATGGAGGTTTCTTGGAATCATTTAAGGTAAAGAAAAGCACCTTACCTACAGCTGTAAATAGCACGGGCTATGGCCCAGTAAGCCCCAGAGTAATGAAAGATCAGAGAACCCAAGCTGATCCCAAGAGTGGCTTTTGGGAAAAGGGGTTTGGCTTCAAAGCAAGACCTGGGAATCAGGTAGAAGAGATTTTTGCAAAAGGTCCCAATCCAGCAAAGTACTTTTAGAACATGCTTAACTTAAAACAATGGAATGGAAGTCAATGGGAATGCTCACATGCTTAAAATTAAGCACATGCTTAAGGGTTTTGCTGGATCAGGGCCTGTATCAAGGAATCCCTCCTCCAGAGACAGTGCCGTAACAAGGGCGAGGCGAGTGAGGCACTTGCCTCAGGCGCGCAAAGCGGAGGGGCACAGCTCTACCGCAATCGGCGGCGCTTCGGCGGCAGCTCTGCCGCCGCCGCTTCATTCATTCATTGGCGGCAATTTGGTGGCGGGTTCTTCTCTCTGAGAGGGAGTCAGGGACCCGCCGCCGAAGAGCCTGGAGCCGGCCCTTGCCTTGGTTGCAAAAATTCCTTGTTACGGCTCTGTCCAGAGCATTTGATAATTCCTTCACCTGCCACTGTCCATTACTGTTCATGCCTTCTTGAAAGCATGCCGGTAGTACTCAGGGTGAACGCTCAGATTTCTGTGACAAATGCCCCTCGTGACCTTATTAGCTGCAAGAGACGTCTCGCAGGCTGCTCTCCAACCTCCGTAACTGCTTTTGTCAGCAAATGCTTTCACTGCATTGCCATGTGCCGCTGGGCCGTGTCTCTGCACAGAACCTGGTCGTTGTGCTGAGAGACGAGACACTTCCTAAGAGGATGCTTCTGAGATGGGGAAGTAAACGGGCAGCCTGACAACAGGACTAATAGGTGGTGGTTGCTGTTTTTAATGTAGGAAACAAGATGAGAGATGGGTATATTTGGAGAAGAGAGCAGGAAAGGGGCTTTAGGTACCCCGGTGATGGGGCTGGTATAAATGCCTCAGGGGAGAAAGGGGGAAGGAGAAGAAGAAAATGCAAAAGTCTAAAGAAAAGCGAGGGAAAAGAATAGAGTGAAACGCTGAGTGACCGCTCAAGGGATTAATTGCCGGGCAGAGTTGGATTCCTAATCATGGTGGAACAGAAATGTACTCAGCACTTTGGGGAAGTCCCTAAGGAAAGGAGGCTGCCTCATAAGAGCGGTATCTCTTGGACAGGCTCCATAGTGAAAGAAAAGAAAGCGTGGCAGGAAGTGTTTGCATGTGTAAATATGAGGCCAAGCGTTACCGGGACAGCTATACCTGTACGCTATTCTGGCAAAACACTGCTAGTGTGGAGGCGGCTCAGGCTGGCAAACCTGCGCTTTTGTTGATATAGTTTATTCCAGCCTCCCTGAGTAAATAAGATCTACAGACAAAAGCACAGTTTTGCCAGTACAACTGCATCTAAACTAGGGGCTTTTGCCGGCACAGCTGTGTCTGTCAGGGATCACGCCTCAGCACACCCCTGGCTGACATACTGTGCCAGTGAAGGTTTGTAGTGTAGACCAGAAGATAGAAAAATAACAACTGAGTTTACGAAGAGCTGATGCAGACAGTGTCAAGAAACCCAGGGCTACTCCAAACCCAGCATTGTGACATTGTTCACAAGCAGTAAAACATAAGGAAGCGCTACAGAATACCATAGTTCAGAATTCCAAGACAACTACCCCTGTATTCCCCCTCCAGGGTCCCTCAAAGGCACCCACATCTCCTTCCCTCCTGACCAGGGTCCCTTCAGACCCCCACATCTCCCTCCCTCCTGACTGGGTTTTTACCAGGCTTCACAGTTCCCTGCCTGCATTGTGATATCCTCAGAAAGCCAGACTGCCTAAAAGGCCATCTCAGCTTCCTCTCCAGAGGTTATGAACAGCGTTAATTGCCAACAGTTTTGAGTTCCCACGCAGCTCTTTCTAAGCAAGCGCATTTGTTCTTAAGGTAAAAGCATTACAGAGAAATCATATTAATAACAATAAAAGAACCTACACACATGCTATTATAGCTTACCAGAGGTCACCCCAACTCCATCCCCGAGCCCTGGCAGGTGCAAGGATTGGGGCTGTCCCTTAGACAACAGGTCCTGTCTGTTTGCTGGATCAGAAAGAAGGCCCTAAGTCAGGTTAAACTCAGGCTGTTTATCCAAAAGTCTTTTCTTTGTTAGTTGGTCTCTGGAGAATCCAGTCTGAACCACCCGTCTATGTAAGTCTTTCCAGGTGGCAGTATGTGCCGGGTTGGGGAGGGGTTTACAGCCTGGCTGGTTTCCCTTAATCACCACTCACTGTTTTGAATTCCTGGAGGAGCTGTGGTAGCCCTCCCCCATGGAGCAGAACACACTCATACTTGAACCACTCATTTAAAGCAATGGACCCTGAAGGTACTGCATAGGGTGGCAATATCTGTCACACACTCTATTCAGATGTGGAGTCAGAAGAGCCTGTGCAGATTATGGGTGGGCTCGGATGGGCATGGGAGCAAAAGTGGCACTAGCCGTGTCTCTGGGTGCCTGCCTTGCCAGCACTGTGGCACAGAAAATGCAGGTAAAGTCTGGGTTGGGAGAGTATTGGATTTGTAGCAAAAAGCTGCCAAGCGGGTACCCAAAGCGAGTGGGGGCTGCCAAATGGCTGAGTCTGTAGGTCACACAGTTGACAATCTGATTCCAGCCACTGGCTGGGTTGTTCTAATAAGACAGAGAGTGTCTCCCTTCAGCCCCCAGCACGTATGCTGTGGGATATCTGGAAGCTGGATGCTTTCCTGGTTGCTGTTCAGAAACATATGGCTTGCCGAACAGGGCTGATATCCTGGAACTTCTATTCATCTCCCTCTTGCTACGGCTCATGCCCTGCAGGCCACAACCCTGTTTCTAGCAGCTTCTGAGGGAGAGGAAAAGAAGAGAGGAAGATGAAAGCAAAACCATACATAGCTGTTCCCAGGCTAGTCTGTGATTTTCAAGCTGTTCAAACAGCTTTTGCTGCCCGAGGGTTTAGACTTTTAGGTGTGTTTCCTCAGCCTGTTTATACTCGAAAATATTTATTTTATGATTGGTAAGGCAAAGTAAGCAATAACGGTTACCAGAGACTACAGAATTATTGCCTCTGACAGTGGTCCTTCCATCTACTCCTTTAAAACATTCAGGTTAAGAAGTTTGGGCCTAATTTGAATCTCATTTGTGCTGTTTTTACACTTGTGTAACTCTTTTGACTACAGTGGAGCTACGCCTGATTTACACAAGTGCGAAGCAGATTTCACGTACCCAGCAAACATGAGCAGCAGAATTACCCCAGATCGAGAAATGATACAAAGTGGGGTCGTAATCAGGCCAACAGACACATTGGTATCTCATGTGGAGCACCCAGAACACTTTTCACAGAGCAATCGCACTATATCTGATCTCTGTCCTCCTCATCAAAGGAAACCTGCACAACATCTGCAAAAGACAAGTCTGGGAGCCTCAATTCATAACTTTACTAGACACTAAAAATCTCAGACTGAATAGAGACATTGGATTTATGGCTTATTGCAGCAATCTAACCCACTAACCTCCCCTCCTTTCCCCAGTGCTTTTTTCCTCTTCTCTCCTCCCTATGACTGGTCCATTAACACCTGGAGAGGTGTTAATGGACCACTTCACCTTGAATGGTCCCTTGAAATATATATTAACTATTTATACTAAACAATCTGTTCCACCTTGTATTTAACTGTGACACTGAATACCTTTCCCAGACCTGAAGAAGAGCTCTGTGTAAGCTTGAAACTCTCACCAGCAGAAGTGAGTCCAATAAAAGACATTACCTCACCCACCCTGTCACCCAGAAATTAAGACACACAAAATGAATGGACAGTTTTGAAATTTTTGGCCACAACCCCTCTGGGTGCTGGATTCTGATTTCACACCATTTTTACACTGGCATAACTCCACTGAAGTTACTGCTGAAATCAGAATCAGACTTATTTTCCCCATCTTTAATGATACTTCCTAGCCTAGCTCCTAAGTGTAGGTGAGGTTTCATCAGATAATCATTGTATTGTGTTTAGATGTGAAGAGCTGTACAAGTGCTAAACCTTATTACTCATGCAGAATACTGTAAGTCAAACACACACAGCAACCCTGCAATCTGCCTCCCACACAGATCACAGAATATCAGGGTAGGAAGGGACCTCAGGAGGTCATCTAGTCCAACCCCCTGCTCAAAGCAGAACCAATCCCCAGACAGATTTTCACCCCAGTTCCCTAAATGGCCCCCTCAAGGATTGAACTCACAACCCTAGGTTTGGCAGGCTAGTGCTCAAACCACTGAGCTGTCCATAGGGTGACCAGACAGCAAGTAAGAAAAATTGGGACAGAGTGTGGGGGGTAATAGGTACTCATATAAGAAAAAGCCCCGAAAATCAGGACTGTCCCTATAAAATCGGAACATCTGGTCACCCTACATGTCCGTTAGATTCACTCTCCAAACCAAAATCAGCAATACTTTACTGTAGACCCACTAAAAGTTATTCAGAACATCACTAAAACCACGCATTCGTTAGACACAACATTTATTTCAAGAGATTTTGAGAGATTCATGTTACATGAGATTTTTGCCTATAAGGAAGCGGACTGTATTGTTCTTTTGGCATTTCAGGGTCTCCCAGTGCATGTGATGAATTCAGCTGCCAGAGTGATTTTGCGTTTGTCTTGTTACCTCTGGACAGCACTGCAGATATGCCTGATAGCTTATGTCCTTCACAGTGTGTTTCCAGTGTAAATATAAAATGAGAGGAGAAATGGTAAATAAAGTAGTTTGGGAGGAGTGGGGAGGGTGGAAAGAAATGACACATGTTCATTTCTATTTGCCTCCTATGCCGGGCCTGCTTTCCAACTGCTCACCAGGTGCTGCAGCTGCCTCCGTTTGGTGGCGTCGGTGATCAGGTGTCTGGGTGCTTTTAGCCCCTCCCCACAAAGCCAATGTCCTCTCCTTCCTGGCTAAAGCAAATTAATCCTTTCACATACGGCCCAGAATTTCAAAGCGTTCCTTTGCTGGCAGTGGTTTCAGCTCTTCACGGCCAGGCGGCATAGCTGAGGTGTAAAGGAGCTTGGACCCAAATCCAGAAAAGCATTTACGTGGCTAACTCCTATTGAAATCCAGGGGAGTTAGGTGTAGTCAGGTGATTCCAATGGGAGTTAGGCACCTAAATGTCTTTGGTGTGTCCCTCTCCCTGAGTCTCCAGTTTTGGGGTCCATGTAGAGAAGCAGCCACTCCCACCCCACCAGTTTACATCACTCACCACCCCCAGGAGCTACTCCCTACCTGGGCTCTCCTGCCAGCCCGCCTTTCAGGCTGCTTTTCCCAGCCCTGTCCCAGGCACCTTCCCTGGCTCCCTCTCACCTGCGAACCCAGCGTAGGTCCTTTCCAGAGGCTGCTCACCTTCTCGCTCGGGAGCCAACCAACAGCCTGCCCTTCTGGCCAGCTCTGACTTCACGCTGGTTGGCTTTCAAGTCCTTGTCCTCGCCCAGCAGGCCCTGGGGTGGGCTCAGGAGCAGAGAGGAAGCCAGATACAGGGCAGAGCTGGAACCGGAACCTTGCTTGAAGGCCCAGATCACTGCGAGACACCTCCCATTTCAGTACAAGCCAAGCGGCACGAGTGCAAGGTCGGACATGGGGATCCGTCCTGTTAGAATTAAAGTTGCAAGTGTGAAAAATGCACCAGACAGACTTCGGATTTTAAAGTGTAACATGTTTATTTCTAGGAATTGTGGGTTATAAATATTCATTATTAGCTGAGATGAAGTGGGCTTGTTTCAACCTGATGCCCAGAGAGTTCGGCATGGCAATCCATCACCAATTCAGAGAAGAATAGGCCATGTCAATAGATTGTTTTTTTTCCAACCCCAATCCTGCAGAGTATTAACCACAAGCTTAACGTTATTTAAAGCGAGTCGTCCCACAGAAGTCAGCGGGACGACTCACAAAGCTAAGTTTTGTGTATGTTTAAGTCTTTGCAAGGTCCAGGCCATAATATTGATGACCCCTAAATAAATGCCAGGAAGAAATGCTAACATTTTGTTGACAGGGAAAGCTGAGTGAGCCAATACAATACATGAATTGAGAAGCACTTTATCTGAATATACTGTAGGTGGAGAGCATTAGTTATGGATAGTAAAGATACCGGTCAGTTCCAATAATTAATTTGATTTTCAAGTATTGCTAATATATACACACATCTATCATAATAAACCAATCATTATGGATTTATGTTTTGTCTTGATTTTGATTGCAGGAAGGGGTACCATGATAGTCATTTCTTTAGGCTGAGCTGACACCTACTGGTTTAAAAAACAGTCACATCAGCCAGTTTAGTACTCTAGCATTAGCTGTTGTGACTGGGTGCACAACACCCTGGGGTTAGAGTATTTCTAGATCAAAGTAATCGGCAGAGAGTGGCACATATCGTAATATTTCCTTTTCACTGAGGCCCCAGGGCTGTTTTTTTAATGGTAACTGTTAAGGATGCAGATACGCACCTAGTGGGAGTTCCAGAGACGCCTCAGTGCCCAGCTCCTAGAAGTCATTGTTTCCGTTGAGGGTTCTCAGGGGGAATGTGGTCCAATGGTTAGAGCAGGACCTGGGAAGCAAGATTTCTGGGTTCTTTCCCTGCCAGGAGACTATCAACCATGACTCTCAGGTTTTACTTCTGGCTCTCCCACTCACTACCAATGCTTACCTGTCAGAGACACATGGTAGACAATGATGTGTCCTCAGTCCATAAACTATGTGCCTAAAACTCATTAGGACAGTAAGAGGAAAACATATGCCATGTTTGCTGTATGGCGTGCCAGATAGGTGTCCTCTACTGCGTGCTAGGTAGCTAACTGTGGTGCAACATATATTAGTGTTTCCAACCTTTTCAGGTCGGCAAGCCCTTAGTCAAAGGGTCGGCGACCCTCTGAAATTTATTAGAGTAAAAAAGCGTATCAGTGACCCCGCTCCATGTAATTTGGTGGGTGTGTTTTGAGAGGGTGACAGAGACTATTTGAAGGGGGGGGAAGGTATTGCGGGAAGTGAGGGAGATTTTCTTTGCTTTACAGTGTAATACAATTCTCAATGACTTGCCGCTCTCCCAATTGCCTGTTGTGACCCACCGGTTGAGAAACACTGGCATACATGAGAAAAGACTATTTAATGAACTTGCGTGTCCTTTTCTTGTTGTCTAGTAGAACGTGGCTTGTGGGTGAAAGTGACAGTGACAATCCATCTCCTGAAGGATTTCTTTGGTTGGTTGTGGGTGCAGAGGGGCCTTTATGCCATTTTGGGTGATTCATGAGAGCCACCCCATGACCCACCTACGTTCTGTTTTGAGGACTTAGACGATGCCGACACTGTGTGAATTTTAATCCTTTGTGAGCCGTTCATTGCATGGACTCAGCTGTCGACATTTGATACACGCTGGTGAATTTAATTGCACTTGTAGGTCACGTGGTGGTATTGCTGCTTCATCCTAGGATAAGAGTCAGGTTCCCGGGTGGATATCTGTGTTCACAAATTCAACTCTGGGTTGCAGAAGGTACTGACTCTGATTTTCTAAACTCTGACAACATCCCGTGGCGATGCAAAGGGGTAGTTAGGGCAAGGAAATCGTATTCTGGTCTAATAGCAAGGGCTTGTTCCCTGTTCCTGTTAACTTGTCTACAGAGAGCCATTCGAGTCCGCAGCCATTCAATGGAAACCATGGTGGGGAGTCAGAAGAAACATCACAGTGGAGGGATCCCAGGGAGCCTGAGTGGAGGAATCACCCACAACAGTGGTGAAGTAACAAAGACCACCTTCTCGGTGAGTACAGCACATCTGCTGAGACGCAATCGCTCTTGAGAGATCGGAGGAGCAAGCGGTGAGAGAAGACATATTGGACTGTTTAGTCTATCCTTTCTTTCCCGCACAGTACTGTTCCCTGCAGTATATGGAAGTATGTTCTAGTGCGGATAAAGCCTGGATCGGGTGACACGAGACCTGGGGGACTATCGCTGGCTCTGCCACTAACCTACTGTATGACCTTGGACAAATCACTTCAACGCTCTGTGCCTTTGTTTATCCTCCCAGTCCCACCCTTTGTCCATTTTGTCTAATGAGATTGTAAACTCATTGGAACAGGGACTGTTACTTAATATATGATTGTGTAGCGCCTGGTACGCTGGGATCCTGGTCTCTGTCAGGGATTGTAGGTGATGCCATAATCATATGTATATTTCCTTATGTTGTAATCAGTTCAGGTTTAAATATCTCAAGTGACAGGGCTTCCACCTCTCTCTTGGGGAGACTCTTCCAAAATCTTATAGCTATTGGTGCAGATTTACAAATGTTAGGTGCCTAACTCCCACTGATAGTGTACTGATAGTCAGTGGGAATTAGGTGCTTTAGTAACCCCCCCAGGCACCTCTCTATGCATTTAGATGCCTAAATATCTTTGTCAGTCTGGCCCATCCTCGTTAGGATTTTTTCTCCTTATTCAGACCTAATTTTCCTTTTCTGTCACCTGATTAGTCTTTGTTATACCCCCTTGAATGACCCTAAACAACTCCTTTCCCTTCTATATGGTTCAAATCCTTTATCCTTGGGCTATCCTATGCTCTTTCAATCTTTGGTTATCCAAACTATACATCTCCCTAAAACTCTGTAGGCAGAAATATTCCTAGAAAAGGTGTATTAATGAATGTGAACTTGGTTTGCAAGGCTGGTGTAAGACATCATGTGGCAATTTTTCTAGCCAGTTGTGCGTAATAAGGATGAGGACAAGGACGAGATCTGTGTGGCCGATTGAAATGCTTTGCTTGTTTTGGGCCAAATTTTATTCCATTGCCTTTGGGGGAATTATAATTTTCAGATTGTCTTCCCAGATGTTTTAATCTGTTTTGGGACTGGCATGAAATATGTCGTAGATCTTCACGCTGAGGGAAAAATGCACAGCTGGAAAGAAGTGTCCGGAGTAATTTCCATCTTGGCTATGGCCAGAGGAAGATCCCGGAGAGGAATATTTTTGTTTTAGTTGAAATTGGAACGTTTTGTTTTTCAGCCTCCTGTAGCTGCAGCAACAGCCAAGAACCAGTCAAGGAGTCCTATTAAGCGACGGTCGGGGTTGTTCCCCCGTCTGCACACTGGATCAGAAAGCCAATCAGAAAGCAGGACGAGATGGTAAGCACTAAAGTGCAGCAGTAGCAATTGTTTTGTCTGAGGCCTTGTCTTGACTAGGAAAAGAGAACATGCTTGTTATCATGTAACCCCACCATGACTTTGCCCTTAGCAGAGACACTTTTTAACTCATGTTTGGTGATCGGGGCTGACCCTAGGCTCCCCTCATTGGTTGACCACATCGAGCTAAGTGTTCATCTTTGCCTATACGAGGGGCAAAGTCATGGATGAAGTTGTGGTAGCTAACAGATGTTGGCTGCCACAACGTCATCCCTGACCTTTTTTCCTAGTCAAGACAAGGCCTAAGATCTCAAGGGCTTCCTGCCTTCCCCATGAATCTCCACACCTTGCTAGCTCTAAAAGCAACGTTACTGTTGTTCATCTGATTAAAGGTGAGATGTCGAAGTTTGGCTAAAAGTAGAAAAAACAAACAAACAAACAAAAACTTGCTTGAGCGATTCCAGAAAAGGGGGAAGTGACATGAATGCTCTTGCTTAAAAAGGGTATTTAGGCTGTAAATCTACACTGGTCTCTGTGTCAGAGTGAGTGATATGACAAGCACTGTACACAGATGGGCTTAGAATAGAATGAAGCCAAGCACAGAGCTGGCCTGATTAAAGCTAGGGTCAGGTTTTTTAATATGATTCTATTTGCACTATAGAACACAGAGACTCAGGTGGGCCAGATTTTGATCAGAACTTACGCAAAGTTCAAGAGGGTTTGGATCTAAGATGCTGACTCGGCCCATTCTGGAAAGAAGGTCCAGACCCAAAGTTTAGGTTAGGATCCGAACTTCCCAAAGTTTTTGAGGGGTTGTAACCTGGGGCCCCTGCCAGCAGACCCCTCGTTTGAAGAGGAGACTCCTCCACCCACCTAAACCATGCATCAGTTTGGCCAGCACTATAGAAACTATTGTTTGATGCTAGAGACGTTGCATACTGTTGTCCTTTTCTAAGCAAGATAGCCAACATCTCCTCTGCCACAAGTCAGGTGCCAGGATCCCTTATAAGTGGGTTTCATGTCAGGCACTGGTCCTGGATTTACATTGCCTAATAGGGAGCAGAATTTGGCCAACTGTTTCTTGTCTCTGGTATAATCCGCCCAATCTGTTCTTTGCCCCTCAGTGACAGTGTCTCAGGAACACAGAAGACACCAGATGGGGGACATTCTTCTCAAGACATGAAATCAGAAACCTCATCTAACCCTAGCTCTCCTGAAATATGCCCCAACAAAGAAAGGTAAAGAGAAAAGGCTGGAGTCGGCGCAGCATAGTTCTCCTTAATGCTGGAGTTCATATCAGTGCAGTTCAGTAAGGAGCCTACAGACAACCAAACGGGAGGAAAGTGAAGTTATTATATGACTCACTTACAGCAAACCTACCATTGTATCTTTCTTTAAATAAGATTTGGTATTGAGGAAAAAACAACCAAAGCAGGCATCTCCCTTGCTTGTGTGAAAATACCTATAATTCTCTCATGAACTCTCTTACTAAAAAAATAACCAACAACCAGTATTTAGCAGATATTGTCCAAAACACCACAGCATTGCAATAAAAGCATTGTCTAGGATTGTTACTGCAGAATATCTAAAAGGTGAGGCTAGTAGGAATCTGTGGAAAACAGAAGAGAAATCAATAGAAATATTTAGTGTTCTGGTTAGCATTTAGGGAATTAACATGGGCCATTTGTTTCTGTTAGTCTTATACACCAGTCACTTAACTTCATGGTTTTTTTAAATGATTATGTATAGATTTAAAACTATAAAGCAGGCCAAACTAATCCCTGCTGTAATTCCATTGCAGTCAAGGAAATGAATCAAGGATAAACATCTCCCACTAGCCTTAAGCATGAAGCTGTCTGTGCTGTAATCATCTGTTTTCTTCTTGTTCGCTTGCTAGGCCATTTATTAAATTGAAAGAGAATGGAAGATCAAACATCTCACGCTCTTCATCAAGTACCAGCAGCTTCGGCAGCACGGCAGGGGAGAGCGAAACCTTGGAAGAATACGACAGCGTGGTAGGCACTGAAATACCACCACACTTGTATACAGTAGGGCCTGCTTCTGATCCTGCTTCTGCTTGTCTAAGTCCATTGACTCCAATTGAGTTACACCTGATTTACACTGGTCTGCGTTCAGAATTAGACCCATAATAGCTATACCTAGTTGTACATTTATCTAAACAGCCTCATGTCATGGATCTTACTGCAGGGCTTTTATTTATCTTTAGCCATCACTGTTTTTAATGAGTTTCCATCCTCTCAATTAACTAAAAATTCTATAGCAGTTCTCACCCTAACTTCAGGAGAGCGTCCACTGGTCGCCAGTGCAGTAAAACGATGAGGCACAACTCAGGGGAAGTCTACACTGCAGTCATGGGGTGTGACTGCAGCTAGTGTAGACACACCTGGGTAGACTGAGATTAGCTCGTTTGGGTACTAGGCTAGTGAACCCCGGCAGCATGAACTTTGACTGATCGCAGGGTGCAGCCAGAACTAGACATCTTGCTGGTAATGACATTGACAGTGGAAATCTAATCAAGTTCTAGCTGTGGCTCTTCTCCCTCCCTTCGTATTTACATTGTGCTCATCGCCCCGGTAGCGAAGTGCCTAGAAGTATCATTCCCTTCATGTTACTGATGGGTGAACTGAGGCACAAGGGAGGGAAGTGATTTTTCAGATGTCACGTGGTGAACCTGTGGCAGGGCCAAGAATATGATGATCCGAGTCGCCTGACTCGGATCATTCCTGCAGGTGCCCAGTCCTTGCTGCCATGATGAGGCAGCATCTGTGGCTGCGTGGTGGTAATAGTCTGTGTTCTGTCATGTGACTCAGCTGTTCCTTTCAAAGGAGCTTACAAGATTCCATTCATTAGACCAGGGGTGGCCAACCAGTGCCTGAGAAGGAGCCAGAATTTACCAATGTACATTGCCAAAGAGCCACAGTAATACGTCAGCAGCTCCCCCCCGCCCGCCTCCCACCCACCGGCAGCCCCGTCGATCAGCGCCTCCTGTTCCCTCCCTGCACTTCCTGATCAGCTGTTTCGTGGCGTGCAGAAGGCTCAGGGGGAGGAGCGAGGGCACTGCAGGCTCAGGGGAGGGGGTGGGAAGGGATGGAGTGGGGGCAGGGCCTGTGGCAGAGCCAGGGGTCGAGCAGTGAGCACCCCGCCCCCCCCGGCACATTGGAAAGTTGGTGCCTGTAGCTCCAGCCCCGGAGTCGGTGCCTATACAAGGAGCCGCAGATTAACTTCTGAAAGCTGCATGTGGCTCCGGAGCCACAGGTTGGCCACCCCTGCATTAGACTGATTAAAAACAAAACAAATCCTACAGCCCTTCCTGACAGTGAGGTTAATGGGACTGCTCCAGGGAATTCAGGCTGCAGGATTGGGCCAGAATTTGATCTCACTTGCGTTGGTTTGGCCTCTCCCCACTGACTTCACACTTGATATACATACACAAGAGGGGAACTGAATCTAGGGTGTGCAAAAGTCCTGATTGCAGCCTGTGGGGACATTGCTGTGCAAGTCTAAGCCCCAGCAGGCTTTGGTCCATCAATACCACCTTGCCCAAGAACCTTGCTCTTCCCACCTGGGCTCTCGGACTGGAGCCTCTGCTGAGCACAGATGCAGTGCGATAGAAATAGAACACCACTGACGAAAGTTCTCCATAAAAAGGTCTTTGCTCAATCTCTGCCTACAGGGCAGCCAGCCATCCACAGCCTCGCCTTTCAAACAGGACGTGTTTTTCTACGGCTCTTCTCCCAGCAACGAGAATTCGAGCATGGCAGCTGCTGCTACACCGGTGATCATGAGCAGGAGTCCCACAGGTGTGTAGGATGGGGTGGCAGCACGTGAACGGGACAGACACTTGTATCTGTTGGGCAAATGTACAAATATCTCTAGGAAGGTCAATTCACTAAGCACCTCCCATGGAATGAAACCCAAGTATCTGGCTCCACTTTAATCTTCTTCTAATAAGGTTCTTATGCTGCCCTTTCACCATAGTGCCTGAGTACTAGTAGTGCATTAAGCAACATGACTACACATCCATCAGGTGGTGTTTATTCTCTGATCCTCTCCCCAGAGGGAGAAGTCTGTGCAGTGGAGGATGTTTTGGTAGGGTTTGTTTTGGGGCTTCTTTGGTCTCTGGATAAAAATTGTCCCACAGGAGATGGCAAATAGGTTGCCATTGGACCCCACAGAAACACCACAATCCATTCAGCACTGGCATGGAGGAACAGACTGGCACAGGCCTGTCCATTCTTTTGAAACCCAGCAAAGGCCGCCACTGGTCTCCCCAGCATCTGTTGCCTTTTGTTTTCCAAGGCCCTGGCAGCACTGGGAAATTATCTTTCTTCTGTGAAGAAAAATCTGCCCTAGTCGGAGCTCTGTGATAGCGCTGCTGGCAGTGCATTGAAACATAACCCACAAAACAATGAGCCAAATTACTTCAGCCGCTCCCCCCACCCCCCCCCCCAGCCAGCCATTAATCTCCAGTGAATATTTTATCGCCAGTCACTGTTACTGAGAGCCCTATTCTTCAATGCCTGCTCATACGAAAATCCAGCTGAAATCAATGGGCCAATTCACATGAATAAGTACTACTTGATGTGTGAGGGTTGCAGAATTGGACCCTTACTTAGGGCTTGATTTGGCAACCCTTATTCACATTAGAAAATAGTCCCATTGAAGTCAATAAATGGAGACAGCTAGCTTGACTCTCTCAGCATGCCTAAGGATTACAGAATGGGGCCCAAGAGGCCCAAACCAAAATCTATTGAAGTCACCTTTTTATGGTGGTCTTTTCAGGCCCTCCCAGTTCGGCAGATGCACTTTACCAAGTGCTTGACTGTAAGCACATAAGTAATCCTATACATATTCAGTAAAGAATTTAGATTTGTGCTCAAGTCCCATTGGCTCCAATGGGCTTTGAATCAGTCCCTTAAAAATTAGTTAGATAGAATGACTCATTCTGATCCATCGAAGCCTGACGGCGCTATCAACGATTATATTTCAGGATATGTCTCCACTGCAGGTGGGAGAGCCCTCCCAGCCCAGGTAGAGTCACACTAGTGGAGATTGAGCTAGAATGCTAAAAACAGCAGTGTGGACAAACCCATCCATTCCCTTCGGTTTGAGAGCCCAAGTTGCAATGTCCATATGGCTGTTTTTAGCGTACCAGCCCAAGCCCCGGGGTGGGAGGCTCTCTCCCACCTGAAGTGTCGGCATACCCTCGTTGGCCTGTGCAGAAGCAGCCTCGGAAAGTGAATGAAATGCTAACTTCTTCCTAAAATCTTGGCTTGAAAGGTATCTTGCAGACACGTCCTAGTCACCAGGGTATCCGTTTAGCAGACTTTGTATTTTTTATGTTTATATTCTGCACAGGGAATCTATTTCTCTCTTATAACTAAAGCGTAGCGGTGGCTGTTTGTTGTTGGTTTGTTTCCTTCCCAATGGCCTGGCAACTAGAGTAGTCTTGGAAACCTACATATGAGATCACTGGCTCCATGGAAAATGCTGTGATTCAGAACATAACCAGGAACTAAGAAGTTTCCTTTCGGCATGATTCTGTCAGGCTTACGTTGAGCTGAAGCTCACTCTGCTACTAGTTCCATTCATTTCAATAGAACCGCTAGCAAAAATAAGGCACTACTCACTATAAGGGTGACCGAATGGGAACCTTTGTTAATTCATTAAAATAATGACACTAATACCATTCTGTTCTGGAAGATTTTGTGTGTGCAGGCAAGGAGTTCGGGACTTCAGCGTCATATTCTCCTCACACATAGATCTACCACTGTTTTAAATTTCATTCCCCATAAAGAGTGTGGGAGGAAATGATACAAGTGCAAAATGCATAATGGGAAGTTATGAGTTAAGACTATTAGCTCTTGGCTAAACAGCCATCTCAGTTTAACCGTTCACAAATTAGTAACTGGTAACGGAACAGCTGTAAAAGAAGGATGAAGTGGAAAATCTGAGGGAAACTTTAGCTCTACCCACGTGCCCATCATACGCCCAGTTACTTTTGTCAACATTAAAACAGCCATTCTCTCTGTTCAAAATTGGTATTTCATATTTGTCCCCTTAGCAAACTGAAACCCGTGCCATGCATTTTCTAGATCGGTCATTTATTAGTCCTTTCAGTGACATTTCTCAGAAATATTATGGGATATAATTAAGCATCAATTTACTCCATTCAAGATGATTACTTAATGTGGAAGTTTTGCACAACCTTTAGAAAAAACGAATGAAATAATTGATAAAACCAATGGGAATCCTGACTGGCTGGTTGGGCTGGTCGAGGTGCAGTCAAGATTATAGCTTCAACAAATACTGGTTTATTGATTTTTTTTTTTTTTTGGTGGTTTGTTTCCTGACAGATATAAAGAGCAGAAACTCTCCGAGGTCCAATCTAAAGTTTCGCTTCGATAAGCTTAGCCACGCCAGTCCCAGCACGGTACGTATCTGTTAGTGTAACCAGCAGGGTCTCGCACACTGAACGCGTTACAGCTCCTACTGGCTACTATGGCCGAACTGTGCTTGGCTAGAGAATAGCAGCCACTGGGAGCCAATTGCAGCGCCCTGATCCTCAGCAGCAGGCAAGTGGGGGTCCTACTCTAACTTCTGTAAACAACTTTATGCCTGTAGAGAATGAGGTACAGCAGTTCAATGCTCTGGGATACCTTGACACGCTCCTCCATGCCAGGTGTAGGAGGGACAGCTAGTGCGGGAGGCAGTGGAGCGTTCCCATAGCACAATGTGACTCGAGCAGACCAGAGAATGCAGCCCTATGTCTAAGGATATCTCACAGTAGCCCACAAGAAAAGGAGCATCCAGAGCGGGAAGACCATGCGACCACCACCACCAAACCTACAGTGGGGGCAACTCGCTGGTTGCTCCAGAACAGAACCTGAGGGGAGAAGTTCCAGTCTGAGGCCGAGGCATGAGCATGGTTCTGTGTGTAAGCCCCATAACAAAAGATACGGGGTCTCATATACAAACACATCTCCCCTGGCCCCCTCACACTAAATTACATGTGCTCCTAGCACATGTTAACAGTCTCTTACAATGGGTTCCCAGAGGCAGCATCATACATGCCAGTGTTAATTGCCACACCCCAGCCCGGGAAATGCTGACGAAAGTCACCAAAGCACGGCATTCCCAAATAGGCTTCTTGGTTTCTTCTGGGGTCAGGTGGCTCAGTTGTGCAAAATGGTTGCTTTTATGGAAAGGGGAGGGCCGAAAAAGGGATTGGGAGAAGCAGAGGGTCTGTTGATGGCCAGTCCCTGGGCAACATCCGCAGGGGTACCTGTTAAAGCTGGTCCAAATGCTTCAAAATTGTGATGCTGAAGTTATCTTTGTAAAAATTTCATCAGCATTTTTGCTGTTATTTTTTTCACCCATTCTGATACTAGCGATTGTGAATCTCATTTCTGACCTTCCTACAGGCCTGTTCTGGAGGCCCGTTGGGGACAATTGTAGCTCAAGTTAAGAAATACAGGAGGTGCAGGGTAAAAAGCTTTTTACACACAGCTGTCCCTTTATTTGTATGAAAAAAAATCCGTGTTCTGCTTTTTTTCCCTTTTATATAGAGTCACTAGCAGGCAACAGACAACATGAACTTGTAAAAGGTAAGTGCTTTGTAATATGCTCTAAGATGATTGGTCCATTCCCCTGCCAATGCAATTATAGCACATTTCTTTGGGTTCTATCCTAGCATAGATTTAAGACCCCAGTGTGATTTGCATCATTCTCTTTTGGAGCGATTGTTCGGCAGGCTAATAGATCTCACTGTGGCAAGGTCCACAGTTTTAGCTGTTGCATTGTTTTTTTAAAGGAGTGGTTAGAATTTTTACAGTGAGAATAAGGATACGTTTTGCTCATGCTCATAACTGGAAAAAAACAGGCTGAATAAGTTGCTCAAACATCCCCCCTGCAAAAAAAAAAAAAATTCAAAAAAATATTTGGGCAGAGCTCAGGCATGGAACTATTCAGCTCGTCAGGCATGTTTTACAAGCATTTAAAACATGGAATTGTAATGGAAACTGTTTTGCAACCCTTAGCAGTTTTTCAACTAATGGCTGTAATAACCTGGGGGTCGGGGGTCTCAGTCTAGTTCTAAATAGACATGTGGCCGCAGCAGAAAATGCCTCCATCAGAACTGGCAACAACTGTTTCATCAGAGAAGTGCAGAGGTTTGAGTCTGGATATTCTTCTGGCTTACAGGTGGCCCCCCTCTAAGTCAAGGTTGAAATATACTGATGAGCCGCACAGGGAAGCTTGCAAGGCCAATGTTTTTATTGCAGGTCTTGTGACAGTTGTGGCTTTTCTTAAGGCCCCAGCTCTTGGAGTCCTGTTATTTCACAAAAACCTCAGCTTTCATTCCATTAAAAAGTTTCTAGCCCTCATAGTTGTGATGAACAGCCTCAAACCCCAGAAGTATCCCAAAATGTATAATTTTTTTAAATTGGGCAATTTTTAAGCCAATCTCCTGCTTTGTGTGTGCTGACTCATGAGTTTTCAATACTTAGGGTTAGCAGTGCTGCAAGCTCTAACTCTTCTGTGGCTTCAGAGGGAGATGGAGTGGCTCAGCACCTGTGAAAAATCTGGCCTTCCATGTTAAGAGCAATCACTACCTTCAGCAAGTACTATGGGCCTGAGCCAAAGCCCGCTGACCTCAACTGAAAGATTCCAACTGGCTTTGGGTCAGACCATCCCTTTACTTGGAGGTGAAAGTTTTTACAGCCACATAGTGCTTTGCAAAACTCTGAAAGTGGCACGTCTTATTCATACTGTCACTGACCCTTTCTTGAGAATTTTCTCCTTTAGCAATCTCTGAAGTTTTTATTCTTTTTGCCTTTTTTTGCAGTTTATTTCTGTTATAACAAAGGGAAAAATTCTTCTCTTCCAACATCAAATGGGAAACCGTATTCGCTACACTAACAGCAACTGCCACGCTGCATTGTGAGATCTTCACCTATTCAGCTGTACCTTTAAGTAAGTCAAGAAGAAACTGCCATCTAGCAGTAATTTCTGTAATTCTAAGAAGAACCCATCTTTTCAGAATGGTAAACAAGTTACTCGACTCCCATTTTGTCTGACAAAACCCATTCTTGCACTGCAGCAGGAGATGCATTTTCTACCATGTACTTGAAGCAACTTCACCCTCTCGCTTGGTACTCTGAAATGTGTTAACCTCGTGCGCGCCTTGTATGTACTGTAGCTATTTGTCCTAAGATGAGTGTTGTTCATCTTGTATATCTTTCACTGGAAAAAGACAATTCAATAACACATCCTGTTTCCCATAGGCTTTTTCATATTGCAACTCTGTGTCGATCACTTTGAGCTAGCATATGATTTTCCTTGTTCAGAAAGTAGCAGAGGGACTGTGGTCGAGTGGATGTAGTCCCATGCATGAACTTGAGCAGTAACTTCTGTGGGCCTCTGTTCCCTTCCTCCTTGGTAGGGTAGGAACTGACTCATATGATGGGTTTGTTTAGTGCCAAGCACAATAGGACCTCCAGGCACTCCCACACTAGAAATAATACTAATGGAGGCTCTGTTATTTTTACATGTTTTACAAGCATTTAAAACATGGAATTGTAATGGGAACTGTTTTGCAACCCTTAGCAGTTTCTCAACTAATGGCTGTAATAACCTGGGGGTCGGGGGTCCCAGTCTAGTTCTAAATAGACATGTGGCCGCAGCAGAAAATGCCGCCATCAGAACTGGCAACAACTGTTTCATCAGCGAACTGTTACATCTGTAGAGAATTTGGCCCTCACTCTTTAGGAGGACATATGGTCTGGAGAATAGCCACTTAGCTTGTAATTTGCTTGCTGGGGATAGATTCCAGCCGTTAAGAAGCAGACTTCTGTTGTTTGTTTGTGTAAACTCGCTTGGCAGGACTGTGTAACCCACCTACTCAGAGGAAGTTCATCCCCTTCGCTGTGTAATGGATTAGACACATGCTGTGGGGAAGCGGCTGTGCAAAGTCAAAATAGGGCTGGGAAGAAGGGAACACCCTCCCCCCCCCCCAATAGAGAGAGATGACTAAGCAAACTCCACCCTCTCATAACCACAAAACAACTCTCCAGCTACTGTTCTACATCACCCTGGGGTAAGGCTGATTTCTGCAAACAGGGCTTGTACTTAGGCAGCAGCGGTGTGGTTCGTATTTTTATGGGTGCCATGATAGTATACAAGAGCCTGCAGAAGGACCAACACCACGCTCTTGGGAGACATCACCAAAGATTCTGCACGTCACCCACTTAGTTAAGGAAGTTTGCCATTAGAAAAGGGACAAAAAAAATTGGAGAACAGTTTTTTAAGCTGTATAAAGATGCAACAGATTTTCAGTATTGTGAGAAAAGAGTCAGGCCCCCAATTTTTCCTTCCATTTTATGCTTCATGGAAAGCGATTTCACTTCCCTCACATAGCGTCAGTAGTACACGGTCTTGTTAAGGAACAGCACATAGGTCACCTGCCACCTTTCAAGACTCAATTGCCATAGAGAAACTGCGAGGACCTGAGGGTTCCCATAGAACCAAATGTAGACGTTTAATCAAACACCAGGGGTCTAAATGTATGGCCATTGCCCTGTACCTTTTACTCTAGTGCAATGTAAGTGTAAAATGGCATTATGTTGGTTAGCTACTTTGCACTGTGTGACTACTGCAAGGCAAGGGAGAGTCAGTCAGTCAGAGCCCAGCTGTTTAATTAAACATCTCCAATAGTACTACAGGAACCCATTCCATTAAAGAAGAGGCGCTTTCATTTTATCAGCAGCTGAATTGCAGCGAGAGGGGAAGTGCTTTATATACTTTAAACACCTTTTCCCCTGCCCCAGCTGGAGCGACTTCAGCTACAACTGGGGAGTGGGGATTCTGACGACTCAGTAGATCTCAAAAGCACCCACTGAATTTTGTGGGCCAGATCTTCAGCTGGGGTCAGCAGGTGATGCTCCAGCCTTACCCCATGTGAGAACTGGACCCCACATATCACATTTGAGTTTCATGTGAACGACTTTTCAGTACCTGACTTGTTCCTCCAAAAATGGGGGAAAAGACCGTGTAATTTCTATCGCAAAGAGTTGCTTAAAGCTTCTTTTATGGGAAAATAATGTACTATCATTTCATATTTTGTATGGAAATACTGGTGGAGCTAAATGCACTTTGTGGTCCTTTTCCCCTCCCGTGCATGACAGCTCGTACGTCATTTCTGGTGGTGGGTACAAGTTACTACTTTGATTTTGATATCAGGAACTCTAAATACCTCTATCGATTTCCATAAAATGTAGCCAGCTTCCTTTTTTTGTTCTTATGGAGGCCCCATCCAAAGGGCGTCTTTCCACTAGAGGGCTCAGGGATGAGGCCCATGCTGTTAGCACGCTAAAAAGAATGTTGTCATTTTGCACAGTGCGAAAAACATTTTTTTCCTTAAATTAATCCAGCTGATTCACTAACACTGCCTCATACTTTGGTGCCAGAGGTTAGGGCATCCACTTTTACATTTGAGGGGCTGAAGTGTCCCAAATGGGTCTCTGGTGTCTAATTTGTGGCTATACGTTCAGAATTAGGAACCCCTCCAATCACAATCATAATGTGACAGAGGAAAGTGTAAAATACATGTGGGCATAACAAATTGAGGAGCTGTATTTTCAAGCAGCCCACAGCAGGGGGAGTGCTGCCCACAGGCAAATCCGTCTCAGCTGGTACACTTCAGTGTAGTTCCTTTGACATGAATCAAACTGTACTGGCTCTACACCCTTGAAGGATCTAACACCATGCTGGCAAAGTGCTATGGTAACTTGGACACAAGCTTGCCTGGCTTTTGGAAAGTCTGAAATTTTGGTTGAGGTAAACACACAGTATGTAGAACCAAATGTTCATTTTCCATCAGCAGCACACTGCATATTTTGGTTTAATAAAACAGATACTTACAGGTGCTGCCGGCACCTACACATAGTTTGCCAATTTAAAATAAAACTAATTGCCATATAAGAGCTTGTAACTATAACAGCAGAGGAAGTAAAGGGCAAGAGACAAATTTTATTGATTATTTTCTCTGAGAACAGAGAGAGTGTTTTTCTTTAAACGTACAGCTCTCTGCAGAATGAAATACTAGTAACAACTAACCAAAATTCAGAATGTTTTCTCCTTTAATTTCTCTGAACGGAATTTAAATTTTAAAAATGAGTATTTTGTTTAAATAAGGAAAAAAGCACTGTCTCTTAAGTCCTGTTTTGCAGCAGTATGTATAGATAGGTACAGATGTCTCAGGTTCAAAACATTTTAAAAAGTCAGAGCTCATATGTGTGTACATATTTTCTCCACTCTTTCCCTTAGATATTGTTTGATCAATTTCCTTAAGCCATATACCAAAATGTCACCTGGTAGGGGTTTTTTTTGGTATTTCAAGGGGCTGCTTTGATTCTACACAAGTCATCTTTAGCGTTGCTCTCTGTCAAGATCTTTAAGCACAAGACATGACGTCTTGGGGTATTTCATTAGAGACTGTGACTTTCCGTAAAAGTTGTTTGAATGCAATTTAAAGCCAGGCAGATGGGAAAGTCTGAAAATAAGTGAGAGAAATACAGTGAAGTGGACTCATCTTCACCATACCAATCCCACAGAATTTCAGAGGAGATGGAGAATTAAGGTCTTCAGGTTAAGTTTTCAAAAGTACCCAAACATGTCAAGAGTTTAAGCCTGATGAGTCTTAGATACTTTTTACCCCCTCCCCACTTGTGATCATTAAAGATCCCGTGGAGCATTTTACAAGAGTAGAGGTTTTAATGCTGCTGTCCTGGCCCCATTCCAGTACAATTACTTTCTGTCTACTTACGTTCCTTTGAAGTTTTAAGTGGGAATGGTCTTCTTCTTCACTTCTGTCCGAAACTGCTGTGCTGCACCCCAGAGGCATCTACACAGCAGTATATATTGCAAAGTGTTTTGGGACGACAAGAACTACATAAGACATTAGAGGAAACCCTCAGTAGTTCTAGTTAATACACTAAAGTCTAAGACCGTGCAATTTTTCAGTTGGAGTGAAAAATGGGACTCAGAAAGCAGAAACGAGATATTTTTGTCATTCTTCACATGGTCAACAAAAAATAGGGATTGCTATGGGACAAACTCCAAGTGCAGATAGACACCAGAACACTGTCGTCCTATCTTACCACCTTGCACTGATTTTACTGTATTAACATGGGTACTGTGGAAGTGCAAACACTGTATATTTATTTAATAAGACATTCAGGGCCAGATCCTCAGCTAGTGTACATCAGCACAGCTCCACTGACTTCAATGAAGGCCTGCTCTGCAAATTGGGAATCATTTTATTTTATGCTTTAACTTTTCCACCACTTATTTGAGCACTAAGGGGAAGGAGTTCTCTTCTCTAATCTGCAGCACATACTGCACTCTTTACCTGCCCAGAACTTCCACAGAGGGCCCTGGAGACTCTAGACAGAGAAGAAGAGGGGGGATTTTCAAAAGCTCCTAAGGGGGTTAGCAGCATGAGTCAAATTGAAAGTCTGTGGGGCTTCTGCTCCTAAGTTGTTGAGCCTCTGAAACCCCCCCCACCCCAAATATGTAATCTGCAATCAATCCCACATTGCAGACAGGAAATCTCAAGTGCTGAATGGAATGGAGAATTGAGTCCTGCCTCTCAATATTCTGCTGTTTCAATAGCAGAAAGGGGATTGGTTTGCAACTGTGTACACACACTTACAACATGTACGTAAGTGCTTTCCTGCATAAGTCTCCCAGAAAGCATGGACCGTCAAGTGCTTTGGTGAACAGGGATGTACTTAAGCACATATTTAACTGCTTTAGGAACTAGGGCTTTGGTTACTGTCGAGAGGAAGGGCCAAACAGCTAGACGGTGTAAATGGACACGTTAACGCCAGCTGAGGATCTGTGCCAAAGATTTTTCAGCTGATTGTGAGAGGTACTTAGCACATACAACTGCCATTGAAGTCAATGGACGTTGTGGGGGCTCAGCACCTCTGCAGATCAGACCCTTTGATTCATGGGGCTTAAGTTCAAAATTCGGTTTCATTTTTAAATAGTTACGTTTCTTTTTTTCTCTCCAAATCTTAACGCATGCTTTCAATTTTTTTTGGTCGTGAATGTAGTACTGTATAAAATCCTGCAAAGGGTTTTCTAAACAATAGAATGTGATGAGAGGTAACAGTGTGGGGGAAAAAAAATTCTTAATGAAATGTATCTGACATAAAAATTATTTTTTTGTAGAGAGGTGATGCTTTGTAGAGTTTCTGGTTACCTATGTTTGTGTAAATAATGTACATTTAATTTATTGCTATGGTAGCATATTGTATTTGTTATGTATAAAAACTAATTCTAAAGGTTCAAAAATGTATATTTTGTTGCTTAATCGTGTCTTTGCAAAATTCACAATAAAGAACATATTTTGTGCCTGTAAGCGTACCAGGATTTCTGTGCACTGATAACGCATTTGGCTTCAACTGCACCCTGCAGGGTTGCTTGGGATCTCCCTGATGTGGTTTTATGCCCGTTTACTTCCACGAACTACCGTGGAGTTACTCCTGCTTTACAGCAGTGTATGAGATTAGAATCAGGCCTTAAGGGAGCAAATGTGAATGCATGGCTAATCCATATAAGCCACATCCTCACTTGGGGTAAATTGGCATACATCCACTGAGTGCAATGGCCAATTTCCATCACCTGAAGCTCTTAAAATATACTCCATACTTAGTAACTACTGAGTTAAGACACTTTTTCAAAATGGAAAATTGATCCAACACACCATGGGCCAAATTTCGTTCATTTATACTGGTGTAACTTCAGTAGTTACTCCTGATTTACTTAGTGTAACTGAGAACAGAATTTGGGACCAATTCAGCAAACCATTTAATCGAGTACTTAAGTTCCATTAAATTCAAGGGGATGTAAGCATGTGCGTAAAGCTAAGTTCAGACTGAAGTGGGTACTTAGCTTATGTTTAATATATATCTTCAGTGTCAGATTTTAAATGGCCATCAATTCCAGCTGCTAAACAATATGAACGGCCACTGCCTTAATTCAATGTTAAAACAATGAATGAGTGCCCTTGCTTGTCATGAGCTGAGCTGACCTCAAATAGATTTTCCAAACCAGCAGTCTCGAATTGGGTGTTTCTCTCTTTTTAACGTTGTGAATTATTTTCTTTAACCCCCCCCCCCCCCCAAAGTCATTACTAATACATAGTGCCATTTCCAGGCATCATGTCTCTTTACAATATTAAGCTCCATAAAACTTTGAACAAGAAGGGAAGACTTTTTGCCCCTTAGGTTAAGAGCACCTGCTGCATCAAGCTTTTGAATATCAGTGCCCTGTAGATTGTCTATGGGTTTGTTTTCAGGCAGAAGCTGTACTTTAACAATACTGGTATCAAAGTGGTACCTGCCCCTCATGGGGTCAGTTATACTGGCAGAAAGGTCTTTGTACAATATGGGTAGGCCTCAGTCAACATGACGATCAGACCTTCAGGTGGTAGAAATCACTGAAGTTCATTTGATTTTGCTAGAGCTATACCAATTGAGAGTCTGGCTCTCATGTTCTCTTTTCCCCCCCAGAGGTGAATTTATTTCACTAGAGTACTTTTTTGAAGCAGAGCCCCCTCCCTTCAAGGCTCATCATAAGTAAGTTAGGGAGATACCTTGAAATAACATCAGTCCCTACTACTAATCAAACCACATGGAAGAAGGGAAAAGCAGCAGCTATTCAATTAGTCTAACACATGCACATTACAATAACCACCTGGCGTAGCTTACCTGGATCCCAACAGCCTTTGAGCCCTTACAAACGTTCTCCCTGTGCTAGGTATGAAATTGGATTTTCGCTGAAACTCATAAGGCCTCATTTAAATCCCTGTAGTTTGGAAATTCAGTTGCAATGTCCCAGGTCCTTCCCTCCTGGAGCTCTCAGGAACATGTCTGGCAGCCACAGGACCAGTAACGTGTTCCTACATCTTCAGTGAACAAACCACAAAAGATTAGCCAGTGTTGCTCAAGCTTCAGGCATTTTTTTTTAAAAGGTGTTACTCCACTGTCCCTGCAACTTTATATCTTCAACACTGTAACAAGAGGGAAACAAAACCAGGCGGCAGAATAAATCTTCCTTGATTTATACCTCAAAGATAATACGGTGGTAAGTGTCATGGGGAGTATTACACCACAGTCTCTTCTATCCTTTGGGAGGCAGTAGGCAGAGTCCAAAGCACTATAAAGCTGGGATTTTTGAAGAAGCCAAAGGGAGATTGGTGTCTAACTCCCTTCTTCTCCCTCAGCTTGAAATGATGAGGGTTAATTGTTGCTTTGCTCCAGAATCTACAGCGGGAGGGGGCAATGACAATGTGCACTGGCCCAGGTGGGGGCTGTGTGCCCCAGGCAGGAGATTCTGGGGTGCACCGTTGCTGTACCACCCGTAAAGATGATGTGTTTCCCAACTGCAGCATCCAGTTCAGTGGGTCAGCATGAAGGGTGTTCTCCTTCAGAGCAAGGATGGTGACTAGGAAAAGGCGGGGGAGGCTCTTTCACCCCCTTCTCCCACCCTGCCAGCTCCCAGGAGCCAGCACAAACTGGTTTTAATAAGGGCATTGTGTAAACAGAATTTCAAACCTCATCTGGCCTACAGTGGGGGTGCAATCCTGTCCTCATTTAAATCAATGGGGGTCAGGATTTCACTCTGGAATTTCAGCCTCTGTGTCTGACAAGTCCCAGTGTGACTCATACTTGAGTAAATGCAGCTACACCTGTGGCTAAAATCCAAGTCTATAGACAGCCTTTCCACGCTCTATGGAGCGGAGGGTGCAGACCAACCTAAGCCAAAACTAAAAACAACATTCACACGAACCCTTGTCAAACACAACTGCCGGCCTCTGTTATAGAGCCAGCCATGGAAAAACCAGGGTGGGAATATTGAGACCTGAGGAGTAACAAATCCACGGAGCCTACGCCCAGCAGCCAGAGATTAAGAATCAAGTCAAACAAATCAGAATTTATTTGAGTTTCTCTTATGTGGCTTTATTGCTGTTAAATGGTTAATGACCCCTTTGCATTTAAGAAAGCCAGCAAGCAGATTGATTTGTGCAAATACTAAAAAGGGACCACCCCGTACATTCTAGACACCATGACTTCAAGCTATTCCACGTACAGCCAAACAAGTCAATGTAAATGACCACCAGGGAGCCAGGCAAGTTTAAAATTCAAATATCTTTTCTCTCCAACCATTTCCCACCCTTATAACCAACCTGCCTGCATGCAACCACCATTTTCAAATACCTGGGGACTAAAAGGTAAGATTTGCAACGTGTCCTGAAGTTGATCAGACGGTCTATTTCAGATGGGGGCCGGGAGCTAATTCTAAAGCTGTGGGGTCCTCACAGAGAACTGCTCAGCCAGTAGCTCCCTAGGACTCCAGCCCGTCTGCTCATCTCAACTGCAGCTGCATGGCTCAAGGACAGAGTCTCAGGTAGGCAGGTCCTTAAGCCATTTTGGGCTTTATAGGTCAAAATCAGTACCTTAAAATGTCACCCGGAAACCCACCAAGCAGCCCCTAGAGATGGCAGGGCACTGGTAGAACATTCTCTACTTACCAAACAGGCTGCCACATCCTGGCAACAGCTTCAATTTCTGGATTGTTTTCAGGTGTAGAACTTAATTCTTGCACATGCACATAAATATTAAAGAAGATAGCCAGTGCCCAAAATGTAAATTAACTCCTCAAAAAGAAGCACTGGTATAAAAACCATGCCTAAGCAATGGCATGTACAGCCTGATCCAACCCCGTTTTGCACACGTTTTTTTCCACACAAACTGGGTCCCCAAGGCAGATGTGAATGATACTAACCAGTGAGCGGGCAATGGATGGCACAAGTTATAGTAACAATGGTATGAAGGTATTGTCTGCATGTTAAATTAAAGCATTTCTAGATCTACAAGAGAAAAATGAATAGGACTACGCAGGGCAAAGCCATGTTTGAAGATCTGTGGAAGGATAAAGCAGAGAGATACAGGAAGGTTGTTTCAGAGGGCAAGTACTGCAGGGAAGGTGCTCAAACCAGCAAGTGTGGAGGCAAGAGAGAGGGAACAGAGTAGAACTCTTGCTGTTCATTTACTAGGATAAATTACCTGAGCACCCATGTGGCTTTAAAAAAAACCCACCACCACCCATAAACCCCCTGACATAACAATGCTAACATGCAAATACAGGCCATCTGACTGATGACTGAGAAATACTGGTGAAAACTGTTGGAGGTCATAAAGCCAGATTCTCCACCGCCCGGCACCTTGTGTAGTTTTTTTACCCCAAAGGCCTGGTCTATACAGATCCACACCCCCATCCATAGCTAGGTCGACAGGAGAATGCTTCCATCAACCTCATTACCATCGCTTGGGGAGGTGGTGTTCTTACAGCGACGAGAAAAAAAATCTTTTCATATCCTACAGCTAGCTATGCTGCTATCACTCCCATTGTGTAAATTTGGCCCAAATCAGTGCAAAATGCTAGTCAGTCAGACTGGGAATATTTCATACCCAATCTGCACTTGTGCGAATGATTATACAAGGGGCAGGGCAACAAGGAACCTGGCCCATAATTTTAAAGGATCTCATCTATGGCCTTGTCCGCATACAAGTTGTATTTCATTAACTATACCACCATACAGTATCGCAATCCCCCCTAGTATGGATGAAGTTATTTTAGTGCATCTTATTTCCATGTGGTAAGGGGAATAGGTGTCCACCGACGGGGATGTTCTGGCATAACTACTCCCAGCTGCATCAGTTAAACAAAAATAATTCATACCACTAACCAACATTCAAAGCAGTACAAAAAAATCACGGTGTGCAGACCAGGCTCAACTTTTCCTTTCATTCATTCATTTTCTGGGCTCAACTTTTCATTCCTTCGCAACTTGTGTGTAACACCATCAAATCAGAATTCTCCACTCCCACCAGCCGTAGCTTTTATAAGTGTACAAGGCAACACAGAAGAAACACCATCTGGAGCTACTAGGGCAAATCCAGCGCAGGATGAAGTCAGAGGGACATGTTCTTTCTTTCCACTCTCTGTGCTGTGATTCATTTCTCAGCTGGGGAGCAGCACGTCCTAAAAGCAAGGGACAGAAAAGGGTATTTTATATTGATTTCTTTAAAAGGATTAAACAGAAAGCCTGGCCTACTTGGAGCATCATCCTTTATACAAAGCACACTATTTTTCTGTACTTCCTCTCCACTAGACTGAATGAGTAGATGATATTAAAAATGGTAAATATTTTCTGGAAAGAACCTAGAACAAAATGAACATCTTTTTGTTTTGTTCAAAATTTTTCACCAAGTTGTTTTGATGAAATGAATCAGTTTCATTTCTGTTTTTTTTTTTTAAACTTCCCTTTGCTGGTAGAAAGGGGGGAGAAAAGAGGAAAAAAACCAAAGAAACAAAAAAAATCTGAGCCAAAATTTGTTTTGACGTATTTCATAAGATGAACATTTCTCACAAAAATGTGTTTCCTTTGAAAAGCTATTTTCCATCAAAACAGATCTGACAAATTATTTTGATCAACTGTAATATTAATTTAGGTTCTCCTGGCGGGTATGGACGGCAGATGAGCAACTTGCATGACACTTGGTGGACTCCAGAGTCCCCGGTAAATTGTCCAACATATTTGAACAAAAGACCCAAACCCTTAGTGGTAGGTCCTGGCCTTCAGTCACAGAAGTTCTCTCTCTAGGAGTTGCTGATCAGCTGTGTAGATCCTGGAAAAAAAGGTTCACCTCACTTTCACTCACAGTCTTGAAGTTATAGGGCGACATCTTCCATTGAACTAGGACTCGGGAAATTAGAGTTTAGTCCTCAGCTCTACTTTGTGTGATCTCAGGCAAGTCATTTCACTGCATTGGGCCTCAGTCTCCTAACCTCTAAAATGGGGTTAATACTCCCTTTCTGCTGTCCTTTGTCTATTTCAGTTATAAGCATTTTCAGGCAGAGACTGTTTAAGTGTGTGTACAGTGCCTAAGACAATGGGCCCAAGATGACGGCTGAAGCCTCTAGGTGCCACCATAATAAGAGACGGGTCATAAAAAACACCAAATGAGAGCATGAGCATACTGCTCTCAAAGGGTAAGACAGAGGGATTTGAAAAGAGAAGATGACACAAGAGTGCAAACCAAACAAATGGCATAAAAAACCTGTGAGTGATCTGATCCCACTCCCAGTGCTACTGAGGCACTCGGTGCTTTTTGTTTGCAGTTTCTTCACTGTTTTAAGGACTTATGTCTGAGAGCCAAAATCCTAGCCCCATGGTAACCAGCCTCAGGAAGTATTTTTGACTTTACTCTTATGGTTTAAAGTTCTTATGTCTCATTTGGTCCGAAGTCCTAATATTTCCAATGAGGAGGAGAACTTAAGTCCAATAACTTTGTGGTCACTAAATACTCAATAGAGTATTTTTTTGAAGAATAGGGTTGTTAACCTGCTGTTGTGACCCAATTCCAGCTTGGGTAATTACAATCTGTCCCACTAAAATTTCCTCTGTAGTTTCAGCTGGAGACAGAATTCTTCTTTACTTCCAACCCTACAATTTGGCACTCTCTTTTTTTGTGCACACCTTAAAGAGTGGCTGCTTATGAGACTCTCCTGAAGTTGAAAGCAAAGTTTGTAAAGGACTATGCGGTAACACTACTTTAAATACTTAAAATTTTATAACAACATGCACTGTATGTTCCCAGGGTCGTAAAATGCCTGGGGCAATGAAATATTAAACAGCTTTGTTTTTCATAACTAAATCAAATGCAAATTAAAGAAGAGGTAGATAAGGCAAGATGTATCGTCACTCAGGAGGTTAGCTGTTAATTTGCTTTCTGCATTAAAAAAGGAAGGGAGCATTACAGGTAAAGATGACCTGGTTAAGATTTTCAAGGCAATCTAGGGGATTTAGACTTTTTTAAAGGAGCCTAAGGGAGTTAGATGCCCAACTGACAGTGCAGTGATTGGGTTTGTGTGACTGCACTACACCTCCTAGAGGCACTGTACTGAACTCGCAGCCTAGGGAAAGTTGGGGCTCTGATGGCTTTAAGCTACATTTGGTCCCTCCTGATTTGAGGCTGCTCCAGGAGCCGCTCAAGGCCCATCTAAGTTATAGCAGCCTGTTGCCATCTGCCTGCGGGCACTGCCCAGTGCTATGGCTACACAACTCCTCATAGTGCTGCTCTCTGAGTTAGTCTATACTGCAAAAACAGAATATCGCTCTCCAAATGCAGGCAATGGGACCATTCGCTTCCGACTGCAACAAATATACACTGGGGAAAAAACGAAGGGTTCTTCTGTTATTTGTATTTGGGAATAAATGGAAACAACTTTAAACACACACAGTCCTTGGAATTTATACAGCCCCTTTCATCCAAGTAAATCACTTTACAAATAGTCAGGAGTGAAGCCTCGCAACCCATGTGAGAAGCAGATAATTATTATCTCTATTCAGCGGATGGGTCAATAAGACACAGACGGGATAACTGACTTGCCTGAGTCGATGAAGTTACTCAGTGGCAGAGCTCAGGACTCCTGACTCCCCCTCCCCCTCTTTATCTCTAAATTATACGGACTCTACTAATAACATAGGGTGGGGTTTTGGCCTAACTGCGTTCCCTCCCTTTGAAGTCACGACAAAAATCCCACTGCTTCCAGTGAGAGCGGAGTTAGGCTAATGCTGGGTGCTTCTGAAAACTCCACCCACGCTCTCTTAGGGTACATCTTCATAGCCAGAAACAGTGAGCTCTGAGCCCAGGTCAACAGACTTGGGCTCACGGGCCTTGGGCTACCGTGCTAAAAAGAGCTCCGTAGACAGTATTTTTAAGTCGTGGCTTGGGACGGAGCTTGGGCTCTGAAGCCTACCTCCGCTCCCTCGGCTTCAGAGCTTGAGCACCAGCCCGAGCCACCATATCTACGTGCGACAGTGCGAGCCCCACGTCTCTTCACCCAAGCTCGGTGCCGCGGGCGGTGCAGACGTACGCTTGCAGGTTATTGCATATTGCCAGTTGGATCCTTTGCCTCTTACCTGACTGGACTGAAAGGTCTTGTGCTCTAGTAAGGTTTTGGCTGAAATTTAAACAAAGACCAACACATTAGAGAACAGGCCAATGGAAACAGCATAAAGGGAATGTGTAGAAAACAGAACACAAACCTACCTTATTGGGGCCCATCCCTAGGGTAGAAAAGAGAGACTGGTCAGCCAGAACGTTGAACAATAGACACCACTTCACAGTTATAAGCGGACAACTCCGTTACAGTTAAAAGTTGGGGCTTAGAGTCTCAGATGGTTCAAATCAGCCCAGCTCCATTGACTTAAATAGAGCTAGGCCAATTTACAGCAGTCGGGGATCTGACCCTGTCTTTCAATAGAACAACAATGAGGCTGCTGGTGTGCGGAGGCCACTGCCTGTCACGCTGACCCATATTGTCTCATTGTTTCCTTCTACTTCCCCCATCTGTCTGTCTGTATCCATCTGTTGCCTCTTGTCTTATATTTAGGTTGTAAGCTCCTTGGGGCAGGGACTGTCTTGTTACAGCGTTTAGCACAGTGGGTTCCAGATCGACGACTGACAGGCCTAAGCGCTACAATAATACAAATAAATAATGGGGATGCCAGCAAATTCCTGTCCACCCCAAAGTCTGGTTTTCACACACTTTTTTTTACCTCGGTAAAGGTAACACAACGTCACAACAAGGCACCCAGCGAGAAGGACCAATAGGATGACAAGGAACCAAGTTGCTGAGGTAGATTCTGTCCATAAATAAAAGAGAACAATTTGATAATTTGACCTGCAGAGAAGAATAAACCCCCTGATGCTTCTTAGGGGACATAGATCTGATTTACAATGACGAAGCCATATGACATCTGTATGTGTTAAAAAACAGTCTATTGCAGAGGATTAAAAACAAAATAAAATAAACAGAACAAACCACAGCTGAGGCTCAAGAAACTTTGGGGGATCAAAGTAACGAGGTGGGATTTACGACCGCAGGGTGTTAAAGGCCTGAGGTTGAGAGGAGTTAGTTATTAACCCCAGGACGGGCCTTGAACAAAGGTTACTATTGATATTTGATAGCTGAGCATGAGGATGGGAGATAACACATAGGCACAAAGATTTTATGGGTGGTTGTTATTATTGTCTACTATCCTAACACTTAAGGCTCACCAAACCACTCTCCACTCCTCACTGAAATCCCTCCAAGAGCCCCATCTCTGTTGCCCAATGGAAAGGAGTTCAAAACAACATGGAAACACAGGCACTCAGCAAGCTTTTCCGAGCAGGGACCATCTTTGTTCCTACGCTTTCTACTGCACACTGTTCTTTAACAAATTAATCAATCAAACATCACAGGGTCAAACTGGTCCGGAAAGGATTTCTAGTCTTCCTCCCCCAAAATGCTGATTATAAATTAAGTTTGCTGTGCATTTTTCTTTGGTTTTTTGGGTCAAAAAAAAAAAAAAAAAAAAAAGGTTTTTTTGTTGGTTTTTTTTTTTTTTTTTGGAACAAAAATGGAAATATTGTCATGAAAATTTTTGGTTGAGTTGAAAAAGCCATTTTCTGTCAGGAGAAAATTCCTGATCAGATCTACCATGGGGTAAGAAGTCAAGAAATCAATGCGGTCTCCTCCAGTGAATACTGTACCTGTCACTTTAACCGTCAGGCTTTTCTTGATTGGGTGTTTCAGGCTTTGGTGTTCCACCCGGCAGGTGTACCTACGCCCATCGTCCCTGAGGGAGGCCTTAAGCAGGAAGTAACTGGAGAAGCTGTAAGTCCCATCGCTGTTGTGCCTGTGACTACTAGAGACAACGTGAGTCACCACATGTGGGAGCATCCCCTGCTTCATTGGTTCCTGAAGCCACTGAGCATCGGCATCATGAGGGTAAAAGTGACTGATGTCACAGACCAGCTTGTGTTCGTCTCCTTCCACCAGAGACAGGACGTCAGCGTTGAGGGTCACTGTGGGCTTTTCTGGTGAATAAAAAGTCATTACAGTGCTGCATCCAGATCCATTTAAAAATAAACAAACCCAGCTATTAAAATGGCACCATTTAGCGCCCCTCATTTCTAAAGATATCACTCATTCTAGCCCCCAAATTACTTCCCATCCACACAAATTTGGCTTCCCTTGCTTATATTGCTGAAAACTGTTTGCACCAGAAACAGAAATCAAGAGACAGAACTTCACTCCACCAAAGGAAGGAATCCCACAGCATTATAAAGCTTCCTACAGGAATACATTTGTGTCCCCCCCTTTATTTGGGGGGTCTCTGACCCATTGTGACCCACATTTAAGTGTTGGCTGGTTGAGAAGAATGACATGGAACCATTAAAAAACCCTTTGACATGTACCATCCACTACATTTACCATAGAAAAGGGAAATGACACAAATACTAAGTGCAGCAATCATCCTTTAAAAAAGGAGCTTGCAGAATATGACCTGGCTGTACTGTAGGATTTGCTAGAGGATGCTCCATTGGCTAAAATTTCAGCGGCCCTGTCTTTGGGTACATCTTCTCTCCCCGCCGTATCGGCGGGTAGCAATCCATTTATCCGGGATCGATATATCGTGTCTCGTTAAGACGCGATATATCGATCCCCGAACGCGCTCCCCGTCGACTCCGGAACTCCACCAGAGTGAGCGGCGGTGGATCCCGCGCCGTGTGTACCCCAGGTAATTCGATCTTAGATACTTCAACTTCAGCTACGCTATTTGCGTAGCTGAAGTTGCATATCTTAGATCGATCCCCCCTCCCAGTGTAGACCAGCCCTTTGTTATGGAAAGGCAGACCGGGGACAGCATGGACTCTTGCTGCTGGATCTGCCCCAACCTCTTGCTCTGGTCTTGGGCCCCTGATTCGATTCCTGGATGGAATTAGACATAGGAGCGTTTATCCCTCAGACACAAAAGTAAAGGGCAGTGGGGAAAAAAAAGCACCAGACAGCGATCACATGGCAAGGAGACTGGATCATGTCTGAGAGCCTCACAAATTCCCCACCTTTGCTCAGTTCCAGCGGAGTACGTCATAAACACAGAACAATAGACAGCGATTGCTAAGTGATCACCCATCCATATCAAAGCAAGTATCCTCTTATCCTGCTAAATGAAGGTAATACAAAATTTTCAGCGTTGCCCAATATATTTTAAAACAATCAATTACCTACTATTTCCAGCTGGATATTCTGTGCCCAAAGAAGTGACGACACCAATACTGAGCAAGAATAGGTTCCTGCATCTCTTACTCCCACTGTTCTTAGTAAGAGAGACGCATTCCCCTTAGGCAGCTCTGCTAGGAACATCTCAGCCCGTTTATCCTCGTGTTCCACCTGCCTGGTAAATCCATTGTAGGCAAATATCAGTTTCTTGTGTCCCCCTTTCTGCTGTAATACCCATTTGATGGTGACATCTGTGTGGTGATCGACTGAGAAAGCACAGCTGAGGAGGACATCCTTATTCAAGCCAGACTGGATTAGAGAGGGTCCTGTGCGTACCAAGAATACACCTGTAATACAGATGATAGAGCAGCATTAGAGCAACCAGATTTTGGATCAATGGTGCTAAACACAGTCAGAGTGCAAGCTGCCCTCTAAAGACACACAAACCCATACTACAGAATAAAGCTTATATGCGGTCAGAGCGAGAAACGGGTACAATTCATCGCTCTGCCACCGACTTCTTTTGTGCCCTTGGTCAAGCCATTTAATGTCTCTTTGTGCCTCAGTCTCTCCATTTGAATAATGGGTACAATTAACCTTCAATAATTAATAACTGTGCTACAAGTCTTATGCAGTGTTGTAGCCATGTTGGTCCCAGGATATTAGAGAACTCAAAGTTTCAAACCTCGTATTTAGCAGGGACACTGAGTTAGTTTCCAAGACCTGAAGAAGAGGTCTGTATATGCTCGAAAGCTTGTCTCTCTCACCAACAGAAGTTGGTCCAATAAAAGATATTACCTCACCCACCTTGTCTCTCTACAAGTCTTAGTTAACCAACACTCTTTTTTGCCATCTAGATTTTCATGATAGTAAATAACTGGGAAACATTTAATCATATTCTTTAAAAACCTCAGGTGAAAGACTATATATCTATATATCACTTCAGTCAAGTTATTCCCAATTTACAATGGGAATCTGGGTTGGCCGGCCAACAAAACAAACAAACAAACAAACAAACCTTTAGCTTCTTTGCTGAAGCCTATCTTTTGGACATCAGAATCCCACTCCTGCTATTATAAAAGTGAGACTAAGAGTGAAACTGAGAGTTTGTGTGTGTAAAAGCAACATGGTTGAGAGGCTTGAGCACGGAGTCTGAATTCTATTTTCTGTTCTGCCACTAAGCCAACCCACCTCCCTGCCTCAAACTCCCATCTGAAAAGGGAAGATGATCCTTGACCTCACAAGGGTGCTTTGAGCATTAGCTAGTTAATGTCTCTATGGTAGTTTTGAATATGCAAAACACTATACATGTACTAAATAATATTACTGTCCATTGTTATTATTACTTGCACTTGGGTTGAGAAGCTGCCATGTTAACTTGCGTTGCCAGAAAAGTGTATCTTTACATCTACTTTCAAGCCCCTTTACCCTGCGACACGGGAGTCAAGTGGCCTTAGCTGTATTGGCAATCCTAAGTATTCAAAAACCAGGAGTCATACCTCTCAGAATCATGAAATTGGCTTAAAAAGTAAGATTTAAAAACAAAACAAAACAAAACACAACATTTGGTCTTCTTTTTATTTACCTTCTAGGTTTTGAGCCTTTAATTTCAATTTTCAACACTGTCTCCATAACGATGAAGCCTAGAAACTTACTTTTAAAAAATATATATATTTGACTAATTCATTTATTTTCAAAAGGACTGTTGAGATTGTCTCTTATTCACAAGATTCCAGGAGCTGGGGCTTTAAGGAAAACACCAAATAAAAGGACACCCCAAATAAAATCGCAAGAATCAGCAATACGCCCGTAGTGTAAATAAGAATGAGACCCATTATTTCGATTATACACAACTCTAGCAAAGCTGCTGCTCCCTATTTTAAACCCACCAATGGGATATTTTTAAAATATCATGCTGCTAGTTATTTCATCGACAAACTCACATGGTCGTTACAATGCCACGTGGATACTGTAAAACTTAAAGTCCTCATTTGGACGGTGCAGTAGAAGTGCAAACTAGGGTTATCATCATTATTATTCAATGTTTCTTTGATAGTCTTATTGTTACCTGAAAGATAAAATCTCTCTGCGTTGCCTTGAGAAACATCTTCGGGGACTCGGTTCTCTGCCTCTTTGCTGGCACTTGATTGTACCAAAAAGACCGTAACGGTGAATTTGTCAGCCAGGTGCTTTATGGTACCAGTGAACCACGAATCCAGTTTATGAAGTTGAGTTTGTAACCCAGGCCAGAGGATCTGGGTGTTATCTGTAAAATATCTGTTAATCTTACATTCAAGCTTGTCAGTATCCTCATCCACATGTTGGAGAATATCCAGTGAGGAGGACTCTGCATGAAAAAACCACACATGCACCTGTTAGAATCCCAGCTCATCTTAATAAATATTATGGAGCGAGTCAAACTATCTATGCACACCAGCCCAAACAGCAAATACTATGCAACCCTATTCAATCTCAGTTGTAATCCACTCTCAGCACACGCACAAATAGCATGGAAATCTTCTCCCCAAACCCCTGGTTTTACAACAGGCGCTTTATAGGCTCAAATCTCTGCCTTTATGGACCCAGTTGCAGAGCTGTGGCCCTAATTTGGTTGTAGTGTCTCAGGACTAAGATAAAGATGCTTGTTAACGAATACTACACACACCTCTCCTTCACAGCTAATTACCCTGGCTTTAGGAGGGGTCTGACGTGACAGAGCCTGATTTTCCTCTCTGTTACACTGGTGAAAATCAGGAGAAACGACACAGAAATCAATGGAGTTACACCGGAGTAACAAGATTTAAGTGAGATCAGCAGTAGATCTAGAGTTTTCAGCATCTCTGAAATGAGTATCACTGAGCCGGCAGACTGTCGAATATTATCAATATACGCTAAGGAGCTTTCGGCAGTGTAGCTCTGAATATGAACTGCTATTTTATTCCCATCCAAGGGCTTAAAGGGTGAAGCTCACCCCTGTACAGAGACTTAAGGACTTAAGCGGTTCACAGACCTTGTACTGGCTGAAAGAATAGCCAAAGAATCAATCAAATCAACAGATGAGAGACCAAGAAAACAGACAGATGTCCTGATTTCTAGAGGTAAGCTGCAAGGCTCATCTCGTCCCAATGTATTTTACCAGTCCCCAGAACAGAATGAGGAAATCCCTCCACGAATGTGACGGCACTCACTTGAGTGCATTGGGAAAAGCACAGAGTTCAGGAGACTGAATAATGAGATATTCTGGGGAGTGCATTTTAGTAAGATACATTTTATGAACAAAGGGGTATTCTTGCCCCTTGAGTTCTCTTTTTAACACAGTATATTGTCACTACTCTTTGTCATCCGCCATACACACAATAAGTTATTTGTGAGCCACACAATAAATCCCTTAATCATAATCACACAATAATGTTATTTCTAAAGATAAACCCAAAGCAAACCCCCAAACACATAGGGAAATTTGAAACCTGGCTCAAGATCTGAACTTTGCAGCTCAGATTCCTCTCCCACCATGAACAGTTAAGCATAAAAGGGCTCCAAGAGGCACATCTTTTCTCTGAATCCTCCTACACTGTTGTGACTAGTTCGAGGGAAATGTACTCTGCATATCCCCGCTATGTTGTGATTAACTTTATCTGGTGATGATAGAACAGCACAAGCTAACAACATTCCCAGCAGGATTTGTCTTCCCACTCTCGCAAAATGATTAAATATTCATTTACTAAGTGAATGTAATGCTAGTGAAGATTGAGGACTTATCTACCCAGGGAAGTTAGTATGCAGTAAGCTAGGCTGTGAATTCAAAGTGAGTTAGCTACTCTGCACCAATTCCCCATGTGGACACTCTTAATGCAGTTTAGCTTGGAATACTTCCAAAGTATATTAAGCTGATGTGCACAAAGGTGCTCTTAGGGTGCGGTAAGAGAGTCCACATGGGGAGTTAGCGCTACTGCTATTTCCTGCGTAGGCAATCCCTGAAGTCTTATGTTCAGCCACATAGCACATCCCAGCCTGCAGTAACACCCACAGGGACCTACTAAAGTGCCTCAACCAGGAGCGGAAGGAAAGTCAGGTTCTGATCATTCCTTGCAACAGGGGAAAGGCAGCTTAGCTGAACAGCAGAGGCTTAGCTCTGCCTGTGCCAGTGCCATCCCTATGTGGTACAGACCTGCCGTAGAGACTTCTAGGCCAGTCTCACCCCGGCTGCCCTGGCATATGGAGCATGCCCACGGGATGTGGCGGCACAAGTTGGTACAAGGTTGATCAACCTTCAGAGTTATTTCATATTTCAGTCTTTGGGCTGTTCTGGTTTGTGTCCGGGACTGGTCTGTCCCCAAGAAGGCCCCAGTGCCAGAAGAGGGCTTATGGCACCCGCCATCCTAACAGGCACCGAGTAGAGCTGAGCCACAACTCAGAATCAGGGCCTCACTGTCCATGCTCACTCAGTTCTTCTGCCAGAACGGCCACACAAGACACTTATATAGGTGGCTCCCTGACACGGGCACTTGTCCGCTAGAACCTGGGACACGACCCGCCAACTCATTTCAGGTTGGCCAGCCATCCACTTCTAAGTTGCAGTCACTGTGACCCTAGCCACCTCTGTATTCAGACCCTTCACACCACTGCTGTGATTTTTGTGCCAAATATGCCTTGTGAAATATTTGAAAACAAACAACCCCCGGGGTCAAGAATATCATTGTAAATTATATGTAACAAAGCTGGGTGTGAAATTATGAATACTCACTGATATTACAATTTGAAGGCCTGGTCTATACTGGGGTTGGAGGAAATCAAAGTTACGCAACTTCAGCTACATAAATAACGTAGCTGAAGTCGACGTACTTAGATCGACTTACTGTGGTGTCTTCACCCCGGTGAGTCGACTGCTGCCGCTCCCCCGTCGACTCCGCCTGCATCTCTCGTGGCCCTGGAGTACATGAGTCGACGGGAGAGCACTTGGGGGTCAATTTATTGTGTCCAGACTAGACGCAATAAATCGATCCCTGCTGGATCGATCGCTGCCTGCCGATCTGGCGGGTAGTGAAGACATACCCGAAGGCTGTGTTTAAAAGGTATTTAAATCAGGCATGTCGGGGTGTGGTTGATAAACTGTTTTTTTCCAGATAAACACAAGAGGCTGACACCTCAAATTCAATGGGCTACTGATTTGTATCAGAAGTTGCAACAGGAAGGGATAATTTGGAACTAGCCTCCAGCTTTATTTTTCAGACCTCCTGGGTCCTTAATTCAGCATGAACTAATGAACTTTATCTGGGGGTATCCTTTGGAAGAATCAATTTAAAAGGTACCCTGAGCTACAGGTTGTTAAAGAACAACCAGAGTTACAAACATTACAGAGACTAGATGGGGGAATCTATGGAAGACTCTTCAGTCAAACGCACTAAAAATGGACCCTCTCATGTCAAGCGCATCCTGTTTAGCTCTTCACTCCACTGTCACTCGTTCACGGAAGGAAAGGCTCATCCTTCTGTTACATTTCCCTCTTGTAAAAATATTTGCTGAAACCAGTCAGGGTGCGTTGGCACACAGAAAACAGTCTGACACAGATCAACACCCCCTTGTCGGTAAACAAACGACTAGTGTAGCATGCTTAGTTGTAGGGTGTTATGCTGACACCTATTGGCCAATTTAGAACATAGCACAGCATCTATTCATTTAACAAACTACCAGGAGCCAAATTTTCCCCACAGCAGGACTCAAGCAAGAACTCATACTTTTGTGTCTTGCAGTGGGGAAGTGGGGTCCCCAGCTGAGAAAGGTGGACACTATTACTCATATATTACATATCTATACTATATATAAAAATGTTGTGAAACATAAGAATAGCCACAGATCAGGGGGTCCATCTAGCCCAGTATCCTACCACCCACAGTGGCCAGCACCAGATGCTTTAGAGGAAGGTTCAAGAAACCCTGCAGTAGGCAGCTATGGGATAGCCCAGTGGTTTTCAAACTTTTTTCCCGGCAATCCAGTTGAAGAAAACTGTTGATGCCCGTGACCCAATGGAGCTGGGGATGAGGGATTTGGGGAGTGGGACGGGCTCAGGGTTGGAGTACGGGGGTGAGGGCTCTGGGGTGACGCCAAGATGAGGGGTTCAGGGTGTGGGAGGGGGCTCTGGGCTAGGGTCGGGGGTTGGTGTGCGGGAGGGGGGTCAGGGCTCTGGGCTGGGGCCAGGGATGACGGGTTTGGGGTGCAGTAAGGGGCACGGGCTTATCTCCAGCGGCTCCCGGTCAGCGGCGCAGCTGGGGTGCTAAGGAAGGCTTCCTGCTTCTCCTGGCACTGCGGACCGCTCTGCCCCTCTGAAGCAGCCAGCAGCAGGTCCGGCTCCTAGGCAGAGGTGTGCAAGCAGCTCTGTGCGGCTCTCGCCTGCAGGCACCGCCCCCCTCCACAGCTCCCATTGGCTGGGAACCGGTGTTCGGGGCGGGGGCAGCGCATGGAGCCCCATGCCCTCGCGCCTAGGAGCCAGACCTGCTGCTGGCTGCTTCCGGGGCGCAGCGCAGTGTCGGAGCAGGTAGGGACTAGCCTGCCTTAGCCAGGCAGCACCACCAACGGGACTTTTAACAGCCCGGTCTGCGGTGCTGACCAGAGCCACCGCGACCCAGTGCCTTCCATTCTACAACCCAGAACTGGGTTGCGACTCACGGTTTGAAAACCACTGGAATAGCCTGTCCCTCAGGGAAGATTCTTCCTGATCCCTAACCGTAAGAGGTTGTTTTATGGCCTGAAGCCTGAGGATTTTATATAAATTAGCATTTATTGTTACAACTCTACATATTCATATTCATTCAATCCCTTCTGAATCCTGCTAAACTTTTGATCTCAACAAAATCTTGTGGCAATGAATTCCATAGGCCAACCGCTTGTTGTGTGCACACACACAGAATCATCATGGCTGGAATGCAGTGACAGTTATCATTAAAGTTGACTAAGCATTCCCATTCTAAAGGGCTTTATTTCAGTTGTTTGTAACTTTCATTTTGCAGAGAGGTTTTCCAGGTGTGGTCTCTGCCCAAGAATGAATTTTAAATTTGAACAATAACAGTTCAGCCATTTTTGATTATGAAGGGAGTGAACACATACATTTCTACTATTAAACATCTATGGTGTGTCTTTTTTAAAACATTTCTAATACCTCGTTGGGAGAAGCTTGAAACTTGGCAGAGAGATAATCCCTAGTTTGGACACATGCCTCTTGGTGGTCTACTGAAAATGCATTCTTCTTTGGCCCAATTATAAGGGATTAAAACACCATGCTTTGATCATATGCACTTATGTTGCCTGAACCACAATCTCCCTACATTCTACTGGCAACAGGATGTGTGCACACAAATAAGGAAGTTGGGCATAATGATAAATGAAGGGTGGTCCCTTTTATGGAACCAGCCAGCCAGTTAGCTATAAAATCCCTCTTAGTAGCTGTTCTCTACTTGCTTTACCTGTAAAGAGTTAAAAAGTCTCACTCCAGGTATAGGTAAAAGGAAGTGAGTGGGTACCTGGCCAAAGGAGCCAATGGGAAGGCTAGAACTTTTTAAAATTGGGAAAAAAACTTCCCCTTTGTCTGTCTGTGTTGCTCTCCTGGAGAGAAGGGACAGAGCAGCTATGCTGTAAGAGCTTGGACCAGGTATGAAAAATCATCAGAGTCATACCTAGAAACTACTCATTTGAAACCCCAGATATGTAAATAGATCAGGAAATGTCTAGGAAGATGTGATTAGGTTTCTCTCTTTTATTTCTTTATGGCTTGTGGACTCATCTGTGCTAACCCCAAATGCTTTTGTTTTGCTTGTAACCTTTAAGCTGGACCTCAAGAAAATGATTCTTGATGCTTCATTCTTGTAAGTGTTGTTTTTTTTTTAAATCTAGCAATAGCCTGAATTTCCAGATGTATATTCTTCCTTTTCATTTTTAATAAAATTTACCTTTTTTAAGAACAGGATTGGATTTTTGTGTCTTAAGTGAACATGTTGTTTAATTAACTGGTGGCAACAGCTGATTTCCTGTTTTCTTTCTCAGCTCTTACATGGGGGGCGGGCGGGGGGGTGAAAGGGCTTGAGGGTACCCGACAGGAAGGAATTCCCAAGTGTGCCTTCCTGGGTTCTAAAAGGGGTTTTGCACTTGAGTGGTGGCAGCATCTACCCATCCAAAGTCAGAGAAAAGCTGTAACCTTGGGAGTTTAATACAAGCCTGGAGCGGTCAGTATTAATTTTTAGAATCTTTGCAGGCCCCCACCTTCTGCACTCGAAGTGCCGGAGTGGGGAATCAGCCTTGACAGGCACAATGATCTGAAGGAGTGTACAGAATGCGGAATGGCTCTGAAGAGGCCCTAACTTATTCTGTATGATCTATTAATGCATGCACTGAGGTAGGTAGGAATCTACCTTCACGTGTCTGATTGTCAAATAGGGTCTTATTAATTATTTCCGGTTGTTCTCTTTCCCACACACTAAGTAAAGTAATGCGCACGCGGCATACCCGGTTTATCAGTCTGTGGCACTGCCAGCTGATGCATCTATGACAACACGTGCAGGTCTTTCATTTTGTTTTTGCCATCCAGCCAGTCCACAGCAGCAGCAAGCTACATTTCCAGCGGAGGACACTGGAGGTTTTAGTAGGAGAACGCGGTGAGAGAGAACAAGGCCCACTGATACTTTAGCTCCTGACAGGCGAAGGATACACTCACACACTTGAATTCCAGACCAAACTCCCCTACTGACTAGCTGTGTGGCTTTGGAAGATCACAAGAGTCTGTGTCCCCACTGGAAAAATGGGGGTGATATTTACCTACATCCCAAAGGCGAGGGCAGATTGATTAATGTTTGTAAAAGACTTTGTGGGTGTAAAGAGCTCCAGAAGTACTAAGGATAACTGTACTCCACAGCAGGCTGAAATGGGAACTCTACAATGAGAGAGGATATGGCCTCAGAGATAGGGAAGCTATTGCCTTAATCAGAAAGGCCCACACTGTGCTAAACAGTCGATGGATGATTCAGGCTGATAATCTGGACAACCTGCTTCACCCACAGTGACGGGAGGACAACGCAAGCATAGCAACACACCAGATCTCCTGACAATGGTGGTTTAACCACTCCAGGCCCCCACACTCTGAGATCACCCCCCAGGTTTCACAAAGCTTCTGGAATGCGAGTCCAGAGGACGATCTGCATGCAGCATTCCAACATTTGTGTGCCACCATCCCTGAGCAACCTGAAGGACACCCCCCCCCCCCCCCCAGCCGAGATTTGTCTGCCAACCTGCCCAGAGATTGGGGGCCCCAGTTTTGGTTGCCTCAAGCCTCAGTCTGCACCTATTTTATAACTCCCTCAAATGGGAACCAAATTTGCACATATGCCTGAGCATCTAAACAGATTACTCACCTTGTACGATAAACGTGAGGGTATCAGCAGCAGGAGGATTTTCTTGGTGAGGTCTCTCAGCTCCACTCAGCAGGAGCCAGGCATTCTGTCTGATGTACGTGAATTCACTTAACAATGGGATTGTTTCAGTTGTCTCAAACAAGCAGGAAAGCCGCCTACTTTGTCTAAAGGTTGAACCTGCTGTTGCAACTCCATTATGGTGCTTTAGGATTCCTGCAAGGCAATACATGCACAAATGCATTAAAAAAATACTGTTGATCTTTTAACAATAAAAAATACCCCTGAATTAAGTTTGGTTTTCCCATGTGAAAAAAATTTAATGCATTTAGCTAACAACCTTTCTATGCCATTTTAATGGCTCCATTTGGGCCGTAGTATCTTGAATATTACTTTTTTTGAGGGTGAAGCGCCATTTTTCTGCATTATAGGAGTACAAGGAACATTGGCTTTATCCATAAATCTTTTGAGGGGGAAAATAACAGAAGATATAAAATTTTCCCTGAGCAAATACATTTTGCTTTTTGGTCACAGAACTTAATGTAATTATTAAGTTCTATTTAAATTATGGTTGTATTATGAAATAAATGATTAAAATTTTAGATTTTATATCTATCTAAAGTTACAAATGCAGCACATTAGCCCAGACAGACACAATTTTTCTAGCAAAACCAGAAATCACGCTTCATTTCAAGTTTCATTAATAGCCAGTAATGCAGGCCAGACTGACATAAATGTAGACAAACCTAGCCCAAGTTTTGAATTTGTGGTTCAGTTTGTTGGAATAAATGAGCTAAACTTGGTTGTTATGTAGAGTCTATCCCAAACTGGGGCAAAAGAGAGCAGTTTTGGCCGAGTTTCATTTGGAGATTTTGGGTTTGTTTCTATTCAAAAACTAAGGCTAAGATTTTAAAGTGAAACTCATGAATTTAGGGTGTCTCAAGTTGGACACCCAAAAATTGAGGTACCCCAAAAAATCACTAGATACTTTTGAAAACCTTAGCCTAGATTTCTATGACATAAAAACAAGGCTATTTGGATCAGCAGTTCTGCAGTTAAAACCACCCTCAGGCCAACAAGGATAATCTCATCTTTACAATAGGACAGACATTATCACAACAACCAACAGTCTCTGGCAACAACACATCAAGAATTTAGCATATAAAGTGATTCAGTCTCATTTTACATAGCACTATAACACATGCAAATATATTAGGTGTACATACCGGTGCATAGGAAGCAATAAACTGCCGTATAAATCCTAAAATTCATAGTGGAGTTGCTTTAGGTACAGAGCCACCCTCTACAGACTCTCTTCTTGCTCCATAACTTTGGCTGGTTTTAGTTTCACTTTCATTTCTCTCAAAGAGGCTGTTGCAATCCCTGTAGGGCGGGATTTCCTGTTCAAACAAACTTCTTAACAGCTGGGCCAAATTCTCTACTCGCATGAACGCCAGGGAAGTCAGTCGAGTTACGCCAGCAGAGAACTTGGCCCACTGAGAGGTAAGAGAGCGGATATAACTGCCAAAGAGGAGCTAAGATTTATTTCTCTGTTGCAAACAAGTGGCAGCAAGTTTAGAGCTGCAGGTTTCGGAGTGGTAGCTGTATTAGTCTGTATCAGCAAAAACAACTAGGAGTCCTTGTGGCACTTTAGAGACTAGAGCTTCTGGATTCCCCCATATTAACAAAGGTTGAGTGAAGTCTCCTTAGCACCAGCTGGGATAAGTACCGTCCCACAGGGAGCAGAGCAGGAGGAAGTACCCTATACAGCCCTAAGGGAAGTCAGGAGAGACTGCTCTGGTGCTACAACGGGCATATCTCAGAGAATACCAGTCCTGCCAACCCCACGTGCTCAAAAATCATAAGATTTAAAGATGACGAAATTTTAAAGATAATAGATGTTTGGTACTTTTTATTTGCCTTCTGGTGTTGCAGCAGTTAAGGTTATGTTTCCAGGTTTCCCCCCTTAACCAGGAGAGCTAGAAACTTAAAAAAAGAGGGAAGGGGCAAAACAAAACAAGCTGAGATTCTGAGCCCACAGCCAATATTGTTTCATTGTTTCCTTGCACTCCCCCCATCTGTTGTCTCTTGTCTGACACTTTGTAGGACTGATGAATGAAATTGTTTTTAATTGTTTACTTTATTCATGGATAAATGGACACAAGTCAGATATCAGGAATGGCAATATACAAAAACCTGTAGGAGAACACTTCAACCTCCCTGGCCACACAATAGCAGATGTAAAGGTTGCCATCTTACAGCAAAAAAACTTCAGGACCAGACTCCAAAGAGAAACTGCTGAGCTCCAGTTCATTTGCAAATTTGACACCATCAGATCAGGATTAAACAAAGACTGTGAATGGCTATCCAACTACAGAAACAGTTTCTCCTCTCTTGGTGTTCACACCTCAACTGCTAGCAGAGCATCTCACCCTCCCTGATTGAACTAACCTCGTTATCTCCACACTGATATATACCTGCCTCTAGAGATTTCCATTACTTGCATCTGAAGAAGTGAGGTTCTTACCCACGAAAGCTTATGCTCCCAATACTTCTGTTAGTCTCAAAGGTGCCACAGGACCCTCTGTTGCTTTTTACTTTATTCATGTAACTTCATAAGTAAAGTTTTATGAATGAAACAACATTCATTCATAAAACCGGTTACCCCAATAACTGGCTAATTAACAATTAAGATGCTTGTTAAGAGCCATAGCTGTTCAGTCAGCTGCCTCTGTAAATTTCACTATTAATCCAATTCCTGCTTAAATCACTGAGACTTGCACTGTTTCAGTATTGTAATTTCTGTTCACCATTTATTACACTTGCCTACAGTGTAACTTCTGTTCACTGTTTGCCATCCGTTATACTTGTCTATATTGTAACTTCTGTTCACTGTTTGCCATATTGTAATTCCAACTCCATTTTAAAACGCTTACTCCATTTTGTAAGGGCTTGCTTAGGGTTACCAAACGTCCGGATTTTCCCGGACATGTCCGGCTTTTTGGGACTCAAATCCCTGTCCGGGGGGAAATCCCAAAAAGCCGAACATGTCCGGGAAAATCCGGCGCCGCTGGGCCAGGGGCTGGCCCGGGGCCGGGGGCCGGCGGTGCTGGGCGGCCGGGGGGTGCGCCAGGCCGGCGGGGGCCGGTGGTGCTGGGCGGCCGGGGGGTGCGCCGGGCCGCCGGGGACCGGCGGTGCTGGGCGGCCGGGGGGTGCGCCGGGCCGCCGGGGACCGGCGGTGCTGGGCGGCCGGGGGGTGCGCCGGACCGCCGGGGACTGGCGGTGCTGGGCGGCCGGGGGGTGCGCCGGGCCGCCGGGGACCGGCGGTGCTGGGCGGCCAGGGGGTGCGCTGGGCCGCCGGGGGGTGCACCGGGCCGGGCAGCCAGGGGGTGCGCCGGGCCACCGGTGCTGGGCGGCCAGGGGTGGTCGGCCGGGGGCCGGGCCCGGGGCCAGCACCCCAGGGCCCGAGCTGACCCAGGCTGGAAACGCCGGGGGGGCCAGCCTGGGCCACGCCTCCTTCCCCCACATCCCCCCTTACCTGCTTCAGGCTTCCCGCGAATCAAATGTTCGCGGGAAGCAGGGGAGGGGGCGGAGACTTTGGGGGAAGGGGCGGAGTTGGGGTGGGGCTGGGGGCGGGGCCCCATGGAGTGTCCTCCTTTTGGAGGCACAAAATATGGTAACCCTAGGTTTGCTGCAACCTTCATTTTTGCAAACCCCGCTGTAATCTTATTAGTTTAGTTTAGATGTGTGAATGAGGTATGTATGGATGATGGAATCAACCTCCAGCCCGTCCTGATGAAATAGAGTTCAAACACCAACGGCTGAAGATGCAGACAAGAGCCCTAACAAAGTAAGGAGAATCCACCCTAAAAAGAAAAGGTACAATAGAAGGAAGATCAAAGCCCGGACCGAGGCTGAAAGTCATGTCTGCAATTGACGGGTAATCAATCACCAAACCCAGAGGCAGCCTGACACAGCAAGACCTATAGACTCTGAATTCAAACTAAAGCCTACAAAAAGGATGGGTGAGATGGAAAACTTTAGAGGAGGGTAACATTCTGCTGCCAACATGGAAGGGCATCGGTACATGCCCAACAGAGACCCAGCTCGTCCTTGTGCCCGGCTTTCCAGACTAGTTAGCCGCCACAAGCTACGAACCCAAGCTGCAAACTCAAGCAGGACTGGTAACTATGCAGCAGCTGCAAAACATCTAATGGATGTGTGCGTATGTGTGTGTATAGGTATTAGGTATAATGTGTGTGTATAAGGATTAAGATATTAGTTATTGGTCATAAATCGAATTGTTATCATAATAAATATGGCATCTTTATCTTGTCCCCTTTAATAAGATCCTGCTAGTTTTTATTGGTATAACAACTTATGGTATGTCTATACTACCCACTGAATCGGCAGGCAGTGATCGATCCAACGGGGAATATCTTATTGCCCTTATATAAATCCATGGTACGCCCACATCTTGAATACTATGTACAGATGTGGTCTCCTCATCTCAAAAAAGATATACTGGCATTAGAAAAGGTTCAGAGAAGGGCAACTACAATTATTAGGGGTTTGGAGAAGGTCCCATATGAGGAGAGATTAAAGAGCTAGGACTTTTCAGCTTGGAAAAGAGGAGACTAAGGGGGGATATGATAGAGGTATATTAAATCATGAGTGATGTGGAGAAAGTGAATAAAGAAAAGTTATTTATTTGTTCCCATAATATAAGAACTAGGGGCCACCAAATGAAATTAATGAGCGGCAGGTTTAAAACAAATAAAAGGAAGTTGTTCTTCACACAGCGCACAGTCAGCCTGTGGAACTCCTTGCCTGAGGAGGTTGTAAAGGCTAGGACTATAACAGGGTATAAAAGAGAACTGGATAAATTCATGGAGGTTAAGTCCATTAATGGCTATTAGCCAGGATGGGTAAGGAATGGTGTCCCTAGCCTCTGTTTGTCAGAGGATGGAGATGGATGGCAGGAGAGAGATCACTTGATCACTGCCTGTTAGCTTCACTCCCTCTGGGGCACCTGGCATTGGCCACTGTCGGTAGACAGGATACTGGGCTGAATGGACCTTTGATCTGACCCAGTATGGCCATTCTTATGTTCTTATCTAATGGGGTTGTGCCCAGTGGGGCCCCACAGGGATCTGTTCTCAACCAATTATCTGGAAGAAAATATAAAAACATTGTTGGTAAAATCTGCAGATTAGACAAAAATTGGTGGCATGGTAAACAACAATGGAAACAGGTCAGTCATACAGAACAACCTGGATCGCTTGTGGCTCATTTGAACAACCTGCATTTCAATACAGCTAAATTCAAGGTCACACAACTAGAAACAAAGAATGCAGGTCAAACTTATAAGATGGGAGGAAGGAGGGGATTGTATCCTGGAAAGCAACAACTCTGAGAAGGATTTTGGGGTCATGGCAGACAACAAATTGAACCTGAGCTCCCAGTGAAATCCCATAACAGAGAGTAAATGTGATCCTTGGATGTTTAAATAGGAGAAGGGCAGTAAAGTTACCTGGATATACACCATTTGCGACACCTTTAGTGGAATACTGTATCCACACTTCAAAACAGATGTTAAAAAAATTGCAAAGAATTCAGAAAAGAGCAACGAGAACACCGCAGTTTGGAAAAGATTCCTTACTGCAAAAGACTAAAAAAAAAAGCTCCGTCTATTTAATTTATCTAAGGGAAGATTCAATAGTGACTAGAACACAATCTATAAACAAGGAAGAGCTTTCTGATAGGAATGGCTTTTTAAATTGGCAGAAGATGACAATGACAAATTCAGATTAAAAATAATAATACCTAATAGTGCTTTTCATCAGCAGATCTAAGAATGCTTTACAACAGTCAGTAGCATTATCGTCATTTTACAAACAAGGAAATTGAAGCACGGAGGTGAAAAATAAGGCACAAGTTTTTAAGAATGAACATGATTAACCATTGGGACAACTTACCCAGGGAGGTGGTGGATTCTTTGTCACTTGGAGTCTTTCAATCAAGACTGGATGGTTTTCTAAAAATATATGACATAACTCACACAAGAAGATAGAGGCTCGACACAGAAATTATTGGGTGAGGTTCTATGATGTGTGTTATACAATAGATCAGATTAGATGATCAGAATAAGAAGTTTTAAGGCCTGAAGGAGCCAATCTATGAATTTACACTAGTTGAGGACATAGCTCATCATGTCTGAGCATTCTCTTCTAACTGTAATATTTAAATTTCACAAGTTCTGCAGTAGTTATAGCTTTCCTTCCTAATTAACTCCCCCTTGCACACACAAAATCAAAACTGGTTGTTTTTAGTCCAACATAGAAGAAATGAATTCATTTCCCCTGCCCCCCACCCCCAAAAAATTCAATTAACAGGATAATTTCCTGCTATGGAAATAGTGAAAGTTTCTATTTATTTGATTTCAATAGTAAAACCCCCCCAAACATACCAAACAACCCCTCTTCCCCCACAATTAAGAACTTTGTTATTACACAGTAAACATTTTAAAAACAATACATTTTCCTTGATACAGATAATCAAGTAATATGTTAAATAGTCAGCTGATTCTAAATTACTTACTTACTAGAACATGTAATTTTGACAACACATAAAAAGGTTAAAGGCTTACATAAGGAACGGAATCAGATCGGCTTTTAAGAGGCTGACCCAGCAAGGCAACGAATGACCACATCTCCCACTGATACCAATGGAAGTGAGGGTACTTGGCATCGTACCAGGGCTGGGCCTTCAGCTGAGATTTTCAAAGGAACCTAAGGGAGTTAGGTGCCAAATTCAGGCAACCTCTGAAAAATTCCAGCCTTCATATCACTATGCCCTGGTGTAGCACTAATGGGTTTTGGGAGAGAGCTGAGTTCAGCTTCAATCTTATAAAGAGAATGTCTGATATAGGATCTTTGGGAGAGCAGATGGAGAAGACAGATGAGGTGTAAGTTACTCCAAAGGAACTAAAGATGAAGCACCGAGTTTGGGAGTGTTAGGATCTGGGCTTATGGTTTGGAACCTTCTCTACATAAGAGTTTAGAGCAGTAGGAAATAAAAGAAACTATTGTTCAAACCACTTCACCAAGATAAAATTACATAACCCTCAGAGAACCCATATGCGGTAGGCATTTACCCCCATTTTATAGATGGGGAAATGAAGGTTCAGAGAAGTGTAGCAACTCGCACAGCTTGCCTTGTGCTTAGACTACACCCCATAACAATATGTACTATCCAAAACAGTATTTTCTTAGGAGCACTTAAAATGTCACATTACGAACACGCTGCCATTCACCATTGGTGCAACGACTTCTGCTTAGTAAAGTGATGGGTTTGGCCCACGCTTATGGTCCACTCCATTCTGACCGGTTAACCCCATGAATTGAGTGCACATATATTTTCACATCAGTAAGGAGGAACCTCCTTCCGGGAGGTCAGGATTGCCTTCATTTACTCTTCTTTGGTCCGCTTCTCTGTTCAGGCCCTTCTGCCCTCTTCTTTCTCCAGTCACAGATCTCCGAGTAGCTACATGATTGGCACTTCCATGCTTCCTCAATTTCCACCCCCTGGACCTCCCTTTGTCCTTTCCAGTACGCAAGGTAGTTCTGTGCTTTCTCTCGCACCTTTTCTTCTTCAAACCGAACCACCTCCGTCCCGAGCAGGGTGTTACTTTCCTGGTGGCTGTATTCGATTTTCAAACAGTCAATGCTGGGGAGGTCTGAGAGTGTCAGGTTTAGATACATCAGTTCCAGGAGGTCCCCAAAGCAGGTTACCGTGAATCCTACTTTCTGAGCATGTTCCCTAATTTGCGATCCCAGTGGCTGCTCCGGCCTCAGCTGGATGTGACTGGTGATAACATCTGGTTTCAGTTGTCCTTGCACCATGGCATCAAAAATGTATTTATACAAACAGACCTGAAAGCAGTGGGGGAGGGGGGGGGGGGAAGGGGGAGATAATTTAATAGATGATCAAACAATAGTGCATTAAAGAATGCAACAAGCTGGGATGAACTCCCCTAGGCTATGTCTACACTGACAGCTAGGGGTGGGAATCCCAGCTTCAAAAGACATACTCCACTTTCACTCACCTGAGCTGGCATGCTAAGAATAGTAGTGTAACATAGGCAGGGGTGGCACAACCTAGCCGCCGCGAGTACGAACCCTTCAGGTTCAATCGGCTGCTGTCCATGCTCCACTAGTTTTAGCTCAGATGAGAGCAAGCGTGAGTGTGTCTGCACGAGCTGGGAATCACACCCCGAGCGCAGAGTGTAGGCATAGCCTCAGACGTCATTGGCAACTCCAGCTCTAAACCATCACGCTACTCAGTGCAATACTTCCTTGAAAGCCAAGTGTATTATACGTAGAAATACCCATCTCCGTAAGGTTATAGATCACCTCCAAATAAATGAGTAGCCCAGGAAAATGTGGACGACTCACAGAACCACAGAGGAGCTAGTGATAAAAATGTACATGCAAATAACTTCTAGGTGTAAATAAAGTGTGTTCAAAATTGAGGAGAGAGTCTGACAGAATGAGACTTAATCAGCTTTAAAAGGTGGGGTTTTCACCACTGCCCTAACTCTAACTGGGAATCGGGCAGCCAAATAAATCCTTTAGGCAGCTTTGATGATACGCAGCTGAAAGCAGATCTCAAATTACATGAATAGGGTGCACTTGTAGTTAAAATAAACTAAATATTGCACAACCAATCCAAGTGCTGTGGGATTTGATGGCAATAGTTTAGTAGGTGACATATGTCTCTGCAAGTCAGCATTGAACCAATCATCTGGGAGGCCATGGACAGCTGGAGTTCCATCTTTTGCGTGAGATGCTGACCCAGTGTCCTGACTTGTCTTTGAAGATCCTAGGACCTTCAAAGAGAAGGGTTGTTAACGCTGCTGCCTGGTCTGAATTCCAGTTTGGGTGGTTATACTCCACCTACATGGAGTTCCCCTTCTAGTTTCAACTGAATACTTCCTGTCCTAACCAGTTGTGTAACATGGTGGCTGTCTGTCAAACAGCGGTTCTCTTTCATTCCAGAGATGGCTGCAATTCACATATAATTCACACAATAATCTGTAGTATGTTTTTGGTATAAGAGGGACAATATAAATACATGGTCATTACATTACATAAGAACGGCCGTACTGGGTCAGATCAAAGGTCCGTCTAGCCCAGTATCCTATCTACCGACAGTGGCCAATGCCAGGTGCCCCAGAGGGAGTGAACCTAACAGGTAATGATCAAGTGATCTCTCTCCTGCCATCCATCTCCACCTTCTGACAAACAGAGTCTAGGGACACCATTCCTTACCCATCCTGGCTAATAGCCATTAATGGACTTAACCTCCATGAATTTATCCAGTTCTCTTTTAAACGCTGTTATAGTCCTAGCCTTCACAACCTCCTCAGGTAAGGAGTTCCACAAGTTGACTGTGCGCTGTGTGAAGAACTTCCTTTTATTTGTTTTAAACCTGCCGCCCATTAATTTCATTTGGTGGCCCCTAGTTCTTATATTATGGGAACAAGTAAATAACTTTTCTTTATTCACTTTCTCCACATCACTCATGATTTTATATACCTCTATCATATCCCCCCCTTAGTCTCCTCTTTTCCAAGCTGGAAAGTTCTAGCCTCTTTAATCTCTCCTCATATGGAGGGGTTCCAAACCCCTAATCATTTTAGTTGCCCTTCTCTGAACCTTTTCTAATGCCAGTATATCTTTTTTTGAGATGAGGAGACCACATCTGTATGCAGTATTCAAGATTTATATAAGGTCAATAATATATTCTCCTTCTTATTCTCTATCCCCTTTTTTAATGATTCCTAACATCCTGTTTGCTTTTTTGACCGCCTCTGCACACTGCGTGGACATCTTCAGAGAACTATCCATGATGACTCCAAGATCTTTTCCTGATTTGTTGTAGCTAAATTAGCCCCCATCATATTGTATGTATAGTTGGGGTTATTTTTTCCAATGTGCATTACTTTATATTTATCCACATTAAATGTCATTTGCCATTTTATTGCCCAATCACTTAGTTTTGTGAGATCTTTTTGAAGTTCTTCACAGTCTGCTTTGGTCTTAACTATCTTGAGCAGTTTAGTATCATCTGCAAACTTTGCCACCTCAGTTTTTACCCCTTTCTCCAGATCATTTATGAATAAGTTGAATAGGATTGGTCCTAGGACTGACCCTTGGGGGTCATTACACTACTTCTTTAGTAATGTTAGTCTAATACCCATCAGTTGCTTGTTTTCTGAGCAAATATTTGTCTATGGATTTGAACATATTTTACCAATATTTTGAACATATTTGTCTATGCATTTGAGCATATTTTACCCACCTGGAAATAATCTTTCTTTTTCTGTGCTCTAGAAGGCATAAAAGGTCGGCCTCGAGTTTTTAGCTCTCTCAGCTCCAGCTCTCCCTTGGCACTATAGCACAGTTCATCAATAATTCCCGTCAGGAAGACATCTTCTATTACTCCAAACACTGGAAGCTCCCGCACGCAACCACCTGGAATACAAAATGGGATACCCATACATTTTATGAGGCTCGCATGGCTTTTGAATAAAGACTTAAGTAACACTGCAAATTTCTTGGAATTGTAGTATTGATGCATTTTAAGAATTTGCATTTAGACACTGGATTAAGAGAATGCTTGCATTTCTCCCCAAGTAGTTTCAGTTTTAATAATCTAAGGTGGTTATTAGAAATTCAGGTAAGGGAGTTTAAAATACATATTTTTGTCTTAACGATCTCTAATTGTTATCATCCTTTCAAGCTAGCACAAAGATCACAACACATTTTTATATATGAACACACTCACTCTCTCTCAGACACCACACAAACACAGAGTAAAATGAAGATAAAAAAAAATTATGACAATACCTTTTGCCTGCCTACATACCTGCTTGTAGAACTGGAATCACGGAAAGAAGATTCAGTATTTTTATTGCCCAAGAATCTTCCTGGCTGGTCGTATGTACTTTCACTACATCATGGACTTCTAGTTCTGATTTCAAAAAGAGATAAAACGATTATTAATTTTCATCACAGTCCTGCCTTGAGGCTGCAACTGAGCTCTGGGTCCCATTGTGCAAGGCACCACGGAGCATGGTAAAAAAGCTTCAGTGTAAATAAACAAGATAGACAACAGGTGGGAGGGGAATCGGCACAGAGAGGAGTCCCCAAGGGTACTCAACAGATCAGTTGGAGAGCCAGGAAGAGAAGAACCCATGTCTCCTGATCCCCAGTCCAGTGCCCTTTCTGTGAAAATGTTAGAAAACGGTATAAATTTAGGCCTCTTTCCTTGACCCTGGTGCAATACATCAATCCACTGAGGATTACAAGGAACATTTTCTTTTTTCCAGGGATACCCATAAGTTAAATTTAGTCCAGAAGCGGGCATAGTAGGATAGTTAAAGCAGTGTGTTATACTGCTCTTTAATACAAGTATATGCTTTTGGAAGGCTCTTATGAGACTAGAAGGTGAAACTCGGCTTGCAGATAATACCTGTGCATCCCTGCTGACATCAATAGGGTCATACAGGTGTAGCTGTGGGTAGAATTTGACCCACCGTATTAACAAATTCATTTACTTGTAACAAATATTAAAGACTTCCAAAATCTTTGCAGAAAACTGAATGAAACAACGCACTGTGTAATAAAAGAGGCAGAAGAAGCCGGAGAGAAAGAAAACAACATGGAAGTTTTTACTGCAACATCTTGGTAGTGTTACCTCTTGCTAGATGTATGCTCTTCCCTGTGTTTAATAACACGACTGTCTCTGGCGCCTGCAGCTGGGGGACTTCCCTCCCATAAACCATTTGTTGTTCGCACCAACTCTGAGTGGACAGATCAGTCACGCAAAGGTACTTCAGGTAATATTTTTCCAGGGGAGTCTGCGCTCTCTTTCTTTTCACCTTCCCGGCTGCACTGTCTTCCGTCAACACCTTATTTAAGGATGCCAGAGGCAGGTCACTTGAGGAGTTTGCCTTTCCAGCGTCTCTATAATGAAATACATTAATTGTTTCCCCCCCTTCTAAAGTCCTTTATAAATACAATTGTTTTGCCATTTGCACAGTAAGTTTAGCCCGCAAAGCCACTAGCACAAAGATGAAACAGTAAATTGATGAGCAGTATCACTCTCTCTTTAAAGCCTGTGCCAAGTTAGGAACACTCTGGTACAGCCCCAGTGAAGAGCAGTCATTTAGTTTCAGGGAGCCAGATTAGGGCAAGTTCGGACAAGTTTCACACCCTGCCATGGGAATGTCCTGCTCAAGTCTCCCTGAGTTAGGAATCTAGAGGCTGGGAGCAGGGAACAATTGCGGGGATGGAGATTTGATCTTCAGGACTCCTTGGGGTTCGCTGCCCCCTGCCTCCGGGAGCGAAGGGGGTACGGGACCCCACCCTGCTTTGGAAAGCACCCAGGATGCACCCCGATTTGGGGGCTGCTCCCCAGAGGTGCAGCTCGTCTAGGAGCAGCCAAAAAAGCCCCCCCGGGGGTTACCGGGGAAGACCATTGCCGGCTGGAGTCGGGCTGCAGCCTGGGGGGGCGAGCTCAGGGCGCTGCCGCCCCTGTAGGCTGTGGGGGGCGTTTTACAGGCGAACCCCGAAGCCTGGGGAGAGGCGGGCAGCGCTTACCCCGGCTGCAGCGCCTGGTCCCCCGGCTCCTCCAGCAGCAGCAGCAGCTCGGAGTCGCTGAGCTCGCCAAGCTCGGAGCCCGGCCCCGCCATGGACGCTTGAATCGCAGTCTCTGCTCCGCCTCCCCCGGCGCGCCGGAGCGAGCACAGCTCGGAGGAGGGGCAGGTCTCCAGTCTCCACCCCGTCCCCTCCCATCGGGTTCTCCTGCCTCCTCTAGTCCCGTCCCTGCCCCTGCCTCGCCTCTGCGCTCCCCTCCCTTAGCACCCAGCGCAGCAGAGACGGCAGAAATGGGCACGACTAAGGACCAGTAGTGGAGCCACGGGGCAGCCCCCAACCCTCCCTGAGAAGCCCAGCGCCAGCCCAGGCATTCTGCATGGTCTCCTCCCCCGACAGAGGCTTCTGGCTCTTTTACTCTTCACTTTCAGCTCGTCCAGCCCCTGTCAGTGAATGGCAAGGCAGGGTATAGGCCCTGGCCACAGGCTCTATTTGATAATAAACTGATAGCCCCCATTTAGCAAATCCAGTTCTGCCTTCCTCGTGCAGCCTCGCCAACTCCCCTGCCTGTCCATGCATCCGACGAAGTGGTAACACCCACAAAAGCTCATGCTCCAATACGTCTGTTAGTCTATAAGGTGCCACAGGACGCTTTGTCGCTTTTTGCGATCCTGGCAGTATTTGATGTCTTCCGTAAAGCCCCAGCTCCCGGATTTACGTCGAGGGTCCTGCACATCTGCTTTATAGCCACGGACCCATTTTGGGGGATCGCGGCTATAAAAGTTGTATCCACGCAGGGCTCGAGTCATGTGAATACATGAGGGTTTCATCTTTCATTAAAAAAAAGTTTCTAGCAGAAAAAAGCTTGAAAATGTGATCTAAGTGTATCCTCAAGATTTAGAAAGCAGAAGTCAAAACAATATAGTTGGGGTTCAACTCCTTTGTTTTAAAAACTCGTGATTTTGTAAGCCAATCTCGTGATATTTTGTAGCCTGACATGAGTTTTAACATCCTTCTAATACCATGTGATTTTTATGGGGTGCATGCACCTAGAGGTGAAAGTAAGCCGGTACGGTCCCAGGCCCTTTAATTTGCCCCTGAGCCCCAGGGGCTCCCAGCCACCTCTGCAGCTGAGAGTCCCAGGTTGATTTAAAGGCCCTGGGGCTCCCAGCCACAGCCGGTGCCCCAGGGCCTTTAAATCTTGAGAGGCCCCACCTCTTCTGGTTGAGGCCACGCCTCTTCCAGATGAGGCCACACACCCCCAGGACTCCAGCAGTACCCGTAAATCCTGTAAGTTACTTTCACCCCTGCACACACCTTTTCTGTGCTTTGTTCCTGCCCTTGGTTGTAAATCAACATTTTCTCAGCACAGCTCTGAGAATAGGAAGTGTTACTTTAGGTGTTTTTCACCGTTGATTATGCTAGGGCTGTCAGGTTAAAGCAGGAGCTCCTGGCTGCATGAGTCTCAAGGGTAGCAATGTCATGACACAGCAAAGCCAGATGAAGCTGCGTCAGATGAAAGGTTTATCCGGAGGGATGGCTGCATCTAGGGAATTAGAGGGTGAGTCAGTCATACTCAGGTGTCTGCGGCTTAATGCTGGAAACTTGACAGAGCTGACACGCTGAATGTATTTGTTCAAAGTCACGCTGGAAAGAATACCATTAGGCTAAGTCTTTAAAAGCCTTGACCCCCAGCTCACATAAACACAGACCAGTTTCACACCTCCCTTCTTGTTCTGCTATCTCCTTGCCTCTAATGCTGGTATGTAATGCCATTTCTTCGCATGACAGAGCCTTACATATGACTCCTTCAAACTTGGCTTCTGTTTTCTAAGCTCTTCCTGCACGGATGTTATAACCTATTCATGGGTCTGCTGGTGAGGACTGAAACTGAGTTATTAAAAAATGGATTTAAACTTGTTTCCCCTGCATAATTTTCCATGTCTGTTGCAGCAATAGGAGAAGGTCTTCAAAGGCAAAGGAGGAGCATGGCAGCTTTACAAACACAGACAGGAATGCCTGATAGCGCTTTCTCTTAGACCTTGTCTGACAAGGGTTCTGTAATCTTTAACAAATGCTATACTCTTCTGCCTTCCCAGAGCCATTGGCTGTCAACATTCATATGAGAAACTTAAATCTCTCTAAATTAAGTCAGATTGAGTTGGGTATGCTAGAGGAGAAAGTATTATCTTCCGTCTACTAATTCTAATAACAAAAGAACTTCCTGGGAGAAAGTTACGAGATACAATGGGTACCTGGCAGAATCTGGTTGCTACACTGCAATAGATCATGTGCTTACTTGAAATAAGTTACGCAAAATAAATGACTCCAGACAAGTTACGGAATGACCGATGAGCATGTCTGATCCTGACACTATCATTTGCCTAAAGGACCGGTAAACAAGAAGCAAAGCATGGCAACCCCTCATTGCTAAGCACCGTTCTAAATAGATGGTCAAACATTCTTTGCATCAGCTCTTCAAAGCAAGCCTGAGGTGTGCTTTATCAAAGACAGGCTAGATGCAGACAGTGTTAGTTTAATGAAATCATGGATTTTTAAGGCCAGAGTCATCGAATCTGACCTCCGGTATAAAAGCTCACCCAGTAATTTATGGCTTAAGCCATAACTTCTGTTTGGGTTAGAGTATCTCTTTTAGAAAGGCATCCAAGCCAGGTCTACACTACACATCAACATCACTATAACTATGTGGCTCAGGGGTATGAAAATCCCGAGCGATGCAGTTATAGTGACCTAAGCCCCAGTGTAGCTAGCGCTAGGTTGATGGGAGAACTTCTGCCGTTGACATAGCCACCACCACTTCTCACGGAGGTGGATTAACTATGCTGATGGGAGACACTCTCCTGTCAGTGTAGTAACTTCTTCACTAACGTGCTGCATTTCTGCCACTGCAACTTTTTAAGAGTAGACCTGCCCCCAGTCTTGATTGAAAAACTTCAAGTGATGGAGAATCCACCTCCCCCCTTGCAAAGTTGTTCTGATGGTTAATTACCTTCACTGGTGAAAAAAATGGTACCTTATTTCTCATCAGATTTTTTCTAGTCTCAGCTTTTTACCATTGGACCTCATTCTGATTTTTACTGCTAGATCAAAGAGCCATTACTATCATAGAATCATAGAACTGGAAGGGACTTCGAGAGGCCATCTAGTCCAGTCCCCTGAACTCAAGGTAGGACTAAGTATTATCTAGACCATCCCTGACAGGTGTTTGTCCAACCTGCTCTTAAAAATCCCCAATGATGGAGATTCCACAACATCCCTAGGCAATTTATTCCAGTGCTTAACCACTGTGGGAGTGAGGAAGTTTTTCTTAATGTCCAATCAAAACCCACCCTTGCTGCAATTTAAGCCCATTGCTTCTTGTCCTATCCTCAGAGGTTAAGAAAAACAATTTTTCTCCTTCCTCCTTGTAACAACCTTTTATGTACTTGAAAACTGTTATCATGTCCCCTCTTAGTCTTCTCTTCTCCAAACTAAACAGACCCAATTTTTTTACTCTTCCCTCATACGTCCTATTTTCTAGATCTTTAATCAAGACCTGTCTCTTCCTCATGTAGGTACTTGTAGATTGTGATCAAGTCACCTCTTAACCCTTCTCTTGCATAAACTAAATAGACTGAGATTCTTAGGTCTCCGACAGCGGTGCCCATGACAGGTAATAGAAAGTTTTGAGGAGGTAGGTTATAATAAAGTATTACTCTTCTGTCAGAGAAGAGTTAATGTTGGCAGAACAAACAAGGATACAAGCTGGGAAGGATTATGCTTTTATTCAGGCTCTCCAACGTAGGCACCATACCAGCTTCTCTTCATGAAAACCTCACTTTGTTAGAAGCCTGTTGGTTATTTAAATCCACTTTCCTGGGGAGAACTCCACAAAGGGAATCATTTCAAGGTTATACAAAACAATGGGAGAGGGTTCATACAAATGCTCTTAGATATCTCTCTTTCTGGCAGAGACATGGATGTCGTTTTTTCCCTACCCACAAATTAAAACAGAGTGTGGCAATAAATGTTTAATGCTCTTAAACTTGGCAAGGGAGATGCTGATTAATGTTACCAGGTGCATGTATATAACACAAGCTAGCATGTATTTTATGTCTCTAGATACCTTTCCTTTTTTATTGGAAAGAGTACAGAGGATTAGGCTGTACATCATGCATATGGTACAACGCTCCCTTGACCAGGGACTTTTTACAGCTTGGCATGGACTCTAACATCTGTTTATTGTGGGCGTCTACCCAGCTATCTCCCGTATGGGCTACTGCTGCGACTTGGGCGATAGCCCACTGCTGCAAGTGTCCCTATTAATATCACTCTAAGCCAGAAAGAGTTTAGTGTTACAGATGTATCATTCATTATAAAGGGATGGCCACCTTACGGGAACATGGAATTCCCTGAAAATGTTTTCTTTTTTTACATTGTGACAAGAATAAAAAGTGAACAAACCAGATTGCTGTTACACAGAGAAAGTAATACCCAAACCTTATAATACGTGACCATTGCAAAGTTAATCCAGAGGCAATAATGCTGCAGTGACAGTTAGCTTTTGATCTTCTGTTGATCTACAGTTTTATATCCCACGGCACTGTATTTCCTGAAAACGTAGGACATGCTGGTCTTTTTTCAGGCTACAAATCCACTGCATCTATTTAGTCACTTATAGCACAAAAGTGCAGAAACCCATATTCACTAAAATTGTTGGCTGAAATTCTTAAAGAGATTCAATACCCAGTTCCTATTAATTTTAGTAAGAATTGTGTGTCCAAACCTGCTCGCCGGCTTTGAAAATCCCAGCCCTATTGGGCATTTTGAGGCACTTAAAAAGTTAATTGGAGATCAGTAACCCGGGCACAGGAACATAACAGTGATCACCCAATAATATCTATGAAACTGCTGTAATGTGATGTTAGTACAAATTCCACCACCTATATTTGGCGACATCTTGGGGCATGTCACTAACGCATCAACAAATGATTTCCAATGTGTAATACCATTCCTATTAGTACTACTTCTGGAGAAGGGCTGAAGAACAAAGTGATATTTTCAGGGTTAACTAAAGGCCCTTGCATCAAAATATCTGACTTTTCCAAGGATTTTGGGGTAATCCTTATGATTAAAGGTACCTGTACCACGGTGTACGCTATTAACACAGCAGTAGTGCCCGACCTTTACTGAACCAAGGGCTGCATCAGAAATTTCCCAGGGCCCTGAATTTGCATTAAAAGGAGCAGAATGTATTTTTCCTCTCTTTTAATAGGGAACTACAGGCGGAAGGGTGAGAGGTCTTAGCATACAATGCTCCATCTTGATCTGAGGAACAGGTGTGCTGGGAAGGGTAATAAAGGCAAGGTTACGTATGGGTCCAGTTGTACAACACTTATATGCTTTCTTTTTATGGTGCTTTGACAACTGTTCTATGACAATCTCCAGAGTTAGAGAAAATAGCACCAGCAAGCAGTCGGGGTGACCACAGACACACAAAGTTACAGACCAACAAGTTCCAAAAGGGAAAACAAAATCCTTCTACAGCAGAAGCAGTTTCTCAAGGTATTCATCTTCACAGCAGGAAGAAAAGACCTGAAGTGTCAACACCTCCATTATAGAAATTATTAGACCATTTATCTTCGTAAACCTACTGAAAAGAATAAATTGGCCACCTGTCTGCACTGTTATTTAAGAAACCACCTCACAAGAAGAAATGCAGAGACAAAGCGGAGCTGTCTCTCACACATGCACACAAATACGCACACAACATTTAGTAAGTACCGTGGAGTCAGGTTTTGTCGGGAGGGAGGTTATTCAGTGCTTCTATTCACTGGATAACCAGCCAGCCCAGTCTCAGACATTTTACGTTCCCAGAAACATCTAGCCCCAGACCCTCAAATGTATGTAGGTACCTAAATACCTTTGAGGATCCGGGCTCTAGTTCACACAGAGCATTCTCAGAGGCTGAATAAGTATTTGCACTATCACATGATACCTATCCTTAGAGAACACACACACACACACACACAAGTTTGTTCTTTGGGTGAAATGCAGAGAGTCAGCACAGGGCCTATGCACTAGTTAATTCCCAATTAAACCATTTTCAGGGGGATGTAGAGTTATGCAGGCCCCTGCACAACGTTGAAATCCCCTCCCGGCCCCGGCCCCAACCCAGTTCTTTCTCTGGCATCCCACTCAAGGCTCAATACATCCATCAGTGGCCCTTGGCGAAACACATTTACCGGCCCCTACTGTCTAATGAACAACAACAAATTGCCGCACAGTCCGCTCACCATAGCCAGGCTACGCTGTGGTTCTGCCGGACTGGCTGCTCACCCTGCTGCTGCTGCTCGGGGTGCTGTTCATCATGACAGAGGGCGGGCTGGGCCAAATCTGAGTGAGTGGTGTTGCGAGCCTCGTCCGGTGAGCAGCGCCTCAAGCAGCAGCAGGATGAGCGGATCCACAGCATGGCCAGCCACGCCGGGGTGAGTGTACTATACGGCTATTTGTGGGGCCCTAGGCTGCCCCCATGCATTTCGACCCTAGGCATGTGTCTAGTTTGCCTAATGTTAATGCCACTGGAATATTTAGTGGTGCACATTCCATGGCCTTAAGGCCCGAAGATGACAACATGATGATCACCTAGACTGTGAGCTCTCTTGGGTAGGAACTGTCTTTTCGTTATTTGTCTCTAGCACATCTAGCACAGTCAGACCCTGTCCTCTGACTGGGGTTCCTAAATGCTAACCTCACACTAATAAACACTTAATTATGCAACATTTGTGATGTCATCCGTTTTCCTTTTGGAACGGGCACCTCCCATTTGGTTCCTTCGCCAGAATTCAAACCATCCAATTCTATGGAGAAATCTTCACTCCCATGACTTTCGAGAGGATTTGAAACACTCAGAAACCTGTGCCTGAGATCCCTACTGAGTCTTACTTTGGAGTTTAACAAAAGTTATAGTGGCTTGGTTCCATTGGCTTACACTAGTTTGGAATGCAAGCACCTTTGGTACCTTCTCTAATTTATGCTGTACTCATTCCCCATCTGCACACTGATGTCTACATTATTCTGATTTGCACAGTCAGCATTTCCATTTGATGTGATTTGTCACCTAGCATACGTTGTTTACTGATTCCCCAATTTTTTGCCGTTGTCAATATGTGAGTCTGTTTCACACGAATGACAATTAAATATGGTTGGCTATTTTAAAACTGTTTAATATTAATCTTCAGAGCTTATCAGACTTGGCAGAACAGTGTAATACATCTATTAGGGAAGTAGATAAGACTGTCTTTTTAATGAAAATCTGTGTGCCAGATAATCATTTTGGGTTTTCATGATTAAAAATCTCTGAAACATAATTTAATCAAATAATTTGGTAGCTACTGTAAGAAAATATAATGAACAATAAAATCCAAGCACCTCTTCTAAGTTACTGGTACAGATCTTGATTACAGAAATTTGTATGTATTATGGGATAAAGTGGTGTGTTTTAGGAATTAGGTAATGGGTAATGCACTATAGACACAAACTATTGTAGTACCCTGCTATGCATTTAGTTTAATAGAAACTCTCAGGACCTTTCTCTGGGAAAATACTTGGCACGACACAGATAAGAAAAATAAGTATCCATATCCAATTACTTTAATTATAATCTTGTGATTTCATTTAATAAGAGGTTTAGACGTTTATGGCTAGATTTATACTTCCATTAGGTTTTCGATCATAATGGATGTTTACTTCTCTCATCCATTAAATATCATCCCAAAAGCCATTGGAAATTATGGAAAACAGTGAACGAAATTGATAGACTTTCTTTGCAAAGTTAGAACTTTTGGGCACATGTGAGTGTCTTAAACACACAGCTTTACATGCTGGAGAGCTACTGAAAATACCAATCTGCCAGTACTTAGTTTCGGCAGTGGTGTGGTGCCTCAAAAAAAAGGGTTCCAATTTTATCCTCCACAGCTTCTCTTCAAATACAAAGACTTCCTATTCTGTGCACCAGATGGCACTGATGAAATAGAAATAAAAAGTACAGTACTATCGTCTCAGATCTCTTTCACTGGACAGGACACTCTTGCTTCTGCAAAACCTATCGGGGTTTATCCTCACTTTGAAAACTGATCATAATTCCCAACCACATTGAGGCCCACCTTTAATCTCACTGAGGAGTAATTTACTTGACAAGCAGTCTTACTGATTTCAATGGGACTACATGAGGAGTAAGATACTAGTTTGAGTATATGTGACAGAATCTGATCTGACTGCAAGCTGTATTTTAAGACTTCCACGGTCCACCGTTTGCATACTCTTGTTCTAGGAGCAGAATTATTGGATGAGATTTACCGAGCTAAGGGTGATTACAATCAACTGTGTAGCTGAGATTCAGAAAAAAAACGGATGTTTCAACCTATGTCCACAGAGCTGTAGATCAAAACCCAAAGACACGACTGGAAATTCTCCTATACGTCCTTAAAAACAAATACATCTGGACTTTAGGGGGCAGATCCTTAACTGGTGTAATTTGCCACAGCTCCATAAATTCAAGATACCAAGACACAAGCAAACATGACTGTACTTCATTGGTACTTCCTGATAAGTTAGCATCAGCAGGAGCGTGAGTAATAATTTGATGCCTGTCCTGCCAAGCATCAATTACATTATTATTTAGGTAGTGTTCTTTGTGTGTATGACACTGTCTAGATATATACAAGACAAGATCCCGCCCCCCCAGGAAGCTTGTATTAATTAGACTAATAAAACAATGAATATTTCAACCAAAAACAGTTTTAAGGAACTCCAGGGAGAGATCATGATAAACAATGGCCTTTTAGTTATTATACTGTTAGGTGCCAAAATGGAAATGAATAATGATAACGGTGTAGGAGTAGATGAATCTAATAGTAGAATATCTTTGCTTTACTAGTCAGGTGGAGGTTTCCTTTACTGTAATGCTGTGTCTTCAGATGTGCTAAAGTCGGTTCTTTTATAGTTACTGAAGAAGTGTTATGGAGTTTGGTGGTACCTTATGCAGAAAAAGCAGTCTTTATTTCAGTTACATCCCTTTATTAGTTTAATGAATTTGGCTCTTTTCCTAGAAATTATACTGCTGTTTTTTGCTGTCTCTGCTGCCTAGACCTTCATTAAAATGTGAATCTGTGGTAAGACACAACATCAGTAAATGGGCTTAGGAAATTGCATGCACGTTGAGAAATAACTGTATTTGTACTTTCTGCAGGACAAGATTGTTACTTCGATTTAATCAGAATTAGTTCCGGAATTCCAGTCCTCCTACCAATCTCTAGGAAATAACTTCTCATTCAAGACTTTCAAACGAGCAGGTCATCTCACAGCCCGCTTGCCACCCACTTGGTGAGGTACAGGAGTCTGGACTAGTCACTCAAACGAACCCTATGATGCCGAAATGAAAGCTTCTCTAAAGTTGCTTCTTTTGTCACATTGGCTCTGGCCACACTGGCCTTTTTTTAATGAAAGGTGATCTCCTACTGTGGCACAATCCACCGCCTGCCCTGCCCATTCTCTTGCACAAGGGAGTAATAAATAAGTGGCTCCTGCTCGCCTTCCTCCTGCTGGAGATGGGGTAGAATTTTCAAAGGCCCCTAAGTGACTTAGAAGCCTACATCCTGTAATCAAAAGTGACTGTGGCGCCAATGGGGAAATTAGTCCCCTAAGTCACTTTTGAAATGGGGATTTAAGCCATAAGTCACTTAGAGCAGACTTTTAAAGGTATTTAGGCACCTAACCTGCACAAGAGCTTTTGAAAATCCCACTAGGCAGCTCTCTTTAGGCACCTAAATACCTTTGAAAATCGTTCTGGTAAAATAAATTTTACTGAGTTAGGGCTGAGCAGAGAGCAACGGAGCCCTTACTCTTTTCCTCCCCCTGTGCAACTGAATAAGGGCTATTGTGACAGCCGTCACCTTGGCCAACACACCAGGGATTGAACTGGGGTCCTCCAGAGCGAAAAGCTTCAACGAAAGCGCCAAGGCTTGGTAGTTGGGGGCTCTAGCATCTACAACTGGTCAGGTCCCCTTAGGTTTGGGTCAGGTTGCAAGGGTCTACAGCAGGGGTAGGCAACCTGCGGCACACGAGCTGATTTTCAGTGGCACTCACACTGCCTGGGTCCTGGCCACCAGTCTGGGGGGCTCTGCATTTTAATTTAATTTTAAGTGAAGCTTCTTAAACATTTTAAAAACCTTATTTACTTTACATACAACAATAGTTTAGTTATATATTATAGACAGAGAAAGAGACTTTCTAAAAATGTTAAAATGTATTACTGGCACGCGAAACCTTCAATTAGAGTGAATAAATGAAGACTTGGCACACCACTTCTGAAAGGTTGCCGACCCCTGGTCTACAGCATAGAGGAAGGCCTGTAACACACACTCACCAATGGGTTACACTGTGACAATCTAGCCCTTAAAAATATTCTACTCCCCCCACTCCACCCAAAAAAAATATTTAAAACTACTTTGGAGGGCTATAAAGCTTGTGTGGGAGGGTAGGAGAGGCTATAAGTGGGGAAACCCTCTCTCCAACATGTTCCTGCTACTTGTGTGCCCGAGGATATGAGATAGGGAGGAAGGCGATCAGAAGGAGAAGAAACAACTGTCAAAATATACTCAAGCTTGCATTTTTTGTCTCTAATTTTTTGGCATGTGACATTTCTCTGGATACATCCAAGCTGGATATTGCTCATCTTATTTTATACGGTATTGAAACCTTGGGCGAAGAGCACAGACCAGCATTGGCTATCTGGTGTTATCAAGCTTCTCTCTGCGGATTGTGCAGGGGGAGCGTTTCCTTTTTCATATTGCCCAGAGGGAATCTCCAAAGCTAGTATATATCGTCTTTAACCAGCAAGGAGGAAAGCAAAATACATGTCTTTTTGGTGGCGGTTGTGAAGGCGAGGTGCACAGGTCACAGAGGGTACAGATTATGTATCTGTATACTACAGCTCGAGCTGCACTGACGGCAAAGTTATGTATTGTGAACAAAAATGAAACAAGAACAAATAATATACGGTTTTCCATCACTTCAGGGAAATTCCCTACTGTGTCTCTGGCCGTTTGGGGCATAGATATGTTCCTAGACAATGTCACATAACCTTTCATAGCTTTCTAGATTTTTAAGGACCAGAAGAGACCATTATGTTCATCTAGTCTGACCTCCTGCACAACACAGACCATAAAATTTCACCCAGTGACTCCAGCATTAAGCGGCAAAACGTGATGATCTGTTTTAGAAAGACATCCAGCCTTAATTTAAAGATCCCAAGTGACGGAGAGTGAAGCCATCCCAATGGTTAATTACCCTCAACAGTAACAACTTGCATCTTATTTCCAGTTCTTCTTTGAACAAATAAAAAGTTTATTTTTCCATAGAGCTCTGTGGAAATTGGATACATACATCGTGACTGAATATTCTGATGGACCCCTTCTGTGGAGCTGATGAATGTACCAAATATAGTACTCCCTTGAGAGCCTCTATGCTGCACATCAATTTCATTTCACTATCATGCCACCAAAATTGCATATCCTCCTAACACAAAAAGCCTGATTCTAATTTAACCTAAGAACGCTACAAAGGGGTCTTTGAGTAGGCATAAATTACATTGACACCTATTTTAAGGCCCTTTTACACTGCTAGAGGGATGGAGCACGAATGCAAATGGGAATCAAGTTTTTTATCCTTGTTTCAAATAGAGCTATATTCTGCACATCAAAGCTCAATGCCAGTTCTGGACATTTTTATTAGGAACCACACGGTGGCAGCATTGCCTTGACTGAAAAAGAGCATTTTCCTTGCTAGTATACAATTGCTTCATACTTGAAGATTAAAAATAAAACAATCCAATTAATATGAACGAATGTAGATGAGGCCATAGAAATTAAAATAGAATATTTTTATCTTAGAAGTTCAGAGATTCAGGTGGAATGGCAAAGTGTCTATTTGCAACCTCAGAGATTGCAAAAGGCACCTCAGAAGTCAGAGCCAATAACTGTGTGTCCTTGAAAATCCAACGGGATTGCTAGAATCACTTTCTTAACGTCTATCAAGATGCACCGCAAAAATAAGCAACATGGAATCTTTGTTTTCCTGGTGTCAGTAAAGTTCCCCTTAGAAGTGATTATGTTTATATACTACATTTTAACAGAGTGTAACATTTCAAAGAACTTTTACCCTTATCAGAGGAAGCAAATGTGTGAATTCTACTTGAAATCTTTCCAACTTTATGTTGTTTGAGAGATTGGGACCACACGTGGCAGTATACCAGCCAACTGGGGTTAATTGATTTCCAGAGTTCTTTGAGGAATAAAAGGCTAATGGACTGAACTTTTGCTCATTTAAAAGACTTTTACGTCACTGTAGCTCTAGTCTCTTCAATGTCGTTACTTCTGATTTACACTGGTGCAAGTGGATGGGAATCAGGTGCTAACCCTTGCCATGTATCTAGACTCTAAGTTGAGTCACTTAAAAGTGACTCAACTTACAGGAATGCAAAAATGTTGCCCAGATCCTCAGCTGACCTGCAGTGGAGCTATGCTGATTTGCACCGGCTGAGGATTTGGCCCATAAAGGGTGAATTAGCATTAGTGACTTTTTTCCTTGACTGAGATACAGGACTTCTAAATCTCTTTCACTGAATAATGTTTGTAAGAAATTCAAATCAGAGGGCCAGCCCCTCAGCTGCCAGCCCCTCAGCTGCTAGCCCAGCTCCATTGACTTTGGTGGAGTCAATGGAGCGATGCGGATTTACACCAGTTGAGGATCTGGCTGAGAGCTCAAGAATTTAGGAGAATTACTGGGATGGGGAAAACTGCTCATGGCCAAACTTTCAAATGTTTAGGTGCCTCCGTTGTTTGATGCCCAATGTGAGAATTCCTAGGGCCTGATTTTCAAAGATACCGAGCATCTACAGTGCCAACTGAAGTCAACAGGAGTTGTGATGTCTCAGAACCTCTGAAAACCAATCCCGAAGGCCCTTACTCCAGTGGCACAAGGTGACTTTACCTCCTTCGTGAGAAGAATTTCCCAGGGCAACGGAGCTGCTATGGTACCCGTGGAGTCACTGAGGGAAAGGAGGTAGGCCTGGAGCCTGTGGTCTTTTCATATCCAGCTGCTGGAAGAGGCAATTAGGGTTGTGTGACGTACTGCGTATAATAAACCTCTAGCTTAAAAATAGCCTTTTTCCTATATTATATATATATATATATATATATATATATATATATATATATATATATATATATATATATATATATATATATATATATATATAAAAATCTTGCTGTATTAAAAAACAAAATTAAAATCCCATCCTTCAGTTCACATCCATCTGCAGTGGATGGATCTCCGTAGCTGGAATCCTCTACATCCCCTAGTTTGAGACACAGCTGAAGGTCTGTGTTGCTCATGCTATGGGGACCCAAAGAATAACTGGATATCTAAGAATCAGGATAAGTATCAGGACAACAGGCTAGATGAACTGCTGGTTTGAGTCTGCAAGCCACAATTTCTAAAAATGTCTTAGTAGACACGGCTGTAACACCTACAGTGTCCTAAGGATCAAGGCTATGTTCTCAAAGAAGTTTTCAGAGTTTTCTCCTCGGCATTTGCCTTCATCAGCTATGTTAATAAAAATTATGCCAGTTAACGGAGAGGAGCTCTTTGAAGTTTCCACCATTTGGCAAAAAATTGAGGCATCTGTATGAACTTTGATTTTCTAAACAGTTTGATCTTGAGGTTAATCCTATAAGAGGCTCAGCAAAAATGAAGAGTGATTGGGGAAAACAGTCATATCATAAGAACAGATTTAGGGAACATATTTCCTGCAGAAACTGGGGACCTCTGTGAACATCCTGACTGCTGCATAATTCATGTTGGAGCTGGACTGTGACAGAAGAAATGCTTTGCCAGTGGTGAGACCTTTATGTGAACTTCACAGTCATGTTCAGTCAATGCACGTGTATTGTACTGAGTGCTCAAGACAAATGGGTCTTTACTGAAGGTTTTCTTTGCAACCATAATAACGAGATTTTTTTTTTTTTTTTTTTTTAACAAAAACTGAGATTCTGGAGAACAAAGTGTCAGAGAGGGACTGGTGCAGCATACGGGCATGTACTGGCTGTATCTGAGCCTTGCTTGAGTCTGCATTCCATCTGTAACTCTCTTTAGGAAGTCTTGGACCCCTTATGGACCTGCAGATTAAGATGGCGCAAATAGGCCAGGAGGCGAATTGGTATTGGCTCTTTCAACCGCAAGTCTGTTCATATATTAAAATATTAGAAACACAACCAAAGTGTTATGTTGAAACAAAATCTATTTCCATAACTCAGGAAATTCTCATAGCAAAAACTTTGTTAAATGAAGAATAGAAATGTAGGGTTGGAAGGGAGATCATCTGAGTTAAGGTGGGGAATTTAAAGATAAGAAAGTCAGGAAATCCTCATGCCACTGAATTCCGTAACTCGTCCATTGTAAGTAAATATGACAATAAGGCCATTCATTACATTATCATTAGGGAAAGTTGTGTGGCTAACTTACTTGATGGAGGTTTCCCCTTTCCTTTGTATAGAAGAACAATTGGTAGAGAGCCTGAGATGTAAAAATGCCTCCTAGTCTGCTGCAGGAAACTTTTGTGAGGGAGGCAGTGTAACTTTTCTGTCCTAATGGAAAAGTTTCTGTGATTATTCCCCCAATACCTGACCTGCTCTTTTACATGTGGCTTGCTCTAGGGTTTCCCCAGGGAAACCCGAGAATATACATCATGCTAAGGAAGCCCTCAAAAGCATGGAATTTAGGGCAAAAAGTCTACTGGAGAAGTCTTAGAAGCTGTATCAGTGGTTTCAGTTCACTGGTCACTGAAAGGTAAGGAGAGGAGGTCATTATGTAATTCCAACAAAGTACAACAAAGATTTTGATTTGGTTCAAGAGCTGATTAAAGGTTTTGCCAGTTCCTATATTCTCAGAGTCGGTATTCTTTTCCCTAATTGCAAATCTGACCCTAATTGTAATTCATCTCTCCAGTGGGAGAGTCAAGTTTGGAGCGGAATAGCGCTAGACATATCTTTCTATCCCACATATATAGTAGTGATTGTAACTATGTGATAAATTGTTGGACCGTGTGATAAATTGCACTGCCATGTTATACTCTGTCCACTAATCCATCACCACTTTGGCTTTTTCTCTTTTTCTTACATTCCAAAATCCCTCAGCAGCTTCAAATAACATTTTCCTGGGAGTGCATGTGTATGTGGGGTTGGGGGGAGGAAGGAATCACCCCAATTAACCTTCTACAACATATTTCATTCTTTTGCCCAATTGTAGCATTTCCCCTCCAAAATGATGTTTTAGCCAGTCTTTGGCATATAGAAATGGCCATGCTGTATCAGACCAGTGCCTATCTTATCAGGTATTCTACAGGTGACAGGGGAAATTCCCATATGCATCAGGTGTTTATTCAGTCCTCATTAAAAGTGACAGGTTTAAGATTTGCTCTTTTGTGGCTCTGCAGAGCTAGAAATGGGAGTGACCCATTGGAAAGAAAAGATTCCCATCTTCTCCCCTGACCCAATGGCACTTTCAGCTGCTCTTGGAAAGACCCCAAATACCAAAGACTAATTTTATGACATCTTTATGTTGAGAAAAGAATGTTATTTTCAGAGCCATTTCAAAGGCATTCATGTTAATGTATTGCTTCCTCTGAGCCCTGAACCATTGTACTCAAAAATTAACCTTGCCACTCAAGCCTCTCTCTGAATTCTCCTGCACTGGGAATCTGCATCTAGATGATTTAAGTGACAGGCCTGAGTTGAAAACTTCCATGTCAGATTTGGATCTGAATCTCAATATTCAGAGCTGGTTGAAATTTTAATTACATTTTGAAAAATATATAGAATGATTTTAATTAAAATTTTTGGACATTTTTCTTCCAACTATGCTGTTAGTTGACTTTTTCAAAAATTTGAATGTCAAATTCCTGGGAGGGGAAATGGGGATTTTTTTTTTTTACATTGTTCTCAGTAAAAACTCCCCTCTCCCCCTTTTTGGTCATCTCTGAACTCTACTAAACTCCCACAGAGTTTGGAGTGAGATGGGGTCGTCTTGGATCCAAGGTCCCTCCTTCCGTCTCAGTTTAATTGAATGTCTCCTAATGAGTCTTTATTTATAAGAACTAAATGTGACAGGACTAAGACACACAGTTACTACAAATTAACACATAAAAGAACTGATTCTGTACCACTGCAGGCCATGGGAGCTTTGCTGTTGACATCAACAGGCAAAAGACCAAGCCCAGAGAGATTAGGCTTTCAAATACAGTACCATCTTGCTTCTGAAGAAAGGCATCCCAATGGCCAACCTTACTGACAGACAGAATTAATGTTTTTTTCTTGCAGAAGTAAAATCTAGCTTGTTTTCCATTTCTACACACGGAGAAGAAGTGTATTGATTTTTCTTCACTTCTGATTGTTCACATTACTGGTTTGCTTCTAAATAATTGACACAGAGATCATTCATTTTACTGCACCAACATATTTTATGGGTCTTTTTGTTTTGTTTTGTTTTCACAGCTATACATCATATCGATCACATTTTACAAACTGCAGGCTCTGCATGGGGAAAAAATTATTCTTCCACATTTTTCTCCCAATTATTTCAATGCTTGCCTTTCAGCTTCCTACTGGGAAACCTGAGACAAGTTTCAAACAAATCTCTAAGCGAAGACCAGAAAATGTCAATGAGAGGAAACACTGATAAATCTATCGAACTGAAAGCAGTGTTTAGTAGTGACAGAGGTGCTAGAAATTCTCAATTAGATTTTGCCACATTAGAGACACTAAACAAGGGACAACTAGGTCATAAAGAGGAATATGAGGCGTCTTTGAACCCGGGTCAGATACAAGCTAAGAAAACTTCTAGGCATCAGATTGGAACTTTAAAATAGCCAAAGCAGCCCCTGAAGAATCCACCCCACGTTTTAAACTACTACCAAGGACCAATTGTAAACCAGTAGCGTAGCTAGGGGCGGTGCAGGGGAAGCAGCCGCTTAAACTGGTGGGCTCTCTCACCAGCCCAAGACGGAACCAATACCATGCTTGAGTCCATCTCAGGCCCTTGCCTTTGACCACAATTGATTGTCCAAATACACACACAAAAATAACAACAAGTTCTCTGCAGTTCTCAGAGGCTATTCCCTTGCCTCCCTCAGTACCAGAAAGAGGACACACCCTTCCCTTAAATATCCTGCTGGGTCCTCCTGCTTAACCCTTTCCTGCCTGTTTTACCTCTCACACCAAGCAACATGCATTCAGTACAGCTTGCTAGCTGTTTAAGTTAGGAGAAATTATTCTTATTATTTATTTGTGCTCAAGTCCTCAAGCAGGACCAGGGTCCCATTGTGCTAGGCACCGCACAAACACCTAGTAAGATCCAGTGCTTGCCCTGAACACCTTAGAATCTAACTAGACAGGATAGACAGAGGAAGTATTATTATCATCCCTATTTTGCACTGGAGGAACTCAGGCGGAGACAGGGTGACCAGACAGCAAATGTGAAAAATTGGGACAGGGGTGGGGGGTAATAAGAGCCTATATTAAAAAAAAAAAAGACCCAAAAATTGGGACCTCTGGTCACCCTAGGCAGAGAGAGATTTACTCAAGGTCACACAGGAAGCGTGTAGAGCGAGGGATTGATCCAAAATCTCCTGAGTCCCAGCCCAGTGCTAAACCATGAGATCAGCTTTAAGGAGTTCCTCGTGTATCCTTCAGGTGTAAGTGGCCACAACTCCACTGAGGTCGTGTGAAACCATGACATTTGCCTAGGAAATCATTAACCTACCCGAGCCCATTGGAAACTGGGCTCAGCATGTGCTGAACAATGCGTCAACTTGAGGGAATCTCTGAATAAACCAGAGGGCTCCATTTTCTGTTTTTAATTAGACTTGGATTTCATTGCAAATATTTCATGTCACTCTAATTTGAAGCAAACCGCTGAACACTAATTCTCATCTCAGTTAATGCAAATGAGGGATAGCTCAGTGGTTTGAGCGTTGGCCTGCTAAACCCAGGGTTGTGAGTTCAATCCTTGAGGGGCCATTTGGGGATTTAGTTGGGGATTGATCCTGCTTTGAGCAGTGGGTTGGACTAGATGATCTCCTGAGGTCCCTTCCAACCCTAATAATCTATGATTCTATAATCTATGAAATGGGAGAAAGGCATTGGAACCATCACTGGTAGGGCTGGTCCAAAAAAATAGGAAAATTCATAGTGAAAATGTTTAGAAAAAAATGTATCCTGGTTTTTCATTGAATATTTTGGAAATTTTTGACCAGTGGTTATCACTAGTAAGGCTAGAATGGCTGCCATGTTTCACGCCTGAAATGACAGGCACTTGTACGTAAGAGCTTGTACAGTAGTTCTGAAAATTGTTATGAGGCTTACAAAAGGTCGACAGAACACTTAGCATCAAGATTCAAGGCGTTTTTCACCCTGAATTAGTGTGTTGCCAATGGCTGCAGAATAGGAGCTGACAGCCTGGTCTCGCTGCTTTGTGAGGATCAGCATCCGTGAAACAAACAGCCGAGACGCAGATTCGGGTCTGTGTTTCTCAAAATACGTTTGTGCATTGCACAAATATTAATTAATTCTCACAACTTACCCCTGAGGAATAGGTAAGTAAGTAGTAGTATTCCCATTTTACAGATAGGGAAAGTGTGATACATGGGTCCCACGTATGCAAACCTGTCCTGCATGGAATTTCCATTGAAGTCAATGGGAGTTGCACATATGAAATGTTTTTGCCCAGAAAGGTTAAAATGACTCGTCCACTCAGTGAGGAGGGGAATGATTCCGGAACAGAAACTCCTGATTTCCCTCTTCTTCCTTCTTTCAAGCCAGCAGATTCTTTCAAACAGAAGAAATGTTGTTTCTTCTTTGTAACATCTCATTTTCGTGTGTTCCTCCCTCCCTTTGTTTGATTTATCCATCTGATGTCTACAGCCTTACTCTGAGACTATAAGCTCTGTGGGGCAGCATATGTATGTAAAGTACCTGGTACAATGGGACCCTGGCATCCGAGTGCTGCTATTCCTACTCCCACTAATTAATAATAAAGTGTGGTGAGTGCACCTTGCCCTTCTCACCTCTCCTACTAGACGTGGCTCAAAGAGGAGGAAACAAGATCCACAATTGTATTTCCTCCATTGTAAGCAACATGAAGGTGAACTTCAGCTGTGGCTCTGCGTAGCCAGTGAGAACCTGTCTCTGCTTTTGCAGGAAAGGCGGCAGCAGCTCGACGTACATTCTATATTTAAATATCTGCAGATTAGCAGCAGTGATGACCAGGAAAATAAACTGCTGCTGATTCATTGTGTTATACAAAATTGATTCCCGCCTTAGGCATAGCTCTGAGCTACAAGATATTTTTACAAGATTTAAAATGTGAACGCGTCAGCTTCCAAGGCAATTGCAAAAGGCATAAAAGGCAGAACAATCCTCGCCTGAGAGCTTGTTATAAATCTGGTCTGAAAAGTATGTTAATCAATGATAGGGACTCTAAACTGAAGTGGAAGGGTCTGTCACTTTGCCATTTCTAGACATTTATGCATTATTTTTTCCCCAGGAGCTACTGATAGGCCTTTCCCAGGAAACAGAAAATAGGTTGTACAGTATATGTTTCATTCCAGTGTCTGTCAATCAGATCGTCTCTTGTCAATCTACATGAGGTATCTATAGTTATCTTGGAAATAATCTTCACTTGTTTAATATGTATTGATTTTATAAGCTGCCCTACAAGTTCCGTCTGCCCGTGCCTATGTTATACGTTTGTAAGTGGACAGCATCATAAACACAAAGCATGACTTTTATTTAACAGCTAACTGTATATTCCTCAAAAGGAATATAAAGCTACTTGTGCAAATAACTTCCGTACATCCTACCAAAGTGGGATTTCATTAGCAGCTCATTAGTTATGAATAATGAAAGCTTCTTGTGTAAGCAGAAGTGGGAGATTGCATTTGAACCTGAGAGATGATGGAATGGTTAGAGGGCGGACTGATGAAAGGGGAATCAAGCAGGGTCAATCATTTGCACTATGTTCAGAGGTGAAAGTGGGCTAGTACGGTGTACCGGGTGTAAGAAGTGGCCCATACGCAGCTGACATTAAAGAGTTGCTGTCCCTTTTGCCCCTGTCGGCGGCCCTGCCAGTAGGGTCCCTACCAGCAGGGCCACTGATGGGGGGAGGTGGGGGGGGCAAAAGGGGCAGCTGCCCCAGGGCCCCTGGCAGCAGCCGGAGCCCCGGGCCCTTTAAATTGCCGCCAGAGTCCCGGCGGGCGTGGGCTGAGCAGCGCGGAAGCCCCCAGCCCCACCCTTTCTGCCCGAGGCCCCTGCGCCTTCCGAGGGCCTGGACCTGGGCCCCCATAAGTCTTTTATCTTACTTTCACCCCTGACTATGTTACAGACAGTTTGCTAGAGAATGTGTCCAGTGTTTGGGTAAGAGTTGAGAAATGTTCATGTGTGTTCACTTGGCTAGTGGTAATATTAATAGGAGGAGCTTTGAGCGAGGAAGAACGACCTGGCAGGTAAAGCACCGTGCTAGAACGCAGGGGACCTGGGTTTCATCCTTGGCTCTGCTACAATATTCCTATTTAGAGCTGGTTGGGAATTTTTCGACCAATTGTTTTTTCAGCCCAAAATACTGATTTGTTTAAACCAAAACTGTTAGGAAAACAGGATCCGGTCTGACAAATTTCCCAACTCAAAGTAAAGGAAAAAAGTTCTGAAATTTTCAAAACAGTTCTAAATGAAAAATGCTTTTCTGGTTTGAAATAACTTTTCATTTCAAGGTTTAAACTAATTAGACTGAAGGGGGAAAAAAAATCAACGATTGGAAAAAAGGTCAACATTGAAATGAAATGTTTCAATTGACCTGAAATGGAAAAACATATGTTTGGTTCCTAAAGATTTTCAATATTTCCATTTTTTGGTCCCAATTCATGCCCAGCTATTTTCACATGTGACCTTAGACTACAAGATGTGGAAGGGTCTGAACTAGCCCATGGCTGGCCCCAGAATTAGAGGGGCATAAATGTAGCAGAGCATAGGTGGACTAGATGGGTCTGGTCCTTAAAATCCAAGCCTTCCAAAAGATCAGGAATGTAAGGAGAGTATGTGCAGGCATAGCCAGGTGCAAATCTCAGAAAGGATAGTGGAGAAAAGTAACATCAATTCATGAGTACTATACTGCACTATGAAGATAGTACTATACTGCACTATGAAGATCAAAGGACCTGATTCTCCCATGCCTTTTACTCAAATGTCTGTTTTAAGTGAGCAACGTTGCCAACCAACTCTCATGGTTTTATTGTGAGTTTTGCAATATTTGGCGTCTTTTGTTCAGCCCCAACTCCTCAAGTCCTGGGAATATGTGAGAATCTCAGTTTTTATTTATAGATAGTAAAATACTAACCCTCGTGGTTGCAAAGGAAGGCTTGAAAATACACCTCTACCTCGATATAACGCTGTCCTCGGGAGCCAAAAAATCTTACCACGTTCTAGGTGAAACCGCGTTCTATTGAACTTGCTTTGATCCACCGGAGTGCACAGCCCTGCCCCCCCGGAGCACTGCTTTACCGTGTTATATTGGGTCACGTTATATCGGGGTAGAGGTGTATTGCCCAAGTACACCACAAAAGTGCAAAAATTAAGAGGAATCCCACACGTAAGCTTTTTAAACCGATCTCATGATTTTGGGGGGCTAGACTCTTGCTTTTTTTTTTTTTTTTCAATGCTTGGGATTGGCAATCCTGAGTGGATGCAAAATGCCAAGTACCATTTAAATCCCTTTGCACAGCCGAATATGCCTGCATAAAGTGCCAAGCTATGGAGAATCAGGCCCAAATGCTTCCTCAGCAAACCACCAAAACAACCAACCAAAAATGCACTCAGAACAAAGGAATTACCTATGGAATAGAAAGTACAGCCTTGGAACAGTTAAGCGAACTGTATTGATGAAGCTGAGAGCACAGACTATATTAACATATGACTAACGTCAGCAAAAGCACATCTCCCATCTAGGAAAACATGTCTTTGTCACAGGTCACAGACTGAATGCCGACAGAACAAAACCAATTACTGGGAGAAAGAGGAAAAAAAAGGTGTTGGTGGGAAATGAGGGCAGCTTTTAATAGGGCTCTTGTGTGAAAATCACAAGCAAATGCACATTTTACAGTAAAAAAATCACAGCTTCTTTTCACACAAAATAAAAGCAATAACGCTTTTGCAAAAAAATCAAAAACGATATCACTTCTCATTGGTGTACTTCTGTGGGGGGTTTAAACTGTAATCATAATGAAAACTCTAAAAATCACAAGACTTGGCAACATTGTTTTTCTGTAACTCTCTTATTTTTTCTAGACTCCTTTTCATTGCACCCCAGGTACTTGGCACGTGTTCTCCAACTCTACCACCACAAGACAGGACGCATTCGATCCTTTGCCCAACATCGGCCTATATGGACTCTCCTTTGAAGTCTAATGGTTGCCTTGCCCAATATGGATCTGATTCAAAATCCTTTGAAGTCAATGTGAGTCTTTCATTTGAAATCAATGGAAATGTTCCTACTGACTTCAAAGGGCTTTGGCTCTACGCCCAAGATTTTCCATCCATATGTTAATACAAACCCTTCTATTAGCTTTTTTCCCATGAGAAGTAACAATTATTGAACAACATCTTCTCATTGGTGGTGGCTAACCATCACACAGCTGACTTCAGCTAGTTAACATAACGCAATACTATTGGTTGAAATGCCAAACCATGAGGCCGTGTCTTCATTGACACAACAGTGTATTTTAACAGTGAGATAATTATCACACAATAAGTATCTTGCTATAAAATCCCAAGAGGAGACACGACACTTGTAATGTTTACCGCTATGAAGTCACCACTATACACTACACATCTCACCCCACCTGTAGTTGGCCTTGCCTAGTTACCTCAAAGTAAAACTAAAGTGCGCTCTCTTCACTATTTGTTAAAAACACACCTATTTTTTTTCAGTGAAGGCAGCCTGAGTTATCATGCCATCTTAGATTTCTTTCCATTTCCTGAAAGTCTCCTTTCATAGCAATAATGCCATAGACATGAAAACAATATCTGCCTTGTTCCATCACAGTCCGCAGGCAAGAAGAATAATTTGTTTATACCCAAGTTGGATCCTGCAGAGGAATATGTCTGTTATGAAAGACTCCCAGTCTAATGTTGGTCTGCTAGGAACTGAGGAGCATCAAAACTAGGTTAGCAGGAAGTGTTGCACAAGAAGGTTTTCATGTACAAAGGCCCAGGGAATATGCTGAGTGCATCAGAATTATGGAGCAGCACCATTTTTGCTGCTATGAACTTAATGAACATCTGTCCATAGGACATCAAGTGTGAATTCCTTGGCTCAGATAAGGGCTGACTCTCTGTAGAAACATGGAGGAAGCTCCCTTTATCCAGCTGCAGGATTGCAGAGCACATAGAAGGAATTTGCATTAAAGGCATAAGAGTACATTATGTGGGGGGAGTGCAAGGGGAGCCCACAATGCACACACTAAAAAAAGACAGGTGAAACTTTCACTACTCCAGTGAATGGTTTCCCTGACAGAGGAATTCTGGGTGAGTCAAACTTCGGGGGGGGATCCCGGCTGCTGTACATACCCATCTGCTCCTCCCAAACCCCAAGCTGGAAAGCCACAATATAGTCCTTAACTAGCCATCAGTTAAAAATAAAGAGCAGTTTAAAGTGACATGTTATTTATTAGCTGTTAATATACCTGGCTGAAATATTTTGATTAGAACATTTTCCCACTGGAAAATGTGGTTTCATTGAAATAGAAATTCTCTCCATGAAAATTTTGATTTCGATTAAATACTTTCACTTTCTGTTGGGAAATGCAAACGTACACATTTTGTTTTGGGTCAACATTTTGTAACAAAGAAAGTAGTTTCAAAATGTGTCTTCAAAACAAATAAAATCATTGTACATTCATGTTTCAAAACAAGAAACGTTTAAATGTTTAGTATTGATTGAAAATGTGGATTTTTGACATTTTCAAACTTATGACATTTTCAGAACCTTTCATGATGCTATTTTTTAAAAATCATTTTACTTTTCATTCTGATTTGGGATCCAAATAAATGTCAAAATATTGGAATTTTCCCATGGGATGGAAATTGCATTTTCCAACCAGCTGGCATATGGCAGCAATCAGGATTTTGAATGGCTTTTATTATTACTGGGGGAGATTTTCAAAGACACAAAAGGAACTTTCAGTACTTGTGGCACCTTAGAGACTAACAAGTTTATTTGAGCATAAGCTTTTGTGTGCTAAAGTCCACTTCATCAGATGCATGCAGTGGAAAATACAGTAGGAAGATACCACACAGAGAGAACATGAAAAAATGGGTGTTGCCATACCAACTCTGAGACTAATTGATGAAGGTGGGCTATTATCAGCAAAAGAAACCTTAATCAATTAGTCTCCCTTGGTATGGCAACACCCATTTTTTCATGTTCTCTGTATATATCTTCCTACTGTATTTTCCACTGCATGCATCTGATGAAGTGGGCTTTAGCCCATGAAAGCTTATGCTCAAATAAATGTGTTAGTCTCTAAGGTGCCACAAGTACTCCTCGTTCTTTTTGCTGATACAGACGAACACGGCTACCACTCTGAAAAAAGAAACTTTGGCACCCAATTCCCATTGACTTTCAGGGTGTGTCTATGCAGTCCGTGGCAACAAGTCTCAGAGCCTGGGTCAAAAGACGGACTCTTTGGGCTCATGCTATGTCATTAAAAACATCTGTGTAGACATTCAGGTTTGAGCTGGAGCGTGGACTCTGAAGCTCAATCCCCTCCCTAGGCTTTAGAGCCCAAGCCCAAACGTCTACCCAGCTATTTTTAGTGCTGTAGCGTGAGCCTGATTGCATCAACCCCGGTTCTGAGACTCGCTGGGTAGACACACCCTCAGGAGTTGGGTGCCCTTTGTGACCGGCTGTGCTAGGATCTGTATAGACAAGTAACAAAGAAGACAGTCCTGCACTCAGGGAACCTACAGTCTAGATCACAGTAGGCGGATGAAACAGACAAATTAGAGGGGGAGTTGGGAGGGATGAGTTAATAATAAAATGAACAGAAATAAGCAGACGTTAAAATGAATTTTTAAAAAATGTCCAAACTCAGAAGATGAAGGATTGAGAAGAGGATTAAAAAAGAGAAAAGAAAAGAAAGAAACTAAATTAGAAAGAGGGAAAAAAACCAATTTAGATAGAAAATGAAGATGAGCCGACTATTAAAAAGAAAGTGAGTTCTCCGACTTTGGAAAGGAAATGGCCAAATCTATAGTAGGTTAATTACTTAAAGCACTTAATGAAACTGTCTGTATGAAAATACATTAATCAGTAATTGACAAAGTAGCAGAGAGATAAGATGCAAGTATAAAAGTAAACAGAGGTTTTAAAAGAAATTAGATAATACCACTGAACTCCACAGCTATCGCTTTACTTTTGAAATTTCTCTATTTCTCTCTTCTTGTACAGTCACTATCAAACTCCATGTGGATTAGTGCCCCAGCACTATAGGCCTTGATCCTGCAAAGACTTACCCATGTGCCTAACTTAACACATTGTAAGCAGTCCCTCCATTAAAGCTAGGGGCAGAATAGATCCTCAGCTGATGTCAATGCTCATAGGCTCCGTTGTCTCAATGGAGCTGTGAAAAGTTTGCTCCAAATCGAAGATCTACCCTGTGGTATGTAAAATGGAACACATGCATTTGCAAGATTGGGGCCTTAGAGATTGTCGCACTAGAAATGCCCAGACCAGCTTAGCAATAGAAAGGCTATCGATCACCAGAACAGATTACCAAGTGATGGAGCTGTCGCTGGGTGAAATTTCATGGTCTGTGTTATGCAGCCGGTCACACTAGCTCTAGATAGTCAGTCTTTTTCTCTCTGTCCGTGTTAAACACCCATTCTCACAAATTCAGTGGTTTGAGTTCATGATTAAGGTGAAATGTCATCGGTGAGCCAGACTCTCAGGCTCAATTACACAGTAGTAAAGGTGCAGCAATCCCTTACTGTTGCATATACCGACTCTGCACCGAGTAGAGTGACCATGGGAACAATCTAATCTGGTGCAGAAGAGGTTGGAGAAATGATATACCTTTTCCATGTGAGACAGAATGCTCAGGTGCTTGGAGGGGGCAGGGGCCCAGGTCCAGGCCCCAGTCCAGCAAAGCCCTTAAGCAAGCACTTAACTCTGTGCATGTGAGTAGTCTAACTGAAGCCTATATCAGGCTGGTTTGAGGCAACAATGCGCATGAGATCCCTCCCTGCCTTCAAGGATGGTCCTCTCTGGATACTAATCCCATCTCACTCTGTAAATTACTGGAGCTCTAGAAGGGAAAGGAGAGGAATTGATATTGGAATAGAGGATCTGGCCCTTAGTATAGTTTGGGGGAGTGGAGGTCGTGAAAAGGAATTTCTGGCTCCTTACCCAATATTCTTTTGCATGTACAGCTTTCCCCAACTAGTCAATAGAATTACACCAATTAAAGGGAGAAATGAAGTGCGTACAGAGGATCAGGTTTCCAATGCAAATATTCATGACTGGGCCAGTGGACAGGGCACTGCACTGGGACTCAGGAGACCTAGATTCTATTCCCAGCTCTGCCACTGACTTGATGTGTGACCTTGGGCAAGTCACTTCACTGCTCTGTGCCTCTGTCCCCCCTCCCCCACAATTATGCTGTCTTATCTATTTAAACTGTAAGGACCAGATTCTCCAAGGTATTTAGGCTCCTAACTTCCAGTGAAATGATTGATCTCATGATTTCAATGGAAAGTTAGGGGCCTAAATACTTTTGAGGATCTAGACCTAGGTTCTTTTGGGCCAAGAACTGTTTCCTCCTAGGTGTTCGTACAATGCCCACCACAATGGGGCCCTGATTGCCGTTAGGAGCTCTAGGCTCTACAATAGATAAATAAATAATAATTAATTTTCCACTTCAGACTGCTCTCTGAGAATGAGCTGCAGTATTTATGTACAATTTGCTATTTCAGAAAGTGCTCTGATAGGAAACAGATCTGCTAGAATATAGTCATGGAAAGTGAGCATAAAAGGAGTGGGAAAATGGTCCATGTGAATTCCTTAAAAAATTCAAAGGAACACTGTGCATAATTGTTTGCAGTGTTTGCCCAGCTCTAGCAATACCCTAGATAAACAAAGCACATGGGAGACAAGATAAAAAGAAGAGTCACTCTGTCCTTTACAAAGTCTTTGTTAGCGAACTCAAAATGCAAGTACATTACCCCAACAAGGGAACTGCATCCTCCACTTGCAGGAATATGGACTTAAGGAGCTATAAGTCTTTTCCTTCTCTAACCTCATTACAGGGTAAAGGGAATGCAATAATAAAGAACTTGCTTGCCATTGAAGCAATTATAAAAAAATTCAATATTCACAGGGCCCAAATGATTGTGTCCCCCAGCTCAGAGGTCAAATCCGAGACTGCACTGCAAATGCAGAGAAAATTACTTTTTCACATGGCACAACCGTCAGCTCCTTATAAGCAAGGAGTTTGCATCTGACTGTTCATAACAGTCAAATGCCTTTTACATATAAAATCATTATACATTTTTAAAGTGGGAAAAGCCCTTATCAATTCTGGCCATTCACTTCTTGTTTTCCTTTCCAATTGTCAAGGGGCCAGATTGCTGGAACAATGCTGATGTGCACAAGTTGAGTATCTGGCCCCTAATTTTGGTCTTTACACTTGTTATTCGTGGGGTGGAGGGGGGAGGTTGGGGACAGGGGAAGGGGAAGGATAACTAGCTACCACTAGCTTGTATCAGGCTGCAACTTTATTATTGTTTCACTGATGTATAGTGATTCGTTAGATTTCACAATGCTGAGAAAATCAGTGCTTCAGAAAAATTCATCTCCACCATTATTGATGTTCTGTCAGCAACAGTGTTCTAATATTCTCTCCAGAGAAACTAATGACACTGACAAAACACACTGAACTGCTGTTCCCTTCGAAACATCTAGATTAAAGACAGCAGTTCTGTTTGCGAGGAACATTATTTAATGATGACAAACCGTTATCTGTTTTTTTTTTCTTTTTATTAACAACAAAACATTTGGCCTTTTCCCCCTGACGAACTTTTGGAAATGTGATCTGGCAGTTATACTTGTGCTGATACAGTTTTAGTGTAACAGATACTACACAACTCCCATAACTTCAGTGGGAATTGGATCAGGCCCACAGACCTCTGTGAAAGCAGAATATAAAATTTTACTTTTTGTTAATATTCACAGAAGCTTTTCTCCCTCCCCATAACATCACCCAGTAATGGTTAGGCTGCTGGTGTGCTGAGACCACAGCCTGTCATGCCTGACAAGTATTGTCTGATTCTTTCCTTGTGTTTCCCCATCAGTCTGTCTGTATCCATCTGTTGTCTTTTGTCTTGTATTTAGATTGTAAGCTCCTTGGGGAAGGGATTGTCTTTTTGTCCTGTGTTGTACAATGCCCACCACTAGTCCTGGTCCATGAATGGCTAGGCACTACCATAATGCAAACAAATAAATAATCTGGTGGTGTATAAGGAAGAAAATGGTACCGGAACTTTATATGGGGCTTGCTCAAGCCACGTATGTATGTGTAGCATCAACAGTCAGAACTTCCACTGGTAAAAGTAGGAATGCATCAGGGATCAGCATTGAGCCCTTTCTTGTTTTACCCCCTCCCGGATATCCTCACAGGGAAGGTACAGAAGGTGGCACCCTGAGGACACGCTCTTTGCAGATGATCTCATTCTATGCAGCGAGGAGAAAGATAGTCTAGCAGAGGATCCTGATAAGTGGAGGGATGTTTTGGAGAGGCATGAGTCCAAAATAAGCAGAGGAAAAACAGAGTATATGGTATATCATTTCAATAATGTGAACACAGAAGAATTATCCTTGAAACTAGGGATACGTCTATACGGCAAAGAAAAACTCGCAGCTGGCCCATGCCAGCTGACTCGGATGGCTCTAGGAGAGTCCCAGAGCTTGGGCTCCAGCCCAAACCCGGAAGTCTACACAGCAGTGAAACAGTCCATGGTCTGAGCTCTGTGAGCTCGAGTTGGCTGGCATAGGCCAGCTGCGGGTGATTGGTTGCTGTGTAGACATATGCTAGATGGGCAGACAATACCAATGCCACAAAGTTTCAAGTATCTGGGTTCCTGTTTCTGGGGAAATGGAAGAATAATAATGAGAATTTGCTGATTTGGTTAAGGATGAAATTATGACAGTGAACACAGCATCATTTTTTCTCAGACATTCAACTTTGTGCAGTAATCCTGTATGTTCCAGCAAACTGAACAAGATTAGACCGATTTAGTACGTCACCTCCAGTGAAACCTTGGTGCTTCACAAAGCAATGTGTTTAGTTCAATAGCTAGTCCTCTTAATCTGAGTAAATACCCCAGCCTGACATTAGGGGGCACGGGTGGTGCAATGTTATGGATGAGACAAAAAGCGAAGATGGTGATCACTTGCAAGTTCTAAAGGTTTCATAGCATTCCACATTTTCCATCCTAAACTGTTCTATGCTGTTAAACATCAGCTCTGTTTCACCTCAGACATGGCTACATTTTAGTAGGTGTTGGAGGGATTTCTGAAAGTAGTTTGTATTACATTTGTAAAGTGCTTTGACAAAGAGGGCATATCAGTGTATGTTATGCATTAATGATGGTTATTGTGATTACTAAAATGGTAAAGATCTGCCTTGGAAGTGAATCACAAATGAGACAAATTTGCTCTGGACAGAATTTTGCTGAGAGATGAGCCCCAACCAAAACCGTGGATCCCAACTCCAGATTCACAACTGGGTCTAGACCTGAGTTCACACCTCAAACTTACTTTTGTTTTGGACTGAATATAGGCTGGGATTTTCAGAAGAGCCTCTGGGAGTTAGGTGCCCAGTTCTCATTGAATTTCTTAAGCCTCTTTGAAATTCAAAGCCCAAATCTGAACATTCTGATTTTTGGGAACATTTTGATTCTAATCTGGAGTTTTGAACTCACAAGCTTGGGAGTATTTGGCTCTGGTTCTATCCATTTCATAGATATGAAATTTAGGTCTGGAGTTAGGATCTGAGGTTTTGGTTTGAGACGGTTTGTCGTTTAATGGTTTTTGCTGTGAGTCTCATGGTGGCAAAAACACCTTTTGTGTTTGGAGAAAAACAAACAGTCTAAAAATGTGAGCCAAAAATTGTAAAATGGTTTGCTCTTTCTGAGCACATGGAATGGGGTGAATTATTTTTCCACAAAGCACAATGCCTTTTAATTTTATCAGTGAACAAAAACTCTGTGAACCCAATTGAATACTGACATGAACAGATCCAGTTCTCAGTTCAGTCAAATGAACCAAGTGACCATTTACATTGTGGAATTGCTAAGCCTGGAGATGGAAATCCTTTGTGTACAGACTAGCAGCAGAGGTTGTTGCAATACTATATTCCAGCCAATGTTCCTCAGCCTTGAAGTAGAGGGAAAGAGGAACAAACTCCAGAAGGGTGAGAGACCAATTTAGTTTCCATGGTCATCCAATCCTTGACTTTTCTGCTGAGACTAGAGAGGTGTGAAACTGTTAGATACAAAAATCCTCCCACCCCTAGTAAAATGCAGATTTGGGTCAACTGAAACATTTAGCAAACTCATGTTGAATTCTCTGAATTATTTCAGTCAGGAAAAAAAAAAAAATCCCAACATTTGAAACTAGGGCTGTCGAGCAATTTAAAAAAAATTAATCGTGATTAATCGTACAATTAAAAAAAATAATCGGGATTAATCGCACAGTTAAACAACAATAGAATACCATTTATTTAAATATTTTTGGATGTTTTCTACATTTTCAAGTATATTGATTTCAATTACAAAACAGAATACAAAGTGTACAGTGTTCACTTCATATTTATTTTTGATTGCAAGAATTTGCACTGTAAAAAACCCAAAAGAAATAGTACTTTTCAATTCACCTAATACAAGTACTGCAGTGCAATCTCTATCATGAAAGTTGAACTTTCAAATGGAGAATTATGTACAATAAACTGTTTTATTTTTGAATGCAATGTAAAATTTTAGAGCCTGCAAGTCCTACTTTTTTTCAGCCAATTGCTCAGAAAACATGTTTGTTTACATTTGCAGGTGATAATGCTACCCACTTCTTGGTTACAATGTCCCCTGAAAGTGAGAACAGGCGTTCACATGGCACTGTTGTAGCCGGCGTCACAAGATTCACTAAAGATTCATATGTCCCTTCATGCTTCAACCACCATTCCAGGGGACATGTGTCCATGTTGATGACGGGTTCTGCTTGATAACAATCCAAAGCAGTGCAGACCGATGCATGTTCATTTTCATTATCTGAGTCAGATGCTACCAGCAGAATGCTACCAGCAGTTGATTTTCTTTTTTGGTGGTTTGGGTTCTGTAGTTTCTGCATCGGAGTGTTGCTCTTTTAAGATTTCCGAAAGCATTCTCCACACCCAGGGCCAGCTTCAGGCACCAACGAACCAAGCAGGTGCTCTAGCTATCTTTAGAAATCTCACATTGGTACCTTCTTTGCATTTTGTCAAATCTGCAGTGAAAGTGTTCTTAAAATGAACAACATGTGGTGGGTCATCATCCGATACTGCTGTAACATGAAATATATGGCAGAATGCAGGTAAAACAGAGCAGGGGACATACAATTCTCCCCCAAGGAGTTCAGTCACAAATTAATTAATGCATTATTTTTTTAATGAGCGTCATCAGCATGGAAGCATGTCCTCTGGAATGGTGGCCGAAGTATAAAGGGACATACGAAAGTTTAGCATGTCTGGCACGTAAATACCTTGCAATGCCGGCTACAAAAGTGCCATGCAAATGCCTGTTCTCACTTACTGGGGACATTGTAAATAAGAGGGCAGCATTATCTCCTGCAAATGTAAACAAACTTGTTTGTCTTGGGTATTGGCTGAACAAGAAATAGGACTGAGTGGACTTGTAGATTCTAAAGTTTTACATTGCTTCGTATTTGAGTGCAGTTATATAACAGAAAAAAATCTACATTTGTAAATTACACTTTCACGACAGAGATTGCACTACAGTATGAAGTGAACTGAAAATACTATTTCTTTTATCATTTTTACAGTGCAAATATTTGTAATAAAAATAATATGCACTGATTTCAATTACAACATAGAATACAATATATATGAAAATGTAGAAAAACATCCAAAATATTTAATAAATTTCAACTGGTATTCTATTGTTTAACAGTGCAATTAAAACAGCAATTAATCGTGATTAATTTTGTGTGTGTTAATCACGTGAGTTAACCGTGACTAATCAACAGCTCTAGTTTCTACATTTTTAAAATGAAATTTGATTTTAAACACCTTTTTGCTATAAACTTTACTACAATTTTATTTTATTTTTCAAAGGTAAAAAAAAATCCCTCAAAAATGAAATGTGTCATTCCAGCTCAAGCAAAACCTTTAGAAAAAAGAGGGGGAAAAAATTGTTTCGGGTCAACCTGAAATGTTTGAAAATGTTTTGGGTTTGGCCACGAAACCAAAAAATCAGTTTTTCACATTATTCTGGCTGAGAGGATGTCCATACAGTTCAAGCTGAGAGTGTAGTTCCCAGCTCGGGAGACATACCAGGGCTAACTTTGACCAAGCTCACATGCATATCCCGAGACTAACAAGGGTGCTAATTAGTGCCAATTACAGTGGGAGTTTATCTGATGTGGACTTTTGCACCTTAGAAACTGAACGGTGAACACCTATCAATTTCAAATGACCCACACAACAGCCATCAGATGGTAACAACTTTCTACCGCTACCCACTGGAGCTGGATTTGAATAGGAGGCCAAATGTGGTTTCCCATTACCAATCCTTTGAACCAACCAACACATAGTCTATTTAAATGAGGTCTTTGCAGGCTGTGTACTTCTGCAGGAGCTCAAGTCTTGCCAAATGTTGTATATCAGACTTGACACTTTTTGATTTTTTAACTAGATCATTTAAACAAATCCACCTAAATTAATATCCACATGTTAATAAAACGTGCAAATAAAGTCTATTGGTGAAACAACTTCTCAGCAGCTTTATTATGCATTTAAAAGGTTTTTTTTAAAAATAAAAATAAGAATATAAACTTTAAGAGTTATAAGGCATTTAAATATTTAATGACTCAGGAAGCTCATTTGAAAGTAAAAGTTAAGAGCGCGGTAATTCATTTTCTCATTAAACCACCTAATGCAAATCACAATGACTACACAAGATACTTTCACTGAATGACACTAACACTTGCCAGCACTAATCAAAACGGTGCCCGCCTGGGAATACTGGTGCTCTCAGACTTGGCAGGGAAGCAGGGAAAACTGCCAAACTCAGCAAGTTGACAGGGTCTGCTGTGCTTCAGAGCCGGTGGAGGGACTGCATTCAAAATTGCAGCATGGTCCAACCTGACCAGCGATACAAAAACTCTACAAACGTACCTTTTCACTCTCCTTCTTCAATCAGCTGATTGGACCACTTATGAATACTTTGTATCAAGAGCAATGGCCCCTCTGGTTCTTGTGTCCCCAAGACTGTCCCTTCCTTACGTATTGGCACCAAATGAGGCTGTAAACCTTAAGACCTGATCCAAAGCCCAATGAAGAGTCCCGTTGACTTCGTTCCCAAAGCCACCCTTTCTAAGTCAACCGTAAAGCCCCCATATGACAGTGGTGTCCTGTGGCTTAATCAGCATCTGTGAAGAACTCCAAAGTTCTCAGACAACGAGCATGCTAAAATATTGCTAGCCCCTGGGGAGATTTCCTCTTTGGCAGCGATTTTCTTGTTAGGCGAACAATGCTGTCTGAGGACCACATCACAAGTGATTATATTTGAGACACAGCAGCAGCAATCTCACAGGGTGATGCTGAATTTTTAATAGACCCTTAAGCTTACTATTTGAAAAACAGCACTGGAGAGTCCAATCACTTTCGCACCACAGGAGAAAGACTGACCCAAGACTCCAGAAATCATGATACAGTTTAAGATTTCCACTTTTTCCCCCATGAATGCAATAAGAGCAGGTTCAGAAGGTCCCAGACTTTCCTCAGTGAACAAATATCCACCGATTCAGAAAATTCTCTTTGTATTTAGGTGGGTGTACATTATTTACTTCATCTTATATATTTTCAGGAAGTAGTAAGCTCTTTGTATTAATCAAAATCTTAATGCAATATGGACCCTATTCCTGATGCCTTTGGGCAGTTTCACAAATGCATAATAATTATTGAATAAAATTAGGTTTTACTACATGTCTTTATATCCAGTTCTTCACCCATTCGTTGGTGCTGCACTTGCAAACAGGTATTATGCAGCATGTACAAAGGCTGCAGAATTGGGCCCCCTTTCTTTCTGGAATTGCTTTGAAGGTACAGACCTGAGTTCAAAGCTTCAGGCTTCTACTCTCCTAAACAGTGACAGCAAATGCAGCACCACACTGTGCAGAAGCCAAATAACCCTCCAGTAATTCTTCTATTAAAATAATTGCCAGGCCAAAGGAATACTGCAAACAGCTGTAGTTCATCCCATCAGCATATTCTCTCTCCTTTTGGAACCCCATCTTCTACTTTATGCCAGAGCCCCTGTTAGCTGCAGACAGAATATTGCGTATTTCCTTTGCAGAAATGAAACTATTACAGTAGAATAAATATGTTATGCAATGGCCTAAGCTATCCCGTGAGCACGGCACGTGTGCTGAAGAATCAAAAAGACAATAGCGTTTTGCAGTGAAATAAACTGAAGTGAGGGTCCATCTGCCTTATACAATGGCACCTTAGCTACACTTAGAAAAAAGCTCAGCTCTGAACGGGCAGGCTAATATCTCACCAGGTGCACCTGCCACAACTGGGGAGCTGGCTGTCACAACGAAACACGGCAATACCATCTCCACCCCCTATATTTAAGGTGGAGATGTTCCCGAAACAAAAGTCTTGGATGTGAACATCCCCAAATTTGACAGGCAGTCTCATGGTTTCCTTGCGCTCCCCCGTCTTGTCTTACACTGAAGTTGCAGGTTGCTTCTTTGGGGTAGGGAAAGTCGTCTTGTTCTGTGGCTGTAGAGTGCCCACACAATGGGTCCCGGTCCATGACCAAGGCTCCTTAGTGCGATAAAATAATAAATAATAGTACTTCAGATCTGAATTTCCTGGCTGTCACACTTCACATGGGAGCTGAGTCAAGTCCACTGGAAGCTTTCCATTGATTTCAATGGGCTTTGGAGCCGGGATGTAATGGGCTGAACCAAAACCCCAGCTACTTCCAAACTGTGAGGAAGTATTGCTGAACATTGAAAAATTTGAGGCCCCATCTCTAATTTAGGAGTAAAAATGCCACAAGGCCTCCTTAATTGTGCCCACAACATTTGCCCATTTAAAAATTAAAATTTCAGCCGGAAGACCCAAAAATATTCTCTCTTACACAAAGGCCCCTTTATACCACTCTGGCAGTGGTGTAAAGGGGCTTTAGTGTAAATGAAATTCTGGCCCTTGATCTGAATCACTGCCAAGCTGATACACGTATTCATTTTGAGACAAATCCCTAGATCCTTACCCAGTTCTTACTCAGTCCTTACTGACTTCAGTGGGAGTTTGTCTGCGGAAGTAAAAACTGGTCCTGATTCTCTATTGCCCTGGACCTTGTGCAAATATTTGCACTGGTGCACAGTGAGTGCAAAATGGGTGTAAAGCTTTTACCCATCTTGAAAAGCATTTCCCACTCACTTTTCACGGCTGTAAATGACTACAAAAATGTGCTGGGCAATGGAGAATGTTAGAGCTCTGCGAGTTGGCCCTCGGTTTGTATTTAGGAGTGGTACAGGGGGGCGGGGAAGAAAGAACAACAACAAACAGGACTGCTTCCAAATTTGGAAGCAGAACAAGTCTGTATTCACGGGAACTAGGATATTGGCAGCTGTAGTGACAAGATCACACAAAACAGGATAAATGGCTCTCCTATATGGCTGTATATTTCATTTCGAATGAGAGGAAAAAAGGTTATTTACCAGATTTTGTGTCTGGACAAAGCGTTTTGAAAATAAAATAGGAGGCACCATGGGCTGACAAGTAGAACCATGTCAGCAGTCAGTTCATACCTGGGCGGAAAGAGAGAGATTAGGTTTTACAGCTTGGAGTACAATGTGTCTTTACAGAGTAGAATTCCGCAGATCAGTGTATTTCTGTGATGCTGATTCTGGTGATTATTCTCTGCCTGCAATGTGCTCTTGTAAACTGGGCCCAGGCTTGAGCCTCATGAGTCCTGAGCTCTGTTCTTGGTTCTTCCTAACCTGCTGTACAACCTTGGGCGCACTCTACCTGATTCCCGTCACCCTTCGTCACTTTGCTTAGCTTGTAAGCGCTGTGGGGCAGGGACTGTCTGTAACTATGTGTTTGTACAGTGGCGCTCTTTTCAGTGGGGGGTCTCTTGGTGCTACTGTAATAATGATAATAATTACTGCTTCCAAATTTTCTCTCTGAGGATAATCTGCAATAGTTACTCACACTTTCTTCTTTCAAGCACACAGCCTCCGTTAAATTTTTCTGATGTTTCTTGCATCCGACCTACCAACATTACTGTCATCTGAGTTGGAGTGAGCTTCAGTCACCTAGCCCTCAATCATGTCCCAGCTTCTACTAAACACAATGTAAATCAGTCCACAGCACTGGCTCTAGTAGTTGAGGGCATGTTTATACTATGGCAGGTGCGGTAGCATAGACACTTTCTCCAATGATAGAAGGAATGATTCCATCCATGTACGTCATCTCCGAGAGGCAGTAGCAAGGGCCATGGAAGAATTCTTCCACTGACGTAGCTCCATCTACAGTGAGGGTTAAGGGCAGTCTAACTACGTTGAATAAGGCACGACATCTTTCACAGCCCTGAGCAATGTAGCTAGGTCAGTCTAATGTTTAAGTCCTGAGAAATAGAGATATAGAACTGGGAGTAATCAGCCTACTGAAAGCATCTTAAAATAAAAATATATGGAGATATACCTATCTCCTAGAACTGGAAGGGACCTCAAAAGGTCATTGAGTCCAGCCTCCTGCCTTCACTAGAAGGACCAAGTACTGATTTTTGCCCCAGATCCCTAAGTGGTCCCCTCAAGGATTGAACTCACAACCCTAGGTTTAGCAGGCCAATGCTCAAACCACTGAGCTATCCCTCCCCCCTAAAATAATTGGCATCTTAGCCAATGCTTCTTTACTAACTGTCCTAGTGACCCCACATACACATTGGAAAAGGGGACCAGATGTGCATTGATGAACTCTTGGGCAGAAGAGCAATTACCCCAAATAAAGCGTAGAGAACAGCTTGTAAGGAGCACATGGTAAAAGATTAAGTTTTCTAGACCAGAGCTATGTAAGGCTGTAAGTGTTACTAAGAGAACTTTAAAATCAATACAGTGTTTTACAGGGAGCCAGTGTGGGGATTTCAAAATAAGAGTGATAGGCTGAGAGAGACGTGTAACTGTAAAGAGGTGAGCTGCTGCATTCTCAATCTGCTACCTCCTAAAAATAATGTGATGAGGAAGTCCAGAAAATAAAGAACTGCATTAATCCTGCCATGAGAAAAGAACAGTCCTTCTACTGATGGACTTACTCCATCTTGCTGCTAGCTCATTTAAAGCCAGGCTCTTACTACCTTTGTCTCTCCTCCTTTCCTTACACCCCGGGTGGCTTATTTAATTCTACTGTTGTGTCTTTAGGATTGTAAGTTCCCTGAGGCAGGGACTGTCTCTTACTACAGTGCCTAGCGCAATGTGGCCTAGTTGGGGCCTTTGGGCACTTTGGTAATAAATAATAATAAATACGGTGTTCAGCACTCATTCTAAAATCATCCCCTCAAAATGCTCCATAATTGGCATAGGTCACTTGCTTGATTAATAAAATACAGCTTGTGATGACTAAGGCCTATTGCTGGAAGAACCAAGAGAGCTGAGTTGTTACTGGGATAATTGCTCTGGTCATGTTCAGATAACTAAGCACCCTGTACTGCAGGAAGTGCCAGTGACCCACTTTCCTTGGGGGGGGGGGGGGGGGGAAAAAAAAAAAAAAAAAAAAAAAACAAGGGGTAGCCACTTAACTGCTGTGTGGCAGGTGCTTTTTGCTGCTTCACTGGCGTTCACTCCCCACACAGCAGGATTGGTTTAAACGTGTGGCTGTTAAAGGTTCCACTGAAGAATCAATATATTGAGTCAATGGTACCGTAAATACACGAAGGCTTGGAACAAGTTTATTGCAGTCTTACAGAACAGCCAAGGAGAACTCATCCACAGCTGTGATTGTTGCTAATCACTTAGCATCGTACATAAATGCAGATGGTGCTTTAAGGTAACACATACGGTGTGATTCAGCCACAAAACCCACCAGCATATGGCTTGGGTGATAGCAAAGCCCATGCATTGTTTCCATGACTAGGCTGATGTCAGAGTGTAAGGAATGCTCCATTCTGGCCACCTGGTCACTTTTTCTCTCTGTCCATCATTAGCATGGTGCTCCTATTCTCCACAAGCCTCAGCTGGCACTTTTGCTCCTCATTTCTTTCCCAGTATGATCCTGGAGTCAGGCACTTTATTCTGAAGTCAGGTGGCCTCATCTGCTCTCAGGCAATTTTAGCTATTGAAGCACAGGCCTAACTTTAAGCACGTGAGGAATCCCACGGAGTTCAAAAGGATGCCTTGACGTTAGGCATGTACATTTAAGCAGCTTGCTCAATCGGGGCCTCAGTAGGGTGACCAGATGTCCCGATTTTATAGGGACAGTCCCGATTTTTGGGTCTTTTTCTTATATAGCCTCCTATTACCCCTCACCTCCGTCCCGATTTTTCACACTTGTTCTCTGGTCACCCTAGGCCTCAGTTACAAGCATCCAGATCTAGAGTTACTCCAACGGAATTTCTTCAGATTCTGACGGGTCCAATCGAACTGAATTTGGCCCTATGTCCTCAAATCTCTTCAAGGATATTCTGAATCTAAGTGTCAGGGCCAGCTCTAACTTTTTTGCTGCCCCAAGCAGCAAAAAAAAGCGCCGCCCCCCGAGCTCCCCCGCAGAGCGCCGCGCCCACGCCCCAGCGCCGCGCCGCCCCCCCCCCACGAACACCGCGCCACCGGAGCCAGCCCCCCGCTGAAACCCCCCCCGCGCCGCGCCCGCGCCGCCGGAGCGCCCCCCCCCGCGGAATGCCGCACCGCGCTCCCCCCGCCGCCCCTTACCAGGTGCTGCCCCAAGCATGTGCTTGGGTGCCTGGTGCCTGGAGCCGGCCCTGCTAAGTGTCAAAGGCTAAAGGCTACGATCGCCTTCCTCTTGGCAGTTCTGGCACATAGGATTAACATTTCCAGCTGGGTGAAATTCTATGGCCTTTTTTCACCATCTTCCACTTTGGAGAATTAGATTCCCACCAAGCAGATACGAGTAGCCACAGCCAATTATTCTACTCCATTTGACTATGGAGAAAAGCCTTAAAGAGAAGGTGTCTTGTATCTACCAACTCCAGGCCAGACACTAGAACAGACTTTGGGCCTGCTCTTGTGAATAGGGTTGCCAACTGTCTAATCACATAAACTCAAACACACTTGCCCCAACCCTTCCCCACCCACTCCATCCCCCCTCCCTCCATTGCTCATTCTCCCCCACCCTCACTCACTTTCACTGGGCTGGGGGTTGGGGTGTGGGCTCTGGGCTGGGGACGAGGGGTTCAGAGTGTGGGAGAGGGATCTGGGCTCAGCCTGGGGCAGGGGGTTGGGGTGCAGGAGAGGGTGCGAGGTGCAAGCTCTGGGAGGAAGTTTGGGTATTTGAGGATGCTCAGGGCTGGGGAAGGGGGTGGAGGGGTACAAGCTTCGGCCAGGTGGCGTTTACCTTGGGGGGGCTCCTGGTCGGTGGCGCAGTGGGGCTAAGGCAGGCTCCCTGCCTACCCTGGCTCTGTGTCACTCCTGGAAGTGGCCGGCATGTCCCTGTGGCCCCTGGGAGGGGGGAAGGGGGCTCCGTGTACTGCTCCAGGCTGCAGGCACCACCCCTGCAGCTCCCATTGGCTGGGAACTGCAGAGTTAGGACGGGGGCAGCATACGCAGACCCCTTGCCCTCCCCCCCCAGGGGCCGCAGGGACATGCTGGCCGCTTCCAGGAGCGGCGCGGGGCCATGGCAGGCAGGGAGCCTGCCTTAGCCCTGCTGCACAGTTGGACTTTTACCAGCCTAAAATCTCCCAGTTTGGCTTCAGTAGCCTCCAGGAGATAGAGCCCGATTCCAGGAGACTCCCAGCAAAACCAGAAGGGTTGGCAACCCCGTACTTGCGAATCCTTATTCATAAGACCTGGCTTTACTCATTAGAGTATTCCCTTTGAAGTCACTACTCATAGGTGAAAGTCACCTTCAGTGCAAGAAATCTGCATAAGTCTATGTTCTACTTAAGTCCTATTCAAACCTTCCAAATTGGTGCAAGTATTGCATAGACCTTGTATGGGTCTCCTGCACGTTCTATCCCATGAGTGTAAAGAGTGTGAGTAACTATTAACTACTCACTCCTGCTAATAAAACCCAGATGATGTTTGCTTTTTTTGCAACAGTGTTACACTGTTGACTCTCATTTAGCCTGGGATCCACTGTGACCCCCAGCTCCCTTTCCACAGTACTCCTTCCTAGGCAGTCATTTCCCATTCTGTATGCGTGCAACTGATTGTTCCTTCCTAAGTGGAATACTTTGCATTTGTCCTTATTGAATTTCATCCTATTTCCTTCAGACCATTTCTCCAGGTTGTCCAAATCATTTTGAATTTTAATCCTATCCTCCAAAGCGCTTGTGGAAGGTCACACAGGAGATCAACGGCAGAACAGGGACTATAACCCTGTTTTTTTTTAATTCCCAGTCCAGTGACCCATCCGCTAGACCACGTTGCCCCTCCTTCTGTTGTTTCTCCCCAAGACAAGCTTGGCCGACTCTCACACCTACACTGGCCAAGCCTGGCAAGTTTCCAGCCATGCACTTCAGGCTGATGACTAGGAGCAGTGAGGCTGAGAAAGCTTTTCCTTTAAACCTAGAGCTCAATCAGGGTTCCACTAGGTCTGGAACGTGCTCTGAGGGCTGTTGGGTTCATGACCCAAATTGCGTTGCTGCTCTGTCTTTTCTGTTACATACAGGACTGTGCATCCTCAGGCCACTTCCTGTGTTCCCTTCACCTCCAGTAATGAGAGCACTGAAACAAAACAAAACGCGGACCTCTCCCTCCAGGAACCAATCGATTCTGAGTTTCAGTAAACACATTTCTCCCTCCTGCCCCCAACACCATTCACACAAGAAGGAAAAACAACAGGAGAGATTAAATAATTGATCTGCTCAACAGTAGCCACCTTTCACGAGCAAAAATAAAATAAAATAGCACAATAGCCTATAGTTGCAAAGAGCCATTAGGAAAAAACCACAGAGGTCAATGTGAACTGTATTTGTCCTAGTTTTATGGTTTCGGTATTTGTCTGACAAAGTCAAACTCTCTGACAAGCCCATTTATTTCTCTAATTCACGTCTGACTGGAGGAGATGAGCGATGGACGCAGCCACCTATGAACTTGATATATTGGCTAGCTGTCATCAGCCTTTACAGTCACAACTGTATTTCCTTCCACTCAACACACGGGTGGGGAGGAGGAGGAGGAGGAGGGGGGAGTGGTTCTGCAATGAGCTGCACTGACCAAGAATGCTGGTTCCACAATAGGCCTGTCAGGCTGCTAAAATAGACTCTGCGATATTTGCAAAACGTTGTTAATCAAGAGACTCAGTTCAAGGCTTTTGACTGGCACATCCAGTTAAGTTGTAGCAAACACACGTTGTACAACTACTGTGCTGAGGCCACCTTCCTAATGGATGTAAAGCAGAAGCAATCAATCAGAGAATCAAGAGTCGTCAGCTCTCAGCTCTCTGCATCTGTGAATGCAAATTGAATGAACAATAATGAGTGTTATCTAATTAGTCCACACAGCTGCAGTGTTACAGCCTTAGATAGGACATACCTTGTTAAATTTCATGGTATGTATAATAGAGTGTCTAAGTGAAAATGATTAAGATTTGCCATGTGCATGCTTAGTAAGATAGAATTAGGTAGATTCTTAGTAATAAATGTATTATCTTCAGCAGATGGCCTTTGGATTAACTAATACAGGGATTCCTTTAACAGTGAGCCAGTTAAAGTGCAAATTAGTCAGAGGCAGCGTGATTGCTTAGTGCGTTAGTGCATTAACACTTTGGCCCCAGATCATCAATTGGTTGGGAACTGTCATCTTGACATCTCCAGATGGGCCAGACTCCAAGCTAGTTCACTCATATAGCCAGTTACCCGGCTTTCTCTCTCTCTTGCACGGCATTGCCAAAGCATAAGGCTTTCAAACTCTGTCTCATCAGCAGCCAGATTTTAGGTTGGCTGTCACCATAGTAGAAGCTGCACCCAAGGAGATTCTGTACCGTTCTCCTGTCTGTTACATCTGCTGGACTGTATGAACCCAGAGTCACTTTTCATCAGGTCACAGACGTAGAGGGTTTCTGTTCACTACTGTTTGCTGAGACTTTCTTCTAGACTGAAGAATGATGCCCCATGTTCCTGCAAGGGTTACGGGGTGCTGTCATTTGTATTATTGTGGTGCCTTCGGGCCTCAACTGATGTGGAGGCCCCATTTTGCTAGATACTGGACATACCCAAGAGATGCTCCCTGTTCCCAAAGAACAGACAGTTTAAATAGATAGAGGCACAATGTCAGTGAACTGGTGTCTGGGGTTTCCATTTTGGGCCCATCTTGGCAGGTTATATGCTGAATGGAAGGTCAGGACCTCCTGGGATTTGGCCTTATATAAATATGGTGATGGAGGAATGGCTAGTGGATTAGCATTAGTGGGATTAAATGGTGAACTGTTATGATACAGTAGCAAGGAACTTAGACAAGGGTTTCAGGTTCGGGACAGAATGCCTATTGTTTTGGTCATTCCACTTTGGGTGAGTAGATTGTTGCTAGTGGTCGGAGAATTCTCACTGGGGCACCTATCCTTCAGAAGTGACCCAAGGTTCTACTAGGAATGGATGTGGTTCCATCTTTGATTTTCTGAGAGAGACCATAGCAAAACTCTCACTGAGTTCAATGGGGCCAGGATTTTACTCGCATATATTGAAAGTGCTTATAAAGTTGCACACTGGCTTTTTTTTCACATGCCCTGGTTGGGTGTGTGCCTTTGACATCTGGCCAACCATAAATCGTGCAGGGTTCATTAGGAAGGGAAGGGATTTGGGCTATTAAAGTTGTGCCAATTTGGAGAGATGTGTGTGTTGTGTGTGTGGTGGGTTAGTAGGGAAGTTACATTATGCAATTAAAATCCCTATAGGGTTTAAAGAAAATAAACCACTTCATCTACAAATCCAACTTTTAATGAATGTTTGAGAGAATCAGGCAAAATGAATACAGAATTACTACACCCCCATATATACATTAAAATTTTAAGTGCTTATATTTTCTTTTCACTTCCAAATATCACTGCAATTATCACCAAAGTTTATCATTGTTAATACTTGCTCAGACATACTGTGGCAATTATCTCCTTCTTCCCTCACTTTTCTTGTTAATTCATTCCTTAGCTTCATTTACAAGCAGTGGGTTGATAGTGGAGAGTAGTTATGTATGCTTTTTAAATGTGCGTGTACGTGATGTGTGTGGTAAGGGAACAGGTGTCTTTTCATTCTTTTTTTTTTCTGTTCCATGACCTCTCATGCATATATTATCAACAGTATCTATCTTACATATTTTTAATGTCTTTAGACACCATTCCATAAGTGGAAAGTACCATGGGCCAGATCCTCAGCTGGTGAAAAATCAACATCACTCCCTTGAAGCCAATGGAACTATGCCCATAAATGGCTCCTTACAGCTAATAAAGGGTTAACAAAACTCAGCTGTAAATACTGAGATATTGTATGGGCTCCTGTGGAACCGCAAACGCACAGCCTGAGCAACAGCTCCTGCTAGATCAGTCATGGAGAACATAGTTTTTGGATCCTCTGGTAAAATTGCTGTCTATGAACCAGGAGGATCTGGGGACTGGGTCGAGCTGGAGGTCGTATCTGCGAGGAGATTTAAGGACCAATCCTGCACACTCTTATTCCAGCAATCTTTATATGCAAGGGATGGAATGTGCAGAAGACCCATACATAGTCTATGCAATACTTACACCAATTTAGAAGGTCTGAATAGGACTTAAGTAGTACATAGACTTATGCAGATTTCTTGCACCGAAGGTGACTTTCACCGGTAAGTAGTGACTTCAAAGGGAATACTCTGATGAGTAAAGCCAGGTCCCAAAAGTAAGGGTTCACAAGAGCAGGCCCTAAGTCTGTTCTAGTGTCTCACCTGGAGCTGGTAGATACAGGACCCCTTCTCTCTACAGCTTTTCTCCATAGTCAAACTTATGAACATTTTCAGGAGCATCTAGCGAAATTGTGGAGGTGTTAGATTAGATCAATTAGATCATTGACTTTCAGTGAGTCTTAAGCTCTGAAATGCTTGTCACTTTTTAAAATGGGACTAAGAGGATTCCAAAGTCAATGGGACTTGAGCACTTTCGAAAATTCAAACCCTAATGTGATTTCCTTCTAACAATTTTGAAATCACATAGAAAATGTGGTGGAATAAGTGTCTAAATAAGAGACCTCTCCTCCGCAAATGAAGAAAGAAGGGGGCCAAATTCCTCCCTCACGCAAATCCATTTAAGTTAATGTAAGGATGAATGTGGGCAAAGAAGACTTTCAAGCACCTCTTGGATTGCCATCACCTTCAAGCTCAACAACGTCTTCTCCTCCTGCAAAATTTGTGGTGACACAGTCGGGGACGGTAATTAAATATTGATGTTTTAGCAGCTGATGCTTTTAATACATTTTAAATTATACACATTTATTGGACCCAAATGCTCACCATCAGTTTAGTCCCTTCCAGCTACCCTGAAGACCTTTCAATATCTCTGTATTGATTTCTGTCTTAACAGTTGAGTTCTCATGACTGGATGCGTCTTAGCACTTTGGCAAGGTAAACAAATCTGCATGCATTTATTTGAGCACGGTTAGTTAGTCGCCACAAATGTGTAATGAACAGCCTCATACCTATGGAATTAGATCTTCTTAGTGATCATTAATTTCATCCCTTGCTGGTTTAACAAAAACCTCTTGGTAAGAGGCCAAACTCAATTACATTAATGTCTGGAAAATTAAAATAGGAGAAAAGAGAGTGCATTGCTCATGAACAGGTGTAGATTCCACTTATCTTGTTTAAGATATAGATTCTTCAAGGAATAACACACACACACACACATATATATGTGCATGCCTGAAGGGTCTATGTTAGACAAGATAAGGGAAATCTACACTTGGTTGTAGGCAATGCATAGGTTACATATACTTTACCAGATAAAACTGCGGAGAAGAGCACTGGGCAGAAATCACATCGCGTCAACACCCACTGCGGGCCTTCGCGATGCTTTGTTTTAATTAAACAGTCGGATTCCCCTGGTCCGCACCAGTTCTAAGTCAGCTGCTAGGCGCCGGCTGAGGCGGAACGCCGGCCCCCCCATCCCCGCGGAGGGGGAGAGGCGAGCGACGCCCGCCGCAGCTGGGGCGATCCACAGGAAGGGCCCGGCTCGCGTCCAGAGTCGCCGCCGCCCCCCGGGAGAGGGCGGCGCCTCGTCCAGCCGCGGCTCGCGCCCAGCCCCGCTTCGCGCCCCAGCCCGACCGACCCAGCCCTTAGAGCCAATCCTTATCCCGAAGTTACGGATCCGGCTTGCCGACTTCCCTTACCTACATTGTTCTAACATGCCAGAGGCTGCTCACCTTGGAGACCTGCTGTGGATATGGGTACGGCCCGGCGCGAGATTTACACCATCTCCCCCGGATTTTCAAGGGCCAGCGAGAGCTCACCGGACGCCGCCGGAACCGCGACGCTTTCCAAGGAAAATACCGAAAATACCCGGCCGTCGCCGGCAATGAGAGCCGCGGGGGCTACGCCGCGACAAGTAGGAGGGCCGCTGCGGTGCGCCTTGAAGCCTAGGGCGCGGGCCCGGGTGGAGCCGCCGCAGGTGCAGATCTTGGTGGTAGTAGCAAATATAGGTTACATATAAGCATGTATATAAAGAGGGTAGATAAACTTCCTCTTAGTCATATGTTTGAACTTTTATATGATAAGCTCTTTGAGTCAGGAGCATCTTTTTATTTTGGGCACAAACAGTGCCAATCACAATGAGGTCCCGATACATGGCTAGAGTCTCTAGGTGCTACCACAATACAGTTAATTTGGAATTTTCAAAGGGAACTGAAGAAGTCAGGCAACCAAGTACCACTAAAATTCCAGCCTTAATAAATAATTATAACTCCTATCCAGTATTCAATATGTTACAGAAGGCATCACAATCTTCTAATTAAGGCATGGGACTGGAAGTTAGGAGATCTTGCTTCTATCCTCAGTTCAACCTCAAACTTCTTCTGTGACTTTGGACAAGACATGAAATATTTCTGAGCCTCAGTTCTTCATCTGTAAAATAGGGAGAATACCACTCACGCCTCAGTTGTTGTGTGTGGTTTAATTCACTAATGGGTGAAATTCAACCCTGTGTAAAGGGCCAGCACAAAGCCTACACACCAAATAAGGTAATAATTGGCTGTTGGGCTGGCCTTCTCCACAGTGGTGAATTTCACCCATTAACATGCATAAAGTGCTCTGAGACAGGGGCTGCACAAGCGCCTTAAAAATGTGGGGGGCTACAGGTGCCCAAATTGTGTCCCCACTTCCCATGTCATTTCTTCTCCCTGAATCCCTACACCACTCCTTCCCCCAAGATCTGGCCCCCACTCCACCCCTTCCCCTAAGGTCTTGTCCCCCACTCGCTCCTCTCCGTCCCCATCGCTCAGTAAAAAATGGGAGGGCATAACCCTCCTCCTTTTAAAAGTGGGGAAGCCATGGCCCCCTGGCCTCTCCTCAGGAGGGCGGCAGAAGGTCCCGCCCCAAAATGCTGCCCCCCACAGAGACGGCAGAAGGTCCCGCCGCCGAAATACCGCCGCGGTCGCCGCCCCTCAAATTGTAGTGCCCTAGACAACCGCCTAGGTCGCCTAATGGGTTGCGCCAGCCCTGCCCCTCCTGTTCCAGTGCCCTGGCTTTGAGACCCTCAGATATGGCCATGTAATTATTATTATTGTATTGTGCTAGTGCTTTGGTGGCTGCAATCTATAATAAATGTCTCATTGTACTAGGCGCTGTATAAACCCATAAGAAAAAAAGATGGTCCCAGCCCCAAAGATCTTACAATCTCACCGTAGATTTGGAAAGTGTTATTATTCACTATATTAATGACTGGAACTTTCACGGGGCCTGGATCTACTTTGAGATGTAGAAAAATCTCTGCTTTGAAAAGTGCTCTGGGACCTTTGCAGAGTGCAGTGGAAAGAGTGAAGGATTTGCATGAGTAACAGCTGAAACGCAGGCTCCTGCTACAAAAAAATCATTAATAAAAGATCCCTGCATTCCTCTCCAGGTAGCTCTTATGCCATCATGCACAAGATATATTTCTGGAGAGAGGTGATAAGTTTCTGAGATGCAAGATCAGTTTTTACAGTACAGCCGCTGGCATTAGCGAGAGGAGAATGGTAACATAAAAATAACAGATGGAAGGGAGATATAATAAAATGGAAGCACAAGCAAATTATAAACCCATTCTAACTGTTCATGCAGATAAAACAAGAAAACCAAAATACATCTGAAATCACAAGGACCAGGTGTCTGTAGGGAAAGAGTATTTGATTTTATGCTCACAGTGGAGCCGCTGAAATGAACTGAAGGGTGAACAACAACTTGTGGTTCAGATGAAACTTTTGCAGTGGCTCTTCATTATTTGTTGGTGGGGATCATTTCCTGCAATGAAGTTTAAAGCTGGTATTCACCCCCCCTCTACCCCCATGCACACACTGTGAGAAAGCAAATATGAACATTTTCCTTGTGCCAACATTGCAATAAATAACTATGCTAAAATATGATCTAAATAATTTAAGAGTGCGTGGAGTAAAACAAAACAACAACAAAAACCCAAAGCCTAGAGCATAGCTAAGGATAAGAGTAAAAAAGCAACACAAAATTGAGCAGATTCTTCAGAAGCGCTCCTGGAACTCTGACAGAATAGGCAGAATATAATTGTTAAGGACAAAGCTAAAACAGGCAACATGAAAAAGGAACAATAATGCAGCAGAAGCATAATCCTCTTAATTGGCACAGACTCCTGGTGGAAACAGAAAACTACCAATTGAAGCCATCGTCCTCTTTTCTTGGAAGCCTGTACAAATACATTGTGCCGGGAGATAGTCACTTTAATTTCATGAACTGCTTTAAAAATAAGCACAGTACAAAGTACGAAGAGTTTTAGAAAAAGTAGTTGAAGGTCAGATCGACTTGTTTAACAGCTGTAACAGAGCAGGGAACCACAGTAAAGAATGGCCTACTCTGTAGGCCACTTTATGCTGGTAACCATCAATTCAGTCCTCTAAAATGTGACGATAGGGCAAATTCAGCACCTAGTTACAGTTCAAATACCAATGGAAGTTGCACCCCCTTACACGTGGGCTGAGTTGAGCCCAGTAACTGCAGACAGCACCAGACATGCCATTTAAACAATTTAGGCTTGCCATTTAACCACTGTTTAGTGGTTTGCACAGATGGTCATTACCCCGCTGAGCATTCATGCCATAGACCTAGTGCCTGAGAACGTGGATTCAAATGCAGCAGAAAATTTATAAAGAAAATTTATCTGGTCTGCTTCGAGTTATTAAGAGAGCTCTCTATAAAAGATAGATCTGGATAGATAGGTCCACATATAGTATAAACAAAAAGAACAGGAGTACTTGTGGCACCTTAGAGACTAACAAATTTATTAGAGCATAAGCTTTCGTGGGCTACTGCCCACTTCTTCGGATGCATCAAGTGCCACAAGTACTCCTGTTCTTTTTGCGGATACAGACTAACACGGCTGCTACTCTGAAACCTGTTATATAGTATAAAGAGCACCATCTACAGGCGATTACATAGCATTATTCATCCATGGGTCGGTTTAGTAAAGTTATTCTTTTCGTCAGGCTCCTAACAGGGATAGCAAATTTGACAGAAACCTCGGCTGTTGGGTTCAGTGTGCTCTGAACTGAACTGAATGGCCCTCACTGGTTGCTCAAAGCAACCCCCCCCCATCCCACCACTCGCTCTGCAAAAGTGACAATCAATGGCTACATCTATAGTTCGAGCACAAAGTTTATGGACCACTTTAATCCAGCTCAAGCCTTCTTTCAAGCACTACAGTGGGATTTCAATGGCGCATAAGCCTAGGGCTCTTTGGACAGCGGAATTCCATCTTTGGTGGATAAGGGCTACTTGTGGGTGAGAATTTGCAGGAGCCTTAGGCCTAGATCCTCAAAGAACTAGATCCATGGGAGTTAGGCACCTACATATTTTGAAGATCTGGGCCTTAGTTTGTAATCTTGGTTTAAAGTACCAGTGCTACCAACTATCATGGTTTTATCATGAGTTTTGCCATATTTGGTATGTTTCTTAAAGTCCCAGCTCCTGGAGGCATGTGATTAGGTGAGAACCTCAGCTTTCATTTAAAAAAAAGTAAGATTCTAGCCCTCACTACTGCAGAGAAAGTCTGGATAATGTGATTCAAGTGCACCCTAAAGGCTCAAAAACCAGAAGGCAAATGAAAAGAACCCAAAAGTTATGTATGTTTTAAAATCTCATGGTTTCTAAGTCAATCTGGTGATTCTCTGGGCGCTTGACTCAGGAAATACTGAAGTACTGTAAAATTAAAATAGAAAAGACCCAGAGCTAGTGGAGGCACAATGATATATGGGCTACATGAAACCTTGATGTGATTACCATAGTTGAGAGAGACCGTTCTAACGAGCAAATGAGACTGCAATACTATTTGTTATAGGAGGGCTCTGTGAACGGGAGATTCTGTATATACGGAAATAGTTAATAGATAATCTGCCAGTAGATGGCACTCAAGAATATGTTGCAGGTTTTGTAGGACCAATACACTTTGTTGCAGTACACTGCAAATGGCTTCCTCTGCGCAGTACTTTACATGAAGCTCTTAACACGATTTGTGCACATTTTAGGCGATGAGGTGGCCCTAATTGCTCTGTCCCATCAAGATTTGGTATTAATAAAATCGCACACCAGGATCTTCAGCCTGTTAGTCAAAAAACCCCCAAAACCAAACAGCGTTTAGTGACAGTCCTTTGCAAAGAGCGTTCTGACAACAGAAGACAGGGCTCAAAAATCGATGAAGGATTCCAATTCCACAGTGGCCAAGGCAATGTGCGATAAATACCTTAAAAGTGAATTGATGTGTAGAGAGAAAAAAAAGAAAGTAAGCAGCACGCAATTTGGCAGCTTGATTTATTTTTAGGCGCTATCGGCAAACCCTTGAGCTGTATAATTGAGTCTCTTTGTTCTCAAAGATTGGCATTATTACTCTGAATTTCATAATTCTCCTCAACACAGGACTCACTTCAGTGCAGCATTTGGAATATTGCAATGAAACATTTGGATCATTACAGTGGAGCTGGGTGTTATCGCTAACGATTATGTTTTACTTGGTAATGGGTGCAATTAGAGCCTGCAGCTTCAGCGTGGAAACCAGAAAAATATGGCTATTCGGGGGGAAAAAAAGATATAGAATAGAAGCTGATTTTGCATGTCGGGGTGGTGGCAGAACAAAACAAAAGGTTCATGGCTAGTTCATCAAGATGAAACCCAGTGGGTAACAGATGGGTCTTTCTATCCAATTTCCTATAGTATCAATAGTTGGTGTCTGAGGAGAGATTCAAAGTATCTTTAGGGGAAAAAACAAATACGATTGGAATACAACAGTTGTGATCAACAGACCTCCTTCGAATGCTGCTGTCTCTCAACCTGGTTCATATAGCATGGAAGATAATAGGTGAAATCCTAGCCAGAGTCAGAATAAGTCCCAAAAACAAGAAGGAGTCTGGTGGCCCCTTAAAGACTAACAGATTTATTTGGGCATAAGCTTCCGTGGGTAAAAACCTCACTTCTTCGGAGGTTTTTACCCAAGAAAGCTTATGCCCAAATAAATCTGTTAGTCTTTAAGGGGCCACCAGACTCCTTCTTGTTTTTGTAGATACAGACTAACACGGCTACCCCCTGATACTTGAGAATAAGTCCCAGTATCAGAATAACATATGTAAAGCTCTGTAGTGACTGGACCACATAACACCTGAATCCGCTACAGCTTCCAGGTTAACGGACTGGTCTTTTAGCTCAAACAGTGGCAGTTTACACATTTAGAGTTGGGGGGAGGGAAATGGAGAAGGTGGCAAATAAGTTTTAGTTTTAAAATGAGTTAACAGGTCACGGTAAACCCTAGGCTCCCCCCGCCCCAATCATTGGTTTTGGCTGAAATAGTTAATTTTTTGCTCTAAAGTCGCTATTTTCCACAGGAACCCCCCCCCCCATTTTCCAACCAGCTCTAATGGTGACATTTACGGCCAGATTTTCAAAGAGCTCAGCACATCGGGCTGTGAAAATCTGATCACTTCTTTAGGTATCTAAACGGGAGCTGTGCTATTCTCAACAGCTGACCCTGGTTGCTGGGCTAAGCCTTTTGGAAGATTCCATCCGCAATGTAGCCCTTAAGCGGTGTATGAAATCATGAGTATATGCTGAAATATACCCCGCAATTGCACTTCTTTCCCCCTCCCCCTTCAGATGAACTCTGAAGACATTCTTTTTTTCTTTGCTTTTTTCTTAATTTTTATTTTTGGGCTTTCTTTAAACTCCTTGCAACAAAAGCCTATGCCATGCCGTGAAAGCACCATGCTACAGCAAGATCTAACCTGCACAGGTGGATTTACATCACAGCATTCGCTGTTCAGCAGACATAGCACAGCTAACATAGCACAGCTAACATAGCACAGTCTCCTTCCGAAGCAACGGGGTCTTGCTGATTTCCGAACTGGAGCAGTAACTATTCAGCAGCACGGTTTAGGTTACAAATCAATTGCTGCACATAGTGCTTAAGTGCTGCTTAAATCAGCTTACTGCACTAGGCCCAGTGAAGTCCTTACCTAGACCGGGCAGTTACAGGAGATTACACTTAACTCCTGCATCAAAGAGTGAAGGGAAGACGTGGTTTTGGAGAGTAACTCGAACAACCTCGAATCCCCTTTGGTTTAGGGCTTTAAGGAAGCCTTCCAGTTTAGTGACAGAGCTGAAAGTTTGACACACCACGGTCCAAGTTGGGAGATCAACAGGAGTTCTACCCTTGCAATCGAAAGCAAAATTTGGCTCTTTGATACTCAACACGCTACCTCACCAGGCCATCAAGAGGAATTGACCCTAGGACCTCTATATCTGAACTGATGAGCCTCTAATACAGGGGTGAGCAAACTTTTTGGCCTGAGGGCTGCATTGGGTTTCGTAAATTGTATGGAGGGCTGGCCCCCACCATCTATCCACCCCCCCCATTCCCTGACGGTCCCCCCAGGACCCATGCCCCATCCACATACCCCCGCTTCCTGTCCCCTGACCACCCCCAGACCTCGCTGCCCCATCCAACCCCTCCTCTCATTCCTGATGGCCCCTCTGGGACCCCTGCCCCACCCAATCACCCCTTCTCCCTGTCCCCTGACTGCCCCCAGAACCCCTGCCCCTGACTGTCCCCTGCGGCACCATCCAACCCCCCCTCCTTCCTGACGGCCCCCCTGGGAGCCCTGCCCCCATTCAACCCCGCCCCCCTCAACTGCCTCAACCCCTATCCACACCGCCGCCCCCTGAACACCACCCCAAACTCCCCTGCCCTCTATCAAGCCCCTTACTGCACTGCCTAGAGCACCGGTGGCTGGTGGCTTTACAGCTGGGCCACCTGGCTGGAGCGGGGCCACCATGCAGCACAGAGACCAGGTCAGACCGGGCTCTGCAACTGTGCTGCCCCAGGAGCTCACAGTCCCGCCACTCAGAGCCTTGCGCCAGCGGCAGAGCGAGTGAGCTGAGGCTGCAGGGGAGGGAGAACAACGGGGGAGGGCCGGGGCTAGCCTCCCGGGCCAGGAGCTCGGGGGCCGGGCAGGACGGTCCCGTGGGCCGGACGTGGCCCGTGGGCCATAGTTTACCCACCTCTGCTCTAATATGTGGACTAAAGGACTAAGTTATTTTAGAGGCAGTAGCAGACTCATTAACCTCTACTTTGTTCAGTCACTAGAGGAAGACATTGATCCACACTCAGCATGGGTTACAATACCCCATTCTTCTTCTTCTTCGTATTATTGTGGCACCTCCCAACCCCAGGCATGGACTAGAACCCAGCGTACTAGACGCTGTAAACACGAAACAAAAAGACAGTACTTGCCCCAAGGAGCTTACAACCTAAGCGACCCTGCAGTTCTTTTACTGGGCCTCTGAAGTCACTGGGAGTTTTTCCGGCTGTTTCAGTGGGCATAAGGTGAAACTCTTTGGGTCCCCAAGCGCCACAGATTAAATATGCTCTCTTTTGGAAAATCTATGCCAGGTTGTCCCAGGCAAGGGAATGAAAAGCTGCAAAGGGCACCACTGTAAAGGGATGTCCTATGCCAGAATAAAGTTATTGTCATGCTGCCCCTCCATTTAATACAGAGGAAAGTGCTGTGTACCAGCTGTGCTCAACCCATAGGCCACTCCAAGAAAACAGGCGCAACCAACAGCAAAGATGGCATTGGCCAGCCAAAATAACACTCAGCGGCCTGCTCCTTCTCATGGTAAACCTTTAGAGGGGACATTAGGACAGCATGGTTTAAAGACTAAGGGATTTCCTTGCAGACAACTGTGGACACTGAACATAGTCTGAAGAACCCTGTGCCAGGGAAAGACGGACGGCATGCAGTTCTGTACCTTGGTCTTGCTGCATCAGGAGAGGTATAGTGGCCTATCACTTGAAACTGCTCTGCTTTGGAGTGTCATGGAGTAGGGGTCCCTATAAGGAAAGGGCAACTGTGTGCAAACATTTTTCCTATCCCCTTAACCCCCTACAGGACTGGGTGTAAGTGCCCGGAAAGTCCCACTGTCATCTCTGGGAGTCTAGGGCAGTGTGTGTCTCTTGCCAAGCAGTGCTAAGCACCACGCAACAATCAATGGTCTTTGGAACTGACTTGCCCTTGTTTGTGTCTAGGACCTACTTCTCTCCCACTCCCTCCCTGTCAGCAGTAAAGATACAGTCCCTACAAACCGCAGCTGACAAAAAGGAAAGAAGAGACATATTTATACTTAAAAATGTATTCAGTTTAGATTTCCATGGCAACCTCCATGGGAAGCCTCTGGGAGAAAGAGCGCATAAGTGACACTGCCTCACAATTATTGTATATCCGTATAGCGCTGCTGCCGCATAACCTGTATAACTGCAATGCAGTGAACCCAGCATCTTGGTCTGTCCGTCTCTTTGGGAGGCAGCATTGCCTAGTATGTAGAGAATGGGAATGGGAGTAGAGACCCCAACATTAGGGCAGGAAAAGGTTGTTCGAGACATGGGCAGGCACAGTTTCAGTGGAGTGAACCATGCAGGAGTTGGAGGTAGACAGTGAGGCATTGGCTGTACATGACACGTCAGATGAGTGTAGAGGTGAAGCAGCTAAAGCCTTTACAGCACCCCGCATCATGCATAGTCTCATGTGCAGGAAGTTCACACATTGTTTCCGCATCACTGAGACCTTCAGGGATCTGCATGACTTCCTGTGAACCTGGTCCCCATTGTAGATACCAGATGTGAATGGTTCTGTGGCCTGGGAAATAATCAAACCTTAAAGGGTAAATTCGTTTTGTTCTGCGGCTTGTCCAGCTATCTGCTTGTTTTCTTTACACTTGGAGAGCGTTGTGTAATTTATTGTGTGTGCCTGGGGGTGAACACCCACACAGGGACCTCTTCCCCTCTGATGCTATGATAAGTCCTCAGAGCCATATTTTTCTTCCACCAGATTCTGCGTTAAGAGGCAAAGGGTGAAGTTTCAAGGGTAAAACAAAAGTTTTGTCAACCCTTAACAGGCCCCATGTGTAAGAGAAAGTGCGGTAATCATTCACTTTCATCTGACCCCAAACACTGATTCCTTCTCTCTTAATTTACCCTGTTAGGGAAGGGGGGTTTATATGCACCCAGTTTACAAATCCAGAGACCGTCCCATCAGCTAAGGAGTTCAGCGAGATGATGATGTGGGAAGGTAATCAGACGGCTGAGTTTAGAGGCCCCATGCGGAGCTGCAGTTTTTGAAATCATATAGCCAATGCCCTACAGCCGGGCCTTCCTAATGCCATGAATCTATTCCACCTAGACATTCCTGCTCGGCAATTCCTGCAGAGTCGTAAGGCTCAGTATCCAGTCACCTCTCCTACTCCACCCCACGGTAGCCATCCAAATTATGGCCGTGCCGTGCCCTGGTGGTGGGACACAAAGAGGCTGCCTCTCCCCACCTTTAATGCTCCGATGCAGGGCAGCCATCGTTTGTGGCTTGACATTCAAAAGAGTCATAGAAATTGGCTCCTAGGGTAAGATGCTAGAGAACATGAGCCAGGAGCTCTGCTGATCTGGCCCATCTGGACGGGGGTCAAATGTTCAAGGCATTTTTGAAGCAGAAGGAATGGTGTGAATATACACGATAGGCCAGCGCTGCCAATTTTGTCATCAATAGATACTATAGGCCTGATCCTCGTCTGGTGTCCACTGGCACAGCTCCACTGGCTTCAATGAAGCTACATCAGCTGAGGATCGGTCCAGATAACCATGCTCCTTTTCTGGCAAACAAATATTTTTTTACCCTCTGGTTAGAAGGGTATAGCCTTTCTGCACTTTGGAGCAGGCATGTTAATCAAAGCGATCCCTCTTGTGCATGCCATAAGGATTTTATGGGAAACAAAAGCTTGGTGCTCCCACTGATCCTCAGGGCAATGAACAATAATTTTAAACAATAGGGCTCCGCATACAAATAAAGTCGCCGTTCGTTAGCGGCCCTGCTTTTCAGCAGCATTCTCAGACAAAAGATGCCTGTGGAATTATTTCTCTCTTCTTTTGTCCATTTTTTCATGTTATGTGGATTGCATTACCACGGTAACAGCACCACATGCCGGATAACATGACACTTGCCAAAGTAATACCACTGTTCAATAAACAATGACTTGCTTCTGTTATTCTTCTCAGACACAGCAATATGGGCCTTATAAGAGTCTCAGTCATCTGAAATGCTACTGCAACTCTAACAAGCTCTTCCCAGGCTTTGGCCCAATGTCTGGTTGAAACCTAATGGCCCCAAAATGTGCTTCTGACAAAATAAGTTCCAAGTACTTTTGCTGAGGCACTGACTATGTCCTGTCCATATAAAGCTGAGAGATGAGGGAAACAACCTGTACATCGTTTGCTTGTCAGAATTCCACAAACACAGCTTCAATTTTCAAGTTGCCTAAGGGACTTGGATGCCCAATTCCTATTAATTTCTAACGGGCCTGAGCATCTAAATCACTTAGGCAACATCGGAAGTCTCAGCCTAGATGTCCCAAGTGATAGATAACCCCAGCAGATGAAGCTCTAAAGTGCAAATAGAGAGACCAAGTGACATGACTACAGTGACTTAAAAGGAATAGAGTCCAGATCTCCTAAGTCTCAGTGACAGCCACAGAACCTTCCTTCCCTAGCAAGACCATTGGCAAAGGCAAATAAACAAGGCAGACGCACAAGGATCTGCTTTTACTGTTCAAAGCTAGACCTGTGCATACACACACACAATTACACCGTGAGAGAAAATTAAATGTAAACTCTAAACACAGCTAACAGCTCTTACGGTAGCTTAATTTTCCTAGGAATGATGTCTTGAACAAGGGCTTATGTGGCCCAGAAGCGGAAAGGTCTATCTTGTTCTAAAAATCCTTAATCCTGTATATCCTCTTCCACTCAAAACCCCAGTGGCATCTCCTGGGCCTTCTGACTACAGGAACCTTTACTGATGCTCTGTGATTGTTAAAGGACTCCTTAGACCCCCCCCCCCAGACACTTTAGAACAGTGATTCCAATGTACTCACATAACACAGGCTAGAAATACAGATAAACATACTTTAGCAGTAAGATGATCAAGCAACAGCCTACAGCAGTTGAAGACCCTGGTGTTATCTATGGGCTTATGACACTATAACCCATACTAGCATAATGTCTAATCTCTTGCTAGTAATTGGTCCATATAAGAGGTTTATAAGTCTGCTGCTAGTTACAATTTAAGGACAAAGGGCCAGAGCCTTAGCAGGCATAGATCAGTATTGCTCCATTGACTTCATTTACACTGCTGAAGGATCTGCCCTTACTCCTTTAGGGGAAGAAGTCAAGGCTCACGTTTCTAGTTTTGTGGGTCTTGGGCTCAAAAACCACTATCAGCCCACGTGGCGTTGATTATAATTCCACTTCATTCTCTAATAGACTAAACTGTTAAGATCTGTTTTATACTGGTATAGCTGTTGACTTCAGTTGCGTTAATCCTGATTTAAACCAGTGTGAGATCAGAATCAGGCCCTTACTACTAAGGTTTTTTTAGTATTACCTGCGAAATGTCAGTGCTATTTTTTTGGCCCTTAGTGCAATTGAATGCATTTTGAGTATCCAAAGGGATCTCGTTGAATCCACAGACAGAATTTTACATTTTCACTTTGAAAATCTAAGCAAGAGAAGCCATTAGCCTTTTTTGAATGCCAGGTTATTTTTTGGCTGGGATTACATGGATAATACTTTTGAAGTAAACTATGGATTTCTGATATTCTTAAAACATTTCAGTGTCTTTTACATTTAAATAGAAACGAGGCTTCTTTGAATTTTTTTTCCAGTTGGCTTTGTACATTGATGATTAAAGAACATGGTTCAATTTTTTTTCCCCTCTCTCATTCTTAGCACTGTCTCATTAGACTAGCTTTTTATTGCTTTTCATATCCATCATGATTTGTGTCAGCAGAACGGTTATGCAGACGGACAGCTTATTATCGGCTTTAAGTGAAGAAACAGAACACAAGAGTGGTTGCTAAGAAAAGGGAAAGGTAATTAATGCTGGCCATGGAATATAAATGAAGCTTGACATTTTCACTTTGTAAATCCAAATTAACTCCGGTATTAATGTTAGAGCATGCAACAGACAATATTATGATTCTGCTCGCTTCTCTTTAAAATCCATCAACAATGAATTTCTCCTGGTGTTGCATGACAGAGCAAGGCCATGAATGTTCTGGCATGAGCTCCTGTCCTGACGACACCAAATGGAAATTGTATAAAGGTGCTATATTTATAATAGGTTATATATCTTTGCACTCATAAATCCTGCAGGGTAATTCCATGTCTCGGTACCACTCTGTGAAGACATGAGAGATTTGGGAATGCACACCATTGGGTACAACCACCTTTGGAAATTTGGACTTTAGAGTCCAAGGAAGCAGGGAAGCAAGGATTTTTGTTCCAGATTGCCATGCGATTTCTATGGAAATTACATCTATTTGGATCAAAGTTCCTAAATCACAGATCCAAGGACACCAGATGCAGATAGGGGTGGGGATGGGGAGGGGGATGGGTTGAAATCGCCATTTGAATTGGCCCATCTCATTTGTATTTTATCTACCTCCATTTTTCCCCTCTGATAATGAGAAGTGACCAATTATGAGTGAACAGCCTGATCCAATGCCCCGCGAAGCCACTGGAAAAGACTCCCATTGACTTTAAAGCCTGGTGGATCAGGTACTTCACAAGGAGCATTTGTCCAGAGCAATTCATGGAATGATTCTCAGTCACAGCACAAATGGAGCGTGTCCCGTGGCTTTCATTGAAAAAACCCTCCAGGCTTTGCAACTTGCTAGCCACACACTGTCCTCAATCCCTATAATCAACTTCTGCTCAGATCAGTAGGAGTTATATACATGTCATTCAAACAAAGCATGTGGCCCAGGGGCTATTTTTTGTTGTTGTTCAAATGTGTAACTGTCAGAGCTATTGAATCTATTCAAGAAAAAACATGAATTTGTTAAAATAGCAGCCACATCACGTTACTTTGTCACAGAGTAAACTCTCACAGGGGAAAAAAGGAAAAAGCCAAGCTCTTGGAAAAGTGTGACTCACCAGGAAGAAACTTTAGAAGGTCAGTCTGTCCTCACAGTGTTCCCCAAACCTGGTGGGTTTTCTTCCACAGATAGTGTGGGGAAGGGGATCCCTGGCTATCACTATCCTTTTAGCAAAGCATGCTGGGAGTGGGAAAAGTCAGGCCTTATAAAATACAGGTTCTTCTATTTTAGGTTCTACCTTTCCTCATGCTGCCTAAGTAGGGAAACAATGCTAGGAGAGGCAGCTCAGTGAAAGGAGGAACTAGACTTAGGGATTTCAGACACACAGAGGCTGGAGCTTCTCCTGCTTAAAAAGAAAGAAGTGGGTTTGCCCTGACCCAACAGTGAGCTCCTGGTGACATACTGATTGAGTTGGTCTCCTAAAAAATAAAGGGGGTCTTTATCAGGTGCACCTACAAATGCATCATGCAGCCTTCTGCCTAACAGTTTTGTTGTCGTAAATGCACTCGTTCATCACATTTACTCTGCCTCTTAGCTTTGGGAGATCATTTACATTAAAGCAGTTTGGATTTGAATTTTCCTAAGAGGTAATTGTTTTGGATCTGGGATTTGGTATGGGTTATAAGGGTGGATCCAGCCATGGAAGTTTGCATTCTGTGCATTTCTATAGCAATTGCTACAGAGATCCTGAGGAAGCAGCTCTTAGCAGACCATTATTTGCTGGTGCAAGTTAGAGCAACCTAGAGGCTGCTCAATCTTGTGCCAGAGACTGGGTCAGCCTCCTGACAATCCCAAGAATCAAGGTGACAAAAATTTTATATAAAGCAACCTAAGGCCCATTCCAGGCTTGCCAAGTGCTGCTATGATACCCCGGGGATCTAATCAAACACCTCCACAGTTGATTTATCCATCCTCAGACTTGATCCTTCTAGGTACTATAAAATATAATCAATCCAGGGCATCAGTGTTATTTATTATTATAACAGTAGTACACACACTGGACAGGAAACCAGTGAAAAGACGGTACCTGCTGTTGCATCACCGACAGATCCCGGTTGTTGGTGGCTGGGAGCAAACCTGGGGTTTCGGGAGCTTAGTGCATGAGCCTCTACTGCATAAGCTAAAAGCCATACAGCTGTTAGCTAAGGCTGTAGAGCAGATAGACAGTCTCTTCCCCTCTTTCCACCCCCCACTAGGTGGGACAAAACACCATACCAGGAGGTGTATGGGTTATACTGTCTCTCAATTTAAACTTTAAACAATAGCCATTCCTCTTTGAGGATTTTCTATCAGTATGGAATTCAAAGTGTTGGGTATATATGCACTTTACCCCTTCCCCCCTCTTCAATTTTCTCTTCATAATGTGATATGTCTACGTAGTAAATAAACTTAGTTATTGGATGCAGAAAGTGGTGGAGGAGGGAACACCTATGAGGAAAGACTAAGGGCTTATCTACACGGCCCCACAGTTTGGACTATGGGGGTATGAATTGCAGAACAGACTTAAGTGCTACGCTGTAAGTCCTCTGTGTGGAGGCTGCTGTTGTGCACTAAAAGATACCTATTTCATGTTAACATTAAAGTAATCCCATTTGAAATGGGACTAGGTTATCTTGGTACCTTTTAGTTTAACATCAGAAGGGTCTATATGGGCAGTTACAGCACAATCCTTTAGGGTTCTCTGCAAATCATAGAACCGTAGGGTTAGAAGGGACTGCAAAGGTCATCTAGTCTAACCCCCTGCCAAGAGGCTGGATTTTTCGTGTCTAAACCATCCAAGACAGATGGCTCTCCAGCCTCCTTTTGTAAACCTTCAGTGAAGGAGGTCCCACAACCTCCCTAGGTCTCTGTTCCATTCTCCTACTGTTCTTACAGCTAGAACTTTTTTCCTGAGATTTAATCTAAATCTGCTCTGTTGTAGTTTGAACCCAATGCCTTTTGTCCTGCCCTCTGTGGCAAAAAAAAGAACAACTTTTCTCCATCTTTTTCATAATAGCCTTTTAAGTATTTGAAGAGCAAATACTCACAACTTTGCCTTCTCCACTGTGGGGCTGTGAAGACGAGCCTTAAGTGAGCTGGAAATCCGCGAGGGAAGAGGACAGACAAGAGACATGATAACGCTTTACAAATACTTTAAGCAATAGAATAAAGAGGACAGGGACCAATTATTCGCACTAGCCAATGAAGACTGAACAAGGAGTAACGGCCTTATGCTGCAGAATGGAAAATTTAGAATATGAAAATAGCTCTAACAGAGCAACTATGCATAAGAACTGCCAGGAAAAGATGCTGAATCCTTCTTTTTGGGTGCACTAGGGTCCAGATGATCAAAAGTGCCCAAAGCTGAAAATAGGAACCCAGAGAGATTTTCTAAAAAGTGACTGAGCACGTGAGGTGCCTAATTCCTATTGGGAGCTAGGTGCCTAACCTAGCGGGATTTACAAAATCATCAATCTGCATCTTTAGGCACCTAAATACCTTTGAACTACTGCATATTTCCCCTGCTGCCCCGACTCCATTCTTCTTTGGCCTGAGAACAAGCCTGAGATAGTGGAGTCCAAAGGAGCGGTCTTTTTTGTTTTGTTTTGTTTTTTTAATGTAAGCACCTGAAAGTAAGGATTTTATTGAAACTACCTTCTCAACCTTGCACTGGCAATGCTGGAATAGTGGGAGCAATATAGTATAATAGTAATAAAATCATAATGAATACATCATTTGTATTTATATGCCCAAATCGTACATATGCTTAACCCTCTACCTGTGAAAAGTCCCACTGACTGATGTGGGTCCCTGGTTTGGCCCTAAGCATGCATTTAGTATGTAGTAATGAGCTACCCTTGCCACGTTTTTATCTCAATGGGAATCAGGATATGGTGCTACAGGCAGGTTCCTGCAATCCTCTCTTACACGAACAATGCCGGGGCTCCCAGGGGGATACTCAAATGAATTAGGATTGCTCCTATGAGAAAGGATTGTAGGACCCTGGTATTAAGAGCCTAAAGACACCCACTGAAGTGGGACTGAAGCAGTGCATAGGTCTTCTACTGGCCCACTGCACAGGGGGGAAAATTACCTGAACTCCTCTAGAAAAGCAATAGTAACTTGCCTCCCAGGACCACTTTATCTCCTGATAATTGTGTAATTAACTCATTTTACCAGTGTATATTGTTTCTCTTTCCATAATGTGGGTCTTTTAAAAAGAAAATTAAAACTGTCAGGCATCATTACACGATAAACCTACCAAGTAAGTAACTATTCAGATTTCAATAGCCATGATTTAAGAAGCTGGCTGAGTTCAGACATCTGGAAAATGTAAGCATCTGGCCAGACCCCAGATAATTTGCCAGTACACGAGTGATATTTTTTTCCCAGACTTACATACCACCTGGTGGGTCCTATTCATGCTAGGGAAACGTTTCATATTTCTTCATTATCTGTAGGCAACATAATAGGTATCAGAGTGCAGTCAATAGTGCCTAATACAATGAAGAGTCCCTTGGATTACACAGAACTCTTCTCTGACTTTGAGTTAAATGATGGGGCTTTGTTAGGAACTCATTGAAGGCCGGTCTACATCCTGCATAGTTTTAACAGCAGTGTGAGGGAGCAGGTACCGACGGCTGACTCATCTCTATGCTTTCCCTTGTTTCCTTTTGGAAAGATCCCATGCATGATGTTACAAAGGCATAAGTGCATCTTTTATATCACAGGAACACAATTACTGTGTTTTGTCCTACTCCTGAGTTGCGAATAGACCACAATAGTCAGATGGGTCTCTTGTACCCGAAGAGACACACTTGATGAACTGCCCATATGTTATCTTCATCATCATACTAGATGCAAACAGAATCTACAGCTCTTCCTTGTACCATCAGGGATTGATGAGAGAGAGAGAGAGAGAGAGAGAGACAGAGAGAGAGAGAGTTCCTTCTAGAATGCATGGGGTGTCGATACCTTCCCCTGTTGCACACGGTGTGTCAGTTCCCCCACATGGTCCAGCCACTCCCTGTTCCCCCTTTGCTCCCCTCAAAGGAGGTCTCCCTTTCCCCTCCTTCATAACCCACATGCAGTAGGGACCCTTAAAGGAACCCTATCCTCTTTTCCTTCTGGCCAGACAGACCCACTGCATTCAGTTGCAGTGAGAACATTCTTGTTGCATTATCATCTCTTCTTTAGCAGGGACAAAGCAGCCAAGGTGTTCAGTAGCTACACAAATAAATATGATAGTTATCAAATATTAAACTACGGTACAGTCTTCAGTGCACAACTGATTTTTTTAAATAGAGCTGGTTGAACAATCTAAAAGTGGCCTTAAGATGTTAGGTTTTTTTTTTTTTTTCGGTTTTCATGCCTCGTTGTGAGAATTAAAATATAGACAATTTTATAGCGAATGTTATTGAACTGGTTATGGCATTTTTCTCTTTTTTAAACAAAATTAAAGAAATATTTTTGATAATGATTTTGATAAATTTGGGAAAAAATATAGAAAAATCATGTTAAAAATACTGAGACAATATAGGTCCTTTTCAAGCCCACTAAAATGAAAACAGCTTTCAAATTTCAACTATTTTTCACAAAAATAGGTTTCTGCTTTTAAAAGATAAGGATAATCAAGTCATACTTCTGACCATATGTTCTCCACTGAAACAAATGCAAGAACTAGACTGACTTTGGGCACTGGAGAAATCTCAGTAGGAATCGAGCAGAGTGTATTAGTTTTTATTGAGTTAAGCATGAGAATCACTCCAGAAATTAAAATGAGGAGGATATTTTGAGAAGGTGATAAAATATTAAAATGGGAAACTCACATTTGAGTCTGGTCCAGCCTTCATTTTTACCATTTAAGCTGAAAAGTTTGATCCCTTGCCAGTAATAAGTGAAGTATCCGGGCTGTTGCTAAGGCAAGAAGGAAAATAAGTTTTATATTGCAGATACTGCTGCTTCATCCAAAAAAATCAGACTTGTGAACTCTGAAGTGCAAAGACGCCCTTCAGCCAAGAAGGGCACAGTGGAATGAGAAATCAGTGGTGGTCAGGAGAGTTGGAGGGAATAGCATAGCGTCCCAAAGGGAAGAGTGAGGAAGAAAATTGAGAAAAGAGGAGCAATGTTGAGAGGCTCAGAAGGGTGCGAGGAACTAGTTGAAATGTGGATAAGGGGAGGATCAGAGAGGTCCAGGCTGAATGATGTGGGGGGAGAGGGGGGGGGAGTGCTGGCATCAGATCAGTTGTCACGGACTCACCAGCTTAAGTTGTAGAGTCGTCAAACTCTGTGTCAGGGAGGAGTGCTTAGGAAATGATTAGTGCTATGATGGATTATAATGGCTCCATTAGAGCTGTTAGGATTGATCATGTTAATGTGGCTGAAGTGCGCATCATGCAGCAAAAAGCCCCATGACAGACCGTTTGGCTGGTGTCATAGAAATGGGCAAGCACAACAGGCATTTCTTAGTAGAGTAAGTTTGGGCCTGACCCTGATCTCACTGCACTGGAGTGAGTCACGAGACACTGTCGGGAGTCAGTGGAGTTATACATAGCTAAGAGAAGGAGTCTATTGTCTGTTGTCTATTCATTCCCAGACGCCCCCTGTTGGCGTGTTTGCACAAACAGGGATTTTTGGCCTGTGGAGCGGTTAATGTTCAAGCGGGTGAGCATCCTGCCCTTTCAGAGGTAAGGGTGCATTTGTCAAGGATTCATTTAAGGCCTCTCTCAGTCAGCCTCACCTCAGTTCCTGGGAAAATCATGGAGCAGGTCCTCAAGGAAACCATTTTGAATCACTTGGAGGAGAGGAAGGTGATCAGGAACAGTCAACATGGATTCACCAAGGGCAAGTCATGCCTGACCAACCTGATTGCCTTCTATGATGAGATAAGCGGCTCTGGGGATATGGAAAAAGCAGTGGACGTGATATATCTTAACTTTAGCAAAGCTTTTGATACGGTCTCCCACAATATTCTTGCCAGCAAGTTAAAGTATGGATTGGATGAATGGACTATAAGGTGGATAGATAGCTAGATCATCGGGCTCAATGGGTAATGATCAATGGCTCGATGTCTAGTTGGCAGTTGGTATCAAGCGGAGTGCCCCGGGGTCGGTTTTGTTCAACATCTTTGTTCAATGATCTGGATGATGGGATGGATTGGACCCTCAGCAAGTTCGCAGATAACACTAAACTGGGGGGGGGGGGAGAAGAGGTAAATATGCTGGAGGGTAGGGATAGGGTCCAGACTGACCTAGGCAAATTTGGAGGATTGGGACAAAAGAAATCTGATGAAGTTCAACAAGGACAAGTGCACGGTCCTGCACTTAGGATGGAAGAATCCCATGGATTACTACAGGCTGGGGGGGAGGGATTTGAGTGGTTTGAGCATTGGCCTGCTAAACCCAGGGTTGTGAGTTCAATCCTTGAGAGGGCCATGGAGGGATCTGGGGCAAAAATTTGTCTGGGGATTGGTCCTGATTTGAGCAGGGGGTAGGACTAGATGACCTCCTGAGGTCCCTTCCAACCCTGATATTCTATGAAATCTCTTTGGCTTCTTCAAAAACTGTAACCTAAACCTAAAAATAAATGTTGCGCTGTTACAGTTTTTGCTACCCTGTTTGTCAGCCACTGTGCAGATATCTATCACTTGCAATTTTTCTTTCCCCTGTTAAATGTAAACCTCGATGCTTCTCTTGTTAATTAAATGCCTAACGGAAGCACCTAGATATCCTAACCAAGAGCGAGGTCTATCTCAACAGCTCAAAAAGAGAATGGATATGAGACAGTTCTCCTTTGCTTTTAATTTGGACTATGTATTACACATGGAGGAATGAAAACGGTATTTGAGCTCATTTAGGGGACATGAGGCTGCTAGCTCAGCTGTCCATCCTCTGCTGTACATTCTTCGCTCGCCCTAGAGTAACCAAGATTACGAAGGTGATGCGCTACGTATCAGTGTAGATAGTGCCTTTGCTATGGAAGCGGTGGCTTTCCACTCTGCTGGATCTCATCTCTTATGATTAAGGCTAAGATTTTGTCATGGCTATTTTTAGTAAAAGTCAGGGACGGGTCACGGGCTTCTGAATTTTTCTTTATTGCCTGTGACCTGTCCCTGACTTTTACTAAAAATAGCCATGATAAAATGGGAAGGGAATGGGCAGCAGTGGGGTGGCTGGGAGCGCTGGGGTCCCTACTACATGTGGGGGCTCAGAGCTCCAGGGTACCCCTGCCCTCCCCAGCAGTAGGGAACTGTGGGGTACCCCCGCTACTGATGGTGGCTGGGAGCTCGGGGGCCCGCTGCCTCAGGCGGCGGGGGTCCCTCACAGCTCCCTGCCACTGCGGGAGGTGACAGGACCCAGCGGTTCCCAGTCGCTGGGGCTGAAATCACAGATGTCTTTGGAAGTCAGAGATTCTGTGACAATCATAGCATTATTTATGGTTGAGGGGTATCTCCACCCAGACAAGGCGCTAGGCTTCTCACTTGAGCGTGGAGTCACCAACAAACCCCAGCAACATCCCTGAGGACCATCCAGGTATAGAAGCACCTTGATGAGCAGCTCTTTGCAGTTCCCAGCAGCTTCAGACATCAGGTTTCAACTTAAAACCACGTTATTACAGTCAGATTAGATGCTCCTGAAAATAATGAGTTTCAGGAGGCTCTCACAGCTGCAGAGTGATGAAACCAAGTGGCATTTCTAACAAGAAAGGTTAAAAACTCAAATGATGCAGGTCAAAGGACAGAGAAGCCAGCCAAGACTTCCAAAACAGAAGGAAAAGCAGGCCTTTCTGTGTGACACACTAATTAAAACGATGCCATTTTAGCAATTCCCACGACAGTAGGGCATCGAACAAGAACATGATCTGTGAAATGTCTCCCACCTCCTCTATAATGAACGCAGCTTGATGGAATTCTGCAAATGAAGAATAATTACATTTATCTTAGTGAGGGGCGCAAATGCTGCTTTCAGATGATTAACTACTTCAGTAAAATGGTAAAATCACATATAAATCCTACACAGACGCTGCTGGAAATCAGTGGAAGACGACTGCAAACAAGGATGGGCGAGTGATATGTATGTTTCTTACTTAGTATTACATCTATTTACAGATCTGTTCTTTTGTTTCTTGTTTATGTACTTAAGAGCCCAAACCAAAACCTCCCTTAATTCTGAGGTTTCAATTTGACACAATATTCTTTTTCACGTCCTTGTCCTAAAGTGTTATGTACTATAGCTGTGTTGATTACTTGAAGAGGGTTTCCATCTAGGTATGTAACTTGAATACCAAAGTTATACAGTAATTGTTTTTAAATATTAAGTGCATCTAAGAATGTACAGTAGGAAAATCATGCCAAGCAAACAGAATCCTTGTTCTGAAGAGATTGCAATCTAAAGGACTGAACAAGTTCAATACAGAACCAAGAGGGGGGTTCAGCCTTTTTACTGAATTGCTCTCTTATTATTGTTACTCCTACAAGGATAGATGGCTATAGATATCTCCCTGTAAGTATAGCTGGCACTGTCAGAACCTTCTCCCCCGCCCCAAAGTAAATATCAGAGTCACTCCTAAAGAGCCTGCAATTTACAGTCTTGACAAGATCCAGTGAAAGAGAATGAATGCAGTGTGATGAAGAGCAGCATGCATCTGTTAATTTATTCTTTCATCCCTCTGGAAGAGGCATCCCTTTTAGTTGATCTGATGGGTTCAAAACCTTCCATACAGCAGTACTGTCCCTTTCTTGTTTACTTATTTTAATTCACCCAGCTCTGCAGTGAAACGATTCCCCATGCCAGCTATTATTTTATTGTTGGATTTCCTTCTTTGCTTTTATTGCTGCTATTGAGGGTGCTGATTTCATTACATTTGTTCAGTGGAAAGAGATAAAAGCCAAACGGGAAAGGGAAAGACCAAAAAAACCCACACCATTTAAGAAATAAATGCTAAGTTATGAAGCTTCTGTCGGCCTCAGAAAGAGAGATTTTTATGCAGTTTTTGGCATTTACAAATCCTTTGCGAAAAGGTCACCCTGTACTTGGAATCTTTTATTAATACTGAAGAATGGCCCAGAAAATGTCATGTCTTTTTACCATGATATTTACACAAAAAAAGTATGACTAAGCATATGAAATTTTTCAAGCAGGATGGCATTAACAAGGCCTGAAATCACAATCTTTCTAAAGGGACGTGTGCTCTTTGCCAGGCGGCTAGGAAGATGACTTGGAGTGCTTTGTCTTCTGTAGGGCCGGCTCTAGGCACCAGCCCTCCAAGCACGTGCTTGGGGCGGCACTTTCTAAGAGGCGGCATTCCGGCCTCCCTTTTTTATTTTTATTTTTTATTTTTTTGCTTGGGGCGGCATTGCCGGGAGCCGGCCCTGGCCCAGCCACTTGCCTTGCCAGTGGGAGCTGGGATCCGCGCCCCCTGCCCAGCCCGGCGGCGCCCTGTACAGCGCTGCCCTGGGGAGACTCGGCGCGGCAGCAGGACCCCATCTCCCTCCCTGCATCCCGGGCGCTGCTTCCCTTCAGCTTCCCCCCCCCCCCCCGACTCCGGGAGCCCTTCTTGCGGCTGCTGCAGCCCGGGCTGTGGCGGTGGCTAGAGGGGCTCCCGGAGTGTGTGAGGAGCGCGGGGGGGGGGGGGGGGGAGGGACGGGGAGGGAAGCAGCACCCGGGATGCAGGGAGGGAGATGGGGTCCTGCTGCCCCTGCCGCGCCAAGTCTTCCCTTCCCCCCCCGCCGCCCCTCACACACTCCGGGAGCCCTCTAGCCACGAGAGGGGCTCCCGGAGTGTGTGAGGAGCGCGAAGGGAGAGAAGCGGTGCCCCCTGGAGCTGAGCCCGGGCTGTGGTGGAGGCGAGAGGGGCTCCCAGAGTCAGGGCCGCCCGGGGGGGGGCAAATGGGGCAATTTGCCCCAGGCCCCGGGTATGTCCAAGGCTCCCCCCGCCTCCGTCTTCCCCCTTCCCCCGGCATCTCAGCCGGTAAGGGGGCAGGGCTGCAAGCTGCGGCCGAGCGGCGGGAACTCAGGCCCCTGAGCCCAGCCCCTGTGAGCCGGGTACCCCCCCCCAACCCAGAGCCCAGCTCCCCACCCAGCTGTGGGCAACAGCACCACCACTCCCAGGCAGCGACAGCCCATTGGCACCAACCATCACCATCACCCAGCAACAGTCCATTATGTAATTGCAAATGTATACATACCATTAAAGCATTTAATGTTTTTAAATAATGTATTTAGCGTATTTTCAAATTATTACAAATTAATTTTTGAATCTATTTCACTAGTTATTTTTTACATTTCCAAATACATGTTACTATAGTATTGCAACTTTTTTTTAATGGAAGGGGCCCCCGAAATTGCTTTGCCCCAGGCCCCCTGAATTCTCTGGGCAGCCCTGCCCAGAGTGTGTGAGGAGGCAGGGAGGGAGGGAAGTGGGGTCCCCTGGAGCCAAGCCCGGGCTGCGGCGGCGGTGAGAGGGGCTCCCGGAGTGTGTGAAGAGGTGAGCGGCCGGCTGGGCTCATCGGTGCTGAGCAGGTAGCCCCACAGCCGGAGAACCTCGCCTTCCCGCCCGCCGGGGCTGGGCCAGGGCGCGGTGAGGGTGAAGAGCAGCAGGTCCGGGGGGCTCTCCAGGTCCTCGGCTGCCAGCATGTCAGGGGTGAGGGTGGTGAGCACAAACTGATCCACCTTGGCCACCAGCAGCGCTGCAAAGCCCAGGGAGGGGCAGTGTTCTCCGCGCCGCCCCGCAGCCGCACTGCCACCTGGAAGTACTCCCACTCTGCGCCGCCCAGCAACTCCACCCGCATGGGGACAGAGTCACGGCTGGGCCAGGGCTTGTGTGCTGGTAGCGGATCTCATGTTTTTTTTTGGGGGGGGGGGGGGGGGGGAGAGCCCAGTGCTGGGGTGGCAGGGGGTGCAGGGGGGGGGCACTGGTGGGCTGGGGGGGGCGCAGCCAAAAAATTTTTTGCTTGGGGCGGCAAAAAACCTAGAGCCGGCCCTGGTCTTCTGCTAAACTAATTCTTCTAGTGGGCTGTCATTCAGGTGGTGAGCTTGGAGAGCACTCAAAGCAGCACTAGAGAGGGGCTGCCTGGGGTAACATCGCTTCAGGACATATGTGATACTAGAAGGATTTCCGGAGCTCTCAAGCCAAAATGTTCAAGTTAAATAAAGGTGGTCTCATTGTCCCAAGGTGCTGAGCAGTCAGAACACCCCTTGACTTCACCAGCAGCCATGGGTGATCAGCACTTTGGAAAAAAATCAGGCCTGATCTTATTTAGGAACCTAAATTTGGATTTAGGTCCCCAGCTGCGGCAAACATCGGCTTCATGGTTCAAGCACTCAGGAGATTGTTAGCAGTAATACAATTATATTATGGTAGCACGCAAATGCCCCATCAGTACTGGCAGGCCCCATTGTGCCAGGCACCGTACAATCATAGAGAAGAGAATCTTTGCTTTGAGGGCTTACAATCTAAAGACACAAACAGACGAAGGGTGGGGGGGGGGAAGATAGTGATAAATCACAGATTATAGGATTGCCAACTACAAGCGTTCAGAAATCATGAGTCAGGGCCCCCCCAAAATAATGAGATTTGTTTTGTTTTTAAGCCAAACAAAAACACTAACTCAGTATAGAACCCCAATGTAAATTCTGGAGAAGCATCAGAACTGCTAGATGCTTATGGGAACCAAACGTGAAATCCAAATGCTTTGAAGTTTGACCACAATTTTCCTTTCCAAAACCTTTTCCCCAAGAAACCCTTATTCTTACACATACCCTAATTTTATTTACCACGCTTTCTTATTAATAACCCCCACAAGCAGGGATACTGACTTTTCAACAGCATCGACAGGCCCAGTTTAGAGGGGCTTAATAGAAAGTTGAAAAAATAGGGACAATCAAAACTTCCTTGTACTGGTAACATCTGATTCATGCGATGCTTTTATATGGTTTATTGGACTCATACAGTCTGTATATGTCAGAAGTTGAACCTGGTGGCATTCTTTACCTTTTCTTCTGCATCAGAGAGATCTTTGTTAACTCCTTGATGAGAACAGTGGTTGTCTTTTCAGATTAGTCAGAGATGGTGGAACTAGACAGTTTAGTCATCCAGTGAAATACTGAAGCCCTCAGGTAAATTATGCTTAAAGCCAGAGTGCTGTTTCTCACAATTCAGTAGGGGATATGTAAAGCCAGGCCTGTTTTTATAGGAACTATCCCTCTTAGCTGCAAACACTCCAAACAGGAATAGAAGCTATATTTTTAGTTACATTTTTTCCAAGAGCAGTTGAGAAAGCCAGACCCAATAATCCTCTTTCATTGGAAACATCCATTACTGCGCCTGCTGCAAGTCCACTGACCTCCCCTCGCAGGAGTGATATCTAGAAGTGACGCTGAGTTCACAGTCAAGAGCCAGGCCTATCAAAGCAACTAATTAGAGGCAGATCCCACATTGTGTTCATTATGCACAGCTTCTTGAAACTCTAAATATGCCAGTAGCAATAGAAATTCTAGCAATGAGAACAACAGATGGAGACTTGCAATGAAAAAAAGACAGGCTGAAATGACTCTCAGATACTATACTACTTAGTGGTAAGAATGGACAGTGCTCACTGCCCAGCTGTCCCTTTCCAGTTACCCCCACGCATCCTGTGAGCAAAACCCTGGGCCAGATTTTTGCTGGGGTAAATTCATCAAGGTCAATGCAATTACCTCAATAGAGAATTTTGCCCTTTCTTCAGTTAGACTTGCTCAACCTCATTGACTCAATAGGTGTAACTAAGGTCAAGATTTAAATCAATATGTATAAAACGGTAGGCATCTATCTATCTATGGCATATACTCGTATGAAGCTATGGGGCCAGATTCTGAAGTCACTGGAGTCATTCAAATTTATACCACTGTAACTGAGATTGGAATCTGGGCTAAGGTTATAGGTATGTCAAAATATACCAATGCAGGGCCAAAATATGCTATTTTACACCATGCGAAGGACATTTGGATTGTAGAGTTTGTGAATGCAGGATTTAGCCCAAGGTACAATATACAGATTTAGAAGGAAAGGGCATTGATTATAAATCATACTCTGTGTGTGCATACACATAGATAATATATATAATTAAAAAATCTGTACTAATTTAATTTGTGCAAGTCATTTTCTGGATAATTCCTCTTCCTTCGATAATACAGTGATTTTCAAAATACGAACATTAATTCCTATATAGATATATTTTTCTTGTTCCCAGTTGAGAACATCGTCACAATAAATAAACCAACCACCACCAAATACAAAGCGTACAGGACCGTAAATGGAAAGTGGGTTTGATTAACCATCCTCTCTCTTTCCCGGTCATTGTATTTCCTGGGAAAATTCCAACTTTTTCCTTTTCAAACACACAAAGCCACTTTGTTTCACTGGTATAATTTCTTACAATAACATTAACATATCATTGGAACTCATTACCTTTGGTGTAATAGCTCCCTATTGAACTGTGTCAGACTCATTATGTCAGTTCCTTTTCATTCCAGTTTTGTGCTCCTCCAGAGAGTCGCACTGCAGCACCAGTAATAATGATTAAACTGCTGTCTAATGCTTCACTGGACATCCAAACCAAAGAGGGGAAAAATTTCTCACTGAAGATGGGAATTGCTGCATTTGCACTTGATGCTATTCTGTGTTAGGAAAGACCATTACACTGCAGTAATTTTCATAAAGAGACATGCACAACTGATAGCCTGAAAGAAACAATATAAATAAGTAAAAAAACAGGGGTGGGGGGGGAGAGAGAGGAGAGAAGAAAAACACCAACATCAAGGAACCAAGCCAAAGGTAGTGAGAAAAGCAAAGTATATTGCAAGCAGAGCTCTAGTATATTTAACTCTTTAGTCACATTGGGCCACATAGTCCCACTGAAGTCAATGGGATTACTTGCATGACTAACTGCTCAGTGTGTGTAAGGGACTCACAATCTGGCCCCTTGTGGTGTATTAAAACTGTTTAAACTGTAGGCTGGAACTTTAAATTTCAGGGATTTTTCCTGGTCCTGCTTGCAGGCTATGGGGGCTTGTAGGGAAGCATGTAAACTAGGCGTAGCAGCAGTCAATCTGCACCCAGCCAGCTCTGAGTTATCTGGGGTGAGTTGTGCCTCTGTTTCAGGGAGCAGTCTGCTCTCTCTCGGATTTTGGGTTTTTGTGTATTAGCATCCTGAATTCTAAGAAATAAAGTAGCATTGCATTACAATCAGCACCAGTATTCTAACTTCTCTGCGAGTCTGCTGTGAACGTAACAGCCCTATATGGCTCTTTCCTGAAAGGGAGCAAAGGCCCACCTAGGAAGACATTTTAAAACTCAGCTTGTTGGAAAAAAAAGCATAAGCAGAAGTGATGCATGAGAAATAGATATAACAACCTGAAATCAGATGTTTAAAATCTCTGCATGCTCACTTAGCGATAAAAGAACACAGGTAAGCCTAATAACAAGGATAAATGTGGTAGCTTTTGGAATAAACTTTTCCCCTCGTATTCTTCATTTAATATATCCCGTCCTTTTCTATAAAGGAAATAAAATTGTACTCAACCTCCTGAGTTGAAGAACTGAATGAAAGGGGTGATCGACTTTGTTGTAGTTAAAGGGAATCTGTCACACCAGGAAATGCTTTAAAATAAGAGATTCTACTTATAAAATGGACTTTATGCATCTCCATTTCCCTGTCTGTCTTGCTTTCATCAATTATCAAAGTTATTTGTCTTCAAATAAAGGGCACGAGACTGCCCAGTTTATGTTCCCACTGAAGTCAATGGATCAAAGTCAGCCCTGGAATAAGCAGATGCAACTCCCAATAAATCAGCAGAGACAGTTGCCATTGAATCCAGTAGAAATTGAGCCCACTTACAGCCCAGCTGATTTGGTTCCCACTCAATTCAATGGAAGTTTTGTCTCAGTCAAGAGGGCAGAGTCTCCTGCAGTGAAGTCACAACGTTGACTTTGTTGTCATCCCAAATGTTATTAAATCATTTATACTGAGTAACACCTACAGAGTCTGCACTTAGATTGGAGGAGGCCTCAACCAAGGCAGGACCCCTCTGAGGTAGGTGCTGTATAAATACAATGATAATCCTCCACTAATGAGGTTACCGTCTAAAAGAGGAGACATAACTCGTGGATCAGACAAACATGGCAAGAATTCAATGTCAATCGCTGTGCAGGAACCTGTTTGCTGTGCATAGCAAGTTCTATTGGTCTTACAGGATTAGGGTTGCCGCGTTTCAAATTGCTGGTAACCAGAGCCTGAGGCCCTGCCCTCTGCCCCGCCACTTCCATGAGGCCCCACCCCTTTCTCTGCCTCTTCCGCCAAGGCCCCACCCCCATTGCTCACTCCTCTCCTTCACCCATCACCCACTGGATCATCTCAAGGATCCTGCAGGTAGGTGGTGGTCCCGGCTGAGCTGGGGCTGGCATGGGTTAATGACTTGGTCTCTCCCCGCAGTAACTGGACTTTTTGTCCGGGTACCATTTAGGTTTGCCAGGTCCCCAAAACCTGGGCACCTGGCAACCCTAAATGGCACTTAGTCTGTTTTTTGGCTTTTGTGTCTATCTGGGTAAATCCTGGATGGGTGGCAATCCTATACAGGATCCAGTAACTATGCTACATATTATTGAGTGCTTTCTGTTGGAACGTTATCTATTTATTACTGCAGGCACAAAGTGTCTTTTAGTAAAAAAAAAAATTCAATTTCTCATCAAAACCCAAAAAATTTCAGCTGAAAAAACAAAGACTTTCAGTCCAAACCTACCAAAAAAAAATAATGTTGTGTGAACAAAAAATGTTTAGTTTTCTAATGGAAAATCCAAAAATTTAACAGAAGCGGTGGAAATTTTCACATTTTCAAAAATCTAATTTTTTCAAAAAAAAATTTTTAATGCAAATTTTTTGACCAGCACTAACATATGCAGACATTGCTGATTTATAGATCACTTCTGGAACAAAAAGAAAAAATTGAGTAGGAAAGAGAGAGAGAGTAACAAAAACATCTCAACATGCTATGAAGGGACAGGAACCAGTCTCTGGGACCAAGAAGAGAATATACACAGGCTAGATAACTGCAGCATTAATACTGTGCTTTCTTTAGCATTTACTTCTTGTTATTCTTCCCAAACTTGCCTTGCTCATCACAGGACCTGGCAGAAAAACACAGATACAATTCCTTTCCTCCCACCAAAAATGTAATGAAAAAAATGTCAACCACGCTATTAAGTTCTTCAGAAAACAACCAGTTTTCATGGAAGTTTTGAAAAACTGTAATTGAAATTTGGAACATGTTCAATTGTCACTGAAATGGTATCCCCAAGGCAACAGCAATGCCACAAGCTCAGGTCTGAGACTTCTATACCAGAGAAAGTAGAAAGATGTACAGAAAAGATTAGTGGGGACAAAGGTTGGACCCAGATTCAAACATCAGGAGTGTTCAGATCTTGGACTTTGGTTTGGGACCAAGTCTGTAGGAGTGTTTTCAATCAAAAATAGGGGATCAAATTCTGCTGTCACTTTGGGCCCAATCTGTCTGAACAGATGCATTTGTCACTCTCCCTAGGAAAGTGCAGTTTCCCCTTCCCTCTGGGATCAAAATGTACCCTTCTACTGAACACTGATTCCCTGGTTTCTGAGCTGGGGGGCAGGTTTTGTCCTAAAATAATGTGCTGGGCTGTAGACTATTCAATTTCTGCAAGTTGATGTGAGTTAATATTAGAAAGTCATACCATATAGAGATATTGATTAATATAAATTTGGTGTGGTTTTATTATTAATTGGAACTACCACCTGCTAAACTCACCCAGGCAGGCAACAGAACTCATGTAAGCCAGCAAGGGGCTATGTAAGAGAGGCACTAAACCTAGACTGAGTCCTGAACCAAGCAAACAAACTGAAAATTAATCCCATTGCTACAAAATAGGAACCATCATTTTGCCTGTCAGATTCTCCTTAACTGCAGTGAAGAGCTGGAAAACTTACAATAACCAATACGCAGCGATGTGGAAAGAACCCACTAGACTGTTCCCTTTGGGAAACATTACCTCAACTTGTATAGATGTGGCTGAGTCCAATTTCACCACCTGCTGCCTGTTACTATCTATTAATGGGGAAAAGACACATGGTACCTGAGGGTATTTCAACCCACTCATCATTAGTGAAACTCAGTTGCTGAGAGAACTAAATTTTTTTATAGTGGGGCTCTCTTTTGGTCCAGATTCTCAGCTGGTGTAAATGAGAGTGGAGCTATAATGATTTACATAAGCAGAGGATCTGGCCCTTTGTTCATAAAGCACATCTCTAAAAACTGTTCCCATAATATACATAATGCAAATCTGTTTCTAGAACTCGCCAAAATCTTCCACATTCCAATTTTTCTGCTGAAAATAGTTATGGAACAAACTTCCAGAGGAGATGTAGGAAATCCAAATTCTGACTCTCTTTAGGAAATACTGCAAAGCTCTCTTCTTTGAAAAGGCTTTCCACCATCAGAATGGCTTTCAGAACAGTGACATCCACCTTATACCCCCCACATCCCAACCAACCCAAAGAAACTACACAAAAAAAATCCTTGAATTGAATCAACCTTAACAAAACACCCCAATAAAAGTAAATTAATTATAGTAAAATATAGTGAAAGTAAAGTTGTTTATAGAACTGTACAACATTTCTGATCTCTCTTTATGTGATCCTGTGCTTACCTAAATGGGTTCTATTGCCAACCCGTGAGAGTTTAGCAGGTAGGAGGAGCTCAATCAATAATCAACTGCAAGTCAGAAGGAAATCACCTGGTCTGAGGTCTTGTCATAAACCTGCAGTAACTACTCTGTGGGTTTGCTTAGTCTTATGAAATGTTTGGCAAGTACAGGCATGATTTTATTTAGGCCTGGGATAACTTGCGTGTGAACTAAAACTGAGTGCCATTTTCAAGAGAACGCTATGTAAATCATAGTGGCTATCGACATTTTTTTTTACCCAAAGCCAGGAAACACTCCGTGGTTTGGGGCTAAATTTTATGATTAGTTTTGAGGTTTAATGTTTGAACTTGAACCTCCTTAGTGAAACTTGGTGAGCATAAACACACGAGCAAAAGTGAAGAGGGATTGCCTTGGATAACTGAGCAGTAAAGTCAGTGACTTTCTTGATCGGTGTAGGGGGCTGACATTTTTTGGACCACATAAGGTACAATATCAAAACCTCATACATGCAATTTACATCTCAGATGCCTAAAGCTTTATGGGTAGGGGGCAGGTAATCCATAGGTACCAAATACATACAATCCTCAGTGTAAATTCTCATAACTCCATTGACTTCAATGGAGCTATAACAATTTACACAGAGGAGGATCTGTCCCTAGGAATATAGCATGAAATTTCCAATTCAACACCAGACTGTATTGAGCAATCTTGCAACACGAGGGAGATCAACTAGATTATCTTTAGATCTTTTGTATCCATAACTCCCTCATTGTTCATATGCCCTAGACCACTGGCTCTCAATTTTTTTTTTATTGGCGACCCCTTTCACATAACAAGCCTGAGTGCGACCCCCTTATAAATTAAAAACACTGTTTTATATACTTAACACCATTATAAATGCTGGAGGCAAAGTGGGGCTTGGGGTGGAGGCTGACAGCTCACGACCCCCCCCCTGTAATAACCTCACGACCCCCTGAGGGGCATCAACCCCCAGTTTGAGAACCCCTGCCCTAGACAAAACTGATGATTGATTCTTTAGAAGGGAAGTTTTTTAGGACTGGGGCCATCTTTTACTCTGCGTTTGTACGAAGCCTGGCACAATGGGCCCTTGATTGTGGTTTTAGAGTTACTATAATAAACATGAACAACAATGCTGACAAACAGATCTGACTTTATTATTAGCCAGTGTTCTGAGTCCACTTTTTTCTCCTCCTTGCTTGGAACTAAACATTAGTTCATTAAATATTAAAATATGAAGGAGTTCTACATGCCTCCAGGGATGACTACATATTTATGAATCAAAAGACTTCTCTCTGTGGAAAAACTACAAAGAAAACTCACTTGGTAGATTTTTACAGGGAGAATGAGGATTTAAAGAGAAGAAAGAGCTTTCTTTGAAAAGATTAAAAGAGAAGATCATAAATATGGCTGCCTCCCTTGTCCCCTCTTCATCATCTTTGGTGGCTCTCTTGGGTATTGATCCTCCAAGAAAAGGACCGATCCCCACTCCCTCTTCTGCTTGTTACTAACATCTGAAAGTACTTTCTGATTGGCATACTTGCACCCATAAAAGCTGAAGCAACTAATTTGTAGATTTGGGTCTTGCGGTCAGAGGGACTCAGCAAGCCTCTGAGTGTGACTCTGTTGTTGCAATGTGAAAGGGGTCACCAGTACAAAAGTTTGAAAACCCCTGCTCTAGTTCTTTTCTGTCATTCTCTGATCTGTGGAGCTCAAACTTAAGTTAAAACAGAGATTAGGAATCAATGTGCTAGACTTGGCTTGGTTTATTAGACTTATCTTTCTTTTTATTTTAAGATTTGTACATAACATACAGTTGGCTCTTTATTCGGAAGGTTATTTGAACGTTTTCTCAGAATAACTAACTGAGATGTCTGTTGACCTCATAATTATTCTGATTAAGGTTACTTCTGATGTTTGTCTCTCTGAGTTACTTGTCTCTTTGTAAACTGTAGACAGATTAGATTGGAAATAAATTATTACACTTATGGTGTTCTGCAGTTATTAGTAATCTGGCTGCCCTGAAATAAACAAAGGAATAATCATCTAGACCAATGCAACAGTGGTTCTCCCAAGCCAACCAAGGAAATCTATCTATCTATGGTACTCATGTGACCTTCAATTCTGGAGTATCTGAGCACCTCACAATCTGTAATGTATTTATCCTCACAACACTCCTGTGAGGTATGGAAGTGTTATTATCCCCATTTTACAGAAGGGGGAACTGATGCACAGATGCTCAAACAGAAAGCCTGTGACGGGACAAGGAATTGAATTTGGGCCTCCTGATTCCCAGCTGAGTACCCTAACCACTGACTATCCTTCTTCCCTACTACGAGTGATATCTTCATCTGCCGCCCGTGCAGAAATTGCATGCACTAAGGACAAAAGTGAGGTCCAAGTCCAGTGTTGCCCAAAGTCTTGTGATATTTGATGTTTTTCTTAAACCCTCAGCTCCAGTAGTCATGTGACTAGACATGAATCTCAGACTTCATTTAAAACAAACAAATACAAGTTTCTAGAGTACAAGGTTGCAGAGTAAAGCTGGGGAACAGCAAAGGCTTACAAAAATAAAATAAAAATAAACCACACCACCGAAGGCAAATAAATGGATCCTACATTTATTTTGATAAGCGCTTGGTTTGTGTGTGGCCCTGACTCACGAGGTTTGAATGCTCAGGTCTGTCAGTAGTGCAAGCCACCGAGTTTACATTTGGATTCAGAACCAAAACTTCCTCAAACTCAGTTCTACTGACAATAATGAAAGTTAAAAAGCTGGAACCTGCCACTACACTTGCTGGAGTGAGCTGCTCTTTGAACTCAATGGACAACATCCTACGGATTAAACAACTCTTGTGAGTAGGGGTTTGTACGATTGGACCCTGACCTACCATCCTCACTCACACTGCGTATCTTACTCTCCAAAGTAGCCTCCCTTAAGTCTCCGTTTCAAAAACTAAACGCTGCTTGTTCCTGCTTTCTATATAGGTTCCTGAAGGTGAAGCTAAACTTCCCCTCCCTTTTGCAGAGCAAATAAAGCTCCCACTGAATGTCAACGTAAGCTTTGTTCAAAGATCAAGGGTAGAATATTGTATAATCTACTGCATGACATGCCAAGAATATATTATGTTCTTTGGAGGGATAATAAAATAATCTTCTATCAGTCAGTTCTTCGGGGATTTAAATCTCCTGTTTAGAACCCACATTCCTTCTATGTTTATTTGCTTCTTTGTAACTCGTGACAGAAAGCTGGGATTTGACTGTGAAGTCCTCAGTTAGGTTTTTAAAATTCTAACCTTTGTAATAAAAAAAAAAAAACCACCAACAACAAAGCAATATTTACACACACGTATGAGGAAAATGAAAGGATATGTAATTTAGCAGCTGGCAGCTACCTTGAACACTGCTAGTCTCAAAGAGATGTGCAAGAGCAAGTTGTCTTAACTTGATAAATTATTGCCATGATCTGTTGTACTTTGTGGCTATATCAGTAATTATGTGCCAGGCATCATAGATCATTGAAATGTAGAGGAAATGAAACTATTTCCATGAGAACAATGGATCAGACAAAGCATTTTAAAATACACCATAGGGTACAATCCTACACTGGCAGGGGATGGGGAAAAATTTGATTTAGTAGATCTTTGTAAGCTCTAATTTCTCTGATACTGTTAAAATTATTTAATTGTGTAACTAGTGCCCGGAGGTCCAAATGAAATCAGGACCCCATTGTGTTAGGCACATAGTAGGAGGCAGTCCCTGTCCACAAGATCTTACAATCTCAATAGACTAGGTAGCCAATGAAGCATTTTTATCCTAATTTTTACAGATCAAAAAGTGAGGCACAGAGAGATTATGTGCCCAAGGTCACATGGGAGCAGAACCAGGATTCCTGAGTACTGATCCAGTGACAACCACAAAAGTTTCCTTCTCAACCTACCGTCATTTCTGTAACTCATCTCACCACGGGATAGTGCTGAAATAGTGAAAACCCAGCATAAGGAAGACAAACTAGTTTCGACAAAGTGACATTAAACGTGACACGAGCATTTGGTTCAAACAAAATGATTATTGGGAACCGTGAAAATTAATGAGACTTGTGCTCCTATCATCTGCCTCTTGAGCAGAGGGTGTGATTCCCACCTCAAAGAGACATATTTACACTAGTTTTAATTGAGCTAGTGCACTAAAAATACAGGGTAACCACAGCAGTGGCGCAAGTGGTGGGAGGGGCTAGCCGCCCTGCAGTACATGCCTATGGTTTTGTTCTTAGGGAGGCTAGCCCCTCTGACCACTCCTACCACTGCAGAGGCGCTCTATTTTTAGCACTTTAGCTTGATCAGAGCTAGTGTGGGAATTACACGGCCAGCTCAAAGGGCAGACGTACCCTGAGGCACTTCTGAAAACCATTCCCTTCCATCCTGCAGCTTATGTCAGTACATCCAAAAGGTGCAAAGTCTAGTGTTTGATCTGACATTGCTGTCGATCTTGTAATCATAATGAATATGCAAATACATTCATCATTGGATTTTGCCTATGGCCAAGGTCTTCAGAAATGACCAGTGATTTGTGGGCGTGCAACTTGAGACACTAGAGAAGCTGAATTTTCAAAAGGTCCTGAACGCCTACCCTCTGAAGTTTAAGTCACTTTACGGTGTCTCAAGTTTGGCACTCCAAAACTGAGGCACGCAAGGAAAAAAAAAAGTCACCCTTCACATTTGGAAATCTTGGCTTCTTCTCTTTAAAGACATGGTCCTTTTTACAATGCTTATTCCCAAAGTGATTTTTTTAAACTATTTTAAACTGTATTAAAACTGGGGAATGGAAATGGCCTTGTTTTGTGCATTCCTCATGACACTGAGTAAAGGAGAAAATGACTTTTCTTAATCATAATCACTGCACAATATCCCCTCACCATAAACACAGAGAAAAACCAGTGCTATGTCTGTGGAATTTATATTACTAATTTGTCTTGCTTTTACAAGGTTCTGTTCCACCCCCCCTCACACACACTCCAGTCAAAAGATGACAAATCACGGGTGGTTCTTTTGATAGAACAATCTGTGCCACCTTTGCAGGAGGCGCTCGGAACCCCCAAAGTGGGGTCAGATTCTCTACTGTTCCTGGCATTTGTTGGATGCCTACAGAAGAGGGGTACTGTGGAGACAAGTCTGACTTCCTGATTCTCTGCCTGGCCTGGGGTGCAGGTTCGAGCCACCTGACCTGGGGTGCAGGTTGCTCTAACACTGCACCAACTGGCAACCATTCACAAGGGACCTTTCACCAGCTGAGAATAGCTGGAGCATGGTGCATGCTGGTTAGTTCCCTCCTGCTCCTAACTTGCTCTCTGATCTGGAGACAGCAGGAAGGGAATGCTTAAGAGCCAGCTATGTGGTTTCTACACTTAATGGGGTATAGGAGCCAACTCTGTGGGTGCTCCGGGGCTAGAGCAACCAGGGGGAAAAAAATGGTGGGTGTTGCGCACCCACCAGCAGCCCCCCACTAGAACCTCCCCCTCCATCCCAGCACCTACTGCCTGCCCCAGATCAGCTGTTTTGTGGCATCAGGAAGCATGGGGGGGTGGGAGGAGGAGTGAGGGCGCAGCGCACTGGGGGGAGGGGATGGAACTGGGTGGGGAAGGGGCGAGAAGAGGCGGGGCGGAGCCTTAAGGGCAGGGGTGGAGTGGGGTGGGGCCTTGGCAGAGTTAGGAGGGGAGCACCCCTGCAGACTAGAAACTTGGTGCCTATGTAATGGCGTTGCCCCAGGCCAGGAGAATTATCATCTAGGGGTATATGGATAGCCTTTGCTCCTTTCGGGCCACCCAAACGACCCATTGGGAGTAGAGCAAGGCAGAGAATCTGCCTTAGGACGTTATTATTTTCGACTTGTATTACCCTAGTGCCTAGGAGCCCAAGTCCTGGACCAGGACCCCACCGTGCTAGGAGCTGCACAAAACAGAACAAAAAGATGGTCCCTGCCCCAAAGAGCTTACATTATAAGTATAAGATGTTTTGCTGCCTACTGAGCGTTGCCTCTGAACAGATGCAAAACCCGCAGCTGAACTGTCGCTATATGATAGAGACAGCATTACTAATTCCTGCAGTTTTATCGTCAGTCTCATGATATTTGATGCTTTTGTTTGAAACCACAGCTCCTGGAGTCATATGGCTGCATGCAAATCTCAACTTTTCAATATTTTCTAAAAAAAACTTGAGACAGTCATGGTCCAGGAAAAATTCTTGAAAACGTGACCCAAGTGCACCCCAAAGGCTCAGAAACCATAAAGAACCCACAATTTATTATTTTTAAAAATCATGATTTTTAAGGTATTTATAATCTGTTCAGGCCTGAGTCATGATTTTTGAATGCTTGGGGTCAGTAATACTGTAGAGTGCATTTCCATTAAAGAGATTAAGGTAGATCCATCTGAACAAGGATCACAGAGGTATCTCTGAAAGATGGGTAGCAGCAGTAGTTCATTGAGCTACTCAACCACCTCTTTACTGTCTACCCATAGGTGCTAGAGGAACTCACCCAGCACCCACTATATGAAGAAAGCACCCAGCAACTCACCCTTGATGAAGTGGGGGTGGGGGGGGAAGCAATCAAACAGATGAAATCAGGTAAATCACCAGGCAAGGACAGCACATCAACAGAAATATTTAAACCTGCAGGCCACAAAACTGTCAACTATCTACATGAAATCATTAAGGATGTTTGGGAAGCAGAAGGAATTCCTCAGGACTTCAGAGACGCAATCCTAATTTTGCTATACAAAAATAAAGACAACTAATCTGATTGTAGTAACTACTGGGGTCTTTCTCTGCTATATATCTATATCTATACACACACACACACACACACACACACACACACACACACACACACACCCCTACCCGTATTTTGCTTAATCGGCTTGTCGAAACAGTATCAGAGATGCTTCTACTGGAGACCCAATGAGGTTTTATATCAGGTTGTATTACCACAGACATAATTTTTATTGAGACAGATTCAGGAAAAAGGCATTGAATAAAACATGGAACTGTATGCTGTCCTCAATGATCGAAAAAAGAAAAAAGTGTTTAACACTCTGCAGAAATGGACTTTGGAAAATTCTAGAAAAGTGTGGCTGCCACAGCAAATTCATTAACATTATACTTCAATTCCTCAAGATATAACTGGTCAAATATTCTCAGATGGTGGCCTCTCTAAACCACTTCCCATACCTAATGGGATGAAACACAGCTGCGTGCCGGCACCAAACTTTTTTGGTTTCTTCTTTGCAGCTGTTCTGAATTACACAATGGACAATCTTCAAAAGGGTATCTACATAAGGTACAGAATTGATGGCAAACTCTTCAGTCCCCAAAGATTTACTGCAAAGACAAAAGTTCTTGAGAAACTCCTTTGTGAAGCTGTTTTTGTGGATGATGGTGCTCTACTTAGTCATAGTGAACATGACCTACAGCTTATCCTTAATAGGTTCTCAGGGGCAATTAAACAGTTTGGATTCACCCTCAACCTAGAGCGAACTGAAGTCCTCTTCCAACCAGTTCCTTCTACCATTACCATTGAGACAAACATCCCCACTGATGGTATAGAACTAGAGCGTCAATCACTTTACATATCTTGGCAGTACCAAGTCAAGTGATGGTTCCCTGGATCAAGAAATGTCACATAGAAAATGAAAGGCAAGCCAGGCTTTTGGAAGACTGATACACCTCTACCTTGATAGAACGCTGTCCTCGGGAGCCAAAAAAATCTTACCGCGTTATAGGTGAAACTGCGTTATATCAAACTTGCTTTGATCCACCGGAGTGCACAGCCCTGCCCCCCTGGAGCACTGCTTTACCGCGTTATATCCGAATTCGTGTTATATCGGGTCGCGTTATATCGGGGTAGAGGTGTATATACCATCAAACAGTCAATAAAACTGATGATATACAATGCAAAAGTGATAGCATCCTTTTTATATGGCACAGAGTTTACTTCAGACACAGTAAGCAACTTGAAAAATTTCATAGATACTGTCTCTGCTCTATTCTGAAGATCCACTGGCAAGATAAGTGTCAAACATTAACATCCTTAAAAAAGCAAAACCACACCCAGCACTGACTTAATCACCCTCAAAACTGAACTTAGATGCACGTCATGTCAGAATTTGGGGAGTCTACTGTCACACAATGTTTTTCTATTGTGAGCTGCACATGATTCAAAGACACCTTTAAGCAGAATCAGACCTTATGCAACACAAACCATGATAACTTTGAAGACCTAGCCAAGCACAGACCTGAATGGAGAACAACTATCAAAAAAGGTTGGAAACGCCTTTAGGAAAACAGATGCAAAAAAACTGACCGGGGGAAAAAAAAGGGCCAAGCATTGTGTCAAGTCCTCAGTGAGAGCCTGCTCATTCAAGATCTTGCTCCTCAAGGATTGGACTGTACAGCCACAGAAGAACACACACAATGCTATGACATCATCCCTGGATATGACAGAAGCCATATAGACAGATGGAGAGAGCGTGCAAGCGAGCACATTTCAACTGGGCAGAGCTTCGCATACTTGAGGATTTTTTGTTTTGTTTTAAATCTCAGACACCCTTTTTCCTTAGCAGAAATATAAGATCTCTCTAGAAAGTATATGATAATTGTACTGGACTAATTTTGGGGCAGCAATGTCATTTGATAAAGATGGGAATGCTACAGTATAATGAATGTCCACCCATGGAATTTAAAGTAATCAAGTGTCAAGGCCAACATCCTTTAGGAACAAGCATAAGAAAATGTAGCAAAGGGTTTTAAGTTGTGGGGTAGAAAATATGCATCTAGTTCTTTGACCCACTTTAAAATATGTAAATATGCACATCTCAATCAACTATGGGAGATGAAAAAGTCTGGTCATAGTCTATGTAGCAGAGAATTCCACAACCCGATGAAAAGTGTGTATTAACAACCGATTTCAATGTTCAGATGTTATGGGTGGAATCCTGGCCCCATTGAAATCAATGGCAAAACTCCCATTGATTTCAATAGTTCATGCTGTCTGTGTTAGAAAATTGATACTCAGCTGCAGCAATGGAACATAGGAATTGCTAGACCACTTCAAACCTGAGGTCCATTTCCTATCTTTGATAGCAACGAGTACAACTGCTTCAGAGGAAGGAATAAGAACCCCTCAGTAGTCAGATATGGATCATCTGCTCTCTGTATTAGGTCTTATCTTGATCTCTAATAATTGAAGATTGGCTTAAGCCTTGAAGCGTAGACGTTCAACATCCCTTCCCACTTTATCATCATTAATTTTATGCTAACATTTATAAAGCACTTAGATATTTTCAAATGCAAGGCGCTAGAGAAGTGCGAAGTGTTACGGTAACATAACTGCTGTTCACCCAGAATTGCATTATTGCCTCCATTATATACATAACTTGGGTAACATACTAAGCTTAAAAGTTTGTTTTAAACCATATCTCATCTGCAGTTGTTGCAGCCACGGAAGTTATATATTATCATAAATCATGGCCTGCCATAATCTGTACATAATAATATAGGAGACAATAGGATCTGTCTGATGGGCACTTCTCTCTCTTTATCATAATCATCCTGGGCAGCTTTAACATAGCACGGGTGTTAATGAAAATAGGTGACAATCCATACATGTAAAAGAACATACCATATCTTAAAAATAGCTGCGGAGGTACATCTTGTTTACCAACAGGTGCACATGAAAAAACCTTCCATGCTCATTTCCACACATGGAAGGCTCGATCGAGCCTTCCACGTGCAGAAATGAGCATGGACGGCTTTTGCATGTGATTTTAAAATATTAGCAATAGCAACTTGTGTCTTCCATCACTCCCAAGCCTACTGAGCGCGGATTCCCTCTGCCATTACTGGACCAAGAAGAAGGGGAAGTTAGAAATATTTAAATGGCACTTGTTAAAAGTGGAAACTATGCAAGGAATGTTTCCCATTCTGTCATCCTGGAGAATCTCAACATTTTGGGTGACACAGAAACCAGTAAAGACAATTTGAACAAAGGGTGTTCGAGCCTGTGAGTAGATATTTTGGGGCAGATCTTCAGCTGGTGTAAACAGGTGTTACTCCACTGCCCTTTGTCTTCATGCCTTACAGTATCAAACTGATTTACTAGTGATGGTTTGAATGTCATTAGTCCTGAAATGATCTTCTGGGAATGACCTCTGACTGCAGACAGGTTTCAGAGTAGCAGCCGTGTTAGTCTGTATCCGCAAAAAGAACAGAAGTACTTGTGGCACAGTCTCTAAGGTGCCACAAATACTCCTGTTCTTACTGCAGACAAGCATTCATTGGCTAATGCTCTGACTGGTTCCACTCCAGAAATTGCCCCACTGACAGAACAATAATTTTTTCTAGCATGACAGTCATCCCTCAGATGGAGGCGATGCATGAAAGCCTTCCAGAGGATTATTCTGCCATCCTTACTCATGCTGAATAGTACTTCACTCAACATGTAGTCCCACTGTTGTCAATACAGACTTGGGCCCAAGCTGGGCTATGCTCTGATTGGCATCATAATTGATATGATCCTGAGTAGCTGGACAAGTGACTGCTATGAACATGCGATCTTGGCTCAACAAACTACATGGGGATTAGAATTCTAAGACTGACAACTTGGTTTAAAGGACATTATAATGTCATGTCATTCCCTTCCCCCCCCCACGCACACTCCCCCCACACACCCTCACACACAGAAAATCCTATTGTTTAGTTTCCAATCCCTTTCAGTGTTTTTTATTTTACAAAGTCACTGTGTCATTTACTTTTGGTGACAATCACCACTGTTCCAAGCCCCATTCTGTGGCAATGATTTATTACTATTGGATATGTACAGCTCTATAAAAAGAGGGATTTCTACCTCTTCAGCTGGCACCTGACAGTTGCAGATAGTGGACTATTTTTCATGTGAGTTTTAGCTTGAAGCTTTTCTCCTTTGCTGCTGTGGATCATAAAATGCAGGTGGGCTTCTAAGGATGAAAATTAAAGCCTAGCTTTTACAGGATCTCACATAAAAATCTTTTTTTCCCCCACTTAAAGAACATTATTTATCTCTGCATGTGCATGGATTTATTGTAAACAGAGAATTTAACAGAATTTAAAGGAAGGATAGTCTCGTCGTTAAGATACTTGACTGGCATCCAGGAGATTTGGGATTAGTAAATCTCTTTGTGCTTCAGGTTCCCCGTGTGTAAAATAGGGATAATAATTAGAGCTGGGCAAGAAATAGTTTTCCCGTCCTGGGAGAATGTGAGAGTTTTTGCAAACAACCCTCCCTCCCCACAAAATTTGGTTCGAGCCAATCAAAATGTTTCATTTTGATTTCAACTTTTAGATTATGAAAATATTTTAAATGGTTTCAAACAAAAACCTCAAATATTTCATTCAGAAAATGTCAACGTGGGACACCGACATTGCTGAAAAATATTTCAATTTTTTTTAAATCAAATGAAAAAATTCTTTGAAACTCATGTTCTTGTGGGACATTCTGGTTTTGATTAATTAACATTTTCCTATGAAAAAACATTTAGTTGAAAGATTCCCAACCAGCTCTAGCAATAATGTTCCCTGCCTGAAGTGTCTACCTTTAATTGAGACATGTATGTTACAGAAGCTATACATTTTACAGAGAAAAGAACATGTTTAGTCAAACATTTGTCTAAGAGGAACAAATTATTTTTCACTTGTAGAAAACTTGGACAACTGATCTCCAGAGTAATTACTCTACTTTTTCAATGTAAAAGTTTTCTGTGTGCAGTGTAACAAGTGATTTATTCAGTCACTCTTGTTCTGCTAACCAATTCTCCAGCACAGTGATTCTTGCAAAAGCACCAGTACAAATGATGGCAGGATACCTTTGAAATTAAATTTTGGCTGATGCCATAGAAATTGTAGAAGAAGGGTGGGAGGAAAACCCATAAATATATGCTTGTCTGACGTTTTCTTTTTTGATTCCATTGCAGTCTAGTATTGGTGGGAAACAACATTTCCATCTTGTGAATATTGTAGAGAGAGTTCAAAATTTTTTCTTAGGTCAAATTGGGATGAAATGTCAAAATCTCGAAAATACTTGTGGACTGAATTTTTCCCCCCTTCATTTAAGGTCATATTGAAACATTTTGTTTCAATTTTGACCTTTTAGACTTTTTTTCAGTCTAACAAATTTTGAATGAAATGTTATTTTGAACCAGAATATTAGAAATTTCAAAACCAAATGTTTTGACAATTTCAGAACTTCTTTTGAGTCGGGAAATTTGTCAAACCCAACACTGTTTCGCAAACAGTTTTGGTTTCATGAAATTGGCATTTTTTGACAAAAAAGGATTTGTCAAAAAGTTTCCAATCAACTCTATTGCAGTCATTAATAAACTCTATCCTCCATTCTGATAGTGACAACCCCAACACATTGCACATGCAAGCACAGAACTGAACATCTACACCACCACTGCAAACATTACAGGGCTAGCCTTCCATTGAGGACTAGAGCACACCCCTACAAATAAAATGGACCAAACTTTGCCTTCAGTTACATCATTCCGCCCTGCTGAGGTCAATGCCATGCAAGGCTATAAAGGAGGGTATGTGCCTTTTAGATGCCTGTATATTAGAGCTGGTCAAATAGCAGATAAAAAAAATTCAGCACAAATTATTTTTGCTGATCAGCTCATGTGTGCATATACCTGTTACCCATATCTTTCTATTTATAGGTCATGAAATGTATAGGTATGGAAAGACAGATAGCTAGACACACAAATGTATATAGCATAGATTTATCATATCATAGTATAGATTTCAATTCTCAATATATAGGCTTTTAAATAATAAATATGTATGCATTTAACAAACACACAGGGGCATAATTTTCAGTGATTCTGAGTGCCAGCTGATTTAAGTTGGAGTTTTGGTTGTACTTCTGAAAAATCAGGCTCGTACTGCCTAAAGGCCAAATTCTGGACCTCTTAAAGCCCAGATGAAGGGATCAGTGTAGTAGCAGGGAATTTATTTTACATAGGTTCTTACATTGTGCCCAAGCACTTCATGGAATGGTCTTCAGTAGTGAGTAACACTAGGATTTCTGTTCCACAGCTGTCACTTTATCACAGGTTGTGGGGGTGGGGGGGTCACTGCACCAATCCTTATATATAAACATAAGACAGAGGAGCTGTGTGATTGCTGACCTACTGGCCACATCCCCGACCTTCTGTGGCTTACCCACGCTTCAACCTCTCTGGTCCCTCAGTAACAGACTTAAAGGTTTCAGAGTAGCAGCCGTGTTAGTCTGTATCCGCAAAAAGAACAGGAGTACTTGTGGCACCTTAGAGACGAACAAATTTATTTGAGCGTAAGCTTTCGTGGGCTACGGCCCACTTCATCGGATGCACAGACGTAGACTTAAAGGTGGCAATTTTGCAACAGAAAAGCTTCAAAAACAAACTCCAATGAGAAACTGCTGAACTAGAATTAATTTGCAACTAGATACCAATAATTTGGGCTTGAATAGAGACTGGGAGTGGCTGGGTCATTACACGTTACTGCTGCTGCAGTCAACATACATCATCAAACATTCTTCTGAAGTACGCAGAGGAATCTTGCTGCCTGCTCCCTAGTACGGCCGTTGTTCCACTGTGCTCAGGAGAAGTTACGTGCTGCAATGAGACTGGCTTAAGCCCTTAACAGATTACAATTAAGAGGTCTGTATCAGTAGGGCCCTACCAAATTCGCGGCTGTGAAAAAATGTGTGAAATCTGGTTTTGTGTGCGCTTTTAACCTGTACTATACCGATTTCACAGGGGAGACCAGAGTTTCTCAAATTGGGGGTCCTGACCCAAAATGGAGTTACATGGGGGGTGTCACAAGATTATTTGAAGAGGGTTGCGGTATTGCCACCCTTACTTCTGTGCTATCTTCAGAGCTGGGCATCCGGAGAGTGATTAGTGTTGGCCAGGTGTCCTGCTCTGAAGGCAGCGCCCCACCAGCAACAGCACAGAAGTCAGGGTAGCAGTACCACAACCCCACACTACAATAACCTTGTGACCCCCACCGTCAACTCCTTTTTGGGTCAAGATCCTACAATTACACTACCGTGAAATTTCAGATTTAAATAGCTGAAATCATGAAATTTACAATTTTTAAAATCCTATGACCGTGAAATTGACCAAAGTGGACCGTGAATTTGGTAGGGCCTTAGACACTGAAGTTTTGCTGCACTGAGCTCTGGTATTGCTTGACTACATTTATGAGGGAAAAAAATATTGAACTAAGTGAAAAGAAAAAGAATGGAGAGAGGAATGATTAGAGAATAAGAACCCCAGATTTTTTTTGGAGGCAGAGGAAGCGAATATGAACAGGGAATGGCTGGATTTAGAGACATCCTCCTAAATTGCTCACGTCATTCTCCCCTATTCGCCCTCACAGTGTTTGCAACAGTTCAGAACTGGATTGTTAGGGTGACAGCAGCACAGGGTAGGGGGCCCAATGGATCGTATAACACAAACCCCTGAGGCTATGGCTGGATTTCTGCTGCCTGGCCTGCACTCGGACGATCAGGATTTTTATAGTACAACCCCTTCCCTCACCACTATCCAACCTGAATAATAGTAATTTAATGGCTGCACACTGTGTTCTAAGCCCCTCTGCTGCTTCAAGGATTATTTTTGTGGCTACTCTGCATGTCAGTCTTGCACCAGACAGGGTGTTAATTACAGCTCCCTCACACAGAATGGTTGCTTTGTGTTTGCATCATGTCCCACAGAGTTTTTGGTGCAGTTATAAAAACACACAAACACACACACAAAAGCTAGCCGTTGCTCAGTAGTACTCCTGCCCTGATGTTCCTAGATGTTATTCAATAACATTTACAGAATAAAAGTGCTCCCTGTTTGAGGGCACAGATTTAATGCTCTATTTCATGGATCAAAAATGGATTAGAGAAAAAGCAAGTGAGCTACAAAGCCAGCAGCAAAGATGATGAAAACAAAAATGTACAATTGTTGGAGCCTCAGAAAAACAAGCGGTGCTAAAGTAGACTACCGGCTGGGTCCCAAACCCAAGACTCCCATTGACTTCGGTGGGCTTAGGCTCAGGGCCTCCATCAATGATATTTCTGTAGCTGGAAGCTTTGGGACCAATATCCATAAACTTGCATCTTTGCCCAGGCAGTAGACTAATGGCTCCAAGAAATGATGCTCTAAACTAGCCACAAGGACCACAGATTTATAAATACTCATTGCCGCTTAGGCTATATCTGCACTGCAAATCACTGGTGGCAATGTGAGCATGTGTTAGGGTTACCATATCCAGCAAATAAAAAAAGAGGACCCTCCACGGGCCCTGGCCCCGCCCATTTCCCCACCCCAGCCCCGCCCCAACTCCACCCCAACTCCGCCCCCTCCTCCCTCCCACTCCCAGCCACGAGGAAAGGGCTGCCCCAGTGCTACCGGCTTCACGGTTTGCCGGGCAGCCCCCAGACCCTGCGCCCCCGGCCGGCGCTTCCCCAGCGCAGCTGAAGCCCGGGAGGGGAAGCGCCCAGCCGGGGGCGCAGGGTCTGGAGGCTGCCCGGCAAACCGTGAAGCCGGTAGCGCTTGGGCTTCGGGCAGCCCCCTTGCCTCCGGACCCTGCGCCCCCAGCCGGGCACTTCCCCTCCTGGGCACTTCCCCCTCCTGGGCTCTGGCGGCGCAGGGTCCGGAGGCATGGGGGCTGCCCGAAGCCGGTAGCGCTCGGGCAGCTCGGCTCTTAAACAGAGCCGAAGAGTCAGGGGAGGAGCAGAGCCACCATTTTCCTGGACATGTTCGGCTTTTTGGCAATTCCCCCCGGACGGGGTTTGAGTGCCGAAAAGCCGGACATGTCCGGGAAAAAGAGGACATATGGTAACCCTACATGTGTAGCTACACGCTGCACTTAAAAGCAGGGTAAGTCCATGCAGTGGTGTGTAGCTACAGATATCAATGAAAGGCTCCAGGCACAGGGAACTGCCAGAGCCTTTCCCCGTTGCCTCCCCCATGCTGGAGCCTTTTCCCACTGCTATACCCGTGCTAGGGGTCCTGCAGTACATATACTCTACATGACGCCATATGGACCGTGCTCTGTAGATGTGCCCTTGGAAAGGGTTCAAAGCCAGCTTTTAAAAGGGACTTAGGCATGTAAACAGGCCGATGGTGCCCAAGGCCTCCATTGTAGGTGCCACTGGCATTTTCAAGATTGCAGCTCAGATGGTGCCACCCCCACAACTAATGAGCTGCTCGGAAGCTTTAGCCCAAGACCTGAAACCTGTAGGATCCCAGAGCAGGAGGGCTGGAGGAGGCCATCAATCGGTAGAGGAGCAGCACGGCACCTGCCCAGAAAACAGCCCGGGGGCAGAGGGAAAACACAGGGTGAGAAGATTTGAGAATAAGCAGGATGGGGGGGGGAGGGTAGGAGAGGAGGAAGATGGTTTCAGCTGTTAAGTTATGGGCTACCTAAGTGGCTGACCTGGCTTAGCTGTCTAACTTCAGGAGAGGGTCAGCAGCAGAGGGGTCCTGCGTGGAAGGAGGCACCTCATCAGTCAGGTCAGTTACTTGGTGCCCAAACCGCCCCACTTTCCTCTACCCCGTTCTTGTTACTTCACTCCTGGCTTGTTTAGGCAGGTACTTGCTCAGCTGGCTGGCTGAAAAATCCTTTTCTTAGGCACTTAACTATCCCCGGGCACTCTACAGGGACCCGAGCCCACATCTGCAACAACGGAGAGCAAGGCATTAAAAACAAACAAAGCTTAGCATGGCTGAAATTTTGTCTAGCTTTTTAATCATTTACACCACACTCATCCTAGAGATACGACTGGCAATGTGACTTGCACATGTCACAAGGGACAGATTCTAGAGGTGGTAAAACAAGGTCTTTTTGTTAGGTAATCTTGAAGCAGAGGCATTTTTTGCCAAGTCCCTTGGAGTCAGGTATGACCAGTTAACTCCGTTCTCAGAATACAAGAAAGACTGGAGTGCTTTTCTGGTGCAGACAGAACTAGGGTCTGCGACAAAGGGCCTGAGGGTAAAACCAAGCTTACACAGATGTCTGTTATCACTGCAAAAGGGAGGTAAGTTTGGACCACATTCAACAGGTGTGTCTTCTGTTCAGAGCAGGGTGGACATTCCATCATCTTACACAGCCAAACCGTGTTAGACGTTAACTCAGCTGGGCTGTCACGTGCAAATGGGTCCGTGAGAGACCAGAGTATGGAAACTGCTTTGAAGCTTTGGAGCCGGATTCTGATCTCAGACTGGTATGAATCAGAAGCAGCTCCTCTGAGATCACTAGAGTTGAACAGGTGTAAAAGTGAGAATCAGATTTAGGCCCTTGGTTTCTACCAGGCCTTGAATTAATTTTTCAGATACTACTGTAACATGCTTGGGGCCAATATACTGGAGAACTGCTTGATAATGTGGTCCGCCCACAACCCTGTAAAAGGTGCAGCTGAGCATGTATTTAAATATCCCCCCGTTTGCCTGTCTAAAACTAGTAAGGACAAGAAAGTATTTGACAGCTGAGTTCATTAACCTTTGCTAAACATCACCTTGTCAAGAATGCTTTAGGAATTAGCAAGCATGACCCCTATTTCTTCATTATAATGAAGATCCAGTTTGCATCAAACAGCCTTCGAAATAGTGTACGACAGATTGATTTATTTAAAAACAAAAACAAATTAAGAATATACTAAATTATTAGATGGTGACATTTGGCTATCCCAGTCCTGTGATTGCACATGCACCTTTTAATTTTTTTGAAATTTGTTTTGATCTTAAGTTATTTAAATTCATTACAGTAGGTCTTTTCTGACAAACTTAAGTTGGCTTCAACATTACTTGTTTTTTCACTAGGTTCTGGCAGTCACTGAATGTTCTGCTTGTAGACTAACTTTGATCTGTTTTGTATTTGGAATGGATTCTGCGGATCTTAATTACATTGATTAGTACAGTGTTCCTCAACCAGGGGTACGTGTACCCCTGGGGGATTGCAGAGGTCTTCCAGGGGATACATCAACCCATCTAGATATTTGTTTAGTTTTACAATGGGCTACATAAAAAGCATTAGCAAAGTGAGTCCAAACTAAAATTTCATACAGACAAGAACTTGTTTATATTGCTCTATCAGGGGTTCTCAAACTGGGGGTCATGACCCTTCAAGGGGTCACGAGATTATTACAGAGGGACAGCAAGCCGTCAGTCTCCACACATGCAGAGGCTCCGGCTGTCAGCCATGCATGGGGCTGACAGACTAAGCCCTTAAGAACTGGGTGGCCAGAGAGCAGCGGCTACTGGCTGGGCGCACAGCTCTGAAGGCAGTGCCACCCCCGGCAGCAGTGCAGAAGGGTGGCATGATACAGGGGGGTGGGAGGGGGCAAATCTCATTGTGAGTGGGGAGACCCACCAGTATCCTCTCTATTTCCATTAATGCTCTTATTGAGAAATACCGACCTGATGGGTGCCTGGCTACATCATTGAGAGTATGTCTACCCAGCAAAAAAAGACCCTGGCAATGAGTCTCAGAGCCCAGGTCAACTGACTTGGGGAGCTCATGCTATGGGGCTAAAAATAGCTGCGTAGACATTCAGGACCAGGTACGAGGTGGGTGAAGGGGGTGGGAGGCGCGGTCTCAGAGCCCAGGCTCCAGCCCAAGCCTGAACGTTTACACTTATTTTTAGCCCTGCAGCGTGAGCCCAAGTCAGTTGTTGTGGGTTTCTTTTCTCTCTCTCTCTCTCTCTCTTTTTTTAAAATTGACTTATTGAAACTGTAGAGCATGGAACGCCTTCATGCCCGACACAGAGTTCCTTGTATTGGCTTTAAAAGAATGAGACTGGGATGCCAGACTCCATTAGCCTCCTTTGGAAATTCCAGCCTTAATAGAGAATGTTCTGACAAGAAATATGTGAGCCATACCTAATTTAAATATTAGTCGTTATTTCATCTGACAAACTGTTACGCTCTCCAGAAGTCCTTAATGACTCCTATCCATCCACTTATCTCCGTTATATGCCATTGTAAAAATCTGGAATTCATTGACTTCTAACTACATTACTTATACATCTACACAGCAAAGAAAAACCTGTGGCACCGAATCTCTGAGCTGGGGGTCAGTTGATTCGGGTAGCGGTGCTAAAAATTGTAGTCTAGACATTTGGGCCTGGGCTCTAAAGCCCGGCAAACGGGCGGGAGGATCTCAGAGTCCAGGCTCCAGCCTGAGCCGGAGTGGCTATATTGCTATTTTTAGTCCCAGAGCCCTTGGCTCTGGGAGTTGGTGCTGCCAGTTTTTGGGGCAGTGTAGACATAGTCTTAGTGTATGTCTACACAACTAATTTGTGTCGACAAAAGCGATAGACACCCAAAAGTTGATAAAATAAAAATCACAATTTCGTGTTCACACTTGGTCCCTCTGTTGGCAGATCGTGTCCACAGTGGGGGCACCATCATCAACAATGTGAGCAATGCACTGTGGGTACCTATCCCACAGTCCTTCTCGCTAGGTGTTGTGGGACGACAGTGGATCGCGGCGCATTTTGAGGTGTACTAAGTGTCCCATGATGCATTGCTTTCTGTCCCAGCACAACATGGGCTTCCAGCTTTCTTTCATGACATTTTTTCAAAGGCCCTTCTTTACTGTGCACCCTGGCATCTTTGTGAGAAGGGATGGATCCCGCACTGCTCTCCTATGCTCTCTTAATTATCATGAAGACATCGCGGATGGCAGTGTAGTTAATCATGAAGTTCTTAACTGAAGAAGACTCTCAGGCGCCCGGCATTCTGCATGACATGGATAGGAGCAACTTTAGATTGAGCAGGTGCATAGGGTTAACCATCGCTTTTGGGCTCATGAAACAATCACTGAATGGTGGGATCGTAGAGTCATGCAGGTGTCGGATGACAAGCAGTGGCTACAGAACTTTTGGATGTGGAAAGCCACCTGCCTGGAACTGTGCACAGAGCTCGCCCCAGACCTGCGGTGCAAGGACACCAGAACGAGAGCTGTCCTCTCGGTAGAGAAGTGTGTGGCAATTGCTGTGCGGAAGCTGGCAACTCCAGACTGCTACCGGTTGGTCACAAATCAATTTGGAGTGGGGAAGTCGACCGTTGGGACTGCGTTACTGGAAGTGTTCAGAGCAATAAATCGCATCCTGCTATGAAGGACCGTGACTCTGAGAAATGGGTGTGAAATAGTGGAGGGCTTTGCAGAAATGGCTTTCCCTACCTGTGGAGGGGCGATATATGGCACACCTATTCCAAATTGGCACCAGACCACCTTGCAAGACTGGCTGGACACCTCTGGAGTGGAGAACAGTTCCTGGCTGCCTGCCTCACTGGGCGACTCCGCCGGGAGCTGCACATCCTCATCTAACACCACATCTTCATCAATAACTTCGTCCTCCGGGTTAGGTCCTCTTTCTGCCACGTCCGTGCACTCCGAAGTATCTACGGGGCTCTTGGCGATGGAGGTGGGGTCGCCACCCAGGATAGCGTACAGCTCCATATAGAACCAGTAGGTCTTAGGTGAAGCGATGGTTTGCCTCCCTCGCCTTATGGTACACCTGTCTCATTGCTTTTATCTTCACTTTGCACTGCAGTGTGTCCCGATCACAGCCCTTTTCGCACAAGCCTTGAGAAATCTGCCCGGAGATATCCCAATTCCTGCAGCTCAAGCGCAGCTGGGACTGCACAGCCTCCTCTTCCCATATACTGAGCGGATCCAACAGCGCCGCAGTGGTCTAAGCGGGAGAGTTTGCGCTGCAATAACCCACTATGGTCACCTGGGGAGATGCAATGAGAGCTCTCCACGACGAGCAAACAGGAAATGGAATTTCAAAAATTCCCAGGGCTTCTAAGGGGGAGGGGCGGATGGTGGTTTACCGGGCTGTAGGGCAGTGGAGTTCAAATTGCTGACCAGAGCGGTCAGGATGGGCATTAGGGGACACCTCCTGCAGGCCAATTAAAGTGATGAAATGAAGCGTGGCGTCTACACTTGTATGTTGTCGACAAAAATGTTAGAGGAAAAAAAAAAGGATGTAAATCTCTCGTGAGGGTGGATGTATTTTGTCGCCCAAACCGGGCATTCTCCCCCACAAAAGTCACCTCACAACGTGTACGCGCTCACTGTTTGGGTCAACAAATGGCAGTTTTGGCGAAAAAACTTGGTAGTGTAGACAAGGCCTAAGTGACTTACCCAAGGCCAGCTCTCCTAAGTCAAAGGCTAGTGCCCTAACTACTTAACCATTCTTCCTTCTCCTACCTTGTTCTTTTGTCTTTTCAGTCACAGCTGCACCTGAATAGCAAAAGTCTTGTACTAGCTGACAGGTTGAAATGATGGGCCAAATTCTCTGCGGATTGAATTCCACTGGCTTCAACAGTTACACCAGTAGAGAATTTGGCCTGCTGCCTCTTTCCCGAGTCTCAAATGCTTTCCCATGCCTTTGACACCTTATGGATGAATTACAGCATTTTAATTCTTCATGATTTGGTCTTCCAGAACTTGCTTCACAGACATGCTTCAGCTAGTCCAGTTAATTACCAAAACAATATGTCTGGGCTCCCCCACCCCCATTTGTCATTCATGACAGCAGACACACTCACTATTTCAGAGCGGTTTTAAAATTTGACAGTAGACCCCCAAGATCTCACATGGCCTTCGCCTTGCTTAGCTGAACTCTCCCTAGACTCCCATACACTATGAAATGCAGCTCTGTGTGTAGGTGCTGATGAATCACTTCACACCCGCAAGTGCCAGAGGCTTTCCCAGCTATGCCTGACAGCTATGTAATACCTACAAACTAATTCTATTTCCAGGTTGAAAAACAGCATCGAATACATCCTGTTGGTTTTACATAAGCTCTGAATTATTCTCGTTTGTGTGAAGAGCCTGTTAGGATAGGCACTTCATACAGCATAGACACTATTATTAAAGCAACCACGTTCTTCCAAAACAATCGCTAATTAATAGGCTATTCGTTTTTTTTGTGGTGGTGGTTTTGGTTGCCAGCAAATGGGTCAAAATTGAGAGAAGCTCAATATAAATAAACTGCGGGGTGGTTATTACTACACCTCTACCCCAATATAACGCGACCCGATAACACGAATTCGGATAGAACGTGGTAAAGCAGCGCTCCGAGGAGATGGGACTGCGCACTCCAGCAGATCAAAGCAAGTTCGATAGAACGCGGTAAGATTTTTTTGGCTCCAGAGGACAGCGTTATATCGAGGTAGAGGTGTATTTACTATTTGCATTATGGTAGCACCTAGAGGCTCCAATTGAGATCACCATTTCACTGTACACTGTACATATATATGGTAAGAGACTGTGTCTAAAGGGGCTGACAAGATAACTATTATTCCCATTTTTACAGGTAGGTAATGGAAGCACAGAGTTTAAGTGATTTGCTCAAGATCACACAGTGGCAGAGCCAGGATTTGAACACAGATCTCATGAGTGCCAGTCTGATGCCTGAACCACAAGACTAGCCAGTCACATTTTTGCCACTTTGGCATATCTGTCGTAATGCCGGATCCCTATCTCATGTGAGAGCTTCAGAGCTTCCAGGCTGGAATATTTCTTAGAAGAGGAGCTCATCTTTATGGAATCCAGGGAAAATGGGGACACGGCCCAGTGACTCGAACTCAGGATGCCTCTGATGCAAATGTTGCAGTTTATAAATGAGGCGCTTGGGAATACATCAGTATCTTGCTGAACAGGGGGAATATGTGCACACAACGGTCTGTGCCAGTAAAGGTTTGGGCAGGTGAGCACCAGTTTCGAGGTGTAGCACTTTGTAGTGTTGGAGCAATAGATGATGTGAAGCTTCAGGTGGATTTTTAACGAGGGATCAAATACTTTGGATAGAAAATGTGGGTAGTCTCCCCGCTCTGACTCTGGTTTTCTAAACGCGTCAGGATTCCCAAGAATTTCCCCACGTTTCCTTCATCTACAATCAGTCTCCAGGACTGAGCTATGGCACTCTCCACGCTGTGGCCCTGAAAAAAAAACCTTTCAGCATGAGGCATCCCAGTGAAATCAATGGGACAGGCACGCTTAAAATTATACAAGTGCTCCACTGTATACAGGCTGTTCCTAGGACTACCTTTAGTCTATATTTTGCAATGATCTATCTATGGTACCTATATGGCCCTTCTCCCCATAGTATCTAAATGCCTCAGATTGCATTTCTCTTCACAGCACACCTCCAAGGAAGGAAGGAAGGAACCATTTTGCAGATGGATAACTAAGGCACAGAGATGCTAGGGCCCAGGTCTTCAAAGGTATTTAGGCTCCTAACCTCCATTGAAGTCACTGGAAGATAGTTAGGAGCTTAAATACCTTTGTGGATCTGGGCCTAAATGACTTGCCCAAGATCATCGAGGGCAGCTGAGGTAGAGCGTGAAATAAACCCTCATCCTCATTCCATCATCTTAACCACAGAACCGTTTTGCTGATGCACTAGGAGGTAGTTAAATCCCAGTCTACCTTTAACTTTTACAGCTCTACCTCACATTGGCTTTGCCAATTTAAAACAAAGCTGATTTTACAGTACAGACATACAATGCAAGTGCCTGTCCTATTGAAACTTACTAAGAAAAAGTTTGTTATGCCCATGCAGTTTAACTTTACATTTCAATCTTTAATCTACAGCTTTTAGTTATGTTTGCGGACAGCTCTGAAATGGAAATAGTTCAAGTTTTCAGATAAGAAAAATAATAAATTCAGAAAGCAGATATTAGAGATTTAGGAATTCATTCAAAATTCTCCTTGATTTGATAAGAGGAAAGAACTTGAAAGAAAGAAGCCCTTTTCATACTTCCTTACATGTACGAGACACATACAGTTCTGCAAGTCCTTGTCTTGCTCTGAAAACTTGTCAGTGGTTATAGTTACTTAAAATTCTCTATCATCAGGAGCAAATACCCCTTGAAAAATCCCAGTTCTAAAAATAGAGTGTCTCCCATCCTAGAGGAAAGAAAGAATATTTGAAAACACTCAGAAGCAATTTTGCCATCCTCTGTTTATTCCTCTTCCCAGCAATCCTGCGACAGACCTTAGCTAAAACAAATGGGCATAGTTATTTTCAAGTCATTGAAGCAGCTGATTTTCACCAGCTGATGATTTATCGCTCTTTCTGCAATTCTTTGCCATTGTCACATGAGGCCTCAGTAGTGCTGAGTGCCCTCAACTCTTCATGAGAGTCAACGGGAGCAGAAGGTCCTTAACATTACACAGAAGAGGCTCAGCACCCTTCAGGATTGGGCCCTCAAGAAAATTGACTCCGATGTTATTTGTACTTAATAGAAATAAAAAGGCCTCTTAAAATATATGTTTAAAGTTGTCCATCTCCAAAAGCAACAGAGGGTCCTGTGGCACCTTTAAGACTAACAGAAGTATTGGGAGCATAAGCTTTCGTGGGTAAGAACCTCACTTCTTCAGATGCAAGTAATGGAAATTTCCAGAGGCAGGTATAAATCAGTATGGAGATAACGAGGTTAGTTCAATCAGGGAGGGTGAGGTGCTCTGCTAGCAGTTGGTGTGAACACCAAGGGAAGAGAAACTGCTTCTGTAGTTGGCTAGCCATTCACAGTCTTTGTTTAAATCCTTATCTGATGGTGTCAAATTTGCAAATGGAAATTTCCATTACTTGCATCTGAAGAAGTGAGGTTCTTACCCACAAAAGCTTATGCTCCCAATACTTCTGGGAGTCTTAAAAGGTGCCACAGGACCCTCTGTTGCTTTTTACAGATTCAGACTAACACGGCTACCCCTCTGATACCCATCTCCAAAAGGAAAATCTTAAACAATGTGATTAATTTAAAAAGAAAAAATGTAAGAAAGAGCCCCTCCTAAGAAATTCTTCTTTAAGTTGTCACAAAAATTAACTATGCCTCTTTTTCCCCTGGGTGCTGCCTGTCCTCTCTCTCTTTTTTTAAATGCAAAGAGTAAGCAGGAAATGAGCATCTGTAAACACAGGTTTCCATGGAAAAAGGCCTGCGAGTTCTTGGCTTTTTTCTTGCTTCCAGCTGGCAAAAGATGTGTCTGTCTGATCTGCTGTTCACTCCTACCCAGAAAGGAGTTTCAAACCATCAGGTCAAGGAAGTGCTGCGAGCTCCTTGTCTTGAAGGTTCAGCTATTTACTTTGCAGTGTTTCAATAGTACTGATTTACTGTATCACACTGCAACTCAGCAACGCGACTTTGGGGAAGAAAAAAAAAAAAAAAAAGAGACTTGGGAGCCATTTATAATTATCCTCCAAATCTTCATCTTCTCATCCACTCCTCCTTCTTCATCTTAAACGAAAAAGGGAATGGAAAGGCTCTTGCATCCATTGTTTTTTGCTCTCTTTATAAAATAAATGGTGTCAGTTAAAGCTACTCAGGCTCAGTTGAAAACCACTTCTGCGTAAGCAAGGCTTTTGCACATAGGTTGCATATTTTCCTTGAGCAATAAAAAAGGCAAATGTCAGTCTGGTAAAGAAACTGCAACTCACGGTGTCATAAGAACAATTGTTAAGCTAAAGTGACCAAGCTGGGTTTTCGTCTATGAAGTACATCACCCTCCAGCGAACACAAATACCCAAGGTAATTCATTTAGGCGTAGACAGACCTAAAACGCCAGTGCCATTCTGTCATTCCTAAATATCCATAGGTAATAGAGCGATCACTGGAGACGCCGTGCAATCACATTTGTGAGTGCAAAGTCTTTTTACATATGCAAGGAAGTCACTGTACTGTTACCACCTTCCGAAAACAGTTCTCTCTCTCTCGCTCAGAGGAAACTGCAATAGTCAACTGGATTGCTGCACCATTTTCTTTGGCAGGATGAGTAATGGACCCAGTCCTCGTGCTGCAAGCCGGGGCAGCACAAACTTTCAATTCACATAGCTTGAAACAACGGAGGACAGGCTGACTGTCCCGCCACTCACACAGTCTGAGGATGAAGGTTGGTCAAGTGGTTGGAGGGGATTGGGAGAAAAAATAAACACACACACACACACACACACGGCTTGTTTGCCTTTAAAAAAAAATTCTTATTGCACCTGGGGCCCCAAGTGAGCTTAGACCTTTTGGTGTTAGGTGCTGTACATGACCCAAACCTTTGGTAAAAATTCACCTTCCTCTCCAATCCAGTTCAAGGGGCGCTGCTCCAGTACACTGAGGATTCAGGCATGGATCCTCAAAGAGAGTTAGGCACCTCAACTATCTTTGAGGATCTGGGCCTCAGCCCTATGAACAGAGTTAAACCCACTTTATTGTCAAAACACAGTAACCCAAATTATTTTGTATGTTGTTGCTTTGTTGTAGTGTCCATGAATCAACACCGAATGGTAACTGGTACATTTTTTCCCCTCTAACAAAACTTGAACATGAAGGAACACATTTCTGCCCTAATTTTTTGTGTGTGCCAAGCCAAGATTCTATGGTCAAAAGTCGATATCCTGTATTTTTATTGCATTCCATTTTCTCAAAGAAGGTCTAAATAATTTGAGAGCCAGAGCATGATGTTATGATAAATTCTATTTTGCAACTTCTCTTGACATGAGAGCAAGGCTTCTATGAATGTGGACAGTAAATTAGAAAGACTGCACTTTGAGTTAATCTGCAAGGCTGAAAAGTAAATTAAGAGCTAATTGGGAAAAAGCTGGGTACAGAACTGAGATACTGAACTTGCCACCAGAAACTTAATAACTAGGAAAGCATATTGGAAAATGTTCAAGTAATTAATAGAGGCTAGAACAAAAAAATAAACCTTGTTAAATTCCCCTATGAACTTAACATGAAAGGTTAATATATTTTATCAGAGTAAAATCCTTTCTGCCCGACAAGAGTCTGGCGCCTAAGAAAATGATTATATACACACACAGCAGAAATTATGTTCTCAAGAATGTAAAGGTTGGCCTGGCTGTTCTTACCAAATGAAACATGATGGAACCTCCAGTTGTATTAGAAGTCAGCCTACACCTATTTCTCAATTTTGTAACAGTTTGGTACCTGTTTATCTTGGTCTATGAGTGGAATGAAATAATGAAATTTAGAGGGGAATTTACCCACAGATAATTTCTGTATCATCTTGCCTGACCAGAAAAATGGGCTGTCTCACGGTTAAGGTATTTGTCTAGAAGTCATCATTACTATTTAGGGTTCTCAGAGGGTATGTTGTCTAATGATTAGAGCAAGGCATGGGAATCAGGATTCCTGGATTCTACTTCCAGCCTGAAGACTCAGGGACAGGACTCTTAGATTTTAATTCTCTCCCCCAACGTTTATTTGTCAGATACCATAAGCTGTATACCATGAAATTCTTATGAGTATAGCAAGAGGAAAACATTTTACATACACACACACTTTGCTACATGGATGACCATATAGGTTTCCTTCATGATAATGTATCTAACTATATGGTGAAGCCTACTCTAGGCTTTACATTTTCAGACTGGTGTGCTGGGTTCCAGCTGCATTACTCTCACAGGGACTGATCCTTGGTTACTCAATGAGCCTGCGGGGAGGACAGAGTTGGCACTTCCCGCCTGCCCAAACACCAATGCATGGGTTATTTGGGAGGCTAGTTCAAGCCCTGGTGCAATTTAGAGCTACAAGTCTGCTCAAACTTCTGCTGGTTATTAGAAGGGTCCCCCAGAGGCCTTTCCATTGGCCCCAGCTGCTGGAGTGCAGTGTATTTTGGCTACACCCACTCTGATCCCAAACATACCCCCTCTCCAGGGGACTATGGAGTGGGTAGCGTCAACCTATTTATGCCAGCTTTATGTCGCTGGGGTATTTCTCTGCTGCGTCAAGATAAAGGAGACTTAACCTGGGCTGAGAACCTGGACCATAATCAGTAAATGGGTTGTTTCTCCTCTTGCATATCCTAAAGTCATTGGCGATAAGGGAATGGAGTTTCTTCTTGTATTCACTGTTTAAAAAGAATTAAGGGTTGGTACTTGGCTTAGATTTAGCTCAGACAACAAGTAAGCTGCCCAAAGGGCACTTTGGCTGGGATTGTCAAAGGAAGCTAATGGAGTTAGGTGCCCAACTCCCATTGAATTGCTCTGGGATTTGGGTGCCTAAAGCAAAGTCAATGGGAATTAGGGTGCTTGAGCTCCCAAGGTACCTTTGCCAATCCCAGCCTTCATTTCTCAGATTGCTAATTTATCACCATCTTCCCTGCTGCACATTTAGGGCCTACCACTCTCAAGTCATCATCTGCCTTCCTCAGAATGAGGAGCGTCCCTTTGTATTCAGCTTTTCCCCACAAGTCATTCTTGGAGATTTTTTCTGGGATGGTAGAAAATTTCTATTCACTGTAGCTCTGCAAATGTCTTAAGTAGGACTTTTAGGGCTCTCTCAGTCCTGTTCTATTACCAGCAGCTCACTTTTATGTTGTGTTCCTTTGCACTTTTATTTTGTTCAGCTTACAAAAAAACAAAACAAAAGACACCATCACCCTTAAGATTAGTGCATGTAGATAGATACTTTGCAAGATTGGACACCATCTGTTCCATTTCATGGATCTGAAACACACGAGCAAGAAAAGTGTCTCTGTTGGGGTTATTTAAAGCATCACACTGGCTATCTCTCTGCTTTACATAGGGTGGGAGATTTTTTGAAGGCAATAGTTTACATGCTGCACGGCAAGAGGAATTTGTATAAAACAGAATTCCAACTGAACCATGAAAATTGCTGCACAGTGATTCTCAGACACCCTTTGCCATTAAAAATATGTTTAAGGGAGAGAAACCCGCTCTGCACCCAAGTGAAACGAATCCCATTGGCTTTTTCCAAAAACACTGTAAATATTATGAATAGTAGAGCAGCTGTGGCTTATACTTTGGACCTACAGCTTATAAAATTTCAAAAAGACATTAAAAAGGATGTTTTGCCACAGACGCATCTATCCAATCAATAAAAGAAATTGAGCAACCTATCTGGCAAGTAAAAAGCTCAACCGTTTTCCCAGCTACTTAATGGGATCGTGCTTAGAGAAGCAGTGAGGACTTTGGGGTTCTTAAGCAATCCTACAGGTGGTCATCAAGCAATTCAAAAGAAGATTCAGGGATGGGAAGGCAAAGTTTGAGAACAGACCAAGTTAATACATAACACTGATCGTTTGTATGCCTCTCGTTTACTGCTTTGTTTGGGATGGGAAGTGATACGAATGCAGGTGTCAGAAACCAGTGCAACGTTGCAAGTGGGAACAAATCACTAAAAACCAGGGACCTGATTCTCACTTACGCTAAGGGCTTATCTTCAGACTTGTTTGTACAATGCCTAGCACAATAGGGCCCTGATCCTAGGCACTATGGTAATCCAAAGGCTAAATGATAAACAACCTTTTCTATGGCTCTATTTCAATTAGGAGGGGTGACCTTTTTACTGAAATCCCTGGTGTGGACACAGATATAAAAGGTGCTGTATAATAATACATAGCTTTTATATAGCACTTTTTCATCAGTATCTCTGAAAACATTTTACACTGGACATCAGTATCATTCCCACCTTCCCAGCCCCATTTTAAAGATGGAGAAATGGCACAGAACAGAGTGACTTGCCTAAGGTGACCCAGAAGGCAGTGGCTGAGATGGGACTAGAAGTCAGATCTCCGGAGTCCCACTCCAGTGCTCCATCCACAAGGCCAGCTATCCAGGATTAAGCACTTTTATCCCAGCTCCCTGTGCCCACACTAGGGGTGCTATATCGATTTACCGGTACTGGTGTAGTCGAAGCAGTACAGCTTTTATGTTGAGACAAAGCATTAGGTCCTGATGGGTGTTAAAAACTGAGCAGGTACGTGGGTCTGCCTGCATGATTCTCTGTTCAGGATCAGAAAGGACCTGAATACTTAACTACAACCGCTGCTGATTTTGATTACGGGAAATACAAAGGAGTGGGTGGGCATGATCTTGGCCATAAGATACAGTCAAAAAATCTCCTGAGGTTAGGTTGAAAGTAAGCCACTCTTCTGCAATAAGCAAGGAGTCATTGCATTTTGAAGAACAGCATTGGTGGGCGGTCTAACAAGGGGGTGCTCAAAACAGCCCGTAGCAGGTCATCCCCTGTATGTGGCCCAATCAACACTAGAGGGGGACAGAGTGTCACACTGAACGTGTGGGGCTTACATCAGCTAAGTGCATCTGTTTTTTTGTTTAAACACTCAAGAATCCAGCCAGCTATTCTTAACATGCTCCCCACATTCTCTAGAAAAGGAAACAAAGAAATGCAGCTAAATCCAGAAGATAAAGTTGGTGGGTCAGAAAGCACAGAGTAAACGCAACAGAAAGAAAAAAACAATGGATTAACGCAACCCCCCTCCCCCCACCAAAATAGATTTCCAAACTATAAACTCCTCTCTGGCAACACTAGAAATGAAGCTTAGACCTTTTCCTGCTTTTACAGTGGTTGAAAGAGGCTAGCTAGAGACTCTCTCTCTCTCAAGGCATCAGGTGCCTTTGGAGCTCATTTATTGTACTGATAAGTACCTATCAGGTGATTTCCCACTACAGTAGCTGTTTGGGTCAAATTCACTCGTGTAGAGGGCCAGCAATAACCCTGTACCTCATTTAAAGTCTCAAAATAGGACTTAAAGGTGGTGGGAGTTAAGCGGTGCAGAGGCTTTGTGAATTTCATCTTTTGCAAAGAAGAACGGGGGCTTTTGGATTTGAGAGTATCACAGGACATATAAAAAGTTAGGGGCAATGCAACTGCTGGTAATGAGCACTGTAACCCCAACTGGCAGGGGGCACAGAGGATGCATTACAATTTTACAGGGATCCCCTGGGTCAAATATATGCATAACAGTTCACTGAAAGGTAGCATGTCAGGTGTCTACCGAGGGCCAGTAGTCCACTGGTCAATATAATCATATCCATACGTACGTTTTGCAAATACTTCAGGAATTAAGTATCTATACTGAAAATGATGTTCTTAAGGTCTTGGCATTAAGGCAGGTCACCAAGAAGGTGACATACCATGGAAATGTTCCTTTCAGACAGGAAGTAGCAGACACCCCTCTCCTGGTCTGGTCATTTGTGTATTCCATGCCTCAAGACCAGTGCCTATTCCTGTACTGAGCCACAGGAAAAAGAAGAGAGGAATTCTACAGGAATAAACGAACAGCGGGGATGGGGTGGGTGTGCTCTGTTTATGAATAAGGGCAAAGGATCATTCTGGTACATCTTGGAGTGCAAAGCAATGCACTGGATCCCTCACCTAAGAGGCATTTGACAGTGTGCTGGCCTCACGTAAGCAGGTTCACAGCCGACCTGGCTGCACAACGCTTCAAGTATTGCTAATCCAAAATCCTTGGTTAAACATGAGAATCTCTTATCAAATCGAGGCTCTAGAATGCACATAGTTTTACATCTATCCATTTATTTCCAATGCTGCTACTACTCGGAACTCTGCTTTGTGAAATAAACATGTACTTGATTTCACGATGAACAAATCTAAGTGCTGTGTGTTAATGGGAACAGTGCTCTGCCATGGAACTGGTAGGCAGGGGGGCCTGTTTCTTTGGGAGCAGTGAATCTGAATGCTGAGACTGTCCAATGGCCAGAGACTGGACACTCCAGGGAGCAGCTTGGGGCTGGGTGGGGGTGGGGCTCGAGGATTAGGATGTGCAGTCGGTAACCTGTAGGGGAACAGCAAGGCCTGTGCATCCTGGAGGGGGAAGGCTTGTGTTGTGTGTGGCTGGTGGGTTGGGGAGCTGACCTGCAGCATGCACAGACTTGGCTTCCTTCTGCTAAGGGAAGGTGATAGTGTGGTGCCTCACACTCTGGCTGTCCCCAGGAAGCATCACAAGCACCCTTACAGATATCCTTGGCCAGCTGCCCCAAACAAAACAAGGACAATCTGGATAGGTGGCAACCCTAAGCACAGGTCTTAAGAGGCAGGTGTGTCTGGAAAGTGTTCCCCTTTACCTTGCTGTAAAGGTACAATGGGTCAGATTCTCTGAGTGGTGCAAAGGAACTGTAAAGCTGGCTTATCCAGCCTACATCTTCGCTAGGAAGAGAGGTGTGTTCTGACCTCACGTTGCCAACACGTGGTAAAATCCTAGAGACGACAAGGCAGTTTGTAGCTTTTAGACACATTAGCAGGTCGAGGAAGAGACCACAGGGGAGCCTAGCGTTTAACTTGATCTCCTAACTCATGTTAAAACAACCACCTGCCTTGCCTTTGCTAGGATTTTAAACTCGTGTACACTAACACAAGGTAAGAACGCATCTCTTTCCTACCGAAGACAACGACGTGAGGATTTCCCCAGTATGGAGCAATTCTTCTGGTTTGCACAGAGCCTGCATAGCTGGCTATCCACTTCTCCCTTCTGAGTCGCCATCATTCAGCTCCTGGGTGGGATTCTTCTTTTACAGTTTCCCTCAATCAGGATTCATTTTGCTTCGATAGTTTTCAGCAGGGGCTGGGATATTTCTTTTACCTACCTCTTAGTGAACTGGCACAAAACAGTTGCTAGCATTTGGCAATCTATACAACTCTTGTCAAGTCAGCAGGTTTTTTAATTCTGCAGCTTAGATTGACCTGACTGCGCTATAAACGTACGTAATCAATCAAGTTCTAGCTTCATACTATATGTAATTTACTCCTTTTTAATAACCTGTATACTGCAAACATTTTGCCAATTCTGATCTGAGTCAGTCACAAACTAGTGCTGAAAAGCACTGGCTCATTTAAAATGCTACAATAGATTGTAGGAAGCTAATTTTCCTCTTCTCTTCAAAGAAACTGAAAGGCTAAATTAGGATTTGAACCAGATTTGATTTTGATCCCATGGCACATCCTGTTACCTATTACCTTTAAAGATCTAACACCTATGGTCTCATAGACTCATAGACTTTAAGGTCAGAAGGGACCATTATGATCATCTGGTCTGACCCCCTGCATGCCGCAGGCCATAAAACCATCCCTAACCCTTCCCTGGACTCTGCTGTTGAAGTCCTCAATCCTGTTTTTATTGACTTCAAATCAGCAGAGACCCTCCTGCTAGGGATCCCTGCCCCATGCTGCGGAGGAAGGCGAAAAACCTCCAGAGGCTCAGCCAATCTGCCCTGGAGGAAAATTCCTTCCCGACCCCAAATGTGGCGATCAGTAAGACCCCGAGCATATAGGCAAGAGTCTCCAGCCCGTCCCCGTTAGCCATTATACTATTTACCTACCATTGCTTGGCTTTCCGTGACTGCTATGTTTTACCATTAAACCATTCCCTCCATAAACTTATCTAACTTAATCTTAAAACCAGACAGGTCCGTCGCCCCCACCGTTTCCCTCGGTAGGCCGTTCCAATATTTCACCCCTCTGACGGTCAGAAACCTTCGTCTAATTTCAAGTCTGAACTTCCCCACGGCCAGTTTACATCCATTCGTTCTGGTATCCACGTTAGTACTAAGCTGGAATAATTCTTCTCCCTCCCTTGTATTAATCCCTCTAATATATTTAAAGATAGCAATCATATCCCCTCTCAGCCTTTGCTTTGTCAGACTAAACAACCCAAGCTCCTCTAGTCTCCTTTCGTAAGACAGCTTTTCCATTCCTCTGATCATTCTAGTGGCCCTTCTCTGCACCCGTTCCAGTTTGAGTTCATCTTTTTTAAACATGGGAGACCAGAACTGCACACAGTACTCCAAATGAGGTCTCACCAGCGCCTTGTACAACGGAAGCAGGACCTCCTTATCCCTACTAGATATACCTCGCCTAATGCATCCCAAGACAGCATTGGCTTTTTTCACCGCCACGTCACATTGTCGACTCATAGTCATCCTGCGGTCTACAAGAACCCCTAGGTCACAGAACATTCCTGAAGATGACCATCCTGGTCATGGTTACCTATATTTTCAGTTTCCAGTCTGATTTATCATAATCTCATAGTTCTGTTCCATATTGCAACAAACATTGATTTCTTATTAGGATAGAGATCTGGTCTAATTACCCCCACTACTATACATTTATAAGTGGGCACAATTACTGAAAGCCATTGACTTGTATTCACCATTGATAGAGCAACTCTAGGACAGAGTCTCAAACGACTGGACAGGGGACACTGCATGTAGAGAAATCCCAAAATAGGCCACTGATCTGAACACCTTGAATGTTGGGGGACTGAATCCAAATCCAGATACAGATACAAATGTCCTATCTCTATAAAAGAGATTCAAAAGCCCCTTTTTGAGAAAGTTGGGGCTTTGCCAGAAGAGCACAATCCGGTCCTTTGTGATCAATTCTAAAATGTGCTTCTCTCTTTGTTAATAGTTTTCCTGATGGTTATGAATTTTGTGTTTGCTTAATTACCCCTGGCCTGGGCAATTCAGGCAGTTAGATGTGCAGTTACCCTCTCTGCCTGCCTACTTATAGATTATGGGGCTGTTCTGAAGTCCACTGATGTCGTCAAGAAAAGCATTTCCATTGATTTAATTGGGCTTTGGTTCCCACCCTCTGTAAATATGCAAATTTTAAAGTATGAGCACCAAAGGAAAGCTGTCATTTTCAGCCTTGCTCTCCATTACCCTTATCCATTTCAGTAGGAGGTTTCATGGGCATTGAATTACATTAGGGTGCCAAATACCTTTACTTTACGTTCCAGGGTTTAGGGTGGGGCAAAAATACCTGATCCATAAGGAAAGATTCATGACAACAGGTCCATCGTTGTTTGGCTAGATCTTTAAAGCCTATATATTACAGTACTTCCCAAATCGGTTTTTAAGTTAAGTTGGTTCTGTAATTCAGTTCCATGTGCATTATTTGATAAATGTGGATTGCAGTAAATGCTCTTAAGCCACCTCTTTAAAGCAGAATATAAAAGTTTTATTAATGTGCTTCATAAATGGTAATATTTTATCATTTCATAAAGCAAAGAGAACAAATCATTTTCGCCCAATGATATATTTTTTCCCTGTAGACAATGTATTGATCTTAACAGTTCCCATCTATTTTCAGAACCTTCAAAGAACAGCTATTACAATTCAATTATCATGCTTCATTAACCGAGTCAGAACTTATAATATAAGCTTTTTTTTAAAAAAGGGTTCAACAAGGCTGTTTATGGCATATAATGTAGTGTGTGTTTGATAAACTCTGATGGAATGGGCACCTAACCACGCAACGCTGCGATAACCATACACCATTCTGAAAACACTGGACAAAAGTGAGATTCATGTTTTACTTTTCATTGAGTGCGCTTGTTGTGATTAGGGCCTGATCCAAATCACTCCGAGGTCATCGAGAAAAAAAAAAACACTCCAGTGGGCTTTAGATCAGACCCTTAAATAAAATATGCCAAATACATACAAAGCAGTAAAGTTTAGCTACTTATACAGCTCTTAGCATGTGATGATTTGAGCGAGAGTAGCCATTTTGCCAATCACTAGGCACCATGCCTGGATACACACTCACGTTCTGGGCCACGTTTAGGCCACAGGGGGAACAGCGAGAGCAACCGTGACCCATTAGCGAGGCAGTATGGCCTAGTGGATAGAGCACTGGACTAGGACTTAGAGGTGGGTTTTATTCCTGATTCTACCACTGGCCTGCTGGGTGACCACAGGGCAAGTCACTTCACCACTGTGCCTCAGTTTCTCCATCTGTAAAGAGGGGATAATGCTACTTACTTCCCTTTGAAAAGGACTTAGAGATGTACTAGTGGAAACTCTATAAAAGCTAGGTATTACTAATATTAGGGTGGTGTGGATTACGCTCCTGGTGCGCCAGCCTCACTTGGCAGGCTATTGTGAAGGGGTGGGGCAATCAGTAGTCCCACCTCCTCCCTGTTCACTTACAGATGATTTGCTCTCCGGGGGTGAGCAGGCACTGCTCATGTCCCCTTTCTGCAGGGTCCAAATCTTACACACCGTCGTTATACACCTGTGCAACTACTGATCACAATTTGCTCCTCAGTGTTCAGGAGGCATAAGATGCTGGGGACAGAGATTTACCAGGTTCTGCAGGACCATTTATTTTCCCTTTGGAACCATGCAGCATTCAGAATGCCAGACCTCTGCACTCGGAGTTAGAGGGTTACTTATGTCTGTCTAGTCAGCACTGAAAACATATTGGCAGTGGGGAGTATGGAAACCATGCGTATCTGCTGCCCACAAAGAGAGCACTGTGGGTGCCTAGGAGACTTTGGTAAATCTGCCACGTTAGAAGCCAGACACAAAATTCAAGTTTAAAAAAAATAAAAAGAAAATTAAAAACAAACAATGTAAAGTCCCTTGTCTCCTCAGGGCATGGTCACATTCTGCCACAAATGACTGGCATCCATTCTACCCTCTCCTAGGTCAGGAGAGTAGTGGGCCAGTCTATGAAAAGGAATCTAGGATCAACTGCAAGTAATTGCATCTAGTTTCCTGTCCAAAGGCAGAGCTATTCCCTGACAAGATGGGATGTTACAGTCAGAGCCAATCACTGTCTGGCTACTGGCACAGTGGCATCTCTTAGCAACGATGCAGCTAAATCACTGTGCTGACTTCTGAACGTCGTTGGCAGCAGCCCTGAACTTGTAGTTGAGTGAGTACTTTACAGACAGAATGCAGACCCCTCCCCTTGCTGACGAACAGTCAGTGTTCTACCATAAAAGCAGGATGTGTGGGGCTCTGGGTTCATATCCCACTAATCTCAGAGATGCTGAATTTTACTGTGGCACAGTGGGTACCATGTAAAACGTAACGGCTTCTCTGTGTTGTAGGCATCAGGCTCAGATCTTCAGCTGGTGTCAACTGACCTAACTCAATTGACTTCTCCTTGTGCCTCAGTGCTCTATCTGCAAAATGGTGATATTTCCTTCCTGCCCCCATCTTTTGGCTGTCTTGTCTCTTTAGACTGTAACCTCTTTAGGGCAGGGAGGGTGCCAACTGACAAGTTGAAGATCTGGCGCCAACCCACGTGGCTCCCAGGGTTTTAAAAGGGAAAGTTTAAAATGGAGATTGATGCAAAGACATTGAAAACACCTCTGTGAAGTTGGGAATCATCATCATCATCATCATCCTTATTTCAAAGAGAAGGACCTGAAGCACAGAGCTAGGGTGACCAGAAGTCCCAATTTTATAGGAACAGTCCTGATTTTTGGATCTTTTCCTTATATAGGCGCCTATTACTCCCCACCCCCATCCCGATTTTTCACACTTGCTGTCTGGTCACCCTACACAGAGCAATCATGGCTCCAGTTCAGCAGGGTACTTAAGAATCTGATTAATCCCTTTGACGCTAACCCGATTGCTCATGTATTTCAATATTTTGCTGGAGTAGGGCCTAGGAGTTTTGCCGAAGGTCACGTAGCAATACTGAGACAGAGCCAGGAATTGGACAGAGATTCAGAAATCCTGGGTTCAAAGCCTTGGAGCATCCTCCCCCCATTGCTTAGATGCTGCTATTTCTCTTTGCATTAGTCCTTCATGAACACGCCAAGTGGTAAACAATGGGTCTATATTCTAGACACACACACAGTGAATACTATGCAGAAGAAATTATTTTTCAAATCAGTTCTAGTGTCATCTTTGATTAATTCTCATCTCTCTCCTCATTATGGCTCATCCCTCATTTCAAAGGTGTCCTTCAACGAGGACACTAGGAGAGCGCCGAGAAGTGAAAACCGACAAGGAATAAACTAATATGGTGAATCGGCAAATGTTTCAAACAGTAGCACCTGAGGCTTAACACTCATTCCCCAAATGCTGCTGCTTATCACGAGTTCTGTCTTCTGTAGTGAAATATCTTCCTAGTCAAAGAATTAGGAAATTATTGCCTCTCTTTGAGAGCAACATCAGGGCAGATGACAGCTAAATGGAGCCTGTATAAAAAGGAATATAAACATTATATGCAATTTACCTATTTCTCCCCCCCCCAGCACAACACAGTTGAAGGTTAAGCAAGTCTTTTATTGTTTCACAGTTCAGAGACCATGACCAAAGTGGCAATAAAATGGATACAGGAAAATGGCCACTGCCATCTAGCCCCTAGGTTCTTCCTATACAAACAGTAACTATTATGCCAAATTACTATAGGATAGCCTTTGTAAAGGGGGCTGAAATTCAGACACAGAATTTGAGCTAATTTCACTATTAAAATAGGTTGAAAACAATCATAAACAGAACTCTTCTGGGGATATATTTCATCTTAAGATTTAATGACAAGGTCAGCATCACTTAAAATGTGTGTTCTCTAGAATATTTCAAGGACATCAGCCCAAGAAGTTAGGCTAAGTTTTTATTTGTTTTACAAGCCGAGGGTAGGCCATTTGAAGAATTCTGTTTTAAGATGCTGCTGCTACATGCTGTAGGTATGTCCACTCCCTATTCTCATGCCCTTGAATAATGCCTTGAGAGCTGGTTCATACATCACCTTGAAATCCTACTTTGCAATACAACTGACAGATCTTCAAGCAATTCCTTCATTGGGCTACAACTTGACAAATCCTTTGATAGACTGTTTCTCGCTTTCATTCTATTGCTAATCCAAGCAGATTTCTTTTTTAACGTACTATTAATTCTTCTTGGAATCGTATCCTGAGATACATCTGACCAAAACACACATCCTTGAAGTTGTAGCTTGAGGTTTATCTGACAATTGTTCCAATCTACTGAGGTCTTTTATGCTTTATGTTTTAAGTTAAAAATGCCAGTTACTTAGCTGGCAATTAAATTTAGATAAAAACAAAATCCTTCAAACCATGCCTCCTCATATTGTGGAACTTGAACATTCAAGAGCAATAATGATTGACAATTAGGTTCTGCTGAGTCGACCCCATATAGAAGGGACTAAGAATAGTCCAGATTCTTACCGATGTCTAGGTTACCGATTTCCAGATTCAGATGTCTAGGTTAACACAGATTATTATTATTTTTTTTTAAAATGAAGAGTTGTAAAAGGTAGAAAATTCCAAAAAGACACAAGATCTATTGGTCTCAGCACGGGACTGGGAGCTGGGAACACCTTGATTTTGACCATGACTTCACAAGTAGGTACATCAATCACAAGAGCTCTCTGCCTCAGTGTCCTTATCTGTAAAACTATATATGGTGATACTTATATACACTACAGCACTTTTTCTCTCTCATTCACATTTTGGTTTCCAACTGCAAATATATGTATGTAGGATGTAAAACAAATCCAAATCCAATGTGTTTTTTTATTCATATATATATATATATATATAAATTATATAAATAAATAAATAAAACAAACAAACACACACACCCCGCCCAACCAACCTAGGCTAACTTCTTTGGCTGATGTCCTTGAAATATTCTAGAGAACACACTTTTGCACAACATCACCTAAGCAACTAGTGATAAAAGTCATGGTACTAAAGTGTAACCAGTGTACCTGGAAATGCTACAGGTGATCTCCATTCACTGAACAAAGCAATCATATTACTTAACTGGAACAGTGAAGACATGTTTCTTTACTATAGGATGGTTTGTATTTTTTGTTGAAAGTTTGCAATATGCTAGACACAATGAGCCAAATTCTCCCATCGGTTAAATGGAGAAGACTCACTTAAAATCCGTGGAACTGCATTCATTTACACCAGCAGAGAATTTGGCCTCATCTGAACCCTCAAAAAAACATTGTTAATGTTTTACCATTTTGAGGATATATAATGTATTCTTCTAAATCACTGGGGGACTGTATTTAAAAGCTACTTGATAACCAGTGGTTTAATAATCTATTGTTTGTGGCATAAAAGAATGTTTTATTATATTTTTTTTTTAAATGAGCGAGTCTGCTGTATCAAAGAAGAAAAAATACCAACTGTTCTCCAGATTGCTGGAAGACTTTGAAAGAAGCCATGTCTTTTCAATCCTAGTTATCAGCTAATTAAACCACACACTGTGTTTGCCAAAATAGAACCAGTAATAAAAATCTAATAGAATGTCTTTTGTTATCATGGGAACAAACTGTTCAGATCACATTACAAAGTCTGCCTTTTGCTGACTGGCAACTAGCACAACTTTCTGTTTTAGATTTATGTTCACAGTATTAAAAATTATTTGGTTACATTTAATCTTATTCTAAATTTATTATTCTTGTGTTTGTATACATATGCACACACAAACACAAAACACACTAAAATAATTAAAAACTTTTTTGTGGAAACTCTTCAGGCCTTAAGTGAAAAATCAAATTTGCAGTGAAAATTTTCATCTGAAATTTTAAATTTGTTGAATTTGTTTAAATTTAACCAGCTTTATATGTGGTTGAAACGCTCAACAATTTTCATTGAAAAATTTCAGACCCAAAGTATGGGTTGGGGGTTATCAAATATTTTACGAAAAATGCCACTGAAAAATTGTGGGTGGAAAATGGACCAGTTCTGCTATCTAGCATGTATCCATCAATTCACAGAGAGAGAAAGGAAGAAAACTACAGCTAGACAGACACAACATGGTTAATACTAGAGGCAGTAGAGACCTGCACAAAGAATGGGTACCTGCCTAATGTGTAGAGAAAATCTGAATGCAGCGTTACACAACTAGGAAACAGCTAATTCTTTGTTAACACTAATATGTAACAAATATGATTAAAACATCATAGTTGGTATATTGTGTCCAGGTTTCTTTATAGAAAGAGACATCAGGTCCAGCAACAGCCTTTTACCAAGTGAAGGGTTCCCCCCCCCAGGCTTTGTACTTGAATCTTGATGTGCACCGGTTCTATAACAAAATAAACAAAAGGGTTTGGACATAAACAGAATCAAATTGGTGCTCAGGTACAAGACTGTGCCGTAAATGCATGGCTAGATTAGTCTCAGTTAGATCGAGACTGGCAATCAGGGCCGGCTCCAGGCACCAGCTGAGCAAGCTGGTGCTTGGGGCGGCAGATTGTTGGAGGCGGCATTCAGCCCAATCCTAGGGCGGCACGGCCGTTTTTTTTTGGGGGGGGGGCGCTCCGACCGCCCTGTAGGGGGCGGCAGCGCGGAGAACCAGAGCGCCCTGCAGGGCGGTCCTCTTCCTTCCCTCCCCCCGACCAGAGCGGAGCCCTCGCGGCAGGAGGCGTCACATTGGGAGGGGCCGTGTGGCAGCGCCCCTGCTGTAGCCCTGGCCGCCCCCTTCTCTCTCTCCGCTGCCCGCTCCCTCCCCCTCCCCCAGCCGGTCCCCCTGCACCCGGTGTGGTGTCCGGCCACACCGCAGGTTGTTGTTTTTTTTTTTTTTTTTTTTTGCTTGGGACGGCCAAAAAGCCAGAGCCCGCCCTGCTGGCAATTACGACTATTCCATCCTCCAAACAACTAGGTATATGAATTCCTTGGAGGCTTCCTTTTGCCAGGTAGTAGAGCAGATCAAAAATGGCACTTCTTTCTCTTTCTCACACAGAATTTTTTTTTTTTTTTAATTAAACAAATTCATCTGACAAAAATGAGAACTGAAAACATTTCCCCCCTCCTCCATTTGTCTCCCTTTTTACCTCCTCCCCCCTTTCCTTTTTCCATCTCCAGTGGGAAAATGGGGTAGAGATGAGTAGAGAAAAGAGACCCCCCCCACCCACCCCAAAAAAGGACCAAAAACTGGAAACATTTTGGTTTTTATTGTTTTGTGAGATTGTGACAAAAACATTTTCATAAAAAACGTTTCAGTGAAAAAAATATATCTAGCTCTTTTATAGTTTCTTGGGTTCCTATTGAGTGCTGTGTGGGATTTCCAGTCCTTGTCCTCAATTTGTCACTGCGCCCTGCCCACGTTTGTGAGATCTAAGCAGGGAGTTAATTCCTTGCTTGCTAATAAATTAGAGCCTCTGCTCAGTGTTAAGGTCTTTTTAGAGGGGAAGGAGAAAAGCTAAAACAAACGATTGCTTCTCCTTTTCTAAACTGCTCTCCGAGGTACTTTATTACCAGCTCTTCATGTGTCATATTGACGAAAGTGAAAATGTGTGGCTTGGCATGTGTTGGGTCTGCAAGAGCACCTGTGACTCATCAGTCATTTTCAGTGAGAACAAGGTGTATGAGAAAGACCAACATTATTCTAACCATAGGTCTCAAGTGATAAAGTTGCTCTCTTAGCACAAGCATGCTTCCGTGTGATCCAGTTGTGGACTACTCCAGCTTCAAGGAGGGTTGGTGTTACCAGGTACTGATGCACTGGCCGGCCTTTTATAGATGCCCAGGGAATAAAAAACACATGCACCCGACACATGGAAAATCCTCATATTATTATTATTATTATTAGGTACATGTGCAAACTTCTGCTGCTTCCGCAAGATCGAGTCATTCCTTCAGCAACCAAAATTTAACCATTCCATGTACATCCTACCCTGCAGCATTGCATACACTACTCCTCCTTTCTCGGGGAGATTTGGAGTAGCCAAGTTTGGTATTAAAGGAGTCACATGAGGCTTCAGAGGAAGAACTCATTGCAGGAGCAACCTCTCAGAGTGTGCGCTCTCCCATGTACATGCAAGGGCATATTGCTGGAGGACTTGTGACTGTTCAGATCACTGGAACTTACATTTGTTTCCACATCAAACCCTATGCAATTGTGGTCAAAGAGCTCCTGTGGACCTGAGCTCTGTAGCTGGAACCCTGCTCCCCCTCAGCCAGGGCTTTTCACAGCCATCGAGGATTTGTCCTCAAGTGACCAGAGGAGCTTGGACTGCCAACTCTCAGAAATCACCTGCATGGGGAACAGATTCAGCTAGGGTGTGATCCAAAGCCCTTTGACACCAATGGAAAGATTTCTATTGACTTCAGTGGGCTTTTGAGCAAGTCTCCAGTTACCATTTTAATATATCAGAATCCCAAATTAAGAATACAATGGATCAACTTTTTTTTTTTTTTTGACCAATGGGTCAAATTCTGCCCTCACATACAATGGTGTACTTGGAGTGCAAGCTCTTTGGGGAAGGGACTATATGTACAGCACTTAATACAACGGGACCCCAATTCTGATTCTGCCCCATAGGTGCTACCAGAACGTAAATAAAGAAAATTAAAATTAGAAGTAACTCAGTGGAATTACTTTAGTTTGATGCTGGAGCAAAATTTGGCCACTGAGTCTTAAGGGGAAGAAATCTCTCAAGGTACACTTTCCATGGCTGATCTGTGGACAAAAAGAACACTGGATACACACCCAAGCTAAATGATACTTATCTGAACAGAACCAAAACTCAAAGAGACTCCAGTGTTGACCCTACAGTTATCTGAGAAGATGCCTGTGCAGAGATCATTGCAGAATCAGAACTCTTCGCCACCACTAGTAAACTATTTTTGCAGCCATATGTCCTGTTGCATTGCATTTCATTTTACACTTCTGTTACACAGAACAGGACCAATATTCTAAAGACTCAAAACAGTTTAAGAAAATGAACCACATTCTGCTGCTATTGTGCAGTTAGAAAAGCTTCCATGGACTTCGACAGCACTTTGTCCTTAAATCTGGAGTAAGTCTATTGAAGCTAGTGGAGTTGTGTTTACACCCATGTAACAGAGATCATAATGTAATCTATTTTGCATATATTAGTCTTGATTCTTCTATTAGTTACTCCCAATTTACACAATTTAAGTCATTGTGCTAAAGCCATTTTATGCTGGCATAACTCCAGTTTCATGCCAGCACAATGAATAGAGTAATACAGAAGTGAATCAGGACCAGTGGAGATATATTAGCGCAAGACTGGTATAAATGAACATAGAATGATGCCCAGCACTCCTGCATTTCACTTATTTTTGTAAAAAAAGTCATCTTTGCATTTAAAGTTTAATGGAAGCTTAAGGACTATTATTTGTATGTCATAATTAAACAATCATTTCTAAATAACTGTTTAGCATATTACATATTCAATAGTACATTTAATCTCAAAGAGTCCCTCTCCTGGTAAATAAAAACAAACACTTTCTGTCAAAATGCACTCAGAGCTATACCCAGCGCAAGATAAAAGAGTCTAACTGACATTTCAACAGAGACAAGTTACCTGCCTAATACAGTGTCTTGAATTCATGTCATTTTCAAATTGGCACCTTGCTCCTTTGCTAATTACTTGCTCTGAGAAGAGGATCTGTCAGTGATTTATAGGATAGCTGCCGTTCAAACAAACAGTCTTCATACAAAAGAGGTAAACAGGTTGCTGTTCAGTTTTTACCATAAGCTTTTGAGAAGCTGCAAAAGAAACTAACACTAGTTTTTTCCTCCTCTCAATGCTCACATTCCAAGAGTTCTATCAAGCTGCCTACTATGTTTATGGAGGCTTCTCTCGTTCCATTTCCCCCCCCAGGACAGAGTATTATTAGGAGCCAGTAACAATTTTTTCTCATCAAAACACTATTAAACACACCCAATCATGTGGCGTTAGATGATATTTTATTTGAAAACCCCTCAAACGGAACATTTTGGAATTCCATTTTGCAGGAAATTTAGAAGGTGTGTGTTTCAGAATGAGAACACATTTCAAAATCACGTAATTGCCCAGGAAATGGAAAAATCCAGTTCTCACCCAGTTCTGCTATTGTTAGTGAAAGGTGCCACATTCTGGATTTCATAATGGACTAAACCAAAACCCCAGATCTGGACCTAATGCTTTGGGGGTAGGGAATTCGATATAGGGTGTAAGGGGAGGGGGGGGGACCACTAAGCTTTGTGCTGGCCCTTTGAAAACCAAAGTGAAAAACCGGGTAATGCAGTAAAATCCTGATCCAGCAAAACGTTTGAAGTCATGGGGACTATTTCCAGACCATGTTAATGTGCTCAAGTGTTCTTCTGGACGGCAGCATATCAGTATATTGCTGTTGTCTTTCAATGCTGCTTTGTTCTCCTACGGTATCTTTGCTGTCCTCTAAAGAACCAGAGAGGACAAACTCCCAGGGCCAGATTCTCATTTACATTGCTCTGGAAACGTAAAGGGGTCTTGAAGTGGGCATAAAGTGCGTTGGCAGTGCCAAGTGGCCTCAGGGTCAGTGAGAATAAGGCCTTGTGATAGGGCATCCCACTTGGAGCATCCCTCTGCAGCATGCCACAACATGAAAGGCATGTCTGCCTCAGTTTCTCCTTTCAGAGTCCCCCAGAACAGTCCAAAATATTTTAGTGGAATTAGCCCTTCTGGGGTTAATTTATTACAAAACTGATGTGCCCACAAATCATCACAGAAGTTCCACAACCATAGTCCAGAATTCTCCAGCATAGATCAAACAGTACGTGCAACATACAGCCCTGACATCCCTCGTCACACTCCAGCATAGCCCCGGCATCAGTCCTCTTCTGTTCTTCCACCAGAACAGCCAGCCCCGTCCTTCCAGCTGGGGACCGTCAGCCTCTCTGCTGGGATGCTCCCCTGGTGAAGATGCTCTCCCTCAGTCCTCCTGTCCTTGTCCCTCTCACTGTTGCCGGCTCTCCAGCATGGAGAAGTCAGCAGGGAAGCCCCTTTCTGGTCCTTGGTTTTGGCTCTCCAGCAGACAGACAGACTGGCAAGCATCTCCCTCAGCTGCTCCTCCTGCTATCAGCCCTGGCTCGGGGACATCAGGAAGCAGGGCCAGTTCCAGGGTTTTGGCCGCCCCAAGCAGCCCAAAAAAGAAAAAAAAAAAAAGTTGCGATCGCAATCTGTGGCGGCAATTCAGCAGGAGGTCCTTCGCTCCGAGCCGGAGTGAGGGACCGTCCGCCAAATAGCTGGACCTGTCGCCCCTCTCTGAGGTGGCTGTCCCAAGAGCACCTGCTTGCCAAGCTGGTGCCTGGAGCCGGCCCAGTCAGGGAGCAAACCCTCTTGCTGGTCTCCTGCCTTCAGCCTTCCCCCAGGTCTCAAACAGCCTCCTAGCTAATTCCTCCCTCTTCCCAGGGAGACCCCGCAGAAAGCTTTCTGCTCTCTACAGCTTTGCCAGAGATCTCTCCCGACTGACTCTCCCTCCCTGACCTTTTTCAGCTGCCAGGTGCTGCTCCCACACCCTCTGAATTGGCCAAACAGGAGCCCCTGCTCTGGCATAGGGGTTCTGGGCCTGCTTCATCTACAGAGGCCAGCCTCCCTGTGACTGCTTCCATTCATTCCTTTTGAGAGAAACAGAGCGCCAACTTTTCAGCCATACTCCACCACACCAGCGTTTCCGTGCGTACAACTCTTCGCGAGCAGATCCCATCTCTGTTCAGGCAAATAGCTGCAAACAACTGCATGCACAGCAATGCAGATGCAGTTTAAGAACTGGTGTCTGAAACGCTGGCCCATATTGACTCATTCTGTTTGCTCTTCTTGAGTCAATAGTGCTCTTAGCACTGTATCTTTAGAATTCAGCAGTAGCTTGGTTCCTTTCAGGCATAAAACATGAAATACTGATATACTGATAGGTTCTGATTGGTAGCTGGCTTCAAATGAAAAAAGCATTTGCCCTGTGAACAAGGTGAACACAAGCCATAATGGAGCTCAGCAGTGTAATACAAATAAGTATGTCCCTTTACATTACCAGGAACACACACTATGCTTTCTCTGCATCCCTGCTCCCAGTTCACTTGAATGTTCCACCAGGAAGGTTTTTGTAAATAAAGGGTCTCACTTAACATACTCCATGAAATACAGTATTAACAAACCTTTAAGATCGCAGAGTTTAGTAGAAATAAGGACAGGGCCAGGAATCACAAAAGCATGAGCTCTCACCCCAGCTCGGCCACTGGCTGTTGTGTGACCATCAGCAAGTCCATTCTCCTCTGGGTCTCCATGTCCCCAGTTGGAAAGCTAAGACAGTAATTCTCAGGGGCGTTTGACAAGAGCTGGGCAAGGAATGGATTTTTTTCGTTGGTTAGCAATTAAGAAATAGTTTCAAGGCGGACCATAACCAAACTTTTTTTTTTAGCAATTAAGAGTGAAACTAAAGGAATTTAACAAAAAAAGTCATTAAAAAAAAACAGAAAAAAAGGAAAGGTTTCATTTCCAAAGTGTCCGGATGAAACATTCTGAGATTTTTTTTTTTTGGGGGGGAGGGGGGGGGAAGGGGAATATTTGCCTTTTCCTCTAAGGAAACAATTGGGCAAAATCAACACAAATCTGTGAAAGATTTCAGTGTCACCGAATCAGCACTTTTAATTAAAAAAAGTTCTAGCTGAAAAAAATTTACCCAGCCGTAGGTCTTCAGTGAATGTGTAGACAACGCTTGGCATGTATCATGTGTTAGCAAATACCCAACTATTATTATAATAGTACCCACTTTGGTCATTAATTATTTGTATTATGGCATCTCCTAAAAGCCCCAGTCAGGATCAGGGCCCCATTGCATTAGGTTCTGTACAGAAACAGTTTAAGAGACGGTCTCAGTCCTAAAGAGTTTACAATATAAATTAAAGTCAAGATGAAACAAGTGGGTGTAAACACCTCTAAGTTATTGGCCTGAAACGTCCCGAGGTTGATGCTCGTAACTGGAAGCTGCTGCCATTTGGAGACCTACATCAAAATGATGCTAATAGTCCTAGGTTGATTCCTAGCAGACTCGTGCCCACTTCCTTAAAAACTGCCATCATTACTGGCACCCTTGTGCAAGAGATGCTAAAGACTGAGAGGACCCTCCCAGATCACACAGGGTCAAGGCTGCTGCATGCTGGTGTGTGTGTGTGTGGGGGGGGGGGGGGGGCACGCGGGAGGAGGGGTGCAGGGGGAGGGAATTTTTGCAGTGGTATTGCCTGTGCTGTTCCTCTCCAATAGCTAGAAGATTTCAGCTCCCAAGGCTGTCAGGCTGCCAGCTTTCATGAGCACTAAAATTCCCCAATGAAATCAAATACTTTGGAAGGACTTAATTTTGCATATGTTAATTTTTGTGCTAACACTGCAAGCCATATTTGTTTATTTTCACGGCATTGATGCAATTTTTGTTGTAAACATATTTTTACAGGTCATAAGCATAACAAAAAACCCACCAGAAATACTTGTAACCACTTACTTCCAGTTCTACAGTCAACGAATTAAAGGGAAAGCTTGGAGGAAAAACAGAGTAAACTTGTAGCCATGAGACTGCTTTTTTCCTATTCCTTCCCTCTATACACAGCGTCTGTCCCTCTACTCAGTTAAAAATCAGTTTTTCCACTGGTAAAATACCAGTATTATACCATAAAATAAGTTTAAACCCTGCCAATAATCACCATCTGTCCCCCCTGTTCCCACCAGTCCAAAATTTGTGTCCAAATTCCAAACACAATAAATGCAGGAGAGACAGGAAGGATGGCTTGCAGTGTGGGCCTTGGACTGTGACGCAAAAGACCTGGCTTCAAAATCTCGGCTCTACCACAGATTCCTTGTGTGACCCTGGGGAGTCACTTAGGCCCAGACCTAGGTACCACTGACATTTTCCAAGGCACTCCTCAGCTGCTGCCAACCCCATAGACAACTAAGTTTCTGCCAGCTGGCATTTGCAAAGCCACCTAAGCCCTATTGTGCAGCTCAGAGCCCTAGGTCAAGCGAAAGCAGGATTTTCATACTACTTATCTCACCAGGAGAGCTCTCGCATAAATGTGCTCAGAGCACAGCTAATACCCGTTACCCAGCCCCCTCACCCAGAGGCAGGCCACCGATTGGTGGAGGGGCAGCCAAGCAACTGCACAGAACACAGATGGGGGCATGAAAACGTAGGGGAAACCCGAGGGAGGTATTGAGGATGAGCAGTGCGGGAGGTAGGGGAAGAGAGATGTACATTTTGCCTGCAAGATTTAACCTGGCTTAGGCACCTCATTCAAGGCAGAGCATCCCAAATGGAGGGAGATGCTTATCTGTACTGTAGCTCATCAGGGTTAAGCATTTGCCAGCCTGAGCAGAACTACACCCAAGTACTTTTAAAGATCTGCAAAAAGAACAGGAGTACTTGTGGCACCTTAGAGACTAACAAATTTATTAGAGCATAAGCTTTCGTGGGCTACAGCCCACTTCTTCGGATGCATATAGAGTGAAACATATATTGAGGAGATATATATACACACACACACACACACACACAGAGAGCATGAACCACGAAAGCTTATGCTCTAATAAATTTGTTAGTCTCTAAGGTGCCACAAGTACTCCTGTTCTTTTTGCGGATACAGACTAAAACGGCTGCTACTCTGAAACCTTTTAAAGATCTGTCCCTTAATGTTTCAGTTCCTCATCTTGAAAATTGTGGCAATAATACGCCCCTAACTCCGGGAGGGGGTTGAGAGGAAAATTCTATGAATATGCATAAAGTAACCTTAAAAACACTTCCTGCCCCCAACATTGAGTTAATAAGTATGACATCAAATATTTGACACATTATACAATCATTGAGCAGTGTTTGGTAGTAGATGTTAATGTAATTCATAGCCTTGTATTTGTTGTTTTATTAATAATTCATCTTACAGTTGATGTGCTATTAATAAAGCACATTTAATAGCGTAATTTACAATAAAATGAATTATCAAGGATTAGACAACAAATATTTGACTTCTTATAATTATTTGGAGAGTGTAAAACGTAGCTAAGTATCAGAGGGGTAGCTGTGTTAGTCTGGATCTGTAAAAAGCAACAGAGGGTCCTGTGGCACCTTTAAGACTAACAGATGTATGGGAGCATAAGCTTTCGTGGGTGAATGCCCACTTCATCAGATGCATGTAGCTAAAGCCTAAAGGCATTTTAAAATATGGTTCAGAACCTAATCCTCCATTTTGTGGTGGGATTTTGGCCACTGAAGTTAATGTACCACTGATGTCAATGGGAGCAAAGTTAGGCCAACATAACGGCCCTGGCCCTGCAATAGGATGCTCATGAGACGACCCTGTGTGGAGTCCCACTAAAGTCAAGAGTTTGCTCAGCCAGATCCAAGCTTAGGACCAGCGGTCTGTCACAAGCAAATGAGGTGTTTAGCTTCCTCAGATTTGAGTCTCTTCTTGCACTGGTTCTACAGTGGTGTAGCTCCCTTGACTTCATTCAGTCTGGGGTGAAAGGAGGGGAAGCTCTGTTGGGACCCAGTAATGTATCTTGGTGTGAAAACACACACATTGGATTGACTTTGTGGGAGCAAAGCAATATTGCTCCCCTACCAAGTAGCAGCAGATGTCAGGGTCTTGCAGCTCGGTTTCCTGTTGGAAGAGTAATCAGTGACCTGGAGTCTATGTATTTTCTTAATGTAACTTGTGTTAAACTACATGCACCAGTCCTTGAACAGATGTGGTCAAACAGCACACAGACAGTCCCCTCTTTTAGAAATTTCAGCCCAGTACCAATGCCCAATTCCCAGGAAGCAACTTTGCCCAAAGAATTGACTCCAGTTAGGAAAATTCAAGCAGAGAGCAAAACCTCATGCTGCTTGCTAGAGTGCCACCAGAGCTATTATATCACAGAAACTAACAACAAAACACAGCACTTCAAAGACTACACCATTTTCATGCTAAGAACTTTCAAGACTATGTGTAACAGTGCCATCTTGTGTGCGACTCCTTTCATAACAGTTATAGGGCACAAAGGTGAAATGATGAACATACATGCAGCATTCTGTATCAACAGCAAAGGATATCTAACTATCTTAAATTAGCTCAGAACAGTTTGCCTTATAATTATAACTCATTTCACGCCTTGGTAGGAGGTCACATAAGGAGACAGAAGACTGCAAAAAAACACTGCATTGAGAAAGGCAGTGAACCTCTCCTAATGATTGCATATATTTAGAGTGCTCCCAATGGAGACTCAATATTCTGTCAAATAAATGCAACTCACTGTTTTCCCCTGGTACTGCAGTCCCTAACAAAGTTGCTTTCGTTATCTCGAAAATCCTTGGTGAAATGTTAGCATCTTAAGTAACGCTTGTAAAAGTGAAATGAAATCCAGAAAGTGATCAGACCACACCAGGAGAGAAAAATGGAATTGATTTTCTATACATCAGTTTCCATTAGTTCGAAAGATAGGTATATATTACAAACAGTGTTTGCCCATGGTCAGAGCGCTTTCAACAAAATTGAAATGTATCTGCTGATGAAACTGACAGTGTTATTAGAGTTAACTATCAAACACCATGTGAATGTAGTATAACCTTGATTCATTAAAGACTGACCTTATGGACATTTAAATTGTATCCTGTAAGCAAGCAAGCAAAAGTCTGTCCAGTTATTCAGTGATAATTAGTCCATGGGAAGTGCCTCAAACACATATACAGTTTAGATTTAGAGACAGCTAATGGAATTAGAATAACTGAGAATCAGCCCCACAATATTTTAAGGCCTTTTTAGCCACTCTGGCAATGTAAAGGGGTCTTAAAGAGTGTGAAATGGCTCCCAGAGCATACCCCGCTCCACAGAGGTCTCCCCCAAATGGAGCAGAATTTATGTAAGATCTCAACTCCAGCCTCTACTATTGGTGATGGATTGGGGTGCACCTCACTAGGACTATTTTCTGCTTCCCATGACCCACAGGGGTCATGAGCAGGCGAGCACAAGTTAGAGCATCCCTGAGGCTGCTGTAATGTATATGATGGCCTGTGCCCACACCTCCCTTCCATAATCACTGGAACAGGGTCATCAAAAGTCAGAACCCATGAACCTGAGATGAGCCCCATCCCCAGGGACGCACCTAAACAACCCGTGCACTCCTGGGATCCCATTTCTCAGACAGAAGAATTTGCATAAGGGGGACAAGGTACTTTACCTGGCTACAAGCCACAATAGCTGACTGGTGTAGGAAATTTTGATGGAGGGGGGAAAATGGGAGCCTGGGGGGCCAGATCAATTTGGGGGAAGCAATTGTGGAAGAAAGCATGGTTGCATATTGCTGGAATGAGGGTGGTGGAGAGTCTGGCTGGGCAGTTTTCATGGTGTGGGGTGGAGAATGAGGGTGGGATAGGTAGCACTGGTTAAAGAGGGGACAAAGCTAACAACCATTTGTTGCTGCCCTTCTCAAAATCCCTGCATCACCCCTGTATACATATAACTTTCACTCATAATCAACCCCCTTTGATGAATCCCCTATGCATCCCTTGCTAAAATCGCTTAAAAATACTAGAGTGATTTATTCTTCTTTGCAATTAGATGCAATAATTAGGAAATCCTTTATTACATTCCATTAGAGATTCCTCGAAAGAGGAGCCACCCAGAAAATGGAGAATTGCAGAACCTTGCCTCCCCCTGCCATTTTTCTCTGTCATTCTCAAGTCCTCTAGGGACTCCACAGCTACTGCTGACTATTTACAAAAAGGGGATAATTGCCCTTGTAACAGTCACTCGCATGTTTTCCCCACCTGCCTTGGAAATGGAGTAAATTGTCAGATTCAACCTTCCCCACCACTCAGATGACGACAATGGAGTGAGTTTTGCAAGCAATAGTTAGCAAAGGGGACTCGCTTTTCTAATAGTTCATGCACAACATGTTCCCTTGCTAGCAAGTAAACAAGGAAATTTGGTTCTCCTCCTGCATAATGTGACATGTGAAAACTAACTTGGAAGGCTGTTTTTTCAGGGTAAGTCAATGTTCCAATTACCAGCAAATTGCTAGCGCTCACAACAACTCTGCATATTAATTCAAACCAAATGAATGTTCATCAAATTACCTAGAACAGTAAATAGCTCTTCCTGGGGCATGTAAATAAACCTAAGATGTCTGGGAAATTGGAAGAGAGATTTTTTGGAAACTAATTAGGCTGGGAGGAGTAAAAATTCTTCCATAAATTGGTAACAGATAATCCAGCTACGAAATAGGTGTTTTTTTTAACACTATGGGCTGGATCACGTATTTGTGATTCAAGAGAGAACATTTAGTGGGAGATGCAAATGCACATTTTAATAGATTTTATACCCTTTTCATTTACATAATTTATTCAGCTGAGACTTTTTTTTTTAATTCAAAGATTAATTGAAACATCCAAAATTAAAGCTACCCTCCACCTCCCCACCACTCAAAGTAAAATCAGGGTTATTTATCTGCCGAAGCCTGTGCTTCTCCAACACTACACCTGCCTTCCCTAAGCACTGGCAGTCAGCACTGTGGGATTAGGTCAGTTTCCCTTTGTGCTTTGGTGGGGTGCATAGCTAGGAATAGCTAGCCACCAATGGATCTAGGGGTCTGAGGGCAAAGTTCCCATTAACTTCAGTGGCTCAAAATCAAGCCCTAAAGCAAAATTTGGACCCAAGCCCCCCAAAAGTGAAAGGGGATTCGTAACTCAAGGTCATTCCACCCCCCAGTTAAAAAATAAAAAATTTTCAAAAAACTCTTCCAACTGTCACAAGTCTAAAAGTCAGACAAATCCAATCAATTGATCCGGCAAATGAAACACAGACTGGGGCCAACTTTTTTTCCACAGAAGTACCTAGGCCGGATGCAAAGCCCTTTGAGGTCAATAAGAAATCTTTCCTTGACTTCAGTGAATTTTCAATCAAGCCCTTAACAACTTCTGTGTCAGAGTGATTCGCTAAATAGTGGCGGTTTTTCACTATTTAATTAGGCCCATTGGCATGGGCTGATCGTCTACTGCACAGCTGACTAAAATGCCACCCTTTGTGATTTCTTGTTGCAGGACACAGGAGAGACTCATTGATTGGGACCATCCCAAAAAACTAAAGAGATATTGCACAATCCCAGCCCTGCTGTGCTGGTGTCTGTAATTTCCTGGCTCTGTTCTTCTGGCCAGCTAGAGAGGGAATGTGTGACAGTGTAAATACTTTTCTGGGCGAAATGGAATACAGGTTTTATGAATCTTTCCCCCTGGAGACTGAACTCCATTATCCATTCTGCCCTTGCCGGTCTGGCTATTATTCAGGTCACTATTCAAACAAACTGCAAAGAGCTGTATTTATGAATGGATAGGGTTTTCTTTTCCCCCCTCTTCAGCTGACTCCCTTTTAGCACAGTATATCACCACTGAGCTAATGCACTAATGGACACTTACCATTACCAATCTTCCAACGTAATTAATAATGGCAAATAAGTGAAAACTTCATAAAACCAAATTTACGGATCACTCCTTTTGCTATCCATTAACTGAAGCTATTTATAAGGTTCAACAAATCTGGAGGCTATAGATACATTCATCTTGCAATAATTATGTTGGACATTTTTAGAATCATGTAAAAGCTAAAACTTAGAAGGGTGGAATGTATGGGTTCACAGATATCTGTGGAAGTCGGATCACATTATTTTGCCCCATAATCTGCAACTGAACTGTGGGTCAATTTTTACCTCTCTTTTACACCCATGTAGGTCCAGAACAAAGCAAAGGATCCCACCATGGAGCTTTGAAAATTGGGGAAAGTTTTTTAGACATTGGGTAGGATCTTGACTGGCTAAGTACCATAACATAGGCCTTGATGCAATTGGCTCGGCCTGGGCAGAACCCAATATCCATACAGACTCATTGACTTCAGCGTGTCTGGGCACAGGGGTCCACTCACACAAAGTAGCTTGCAGGATTGGAACCACAGATTTCAGTTCAGGGCACTGATGGAAGTTTTTGGTCGGTTCCATTTCAGAGAGATCTCACATCGCATAAGCGAGGGGTGGGAGGGAGAACAAGTGAAATCACAGTTTTGACACCTCTCCTCCCTCCGTTTATTTGCATTAGAATCTTGAACTCTAAATACCCAAACTAACATAAACCTCTTCTGTGCACAGCCCAGGTTCTGATCCCCATTTGTGCTGTTTTCTGAGCCACAATGCCCACATTGAAATTGACTAAACCGACAGCCTGAAAACTCGGATGAGAATCTACAGGCCTCAGAGGACACCAAGTTTCATTTTGCCTCAATGTCAGAGGACAGCGGTAGTCCTGTTTCTCATCTGAGAGAGCAGCCTCTTTTTTCACGGTTCATTTGATAAACTGAAATATATTCCATCAACATTACCAAAACCAAACACCTTACCCAGGGAGCAGACACGGTTTGTCCACAGTGCCATGGCACATCATCATTTGACTGACTAGCTTTTTTGTCTCCATGCACATTAAAGGCTATCAAGTTGAATGCAGGCAGAAATATTTACTAATTCAATGCAAGGACTGAGTGATCTAACGCTAGACATCAGGAAAGCTTTGGATAAATCATAGACAAACAAGCAAAACTTCACAGATTAGTCATAGCAAAAAGAGCAAACAAAACACCCTGATACACCATTCATTTTATTCCAAAAAGTGAGGCTAAGATATTTAACATATAGATTGCCTGCATCAAAAATAGTTTACAGAGCTGCTGGTGACAAGAGATCCAATTTTGTTTATCAAGAAATTACTAGCTTCTAACTCCTTTCCCCACCCTCCACCCCCGAAATTAAAGTGCCATTGTCTTCATTTCACATTCCACTCAGCAGCAGGAATTACTATTGTATTCTCAAGTGTTTATTTGTGTTGCCCTTGTATTTAAAAAAAAAGTTTTTCAGGGGCTTTTCACTTTGTTATTCTATTTTGAACTGGGCAGAAATTTGGTCTCTAATAAAGATCCATTCTGATTAAAAATAGTTAGGAACTGGATGGCTCAGAAAGTTGCATAATGGGAGAGAGTATTTTACCTCTCTGGTTGAAAATCCAGTGGGTCATCACTTGACTATAAGAGTCTACCAAATAAGCACTGGGTGGTATCCTATGTGAAATGAATTGGATAGCCTCAGGTCAGTTCCCAGAAGAAAGGTATCCAAATAATTAAAACTACCATCATGATGGCACATATTGGTCTCATTTTGGTAGGCTTGGCAATCAAATAAAAACCCAAAGCCAATCAAACTCTGCTTTCAAATACACTAGTGTAAATCCAGGATAATTCCAAGTCAGGGGTGTAACAGAACATGGCTCTATATCTTCCTAACACAATTGTCAGAGAGGCCAGATTCAAAAAATACATTCAGTCTAAGCAGTTTGTATCCATCACGACTCTCCTGAGCCATAGCACCAGCCCTATCATCAGAAGCCATGAAGGGAAATTTGCATGAACTCTGTTTTCTATAAGTGGAGTTGCTAGTTGGCTACCCCTTAAGAGCATTACAATATGCTGATCCAACTACCACACCATCCACAAGAATGTCACCTGTCTATGCAAATAGAGTTAGAATCAATAGGCCCTATTATTCTCTGTGCCACTATCCAGGAAAATAGAAAATCAATTTCTTGTCTTTCATCACCCACACAGCCACCGCCCCTTTGGGACTGATGCACAGGTGTTCAATCCCTTTGTGTTTCACTGGGAGTTTCAGGCTGACCTGAAATCAAATTCAATTGGAACCACTAACCCAGCTTTGCTCAAAAGTGAATCAAGGTTTGCTTGAAAGAATGGTCAATCTCAAGAAATAGTGAAGCGACTCTAGGATGGGTTTACAGTCTGTAACACAACCAGGTGGGAGTCTGTGTGTCTTTGGGTTTCACAAACAAAGCTCTAGCTATTTGTTTGCTTGAAGGCACATTTTGAGAGACAGGGTCAGATTCACCCACAGTGGCACAACATGTAAACTGCCTTTCCCTGCACCATTTGACACGCTGCCTCTGAGGGATTTATTGTAGTCGGGGAGTTTCCTGCTGGGTGGAGATAGTTTTAAGCTTGCTCAGGGGCTCCATAGGAATCAAGCACAGACCCTACATGAATTGAGTCTATAATATGCTCTAATGTACTCAGAAAGCAGATTTTTGGGGGGGGGGGCACAAAGTGAAGGGTTAATTTTTACTACAAATCAGTTTCCCCTCCTGCCTCTACCCTGGAAGTTCTATCACTGTCTGCTAGACAGATTTTTCTCACTCCCCTCATCTGTCTAGTAAACAGACTCTCTCCTTATTACTCGTTTCTGAAACCAGGTTCCCTCCTGTGCCCACCTGCCTGCAATACATCATTGGCTGGCAGGAGGAAGCCATGAGTAGCATGGCTTGAGGGGCTGCGGGGGACGGGAGAATGCTGAGTCTGAAGGAAATGCACTGTGACATCCCATAAAAATTATAGATTTTTGTCTTCTCTGCCCTGAGAGTTATTCCTCGCTATACTTCCAATGCCTGCTGTGATCACACACAGGGTGTACTAAGCTGCTAAAGGGCCCAGATGCTAAGGTCTGAAATGCATTTTCCCAGTGGTAGCATCTTTGCCAGTGGCGGACTTCCTTAGTTACCTCTTTTGAATGACCTCTTGCTTGGCTCTCATACTGCATGTGCTGGAGGGGATGGAAGTGCTCATGAGCTGGTGTGCAATAAGGATGCAGGTGGCTTGTGCTTTCATAGTGGATGCCATTTTCCCCTGGCTAGTTCTTGAATGCAAGAGCATTTTATCCTTTCTATCCATTCAGGGTACAAACTCAGGTTCCTCTCACGCAAGGAACTCAGTTAAAAACATACATTTTCATTGACAGAACAAGGAGTAATGGTCTCAAGTTGCAGTGGGGAAGGTTTAGGTTGGATATTAGGAAAAACTATCACTAGGAGGGTGGTGAAGCACCGGAATGGGTTACCGAGGGAAGTGGTGGAATCTCCTTCCTTAGAGGTTTTTAAGGTCAGGCTTGACAAAGCCCTGGCTGGGATGATTTAGGTGGGGATTGGTCCTGCTTTGAGCACGGGGTTGGACTAGATGATTTCCTGAGGTCCCTTCCAACCCTGATATTCTAGGATTAGTTGCATGCTAAAATTTAATAACATCTGCTTGAGCTCTGTCGCTATTATTTTATTATCTACTACCAAGAAAGGCTGAATACAGTACATTAGGAAATTAGAGAAATAAGGTGGGGAAGGCAATATCTTTTATTGGACCAACTTCTGTTGGTGAGGGAGCATACCTCACCCACCTTGTCTCTCCAGTATCCCAGAACAGACATGGTTACACCACCACCACTGCATACCTTAGGAAATGTCTGTTCAAGGCAGGACCGGCTCTAGGCACCAGCAAACCAAGCAGGTGCTCGGGCTGGCACATTTTCAGGGGCAGCATTCCAGCCATCTTTTTTTGTTTTTGGCTTGGGGCGGCAAAAGCCTAGAGCCGGCCCTGGCAGCAGCAGCAGCGAGTCATGCCCTGGGGCTGCTGTGGTTCACGCCACGGGGGAGCAGCGCCTGCACCTTGTGGCTGGGCCGGGCAGGCTCCGAGCGGGGGACACGTGAGCTGGGGGCCACCCTGCAGGGCACACACTGCTGCTTGCAGGTGCTGCAGGGTGGCCGCCCCGCAGCCGGGGCTGGGAGAAGCGGCCCAAGCCGCCCAGGGACTGTGGCAGGGCGGCCAGAAGCAGCAGCGGGGCCATAGAGGGCAGGGCGCTGCCATGTGGGGCCGGTGTCCCGCTCTCTGGGGCTCCAATCCTTCTGGGGCTACCCTGCCTTGGCTCCTCAACCCCCTGCCGGGGCAGTCCCCCGGCTCTGCCCTCCCGGGTCCCGGCTAGTCCTGGAGGCAGGAGCCCTAGCTGGAGGGACCCTGGGCTGAGGCGCGGCGCGGAGCCCTGCTGCTTACCCTGATCCTGCCAGCACCGGACCGGCTGGAGGCAAGGGGGAGCGGGCGGGGTCAGCACTGGTGGGGGAGAGTTGAGACCCCAAGGCTGGGGTGGAGGACAGCCAAAAATTTTTTTGCTTGGGGTGGCAAAAAACCTAGAGCTGACCATTTCAAGAGCATTTGTTCTCAAAAGCCATAGAGCAAAATGCCCTAGAGTACGGCAAAAGGAGTAAGTCCTACAACTTTCTATTTGTCACCCAAGTCCTAGGCGAGAAGCCTAATCACTGGAATATCCTTCCTCTCCGGTCGTAAAGCCAAACAAACGTTTAAGATCCCAGTCCCATAAAGATTCTACTTCAGTGTGTAAACTTAAGCTCATGCATAAATCTGGGTCTAAAATGTCCTACTGAATTGCGGCCTAAGCACTGATATAATACTAAATATACACTATTGCATTTTTGCTAGCAGGAAAAAGGATCACAATATTTCAACAGCTGGGTTAGTAGAGCAGGTCAAAAATAGAGGGGAGAAAAAAATCAAAATATTATCAATTTTTTTAATTTGAACATTTCAGAATTAATACTGACCAGAGTTTTTTGGGGGGGGGGGGGGGGGGGAGAACCACAGGGAAAAGGTGTGTGAAAATTTAGTCCATAATTCTTCCCTTTTTTGGAGCTTTTGACATTTCATAAAAAAATCTGAAATTCAGAAACTTTTCAAGAGCTCTCCAGGTTCGATTTTCTGAACCAAAGAGGAGTCACTGTAACACAACAACATTAAAAGGGGTGTCATCTAGTGATCAGAGTTGAGCGGGATATTGGGAATCAAGACTTCCAAACTCTATTCCCAGCTTTACCCATTGCTTGGGTGTTTTGATAATCAGCTCCAAGAAAGTCTGAATTCATCCCTGTCTGAAAAGTGCTTGGATATCTTCAGTTAGAAGTGTAAAGCAATTATATTACGTTATTACTATTTCAAATTTTACAAGACGAAAGTACCCTGGAAAATAAAATGTTTATGTTATTTATTATTACTTAATTGTATCTCCTCAAAAATATATTTGCTTTATTAAGCTATATATTATACATACACATTATATACCTATGAAAATAAATATACTGGGCCCGATTCTTCATTGCCATGTACTTCAGTCATTTATAGCTGTGAAAAGTAGATTGGAATTCCTATTGTTCTGATCTAGTAGCATTTTAACCACTTGGCACTGGTCTTAATGACTACACAAGTTGCAGAGCAACAAGAAATCAGGCCCATATATACGCATCTGTATATCTATATATTTTATATGACTTAATATAATCTAATGCATGATAAAAGTATGATGAAAGAGATTAGTAAAAATTATGCCTTCTGCTTTCTGTCAAAAGATAGGAGTTGCAATTTTATGTAACAATATTCATTTCTTTGAAGAAAGACGGCATTTTAATTTAATCAGCTTTCTGAATAGCACAGAACAATCTGCTGCCCTTAATGGGTAATATTCTCTGCCATCAAGGCAGCCTTTAGTATTTCACAGACTTCCATAAAGAACAATTTTACTGGGCTATTAAGGAAAAAAATGACTAAGAAAAAAGATTGTTTGACAGCAAATTTTCCTTCAAGTCTGGTGAACTCTTTTCACCTAATCAAACATTTGTACAAAGTCCATGCAGCTTTGGTAAAAACTAGGGGCCGGATCCCATTGTCCTTTGTGCCTCCCCAGTGTCAGACTGGAGAAGGCTATAAATATCACCCCTCTATTTACATCCTTCCATTCTCCATCACAAACACAAATTACTTTTCACCTTAAAAACCCTGCACTGTTGTTCCATGCCTGCCTATCCTCACTTAAAGATGTCCATCTCCTCCATACCACCCCCACCCCACATTCGTAGCCATACAATGCCAGTCTTGATCAACTGTTTTTAATTCCCCCCCGCCCCCCAACACACACCATTGTGCTTCCTTCCAGGTCATTCCTTTATCTGCGGAGTCACCTCATTGTCTTCCTTCAAATCCCTCCTCTGATACAAGGCCTACAAAAAAAACTCACTCTTGGTTAAGCTGGTTTGCAGGGCTAATTATTTTACATGCTAACCACTACCTGTTTCCTTGTGCTCTCCCCATCTGTTTTATCCCTGTTTTCTACAGTCTTGCACTTCGATTTTGAGCTCTTCAGGCCAAGGACTGTCTCTCTGTTACAGGGCCTGGGCCTTTAGCTTCAGTCATAATACAAATACACAAATGGTAGATTGAGCTTTTCTGCTCAGGTGAGAATAAATGAGGTCACGCAGCTGTACCTTTATCAGAGTAGCCCCTGGGAGGAATTGTAACCCTCTTGATGTAAGGGGTATGTGTGCACGCGTGGGAAGGAATACGTTATTGTAGCTGGCGAGAGCCATCTTGGCTGACAGACTAGTGACTGAACAGAGGACCTCCAGAACTAAAAGCTGAACTGTTACAGCTAGAGTAAAATAGCCAAGGCTCTCAAGGTGGGGCTGTAACAGATTCCTATCTAGGGCTGAGTGCAAATTTTCCATCCACACTGGTTCTCAACGGTTTTCTGTTGGGGTGGGAGAGGGGGGAAGGTGGTGAGAGAACTACTTTGTCCTCCTCCACCGCTGCAAAAACAATGTTTCCCATGGAAAACTAATGAAAACAGAAGGTTTTGCATTTTTAATCAAAAATTTCCATAGCCAATTAAAAACAAACAACATCCAGACTTGCCCTATGGTCATGTCCTCTGTGGTTTTGGCCCAGAATGGGGCCTGTATCATACACTGACCAGTGGGTGACAGGAGGTGCAATTTATTTCTTCCAGCAGGCAAGGAATGAGCAAGAGGCCTTGCCCATCCCTTTTCTCCCTTGTCCCCTCCAAGCCCAAATGCTCTTACAGGGAGTTTTGGAAGACAGGGGTAGCATCCTGCATCAGACCCAAGATGTGGGTAGGTATTCCTGATCTGAGCGAAAGGCCCTTATTGTTCATACAGGTGAGGCAAAGGCACAATCAAGCCCTAGTGAATTGATAGCTACACGATTTCAGAGATGGAACAATGCCGTTAACCTTAATAACTATGTCTGGTTTATAAATATCAAAACCAGATAGATTAGATGAACTTTGTAAACTTATATATATTTTAAGAGATCTTGCTTGCTATGCTGGTCCCCCCGCCCCTTGTGCTCCTAGCACTCTAGTAAATAGTCAGTCAGTCAGTCAATACACCACTACAATCATTTGGGGATCAGTAAACCTTTGAAAAATACCATTTGTACTGTGTATTTATAGAAACCATTTGAACTGCAATAAGCTTTGAAGATAACTGAAACGTGTTTTGAGTTCTCAATAAATTATTGAGAATCATTAAAAGAAATGAAACTCTAAAGCCTGGACAGATGCAGACTGGGAAAGCAAAGCACAGAGGGGAGGGGGAAAAATATTTTCCCTAGTTAAGAAAATGTATGAAGAATCTTCCAAAACAAACCCACTTTTTTTTTTTATAAATAAAATAATAATAAAAAAGGACAGGGCTTCTAATGCATAACAACTTGCACTGACCACAATTCATGGCACTCCCGTTAAGAAAAATTCAGTAGCATTCTCCAGGAACATTTCAAAACTTTGAACATCCTCAGCTGGTGTAAACTGGCACAGAAGTCAAGGAAACGACATCAGTTTATACCAGCTGACCCTGCATTTTACAATGGTGTTCTGGGCCATCTTTGTATAATCTGATGTTGAAACCTTCCAGCACCATTAGATGTTGCTTAGGGCACAAACAAAGGCTCTATCATCCACGTTGAAAAATGTTGTGTACTTTTTATAATGGTCTGACTGTGGTTTTGGATTTGAAGTTACTATGCTGCGCCTGTGCTCCCACCCCAGACTTTGTGACCATCCCCTGTCCCCCCCCCCCCCCCCACCCCCAGTTTGTCTGCCAGGCTAGAAGGGAAGCAGCGTGGCTTAGTGGACAGAGCTCTGGAGTGGGACTCAGGAGACCAGGGTTCTGTCACTGGTTTGCTGGGCAACCTTGGGCCAGTCACTTTACCTCAACTTTCCTCATCTGTAAAATGGGGATGGTGAGATGGACCTCCTCTGAGAAGCACTGAGATCTATGGAGTCAAGTATCAGAGGGGTAGCCGTGTTAGTCTGAATCTGTAAAAAGCAACAGAGGGTCCTGTGGCACCTTTAAGACTAACAGAAGTACTGGGAGCATAAGCTTTCGTGGGTAAAGACCTCACTTCTTCAGATGCAAGTAATGGAAATCTCCAGAGGCAGGTATAAATCAGTATGGAGATAACGAGGTTAGTTCAATCAGGGAGGGTGAGGTGCTCTGCTAGCAGTTGAGGTGTGAACACCAAGGGAGGAGAAACTAGACTCCAAAGAGAAACTGCTGAGCTCCAGTTCATTTGCAAATTTGACACCATCAGATCAGGATTAAACAAAGACTGTGAATGGCTTTCCAACTACAGAAGCATGGTCCTGAAGTTTTTTTGCTGTAAAATGGCTACCTTAACATCTGCTATTGTGTGGCCAGGGAGGTTGAAGTGTTCGCCTACAGGTTTTTGTATATTGCCGTTCCTGATATCTGACTTGTGTCCATTTATCCTCTTGCGTAGTGACTGTCCAGCTTGGCCCATGTACATAGCAGAGGGGCATTGCTGGCATATATAACATTGGTGGATGTGCAGGTGAATGAGCCGGTGATGTTGTAGCTGATCTGGTTAGGTCCTGTGATGGTGTTGCTGGTGTAGATATGTGGGCAGAGTTGGCATCGAGGTTTGTTGCATGGGTTGGTTCCTGGTTGTTATGGTGCGGTGCGTGGTTGCTGGTGAGAATATGCTTAATGTTGGCGGGTTGTCTGTGGGCGAGGACTGGCCTGCCTCCCAAGGTCTGTGAAAGTGAGGGATCATTGTCCAGGATGGGTTGTAGATCACTGATGATGCGTTGGAGAGGTTTAAGCGGAGGACAGTAGGTGATGGCCAGTGGAGTTCTGTTGGTTTCTTTTTTGGGCCTGTCTTGTAGCAGGAGGCTTCTGGGTACACATCTGGCTCTGTTGATTTGTTTCTTTGTGTGGGTATCGTAGTTTTGAGAATGCTTGGTGAAGATCTTGTAGGTGTTGGTCTCTGTCTGAGGGGTTGGAGCAGATGTGATTGTACCTCAGTGCTTGGCTGTAGACGATGGATCGTGTGGTGTGACCGGGGTGGAAGCTGGAGGCATGAAGGTAGGCGTAACGGTCAGTGGGTTTTCGGTATAGGGTGGTGTTAATGTGGCCATCGCTTATTTGTATGGTGGTGTCTAGGAAGTGGACCTCCCGTGTAGATTGGTCCAGGCTGAGGTTGATGGTGGGGTGGAAGCTGTTGAAATCATGGTGGTATTCTTCCAGGGTCTCCTTCCCATGGGTCCAGATGATGAAGATGTCATCAATGTAGCGTAGGTAGAGAAGGGGCATGAGTGGACGGGAGCTGAGGAAGCGTTGTTCCAGGTCAGCCATAAAAATGTTGGCATATTGTGGCGTCACTATGGGCACCCACAGATGTTAAGGTAGCCATTTTACAGCAAAAAAACTTCAGACCAGAAACTGCTGAGCTCCAGTTCATTTGCAAATTTGACACCCTCCCTGATTGAACTAACCTCGTTATCTCCATACTGATTTATACCTGCCTCTGGAGATTTCCATTACTTGCATCTGAACAAGTGAGGTTTTTACCCACGAAAGCTCCCAATACTTCTGTTAGTCTAAAAGGTGCCACAGGACCCTCTGTTGAGATCTATGGAGATCTCAAAGCTAGGAGAGTGCTTGATATTAACAACCCAGGATTCCCAGCATCAAAAAGGACCAACTCTAGTACCAGCAGCAGGCTCATCTTACACATCTACAGGAGTTTCAGACCCTGGGTCAACAGCCTCAGGCTTGCTGGGTTCGGTCTAAGGTGCTAAAAATAGCTGTGTACAATTCACAGCTCAGGCTCCAGCTCTGAAACCCAGTCCTCTCCCCGGGCTTCAGAGCCCAACCCGCAACATCCACACCACTGTTTTTAGCACCTCAGCGCAAGTCCAAGTCTGTAGACCTGGGCTCCAATACGCAGTGTAGACATACTGCATGTGGGCTAGTCACTAAAGGTCCATGCACATCTCTGTTCATAGAAGAAAAAAATATTGAGTGCAGATTGGTGCACAAATTTAATCATTAACAACTCAAAATTAGCAGATATTCTCATGATCGTCATGAGCTGGTTAGAGAGGTCGGAATAACACTTAAGACTTACATAGCATGGTAGATCTTAAAGCATTTTAAGAAAGATGGCTATTTGGCTAGGGACCTTTTAAATAAGAGAGGTGATGGTGTTTTCCCCCCCAAACCACACAGCCAGTCAAGGTATTATGGAAAAAAAGATCTATAAAAATGTGTGTGTATATATATGGGCATAGGTGCAGACAGTTAACATAAAGAGCACCATCTGCTGGCACACAGGATCATGTAAGAAGCAAAGTCAGGAAAGTAACTGAAATACTCCTCTAATGGATTGTCTTTCTGGATGGACAATCTATCCTAAATTCAATTACTGAGGGATAATCTACACTCATTGCTATATTTGCTTTGCACAAGCTACTCTTAGTAGAACCTTTTATGAGTGATGTACCCAAATATTTGGATGCTAATATTTTCAACTGTATCATTAAATTAACCTTAATTTGGGATATTGCCAATTATGTGTTTTATGACTTTCAAACCAAACTTTGTACTTTTGGATAATTTAAGCATTATACCCAGATGTAGAGACACTCTTTCCTTAACCTGTGTATTAGAAAATGTTAATGTTAACTTTAATAAAAGATTTTTAAATTTGTTCATGACGTTGTTGGTCCAACAAATGTATTTGTGCTATGCATTGCAAAGGGCTTCTGGATCACACAGCTTTCAATAAATAGTGGAGCTGGGAATAGAACTGAGGTTTTTTTTGATTCCACAGCTGATGTCCTATCCAATGGGCCGTGCTGCTGAATTTGATGTGGCTTTTCTAGTCATTATGCATCAGATGAGAGAATCTGTTACTGCTCTGATGTTTTGTCTTCTGGGACAAAAGGGAAAAATCCAGCAGCGCAGGATCCACTGGGCCAAGAAGGAAAAGCAGGACTAGAAAGCACAAGCAATCAAAGCAATTATGAGTTTCCGAGGCAAGGGAAATCTAGAAGCTGCCAATCATTGGGATCACTGCCACTGTGCACCTGGCTGAACAGTTAGTGCTGTTTGTGTGTTTCGCGATCCCATAAACACCAGTGGGAGCTTCTGTGGTACTGAGGCAGCAAAGTTGAAGAGAAATGAGGAATAGATTGCAGTAAAGCATTAGCCGGCATATCCCTGGAGTATGCTAATCAGTGTGAGTATGTAAGAAAGGAGTTTAAGGGCTTAGTTTGTTCCTTTGCTTCATAATTTTAATTTTAATTTGTGACTAAAGGCTCTGAAACCTTGCATAGCAAGACTATGTTCACTCTGTGTTACAGAATAATTTTGGCTAGGAATCCGAAAGACTCTAGTCCAGAATTACCCCATCTCTAAATCCTAACGGTTGCTGTATTGTACCCATTTCCTCTCCATTCATTTATTCCTTTGATTATGATTTAGAGCCAAAACCAAGAAGCAACTGTGACGACATCTACTTAACTAGATTTGGAGAGTAGGATCAGCACTGCACCAACACTTAATAATGAATCAAACAGATTGCTTAATTGTCTCCTGACCTACTTTTTCGACCCATTTGACGCCTTTCAAAAAAAAAATTATATAAAGTCTTATCAGGGATTATGGCATTTGTGGCACATGTCCAAAGGCCAGAAATGACTACACATTAACTGCTAAGTGAGTACTCCTGGCACTTTTAGTGTTGTACTTTATCTCCAGGGGAAGTAGCAGAACTTTTTAATCTGGGAAGCATATTTTGTACAAATGGGAACAGCTAGACTTTTTTTGCGGGGGTGGGGAAAGTTCAAAACAGAATGCAACATTTTGAGTATACACAGCTCTGTATCCAGCTTGACTTGCCATTAGCAAAGTAAAGAGGAAGTACCAGTAGAACTCAGGTTGGTTTTTTTTAATGTATTTAATTTTTTTTTTGCTTTGAAATCACTTGATATCCCTCAGTAATTATACTGTAAATAGGAAGTAAGTAGGAAATCATTTTCAGCCATTAAAAGCCTGGTATTTCCACCTATCAGCTGCAGCTCAATTAGGTCTCCTGCACAGGTGTCACTTGGAATTCAGGCAGGATATATAGTTGAAATATTTTTAAGTGACTACAGGTAGGAAGCAGTTGCAAATTGGTTCTAAACATAGTCATCACAATAGCTGTGCACGGTGAGTTTGTACAGTGCTCGGGTAGGTTTGCTCAATTTGGAGCAGTTAATATGCAGTACATGCTGCAATCATTCCCACCCGCTCTGTAGCGTGCTACTTTTTGTTTTCCTCCTTTGTTTTAAGTTTTGCCTCCTCCGTGGGGACCAGTCTACTCAATCCTACCTTGCAACACTTCTGACTATTTCAGTGCTGAGGCCTTTCCGGAGCAGAATCCGGAAACCCTGCTTAACGCTGGGGTGATGGTTTTGTGATGTAGAAGCCCGTCCCACCTCCGTGCATGTAAGAAAGTGGATGTGGCTCTACTGCGCAAGAGTGTATTAGAAGTTGCTACGTTGCAATGGGCAAATAAGGGGCGGGCAACGGTGGAGGCAGAGCACGTATGAGCTCGGGCTATAGAGTGCTATAGCAGCCATTGGGATGCAGTAGCCTCCACTGAATGCACCTGTAGCCTCAGGAGGAAAATTCCTGACTCAGCGGCCTACACGTACGCCCTGTGCTGTACCCAGCTATGCAGGCTGAGTGATCAAGTAACTAGCTCTGCCAGACAGGATGAAGATATCCAGATATCACCATTTTCAACTCTGAGCTATATAGTGTTTGAATCTAGGTCTGTAGGGTTCAGGAATAAATTGTGTTCCCCTCCTATGGTAGATTACAGGAAAGTCGCTGTTACTGAAATACATATGCCCACTGATTTTGGGTACCCAACTTGAGACACCTTTTTAGAAGTAGGCGATCTTCAGTTAGACTAGTGTGCGCTCAGCTCTTCTGACAAATCAGGACCTACGTGTCTCAAGAGGAGCTGCTAAAACCAAAGCACTCAAAGTCAGAGGCCCACTTTTGAAAACGTGGGCATCGGGTGTAGCTTATCGTGCAATTGTGTTACTATATAGCAAAGTAAGAGGTAACACGTTCTCACATTGCTTTAGCCGTTTGCAAACAGTACATGAAAAGTTTTCTATTACCTATGCAATAGAACTAGACTAAAAATCAAACAGCAGCCCTGAAGTGCCAGCTGATCTGCTATTTGAATCAGATACACATAAAACACCCATCTATAGTTTCAGAGAAAGAGAAATGGATGTAAATCTTAAAAAAAAAAAGAAAAGAAAATCTATATACAGTAGAGTAGGGCCAAAAGAAATCTGATGAGGTTCAACGAGGACAAGTGCAAAGTCCTGCACTTAGGATGGAAGAATCCCATGCACCTCTACAGGTGGCAGAAGACAGAACAAGGAGCAGTGGGGGAGGTCTAGATTGGCTATTAGGAAACACTATTTCACTAGGAGGGTGGTGAAGCACTGGATTGGGTTGCCAAGGGAGGTGGTGGAATCTCCATCCTTAGAGGTTTTTAAGGCCTGGCTTGACAAAGCCCTGGCTGAGATGATTTAATTGGGGTTGGTCCTGCTTTGAGCAGGGGGTTGGACTAGATGACCTCCTGAGGTCTCTTCCAACCCTATTCTTCTATGAATCTATTACGGTCTTAGAGAACAGATTCAAGGTGTGCCTTGGGACAAAACCATCAAAGATATAGCACCATCATCACACCCTTACGAATCACACATTATTTCTTACCTGCCTTTGTGGCATATACACCTTTAAATTGTAGACATTCCACTTGACCAAGGTAAGAACCCACAGAGTTTAAAGCTTGTCTTATAAAACCAACTTGTACTCCTTTCTGAAAAAAGCTTTTTCTAAATGTGGAGCCAAAAGTAACACACCTAAATAAAGCATTTATAAAGCACCTTTCATCCAAAGAGCATTATAAACAATTAATTAAGCCTTGACCACAGTGGGAGGCAGGTTCAGTAACTACTACATGGCATAGTTATGTATTGCATCTTGTTCAGCACAGTTCATGTATTATTGGGAACAGTATGCACTTAAATAGCAGCTGTACCCATTGTGCAAGTAGATATACTGGAGTTACATCTGGGTAAATTAATTAACCTTAGAGAGTCAGAAATAGGACCTTGGAATTCCAGCTCATATGGGCCTGTTCCAAGCACAAGATAAACCTACCTTCCCCAGAAGAGCGCTATGCCCAATTTGTAATCTATACTCTCATTGGCTTCTCTACTCTAAAGAAACCACCTCATGTTTACAGGTAGAAAACAGAATGAAGCTGCTGAACAGTCCACATCTGATGTCTTGTGGGCCAGTTTCTGTGCCCTCTCAGAAGTATCCAAATATATTCTCTCGCCTGTCATCATTACTCATCTTTGTTCCTCAGAGCTGTGCCATAGTAGAGGGGTGCTGTTAAGAAAGTGTGTTTTGCCCTCTGGCTGTTTTACAGGCTTAATGTTCTCTTACACTCCATCAGATTTTGTATTCTGCAGTGATTCTTGTAAGTGGTTAGCTATTATTTTAGTCTGGTGAAGTGTAGTTCAGTATTCTGTTGTGCACTAAACTGTAGGATACATTTTTTTTTAAAAAAAGAGGTGACACTGGGTCTCTTTGCAGCTCTAATTTGCATTCCCCCAAATCAATTGCATGTACAAATCAAAAGAACTTGCTTATCTAGTTACTGGATTTGCACTTGTAAAATATCAAGAGGAGAGGTGAAATGATCCTTTAACCTCAGAGGATGGTACACTAACTGCTACACCTGGGTTCTGGAAGAGCAATCGTGCCCCACCCGTGTTGTCAGTGCCCAGCCACAGATGAGCATTTGAACATTCAAGAGGACAGCTACCTAAACCTTAGTGTAAATCCAGGATATCACAATGCTGCCATTTGTTACGTGAGTTAAAGGTAGTAGCTAGAAGTACAATGCGAGTAGATTCAGTTAATTTAACAGATTGAGTCAGTTGTGCATTTACAGTCTATTTAACCTTCCACTTCATTAACTTTAGTTATGACAAATTGTATTGCTGCATGGCACACTTCAGATAACACTCAATCCACTATGATGAGCAAAAACACCGTGTTTGGTGTACTGATAGTGATGGTGGAAATTATAGTTATCCACATCTTTTCTGGTTGTGACCAACTCAGATCTTACAAACTCAGAAGGGACAAACCAGCTTATTAAATTTGTCCTCAAGGAACACGTCCATGCTGCAGGAAAGTGTTTTGGCAATTCCAGAACTGGCACATTGCCCTCCGAGTCGATATCGGACCAATGCCTTTGAGCGGGCATTGTGCTGCTGTGGATATCACCTTTCAGATGAGGGGTAAAACTGAGGTCCTAAGCACCAAGGATTGTTAATGTCCATGATGTGTTTCATAAGGGTTGGAATATTATTCCTAGTGTTTTGCCTAAATTCCATTCTACTCATATTTATTACCCATGGAAGAGGATATTCTTCACTTCCTGTCCTAAACTCTTGTGCAAAGTAGGTCTGAGTTGTTAATAAAGAACAATGCCCATTTCTTATATAGCCCATTACCTCCATAGATCTCAAAGCACTTCATAATCTTTAATGTACCCATCCTCACCACACCCTGTGAGGTAGGGAAGCATTATTATCCCCATTTTACTGATGGGGAACTGAGGCACAGAGAGGCTAAGTGACTTGCCCAAGGTCACACAAGCAGTCCATGGCAGAACGGGGAATTGAACAGAGATCTTCCACATTCTAAGCTAGTACCCTAACCACTGGGTCATGCTTTAATGGTCCAAACATTCCGTCCCAGATGTGCCAACATTTCAGCAGTGATGGGAGGTGCTCCTACGCTGGAAGGTTGCAAAGTGCTTTGGAATGGAGGGTGTTAGAAACAGAAGATACTAACTACATCACTTGATTACATTTGCCCAGGTCTGATAGTTTTAAACTACTGTATTTCTTTAAAAAAAAACAAAAGAAAACACACACAGTCTCTTCAATATGGTAATAAGTTCATTTACTCTGCTCAGGAGTACTTTCAGCTCTCTTCTGACCAGGCAGACTAAGGGCTGCTTTAAATCCTGCCCTTTGCTTTACTTGTACAACAGGTATTCCATGTCAGACTAGTGCAAAAGATGGGCAGAGGAAATGGGGGTGGGGGGGGAGGAGAGGAGGGAGGTCAGGACAAGACAAGTAGCAGGCTTAGATCTTTCCATAACATTCAAGAGCGTGTTAGGAAAGAAGGCTGGCTTATGTGATGGCCCCTGCAACAAGACCCCGGTGGGGCATGGCCTACACTGTTCATTGATATTACCCCCTGATCCCCAGTTGGCTAACGTGTGTGCTAGCCACGTAGTCAAGGGCGTTAACTGGTTCTGTTCAGAAAAGCAGTAAAATGCACCTCCAGGGCATGTCCCTTTTGAGGAATCCTGCCTTAAGTAGCAGCATTCTCCTAGCACACGCTCCCCTCTCACTGTGTAGGCTAGGGCAGGAGTCACCCCAAGTCTGCTCCTTTCTTTGCAAAGTTCTTAATCTTCTTCTGAACTACTTAAAAAAAAATGGGTAAAAGATCACTGTGGCTTTGGCAATGCAACAGCTGCAGTGAGGCCAAGACCTCAAAAGAGGAAAGCTGACAGAACTGTGGAGATCATTCCTGTGTCTAGAAAGTGTCAAAGAATTTTGTAGCCTGCGGGCGAGTGGGGGTGGGGGTGGGAGTCTTCTGAGGTTGGGGTGCAGATGCACATGTCCTGTGTTTCCATGAGGGGAGGCAGGAACTAGCAGGAGAAGAAGAACCTATCATGGTGTTTATGCTCCCACCCAGAACCATGAAGCGCACAAGTGCCCAGTTACGAAAGTGTAGGGTGGTTTTTTTTTTTATTATTAAAGTTAACCCAATTTTTCATAGCTGGAACATCATCAGTTTGTATCCAGTTTGAGGGATGGGCAAAATTTCAGGTTGATTCTTATTTTAATCTCAGTTTCACTCATCCTTAATTTAGATCGCATATTCTTTAAAGTCACGCCTTTGGGTACAGCGTCATTAATGTTTAACTATTATAATGACTGTAATTAGAGGCAGTTCTGTGTTGTCAGCAGCTCTGTCAAACACAGACCAGGATGTGGGGATGTATCATCCCTACACCAACCTAATGGAAAGTTCCATGAGGAGGTAAGGGTCACGATGGGACACTTGCAAGGTAATAAATCATGGCCTTATGTAAGGCCCCCCTGGTGGTCTAGGGATTATATAAGATGAGGTAAACAAATCATGGCCTTATGTAAGGCCCCCTGGTGGTCTAGGATTATATAAGATGATCATGGCCTTATGTAAGGCCCCCTGGTGGTCTAGGATTATATAAGATGAGGTAAACAAATCATGGCCTTATGTAAGGAACGGTTGAACCAATCGGTGTGGGGCTATACATGTGATAAACACATGATTCTCCTTCTTGTCCAATCCGTAGATGTGTTATTATAGCCTAATTGTGTTATGTAATGTAGAGAAAAACTATAAAAGAAAGCTTGCAATAAACAGAATTCGGATTCAGCTTGCAACCACATTGGTCGTGTACTTTATCTGCTCCGCATGGAACCCCACAAATGGTGACCCCGACGTGATTCGGCTTGGACATCAAGGCAGCCAGGACTTTGCCCAGAGTGAGCTAGCAGAGATCATACTAGACACAGCCGCCAGTGGAGCAGGGATCAATGTTCTCAGACAGTAGACCCAACAGATGTTGTCTCAAAAGCTGAGCAAAGAGAAAGCAGATCCAACCAGAAAAAGGATCTGAGTGGTCAGACTCTATGTCATCTCTCATGAAGAAACTGGAACAATTGAATTTAGATATTGAAGAGGCTCTCAGTGCTGGCTCTTCTCCTTCCAGCACTCCTTCTACCAAAAAGCGCAAACAGCCGTGCCCTGTTAAGGTGGAAACAGGCCTTCTTCACAAAGATCATCAAAGAAAGGGAATCTGTGGAAATAAGAGGGCAGGCTACCAAGATTTAGATGGTTTGCCAAGCTCAGTGTCAACTGGAGCACGACCAAAAACTAAAGCGTTCGGTGAAGAAAAGGCGGAGGTGGCAGCCGCGGCAGGAGGTACCGGAGGATACCGGCTCCTGGTCGTCCGAGAGAGACGTTCGTGAGCTCACAGCCGACTGAAGCGTTCGGTGAGAAAAGGCGGAGGTGGTAGCCGCGGCAGGAGGTACCGGAGGATACCGGCTCCTGGTCGTCCGAGAGAGACGTTCGTGAGCTCACAGCCGACTGAAGCGTTCGGTGAGAAAAGGCGGAGGTGGCAGCCGCGGCAGGAGGTACCGGAGGATACCGGCTCCTGGTCGTCCGAGAGAGACGTTCGTGAGCTCACAGGTGAGCGGCTGCATTTAATAAAATGGGCTCTGCTTTGTCTGCAGAGGAGGAGACGGTGCATAATTTTTTATTACCCATCGCTAAAAAGCGGGGAGAGAAGCTTCCCTCTGACACGTTGTCCCGTTTGTTGAAATGGGGGCAGAGACGTGAGTTTTTTGTTACTCCTAATACGGTCTTTAATAAGGCAGTCTGGGAAAGTCTAGGCTCTGACCTCTGGGAGTCGGTCTCTCACGGCAACAAGGAGGCCGTGTCATTGAGCCAAATATGGTGCAAATCTAAGAAACTAATAGAGACTCTTGCGGCAGAAGCCGAGGTCCAGTCAGCCATTAATGACCTCTTTCGGCCAAAAGAGGAGCCGCCTTATGTGTTGCCGGTGGGAGCCCGTAAGTTCTTTGGGGGTGAGAACACTATCATACCACTCATCCCCAGTGCACCCGAAGCTGATCCTAGTATCGTCCCGTTACCGGATGACCCCGCGGATAAAATGGAGGTCTCGAGCCCAGAAGGGGATAAGTTACAAGAATTTCGGGCGGAAATGTACAAACAGGGCCTTCAGCTACAGGACATGCTGAATCAGTTGTCCCATTTGGCCGGTGAGAGCCATCCCCCGCAGTCCCACACATTGCGAGCCCTGAACCAGCCCAGCTTTCCTGTCACCAATAATGTTTGTACCCCAGAGTTCCGGGCGGAGTTCCCGGGGCAGGGTGAGCAGTTGCAGAATAGGTTAAAAAGAATGGCGGAGCCAGGCTTATCTAACTTTGAAAGGACATATAGGAAAAAACCACCGGATAAGATCCCTCCGGCCGTGGCTCAAGACACAAATTGCTAAAGAGCCCGACGCCGCCATGCAGAAGCCGGACGACAACCCCGCGGCACCGTACTTGCACTTGTTGTTTGCTACAACCTAGACACCTGATAATGCTGTGCTTCTATTTGTTCGGACTCCTTATTATAGGAGCAGGGGTCTTTGTATGTCCAAACTCTGTACCTTTTGTTAACCCACGACAAAATGTTTGGGTCACCTGGGCGAACCAGACTGGCCAAGAAGCCCTTTTTGCTTGTCCATGGCCACCCCATCGGATCCCTTTAGAACATGTCTTATTGGCTATCCTTATTTACACCCCAATGGTTTTCGTGGGCATTTACGTAATATTACGTTTCCTTATTTAAGGAAAAGGGGGGAGGTGTGGGGATGTATCATCCCTACACCAACCTAATGGAAAGTTCCATGAGGAGGTAAGGGTCACGATGGGACACTTGCAAGGTAATAAATCATGGCCTTATGTAAGGCCCCCCTGGTGGTCTAGGATTATATAAGATGATCATGGCCTTATGTAAGGCCCCCTGGTGGTCTAGGATTATATAAGATGAGGTAAACAAATCATGGCCTTATGTAAGGAACGGTTGAACCAATCGGTGTGGGGCTATACATGTGATAAACACATGATTCTCCTTCTTGTCCAATCCGTAGATGTGTTATTATAGCCTAATTGTGTTATGTAATGTAGAGAAAAACTATAAAAGAAAGCTTGCAATAAACAGAATTCGGATTCAGCTTGCAACCACATTGGTCGTGTACTTTATCTGCTCCGCATGGAACCCCACACCAGGAGTTCAGGTAAAACACCTTAAAACATTCAAAACTGATGGTAGCCTCTCTCATCTTGACTCTTTATGAAAGTCCTCTGCCCAAGGTATTCATACCTGTCACTGCACAATTGTCTTTGGAGAGACCGCATCAAGAGTTATACTTTTGCTGGGGGGGGGAGGGGGAAATCTAGTCCTCAGATTAAAATAACCCAGCCAATGACTGGTTTTGTTGGTGCACTTTAATCAACACACCCAATGCTCTTCTAATAGGACAGGACCCAGTCCGGCAAACCTTGATAAGCAGGACTACTCACCAGATTACACACATGAAAGCAACGGAACTGCTCATCTGTCTCAAGTTATGCAGGTTGTGTTTTTGCAGAATTGGGGCCTTAGTTCGTTCAGTTGAAGTCTATTTGATTAAGGCTGGGATTATCAAAAGAGTCGAAGGGTACGTCCACATAGCAAAAAAAAAAACAACAAAAAAAACCCACCATAAACTACAGCAACAAGTCTCTGACCCCACCTTGGATGCATTACCAGACATGAAAATAGGCCAGTAGCTATAATGCAGATGCCTTTAAAATGGCAAAGAAACCCTCTCTATAGCAGTGCATCAACAATTATATTAAGAGCGAAGCAAGCCCACCAAGATCACGGCAAATCACACCTTATTACTTATTTATAAGAGTTAATGTGCTGGCATTTAACATACCATATGGAAGTGACTTCTGAAGCCAAGTTGCCATTTTTTTTTTAAATGTCTGAATGTGAATGAGACAAGATCGGTGCTAGTGCCACTTTTGCTTAGCAAAACTATTCCTTAAAAAAAAAAAAAAAAACAACCCTCCCCCCCCAAAGTCAAGACAATAAAAGCCAGAAACAGGGAAGTTTATGTGATGGAGAAAATCAGTAGGCCCTGGTGAGACTACTATATTTCTTTGGATAAGCAGCAGTCTGCAAACATTCTGCTCTTGTGGATATAGTTAAATAATTAGATCACATACTAGATATTGAGTATGTACATTCACATCTATTTGTTTTAATAAGCTGGACTTCCTCCTAATATTTGCTGATAGGATATTAATTTAGAGGAGGATGTGCTGAAGTGTTTTGCTATCAGATATTAAGCCTCTCACCGATAGTGTACCTTGTAACACAGCTTTTACTGCAAGCTGACTTAACATACAAAGTTTTCTTAAGAGATGGTTGCCTCATGAAACTCCTCTTGGCTAATATTTTCCATAATCCACGGTCATCCTCAGAGGATCTTTAGCAGGAGTATCACATTCCTAATGGACCGGATCCTCAGCTGGTGTAAATCAGCATAACTCCAAGGTTTGACCTCCTAGACATATACATATTTTCTGTATTGTACCTTCTTAAATTAGGGATCTCTCCGAGTAAGATGTTGATATACCCCAGAGTTCTGACATTTGGTATTTACAGTCTAAGAATGACGCTTGTGACAATAAAACTGAAGCTCTGAACTGTAATGATACCGATAATATTTCAGTAGAGGTAATTGGAAACTGAGAAACGGCAAACGAGATGGGACATGGGAGACTTAGGATTTGCCACAGAGGTTTGGGTAGAGGTGAACAAAACTGCATGCGTGTTGAATGGAAAAGTAAGCCCACCGACCCTGCTAACTCTGTAGTATTGAAACATTAAGAGAGTTCTAAATAGGTGAGGGTGAACGACATGTGGGGCTGTCAGGAAAACTGAGGGTTTCAAACAAACATTTCTTTTCATCCCCCTGCTGCTGTTCACATTAAAGAACACTAGACAATGTATTAAAAATATTGGACCGAATCCTTATCCCAGCCCCCCCGCATCACTGCAGCAGTAAAGAACAACAACAGTACCGGATTAAACACCTAGTGGTGCATGCCACCAACACAAGAGACACGAGTGGTGTGGAGCTTCCCATCCAGGCAACCTCCAGTGTAGGTGGGGGTGTTCAAGGGACTGGTACAGCTGCAATCCATTAGCCATTGGTTGCTGGAGCAGCCCTTTGGGAACTTTTGCACCTGGGTACAAATTAGAGCAACCCTAAAATTGCTCTAAATTGCCACAAGGGCCTAACCTGTCCTAAGTGATCCCAAGATAGGTGTGTGTAAAAGTGGCCACTTTTGCCCCGCCTACTTGGATCCACAAACCATGAACTATTTGCTAACGAATAATTTCAAATAAGGAATGAATAGAAGAATTTCCACAAACAGTTTGTTGACAGTTCATCAACAAAAATGGAGGCAGTCCCTCAAGTAATTCTTCCCATTGTGAATTATTAATTTAGCTCTAGTCAACATGAGTCTTGGACTGTTAGAGCCAATGCTCCAGTAAACACAGCTACAATTTGTGGCCGTGTAACGGAATGTTTCTTGCATACTTGAACTTTTTGTATGCCAAAAGTTGCTTACTCAGGGAAAAGCTTGGGGAGGGGGGAAAATATATATTTACTTATCTTTTCTCCTTCCCTTTGTCTCGTTTATTTAGACTGAGCTCTCTGGGGCAAGGATGTCAGTCATTCAACTGATGCTGTCCCAAAGTAACTGGACTCTAGTTTTAATAGAAGTCTCCAGTAGCTTCTTAGGTATGAATAATTATTAATTTATATAACCTGTAATATATGCCCATACTAGAGGGCAGCATTTATTTGGTAGAATATAGTAGAGGCGATATAAAAAGTGATATGCAATGGAAGTCAGTGAGTGCATCATCACATATCCCACAGGACAGAATGCATCACACAATATACTGCACCCTGGTAAAGAAAAAGACGTCTCAGATCCACTGAAAGCATGAAATGTCCTGAAATTATCCTGGACTTTATTCTTTCCCACTCTTTTAGAACAAGGTTTGGCTTATCTTTGTTGTTTGAAGAATTGGTGATGCGGCTTGCTGCACTTTCAATGTTAACGAGGTACTTAGCCAGGTTCTTTCCTCTTTGGCTATACCCCTACTGCTAGAAAGGAATAACTGGCAGTGATCTCATTAATACAGGGTTGGGTTTCCCTGCACTGCCTGTCCTGATTATTGCTTTTTATCTTTAGTGTGCAGTTTTTTAAATAAAAGTTAATACTATGTTCTCTCTCCCTATTTATGGTTCTCTCCTGATAGAGAACGCAATGCCGTCAGTAGATACACTCCCATTGACTTCACAGGGTTTTGAATTAGACCTAATACAGACCAAATTCAAAATCCCCCTAGAAGCATTGATATTGATATTGATTTTATGTGGAAGGTGCTCAGATATTACATTGATGAGTATCAAGCTAAAGCCTTAATATAGCTAGAATGCTGCTGAGGTTAGGGGAGTTATGCCATCAGAATATTAGACCCTGCGAATCAACGTGAGTGTTTATATGGCCCCTCACTGCTAAAGTATCTGATCACTGCACAGTCACCACTGAATTTTGTCGTCATTATATTGTTGTGAGGGAGGAAAGCATCATTGTTCCCATTTTATAGATGGGGAAACAAGCTCAGAGAGCTTTGAAAGGCTCACTTCCCATTTAGGCAACAAAGTAAGTTGCCAGATTTTTAGAAGGCTTCAGTTCACCAGGTGCATGTCGGGTGCAAACCTCTTGAAAATCTGGCCCTTATTTAGAGACGTAGATGGGAGCTGAGCTCTTCTGGAAAAAAAAAAAAAAAAAAAAAAGCCTTAAATGACTTCTCAACAATCACTCAGTATACGACACCGGAATTGAAAGCAGATCTCCCGAGTAACAGTCCACTGCCTATATCATAACGCTGTCCTTCCTCTCTACTAGTGCCCACTTCATTATAGAATATTAGGCTTCCAGTAATTTACCCCCAGTTCTTTATCCAACCTAGTCCCTTCTTTTAAAGCCCACAGCTAGCTGCAGATCTTGCCAAAATCATTTGTTCCCTTAATTTGTGATGCACCCTTAGACTTCTCATTACAACATTAAATTAAAGTTTAGTAGAAGATGCACAAAGCAGAATAAACTTTCAATTAAAATATAAGCATTGTTACCGTGAAAGAAAACTGGAGGGAGCTCGCAGGCTTCTTTGCATTAAAAGTGCTTAAGATTTAATTTCACTGACATCTCCTTGGCATTACATTGCTAATTGATCAAATTTTGTCTGTCTGTTATTTAAACTTTCAATAAAACTTGGATTAATGGAAGGTGTAATCCTCCCGGGCAGAACAAATATTTCCATTGTTCATCTCAGGTACGGAATAGTAATGCCCTAGTAATAGCTTTTGCATTCAATCTGTGAACATGAAGTTAATCATACAAAAATGCTGTGATTCTATAATTGGTTGAATGAAATTCTCTCTCTCTCCGCATCATTTAACCTACCAAAAAACAACACAACACAACCCCTGCATTAAATGACAATGGAAGTAAAGAGCTTCACAACTACCCCGGTATCATTTTCAGGGCTGATTTGCTTGGTACGGAATTACAAATACCAATCAATTTATGACCCTGCAGAAGAATTATATGCAATTACGCCATTGGACTCTACTGGCAGGCTCTATTTTTAAAAAAGTTATTAAAAATATTTTCTTCTTCCAACAGAAAGTTTAACGTTGATATTTTTCAAACCTATTCAATCTAATCCTCCTTTAACTACGTTGCCCAAAATCTTGGCTGTGGGCAAAGCACAGCAGAACTCAGCCATGATTTTTATCCACCTGGTCCTGGGGTTGGTCTCCCCAGCATAAATTCAAGCAACAGCTCTAATTTCTGCCAGTTGCATAGAGAGGCCCTGACCAACTCTGTTTCCTTTGTCCACACCTCTTTTTATTACCAATACGTGAAATAGCAAGCAGGCTGAGTTGTCAAAAAGCTTTATTAAACACACTGAGAGGCCAATGTTATATGCGGAGGTTCTGGCTCCTCCTGGGAGGCAAATGGCAATCCCAGGCTTGGATTCCTGAGCCACTGGTTCCTTACCAGTGCAGGCCCCTCCTGCAACCTGATCCTCTTTCTCCAGTTCCACTCATCATACTACATCCACTACAAGTATGGGTGGTGCTATACAAGTTCCGATGCCAACTCAGCACCACGGAAGATCTCTCGGTCAGAATCTTCCTATAGCCTGCTAGCATTAGGGTCGCTTTGTACATGTGGTACGTTGCAAAGCACGTGGATTACCGTGTAGAATCTGGGGGTCTATCTAGTATCAAGTTAGACTGTTCACACCATAGAGTGTTGCCAGCTTTAACAATTTTAACATGAGCCTCACGATTTGGTGCTTTTCTGAAAGCCCCAGATCCTGGAATCCTGTGTTTGTGTGAGAATCTCAAGTTTTTTTAAAATGAAAAAAAAAAAAGAAAAAAAAAGTTCCTCTTTGTTGTAGAGGAAATCTGCAATCCTAAAACCTCAAGAAAGAAGAAAATAAAAGGAAGCCCAATATTTATTATTTTGTCTTAAATTATGAGATTTAGCAATCTTATTTTGGGGGGTGGGTGGGTCCTGAGCCTGACTCAGGATTTTGGACTACTTGGGCAATACTGTATCATATAAGATCACACATATACTTTCTGGAGGTGAGGAGACATGGAAACATCCTGTTTCTACCCAGCACAAATATAGTAGCTTGGTAGAGGAGATGGGGCCAGATTTAGAGAGGTATTTAGGTACCCAACGGGTTTCAAAAAAGCACTTAAGTAGCCAAGTGCCAAACTTGCTTAAGTACTTAATGTGCTTAGGCACTTCTGAAAATCCTACTAGGTACCTGTCTGCATCTTTAGGCACCTAAATACCTTTGGAAGTCCGACACCAGGTGGCTAATAGTCATGGCCAGACACAGGAATCACCCCTACATTCATGGAACCAGAAGTTTCTCTCTGCAGTCAGAAGTCTCTAATGCTTGGTGGAGAACTCCGCAAAATTCTCCCACACAAATTCTCAGGATTTCTTGTAAAACTCAGCAAACACCTTCATATAAACTGTAATCATCCTCCACAATGATGCCATTTTCATGGTGGTATGTCCCTAAGACATTTTACTATTAATCTAATGACAGCTATTACAGACTTTTAAAGACATTTGCCTGATTCCTCGGGGTGCATTCCTGGCTTTTGTAAGATACTTCCAGATAGACCCAACAACAATTAACAAGTCAGTCCTGAGAAATGCTCAATTAAAGAAACATTATGATGCTGCAGTTACACAAGATGAGTGAGTTTTCATATATCGTTTTCTAGGGGCAAAATCTGACAACCCTAACTCAGGAGAAAAACCAAAAAACCAAAACCAAACAACTTTCATTTACTAAAAGGACTAAGTAAGGACTGCAGGATCTTAGCACTTTATTACTACGCACTTATCTAATTTTCTAAGTCTCTGCAATTTTATTAATTTAATAACATTTGCTAGTAGTCTACATATTCAGAAACCCTTTAAGGAAAATAACTTCTCTTTGCAGCTTGAGTGCGAGTGGAGTAAACCAAGGCCAGGGTCTCTCTGATCCTCAGTGTTCTCAGAATTAGTTATCGTACTTTCTGCTGCAGTAACGAGTAAAGTGATCTCTGTATTTTTGATGGCCTTCTCATTAAGCACAAATCCTCAAAGAAGGTATTTAGGCACCTAACTCGTATGAGGATATGGGATTGGATGCTTGTCTTTAACTTTAAATGATAGAAAATTTCAACAATTGCATTATATTACCATCCTCGTTATTGTAGATGATATTTCTCCTTTGGTGGTCTGCCCAAAATAAGTCATATTGAGACCAAATTAGAAGCCAGTGTGTGCAGGTGAGTGGCTCAGGTATTTAAGATTTAAAAACAAAAATAAAAAACCTACCCAAGACTCTAGGTGTCTTAACACAGTTACACAATACAATGTAATCCCATCAGCATTAAAATAATCACTCCAACAGGAACTCAATCAGCCAGACACCTACACTGACTCCTCTCCATGCCTTCGTTAGTGGGGAAAGCAGACCCTCAGACCTGTTTCCCCAAACAAGTGCCTGGAAGATCACAAAATTCAGGCTATTTCAGACCAAAGGGGGAACAAGTTCCAGAGTCCAAAGCTCTCAGAGAACACCCAGGCACCCCCCCACCCCATTGTAGAGATGGGAGATCCAGCTCAGGGCCCAGGGGCAGCTCTATGTATTTTGCTGCCCCAAGCACGGCAGACAGGCGGCTTTTGGCAGCATGCCTGGAGGAAGTCTGCCGGTCCCGCGGATTCGGCGGCATGCCTGCGGGAAGTCCACCGGTCCCATGGATTCGGCGGCCCCGCCGCCAAATTGCCACCGAAACGTGGGACCAGCGGACCTCCCACAGGCATGCCGCTGAAGCCTCCCTGACTGCCGTCCCCACAGCGACCGGCAGGCCGCCCGCTGCGGCTTGCCGCCCCAGGCACACACTTGCTGCGCTGATGCCTGGAGCCGCCCTTGTCAGGGCCTCTGCTGACTGGCACTGTGGCAGTATAACATGCCTGAGGTCCCATGCCAAACAGAATACCCCGCATGTATCATTAAGACAGCAAGTAGTTGTGTGTTTAGGGCACAGGATGGGGACCTAGAAATCCAAGCTCTATTCCTCGCTCTGCCATCCTCTGTGACCTTGAGCAAGTCTTGTGGAGCCAGGTTTTCTGAAGGCCTCAGCATCCAGACTTGTTTGGAATATTTGAGGGCTTATTTTGGTCCCAAAATGGGAACTAAGCTCTTCGGACAATCTGGTTTATAATCCCCCAGTGCCTCCCATCTGTAAAATGATGCCAACAGTACTGATTTCTTCCAGTCTTTGTTGGTCTTTTCCATTTAGAATGTTCATTCCTTGGGGCATGGATTGTCTCTCTGGGTATATGCCGCATCTTTCACTGTGACACCCTGACCTGATGCTTCTAGATGCTACCACTATACTATTAAACAGCAGGAGACCATTCATTGATTTCAAGGGAATTAGACTACAGCAGCAAAACAAAAATTGTGAGGCAAGCAAGATAGATAATTCTAGGAATACATGAATCCAAGCTGCAGGCAAGATCCGAACTTCTCCAAATTTTGGAGGGATTCAGATCTGGCTTGGGGAACAGGTGTGTTTCACCAGCTGTATAGCTCAAGGCCACCTAAGAAATGTTTAGGTTTGTTCAGTTCTTGAGTTGTGGTTTGGGCTCATATGTAGTTTAAAATCTCTTCTAAAGTGAATGTCAGATGAAGTCATGACACTGAGATCTTGAAAATAAAGTCGTATCTACCTAATTTCATGGCTGTTAAACAGCATTTTATGTGCAGCAGTGATATTTTAGTAGTAATTAGTATGAACATTTTACTATGACTAGCAAATATGGATTTCTAGAATGTTAATTGCAACAACATTAATCCTGAATAAGGATTTTGTTTTTAGGTTCAGATGGCTTCTAGAGTGTGAATTATACATGTGTGAAGACTACACAATATACCGAGGTGACAATGTGTAAGCTCCATTCCCCATATGAGGTCGCAGCTGATTTCCTGTAAAACGTGGCATTACCACATTTGAAATCATAGCTCAGGGACAAGAGAGCACGCATGGAGAAGTGATAATGGTGTCAGAATATCAGGTGATAAACCGTACCATTAATGCATGTCATCATTCTAGGGCAGATCTTTCAGCATGACAAGAGAATCACATCGCAGTTACTTGTAGTCTCCAAGTTGAACTACTGTAACAGCAAATAAACCAAATGAGAAATTCTATACATGTTTTTACATGTTTATGGAATAGTTCTTCTAGCTACTTTTACAAACACAGATATTATGCTGCAGAATATATTAAGCACTTGCCCTATTATATTCTTTAATATCCAAGTTTGCAGCTCTGAATGAATCTAAAGAGGATTGACTGGGAGAGGGATAGCTCACTGGTTTGAGCATTGGCCTGCTTAATCCAGGGTTGTGAGCTCCATCCTTGAGGGGGCCATTTAGGGATCTGGGGCAAAAATCAGTACTTGGTCCTAGTGAAGGCAGCGGGCTGGACTCGATGACCTTTTGGGGTCCCTTCCAGTTCTATATGAGAGGGAGAGAGAGAGAGAGAGATGCCCACCTGATGTTAGTGGAGCTTTGCTGACCTATACCAGCTGAGCATCTGCCCCGTAAGTAAAGACAGATTGACAATATGCTACACTTCCAATTAACCCTTTGCTGGAGTTACTCAAGGTCACATTAGTGCCACAGACAGCAGAGTTTGGTCCTGCCTATGGAAGATTTGCCCTTACTGGTTCAGCAGATTCCCAGGCTGCCATGTTCCCAATAAAAATCCCTAGCCAAATTACATCTCTTTTCCCACAAATCATTTCCATTTTGATGCAGACAGGATTTTGCAGGTAATTTGATCAGAGGAGTAGAAATTGCTACCACCAAAACTCAAAAATTGGTGATTTTCCCAGAATTGGTCAATAAGGGACCACCCCTAAGTATGTCCACAGAAGAAAGAAGGGGTTAAGGAAAAACACATTTATGCTGCAAAGCAGTTAAAATATCTACAGCCAGAGTCCGAAGTTGGACGAGAGTGTGGAAAATTGAGGAATGTCAAAGTACATGTTGTTGTAGCAACCTTGCTCCACTCCATTCACTGCTATTGCAAATAGGTTAGCAGGATGTGCCTTCACCTTTAGAACTGAGACTAACATCATGGACTCCAGGAAGAAGATGAATTGTATCAAGCATTTCTTTTCAGAAGATGCATGCAGTTGAGATATATTGCCTGGGTTATTCACAGTTCAAAAGATGTCTAAACCATTTGGCCTCATTTTTTCCTTCTAGTTTGTACAAATGCAAAGGAAATAAGCTATCCTCACAGAAACACTAGTGCTCACTACAGGGACAGAGAAGCCAGATTCATTAGCCCAGATTCACAATGAATTGTACCTTAACTTGCCGTTGGCCCCATCAGTTTAAATTGGGCTACTCACGTAGCCTGCTGCTACTTATGGTGAGGGAGGATGGCATAACCTAGCCCAAAGTTTATAAAAACTATGTTGTAAAGGGCTTGATTCTGTCCTGATCCAATGCATATTGAAGTCAATGGAAAAATACTCAATGGATGTTTCCATGTAAATATTCAATGGCTTTAGATCCATGTAATATATTGGAAGTCAAAGGCATTACACTGGTATAACAGTTTGAGGTGAGAATTTGGTTGCAAAATATGTTTACTGAGGCATTTAAGGGCCAGACCCTGCTCCTGTAACTTACATCAATTAGAACCTTATGCTGCAGTTAGTCCTTTTCAGTGGGCTTGAACAGACTAAGTAGAGGTGGTTGGGAATTTTCCCTCAGAATGATTTTCCAATGGAAAATGCAGCTTCTGCAAATTCAAAGTTTTCTGTGGCAAAACTCCAGTTTTGCCAACATTTTTCAGATTTCTGCTGGAGAAAATCAAAACACTAGATTTCATTTTGTGTCGGTTTCACCTGAATCAGAATATTTTGTTTTGTTGAACCGACCCTCTGTGGCTGAAAGCACCTCTGTATTCACACCCTAAACATTGTTGTAATAACCTTTGTGCAAAATATACCTCGTGAGGGATCATTTAAAAACTAACCACCACACGGAGCAATAGTCTTGGGTAATGTCTATACAAAGAGTTATGAACAAACTGAAATTATGACTAAAATGCGTTTACCAGACTTGTCTGATAAGTGGGCAAACCTGTTTCTCAAAGACAAAGGACAAGTGGACGCCTCTAGCCAGCTGTCCTCAAAGTTGATTGGCCATCACTGTCAAGGGGGCAGGAAAAGATTGATCTGCAGTTTAGCAAACATGGAGTCTTGGGGTGAAAGAGGGTCTGTGTCTCGGTCCGCATAGCTGGAATGAATTTTATCGAGGGGTAACCCTCAGGAAAATGCCATTTCAAAGAATGACTGGACTATAAAAGTAAGGGACAAAACACCACAGGCTTCTTTCCTTCTCCTCTCCCTCCCCTCCCCCCCCCCCCCCCCCAGACAGCAAAGGAACCCTTGACTTCGAGGGAATTCCTGACCTGAGAATTTGGTCAGCAATGTTACTGGGAACCAGTTATAAGGCTTTTACCTTGTACCAAGTCTAGCTTGTTACATGTTTTATCTTTATTTCTCTTGTAACCATTTCTGACTTTAATACCTTATACTTGTACTCAAAAGGTCTTTGCAGTTAACTAGTGTTATTTTTTTAATATAAACTATTCCAGTGTTGTGTTTAAACTGAACTATTTAGGTAACTCCAGTTAAAAGCATTGTATTGCCTATTGACCCCTTACTGGGGCAATTAATCTCTAATAGTTGAAGTGCCCAGGAGAGGGCTGGACAGTGCAGAAGACAGGTTTTGGGGAAAGTCTGGGACTGGGAAAGCATTGGACATGCCCTGCAAGTAGTAACCAGAGTCTGACTAGAGTGTTGCTGATGGGGTCAGAGCTGCTGGACCAAGGCTGTAGCTATACAGATACACATGGTGTGGTCTGCATGTTGTTAGTGAGTGGCCCCGGTTGGGAGCTACAATAGCAAAACATTGAGACAACCAGGGTGACAGGGCAAGAGGGAAACAATCTCTCACTGGTCTGGACGGCACTCTGGAATGCAACATCTTCCCTCCCTCCCCTCTCCACTCCTTGACACTCACTCACAGCAGAGAGTACTGGGTGAGTGTCTCCCGTTGTCCTCACCACAGGAGGAGTCACAATTTGAGCAGGGGAGTGCATAGCTGAGTAAGTGCAAGACTCTGGATAGGGTGTATCATGGGTCTCCTTCTGTGCCCAATCCATACAAGAGAGGAGTCTGTTACAGCCCTCTCTGAGAAAGCCTGGGCTCTTTAGCTCAAGCCTGACAACCCTCATGCTTTTAGCTCTGGCGGTCCCCAGTTTAATCTCCAGACTGTCAGCCAAGATGGTGGCCACCATCTATTGACTGTTACAATCTAGCTCAATGGAGTAAGTTACTCAGCATGAACCTGAGGAACACACTGTAAAGCAAGCAGAGAGGTTACGAAGGTCTTTCGTCGGGATGTTGCAAGGGGAGCTGCACATCTGTATCAAGTCGTTATTCAGCATAAGAGGAAAAAAGTCACATGAGACTCTTCCCTGATGTATGCTTCTTCAGCAAATTCACAATTTGCTGGAATAAGACCCACTGTGTCAAACCAAATCAAACCACATACAGGGCAGCTAATGAGGAAAAAAAGTTAGGAAGCAACATCTAGTTTGTATTCCTTCAGTGATAGAGTTTGTTGATGCAGTGCTAAATTAAGTCCCATTAATTCATTGTGAAAACAAGCCTTAGAGAATAGTATGGAATTTACAGTTTCTTCTCTTGGATTAATGTTGCATGGTAGCACTTTATTTTAAGACTAATTAATGCTAACTCAACAGCGGAAAGTTTGATACATTTGAAATGCATCAACAGTAGATGGCTGCTATTGTACCTGCTGTGATTCATGTTAAAAACCAGCTGAATATTTTCATAGCTGTGATTCATCTTTACATCCTCCCAGGCCTGTAGTATATTTATTGCGAATGGACCTTTTTTACTCAAATGTGTTTGAAATGGGAGCGAGATGGTGGCAGAATCTGGCCCTTTTACCCTTGCTGAGCAGTGCTTTACTCTGAGTAGTCGTACTGAAATCAAATGAGTAGTAATTTAATTATATTGAGAATACTCAGTAAGGACAGCAGATTCTAGGTATATTGCATAGTAAATGCTCAATACACCACAGCCAGGGAGGCTGAGAACTTCTGCGGTGTGTGTGTGTGTGTGTGTGTGTGTGTGTGTGTGTTGGGTGTGTTGAGGGAGGAAGTTACCTTGATATGAGTAGAGGTGAACGAACAATAAATACCAAATAAATTGACAAATGTAACCCCCAGTTTTGCAGCTGCGGGGAGGGGCACGTGGGGGGGAGGAGAAGAATCCACAGTCTGCTGATGTCAGATTGCAGGATCAGAGTATTGATCTCTTTCTATTTGTAAATTGCCTGTGAACAGCTTACAACTAGTCATTGAAAACAAAATTAAAAACATAAGATTAAAAGGTGTAATTAACTTTTGGGAAGGGTTAAAAATCACCACCCTAAAACAATCCACAAAGAGATTTTAGGAAAACATTTTATTTAGGGCTAAAGTAGCCTTTCACACACTTCCTTAATTTTATAGCTAACCATGCAAGTAAGGCAACAGCCTATAACAGATTGTTTTGCTACCTAACAAGTATTCTAGTTTCTTAGGTGATGTGATAAAGGACATTGCAGTCAGGAATGGAGATAACTGTTTCTTTCCCAGCTGGTAGTACAGGTTACAAGACAATAAGAGTGGTAAGTCTTCACCTTGGCCAGACCCACATGGACAACGATTATGGACCTTTGCTTGTTCAAAGTACAGCCATGTTTGGCTGCAAAGAAACAAAACCAGAGCTTCATTCCAGGATTGCAGGCTGCAACTTGTATTCTCCACAAAAGTTATTTGAACAATGTTCCTGACAATGTTCTGTTTGATCTGTGTAAGCTGAAACATATGGAAACTTAATTCTTTAACTGGCTGAGACCTGGCTCCAGGTGGGGGGTTTTGTACAAAAATCTGCACAGAAGATTTATACAAGTGAGAGGCACATGCTGTCCTCATTAAATATCAGTGTGGCTGGAAATGAAAAAGATTAATATCTGCTGCAGGAGGCTGTCAGGGATCAATATGTTCCAACATATGTTTTAATGCTTTTTGGGTTCTCATATGTCTCTCCTGGGACTTCTTTATTTCTCTCTCCCCCCCACTCTGCCCAAGGTTATGAAGCCAACTGTTTCCTATGCCTACATATATATGATTGAAAGCAATGAACTGATTTTCATCATGAATATTCTATAGAGGAGACGAGTAAGAAGCTGTGCTTCTTATTCAAATAGTCCATGATCAGATTAGGTTATGCATAAAGCCTGAACTGATCATACTGTGCGCTACTGTATTTAAGCTCTGAGCACACATTTAGGTAGATTATTTTTCTAGGAAGGTGGCTAACCACAATTTCCTTGTCAGTGATTTATTGTGGATTTAGCTTCATTTCTAGTGATTGTTTTCTTATGTTTATGGTGTAGGGGCCCTTCTTGAAATTGATGGGATAGTGGATTTTGTAGTTGTGGCACATGAAAAAAGCCACCCACTCATGTACTGTAGGTGAAAAATGTGTGGGCAGCAGGAGCCAAATTTTGGAGAAAAGAAAAACAAGAGAGGTGTGTGTGATGGAAAATAGATAAAAATCAACAGAGGGTATGCAAGAGGAGTGGCTGGCCTGACTTCAGAAACAAACAGATTCACCGGCTGCTCAGCCATTTGTCTTTTGAGGCATCAGGCATGCATGCTTGCTAACTAATCCAATGTTCCATCAAACCAATTAACAGAGCCCAAAAGGTCCACTTGAAGTCAGTACGTGGCAGATGAAATATACAACACATCCAGCACAGAATACAGGTCTCAGACATTCAAAGATATGCCTCCAGTTACACTTCAAACTAGGTGAAGAATTTAGAATTTTAAGATGGTGGAAGATGTAGGACAGCTTTATCTTAGAAATAAGGAAGGTTTTTTTTGTTTGTTTTATTAAAAAAAAAAACACAGAGGCATGATCTAAGGTCTGGACTGGAGCTAGGAATTCCCGAGTACTAATTCCAGCTCTCAAACCATGATTTCATTTGTGGGCTGCCCTAGTTTTCCCCTTTGATAAAAATATTTTCTTCCCAACCACACAGGGATGCATGGAATATCGATCAATTAATTGAGGTTTTCACATTGTTCCTTTGTGCTGCCCCATCTGATATAGTCACCTGTTCGTTCTGGTCTTATACTTAAACTGGAAGCTTTTTGGAGGCAGGGACCATTTGTTTGGACAGCACTTAACACAGTGGGGTCCTGGTCTAGGATTGGGGCTCCAAGGTGCTAACACAACACAAATTATATTGGTAACGGATCCAGAGCGGAGAATTGCTATTTACTTCCATAGCGTACTTCCTTCCAAACATCATAACAATACAGTAGCACCTAGCCACTCCCATCCCAGATTGCATTACCTGCCACTGTGCTAGGTGTTATGCATATAGAGTAAGAAACAGTCTCTGGCCCAGACAGCTTACCATCTAAATAGCCAAGGGTGGGAGGAAGGAGACTTTATAATCCCCATTTCACATGTTGGGAACTGGGGCTCAGCCATTTCAGCAGTATGGTATTTTTGCTGGCATATACTCTGAAATCTTGACCACTTGGGGTGACTAAAGATGCTATAGCTAGACCATATTTGGACAGCTAAGGGATGGTAGACCAAGTATCACAACTATATTCAAGTTTAAGTAGTGCACTTTGCCTATCTAAAATTCTCACTGGTGCTTCACTTGGATACATGACTGATGTAGAAGAATTTAGAACAAAAAGCGTAGAGTAAACAGCTTCTGCATCCCACTCCTACCAGAGTCACACTTCAGCAAGGAGTGAGGTAATCTGTAAAGCACACAGATTCTCTGGGTCAGAAGAGGCTACAGAAATACCAGCCTCAGAGAGTGGGCCAGTTTGGTCCTACTGCAATAGGAGTGTTTGCCATGAAAGTTTTTGTGCAAAGACTTTAAATTTTGAGGACTCGCAGCATGGAACAAAAAGCCAACCAGCCAATCATAAGGGTCAGTTCAGAGCCAAATCCAGACCCTAACTGAACACCATTCCTGCTCTGGTGCTTGAGGCTGCTTTTACATAGCTCCCTGATTTAACTCTGAGCACCTGATAGGTCTTAATAAGCCAGCCATCAACTACTCTTACCTCCAGGAGAGTCAGACAGGAAATTAACCCTACATTCTGTGCTTTGCACCCTTTCAAACACAGTTATGCATTAGTCAGTCTTCTACAGTACAAGACAAAGGGAACATGGTAGGGAATGGGCAAGATTATTCAAGTATTTCCAGCACCAGTTGCCCTGATATTTGTTATAAACTCCTGGATATTATTGAAAATATCAACCCTTGTGGTGGGTACAGCAGTGCTAGGAATAAGGTTATCCCTTCTTTTATTGCAAGAGATGGTGCAAACAAACAGGATTTAACAGACTTTCATGCCAAACTTCAAGCAAGGGGCCACAGACAAACATGCCAACGAGCTAGGAAGCCCAGTGCGTAGGTGGGCCATTACAAACAAAATACACAAGCCAAGTCCCATAGACAATAGGACAGTGCATGTGGCTTACTGCAGCTATGAAAAGAAAAAAAAAAAATCAGCAAGTGTGAGTCTTTCAAAACAGAATTTAAACAGCCCTGTTGGTGGCTCTTGAAAAGGAGGAGTTGTTCCTTGTGACTGGAATACAGTTCTCTTCTCCTCCTTGGTGTCAGTTACAAACATGCATTAATATATACCCCTTATGACTATGAGTGAAAGCTTAGTGACACAAATCTCCATCCTTAGAGGTTTTTAAGGCCCGGCTTGACAAAGCCCTGGCTGAGATGATTTAGTTGGTGTAGATCCTGCTTTGAGCAGGGGGTTGGACTAGATTACCTCCTGAGGTCTCTTCCAACCCTAGTCTTCTAGGATTCTACGACTGTCCTAGAACGTTTCTTTGTAAATAAATCAGCATGGCTTACGTATAGAGCAGTGGAACCATGCTGCATAACCTCAGGCAAATTTACCTCTGCAAAATGGCAATACATTGCTTAGCCTCCTTGGATCGACAGATGAAGATTTCCTACATGGACTTGACCCTGCAAAGTGCTGAGTGCCCTCAATTCCCACTGAGGTCAATGGGAGTTGTGGGGCAAGGAGAACCTGGCAAGACAAAGCCCTCCAAGACTACATCTTCACTGTGTTTTAAAACCCAAGGCAGCGAATGTTCGAGCCCAGGTCTACAGACTTGTGCTAAACACAGCCGTTTAGACATTCAGGCTCATGCCGGAGCTCAGGGTCTGAAACACAGGTGTGGGGGGGGGGGAGGGAAGACAGGGAGTGTAAGAACCTGAACCAGAACCTCTACAGAGAAATTTTAGCGCCATAGCAGAAGCCAGTGTCTGTAAACCTGGTCTCTGACACTCGCTGCTGGGGGCTGGCGAAGGGGGCAGGGAAGATTTTAAAACAGTGTAGACATGGCCCAGGAGTTCACTATTTACACTTCTGTAGCACCTTTTATGAGCAACTCTCAAGCACAAGTCAAGTCTTGCCGCAGCCATGCTAAACAGGTCATATTATCCTCTCCACTTCACAGATAGGGAAACGGATAGATGGAGCAGTGAAGGGACTAGCCCGAAGTCTCACAGTGAGCCATTGACATTGCTGGGAATCAATCCTAGAATCCACAACTATAATCCTCTGCTCTTTTAGACTAAACCCCTTCCCAGTGTTACCTAACAAACAATCCCTCCCCCCCCCCCCCGCACACACACACACACGCACACACACACGGAGGTGAATACTGAAGTGCCTTTTATCTGTTTGCATAGCAAGCTAGAGCTGAATCCGATGAGAGAACAATAATCTTCACAACTCCTGCCATGGGAATAGGATTTTTGGGGGGTGGGAGGGGGGGGTGTCTTACTGCCTGGAGACCATCAGCAAATAATTAAAAGATGGAACCTTTTATGTGGTTTACAACACTTTGATCAAGGTTTTTTAATTAACCTATATTGCCTTAAGCTACTGCAAGTTCGTTTCACCCTGACTGACAATATCAGAGTTGCTTAGGATACAGTAGAAAGCTTGAGCAATGTGTTATAGTGGAGTCGGCTATTGACACAAAACCTGTTTATTAACCCCTTTGCTGCTGAACACAACCACAGCCCGTGTGTGATGACAGTGGAATTCTGCCAAGGTTGGCATTTCAATGGTGGAAAATACCAGGTACATGAGGCAGCAACAGAGATAGGTTAGGCAGACCTGGAAATGCATTTTGGCCAACATATGGTACCTGGCACATTAGACAACAGTCAAGTGGTACCTGGCACATTAGAATTCCATCACAGTTCCAGCAATCAGCTAAGACCAAAGTGTACCCCAATGGTGTAGGCAGTGGATCGGTGTTGACTTTTATTACTATTTGAATTACCAAGCCAGGAACATTGTATTAGGTGCTGTACATGTACACAGAAAGAAACAGTTCCTGCTCTAAAGAGTTTCCGACCTCAATACACAAGACAGACAGAGGATGGCAGAAGGAGAAGGAGATAACAATATTCCCTACTTTATAGGTGAGGAATCGAGGCACAAAGAAATGAAGGTCCTCCTGATCCAAAACTCACTGAAGACAATGAGAAGACTCATGTGCTCTGGACCAAGTTTAAGTGACTTGGCCAAGGTCACACAGGAAGTCTGTGGCAGAGAAGGAAATGATTCCAAATTTCCCCAATTCCATAACCACAAGACTGTCCTTCCTTTCTGTATGGACTCATACTCTGTAGCCTTGAGTAAGTGACTCTCTACCTATCAGTTTTCCAGTCAGTAAAGCAGGAATACTACTAGAGCAAAGATCCTTACTTCCTAAGGCTGTTGCAGGATTGAATAGGTATATTTGTGATGTACTCTGAACATGAAATGTAGTAAATATTATATACTATCAAATGTAGTAAGCAATAAAGTTTAATAGCTTTTATCTGGTATTAACTTGTGTGTTATACCACTTTCCCCTACATGGTGTCTGTTTTGTCTATTTATATTATAAGTTCTCCAGGACAGAGTAGTATACAGTCCCTATCTTCATAGAACACTTAGACCCATTATTGGTTGCTCCATAGGCATTACCATATCATCTTTGAATGTGGAACCATACAGCAAAACAAAAGACTCGGCATGTTCCCTTCATTCATTCATTGCTTGAAAATGGTTCAGCAGCTTTGGACAGAACGTCAGAAAAAAAAATGCACCCCGATTCAGAGCCTGCATGCCAGATTTCCAGCCCCCCCCAAATAAAAAAAAATAGATAAGTTTAAAATAATTGAAAGTGACTCTTTATATCAGAAACTCATAAGCAACCTTAACAGGCCACACTACATACTCTGGATTTAATATTTTAAAAAGCTGTCCATATTATTGTTTTTCTGAACATTGAAAACAGAAGCCAAGTGCATCAGTTCATTTTTATCATAGCTTAGGCCCCTATCCCTAGTGTACTCACCACCAAAGCACCTTCCTTCCATGCCAGGACGCAATAGTGCAAAGATTCGGCTCTTGTATCCCATCATCCAGGAGGTGTAGCAGCCTGCGTGACCTGGTACTCTGGCCTGCTCACCTTTCACTTCAGACCCCTTCCAGCGTAACAGGAGAAGTCCAAGCAGAAAACCCAACACCAAATGGTCTTTATGGCACTGGGACACAGCTTTTTTTGCCTCTTTAACGCCTCAGGCTTGTAGTTCTCTGCCTTCTGAGGGGTAGAGGGAAACCAGCCCCCCCCTCCTCTGCATTTCAGCCCTGGTTAGGCAGCTCAGGACTGCCCTTTCCAAACCCTCCCTGCTTCCTTGGGCTGCTACGAGCTTCACCCTGTTTGCCAGCCTGCCCCACTGGGCTGCAAACTCCCCTCATCCCACCTGGGAGCTTTGGCTCCCCAAGCAGCTTCTTCCCAACCAGCTATAAAGGAGCTTCCTCAGGGCTCATCCCAGCCTCTTTGGTAGCCACTGGGTGCACTTCAGACAGTCTCAGTCTTTTCCCTTCAGACAGGAAGCCCAGCCCAGCTCCACTCCAGGAGCTGTGGGTATGGTTCAGGAACTTAGCATCTTCTGCCTTGAGAGAGGAACCCTCCCCCAACTCTCCTCCTAGCAGCTGAGCTAATTGGACCAGCTGTGGGGCCTTAGCCAGATTCTCCTCAGCTGGCCCTCTTTTCCCAATTAGCCCTCAGGGTTCCACAGCCAGCCGGGTCCTGCTAGGCTCTCCCTCCTGTGAGGGAGGAGGCAGCATGTATATGGTCCCCTTCTCACAGCTCATCCCAATTGACCGGGAGAGGAGGGAGCCTTACTCTGGTCTCAGGCCCTTAAAGAGACAGTAACAGGTTTTCTTCCGAAACTCCACTTTTTCCCTAGGTCTGCTTCTCTCTTCTGCTAGCGTGCAAGTCCTTGCATACCTCAGAACTCCCAGTATCTTAAAGGGCCAGGCCCCATGAAAGGAGTTGGCTGTCCCCTAGACCTCACTCCACTTAAAGGGACGGACTAACCTATCACGCCCCATTTTAATGATTTATTTAACCACAGGCATAACTTTAAGTCTATGGTGTGAGTAAAGCTACCTGGGTTTAGGAATCTTGCTGAATTGGGCCTAAGTCCTGTTGAATGTCAATGGGAAAGTCACTTTTGCAAATGAGATTCAGGATCCTAAGTCACTTAGTAGTTTTTTAAAATGCTACCCACAATGATTCCTGCCTGAAGCCCATAAGTCCTCGATAGGTAGGTAGCTAGAGCCTATCTTTTAGAAAGGTATCCAGACTGGATCCAGAAAGGTATCTCAGTCTGGATGTGTGACATACTGAACACATTTGCAATGATGTGTTCAGTATGTCAGAAAAGGAGAGATTAATGCCCTTATTTTCTCATGGTGCGAGCCGGCATCCCTTGGCTATGTTAAAAACCACTCTCTTTAAGGATATAAGTTCCCTCAAAGAGCTGTGGCACCCCTGTGAAGTGCACTCCTCATGTGTCCAAACCAGCTCCCAGTGATGCTAATAGAAAGATTCCTGCGGATTTCAAACGGAATTGTGACCTTAATGAAAACTGAGAGAATTCTGCAGCTGGCAGGAACTGCTCAACACCTCTGGGGAGATGTCTGTTAAGAGCTGATCTCATGAACAAAGCTTTGCAGGTTTTAATTGTTAATTGATCCTGCAAGGTGCAGAGCACCCTCATCTCCCCCTGGATTCAACGGGAGCCAAGGATGCCTGGCACCGAGCCAATCCGTTATGCTCACCATTAATTCTCTCTGGTTTATGGTGCTTTATCAGACTGTTTAGTGTACTGTAAGTGGAGGAGAGAGAACTAGTAGGTCTCTCAAGCGCATTCATTAACAGTTAAAATATCTAGTGAACTTGAATTAGAACAAGAGACTAAAACAAAATTCAGCACGTTAAGAGATTTACAGTATGCTATACCAGCAACTTTCTGATTGGCTTCTTAAATGCACTGTCCTAATAAACCTTTCTGAGCAAGTAATCACATGTTTGGAAAATGCTGACCCCCTTGCTGTCTCCACTTAAATGGCAATAAAGCACAGTCTATGAAGAAATCTATTATCTATTTTTTTTTAATTAATGTTTTAAAACCTATACTTTTAAAATTCAACTCAATACCGGTAATATACATTACCGGCCTTCTCATGAACCACTTGGGCAAAATAAATAAATAATCCTGTTTTCACTGGAGAGGAGGGGTAGTCTTAGGTTGAAGGCACATAGAATAAGATGCAGGGGATCTGGGTTGACTGGTTCTGCCGCCAAGTTTGTGTGTCACCTTGGGAAAGAAACTTCAGACCCGAACTGAAATACATGGTGAGACTCCTTATATCTTTCAGAGGATTTGAATAAGCCCCTTGATTTCCCTGTCCTTTATCTGTGAAAGAGGGGAAAATACATCCTTTTATCACCCCTCTGTTTGTCTTGGCTACTTGAACTGTAAGAATCTGACATAGTTTGCAATGAAACAGTAAATAGTGGCAAACCACTAAATATGTTCTTGGGTACCATGAAAAGCAGCTAAATATCAAGGCCCTAACGCAAAATGCGTTCACAGGAAAATCCCTAATGAAGCTCATTTGTAATGATTCACAAAAAAACAAACTTTGAATGAAAAGCCCAAGCTTAAAGAAATGTTGACATTTAAGAATTATAGCATGCTCTTCAAACTCATCCTCTCCCCTGAAACAGATGAAGGGGGTAACATATACTGACTTATAAAATTGAAATATAAAAATGAAGGATTGCTCAATGGTAAAAATTAAAAGCTTTGTTAGTTACATTTTAATGAATTGTAATTATGGATAGTGAATGAGTGCAGATGAGGTAGCACTTCAGCCAAGGCCTTGCTGACGTAAGTGTGGTTTTGCCAATTCTTTTTTTAACATAGAATTGCTAATCTGCTTAAAATGACGTTATTGCTGACAGAACAAAGGATAAAAAAAAGCCAGCTGGATAAAAAAGTAATCCTATATTTCCACATAACAGAAGACCTATGTGAACATGGGCCCAAACTGGAGAAACACGGGGTCAGAAACTGAAGGGCAGGACTGACAGACCAAACCAAGGGATCAGAGAAGGCGCTGACTATCATGGAATGTGGAAGGATTTTCCGCTACTCCGAAAAATGGTAAGTTGGGCCCATTTACCAATTCTGTCTTGTCTGTTGTCATGTGTCTGGTGTAAATGTATGTCCAGACACTATGTAACAATAAATCTGTCTGAAATTGTATAAATCAAGGTGAAAATTAATTAAGCCTAAATCAGATAGACTTGTGACTCAGTTTCCTAACTTTTACCCTCAGCACTGTTATGATATAAGAACTTATTGGATATTTAACATTTACCAAGCGTGAGTCAATCTCCCCCTTTTGCCACATGCACCAGTTGCTTGGTAATCAAATGAAAAGATTCCATGCTTGTAAAACGAAACTGGCTCTTTATTAAGAGAACTCTTTACAGAGGTGCTGTGACTGTAACTAGCATTCCAGCCATGTGCACACAGACTGAGTTCTTGATGCTGCCTCCAAACCCCACTCCCTGCAACCTGTGCTCCTTCCACCAAGTTCTATGCAGGATGCTTCAGAAACCATACTGATTCCTTATAGGTATTCTAGAGATATCAGTCTGGATTTGGTGTTTCTGCACCCGTGTATCCCTTTTGTTCAATGATAATTTACATCCATGAATTGAAGCCGCTGCTAACATTGAGAAAGATTTTGCAATCAAACGGACAGTTCTAGATTTCTTTAAATAAAGAACATAAGTCTTCAGAGATGCTTGTGCATTGAACATTTTACAGTACCCAAAAGGAGAAAGCTGTCCCTTTTAAAACAGATTAATCAGGTTCTGCATTGCAAATCCTTGCAAATTGCTACTTTGTACCGATGTCCCTGTGGTATATTAAGCATTCACTCACACAAACCAACTAGCATGTCATCCAGGGAGAATTAATCCAATAATCTGACTATGAAAAATGCAATCTGGGGCTGAGATCTGATTGTTTTTGTGCTAGACATGTGCTAATTTGCTGTTGTTCCAGATAAGGGGAAACTGAAATCATACAAGTCCTTGCCTTTTCTTCTAGTCTACATGCCACATTCCTTTTACTTTAAGATCATAGATAATGGGTGAGAACACGGAAGGTTAAGGCACTACATGATTGTGTTGTGCAAAGAAAGTCAAATAAGCAAGATTTTAGGTAAGAAGCCAAAGAAACCGCAAGAATACTTCAAGTGGAAGGCAGCATAATCACTGCACCTCATTGCAGGTGATTAGGACTGTAGACCAAGTGCAATGAATCCATATACTGCTGCCATCAGACACAACAACTCTATAAACCACACATATAATTGTGACCTGGATCTAGAATCTTAGGTTTTCGACTCCATGAACAGGCATGTCTCCATTGAGCTAAAGGAGATCTTGTGGCTGCTAGAGCAAGTCCCTTATCCTGCTCTCCCCTCCTCTACTCCAGCTATCACTCGGGAGCGCTATTTCCAATATTTTTGAAATGCCTTTTCCTGGTTACCCAGTTTAGAGAGCACAGCTAGCAGCTTTCCTTTGTTGTGGGCCAACCATGCCGGCTACAGGCTCTAGACACGCCTGGAGTAGACAGGAGGTTGGATCAGGAAAAAAAAAAAAGTCCCTGATTGCAGCTTCCTGAACAGTTCAGTGTTCTTAAAGATGCGAGTGTCATGAACCTACCCTGAGCAGCCGACATTGGTATCAGTGAAGCAGTCCCACTGATCCACGAATGCTTGTGTAACCATAAAAAGGATTACCGTTACTGTTGATGGACTCTGAGGCAAGGTGTACTGCAGCCAAAACGTAGGCCATCCATCACCCTACCGCTGTTTGGGACTGCATGGTTGCAAAACCATCCACAATGTTCTGCACACTGCTTATAGTCACAGTTCTGTCTAGTAGGAGTCGGACTCCAAAATGATTTCCCACTTACGGGCAGCAATCCGGCATTGCAAACTGCCACAGAGCGATCACCACTCGCTTCTCAGCTGTCAGCGTAGCTCTCATTCTAGTGTCCATGTGCTGGAGGGTTGGGGCAAGCGCAGCAGGAATGTGGCTTTTGCATCTGAAAGTGCTGCAGCCACTGCTGGTCGTCCCAAACCTTCATTCTGATGCATTCCCACTAGGGTTGCCAGGCAGGGCCGGCTCCAGGCACCAGCGAAGAAAGCAGGTGTTTGGGGCAGCCAATGGAAAAGGGCGGCACGTCCGGGTCTTCGGCGGCGGGTCCCTCAGTGCCTCTCCGAGCGAAGGACCCGCCGCCGTATTGCCGCTGAAGAATGTAGCGGCCCAGTAGAGCTGCCGCCGAAGTGCCGCCGATCACGGCTTTATCTTTTTTTTTTCTTTTTCTCCCCCCTCCTCGCTTCGCTGCTTGGGGCGGCAAAAAAGCTGGAGCCGGCCCTGATGCCAAGCGTCCAGTTTTCAACCTGCCTGCCCTAGCTCTGCACGGCTGCCGGAAGTGGCCGCCGGATCCCTGCGGCCCCAAGACACGTGGGCGGCCAGGGAGGCTCCATACGCTGCCTGCACCCCGAGTGCCGGCTAAGCAGCTCCCACTGGCCGGGAACTGCAACCAATGGGAGCTCCAGGGGCGGCGTCTGCAAGCGCACGGAGCCTCACTGGCCACCCACATGCCTAGGGGCCGCAGGGACCTGGTGGCCACTTCCTGAAAGCCACAATAAGCACCGCCAGGACTCTGTCTCCTGCACCTCTCCCCCAATACCCCCAACCCCCTGCCCCAGCCCTGAGCCCTCTCCTGCACCCCAAGCCCCTCATCCCCAGCCCGATCCCAGAGCCTGCACCCCCTCCCACACCCCAACCCCCGTCCCAGCTCAGAGTCCCCTTCCGTCAAATTCACTGAATTGTTTCAGTTGAAACCCCTCCCCCCCAACTTCCTCCCAAAAATCAAAATATTTCATTGTGAAATTTTTGAAATGCAAAGTTTTGATATTTGAATTTGAAATGACTTTTTGTTTTGAAATTTAAATGTAATTGGTTTTTTTTAAAGATTTTAAAATTTTTGAAATGAAATATTTAACGATGGGTAAAACAAAACATTGCATATGACCCCAAACCATTTATTATCATTTTTTTTTTTGGAGTTTTCAGATCATGGAAAATTTAGAAAAAAATGGTTTTGGGTCAACCCAAAATAAGAATGTCCCCCCTCCCCCTTCCTTTTTGTGCCCAGAGCTGATACCAAACCGAAAAAATCAATGATTTGCACAGCCCTAATCAGCACATCACAGGTTTGGGCCCTTAATACTAGGTTCAGATAACTGAGGCATGCGTCCAAGATTTTGGGTATTTATCCGAAGCAAAATGACAAACCACCACCATCATTTTGACATCAGTGTTTCATCATTCACCATTTCTGAAGAAGCAGCTTTTCTAGTGTTGTTTTCCCATAGTTTTTTTTATGTCCTTCCAGTCTCTGAAGGACTCAGACAAATACAGTCACATGCCTCCCTTTTTTTATAGGTTGACATTGGCGGAGATAAGGATCATCATAATAAATATTCCATTATTATTATTACAGTAGCACCTAGAAACTCCAACCAAGCTCAGCGCCCCATTGTTCTGAGCAATGTATATCAGAAACAGACAGTCCTTGCCTCAGAGATCTTACAGTCTGAATAAACATGACAAACAAAGGGTGGGCGGGGAGAGGGCAAAAAGACACCTACAAAGGGGAACGATCATACAATGGGTCTGTAGACGAGCTGGGAACAAGATCTAGGTTTGCGGCGTCCCAGACCACGCTGCCTCTGTGAGTGGGCTCTCACTGGCTTTTCCTGCAAAAGATTCTTGTGTGCAAGAACATATATTAAAAGAAAGGAAAAGCTACTTCTCCCATATGGCAGTTTATTAAAATTAATCAAAATAACAAGTGGCTGTCCAAGGAGGGCATGAGTCAAAGAAAACCTTTGCTTTCAGCGAGGTGTGAGTTTCTCCCCAGACTATCACCAGAAACACAGTCACTGCCCTGGGAGGGGAGGGATGGGTAATGACAGACATCAGATAGGATGGAAATAAAACCACTTGGGCTAGAGGCACACTAGGGGTGAGGAGGGGAGCATCTCCTTCGTTCTTTAACATCAACCCAGAGAGTGTACAGCGCACAACGGCAGACTTCTACACAGCACAACGCCGTGCCTGAAATAAACAAAGCCCTCAACATCAAGAGGTTCATGAAAAGGGATTCAATGCTAGCTGACCCTACAAGAATCTGTGGGGTGAACGGATAACTTCAGAGTGTAGCCAGGAAACTGATCTGCAACTGCACCATGTTCCACACCAGAAACCCCCTGCTTTTAACTCAAGTTTTCAGCATGAGTTTCTATGCATTTAAGACAACTATTCACAGTGGTGAAGTATGGTCCAGACAGAACCCTGGGCTCAGTGACAAGCCCCTGTGTTTCTGGATGATAACCCCTGGCTGATGTAGCTTTCAAGGAGCCCCCATCAATTTCCTCCCACTCCAATCCCTACATTTCTAGTTGGCTACCAGAATCCTTTACTCCTTGCCTGAGGTGCTACATTTGCTTTCCCACTAATCAGGTTACAGTTAACTCTAATACACCCCAAACTAGACTATTAAATCACAGACCCCTTGAAGGACTCTTTTCCCTGGCCAAAAGAGCTCAGTTCTCATTTAAACACAAGTAAGAAGCCAGATTTTCAAAACAGCTGAGCAATTTGGGCGTATATCAGGTGCCGAGTAGCATTGGGTGACATTTTTTGGCCTTTGTTGGTGAAAAATGTAGCTACAATGACATTACGTTTGGTCACAAATTTGTGTAACTTTTCCCCTAATTGTTTCAGCCAAAAAAACCCCAAACAAACCAGAACAAAAATTCCAGAAAAGTTGAAATGTTTCATTTCCATATATTCAAAAACGAAATGTTCCAATTTTTCAGGTCAAAATGAGTTTTTGTTCTAAAATTTCCATTCAAAAATGCATCCCTCACTTGTCTTTCTCCCCCCAAACCCCAAGAAATGAATGCAAGATGTTTCATTTGGGGTTGAGCAAAATGTTTCCTTCGACCAGAAATGTTTTTCAACTTTTCTATTTGCTGAAATTTCAGAAAAATGTCAGTTTGGGGTCAATTTTTTGGGACTGCCAACAAACTGAAAAACCCATTATTTGCACAGCTCCAGTGTGGAACAATCTGAATAATCTCTCCCCAGTTGTGGATGCTAAGCACTTGGAAGCTGGTGGCAGGCCCCACATTACTTCTCACCTCCAGCACTGGCTCAGCTATTCAGGCAAGCACGTAGAAGGGGGTGGTGTCAAAGCTTCCTTCCCCTCTGCATCCCCTCCTACTTACTACGTTGCACTTGAACCCAAGGTCTGGATTGTCTGAATAAGGGGGGGGGGGAAGTAGGTATGGGGAAATGGAGAGGTTCTTATTTCACCTCTCTGTCATGTACCCTAAGCCACTTTTTAGTCCCCAAAATAATTGAAGGATGGAAAATATTGGGCATAAAGATGCAACCCCACCTTCTTACTGGAGGGGGAAAATCAGATTTGGAAAAAAACAGAGGACGTGGTAGTGGTGGTGAGGGAAATATGTTAGTTAAACCAGAGATCTTTCTAGCTGCTTTTCTTAAGGGCTTTAATACCTGCGGAAAAAGTGAGAATGAAATAAGAAAAAGATTTATTGAGTCTCAAAGCCTCCAGTTAAAATTAAATGCAGGGAGAAAAGTGGCTTTCCACATTTAATTGTCTTTTTCACAGTAACTATGTGTCAGTCTCTTCTAAAAGCCTATTAATTCTGTAATTTAGTGCTAGAGAGAGCTGGGAGATAGACAGAACCACCGCAGGTTTTTTTTTCTTACTTCATTGACTAACTGTCATCAGGCATCAACGTTAGGGTTGCTTTCTCCTTGAACACTCCAAATACTAAAAATTAAAAAGTTTTTATAGTCTATTTAATAAAAAAAAAGTGCTGGCACATCAGTTACTAAAATGGATTCTATGACATTGTATGTTAAGATTTTAATGATAGCTAAAAATAACCCCACATGTCAGAAGGACTAGGGAGAGAACAGTATTCTAGGCAGAGAAGGGAGATTAACTCAGTTGATTTCTGCAGTTAGATGTACTAGTTTATTTGTTTAGCCATAAAAACACATTGGTTTTAGAAATTATTCTGAAGCAGCCTATTGCTAATGATACAGTTAACACAAGCCATTGTAATGGTGTTGTGAGGCTGTTCAGACAGCAGCTTGGTTGCCAGCCATTTACTGAAAATCAGTAAAAAACAACATCCAAAATTGAATCTCCAAAACTCAATTAAAAAATAATCCAACATCTGTAAAAAGGGCACAACAGTTCTCCTTACTCTAGCATACATTTCCGCAGGATGGGGGACATTGCCCATGTGCAGATGATCAACACAAGATCCATGCAGTGGTTAAACCCCCCAAACAGGGCTTCAGTGGTGGCTAGACTTTGTGATGTCCGCTGTACACAGGTCAATTTCATCTCATTGGTAATTTACTGGCTGTTGCTTTGTAGTTTTAACCAAATCTCCTATTTTGCATTCAGAAATAATTGTGGGTGCAATTTTGTGAGTGCCAATAACTGAGGATTCACATTATGGCAATTAGATTCCTAACTACCTGAAGGTACCCACGCATCTGGTGGACACCTAATGGATGTAATCTGTGCTCTCAGTTGACTCTGTTGCAACTGCAGTTACAGGACGAGTGGGTTGAAGCCCCTTTAAAAATCGTTCTCAATATGTAATCTGCATTTAAGGGCTTTTATGGTGGCTGAAATTATGGGTTCCAAATTAACAATAATTACCAGCACTTACATGGCATTTTTCATCTGTAGTTCTCAAAATGCTTTACAAAAGAGGGCATGTTACCATTATATTCATTATACCTGTGGGGAAAACTGAGGTACAGAGAAATACAGTGATTTGGAGGGCAGCAGAAAGCCAAGAATAGAATCCAGCTTTCTTGACTCCCCATCCAAAGACCTACCCACTGGCCAACACTACTTCTATTAGTGTAACATCAACACATGTATTATTTCAGAGAGCATAAACAAAAGTTATTTGATTTCAGATTTACTTAGAAATGACCATTTTTGGACTGCAGGGATGTTTTTAAATACTTTACTTCTAAGTAAAGCTGGGCAAAATTTTTCATGCAAAACCATTCTTTGCTGAACAATTGCAGATTTAGGTTTACAAAAGAGTTTGTGAATTTGGGCTGATTTCACTAAATAGTTTCAGTAAAATTGGGGGGCGGGGGGAACATAAATGAAGAAATGGTTCAATTCAGCATTTCCAAAACAAAGTGTTGTGACTTTTCCTTTCAGAAAGATGTTTTGTTTTGGAATTACTCTCAATTGTATTTCAAGAAAACATTTGAGAGAGTGTTTAAAAAAAACAAAATGAAAGGAAAAGTTTCAGTTTGGGATGAACCAAATGTTTTTGTTTGACCTGAAATGATTCCCCCCCTGGTGTTTTTGGTCAGCGAACCAAAAAATATTTTTTTCACACAGCTCTACTTCTGAGTTATTTTTGTGATTGAAATTTTCTCAGGAAAGGAACCGGAGAGTCAATTTCATCACTGGAAATGTGCATTTGTGCTTTTGCAAGAATGTGTAGGTCTAATCCCCACCTAATTCACCCATTATGCATTCCCTTGTATTATTTCAAATAAATCAAGACACACTTTTCAGATATTTCCCCCAGTGTGGGCGCTGTCCCTGCATGAATTCTTTTTTTAATTCTTTTCCCACCTGCTTCAGTTCCTAAGTCTTGCAGCAAACTAGAGCCGGTTTCATAAATAGAAAAAGCAGAAACTTTAACAATTCACTTTATAAAATATCTCATGCTGTGCTGCATGCTGTTCCTTATGGAAAAAATCCATAGAATTTAATGGAAACTTTATCATGCTCCCATATCATGATGACACTAAATTCTGGCTGGAAATATCAAGTGAAATTCTGTTGCTTATAATATTTCTGATCTGATTTTCGGTAGGAATGATAGGAAATCTCATAAGAAAGCTGATGCTCATAAGATTGACAGTCCAATTTGGTAGACTCATGGGGCTAGATTCACACAAAAAACATAGGTGTGGTGATACTCAGCGTAACTATGCCTAACTTTTAGGTGCCTAGAAAATCACTGGGTTTCACAGAACATGAGTTCACACCTCGGGGGACACAGGTGCCTGAGGGTACATCCGAGGGGATGCCTACACTGCAAAGAACAAAACAAACCCAACCCTGTGGCAGCAAATCTCAGAGCCCAGGTCAACTGATTTGGATTCGTGCTATGGGTTACACATATCAGTGTAGACATTCCTACTCGGGCTGGAACCCAGGTTCTGAAACCCAGAGACGGGGGTGGGCCTTAGAGCCTGGGTTCCAGCCCAAGCAGGAACTTATACTGCAATTTTTAGCTTCATGAAGCAAACCTGAGACAGTTGATCTGGGCTCTGCAATTCGCTGTTGAAGGTACTTTTATTGCAGTGTAGAGGTACCCTGAGAATGGGATTCACAAAAGCCAGCATGATAGGTGGTGCTTTACCTACATTTGCCAATAGGAGATGCCAAGATGGGGGGGGGGGTTTGCTAAGCCCCACCTCTCTCTCCATGATAGACATAAGTCCAGGCTGCAGGGAGGTGCCTCCTCTGCTTGATGGGGAGAGAGGGTATCAGCTTCAACATGGGGGGAAGGGGTGGAGAGAGAGAGAGAGAACGAACATATACGAATGACTCTGTAGTCCGGGGGTTAGAGCACACACCTGTAGGGTGACCAGACACCCCGATAAAATCAGGACTGTCCCAATTTTTAGGCGTTTGTCCCGCGTCCTGACCGATGTTCGGTCGGGATGCAATTTGTCCTGATATTTCGCACTCCTGTTTTTGTTTTGTTTTGTTCCGCTGGCGGGACTCCCCCTTTTTTCCCCCCCTTGCTCTGCCGGCAGGACTCTGGGGTTCCGCTTTTTTTTGTTCTGCCGTCAGGATCCCCCCCCCCACCATGTGTCCCCATATTTTCTTCATCACATCTGGTCACCCTACTTACCTGGGAGGTGGGGGGGTCCAGTCGGAACAGCTTCAACAGGAAAGACGGAGGGAGCCCCAGAGTGTCCAACAGCTCAGTGATTAGAGCACTCACCTGTGAAGTGGCAGATCCCAGTTCCCCCTCAGATGGAGGCGGGACTTGAACTGGGGGTCTCCCACATCCCAGATGAGTACCCTAACCACTGGGCTAAAAGTTATAAGGGAAGTCCTCCTCCCCACCCCGCCCCGCCCCATTTTGTGTGAACTCATCTACAGGGGCCCGAGCCTGTAGGAGAGGTCTGAGCGTGCTTAGCGGATTGGGCCCCACAGGTGAGTTAGGTGGAGGACCACCTATCTTCTCCCAGATTGTGCATTGCTCTGGGACTTAGGTGTCCACATGCCTGGCCTGGGACTGCAGTATGCATGTTCAGAGGCAGAAACATAGGCACGTAGAGAACTTACTACAAAAATGTAGGCACCAGCCAAGTTTGGGTGCTTATAGGGTTTGAGGGCTGCTCAGCAGGGGTTTTGTGAACGCCAGTAGGGCCTGATTCTGGGATTTAAGTGTCTAATATGTCAAGCTGGCACCTAAGCTGTATGTGAATCCAGCCCCTGATCTTCAGAAATGTTGCTAAAGTTCAGTTAGCAGCTGCACTTTGAGTATTTAGCCAAACTCCGTAAAGGCATTTGACTGAATAACGTCAATAACTGTAGAAACTAACAAAGTGATTCTCACCTGGTGTCAATCAGCATAGTTCCATTGAATGAAATCCTGGACACAATGTCAAAACTCCTGTTGGCTTCAATGGAGTCAGAATTTCATCCATTGACTTCAACTGAGCTCCGCTCAATTATATTAGCTGAGGATATGGCCCAAGGCATCCTATCCAGCACTCATGGAAATCAAAGGTGAGACTTCCATTGATTTTAATGAGTGATGGATCAGGCCCCCATGGTTTATAAATCAGTTTATGCAGTCACGTAACTTACATTGACATTTACAGGAATTACCAATAAATTATGGAGAGAAGACTGGAATGCCATATGCATGAAGGGTGAATTTCCCCCTGTGCAGAGGGCCAGCACAAAGCCAATACACCAGAAGCTCCCACTTAGGCCTTCAAAACAGGCCACAAGTGTCATTTAAGAAGTGCATAGGCCTTATACTGACCCTTTGCAGAGTCTTGAATTTCACTCCAATTGGCTAATGAACCCAATCAGTTAACTATCATGGAGAACATGCACTCTCTTTTGAGAGTCACTCAGATTCTTGGATCCCTCACATGGGCAAAGTAGAGCTAAGCACTGTAGAGTTTGATACAGAGTACTAAATTGTTTTGCCTTGGCCTGCAAACGTTAATGTCTTTTTTACACATACAACTGGCTGCATCTACGAAACTGCATCTATGAAACAATTCTGCATGTATACAACCTGCCTTGACCAGCAAAAATTAAGTAGTTAGGTGCCCGGCTGCCTGATTTCTGTGAATGAATGATTGTCTTCACAAATAATTTGGGTCTGCACACACACACACACACACACACACACACACACACAAACACACACACACACGTTGGCTGGCACAATCAATTTGGCACAGACAGCCAGGGATGGAAATGCCACGATTATCTTAAAGGTTTATATTTGAAACTGTCAGTTAGGACATAAGAATATTTCTACTTATTCTCCCCCCACCCTCCATTAAACCACCGAGTTATCTTCCTCCACGAAAAAAAACAAACTCACTTTTAAAACAAATTCAGTATGCAACATGACATTATGAGGATGGGCCAGTATTTCTAATCTCTCCAGACAAGTTGTTAAGTATTTATAGAAGCATTTTCTTCCTGGCATACCTTAAACCGAACACTGTATCTAATTTCCTCCAGAGAGATATGTTGGAGAAATCAGAAAGATAAATCTGTCATAAATAACTGGACTGACATAGTTGCTTATTTAGCAAAGTTATTTCTATATTAATAGCTTTTATTGTTATGTCTACCTGGTCAAAGTCATGATGGCCATAGCTCTTCCAGGCACTAAATAATCAAGTGGGTTGATGCACTGGGGTTACCCAAACAGAGTCAACCATTGCACGTTAGCACTGTTCAGTGAATGGCACACCAGAAAGGCTGCATAATCCTAGTTACAGGGCAATACTGAGATAGGTTGATTTGCAGATGAACACATGATTTTCTTTCATACTGAACTATGAACATATAAGGTCAGATTTCCAAATGTAGGCGCCAGTTCAGGAAAGCATATAAGCCTGTGTTTAACTTTAAGGACATGCTTAAGTCCCAGTGACTTCAGTGGTCACTTACTTGATTTTTAAGGACAGATAGGATCATTGGATCATCTAGTTTGGCCTTCTGCATAATAGTGGCCATATCCAGTTACTCTTGTAATGAGCCCAATAATTTGTATTTGGCTAAAGCGTATCCTCCAGAAAAGCATCAAGACTTGTCCTTGAGCTAACTTCAAGAGATGGAGAGTCCACCACTTGCCTGGGTAATTTTTTCCCCCATGGTTAACCATCCTCACTGTTAAAAATGTGTGCCTTATTTCTAATCTGAATTTGTCTGGCTTTAACGTCCAATCACTGGTTCTTATGATGCCTTTCTCCACAAGATTAAAGAGCTCTTTAGTACCCAGTGTTTTCTTCCCATGAAGTTAAGCACACGCTTAACAACTCTTCTTGAATAGGATTGCTTTCTTGAAGTAGTTTCTGTATTTAGAGATTTTAGTTAACTTGGGTTTTGTTGATTTCGGAAACCAAAGCACTGAAAATCCATGAGGAGAACAACTGATCCTTACTGGGGCTCAAAGTCTGACTTTCAGCTGATGTGAAAATGAGATCTCCTTGACATTCAGGTGGTGTAAACTTACTTCTAATGGTGCTAAGTCAATTTACCCCAGCTGAAGACCTAGTCCTGAAGAATCTAGAGCACTTTTTCCAAGTGTAGGGAAGTTACTCTATGTGTCCTGGCCAAATTCCATCTCAAGTAATCAGACTTGGCTTAACTAAAATAAATTGCCATTTAGTTTCACTGGGATAAAGAGTTCCTCATGTCCTGTCCTGTGCTGCCATGAAATGTTGCTAGGTGCCACTAAATAGTAACTGTACCTCATTCTCAATATGCTTCATTTCCAAGGGGAGTTAAATTATTCCAATTCATAGTCTGCCCAGTGGTTGCAATTAAAAAGTCAACTTTTGCCCATTGGTGTTTGTCAGTGTGCTGGCTTTTTAAGTGCTTCGGGCTCCTTTGGGTTACAAAAAGCTATAGCCCACGGGCCAGATCCTCAGCTGGTGTAAATGGGGTAGCTCCAGCTACTTCAGTAGAACTATGTCAATTTATAGCATGTGAGGATCTGGCCCCATAAATATAATCTATTAATATTATTTAGGGCAGGAACACAATTGGCAGGATCTCTTACTTAAACAAACGGACTTTATAGCCCATAAGTCTGTACTTTAATGTGAAAATAGTGAAGAAATAGAGCCTCATTCTTATTTTCACTAAGGTCGCTTTAAACCACTGACATTGTAACAGGCCCTGAAAAAGGGCATAACTGTAATTTAGATCCGCTTTAAGGCCCTTTTACACTACCAGAGTGGTGCAAAGGAGGCCTTAAGGTAAATGAGAATGAGGACTAAAATGTTTTATTCCCTGGCTCTGTTGTCATGTCATTTTGTGGTCATTGGACTAAATTCTCCGTTTGACAGACAGACAACACACACAACTCTCCGGAGAGAATTAGGGCTGCACAGAAGGTACGTCAAGGCAGAATTTGTCCCATTGTACAAAATGAACATTAATAACTTACCCAGATAATCCATATGGTTTTCTAGGCTTGATCCTGCTCTCCATTACATCGCTTTGCACTGGTGCACATTGGCAAGCTGTGGAGTTACTTCTGATTGACTCCAATGCAAGTGAGAGGATAATCAGGGTTTGGCTGTTTTTTTGCAAACTATAAATCCTGTGATGCCAATAGAATGTATAGTGTATTTGTGGCTACAGCATTAAATAATGTTTTTATATAACTATATAATAATAATACCTATAGCTCTTATATAGATAGCACTTTTTAACAGTGGATGCAAAAGTGTTTTACCAAGAAGGTCAGTATCATTATCCCCATTCTATAGCTGGGGGAAAATGACTTGCCCAAGGTCACCCAGGGGCAGAGCCAGGCGAAGAATACAGGTCTCCTGAGTCTCAGACCACTGCTCTGACCATATAGATATGGTTTATCAGATAATGATCTATACGTACGCACATGTCACAAAACTGGCCCACTTTCTATTAGACTCAGTGTGAGGCCTTTGGCTGAACTGGGCCTGACTCAGAACTCTAGCTCTGAACAGCCCGGTCTTTGAGGAAGTTAATATATGGAGCCGAAACGTGGTGACTCAGAACTCTGTTTTTATCCCTGTAGCCCAGCCACTGACTTAATGTGGAAAACCCACACTTGTGTTGAGATACCTACACAGCAGATGAACCGTACAGAGAACATACACAAAAGCTAAAGCAAAACAGGCTGAGTGCCGCATTGTACAGAGCCTTCCCCCCAACTCTCTATAGTTCTCCTTTTTAATACTCAAAACAAGAGAAGCTTGGTTCGCTTTTAGAACACACTCCTGACTGGGGGGCCCCTGGGAATCAAATCTATAGTTAAAGTGCCTCAATGCTGTTGACATCTGTGTAGAAGAGAGAAGAACCTTTTTCCCAACTGGGATCTAGAGTTTGAAGTACTCAGAGGCTTTTCTATTAGAAGAAATGCTTCAGAATGAATGTCAAGAGAGGCACTGAAAAGATGAAAGATGAAATAAAAGGACAGGAGATTAAAGGAGTTCAGGAGTGTGTTTATTAGCTTTACAATATTTTTAATAAAGTGATTTTCCCTTCCAAGTTTCTCCAAACTGCATTCAGTCTCTCTTGCTGTGTTGGCTTCAAACACCATCTCCCTCTTGCTCACTCACTAATCACCATTCATTCCCACAGTGCTTTTTAAAGTCTATGGTAATGTAAAAACCTCTCTGTCCTCTGCCTTTAGAACTGATAAGAGAGCTGAAGGCTTCTTAGACTTTCAAGTCCATGTGCTTCTAATAAACAAAGGGATGCTAAGAGTAAGCTGAGAAAGTAGAAGAGGAAGAAATGTAAGGAAAGGCTACGACTGGATTTGGCAAACAAGGCTATGGGATTTAGGAGCCCAATTCCCATTGAAATTGAGTGGGATTTGATGCCTATCTCCTTAAATGTCTCTTAAAATCCTAATCTATGGCAATAGGGAATGCAAGTCCAAGAAAGGGCAAAATGTGAAAAAAAGCAAGGGGGATCAGAGGGAGAGATAAAATGGGGAGGAGAGGTAATTAATTAATTAATGGAGATATCCTATCTCCTAGAACTGGAAGGGACCTTGAAAGGTCATTGAGTCCAGCCCCCTGCCTTCACTAGCAGGACCAAGTACTGATTTTGCCCCAGATCCCTAAGTGGCCCCCTCAAGGATTGAACTCACAATGCTGGGTTTAGTAGGCCAACGCTCAAACCACTGAGCTATCCCTCCCCCAAAAAGGTAAAAGCACATGGAGCCCATTCCAAATCCCATTAAAGTAAATGTACAAGTCTCCCATTGACTTTTGATGGGCTTTGCACAAGGCCCTGATTCGGGAAGTGAAAAGGCTACTCTGGGATGACAGGTGAAAAAAGATGGTAACGAGTAAGATAACCTGAATGAATTCAATTACTTAGAGGCTTATTTACCTGTCTGGAACTAGTGCAGAGGTGAATTGACCTATTAAGTGATCACAGTCAAAGGTGGATGCTGGAATAGCTTGATTCTTTTCTAGCACTGGAATCAAATGTAGTGTTGTAGAAAGGACAAAAACTGCAATCATTACTCAGGCAAGCTCTCAATGATTTAAATGCTTCCAAGTTTGTATTGTTCCTAACAGATCTCAACACAAAACAAGAAGACGCAGTGCCAGATCCTCGGCAGGTGTAAATCTACCACCTGATGATGGTCGAATGTTTTGTGTCCTCATACTAGGCCTCATTCTGCACGAGCTGAAACCAATGGGAATTTTGCCACTGATAGACTTTAATGAGTACAGCTTTGGGACTACTGTTATGGCCAGAAGAGATTCATGACTTAGCTGCCTGCTACGGTGAAGCCCCATCAATATCGTATCTTTCCCAGTATGCCAAGATGAGTGGCAATATATATATTTTTTCATCTAGATGGATTTAACCATCTCTACAAATCCCAGTCAGAGAAGCCTCTGCATTTTCGAAAGGTGTGTGCAAGAATGAGTGATGACTGAATTAACTAGAGACAGAGAACAAACACCACATGACAGATACCACAGTGATGAGCATGGTATAAGGATCTATGCAGAATAGAATGGGCTCATACTTTTGACCACAATGTGGAAATAATGTACTAGACCTATGCAAAGGACAGACATTGCAACAGATTCATTGTAGGTACCATCCCTGCGAAAACTAGTTTGCTGAGAGCAGACTTGCCAGTCCACAATGAAGAGTTGTCTTCAATTTGCTCTTAGCAGTTCCTAGACTGTGCAAGCTACAGCACACTTGATAAACTATAACTCAGTGTTACAAGCTCTTGTCTTCCTCCTTGGCAGAGCATGGGGTCTTGGCAGCTTTGATGTTAGCAGCATGAGACATCACAACAGTGCTGAGATGCTTATTATCCCCCTAGGTTCTTTTCTTTTCTTTGTCGTGGATTTCAGCCTGTTGTATAATATACATTTTTCAAGTTAAACATCAAAACAATGAATACAAATGAGCAGGAACGTTCAGTTGCAGAAGAAGAGGATTAGTAAGACAAACTTCATGCAGTATTATATACTAATGGGTTTCTACTACAGCATTTATATAAATGTATTCGAGACCTTTACAAAGACAAACTGAGGAATGCTTCAAAGTGAACAGAACCCACATATCTATGCAAAACACCATTAGAGAGTATTAGATATGGTGTTTCTGAATTAATAGTCATCAGGTGTCACCTGACACAAGGAAAATGCACTTTTGCTCCTATCAAAAGTGCCATGGGATCACCGATTTCCCTTATATTGTCTATCAGAAAAGGGCTGAAGAGACCTAATTTTAAAGACAGCTCTTCAGTTGTATAAATCCATTGAGGTCAGTACTGATTTACACCCAGGGGCGGTTCTATGTATTTTGCCACCCCAAGCACGGCAGTCAGGCGGCTTTTGGCGGTGCACCTGCGAGAGGTCCGCTGGTAACGCGGATTTGGTGGCATGCCTGCGGGAGGTCCGCTGGTCCTGCTCCTTCGGCGTACCCGCTGCCGAATTGCCGCCGAAACTGCAGGACCGGCGGACCTCCCGCAGGTATGCCGCCGAAGGCAGCCTGACTGCCGCCCTCACGGCGACCCAGGCACGCGCTTGGTGCGCTGGTGCCTGGAGCCACCTCTGTTTACACCAGCTGAGGCTCTGATGCGTTGATTTCAATGGAGGCTTTGGCTGTGAAAGAATGGTGTAAACAGTAAGTCAAGGCAAAGGGTGAAATTCATCCTTGTTTGTGAGAACTAATCCTTTCCCTACACTGAGGCTGGTGCTTATTCTTTGGATAAAACATTAATCTCAAGTCCCTTTTGGCCATTTCTGGTGGCTCTCTGCATGGAAATTAATCCCCCGGGGCACATTTTGAAAGGGGTGGGGAAGGAATAGTCAGGATATCCTCATTCTATCATTATTTCTCTCTCTCTTTTCTCTGACTCTCCTCTTTCAAACTGGCTCTAAACTCCAGATCTCTGGCTGGTGTCAATCAACATAGCACCATTGATTTCCGTGGAGCAATGCTGATTCACAGCAGCTAAGGATCTAGCCTCAAGGCTGCATGTAAGACTTTTATTGAATACACAGTGTTGAATCTGCCTATACAGTGGGTCACTGGACTACCAGCATCATCTATTATCATAAATCGCTTCTGCAAACCTTAAGTGCAGATGGTGCGAATAGAAACCCAGGTCTATATTACTTGGATTCTAGTCACCAAATGATAAAAATGCCCTCAAAGGTATGGTTTCAGAGTAGCAGCCGTGTTAGTCTGTATCCGCAAAAAGAAGAACAGGAGGACTTGTGGGTGCCACAAGTCCTCCTGTTCTTCTTTTTTCTCAAAGGTATGGATAATTTCCCAGAACAGAGGGAAATTTTTCCTGAATAAAAACAGAAGAAAAAAACTGAACTGACTACTCCCTGCATTTTATATCAGTATAACACCATGGAAGGAACAGACCAGACAATCCACTTGTCTACATCCATATAACTCCACTGGCTTCCTCGGGGCTCTGCTGCCGTAAATCAGCAGAGCATCTGGTTAAAAGTTGTGGTTATTTTTATTAACAAGTAGATTAAGGGGAAGGGGGAGAATGGGTGTGTGTGTAATTTTATGGAACCCAGGGAGCTAAACATTCAGCCTTGGAAATTTTAAGATAAGAACCAGAAAAACAAAACACCCCCGCAACATGATGATGAAAAGATTACATTCCCTAGCCTGGTAAAGAGAGATTTTTCTGTGTAAATCAATATAGTTTTGTAAGAGCAAAGCAGTCTTGCAGAAAGCTATCTGCAGCCAGCCAGCTAGAAATAGAAACACCAGCAAAAAGTGTGAAATGTTCTCTCCAAGTTAATGAATGGGGCATAACCTCTTCCCAAAACATCCCCAGCACATCAGTTGAGGGAACCATATGCTGGTGTGGTTTTTTTTTTAACTCATTTTAAAATTGGTTTTAAATAGTAAAAATACACAAATGTGTCAAGATCATAACCTGTGTAATCAAAGAGAGAGGGAGACACACATACACATACACACAGAACAACAGTTTGAGATACAGGGACTTACAGAGTGGTAAACATAGGGAATGGTCTGGCTGGCAATATCAAAACAAAATTACAAGAGGGAGACAAACATTTTGGGTATTGTTACCAGAAGCTCTCAATGGGCCTGATCCAAAGTCCATTGAAGTCAGTGGAAAAACTTGCACTGACTTCAATGGGCTGTGGGTCAACTCAATAGGATATGAAATTCTGCTCTCATTTTTATGGGGATCCCACTGCAAATTGTAGACCAAGTCTCTCCTGGGGCAAAGTGACACAGCTCCATTGACTTCAACTGATTTGCACATGGATGCCTTCCTGCAAGATTGGTCAGACACAAGTTATTGGGCGCAACACAGGAATAACAGAGCAATTCTATGGCCTGTGTTATACAGGAGGTTAGACTAGATGAACTAATGATCCCTTCCGGCCTTAAAAAAAATCATAAAAAAAAAAAATCTATGAATCATCTTTCAACAGCAGAGAATCTGGCATAAGCACAATCTGATTTTAGTTTAGTTCTCTTAGGCACCATGGCAAAACAAGTGATAAATGTATCCAAATGTTCAGAAAAACATTAAAAAAACAAACAAAAAACAATTTCATTCAATCTCATTTCTATAAACAGTTGAAAGGTTTGGATGGAGACAGATTGTTTTCTTATTCTTCCAAACTCATTCATCTTTCTCTACTTGAAACATTAATTTCAGGCAACATACTGACATGGCAAAACTGAAACTCCAAAAATCTCAAAAAAACAAAACAAAACAAAAAAAAACCAAATTGGTTACCAGCAACCAAAACTCCAAAATTTTCAGTTTTGGGCTTTTCAACAGAAACCTAAAAATTTTCCAAGAAAACATTTTTATGAAAAGATTTCCTGTTAGCTGAAAGTCATTTTCTATAAAAAAAATTGATACAAAATATTGGCATGTTAGAAATTCTCTAGGACGTGAAAATGGAAATAGATTATTCAAACTAAACACTTGCAATGAAGTACCTAAGGTGTTAAAAAGTCCTGTTTAAAATTAGGATCGGATAGTAGAAGTGATCCTTGATTTGCAATCAGCTAATTGGAGAGTAGATCCAAAGATCCCATTACTTCATTGCTCTCAGCCAGGACTGTATCAGGTTCCACTGTATTGCACCAGGATGTTCCCATTTTTGAATGTCAGCCATGTTTGCCAATGCACTTTGCTGACCACTTAAGTAATTCAAATGGAATCTAAACTTTTAGGTAAACCTGGACTTTGAACCTTTTGGGCACGTCATACAAATGTTTGCTCTCTTCTTCTGCTTTTTTTTTTGCAATAATAATCAGTCTGTAAATAAGTACTGCCCTGCAGCTGCGTAGCTAATCGTGAGTGAGATTCAGAGTCAAATGCTATGCCTGTAATATGCCTCAGCCTAAATAGTTCCATATTACTTCAAATAAACCAGCATTTCATATCATAATAAAAAGTGCAAAAAATCAAGGGCTGGGTGGCTCTGGAGTGTGAATGATGATAGAAGAACCCATCAGTCTATTGGTCTATAGTTCAGCTCCCATTGAAAGCTGGGCATTTAACCCCCTGAAGCATTTTGAAGATGCCACTAATCCATGTCTAATAAGTAATGATAACTAATGGCCGCCCACTGACCCAGTAGAGAATAAGTTTCATAGATTCTAGGACTGGAAGGGACCTCGAGAGGTCATCGAGTCCAGTCCCCTGCCCTCATGGCAGGACCAAATACTGTCTAGACCATCCCTGATAGACATTTATCTAACCTACTCTTAAATATCTCCAGAGATGGAGACCTCACAACCTCCCTGGTCATCTAAATCTAGATCCTGGAGGAGAGATGTCCACATCAGAGTCACTATTGGCATAAACGGACATCTTTGCTGTCACCCCAGGAGAATGAGCGACAGAGGCCAGCTCTATATGTGTAGAGGAACTCTAGCAAATTGCATCAGCATTCAATTCAATTTTTAAAATATCAAAGATAAAAAAACCACAACGCAAGCAATTCAGATTGATAATGTTTTAAATACATTTTACGGACCGCGCCATCCCATATTTTACAGAGCTGTTCGGGGTCTGCCCTAGCTAGTCAACCAAAGTGATGCTGGACCCAAGAGTGGTGGCATTAGGGAAGAGCCAAAAGGGGAAGTCTTTGCACTTCCCTGATCCCTGAATCTTTAAGGAGCCAGTATTGCCCCAATACACGTTGGAACAGTCTCAGAGTTATTCTAACTAATATGGAGATAACTAGAGCACAAAAGTGTTCTGATGATGTTCCCTTCCCCCCATTCTCTTGTACACGAAGGGCTTTTGGCAGAGGGGGGGCATGGAATCAGCACGGCTCCACCCAAGGATGCCCCTAAATGAGGAATCTTTAGATGCTCAAATATGACAATGTTAAGGTCCTGGTGCACTGGTGGAGCAAGGGAAAAGTTGCTTAGAAGGGGGGCCAGGGTCTGATCCAATGTGTAAATGAATTTTTTTTACCACAATAGAAAAACAGCCTGGAATAACGGGACATACAAATATTCATCTGGGTTACTGCACATCAGACTTTTAACGAGTATTTTAATAAGTATTTCCCTTTTCGTTTCTAATTCTTGCACACTCTTCTCGTCACAAGTGTCTCAATGCTGCAGCACTGCCAATAGGCTGAATTACTCTAGAGCACAATGCAGATGTAGGGCACAGTTGAGAAGACAAACCCCCTAAGCAGAAAGCCAGTGGAACAGATGGTTGTGACAAGGTGCTTATTTTTGCACAATAACTCTTGCTGGACTCCCCTAAGACTGGACGCATGCCGGGGAAGCTGGTAAAAGGCCACAGTTGAGACAATGAGTCAGATGCAGGGCTAACAAGAAATAAACTTTCTTAGTCATATGTGCAAACCAAGTCCTCCTGTTTTTAATCAAAAGATGGAATTATCTGCCCATGGAAGCACCAAGAGAATCAACTTTCCTAGGACACAAGGAAGAAACACAGACAAGTCCTTGAACTCCTATTGAACCTCAGGTATTAGATCATAACTACAGGGACTCTAACTCAGACAAACATAGCCATTGCAATAGTGGATTGGAGCACTGGACCATCAAGTTCAATATTCTGTCTCCAACAATGGCCAAGCCTAGCTACTTAAGTGTGTGAGCCTAGACACCTCTGGATCACACCCTACTCACTACTGCAATAATAGCTGTACAAAATAGCCTTGCGAGGTATCATATGAAAGCTAATAACAAGCTGGTTATTAATATCATTGTAAAATGCATGTGTTAATGTTATACATGGAGTTGTGAATTCCCTCTGTACAATGTTACTAGAACACACTTAAGACAAGACAGCCTAACCTAGGTAAAGGTGATAAACAGGCCTGTCGTTGACAAAGGAATGTGGGTTTACCTCAATTTACATATTAGCAATTAAAGCTAACGAGCTAATCCAGCAGTGGTTCTCCTGTTCCTGAATTCAAGAGACAGAATTAATAGGACTCCTGCACTTCAGAGACACCCAGGAGACTGAATCCCCAGGAAACCTTCCTGACTTGTAAGACAAAGGCAATCCCTTTGGGACAATAAGGAACAGTGAGACACTCCATCTTTATCCTTTGCCTTAAGGAGACAAAGAAACCAAGTGATTTGATCTCAGTGATGGGTCCTGGTCAGGCTGGCCAGTAAAAAGCTGAAAGGGAGATTGTGAGTGAGAGAAACCATCTTCAACAATGACTGTATCTTGCTAGGTTAACTTTTAATCTTTTAAATGTGTGTTTTCATTTATGTGCTTGTAACCATCTCTACCTTTATCCATGTCACTTAGTCCAGGCTCTTTTGTTAATAAAACTTGCTTTACTCTAACTATAAACCAATACAGTGCTGTGTTTGAAGGAAAGGGTGTATTTACCCCCAATTAAATTAATTACCTGGAATGTACTGACTCTTTAACAGGGCAGCAAACTTGGTATCTTCTGAGAATGTACAGTGATAGGAGCAGCTCATTGCTGAGAAACATCTCATAGGAGCTCGGGAGCTGGAGTTCCCTGATTGTTACCTGCTAGGCAAGGTTTGGGCCAGGAGAACCTTGAGGAGGCAGTTATGGGAGAACCAGTTCCCAGAGAAAGTTTTCTCCTTCCTAACCCTAATAGTGAGAGGTTGGATTTCTTTTTGAAGTATGAGGGTTTCTATCCCTTCCAAAATGCTTGGAGTTTTGGGGAGGGAGTTTTGTATTTACTATTATAACTCTAGACAGTTTCATTATTCATGTGAAAGTTTGGTTAGACCATTTACCTTTTTGGTTATCCTGATCATTCAAATGAAGAGTGGGGAAGGAAGTTGTCCTTCATTGTATGTTGGCAAGGACATGGGCTATGATCCTGCTCCACTGATTTCAATGAGAGTTTTGGCATTGATAGCTGTGGCATAATATCAGGACCATGGAGAGAGCTCACCTTCCTCCTGAACATCCCCTTAGGGCCAAGTAGGCATCTTCTACATGATCAGTTTTCTGCTGCTGTTGGGCAGAGAGCCTTCTTAGATCCTTATCCTTCCCATCATCTTCTCCTCGAGGCATGAAAACAGCTATAAAACCAGGCCTATACCTGAACTCTGGGAATATTTGTGTTGGAGGAAGATTTTTTCCCCTAAATAAAATGTATCCAAATTGCATGATACACCCCTCTCTGTGATGCTGGTTCACAACAGCAAAAGTGGCCTCTGACTGGGAGACATGCAAAAAAAAAGAGTGAGTATGTTGGATAGAAAATAATTACATTGTTGTGGAACATATTGGTGTTTAAATACTCCCTTAGCTTTGCTGAAGAGCGATAACTCGCCCAACAGCGTTATATACTCAAGCCAGGTCTACACAAGAAACTCTCTAGCTATAATAACGCCAGATAAGGCCATGCTTTTTTAACTACATTTTTATACTGGCAAAAGCCCTACTCTAGGCACAGTTATACGGGCACAACAGTGCCAGGGAACTGCTCTAAGCTGATGAAGCTGCAGATTTACCAGAATAGCAATACCGGCAAACGTTTTCTAATGTAGACTAAGCCTTGATGTGTGTGTAGCTAAGAAAACTAGACCCAAGAAGCTGGCTTGTTATCAGAATTCAAAAAGTTTCCATTGCCTGGCTTGGCAATGTAGATTTGTTTGAATTTTCTTAACTCCTCAGCAGCTAGGTGATTACTTAATGGCTCTTCATCTTAGTTGGCAATGGAGTAACTACAACCAGGGGCTGGAAGTTGAAGTCAGCAAAGTTCAAATTGGAAATAAGATACACATTTTTAATATTGAGGGTAATTAACCATTGGAGCAGATTACTGAAGGGCTGTAGTAAATTCTCCATCATTTGTAACCTTTCAGTCCAGAGAGGATAACTTTCTAAAAGAGATACTGACATTTAACCACACGTGGGTGGGCTAGATGCAGGAATTACTGGCTGAAAATCTAGGACCTCTACGATACAGGTCAGACCAGATGACCATAATGGTCCCTTCTGGCCTTAAAAATCTATAAGTCTATTAAATCTACTTTAAAGTAATAGCTTATAATATTTAGTATCCCAGATTCTGACACAGCTACTCATGTTGAATAGTACCTTACGCTACAAATGGTCCCATTGATTAAAGTGTGAGTAGGGGTAGCTGAAGCCAGCTTTGAATGAAGAGTGGTGGAAAATAAAGCGAGTGAGGGCAACACCCCAAAAGATGGATGAAGTTAGAGGGATAACAAAGGGATAAAGGTAAAAAGGACAACAAAGTGGTAGGGTGGGATTTTTTGTTTGTTTGTTTGTTTTTTGCATTAAAGAGGCATCTAATTTCCTTGCTATTTTCCTATGAAATTCTCTCTCGTTATCTCTGGTTGAAGGTCATGTCTAACAAAATAAGCGTGTTGAGAACTGAGGTAATGATTTTCAATATCTGTCACATTACAAGAATGAAAAACTCTGCTGTTTCATTAGGGCTCCAGGTGACTTGTCACCAGAATACTTAGCCTCCATTAAAACTAACTCAAAAATACAATGAGATCAGACTCTCAAGTCACAAAAGAAAACCGATTGTGACAGGCTGTGACACACTGGATTATTTTGTACAGTTTCTTTAAACACAACTGGCTGCTATTGGAACACATTCCCATCCTGGAGATTTTTGTTGGGCCCGCTTCAATATTGCCATATAAATCTTGGGTACAACATGCTGTGTTTGTCCTTGAGAAAGATGGCTTTTTCTGGGTAGTGAATATGACCAGTTGCTGCCTAGAGAGCTCTTAGTAAATGGGAAATTAGACAATATAATACTCTGGCCTGTAACGACAGAGCCAGATTCTGATACCCTTTCTCATACCACCTGACTTCATTGGCTTCAATTGGATCTTTTTCGGTGTAAGGCAGAGGCTCTCAAACTGTGGGTTGGGACCCCAAAGTGGGTCGCAACCCTGTTGTAATGGGATCGCGAGGGCTGGCTTAGACTTGCTGAGGCCTGGACCCAAAGCCAGAGGCCCAGGGCCGAAGCCCGAGGGCTCCAAACCTGGGGGGTGGGGCTCAGGTTACAGGCCCCCTGCCTGGGGCTAAAGCCCTTGGGCTTCAGGTTTGGCTCCCCTCTCCCCCATTCTGGGGTGGTGGGGATTTGGCTTTGGCTCCCCCATCCTGCGGCAGCAGGGTTTGGAGGGGACTCACACTTCGGTTACCCCTCCTGGGGTCATGTAGTAACTTTTGTTGTCAGAAGGGGCGCAATTAAGTTTGAGAACCCCTGGTGTAAGGTATTACTCATTAAAAGCACTAACATCTGCCCCAGAGCAAATTCCAAACGCAAGAGCTGGTATGATTATTGTTGTAAGGGATACATAAACTGCTTTGGAATACAGACTAGGAACCCTTCCCCTGAATCCCAGTGATGGCATGTTAGAAATATGTAGATAGATACATTCCTAGATACTACAGATATTTTAGTTAGGGATTTTTTGATATCCATATCAGGCACAAGACCCCCTAGACTTATTAAAATACTGCATATAAAAACTTAAAAACTCATAATAAAATCTACCCTCCGTATACACTACAATTAAGACTGACTCCTCAACAACCACAATAATCCATTAACAATCCCACCAATCTACTACTTTTCTGTATACCCACAAAAAAAAAAAACAGTGGTCAGCAGATAAAACCGAATCTTCCAAAACAAATTCAAACTGAACCTTGAAGAATGTGGCCAACTCCCTTCCCCACATCATTATTTTTCGTGCACCTCCCTCTATACTGAGAGCTGACTGGAAGTGCTGGAATAGCAAAGGTTGTTTTTGCCAATCTGACTGATCACAGAAATCTCACAAATGCCTGGCTTTGTGTGATTCTCAACCCAGGTTTGAAGACCCAAGAGGTTTGGATAAGATATAAAGAAGCATCCTCACGTCTGGCGGCGGAGGGACTTTTCTATAGCACACATTTGGAAACTGACCCATCGCTAATTACTGACATTTTGAAATCATACAAGAACAGATTTCTGCTGCTTTTTTCCTGACACTTGACATATTCTGTACTGGATTGGAGGGTTTTGTCGAATTTCATCCAAAAAGGAAAATTACACACAACAGATAAGAACTAACAAACAAACAATCTGGGGGAAGCTATCAAAACCCAATCAAACAATGCGGGTTTCAGTCGGTGCGGGGGGGAAGGGGAGAGAGAAACTTTCCACAGTAGAAAGTTTTTGACTTTGTCCCTGGACAATCTGCAGCACCTCTGATTATCTCATGAGCCAGTAGCATGAGCTAGGCTGGTATACGGCACCCCCTAACACTAAGCAGACTATAGCAATGCAAATGACTTACCAAGCAATCTGTGCTTCCTGCAGTGTAGCTAGCAACTTGCAGGGTGGTTTGAGAAAGAGGTAGTATCTCTAGCATGTGATGGTTGGTCACTGGAATGGGAAGAATTTTGCTTTATAACTAGATTAAGTATGAGAAGGTTAAAGCCTCCAGACTTTCACTCTAACACTCTGACTTTCTTGCTGTTCCCACACTGCTGGGTTCTTTTCCTTCTTGGAGGAGGCAGGACTTACCTCCAGGCAGAGGTAAGCTGATGACTACCATGTTAGTAGCCATCTAGCCCTTTTCTTATTGTGTGGCAAAGTTCAGGCTCTAGTACAGATGGGTGTTCCTCAACAGTTTTAGAGCGTGGTTTGGTTCAATCAAGGGAGGTAATGTGGTTCAGCAGATAGGGCTTTGGGCCAGGAGACCTGAGTTCTGTTCCCATGTACACTGCTAACAAATGGTTTGAACTTGAGTATGCCAGTTTCCACTCCCAGCCTATCTTATCTCTTTCTATTGCAAGCTCTTTGGGGCAGGACTCTCTCTTATGTGGTGCTTAGAATACTGGGACCCCATTTTGTTTGGGGCCACTAGGCACCGCTGCCATACAAATAAGGATAGTAAAGTTGTAAGCATAGGAACGTATGGCTTCTTCGCTGAAACTTATTTGAACCTGGGAATTTCATGCCAACAGATATTCTGGCAAGATCTCTGGCAGTTCAGTTTCCAGTCACAGCTGGAAATACCATGAAGCAGCCAGTATTACCATAGTATTTTGGTATTTCCAGGCCTGCTTCTATTGGGAAACTGTAAGTGGGAACCCCCCACCTCCCATCACCCTATCCCCACATTGCGGAAACGTATAAAACATTCTGTTCAATAACTGGCAAAGGCCCACAAGTGTGGTGGATATAAACAATATTACTTGGTATTCCAATAGTCATGCCACAGACTTGCCTGAGCCAGTGGGCATCACGCCAAGTGAGCTCACTTTAATTTTACAATAGTAAGTTGATTTTAAAATCAAGAGGACCACCTGGGCTTTAAATTCTAAAACTTAAAACAGGCCTTCAATGGCTTAATCAAAAAGTTGCCATCAGAGTTTAGTCCCAGACCAATCTTCTTGGGATAAGGCAGGGGAGGTCCTTCCAAGCTTCACCTAGAAATGGCCCCAAGGAGAAGCAGCCAGCCTTTTTCAATTTTGCCTACTTGGCCCTGATTGGCTGATGTCTGCTCTTGGCCCTTCCAGCCATTGGAGGACCAGACGGCATTGGTTCTGCCAGGAGCTGCTTCTGGGTGGCCTTTCTAGGCAGTTCTTGGAAGTCTGAACTCTGTTTCCCTGGAAAGGACACCTTTCTCAGGTGCAGTATTCCAAGAAAGCAGGCAGTGGAATCAAATGCCTAGTATACACCATCACAAGTCACCACCATTCAAAGGACTTCAGAGCATTTTATAATCATTTATTGGATAACAGAACACCTCTGACAGGTAAATATTATTGCTCCATTTTACAGACCGAAAAATTGGCAGACTAAGGAACATTTAGAAAGGGGCCTAAGTAACTAAGGCTCCTAAGTCTCATTTTAAAAAATGACGTAGGCATTTAGGACGAGATTTTCAAAAGTATTTAGACACCTACTGAGGCAGATTTGATTTCAATGGGAGTTAGTTGTTTAACTTGCTTAGGCACTTTTGAAAATCTCATGAGGCACTGTCATAACTATAAAGGGAAGGGTAACAGCTGTCCTGTGTACAGTACTATAAAATCCCTCCTGGCCAGAGACTCCAAAATCCTTTTCCCTGTAAAGGGTTAAGAAGCTCAGGTAACCTGGCTGGCATCTGACCAAAGGACCAATAAGGGGACAAGATACTTTCAAATCTTGGGGGGGGGGGAAGGCTTTTGTTTGTGCTCTTTGTTTGGGAATGCGTTCGCTCTTGGGACTGAGAGGGACCAGACATCAATCCAGGTTCTCCCCATCTTTCTAAACAAGTCTCTCATATTTCAAACTTGTAAGTAAAAAGCCAGGTAAGGCATCTTAGTTTTACTTTGTTTTCTCAACTTGTAAATGTACCTTTTACTAGAGTGTTTATCTTTGTTTGCTGTACTTTGAACCTAAGACTAGGGGGGAGTCCTCTGAGCTCTTTAAGTTTGATTACCCTGTAAAGTTATTTTCCATACTGATTTTACAGAGATGATTTTTACCTTTTTCTTTAATTAAAAGCCTTCTTTTTAAGAACCGGATTGATTTTTTCCTTGTTTTAGATCCAAGGGCGTTGGATCTGTATTCACCAGGAGTTGGTGGGAGAAAGAAGGGGGGATGGTTAATTTCTCCTTGTTTTAGATCCAAGGGGGTTGGATCTGTATTCACCAGGAGTTGGTGGGAGGAAGGAGGGGAATGGTTAATTTCTCCTTGTTTTAAGATCCAAGGGGTTTGGATCTGTATTCACCAGGGAATTGGTGAAAGGTTTCTCAAGGCTTCCCAGGGATGGGAATTCTTGGGATGGTGGCAGCGGACCAGAGCTAAGCTGGTAGTTAAGCTTAGAAGTTTTCATGCAGGCCCCTACATTTGTACCCTAAAGTTCAAAGTGGGGATTCAGCCTTGACAGGCACCTAATGTGCAGCTTTACCTGCCTAAATACTTTTGTAAATCTGGCCTTTAGGAACCTAAGCCTGATTGAAAGTCAATGAGATTTAAGCTCTTATGTGCCACAGGCACTTCTGAAAAAGGGATTTAGGCACAGAGCCTCAAAAATATTGGAAATCAATGAGAATTAGGCACCTAAATCCCTTTGATGATCTAGGCCTTAGGCACTTTTGAAAATTTTACCCTAAGTTCTTTTGGCCAAGGTCACAGTCTCCACATTTCTTCCAACCCATCCTAAGTCTGGCAGTGCTTGCACTGTTACAGGGCTGCTTGGAGTAAATGTTAACGCAATCACTGCAGGAAACTCTATTTGTGGGTTCTTCCCTCTATTGCTCAGTGAACTCCCTTTTCAGAACATCTGCCATAAAATGATGCAGTGGCCCAGTATAGTTACTGTATTGCTAAAAATACTGTAAGCCTATTTTTAATATTACGAAATAGATTATTTTTTCTTTAGGTGGGTGAATTAATTCCCTTTGGCACATTTCCAAATAAGGAGCACAACTATTTAAAGCATCAGAGACGTAATCTCATTGGCTTGGATTTGCTAGGCCAGACTGGCTCACAAAGTCATAATTATTAGAAGTGGCAAAGGAAGCAAAATGACAGGCCATGAAAATAGCTTAGTCCAGCTAATAGAAAAAAAATGTTTAGCTTGTGGGACACCAGTGTGAAAACAGGTAAGGACCTCACGTATCACTGCCTGGTTTGTTCAAACATGCCTTTGAGCGAGGGTGAATCTCTAAAGTTCTGCGTAAGCACGCTGAAGTTCAGATGCTTATCTGTACCTCTTTAGCCTGCAAGATCGGAAGGAAGTTTCATTGGAATAACATTTCTCACAGCATTATGCAACACTTCTACTCTCTGCTAAATCATGGTAACCCTAAACTTTTTCTCCCCTCTAAGGCTTCTCTTCTATCATGCCTTTCACTCTCCCCTACCTCCCTGACTACTCTCCAGACATTATCCCCCATCATTACCTGACGCCTATGTTTTCCCTTCTCCAGTCTTTCCTTGCCCCAAGTTTATCCCTCTTCAACCTTCTCTCATCTCCACCCTCCACAGTTATCTGATTCTGGGTTGTAAGCCAGGCAGCTTGTCTCCATCTCTAATGGACTTTTCCCTTCATTACATATGAAGCAAGCCTAACCAAGACTCTTTCAGAGATAGAGAATGGGATTGAGTAGGCCAGACAAGAGCTGGAGCAGTGAAACTGACTTGCCAATTTCTCATTCTCTATGGCTGCAGAGGACAGGGGAAGTCCAAGTCCTCCAGAGGCATTCTGGAAAGGAAGGAATGGTCAATGGGACTGGTTGCCAGGTTCCTGACATAGAGGTGGGTAGTGAACATGACTGCACCACAAGAACAGCCAAATCACATGATTCTACAGAACTTCCTCCCACCAAGAGATTTGGTGCTGTGTGAAACCCCAAATCACAGGAAAGTGGTCTAGTCTGGGATTTGGGAAGAACAGTATGTTCAGTTTCGAGGGAATTGTGCCTCATCGTAGGGTCTCATTATTGATGTGAAAGTCATATTGTCTTGTAATTTCAACATAAGAACAAGAAAACTATCCATGATGATTCCAAGGTCTCTTCCTTGAGTGGCAACAGCTAATTTAGACCCCATCATTTTGTATGCATAGTTGGGATTACGTTTTCCAATGTGCGTTACTTTTCACTTAGCAGCATTGAATTTCATCTGCCATTTCGTTGCCCAATCACTCAGTTTAGTGAGATCCCTTTGTAACCCTCTGCAGGCAGCTTTGGACATAATTACCTTGAGTAATTTTGTATCATCTGCAAATTTTGTCACCTCACTGCACAGTGTTCAGTAAATACTATACAATAATCCAATCCCTGATCTTTTAGAATAGCGTTATCCCACCCAGCAAAATATTTATGGACTCTCCGTGGTTGTAGCTTTCTATTTTCTGCATATGCAAAGGCCTGACAGGTTCAGCCTTTGCACAGGGGAATGCTGATAATGGGCTGCTAGAAGGGAAGGAGGGAACAGGGATTTTAATATATGTTTAAAAATATCTGCACAGTTGCAACGCGCAGCACGACAAGGGCCAATCGATTTTAATAGGTGGCACTTGTAGAAATGATGATTCAGCCAGCTGACTCCCAGGAAGCATAACGATCATAATGGTATCCACTAAGCGAACCTTCGCAAATAATTGACAGGTTATCCACCAGAAGCAGGTTATTATTTTAAATGGAGCTAGAGAACGTGGGGGGGAAAACTTGCCCAGTGAGCAAAGTCACCGTTGAAGAACTAGTTTGCAGAAAAGTAACAGGAATAAAAAGGAATGGAGAAGACATCATGCCGAGATTTTCAAAGGCTGGCATCCCTTTCTGCAAGCACGATTGGCATCTCTGATTTTGCATCTAGTGGGTTCTTCCCCACTTGCACAGGTTCAGAAGGAGCACAGATTAAACAAGCTGCTCAAGGTGGTTTAATCTACACAGATCACAATGCAGTCCTTATGTAAAAGATAGATGTAGGGTCACATGTAATACTACAGGGTGCAGGGGTGAGGCCAAGATAGCACTGAGATTCATAGACTCTGTGATTCATATATAGATTCATAGACTCTAGAACTGGAAGGGACCTTGAGAGGTCATCGAGTCCAGTCCCTTACTGTCTAGACCATCCTTGAAAGACATTTATCTAGCCTACTCTTAAATATATAGATTCATAGACTCTAGGACTGGAAGGGACCTAGAGATCTATCTCTATTAGATTGTTCAAAGCTCCTTCAAAACCAGCGTTTTAATTTACACTACTTATGAAGCAGACAGAGCACTTAATTTGTTTCTCTAGACCAAACGTCCATTACAAAACGCACTAATGCAGTCACACCACCCATAATCCTTTCCCTGCTTTTTGTTGTTTATTTTCCAGTTCATGAATGTGTGCACAACTTGCATTGGAATTGCTTTAAAAATAGAATCCCTGGTGTGTGCGAATGAGAGAGAAAAAGAATATCACTAGGCGAATGAAGGGGAAAGTGAGAAACTGTCAAACATTTGAGCCTCAGACTGTGTAACCTGCAAAAAACCCAGCATAATCAATGACACTGAAAAGCTCAGTGTTGACTATAAATCATTTACTAATCAGATGGAAAGAAGGAAATATCTGCTGAATTCTTTGAAAGCTGGTGTGAGAAGTAAGAACCATACGAAACAGGTCTTGAGAAATCAAGCACAAAGACATTTGATGTAAATGCTGATTTGATGAGCTGAAGTGGGAAGTGTGCTATTATTCTTTTCACAAAGAGTTATGAAACATTTAAACTAAACACTTGATCCTGCAACCATTTCATGCACAGCTGATTAAAATTTGTCTGAACAATTTTTTAAAAAGCAAATGGGCTTTCAATACAACATTTTTACAAAAAATGTTCAATTTGGTCATAGTTTTCCAGTTTTTTGTTGAAAAAAACAGGAAAATGTGCAGGGTAAGAAGCGTGCTTTTCAGTAATGAGCAAACATTTTCTGGTAAGGAGTTCAGGGATTTAGTTTTCAAGAACTGACAAGATTTTCAGAAAATGCCTTTCAAAAACAAAATAACTGATTTCAGTTTTGGCTATTCATTGAAAAAAACCAAACATTTTATGGGAAACTTTTTGGGAGGAAATGATTTGTTTTTAATATCTCTGTGAAAAATAATTGCCATTGTTGGACCAGCTTTACTTTAATTTGGCAAAACTCCCAGTGGCTCATTTGGGATTTTTATCTTTAATGGTGTTTCTAAAGGGGAAGTTTGCTGGATGAGAGCCTAAGGATGGTTTTGAGGCAGAAATCTTTTTCCAATAACTTTTGCCCATTTTGGGGCTCCCTTTCTCTGAAGTTTCTTAAAGCAACACACAAACATGACATTCTTTTTTGATTTACTTCATCCAATATATAACCCCTCCCCCCCCCCATGAAAGTACACAGTGGGGCCAATTCTCAGCTGGGGAAAACTATCTTGGAAGTCTGTGGAAGCCAATGGAGCTGCAGTACATTGATTTCCACCAGCTGGAGATGTGGCCCAAATACAATGCATCTATTCAATAATACGTTGGATCCATCCTATCTCATAGAATGGTAGCTATCCCTGAGTAAGGCAGGCTAGAGATGTGTAAAAGTTAAGGATGTTATTACGATTATCTGTTTCTGGTAGCTCCCGCTATGTGCTAGCCACTGCATAAACAGAGAAGCAAGGGTCCCTGCTGTGAAAACTTCACAGTCAAGCGAGGCAAAACGGACAAAGGGTAGGGGAAAGAGAAATGTACAACAGATCAGCAAAGTATTTAATACAGAAAAAATTAAGTCACGCCGGTGATCTAGCTGGATACAACACAGCAAGAAAGCCAGTTAAAGCCAGGTTTTCCGAAGTGTTCAGAGCCAGATTTTCAAGTGCTCATCACCCATAGCTAGAGCCACATGGTCAAATGCACTCAGCGGCATCCAGCCGCTTTCATTGTAACACGCATGGCCAGATTTCCAGATGTGCTCAGCCTCCTACATACACCCAGTGTTGGGATTTTCAAAATCTTACACCAGCCGCTGCAGAAGTCCCGGAATCTGTGATTTCTGTGACCTCAATGACAAACTCACAGCCTTAGCTATTATCATTATGTATTATCATTAGGGATAGTTCAGTGGTTTGAGCATTGGCTTGCTAAACCAAGGATTGTGAGCTCAATCCTTGAGGGGACCACTTAGGAATCTGGGGCAAAATCAGTACTTGGTCCTGCTAGTGAAGGCAGGGGCCTGGACTCGATGACCTTTCAAGGTCCCTTCCAGTTCTAGGAGGTAGGATATCTCCATTAATTTATTTTTATTTATTTAAAAGCTGGTCACACTCTTTTTGGTGCCTAGGAATCATAGAAATATAGGGCTGGAAGGGACCTCAAGAGGTCATCTAACCCTCTGATTAAGGCAGGATTAAGTATACCTAGACCAGGGGTTGGCAACCTTTCAGAAGTGGTGTGCCAAGTCTTCATTTATTCACTCTAATTTAAGGTTTTGTGTGCCGGTCATACATTTTCACATTTTTAGAAGGTCTCTTTCTATAAGTCTATAATATATAACTAAACTATGGTTGTATGTAAAGTAAATACGTTTTTTTAAATGTTTAAGAAGCTTCATTTAAAAATAAATTAAAATGCAGAGCCCCCCGGACCGGTAGCCAGGACCCAGGCAGTGTGAGTGTCACTGAAAATCAGCTCGCGTGCCGCCTTCGGCACGCATGCCATAGGTTGCCTACCCCTGACCTAGACCATCCTGACGGGTTTGTCTAACCTGCTCTTAAAAACCTACAATGAAGGGAACTCTACAACCTCCCCAGGTAACCTAGGAAGTTGAGTTCTTTTGAAAATCTGCCCCTAAATGTAAGATTCCTAGCTCGTTTCTTCTCATTCATGAGAGTATTTCCCGTGGAATGGGCTTAACCACCTTTGCCTTTGATATTAGCTGGACTCATGGGAAAGGAATCCAGCACATTACAAAATGGGGATTTTTTTTTTTTAATAGGGCCCAGACTGTCAGGCCCAGTTAATGCAAATTTACTGCATGGCAAGACTGCAGGATCAATACAGACACACTGTTTGGGTCAGCATTATTACTTCGCGTCTGCTTGTATTATGGACACACATAAAACAAACACTAAAAAGTATCCAAGTGGATATAATAAAGCTGAATTTAATGACACATGCTATTGAAGCTGAGTACCTTTTCAAGTCTCTGGCTTAGGATATAACCAATATGTCTTACCATGATTTGTGAACATTTGTTAAAAACAGTAAATGAAATTGTTCTCATTCGTAGTCAGTAGAAACCATACAATAGACTTGTATCCTTAGGATCCCAGTACGAGATTAATGACTGATATAACCATGAATGGTGTCGGTGGGTAATGGATCGTTACCAGGCTGGGCGTATAACTCATAATGAATAAAGTATTCCATGAATTTTGCCTCCTTTGCTGCTTGCTAACTGATAATGAACGTATAAACACCGGCTAAGATTGTTGTGCCCCCTTTCTAGTAGCTGATCCCCACAGAGGATAAGAGCCTCCTGCTGCTTATAGCTAATGGAGTTATTTCTTTAGCTCAAGTGGTAGAGATCTGTGCTTTAGAACAAAAAGTCTTGGTTTCGGTGTATGCAGTTTACCATAATGTTAAAAGCATCTATTAAAATCTAAAGGTTTCCAGGCTATTTTCTATATTACAATACTGTACCACAGTACCTCATTTTTTAAATCCCTATTCAGTTCTATAGGATTTTTCCTTAAGAGATTTTTTTTAAAGCAACAATGAAACTTTATTTATTCCTGTACAATGCTGGTTTTGTGAAAGCTGTGGGAATATTCCGTTTCGCAGGGCACAAAACAGCATGTCTGTCTACTTTACTTGCCACATGCAGTAACGGATGTCAAAGTCATTCCATTTTAAATACCAAGCATTGACAGAATGGTTACATACCATATTATCACAGGGTAAATGCCTGGTTATTACTGTCTTCTAAGTGGGCATTGCTTACCTTATAATCACAGCATTTTTGGCTATAATGGATGTAGATGTGGAATGTGTCATTAGGAACAGTCATGTTGTTTTTACAAAAGGAAAACGCTATAGTGACTTACATAATGTATGTGATCTGTGTTTTGTGCTTGTGCATTGCAGCGCAATGGCTTTCAAAAACAAGTGGGATCATTGAGGTCAATGTTATCTACAGCGCAGGAGCTGCAACACATTCAGGGTGGAATCCTGGTCTGACGGAAGTCAGAGTTTAGACATTGACGTCTATGGGAGCAGGATTTCACCCTCAGTACCTGAGTGCATGAGTGAATGGTGATGCAAAGGGGTACGTGTTCATTTGTTGGCTTAAGGCAACAAACCTAGAGAACCATTTCAAACAAGAGCATTATATTTCCTTCCTTTCTTTCTGGCTTTCAAACTGTGATGGCGTGTGACTCACCACTGCAACACCTCCTGCTGGCTGTCTTGGGAATTAGCTCTGCGCTCTCTTCTGGTGGCATGTCACCTCCGACACTTCTGCTCCAGGGACCCACATCACTAACAGGACCGTGGTGTCCTCTTCATGAGACAGCTCTCCGGCTGTGCCGCCCTCGGTTCTCCCCCCTGAGCAGCCATTTCCTCAATGGTGAGTGGGGGCAGGGGAGGGACCCGGGCACACCCATTACTCTGGGTCCCTGCCCAGGGACCCTGTAGATGGCAGCCATATGCTGCATCCCCTCCAACCCCTCAGTCTACTTCCCTGGGCCACTTCCCTGCAGCCCCAGCACCTTCTCCACCCTTGTCTCAGGGCCTCAGCATGCCAGCAATCAGTCAGGGGCTTGCTCTCACTCCCCTGATCCCGCCCAGCACTGCTCTGTCTAAGGTGTTAGCTTCCTCCCTCCTTGAGCTCCAATGAGCAACTGAAGCTGCTCTGTTCTTCAGCCCTTCTTATATGAGCCAGCATGGCCCTGATTGGCTGCTCCTTGAAGCCTCTCTCTGATTGGCTGCCTCCTGCACAGCCTCCCAAGGGCTCTATTAACTCCTTATGGGCCAGTGTGGGGCAGACACCCCATCACACAAACTCACAGATGTCTAGTGGACATAAATACTGGGGAAAGTAGGGAAATTAAAACCTGCTCAGCACATCAGAATGAGCACTCTTTAAGACCTCGTGGAAAATAACCCCAGGCAAGAAAGTTCTTTTTAAAATAAAGTTTCCAAGAACATCCAACATCTTAAACAAGTAAGAAAAAATAATAATTGGCCAACGACAACTTAATGAAGGTTCTTTGCTTCTGCAGATCACGCCTCTTCCTTTGAAATACAAACATTTTCAAAATGCAAATCCAATCGGAAATGGGAGAATTTTGTTAGACCATCGGGTTGCAGTATTGTTCCCTTTTCCCATGTTTTATACTGTCCAGCTTAAAATGACATAAGTGATGGGACTTCAGTCCTTTCCCTTGGGAGGTTATTTGGCCATCTAAAAGATATCATCAGTAAGAAGTTTTTCCTGAGATTAAGCCTAACTCTTCCTCTGCTTAATTACATCCTCTTAAATCTAATTATGGGACAGATTGTCCCTGACCCTTGCGCAAGCACATGGGGAGAGGGAAGGATGCAAGGAGCTTTCTTTCCCCTTGCTAAGGCTAAAGACAGTCAGATCCCCTGAGCTCAAGAGACTGCAACCACACTAACTTGGTGGCACAAACCACTCGGGGGCGGGAGGTGGGGGAGAAGATGTGGATGCTGCACTGGCTTGTGAAGTTGTCCAACAATGAAAAAAGGAGCAGTTTGCCTCATTCCCAGGGACCGTGTTTAAAGCAAACTCACCCTATCCATTGAGAAGATGGGTGAGGGGACTATATTAGGCAAACACTCTGGGCACAAACACACCCCCCTTCCATTGCTCAGAACAACTCCTCTCCCTCCTTGCTGTTTACAGCCTTCAAATGCATGTAGACAGACATCGTTTCCCCCTTAGTCACTGTCCGGCCAATCTGTGCTATGCTTGGTTCTTTTAATCTTTCCTTGTCACCCATCCTTCCAGTCCCTTAATCATTTTCGTTGCTCCTGTCTAAATTGCTTCCAGCTTACCAGCATCTTTCTGTTGATATGCCCAGGAATGAGTGTGTTACTGTAGGTGCTGTATGGCCTGAGCAATATATGCCTGGGGCTTGCCCCGCTCCCGTGCTCCAGCCGGCTCCCAAAAGCAGCGGCATGTCCCCCCTCCGGCTCCTACAGGTAGGGACTGCCAGAGCACTACGCACGCTGCTCCCGCCCCAAGCGTTGTCCCTGCAGTTCCCATTGGCCAGGAACTGCGGCCAATGGGAGCTGTAGGGGTAGTGCCTGCAGATGGGGCAGCGCACAGCAGAGCTGCTTGGCCACGCTGCCGCATAGGAACTGAAGGGGGGACATGCCGCTGCTTCCAGGAGCTGTTTGAGGTAAGCGCCACCCGGAGCCTGCACCCTAAGCCCCTCCCACAGCTCAACCCCTGCCCCAGCCCTGATCCCCCCTCCTGCCCTCTGAACCTCTCGATCCCAGCCCGGAGCACCCTCCTGCACCCTCGTGCACCCCAAACCCCTCATCCCCAGCCCCACCCCAGAGTCCATACCTCCAGCTGGAGCCCTCTCCCTCCCCCAGCACCCCAACCCCTGCCCCAGCCCTGATCCCCCTCCTGCCCTCTGAACCCCTCGATCTCAGCCTGGATCATCCTCCTGCACCCCAAGCCCCTCATCCCCAGCCCCACCCCAAAACCCCCATCCCCAGCCAGAGCTCTCACCCCCTCCTGCACCCCAACCCCAATTTCATGAGCATTCATGGCCCGCCATACAATTTCCATACCCTCGGGCCAAAAAGTTTGCCCACCCCGGTCTATGTGCATGCAGCACAGAAATCCCAGTGTTGGGGTTTCTGCTGACATATTGCATTGCAAAATGAACCAAAAGCAACATCTAGACTCCCTATGCCCATCCTGCACCCCTCTGCAAAAACAATACTTCCTTCAGAGTTTCCTACTTTGCTGTTGAGTATATTCTGGGCCATGAGAGAATTCACAAAAGCAACAGAGAAACTCAGTATTACTGAAATGTTGGTCCACTAAGTAAAGATTTCACTTAGGGCTGAGCCAAAACCCACTGAAGTCAATGGGAGTCTTTCCACTGCCTTCAATGGAGTTTAGATTTGGCCCTTAAAACATGGAGGCTTAGTTTAGAAGTTAGTCCAGTAACTTTAATGGTCTATTTCCACTTACATGCTACCAGTGAGCAGGACATGGGTGGTTGTGCCTAGTGGTTAGAGGAGTCAAGCCCCATGAGTAGAGCAGGAGTTGATAGTCAGGAATCAGAGCCTGATGCTAGAGCCAAGGGTCAGAGCCAAAGTTGGGAATCAGAGGTGAGGGTCAGGACCTATCACAGCCACAGGCAAATGCTTTGAGCAGCTTCTGGGCTTATCTGCTCACTCTTCCAACCAATCAGGCAGTCATAGAATCATAGAATATCAGGGTTGGAAGGGACCTCAGGAGGTCATCTAGTCCAACCCCCTGCTCAAAGCAGGACTAATCCCCAATTTTTGGCCTAGATCCCCAAGTGGCCCCCTCAAGGATTGAACTCACAACCCTGGGTTTAACAGGCCAATGCTCAAACCACTGAGCTATCCCTCCCCCAGCCCAAGTCAATCAGGCCAACTGCACTTGTTGGGTTGTCTGCAGTCTGCTCTGCTGATGGCCCTGATTCCTGAGCCATTCTAATTCAAGAGGTTCCTTACAGGGGCTGTGTATCCACTCTCAAAACTTCCATCAAAGTGAGATGCTTACCTGGCTGTAGAGTAGCAGCAAGCAAGACTTACTTCAAAATAAAGTGAGCCAGACGTGAACTGAATGAGTGAAGATGAGGCCAGCCTGTGTTTTTGAAGAGAACCCATAGCATAGGGATATTACACTGGAGTTCATGTCTCAGGCACACAGCTTGTGTTTCCTATAATGATATCAGGCGGCATTAAATGTGGTGTGTCAGAACAGACCAAAGACCAAATGTGAAAGGACAGCCTGTATCGTATGCACAAAGATGATCAAGTCTGGAAAACAGAAATGAAAGCACACCGTACTCCAGAGTGAGCAAGAAACGAGTTGTCCTTTCTGTTCAGTTTTTCCACAATATTGCTACATGCACAAATTGGATACTGGTAATGATTCCCAGCAATGCAAATGATAATGTAGATGGGCAGTTAAGAAGCCCAAATTATCTAAAGATTCCAAAACACAAGTGATATTACAGCATTTCCAGCAGCAGTCTATCAATAATATAATATAATATATGGAGATATACCTATCACATAGAGCTGGAAGGGACCCTGAAAGGTCATGGAGTCCAACCCCCTGCCCTCACTAGCAGGACCAAGTTCTAATTTTGCCCCAGATCCCTAAGTGGCCTCTCCATGGATTGAATTCACAACCCTTAGTTTAGCAGGCCAATGGGCAAACCACTGAGCTAGCCCTGCCCCCAAATATATTTGAAAGGTATAGGGAGCACTCTGCTCCCACACCAAAATGCAGCCATCTGTGGAATGTGAGATATAAGTGGATTAAGAGCACAGAGGAAAGGTCAGTGGGAATCTTTCCAATGACCTTAGTGGACCTTGGGTTAGGCCATAAAGAAATACTACTGAACAATTCAGGGCAGACTGAATATTTCATCTGCAGGGGGATTTTAGGAAGAATGTGGCAAGTAACTGGAATTTGAACAGGGTCTATCTAGAGAGACAAGGTGGGTGAGATAATAGCTTTTTTTGGACCAATTTCTGTTGATGAGAGAGACGAGCTTTCAAGCTTACAGAGAAAGAAGAGCTGGGTGTAAGCTGGAAAGCTTGTCTCTCTCCCCAACAGGAGTTGGTCCAATAAGAGATATTCTTTCACTCACCTGGTCCAATATCCTGGGACCAACACAGCTACAACACTGCATACAGGATCTATCTAGGCATTTATAAGGCCCACATTATCATAGTACCTGAGCACATCACAGATATTAACACGTTTATCCTCATAACACCCCTATAAAGGTAGGGAAGCAAGGCACAAAATGATTAGGTGACTTTCCCAAGGTCACAAAGGAAGTCTGTGGCAGAGTCGGGAATTAAACCCCATTCCCTACTCCAGTGCCTTAAGCATAAGACCACCCTACCAGCTCTATTGCGATGAAAATTTCCAGGGAGTCTTCCAAGAGCACAGGTGTTTCTTGATTTGTGTCGCATCTCAAAAAGTGACCTCCAGCAGCAGAGGACTCTTAAATTTATGATGGCTCTGCCATGACTCAGAAGGAAGCTTGCCACTTTTTGGAATGCCAATCAGCATCTGTGTTCAGGTTAATAGATGGCAACAAAAATAGCCTGGCAAGGCAGAGGTCAGGGGGCTGTAATGAGATATTTGAGAGAGATGAGTCAGAGCTATTTTCTGGATGTGAAATTGTTTACACAGGCAGCCACTTTTCATTCAGATTTGAATGAGTGGGTTGGGCATGGGTGTATAAAAAAACCTCAGCAATCATCTTCCATCTATTTTCTATCTATGGTATATTCGTCCAACTAATGGGATTAATTCTATTCTGTTCGCACGTACCAATGAGATCGCTGCCTTCTGGATTTCCACTGTTTCTATCCTCAATCTTCCGTTAGCAGTGAAGCAAAAAATTAAATAAATACACAAACTGAATAGGGAAAGATTGCTACACTATTTAGGCCTGATTCTCCACTGATGTAAATCGGGAGTAATGACATTGTCAATAAAGTTACTTATTGAAAAGCTCCAGTCCACAAAGCACTCAGGGTTGGATCAAACCCCATTGAAATCAATGCAACCTCCCTCTCATTAACTGCAATGGACTTTGGATCAGACCTTCAAGTGCATACTTAAGTTTAAGCACATGGGGTTTGACCCTGCAAGATGCTGAGGACAAATTCAACTATCACTGGAATTCCCTGATCATCTTTATTTGATCTGCCAGCTTGCGTACTATACTTTAGGTGGTGTTTACTCTCTCATTAGTCGATGCCAGGTAACATCACTTGAGTATGTGTCTGTTTTACAAGTGTAGACATCCCCATTCCTTCATTGAAATTCTCACTTGAAGAATTAATTAGTTCGTATGATAAAGTACCAAAGAGAAGGAAAAGCAAGGTTAATAGCATATATTAATAAAATATCAGCAAGGAAAAATGACTACTTGAGTCCTAGCGAAGCTATATGAATATACATTATGTACCTATCTTTGCAAGTGGAGGGCTTCTGGTGTCTTAGTAGTGGGGGAAAAGATGAGAGACAGACTAGACCTGAGATATGTGAAATACCTCCAGGCGAACAAACCTGGCACCAGACAAAGGGCAGGTTGGATGATCAGAAGCAACTCTAATGTGATCAGAAAACTCCCTTTGAAATTAATTTGAGAGGGATTAGAATAAGGTTTAGTATTAGTTAGTAGTAATTGTTATTATATTCGATATTGCATCCATTATTTTATTATATTTATTTATTTGTATTGCCATTGTGCTTATGGGCCTACTGCAATGGACCAGAACGCCATTGTGCTAGATGTTGTACTGACAAATACAGAACAAAAAGACCTCATCATGCTACCATATTGATGTCAATGTTCAAACTCCCATTGATTTCAATGGGAGCAGGACTTAGATTCTCACCACTCACTTTTTCACACACTCTTGTGAACTCCTCGTGTCTCTGCTTAGATAGCTCTAAAATGACCATTAAAACAAGGCTTCTAAAACAGAACACATATCACTGGTAACCATATCTGTACATCGGGAATTAAGCTAAAGGACTGCGGAAGGAAAACATGCACTATAGTGAAACACTCAGGGAGTTCAATCTGGTTAGTTTAACAAGGAGAAGGTTAAGGGGTGACTTGATCACAGTCTATTAAGTACCTACATGAGGAACAAAAACTGTGGGAGAGAGTCAATCAGGCAGCAAAACATATAACACAATCCAATGGCTTGAAGTTGAAGTAGACAAGTAAAGCAAAATTTTTTAACAATAATGGTAATTAGTCATTGGAACAATTTCCTAAGGGCTGCAGTGGTGATTTTTAAATCAAGATTGGATGTTTTACTAAAATATCTGCTCTAGTTCAAACAAGAATTAATTCAGGGGAGGTCTGTGACCTGCGTTATATGAGAAGTCAGACTAGATGATCACAGTGGCCCCTTCTGTCTTTATCTGTCTTTCACAAGAGTGTGTGAAAAAGTTAGTGGTGTGAATTTAAGTCCTGCTCCTGCTCTCACTGAAATCAATGGGAGTTTGGACATTGACATCCGTGTGGGAGTATGATGAGGTCTTTTTATTCTGTATTTGTCTGTACTAGGGTGTCCAGATAGCAAATGTGAAAAATCAGGACAGGAGGTGGGGGGTAATAGCCGCCTATGTAAGACAAAGCCCCAAATATCGGGACTGTTCCTATAAAATCAGGACATCTGGTCACCCTAGTCTGTACAGCATCTAGCCACAATGGGGTCATGGTCCATTACAGTAGGCCCATAAGCACAATTGCAATACATATAAATAAACATAATAAAAATAACCGATGCAATATTGAATAGAACAAATTAGTGCTAATTAATATGAACCGTCTGTAAATACAGAACCATTGTCCCACCCTCACAATCACATTTCACTTCTTCAGTGGCTTATTTCCAAGGCACGTGTTTGCAGTGAGAGGAAACATTCAGGTGAAAAGCTGAGAGTTGTCACTCTGACTCAGACTATGGCCTGTAGCTTGCCTCCTTTGTGCTTCAGGCATTTCCCCTACTGTGCCCAGCTATATTCCCCAGAAGCATCACAAAAGTAAAAAATGCCTCCATTTTTCTTTACTTATTTGGATACTTTCATCATTGCTACAAGTAAATATTTACATGGTTGCTGCAGTACATACAGGAAAGCAATATCACCACTGTTCTTTGATAGACAGGTGGGAAATAACATTTTAACTTCAGCCAATGATCCAGTGTATCCTAACACTGAAAAAATGGGCTCAGATCTGATGGGCAGTAGTAAAGGTGATAAAAATACAAGTGTCCTAGGATCACAAAATAATTTCTTCCATCACATGACACAATCACAAGGGAATTGGAAACTCACCTCATCTCCCTGTAAAGTGGGAGTAAAATATAAGTCTGGAATCTTTGTTCTAGAGAAAATATTGTGGTTTACACCTCCATCCTGCAATGAAGGCATAGCACATGCCGCTTCTTTTTTGATTCATGTTATCGCGTCATAAAAGGTATTGTACGTCTTTAAAATGCTAATGTACCATCGAAGCAAAGAAAATGACAATACATTATATTCTGTGAATTGTGTTGATCCAGTGTCACTCCAAAATTGCTCACAATTTTAATAATTTAGCTGTATACTATGAAGTTGCTTTCATGCTGTGGGAGAGAGGTTAACATAATATCAAGAAGAGTTGTGTGTGTTTGCATTTGCATTTCATGAGGGAATTCTAAAAGCTCTAATGGACTCGTTGAAGGCAGCTGGAGAAATGCAGAAGCTTCCAAAGAGGAAGGTTTACTCGTATGTAGTTGAGTCAGGAAAGGTCGGCCAATAGTAATAATGAGCATTAAGAATTTAGGATTGAGATATGAAACAATTTATTACTATTATTGCAGCCTCACCTGGTGGCATCAACAAAGATCAGGGCCCCACTGACTACGTACTTTACACATAGTAAGAGAGAGTTTCCCAAAAAGTTTACCATCTAAGACAGACAAATGGTGAGACAGAAGAAATAGTGTCACCCCCATTTTACAGATAGGGTGCGGAGGAACAGAGAGATAGAGTGACTTGCCCAAGGTCACCCAGGAAGTCTCTGGCAGAGGTAGGAATCTCAGTTATACTGACACAATCCCATGTTTTTCCAAAGGCGACTGCAAGAGTTTACCCAACAGCAGGATTTGTCCCTTATAGTGAAAGAATAAAATAAAATTGTAGTGAATTCATTTTTGGGCATTCACAGGTTTGGAGAAAAAAAATCAGTACAGATTTAATTTATAGCCATTATTTCTAGCAACAGGTAGCCAGCAGTCAGCTACCGAGGACACTGAGAGGCCTGAAAATAATGTAATGCTAACGAGGGGCCTGCCCATCTTGTGCTAAAATAAAGTCACTCAAATATACAGCGCTGCAGCCTGTAGAAGTGTAATCATCAAAGTGCTGCACAAACACCAATTAATCCGCACAACACTCGTCAAGTAGGCAAAGCGGAATTGGTATCAGGGCTGTGGGAAAAGTTTGCAATGATATCTGAAGCCACAAGATACTATGGAGATTGGGGATTGAAGAAGTACCCAGCTAGCTAGGTAAGGCCAGAGTCTGCCAGTCTAACTCATGCAGAATAGTATGCTCCTATGGGCCAGATTGTGATGCCATGACTGACGGCCGGTTAGCACTTTATCTGGAGGCGCTGATAGAGTTAAGGTGCTATTGAGCCTGAGTAAGGGTATCCATTGGCAGCAGCTAGCTGCAGCCCCTGCCGTGGGGCTGGAGCTGCTCCGGCCTGGCCCAGAGCTGCTCTGGCAACGGAGGGGGGCAGCTGGGGGTTCCGGCCGGCCCGGGACTTCTCCGGACGCACGTGGGGCACGGGGGCTAGCCTCCCTAAAGGGGGGTCCACCCGCCACCCGTGAGTGTATCACTATATTGCCCTTAGAATGAGCTCACAGCCTGATTCTCAGCCAGGGTACACTGGCATAACTCCATTGACTTTAGTCAATCTACTCTGATTTATACAAGCTGAGGATCTGGCCCCAAGTGTCTTCTTAGTCCCATTGACTTCACTGGAAGCAGTGCTTAATTTGTAATGAAAGGGTCAGAGCTCCAGCAATTTTTTTACATTCAGAACTGATGCCACAAGCCCAAAGGTGTGGGGCTCTGAACTGCCAAACTAGAGGTGTTGGGGCTGAGCCTTGGCAAGCCTCGGTACAACTTAAGCACGGACTGGAAGTGCTAAGGACAGTCAGAATTACACTTGGTTTGCAGGGTCAGACTCTCCAACACAATGTTTCTCTAGAAAGATGTTCTCTAGTTCAGACTGAAATGATTTTGGAGCAGTTCTGTGGCCTGTGTGGTACAGGGCAGATGAGATGATCACAGTGGTCCCTCCTGGCCTCGGGATCTATGAAGTACAGGTGAGGTTTGAAAACTTTTGGAGTGAACTAAGACTAAATGTATGGGGGGTTTCATGGAAATCATATGCACTGTGAATCGTATGAAATTTTAAACATGAAACGAAGCAGAAGGTAAGAGTTCATAGAATATCAGGGTTGGAAGGGACCTCAGGAGGTCATCTAGTCCAACCCCCTGCTCAAAGCAGGGCCAATCCCCAACTGGTCTTCTCAAGGATTGAACTCACAACCCTGGGTTTAGCAGGTCAATGCTCAAACCACTTCTGATGTTTCTTTTTGTAACCAGGATCCATCCTAACCTGAAACCTGGGGAACTTAACTAGAATCGAATGAGAATCAGAACGTCTGACAGAGCTGTGATTTGAGGGAGCATTGAAAAAAATCTATTTGTCAGACAAGGGCTGTTTTTAAGCAAAGCTCATTAAACTCCTGAGCCTACTTATTCCCCAGTCCCCATCAGCTGTGCTAGTCCCTCAGGGCCTTGCTACTCCACTGCTACAATGAAGAGCTGAGTGGCTGTTTCCTCTATTGCTTGCACTTTTCAGTCCCAGCATAATTGATTCTTTCCTCAGATCTCATCGGCACTGACCTTTAGTGCCGCACCCACAGAGGCTCCCTGGGACCCCTGCTGCTTTTCCCTAGCCCATTTGCGATCTTTACCAGCGTCTCATTTTCTTCACTTTGCGGCGGCATTTACTGCTACAAGTTGGATCTAACTTTTGTGTTTTGTTTGGTGAGCTAAGTGCCTGTGAAGGCACAGTCTCAGTGTCTTTATTTGCCAATGAGGAACAACGTTGGCTAGTGGTAGCACCAGCTTTTCTGTGCTCCTTCACACCAGTACGTTGCAACCCACTTCTGGATGGACTGCCTCATGGGACGAGACGGTCGGCCTGACACATTTAGTCCATGGCCTTTCTGCTGTCATGGTGGCGGCCTCAGTAATAAGCACATTCGGACAGCAGGATGCCAACAGCAGCCACGTTTCACACAGACCACTGAACGGATAGGGTAAGCACTTTTGGGGATCACTTACCAATGGCTTGGACTGGCAGAAAATCCAGAAATCCATATTCCGAGCCAGTCTGAGTCAAGTGAAATTCCTCCCTGAGTTTCAGGTTCAAATGAACCACAGAAAGTCTTCTGAGCCACCTGGTCCCCGAGACTGCTCCCTTTTCAGCATGGCATACTCCTTATATGCTGCTCTTACCTTGAGTCCATCTCCTTCTCTTCACCACTCCAGTGAATTTCATAGGCCCAAGTCTGCAAAACTAAGTTCATTGTTTGACCTTGAAAAGTAGTAACTCCTTAGGGCTGGTCCACACTAAGCCCCCAGTTCGAACTAAGATATGCAACTTCAGCTACTTGTATAACGTAGCTGAAGTCGAAGTATCTTAGTTCGAACTTAAAGGTACTTACCGCGGGTCCACACGCGGCAGGCAGGCTCCCCCGTTGACTCTGCCTACTCCTCTCGCGGAGCAGGATTACCGGCATCGACGGCGAGCACTTCCGGGATCGATTTATCGCGTCTAGACAAAACGCGATAAATCGATCCCAGAAGATCGATTGCTTGCCGCTGAACCAGTGGGTAAGTATAGACGTACCCTTAGAGTCTCTTTCTATTGCTTTCCATAGCTGATAATACATTCATAGTAACATGATAAATTATAGTCCTGTTGCTTAATACATCATTAGCTACCACTGTCTTGGGCATGGCATAAAGAAATAACTACAAAATAGTTCCCAATATCAATATATAACAACATTTTTAATCATTCAAAGGATTATGTAGTTAGCAAAACAAAACTGATCTTTATTTTTTTCTTCTGGGTGCTAACTTTGAAAACATGTTTGGATCTGATCACTAGACTCAGAAGAATAAAAATCAGAGAAGTCAAGTCCAGCAAAACCTTAAACAGGTGCTTAACTTAAGCATATGAGTAGTGCCACTGAAGCTAATGGGACATCTCATGCTCTTCAAGTGGAGCCCATGATTAGGCATGAGTTTGCATTGGGGGCAGGATGCTTACCATCTGGCAGGATCGCGCTTTTAGAAAACAACGCGGAGTTTAAAAAAGGACACAGTCCTTTGATGGGTCACGCCATGAATTTGTCTCCCTCATTCATCAGCGTTTTCAATTACAAGTGTTCTAGTGTCGCTGCAACACATTAACTTTATACCTAACTGAATAATCGTAAATTTTTATTTTTCATCCATAATAGATTCTTTTATTGGAGGCCTTCTGGTGCTGTTCTGTTTCAGGGCTAGATTAGCCCCTGCTTCACGCTCCATCCTGCTAGAGTGATTCACTGCAGGAGACAACAGCTTTCAGGGGGGTAAAAAGGGAGGATTTTTACTGTGTCTTTACCCAGGTCTTGGCAGCTGTGCCATCAACCATTAGTCATATTTCAACTCTTTAACCATCAATAGCTTCTGACTAATACCTCGACAGATACATGGTAAGATTTCCACAGTGATATATGTTGCTTTTCCTATCTTTTGATATCTGGAAGTAGAAAATTTCAAGGAAAAAGGGCTTTCCACTAAGATGACCATAAATCTCATTGTGTTTACAACAGAAGACTGACCAGAATAGTTTATTAAATCTATAAAGGATTTGATGTATATCAAACTGTTACATAAAGTCAATACTTTGGAAAGAACTAGACAATAAATACTCTACACGAGGCAATATTTCTATCATAGAGAAAGCAATCACATAAAGATTAGGAGACCAATTTCAATATTGAATGTCAGTCTGCTGTAAGAAGACATTTATTGTTTTTCTGAGTTATCACGAGGCACGAGATAAGGTATAACGGTCTGAGCCCAGCTAATCATGCTATCAAATTTAAAACTACTCTTTCACCTTTTTAGAAATCATTTTTCTACTTTGCAAATAAAAAGAACACCTCCTTCCACATGTTTGGGGGCGGAAGGCAGATTTATTAAATCAGCCAATAAAAATCCCAAATTCAAATCAAGCCTCAAGTATTAACTAACCAAAATGCTCCACCACTGATCATGCATTGTGTAGAGCTAAGTTGTCACTTTACTTCTAGCTTGGAGTAAGGGGCAATGCATAACTGTGGCAGTCCAGGGAAGGAATTATAACTTTGAGGGTATGTCTACACTGCAGGCTTGTTGTGAGTCATGCTGTGTGTTTTTTCTCAAGCTCCACCTGTCATCCACATGCAAAGCCCTTAGACACATGCCTAAGTGCCCGTTGAGTGCCAATTGGCATGCTCGTCTGGGGATATGAGTCAGACCATGCTGACCTGTGACCAGCCCCCCAACCACCCAATTGCAGTGTGGACGTAGCATGAGAGTCCTGCTTCCACTACTCCTTGGCTCCAAGGAGGAAGTAATTTGCTGCTGCCCTTGACTAGCAGCAGATGCCTTCCTCCTCTTCCACACCAGCTCAGCTGTGGTGGCCAGTTGTAAGGGTGGAGTCAAGATTCCAGACATTGCTTGCCCTTTTCTGCCCACCTGCATAGGTTGGGGGTGGGGTTAGTGATACCTGCATGGAGGAGGGAAGTGGTGTCTTCACTCCCCTATACAGGCGCATTGGGCAAGTAAAAGGCATGCACAGAAATAAAAGCACTATTTGAATTCCTTAGTATATTTCATAAAGCTGTGATACAGCAGGGCCAAGGAGCAGTGGGAAAGGGGTCCTATTGGGTTCCGGAAAGCAGGAGGGCACAAGCCTGCCCATTGCTAAAGGACCCTGCCCCTGCCTTAGTGGAGGATCCACAAGGTCCAGGAACTCAAATAATTACGGGGGACAACCAAAAATGTAACAGGGGCATGTGTGAAGGTCAAAGGGTCAAATGAAGGGAACCTAAAGGGGACACCGAGCAGAGAACCCTGGACAGCGCCCACTGCTCCTCGAAGGTGTCAAGGGAGCCAGCAGATGCCATCCAGAGGAACTCTGCCCCGATTCGTGAATGGAGGGAGGACCGGAAATAGGCCCCACACTCGCAAGGAAGTGGGAGAGTGGTTATGGGGAAATATATAAGCCCAAGGCTAATTAAGGCATGGTTCCCTGTAGACTAGGGAGGGTTGCTCCAGGTTAATTGGAGCACCTGTAGTCAATTAAGGCCCTGTCAGGAACCTAAGAAAACCCCCTGCTTCAGGCAGTCGGGATATGTGAGGAAGGAGAGAGGACTGGAGTTTGGAGGTGTGTTGCTGAGACTTGAAAGACCAGAGAATCGAAGGGAGACCCTGCCCCAGCAGGGCAGGGAGACTCCCTCCCCCAGCATCAAGGACCGAGGGTGAGAAACCCGCAGGGGTTGAGAGGGGTGGGGGCTCAGAGTGAGGGGCAAACCCAGATCCCTCCCCCCACTTCCCTCCACTACCACCTTTCCGGGCCACTAGCTGGGCCCTCGGTGCCCCAAGAGCAGGGGCAAAGAGTGGCATCTTAGCCCCCTGCCAAGAAAAGCATAGGACCTACCATACCAACTTCAGCCATTTTGTCACAAAGCAAATATATTAGAGGTGTTCTAGCTAGCGAACCACCTGACTATGACATGAGCAAAGGGAAGGTTAAGATCTGGGCAACACCACAAATATCTTCCGTTTTAAAGTCAGCTACGGAGAGAGAGATGCTGATGGCAGTCCAACAGGAGCCAGTCACCATCCACCTGTCTCTCCTGAGGAAGAATAAACAGCAGCAGGACTGCAGCCCATGGCAAGCGTGTGCCAGCATGTTTAGTTTTGAGTCAGTTCAACATAAAACTGTATTTCTTGTGGTGGTTTCCCACATCTTCCATCATGCACCACGTGATTCCCATGATGCACCACACTGCTCAATCAGAGGGGATACTGCATTGCATCATGGGAGAAGTACTTTGGCCAGGGAGTCTGGTCATAGGAGAGATGGGGAAGTCAGACATCCTAACTACAGCTGTGCCACCAAAGGGAAATGCTGTCTAACATTGAACTCACTTCAAACAAAATGTTTCGGGTCATTTTGACAAACCCAAAATATGCCAGTTCAATCCAGACCAACCCTAAATGAACTATTTTGGGTTTTCCTGACCAAAAATCAAAAAGTAGCTACCAACATTTTAAAAATAATATCCTCTGGAGAATTTTGATTTTACAGAAATTGCATTTTCAGCCAAAGGCTTTGGTATGGAAAATTCCAGACTAGCTTTATTTTAAAAAGCTGGAAGCTGAACAACTGAAGGGGTCTTTACAAAAAAAAAAGGTATTAATCAGACTCTTTCCAAGGGGTAAAGTCTCTCTTCACTACTATTCTTTGCTTTTAAGAGCTTTAAAGGAATACCTCCCAGGGCAATTTCTGGTGATGTGGTGAGAGCTACAGGGCTAGAGACGGCTGCTCTGAAGGTGCTCTGTCATCTTTGCCCCTAATTTAGTAGCCAACAGAGTGTCTCAGTGCTGTACAGTTGCTCAGTACCCCTCATTCATTGCTATCAAAGGCAAATGGTTCATCTCTTGGCACCAGCTCCTTTCTGGTCCCTGCACGTGCTGCCGAGTTACTGCATGCGGCTGAGACGCACTTGCATCTTGTCAGCTACAGAGATCCCTAACAGACATTAGTAAAGAAACGGAAATGCATAGAAAAGAACGAACGCTTCTAATGTAAGAGTTGCAGCTGGGAAAACTGCATTGTTATATTGCGGGGGGGGGGGGGGGGGTTCTGTGATCTACCAACTCCTGACCTTTCTAATGATCAGCAAGGCCACAAGAAGTTGGAAAATACTTAGCTTAATGACAATGCAAGGCAAAGGTTTTATAATCTTAAAATGCAGTGGCTCTGTTCAGACAGGACCCCTGAAGCGGCCACCCACAACCGAACAGCCCCAAGCACAGATGAAATTCAGGTTCAGTTCATGACTCTGATATTGATCTCTATCTGCAGAGACAGCTCAGTTACAAGCCCAGTGAGTGCTCCCAAACCTTGGGAAAGTTCAGACACGAATCTTAATTTGGAGCTTCAGACCCCTCTCTAGTCTGGTGCGAGAGAGTAGGTAAGAATCCACCATCCCTTTAAGATGATCTCCATCTTCCACATGGTTTAGGCCACGGATGAACAGCTATGCTGCAAGTGTTGTATACCAGCCGCACTAACCCACAGGCACTGTTTTTCATAGTACTGAGGACTGATTCCCACTACCCCAGCTGATTTTTGGCCATGATTTCCTCTCTTATTTTCTTCCCTTTATTCGTCCTTTTATAACTGCTGTGCTCAGTTATATATTTCCTATAACTGAGAAGGAAGACAGGTGTTAGTCTCTGAAAGTGCCTCTGGGAGTCTGTCAGCAGACCGTGGATAAAATAGTCAGGCACATGAGTTGCCAAGAGCACTTGTTCCTCAAGATGGAGTTAAAGCAGAAAACTAGGCCTTAACACCCCTGCACTTGACAAGGGTATCATGGAATTTTCTATGCGCACACCAGGTCCTCCATTGAATGTCCTAGCACAAAAAGGGCACTTCCAACAGTACAGTGCCCCCAAGCATCATGCTAGGCCATTATTGCAGTAATGATTCAGAAGGAGAAGAACCACCTACTGAACTGTTATCACTACTTCTGGCAGCATGCTGGGCTTTCCTTCTATCCGAGCACCAGCCAATTCCAGTCCTACTCAGTATGAGATCTTATGATGCTGTATCCCAAGGCTGTATGGTAGCAGGCAGGTGGCATGGTGAAATTATAGGTCAGTGAGAGACATTCCAATCTTCCTTCTCAGACATTCTTTTATCCTTCTCCAATTCATCATCTCTTTTTGTTTAGACACCTGTGTTTTTCCATTTCATAGTCATTAAAGCCCTATTTCTGCAAGGTACATGCACAACTTTAAGCACTGTGAGCTAGGCGTCTGCTTAAGTACCTTACTGGACAGATACCTTTTGACGACTCTTAGCTAAAGACAAATAAGCCCACCTAAGCCCTATATCAACGATGAGTAGAGTTGGGGGAAAACAAAAATCAGAGGACACTTGTAGAGAGTGGAAGTTTTTAAGGAGTTACAGAACTAATAATTTACAACTTTTTAAAATTCTGTTTTTCTGGGTTTGTTGTTGAGCCTATCAAAATTTTGTATTTAAAACATTTTACCTGCTGGATAGCTGATCAAAGCACAAGAAAAAAAGTTTCACAAAAATATCAAAATACTTCTTCCCTGTTTTTTTTTGGGGGGGGTGACGGGGGGCAACAAAAAATTGTTGGCCAAGTCTTATTACTTGAAAAAGGAGGTATTTTTACAAGACAGCCCTGGGACTGTCAGTGTGTTGTGATGCCCTACATTCCTTCAGTGGACAGAATGATAGCCTTGGAGTGCAGAGACCTGGGGAATTCCCTGCTCCACTACAGACTACCTGTGTGACCTTGGCCAAGAGACTGGAGACTGGTCTACTCTACAGAATTAGGTTGACTTAACTACATTGCTCAGGGCTGTGAAAAATGTCACGTCCTGTGCAATGTAATTAAGCCAACTTAAGCCCCAGTGTAGACACCATTAAGTGAATGGAGGAATTCTTCTGGCAGCCTAGTTACTGCTCTTCGGAGAGGCGGTTTTACTACAGTGATGGAAGAACCCCTTCAATTGCTGTAGTAAATGCCGCTGCAGCGTTTCTAGTGTAGAGGTACCCTGAATCTCTGTCTCTCAGTTCCCCATCTGTAAAATGCAGATCAGAGACTTCCCTACCTCACAGAAGTTGTGAGGATAAATAAAGATTGTGACGTGCTCTGATCCAATGGCAATGGGAGTCATATAAATACCCCATAGATATCTAGACAGACAGACATATAGATTCCAAGACAGTGGTTTGCAAGTGTCATTAATCAAGCTGACAGAATCAATTTTAAGAGTTTTCATGTTTGGCTGAAGTAAATTTGAGTATAGACAATAAAACATGCACTTAAAACAATTTCAGTAGGTTTTTATTCTCTGTGTACCATATATTTCACCAACAGGCAATATCATCATAAGCAAAGAATACAGTGACCCATTTGCATGCTGGGTACAAATAAACAAAGATAAATCCCTTACCGGATAAGATTAAACAATGGTTTAAGTGAACACGGCTATTAATAATGAACCTGAGTCCAGAAAGGAACCATCAATCATACTTATCACCTCACACTCGTGTTCCCAACAAGATGAATCTAACAGATTGTCCTCCATAATGGGGAAAGGAAATGAAACGGTTGCTTCTTATTATCAAGGACTGATATACAATGAAATTAACTTAATTCATTATGAGCAATTTTAACGTTGCTAAATACCCGAGTGCATAAGACACATTCAGTTATAAACATGTTTTTTAGACTAAAGGAAATGCTTTTTTTCCCCAGTGTCTTTGACTGGAGGTGCTCACAGGCAACATTTTGGAAGCAATGGGGTGGAAGTATGATACAGACAACAAGTGCCATCATGCAAGGAAAAGTCTAAATGTTTTTCAAAAAGGTTCCAGTTGGGTGGGCATACACATAGGTTGGGAGTCAGCTTGTTTACCCTGGCTCAGATCATATTTCTTTTAAAACCAGAGGGAAAATATAAGGACTGATTTTCAAAACTACAAAAGGCACTTAATTAACTCCTCTTTGTGCCTTTGGAAATCTCCCCCATAACGTGCCAAATGCATGTGTTGATCTTTGTGCTGTACGTCATTTTGGCCATCTGACATTTTCCGACCCAGGAACTGTTACTGAGCATCAGCCTTCAGCTAAGTTTTGGAATTGTCATAATTTCCAACTAAAGTTGCCAGCTGAGAGCTGAAAATTACATTTTTCAAATCGCACCTGCAAGGCTTCAGGATCCTACAGGTCACTAAAGACGGCCGTGCTCTCATGTTCTTATAAAAAGGGTTAAGACTCCCTTTATTGTCAAAGCTGCTGAGTATCCACAACTCGAGATGAAGTCAATGGGAGGTGTGTGTGTATGTGTGGGGGGTCCTTCAGCTCTGAGAATGAGGCCTGCGAGTGAAATCCACATCCCAGTGAAGTCCTTGACAAAGCTCCAATTGACTTCAATGGAGCCAAGAGGTGTCTCAAGTTGGGCACCCAAAAACTGGGGGACCTAAAGACACTGCAGACTTTTTGAAAACTCTGTAGTCTCCCTGTGCCTCAAGTCCCCATCTGTATAATGGGTACGCTAATATTTACCTTCCTCACGGTGCTATTGTGAAAAGAAATGCATTGATGTTTGTGAGGCACTCAGACAGAAAGATGAAGAGTGCTGGAAAGACTAGAAATGAATAAATACGTTAATTAAAATGTGAGGGGGTAAGGGCTTCAGGGTCATAATGTAGATACTTGATTGACTGCTGCTTGTGGATTTCTTACTGTTAGGTTTGCACTATTTATTATTCCTACTCCATTTAAAGGACAGTGATATTTTGTCTGACGAAGTGGCTATTCACCCACGAAAGCTTATGCTCCAATACTTCTGTTAGTTAATAAGGTGCCACAGGACTCTATGCCGCTTTTTACAGATCCAGACTAACACGGCTACCCCTCTGATACTTGATATTTTGTTGTTTTTTAAAACAGGAATGTATCCTTTCGCACATGTAAATGCTCACTTTTGTTTCCGATCTCTTAAAACTGATCATCCAAACACAGAAAAGAGAATAGGGAAAATAGCTTCCAATTATTTCTGCACTGGTCCATGTTTGTTCTTCCACCCTGTATAAATTATCTGTAGATTGATGTGCTCAGATTTTGTCCACAAGCACAGGGGATGGTGGGAGGAAGCAACCTCATTAATCCGAGATCAGATAAACACACAAGCTGAGTCTGGGACACATAATCCGATGTACTGATGAGACGATTGTGGATTTACAAATTTATCAAGGGTTCCCAGGTTTATACACAGATGAAAAGCTGATTAGGAAGATCTGAGGGGAAATCCAGAGATTCCCACACAATATAAATGGCTGTCAGGCCTCCTAAGACGTGCCTCACACTGGGATGCAAGAACTGGAATGGGTTACCTAGGGAGGTGGTGGAATCTCCTTCCTTAGAGGATTTTAAGGTCAGGCTTGACAAAGCCCTGGCTGGGATGATTTAGTTGGGAATTGGTCCTGCTTTGAGCAGGGGGTTGGACTAGATGACCTCCTGAGGTCCCTTCTAACCCTGATATTCTATGATTCTATGAACAGGGGAATGGAGGAATGTGGACAGTTCAGGAGAATTACTGAATAGTGTCCCAGTAGATGATTGGCTAGGCTCCGACCTCGATGATGGGGGGGAAATTGATACTCACTTGCTGCCTTACACACAGACACTTCCGAAAGATCATACACTGAAGTGCTGAAGGGGGCCTGCCAACAGTGTGTGCAACTGGAAGGGTGTGTGTGTGAGAGAGAAAGTGATTTACTCAACCTGTAAAAAACTTCAGTTTGGGTTAGAAAGCAGAGGGGTGGGGGACAAAAAAAATCTTCATTTATCCGAACCATCTCCCCTATTTCCAGTGACTATAAACACAGTGAACGTTGGTTATGAAAATATCGAAATAGTCTCATGCACCAGGAACAATAACAAAGCCTGTATAGTTCAATTTGGGTTTCAGGACGTTTTATAGGTCTGGTTATGCCTGCACGTTTAACAATTACCAAGTCATCCCTTTGGCCATAAGCATATCAGAAGCCCAGCAAAACTCCTCCTTCCACCTCCTCGGCCAAGAAGAGAGCAGTGGGATAAACTTTGGGAGGCAAGAAAGGATAGATGGGGAAAGGTACTGAGGGTTTGCTCCTCCTCCCGTTGACTTCTATGAGGCATGATCAGAGCCTCAATTGGCATCTGGGAGATCTGAATTCAACTCCTAATCCTTTTTGTGTGACCTTGGGCAAATCCTCTAATGTCTCTGTGTGCAGTTCCCCATCTGTAACACAGGGATACAGTAACACAGGGGGAGGGATAGCTCAGCAGTTTGCGCATTGGCCTGCTAAACCCAGGGTTGTGAGTTGAATCCTTGAGGGGCCACTTAGGGGTCTGGTGCAAAAATCAGTACTTGGTCCTGCTAGTGAAGGCTGGGCACTGGACTTGATGACCTTCAAGGTCCCTTCCAGTTCTAGGAGATAGAATATCTCCATTAATTTTTTTTATAATTTTAACACTTCCTGAATTCTCAACCTGTGTCTTTGTTGTCTATTTAGATTGTAAGCTCTTCATGGCAGGGCTCTCTCTTACAACGTGTATGTGCCTAGCACAATGAAGCCCTGATCTTGATTGGGTTCCTTTGACTCTACTACACAACAAATAATTAAAGGGAAAACTATAGGGTCAATTCTGGAACTCTTTGTTCACATGGAAGTTGGCTTTCAGAGCGAACTACTTCTCCCCTGAAGTTCTCTAGTTTTGCAAATCTAGCTGACGGACACATCTTTCATGGTAAGCATCATTTCAACCTCAGCAAGTAAAATAAATTGCAAAAAATTGTGTAAAATTGTTTTTGACATTGAGATTGACTGTGAAATATGACGGCACCATAAACTGATGTACAGTAATGTTGTCTGCTTGATAGATCGTGTAGGTTGTGTGACATCAGGTGACAAATGATCTCTCTTTTCTTGCTGAAGATTAATTTTCTAGGTCATTCAACTGCATTTAAGGGAGGGGGGAGAATTCAAGGGGCAAATCACTGGAATAATTTCCTGCTTTGAATTTGTTTTGATGAATTTGTGAAGGGAGATCTCTCCTTTTTGCCTGCATTTGCAAGGTGATCACAAATCAATAAAGCAGAGTCTGCATCCTACCAATATCGATCCTATTAAAAATATCATGGCAGAGCTGCGGTTGAATAGAAATACAGACGAGTTAACCCCTGTAAGAATGTGTATAAGATCTTAGTTGCTCTTTATGGCTATAGAATACTGCGATTAATTTATATACTGGGGAACCTGAAAACTAGACCATCTGAAAAACATCTTTCATCATCGTAACTACCAGTATTTGTAGTTGGATAAAAGTTCCAATGCTTCAGTTCTATCCAGTAGTGCAGACCTGCATGAGTCCCCTTCCCAGTAACTTCAGAGGGTCATCTCTTGAAAGCCGTTTAGGCCCCTCTCTACATCTTTAGGCACCTAATATTTTATAAATCTGGACCTCAGTTCCCAAACAGTAACATGGGAATAACAATATCTTACCTCGCAGGATTGTTTTGAAGATAAATTCATTAATAAGTCTGAGATATTGAGTGTGACAGAAGGCTGTAGAAAAACATAGATTGACAAATCCAATTGCCTAAACCACCTTGATTCAGAATGATTTGCCTGCTATTGTCTCTATATGTTATATTTTTTGTTCTCATTACCTAGGCTAATGCACTTGTTTATTTTTAGAACTATGGAATTTAAAACAATTAAATCTCACAGGAAAAGAAATGTCACAGCATTTCCGCTTCTGAGCAGTGTTAAGCTGGTTATAATGACAGTGTGGCTTATATGCAGCCATGGGGGTGGGGAGGCAGGATTCTTGACTCAACCTAGATGAGTGGTAGGTTAATAAAAAAATAATTGGTTTGGCTAAGCTAAGATTCATTTTTGTCATTTCATATCGTGCTGTTCATAGACTTGCTGTGGAAGCATTATGATGAGATCCCTATAAAACGCAAGTAATACACCCCCCTCCCTTTTATATAGTTTGTATGCTGGGTTAATTTATAACATTAATCAGAAAACAATTCAACCTCTCACAGTTTGATATAAAGAACTAAGGGCTATTTCATATAGCGCATGAACTGCACTGTGGCTGACAGGAATTTCTGAAGCATACCTTCTCTGGGGAGATTTCTGAAGGGCTTTTGGAGCATCTAATGTCTTAGCCAGCAGAGTGACATAATGACATAGTGCACAGAAAAGAAACCCGAGGCAAGAAGAACAAAGTTATACAGATGAGCAAACTCAAGAAGCCTCAAACTCAAACTAATTTAAAAAAAAAATCTGCCTGCACTCAGGGCACTGTGGTAAAGCTTTTGATCAGGAAGTTGGACATTATTATTAACCCTGCAGTGTAATAAATAAAGAACAGGGATAGTAATGTGGCCTGCTATACTGGGTTATATTATTTCCTGGTTGGTTGCCATTCTTCTAAAGGAGTGAAAGTATGGCTGAACGCCTGTTCCTTTAAGGCTGAAGCCCCATGTGAGATTGCAGCTACTCTGTTCCTAAGGGTGATCAGCAGAAGTGCATTTTGGGAATAGTTCTCAAGTTCAGCCAGCAAGAAGACAGCATGTCTTGTTAGTCCTGAAGTCTCTTGTCTGAGACTTTAAGGGAGGAAAGGAGGTTAAAATAAAAAAAAACTATCCAGAAATCCATGGAATAATAGGGTGATAGTGGAGAGGAATCATATATAACCACAATGAGATGCATGTTGCCACTGGGGCAAAATAACTCTCATACTTCAGATTGTGAGCTGATTAGGGGTCAGAAGGAATTTGCTCCAGGGCTTTGGGGAGGTGCATTTCAGGAGATTGCTTTTGCTTCTGCAGCATTATATATAGCCTCCTGCGGAGGAACGATATGAGACTTGATGGACCAACAGACTGATCCACTAAGGCAAATCCTGGATGTAAAAAAGGAGACGAAAATGAAGATTCGGACTGGAACTTCCTCTAACCTGAGGTTCTTGTGTTGGGCTAACTTTGTGAAGCTCCTTAGAAGAAAGAATTAAGCAGCCTTCTGTGACGCTTCCCATGGGTAACCTGCTGTGAGGCACCTCGCTACCACCTGCCCTTTGTGTGAAGAAGTCTTGTCTGTTCCTGTTGTGACCCCCCTAGGCTCTGGCAACACAAGCACTGCCTGCCAGGCCTCTGCAGGCATCCCTCTCTGTATAGATTAGCAAAAGACATATATCAACCCCAGAGTCCTCCCAGCGTCCCTCTGGAGTGCCCAGCCTCTGATCCACTGAACACTCAGAGCTCTTGGATTCGCTACTCCCAAAGGAATAATACACACTCGCTTACTAGATTTAACTCAAGATCACCACTCCACTTAACACACAAAACTTTGACGTGTTGATAGTGAAAAGGAGAATAAGTTCATCATCACAGAACAGAGATTCAAATGATAAGAAGAAAGAATATTGGAAACAAATGGTGACATATAAAACAAAATCGTAAGTCTAAACTTAACTCACAAGACATTCTCCTGTCTTATACAGGACAGCTTAACCCTAAATCCTTTCACCAGAGTTTTCAACCATGATGGCTGAGGATCCCCCTACCCTCTTTCTTAAGATCAAGCTTGCTGGATCCCCAGTGCACCTCCATGCTCCCAGTTATATCCCCCAAAGTTCATTGCCTTTACCCGGAAATGGGACAACCCCAGCTGTTTTAGTTTTTGTTTTCCCCTGCAGCACTCGCAATTTGCATACACAACTACACAATGGTCAACCAGGGAGATAAGTGTCTCCCACCGCCTGGCTGGAGAAGTCTGTCTCAACGCACGCTACCTCTGAGTGACCCGCCTTTCATTACAAGTCCTCACAAGTGTAATTTTCAGGATACATACATACAATAACTCCTTACCCCTTATCTGGTCTTCATAATCATTGAGAAATGTGAGAGACTTTACAGGGCTCCTTTTGGGAATCCCTGTAACCTTATGTGCCCTGGTGTCCTTCACCTGTGGGCATCAAGAATCACAGCATCTCCCCCCATACATCTATTTGGAAGCCTTGCACTCTGCCAGTCTCTCTCACTTTCACTACACTGTAATAGTCCCCTTAGGCTCTAGGCCTGTAAACTGAAAGGTCAACCAAAGCTAAAGGCACATGAGTTGTGTAATATGCTATAATCAGTCTAGGCCTTCAGATATAAATCAGCGTGGTTAGGCTGTGTTACATTTCCTCATTCCTGCAGCATCCAGCACTCCGGGACCAGAGTCCAAACAACTCCACCACTGTAGCCACAGAGCTCACCACCACTAACAATCAGATTATGCCTTTGGAGAGTGGTAGGTCACTAGCTGAAATTGGCCCTGTCACTGATCATAGAATATCAGGGTTGGAAGGAACCTCAGGAGATCATCTAGTCCAACCCCCTGCTCAAAGCAGGACCAATCCCCAACTAAATCATTACCCTGAAGTGCAAAAATCCTCATTACTCATGGGAGAGAAGAGATAATTTCCCAAGATCTTGGGCTAAAGTTGGCTCTCAGTTACTCTGTATTAATCTAGAATAATTTTCCTGTCACTAGTGGATTGAGAATAGGTGTAAATGAAAGGAGAATATAACCTCTTATCAGTTCATTCCTCCTCCCATCAGCTTTGTAGGGGATATTTTTACGAATGTTGGTGCAGTGAATCTGTTCTCTTTTTGTGAAAATACAACACGAAATATCATAACACAATAGGAATGACTCTTTCTTGACAAAGTTTCCATATGAACATCTCCAGGACAGCAAACTTTAATCATGCTGTGCTGGTTTCCCCCATCCTGTGTTAAAATGCAGATTGATTCTGGTATTTAGCTTTATAATCTTAGGCACAGCTCTGTTCAAGGCTGTTTTGTGAAGGTTTTTTCCCCTGTATATAGATTGTCTCACCCCAGAAATTGAGAGCGAAGTTACAGAATCCACTCAGAAAGGTTAAGAGATTCAGATGAACCTTTCTGTCACCTGCATTTTTAAGGGTCTGAAACCTCATTTGAAAGGAACCGTATGCAAATTCGGCATTGCTGGTTTCTTCACTAAGCTGTGCATTTCTTTTCCCCATTAAAAAGAGCTAGGCTGCTTGTTAAGAATTCACTCTCACTCTGATCAGAACTACTCTCTCTAATTGAAGTTAGTCATAGGAGACTGGTCAAAGAAAAATGGTGTCAAAGACGGGTGCAGCATTGGAACTGTCAATTAATACAGGGTTAGTCCTATGATTCTCTCTCAGGAAAATGTGTGTGAAGACTTCTGAATGCAAATACAATCCACTGGATCAATGTGTTACATATTCCCCTCTAGCGCCCGATCCTCATAAGAGAAAAGGGAGGGGATCTATGAAGGGACTCCCATGTGCAATATTGAATATGGGGGGGTGGAGGGGAAGAATCACAGGAACAACACTGTGATCCACAAAGCTGAGCGGGGTGTCTAGGCTCCCTATACAATGAATGGGGAGAGAGAGGGGCCTAAGAATGTGATCTACAAAAGCCAGCCTGCTAGGCCGGGAGCCCCCAAAGCGAGGGGTGTGTGCCTAGCCCCGCCTGTCTCTCAGACATAGGTTTCTAAATTCATGCGCAGGGAGGCGCCCATGTCAGGTTAGTGATCCACGAATGGGAACCTGCTGCCTGCAGTCAGGGGCTTAGGCACCTAAACTGCTTTTCGATGGAATGAGTTAGGGGCTTACCTCGCTCTATGCAAAATGGCTGGAGGAGGAGGAGGTGGTGCCCACCTTATAACTTTCATCCCAGTGGTTGGAGCCATCACTTGGGATGTCAGAGATCCAGGTCCATCTCCCACTTCTTTGCCAAAGGGAGAGAAAGCATTTGAACAAGGGTCTTCCACCTCTCAGACGGGTGCTCTAACCACTGAGCTATGGGATTTTCTGATGTGGGGATCACTCAGTCTCTTCTGTTGAGCGCTGGATAAATAGTAAGAGAGTGGTTGGAGCAGCGAGACTGAACCAGAGTTTCCCACGTCCCAGGTGAATGCCCTAACCACAGAGCTACAGAGTCATTCTCACGCATACTCCGGCCAATGACTACAGCACTGTGGAATAGTATGGATAAATAGCTAAACAGTCCTACAAAGTAGATACAACTCTGCACCTCTGTGTTGATTCACTTCCTATAGCTTGCATAGTATTAGAAACACCTCCTTGGGCGTTTATAGAAAGATTGCAACAGCAATCTTCGAGCAGAAGCAGGACACCTACAGTAATGAAAGCCATCGCAGCAGTATGTTAAGCCTGCCTTGCATAACTTGCTGCGTATTGATGCTGTAGTTACAAGGGAACAAAGAAGATATAATAACGTATCAACAGGAAGAATGGTGGAGCACTTTGGAGAATAGGGGTGAATTAAATGAATGAGAATACATTTCTTTTAAAATAAAAATTAAACAATCTTTCATGCAGACAGTGCCCTAACTAGAAAGCAGATGGATCCCAGTTAACCACATGCTTCAGCAACTCACTTTCATGTTCCTCTTCCTTACATACTCTTTCCAGCCTCAGCTGCAAATCAGCTAGTCAGGGAGGAGAAAACCCATTGCTCTGCTCTCACACGAAAGCCCAAATCCATAGAGGGTTGTTGTGACTTAAATACCCTTGAGGATTTGAGCCTTAGGAGCTTAAATCCCAGATTTAGGCACCTGGGCAACCCACAGAACTCCCACTCAGCTGTTGCTTAATCCCATCAGCACCTAAACTCACCCAGCACCTAAATTCCTGCTATAAAAGTGCCCTAGGCACCTAGGTTTCTGCCTCGGGTCATCTGTTGCAATGCCTAAGGGTCTGTCTATACCGCGGCTGAGTGTGTGTTTCCCAGCACAGGTAGATAGACTTGCTAGCTCTGCTCGAGGTAGCATGCTAACAATAGCAGCATGGCCGCGTCAGCACATGGGGCAGCTCCGGTTAGCACCCTGAATACATACCCAGCGGGTCGGGGGTGTTTGTACTTGGGAGGCTAGCCTGAGCCTCCACCTAGGCTACTAGTGACAGAGCGTCCAAGATAGAAATCACGAAATGAAGTGGCGAGGAGGAAGTAAAGACAGGGCATTTCTCCCATACTCTATATACAAAGAGCGGGTGGGCTCTAGGCCCCTGAAACCACTCTCTTGCACTGCTCTGACAGTACCGAGGTACCATAAGGCTGTCCTAAGCAGGCAGGTCAGAATTCCCTTTGTATGGGGGGATCCTCAGGTGCAATACAGCTGGTGTGAATAGCATGGGGGAGGGGAGGGAGGATATGGCTGGAGGTTGCTCTGCCTTGGTGCTAGCCAATTGGGGTAACAGCTTATTGGGGCCGTGACCAACCAGTGCAAGCTGCCCCCAGTGCAAGCTGCAGCAGTCCTGAAGCTGCTCTCTCTTCACGAGGGGCTGCCCTGCCCCTCAGCCAGCCCCGAGAATGGGCGTTAGGTATAACGGTGACCTACACAGTCACCTTTGTCAGCTCCCTCTCCCCCCATTTCATATGCAGAGCACAGCTCAGCTAACTCAAGGATTAGGGCCAGTACTTCATGGCTATACGAAGTGGGAAATTTGGTTTAAAATTTTCAGTATGATGAAGAAAAACAAGCCCAGCAAAATGCCACCCCAGAATCTCAGCTTCACTCATAAAACTTTAGCCTGCAAACGTATTACAAAACTTACTTCAAATATTTTCATTGCAATTTTTGTCTAATTTTAGATCTCAAACATCCCTGGTTAAACAACAAGTCCTAAGTCACTGGATCATAGCAAATGGTCTATGTGCCACAGGGGCCCATTGGTGCCACCTGGCAAAGGGATCACAGTGCTGTAAATGCAACTCCTAACAGGCCTCACAATCTCACTACACCTAGCACTCTGCTCTCATGGTGTTTATCCATAGATGAGGTCATGTGAGGCCACACTGATCATTAATAGTGTTGTGAAATGTATGTGCAGGTTCGGAGTAAGAAGTATAATGAAAATAAGTTCCTAAAGTCTGAATCAAGGCAGGGTTGACCAACTGGTTTCTGTTAGACAAAGGATGTATGTATATTCCCCAGTCTATTTTGGTTCACATGTACATTTAGCATTGGAAGGCAGTGCAATGGAAGCCCTATTTACATAAAAAGTCAAAGGGGAATGGGAAGTCAACAGGGAGATAAGACACAGAAGACATAACCACAAAGTGCTGTCCGTCTCAGGGGACAGGCAATGAAGATTGGAGAATATAAGGCACTGAGGAAGTAAACGGACAGTGCGTTATATACAGACAAAAACAGGGTTCCTACCAGCCTTGGATGGAAATGCTGCAAAGGACATTTGGGGTGAGACAAGCTTCTTTAGACAGATGGTTAGCTTGTTAAAATTAAGTTTAGTCTCTAGAAAGCGTGTTATGATTTTGTTTTATACATAACCTTTCTGTTTCCATTATCCTTACTGACTACCTCTTCAATCTGCAGCTTTGATAATACACTTAGGATTGCTTTTACTATAAATCTGTCTCTGTCCTGTGAGGTTATGCAGGATCCGATTCCACTCAGGATCAGACAAGCTGGTGGGTGCCCTGGTCTCTTGTGGACAGTATATAGGGTTGCCAGCTCTGATTGAAGCTATTCTGGGAGATTTTTTTTCCCCCCAGCATGACAATGTCATTTTCTTAAAATATCCTATTAAACTCTCCTGGATTGCTTTCAATAGTCACCGGGAAATGGATGCCGATTCCAGGAGACTCCAGGCCAACCCTAGAGAGTTGGCAACCCTAGCAGGATACCTGGTATTACTGGGAGTGTTCAGTGGATAAGGGGCTGAACACTACAGGGGAATGCTTCAAAGGGGCTCAGCGAGTGGGGTGCATCTATTGTTACCCTGGGAGGCAAAGTAAGGCCTGGTGTAGCCCAGAGGAGATTGTCTGGGTGGCTGAGAGGCTGAACGTATCAAGGAGTTGACACCCAGTGAAGCACTGGAGGAGGACCGAGGGGAGGGGCGTAAGAAGGTGATACCCCATCTTGAGCACCCTGTGAACCATCACAGTCACTAATTTAAAATGTGCAGAAAACATCCTACGAACTCAAGTAGCAGAAAATCCAATAAAGAGCCCTGCAAATAATTATTTAAACTGGAACAAGTGATCTGAAATAATAGTTTCTACAGTCATAGATTTTTGAGGCCAGAAGAGCCCACTAGACAATCTCCTCTGACCTCCTGGATAATACAGGACATAGAATTTCATCCATTCATGCCTGTTTTGAGCCCAGTCACTTATGCTGACTAAAACAGAACGGCATCCAGTCTTGACCTGAAGACTTCAAGAGATGGAGAAAATAACCATTTAATGGAAAGTTGTCAGTTACAATAAATAAATATTGGAAGGAGATGACCTTTTCTGAGTAGTTTACTTGCAGCACGTATCCATTTTAGTTGGTGTTTGTTCTCAAAGGAGAAGAGCCAGGCCCTCAGCTGGTTTAAATTGACATAAACTCCATTGATCTCCACGGGGCTATGCCATTTTACACCATCTGAGTATCTGACTCCTAATTCCAGCCCCCCGAATCATGCTGTATAGTACCTTACTCACATCAGTATGCACTCCTTAATCACGCTGGCTAATTTCTATGGGATTAATCACTTTAGTAAATAAGGATCGCAGAGCCAGCCCCTTTTTCAAGCCACTAACTAATAACCATTTTCCCTGTAATACTCAGTTCTGAATGCCAGGCTCCTAAAAGTTTTGATTCTGGTGAGATAACATGTATCAAGTTTTCCTCTCTGATATTTTCCCAAACACTTAGTGAAACATAACTAGCTAAATTCAGCCCTGATGTAAATCTGCTGAAGCCAATGGATATCGAACAGACATTAGTTTGGCCCTTTTTCATCTGGTTTTTAATCTCTTGTGTTTATTTTCTTCTTACAGCTCATGAACATCATGTTCTTGTGTTATAAGAACAGAACCGCACAGAGCCACGGCAAGGCTTTCGGTTCATCAGTTTTTAATTAAATTTGAATTGAAGATTCATTTTCCTCCGGGCTAATTTTCAAGTGAAACAAAATCCCCTTAAGTGCCTTTTCTTCTTTACCATAAACTAGTAATGCTGAGGTCAAAATCCCTTAGAAACCAAATTTCTCCAACCCCACCATAATACAGATTATTGCGCAGTGAAAACTAAGCTACAATAGTTTTTACAAGAGCACATCAAATAATATGTATATTTTTTGTTGCAAAAAGTCTAGCCTTTATTGGGCACCATTCAGGTCATATGTAGCACAATAAGCTAAAGAGATGTCTTAGGGCCCAGATTCTCAGCTTGGACAAAAATCAGCATCGCTCCGCCATTTATGTCTATGAAGATTTATGCTAGTTGAGGATCTAGCCATGTGCACCATGGATGGCAGAGGGGCTGAAGAGGGCAAGGAATGAAAAGAAACATTCAATTAGCTTTCTCCCTACTGTCTTGGTCTTCCCCTCCCACCTTTCCAACCCCATGTGGTCTCTGACCCAAAGCCCAACGAAATCAAAGGGCAGGCTCCCGCTGACTTCAATGGGCTTTGGATCAGCCCCATTGAGCATCAGGGCTACAACTGACCAGGTCAGTCATGAGGAGAAGCTTTGACATTATACTTCACTTGTAGCCATCTGAGAAAAATGATGGATCATTTCCTCAGGCTCTTTTAACCCATTAAGACCCATGGCCATGTGGCTTAGCTGCTGTTGCCAATCTCTCTCTATGATGTTCCTATTCTGTAGTTAAACCAAAGACTTTCTGTTCCCAGCTCTGATCTTGGGCAAAGCACTGCACTTCTGTGCCTCAGTTTCCCCATACGTAAAATGGGGATAATAATCCTTAACATACTTTGTAAAGCACTTTGAGTTCTATGGCTAAAAAGTGCTCCAGGAGAGCTAAGCATGATCATCATCATATTTTAAAACTAACTAGCATGTATCCACTCGACCAGCTAACATTTCTCTCTTCATTTACAACCTCCTTTAGAGGTGCCACTCTTTCCACTGTACTCCAGTAACCCCAAATTCATTAACCTCAATTAATTCAATTGCAAAGCCTGCCGTGAATAAAACGTGTTTGACAAGATCAATCAATAGATGTTTTTAATATTTTCAGCTACTACACCTAAAAATAAGAAAAGTCTTCATGAAAAAAAGAAAAAATAAAAGTCACATACAAAGAATCAGGCCAAACCCACATAATTACTCTTAACTTAAGTGGTTCTTGCCTCCTAAAACACCAGCACACATTTATAATTAGCTAATAAACTACAAATGAATAATTACCTAGCACAAAGGGAGAAGGGAAGGAGGATTTAAAACGTTACTCAGACACTTCAGCTTGTTTTGGAAAGGGAAAACTAAGATCACTACAATTGCAAACTTACTCTGGTTTCCAAGGGTGCAATTTACATCTTTTACACAAGACCTAGGTCCCACGTAAGCCCCACATAAGCATGTTTTGAGTGGGACTTAAGCAGAGGGGCAGAGGTCTGGTGCTGGGCCTAGTTATAACCCCAAATACGTAGCCCAGAAATACATGGGGTGAAATCGTGGCCCCCCCGGAAATCAGTGGGAATTTTACCATTGGATTTTAATGGAGCCAAGATTTCACCCATGATGTGCTAGTGTATGAAGGTACTGTCTGCAGAGGAATTGCGTATTAAAAAAGAAGGCAACTCGCTCATCTCATTGGTATGAGCTGTCACAATAGGGAGAGGAAATGGCACTACTTAATGTGATGTCAATATTGCCATAGGATAAGTGTTTTCTTTGCAACGTAAAAACCATAGTATAAGCAATTTAAGACATATTGGGTGACTAAGATATGATGCATATAATCCACAGAGATCGTGTAATACTAGACTATATGAAGGTGTATTTGACACTAAGCTGATAATGGATTTTCAGCCAGAAGAACTTGACTGCAACTGCCCAGTGATGAAAAGTCTTCCCTGGACATTGGGACAACGCTGCAGTGCAGCTACAACACCTGCTCTGGCAGGGTACACAGAGCTCTTTAGCTGGTGCAGACCAAGAGGTGGGTTTAACTGGCTGATGAGCGCATTGGATATTAGGAAAAACTTTTTCAATAGGAGGGTGGTGAAGCACTGGAATGGGTTACCTAGGGAGGTGGTGGAATCTCCTTCCTTAGAGGTTTTTAAGGTCAGGCTTCACAAAGCCCTGGCTGGGATGATTTAATTGGGGATTGATCCTGCTTTGAGCAGGGGGTTGGACTAGATGACCTCCTGAGGTCCCTTCCAACTCCGATATTCTATGATTCTGTGATTTGGGAAATGACTGCATCTCCTGCTGCTAGTGCCACAGGGAAGTTAACAAAACTGTGGGTGATATTACTTTTCCAGCAGAGTTCCTCTGTGCTTCAGGGCTCTCTCGAAGGGAGGTTCTGAGTTAGATACAGGCAGGGGAAGTCCCTCTGCTCCATTGAAGCCATGAGGCCACTGAACAAGGAAGAGCGGCAGGGCCTAGAAAGGTACAGGGCCTCCATAAGGATCTTTATCTCTGGAAGATTTCCTACATACACCAGGCCTGGGGGCAGAACCACGCAGTAGGGGAGGAAAACCCTGCCCCAGAATAATTGTTGAGGAAACTCAGAGTTATTCCGCAGGAAGGGGAAAATCTAGGCTTCAGCAATCCACTAACACACATATCAGTGTAAGGCTATGTCTACACGAGGTGCACTTTACTGGTATAGCTATACTGGTATACTGTGTGAGCAAAGCACTTTGAGTGTGTACACAGCCATACTGACAAAGCTTCACTTTGTACTGATATAGTAAAACCCACTCCCCATGAGTGAAACAAGCTATCCTAGCAAAAGTGCAGCACTGCTGGTATAACTACGTCTGCACTAAATGCCAGCAAGGCTAGGTAGGTAAGGCCTGGTCTACACTGGGGGACGGGGGGGTCGATGTAAGATACGCAACTTCAGCTACGGGAATAGCGTAGCTGAAGTTGACGTATCTTATTTCGACTTACCTCCCATCCTTACGGCGCGGGATCGACGGCCGCGGCTCCCCCATCGACTCCGCTACCGCCGCTCGTCCTGGTGGAGTTCTGGAGTCGATGGGAGCGCCTTTGGGGATCGATATATCGCGTCTAGACGAGACGCCTTATATCGATCCCCGATAGATCGATCACTACCCGCCGATCTGGCGGGTAGTCTGGACGTACCCTAAGGGATCACACCTCTGACCAACAAAAGCTATTTGCTGCTCTTGTTTTCATTCATGATACCTCACTAGCCACTCCACCCCCACCCCCCACACAATGTAAGGTATATAGTATAAAGATACATTCAGATCCTACAAAACAATGCTAACTCCCCCCCCCCAACTCTTCTGCTTATAGGAGGGATATAATAAAACCTCTCCAACTCTTTACCTGATGGCACATATATTTTCCTAAAGAGAAATATGGAATAAGGAGACCATATATTTTATATATTCTATGCTTACTGTCAAAGGAATATTGTCTCATGATGAGTTTCAAATGGAGCACCAATCTGAGAAAATAGGATAATGATGAAAGAGAGGAGCCCGCCGTAGATCAACAATCCTCCTGAGAAGTTAAATTGAACTTCCACTCCATGCTGAAGTAGGCAGGGTCTAGCCTTGATGTTGTATTCTGGGATGTCAGTGATTACGGTCAGGACCAGTTGTTCAAGCAGCACCCAGAACACTAGCGAAGAAAGAGATGGAGAGAAGAGCACCGGGAACAGTGGCGGTAGCGGAGTCGACGGGGGAGCTGCGGCCGTCGATCCCGCGGCGTGAGGAAATAAGATATGTCGACTTCAGCTACGCTGTTCTCGTAGCTGAAGTTGCGTATCTTACATCGATCCCCCCCCAGTGTAGACCAGGCCTTACCTACCTAGCCTTGCTGGCATTTTGAAGACTGCCATGTCAGCCTGGGATTCATGCCCTGAAGCAGCAGTGGTTTTATTACATGGTTAGACCCTGATCCTGGAATTGACTGTGAATGAGTACATGAGCCCACAAAGAGCCCCGCTGATTAAAATGGGACCCCACTCAGGCACAGAAGTCTGCCCACGCACAGTCAATTTCAGGATCAGGGCCCTAATGTGGTGAAGGAACAGCTGCTTGCTCTAGTTCACTGCACAGCCGGGCTGCCCGGCTCTTTATAAAGATTGTAATCATTTGCCTCTCTTCACCTATGCTCGTGCTGCCTAGCGGATACAGCACTGGACTGGGACTCAGGGGACCTGCGTTCTGTTCCTACCTCTACCACTGGCCTATTGAGTGACCTTGGACAAGTCCGGTCACCACCCTGTGCCTCATTTTCCGCATCAGTAAAATGGGAGTAATGATGCCTTTGTAAAGCACTTTCAGATCTACAGATAAAATGCAGTAAGAAAGATGCAGATATGGTTAATTCTATATTTTCCAAAGTGGCTAGCGATTTTGAGTAGCTCCGTTTTAGGATGCCCAAGTTGAGACGCCTTAAAGAACCCAGATTTTTAGCACTTTCTTTAAATCAGGCCTCTAAGATGCATCAAGTTGGTCCCCAGGTTTGAGGCATCCAGAACCATTAGTTACTTTCAAAAACATAGACCAATGTGGTGGGTTTTTTTGTTTTTTTTTTTTAAAAAGACACATTCAAAGGTCAAAACGTTTTTAGACTATTGTAAATGTATCCAGCTAGAAAGGACCATCTGTCTGCACTCTGAGAACACCGGGCTAAATCCTCAGCTGGCATATGTCAGCCTAACTGTGTCTTCAATGTGCTCACCAGGATTTACACCAGCTAAGGAGCTGGCCCAGTATGACCATCCATCTGCTGGGAAAAACAGTGGGCCAGATTCATTCCTCATGTAACCCCACTGAATCCAGTGGAGTTACACCGGGGGATAAAGGTTCATTCTGTCCCAAGAACACATTCCCAGCATTCTTGTGTAAAGGGAATAGAATGTACAGAGGTGGAGTGGAGAACATTCATAACATTTCAGATTGATAGTAGCTTTGTTCTCATTAGCAGGGAACAATGTAAAGACCGTCCTCTGAAGAACAGCAGAGCAGGAGAAAATATCACTAAAAGACAAACCAGAGTCATATTTCCGTAGTTACTTAACACCTGTAATTTATCAGCTAATGTAGGATGGAGTGGACATGGTTGTACATTTTTTATCACAGTGTGTTATGAATAAAGAATTATTTCTTTACTTATGGTTTTGAGTAAAATAAGCACTTTGAAAACTGAAGAATTAGGTGACATCAACTTCTGGAGGTAAAGTAGATCAGTCCAAATGTTAATTAACCTCTACATCCAATTTTAATAATTGTGTAGAAAACGTATGTATAACTTCAAGGGTAACTGAAACAGTAGGTGGCAGTGTGTTCTACAACACCCAAAACACTCCCCGTGTTCCCAGAGTGAATTTCAGATGTTATTTTAACTTCTCCCCTCTGCTTAAGGACCAGATCCTCAGGTGCTGTAAATTGGCATAGCAACGCTACATTTACACCACCACCTGATAATCTGATGCCAAAGCGTATCTAAAAACCTGTGAAATCACTATAGTCCTTCTGAACTAAACAGATTAAGCCAGATCCTCGGCTGGTGTCGACTGTAGTTAATGGAGCTACATGCAGAACGCCAGCTGAGGATCTGGCCCGTTATTTTTAAGAGGTAAAAGAAGTGAAGCAGGCAGGTATATTCTGCTTTCCCCTTTGTGATGGTGATGGCCTGATTATGCAGTGACTGCCTTGTGAGAGCTGTTTTCCCTCTGGGATATGGAGCAACTTAAAAATGTTCAGCTGGCAATAATGGTCATAAAGATGTACTTGTGCAATGAGATGAACTGGGTGATGCATCACTACTCCTTTCAACTGGGGATTAAATGAACGACACCACCAGAGGACATTTGGATACTACATTCTAATATTGCTTTTCGGAGAAGTTGATTTGGCTGGATCTGTTCAGTTCTTACCCCCGCAGTGCTATCCTTGATTGCCATTTTCCTGATAACTTTCTATTTAAACTCATTAACTGGAACACCCCATGCAAAAAAATACAGAGGGAGCCGTAAATCTGGTCTCTCTTTGTAACAGGATTATTTCAGCTGCTTATGCTATGTGGACCACGCTAAAATGCCATTTCCATGTTAACTCTATCATATAATTACTACCATTGGAACAGAACTAATACAATTGTTTACAATACACTATACATTATATTAATTTTGCCACATGAGCCATGACGACTGTACAGTATTTCACTGCATTATAGGCTTCTTTGTGCATTTTATAACTGCAGTTTCACCTTTTGTTTCCAATTTTCTCTACGGCAGATCTCTGGAAATTGGAAATCTGCTCTTAAATGAGCATGGAAAGTTCTTAATCATTAAAAGAAAGAGCAAAGTATTTAAGCGGGTTTATTTTCAAACAGCTCCTATAATACGTTTGATCGTGAGATTTTAGAGCTTATGTTTACTGCGCTATTCAACTACTTCTCGTTATTAGAAAAAGTAAAGTATTACTACAGCAGTTGTGTATTTTGAACATATTCAGGCATTAGAAGAGATTAGGCTGTTTATGTGTATGAGGCTTTAGCTGCGGTTCTCCTTATAAATCCTATTTTTTTTTAGAATTCTATTATTTGGTAGTTTAAAATTAGACTGGGCTGTAACTTACAAAGAAGTTCAGTATCAGAGGGGTAGCCGTGTTAGTCTGAATCTGTAAAAAGCAACAGAGGGTCCTGGCCATCATATGCCAGCAATGCCCCTCTGCTATGTACATTGGCCAAACTGGACAGTCACTGCGCAAGAGGATAAATGGACACAAGTCAGATATCAGGAATGGCAATATACAAAAACCTGTAGGAGAACACTTCAACCTCCCTGGCCACACAATAGCAGATGTAAAGGTAGCCATCTTACAGCAAAAAAACTTCAGGACCAGACTCCAAAGAGAAACTGCTGAGCTCCAGTTCATTTGCAAATTTGACACCATCAGATCAGGATTAAACAAAGACTGTGAATGGCTCTCCAACTACAGAAGCAGTTTCTCCTCCCTTGGTGTTCACACCTCAACTGCTAGCAGAGCACCTCACCCTCCCTGATTGAACTAACCTCGTTATCTCCATACTGATTTATACCTGCCTCTGGAGATTTCCATTACTTGCATCTGAAGAAGTGAGGTTCTTACCCATGAAAGCTTATGCTCCCAATACTTCTGTTAGTCTTAAAGGTGCCACAGGACCCTCTGTTGCTTTTTACAAAGAAGTTGTCATCTTAGAGGGTTTTTTGATTCACACTGCTGTTATTTTCCTTTAAAAAGCTTTTGTAGATCAGGACAATTAACAATGACAGGGTTTTTTTGGAGGATTGGGGATCGGGTATAATTCAAAATATATCTGGTGTAGCTGGAGTGAAATTTACCCCTTTTACACAATCCCCAATCGCTTTGTGTGGGGAACTAACAAGGAGTGGGCACATAGAATTTATTCCTCTAATCCCTGAGTAGACTGCATCATAGCAATGCAAGCGTTTTGTCTCCCCCGCTCAAGGCTGTGTATTGGAATAGTACCATCTGCACCTTGTCTGCAGGGCGTGGGTTGAGTCACTGGAGCCATGTAAGTGTGGCACTTCTGTCCCATACTTTGTCCACCCTCAATGTATCAGCCTATAAGGTATGGCACATACCCTTCCAACCCGACAGAGGTGAATAAGCGGGGTGGAAGGCCTCATGGGAGAGCCTGACTCTTGCTTTTAGCTCCGGAGGTTCCCTGTTCAATCACTGCTGTTGGCCAAGATGGCAGCTGTCTCATTAGCATCTGACGTCTACTCAGCAACTAGTGTGAAACGAATGTGATGGGTCTCAGCCCAGTTCCTAGAGAACAGATGCCCACATCACTAAAAACAAATAACCACGTAGCAGCGATTAGCAGCCTCGCTGGCCGTCTTAGCAGCATGTGCCAGGAGTGAATGATCATGAATACTGAATGACCATTTTGCCCCAAGAGTCTCCCTCTAGATCATAGCGGAAGCACACTGGTAAAACAGCTTGGTGCTTGCTCTGTGGGGGTGAAATTAACTTTGTGCAAAAGACCAGTAAAGAGCCTATTTGTCACTTTGCTATTGTCCTTCTTTTGATTCTACTACCCACAGGGGTGAATTGCACCCTGGCTAAAAAGAAGACTTCATTTTCCAGAGGTGTCAGTCTTTCCCCAGTACAAAAATGATTCAAAACATCAGTGCTGAGGAGCAAAACACCAAATGCAATGATATGTGCTTTCTCTCTAGCCATTGAATTTAATTAATCTCCTGAGCCTGACAACCACAGAACTTTTTTTTGTCTAGAGTGGGTTTTCCCCAGGCACAGCTTTGCTTGGGAGTAAATAAAAACCTATCATTAAAACCTATTATTCCCATCTCAGTGCAAATAATGGCTGTCCGTGCTGTAACAATATGTTTTGTCACACACTGGATTTTAGGCTTTCATTAGTGACACCTGTCAGGGAAACACAGCCCTGAAAAAAAGACCAAGAGCCATTCAATGCCTGCACTTAACTCTTCCCAGCTGCTTCCTACCAGCCCCAGTCACTGGAAAGCTCCAGCAAACCAACACTGAAACAGACGTCTCAAAATGAACCGGGGCATGGAGCTTGGAATGAAAGCCCCTCACTGACGCATTTTAAAGCGATGGATCTCTCCTGGCAGATGCAATCAATACGGGAAGGAAACCAAAATGAAATTGACAATAGAAGAAACTTACCTAGCATTCACAGAGAGCAAACAGAGATGAGCAAAAAGGAATTCATGACATCTCAACTGGAATGTAATGCAGAATGATGAAGACAGGGCTGATGCTACTACACACTTTCAAACACAGAATTCTAAATTGCAGCCTTAAAAATCATGCTAATTATGAATGAATATTACTGCCTTCGTGAACGTAGAAAATTGACCCAAAGTCTGGGCCGGAAGCTCCAAAGAGCTCAGCTCTCATTGAGACACTTAGTAAGGTTAGATTTCCAGAAGTGCTCAGCTGCTCCCATGATGACCGATTTTCAAAAGAGGTCAGCACCCGAGATGCTGATCTTCTTTGCAAGGCCAGAACGATTTCAGGTATTGAGCTCTTCAGAAAATGCTGACCTTCAATGTCCACTTATTTGCCACATCACACATGTATTAGATCCGGTGGTACGGGTCTCAGGAGTAAAGCTGTATGGTTGCTTCAGCACTTGCAGGATTCAGCCCATGATTTATAAAGCCCTGGGGGCGTAGGGGAGGAGATTTCAGCAGGAAATCCCCATTTAAAGCCTTATTAATAGCTGGACAATGCATCAATTTTCCTAATGGAAGTCAGCAATGAAACATTTCCCGCATTGCATAGGCCAGCTAACCCCCTCCCTGTCCCTATGTGCATGCCACCCTTTAGGACTGATCACAAGCCCATTGACGCCAATGGGAGTCTACCAACAACAACGGGATTGGGTCAGGGCCTCTGTGGATAAGAAGGGAAAACGTATCTTTTCTCAGACATACTGTACTATTTTACAAGGCACCTCTGGCAGCTTGAGTATGAAAAGAAGAACAAACATGGTTGTATGTAGTTGGTGGCCTTAGTAACCTACCTAGTAACTAGCTGAAGGGTGCAGGGATGGAAGAGAGGATGGCCCAAATCCTGAGCGGTATGTAAGCTCCTATCTCCCATTGGGAATCAGGTGCCTGAATACCCTTTAGGATCTGGGCTGATAGTTTTCAGGTTCTCCGCAGCCAGCCAAGGGCACGTGGTCACTCCCTGCTGTTCATGTGGGGTGGAGTGGAGGGGCGAGGACATCACACAAGGAGTTGTACTGATTCATTTGATGGTGTAACCACCTCACCTCCCCATTCCCCGTTAGAACAGTAATAGAGCGTTCTGCCAAAGTGGATGTGCTGAGGAATGAGCGCTGCCTGTCCAGGCCTGCCCACAAACAATGAAACCGATGTGGAAAAGTTTGCTCTGAAAAGTGTAGCCCTGTACTGCTTCCAGACCACTCAGGCAGCAAATGTGTTCCCAGAATTAAAGTGAACGTAATGAGATGCAAATTAGATAGGCTGCGCAATCATTGCACATATTATTAAAGCTAGATGACACTTGTTTATTTCAGTTTCTCAAGGGCGCTGGGAAAACTCAGAAAACATTATGTTTCCACTCCCTAAAATGAAAGCACAGTGTAATCGTTTGCCAGATTGTCAAGGAGTAATAGTATTTTCCATAACGTTATAAATGGTAGGTTCTTTTGTACAAGCATAAATAAAGGGTACTGCCTGAGGACCTGCCTTCCAGTCCACTGATGTCAGCAGAAGTTTTTTCTTTCACTTCAATGGGTTTTGGATTAGTGACTCCTACAGGCATCGGACCAGCCCCTACGAACAGGCTAGGTTTGAATATTTGCATTAGAGTTAGTTGAATCCAAGGCTGTCCCTAGGCATACGCAGCATACGCAGCTGCATAGGGCACCTGAAAATTTGGGCCACCACCATAGGCACCAACTTGTCATCTTGCCGTGGGGGCTTGACCCCCCCTCCACTCCAGGCCCCACCCCCACTCCCACTCCATCCCTTCCCCCAAGCCCCTACCCCACTTCTTCCCACCCCTGCTCCACCTCAGCCCCTCCTCTTCCCCGAGCGTGCCCCGTACCCGCTCCTCCCCCTCCCTCCTGGAGCTTGAATGCTGCGAATCAGTGGTTTGCAGCATTCTGGAAGCGCTGGGAGGGAAGGGGAGGAGTTGGTAAGCACGGGGCCATGTGGGGGGAGGGGTGGAGCTTGGCACCAGTGGGTGCTCTGTATCCACTAAATTTTCCCCCGTGGGTGCTCCAGCCCCAGAGCACCCACCTACGGAGTCCACGCCTATGACCGGGACAGCAGGTAAGAGCAGGTCGGCTCCTGCACACCCAGCGCGTGCTGCAGTCTCCTTACTAAGCAGAAGGAAGGGGCTGTATTAATTTTGTGTTGCTAAGAGCAAGTCGGGCATCGGGGTACCAGTTTAACAATACTGCGTAGGGCATCATAAATCCTAAGGACGGCAAACATGATGGGTGTAGTTGAGGGACACAATTCAGAAGGGATTGTAAAAGGTCCTTCTAGCCACCTAAGCCTTCTCCCAGTCGTGTGTGTAGGGCCAACCCCTGGGCATAAAAGAGTTAGCTACTCGAAGGACAGGCGAGTCAGTGTTTATTGTTCCCCTGCTTAAAAAAAAATCAGTTTTTCCATCAGGGAGCAGCCTCCCCAGAGCAAATATTCAAGCCTATGGCTGGATGACCAACCACAGCCCTTTCAGACCAGGTCTATGGGCGTGTTGAAGCTACTGAAACTATGTAAATATGGATTTACAACCCCACCCTCTAGGCCACGCCCACTTCTACATTTTTGTCACATATACAATCTATCTATGATACCCACCAACCCACCCACCCAGCATCTGCCTGGGATTTAGGTGATGCAGAGGACTGACTCTCTGCACCATGGCTGAGTCATCCTTAAAACACAAAATGAACTCCAGCAATATATCATTCACCAAGCAACTCTGCAGTGAACTTGTAGGAGAACCAATTTTCTACAAGATTACCTCATTAACTACACAGACTTCGGCAGAAATAGAAAGTGAAATATACTTCATGAAGCATCTGAGATTTTTAACATCACCTGTGACCATCACATTTGCCCCACCATTGTTCTGTATCATTTTTGCTGCAAGTGTGTAGTTGCTTCCTTATGACTGGATATTGAAAACAGATTCCCTTTCTTCATCTCATACTTTGGACAAATAATTAACTGAGAAATGAAATCTGTCCGAAAGAAAAAAGAATCGATATGTGCTTTAAGTTTTTACTTCCTGCTTTTCATAAATGCCACTACAATATAAATAAATAATAGTAAACAGGAAAAAGTTATTTTCAGATCCACCTGATCCCTCCCTTCTCCTCCTCTATAGGGTAAAATTCACCCTTGTGCTAAGAAAAGGTTTATGCATGCTTTAAATCCCACTCACACTCTCACACCTTAAGTGTGCTTAAGTGGTGCACAGTTGTAGTCCTCCACACAGGAGTGAACTTCAAAACATGACTTTAAAGCCCCTAACGTGGGGCTTCAGTGTAGTGAAGACCTTTGCTGGCCTCTGGACTGGTGTGAATTCCGCTGTGGAAAAGGGTTCCACTCTACAGCCATTAAGACTCTGTTGAGGTTCCATTGGCTACACCATATGCTCCACACTCTAACATAATGAGCCAGCCCCAAATCACATTTTCTGATGCATAATTGATACTAAATATTTTCATCTGCTGAAATATGAATCCATTTCGGAAAGTGAGCATTGAAATTGGAAGCTGCTTTATATTCCATGTATTCTTTTAAAAAAGGCTATAAACCCATCGAGCAATATGATAAAGTAATGCAAAAAATACTTTAAGGATGCAATCAGTTTGATGTATTTTATTGATCAATTTTTTTTTTTTTTTGTGTGTGTGTTTCATCAGGAAATGATTCCATTCCTTTTCTTTAGAACCTAGTGACACAACCGCTTTTCATCATTTCAAAGTGTTTCCCTTGCAATTAAATATTAAGAGGAAGTAGTTTCTCTTTCACCAGAGGCCAATGCATTTGCAGTGCTTGGATAGGCATTTCATTATTTCAAAATAAATATCACTTTCAATCAAATATTGATTTTATATGAAAGTGGAATGATTAGGAATGCTTTATTTTTTTCTCCTCCAGAATAAAAGATAGATGAGTAGCACAGGGGTCATTAATTTCTTCACAGCAAGCCAGTTTTTCTTCATGGCTCAGACATGCAGAACAAATCTCTGTGTCCCCTTCTAGTATTTTGCTCTCTTTCATAAGGGCATTCTTTTGGAGGAGAGGGCAGTATGAAAAGGATCAACACCTTCAGCAATTGTTCTATGGTCCTAGAAGAAATGGGGAAGAGGAACGCTTTTGGTTGGGACATTGAATCTGGGTCATATTTGAACTTAGAAAACTCTGAGCTAGATTCGCGGTGGCTTTGCAACTTGTATAGTAATGTGCCACTGTGCAAACTAGGAGAAGTGGGAGTATAAAACATTACCTTTTGAACCTGGTAGCATTTTACAGCTACTTTTGCACCCATTTTGCACCGGAGTAAGATTGGGATTTTCAAGAGCACCCAAGGGCTTGTCTACATGGAGAAATAGCGCCGGATAGCTATTCCACACTAGCTCTCCCTGTGCGCACACTCGTTTTGCACTGAGTACCCTTGTACAAGTTAGCTAAATCCATTTAGGAAGTGGATTAAGCTAATCCACAAACCGGCACCTTTAGTGAAGAATGAGAATCTAGCAGGAAGGTGAGTATGGAATACCTATAGTCAAATAAGCTAAGGTGTGAATTTAAAGCTCAATACGGTCCCCACGTAGACAAGACTTAAGTGAGTTTGGTGCCTCGCTCCCATTGACTTTCATTGGGAGTTAGGAACTGACGTGTAGGTTCTTTGAAAAATCCCACCCAAAATGACGCTACAAAGTGGTGGAGAATCTGGCCCACTTTCTCTGTCTCCCCCACCCCAATGATTCGCTTCAGAAAATCAAACAAAAACAATTGAAAGTGAGATGAAGACCCAGTGTCCTTCTTCTGAGTCATATGATTAGTGACTATGGTGACGAAAGCCATATAAATCCCTAGATTTATCATAATGCTCCAGAACAATTGTATTAAATTCTTTTCAAAGGGCCAAATTCACTCAATTAGTTCTAATAATTAGCTGTAATCTGATTTCATCTACACCACTGGAAATCCAGGAGTAACTCCATAGAGTCCTATAGAAGCTACATGCCACACACTGGAACTATGTCTGTGTACATCAGCCGATTATCTGGCTCCATACACATGAATCTGAAGGCAGAATGTTGCCCAAAGTTATCAGTGGCTGAAGATTTTATCCTGCAGCTACAGAGTAACTCTTTGCTTATATTTGGACTGTCATTTCTAGTTTAACAAAAACAGGAAAAAAAGCACTTTCCACAGATCAATTCATTTAAATGTTTAGTAGTGGTGCAAAGTATTTAAAAGTCATTCACCGATACTAGCATTCCACTGCTATAAAATACATGGTCAAGTATACAGAGGCTGGGACTGAAATGTGATTTAGCCAGTGAGCCAATAGATTTGTAGAATACAGTGAAATAGGTTAGCCATGACTTTTTGTCCTTGTTCTGTACCTTTAATGAGTCTGCCTATATGTAGGGGAAGGTCTGTTTTGTGAAGCAAAGTGGATGTAGTATGTTGCAGAAGAGACACACCCACATATTAAAATCAATGGAGAGTTTACTTCAGGATGGAGCAGATCTTTTGGCCACAAAATCCAAGTGACAGAGTGGCCTACAGCCGATAAGCAAACCAACTGCTGTGCCTACCGAGTACCAAACTGTGCCTATAGAGTGCTGGTAGCAGGAGATTCCACCTTTCCTACTTCTGTAAGGATATGCTTACTTGCAGTATATTACTGTCACTAGCCGTCCGTGTGCTGACTAAAAGTTTATCCCTGATAAACAAGAGATGAAAAGCTGGAGCACAAACTGTGGGCAAGCCTGTGTGTCTGCATCTGTTCTCTAATACACTTAAAAGTAACAAAAAGTCTGATTCTATATAGCATGAAAAGTTTCTTATTGGTCACCCTCGCAGTGCAAAGTGGGAAGGTCAAGATTTTCACCCTCCCAGCCTACATTTTTCTAAGCTTCAAATTCATCCCATTATTCTTAATTAAAGCCAACTGGACAGCACTCTTGGGCTCATTTTACCCACTCTCCTGATAATAAAAAATACAACCAGGCCAGGTCCTCACCTGGTAGAAAGCAACTCACTGACCTGAAGTGAAGCTACACTGAATTACAGCAGCTGAGGGTCTCTCCTCATGAAGCGTATGTTCAAAAATTCTTTCATGAAATAAATATTTTATTTTATAATTCTTTTATGGTGGTTACCTCTTCGTGCTACCGAACACAGCATATTCATATTTACTGCCATAAAATGGATGCTTCATTTATTCATTGATAGTATAACCTTTAAGTTCACTAATCATATGGCTAATTCAATTGCCAGTGTTTTAAGCATATATGGTGAAAGCATTAGTTCCTTCTTTAGAGCAATTGTATGTTGATTTATGTAGGGTATCTAATGCTGACTGAAGGCTAGTTTTCCTTCCCTCCGTAGTACGTTTTTACTTTACACCACACAAGTGAAAAATGCTCACAATATCAAACATAAAAACAACCTGAATTTCCAGGCTTTTGTGCCGCAGGTCAGCATCCCATGAATGCCATAAAATCCCAGAATAAGCCCCCTAAGTATCTTCTACAGGTCTTTAATTCTCTCGCATTTCTGATCATTTCAAATCTGGCTCTATAAAAGCCATCTAAGAAGAATGAGAGACATGAATACTGATGGTAAGTTTTGCATCTAAATTATGCCTTAATCAGTCATTTTCAAATGAAGTGTAGTCTGTCGTCCAGCTTCAAGTTTCTTCAAGGACACAACTACTGTGCATAATGGAGGGCTCTGAGCCCGTGCCTTTCATTTGTTGTGCACCCAAAATTGCCTGCTGAAGTCAAATGGGAGTTTGGGACATTCAAAAGGTGGCAGGAAAAAGTTTGATGAGTTAAATGCACCCCTGTGCAGAACAGGGCTAAAGTGGAGCATAGGTCTTGAGCTAGCTTCTGCACCGGAGTGAATTTTGCCCTGTAAAAGCTAACAATACTATTTAGTATAGGTTTGTGATCCCAAGCAGAAGTATATGACTAGAGTTGTGTGAATAACTAATTTTTGGGGTGGCTTGCAATTCCGAAAAACTGAAGAAAAAAGAGTTTGCCAGCTTGAACAAAGGTGTTAATTTTGAGTACTTATCTCTGATTTTTAAACAAAATGAAAACAAAGGAAGTTTTCAAACAAGACGTTTCAAACAAAAACAACACAAACACTGTTTTGTTTCAAAGAAGTTTAAAGGAAATATTTTGACTTTTTTTGGAGTTTGTTTCCCCGCCCAACCCCCAGGGACAAGAACACAAACCCAACAAGGATTTCTGAACACTTCATGAAGTGTTTTAATGTCACCGAATCTGCATTTTTCACCAGTCTTTCAGACCAAAAAAAAAAAAATCCACCCAGTTCTACTATAGAGCAGTGGTCTCCAAAGTGGGGTGCGCGTGGGTGTGCAAGAGGATCCTTCGGGGTGCGTGGGAGGAGGAGCAGCGCTGGAGCAGCGCCACTCCCCCCCCCCTTGGCAATTCGGCCAGGAGGGGTTTTTTTTGCTTTCACGGTTCGCCTGGGAGCAGGGGGTGTGTGCTCAAAATTTTTTTACTGCTGGGGTGTGCAATCAAAAAAGTTTGGAGACCACTGCTATAGAGTCATTGTTCTGTGGCTTTATTCCTCTTTGTGAGGATGGTGATGAATGGCTCAAATGCTCTCACTCCACAGGGTTTGTCTTGCCACCTCTCTCGTTCTATGTGAATGTTACCTATGACATCCTGCTCTGCGTTTCTATTTTGTCTGTTCCTACTGGTGCTGTTTGGCAACTACCTAAGTTAATACGGAGCTCCAAGGGGGATAATGTGGTTGAGTAAATGCTACAGTTAGCGCTACAGTTTCAACAAAGGTGCCTTTTTAAAAACAAAATGTAAACAAACAAATGGTTTCATGTTCCAAGTGCTCTGCAAACACTGCAGGCGAAATCCTGGAGCCAGTGAAGTGAATGGGAAAATTGGCTTCAGTAGGGCCAGGATTTCACCCTTGGAGTCCTGCCATGGACAGCAATGAAAGCAGAGTTAGGCCTGTTATTTAATGTATTTTAATGACAGGGATTTTTTTTTAAAAAGGAAATTTAAAAACTGTGCTGTGTGATGGACAAACTGATTAGAGACTGATCTGCAATGACACAATACCACAAAGATAAACAACAAGGAGTCTGGTGGCACCTTAAAGACTAACAGATTTATTTGGGCATAAGCTTTCATGGGTAAAAACCTCACTTCTTCAGATGCATAGAGAAGAAGTGAGGTTTTTACCCACGAAAGCTTATGCCCAAATAAATCTGTTAGTCTTTAAGGTGCCACCAGACTCCTTGTTGTTTTTGTAGATACAGACTAACATGGCTACCCCCTGATACAAAGATAAACGGCATAGGCATCTAGGAGGGGAAAACCACAACTTTTCATCAACACTGCTGCTTCTAGCTGGGTTAACAGTTGAGCTATTGATACTCATCACATTCCATTAATACCCTAATTATTTTCATGGCTTTAATGGTGATAATTTCCAGGGGATTGCTTACTGATTGAGTTTTTTCGTAATTGAATTAAGAGTCCAGCAACGTTAATAATATAAAACAATTTAATTTGAATTTGCAGCACAGACACGTCTTACACACTGATGAGGGGGGAAAAGTTTTTGCGAGACACCTGATACTATATTAGTAAAAGGTCGCCAGTGCTTTTAGTGGCACGTGAAATGGCTATACTGTCTGGCCCATTATAAACTCTAGACATAGGTCCTGACTCAAAGCACTAATACCTAGCTCTCATGCAACACTTTTCATCTGGAGATCTCAAAGTGCTTTAAAAAGGATGTCAGAATCACTATTCCCATTTTACAGATAGGAAAACTGAGGCACAGAGGGGGGACATGACTTGCCCAAAGTCTTCCAGCAGGCCAGCTGCAGAACCAGGAATAGAAGCCAGGTCTCTGAGGTCCTAGTCTAGGGTTCTAGCCCGTAGACCGCACTGCAGCTCCTTCAGTCAGTCAGTCACACACACCCTCTCTCTCTCTCTCACTCAAAGTTACGCACGTCCTAAAGTCTTTTCCCAAATAGGGGCCAGAAAGAGCAGGAATGGGCAAGTCTTGGGAACTCCATTACTGTTTCAGGTTTGCAAGATTAGACTGAGTATGCCAAGGTTACCTGTAGTCTACACCCTTTCACCGCCGCCCAACCACTCCAACAGAAATAATCCTGCTCGAGGGAAATCTGTGCTATGTAAGTGTTAGGGATGGAGGGTTACTGCTACAGAAGCTCATCAGGCACACATGGATGAAAGATACTGTATATGACTTAATTTATACTTATTTAGGGCTTGACTGATCCGAGTGCAAAAACCTCCCTTACTCATTTTTGGCAGGCTACCCAACTCTTGGTCGCAGTCACACAGGAATAAGAGGATGCTACATTCCAGCTGTTCCTACAGAGTAAAGTGTGGAGAGGGACAGGGACCGGGGGAAGCCATGGCTCTGCGGTCCCGATACACTGGCCAGCACAGGTGAAATGACAGGGGGGTTTCTCAATCTGCTGCTTGCACAGGCCGGTATCAAATTACTAACCCCTTCTTCCCCCTGCCCCGCCCCCCACATTCTGGAGCAAGGGAGATGCGGAATGAGGATTTCACCTTCTGGGGCTATGCAACTATCCACAGCACTCTGGCCAAGTCACAACCTAGTCAGCATTCACTAACAGCCTGATCCAGCTATCGCTGTGCTCAATGAAAAGATGTTCATTGACTTCAGGGAGAGATGGCTTATGCCCTGGAATTACTCCCTCCCCTCACACAGTCTCTCTGAGTTGGGTTTTTGCTCTGCCTGGTCCATGCTACATTTTAATTGGATTCTTTCTGCTTGCCCTTTTCTGCTCCTGTTATTTTTTTTTTTTAAATGGTGTCTCCGAAACAGAATGAAAAGCCATAACAGTGGCACTTCGGAACCCACCGTGTTCAAGCGGGGTTGCAATTAGTCAACAGCATCCTTCGTCAAAAGGAAAGAGTGTGCTGGTTTCACAGAGGTTCCCCCTCCCGCCTTTTCCTTTCTCCGAGTTCTCGTCTGAGCCCTGATAAATTGAACTCGGCATCTCCTTTGACTAAGATGGATGGTGAGCTTAAACGATATCCACCGAACAAATGGCTGATTTGTGTATTCTTCCATTCAGGATTAGGCTAATAAGATGTCCATTTATAGATCTATTACTCAGTTATTTAACTGCCTGGCAAAATAAGAGCGGGTAAGGCTCCAGCTACAGAACCAGCTAGGGGTGCGATTCCCCTGCTTGCGTGCACATACTCACACTAGCTTGATGAGACACAGCACGTCTATGAACAGCAGTGGAGCCGCAGTGGTAGCAGCAGGGGCACAGCAGAGTCCTGCCAGTACATACCCACTGGCTTCAGGCGCGTTTGTACTACCTACGTTTCACCAGCCAGGCATTTATTTCCATCTTTTGCTCTTTGAATTTTTGCCTGGGTCATCTGGAGAATAAATTAAAATAGTATTTTACATTTCCAAACCTGATGCAATTTTATTGCTGTGTGTATTGACGATGGTATGGGTTTGTATTATTGCCAACATTTGAAATTGCAAGGTGTATAAACCAGTTTCCTTTGGTTTCTCTCCCAAGTCAAACCAGGGGTCAGCTTCTTCGATCTAGCCAACAAAAGCAGGAAGCAAAGATTAATTTAACAGATTCAAACTACTTATGCCTGATTCTCTTTTACCAGTATAACTCAGGAGTAACTCCATTTCCTTGTGTTAGGAATCTTTCTCTGTCTGAATCGGCAGGTTTCACGCTTGCCTGTGAACCCAAGCTGAGGTGGCTTCTTAAGTGGCAGCAAGAACGTGCAACCCTTACCCTAGTGAGCATTTATTCACACGAGCCATTTTTCGGACATCAATAAGAGCCAGTTCGTATATCAACTGGCCCTTCTTCGGGGCAAGAAGGTGATGGGGTGGAGAACTGGTCCGCTGTTTATAGTAGCTGGCTGTTGTAAGTTATAGCAGGCCCTACACTGCACTGGGACTGGCAGTGGTCCAGGAAATCTTGCTAATCAGGTCAGAGTGCGGCGCTCAGCACAGGAGATTGTGGTCCACAGTGTTCAATTCAACAATATAAAAATAGCACAAATGGAAGGGGTACAGGGGCAGGTAACCAAATCTGAATAGAGGCTTGGAAAGGCTTCTTTATGAGATGAGATTGAAAAGATTAAGGCTGCTGATAACAAGAAGTGACATGACGGATATGTAACAAAATAATAAATGGAATAGAGAAAGTAAACTGGACATTCCTATTTAGCTGTCGTATAACAAAACAAGGAAGTTGCACCAAAATAAAAAAGGCAACATGTTTAAAACTGATAACGAGAAATACTCTTTTACACGATGCCTATTTGTCCCATGGAACTCATTGCTATAAGACATCACTGAGACCAAGAGCTAGAACAATTCACAAAAGATAAATCATGTGTATACATGAGGACATCTAGGGTTAAATTGGATAGGATTAAAAGCAATTTGTAAGGCATATAAACCCACCTGCTTTGAGGCGCAAGCCAACCACTGTGTGCAAGAAGCTGGGTAGACACTTCCCCTGTGGGCAGGTTAGTGTATAATGGACAGTTATGGAGTATCTTGCACTTTTTTCTGAAGTGTTTGGTATTGGCCACTGACAGAGCAGCACCATTTTAAATCAAAATATTTGATTTAATATTTTGGTGAAAAGTTGAAGTCTGCCACAGGAAAAAAAAACCCCAACAACTCCCTCCACACCTGTTCATGACAAAAGTTTTCTATGGGCAAAAAAATGTTTAGCGTAGTTCTAATGAACATGTATCCATTAGGAACAGGTCCGTGACCACCAAACTCAATTTACATCAGTCACTGAGCAGTGGCTAGAGGGTAATTACCTTACAGTTACTTGGACCAGGCTTTGTTTGACCAAGCTCTGTACCTGAAAACTGAAAAGCTCTGTACCTCCTTCCAATCTGCTAAACTACCCAGTCCCATTTTCATACCAGTTAGCACAATACCCTCCTAATCTGAGTGCTGGGCAGTCACTGGAATGCTGAAAAGGTACCCGTGGCAGTCCCATACTTTTATCCAATTTAGACACTGATTGCTGGAAGGATGTTCTTGTAAACAGAAAGCTGAAGGTTATTGTTTACCTCCTCTTCCTCCTCCAGTCTGGCTCTATTAAGAAACATGTTTTTCTTTTTGCTTCGCTTTTATTCCTCCCCTTCCTTGCCTCAGCAATCGTGATGCATGCTAATGAGACAATGCTCACTCCAACCATGAAACTTTGTTTGGAGACATTTCTTTGGGTACTCAATAAAAAACAGGGAGCTTTTCTGCTCTCAGATAGGTCAAGTCACCTATTTACCGAGAGCTGGTGTGCTGATATGAATGAGTAGCCAAGCTGGGACTGCACACTCCTCTTTCGTTTGAGGAATTTTGATTTCTAAAAACAATACATTTTCAGTGCCTAGCCTCATATATTCCGTTTCTTCGTGTTTCTCTTTATTTGCAACTTGTTTTTAATCCCAGCATTATTTTAGCTCCCAAGGGATTGCTTTCCACTACATTATTTTAAGCCCATGCCTATAGCATTTGTGTTGTAGGCAGCTGGATAAACTGAAATGAGGTTCTGGCTGTCTAGCAGTCATACGCAGTCTGCTTTTTTGTTTTGTTTTTTGGTCTGTTTTCCCTTTCAAGTGCTCTCTGGAGGATTCTGCAGATACTCCATGTATATCAGGATTTCAACATAAAAAAATTCACCATACACTCACTCTTATTGTCCTTTCTTTCCCTATACATATCCAACAGCGATAGCCAGAGCTGCAAAGGAGAAGCTTGTACTATATATAGTTCTGTAACCAGTAAACCTATGTGCTAAGGTAAAGCCAGGATGGAGTGGATCCCTGACTATGTAATCCTTGATTGTTAGAGATAAGTAATTTTAATATTATGTTGTGGGGAACGGAACTCCAGAGTACATCAGTACTCCACAGAGATAGAAAATGCAAGGTTATTCATACTTGATTACTATTACCAATACATTAGCCATCTCTCTGTTGATGCATATTCCATTCAGAGTGGCTCAGAGATGCATAGTCCATTCAGAGTGGCTCAGACAGTGTTCCTGTCTTAATTTAGCTGGCTGAATGAGTATGGACAGGATGATCAGTGGGGAAAAGGTGTCAGGTGTCTTAAAGCCCTGTATTACCCCTCAGCAAGCTGAACCTAAGGTCTCTGGATTCTGTGGCACATTGGAGGCAGACAGGAAATTGTGCAGAAGCCTCCCTTACAAATGGAGATTTGCAGTTAATTAAATAGTTCCCATTTTCAATAGGCTGCAGATTTTTATACTGAGATGCATACTTGCAACTCAGAAGTTAAGGGAAAAACCAGGAGGTGCTAGCAACTAGGTAGGGGGCAGGTGGTTCCTTATAGAATGGGAAGCAGATGGGGATAAGCATGTTAGCTGGATGCTTCTGCTAAAATGATCAGCAATTATAGTTAACAATGCTCATATTTAAACTCTTGCTTTAGGTTCCAGAGCTAACAGCCCATTGGGATGAATGGGCCAATCCACCCACCTCTCAGGGCTATTGTTTCAGGATGTCTGCGGTATTTTTCATTAAGGGCCAGATCCAATGCCCGCAAAAGTCAACATGGGTCTTTCCTCTAATGTCAATGGGCTATGAATCAAGTTTATAAATCTGCGTGCTCCAGTCACCCCACAAATAGCTTGTTACCCAAGTTTTCAACAGCATTGCCAAGCATTAGAGGGAAGAAGATCTGTATTCTCCAGAAGGTGTGTCTATACAGTATTTTCCTCCTTTTTCCAGGCTTTGAAAGCTATGATACTAATAGAGCACCACGAGCCTTCTCTTATTTAAGAGTACTAGTAACTTCTGGAGAGAGAGCAAGCAAGTCGTTCTTCATGTACACGTTGTCCACTGGGTACTAGTTAACAGGTTTCTACATTCATACAAATTATACCTCAGTATCCTGGCACCAACTCAGTTTTCTAATTGTTCTGTTTAATATACCCACTGCGTAAGGGGAATGTCTCATCTTATATGTTCTGTCTTGTACTCTACATTAATAGAAATGCCACCATATGACTGTCATGCATTACAGCACTCTATTTCTTCTGAGTACTCTAATGTCATTTCAAACTGATGATTATAAAGAAAATGTGAAAGTAGTTTTGTGGCTGACAGACTAGTTAGATATTTTCTCTCCCACGTCTATCATGACAACATGCCAAAGGTAATATATAGGAGGAACAATCAGTTTTATCCAGGAGTTAGGGGAAGGGATGGTATTAGAGCTTAGCAAATAATTCATTTTTTCAGTTCAAGGGCCAAACTGAACCCCTCCCTTCAAAAATCTGGTTCATTTTGAAAAGTTATTTTTTTCACTCTTGCCAAAATAGGTCTTGGATAAAAGGACACCTGAAACATAACAAAAAAAAAATTAAAAATAACCCCACGCCCAAATGAATTTTTGGTTTTTAATTTTTTTCAAATTAACTATAGCTAAATTTCCAAACATTCAAATTTGGAAATGTTTAGTTTCAATATAAACCATTTTAATTTTTCATAAGAAAAATCCCATTTTGTCCAGCCAGGACCATTTGCCAAATTCAACCCAAATTCATGCATAATTTTATGAATAGTTTTTTGGCAGATTTACTATTCACCAAAAAAAAAAAAAAAAAATCACCCAGATTTACAAGGTAGTGGTTACTCTTCCTAGCTCCGCCTACAAATTAGTCTCCACCCACAAGAAACATTGCTCAAAGTAGATTGTGTAGGTGTTCAAAATATGATCCCTTGTGCTCTCCTGGCTCCTTCAATTCCACTCCCCTCAACGGACTCCAAATACACTCATGGGCTCTGCTGGGCTAAATCATTTTGCAGAGGTTCAAGCAATTTACGGTTAGATTGTTACCTTACAGTCAGCCCTGATTAAGACGTGGTGCATAGCTGCACTGCCCCAGCAGAAGATTGCGATTCAGAGAGTCCAAGTTACAGCTGAGAAAAAGTAGCCCTTAGTGTCTAGGGCTAAGGATTTCCCCTTGGCCCTTTTATTTTTGTTTGAGGTCAGCTCTTCCTTTGCTACTAACATCTAGAGCTTACACATTTGGGTAAAGCCGAATGGCTTTAACTTGATGTTGTTCACAGGCTTTGTAGCAGTGAACCATCTGTGTGGCCAAAACAACACATAACCTGGTTTATTCTGAGTATTCCAGCCACACAAAATGTGTTTTTTTCCATAGTATTTCCATCATCCTGGAACTGAAACACCATGAGAAGCCCAAAGCGTAAGTGGTATCTGGAGACATTTAAATAAAATAGTAAACAAAAATGTAAGTACAACTGCAAACACACACAAATTGTGTTCAAATACTAGATTTCTCTCTCACCCCCCCCCCCCCATAATTTTGTTACCAGTCACTCTAGCTGGAGCTTCTCCCAGAAGCTATAGTTTGTTACCCAGTAGCACAGACACATTTCTTGGGAGGGTTTTGTTTGTTTGTGCAGGGGGAGAGAAGTAGGAGGTCAGTGGATCAGGAAATCTATGAATCCACTGGAGTCCGGAAGGACAAAGTTGCAGGAGTGAACGAATTCTTCCCTCATCTTCTGCAGATCTCCCTAGCTCACTGCCTGTAATAGGGCTGTGCTCTGGGGAGAAGATGTAGTCTTATGTCTAAGGCACTGAACAGGGATTCAGGAGATCTCCATCTTATTTCTAGCTCTGCTGCTGTGTGATTGGGCAACTCACTTCACCTCTATGCCTGTTTCCCCTCCCACTCATTTTTCTGCCTTCTCTATTCAAGTGTAAATTCTCCAAGTTAGGGATTCTCTCTCTAGGCCCTTGACAATGGGACACTGATCTCAATTGCAGCCTTTAGGCGCTACCATTATACAAACAGTTAATAATAATACATTTCCACATACAAATCAGTCCTATCTACTAGCCTTCCCCCCTCGCTAGGTACTTATCCTATGCTCATCACGATGTCTGAGTCACCGGGTACACCTAATCTGCACCTTTTCAGAGACCCTTTGAAAAATTATCTCTAGGCATTGGTTTTAATGCTTTCTATTCCTCATCCTTTCAAACACAAAACAGTACAATTCACTGAGCTGTGACTAAGGAATAAGCTCATCTCTACCTCCTAATTTTTTTTTTTTGCATAATGTTAGAAATGTATCTTTTTTATTGCAGAAAAGATATTCCTGTTTTATGTCCTGGCATCTTTTTGATGTGCTGAGATTTTGTGCAAATTCACTATTCATCATGGCAAAGGCAGATAAATAAATAAATACAGCCGCAGCTCCATTTCACAGTCACAATTATCGTCTCTTCCAGGTATTGCTTGCTTCATTATCTGAGTGAACAGTTTTATCTCACCCACAAGGCAGCCCTTCCACATCTGCAGTTAGGTACAGATAACCGTGGTTATTTAACTCAGTCTAAATGGCCCTCTAATATTCCTCTTAACTGCTGCTTTTAAACAGTTTCCCCCTATAACTGCATATCCAATACCTTTTAATGTGATTAACAATTTCCTTTAATTATGTGAAAATATTGGTTGTTTCTTTTCTTTGGAACCTTACATACAGTGATTAATAACGAGAAGTTTTAAAAGGCTGTCCGAGAAAGCTCATAATTGTTGATATACGCCGTAACTGGAAGACACCGGATTCCCCCCCACCCCTTCCCGATTTCACATTCTCTGAGTCCAAAATTATTCTACATGTGTCTACCATTACATTAATCGAATACATGTTTTGTCTTCCACAAATCTGCCTAATTGCTTTCCTCATTTAGACAACCCTGCAGTCATTTGTTAATGAACATCGTCACGGGCTAATATGGCATGGAGGATTTACATGGGAGCATTCAGAACAGATTTAAACGAGCGTGAGGGGAAGAAAAGACGTCAGCCTTGTCATTACAGGTGCTGAAGACTTCCTGAGCCATTTCTTTGCAATTACTGTATAGCAGCCTGGAAACTGAAATCCAGTAACACTTCACATTAACTGGTGCTAACTGCACTGTATGGAAACTGCTGTGTCCGGTAGCTAAGTGAGCATAATGCCATCTTTAAGTAGCTACTTGCAATGTGGGAGACGTTCACATCAAACTCAAACTGAGCCTTAACTTTAAGGATTGAAGACATCATGGATCTTAGCCCACCTTCATGGAAGCCTGGCAGATGCAGATTAGGGTTGTTTGTATGGCTGTTGGATTCATCACTCACCTGGTCAGCCCCCGGTAGCCTCTGCCATCAAATACAGATCAGGGAAGCTCCCTAAATAAATCTCGGGCAAGAATTCTGTTTTATGAAGGGTCTTATATTGCATCCAATATTGTTATCTGAGCACTTTCAGTAAGCTTTCTAGAGCAGGGATTGTCTCTTTATCCAAGTACAGTCTGCACCACAATAGAGATCTGTAGCAGCACTACCTACCTGGTCTGGCTTCAGGCTAGCTACTGCCCCAGTTTCTCCTGCCTTAGTCTGGATCTCTCAATTTCCCAGTCTGGTCCAATTGCTGTGGTAACCCGCTGCAGAGACCAGGCCCTCTGGCTAAATCCAAAATGAGCACAGAACCAAAATCTTTCACTGTAGTCTCAAGGTGGTCACAGCCCCTTCTTCCTAAGGGGCTACCTTCTTGCACCCGCTCCTTTTGAATCTCTCTCTGCTCCCTATCAAACAGCAACTCCCAGGGGTTTCTACCTGCAGCCTTTGCTTACCTTCTTGGCTTTTCATGGGCTTCTTTTATCTCTACCCCCAAGAGGCCTGGTTTAGCCACATGACCTGTCTCTCACATGACACTGGGGAGGTGAGCTAAGTGTATTACAGGTGGGTCTCGACCCATTTCCCCTCAAAGGGCCAGTCCCCCCCATGACAGGCCCCAGCCCTCACTGGACCCCTTGTAGCACTACCATGATATCAATGGTCATTACTAACAACAAGGAGATGAACAACCCATTTTTCTCAGCAGGGTTCCAACATGGAACAGATAGCAAAGCAAATTCAAACTGCAATCATCAAGTATAGGGGATGTGTCTCTGAGCTGGAAGATAACTGGGTTACCATTTAGCGCTCTAGGCATATTCATTAACACTGTGAACCCATGCATAAGAAGCCAAGTGCAAGATATGGAGCACAGGCGTTATGGGCCAGATCCAAAGCCACTTGATGTCAATAGAAAAACTATGTGCTCATCTCATTTTTAAATCTATATTTACTATGTAAATACAGAAGTGTTACTATATCTTGGTTGTTCTCTGGACTCTGGTGTAAAATAGCACCTGCATTGTAGATTATCCGAGCATGCATGTGAATAAAATGCAGAGGTTTTATAATCTGCAATTTTAAACACACAGGCCCAGATCCTCAAAGGTATTACATTTCAATAGGAGTTATTACCCATTGGAATCAAATATCTTTGAGGATCTGGGCCTTTAGTCTATGCTAAACATTCCATAATTTTTGTTGCCTTTCCTCCCTTTCCCACTCCCACCCTGCACACTTGTTTGTTTCAACCACCCATTACATCTCATCTTTTAGCGTGGAAGCACTTTGGGGCAAAGACTGTATATGTGTTTGTACATTTCCTAGTGCAACGGAGCCCCAACTGGTAGAGATGCGACTCTAGGTGCTAATGGAATATAAATATTAAATACCACTTATTGTAATAATATCACTTTATTGCAATAAGCAGAGCAGAAATATTTATACCTATAGCTAAGATAACTGAATTTCCCCCTGCTGCTAAATTTGATGCCAAGAGGAAGCACACATGTTTTTCTTTGTATCTGTTCTGCCCTACCAGAGAAAAAATGCTTGGTTTTGCTTCCTGAGACATTAATTCACATGGATTATGGTGCTGATAGAGCTGAAGGTCAGAGTTGAAAACCAGCATGATATTGCATTACGCTATATAATGCTTAACTACATGTTCACTGTCATTGCGGGAGATCATGGCAAGAGGAGTGAAGTCATGCTGGCCTTAGAGGAAAATACAAGATATAATTGATTATATCAGCGGGCAGAGCAAAATTGCTCAGCAAAAAGACACTGGGCCAATTCCCCAGCTAGTGTAACTGGCCACAGCTTTGTTAATTTAAATTGAGCTTTGTCCATACACATCAGCTGAGGAGGTGGCCCATTTTTCTGGAGAGATGACCAGAACCAACTCCTCTAAAGGTACTTTCTTGGCCTCTATCACTGTAGTATCTGGGTGCTGCACAATCTGTAAGATACAATGACACTGGCCTCCTGTGTAAGGTACTTTGAGATCTATGCATGAAAAGCACTAGATAAGAGTTAGGCCAGGGCTATTATCCCTATTTCACACGTAGTAAAACTGAGGCACAGAAGGCCAGATTTGTGAAGGTACTTTGATGCTAAACTGAAATCAATGAGAGTGAGGCACATGAATACCTTTTTGGGTCTGGACCTAAGTGACTTACCCAAGGTTGCATGGGACATCTGTGATAGAACAGAGACTTGAACATGGACCTCCCAAGTTCTAGGCTATCAGCCTAACCAGTGGACCATCCTGCCTCTCCATTTTGAGAAGAATAAAATATGGTGATAGTTCCTCTATTTTTCAACCAGTTCTAACAGGCTTTTCTTGTACAGACAGAGGAATTCAGCCTTACATGCTACTTTAATAAGAAATGCCTGGAATGACAAATTGAGAAAGTATTTGTGACAGTGATAACGGGAAAGTTTAAAGCTCATATTTAGATAAATTGGCTGGAAAATTTGATCCACACTCTCTTTCATATATGATTATACAAACATAATTTGCATAAATATTATAATTAAAATTCTGCCCATAGCATAATAAAAAAGGGAAAATAGCATTACATGATCAAGGCAGAAATATTTGAAATATCACTGTGTGATGTTTCATGCTATCCATTAAATAAGTAATTTATTGCAAAACCTATCAAAGAAAAAGGAAATCAAGTCAGATAAGGCTGGCTTTATAGTTTGTGGTTGGATTTTGCTGAGGTTATCGTTACTTTCAGAACACATTTGATTTTTTCCAAGGTGTCAACTCAGAGTAATTATAATATTGGATCTGCTTTGGAGCATGACATTTGGAGTTCAATATTTGTAGTGTGTGCCAATAAGTGACTCATGAAAGTAAGGAACAACAATCACTCATTTGCAGGTGGAAGTCCCAAACTAGAACATGGGTTCTTGTTCAGTCAAGCCAGAGACTGAGATGAAAGGCTGTGATCTTACTTCAAATACAGATCACACATGCAATGTTGTCTGTTCCTGATCAATGTCCTCTGAGGCTAGCGGGTTATATGGAGTAACTGCTGACCTACTAGCAATCCAGGGGTTTTCAGGCCTATTCTGGCCTTAAAAGGTATGTCTACACTGCAGTTAAGAATCCGCGGCTGGCCCATGCTAGCTGGCTCAGGCTTTCAGGGCTCAGGCTAAGCAGCGGTTTAATTGCAATGTAGACATCCAGGCTCAGGCTAGAGCCCAGGCTCTAGGACCCTGTGGCTTGGGAGGGTCCTAGATCCCGGTCTACAGCCGGAGCCCAAACATCCACACTGCAGTTAAACAGCCTCTTACCCCAAGCCCCAGTCAGCTGGCACAGGTGAGCCGCAGGTGTCTAATTGCAGTGTACGCATACCCAAAGAGACACCCCGTTAGATTTCCGAATTGTGGACATCTGAAATATGGTGAGTGTATAGACCCAGGTGGGTTGCTCGGGCCCACTACAGAAGTAGGTGCTAGCTGCAAATTCTATCCGTGCGTTCAGATTCTAAATCCACTCCAGGTAGAGTGCAGCCCCATCTCTAGCTTGGGCAAGGAAGCATACCTGAATGTATATGAACTTATTCAATAAAGAAAGGTTGGGAAAAAATTAAGATTTCTATACAAAATGAGTGAACTGGTGTCTTCACAGTCCATCCCTCGTTGATGGGGTTCACAGCACAAAAGAAAACAAAAAACTGACCTGAGCCTCGCTGGAGTAAATTGACATAAATAGAGCTGTGCCAATTTATACCAGCTGTGGAACTGGCCCATCATCATAATCAGCACCGTCTCTTGCAGTCTCAAAAGTGAAGCCAATGACCAAGTATGGGGGAAAAGTTCCAGGTTCTGTCTAAAGGATCCATTCTTAGTTTATCCCAAACAGTTCATCCTTCCCTGATGTTTACAGAGCAATTTATCACATCCCTCTATCCACTGCCTTTTTATTTAGCCGAGTCATAAGCTGTATCCTTCGGTTTTCAAGATGACACATTTTTATCTAACTTCATAACTCATGGGGCCCCAACTGTGAAATGATGAAAGCTGTTGTAAGGGGAAAAGCCATCCTTTATCTGTGTACGACACATCTGATGCATGTAAAGATAAAGGACGTCCTGCCAACTGGTGTCTCATTGTAAAAAATACAAACACTGAAGAGAGGAATATACTAGAGATGCCTCCAGCAAGAAGAAAAGCCAAGATGTTCAGAGAAGAGTGCTTCCAAACTGAATCCCCGGAGACAGGAGGCCAGGCATATCTTCATTTATAAAGCAGGAGGTTCCAGAGATGTTGGAAAGGTTTTTGCAGAACACACTTTAAAGGGTTTCCTAAATGACTCCACAAATCATTGTGACAAATGATGATCGGGCCTTCTAAAACAAAAGAAAATATTGCACAGGGGGCAAAACAATGGGGCCTTGATCCTGACAGAGCCTCTCAGCACTACTGCACTAGAAATAATCATGGTCTAGATTGTGACTTTTGGCACAGCCAAAGGAGGAGTGGTGTGTGAGTTGCACTACCAAGTGTAGCCTCTCCCACTTGGAGTTTGTCAGATTGACCCTCTAGGGGGTCCTACCCAAGGGACTACAACTATAATGGCTACCAGACCTCTCAGAGAACATTTCCCAGAATGCTTGGAGTCCATGGTGGAGGCAGAATGGACTATAAACTCCTGCTGAGGATAATAGGGAGGCTTCTGCATGGGTTGATCTGGACAAGCAGTTTGCTAGGTCAATGAGGAGCCAGTCGGCTCAGCCCCGCAGTGAGAGGGGACAGCCTGACTTAGAGGCAAAGAAACTAGATTTAATTTCCATTTTGAGCTTGGGAGCAGAGATAAGCCACTCCACTGATTAACTCCCATTCCCTCCAAGGAACTCTCTGAACTGTTGTGGGATCTAGTGCATGGGTCAGGCAGTCCCAGCCCTGCAGAGACCGTGTCCAGAGTGGCAGAGATCCGAACCAGCACTGGCTACTGAGACCTCCACAGGACACCAGACCAGGGAGCCAGGAGAGGACCCTGCCCCACCCAGAGGAGAAGACATTGTAAGGGGACTCAACCTCAGTGTGCCAGCTACCTGGGAAGGTAGCTAAGCCGGGATCTGGGTACTGAGAAAAATTGTGAGTTTTGGGAGGTAGGGAATGAGTTTGTTAGTGTTGAGTTCTTATTAATTAACCCAAACCCTTTTCTTCCCCAGACCCTATTTTCCTCCTCCAAGTAAAATCCCGTACAATTATACTGTTATTTTTGGGTGTGTCATTTCATTTGTGGGGTTTGTGTTGGTGTACTTTGTTTCTTGTACACTGAGTTTTATATTCCTTGCCCATTATTAATGTTATTCCTTTACCCAAGGGAAAGCACCACTGGTTTCTCGGCTACAGCAAGGAGTCACCTTGGGTGGAGGCACCAGGAGTCGGGGAAAAAAAACGTAGGGCCCAACATATGAAAGGAGAGGGGAGAAGCCACTCCAAGCAGCAAGCGCCAGTGAGGAGTCTTGAACAACAGTGCCCAGGAGGCACTGTGACTCACAGACACACCCGAGTCATCTTCAGGAACGCGAGTAGTCCCATTGAAGCCAATAGAACGTGGGCATATGCTTAAGGCTAAGCACGAGCTTTGCTGAATCAGGACCTTTCTGATGGTCTATATCTGTAAAATTTGCTAGCCCCCTCTCCTCACCCTGAAATGCCATCACATGCTGATTCAGCTACTCTGGCAGTAAGTAGGTGTGGTAGGGGGAACAAAACCTTCTGTTCATTCCCAGCCCAGCTTTGCTCACCTGCTCTGAGGAAGAACTGGCTGATGTGCACTTACTTCAGCTTGCTCTGATCTAAGGTCTGGACAGTTTGTGTAGGGCTGTGCGGGTGAGTTTATTCCCTCTTACTTTGCTGCATGGGTGTGTGATCCAAGCCACAATCTAGCCTACTACCATGTATTTTAATGATGAAAACTTTTCCTCCTCCCGCTTCTCACCTATTAGAGTCACATTAGTACATGACTGACCTGACAATGGTCAAGTTAAAAAAAAAAAATCAAGAAGTAGGATTAATTTTAGTTCTCTTAGGTAAAGATGCCTTAGAAGCTCTGGTTTGCGGTGGGGAATAGATAAATTGGCACTAATGGTGGCGGGTAAAATGCTGAGGTCCTTACGCAGTTTTTACTTAGATTTTACCCAGGCAAAGCTAACTTTGCCCAACCAATGGAACGACTTGTTGACAGGTTTTATCTGACAGGTTTTATCTGACCTCTTGAGGTCCCTTCCAACCCTGATATTCTATGATTCTATGATTCTATGAATGAGGAACACTCCACGTGAGTTAGCCGAGCAGCACTGGGATTTGGATATGCAAGTTGTTCCTTTTGTACAATTCTTCAGCCCTACTACTAAATTCACTGCATTTTATCTTTGGTATTTTAGGCATTTACTTCTATCCCAGCCAGATCTTGGCAATCGCTTCAGAAAAATCAAATACCTGAAACAATACATGCAATTTGAATTGATAAAAGCAAAACGTTAAAGACGCATCAACAGTTCTACCACTGCTCCACAGTTGACCTACTTAAGTAAATCCAGTGACCGCAGATAATTTCCAGTAAGGTTGAACAGTTCAAAAAACTGAAAGCTTTGTATTATGAAATATAGGATGTTTCAGAGCTAAGTCCCTCTTCAGCAGGATCAGATTTAAATCAATAGGAGAAGAGGAGTTAAATTAATATGTCTAAACATGGATACAGAGGAGATAATACTGTTCTCCTACTAGCTCAGATTATGCCTCCTCTTTGATTACATCCTGGTCTGGGGAAAATGATGGAATATGTCACAGTGGATCATTCTCTGAGATTGAATACTTGGAAAAATAGGTAAAGATAAATTGCAATTATCCAGTGGTCCCTGGGGATTTCCTGAAAGTTTCAGGAAACCAGAATTTGGGGGAAATTAGATTCAGTTTCTACATGGGTTTCACATTTGGAGTATAGAAATATAATTCAGATTCAGAAAACTGGAGTTTACATTTGTTTTAATACAGATGAGTAATAAATGGGAATCTCCTAAGCAGCTTTGAAAAAAAAAATCTCACGTGTCAAATGACATACCCCCTTTCTAGATTACTACTAATCCACTGCTTTTTAGCTGGTTTAGGAGCAGGAAGGTTTGGAACAAGAACACTTGCAATGCATGATGGGCCCCAGTACAACATCTACAAAGGCGATAGACGTTTTGGGGTCTGATCCTCAGCGAGTGAGAGTCAACATAGCTCAGTGTTCCATCAGCTGAGGATCTGTCTCTTTGAGCTCTACGGAGGAGCATATTAACTTCTTCCTTGTGTTTTCTTAAAACAACCAACAAAAATAACCCCAGACAATCAAAGTGAGGCAGCATTTCAACGAGACCATATGAAATAACTCCCCTTCCCTTAGCATCATATGCCTCACTAGCATGGGGGTTGAATCCAGGGAAGAACGAATGCAAGGTGTCTGTATTCCTTTTGCGCAGATGTTTCCCCTACGCTGGAGAGTGATTATTTTTCAAGTGCCTTTTTCAGGCAGAAATCCCCATGTGTTCATCCTTCCTTCCTTGTGCCGACACATTTTTATACAAACAGCAGATTGCATTGTTGCTGTGCTTTGCTAGAGTCTGGAGGAAAAAAATAAATAAATCCCAAACTAATGGGATGTTGGTTTTTCCTTTCATTGGTGCACATTGGCTTGCACCTTCCTGCTGCCTCCAGCTACTTGGAGTTGTTTTCTCTGTGCTTCCTGCTCCCTGTTACCTTCCTTGATCCATATTTGCACAGGATTTTACCTTTGCTTTGCCCTGAGTCTCTGCCTTCACTGTCAGAAGTGCAGCATCAGGAAATGGGGTCACGCCGCTATATTAAGGTTCTATTTAGAAAGGATTAATAAAACATTAATAGATGGAGTAAAAGGTATGTGCTAGAGATGATTATTATGAGCTTATTAATTAGCAATTATTATAAGCATGTTGGCCACTGAAACAATTGATTATCCCTTTATTAAAATGTCGGTCATTTATTTGCCCTCTAGAACCTATTTTCCTGTTCTCGGCAGAACTTTATTATTGCCCCTTTCTTTGGCCTGAGCAGCTAGCTGATAATCAGGGCCTTGTACGGTTCTTTCCGTTAGAAGGCAAAATGGATGACACGAGTCAGGTATATTTCGTGCAATCCTGTTTATTCATAAATAATGTACACCAAGTCATGTTTCCCCTGAATGCAGCAGGAACAAAACAGCAGGTGGTTTACTTGCTCAGAATTTCCAAGTCTGCCTCTTTACTGTGTTCTGTGCCCCAAGGATCTCATCTCTCTGCTCCCTCAGGGCCATGCTCATGACTGCTTCTCTCTTTCTGTTGGCTTACTCCTCTCATATACACACAGTGTGCCAAAAAACAAACCCTTAGCCCCTGAGTTTGCAATCAGTCCACTGGGCTTTGCTTCTGATCTGGTCTTGCCATGTGGTCCAGTGCCTTGGATGGTAGCCTCCTATTATTTCCAGCTATCACTACATTAAGGAATGTTTAATTGCTCCTTCCACTAAGCCTAAAAGAAGGGTGCTTAGTGCAGTGATCAGCTTTACCCAGGTCTGTGATTGTCTACAGATCGAAGATCCACTTGATGGCAGCAATTAACACCTTCCAGCATAACAGTATAAAATGTGACTGGAAAAAGTACTGAGAGATGAAGGGGTTTATAGTTAAGGCACTAGAATGGGTTTCAAGAATTATGGGTTCAATTCCTGCCTCTGATATAACACTATGTCAATTTCAGCAAATCACTCAGGGCCCATTTACACTCCTAAACAAGTCCCAGATTTTCACAAATGCTCAGCATCCAACTGTTCCCATTGTAACTCAGATTTTTAAAAGAAAAAAAAAATCTAACACCACGTTTGTTCAATTTACCAGCTGTTATTTCAGACTCTCGGTTTGCTGTGTGCCACTGCAATTATATTTTCAGTGTACTTGCACCTTTCAGTTTCCAAGAATTCTGCATACAGACACAGCAGCCATTCTATTCTTAGACTGGCAACAGCCTGTGGGAGAGATGTATGCACTGTATTATCAAAGAGGCTTTACATTTGTTCTTTCTTGCTGTTTTCCGTAAGCAGAAGAAAATCATTTTAGACTGATAATATACTATTGTTCTTTGGCTATGGAAGAGAGATCAGGCAGCACAGCAAATTCCACTCGGGTTCTGAAAATTAAGGTGCGATCTCTGCCTCTTATGTTCGTGAAGAGTAAGAAAGCTTTTATAATCAAAATTTAGCTTGAGGATTTTATGCTGTGCATGAGGCAGGAAAGAATCCATTTCATTTTTCCATATTGGACCTGCATTACTGACACAAAAGTACTGGAGATAAAACACAGACTCAAATGTACTAGGGACAGGTTTAACAATTAAAAATTTTCCACCACAGTTACACGAGTTAGGAGGCTGATTTTATATGACATAGCTATACCAGCACAAGCCCTAGTGTAGATGCAGTTATACTGGCAAAACAAGTATAAACTATACTTGCAAAAATGTTGTTTCACTGGGATGACTGCATCCACACGAGAAGGATTTTCTGGTATAGCTATGGTGCCAAAGTTTTTAAGTGAAGACAAGGACGATGGTAAATGTGGTAGGAAATACATGCATCACACTCACGCACCTCTCAATTACACCTGCCTCCCATGGCTGTCACTCCATCGACTCCAGTGAAGTTACTCCTGATTTACAGCAGTGTGGAGGAGAATCTGGCTCACAATGCAAAACAGTAATTCTAAAAAAGCAATGTCTATTATTATCTATTGTGCCTGTTATTTAACATTTAGGAAGGCTCACAGGATAAGGGCATGCATCCTAAAAATGAAAGGGCAGGCACAGCACACACCTGGAAAACCCTAGAAAAAACAATCTTGCTTATCAGCCACTCTTTCATCTCCACCACCTTAGAGATTTACTTCAAGTAGACAAAACCAAGCCAAAAAGAAACCCCAAACTCAAGAACAGTTTATTGAAGCATTTAAAATAAACTGCTGCAAGGTGTTTAGGCCCTTTGATAAAGCAGGTCCTATAAATCCTCTGCCTTTTTCACCTTCAGGTTCTAAGAACAATGCAGTCTCAAATCTAATGTCATTCCCAGTGCTGAAAATTTGTGACATCAATAAAATCCTAGTTTGTCACTACAAATGGAATTTTAAATTGAATTCTTATCAAATTAGCCTTTCATCAAGGTCGTGCAATATTGTGCGAATAACCTTTTCAGAAGCTGTGTACATGGTTGCTGCCGGAGGTGAGAATGAAACAAATTCTAATGAGATTATTCAGCTGGAACACTCAATAACATGCTATGGAGTATACAGAGGTGACATTAGGTTTAGTGATAATTTAGGTAAATAGATATACCCATGCTCAAAACACAATGCTTCACTCTCCTGTATAAACACATGCACTTGCAACACCTAGCTCATGCTTATTCAACAGCCGGGGGAATAATTGTCACGTCTCCTATAAGCAACTTTCAAATACCATGTTTCCTGTAGCTATTGGGATGAATTATAAATCATACCTCTCTGCTAAATCCTTGTTGCTTTGAGGACTCTTGACTTTCAGACCAATACTGTTTTGTGGTATTTGCAGTTGTGTGTGACCCAACTCAGTCCAACACCCAAATCTTTCCCAGCCTGTAAATTCCAGCATGAGGGACTCACTTAGGGTTGCCAGGCATCTGGTTTTCAACTGGAACACCCAGTCGAAAATGGACCCTGGCAGCTCCGGTCAGCACTGCTGACAGGACCATTAAAAGTCCGGTCTGTGACATAGCGGAGCTAAGGCAGGCTCCCTGCCTGCCCTGGCTCTGCGCAGCTCCCTGGAAACGGCCGGCATGTCCAGCCCCTAGGTGTGGGGTCGTTCAGGGAAGCTATGCGTTTTGCCCCTGCCCCCAGGGCTGGCTCCGCAGCTCCGATTGGGGTAGGGGCTGGACATGCCGGCCGCTTCCAGGAGCAGCACGGAGCCTGGGCAGGCAGGGAGCCTGCTTAGCCCCGCTGCGCTACCGACTGGGAGCTGCCTGAGGTAAGTGCTGCCTGGCTGGAGTCTGCACCCTGAACCCCCTGCCCCAGGTTGGAACTCCCACCCCCAACCTTACTCCCTCCCAGACCCTGCACTCCAGAGCCCCCACCTGCACCCCAAAGCCCTCATCCCTGGCCCAGCCCAGAGTCCACACCCCCAGCCGGAACCTGCACCTCCTCCCGCACTTCAACCCCCTGCCCCAGCCCTGAGCCTGCTTCCGCACTCCAAACCCTTTGGCCCAGCCTGAAGCCCCCTCCTGCACCCCAAACCGCTCATCCCCGGCTACACCTCAGAGACCTCACCCCCAGCCGGAGCCAGCACCCCCTCCCGCAGCCCAACCTCCTGCCCCATCCCAGTGAAAATGAGTGAGGGTGGGGAGAGTGAGTGACGGGGAGGGGAGGTTCGAGTGAGTGGGGGGCATGGTCTCAGAGAAGGGGTGGGGCCTCAGGGAAGGGGCAGGGCAGGGCAAGGGTGTTCAGTTTTGTGCAATTAGAGAGTTGGCAGCCCTAGCCTCACTCCTTCAAGTCAAAGCAGGTGCTTAAATTTTTTTCTGGATCAGGTTCAGTGCTTGGCATCTTGCAAACAGAGCCCTAGGAACTGAAGATACAGACATTCATGTCAGGCAATGATCCACCAATGGGCCTAGAAATGCCTTAACCCCTTTCTACAGCTTGCACATATATTATCACATCAGAAAAGAACTGTACCATAAATACTTCATCAAGAAATGTCACACAACGCAGGTCATATGAAGATCCTCTTTCTTGCAAAGGGGGATTAAAAAGGTCACTGATGTTGTCTTTACCAGTAGTTTCTTTTTGCCATCTAGTAGATGATTAAGCTATCCAGAAAGAAAATATAGTACAGTGGGAAAGTATGCTAGAAGTTCTTCCCTAATAATAATACATATTGGACAACCCAGAAAAATATTTCAGAAAACATAGTAGAGAAGATAACGATAATTAGATAAGTATTTTATGCCATAATGCTCACAAAAATACAATATTTTCGGCAAAAGATAATTGAAAAGATTATTTGGCTTATCTAAAATATCCTTTACCAAGCCTCAGCACATCTGTTATAAAAGAATTCACACAGACATATGGTGTAATGCTGTAGATTCAACTTAATGTTCATCACTTGGAGAAAAACTTGGATAATAATTTGAAGTTTGTGTTCAGGGTGGGGTCTCCGTGGTAGAATTTGGACCTGATTGCTTATTATCAGCCCAGTGAAAAAGGACTGAATGAGCACAGGAAAACAGTAACAAACAAGGCTACAAGAGCAGAAAGTTAATATAGGCATGCAGGGCCAGATACTCGGGCTAAATCAGAAATCCCCAGAAATCTGATCCAAGGTCTCTTGACAACCTGATGGGGCAAATTTAACAAATGCCCTCAACTTCACTTTTTCATACTCACATTTTTTGCACACCCCAAAACGCAGCTCTGCACCTACAACAGGGATCAGTACTTGCAAAACTGAATATTCGAGCATACAAATTGAATTATGTCTGCAGGTCACCCTCTGAGAGCTGATTACAAGCACAGAATGTGTGCTCTGCTGCGTGGTTACATGTCCTATGGTATTGTTTCAGTTTCCTGACTGGATGACTTCAACATAGCATGTATGGGTAATCTCATGAGCAGGTTTACAATTTAAAATTCACTTTCAATGAACATTCAAGCATGCAAGCTAACCAACTGATTTTCCATGAATGTTCATGCTAGTCAAGCTAAACTGTTTGAATGAGTGTAGGAGAAACCACAAACAGTCTAAGGGGAAATTATTTTCAATTTTGAATCATTGTTCTGGGGGAAAATAATCCATTATTTAGTCACAATATAAAAAGGGATGCTAGAAGGGAAGGATAACTCAGTGGTTTGAGCATTTACCTACTAAGCCCAGGGTTGTGAGTTTAATCCTTAGGGATCTGGGGCAAAATCAGTACTTGGTCCTGTTAGTGAAGGCAGAGGGCTGGACTTGATGACCTTCCAGTTCTATGAGATAGGCATATCTCCATATAAATAGAAGTGTCTACAGTATTTCAAGGTTAATGAGGACCTTTGTGGAGGACAGCAGTTCCTTTCACAAAAAATTTTGAGATTTCAGAATTTGGCTTCCTTTGGAGTCAGAACAAAACGTGAGGATTTTTAATTTCTCTCATTTTGGATCAGAATGCTTGATTTAGCTAAAATTGAATCAAACCATTTTATTGAAGAAAAAAAAACTTTATGTTATACAATACAAAATTTTAAAAATATTCTAACCAAAAAGTCATTTCAGAACCAAAAAAATCAAAAGGTTTAATTCTGATAATTTCATAATGGGATGTTTTGACATTGAGCTTATTTTGGGTTTTTTTTTTTCCCCCAAAAAACAAATTTTTGGCAAGATTGACGTGATTTCACAAAGCATTACAAGGGAGCTGCATTTTCAAATGGAAAATGGTTCTGCTCAAGTTATATGGACCAGCTCTAGTTATGGGCAAGTTCCTCATCTGCCGTCAATCAATAAAGCTCCATTTAAGTCAAATTCCTCTTGATAGGTGTTAATAGGACATAGGGGGTGAATTGCATCTAAACAGGGCTAAATTTGTCAGATGAACTGTTCGTTACAAGTTGCTCCCCCAGCTGTAATGCAGATGCATAGGCAAGACAGCAGATATGGAGTACGGTAACTATAGCAAGCAATAGCATGAGAGTCTGTTATGGGACTTTGGGAAGGCTCCGATTCCGACCAGACCCCAGTGTCACAGCTCTATGATAAATACTCCATTGCTGGAGCGATTCCTGATGTCTCCCTCTAGGTACTCATACGGCCCTAGTCACCATAGTATCTCAGTGTCTCACAATTATTAATGGATTTCACCCTCTCAACTGCCGTGAGGTAGAGCAGTATCACACTTCTTTTACAGAGGGGAGTTAAGGCACAAGATAGATGCAATCAACGGCCTACGGTCATGCAGGCAGCTTGTGGCAGAGATGGGAACTGAATCCAGGTCACCAGTCTAATGTGCACCCACTAGTGATGTTCAGACTGAGGCTCGCGAGCCACAAGTGGCTCTTCAACGTGGCTCTTTGTGGCACATGGTATTAAAACGCTGTGATTTAATTATTAACCAAGCTAAGTTATTAACCAATCAGGATGCTTTTACTAGGTTATTAACCAATTGTAGCTGATAAAATAGTTGGTCAGCCATTTTGCTGTGTAATGTGCGTGTGTGTAGATGAAACAATGAACTCATACGACTGTGGCTCATTTGGGCAAATATTGATCACTAATTTGCCTCCTGAACCACTGAGGTCTGACTATCACTGCACTAGATCATCCTTCGTCCCTGTCATAGGACTGAAGAGACAAAAAGGTCTTTGTCTTCTCAGTCCCAGACTTTGCTCAACAGACACGTTTATGGTGGCAGATAGCTGGATAGTTGACTCACCAAGTTAAACTTAACGCAGGAGCTCACACTGCTTAGTGGACTCTGACACATTGATTCACTTGCCATGCATGGACTTCTGATGAGGCACCATATAGCTACTTGTAGCTTTTATTCCTTTCAAGTGCAGCCTAACCTTTGATGACTTCTTCGCATTCCTTTCAGAATTATTTCTACTACAGTACATTTTCCCTCCACTGCTGACATTTTGTACCTACAATTTTTCTTTTTATTTAATCCCGCTGAGTTTAAAAGTGGGGCTCTGGGAGGTTGGGAATACCCAGCTTGGCTGATGAGCTCATGCAAGTGTCGGGAAAAGTTTAATTAAAATGTCCGTCTCTCCAGCTGATAAAGTGACAGGGGCTAAACTCTTCATTTCTGTTTCGGGGCTCACTCAACACTCCCCCTTCCTTTGTAGCTCAGTCTTCGGAGCACAAATGGAGAACTCAGATGCACTTTCTCAGGGTTCAGACCTCACTGCCTCCCGTTGTCTCTTAGCCTAACAGTGACAGCCCTCACTTTCCTCCTCTCCCCACATATGACTTGATGAACTGTCTCTTACTAAAGATGACCTTTGGTTTTCACTAGTCTAATGGTGACCACTTAGAATTGCCTTGTGATGCAGATTCTTTCAGACTTGGTGGTCCTCATTCTGAAGCGATTTGTGCCCCAGGTAGGCAAGGCACATTGGGTGAAATCTTTCGTCATTGACTTTGATGGTGCTGGAATTTTACCATTGGTGCTTTGCTATATTTAGCACACGAGACAGTGGCTTATTAAACACAAACATGCTGCACCACATTTTCTCTATAATACATCTATGCTTACTCACAGGAACAATTCTTACATATGAGGCGAATTATACCGCTTAAAGTCCAGAGCCCTTGGACTGACCCTCTGGACAGTTTCAACCCAAAATCATTCCACTGATATCAGTGTGACTGCGAGCATGAATAAGGGTTCCTCAAGGAACTGAGGGAACTGGCCCATCATTTGTTCTCAGTATTCAAAAATACAGTTGTGTAAGAACATTGTTTGTGCAAAGTGCTAAATGTAGTAATATATTCCCAGCAGTTAACTTCAGGCTACTCCTTGCCCTATCACATTGAAGAGAGTTAGAATTGGACAAGATTTCCCAGGAGTAAGAGAAATCCATGTTCATAGGCTTATAAAGGTTGACTTGTGAGCAAACTCTTCTACAGGGCAATTTCAGATGCTCTAAATGACATTTTAAATTCTTATGATTTTCCATTTGCAAAGCAATGTTGCTCTCCAAAATGACAAGCAAACCAAGATGACTTCCCAGAAGCCAGTGATTAAAGCCTGGCTGGTTTTTTTTATTTAAATTGCTTTAATTTCTGTAAGTCCCCCAAAATGACCAAAGGTTAAAAAAAAATCTAATAAAAAGATTATGAATTTATCCCTATTTTACCATTTAGTGGGAAAGGGTAGCAGGCCAGCTACCTGATAAGATATATCAAAATTTTTTATTGTGAACTACAGTGGAAGCACATTTAACTCAGAACCATTAGCAGAGGAAATAGATTAGCTGTAAGAGCTAATGGTAAAGTGCAGTATAAATATTTACATTAATGTATGACTAAGTCTTTTATTAACAGGCCATATTTTCTCCACATTTGTCTGCCGTTGATTATGGGATTTTAAACTGGATTTATACCCCTGTAGGATTTTCTAATTTATTTATAGAGGAAGAGATAGCCCCCTTAGGATTCTTTATGCCACTGCAGACTGCGAAGGCCTTTGCATGGCTGCAAAATGGTGGGCATTTTTTTTAAAGTGCGTATCTGAAGTCCTTCTGCCTCTAAGAAATTAAGCAATGGACAAGACAATGAAGATAGAGGGACAGATTCTTATCTGGTGTGAATCACTTGATTTTATTGCCTTTCATGGAACTTCATCAATTTACACCAGAAGAGAGTCTGTCCCAGAAAAGACTTCAGATTCTTACTAGAACTTCTCTCCAGTTTTATTTTTAAATGAAGGGTTTTTTTTTTTTTTTTTAACCCATGATATTTAGTCTCCTTTTTAGATTAGACTCACATATTATCTGGATAAGCCACACAGCCTTATTCTCTGGCCACACTTTGTGAACACTTGGAAATTCTCTTTGCTCCAGTTCTAATAGCCCGATCCACAGCTTAGTGAAGTGAAAACAAGCAGTGACTTCAGTGGGCTTTAGATTAGCCCCAAAGTGAATCAAGAACACGGATGGAAATCATCCAGGAACTCAGCCCAGTCCACGCAGAGCCTTCAGGTGCATCATTAAGTGGCAGCGGAAAAGCCTCCTATTCTAAATATTAAAACTATAGAAACATATTAGGGAGAGTCAGCATCGCCAGTCAGTGACAAGGGGACATTCTTTCTGATCTCAAAGAAGTCAACCCGTAGAAGGAACACCTTTATTTCCTACTGTCCAAAGTCCTGAGGTTCCCTCAGGCAGCAGCACAATGTATCGAAAATGACTTGACATTTAATTTTTATCTACTGGCACTAAAAGTCTTATGGCTTCCTGTCACGTACAATTTAGGAAGCGATGGTCTTATTTACGACCATGTCTTACATGTTCTCATAAATACTGGGGATTAATCCAGGTCCCAACTTTTCTGAGGTTGGAAAGTGTCAGGGGTTTTGGTTCAGATCCATCATTAGTAAATGGAATGCAAATATTAGAACTGGCTACCTTACTGTTTTTCTGATGGGTTCCCATTTTTCCTTCCCATTTTTGTTATTAATGATGTTCAAATCAATCATCTGCTGTATGGTTATAAAGAAAAAAAATAAGATAACATGTCCCAAAGAGCCTGTAACTTAAAAGCCCTGAGTCATGAAATTCACCCAGATCTGCACACAGGCGCCCCCCTCTCCTCCCCACAAAAAATAAACTGTAGGATTGGAGCCTAAAGCCTGATTCTCATTGTTGATCTTTGAGGACAGATTCTTATGCCCATGCAAAGCCTAGTAGAATTCAGTTCAGTAAATTCACTGGAGTTCTGAGTTGATACAAAACTCTGCTGGACTTGAATTTGGTTGCAGGAATGAGGCCTAATCTAAGACCAGGAAGATCAGAGGCAGGAGGACAGGGACAATAGAGGTCAATTTCTCCTATATAGAATAGATTCTATTCCCTTAGTAAAAGGGCCTATTGGTTCAGGCCCCACCAACAACTCCCCTCCCCCAAACATACACACTTTTCCCCAAAATATTGAGGTTACAAATAAAATAAATAAAGCCCAGAAGGTCAAAAACCTCCAGAAATCCTAAAAAATTGGGTTTAAATTAAAGAACCTTGAATTTGCTTGAGGGTCCTCTGTTTTTATTTTAAACTACACATAGCCTTCGGTTTATTGCAGAAGAATTTAAGTTAAAATATATACAGAGAGTCAAACATTAGGGAATTAGGATCTAGGCAAATGATGTATGTCAGATAGACTATCAAATGAACCTTGCCTTCTGTTCTGAAGCAGACTTTAAAAATGTATTTCAGGCTCATGCCATCAATTTCCAATTCCAACCATACTGTAAGAAGAAGATTATGAGAAATTGTCACCTAGGGTCACTTATGAATCTCCCATCTAGGACCGTTTTGAACAGCATCCCAAATCCGCATGGCATCATGACTAATTCATTCAGACCTTTCAGCCTCACCTACATATAACTATCCCGAGCATGAGGACAGGACAGAACATTCGTTTAAAGCCTCAGTAAAGGATAGTTCTTTCCATGAATTTGCCTGGCAAAAGCAGGTTTTAATGAAATGCTGTAATAACAAAGGTAGGAAGGGGGAGTCCTTTTTTTTAAACAAATGAACTTCATCACTCATGCTCCAGTGGTGCCATCTGTAGTCTCCACTTTATTTATTGGTGTTTCCAGTCCCTTTAAAAAAACATCCCTCACAGGTGCTTACTAAGAATCCTGCCGTTTGATTCCCAAAATTATATTTTTGTGTGATGGTAACATCACAAGGCCAGAGTCCAAATGACACTGTTTCCAAAACACGGTGAGGTCTGCTGGTGTAAATGGGTGTAGCTCCACTGGCCAGTGATTTATTGATTGCATGTGTGCATCCGTCTATTTTTCTGCCTGGATTTCCCTCACATCTGTTATTGCAGCCTGAAAGCACAGCCCTTGTATTCCTACTTTGGCAATTGGTGTTGAAGAGCATGGGATATGCTGGTCATGGACAGATTCATTTGACTTCTACAGAATAAAATGATCAATAATTTGCAATGTGTCTACCTTTTCTTGGTCTTGCTGTTTCGGATACACAAGAGGCTAAGCTACGTAGCTTATCATTTTTACTTTACTAACCCACTGCTTTTCATGTAAGTGTCACAGGGTAGCCGGCCTTTTTAAAGCTCAAGGGCCCAGCCTACCTCTAACAGGCTCCACAGCGGGGAAAATGAGGCAGATCAGGTTCACCTCAGAGTAGTTAACTCACTCAGTAACTGGGATGGTTAATTAGGCAGGGAAGCACCTAAGCATAATAGAAGACTAAGGACCTCTGAGGGGGGACTCTGGAGGAGAAAGGGCTGTTAAAAAGACAGAAGGATTGCAGAGAGAGGACCCCTCCAGCAGACTGGTGACAAGCGACTGTCCAAAACAACAGCCTGAAGTGGCAGAAGCAGGGAAAGAGTCTGGGAAAGACAACAGAAGTAGCTCAGGGAGCAGGAAGAGACTGGGGAGGATTGGTTCTGGCTGTTCCAAACAAGAGCTTGGAGCTGGAACCCAGTGAAGCATGTGGGCCTGGGTTCCCCTAACACACGGAGCAAGGGACTTTTAGAGAAGAATTTCCTAAATCCAAACAAACTAGGGCTGGTTAGCTCCTACTAGAGCCAAGGTACATCCACCTCACCATTCTCTTTAAAGGGAACAAAGACTATTGAGGTCTTGCACCAGGAGGAGTGGGCTCTTAACAAGGATTTGGCATGGCAGAGTCAGGGAGGTGGCATAAGGGACAATGGAGCCAGACAATGGTACCATTCCCTTGCGGCAGGACGGGGAGCTAACAGATACAGATCCCTTAATACAGTAAGTTTGTTCTATTTCCCCCAATGTTGTGACCACCTATAACAATTACTTCCATTTTTACATGATTTTAAATGGTAACTTGATCGGTGAGTGGGTCTAGAGAACTATATACCCAATTCCTTTTCTATATAGGAGCCTCTAAAGTAACCTCTCTGTGCCAGATTCTCAGCTGGCAAGTGAGCAGCAGTTCATTGCAGCCAATGGAGCAATGCCAATCAACACCACCAGGAGATCTGGTCCTGTATCATTTCTCCTTCTTTTGAAGTAGGGTGACCAGATAGTAAGTGTGAAAAATCAGGACAGGGAATGGGGGGCAATTGGCACCTATATAAGAAAAAGCCCCAAATATCGGGACAGTCCCTATAAAATCGGGACATCTGGTCACCCTATTTTGAAGTGAAATGAAGTCTGCTAGATTGGCAGAATTGTTTTCTTTAAATGACTACCGGCTGGTCAGTGGTACTGCTATTTTCCACTGCATGTCCCGCGATTGCTCTGGAGGGACCATCTCTACAAACGAGAGAGCAGTCCAGTCCCTGTGGCACAATCCACATTTGGACTTTCTAATGAGACGGGTGGTATTGATGCCATTTTGATGGTGGCATTTGTAAGGTGGCCAAGAGTCCACTAGACACAAGAGTGCTGGGTTCTCCTGACAGCTGATTGGGAGCTCAGAGATTGCAAGGCAGGAGAGAAAAGAAAAGGAAATACAGAGGGCAGGTAATGGAAACATGAGGGCTATATGGGACCATTCTAATAGAAAATGAGGGCAAGGTGGTGGGAAAAGGGGGTGTTATATGAAAATGACAGAACACGCGGCAGCTTCTCACCTGACACAATTCAATATAGCTCCACCGAAGTCAGAGGAGTTACACAAGCTGCGGATCTGGCCCATTGTCTCTGCTACACTTATGGTACTGGAAAAAAAACAGCTTGGCTGTTCTCTCAGGCAAGTTAATCACCAGATGACACACTTCTCAGGTCAGAGGCACACAATTATATGCCAATGTTTTTGTTAAAGGTTTCATTAGGGTCAATCAACACTGTAACTGATAGCTGAGTGGGTATGTGTCATACTAAAACTGGAGTCCATTTTTTTTAAAAAAGGTAAAGAACCTTAACATTACAATTAAGTCGCCTAATTCCAGTTCTAGTTGTGAAGACACCCCCTCTCCTTAAATCTTCTAAAGAAAAAGCAAATCCTCTACCTGCTTTTAGTTAACTCTGCCTGATATCAAATGATGTCTTTGGGATTGCATTCATGCTGAGATAACAGCTTTGGACTCTAAACTCATTTGAAGGTTAGCAAGCTCAACACTATAATCTAAGATCTGTTATGAGAGATCTGTTATGTCCCCACCGCAAATAGGTAAGTTCGTGTCATCTCTTTTTCTGCTTAACTATACGACAGACCAGGGGTCGGCAACCTTTCAGAAATGCTGTGCCGAGTCTTCATTTATTCACTCTAATTTAAGGTTTCGCGTGCCAGTCATACATTTTAACGTTTTTAGATCTCCTTCTATAAGTCTATAATATAGAACTAAACTATTGTTGTAAGTAAAGTAAATAAGGTTTTTAAAATGTTTAAGAAGCTTCATTTACAATTACATTAAAATGCAGAGCCCCCCCCAGACTGGTGGCCAGGACCCGGGCAGTGTGAGTGCCACTGAAAATCCGCTCACGTGTCGCCTTTGGCACGCGTGCCCTAGGTTGCCTACCCCTGCGATAGACAGATGCATGCAGCTTTTTGTTGGGAAGCGAAAGGTGTGCTAATAGGCCATTTTTGTATAAGGTTTAGAATTCTGGATATGCAAAGGACATGGGTAGATAGGTTAGGCCCAAGAGCCATGCCTTTATGAAGCTTGTTGCCTCTTTGCCTCGACTGTGCGTGAAGAGCACCCCGCACTAACTCGGGAAGGAGGTTATCTGTGTGAAAGTGGAGCTACCCGGAAGAAGACTGATGTGGGAAGAGAATCAAGCTTGGTAAGTCTATCCTACAAAAACCCCAGAGCAGGTTTAAGCTTTTGGGATAGGGACTGTGACTACCTCTATGCTTGCACTGTTCCTAGCAGGATGTAGCCTCAATCCTGATCCGAACCACTGGCTTCTACTGTTATATTAAACACCACCATCTTGCTCTTATATAGGGCTTTTAATCAGTAGAGCTCAAAGCACTTCTCCAGGAGGAAAGCATCATTTTCCTCATTTCACAGATAGGGAAACAGAGGCACAGGGAGCTGAGACTTGTCCAAGGTCATCTAGCAGGCCATCGGCACAGCTAGGAACAGAACCTGGTCTCCTGGGTCCCGCTCCAGTGTTCTCTCCACTAGATCGCACTACCTAGTGTTTGGTAAAAATATAAAGACTTTCCCAGTAACTAATAGGCAAAAGCCCAGTTCTTGGGGCTCTTCAGCCCCATTCTGGCCTTTCCCTCCCGCTTTATCACCTCATTTCTTTCTTAGACAAATTCCTGGCTTCAACAGGAGTTTGCTTAAGAAAAGCTTGAGGAAAGAACAGAGTTGGGTGAAATTTTCTGAATGACAAAAATGCACATGTGGGTGGGCTGAAACTTTTTGCAACTTTGTGCCAAAGTTACTGTATTGTTTTGGTTAAAACAAACCACCAAAAACAAACAAACAATTTTTTTTTCCAAATTCCTCCTCACAGAACCCTTCCCCCCAAAGTTCATTGAGACTTTATAAATGAAGCATTTTGATTCTTCAGTTCAAAAGATTTATTTAAAAAAAAATTGAAAATATTAGAAAAGTGAAAATGAAACCTAAAGTTTGTTTCAGGTTGAACAAAATGTTTAATTTGACCCACAGTGAATTCCCTCCTGCCCCCCAACTTTCGGTTTGACCAGCAAACCGAAAAAAAAATTATTTTTTTAATTCTAGTAAGGATTATAGGGTAGATCATCAGCTAGTGTAAACGGGCTTTATAGCTTAGTTCAAGCAATGGAGCAACGCCAATTTCCAGCGCTGCCCCTCAGGATCTGTGTGAACTGAAGTATAGGTCTGTAGAGTTTTTACACGGATCAAGTTCTGGTCTCAGTTATGCAGAGTTAAAACCAGAGTCACTTCATTAATTTGGATGCCGTAACTCTGGATTCAACCCAGTATAGCTGAGATCAGAATTTGGTACATTTCTGCAGCTAGAAGCATAGCTGATATTTATGTTTCCAACCCCTCCAGAATCTTGCCTGGTGATGTCAGCAGAGGATTAACACAGAAGTCTAGTTGAGACTCAATTAACTTGTAGTTTGGCAGTTTTTGAAATTTAAATATTTTTCAATATGATCAAAAAGCTGCTTAAATATTTTATGCTGCTTTTAGTCACCTTTCAGTTATTAATATGCCTAACTAGGGCCTCCAGTTTGAGCTTCCTGCTATAAATATGATGGCTTTGAATGATTTCCTGAATGCATTAAAAGTGAAAATCTTAGAATAAGAGAACAATATCACTTGAGGCCCTGTAAGTGGGTTTAATCCATCCTCAGCAGAAATCTAGCTAGCAATTTATACAGCCCTCATAACCATCTGAGCACCTCATAATCATTAATGGATTTTATCCTCACCATGCCCTGTGACGTAGGGAAGTATTATCCCCATTTCTGTCAGATGGAGAACGGAGGTACTAAATAGATAAGGTGACGTACCCAACATTACACAGTAGGTCTGCGGGCTCGACCAGAAATTAAACCCATGTTTCTTGTGTCAAAACACAGCATCCAATATACTAAACTATCCCTCCTACTCCTATATACAGAAACAAAGCTTGGTGTGTGAGAGAGGAAACCCATCAACAAATCTTGTAAGTAAAGGACAAAGTTTTTTTTAAAAGTGACAATTAAGTGATTTTGGGGTGCCCACACTTTAGTGTGCCCAATCTAAGGTACCTTAGACAGATCTGATTGTCAGAGAGTAGATGCTCTGCACTTTCTAAAAATCAAGTCCCTTTATGATGTCCCTCAAGTCCCTCAGACTGAAAAATGAACCAAAAAAAAAAAATTCAGGCACTGAAAACTCACTCATCACTCGCAGCCAAGATTTTCAAACACTACTAGTGGTTTTTTCTTATTACATTAGTTCATATGTTTATAAGCATCGCATAGCCTTCTTTGCTCTCCTTATCAGCTCTGTTATTTATTTCAACTCATGCGCACACTGTTCTTACCTAATGGGCTTGTAAAGCACAAAGTGCTGAAAAAGAACGCTCGTCTCTCATCAGTTTCATCTCTCCATTATGTTGGAGGCCTTCTGATGAATGGGAACCCTCAATGATCAGTAGTTAGCTGGTAGTTAAAGCCCAGGCTTTGCCCTGAATTTACACAGGGATGGAATGCTAATAGGGAAGAGATTTCACTTTGAGTTACTGTACATGATGATTCAGCCACTTACTATCTGGCTAGGAAGGAAGCAGCAAGGGTAATTTTTGAAAAAGATCCAACACAGGAGAAAAAAAAAAGTTCAGAAATGTTAAGAGGATTTTGAAAAGCCCCTAGTCAGAAAATGCATTTGGGCCCATCGGGCTAGATTTTAATGTCACTATCTTCCCTGAATAAGAGGTGCCTTTGATGAAACTATCTTCACAATGCCCCTGTGAGGTAGGGAAATGCTATTATCCCCATTTTAACTGAGGGACGGATTAAGGGGACTTTTTTTTTTTTTACAAGGTCTACAGGTGCCTTATGGGAAGTTAGGTGCCTGAGTGCTCTTGACAATCCCACCAGGTGCTCATTTGCATCTTATTCTTTAGGCATCTAAATACCTTTAAAAGTCTGGCTCTGACTTGTCCGTGGCAACCCAAGGCATTGAATCTGCATCCCCCCAAGTCCCAGCCTAGCTCCCTACCCACGTCACCCATCCTTCCTCTCCTTGCTTTGGCGGGGAGTGAGTGATTGCCAGGCCAGCTGCTCCAGCTGAGGAGTGGAGCCACGCCCTGCCGGACCCCTACTCCTCTGCATGCTTGAGGGAGGGCTGTGAATCTGTCCCAGAGGCAGCCATAAGGGTCAGATGAAATGGACGCGTGAATATGCCACAGCTGCATACAGAGCCACGAAGGCTCAGAGGGGCTAACAAAAATAATCCCTTGGTGCACAAAGGTCCTGTGCTCTCCTTATGAAAAGCGAGCAATGAGTCCCACAACTAAATGTCTGCATAGGCTTTATCCCCCTCGGAGACGGGCTGGCCGAGGAACTAAACAGCAGCCCATTCGCAAACAAGTCAAGGATACTCAAGAGCAACCAGGTCAGAGCCAACATCTCTCAGGTCATCTGTGCGTCATCAGCCCATCAGGACGATCCAAGAAACAGGCTACACTCACAGCACCAGCAGTATGGCCTTCTGCTCTGCCTTACGGCCACAGGCTAATTCCCAGCTAGCCTTCAGCTTATGTGCAGTATGTTCGAGACACTGAGAGATAGTAACTGCCAGTCAGGGGGCAGCTTATACCTGCTGAATTTGTTGTAACACGCTAACCGCCTCCATTAATAATAGAATCTGGCACTCAGAAACATTTACTAAGTGCTAATTAAAACCAAGTAATGTATGTTTACGTTTAGTTGCCATGTGATTTTTAATTCAAAACTGCAAATCAGGTCAGTGTCTAGCATTCAATAGCTAAAATAACTAGTAATAATTTCTATTGACAGTGCTTGATGTCTCAGTACTTCAGAGGTTAACTGTTACTAGTTGCTAGAGCATCATATTAGAAGACTAATAGGGCCAGAGTCTGCCATCTTCACTTGTATCAAACAGCACTTGACTCACACCAATAGTCACATTTAACTTTAGAAGAGTATCTAGTAGCCAATGGGATTATTCATTTAAATTCCACTCAATAAGAGTAAAGATTGCAAATTCCAGGTCATGAGTACTGGCTTTGAGTTATATATGTCAATCAAAGAAATGTTTTGTTAATGAAAATTTTCTTCCTGGGGATTGATATTTTTTTCCTGCATGCATTTGCTTTTATGAATCAGTGAAACTGTTTCTAGCTGCAACGCTCATTTTCTTATCAACACACGTGCACACCAGCATGCAGATGGGCTTCAGCAAGTGTGGATTTCTGCAGAGAAATTAAACATGGGCATTGGGAAACTATCTTATTTATGCAGGAAGTATTCATATGCAGAATGGGACCACTACATTGGAGACGGAGAGGCACTTCCACGCAGCATGGCAGATGGAGCACTTACACAGTAGATACAGAAGAGGAAGAGAAGCCAGCCATGTCATATGCACTGATTTTCAGGGATGAAAGAACCAGATTTGGTCAAATCAGAACCAACCATAATCTTTGGCTAAATCTTGAACTAAGCCAAGCCCAACCTTTTTTCTCGGGGTCTAAACTTTTTGAGAAGTTGGGCCTGTGCCTTTGCATTTCCGGTTTTCATATGGAACAAGTTACCAAACCACCACAAAGCTCTGGCAAAATTTGCTCAAACTAATATACATTACATCTCTCATTGAGAGCCTGTTCTCAGGAGACTTCCAGACCAATCTTTGGAACAAACAGGCTTGGATATGCTCCTTATCACAATTCTCAGGTTACTGACTGGTGCTCCAGTCTGCAAAATCAGGAGTTTCCTCAATACTAGATTAAGCCAAACAGTCTGTCTGCATTGAGGGGGTGGTAGCTGGCTCCCATTCCCCAAATCCTACTTAGCATAGTCCCAGATTCACCCCAGGAGGCTCCAGAGTCCAAGCTAGAACATCTACATGGCTATTTTCAGCACTGTAATGCAAACCCACATCTGTGGACTTGGGCTCTGAGACTTGTTGCCATGAGGATTTTGGGTTTTTTTTTTTTTTGGCAGTGTAGACATACCCTGAGTGATCCCTGAGCAGCACACCTATCTGCACTTCGCCAGATATCTCTGCCTGCTAATGAAGGGATTTTTTGCACCATCAGTCTTTTAAGCAGAACATCCCATTCAATTCAATGGGGAGTTTGGGGTGGCGCGGGAGAGAGAGAGAGAGAGAGAGAGAGAGAGAGAGACGGTACCCGGCTCCAGTGTATTTGACTTCAGACAACTAAACATTTTAGCAGCAGTTAAATTTTAGCAGCTAAGGAATAAGAGAAAATGCTGTACTTACTACCCTTCTTCAGCACTGCAGGCCAGAGCCTCCACTGGTGTAAATTGGTGATTCTCCATTAATTCTGAAGGAACTGCACTAGTTTGTGCCAGGCCAGCTGAGGATTTTCCCCTGTAAATGTTGAGAGAACCCATTGTTTAGCTTTCTAGACATGCAGACAATGCTACTCTTAATTAAGGAAATACCACCACGACAGCTGGGAATTAACAGCTGTAACGTGACCAAAAAGAGTATAATAGTGTTTTCAATTTCTTAAAACAAACAAACAAACAAAAAACCCAACACACACCAAAAAAACCCCAAGCCCCCCAAAATTTTATCTGAAAGTTTCTATATTGATAGAAGTGAACAGCTGTTGATTCACAAAGCCATACTGAAAAGTACTTCACTTCAAACAACACATTTTTTTCTTGTAGAAAAGTACTTTGGCTAAGGAGGAAAAATCTGTAGAAGTCGTGGCGGTGGGGGGGGGGGGGGGAGGGACTTGGCAATTGATTTTCAACTTCATTTTCTAAAGTGTCATCCCTAAATAATGACTAAGCAAAGGTACAGCATACAAGATTACATAGAGGAGTGTGACACTAGATATATCTACTGCTATTGAACTCACATTTAACTGGTATAATTTTAAATATACAAATATATTTTGTTTCATAAGGTCTCAGATGGGCATAAGAGGATATTAAACAACAAGAGATTTAAATCTCTAGCTTTCTTTTAATATCCTTTCTTTTGCCAACCTCTGAGAGAACCAAGCACTTCTACATTATTTAGATATTCTTATATACAACCTCCCAATAAGAACAATACATTGCTCTAGTTAAATAGATTCTCTCTCTCCTGGGTATTTGTATATGTATCTCTAGCTAACATTATATACCTAAAAAGAAGAACAGGAGTACTTGTGGCACCTTAGAGACTAACAAATTTATTAGAGCATAAGCTTTCGTGGACTACAGCCCACTTCTTCGGATGCATATGATGATATGCATCCGAAGAAGTGGGCTGTAGTCCACGAAAGCTTATGCTCTAATAAATTTGTTAGTCTCTAAGGTGCCACAAGTACTCCTGTTCTTCTTTTTGCGGATACAGACTAACACGGCTGCTACTCTGAAACCTGTCATTATATACCTAGTGTGGCCTCCACTGGAGTAAGCTTCTATGAGTCTCATTCTACTTTAACTTGTACCCTTCTTACCCCAAACCTAGTTAGAAACATTGCCTGTCTAGGAGGGAGTACTAGCTTTATGTCACCCAGGCATTATATCAGGGTATTCCCTCCTCTGTGGCAGAGGGACAGAGCCAGCCACTAGAATCTAGCCAGAGAACCAAGGAAGTGCTGCAAAAGACAAAGGGTAACATGCAAGATGTGGAGCCCGCAAAAAACAACAAGCAAACATAACTCAGCTATAACAAACAAACAGATGATCCCCCTTTGCAAAATAATTATACGGCCAAAACCAAACAGTACTAGTACCTTGTTCGCTAACCATCATAAGGGGAGACAATATTGCAACTAGCGGGAGGAACAGAAACTCTTAGGAATGTATGTAAAAGGCAGCCAGAGGAAACCATTCCTCCTGTAACAGAATAAAGGTTGCTTTCATCTGTGGTTTGGAGATTATCAGCCATGCAGGCCCTTTGTGGTAATCCCAATAACCAATATCACTGCTGAATTTTAAACCCAGAGAAAACTATATCTGATCTTTGAAGCATGAACTCAGCTATGGCTTTATCACAAGTACATGGTTGGACTACTCTAGCACCACCAGTGATGCTGAAGGTCACTGGTTTTCACCTTGCTGGAGGGGAGGGGAAAGTACCTGCACTGTGACGTTGTGCAGTCTATATGGTTTCATAAAAACTTGATAATAAGTCAATATAATGTAACTGAGATAGTTTTAGAGAAAATACGGTAATAAGTGAATGTAAGTAACTGGGATATGCCTCATGCAAAAGGTCTCTTGTAAGGTATCATTACAAAGCTTATAATCTACTGAGTATGATCATCTGATTTGTATAAATGTACCACTCTTGTATCTAAAACTAGAAATATAAAATGTAACTCTGAGGGCCTATTGTAATTGTGTAAAGTGTGGACCATTAATGATGGTTTGGAATCTTGATGACTCCCATTGTCTGCAGATGGCTGTATTTACCTGTGAGTCTTCCTGTATATGTGTGTGCTGGCAAGTGAGTAATGAAGTCTTGCAGTGACATGTGATCATGTCACCTGAACTGGAATCCATCTTTAACCTGGTGCTTTTCCAGTGAGGGGGGGTGGAAACCCAGAGAGACAAAGAGTTCCCGCCTTATGCAAAAGATATATAAAGGGGGGAAGAGAACAGAGGGAGAGAGAAGCCATCATGAAGAATCCCCTAGCTACCACCTGAGCTGCAACAAGAGCTGTACCAGGGGAAAGAATTGTGCCCAGGCCTGGAAGGTGTCCAGTCTGAGAAAAGCTTACTGAAACATCTCTGAGGGTGAGATTATCTGTATTTAGTTTGATTAGGCATAGATTCGCGCATTTTATTTTATTTTGCTTGGTGACTTACTTTGTTCTGTCTGTTACTACTTTGAACCACTTAAATCCTACTGTCTGTATTTAATAAAATCACTTTCTATTTAGTAATTCACTCAGAGTATGTATTAATACCTGGGGGAGCAAACAACTGTGCATATCTCTCTATCAGTGTTATAGAGGGCGAACAATTTATGAGTTTGCCCTGCATAAGCTTTATACAGGGCAAAACGGATTTATTTGGGTTTAGACTCCATTGGGAGTTGAGCATCTGAGTGCTAAAGACAAGCGCGCTACTGCGAGCTGTTTTCGGGTAAACTTGCAGCTTTGGGACAAGTGATTCAGACCCTGGGTCTGTGTCTGGAGCCAGACAGGAGTGTCTGGCTCAGCAAGACAGGGTGCTGGGGTCCTGAGCTGGCAGGGAAAACAGACGCAGGGGTAGTCTTTGCACATCTGGTGGCAGCTCCCAAGGGGGTTTCTGTGATCCAATCCGTCACAGTGGCGTAGTCGAGCAGGATCTGTGCACAGCTGATTGCTTTGAGATACTGGTAGTGATTTTAAGTGAGTTTTAAGTGTGGTGGCTGGAGAACAGACAAAGTGGTTACTGGTTTGTTATTTTCTGTTTGCTTATTTCGGGAAAGGGAAGTAGGGACAGAAAAGGAAGCAAAATACGTAAGAATGAAGATCAAAAGAAGTTAAAACTACACAAGTTGCAAATTGCCCAGAAAGACTGAACAATGGGCACTGGGAATGTCTCTGTTAACTAAGAAGCCCCTGAGCTGAGTGCATCTCAGTTTCAGTGAACTGCAGATGGGTGTGGCCCAACCTCTGTCTGTGCTGAAGCTGACTGGGGTGTCTAATTTAGCAAGACAGGAGTGGAGGGGTGCCTGTTCTGGCAGGAGGGTGTTCTCTGTGGTATCCCAGCTCATCAAGTGATGGTCTCAAGGGAAGACAAATGGAAATTGATGTACAATTTGCCTGGGGAAAGCCTGACCTGGAAAAAGAAAAGGCTGCCCACCAGCCTGGACTTAAGAGACAAAGCAATTAAGACCCAGAAGCATGACCTGGCTGTAATGGAGTGGAAGAGGTGCACAGAGACCTGTATCCTGGAGCTGGAAGTTGGGGTCCTGGTGACTGCTGCGGTGGGAACAAACCCCAAGGACTCTAGCTGGAAGCAAACCCAACCTGAGTGAAAGGGGGGGGGATTTTGCTGGCCAGCGAAAGGTCCCTCATAGCTGGAAGCTGTGAGCCTACAGCTGGGTCAGGGTCTCTTTCCCTTTTGGGGGACACAGGAGTGTCTGCCCCATAGGGGAGCCCAAAAACGAATTTTAGGTATACTGCCTCCGCCATGGTCAGTGTCCAAGTCTCTGGCAGTAAGTTCAGGAGGAGGGTGTGATGTTGTGCAGTCTATATGGTTTCATAAAAACTTGATAATAAGTCAATATAATGTAACTGAGATAGTTTTAGAGAAAATACGGTAATAAGTGAATGTAAGTAACTGGGATATGCCTCATGCAAAAGGTCTCTTGTAAGGTATCATTACAAAGCTTATAATCTACTGAGTATGATCATCTGATTTGTATAAATGTACCACTCTTGTATCTAAAACTAGAAATATAAAATGTAACTCTGAGGGCCTATTGTAATTGTGTAAAGTGTGGACCATTAATGATGGTTTGGAATCTTGATGACTCCCATTGTCTGCAGATGGCTGTATTTACCTGTGAGTCTTCCTGTATATGTGTGTGCTGGCAAGTGAGTAATGAAGTCTTGCAGTGACATGTGATCATGTCACCTGAACTGGAATCCATCTTTAACCTGGTGCTTTTCCAGTGAGGGGGGGTGGAAACCCAGAGAGACAAAGAGTTCCCGCCTTATGCAAAAGATATATAAAGGGGGGAAGAGAACAGAGGGAGAGAGAAGCCATCATGAAGAATCCCCTAGCTACCACCTGAGCTGCAACAAGAGCTGTACCAGGGGAAAGAATTGTGCCCAGGCCTGGAAGGTGTCCAGTCTGAGAAAAGCTTACTGAAACATCTCTGAGGGTGAGATTATCTGTATTTAGTTTGATTAGGCATAGATTCGCGCATTTTATTTTATTTTGCTTGGTGACTTACTTTGTTCTGTCTGTTACTACTTTGAACCACTTAAATCCTACTGTCTGTATTTAATAAAATCACTTTCTATTTAGTAATTCACTCAGAGTATGTATTAATACCTGGGGGAGCAAACAACTGTGCATATCTCTCTATCAGTGTTATAGAGGGCGAACAATTTATGAGTTTGCCCTGCATAAGCTTTATACAGGGCAAAACGGATTTATTTGGGTTTAGACTCCATTGGGAGTTGAGCATCTGAGTGCTAAAGACAAGCGCACTTCTGTACGCTGTTTTCAGGTAACTTGCAGCTTTGGGACAGGAGATTCAGACCCTGGATCTGTGTCTGGAGCCAGACGGGAGTGTCTGGCTCAGCAAGACAGGGTGCTGGAGTCCTGAGCTGGCAGGGAAAACAGAAGCAGGGGTAGTCTTTGCACATCGGGTGGCAGCTCCCAAGGGGGTTTCTGTGATCCAACCCGTCACAGCTGAATTTTAAACCCAGAGAAAACTATATCTGATCTTTGAAGCATGAACTCAGCTATGGCTTTATCACAAGTACATGGTTGGACTACTCTAGCACCACCAGTGATGCTGAAGGTCACTGGTTTTCACCTTGCTGGAGGGGAGGGGAAAGTACCTGCACCATCTGTAATTTACTTCCCCCTCTGCACCAGCTCAGCTGTGCTGAGTCAAGCTCCACCCACTCCCCACCCAACTGCACAGAGGAGGGCATAGGAGCCCTACACAGGTCATTTCCTCCCATGGCATGTTGATAGCTCACGGCGAAGGAGCAAGGGCCCCCCCCCCCGGCACTTTCTTTCTCCCTCGCACGTGTGTGTGTAAAGTAGCACACTATTGAGTCCTGCATGATTTCCCACTTTGACTGCAAAAGCCTAGTTCACCATTTCTTTTTACTCAGTCATCACATAGGTATATCAGGAAGTGAGAATAACAGGATGTTTATTCCACGGGGGGGAAGGAGGGGTTATTTGTGTTTTTTGTAAAACTCAGTCTCAACTGAAAATCATTGTCAATAACAGATTGTAAGTTTAGTTTTATTTTAGGCAATGAGCAATATTAATTGAGTCCCAATTATTTTTATTTCCAGCCGTAGTAAAACCACCGAATGTTTCTTCAAGAGAACAAGACGGAGGATAGGTCACTGCTCTTTCTTTTAGAAGAAATTTAGAAGAAAAGTCAGTGGGCCAGATCCTCAGCTTAGTTGCTGAGGCTTCAATGGAGCGACACCATGAACAGAGAGTTTGGCCAATAAAAATTATTCTGAGCCTAACATTTTACCAGCTGGACTTTGTTCTCTGTGTTAATTTAGTTTTTAATAGGAGGATTCAGGGCCAGATCCTTAGCTGGTGTTAATCAGCCTCACCCCACTGCAGACAAAGGAACTACTCTGATTTACACCGGCTGAGAAGCTGGCTATAGGCGCCTATGTTTCCATTTTATTTTTTTCTGTGCATTCTTGTAGGTGAAAAATAACCTCAGCCAGGATCAGGGGAATCAATGAAACCATCAGATCATAACAGAAAGCAAGATCATATGGTCTTCTAATTCAAAAGGGTTCACCCCGTTCTCCACCGCCTTACACCATGGGTGGTCATTTATACATGACCAATCTGGGTGCATTGGAAACAGTGGCAAGACACCCAGGGTCAGTTTGCATAGTAGGTAATTTGATGTGACAAATATGTGATAATTAATGTCAATATCATTCTTTATAGAGGCCTGGGATATATTGTCACCTCAGTGCCTGAGTTCACATCTCCATGATGGGAGAAGAGGTTACCCATTAGTTTTGGCCCTGACACCAAAAACACTTAAGCGTGTGTGTAATTTTAAGCAGGTGAGTAGGTTGAAGGCAATAGAATCATCCACATGCTTAAAGGTATGCATATGCCTAATGTTTTGCAGGATTGGAACTGCTCATGTGCCTGAAACTGTACATATGCCTAAGTCCTTCGCTGGATCGGGCATTGTTGTAGCCATCCTGTCCTCTTAACAGCAAAGTAAAAAGAGGGAAAAAAGAAACCTACAATCAAACGTGTTTCATTGTGGAAAAGGTCAGCTTCTCAGCATTTCCTGGTTTTGAAAGGATCTGACTGGTGCCACCCACAGTATCCTGCGTGCTTTAACTTTGTACTAAATGGAAGGCAAACCACGTTTGGAAAGAATGTCTTTCTAACGCCAGCTGCTTCTGCGTTTGCCTTTTGCAATAAATTAAGGGGTTTGGGCTGCCGTAAAAAGTGCTTGGGTTGTGGGTTTGTATTTTGTCTGATTGTGATTTACGGGTAAATAATAAATAAGCACACTCCTCTCCATGAATGCAGAGGCTTTAAATATAAAAATGAATGTGATGCGAGTTGGACACATTGAAAGAAAGTTTTTAGCAAATTGTAACCTTTAGAATTCTCTAGGCTTGATATAAAGGAGCTTTCATTTGTGAAGGCAGGGGACCTTGTTGCTTTCTTCAGCGCTGTGTTTGATGCCAGTAATTGTGTCATACAATATAGCCAAGGTCGATACCACTGTTTGGCTGCATGGAGTTTGTTAATACTGAAAACTTCTATCTTAATCTCTTTACTTTTTATTCTGTTTTAAGTTTTTGTCTCAAATGTTTGCAGCCTGAAAATGACCTACTTTGGATTTTAAGGAAATAAAAGTAGACTTGCAAATGCACCTGTCTCAAGTTATCTTCCACTCTCTCCTCCCTTCTCCTGTTTGCACGTTTATTCACCTGTTCACCTAAATCCTACCTTGTGAGCTCTCCTGAGGCAGGGGCTGTCTTTGTGTTTTTTCTTTGTGTACTGCCTACCCTAACAGGCTAGCAGAAAATTAGTAATGATAATCAGAAGACAAACAACTAATGGGAATAGTTCATAATGGGAATAGTTGAGGGTATCAACCTGACTTTCACCACACGGGTACACCTCCACTGGAGCTCAGGTAGGCATACACTGGATAGCTTTGATTGAGCTAATGCATTACAAATAGCAGGGTAGCCCCAGCAGTGCGGGCAACAAGGTTGGGCTAGCTGTCCTGAGGACAATCCCACCCAGGACCCTGATATGTACTCAGGCAGCTACTCCATCCCGCTGCTACAGCTATACTATTTTTAGCATGCGAGCTCGATCAAAGCTAGTGCACACACGTGCACTTGAGTTGGAAATTACATCTCAAGCTTCAGCATAGACCTACACGTTTTCTGTCATTCCGGTGCTTTGTAGACCTTCTGTGAAATCAGGGAGCAGGTGCCTTCTCAGTGTACATGATTTATCATTTTAAAGCACTGTCCCTTTTTCATGCTGGATATATTCTTATGGTGCAATTAAATGTGAAAGGCGGTGAGAAAGAAAAAGTTTGCAGAGGATATATAAATTGGGGGAGTGGTAAATAATGAAGAGGACAGGTCACTGATGCAGAGAGATCTGGATCGCTTGGTAAACTGGGTATAAGCCAACCATGTGCATTTGAATACAGCTAAATGTTAATGTAAACATCTCGGAAGAAAAGAATGTCGGCCACACTTACAGGATGGGGGACTCTCTCTGGGGACGCAGTGACTCTGGAAAAGATGGTCCATGGCAGATAATCAGATGGACATGAACTCCCAGTGACACTATGGCCAAAAGAACTAGTGTGATTCTGGGATGCATAAACGGGGAATCTCGAGTAGGAGTAGTGAGGTTATTTTACCTCTGTATTTGGCACTGTTACACCGCTGCTGGAATACTGTGTCCAGTTCTGGTGCCCAGAAGGATATTAATAAATTGGAGAAGGTTCAGAGAAGAGTCACATGAATGATTAAAGAATTAAAAAACATGCCATAGAGTGACCGACTCAAAGAGCTCAATCTATTTAGCTTGACAAAGAGAAGGTTATGGGTGACTTGATTACGGTCTGTAAGTATATACCTGGGGAACAAATATTTAATAATGGGCTCTTCAATCTAGCAGAGAAAGGTAGAACAATCCAATGGCTGGAAGTTGAAACCAAATTCAAATTAGAAATAAGGTGTACATTTTTGACAGTGAGAGTCATGGTGGATTCTCCATCACGGACCACTTTTAAATGAAAATGGGGGATTTTTCAAAAAGATCTGCTGTAGGAATTATTTTGGGGAAGTTCTACGGCGTGTGTTATACAGCAGGTCAGCCTAGATGATCCCATGTCCCTTCTGGCCTTGGAATCTGTGAATCTAGAGAAAGAACATACACCCTTATTTTGAAATTGACTCTCTAGAAGCATATCTAAATTCCCAGAAATGCCCTCTGATTCATTTGTTTTAGGTCACTCTAATCCAAGCAGGATGGAACTTTCAGAATGCCTGTCAAGAGGTACAGTGGTCCAGGGGTTAGGGCACTAGGCTGGGTCTTGAGAAATGCCGTCTGAATTCCTAGCTCTGCTACGGCTTTCCTGTTTGATCTTGGGCAAGTCACTTAGGCCCAGATCCTCAAAGATATTTAAACACCTCCTTCTGATTGATTTCTGTTTGTTATCAATGCCTAGCCTCTTTCCCTCAAACATCTGCCTTGCTTTGGAGTATGTTGACAGTATGGGAAACACCTGCAAGCATTATCGTTTTGTCAGTGGCGTAGGCTGAGTTCATAGTTTGCCTAGGACCTGGATAAAAGGCAGATGGATTTATAGGATATTGAGCATCTTTTGCTGCTGTTGCAGAGACACAACAGGCAAGTCTAGTGACTTACTGGAAGCCTAATGTCTGCCTCATCTGTCACGTACTGGCCAAGCTGTATGAAACCACTTTTACCTATCCCAGGAGATAGTCACCAAGCATGTAATAACGCATCTGCTGGTATCTATCTTCTGCTGTGCTCAGTCCTCATTTTCTCTAGCTAAGACAGAATAGCTATAGATTTTCTTCTCAGCACATGTTTAATGTTGCAGCCACCATGCCAGGCATCAGCGCCCGAGTAAGCTTAACCAGTGTGCAGAGCCCAGATGCGTTCAGCCCGTGTCTGCAGGCTACCCTGACACTATAGTCACTTGTATTATCTTTCCCTGGGTCTTCCTCCCGTTGCAACAGGCGTATCCTCATTCAGTGGCATGTTACGGATAAAACATCGAGGTGAGCTGCTGCTTCTCCCCCAAATTGTTTTTTGCAGCTTGCCCGCCGGGTGGAGGCAGTCTACAGAAGCAAAACACTAAACAAGTGATTTTTGTTAGGGCAGCTGGTAGGACCAAGTACGCCATGGAAATGTGGGTGTCAACCTGGAGCTACACAATGCTGAATCAGGCCCACGGAGACTTCCCTAAGATGCATCCACAGTACAATGGTGTGCTCTAGTACATGGAACTCTGTGCTTAGACTCAGGAGACCTCGGTTGTATTTCCAGCTTGACCTGCTGGGTGGCCTTGGGCAAGTCCCTTCCCCTCGCTGTAAAATGGGGCTAAGGCTATTGACCTCCTTTGTAAAGCGCTTTGAAATTTTTGGATGAAAAAGGCTATATAAAAAGCTAGGTATTTTTATATTTTCAAGCAGAGCAGCCCTGTAGTGTGGCTTCTTGGGGTGTAGCATACAGTGGTAAAATATTTACCAGTACAGAGCAGGGTCTTGCAGGATCATTATTCATGAAATTACACACTTGAGACATACACCTCTACCCCGATATAATGCGACCCGATATAACATGAATTCGGATAGAATGCGGTAAAGCAGTGCTCCGGAGGGGAGGGGGAGGGCTCCGCGCTCCGGCGGATCAAAGCAAGTTCAATATAACGCGCTTTCACCTATAATGCGGTAAGATTTTTTGGCTCCCAAGGACAGCGTAATATCGGGGTAGAGGTGTAGTTCTAAGGGCCAATTTCTGGATACATTGCCCATCTCCCCTGCCTATCTGCACTCTACAGGAATAAACGCTGCCTATAAGCATGGGACAGGGAGGCTAGGGACCAACCTCCCCCTTCCCCCGGATCTCAGGTGGGGGGAGGTTAATTGAACAACTTTATAAGGAGCCCTAAACTTGGGCTGAGCTGGTCCTGGAAGAGTGACAGAGAATTGTTTGTGGGAAGAGTAAACTTTGCCACTATTCCCTGTGTGCAAGCTTGAACCACGCTGCCTTACTGTTAGATCCATTCCACTGGGAGCCCATCAGAATGAATTGTACATTTGTAAATAAAAGTAGAGCAAGGTAATTTATTAATCTCATGTCTGCTGTTCACTCTTCTGCAAGAAAGCACCTGCTTCCATGCACGCTGTTCTGCCCAGCCTGTGATGTGTGACTTTGTTTTCCTTTTCCAAGGTTCATCAGTGGTGCTGCATGAGGGTGAAATCCAGCAGTCAGGGCAAACCCTCCTTTAAGTCAATGGGAGCATTTGCCAGAGTGAGGACTGCAGCATCGGGGTCTTAAAAGCATACGTTTATGGGAGTCTGACTGGAGGAATGAATTCAGCGACAAATATAGCGGAGGTGAAAATAACAGTAGCAAGCTACTGTCACTCTCAGATATAGTGGTATTGGGAGTGGCTCTGGCAGAGTACCAGGAATTTACAAGTGAGGAATTTAGAATCACCGTGGGAGCATCTTTTATGCGTTATCGCATAGCACAGCATCTAATACAGTGTCGGAGCTTCTTAGGGAAACTGTGCCAGGCGTCAGAGAGAAGGGTGAATGCATTAAAAATGAATCGTGCCGTGTGTGTCTGCTACTCACTTTCATTTAGTTATAATCTGGCACGGGGAGTAGGAGGTTAGCTCACAATTTCCATTTGTCACTGTCTCAGCCATAAGGGGGAAGTGGGGAGAGAGAGTCCCAGATCTCCATTCCATTTATATATTAAGTATGTGTACACACACACACACACACACACACACACACACACACACACACACACACACACACAGTCTGTGTAAATATTTAGTACACAAGATCTCACACCAGCTGAGGGCCTGGCCCCTGTTAAAGGGATTTCACTGTTTTTTTTCTAGAGAATAAGCTATATGCATAAATGAGAAAAAAATATAACAACATCTTCCCTAGGTGCCCAACTAAGGCCTGATAATAAAGAAAAAAGAATTCAGTGGAGCAGGGAACCAGCACCTAGGTCTTCTGCCTCTTAGCTGAGTGCTCTCACCACTCACCCCAGGCTACAGCACTGTGTTTTCTCTCTTATTCTTTCATTATATTGGAGAGACTGAGGAAGCCTCACATCAGAATATCCCACAGCCCAGTCATTGAGGGATTCACCTGAGAAGGAGCAGATCCACTTTGAATCTCTTCTCCCCACTTCTCCATCATAGGCAAGAACCCTCCGCACTGGCCTACAGCTTATAAGGGAGATCAATGGCTGGTGTCTTGGTAAAATGGCTTTGGTGCCTAAACCCAAGAGAGGGTTCACAGCGGAGAATCCCAAGCAGGGACCTGCCAGCAGTCCCGACTTAGGCACCTTTCTCCAAGAGCGGGGCCGGGCTTGTCACCTCCCATAGGCTCTTTGAGGCAAGAAGCTGCCTATTGTGCTGGCTTTTGTGCCTCCCCTTTCTGAAGCCCCTCTCTTTCGCCATTCGTTGTACAGGAAGCCTAGGCACTGAACTCAGGTTTTGTGAATCCCGGTGATGTTCTAGGCTGAGCATCACCGTGCCTAAGTTTCTTTGTGAATCTAGCCCACAGACTTTTTGGGCAGTGAGGGTCTAATTCTTATCTCACTGATGCTGGTGAGAATATTTAAGTCAATGGAGTTATTTTAGTTTAACCTAGTTAAACGAGACCTGAATCTAGCACCTGGTATTTGGAGCAGATGATTATAAACTGGTAGTACTGGAACTATGACAGAAGATCCTGCCCTGAAGTATACCAGTGTAAGAGTTTAAAGACCAGAGCCTCAGCTGGTCCATTTGCACCATCGGAGGATCTAGTCCTTAATCTGGCATAATTCCATCGGAGTTATTGAAGTTACTGCAGATTTACCCGGATGTGATTCAAAGCAGAATTTGCCCCCCCCCCCCCCCCGCCCCAATTATTATGCCTTTGGCATATGTTGGTGTCATGCTGAAAGGATTCTTCAGAATCAAAATGATGCATTATTTATGGAAAATATAATATTTATCAATCAATACCCATAAATATTTATGTACACATAATAAAAAGAGAGTGACCATATACAATGACAAACATGTGGTCGAATGAATGTCCTTGTACTTGGGGAACTTTTGCAAACAAACAAGATAGATACAAATAAACAAATGTCACTGGGTAAATATGATACCAAGTGTACATACTCACTGCTTTCAGGTAACTGATTTTAACATTTCCTTAAAAGCCATAAGGAAAGGAGCCTAGTTATCCAGAGTTCCATGCATGCAGTCAGGATTTTAACCCACTTTTAAAGGTTCACAAGGATGGGGCTTAACAGATACAGCTGGATGAACAGTGGAGTAAGGTTCTTCATTCTGAATTGCTTTTACCTTGTAGGTGGTGCTAGAGAGACCTAGGACTATGCTTTCTAATGAAATTCTGGGCAGCGCAAGATTGCAAGCAGCGGAGAAAGGGATTCCTTTTGCCCTCTCTCCCCTTTGTTACGCGCACAATGGCTGTTCTGTCCTATGTAAAATAACTTTCACATCAGCAATTCTATTACCTTTAATTAAAAGCAACAGCAACTAAAAATTGTGCTTCACAGCTTTTCGTAACAGCAATTTCCCAGTAAGGACCTGGCTGTGCTGCATGTCACATTTCTTGGAACAGAAGTGACTGCTGCATCACTTACAAGTTATATGGTAGTGCCTCAAATTCAGGAGAGTTGATAGTAATTTACCACTCTGCACCATTGCCCACTAGAGTTTGTGTGTACCACACCCACTGTATACAACTATTTCATCACATAGTTCCTTTGTTGGTATGTGATAGCCCCATCCCCAGCCCTTTGACTGGGCTTGGGTCTTTTAGCAATGGGACATTCAAAAGCACTCAGTATTGGCCTAACTCTGACTGTGAGGGGAGCAAAGAGAACTTCACAGTTCATTTCAATGGGAGCAAAGTTAGTCTGATGCTGAGACATTTTGAAAATCCCAGCCTTGTGGTCTAAGCACTGCAGAGCAGGGACTGTTTCTGTTTGCCCAGCGCACAAACTAAGGGGCTCCCAAATCCTGATTAAAGCCTGATGATCAGTAAATAAAAATATACTAAAATACATTTTTGTATCAATATTTGGGGTAGGGGAAGAAACTTGGGCTGTGTGTGTGTTAAGGGAGCTGGACTGGGTACTGTCAGCCATCCCGCGAATGCTCATAAAAGGGTGGGCTGGCTAATAGGCTGACGACTTAATGGAAAGTTTGCTGGAGTTTTTGAACATGTGGATTTGATAAGCTTATGGTAGATATGATTTCATTTGACCTTGCTTTTCCTTTAACTCACAGAGAGGATCTATTCCTTTTAGGTTATTTATATTTTTGTAACAGTTTATCATTTCCTCCCTAGGAGATCACACAAGCGAGGATTTCACATCAAAATAGAACAATTCTCCTCTTGACTTTCAGGTACCCTGTAGTCTGTGTTGCCAACGGTGACGCTCTACCAACCTCTCACCATTTAATTGAGCAATGAAAGGCTGAGATGGCTCAAATGTTGTCCTTGCCATTGCCACTTTCGGAGGCTTTGCTGTTTCTGGGAACCCATGTCTGTTTTGAATTCCCACATCTTCACAGACTTCGTTATGGAGCTATGAAATTGCCCTTAATTCTTCTTCTGCTGCTGCATGATTCTCACCTTCCATGTCATTCTACGCGTGTTAGCTGGTGGTTTGGGCTGTCAGATGATAGCCATGCTCATGCATTGCTCCTTTCTCTACTAACTCTCTGAGTCTGCTTCAAGTAACAGAGCCAAGATGACAGGCACTACATTGCTATAGAATGTGATGGGGATGAAACCGCTCAGGTTCTACAGCCTTGTGTGATAGGGGATCTATAGAAATTACTCTGAAATCCTATAGTCTCTGAGCTGCATTAGGGCAATTCCATACTGCTCCCCGAATAAAAAAATACCTCTAAAACTGGCACAGCCAGCCCTTGGAGGATCACTGGGTGGGGTAGAGATGAATGAAAGGTTCCTATGCCATCTCCCAACTGCGAGGCTGTGGCATGGGGGCATGGCCACAAGGGTGGGGGGTGTAACTAGCTCTTCCCCGGTCTCCAGTAACCCCAGTTGATGGAATGGTCCCTTGAGGGCCTTTGACAGTAAGTGTAAATGTAAACAGCTCTGGATTCCTGCAAGTCACACCGGGGACCTGGGCAGCACAGAGCCCTCTCACAACCTGAAGTAGCACAAAGACCGTGTAAACCCTGCTCCTGAGCTGCACCAGGCCGTCGTAGGCCATTGAGGAGGACTGGGGGCTATACAATTTAACAGAGATTTACATAATCTTTCCTACAGAGGTCTATTAGAGAGTGTGACGGGACACACCACTCACCGCTAGTCAGGCACCTCCTCCTGGCCGCCCTGGGGATTAGCTCATCAGGTCAACACCCATTCCCAAGGTTGCAGGCCATCACGCCATCTCTCTGGTCTGCAGCTCCTCTCTCACTCCGGGAACTGCAGCGTTCTCTTCATGACTCATCTCTCCGGCCGGGTCACTCAGCATCCCCCTCCCGCCCCGCCTTCCAGGGTATATCGAAGTCTTTCCTTCAGCAGCTCTAAGCAGTCTTCCCATTCGCTGCCTCAGGTGTCACTCCTTCAGTGGCTGGTAAGGGAACCTAGGCCCACCCACTACTCTAGTTTCCAGTCCAGGGACCCTCCACCCAGCAGTTACTCTTCCAGCCCTCACTGCTCCTTCCTACCACACCTAGTCTCCCCTTTCCCTAGAAGTACCAGCCCCATCTCCCTCTCCCCAGGGAATGACTCCTCTTTCCCAGCAGCTGCCCCTGGTCGTTGCCCGCTTCCAGGCTTTAAAGGCCCTGCCTATTCCTGCACAGCTGAACCTGCTTGCAATCAATTCTGTGCTCCCTGGCTCTTCCTCCAGGTGCAGCCTATGGAGTTAATTGGCCTTACCAATCCTGTGTGGGGCAGCCACCCCATCACCAAGGGATATCATTATCTATTGAATACTATGCAACAGTTCAAAAAACCTATAGAATAAAAGATAATTTTCTCCTGAAGCCATATAATGTTTCAATAGGCCATGATCCTTTTGCTGCATGGCTGCGGCTGAGTCCTGGGGCCAAAATCAGCCCTGATGCAAGAGGGGGCAACTTCCCTGCTGTTAATAAAGTTCTACTGATTGATACCAGGGCACATCTGAATGTGGCCCTTCATCTTTAAAGGGAAAATGCAAAATATTTGTAAAATACTAACAATGATTTTTTAAAAATTACTTACGATCCCATGCCCACTGTGTCAGCCGGTGTAAGTCAGCAAAACTCCACTGACGTCCTGGAAGAATTTACACCGACTGAGGATCTGGCCCTAAATCATTAGCAATGCATTTGCAGAGTTAAATTCTATATTAAACCAAGCAGGCTGTAGTGCAGAGGGACAAATGCTGTTTGCCTTTCTTAGGTGAGTGGTTCCATTGATCTTGTGTGAACAGAAGCCATGCTAGACATTCAGACACCAATATGAAAAACCAAGTAAGTCTAAAAAACAAACTGCAACATCTCAGTGAACATAAATGAAAACAAACGTGCTCAGCAGAGCCACGAGAAGTTAATAGTCATTTCAGCAGTAAGCCGCCAGCAGAGCAGTTAAATCCATCCTGCCTGCTACATGTCCTCTCTTGCTCTTTCACATTGGGGCTCGTTGCTTTTAACCTTGATGCTACTATCTACAGGCACCTTTTTTTGGAATCGCCTGCACTGCTGGTTTTGGAAATAGAAGATTGGGAAGGTGAGGGGCTAGCAATTAATATCAACACAGACTAGTTGAAGGGGCGAATAGTCCAGTGGTTACAGTGCTCGCCTGGCACACTGGCAAGTTGGGTTCATTTGCCTGCTCCACCACAAACGTCTTGTGTGACTTTGGGCACATTACTTCATCACTCTGTGTGTCAGTTTCCCATCGATACAATGGGGATAATAGCACTTCCTTACCTCACAGGGGTAGCCAGCTATGTTGCTATAGATATATGGGCATATGCTAAATAAGGTATAGAGATGGATTCAGGCCATAACACACAAAACTACAGGTCTCAGGCCTGGAAGATATTTAGCTTAGCCAGACAAGGCCTCAGGCCTAAAGAAAGTCTTGACATAAGTAACTAACCAGTACGTGACCCTAGAAATTGTCACATGATAGTGATGACCCTATATCATAAGATAGAATGCTGCATGATGTGTGTTAAACTGCTGATATTTAGAGAATCTATACTGCAGTTAAGGCTGGCTAGATTAATTCTGGGATTTTTGCAGATACAGTAGCCGCATTTTGGGAACCGAATGTTTCAATTTTTCATTTCAAAACCACTTTGTGAAACAAAATTTTGTTTTATATAAAACATTTAAATCAAGGTTTTACAGGGTGAAAACTGGAAAAAACTTTTCAATTGGCTCAAAATTATTTTTTTCATCATTTCAATCATGGGAAATTTTAACTTTGTTTTGTTCCATTTAGGAATGGAAAAAAATTCACCCTCACAAACTTTCCGCAAAATGTAAACTACAGTTGCCAGCCAGCTCTGCTGAGCACCCACAGCCCCCACTGATTACAACGCTCAGAGTCCAATCCCGCAAAAGACCCAGCAGAACATTTAAGCATGTGCTTAATTTTCAGCAAATATGTAGCACCACCAAAGTCACTATAAGCCATGGGACAATGTGCTTGCTTTGGCTTAAAGTTATGCACATTTTTCTGAATTGTAGCCTAAATTCCTCTTTTGAGAAGCTGAGCACCATGCTCTTCTATGGGCCTGAGCACCTTGTAGGATCAGGTCCCTGGTCTGTAGATTCAGCAGGTCTCTTAATGCAGCAGTAGATTCCTTTGTTAAGGAACAGACAAACCAGCATTTTCACCCCTTGCGACAAAATGCTCGATTCATTATCCCGCAATTAAATATTTAACTAAAATAGTTTTCTCTTTTGGAAAGTAAGTGCAATAATAATAGCAATAAAAAAGGATTCAATTTAGCATCATGAGGCACAAAACAAATGTATGATTTGATTTAACTGAATTTAGGATGTTTTTAATGACAAATTAGGTTTCAGAGGAACACTGATTGATATTAATGGTGAAAACATGTTTAGTTTACTGCAGCTTTGTTATGCCTTGTCGGTCTCTCCTAATAAGATCTGAAAACTTCTGAGCTTTCCAAACCCTGCAGTTTTCCCTAGTGTACAGCCCTGTGGTTTTTTCTGTTGTGGAGTCCTGCCAATGCAAGACGTTGATCCACCATGTGGGCCAAAGCAGCAGAAGAAGGTTAATCTATTTCATTGCCTCTCTCTCCCTCTCCTCAGGAGCAACCACTTCAAGAAGCATCTGTCTAGCCTGGTGCACTGAGATCCAGAAACACTCCTAATTACTGTGATTACATTTCTCAGCAGAAAGCTGGGGGGAATAGGGAGGGAAATGCACATACCAAATCAAAATTACTTAAAGCCTCCTACTTTAAAAATTACATTTCAAAAGAAAATAATGAAGCAGGGCAGATGCTCATTGAAGTGGCTGCTTCAGAGGTGAAAGGAATGGCAGAAAATGTGAGGTGATGAGTCAAGGGAATGCAGACATCAGCACAGATGTTACCATGTCTCTCTGAAACGGAACTGTCAAGATGAAAACCATGGGGCAGAGCACAAGTGTAGCCAGGGTCAGCTCTGCTGAAGCCAATTTACATCAGTGGCAGATCTGGTCCATAATGATGAACCCATAGAGAATTTTTCAAAACCATTGTCTGTTTTTTGTTTGTTTGCCATAGTTTTATTGCAAGTAAATGTCGCTTCAGCCATGGGTCAGGACACAGGAGCATAGGAGCTGTTTTGAGGGTTCCCTGGAGACAGAGGGAATCTTGAAGGTTCTGGCTGGTTTATAGTTGCTTTGTGCGAATGGAGCAACACAGAGTGGACTGAGTGCATCCAACCCTAAGCCATTTTGCCAGCTTTTATTGATGTCCCACTTGGAAAATACAATGGTTTCCCACTTGGGGCTTAAATTCCTATCTTCCAATCTAACCAGTGCATTGGAACCAGCAAGTTCATGCCTAAGAAAGGCAGTGTGGTCTGGTGGATAGTGGCCTGCATTAGGTATCAGGAATCATGGGTTCTCTGCCACTGACCTGCTGTGTGACCTTGGGCAAGTCATTTCACCCCCCTGTGTTACTTTTTTCTCCTCCCACCTTTTCTCAGTCTGATTCATTTAGACTGTAAGATCTTTGGGCAAAGGACTGTCTCTTACTATGTGTATGTACAGCTCCAGGCACAATGACTGGACTCCAGATTTTGCACAGCTCCTGATTTTGATTGGGGCCTTTAGAGGCCACTGAAATATAAGTCTTCTGGCTTTTTTGTTTCCTTTTTTCCCACCCCTGTCTTTATAGGGAAACGTAGCGAAGACTTAAAATATTTTAAATCAAACATTCCTCTGATGGTAATTTTAGACTCAAGGGAAAGACATGCCTGAGTCTGTCTCACTAAATACCACTACCTAACTGCCAGATCCACTTGCAATTCCTCTCAAATTCAGTGAACTTAAACTCTGAGGATTAAGGCTGTTTGTTAGGTCTCGCTTTTGTATAACTTTAAGGCATCCAATGCACTGTGCAAAATGCAGCTGCACAAAATTGTTTGGGCAAGTGGAAGCAAGTGGCCTAATTCTTCTGCAAGCTCAGGTTGCTGGGTTTTTCCACTGACTGACAGAAAAAGAGAATTTAGAAAATTTGTAGGTGGCCTTCAGACCTCTCACTTCCCTAGAAAAGAAAATCATTTCCACTTACAATCTATTTTTCCCCTTACTAGCTATGTTCTCTTGTAAGTCCTGTACCTAACCTTTTAACACTGACCTATTCAAGCGGACGATGACAGCATTTATTACCACTTATGTCACTTATCACTGCAGCTGTTAAATGCATATTGAACATTATAAAAACAACTGACCTGTCAACTAATAAATAACATTAAAGATCCATGTCTGCATTCTGCACACATGAAACATGTTGTTATAAATGCATATATACACATTCATCCATGGCGTAACTCAGTGGAATTTCACTAGTCATTAATTTGGCCCCAAAAGACTAATCAAAAAGCCCTCCAAAGCAAATTATAAAATCAAATAAAAGTTAAACAAGCAGACCTTTTAAAAAACAAAATGGCCTTTTTGCAAAATGAATTGTATCAACATGTTTTGTTTTTCATGAAAAAAAATCATAATAAAGCTCTCAATTTAACTATTTTAAATGGATTCTTTTTTCAGTAAATGAAGTGCTGATAAAGTTTTCAATGACTTTCCCATGGTCTCTAATGGCCTTTGGATCAGGCCCTAGAAACCTACCTCTTTTTCAATGGCGAAAGTATTCAGTCTCTGTTGTGATTTGCAGAATCCATCTACCCATTTTTGAAATCTATTCTCCAGCATGGAGATGGCCAGATAACTACTACACAATGGGAAATTAACTGTGAATGTTCTTTTGGCTGACTGCTGTGCAGCTAACACTGCTCATGCACTGAACAGTTTGAGCCGGGCGGGGCAATGGGAACATGCACATGTAATTTAAAGTAATCAGAACAGGGCTGTATAGCATTCCAGAAAGGTATTGTCTCGTTCATAGAATCTAGCCTGTCCTGAAATAATGTAATCCATTGATTCATTTCTTACTTATAATCGCTCGGAGTTCAGTTAAACTCATACTGAACTGCATGGAGATAAAATGCTACAGGCAATCTGAAACAGTGTATTAAAATTTGTCCATCGACAGAAATCAATCAGCTAAATGAGTTCAATCCTTTTAACCTGAGTTAAAAACAAGGCAATTTTCAGGCTCTTTGACAATGTGGACAAATAATTTTCACAGCCCTGTCTAAGAGGTTTAAACAATCCAAACTTTGTTCTCATCAACTACACGTTTTCCGTAAATATAGCTGGTATAATTACCTACTCCTTAGTAAGATGGCTGTCATATTGGTGAATGCATGTGGGTTTGAACTGGGGATTGCCAAAGCTAAAAGCATGAGCAGCTACTGCTTGAACTAGGGGTTATAAAAACTCATTATCCTCTATGCCAATCCACAGAGGAGAACATACTCTCACAACTGAGATACACTAGCACCAGGGAAGGCTTTACTGGCCTGGATTGCAACCCAGAAAGCCATGGCATTTCCTAATTCTTAGTGATCAGGAACCTCTGAAGATCCAGAGTTTCGGTTTGGATTAGAGACAGTTAAGTAATCAATTTATTTAAGGAAGGAACTTTCTCATTTAAAAAAAATATTCGGTGAATTTCCCCTTTGTTATTTTCCCAGATTATAAAGCACGTTAAATAATTCTCAGATGGCCAACACAAAACCTGTTTTGAGTGCTAAAGTAAGGTGGAGTGGTATAAACTTCTTGAGCTGGCTGCTCTGAAAAATCATGACGTCTGAATGTGAAATCTATGGGACTACTCACATGCTTAATATATTAAGTACATGTTAAGTACTTTTTGAACTAGTGCCTACAAAATTAGAACATAACTGGGCCATGTACACAGGTGAATTCATTACACATTCAAATAAGTGTTCATGCATAATTTTTTCCAAATATCTGTCCAGCTCCCATTGCCTGCCATTGTTAATCCAGCAAATTTTGAATGATTTCCAACCAAAACAATAAAAGAACCCAACTCAGTTATTAATAATTGTTCTTATCTAGACAGCTGGTCAGCAACCAGAATTTCCATTCCATGGGAAATTCTGACATTTTGAAAATCGCTTTCATTCTGAATCAAAATGTATGAAATCAAGGCCACTGTTTCACACAAGCATGAAGTAAAAGGAAATAACTGTGGTATCTTAAGCCAGTTCTACACAGTTTTTGTACTGATATAACTATGTTGGTTGGGGAGGAGTATTTTTTTTTTTTTACCGACATAGTTATACCAATACAACCTCTGCTCTGGATGCACTTATGGACCATGACCCCATTGTGCTAGGTGCTGTATAAACACAACAAACAGTCCCTACCCCCAAGAGTTTACAACAATCTAAGTAAGTATCAGACAAGAGACCAAAAGGTGGATACAGTCAGATGAGGGACTATAAGGAAATAATGAGACAATATTTGTCATTTGGTCTCAGCATGCTAGTGGCATGCCCATTATCAAGTTTTTTTGCGGGCATCATGGCAAAGGAAAATTTTAAGGAGGAATTTGTTTCCATACCGAAAAAGATTATACTGGTATAAGAACTTTTATACCAATATAATTGCATTCACTCTAGGGCATTGTATCACTTTGACAACACCAGTATAGTTATGGCAGTACAACTTTTACACGTAGACAAGGTATTATACACTCCTATGTGATAGTGGGTGTAAATGTTGACTTTGTAATGGAGACCACTGGATATTAGCACCGCTCAAAACAGTATATGCTAGCACGGATTTTATATTTTAAGTGGTTATTGAGAAAGATTTGCAGATTAGTTTGGTTCTCGAATAAATCAGATGTGGTCAAAATTCTTGGCAACGGCTAATGTGATAATTTCCATAGAAAATCAGCTAGTCCCTAGAGGTGGGATTGGAGAGCTGGTGCAAGATTTTGTGTCACAAAATGGTCATTGCAGAACTAAAGTGTTGCTGGGTTTTTTTCTGAGCTGTTCCTTGTGAATGTTTGTACGATGACAGTTCAGTTTAGTGAAACATTCCCGCCCCATGCAATATTTGCCAATAATTAACTTTCTTCATATGCAATTAGCTTCCCCTCACCTCTTTCCAGCATATATATGTTGTGTGCCAATATTTTTCATATGCACGACCCCCACTTGTGTGCTTTCTGCTGGCTGCATTTCTAACTGAAACTTTTTTAAAAAACATTCTTTTGCCTCATTTGTCATCCCCCTGAACTACACTTCCTTCCCCTCTCCCACTACATGATTTATAAATCCTCCTTTCCCATCTTGGGAATATCTGTTATAGCAGCCCTTGAAATATCCAGATGAAAAGGAGATAATTGCTTACAAGTGTCACCTCAGCCCCTTGATCTGCCAAAAATGTGTGTGTGTTGTCTCCTATCAAATTCCTGCGTGGACTGATGTAAAAATTGCTTTTGAACAATTTTAAAATTTGTTCTTGCTGGGGAATACAGCGTGTTCAGGAATTGTATGACAAGAACACCTGCCATTGCAGCCTGTGAGAGAGGATGTTAGCTATTATTATGAAAACATCCTATGATGACACAGCCATGAACTACAAGAGATAGCATACTAATCCTATAGTCAAGTCATTCCTGAGCTGCCTGATAGGCAGTAGCAATTCAGATTGCTTCGTATCTATTAAGCACAGTACTGTCTGGTGTTATTTATATATTATGTACCAAGCCTACCGAGATTATTTCTGGACGGAGAGAATATGGAGCACATGATTAGAGCAGCAGTTTGGAGTCCTAGGTTCTAGTCCCAACTCTGCCACTGATTCACTGTGTGACATTGCGTTGGGGATTAGTCTTTCTTCTGCTAGATCTTTAGGGCAGGGATGTCTTTTGTTGGGTTGGTACAGCACCTAGCACTAGGAGGTCCTGATCCATGCCTGTGGCTCCTGGGCACTACAACAATCCTACGTTTATTATTACTAGGCAAATACTTAGTACCCTGTAGAAATAAAAGCAATAATGAACGACGATAGCATCAAGATTTAATGACCAGATGTATTGGCTGGGAGATTAATATAGACCATGGTCAATATTTACCTTAAGGGCTAAGGTATATTGATATTCACAGAGGTCATTGAGTCAGTTTATGTATCATTACATACAGTCTGTATGCTTTCACTTTGTCACGGAGTCCCCGGGCGATGCTCTGGAACTGCTCCCCACAAAGCCAGTCAGGACTATGGGGAGCCTCCTCTCCCATGGAGCAGACTGTCTTCAGGGCACGAAGCTCACACGGCTTCACCTCCTGGGTCTGACCTTGGAGCATTCAGCATATGCCCCTCCGTGCGCTTCCCACAGCGAGTCCGCCCAGGCGGGGTCCTGGGGAAGCCAGAGGGTCCTGCACGCACCCCCACTTCGCAGTCAGACGTGACTCTCAGCCAGCCAGTAAAACAGAGGTTTATTAGATGACAGGAACACGGTCTAAAACAGAGCTTGTAGGTACAGAGAACGGGATCCCTCAGCCGGGTCCATTCTGGGGCCCAGCGAGCCAGACGACCCTGTCTGCCCTCACTTCCCGTCCCCAGCCAGCTCCAAACTGAAACCCCCTCCAGTCCCTCCTTTCTGGCATTTGTCTCTTTCCTGGGGCCAGGAGGTCACCTGATCTCTTTGTTCACCTTTAGCAATCCCCTTGCAAGGGGGGAAGGGCCCTGGCCATTTGTTGCTAGGAGACAGATTGTCGGTCATTTATGCACACTGGAGACTTAAGAAATGCATAGGGGAAACTAAGGCACCCACACAGTATTCAGAGGAAACAGTCCCACTTTGTCACACACTTCATTAAAATACATGCACATTTCTTCACTGTAGCCATCATTTTAAAATATGTAACTCCCTCCCCCACACTGGTTTTCAAATTAACATTTGCTGGGATGTAGTTAACATATATTGTTACTCTTACAGTCTAAGCAGCGTTGGTGCCAGGGACGTCTCTGCTGCTCCAGCTGCTGCATTTTCAGCTGTGTCAAATCTCCATTAAAAAAAAAAAAACCCCACCCCTGTGTATGAAAAACACACGCCTTTCTGCTGTGGCTGTCCTTTAATTCTATTCTTTTTTTGTTATTTAAAACACTTTTGTGTAAGGGTGCAAGACACTATAAAAAAAACTATATGGCATCATATATCGTATAGCCCGGGACCACTAAGTTCAAGATTTTCCCTCACGTCTCAGGAGATGAAAGGTAACTGTGCTCTGATCCAATGCATCACTTAACACATTCATTTAACATATATTTTTAATTCTATAGTAACCACCTCCAACGCTACCCAGACTCCCATCTTCCATTGCCTACCAGGCAAAGCCGGGAAAGTTCTCCATTTTGTCTGAAACATGTATGGGTGTAAATGTACAAGGCACAGCTGACTAAACTAAATTATGGGGGGGGGGGGGGCTGTTTTGGTGAGAGATGCAAATCCCAAACTGATGCTTTTTAAGCTCTTACACAGACTAGACTGGGCCCCATTTAAAGTGTCTCCCGTGAGATTAAGAGACTCAGGATTGTGTTGACATGGTTCACAGCAGGCTGGAGGCATTTACTTGGAGTCTACTGTAGCCTTAAGCCACCTTTGGAAATGCATCCCATGAAGGGTAGAGAATTAAAGAGGGGAGAAGAGAAGGGAGGGAGTTATGGGACAGCAAGCAGCAACCCCTGTTGTGGATTTACTTGAAAATACTTTGGATTTAAAGACTGTGTCCGATGAGTTCTGACTAGATTAATCTAGGTCTCATGATAGCAAACAATCTCTTACTTAGAAAGCTGAATTAAATCCAACAGTCTATGACTGGATTAGTGCGCTGACAGAGGCAGCTACACATGAAAAAAAAAAGTCTTAAAGACTGCAAGATAAAATGCATGCATTTGGAGATTAGATGGACCCCCATTCTGGAAGGTATTACCCAACTGCATCTGCAGATGCAATCATATGTGGCAGTCTGTTTTATTGGATCTAGGGAGCTAATTCGCTAAGGATGGGATTTTCAGAAGCACTCATCATTGGTCTAACTCTCCTCCCTTTGAAGTCAAGGGGAATTTAATGATGGACTTCAAAGGGAGTAGTTAGGCCAATGTAAGTGCTTGTTGCAAATGACACCCATAGCTTGTAAATCCCCATGTGGGCAGAGCCTGTATCTCCTCTTTGTTCTGTACAATGTGGAACGCAATGTTCACACTGAAAAAATCATAAATCACAGTAATAAACAATGTAGTCTCTGCGAGGAAGGAGGGTTTTGTGATTGAGGCACTAGGTAGGGACTCAGGAGATCTGCCACACAAGTTTTCTGTGTGACCCTGGGCAAGGGGCTTGGTCTCTTGGTGCACAGTTCCACATTTGTAAAATGGTAATAACCCCACTTTACCATGAAAGGGGCTCTCAGACAGCCTGTTACAGCTCCCTGACTCTCAGGGCAGACCCGGCTGTCCCAGTCCCTGGCAAAGGTTAGAGCATTGCCATAGGCAGCTCTCACTTAAACCAGTGGTCAACAGCCTTAAGGGACCGGGCATCAGCTGGAGCACAGTATAATCCCCACCCCAATGTGCTCCCTGCACAAGGGCTGAGTGGTGGTGGAGAGAGTGGAACAGGTGCTGTGTACAATCTCACCCACCCGGCTCAGCGGGTGGGAAAATTGATAGGACCAGCAGCATGATGGACAGCCCCAGCAGGAAGGGACGGGGAAGTGCACATTGGGAGTTGGGGGAGACATGCAGGGTGGTCCTTCCTTCTCCAGGGGCCTTTTCCTCCCATTGGTCAATCAGGGAGAGATGGGAGCTGATTGGCCTACCCCCTTCCTATTTAATTCAAAGCTTAAATCCATCTCTATCTTCTTATTCACCTGTGTCCTGATCAATGGCCTAGTATTAGCTGCTCCCCCCTCTCCCCCAGACAAATTCTCAGCTGATCAGATGCACCTACGTTCCTGGCAGTTTGCACCACCTCGATTGAACACAATAGAGTATCTACGCCCACATCTCTCTCATTTTCTCTGAGTGCATCATTTTTTAGTTAGCACACTTTTAAAAAAGAAAGAAAGATTTCTTTTCTCGTGTGAGAGCACTAAGCTGGAATGAGAAAGGAGTAAGGAAAGGAAGATTCAGTGATCTGTCTTCATCTGTAATGTCATTTCTCTTCTCTTCACAAGAGTTTTACTGAAGGAAGGGGGAAAATAATAAGGAGAAACTCACTGGAAAATACTTAGAAAAGCTGAAAGTCAAGAAGAAATTAGGGCTTGCAACCACAGTAGGAGCTGTCAGTAATCAGTATGTGCCACCATATGTTTTAATAATTTCAGATTTCTCACATGTCTCTAGGGAACCTTACACGGTTTTGATGCTCTTACTACAGTTTCCAAACTTATGACTTTTCTCATCCATAAAAGATTTAGTTTACTCACATGGCAACCATATAGTGAAAAACAGGTGCAGCCATATAATATTTCTCTTTAATTACTGTTTTTGGGGGGGGTGGGGAGGGGAGACAAGAAGACTTGAAAATTAATTATTCCACATTGTTAGAACCGGATGAACTACTTACTAATTATAACCTCGGCTTTAATTCAGGAGGTGCTGCTCAACATCCTATTAATCCATGTAAATATTAACAAATGTTTTTAACATTTTCTCTTCTCCCTACCTCTTGAAAAAACATCTGCTATGATGATGACACATTCAAATAACTGGGGAGCAGATTCTTTTTCCTTTGGAACATTTACTCAAGAGACATAAAACCTTTTCCCTGAGAATGAAAGAATACTTTTTGACTTCTCTGAGCTACTTTCTCTGGCATCGAGTTTGCTTTTATGACTTGTGGGCGAACAGCATGAATTCAAGGAAAAGCTTTTCTTCCATTATTTATTCATATTATCCTTTAAAGCAGATCCACTCAAGTATTCACAAACACTTCTTTAATTAATATATACATATGGATCTGCCTGTTAAACCCTAGCCCTATGCACAAACTTCCCCATGGTCCATTTTTCATACTCTGCCAGGGGTCTGATGACCAGATCGTATCAAAACAAAGCTGAAATCTCCATCCACAAAGGAATTGCGTTAGCTCTTACTGAATGTGAGTTTGCTGTGAGAAGTGCAGAAGGCCCCCAATGTTACTAAATTATGCATGATTGTGCATTCAGAGAATCCTCTGCTTTATTTGCTAGAGTCTCACTTGCCAGAACTCCCCAGGGAAGGTGGGGAGGAGCTTGTCAAAAGGAATACTGTCATCCAAAGAGTGAGGCTTTCATGGATTAACAAAGAGTCTGGTTTTTAGAGGCAACCTTTCCATAGCGGGGGGAGATTGAGCAAATAATCAAACTCAATCTGCAGCCACCATTCAAATATCTAACTGTTTGTGCCCACAAACCCAGCAGCGAACTTCTAAGTTACATCAGCTGCACCTATGAATGTTTTGACAGCCGCAGTACCGCAGACACAATTACAGGTGTAAAATGGGAGGCTGCATTGAGGTCCCATTTAAAATCAGGCTTATAAAATCATGACCACTTTTAGGCACCAAGTGTATTTGAAGGAGCAGAAAATCTGCGCAGGTTGTTCACATACTGTGAAAGTGGAGTTAAAAAAAATGAGTCTTCATCTCTCCACTCCTTCGCCTGTCTGGATATCACGCCATTTGGACAGGTCTCTGCAGATTTATATTAAAATGTAGACAGAGGTGGGGGGATATGGAACATTTGCTATGCATGGTATAACTCCTCAGCAAGACTTCAGTCTACCTTCACAAGCTCTTGCTGACTATGTCAGCATCAGCACCCATGGTTTCTGCTATGTGTCAGCCAGCCACCTTAGGAAGTTGGCTATGGGCCAGAAATGGATACCAAAGAGACAGGCTGTCATGGGAGACAGGAAGGTTGGCCCTCTGTCGACGGCCAGAGCTCTGTGGGATTACTGACACACAGACCTCAGAACATCGGTAATGCTTAAGGGGGGTGCCCTTGCCCACTGCACATGCCGACGGAGTCCATCCCCTTAGTGGAGTTCTACAAGTGTGACCTCAGTTTTCTAAATTACGTTAGCCCTCCTGGAGGGCTACTGTCCAAGGGGATGATCAAGCCCTGAATCAGACCAGGCTTGTGACATTCCACTCAGCCATCATGGAAGTTCAGAGCCTGGCAATGCTCATGGATGCCAAACAGGACCAGAAAGGCCAATAAAAGATTGTTTGGTTTTATAATATGGAGATATACCTATCTCATAGAACTGGAAGGGACCCCGCAAGGTAATCGAGTCCAGCCCCCTGCCTTCACTAGGAGGACCAAGTACTGATTTTGCCCCAGATCCCTAAGTGGCCCCCACTGAGCTATCCCTTCCCCCTTGAAGGGTTAGGTCTCTGAAGCCAAGATATAATAGGCCTGGGCAGTTGTTGACAGATAGAAAGTTAGAAGGATCCTCAGGGAATTGCCAAAATGTCAAGCTGATTTGTATGTAATCTGTTTGTCTAAAAGGTCTTCTTGCCTTCATTTGGTAAATACAATTTCAAATAAAAAAAAATATCGCAATGAAAATAGCTAACGTACAATTTCTATCTGAAGTAAATAAAAATGCTGTGGTACCTAAGGAGGGTTGCTCTTGTGGTTAAGACAGTCAGATTCAGTTCACAGCTCTGCCATGCACTCCAGCATGACCTTAGGCACGTCACCTAATCTCCCTCTGCCACAGGGCCCCATTTATAAAATGAGGTTCATGATAACGCTTCCTATCTCTCACACTTTGTCTGTCTTGTTTATGTCCAGTGTAAGCTCTTCAGGGCAGGGACTGTCTCTTACTATGTGACTGTCCAATGCCTAGCATAACTGGGCCCTGATCTTGGTTGGGACCTTTCAGAATGACTGCAATACAAAAACCAAGTAATAATAATTCCACTACTTGAAGTAACGTTAAAATGCTGTTTTATCTCACATACTAGAATTCATATTTTTTCTCATGAGCCTACATATTTTCTATCCAGTTCTTTGAGCAACCATAAATGGCTTAACCTGTTAATATTCCTTACACCACATAGGCATAAAGGCTGCAAATTTTGAAAAGTGGCTTGTGATTTTGAGCCCCCAAATTGGGACACCTCAATGATCCTGATTTTTCAGAAGGTGGGTCCTCAGCACTATCGAAAAATCAGGAACCTTGTAAGTTCTCAGGCTGAGCACCCAAAAGTTGAGACATCCAAAATTACTTATGAAACTATTGCCCCCAAACTGTATTTGTTAGTCCCGTTTACTGGGATCACCTCCATACAAGCAAAAGGTGCAGTTAGCTAGTAGCCTGTGACAAAGTTTAAGCCAGTTTGGATCCACTACAGCTGTTCTTTTCCCGACTAACAGATGCAGTTCATTAGGGCTGACTAAGATGAATGCCCATATCTGCAGAACTCTCTTAAGTACTGTCCCCACGTACAGGGCCAATGAGATAAAATGCTTGCGTACAATGCATTACACTCTGTCATTTCACTTCTGCCAGCCCCTTGCTGGTGATTCAGAAGACTGAAATGAAAACAATTCAAGTTGAAGTGGCATGATACATTCTCTTACATAGGAATTGACCCAGAGAGGAGTTTCAAATTAAGGCTACTCAGAATAAGCATGAAGTAGCTAACAGCTTCCTCCACCTGAATGAACCTTAAATAGCAGAAAATTACAGGCTTGATTCGGATCTCACTTACACTAGTATAGCTCATCAGTAATTATACTAAAGTCAATGATGTAAAACCACTGTGAGATCAGCATCGGGCACAAGGACTGAATTCACCCAGTTAAATAGCATATAGGCGCATCCGAACATTTTCTAGCACATCACGTTGTCTGCTCCATACCACCTTGTGCTACTGCACATCAGTTAGCCAGAGTCAGTACTTAGGGAACCTTAAAGGCACACCTAAGTGCTGCAGAAGCATTAGCTGATTGGAGGGCACTCTTCTTTCTTATTCACCATTGAAACAGTGCTTTGGCATGTTATCAAAGGGCGCTGATAGAGTTGTTGTCTTTTAGATGAAAAGTAAAGTTGATTTCCTGACTACCTGTGGTTATTAAAGAACCCACAGCACTTTGTCCCCAATGGTAGCACTCCGGGGCACCTGGCATTGGCCACTATCGGAAGACAGGATACTGGGCTAGATGGACCTTCGGTCTGACCCAATGTGGCCATTCTTATGCAACAAACGTGGAAAGTAAAAAAAATTCCATTCACGCACAGGCATTTTTCTAATCACTGATGGAATTTAGGAAGAACACTAGCCATTCCATTCCATAATATTAATTCCTGTGTTACCCGCAATGGTAAATGATCTACGTCTCCCTCTGCTGTAATTAATTGTTCTGCCTGTATAACCAGATATTACAATGATCCGTTGAGTTTTGTAATTCCATCAGTAATTCCATCAATTTCAGCAGTGCCTGTTATGTCAAGGTGCCTCTTTCACTGCCAGGCATTTTAATTCATCTATTTTTATGTTTAAGATTCTTGCATTTGTTCACAGACATTGATCGTTTCTATTTTTGGCCATGTCCCTATTTTTTGTTCACTATTTTCTCTGATATCCTGTTTCTCCACTGGAATTTACCTATGTGATCTCAGACGGTTCCTCCTCCAGTTCAGCTCTAATATCTACAGTATATTTGATTAGCGGATATACTCTTACCTTTCTATTACTGATATCCATGACAGGCATTTTGTCCCACTTCAGCATCTGCCACCTTTACCCCAGCTCATAGTTTAAATGATACACACAAATGTTGTCACCTTTCTGTACCAGGAGTCTGGTTTCCCTTCGTAAGAAGATCTCTTTTCTCCAGACTTCCCCTGTACCTAACCAAAAGGTAACCCTTTTCATTCTGCCTTATTCTTTCAGCCATACTTAGAGAACCTGAAGTCCCTCCTAATTGTACCAGCAAATATATTTCTGAGAAAGGTAAACCAATGTTCTAGATTTAAGACTGTCTCTGACAGTCTACAATCATTTAGCTTCCAGAACTTCTCCCTTACACATCCTTGTATCCAAGACACTGGTTCCCGAATATGTACCACATCCACTATGTAGCCTGGTGCCTCCCCAGCACTCTCTAGAACAGTGGTGGGCAATCTGCAGCCCGCCGCTTCCTGCAGCTCCCATTGGCCGGGACTGGCGAACCGCGGCCACTGGGAGCTGTGGGGGGCTATGCCTGCGGACGGTCAACCTCAGCAAAAAGTCTCGTGGCCCACAATCAGATTACCTTGATGGGCCACAGGTGGTTTGCGGGCCACAGGTTGCCCACCACTGCTCTAGAAGTTTGTCTAGAGGTCTCATCAGATGTGCTACCATTGCGCTTAGTAGGCAGATCCCTGGATAGCACTTGGAGTCACAGTTTATGAAGCCAGAAGGGACCACTCTGATCATCTAGCATGACTTCATTTATAACACAGGCCAAGATTAGCTGCTGTTTGAACTAGAGCACATCTTTTAGAAACAAATCCAATCTCAATTTAAAAGTTGCCAGTGATGAAGAATCCACCATAACCCTTGGTAAATTGTTCCAGGAGCTAATGACCGTCACTATTAAAACATGTAGGTCTTATTTCTAGACTGAATTTTCTACCTGCAACTTCCAGCCATTGGATCTTGTTAAATCTTTGCCTGTTAGATTGAAGAGCACATTATCAATGTTTTTCCCAACATAGGTGCTTATAAACTGTGTAGGTACTTAGGAACTCATAGTCACCTCTAGCTCTACTTTGAAAAGTGACTGCGTATTTGGAGCCACATCTGCTTCCTTTTCTCTCCATAATTCTTCTGATAATCCTGATAAACCAACACAGCTCAGGGAGAGAGACAGCTGGATTCTCTTCTGGCTGGCACATCACCAGCAGAACTATTGATTAAATTCCACTAGCAACATTTATACTGCTGGTGATGATGCATAAGCCAGAAAGCACCCAGCTTGATTCGAAGATCCCAAGTTTAATTTTCAGGGCTGCCATTTGGCGGGAGAGGAAAGAATCTTTTTACTTCTCAAACAAGAAAATTTGACATGAGGTCATTAAGTGACAATAAAAATAGAACCCTACAATGACATTTTGAGAATCATTTTTCAGGGTATAACTGTGTAATGGCCACTCATCACTTGAACCTATAACTGTCAGCACTCAAAATATCCTCCTCTTCTAAGCTAAAGCAATAACTACATTAGCTGATAGCAGTGGTAGGTTTCTAGATATGCACTTGCCTGAGCTAGTGGAGCATCTCACAAAGCAAACTCATGTAGTCTTACAGCACTCAAAATTAATATTTAACTCAGGATGGACCACTGGGCTTATATTCCACAACGTAAACAAAAGAGTTTAGCCGTGACTCGAACAAAATGCAGTCAGTTAGGCCCTCAGTAGACCAGGCTTCTTGGGTTAAGACAAGGGGTGATACTTCCTTCCCTATCCCAATTTCATCCTGAACTGACCCCTGGAAGACCCCTTTATATTGTGTCAGTTGGGTCCTGATGGGCTTCTGTCTGTTCCCAGCCATTCTAGCTGCTGGAGGTCTGATACTCATTGGTTCCTAAGTGCCCTTTCTAGGCTTCTCACAGAGGACTAAACATGGTCCTCTTTCTCCCCAAAAGGAAACGTTCAGGTGTGGTGAGTGAAGGCAGCGGGGCTTCTAGCACATAGACCTGGTATTCCTTGTCACAGTTTTCACGTGAACCAACCCCTTGAGGGTCGTCAACGCCCACTGAACTAGTGGGTAGCAACTACACTTAAACCCTTCCCCCATAACCTGCTTTCTAACCGGAAGTTAGCCAATACCATACAATGCAGCCATCACAACAATTAATAATGCTTTGTATAAAAAAAAAAAGGTTCATGGTGTGCAATTGATTGTGGTAAAACAGATGGAAAAGAGGGGAAGGATAACTGCTATTCCCTTGCCAGTGCATCTTATCTTACATATAAAAATCTGTATTAGAAGTTGGGTGTATGGAACTTTAAGAGATACCAATAAAAGGGGGGAGGGGGGGAACCAAACCACTAGCTATGATGGTTTGAAGCACAGTATAGATTAATTGCAGCTCTCCAGTGCTGAAAACTCTACACTGTGAATACATAATCATCATAGATAACTGCTGAACAAAACAGCTGTTCAGGCACCCTATTACATATATTTATAGTGGTAGCAATTCAGAAAATAAGATACTGCTTTACCAAGAAAGTTAAAAAGTGGTGCAATTTGCACAGACACACACAGACTCGGAGCAGCAGTAAAGCTCGCCCATCGCAGTGCTATTGTATTGTAATATATGTTGGCATTATGTTAAGAACAGCAGTTCCCTAGATTTGGCCACATTAATGTTCATCCTAATGAACTCTCCGGAGGAACTGTCATAAATGACAGACTATCATAAAAGAGCTTCGCTTCCAATAAAGACCGGAGATAGCACACACAATGATTGTATTCAAGGGAGGAGCTCTGCTCTGTGCTGTCTGAAGGCAGAGCAGGGATATTTCTGGTCAGTTATTCATTGGGTTAAGCTTGTTTCTTTCATCTCCTCAGCAGCATTTGAAGTTGGATTCACTGAAAAGAACTTTAAAGATGTCCTCTAAAGTTATTAGAGATAATAATTGAAATAGTTTTTTTTCTGGCTGACAAAGTCAACAGCTAAAATTATTCGAGCTCTTAAAATCAGATAATAACCTATGTTTCTTCCTACTGGTATCATCTCATTTGATTGTCAAGATCTTCAGCGTGATTAACTCCAACCTTGTGGTGGAAGGTTATTCAGTGGTGCGTAGCAAATTTTCCAGCAAAAAGTAAAATAGAAACAAAAAGGTGGAAAAAAAGGATGGGACCAGATTCTCAACTAGTGGAAATTGCCATAACTCATTGACTTCACTACAACTTCTTACATGAGTAAAGTGAGCAGGATTGGGAACTGAGGTTTACAGTCATGCTGATCCGTTCCAGGAGTGAGTTTCAGATGTGTGCGCTAGTTGCTGAGAGATTTCCGTCCCCTAAACACGTACAGGCCCTGATCTAATGTAAATGGCAAAGCCCCATTCAAGCTTGTGGTGCTCATGACAAGTTAGGCTAAATTCTGCCTTCTAAAATGTCCAGGCAACATGCGTTCCATTCGATGGGAGTTGTGCATGTATCTGAAAGCAGAATTTTGCCATGTTAATTTAAAAAAGAGCGATTACGTCAAATTAGTGTCACACCATATTTAATGGCTGCACCTTTGACTGAGCCCAGTAAATCTGACTAAACAGCAAAGATTATAGCTTTTAAGTATTGGTAACACACTATATATAAATAGGCTAGGCCCTGCCATGGTGATCACGCATTGTATACACAAGAAAAAAAAAGATACATACTAGTGTCGAGAGACAAAAGATGAATTGTTTATCTTAGGGAAAACAGTTCAAGGTCTTTTACAGTGATTACTGGGCTAATTAAGTCAATGGAATATTATAGCAGCATAAATTTATTATGACTAGAACCTCTCTTTCACTCTGACATTTTCTATGCCTGCTTGGGGAAGCTCACTCACTTAGAGTTTTTGCCATAAAAAACCTGTACAAATCTCTCCATGGAACCAAACATGAAACATTAATAGACTTGATGGATTTTCAAGGTGTTGATTCTTATTTGGCAACTCCCAACAATCTATGCAAAGTGACCTTTCAGTAGCTTGCTCTTCTCAACATGCTAACGCAGAGGGCTGTATCCAAGAGGCATGCCTCCTTTTAACAACGTCTTGGAGCCAAATTCTGGCTCACACTAAAAATTCCTTTGATTCAGACAACCACCAGGCTGAGCTTTATTCATCAAAACAATACATCAAATACTTATGAAAGTACTTAGAAGCATGGAAGCAGAAATCAATAATGCTTCACAAACTATTTGCGGACCTAAAAAAAATCCAACTACATTTGTAATGAATGTTATGGGAATGGTTAATTCCACCAGTAAGTTTCTCTGCTGTTGAGAGTCAACGTGGCTGTACTGACATCAGTAAAGAGAGGCTGATTAGATCAGCCGAAGATCTGGTGCATCAGCTCTAACTTTGGGATCATCAGGACTAGTATGCTAGCATTAGAACTGTCCATGTTTCTATTGAGTCTCTCCCAACACACAGAATTCAAACATAAACCCTTTTTCCTGCTCCTTTTTTTCCTGCCTCTAAAATACATTAAGAGGCTACAACCCAAAAAGCAGCTTCAGTTCTACAGTGGCTCTGTCTTTCTTCCCTTACTTTTTTGTTGAGGAGAAAATTTACTGAACATTAAAGAGCTGAAAAAATTCTTTCAGTGATCTATTTACAATTCCCGATGATGATGGCCATGCACAGATGTCCAGATGTTTGCTACTGCTGCCTGGGCTCTTTTTTCAATGCGGCCACCACTGAGAGTGCTAGGAAGCTAATCTACCCCCTACATCTTCCTGAAGCTGGGAGGAAATGCACTCAGATTTGTGAGTGACTTTGTGCTAAGGAAAAATGACACATCAGGAATTCTGACCTTGTGAAGCGTCCATTCCGAACTGCACAAAGTCTTAGATTAGAAAACAAAGTGAAGAGAACAGATTTTGAAGCTTTGGGAACCTCTCAAGATTTGTATTGGGTTTTCAAAATGTGTACCTGTTAAAAATGGGTTTTGTCTGTAATTTAAATTCATATTAATTATTATTATTATGGCTAATTAAAAACAGAACAGAATGGGCCAGATCCTCCTCTCCCTCTCTGCTCCATTTCTCTCATCTCTCTCTCCCCTCATTTGTTTTCTTTCTTGTCTAGTTCTTCACCCAAGTTTTTTTGCCACTAGGTTTTTTCCCCCACTTCTTCCTGACTTTTCCCTCCTAAGCAGATAAAGCAAATGGCATGTGATTCCAAGTCACACTATCAAATCCAAGATGTGTGGAATAGTTGCAAATGCACACAGGTAAGTTCTCTTGTCTCTTCATGAAAGGGGTGAATTTATACACATTAAAACAGCAATCTGGTTTCCATAGAATCAGATACTAAAGTTTTGGACACAATTTTCCCTCCACATTGAAACCATCATTATCTCACTCAGTGGGCAAAGATGACCTAGAGCTGGCATAGCAGGCTATGAAAGACTCACCCCAAATAGAGGCAGGGGTTGCACTGAGCCACCATGACTCCTACACTATACGTCATCCCCGTGGCCAGCATAGGAACAAGGCTGTGAGCAGGAGGCGTGGCTGTAAGAAGGAGGCTAGGCTATGAGAAGAGATACTGCTAGGGCTTTCCTGTGTCCTTGGAAACTCCTGCTTGTAACAACAACCCTTTGGAGCCAGTGACAGCTGGCACATTTCATTCGCCAGGCTGCTCTTAGGCAAGCAAAACAGCCAACAGAACAGACAGATCAGGCCTGGGGAGTGCAAAGTTAAACCTTCATCCTCTACCTCCCAAATTCTTCCATTTGTTCCCCAGCTGCAGTTGATGTTCTGGCCTAGGAATTCCTGGAAAATAGCAACTCTTCTATTTTGAAGTCCCTTTTCTCTCTCTCTCTGGTGAAGACTATGATATACTGAGCTGCAGAGCCTCTTTGGAGATTAAAGCCGTTTTGCAAATAGAGGGTCCTCATTTAATAATCTCACCATTTCTATCATTCTGACAGCATGTCTCCAGCAAGCCATTAGATTCTGAAATTTAATGCTGGGGGAAAGACACAGGAAGGCCTGTCACAGCTACCAGAGGCTCTTCCTCCGCTTACCTTGTCGGCTGCGATCAAGTGTCAAAAATTTCCTCTGCCTCAGATAAAGAGTTTCACAGTCATTCTGAGGTGAGAGAATTCCCCCTGCACATAGCATGCCAGATAATTCACCATTGGCCTGGAACATATATCAGTCCCTTGCTTGTAATGAAAAAGATACAGAAGGGTTGACAAGATGGATATTTACCCCATTCTTAATGGACGCCAGGAGAAAAAAAAAATAAGAAATTGGCTGTTCAGATGGAGGCTCCATAAATTGGAGTGGGATGAAATTTTAAATGACTATAATTTGATGGGTTATTTTATTTATTACAACAAATCTTCATAGGAGGGTGAGAGCTAGACACTGCTGAAGGCAGCTCTGGAATACATCTTCCCACAGAGAAAACAGCCTTCAAAAGAAGAGTATCTCTTAAATGATCTTGAACCGTCAATCCCAGTCACCGTTATGCACTACAAATACAGAGATATTAAAACCATAATTTTCAAATGTTGGCACATCAAGTTATCGGATAATCTTGTGGTTAGAACACTGGACTAGGAAATGAGATCTGGGTTCATTTCCTAGCTCTGTTACAGATCCCCCGGGTGCTTTTATAAAGTAAATAGGCAGGTTAGGTACCTAATTCGTGCCGGGCTTGTCTAAACATTGCATTTTCAGGTATAACTATTTAGGAACAACCCTGGAATAAGTCTGGAATAAGAGTGTCCATGCATGGAGTTCATTAGGAATAGTTGTTCCTGAATAATTCCATGTGTGAACAAGCCACGGGCGCTTTTGTAAACCCTACAAGGCACCTATCTGCATCATTAGCCACCTAAATACCTTTGCAACTCTGGCCCTTCACCGCTGTGTCTCAATTCCCTATCTTTCAAAATGGGAATAGGAATATTTCCTTTCTTCCTCTCTCTACCCATCTCATCTATTTAGATCGTAAGGTCCTTGAGGCAGGGATAGTATTTTACAATATGATTGAATAGAACTTGGAACAAAGGGGCATTATCTTGCCTGGGGCAACTAATCACTAGTATAATATAAATACTGATAGTAAGGCCAAAGTTTTCAAACATAAGTGACTGAACCTAGGCATCTAAATCCATATTTAGTCTTGATTTTCAGTGGTGCCGATCACCTACAATTCCCACTGAGGTCTATTGGAGCTCCTGATGCTTGGCACTTGTCTTTTGAAAATTAGGGCCCCAAATGTGGTTCTAGGCACCGGATATGGGCTGGGCCTTGGGTCCAGAGTTTTTAAAACAGCTTCTGATTTTGCAGGCGCCACTAAGTGTGGGCCCAGCTCGCTGAAGTCACAAATTTGGGTTTTCAAATTTCTTGCTGATTGTTTCTGCAAGTGAGCTAGACAGACACCCAGGGTACGATTACATTGCAAAGACAAACCCGCAGAGCTGAGTCTCGGAGCCCAGGTCAATTGGCTCAGGCTCCTGGGGCTAAAAATAGCTGGGTAGATTTTCCTGCTCAGGTTGGATCCTAGGCTTTGAAAACCAGCAAGGCGGGGGGAAGGTCTCCGAGACTCGATGCTGCATGTTTTTCTTTGCAGTGTAAACGTACCCAGAAAGGCTAGGAATTGTGACTGAAGAACTGTAGGGCAGGCGTAGGTGCCTTTAAAAATCCGGCCTTAAATTCCTGAGCTTCCAGCTTCTTACTGTGATTGCTGAAACAAACGGTATACTCCCAGAATACTTTCCCATCTGCCAACTGCTTGCAGAAATTGTGGTTTGCTCTTCACTTACCAACTTAATCAATTCCCCGGGAAGGGCACCTTTCACTTGCTTATCGACTCTTTCTTGCCACATTGGCTCCTTCCCTGCCAATCTCCTCTTCCTACTTCACCATGCCGGAAAGTTGCTCATCAAAGTAAACTCAGTTCATATGCGTTTCTGAAAAGGGAACACCGAAAATCACTGGTCAGGTAAATGATTCCTGTATTATGTTCCTCTCCACTTCCCCTCAGTCACCCCACTCCTTCCTATTAGCTCCACTCCAAGGTTTTATACCATCCCAATGCACGGGGTGGCATCAGATATTTCTCCATGCAATGCTGCAACTCACTTTCCTTTCACGCGACAAGGAAAGGATCACTCCTGAGCAGCTGGACTGGAGAAACATTCTCCACAGTGGTGCTTGAGCTTAATTTCTTTTATTGCGAAGTTCGCTGTGCTGCGCTACCTGCGGCTCAAATGGAAAAACAGCATCTATTCAGATTGGAAGAGCAGAAACGGGAGTGTTCAAATAGTATTAACAATGCCCGTTTAACTTGGAGGATGTCACAGAATTATAGCAAGAGACCATCCAGATGTCGATTGGGGCACTTCTTTTTTAGCAACTCCCGAGCTCTTAGAGCGTCTCCATAGCACCGGAGGTACAAAGCACGTGGAGTCACATGGCACTTTTCAGCATGGGCTCTGCTTTTTTAATATACGTTTTTTTACACAGTTGGTTAAGTCTACATGATGCTCAAAGAAATTAACTTTAAGGAATTATATATTTGGTCTTCCTTTTTAGAACTTAATTTTTTCAGGGGAAAAAAAGCAAAGTCGTTCTTTTCCTTTCCCACTGGCGCTGAGATTTAGAAGAGAAATTTGGCCAGGGCAGACCACAGCCAGACATTTTCAGTGTGTGTGAAATGATCTCCGTTTAGGAAATGATCTTAAAACCAATAGAATGATTCATGGTTTTAAGCACTAGACCTGGTAGGAGTCATTTTCCACATGGTTTAACCTCAATGTGTTATATTTTTAAGTGCTTAGAATGCTTTGCTAAATACGTGTTTTGGGGCCAGATTTTTAGAAGAGCTCAGCTCCCATTCAGGCATCAGAATAAGCAGCCAGCTTTTCAAAATACTCAGTATCTAGGGTGTACATTAGGTGCTGGGGTCTTTTGAAAATCTGGCCAAAGGTGTCACAGTGGGAGCTACTGGATGCTGAGAAGTTTTGAAAAATTGGCCCAAGTAGGTGCTGAGTATTTGAAAATCTGGCCCTGATCTCTTTTGAAAATATGGATCTGTATATGTATAATTATTTACTATGGTCAATAAATTGAGGCAAGGGTGTAATAATATGGACCCTGGTCCCAATGAAATCAATGAAAATGTTGCCATTGATGTCAATGACCCATCTTGATATCTTGGTTTCTTCTTCTTATGGATGTCAGTGGTGCTACCCCAATATACACCAGTTTAGGTAGAGTTTAGGAACTTGCCCTAATCTTACATGGCCACTTTTCTCCCAAAGGATCCCAACCCAATTTACAACGACATAGAGCACGATTTTCCAAAAAAGCTCAGCACACTGGGTGCATCCTGGATGTGGAGTTTTTCTGAATATCTGGCCCCAGTGGTGGATGGTCAGCACTTGAAAGTCTGGCCCATATAGCACAAATACAGGCACTAATAGGGTGAAGAGTGGGACCAATTGGCCCACAGCACAATGAAGAGAGGAGAGGAAATTGAGGCCAAGGAAACTAGGGCAAACCCCTATCAGTAGGAAAAGTTTCATGGATATTTGTGTCTGATGAAGTGGGCATTCACCCACAAAAGCTTATGCTCCAATACTTCTGTTAGTCTTAAAGGTGCCACAGGACCCTCTGTTGCTTTTTATGGATATTTAGTGTCTCCACTGTGCTGATATGACCTTGGTATTCAGGGGACCCATAAAAAGTAACCTACATGGTGCTTATTTTACCTATTATATAAGAAGATACAAAACTGAGTCAGCCTTCGTAGGTTTTGAACCTCTGTTTCCGAGGAAACTAAATATGTCAGCCCTGAAGTTTGGCCCCAAACCATACCCTGATTATATAGGGCCAGATCTTCAGCAGGTGTAAATCAAAGTAGGTCCATTTAATTCAAATGCTGGTTTACGTGAGCTGAGGAGCCGGAACAATTGATGGACCATGTTGCCCAATAATCACAGGTCTAGCAATGGATATTCATATCCTCAGGTTCCTGAACCTTAATGGTGAAAGCCACAAGAATGTGCTTCTTTAATCCTGAGATAATATTCCCGCTCGCAAAAATAAAAGTGAGGAGTGATGAACAGCTGATTGCCTTTGGTCCCCATGAGGGTAATTAACTTGTGATAACCATGCCATCTGGAGATTCCTTACTCCCGCTTTCAAAATACTACTGGGAGAGAAATGTGTTTCATGTAGATTACTCCCTGCATTGAGAGAAGGGAGTTTGGTAGCTTTATCTTTGAGAAGCTGAAGGAACTTGTGTAGTGGTATTGGGAGAATTCCAGCAGAAGGGAGGAGGGATAGCTCAATGGTTTGAGCATTGATGTGCTAAACCCAGGGTTATGAGTTTAATCCTTGAGGGGACCACTTAGGGATCTGCGGCAAAATCAGTACTTGGTCCTGCTAGTGAAGGCAGGGGGCTGGACTCAATGACCTTTCAGCGTCCCTTCCAGCTGTATGAGACAGGATAGGAGACCAGTAGATGTGCTCTTTCATTAGTGTGGTAAAGTAGCAATTAGCCTACACTACAAGCTTTCAAAGAGACCAAAGGACCACCAGTGGTGAGGGTCTTCTGAATTCTGTGGTTTTACTAATCTTCTCTACCATGGATTTCTATAAACAATAAATCAAAGCATTAAATGCACAAAAGTTGATTGGACTCTCATAGGAATTGTGGGTGACCGGGAACTTAACTCCCTTGAACAGTTTTTACTGTATAAAAACGCCACCATGTTATTTTCATTTCCTACTATCTCTATTCTTCAGGCTCATTGTTAGACTGACTGGTGGGGTACCGGGATCACATTGCTATCCTATTATTATTACTTATTATTTGTATTGTTGTAGCACCTAGATGCCACAGTCATGGGCCATGACCCCATGGTGTTATCCACTGCCCAGACACAGAACAAAAAAGAGGGTCTGTCATGGGGTACAATCACCCCTAGGGTACCTCCTTCCGGCTGCTTTAGGGAAGAACGCCTTCCAGGTTCAATGTCCCCTTCCGTCGCTCACTTGCATGCCCGGCCACCTTCCTCGCTTCATCTCTGAGGGACTTGGGGTGCTCCCTCTTCGTGACTGAGCAGCTCCCTCTTCATGGTTTAGTCCTCCAGCCAGTGCACTATGTGTTTTCCCCCTTCCAGGGTATCAAAGTCTCCGGCAGTCTTCCCATTCACTGCCCAGACTGTACAACGTCCCCAGAGGCTGGTGGAGGAACCCAGGTCCACCCTCTAGAGGGTCCCTGAGCTGGAACCCAGAGTAATCAGCAGACAAGGTCTGTACCATCTTAAACCTTGATGCCCTTTCTCTGAGCCTTTTCCTACATTTTCTCCCCCAGGTGGGTCGGTCTCTCTCTCTGATATATCCAGATAATGGCTACAGAATCCCTCACTGCAGTCCCCTTCTTCTGTCAGCTTTGTACTAGCCCTGCCTGTTCCTTCTTAGCTGGGCTCCATCTCATGCAGGTGATTACTTAGGCTACCTAATTCCCCTCAGCTGTGACCTATCCAGTCAATTGACCCCTTCTCAGCTTCATTAGTGCCTTCTAGGCTAGCGTGAGGGTGAGCACTCCACCACAGGGTCCCTCTGTTCAACACAGGTCCAGAAAAGCAGCAACTGTTTGGCCTGAGGTATCCTTACTGGGTGTCCTACATATTTCACATTACAAATGTCACCAGAAAAAGTCACCTGACACCTGCTTTCCATGTTAGCATACAAAGGGTTACCACAGTATCTCTTTTGGAGACCACTAGGCATTTTGAAGACATTTAAAGTGGATGTCATCTTTGGAAGCTGATATTATGCTTGGAAATGGCTGCTGGCCTTTAAATGCAGAGAAAAACAAGACAGGGCTTTGTGGGAACATTAATTTCCAGTGTAATTTTCATCCTCTGTCTAAGATCCATATGGGATTTATGGTATCAAATATTAAATACCAAGACCTTTATGCAAGGAGGCAGCTTTATTGAATAAAATTAGATCAAACAATGGAACCACAATCTTTGCAGATGTTAACCATGTAACAGCCCTCAGGAAAATATTCCACTGGAAGAGGCCCAGAGTCAAAATGCCTGCCAGAGTCAGTAGGTCAGAGTCAAAGTCCCATAGTTAGAAGCTTCATAACACCTGCCGGAAAGTGGATAATTGTCCACCTAGGAAATGGAGTATGTATTGTGAGCAACATAGCTGATTCTTATGGTTAAACACAATGGGTTTGTTCCTGCCATCCTTATACAGGCAAAATTTCCATTGACATGACAGGGAATGTTGATTTCAGTGGCAGCGCTGGGCCCTCTGCTCTTTTTGGGGTTTGTTCTAAATATTCAGTGGAGTGAATAAATTACAGCACACTGTGCCAAATTCAGCCTCTTTTGCTGTTGGTGTAAAATCCAGGGACAGATTTACAATTTCCTTTTCAAATTTTGTACTCTAAGGAACGATGCTGAGTATTCCAAATGGGAGTGGTGTTGCTTTGCCGTGATGGTTACATAAGCCAAATAGTGCTATTTTTGTTCTCTGGATCACATTTTGGCACTCTTTATTCAGTTCAATACCTTTCCATTCAGGGAATATGTCTTTCCCGCCTCTCAATAAATGTCCTGATCTTCGGATTATTATTGGTGTGCGACTTGCCACACCTAATCATTTAGATATAAACTATGGCTGAATAGCTAGCAGAACTGTACTTAGTAAAAGACACAGCTCATGATTCCCTCCTGCTCATTTTGATGCACCTCTACACTTTGTTTTAGTCAGTTCCAGAAGCATCAGAATTGGCAATGGTCAAAAAAAGCAAAAAAAAGCAATTTTTTTTAGGAACAAAATCTGTTTTTTGTTTTTTTTCTGTTTTTAAGGACATAAAACATTGTCACGTGCAATTTTTGTTTCACAATTTTCCAACAAAACAATCAAAGGTCTTCAATTTTTGAAAACTTATGTTTTTTAACTGAAAACCAAATGTTTTTGCAAGACATTTTTTAAAAAATCCTGAAATGTCAAGCAATAAAAAATTAGCATTTTTAACTAGCTCTAATCTTTTATAAACCTTTTCCCCAACACTACTTTTGTGCAATCTCATAGCCAACTGGAACCAAAAAAGTACCAATCTCTCTTTAGAAATCCTTATTTCCTATAATATTCCATCCAGTTTCTAGACCATTGAGACTCGGGCATTTAAACACTTGCGTGCATGCTTCCTTGAAGCAAACCTCTATACATTTTCAGCTCTGCCCATCAATGGTGATCTTTGTTTTAACTCTTCTTGCAAAGAGTCCTGCAAATGAAGGATGCTTTATGAAAGTAAATTATCCTAGTTAATCTTCTCATTTGTATAACTCAGATAATGAATTTGATTTCTTTTTACATTTACAAAGAAGAGGGAACTGGGAAATATGTAAGGAATGAAAAAGATGTTGATGCCTTCTACGGATAGAGAAAAGCACGGCGATGCATTGAGAACAGTGGGGAGGGTAATATAGTTGATTATTTCCCATCTTCCCCTGTTTCCAGCTAAGAATTTCCATTTCACTGTCATACTGGAAACCTTGTGAAATTGCTCATTATACACTGGATTCCTCTGTGTGTCAGTAACAGTGATGGAAAGATGTTACTTTGATCATGCTCTTGGACAGTGATGAGCATTTTGGCTGTTGCTCCATAAAATTAATGGTATCGACATTCCATTTCATGCCAAAAGGCATTCAATCACTTATGTCAATCATGCGTCATTTTGCCTTGATTGGAACACCAATACTACTCTCACAAAAATGCCTCTTGCAATTCCAAGGAATTCCATCTAACTTCTGTAAAATTATCTTAACAGTTTGTGTACAGGAATTTGAATGGCAAAGTCTGTCACTGATTGAGTCGGCCACTGATTGATTCTGCCTCTATTGTCTTGTCTTATTTGACATTTCTTGAACCTAATGTCAGATTATTGGGGGGGGGAGGGAGGGTTCCTCAGAGATTTTTCTTATCTCCCCTTTACTTTTTTTCTCCCTCCTCAAAAAGGCCTTGTATTATGGCAACCCTTGTTGGGTCAAGAAATGCTGGATACATCTCCTTTAGCTATTGTCCAGAAGTACAAAAAGGAACAAACTGGGACATGGTCCTAAGATAGGCACCTAATGCACATTTTTATCTAACTGCCTTTGACTTTCAATGGGAGTTGGGTGCTTTACTGTCATTTGTGCCTTTGAAAACCTCCTTCTCTACTGTGCCATTAATCCATATTTGGCTAGGGATCTTCATGTTATTTTTTGCTCAGATCCTTATGCAACATTTGTTTTATTTCCACTACACCAACTCTATAATTGTTTTTTTCATGGTGGAGAAATTCAACTTGAACTGGCACAAGTACCTGTAGAGGGGGAAATGCCATTAAAAATAGAGAACCAGCATGTGACCTCAACTACACTGGCGTTAATCCAGAGACGCTCCATTGAAGTCAAAGGCTGTATATTTATTGCAAAAACAAGGTATGTTTTTTAAACTGAAATCACTATCTCACTGTAAAATTCTAGGGGAAACATGGCTCTGTAGTTTTCACCTCGATGTGTCGAGACAAGGTCACTCCAAGGTGGAGGATATAGAGTTGACCATGACTAACTGTATCAAGGCAAAAGCTATCTGTGCCTTCTCGTTACCAAGATGTTACATAAGTTAGCTATCTTGATGTAGCTTTTTTTCAGTGAACACATAACCATTGTTGTTACTCTGGCTTTTCACTGCTGTATCTGAGATTAGAATCTGATTTAGAGTACACAACTTTTTATAGGGTTACATATTTTGTATTCCCCATGCTTTGTTCCATGGCTATACACTGCTGTCGCTGGCTTTTGAATTTCTTTGGGAATCCTGTGCCTAAGGCATAGTCTGTCTTATAAGTGAAACAAATGAAAGAAAGCTTATAAATTATACCATACGATGGCAAGCATTTTTATAAGAATCACTTCCTCTGCTGTTTCAAAATGCTTTCACAATAGCACTTTTAATTTTAATTTACAATGGCATTCCATATTTACTATCAAAGACTATTAACTTCTTTCTCGAGCTGTGAAAGCAGGCAAATATTAAAATTGTTTCATTTTGCCTGAAATCCAAATAACTTCATCAGTGTACACTTATTTTCAAAGAAAGTAATCCCTTGAGTTCCAGTGAACAGTTAACAAAAATCGGAAAGATTTTTGTTCCCAGTAATGAAAGGCAGACATGCCTGTCATGACCTCTGGATTTCAAATGATCATGGCCCTTTCTAGTGTCTTCTTGATCTTTTTAGAATTGCCGTGACATCTGATCACTGAGCCTTCTGTTCACTGAATACAGTATATGATCAGTTAGAGTGCAGTGCTCAAAAAACTTCGCTAATGGCTGTTTTTCAAACTCTCTCTTCTGCAGAAAGCCATCATATCGTAATTATAACCCTCCCACCCCCTATTTTTTCCCAGCAAGCCCTAGACTGAAAGGATACAGCTGGAAAAGATGTAGTTCTTATGTATCATTCTTAAAATTGTAATATGCCTTATCACTAGATTCACCCTTAATTTAATGAGCAGACAATTTAATTTGGAGGGAGGGGGGAAAGAGGGAAGGACACTATATAATTAATTATGAAGATTTACAGAACGTAATAATCATTAGTCGGTGTGGGTCTGCATTACAGCCTTTATAAAATATATGCTCTAGGTATTTTTGGGGGGATGTTCTCTGGCCTGTGGTCAGACTAGATGATTGCAGTGGTCCCTTCTGGTGTTGGCATCTATGGCTAGGTCTACACTACGGGGGGGGGGGGTGGGGGGAGGGAGGTCGACCTAAGATACGCAACTTCAGCTACGCGAATAGCGTAGCTGAAGTTGCGTATTTTAGGTCGACTTACCTAGCTGTGAGGACGGCGGTGAGTCGACCACTGCCGCTCCCCCATCGACTCCGCTTCCACCTCTCACTGTGGTGGAATTCCGGAGTCGACGGCAGAGCGATCGGGGATCGATTTATCGCGTCTACACTAGATGTGATAAATCGATCCCCGATAGATGGATCGCTACCCGCCGATCCGGCAGGTAGTGAAGACGTGCCCTAAGAATAGCCTGACTAATGCCCTAAGGTAATAAGAGTGAATACTTGGCACTTATGGCCTGATCCAAAGCCCAGCAAAGTCAGTAGAAAGATCTGCGTTGACTTCAATGGACTTTGGATCGGACCTTTGGACCCTGATTCAGGAAAGTACTTAAGCTTATGCTTAAATCCATCCCTGTTCACGACAATACTTAAGGGCCTGTTTAACTTAACTTCAGTGGTACTTAAGGATGTGCTGAACTTAGGACACATGCTTCAGTGCTGTCCTGAATAGTGCTCTTTAATTGGGGTATCACAGAGCACTTGCTATCAAGACGATCTCCGAGCACTTTATTAATATTTACAAATATCACTAATGTGAGGTAGGCAAAGTGTACATAGATTCATAGGGTCATAGATTTGAAGGACAGAAGGGACCATTATGATCAGGATCTGAACACTTGTATAACACAGGCCATAGAATTCCACAGTGATTCCTCCTGCAAGCCCATAATGTCTAACTGAGCTAGAGCGGATTTGTTCGAAAGACATCCACTCCTACCTAATGTAAAGACCTCAAGTGACAGAGAATCCTCCACATGCTGAGGTAAATGGTTAATTAGCCTTCATGCCTTATTTCTACTGTGAATTTGTCTAGCTTCAGCTTCCAGACATTGAATCTTCTTATGCCTTTGTTACTCAATTAAAGAGCCCTCTAAAATCAGAAATCTTCTCCTGCTGTACGTACTTATAGATTGTGAACAAGTCACCTGTGAACCTTCTTTTTGGTAATCTAAATAGATTGAGTTTATTTAGTTTTTCACTGTAAGGAAGGTTTTCCAGACCTCGAAAAATCCTTGTACCTCTTCTCTGAGCCCTTTTCCAATTGGTGAACATTCTTTTTAAAGTGTGGCTACCAGCACTGGACACAGTATTCCAGCATAACCGTCATAACTTTTGTTATACCCATTTTTACACATGGATTAAGTAACAAAGAAATCAGTGGCCTGATTTTCAGAGTCGTCTGAAATAAGTGATTTGCCCAAGGTGATACAGCTAAGCTGTGGCAGAGCTAGAAATATAATCAAGGAGTCCCGATTCTCAGTTACTCGTATACCATTAGTATTAGATAGGCAATGCAGTTTTACCAGATTGCACCAGTGGTGAATTTGACTCATTGTATGGTCTTTTTTATTTTCAGGTGAGATTGTGGTGTATTGTATGTGTTCAACTACATCTTGGGAAAAATGTTAGCGAGCCCTATCAGTAGAATATCGAGCAATGTGACACATAGCTGAAATTAAATGCAGAAAATTCCTTGCACATGTACCACACAGTCACAAGCACTACCGAATAGCTTGCGGTTTCTATGCCATTCCTTTAAAAAAGGACCAGAGGCTCAAGTAATTGTGTAAGGCCAATACCATATATTTATGATGCATGATTGAAGAAGGCCTCCTAGGCAATACTGTGATGTATAAATGCAGTGATTCAGATGGCTACTTCTCCATCTGCCACTGATGAATTTTTAAAAAGCAACAATACCTTTACTCAGTGTGATACTTACAACAATATCATGCATTAATGGAGAGCAAAACTACCCATGTGAAATGGACAATGAACAGAACTGTCACAGGAAGAAAGAAACTCTGACTTAAAGAGGGAATTGGGTTGTATTCTGGACCTTCAGCTATCCTTCCCTTACAGCATAGAATCACTCATCTATCTTCCAAGCTGCCACCCAGAACACTATCAGAGCAATGGCAGATATGCATGAAAGGGACAGAGAACAGGAGCCTACACTTCCAGGACTGAGGGATGAACCAGAGGACTCTATGCACTCAGAGAAGTTAGGAGGAAGGGAGACCATGGCTATGCAGGGATATTTTGGGGGGCTCCCCCCAAAACAGACAAGTTCTTATGAAAATAATAATAAAAAATAAGAAGTGAACAGGGGGGCCCCCTTGAGCTGTCGGGGCCTTAAGCAATTGCTTAGTCTGCTTGTGCCTAGTGCTGGCACTGAAGGGTGGGATGAGGGAAGCGAGAGGGGATTGGAAGTAGGGAAAAGACCTCCGTTAAAATTGGAATGAGCCTCCAAGTGTCTAGGGATTTATCTATACAGCAAAAAGAAATTCCAAATCACGATGCAACACTTCTGGGGGGAAAAAAATCACACAAGATGCTGGACATTGTACTATACAGAAACTTGAATGATAACTTGTGCTATGAAGATTTACATCTGGGACAGACAGGCACACACACACACACACACACACACACACACACTCAGATTGTGTGTTCACAGAAGGCAGAGGGTTTCATCTCATTTACCCAAAGACTCCTGTACACCACTCTCTAAATGTAATTTATGCCCACTTTAAAGTCCCTTTACACTGGCACTGAGTAGAGGGGCCTTAGAATAAATGAAACTTATGCCCACAATTCTTATTCTTTCCTTGTGAAAGACAGCCGTGTGGGAATACGGAGCCTAGGGCTACGTGAAACTTCACTAAATTCAGCTGGCCTTATGTTTTGTTAAAAACTTGCTATTTGGCTTGGGTTCGCTGAAGGTTTCTCGGAGGTTTGCGCACCTGGGCTAGATTTGGTGCGAGCCAACTGATGGTTTTCACTTTGAGTTCTGGATGTACCTTCAAACGCCAAACTCCAAGTTTGAACTCATGGCGTGTGAAGCTGTGGCTATGAAAACTGAAGAAAAGGCTGGCTGTAAATCTCTGCAAACTCAACTGATTGAGATCCATGCAACTCTGATGGAGACCACTAATCCTAGCATGGATTTTTCAAGTATAATCAATATATTCATAGATTCCTAGGGCAGAAGGAACCACTGTGATCATTTAGTCTGATCTTCTGCATAACCGAGGACATACAACTTCCCCCTAATAATTCCTGTTTGAATTACAGCATCTCTTTTAGAAAAACATCCAATCTTGATTCAGAAATTGCCAGTGGTGGGGAATCCACCATAATCCTTGGCAAATTGTTCCAGTGGTTAGTTACCCTCACTGTTACAAATGTGCACCCTATTTCCGGTATGAGTTTGTCTAACTTCAACTTCCAACTATTGGAGCTTGTTAAAACTTTGTCTGCTAGACTGAGGAGCCCATTATCAAATATATTTCCCCATGTACGTATTTATAAACAGTTATGAAGTCACCCCTTAACTGTCTCTTTGATAAACTAAATAGATTGAGCTTCCTATAAGGCATGTTTTCCAATCCCTTAATCATTCTCTTCTCCACTTTGTCACCAAATCAGTTCGGAGAACTCCGCATTCTGAGGGGAGTCTCATTTATGACCCAGAGAAGGGTCTACGTTGTTGTAAGTAAACCTCCTGACACATGCATTGGACAGTGTTGTCTGCTAGAGTCCCTTAGGCTCACGACTGCTTACCAATGTATCACTTACAGCCTCTTACGTGTTTGGTACATGGCTTATCACTGAACAGAGGGAAGAATTAGCTGACTTAGTTCTTATGCCAAGGGGCCACAAGACAGGAGTGAAGCAAGAAAAACAACTCCCAGGAAGGCACCCTTTGCTTTACTGTACATCTTCCTTCTTTGTTATGTAAGACATTCCAGCATTGTCTCTATTATACACACGGACGTATGACTTAGGGCCAGATCCCTGGGTATGGCTGAACTGAAGGTGCGCAAAACTTGAGGTGGGGGAGGAAAGGTCGCTCTAAGCGATCTTTCCATTTCCTGATTCTTAGTTTGACCAGTGGCTAAGCCAGCTCCCACTGTAACTTAAGAGTACCTAGCTAGCTACACTAGGGTGACCAGATGTCTCTATTTTATAGGGACAGTTCCGATTTTTGGGTCTTTTTCTTATATAGGCTCCAATTACACCCCACCCCCTGTCCCGATTTTTCACATTTGCTGTCTGGTCACCCTAAGCTACACTAGCTAAAATGGTTCCCGAAGGATGGCTTTGCCAGACACTTATTTCCAGAGGTCAGCACAGTCTGGTTGCAATCTGTCCTGCCTCTGGGCATGCCCCAGCTGCAGCCAGGAATACCCACTAGTAGGGTGTGGCAATGGGAGAGGTAGAGTCAGCTATGCTGGCTTTATGAGACCCAGGAATTCCCCCTACACCCAGGGAATCCTTGCTTGGCCTGCTAGGGCAGCTCACCATCACCTTTGTGCTGTCATAATGGCACAAGGGCCCGGGATCTAGCCGAAGTATTTATAAACTGGTCTCAGAGAGTCTAACATGCCCTGCTTAATGGGTCGCTGAATTTGACCTAAAACTGCAGAATTTATGTTTGTTTATTTATTAATTATTTGTATTTATTACCTAATTTCTGGGTTAGGGTTAGGAATAGATGTGAGCGCTTTGGGAAATTTGCCTGGTGAAAAAGTTAACCTTATGAAAACAGAAAAAGAAAAAGAGAAAGCAAGCCCTCTCCAAGCTCTTGAGACTAACAATTACAGTCAATGGAAAAATTTTAAAGTGGAAGAAGCCTAAAGTGGCAAGAAATAACTAAAAACTGTTAGAGTTGCCTTAGAAAACCTACCTTCTCAGAAACCTCTCATTTAAGAGAAAATGAAACTCAGGAAGAGCATAAAGGCAAACAAGCCTTCTATAAAAGAGAAGGCGCTGCGTAAAAAAGCCAACTCACTGACCTTCTCTAGCCTACCTGGAATCTCTGCAATCACATCAGAGCTTTAGGTCGCTGCTCCCCACAGCAATCATTCTTGCAATGCAGCAGCTGTTGTCTTTCCCCATTTCTCATGACAGCCATTTTCTTGAACAACTTGCTGGATCTGGGGGAATGCAGCATTTGTTATTTGTGTTACAGCAGACCCTAGAGCCTCTCAGTGAGATCTGAGTTCCAATGTGCTAGGCATTTTCATAACAAAGTAAAAGACAGTCCTTACCGTAAATACATAAGATAGACAGAGGAAGCCTTATCCTGCCTATATTACAAACAAGGAACTAAGAGAGTTTAAATGGTTGGCCCAAAATACATGGGAGAGCTCAGCTCTTTTGAGCCGGAGTCCATGAGTCCATCCTTCTTCACCTGTAATGTAATTCCCTTATCTTCTGACTCCCAGGCTCTTTCAACTGCCAGGCTATGAATTTTGACACAACATGGCTTTCCACACTGATTTTCACTGGACAATTTCTTCAGTAGCACTTAGCTTATCATGAACAATGTCATTAGCACACCAGGCAAAGGGAGAGAGAGTCATGGACTAGCCTGGTACAGGAGTTGCTCTGACAGTGTTTATGACTGCAACTCTTGTAAACAGCTTGTTTGAAGTTCTGTGTAATGTTTTAAGGTTAATATTTCCTACTCAAAAAAAACAATATGGATACAGCCCACATCTAAAAGAAACTGAAAATACAGGACCAGAATCTCAGCTCATTTAAACCAAGGAAACACCATTAATTTACATTAGTTGGAAGTCTGGTCTGTCGTCACTGAATGAAGAATGAAATCTTTCAGCAATAAAACCTCTTTCACCATTTAATAAAATCAATTTATATTACATTGCATTGTATGGTCCCAATCCTGCTGGCCCTTATTTGTATGTAGTGCTTATTCGCATGGCTAATCCTCTTGGGCCCAATTCTTGGCAGTATAAATCAACATAGATTCCTTGCCTTTAATGAAGCTATGTTGATTTACACCAGCTGATGATCCGGCCCACTGACTTCAATGAGATCATTGCCTGAGTAAGGGCTGCTCGTATCAGTAAATGTTTGCAGGGTCAAAATCTGTGTTTTGTATATAAATAAGCAAAATATCTGGCAGAAAACATTGGTATTGGAAATTGCAACAAAGAAAACGTTGCCAACTGAAGACACTAAATGGAGAGATGCCTTAGAGCTACCCCTTTCTATTCTCTAGACCTCCATAACTCTGTTGACAGATTTTTCTCAGTACTTTCATAGAATATCGGGGTTGGAAGGGACCTCAGGAGGTCATCTAGTCCAACCCCCTGCTCAAAGCAGGACCAATCCTCAGATAGATTTTTGCTCCAGATTCCTAAGCGGCCCCCTCAAGGACTGAACTCACAATTCTGGGTTTAGCAGGCCAATGCTCAAACCACTGAGCTATCCCTCCCCACCACACTACTCTGTGGGGCAGACACCCCCTCAGCAACCCAGGCAGCGAGTCCAAGCAATAACTACAAGCGTACAATATAAGGCTGCCCATATGTTACATTTGTATATATATATATATTTTTTTTTGTTATAATGAATATCAGAATAGTGGACTTAAGCATTGTCATTTTCTGTTCCCATTTTAACCTTTGCCATAAGAATGAGGTATGAAAATGTTCATATCTCACACATGCTGTGAAAGGTCACGCTACCACTTTGAATTTAACCATATCCGCTATTACCATCCCATCTGTTTATGCAGGTCTTGCAACCTGATGGAATAGACAATGAAAATACCAATAAAAATATGTAAAAGGTCAAAAGGGTGCACTAAAATGCTTAGCTTTGCTTCAAGCAGCATGGACAGTCAGCCCCTTACTCAGCCGCATATACTTTAAATACATCTTGTTGTGATTCCTTGTCAGTACTCCTCTATGATACTTTGTGCTTGTATGTTCTTCATGGTTGGAGAAATCCATGCTTTTTTTTAAAGAGCTGAAACACAGAGAAGAATAATTTCCCAAGGGATTTTCCTGTATGGTTATTCTGTCCTAAATGGAATATTCTCCCAGCGTATTGTTCTATTAGGAACAGTCTACTGCAGTAGTTGCTTAGCATGACAATGAAATTACTCCTAGAAATTTGCACGGATAACTCCCCAATAAAGGGGAGTACAATGACCAGAATCTCCATGAAATGACATGAAATAATTGGGGCTGGGCAAGCTATGCACATCATATTTAATTGTTAAATTTAGCTCTATTTCCCCTCTGTGAATTATATGCGGACAGAACATGCAAATTTGCTTTCAGCATGGTTTAGAGAGGAAGGATAGTCTAGTAGTTAACACACAAGATATTTGATCCTGTTCCCTTCTAAGATAATGCCAGCACTCCATTGACTTCTATGGATGCAGAGATCTGGGTTTGATTCCCAGGTCTGTCCTTAGGCAAGTCACAGGGGGCTGGATTTTTTTTTGTGTTTCAGAACATACAACGGGGACAAGATTTTCAAAAGAGCTCAGCTCCCAGTAGCTCCCATGCTGATGCTCATGGCCAGATTTCCTGAAGAACTTAAAACCTAGCACACTGAACTCTTCTGAAAATTTGGTCCAAACTGTGAATGTTGACCTCTTGAAAATCTGGCCCTGAAGACTAAGACTTAACCCAAAGTCCATTAGAATTAACTGAAAGACTCTCATTAGGGAGGATCTGAGATTCAATCTCTGGGTGGCTCAGTAAAGGAGGTATTAATATCTTCAGTGGTGTTATGAGGGTACATTCATCACTGTGTCTGAGACCCTCTGATATGATGATGATGCGGGGGGAAACAGAAGTACTTAGAAAGATTATGTGACTAAGATTTTGTTCAAACATATGATTATGCTCTTCCTTAGGGGCCACATTTAAGAATGGGTATTTGGGGAGGAAGGAAATAATTGAAGACAACATCTAATTGCTTTTTAAAAGTTGTCTTTTGCATCCCTTCTGTTTACCCTGTTTCATTGTCTGTAGCCTGCTAAAAAGGAGAGTTCAATTGTTTGTAAGACATGAATAATAAAACAACATTTTAAAAATAACTTGAAAAAATAAACTGAAATGAAGCCTAGAAATCATATTTACAGTGTAGTGCTTGGAAGGGAATAGTTCAGGCATAAAGGAGCTCTACTTTAGGGTGACCTTGAAAAAGCAGTTTCCCATACATTATCAATAAATGAGCCCCTTTGAGTAGTCTGTCTTGAGTAGCTTTTCTGGTTAGAGTTATAGTTATTGATCTACTTATTAACTTTTTTGCAGAAGGATGATTTTGTTAAAGATTTCTGCAGCCCACAAACATCAAAACTGACCTATTATAATATTTTTCATAGATTCATAGATGTTCAGCCCAGAAAGGATCATTATGATGATCTAGACTGATCGGCTGTAAAACACATGCTATAGAATTTCACCGCGTGATTCTTGCATCAAGCCTATAACTTGAGGTTGAGCTAGAGCATGTCTATTAGACAGGCTACTGCTCTTGGTTTAAAGACATCCCACCATAAGCTGTTCCAATAGTCAATTACTGTCACTCTTACAAATTTGCACCCTTTATAAAACAGTAGATACTATATGCACAAAATAAGTCCCAGCAATATTTTCCTCATGGAGAATTTGCATAGTGTATTGGAGAGTGACTCAATCATTTATATTTATTTATTGAGGTTTATATATTTTACCTCTGCAAATATAACTCTGCTGTAAAGCCTCCTGGCTACAAAAACTGATTGAAAGTTCAATTAGTTATTATGTATGTAGATGCTGTTTTAAGATATAAACGTAAAATGTAATAGTGTAGCAAGCAAGCAAAGTTAGGAGGCTGTTTTAATAAGCGTAAAGCTCTTTTGTATCCTCAGATGGGAGGCGCTAGAGAAATGCAAAGTATTGTGATCCCTTCCCAGGCTGCAGGATGCATATCCCAGCAAGCACCCACATAAAATAGCTCCTGGTACTAATGGAGTGCAGTGATTCTCTGGCAGGCTCGGGAATGCTACTATACACATATTAGTCTAGGATGAGAGTGGCTGGTTCAATACTCAATTGATAAATGATCTTCCTACCATACATCTTACCAAGCTGCCCCACAAGTTGTTTTGTCCAAGAAACATCCCAGAAGAAATTTTATTTTCAAGGGGAAAGTCTTTGAAGAAATGGGGTGGGAGGATGAAAAGAGATAAATATTAATGCTTCAGGGAATAAACCAGGGGTTCTCAAACTGGGGGTCGGGACCCCTCAGGGCGTTGTGAGGTTATTATGTGGGCGGTCGCAAGCTGTCAGCCTCTACCCCAAAGCCCACTTTGCCTCCAGTATTTATAATGGTGTTAAAGATATAAAAAGGTGTTTTTAATTTATAAGGGGGGGTGCACTCAGATGCTTGCTATGTGAAAGGGGTCAGCAGTACAAAAGTTTGAGAATCACTGGCATAAACTGACCTCTGACTGACTGGAGTTAAGATAAAACTATTCCTCTGGATACTGCATAACTGCCCACTGTGGGGGTTTCTTGGACCTCAAGTATCTGGTACTATCAACATCAGAGACAGCAAACTGGACAAGGTGGACGACTGTTCTGATCTGGTATAGTAATTCCTATGGATATTATATATTTGTTTGCACAGCCCTTCTGTGTATAAGCAAAAGAGATCCAATCCTGCTACCCTAAGTTACTACTTATTACTACTTTATTAGCACTGCACAAGTGCCGAGGGTCCCCATGGTAGACCAGGGCCGCATTGTGCTAGATGCTGTCAAAATGCAAAGAGAGTTCCTGCCATAGAGAGCTTAAACTCTAATAAACCACTGAAATCAATGGGAGTTTTATGTATGTAAGGGATGTATGATTACGAAGGAATCCCATACCCTAAACACATCCTGGGAATTATTAATCTCTTAGTAGCAGTTCTTCTGTTTACACTCCAGGAAGTAATATGTTCTACGGGGAATGAAGCAGGGGGGAAATGAGATATAAAAAACTCATTTTACAGCAATTTGCTTCAGGTTTTTATTATTGAAATGATTTGTTCCTTCAATTGTGTTTCATGCAGCCTTTGTTTTTATGGAAATTTGGAAGAATATCTAAAAGTTTTGAAACACTGTAATAACACTCCTCCTTTGGAAAAAAACGAGGCTAGCTAATAGTGTAATTTCCTCCTGTGTTTTTGTGATGTATGGTGTATGCTATCTTCAACATGACTCACTTTTCATTCCAACCACTGTTTCAACTTTGCTTTAATATAATGATTACACTGATAGAGACATCACGGTGAACAATGGAAGGCGTGACTGAGCAAGTCACAGGATGTAGAAAGGCTGATGGGCTGAGAACATTCAGCAATAGTATTCAGGCTTTGCATTTCTTGCAATCATTGTAAGTGAGGACATTAAATGATGACACCTGTTTGCTTATCTTTTGAATGATGAAAATGCTCTCCCCTATCATTTAAATTCCCCTTGCACCCTTAAAAAGCTCCCTATATTGAAAAACTTTAGCGAGCTTAAGTGGAGGCATGGTGGCCTCGTGGATGGAACACTGGACTGGTACTTGGGAGACCTGGATTCTAATTCTACTTTGTGATTGGCCTGCTGGATGACCTTGGGCAAGTCTCTGTGCCTCAGGTTCCCCATCTGTAAAATGGGGATAATATTATAACCTCTTTTATAAAGCTTTTTGAGAGCTATGGAGCAAAAACTGCTATATAAGACCTTGGTGTTATTATTTATGGAATTTCTCACCTCAAAGATAAGGAAACACTCTGAAACTAATGGATCCCCCCCCCCCAAAAAAAAACTAGTAGAACTTTTTGACTATGCCTACTTATATTTTTCCAGGATCATTTTGCTGTAAAGACAAAAGCAAGTTGTCCCTATAATATGAAACCAATTTAGCAGAATCTTTAATGAAGAAAAATGTCAGGCACTGCTATGATTTATTTACAAGGGATGCTGCTCAGTTAACAGACCTAGGGGCGAGATGCAGAGAAATTGTTTTGAATGAGAACACCCCTCTAACTCCCGCAAGTTTAGCAATAGGAGCTAATTACCTTACTAAGTCTCAGCCCCCAACTGTAAAATGTAGGAGTCCTCATCAAAGTTATCGCCATTATATATAATGATCAAAAGTCCAGTCCTAATGATACTTTATGAGGTTCTTTGGAGACAATGAAGGAAATAATGAAAGCTTAGCATTCATTTAATGCTAATGACACACCTGGATCCCTGACTTAATGAAAACTTTATAACTTTTCTCTTTCATCCATGCATCCCAGACACCTGCTCCCTCCTCCCCCCCGCCATAAGCCTTATCATGTGAAAATAAGCCTTTTTGATGTTTGCTTTAGCTCTACTAAAGGTAGATTTTGATATTCTGAGAAGACTCAAAGGAACGGGGTTTTATTAAGAAGGCAGACGTGAGTTATTACAATGCTTTGTAACATAGAATGTGGTAATAAGTTATGATTAAACGTTCACCACTACATTGATGTGGTGAAGCATATTGGACTCTCAATCAGTTTTTGCAGCTGGGCGACTTTGATATTGGATCACATCTACAGTTGCCGTCAGTGGGCCAGAAACTTCAGACTTCCTCAGATCAAGCAAGCCTTATTATTTCTCCCCCAATAGAATACTAGCTCCTCCTCCAGTGTCCAGAGCAATAAAGAAACAGGAGAACATAGAGACTCTTTTATAAGCTAGATGAGGGCCAATGGGGGCTAGGAAGGTCGTCTCGATGTCATGGGACAACATTATGTAAGCGAAGGGGGTTCTCCTTGGACATAATGCCATAAGTTCACCATGGGTTGCAGATGGAGGATAACATTCCTGTTTCCAACAGAGGCCTCTTCACCAAGGCTCTACATGAGGAGATGTAGGGCACTTTCTTCAGCATTGATCCCTGTTCATGGGAGGGAGGGGAATAAACCATTGGGATCATATGCCAGAAGGCCTTCAGATTGTACAAGCTTCCGGCTATCTCCCACCCAATGGGATGCTGGGAACTTTGCTGAGTTTTCTGGCCTTGCTAGCCTCCTCTCCTGCTGTTTTTTCCACAGTGGGAGCATTTTGCCCCCCTGAAAAAAGCTCATATTCCAATGTATGCCTGGGTTCAGTGGTGAGCTTTTGATTTAAAGTTTAATCTCTTCTACTGTAGCTGCCCTGAAGTAATGGAAGGTGAATAACATTGTCCTAACGAGCCTTCTGTCCTGATATAAAATTCACTGGGTGACTGGAGCAATCACTCTGCTTTGGCATCTCAGCCCGATAACACTTCTGGAACCAGAGAAGCCTCTTATAAAACTGAGAGGAGGTAGCACGTTAAATGTGGCCTGTGATGCATTAGGATATATAGAAATGATGTACAGGTAAATATTACCACATAAATAATGGCAGCTTGACACCCTGGTTGCCATTCTTCTAACGGATATTTTGACATTTTCGCTTAGGGTCATTATAAATGACTCGCTCTTGTCCCTAAACACGGATCAGGTCTGCCATTAGTAATATTCTGACCATAGTAGGCACAGTATAATTGATCAAGGTGTCCACATTTTAAGATACAAGCAAATGAACATGATAAACAGCCAATAACTATGAATAAGAAACACAATGTTCTTTCTCTGTAAGATACCGCTTGGCAGGGGTGGCTGTTTTGACTTTGTTTTTATGTAGACAATAGCTTTTCAAATTACCTAGGAAAACCATTTGGCTTTCCATATCAAAAATAGGTAGGCAAGATGGGATTCTGTGACCTTGAAAACAATTTGTACTTTGGTTACAGCCATGTTCTGATTTATTCTCAAGACCGGAGCAAAGGGGGCACAGTGGCTGTGCCTGTTTGCTATAAAGCAAGAGTGAATAAAGGAATTCTAATAGTTTCTAATTCCTAAATGAAAAAAACCTTATACAATTTCTTTTAATCTCTCAGTTTTTAACTAAAATGATTATAAGCGCATGGTTCAGCAAGGTTAGGGATTTGTGTGTAGCTTGCATGAATCAATTTTTAAAGGAGGTTTCTGAATTCACTTCTGAATGTTACTGTCATTAACTTAGAGAGAGTAACACCAACAAAAAGATGCGTGGAGTGTGGCTGGTTTCTTTCCCTGTATGTTATCTTTATGCCACTGAAAAGCTATTGATTCCTTTCCAATTATTAGAATATAAAAACTGCCGAGCTGGATCAAAGTAATGGTCCATCTAGTCAAGTATTTTGCTTTCGAGAGTAGCCAGTATCAGATGCTTCAAAAAGGATGTTAAATTCCCATAAAGGTCAATTTTGCAATAATATGCCCGTGAGGTACATTTCATCCTAGTACTCATCAGTTATCTTATTATGACTGTTTCTATTGTGGTGGCACCCCATGTGTACGTCTACACTGCAATAAACATGTGTGGCACCAAGTCTCAGAGACTGGGTCGGTTGACTTAGTCTTGAGGGGCTTGGGCTGCTGGGCTATAAATTGCAGTGTAGACGTTTGGGCTCAGGCTGGAGTCTGGCCTTAAGACTCCCCTCATCAGGAGCCCAAACGTCTACACTGCAATTTTTAGCCCTGTAGCCTGAACCCAGCAAGCCTTAGTTGGCTGACCCAGGTTGTTCATTGCAGTGTAGACATACGGTAATAGCCCCGTCATGGACCAGGGCCACATTATGCTAGGGCTGTACAAACATAGCTTATGTCCTTTTAGAGCATAAAGGGCAACCTTGTTACGAATGCTCATCTTAGAGCTAGTGAAATGGAAGATGTTATTATTCATGCAGTTGTCTGATCTATTGTTTGAAACCTGCCATGATCTTTGCCTTAATTGTAGCATCTCTCAGTGAGGCCTGTGGATTAATCATGCCTTTTTTTTTTTTAAGTATTTCCTATTCATTTTAAGTATGTCATATTTTAATATCATTGGGTGTGCCCCTGTTCTTGTGTGATGTGAAAGGATAGACAAGAGAGCTCAATTTACCTTGTATTGTTCATTATTCTATATCGCTTTAGCATGTCATCTAGTTGCCTCCTCTCTAAACTACCTTGTCCTAAACTTTAATTTAAAAAATAGTAACAATACAGGGCCAGGTCCTCAGTCCCTCCTCAGGCTGCTTTGCACATTGTAACTGGATCCCTTGGTGTATCTACCTTAGGTGCTTATATAGCCTCCATCACCCTAATATCTGAGCACCTCACAATCTTTAAGGTTTTTAGTCTCAAGATATCCCTGGGTGGTGGGGAAAAGGCCTGTTATCCCCCTTGTACGAATGAGTAACAGGCTTTTGCCCAGTCTCACAAGAACTCTAGGACAAAGCAGAGAAACTAAGGCAGTTCTCCCTAGTCCTAGGCTAGCAATCTAACCACTAGGTTATCATTCCTCTCTGCTTTAGTGGCTGTGTTGGGGCTAGGGCTGAAGGAAAAGGGACATAGTGCTGCTGTGCTCGGGGGATCCCTGGCCACCAGAACAGTCTTTCAGCACTGTTGCAGCCTGAAGCTGCTCTAAGTTGCATTGGCAGCTGAGCTTCCCTGTGGCCACCCCAAGGATTGGGGAGCCACAAAAGTAAATATGGCCCATAATCATGTTTGCTATGTATACCTGGTGCAGTATACACCTAAGAGGATCCCAAAGCACTTTATAGAAGCTAGCACGTACACAGACAGAACTAACAAAATCCAGCTCCACCGATTTTAACTAACCAGTTTGCTGTACAAAAGTGAGAGGATGGTGTAGGAGAATTTTTAGCCAAAACCACAAGGGAACATCCCTATTGTCATAGGATCTTTACTTTTTCATGCACTGGGGATAGACCTTCATTTTTAACGTTTCATACAAAAGATCCCCACAGAGTTACCACAGGGGAGGTGATTTATCTAGCTCGGATGGAAGAAGGGCTGTGTTGACTCTGCAGTTGCAGGGAGTCAAGAGGTTTCAAAACGAACGTTTAGGCCACTAAACCACCCACACAATTCTACTGTAAAGGCATCAGCATTAGTTCGAAGCATAAGGGGATTGTCATTTGTAAATAAAGGCTCTACAGTAGTACTTTAATGTATATCAAGAGCAGAACTTTTACAGGAAAAGGCTTCTCAGACTGCTTAGTGAACCTTTACATCAGTAAGTCTGTTTGAAGTGTTGCTGTCTAGTATCTTTGGCCTCGTTATATATATTTTCTTTAGTTCCCACTTTCATGCACCAGCCTTATCTATATGGTAGCTGGAAAGCAGTCTCACTAATCATTGGTAATATTCGAGTAGCATCTAAAGGCCAGCTGAGATCTGGACCTTGTGTTTGACACATGGGGAATAGACAGAATAGACACATGGGGCCAGATCCTTAGCTAGTGTAATCATCACAGTTCCATTCAAGTCAATAGAATGATGATGTTTTATGCCAACCAAGGAGCTGGTTCAGAGTGAAATTTTGTCCCCATTGATGTCAATGGGGCTGGGATTTCATGCATACTATAGAAAGAGTGCTCCCACACAGAAGAGTGTGTATGGTAAATGGACAAGACCAAAGATTATTATCCCCCGTTACAGATGAAGTGCAGAGAGATTATGCGGTGTACCCAAAGTCCCACAAGAAGCCTGTGGAATGAGCAAAGAATGCAATCTCCGGAGTCGTAGCTCAGTGCCTTAACTTTCCTTTTTAACAGTGAAACATTGAGAGCAAATAAGAAGTCAAAGCTCCCCCAAGCCAGTGGCTCATTGGGTTGGTGCTGTTAAGTCACATCCGTTTCATAGCCAATAGTACACATGGGCAGCACCACATCTGACCAACTTCATCTGCCCAAATCCAATGGATCATTTTGCAGCTGGGTGAACTAAAGGTGGCCTTTCACTGTAAAATCAAGCAAGACAAAAACCCACAACCTTCAGGATTGTCGTCAATTGTCTTGACCACTCAACCACTGTACTCAATTATTATGGATAGTATAAGGCTGCTGGGCCTGTCTCCCCTAGCCCAGGAAGGTCTAACACCACCCCCAAGTCTCTTGTAGACCCCTTCCTCAGGGCCTAATGTATTAATTTAAACAAAAAAACTTCACAAAGTAACACAAAACAAAACTGTCCCCCTGACCAACGCAGGCTGCAGGAACCCAGAGACCTTTCACTCTACAGCCAACCATTCTCTATTCAATGAGCTCTCTCAGCCCTTTTTGATAGGGATCACTTGACCCCTTCCCAGCTGGTCTGATCATCAGGCATGGATAGCAGGCCCCAGACCCTTAAAGGGACAGGCCATCCTGTTACAGATGGGTATGGATGAAAAGGTGAAATTCAGAAGTGATATTTAAGGTGGGTTTAAAATGTGAACAACCCAATGTTAAGGAGCTGGCACCCATTAGGTGAAATTTTCAAAGGTGTCTGGTTAATGTTATGGGAACTGGAAATCCAAAGAGTCTTTGAAAATCTCTAAAGTTTTTGGTTCAGGTCCATTTCTCCTATTTATAGAAGAACCAAGTTCAAACCTTTGCTGAGGGTCTGAAATGCTTGGCTAACTTTCCATTGTCATTTTTGTGCTTGTCTTTGTATTTCTGCTGAGACACACCATGAGACATGATGTTCGCATAATACTTCCTATAGTATTTCAGCTGTGACCTGAAGTGGAAATGCTGGAAATCCAATTAGAACTCCTTGAAATCTACAATCCAACTGTTCAGACTTAAAAGGTTCTGCTCATTTGTATACATTTCAGATAAGGCTTGTGAAGATGCAGCATCACTTAGAAGGGTGTGGTTTTTAAGTGTGTTTGTTTCCATACCAGTAACAGGACTGGTCAGTACAACAAAAATAAATCTACTCACAGAACTGCAGGCTGGGAACTTTCTGCTTTAGTTAACCGCACCCCAACAGAGTGGAGATGGGGAACAGGAAGAGGAGAACTCCCACCGACTAAATAGGAAGGTTGAAGCATGTCTCCGTCCCATAATACTCTGGGTAACCCAGTTAACCCTATCTTGACCACATTACTACAATATTCCTGTGTGCCCGGTTATTTTAGAGACACCCCCAACACCATGGAAACAACCGCTCTGTGAGCATGCTTTAGTCCTCCAATTAACACGGCCACAGCACACCCGTCACCTACAGAACACCAGCATACATACAGATAGCAGGTACCCTTCCTAACCCAGAAATCCTTTTGCATTACCCCAGACCCATTTCAAGATGAAAACCTGTTGTCTTGCTCTGGGTTGTAATTATCTCACACTTCCTTAAGCCTAGGAGATGCTTAAAATAATAGGCAGAAAGTACAAATTCTTCCCTCCCTTGGACATCACTATGATGCTCAGATGGGACCATCTCCAGAACTTGTCCCCACTTTCGTTATGATGAAAGCCTGATAACGTTATTAGGAATGGCAGTTCCTATGTCTTAAGCAACAAAGAGTCCTGTGGCACCTTATAGACTAACAGACGTATTGGAGCATGAGCTTTCGTGGGTGAATACCCACTTCGTCAGACGCATGTCTTGGTCCCTATGTCTTGGATTTTTGGGGGGCCATTTTGTTTATTTCATCACAGCTTTGTGTCACACAATTCTTTCAGAGCCAGAATGTGATATCCTTGCTCACATTGAGTATTACCTTACACTGGATAGTTTCATTGAAATCAATGGGACCTCTTATAAAGTAAGACCCTCACTCCCATGGAGTACGTTACAAGATGGCCCTCAATTAATGTCATTGATTGACACTTTTCTAATTCAAACAGTAAAGATGTGGGGCTATTACCCGAGACCTAAGTCCAATGAAAGACATATAATTATTTCATTCTTAGCACACTTTTGCACCACTTCCCTTTATTTGGTTAGCTTTACCAAACATCACAGTTTTAGTGTTACTTTCAACTTTCTAAAAAACAAATGGATGTTAGAAAAGAATTGAACAGATATATAGGGCCAGGTCTTTGAAACCCATGGAGCTACGTTGCTTCATACCAGCTAAAGGTCTGGGCCAACAGATCGGATACCAGACTGGGTCTCTGGAGATCTGGCTTCTAGGAGCAGATCTGCCACTGACCTGCTATGTGACCTTGACAGGTCACTTCACTTCTCTGTGCCTGTTTTCCCTCCCATCACCCTTTGTATGTCTTGTCTATTTAGACTAAGTTCTTGGGGGCAGGGGTTATCTTTTATTATGTATATGAACAGTGTCTAGCACACTAGGACCCTGCTCTCACATGCAGCTACTGTAGTATAATAATAAAATATTATTAATAACTATAACAATTAACCCTCCCACAGTCCCTGACTATGGGATATGAAAGAGTCATTCTGGTCATTTCACATATAAAGAAACTGAGGTAAAGACTAGTTAAATGACTCCTGCTCCCAAGCACTAAGATCACTCTATAAGCTCTTTATAAGCTCAGCGCTTTTCTGATATAATAGGTAGAGCTGACGAAAGGACATTTTTCCCCCCTGCAAAAATATTGAAACAAAAATATATGATTTTTTGGCAGAAAATTTATAAGCAAATTGAAATTAACATTTTCATTTGATTAAATTCAAATTGAAATATTCAGTTCAGTTTTCAAAAATAAATAAATTAAATTAAATGCCTATTTTGAAATTTCCCCATACCAAATTTTTACAAAAAAAAAAAGACTTTTTTCCAGTGAGAAATTTCATTTTTGATTAAACCGTGTACTTCAGAAGGAAAAGTTTTCTGCCTAAAAATTGCAAACATATCAACTTATAAGGTATGTTAATGGGTAGGGTGCAATTTGTGCTGAGTTTTGAGCTCTCTCTGCTGTTTTCCCACAATGGATATGCTCTGCATTCAGTGCCCAAGACAAACTCAGTCTTGGGTAGATGCTGTCATGGAAATGTATTTTCCTGTGTCAAACCAAACAGACAACACTGGTATTTCAGATAAATGACAAATGCTAATGGCACAATCTAAAATTATGGATTGCACAGTTACTGTTGCTTGACAGCAGATATTAGACTTGAACAAAATAGATGAGGGGAGGAACCTTACAGTGCTTGGGCCTAAACAAAATGGCTGACCCTAACATAGACTATCTTGTAATTGAAGTGAAAAGGCAAATTCATCAAGCCATAATGAGAATCTTGTTGTCATTGATCTTTTATGTGAACATTTGCAGGCAAGGAATCAGCACATCAGGGAAAGCCCAGTAATTAATTTATCTCTGTTGTATAAAAGGTAACAAATCCGAATGATAGGAGCCTGTCCCTGTGCTGCTGCCTTATCAGTGAGATAAAAATCAAGCAGATCATTCAGGCATGATTCCTGGTTCCTTTCAGAAGAACAATAAATAGCTTCAGATAAACCGGAGCTGTGAAAAATGCAATAGTTTGAGAGAAGGAGAGAAACAGAGACCTAGCTAAAGAAATTGCATTAGCAATAAAGATTAAAGCTCCCTTCAAGAAGAAAAAAAAGCACAATTACTTGGAATAGAATATTTTTATAGTCTAGCCTAAGGTATCAAGGCAGGATTAAGGCCAAATAATGGAGACAGTAATCAGAGTAATTTACCCTGGATAATTTACCCTTGACTGAGTCTTAATGCACTCAGAAGACATGTCAAAGCTCCAGACTGTTACAAAACCCATTCTCACTATCAGTTACCATAACATTATCACTGTTTGAAAGGTGAGTTTTAAAAAGGCACGAAAGGCAGTTAAGATGCCCCAATCTCACAGGAAGTCAATGGGAATCGGATACCTCACTGCAATTTGTGCCTTATGCAAAATCTACCTCTTACTGAATAGATGGCTTTGGGTTGCGTAGTAACCATAAGGGTCACATGCAAACTACACATGCAACACCCTTTAAGACTGCTTCATTCTCATATGGGTATAAAGACCTCTCTGGAGCTCTTGTGAACAATAGCTTTCTCAAAATCACTCATTAACAAAAGCAGTAGTGAAGGGGTAGAAGTCTAATTGTTTGAAAAGGGAACAGACAGAATTCAAATATCAGTGGATTAGCTAGTAGGTAATAACATTGGTTAAAAGAATGTGTAGCTCAGTCAAATGGTCTGAACATTCAAAAGGTTGAGAGACACTTTTGACCGGGAAGGAACTGTGAGACTATGAATTTGAAAAATAAAGTCCATCATTACAGCTTGCACACTTGGGACTGCTACTGGGGGTGGCCATCTAGTTTAAAATGAAAATTTTTGTGACGGAGGTCGGAAGAGACCTTCATCAAGGGTTCCATGTCATTCTAGGTCAATTAATAGTGTCGTCAATCAGGCAAAAATCCCATACAAGTCAATTTGCATTTGCTGTTAAGTCGATGAATATGTTAAAGCCCTTTGGCCAGATTCTGTGCGTTGTCTCCTGAGAAATGCAGCATAGAAGTCACAGCTCAAAGGGGAGGGGCGGTTTGGGATCTTTCAGGATGAAAGGAGCTATAAAAATGTAATTATTATTTCCTTATTCCACATACAAAACTGAATTACACCAGACAATGGCAGACAAACAAGATGATTGATCTGAAGGGTAGACCCCCGAACTGCAATATGCAACATGGATGTAGACACCTACGGTGTATCATTCTCCCCGAGATACGGATAACTCCAATTAATAATGAATATAGAGTAGACTCCTTGTATCACATCCAGATAAATGGAAAAACATTTCTAGAAATGCAGCGAAGAAACCTCTGGAGACAAGGTTCCAGGAACAGAGTCAGAGGTAAAAATGGAAGAAAAGCATCATGAGAAATACTTGCTCACAGAAATAATGCACAGGTAGATGGAGAAGAGGCAGAAAGGGGGGAAGAGAGTCAGCAGAACCATGGCTCTGTCCTCCATGATGCACTGGGCAGTGGTGCTGAGCCAGCCACAAGGTGGGGAGAGTATACTACACCCGAGAAAGGGCAGTAGCAAATTCCTGCCCCCTGTCTAGGAATTAACTAGGAGGAGGAGAGAAATGTGTCTCTTTGGAGGAGTGGTTGGATCCATCCTTTATAGGGTAGCCGTTCTCCATTTGAGAGCCACAATCCTTTTATAGGGCTCCTAATAGGACAGGAAGCTGCATGCTACCCCATATTCAGAGCATTAATCAAGGCTCAAACTAGGCCTGAATAGAAAAGCCTCAGTTCCAATAGCCATGTGACGTAGGTTAGTATTATTGCACCCATTTTACAGACGAGAAATGAGTAGTGATGGAAACTGGCCCCAGTGCACACAGTCAGTGGCAGTGCAGAGCATGGAGCAAATGAAACTCTGCGCTCCCTTCTTCTAAGCTCCAGGCATCATTTCAAATAAATGAACTAAGCTAAGGTTTTTTCAAAGGAGCCTATGAGAATTAATCACAATGGGAGTTGGGTGCCTAACTCTTAGTTCCTTTGAAATCCCTGGCCAAAAAGCAATTGTTTTGTGAATAAATTAGAAAGAACTCAGTAATACATAATAGGATGTTGTTGTTTCTCTGCTTGATATTGCATAGCTCTTAAATTATTGGAAAAGGAAATTTGCCGTACTATGCCCAGATTTGGGGAAGTCCTACAGCGCGTGGGTGTACAAGGGGGCAGCCTAGATGATCACAATGATTCCTTCTGCCCTTGGAATCTATGAATCTATTCTTAGTTGGTGTGACGCTACATAGCCCCATTGAAATGGATGGAGCGATGCTAATTTACACCAGCTGAGGCTCTGGCCCAGGCATATTTTCAGAGACAACAGAGGATAAATTGTCATGATTTCATGGGAAATGAATTACCTTGGCTCAGCACACAGAGATGACTTTGCTGAGAGCACCGTCTCTGCAAGTTTTGGGTGCCCAGAGAAGCATGCAATTCACAAGTTCAGCATCTTAAACCAAAGCGACCAAATCAATGGACCATGGCCTTTCAATGCCATTATATCTGTGCAAACGGAACCTGTTGAACGTGCCATTTGCTACTTTGAGCACCAAAAAAATAAATAAATGGCCAACATGGCTTATTATTAATTAGGCATCATTTCATGAGGTTTATTCACAAATACTTTATTTCCTGAAAAGCAATGTAGCAAACAAAACAGAACTGCATTTAGCGTCCGGCTCACTCCAAAACTAAGACCAGAAGATGACTGCAAGACAGAGGTGTCATTGGTTCCCATGAGTTGATTGTAAAAGAGGACAGTGAGAGATCTGACTTTCAATTAAACGTAGGCTTCTAAGTGCCTAAGTCACTTTTGAAAATGAGAGTTAGGTTCCTAAGTCAAGTGGATGGACATTTTTCATCAAAACTTTTCTTTTTTTAAACAAAGTGTCAAACTGTTTCATTACAATAAAAAACAGGAGAAACTTGGTCTAGCAAAGGAAGTGCGTTTCAATCAGTACTAAGCAGCAGCTGTCCTCGATGATTTTTAAAATAAAAAATATTATCTTTCAATTACATTCTGTCATATTATGACATGTCAGCAGTAGTAGTCCCCAAAAGAACATCCAGATTTGTTATAGTGAGGCTTAAAAAATAAGGGTCTGATTCTCTTTTATACACATGCCACTTTGCACTGTTCTGGAGGTATAAAGGATCTTCAAAATGGGCATAAATTACAATGACACCTACTTGAAGACCCCTTTACACTGCTAGAGTAGTTTAAAGCAAGCTTAGTATATATAAGAATCAGGCCCTAAAAGTTTTGGAAAGATGATAAATCCCCATGCTTCAGGGCAGAAGCCAACCTCACAGTAAAGAGAACTAGGAAAATTATGCCACAGCTACCTACTGCAGGGTTTCTTGTATCTTCCTGTAATATACCCCAGTATTAGCCATTATTGCACACAGAAGTATATGGACCATTGGTCTGATCCAGTATGGCAATTCCAGTGTTTCTAAAGGTGGATTTCAACCACCAGTGCATTTCCACAATCCTAGGGTCATCTGGCATTCATTAGAGCAGCCTGAAGACTGCTCTAAATTACCTCAGTTCACATTGGTCCTTGGGACATTTTACAGCAGCCATGATCAGTTATGCATAATGGGGCCATGGCTACACCCACTTTTCCATAGCCACACCCGTGAAGGTCAGCAGACAGGAAGGGAGGTAATATAAGAGTCACTATAGTGGCTTTATGCCACTAAGGGATTTTGGTACTCTGGAAGAATCCTCTGGTGGACAGATCTGTCACTTTTAGGGTTGTTATTCACCAGTTGAGAACCATAAGACAGCCCCGTTGCATGGGGGAATCAGGGCAATAGAATCTGAAGGATTAAATCAGGACTGGGGGAGAGAATTAGGATTTTTTTCCTTTTATCATAGTGCACTATGAGACCTTGTTTCACAAATCAATGCTTTGGGCTTAAAGAAATTCACCTCAGCTTAATCCATGCTGGTTGCAAATTGAACACGTCAACTCCCTTTATCATTATTTATCATTGCAAGACAAACGTAGTGATCAAAGGATTAACAACAATCACGTTAAGAGCTGCGAGTTAAACGTCTCACCCTGCAGGAGGGTTAGCATCTCATGCCAGATAATACAAGAAGATATTCCGTTGTACTTGAAAATGTGACACATTCCGCTCTGTCTACTGATGAGAGCAGGGGCAATAGGTCAGGTTCTACTCTTAGTTACTCCATTGTAAATCCAGAGAAATGCCACTGACCTCTGTAGAGTTACTCCTAATTTCCACAGGTGTAGTTGAGGACAGAATCTGCCAGCTGCCTGAATAAACACTATACATACAGTACTTTCAAAAATCATGCAATTCCAGCTGAATTAACTCCTTCTTAGATGCAAGGCCCTATGAATATGTTGTAATAGCAGCGCTTCTTATTAAGCCTCTTAATTTTGTGGTCAGATCAACCAATTAACATTACAGCATTAATAAAAATATAATTCCTAATGTTATTCATTACAAATAATACAGGTTTTATTTTATTTTGGCTAATTACCCAAATGTGAAGAAGGAAGGATAGTTTTACGATAAAGGCACTGAACTGGCACTCAGGAGATCTGGATTTAATTTCTTGGTTCTCCTGCAGACTTCCCATGGGACCTTGGGAGTGTCACATGATCTGTCCGTGCCTCAGTTCCCTGTGTGTAAGGCTCGGATAATAGTACTTTCTTTCTCCCACCCTTTGTCTGTCCTGTCTATTTAGACTGTAAATTCTACAGGGTAAGGACTCCATTTCACAATGAGTTTGTACAGTGCTTAGCACACCAGGACCCAGATCTTGGTTGTAATATGAATAATAAATAAATAAATAGAACAAGTAAAGAAAAATACATATTTAGACCTCTAGTAATGATCATACATACAGTCTAGTGCTAAAGAACACATAACAATAGCATTTTGAAGTCCATTCAAGCGACTGGCACATTGGGTTGTGTTAAGTATGTTAAGCCACATAGGAGGAACATGTTTTCTGAATGGCCCTGAGAAGCAAAGGCTTAAACAGGTTTTTTCATATACGTCCTTTCCACAATATCTGAAATTCCAAAACAGAGGCTGCCTCATTGTTATCTGTCATGGTGCGTATAAGACTTCACAGTCATTAACCCTTACATGTCACAGATCTGGCTTACCGCATGCTGTTAGCACTGGTGCCTTTTTTGTGAGGATACCCTACAATTTCACAGCCGAGGGGTAAATGAAGAGAAATGTTAGAACTGTTAGAAGAACTGTACCATTTTTGCAACCTGATTCCAATAGATTCCTAGATTTTAAGGCAAGGAAGAACCATTAGATCATCTAGTCGGACTTCCTGTATAACTCTCAGCAACTTGTGTGTAATGAAAGCATATCTTCCAGAAAGGCATTCAGTCTTCACCTTTACAGGCAGTAGTCCTTGACTTTATGATGTTCGAATTACAATGAATGGCACTTATAACATTTATAAATTGACATCCTGTTTCGACTTTCTAATGTCGGTTTTGACTTTACGACGCTCGATCCGACATTGTTCCTATGGGAAAATCGAGTTACGACATTTCGACTTCAGATGCGATTTTCAGGAACCTATTGTGTCGTAAGTCTGAGGACTGCCTGTTTTCATCACTGGAAGGAGTTCATGCAGCTGTGCTTCACTGCAGTAGCCTTTGCAGTATATTGCAACGGACCATAGGACCAGGGCCGGCTCCAGGCACCAGCGCAGCAAGCAGGTGCTTGGGGTGGCCAACAGAAAGGGGCAGCACGTCCGGCTTTTCGGTGGCGGGTTCCTCAGTCCCTTTTGAAGGGAAGAACCTGCCGCCGAAGGGGCGCAGTGGAGCTGCCGCCGAAGTACCGCCGATCGCGGTTTGTTTGTTTTTTCCAGCCACTTGGGGTGGCAAAAACCCTGGAGCCGGCCCTGCATAGGACTCAAAGGAAGCTGGTAAATCATTACTGAAAGGTAAAGCAAATAAAAAAGGTAAGCAAAAGGAGAACGATCGAGTGATTCCATGGGAGGTGAAATAAGGAATGAGAAGAAATATGTATGGAACAAGAAAGAGATCAGCAAAGAGAAAAAGCAAAGCAAATATTATTAATAATCAAGGGGTAGGTCTCACCCTGAGTAAGTGGCAGCACATATTTGTGCCCCCACAAGAGCAGCCCCTCGTGTTCTAATTTAAGTCAATGGCAAAACTCCCATTGACGTCAGCATCGCAAGATCAAGCCTTAAATTAATACTGTCCAGCTTACATGAAATCAAACAAATGATACTTACTATAGCAGGTGATAATTTTTTGAATTTTGTAATGTGGATGAAATTTTGAAATTCCAAATTTGAAACAAACCCAGGAAAATTCTCAACTAAATTTCTGCAATATATTTTCCCAGTTTATCTAGCTTTACTACTTACATCTGCTATAAGAAGAAGAAGAAATATTAGAACCAGAATCATGCCAGAAGAGGACATTAACAATGGCAAAATTGCAATCTGAGGATTCCAAAGGAAGTGGTTATTTATTGAGAGAAGCCATTAAAAGAGATATCTGAAAATCCTAGATACAGATGCAATAGGTTATCATATGAGTAAGAACGAAGCTAGCTAAGACCCAGAGAACTAAATAGCCCTTCAAGCTCGGGTTCCCTTGTGACAGTTCAGTGCAGTACACTAAATCAGAGAAGGACAGGGGAGCACTTAGAAAGTTATGATGTAATTAAGTACAGTCCACACGGATTCATCAAAGGAAGAACAGGTTTAACAAGTCTGCAAACAAGATGAGGCTACAGTGGTCATAATTTACTTGCACATTTGTGTATACCATTGGGTACAATTTCTGACTTAGAAGCTTGGTCTCAATAGGCATCTCTCACTCTCCTTACCAATAGAAAAGGACCTATGGTCCAAATATAGATGTGAGGTTTAAATAAAAAAACCTAGTAAGATATCATATGCAAGGTAGAGTACAAGAGTCTGTTAATGATTAGCACAAAATAATCCCCACTAAATTGATAGCTGCCCATAAAGCTAATAAACTACACAACGGCAGAAGAGAGAGAAGGGAATTAGACATGATTTCATTTGTTTTTTAAGTGGCGGTAAAACAGAGTGAAAACTATAGAGATTGCTAATCAGCACATCCTATGCTAGGTCAATGCAGGAAAGGCCTATGTGGTGTATCAGTAATATTTAATACTAGTACTATAGTAGAGTCAAAGGACACCAAACAGGGCCCAGGGCCCTATTGTACTAGGAGCTGTACAAACAAATAACATGACAGTCACTGCCCCAGAGAGCTCACAATTTAGCAATTAGACAATATGCAACAGCAGCTTGATCCTGAAAAGTGCTAAACTCTGGGCCTGATCCAGTAAAAGAACTTCAGCCATATTTAAATGTAAGCATTTAAGTTGCCCCATAGCGAGAAAGCTCATCACCTTGCAGTACCAAGCCCTAGGGGAACAAACAGCCAGGTGATTAGAGGACAAGGTAACAGAGACAGATGTAATAGCACAAATTTGTAGTCACAATGGATAATGTATCAATATAAAAGAAGAGAACAGAGCAGACTAGGCCACTATTGGTAACAACTAATTAAGTGAGCTAATTAAAGAGAAAAGGGAAGTATGGGCAGTCTGACAAGTAAAGCAAGCAGAAAATTCCAGCTACACAGGGTAAAAGCCTGTCAAATCTGTCTGAGCTCTGGCCTACTCTGGGGGGTGGGGATCGATCTAAGTTATGCAACTTCAGCTAGGTGAATGATGTAGCTGAAGTCGACGTACTTAGATCGACTTACCATGGTGTCTTCACTGCGGTGAGTCAACTGCTGACACTCCCCCGTCAACTCTGCCTGCACCTCTCATGGTGGTGGAGTACAGGAGTCGATGGGAGAGCACTCGGGGGGTGATTTATTGCGTTTAGACTAGACGTGATGAATCGATCCCCATTGGATCGATCGCTGCCTGCCGATCCAGCAGGTAGTGTAGACATTCCCTTAGTGGCCATGTGATTGTTATGCAAATCACAAGGCTCCATGAGGAGCTGAAAACAGAACTAAAATTAGAGACCTGATAGTGGTAGCAGGAACCAGAAAAGACCAAACAAGAATGATCAGAAAAATAACTAACCCTGATGTCGTCATAGCGTCCAATAGTGTTACTTTTATTTATTTTTTTCAACCTAACACAACTCTCCATAGAAAAGCAACCCTGATACTAACCTATCTAATTACACAATTTATGTAGTTGCAGTTATCTAGTGAATTTTATTGTTTGCTTTCGTTCACTGGAACATATCCTATAAAGGATGTGCATGCCAGACGGGGAATCCCAGAGGAAATGTTCCTTCCATTGCTTAGCTGGCAGCCAGGAGGAGAAATGATAATGAATAACCTTTTTTTTTTTATTTTTTCCAGTGCACCAGCTGGCTCAGATATTCTTCACCAGCATCTACTTCTGTATCCCCTACCAAAGAACTTTATTTCCGCGATAAGCAGGCTTCTTAAGATAATACTTTATGCAGAGAACCAGCAGCTACATCAAAGTACATGGGAAAGATTCACTGAACTGCTTCACCTTAAATACAGTTACTCTCCTGTTAAGCAGCTTCAACAGCAGATTTTTTCCCTTTCGCAGTTGTAGCAACATTCAGGTTATGACCCCTCTTTCCACTCTGACCATCGCAGAACTTGAATAAATACCCCTATAGATAATGGAACTTGTCTCAGCCTTATGTAACCCACACGTATACAGTGTGAGACTTTGTCCCACTCTCTGGGTCGGGCCACAAATAGACAAACATTTTTGCTACTGACATTGAGCTAACAGCTGGCTTTTTCAGCTCAGTAAAGGCTTATACTTTTAGATCCTGAGGTCCCAGGTTTGAGCCCCAGTGCCAACAACACATCTAGCTAATGAGTGGAGATGGTCAAGACAGCTTTAGCACAATTAATTGCTATGGCAAAAATCAGATTCACCCAAAGATAAGATGCAGCTAACTACGAGAAAGTCTTTGTACCCTTTTGACCTATGACATGCAGTTAACTACCATTATAATTTACTTTGTGGTTTTTGTTTTCTAATCTATGCCAAATAAGCTACTTTCACTGGCTACATTGGATTCTCCTTGCCTAGATTTCAAGTATCAGGGGGTAGCCGTGTTAGTCTGTATCTACAAAAACAACAAGGAGTCTGGTGGCACCTTAAAGACTAACAGATTTATTTGGGCATAAGCTTTCGTGAGTAAAAACCTCACTTAGATGGAATCACCAGCATGGCAGCTCTCCCTCGGCCACCAGTGTATGGCATGAGGCAAGAGCATGTGTCTGAATGTCATTGCTCTTCAGCTATCCCTGGGTATCCAAACAACCCCTTGGGGCTCTAGACAGGCCAAGTGCAAGGTAGAATAGTTCTGCTCGAAATTACATCTGAGTCTGAACTGGTCCCCTTCCAGACTCCGGAAGCCAGCGATTGTGTAAAGCTGTCTCTTCCCGCTCTTTGAGTTCTGCCTTGAGTGCACGTTGGCCAAACAAGAGAATCCAGTTCACTGTTATTTTTCACTCATAACAGAGAAAGGGCTGAACCGGAACCCCGAGTCTGAAATAGATTGTGAACTTGCATAAGAATCCGCCTCCAACTATTGCTGCGTGTTTCCATTTCTACTATGGAAAGCTCTGTATGCCGTACAATTTCAAAACCTTTTCCTAGCTGAGGTTTCCTTTAGTTGCCCTTCTGCAAATTACTTAGGCTGGACTTACCTGAATAAATTTGAATGCACAATTCAGATTTTAAAGAAAAAATGAATAATGCCTGGAATATTCCAGTGCACGATACAGAATTTCCACTCTGGTTGAGATTTTTATATATTTCAGCCCTTTTTTCTTCTCCACATGCCTGGCTGTGCAAATTTCTCAAGTAAATACAACAGAGCCACTTAGCTAGCATCCTAGGACTTCCGGACTTTATCGTCTTCCCCCAAAGTAGCCAACAGAGGCTAGGAGTACATGAAGCTAGATCAGAGGTGGGCAAATTATGGCCCGTGGGCCACAACTGGCCCGCGGGCCATAATTTGGGATAGTCCTGCCGGGCCTTTGAGTTCCCGGCCGGGGAGGCTAGCCCCCCGACCCCTCCCCTGCTTCTCCTCTCCCCCGCAGCCTCACCTCACCATGCTGCCAGTGCTCTGGGCAGCAGGGCAGCAAGCTCCTGCAAGGCAGCGTGGCGGCGTGGCTGGTTCTGGCCGGGCGGCGCGGCTGCCAGTCCTGGTGCTCTGAGCAGCATGGTAAAGGGGTGGGGAGCGGAGGCAGGGGGGTTGGATAAGGGGCAGGGAGTCCCGGGGGGGCAGTCCAGGGACACTCTGGCTAGTGATGTAGTGGGGATGCAGCCGCTCGAGTTAGAACAACTGAACAGCTGCTGAGCCAGTGAGTAGCTTGAAGGTGATTTTGCAACACAATTGCTCTCACTTGAGCTAGGCTAGCTTGCATGGAGTAACTCAAGTGCACCAACTTGAGCTACCTGTTGCAGTGATGACAAGCCCCAAGTGACTTATCTGAGGGGGTGTGTGAATGAGCCAGGAAATTAACCCAGAATTCCTGGGTCATAGCCAATGCATTAACCATGGGTAGATCTAATTGTTTTAAACCCATGGCGGTGAGTCTCAGAGCCCAGGTTTACAGGTGTGGGCTTGTGGAGATCACACTACGGCACTAAAAACAGCAGTGTGGACGTTGTGGCTCAGGTTCTGAAGCCCACTCCCCGCCCTGGGCTTCAGATACTGAGCCCAAATGTCTACACAGCTGTTTTTAGCATAGTAATGTAAGTCTTATTAGCCTGAGTCTGTAGCCCGAGACTCGCTGCTGTGGGTTTGAACACACAGTGTTGGCATACTCCATGAGACCATCCTTTTCCCATTACAAAGAGAGAGTGGAATCTGCACTCCCCAAAACGCAGGGCTGAAGGTAGGAGCGATATTTGCACAGGGCAAACAAGGGTGGTGAGGGGGAAGTTATGTATGTGTGTAAGAGCCGCTCACAAAGTAGGCTTTCACATCCAAAGAAGGGAACTGGACTACTATACTTCATAATATCAGTGGTGTTTCGTTAGGGATGAATTTGGCCCTATCTGGCCACCGGCCTGCAGTTAGTTGCACCAAAACCTAATGAAACAAATGTAGAGGACAGTGGTTTCACATCCCTTAGAAAGCTCGCTAGTTTATTCAGGGCAAGGAAGCCTTTACCTGGGACATGTGGCTAAGCCCTTTGTAGTTGCACGTGGAATTCCCATGAAGACAGTGGTAGCGGTTGTGACACCGGAGATAAGGGCCCAGATATAACCAGGGAATGGGGTATGTGTGAAATGGTGGTTTTAAGACATCTTTCTGTTCCACTGATCCAGGTGGCCTCTCTTTGTACCCAACCAGCTGAGGTCTGCTCTGACTTGCCTCACCTGCCCAAAGCAGTCAGTATCACTGGATCACCTGTAAGTTAAAGCCATACCTCTTTTCTCAGGTCAAGCCTCCTATGATAGCAGCTATGAGAGGAGTGATACAGGAGCCTCTACTTTAGTTCTCTGCCTTGAGAGGATCCCCTTATATTAAGGCCCCGCTGAACTGGGACTAGGACTCATTTTCACTAGAGCTGTAGTACAAAGCAGATACAATGTATGCCAGGATACTAAATTATTGAGCATTTGGACCACACCTGACAATTGGGGGAAGCTAAAGATTCTGTGGGTCTTTTCAAAAGATCGTGGGATGACTAAGTGTCCCTCTGGCCCACATTTGGTTACTTGATTAACTTGTTTAAAGTTGAGCCATGCATTGTGGGAGTTACTGAAGCTAATGGATTTACACCTGTTGATGAGCTGTCCTATAATGGCTATTTTGTTTAGCCTTACAATCAATACTAGTATCACAGATAATATAATTATGGTAAAGGCATTCATGTACTTCGAATGCAAAAGAGACTATAGCGAATTCCATTTATTTAGGTGCAGCACAGAAAAGGAAAGATGCTGTTGCTTGAAAAAGTTTCAGCAATCTGAAATTTTATAGATAATGGGTGTGCTAATTCATCTATGTAATGTTGGCATCTTTCTGCTACATATAAGTGTGTATTGATGGATATTTTATTATGGCATATGTCTATTGCATTTGAGAACTAGAAGCTGTAACTGCGAAGACAATAAAACCAGATGGGGAAAAAGGGGGAAAATTAGAACACTTCAGAGGCCTAAATGCTATAATATTCCAAAAGCAATGGAGATACACAGACAATGCAAATTCACAAAATGCTAGCATTCTAGGGATTCTTTTAGGCTTTTGTTAATGCCTAAACCAAGCAAATGATGTGTCAAAACAACCCTGTAATTAGATGTGCTCTAAAAACTGTAGGTCCAGCTGTTATGCCTAGCAGGGTAGCTTTCCAAAAATAACATGGCCAGTAAAAATGAAGCAATTGAAGTTGTCTGATATTATGATTTGTAAAGGATAGTCTCTGTCCAGGGTTCCCTTTTTGTTTGGTTTTCCCAGAGTTCATGTGTTCGCCACATTCTGTCAGTTTTCCATTTGATTACGGATACTCTGTGAACGTGATGAGCTTCAAACTATTGATTTTAGCCACCCTGGGCCTGTCGTTTAATGGTGAAACATAAACAGGAAGAGCGGAGATGTGATTTAACAAACCAAAACCAAATTGAGTGTCTGACAAACCACAACATCTGCCAGTTTTTAGATTACACATTGTCACAGCTCTCACCCAGCGCAGTACATTCTAATCACAAGCCTTTAACCTTAGTATTGAGTGCATTTGTTTTTAAAGGGACAGTGTGGGAAGGAAAAACTCATGGAGTTTAATGTTGAAAAATTCCCTACCTGTGTCACTCACACCACTGTCGACTATTACTAGTGAAAGGATTTTTAAAATGTAATACACTGTTCAATAGATTCAGGGCAAGGACTCTCTTGTTATTGCCAGGATCTTGCTACCCCTCCAAACACTGAGTGGTCATTTACTCCACCAAAAAATGTTCCATTTTTTTCCCCAAAGGGACCAGCAAAGTCAGGTACTACTCCGAGTGAGCAAGGGTGGCAGAATCTGACCCGATGGCTAGCCAATGGGACTGATCCTCTTCTGGGTAGCATAGCTCCATTGATGTCCAGGCATGGTGTCTAAGCCAAAAAGGGGGGGAGGGGGGAGTAGGTGCCTTTCTTCCCCTTACTCCTTACATGGCTGCGTAAGACCAGAGCATAGACTAGCTCTTAGTTTAGATGGCCTATAAAACTCTGACAGTAGAGTTAGGTGAGCTTATTCCAGCAAGTGAATGTCAATTGTATTTGTCTCTTTTCACCAGTACATATGCCACTGAAGAGAGATTTGCCACTGACTTTGGGATTCTGTGCTCTGCCTTTTCCTGTTGATGGTTATTACCATGATGGAAATCAGGACTGATAACCACTGACTGTCAGTACACAGGGTCTGTAGCCTGTGACTCCATCTAGGAGTGGGAGGATCACACAATTCCATCTCAGAGGAAGGTCAAGATTGGAGGCCAGTGACCTGGGAAAAGTGGGGTCCATTCGGAAAATGATCTAATCTGAACTGCGATATCCTGATATTCAAGAAGGGTTGAAGTTGGGCCCATTGCTAATGAAAATAGATTGCATTATGCTATTGTCATGGGGGTCCATTCACCGCAGTGGCGCCTCCTGCTGGCCATCCCAGGGATTAGCTCTTCCAGTTGGTGCAACCTCTTCATCTGGTGCCTCTCCCATCATCCTCTCACCCTGTGGACCTGCCTCACTGAAGGAACAGCAGCATCCTCTTCATGACTCGGCCCTCTGTCTGGGACACCATCTGTATTTTCCCCTTTTGCAGTTACCCAAAGTCTTTCTATGCAAACAGTCCCAGGAAGTCTTCTCCTGGGCTGCTCTGATGATGCCACTTCCCCAGTGGCCAGTAGGAGAACCCAGGTCCACCCTCTATTCCAAGACCTTCTACTCCAGGTGCCAGTCCAGGGACCCTCAGCTCAGCAGTTCTGGGCTCTACCCTCTCAGTTCTCACTGCTCTTTCTCTGGACTGCTTTCTACTTGTCCTGGTCTCCCCCCTCTGGGAGTAACAGCTCCAAAACAACTCCCTCCTCCAACGGAGTGACTGCCTTTTCCCCCAGTAGCCCTGTCTGTTTTCAGCTCTTGGGCTTTATAGACTCCCCTATTCCTGCACAGCTGAGCCTCCTTTAATCAACTCTCTGCTCCCTGGCTGCTCCTCCAGGTGCATCCCGAGCAGTCAATTGGCCTACCTGGCCACCTTAACCCCTTCTAATCCTGTGTGGGGTGAACACCCCATCACAGCCTAACATATGTACGCCCAATGGCAACAAGGTTTCCAATCCTGCTCCCATTCAAAACAATAGCAAAATTCTCATTGATTTCAGTGGTGCAAAATTAGGTCCTGTGTTTGAAATAACATGGTGGTCTATATTTATAATAATATATGGAGATATACCTATCTCCTAGAACTGGAAGGGACCCTGAAAGGTCATTGAGTCCAGCCCCCTGCCTTCACTAGCAGGACCAAGTACTGATTTTGTCCCAGATTTGAACTAAGGGATTAGCTAGAGGCATTATTAGGTTAGGTCACTGAGGCAAAGAAAACATCAATAGCTTAATCTTAAAAACAGTCTCTAGAAACCTGTTACTTCTCACTGAAATTTTAAAAATCCAAATGCATTTTACTTAGGTGCAGTATTTCAGGAATTTTTAGAGCATGTCAGCAGCATCAGTGTGAATTAGGATTTGCTAGCATTTTAATTTTTACAGAATGCAAAACTCTCCAAGAGCCAGATCCTCAAATGGTGGAAAGCAACATGGTTTGCATCAAATGATTCCATCTGCCTGCACTGAGTGATGAAATGTGACTTCAATTAAGTGAAGTCAGTTTACATCAGGTAAGACTGTAGCTCAAAATCTGGAGTTAAAAAACAAAACAAAACCAAAAAATCCCCCATACTAGGCCATAGACCTTATGTTTGCAAGCGTAAACAGCTGCAAGTGTTTAAAACAAAGAGGTTATAAAACACAACAGAAGTGAAGTGGTAGTTAAAATATTTGACAGGAAAACTGCCTGCGCTGAATAATTTGTTTGACCTCTTGAGATTCAAATTCTTACCGACTCACATTCTGAGCTGAAAAAGTTCTGGAAATCACAGACACAGTAGAATGAACTTTATTGGTTACATTCACTTCCTCTTTCTCTACATTGAATGTTCTCTGAATACAAAGTGGCAGGACATTTAAATAGCCACAAAGCCAAAAATGGCTTTTAGTGCACTGTTGGTGCCCATGGTTAGGATGCAGCAAAGAGAAAAGAGTAGCTCACGTCTCACTAAAGAGCAGCAGAGTGCTAAAACAATCAGTCTGAGCAGAATTCAATTTTAGCTGCACAGGAGGATGGTGGTTCTGAAAAAGGTGATGTTTAACTGCTGGTTTTTTTTCGTGTCTTTCCTTTTCACACCATTATCTCTGCTGGGTGCATTTTTGGATTCTTCTGGTCCGAGTGGTTCCCAGTTGCCCTTTGGTAATGATAGGTAACTTAGCAATTGAAATTTAAGTTTGATTATTATATTAATATTGATGCTATCATTCTGTGAAACGTGCTAGCAGTAGGATGAATATTATTTTCATTATATAAAACATTGATTTTGGAAAGATACCAAGAGGTAGGCACACAAGTCCCAATTCTGCTACTGCAGCAGGTTCAGTGGGAGTAGACTATGACTATGTCAGGGCAGAATTTCTACCACAGAGTTAGGAGGAGACAAATTCTCGATGAGCGTTAGTTGGTGCAGCTACCCTGACGTCAGTGCAAAAATTTACACCAGCTGTAAATGTTATCCTAAAACTGCGAGGAACTGATTTTCCTCTCGCTTACCCACGTGTAAATCAAGAAGTGATGCCACTGAAGCCAAAGGAATTATAACTCGTAAAACCAATGTGAGCAAATGGAGAATCCAGGCCTAGTTTAATTTGGGGAAGATTTTCAAAAACACAGAGCTAAGCACCCAACTCCAAATTGACTGGGTACCTAAATGCCCTTTGAAAAATCTCTCTCTACTCCCAAATAGATCTGCGTCTTAGGGAAATAGAACAGCTCTGTTCCCCCGTTCTTCCTCCGCCAAAATCCGCACCACTCATTTTATTTTGAGGGCAATATTTTGCAGAATTTCTGCGTTTGCACAGCAGATTCATGAACTGGCAATTTTCACTGGGAACAGAAAACAAACAGCTTTGGAGCCGATTCTGATCTTTACTTAATGTGAATGGCAGTTGGCTTCAGAGGGACTAGTCCGGAAGAAAGGTGCTGCTCAGTGTGTGGAAATGGATAAGAATCTGGCCCTCTGCACATTCTCCTCAGCTCCTGTTGTAATACTTCAACCTGTTCCAAACAGCCTGCCAACGTAAGGATGATCTGAAGGGGCAGAGTGGTTCATAGCGGCTTTAAAGCCAGGCTCTGACATTGTATAATGTGAGAGCGCAATAAAATAGCTATACCCTGTAGATAATGAGAACATAACCAGCAAATGTCCACATAATTAATCCATCCATTCTTCTTCCATAGCTGGGTTATCAGCTCTTTTCTTATCCTTTATTCACTGCCGCAGCAGTCGTTCCACCTCGGAGCAATGTTCGGGAGAAGCGTTTTCTCTCTCCATCAACAGTATCATCCATCTCGCTCTTTACGTCTCAGCTGGGATTGGAATCGCCATCTACACACTGCATCATAAAAAATGCTTCTAAACATTTTAAGGCATATGGCCCCATTCACATCTGGTGCAATTCCACTGGCATGCTGTTACTTTAGGGCTGATGCCTGGCTGGAATTTGTTGGGGGTAAAGGTGGGAAACCGAGTCACAAGTCCACCCAATTTAGGGTTAATCAATTTTCTCTTGTATTTATTCAATTTCAGACAGAATTGTTGTCACTTGCAGTGTCTGGACATACATTTATGCCAGACAAATACCAACAGACAAGGCAGAATTGGTAGGAGCCTGTTGTTGCACACTGAGACAGCCTGTTGCAGGTAGGGCCTGCTTGCAAGGAATGGAGCTGAAAGTTGAGCATGGCTGGGACAAAGATTCTTGTTTTATACTTCTCTTGGATTTGGATTAAAGGACTCTTACCTCAGCAGGGGTTGAACTCTCTGAAGTGACTTGGCCACATCTATAGCTGAAGTGGGCAAAAGACCACTTGGGGAAACTGAGGCAGCAATGTGCCACCTCTAGTACAGGTCCATCATTCTTATGATGGTGCTTCCTTCACTACTTTCTATAGTATCCTGCAGTACTTATCTATAAAACAAGGGACAGGGCAGGCAGGAGCAATGTAGGTTTATCTCGCATCATGCCTCAAGCGTGTTCATGAGGTGCCATCTCTAAAGATGACAAAGTAGTTCAGTTTCCTTCATAGTCCTTCTGGGGGAGAAGTTAAAAAAAAAAAAGTAAAATTTAGCATCCAATTACCATTGAATATCAATGGGATTTGGGCACCTGAGTCCTCTTTGTGCTTTTGAAAATCCCTCCCTATAATTCTTGACTTCTTTACTGTGAATGCCAACAACTGTCTCAACTGTGATGGTGGTTTTGTGATATAGACATCTGCTTCCTATGAAAAGGACACAGAACACCAGCTGTTTGTGTTAAGTTTCTAAAAAGAAAATGAAATTATGGCAGGTTCCAAAGTAAGCCAGAAAGCTGAGAAGGTAAATGAGATTTCCCCCCGCCCCGCCCCAATATATTTTTTTAAACAGAATTTTGCTTTCCCTGTTTGTTGCTTGGCATTGTTCACAAGCCGTTTCATTCACTTAATGAAATGCCAAGACAGCAGTCTCTTTGATGATAAGTGCTTAAGTCGCTATCCAAATTCACTAGGAAATCCAAACTCATATTGAATTTGGCCTATCGTAAAGCAAATCGTTTTTTCGAAGCTTTAAAACTGAACTGTAAGAGTTTAGTTTTTAATGTAGAGCACAAACAGGAGCAAAAATCTCAAAAGCAAACTAAAAACCTTATGCAATGGGTGCATTTAAAATGTTCATTCTGGTTTAGAGATATTCCCTAAAGGTGGAATTGTTAAAAGTTCTTAATATTGGCCTAACTCTGCTATCATTGCAGTCAATGGTAGTTGACTGAGTGTTCATGAAAATTCCATTCTATATTTGAAGGCCCCCCTTACTTAACCTGACTGGTATCATTTCCAGTGATATATCCCATGTTGGGTCAGATCCTGATTCTCTGACTCCCAATAACTTACTTTACTCCACTAGTGAACCCACTGAAATCAATGGAGTGTTATTTACTGGGAGTCAGAGTATCAGAAGCTGACCCAACATGGGGAATATAAGTGGAAACAATAACATCTTTAGATTTAGATCGAAACTGTACCCACTGTAGTTCAGATGTGAGTACCCACAACTGAAGTCAGCTGTGGTTGCAGAGCACTTCTGAAAACAAGGCCATTCATGTATCATTTAGGAAACACTGAATGCCCTAAAATGAAAATATTCATGAACCTGTTCCCATGTATACCATCATCCTCGCTCTTAAGTTCAAACCTATCTGTTATTTATACACTGTGATATGCAAACTATCTTGGAAAATGTATTGGTTATTGTGCATTGTAACCCTTAAACCTTAAGATGGTCATCCTTCCTGCTTTCACGTCTGTTCTTCTCAGCCCTTTGATTTTTTGGTGTGGTAACGCCCAGTTTGCCATGGATTTAGCTAAGCCTGAACACTGCTCTTCTCTCCATCTTTCTGTTTGTTTCACTAACTTATGTCCTCCTAATGATGTCTTTTTCTAGGTCACACAACTGACTGAACTTAGTAGGTCATCTTATTCGTTTGTCATCTCAAGAGGAGTCTTTACGTTTTTTATAGTTAGAAAAGCCCAGTTAGCTCATTGTTTGTTACCTACAACTTAAATTCAAAGGGCTGGTGCAGTATAGTTTTAAATGACTTGAGCTATGGAGCTGGCATCACTTCCCTTGGGAGAATATTTTTGGATTCCTCACCCTAACTGTTCCAGTGATGTTCACTCTCCTAAATAGTATAGCAGCTTTGAAGCCTTTGCTTCATCTGGAAGTCACTGCACTGCAATAGGTAAATTCAGACAAGATTTCCAAGGCAATAAACCTAGATGTAGGAACCCTTCCTAAAACGTCTATTTCTGGTCCTTCTCCAGAAAACCAAACTGAATCCAGACTTCAGCTTAAACAAAGGAAAAATCAGAATATTTGTCACATAAAACTCAAAAACATTGTTTATATAAATAACACGCCATGAAGATTTCTTTAATGCCTTTGCTTTGATAGGTCTTTAAGATCATAAACTTCACTCTTTAAAAAAAAAAAGTAAGACTTGTAATGAGAAAAGACAATACTGAAGTCCTGACATTTATAAGTTTATTGCACAAAGGTCACCTTGCCTTAAGAATGTTTTATCATCAGTGGAGCAGAATAGCTCTGAATATGTAATGACTTTTATCTGATGATGGCAGAGTATTCTTTTCTAAAGGAAAAAATAAAGGCTTCAGATGTTGATAATTTGCATGTAGGCATAGAAGTGTTTGGTGGAAGAAAATCAAACTGATTCAAGGGCATTAATTATAAAAGCAGCCCCAGAACTGGAGTGACAATGAACGTTTGTTGTTCACATTTCTATAAATCATATTTCAGAGCCCAGTCAGCCTGATACTCCTCTTGTGTATTCCATTATGCGTCGTTCAGGACTGACTCCATGAAGTCAATGCAACGGCAGCAGCGTAAAGCTGGTGTAAGTCTGTGGAAAATCAGGGCCTAGATAGATGAATACATGTATATGGGGATTGATTCTCCAGTGCCTTGCACCTAGTGGAGTCATTTACATCTGGGCAAAGTGACTTGGTATGAACTACTACCATTCACATTCAGCCGCATTTTACACCCACTTTGCAAAGATGTAAATGACTACAGCACCTTCATTATTATTGATCATCATTTATTTGTATTGTGGTAGCACCTAGGAGCTCAAGATGATGTATAAGCACAGAACAAATTGACCTTCCATGCCCCAAAGAGCTATTATCAATATGGTGGAATTGTGAACACAGGATTTAAAAAGCAGGGAAATGCTGAAGAAGCATAATCATGCTGTTTTGGTAAAATCCCAACCTATTTCTCCAGACACTTTGCCCAAGAAGTGGAAGTGAAGCATAGCTAGTGTGCTTTCCCTTTGGGAGCATGTACATTATCCAGAGAAATATCACTATTGCATTGAAACCAAAATGGATTATAATTTCTGCCACACCTCCGTAATCCATTTTGTGCATCTAATGGCCTTGATCCCACCCCACTGAAATAAATGGATGTTTTGCGGGCGACTTCAATGAGAGAAAGCCCAAAAGGAACATTTTGTTCATAAATGGCAATGCTGATGCTTATGCATTGTTTTGATTCATTGAGTTCCATTGCATTGAATTATTCACTCATCGCCACTGAAGATTTTCCAATGAAAACCACATCCATTCAGAAACCTTTTTTATATACTAATGACATGAGAATGGTTTTCAAAAAAACATTTAAACAACATCATGCTCCATTAGCAATGGAGGCACACAGTGGAAACAGAGTCTATTTTTTAAATTCATTATGTAAAAATGGCTTCCTAACAGTATTATCTATGATACAGCCAGTGTCTTAATAGGTATGCCATCTATGCGGGAGCTAATTAACTGAATTTCATCAGGAAATGTCATGTTATAGCACCTGTATTTTAAAAGACTATGTTTAGATACACTTCATGGATGATGTTCCTTCTTTGCAAAATGAGTCTAGGATCCTGCCCCCCCAAAATCAACTCAATTGCTGGTGGAGAAAATTTATTACAAGTAATATTTGTTGTAGATTTAGGAGGAGATTTTCAATGGTACAAGAAGGAGTTTGGCACTGAGATCCCTATTGATTTTCAGTGGAATTAGGTGCCTCACTGCTCTTTTTGTCTTGGAAAATCTCCCCTTTTGGTGATAATATTTGTGACTAATTAATTATTCACAAAAAGAATTTCATAATCCAGAGAGCTTTATTTCTACTCATTCCTTAGCCAGCAAAACTCCCATTGAAGCCAATGGGTGTTTTGGCTAGAAAATTGGCTACTGGGAAGCAATCATGTTCAATGGTGTCATAGGTTCCACCCCCACTCTGAACTTTAGGGTACAGCTGTGGGGACCTGCATGAGAACCCCTAAGCTTAATTATCAGCTTAGATCAGTATGCTGCCACCACCCAAATATTTGAGTCATTTGGGAAACTCTGTCTTCTCCCCCAAAATCTTTCCCTCCCAAGTACTATAACCCTTCTCTGGGTAGCCTTGAGAGACTCCTCCACCAATTCCCTGGTGAACACCGATCCAACCCCTGGACCTTAAAACAAAGAGAAATTAACCATCCCCCTCCTTTCCCTCACCAATTCCTCTGGTCAGGTGTCAGCTAGGCTAGGTTAACTTCTTAACCCTTTACAGGTAAAAGAGGCATTAACCCTTAACAATCTGTTCATGACAAATGGTCTAAGAATAGGAATCAACAGACCTAGATTCTCTTCCCGGTACTGCCATTAACTTGCCATGTGACCTTGAACACATCACTTAATCTCCATGAATCCATTTCCCTTTCTGTACAATGAGGATAATAATCCCTAGCCACATTTATAAAGCACTTTGATATCTGTAGATAAAAAGAACTGTAGAAGTGTTAAGTATTTTTTGACCCTGTATACTCCTCATTAAATTCTAATATGAATTAATCAACACTGTACACACTGAGAGACGACCACGGTGTCACCCACTGAATCGCATAATCATAGAAATCTGAGATGGAAAAGACTTCATAACTCACCTATTTCCCTGCCAGTTCAGTTTTATTTCCTACAAGACATTTTCTAGATGCTTGTCCGTTCTAATTTAAAATGTCACTCTATCAGGATTAGCTGAGTTAGTTTTACAACTCAGCTTTGAAAAAAAAACCAATTTAACAATTCTGAATTAAAGTTTGCATATTAAACAGGCCACTCAGAAGAGAATTTAAAACTGCAGTCTGTGAATCACATTCTAAACACCATCTTCACTAGCTTTTTATTCAGATCACACATTTAACAGTATATTCAGGTTGGGGATTAGCTGAGTCAAGGAAAATAGTTTTCCTACAATAACTAACACAGGGAATTTTACACACACACACACACACACACACACACACACACACACACACACACACACACACACCACGCATGCAAGAGAGAGCATGTATGTGGTACTCAACTGTAGTATGTTTTATTTTTGTTACCTGATTCTGTGTTTAGTGTATATTTCAATAGAGCTTAGAGTCTCCTCTCCCTTACACAGGTTGTACAGCTTGTACTGATAAGCCATGCCTAAATAGGAGTTGAATGTAAAAAGATCGTCCAGCTACTCACCTCTCCTCTGTGCAGCACATACAGGCCAAAAAGTAAATGCATGTGGAGCCCTTATTAAACATTAGAAGCACCAGATCTGATATGAACTCACATATCTTAAGAAAACTACATTTCATAGAATCATAGAATCATAGAATATTAGAGTTGGAAGGGACCTCAAGAGGTCATCTAGTCCAACCCCCTGCTCAAAGCAGGACAGATTCCCAGCTAAATCATCCCAGCCAGGGCTTTGTCAAGCCGGGCCTTAAAAACCTCCAAGGAAGGAGACTCCACCACCTCCCTAGGTAATGCATTCCAGTGTTTCACCACCCTCCTAGTGAAATAGTTTTTCCTGATATCCAACCTGGACTTCCCCCACTGCAACTTGAGACCATTGCTCCTTGTTCTGTCATCTGCCACCACTGAGAACAGCCGAGCTCCATCCTCTTTGGAACCCCCCTTCAGGTAGTTGAAGGCTGCTATCAAATCCCCCCTCATTCTTCTCTTCTGGAGACTAAACAATCCCAGTTCCCTCAGCCTCTCCTCATAAGTCATGTGCTCCAGACCCCTAATCATTTTTGTTGCCCTCCGCTGGACTCTTTCCAATTTTTCCACATCCTTCTTGTTGTGTGGGGCCCAAAACTGGACACAGTATTCCAGATGAGGCCTCACCAATGTTGAATAAAGGGGAACGATCACGTTCCTCGATCTGCTGGCAATGCCCCTACTTATACAGCCCAAAATGCCGTTAGCCTTCTTGGCAACAAGAGCACACTGTTGACTCATATCCAGCTTCTCGTCCACTGTGACCCCTGGGTCCTTTTCTGCAGAACTGCTACCTAGCCATTCGGTCCCTAGTCTGTAGCAGTGCATGGGATTCTTCCGTCCTAAGTGCAGGACTCTGCACTTGTCCTTGTTGAACCTCATCAGGTTTTTTTCGGCCCAATCCTCTAATTTGTCTAGGTCCCTCTGTATCCAATCCCTACCCTCTAGTGTATCTACCACGCCTCCTAGTTTAGTGTCATCTGCAAACTTGCTGAGAGTGCAGTCCACACCATCCTCCAGATCATTAATAAAGATATTAAACAAAACCGGCCCCAGGACCGACCCTTGGGGCACTCCGCTTGAAACCGGCTGCCAACTAGACATGGAGCCATTGATCACTACCCGTTAAGCCCGACGATCTAGCCAGCTTTCTATCCACCTTACAGTCCATTCATCCAGCCCATACTTCTTTAACTTGGCGGCAAGAATACTGTGGGAGACCGTATCATAGAAGGCAATTAGGTTAGTCAGGCACGACTTCCCCTTCTTGAATCCATGCTGACTGTTCCTGATCACTTTCCTCTCCTCTAAATGTTTCATAATTGATTCCTTGAGGACCTGCTCAAGGATTTTTCCAGGGACTGAGGTGAGGCTGACTGGCCTGTAGTTCCCCGGATCCTCCTTCTTCCCTTTTTTAAAGATGGGCACTACATTAGCCTTTTTCCAGTCATCTGGGACCTCCCCCGATCACCATGAGTTTTCAAAAATAATGGCTAATGGCTCTGCAATCTCACCCGCCAACTCCTTTAGCACCCTCGGATGCAGCGCATCCGGCCCCATGGACTTGTGCACGTCCAGTTTTTCTAAATAGTCCCGAACCACTTCTTTCTCCACAGAGGGCTGATCACCTTCTCCCCATGCTGTACTGCCCAGTGCAGCAATCTGGGAGCTGACCTTGTGTGTGAAGACAGAGGCAAAAAAATCATTGAGTACATTAGCTTTTTCCACATCCTCGGTCACTAGGTTGCCTCCCTCATTCAGTAAGGGGCCCACACTTTCCTTGATTTTCTACTTGTTGCTAACATACCTGAAGAAACCCTTCTTTCCCCTTTCCTCCTCTCCCAGCTGTCACTCAGAGCTAGATTTCTTTACCAAACGACTTCAAAGGATTTTAACTTCCTTGTTCTCTAGGTTTGTTCTTTTTAATTAAAGTCAAAATCTCAGTCCCCTTGTATTTGACTTACACATGTCATTTGTTCACAACTGGCCACAGCCCTGATCCAAAGCCCATTGAAATCAGTGGGAGTCTATCCACTGGCTTCAGCTGGCTCTAGATACAACCCCTCTGTGGGAAAATCCCCTTTTGTTTCAATACCTTCCTTCTTCAGGAATCCCATTATAATGGGGTTTATTACTATGGCACCTCCATGTGGCTCATCTGGGGATTAGCTGTTCACCAGTCTGATGCCTCCTTCTTTAGTTGCTCACCCTCTGGTCTCGGTCTCTCTCTCTCTCTCTGGACTCAGTTGCTCCCTCTTCATGACTTAGCCATCCAGCCAGGTCACTACAATCCCCCTCTTCCAGGGTATCAAAGTCCTGCTGGATGACCTGTCTCAGGCAGTCGTCTGATCCACTCCCCAGACTGTGCCACTTCCCCAGTGGTTGGGAGGGGAACCCAGGTCCACCCTCTCCTCTACTCTGGGGTCCAGCCCTGGAGCTACTTCACCCTCTTTTGGGTTCTTGCCAGAGTCTGTATTCCCAGGCAAGATCCCAGGGTTTACTCTCCCCTAGACTGCTTCCTTGTCTCTCACCCACTTCCCACCTCTCTAGGGAGTTACTTCCTGTAGCTTCTTCTTGCTTGCCACTTCCTGGTTTTATACAAGCTCAGTCTGCCTCCTGCCCAGCTGGGCTTCATCATTAGTTGGAGCTTATCAGCCCTGATTCTCCTCCAGGTTCAGCTTGCCACAGGGTTAAATGGCCCTTTTTACCTACTCAGGCTTGGTGTGAGGTAGACGCCCCATCGCACTCCTTTGAAAAACAAATTCTTTCATGACCTTTATCCCACAATTCTCTTTTACTGATGGGGAAACTGTGGGACAGAGGGATAAAGCAACCCACCCAAAGTTACATAGTCAATGGCAGAGCTGGAAATGCAACCTGGGGCCCTTCTATACCGGTGCTCAACATTTTCAAAACCGGCTAATGTTATTTTGAGTGCCCAGCTTGAGACTAGAGTTAGTCAAATATTTTCATCAACAGAAAAAGGGGAAATGAAAAAAGTCTGTTTTCATCGAGTTTTATTTAGAAAAAAAAAAATGAAAAAATCCCCTACATTTTGAAAATGTTGAAATGTCTCATTTTCTGAATGAAAAGTTTTGCTTTTTTCATTTCCCAATGAATTCATTTTGAAATTTACTTTATTATATATGAAAAAGTAAAAAACAAAGAAAGATTAAAATAAAAACAAAATGTTTCACATTTATTTAAGAAAAACATTTTGATGGATCTAAACCAATTTTTTCCAGAGTTTCATTGTGTGAAAAAATTTGGCTTTTTGTACTGACCTGAAGTGAAATTTTTTCTTTGAAATCTCAAAATATTTCTTAAAATGGAGCTTTCCAACCAACTCCACTTGAGAAAATTCAGAGGGGCTTGATTTCCAAAGAGTGGGTGCTTAGCAGTTGGGGACTCAAAATCATTCGTTGGTTTATTTTTAAACTGTCCTGAATAACAGGTTTCAGAGTGGTAGCCGTGTTAGTCTATATCAGCAAAAACAACAAGGAGTCCTTGTGGCACCTTAGAGACTAACACATTTATTTGAACATAAGCTTTCGTGGGCTAAAACTGATGAAGTGGGTTTTAGCTCATGAAAGCTTATGCCCAAATAAATTTGTTAGTCTCTAAGGGCACGTCTTCACTACCGGCCGGATCGGCGGGTAGCGATCGATCTATCAGGGATCGATTTATCGTGTCTAGTGTAGACACGATAAAATCCATCCCCGATCGCTCTGCCGTTGACTCTGGAACTCCACCGCAGCGAGAGGCGGAAACGGAGTCAACAGGGGAGCGGTAGCGGTCGACTCACCACCGTCCTCACAGCCAGGGAAGTCGACCTAAGATACGCTATGCGCGTAGCTGAAGTTGCGTATCTTAGGTCGACTCCCCCCCGTAGTGTAGACCTAGCCTAAGTGTGACAAGGACTCCTTGTTGTTTTTGCTGAATAGCACAGACTATCTTCCAAAATAATGTCTGATTTAAATTGTGCAATGAAATACCACAAAAGTATACCCAGGTTGCAAAATCTGCCAAGTATTGCTAGCATAACAGAGGCAACATAACATTGATGATGCTTCACATTGCAAATGGTGCATGGTTGTGCTTCACATTGCAAATCTTCAGCTACTGCACTTGCAGTGGAGTGTGAGAAATCCCACAATGCATCAGAGCTAAATAAAATAAATGTCTTGTTATACCATTGCTGCTAATCCCTTTTCAATTCCCACTGGGTATTTCTAAGGAAACTACAAAACATTTAATGAAGTTCAATTTAGCTACCTTCATTCACCCCTAGAATTTCAAGGATGGGATAGAGCACATAATTGAAAAGTAGTCCCAGAGACTCTGTTCAGCTATGGGAAAGAAATGAGGTAGAGATATTTATATGCTAGCTTCCAACTAAAACTGAAGACTAGCGTGTGACACATTGAATTTAGGAAGATTGGCAGCTACAGATAACATATACAATGCTTGAGAAAGCTGGAAAGAAAGGTAGTTATAGTATTTGAAGACACTACTGGAGAAGTTGCTACTTTTTTGTTTTTAAGAGGAATATCACTGCAGAAGGGCAAATTCCACTTAATCCAAGTCACAGTAGCACATTTCAATTTCAAACCCAGAGAATGAACAGGCTGCAGTAGTATGAATTGTTACTAAAACTAAAATTTCAGCAGAATTCATTATCTTAAATTTAATCACTCCCTCTCAGAGTCTGTCACACTTATTATGTTGGTTCCCTTTTTGACGTGTTTTAAGCTCTTCCAGAGAGAAGCCATACTGTAGCAGTAACAATGATGAAATGGCTGTCTAAAGCGTCACTGGACATCTAAAATAAGTAGAATAAATTCAATCTTACAGCCCCTTTTAGAAGAAAATTAGCATTGAGCCAAAATGGGAGAGCTTATGATATGTCCTTATGAAGTTAACTAAACACAAATACGTGGTGACAACCATTAAGAGTCTTATGAACAAAGAAAACCAAAAAATGCAAAGCAATTTGGTCTGACTTTTTAGAAGTCTGTGATTAATTTAGACCCTAAAGACAGATATGTTGCTTCCTTACCCCTGCCTTTATCCTAACCCTCTTTATTTACTTTGTGTACTATGATGAATCCATTATTTTGGTATATTTGCTATATTTGGAAAACATTAATAAAACATTATAAATAATAAAAAAGAGTCTTATGAACAGAGGCAACTAATGGGATTGGATCTCAGTTCTAAGATGAACTATGTTAAGGCATGACTGATAAAGATATAGGACAAATCTTGGCTTCACTGAAAATTTTGCATAGGTAAAAGACATGGGGTTTTGGGCACAGAAATGGCGTATTAAGAAAACGTTGGACTGAAGTCATTATGTTTGTGTCCAAATAAAACTAGGCTGAAATTGTTTGCCACTGGACCACGAGAGGACAGCAGATGTAAGGTGGTTACTGGATCCCTCAATAAGAGGTCAGATGAGGAATAGCCCCAGGACTTGAGGGGCACAGGGCTTTTTGTGGGGGGGGGGAGGCAGGGAAGAGACAGTAGTCCCAGCTGTCGGAGGAAGAAGTTGATTTTCTTCTTGAAGGTCACATTTGTGTGGAAAATCCAACCAAACCCATAAAAATAGACGCATGGTTTGAAGAACTCTTGAAACTCCAATACAACGGGGACTGTCATCAACTTGCAGAGTTTGTTTAGTGGTTCTTAAATTGAAGAATGAGCTGGATCAAATGCTGCCCAGTCCCACAAAGCAGCTTTTCAGAGGTTTGGAAAGGTCTGACTTTTTAAAATCATGATTGGGTTGATGCATCTATTGGTTCTGGCACAAGAGTCCAAAATCATAAGATTCCAAATTCCATGAGCAAGACTACTCCTGTGACATTTCCAGCACAGTTACAGACAACAAGAGATCCAGGTAAAAAATGTTTATCCCAGTGAAAATCCAAGATATTCCACTGTCTCCAGTTTAGATTATGTTCTGATCAGTATCTAAACCAGTAGGTTCTTATTCCAAACCTGTGAATCCACTGAAGATCATCGAGCACTAATATAAATTCACTGTGGTCGCAGTCACAGGCTGCTTTAAAAAGTCTCAGGGTTATACAACACTGTTTTATGCTTCATTTATCTGTTTTCCACTGTAGGTCATGAATAAATGAACCATGCAGATTGTTCAGTACTGGAACAGTGAAAACAAATAAATGAATTATATACTATCATGGTGATGAACTTCTAAAAACTCATAGGGCAATGAGGATAAATAATTGTAAATCTAGAGCTGTTTCTCCATCTTACATATCCAACACCCATAACTGAGCAAATAATATGTTTTTTGTTTGCATTGAACCAACATCACATCCCCCCCCATACTTAATGAACTAGCTAATGGTGTCTAAATGATGATGTCTAAACTTGAATGATGAGGCCCGAGAGAACAATCAATCGTTCGCCCAATCAGTCAGTGATGCTTTACTGGGTAGGTTTCACACACGCATCTTGGAGCACTGTACAATCATTATAGTCAAATGTATAAACTTGCAAGCACTTAAAGACCAAGGTTAAAGAAATTAGCCTTTGGGATAGATTCACGTTGTGACCCCCAACAACAGAAACTTCATCTTCAGAGAGCTGAGGTACATGCAACCTCCCCTGCACCAAGGGATTCACACTAGTTAATGCAGCCCCCCAAGTGCATAGTACCAGTGTAGCAGGGAGCATGTGTTTCAGGAGGTCAACTAGGCAGCCTTTATCTAAGGAGCTCTTATGAGGGTCTTAAAGTGCCTACTATTTTTATGACCTCTATTATGTAACTGAGCACCTCTCACTCTTACCACCACCCAGGGAAATGTTGTTATTCCCATTATACAGACAGGGAACTGAGGTAGAGAGAGAGGCTAAGTGACTTGCGGGAGGTCACACAGGAAGACTGGCTGAGCAAGGAATTGAACCTTGGTCTCCAGGTTAGAAACCTAACTCACAGGCAATCCTACCTTCCCATGCACAGCAGGCACTCAAATAGCAGGCAGGTTGCCTCATCTGTATCTTAATTCAGTGACTATCGACGGAATACAGCAGTCCTGACTGGGACCATCTTTCAATTGAGAGACAAAAGTGAATCCCAGAACAACTGCATCCATACTCCTTTGCAGGAGTAAGAGTGTCTGGAGCAAACACCAAACAGATAATTAACTATTAATAAAATTATTGCTATAGTATCATAAATGCACACGGGGATTGACAGACATAGGTGAGGACATGATACATACTCACATGGCACTGCACCCTAACGCAGACGAGGCAATGATAGGATGAGAGAAGCCTCTGGAAAACACTTCAGATAAGGGAAGTGCAGAGGAATTTTTGTTGTTAGATAAAAGAGGAGAGCTGGATTTGGGACTCATCATGAAAGAGAGGGTAACAAATCAATGGGAGCAAATGAGATTCCATTCTTCTTGTCTAAAATGTCCTCATTTGATTGAACTGGATACAGTTTCTTTCTCCTCCTATTCTGATCAGTTGTGTTGATGTGCTCTCCAAGAACTCTATCACATTGAATCCTAGAGGCCCATACATTTCACAGACAATATCTCTGCCTATACCGTGTCTAAAATTCATTGAGCATTGAGTAACATAGAAAAACACTCCAAGTAAAATCCAGACCCCATTAAAATTAATGGCAAAAACACACTTTCATTTAAATGGTCCAAGATTTCACCCTAAGCGTCTACCAACTGTTATGACCCGTTGCTAATTTTATTATTTATCATCTTCAAAATAATACATAATACTTGTAATGCCAAAAACATGATTTGCTGGAATAGAATGATCAGTTCCAAAAGAACCATGTTTAGTTTTTGGACACAGCTATTGGACACAGCTATTGGACATTGTTTAGATTTAGATCATTAGAACTGGCTAAAAACAGTAAAAAAAAAAAGATTCATGAGAATCTTTTGATAATTTCCAATTGTTTTTCAAAAATTTAAAAAGGTTTAAATGTTGACCAATCATTTAATCACAAACCCCAAGTTTGGAAAATTTCAACCACTTCTATTGATAATGTGGTACAGACACAACTATGTGCATTATTATGTGTGTATACACTGTATGAGCATTCACACAGGTCTGACAAGCTCTCAAAGTCAAGTTGAACAAACCATGGGTTATCCGATCAGTCTAGTTGGTTCTTTCTGGTGTTGGTTAGATGTCTGAAGGAGCCATCCCAAGACATTATAGGCATTAGATGTCAGAAACAGGATTCGTTTGCACCTTTAATTGAGCATTACACAACTGGCATGTTCGTATTTCTCAAATGATTGTACGGGGACCTGGCACACAAATGTGAACCATTTAAGCATATTTTGGAAAGAGATATCCATTCAAGTGGGGCTCACTGCACATTATACATACTAAGCTTGATTCTCCTTTCATATTAGTTTGACATTCATAAAACCTCATTAATTATATGGCTTCTTTCACCCGAATGCCTGAGCACTTTACCATCTTTACTGCATTTATCCTCACAACTCTTGTGAGGGAGAGAAGCATTATTATTATCCATTTTACAGAGGCATCGGTAGACTAAGACTAATTTGATCAAGATCACAGCAAATCTGTATACACACATTCCAAATCAGTCCGTCTGAGTCCTAGGCAAGGGCACCAACCATTGGACCATCCTTCCTCTCTCCCTCATATGCCTCATTTTTTGTTACTTATATAACTGTGTTCATAATCTGATCCATTGTCATTTTGATGTTATGCCCAGAATGTGGCTGACTTGGAAGTATAAGCACAACAGAGACTGGATTATGTAAAATACCAGGTTTCCCCCCCCAAAATTATTCCTTTGGTTATTGAGTGTCGTTATGTCACACTGAAATACAATGCAGACATTTTAGCTAGAAATAAACTAAAAATAACATCAAAGTAATTATTTCTGCTTTTGTAATTCATTAACCACTGGGAATTTGTCTGTAGGACTGGTTAGTCAAAAGACATTGTGTAGTCTGATAGGTTGTTGGATCATCAAGAAACAGACTCAGATTTGATGGATGAATTCCATTGTCTTTCAGAATCGCTAACATATTCCCTTGCCTGCTGGCATGAGATTTTATGTGAATATGAATGGTCAAGCCCACAGTCAGCCAGAAAGATGCAAAATATGTGGTGATAAAGAGGTGGAGTATTTGGGGGGGGGGGGTTGCATTGGAGAAGAAATAAAAAAGATGACACAAAACTTGGGTTCTTTCCCCTTGACTTGAGCAATTACCGCAGGATGAGTGCAGCAGAGGCAGTCAACATCTCAGGGGTAACTAACTGCTGCATATAGTATTAAACACTCAGAAAGATTGCTTTCTCCATTTCCCACAAGGCAGTCTAACTGGCAGGAAGCAGAAATTTTTAGAACCACTTAAAATACTTCCCTTTTCTATATTGCCTGATTTTCCTTCTAGAATGAGAGAGAATGAAATTTATATTCCTAGGAGTGAAGCTTCATTTTCAAAGAATGCAAGTGTTCAAAATGATAGACATTGTAATTGAAGAATGATTCAAACTGTGGTGTAAATTTGACTGTGACAGGCTGCTCTGAGCATGGAAGGATTCTACGTGCAGGTGAGAAGGAGGAGGATGTTTTGGGCCGTGGTGAAGGAATAGACTGGGACACAGCTGATGCAGTTTCAACAGCTAACTTTTTCACAGACTTTGTATTAACTTTGGCTTTACTGCAAAACAACAGTACATTTGAAAATTGTTCTCCCCATTTACAGCCCCCCCACACACACACACGCAACTGGCTTTCCCTCAACCAAATACAAAGGAAAGGTCTAAAGCACAATTCAGTCACGTTCTACAGAGCAGAGCCCCAGCCTTGAAATCAACTTCCTCAACTCTCCCTGCAAGACTTAAGCCCAGCTCTTCTCCACAAAGCCCTCTTATAACATGATCTGGAGCAGAATCCTGGCCCCGAAGACCTTACAGGGGAAGATCCTGATCGTGCAGGCTGTTCCATGGAGATAGATGTGGAACTGCACTGGAAGTCAATGGGGCTCTGTGCAGAACACCCTGAGCTCAGCGCCTAAGACAAAGCAAGTGGAGGAGATGACAACAGGGGGAGGTACTGTACAAAGCTGAGGACTTCATGACTGCATAGTCACTTGGGAGGATAATGCACGTGTTTAGAGTGAAGTGATGATTCTTTTTTCAGTATGCATGAACCTATGATTAAGGCTTTTAAAAGGTTGTAGGAATTCATATAGCTCAGCACTACGGTGTCTGGAAAGTGAAATGTATTCCAACATGTTTTGTGCCTTTTTTTTTCTTGCTAGAGGCCTGGACTTTCTTACCCTTCTGGCAAATCCTGGAGTCTCAGCATACATAGTGACAGCTGGCATGCATGTTATTATCTTCTTTTCATATGATAATTGTGACACCTCTGACACAGCATAGAGTTAACTAATAAAATCTCAGTGACATCATCAAATTACCATCCCACCTGGCTGGTTAGATATCCCCCCAAAACCCTAAAGATCAATAACACAGATGGACAGAAGAACAGATTATCAGGTCAGACACTGGCAAGCCGAGTCATCCCCAAAGGGGCCCGGAAACCCAGTCTAGGATTTTATGACTGAAAACTATTTATGTATAAATTATTCCAAGTGAATTCAGAGACTCTGGGACTCACACACCTGTCAAACTACTGCAGATTTGTTTGGTTATTCATTCATAGATTCCAAGGCCAGAAGGGATCATGGTAATCATCTAGTCTGACTTCCTGTATAACACCGGTTAGAGAACTCCTCCGAAATAATCCAGAGAGCAGATCTGTTAGAAAAACACTCCATCTCGATTCAAATCAACTTCCTGTGATGGAGACTCCACCACATAGGGTGACCAGACAGCAAGTGTAAAAAATCGGGACGGGGGTGAGGAGTAATAGATGCCTATATAAGAAAAAAAACCCCAAATCGGGGCTGTCCCTATAAAATTGGGCCATCTGGTCACCCTACCACCACAACCCTTGGTAAATTGTTCCAGTAGTTAATGGTTAGTACTCTTTAGTGGTGGCAATCACAGTAAATACCAAATTAGCTTTTGTTCCCTTTTAAAAATACTTATAGCCAGATCCCCAGCTGCTGTAATATGGCCTGGCTCCATTGACTTCCACAGAGAGGCACACATTGATTTCAGTGAGGGATCTGGCCCTCATTTGAATCAGAAGGGAGAGGGTTTCGGATGAAAGGGAACATAAAGAGTAGTTATTATTTGAATTACAGTAGCACTCTTAGGACCAATTCAGGATAAAGCCCCCGTTGTGCTCTGTGACATCCAAACACATTGTTCCTGTCTAAAGAAGCTTCAAGTGTAGAGAAAAGGTGCACAAGTGAGGGAGTAAGGGGGAAGCTAAGGGTAACAGTAACACATGCTTACATCCATAGGGCAGATCTAAAGCCCAGTGAAATCAGTGCAAAGCCCCCCATTGACTTCAGTGGCCAGGGGATAAGGCCATTTGTATGTAATTTGCAGGTTAGGAGGGTTTTTTGTTTGTTTAGGGAATGGTAGGAGAGATTTTAATGCATCTCATAACAACTACATATCACGTTATAGAACATTAGATAATGTACATTAAAAATTGGGGGGGGGGGGATCCCTCTTGCACAAAATTACTCTCAGAAGTCATCCCACTGAAGGCCACTCAGATGAATATGAATTTGTTGGAACAGGCCCCAAAGAACTACCTTTCTGAAAATACACAATAGCCACCATTTAGGACTATGGGAGCTAGATGCCTAATACCTTTACAAATCGGGTCCTTAGGATTTCTCAGTCATCAAAATCCCCAAACCTCCTTAGCCTCCTCATCCCTTTCCCTAAGGATATTTCCTATCCTTTGTAGACTTAGCATTTCATTCATCCAACTTCCCTAGCAAATTCCTTTGGATGGCACTTTGGGCTGCTGCTAGTCTCATCCAAACCTGTTTGGGGGATTGCTTAATTCATTGATTTCAAATATAGTCGCACTCACATGGTGATTTTGATCCACTAGACCTGGACCTCTACTGTCTTTCACTTTGTATCCTCATTGATACCTATGCTAAGTGTAGGGTGATGAGATGTCCTGATTTTTAGGGACAGTCCTGAGTTTAGGGGCTTTTTCTTATATAGGCACCTATTACCCCCCATGCCCTGTCCCGGTTTTTCACACTTGCCCTCTGGTCACCCTAGCTAAGTGGCTTATAAAACTGATTTGGGAGCATTTTTCCATCAACTTGACATTGATTTTGCACAGGGGCAAATGACCACACCAAGTGCAAAGCAGTGGAGAAAGAGGCCTGCTATTTGTTATGGGTGAAAGGCAGTTGTAAATCAGCAACCCAACCAACTTGTTAAAATAAAAAAAAAAATGTGCATGTGATGAGTCCATGCACTTGCTAGTTCTGGAATGCTGCAATTTTAGTATCAGAGGTAAATGAAAGTCTGAGATTTGCCAGAGAACAAGTACGGTGTGGAATCATGAAGTACTGTAATCTCCTCCTTTCCCATTTGCATGACATGAAAATATACATAAGGAATTGCTGAAACAGTGGTTGAGCTTCAGTAGGGGAAAATAAATAATTTGCAACATGGGCCTGATCCAGAGCCCACTGATGTCAGTGGAAAGTTCAGAAGGCAAGTGGAGTCATGGGGAAAAAGACAGAACCCAACAATGCAGCTATCAGCTAGATTTCTCCAGGTTAGCCCATGAGTCAAAACGATCTTTGTTTCCTGGGTTTATTAGGACTGGTGGTTGATAGACCATGCAATTGCCTTCTGACCTTCCCTGTTGCTGTAACTTTCATACTTTCATTAAGTTTTGACTGTTTCTTCTGATGAGCTGCTAGCTGAAATGTGTTATTCAGTGGCCTCTCTCCCCATCAGGTGGAAGACAAAGGAGATGAAAAACTGCCTGATACCCAACTGATCATGATGGTTGTGACTGTTCCTTGGGCAACTTTCCCTGAAGAATGGAGATGGGTGGTATTTGAAACTTGAAAACAAAATCCCTTTGCTTTCCAAGGATCACATCAGATATGAGTACAAAACGAAAAATAATAGGGAGAATTAACGGGAAATATAACTGTTACATCAAAACAAAAGGTATTTTTTTTATTTGTCTTTTGTGCTCCACTCCTCATTAAACACACAAGATAAAATTTTACACAGCTCCCTCCAAAGCTCATTAATGCCTTTTCTGTTAAAAGGCAGCAGAAGCTGTATTAATCTGAGCGGTGCTGAGATTCCCATGTTTACTGCACCCTTGGATTTTGAAATAATATCTAATTAAGGCAAATGTGCTTGGCTGGAATGTTTGCAGCCTGAGTTATGGTCCACGAAGGCCCGGCAGGTGGGAGAAGTTCTTCAGCAATGTAAGCAGGCAATGGAAGGAAATAATGGACTAGGCAGGAGCGCTCAGGGAGGAAGCGAAATTCACTGCAACAAGACGGCAATCATCAAATCACTTAGGAGAGTTCTGATGTGCGCTTTACTGACTATAGGAGAGATCCTGCCACCTTTACTCACATTAAGCATCACTGTACTCTACAAGTAGCCTCAGTGAAATCAAGATCCGATGTCTCCAGCTAAAAGAGATGCTCTAGCCCAACCATAAGTTATGCGCTTGATGCAGGAATTCCTTTGTGAAATTCTCTGGCCTGTGTCATGCAGGAGGTCAGACTAGATGATCAGAGTGGTCCCTTCTGTACTTCCAGTCTATGAATCTATGGAGTCAGTAAGTCTGATTCCCCACTACTTTACTCCAGTTTTACACCAAGGTGTTGGGATTCCCTCTGACACCTTAACCTCTCAGTTCCCAAGAACTCAGCTCAACTCTGAATTCATCATTCATAAGAACTTAAGAACAGCCATACTGGATCAGACCAAAGGTCCGTCTAGCCCACTATCCTGCCTTCCTACAGTGGCCAATGCCAGGTGCCTCAGAGGGAAACTCAGATTTCTTTATTGGCATACAATCAAACTACATAAAGATGATCCAACTTCCATGTAAAGGGTGGGTACAGGGTATATCACACATACAAAATTATTAATTAGTTTATATACACATTCCAAAACAGACGGTTGCACGCACCTTCTATTCTACATTATATCACACAGTCTATGTTTGGTTCATTAATTTCTGGGCACTAATCTCTACACCGATCATGAGCTGTTCACGCACTACACACCTGCTCTCTGTTGCACATTGCTTACTTCTCTACTATCTCTTTTCTCCCACCAACATATTTTACATATTTAAAAGGCTACTGTGAATTCATGCTTTGTTCATTGTTTCACATCCTCATTCAGAATAAACCTACAAGATGTAATTCCATTGATCTGGGAGATATAGTCTGGCTGGGGAATCCAGTCCACTCAGGAGAATAGAAACAAGTCTCCCAAACTACAACTCTGATGAGACAGTATTTCCAAACTGTTGGGGTTTCAGGTTGTTTGGTTTTTGTTTTTTTAAAATGTTGTTTGCAGTGTTGTTGTAATTGTCCACGGAAAGCAAATGCTTCACAAAGACATTTAGTCAAGTACAGATTTAACAGAAAATGGTTAGCCAACCCTAGTGCAGATCACAGCTGCAGTTAGCACTAACAGGTACTCTGATTGAGAATGTACGTCCCTTCTGCCCTCAAAGGCAACCTCTTGTGCAGATACTGGGAAATATTTCTCTACTCATGGATGGATGGTATGCAGAGCCCCAGACTGTTAACACCAGTCTGCTTTGCTTCCCTTGTCAGGCCTTTGGCTTTCAATGTTCTGGATCAGCTGCAAGCTAGTTTGTTCTCACAGATACCTATAATTAGGGGTGAGTGCCTTCATGCTAACATGCTAATTTCTACAAAGCACTCATGGAGAAAAATCTGTAGCACACTGAAGACTAAAAATGTAAGGTCAGAGGGAGATAAATTGAATTCAGTATAAGATCAATAACATAGGGAATGCTGTCCAGAGTATTTGTTTTATTCTCTTATTTAACTAATAGAACAGAGTTTTTAACGCCAGAGGGGACCATTATGCTCATCTCATCTGACCTCCTGCATAACACATGCCAGAGAATTCCTACATCAAGCCTATAACTCAATAATTCAATAAAAGCCTCTTACCTGAAACTGCTGCAAAATCCATGGGACCTTGCTGCAGAAATTAAGTCCATCTTTTTTTGAGAAATCCATGCATCCTCTAAGAATGTCATCTCTACAACCATCTCTGTAAAGTCAGCAGAAAAGATTGGGTTTGTGGGATTGCAGCGAGATCTGTAGTTGTTAGGTTTAGAGCAGGAGACACTGATGCTGTGGGAAGTCAAGCCCCTGTAGGGAATTATCCAAACAACCAACTGGGAAATAAGATGTACTAGGATAAAGGTCATTTCGCCAGCAGAATGATCTGCATTATGCACTGCTGTCTGACACCAGGCAGGCAGCATGCCATTACTCAAGGGAAGCAAACAGGTGCTGATGATTAAAACTGACTGTCCTTTAATAGGACAGATTTAACACCTACCAGAGCCAGAGAAAAATCCCTAAGTGTCATGGGTGGAAAATATACACCTGCGGGGCCAGCTCCTCAGGGGATGTAAATTGGCATCACCCTATGGAAATCAAAATAGCATTGTCGATTGACATGAGCTGAGGAGCCAGCCCACAGTTTTGTATCGATACCACCGACCTAAAATGACCAGTGCTGGTTACATTTCCCTGTGTAAATCCTTCTAGGATGAAATAATGGATAGATCAGCACCTATGAAAACCACTTGAATAATGCAAAAGCTGCCTTGCTGCCAATTATGTTAAAGAAACCACAGGGGGAATAAACATCTGCAGCACCTCAGTAAGTTCAATGCTTGCTATATAATGCCACAGTTGCTGTACCGCAGCCTCTTCTTACAAGTGCCTTCAGCAGCACATTGGAGAACAGTGATTAAGTTGCCTGGCACAAATTAGTGGTCCATATAGTAGCACTAGTGAATCTTTCCCTTTTCATTTTATTGTCAGGGTACTTGCTGTTCCTCCTAGAATTTGAGCTGGGTATTCATGAATCCAAGAGACAAGTAGGTTGCCACTTGAGCTCTCGCAGAATCTCTGAGAATTGTCAGCATTAAAGTTTTGAGACATTTTTATTCCAGGCCTCTAAGCCACTAGAAACAAGAGTGCCACAATTTGCTGCTCAGTGAAGTCTTGGCAATGCATTTTCCTACCACTTAAAATCTGAAATATTCCTTTTCTTCAGCGCTTTGACTTAGGTGAATAAGAGCCCCAGCATAAGAGCTGTGTCATATTCACTGCATGTTATCGGAATCTCTAAATGCAAGGGTAACCGTTTTTGCTAATGGTGGTTCAACGATTCAAATTCAAATGATTTTTGAGAATGAAAATTGTGCTGGGTCTACAGGATTCTCAGGGGAAATTTCCTTCTATATAATTGTTTTGGTATTCCAGCAGTGCCCACCATGTGCTAGGCGCTGTCCGGGGTCACAGCTGTGGGCTGACACAGTCTCTGCCCTCAGGAGGAAATCAATGAATGCATCTGAGCAATGAGAGTTCAGAAGATAGCACAGGAAGACAATTATCTCCAACTGGAAGGCTTTTCCCTTATAAAACTTCTGCTTTTGGCAGAAGCTCTCTGACCTGTGTTGTGAATAGAATGGTCACCATATAGGCTTTTTAGCAAGGAACCTCAACACCTAAACTAACAGAATCATAGATGACATTAAGAGGTCATCTAGTTGAATCCCCAGTGCAGAGGCAGGACCAAAGTATACCTAGGCCATCCCTGACAGTTGTTTCTCTAGCCTGTTCTTAAAAAGCTCCCATGATAACCCCCGGAAGTCTATTCCAGTGCTTAACTATCGTTACAGTTAGAAAATTTTCCCTAATATCTAACCTAAATCTTCCTTGCTGCAGATTAACCAGATAATTTTTTGTCCTACCTTCAATGGACATGGACAAAAATTGAGCACTGTCCTCTTTATAACAGCCCTTAACATAACGGAAGACTGTTATCAGGTTCCTCTTCAGTCTGCTTTTCTCAAGACTAAACATGCCCCCTTTTTAACCTTTCTTCATAGGTCAGGTTTTCTAAACCTTGTATCATTTTTGTTGCTTTTCTCTGGACTTTCTCCAATTTGTCCACATCTTTATTAACATGTGGTACCCAGAACTGGACACAGTACTCAGCTGAGGTCTTACTAGTGCTGAGTAGAGCAGGACAATTACCTCCTGTGCATAGGTGTTGGAACTAGAGGTGCTACCGCACCCCCAGGCTTGAAGTGGTTTCCATTATATCCAGGGTTTACAGTTTGGTTCAATGGCTCTTAGCACCCCATTGTTCCAGCCCCCCTGCTCCTCCATCTTATGTACAACACTTCTGTTAATACACCCCAGAATGATATTAGCCTTTTTCACAATTGCATCAGATTGCTGGCTTATACAGTAACTCCTCAATTAACGTCCTTACTGTTAATGATGTTTCACTATAAGGTCGCTAACCTATTAGAGAACATACTCCTTTAAAGTTCTGCAATTTTCCCTTATAACATTGTTTGGATCCCCCCGCTCCACCCGCCCGGTGCTCATGCCGGGGACCAGGTCGGGGCACGGGGACTTGCCCCACTCCACCCACCCGGCATTCCAGCAGGAGCGCCAGGTGGGTGGAACAGGGCAAGCCCCTGTGCTCCCACCTCAGCCAAGCTTCACAATCATCATTGGTGAGTATAGTATTAAATTGTTTAAATTAGTTAAAACTTATACTGTATCTGTATATAATGTCTTTTGTCTGGCAAAAAAAAAAATTCCCTGAAACCTACCTCCCCCCTATTTACATTAATTCTTATAGGGAAATTAAATTAGCTTAACATTGTTTCGCTTGAAATTGCATTTTTCAAGAACATAACTAGGACATTAAGTGAGGAGTTACTGTATTCAATTTGTGATACACTATAACCTCCAGATCCTTTTCAACAGTACTAGCATCTAGTCAGTTATTCCCCATTTTGTAGTTGTGCATTTGATTTTTCCTTCCTACCCTGTTTCCCCGAAAATAAGACATCCTCCGAAAATAAGGCCTACTTACAGTTTTGCCTCTCGTTGTAATATAAGGCATCCCCCCCGATAATAAGACCTCCCCGATAATAAGGCATCCACCGATAATAAGGCATTTTTCATTTCTGAAAAATAAGACATCCCCTGAAAATAAGACCTAGCGCATCTTTGGGAGCAAAAATTAATATAAGACACTGTCTTATTTTCGGGGAAACAGGGTAAGTGAAGTATTTTGCACTTGTCTTTATTGAATTTCCTCTTGTTGATTTCAGACCAATTCTCCAATTTGCTAAGGTCATTTTGAATTTTAATCCTGTCCTTCACAGTGTCTGCAACCCTGCCCAATTTACTGCCACCTGAAAATTTTATCAGCATACTCTCCACTCCATTATCCAAGTCATTAATGAATTATATGGACTAGTATTGGACCCACATGCCACTGAGGTCATCGGGTCTTAAGCATATGCTTTAAATTAAGCACACATTTAAAAGCTTTGCTGAATAGGAATGGATTTCAGCACATGCTTAAGCGATTTGCTGTAACAGGGCCATAAATAGGGAAACACCATGGGCCACATACTCAGTGGGTGTAAATCAGCCTAGCTCTATTGATTCATTAACCTGAGGAGTAAAGTCAATGGATCTGCATCCATTTACGCCAGCTGAAGATATGTCCACATTTACGGAGCCACTGTAAAACATACTATGGTTTAATTGTATTACAATTATTTCAGTTAAGGGTGAAATTAACCCTTTTGCAGAGGGCCAGTCCAAGATTTAGGCAACACTTACGTCCCACTTCAGCCCTCAGAAGTTCAGTGGTACATAACCTTGTATTAATTTCACCTTAACTGCTTAGTATTTCCACTGGGAATCAGTGAAACAGCACCTCAGCTTGGGCTAGTGCTGCTGTGATGAAGTGGGATTTTTTGGTAATATTCTTAGGAAGCCTGAGTTACCCCTTAGTGCTGCTGAGGCTGGGGCTGGAGCCGCAGCCAGGAGTGGAGCCACAACCAGGGGCAGGGCTGGAAGCCGGGAGCGGGAGCTGCGGCCAGGAGTGGGACCGGGGCTGGGAGCCAGGCCCTGGTCAGGGGCTGAGGCTGGGGCCAGGAGCCGAAGCCAGTGTTTCAGCTGGGAGCAGGGCTGGGTCTGGAGCCAGAGTGGATCTGGGTGGTGCTCCCTCCCCGCCCCCCATGGAGGCTGGGCTGACCCTTGCCCCTCCACGCCAGGGGCGGCTCTAGCTTTTTTGCCGCCCCAAGCAAAGCAGGCAGGCTGCCTTCGGCGGCGTGCCTGCGGGAGGTCCCCGGTCCCGCTGATTCGGCGGCATGCCTGCGGGAGGTCTGCCAGTCCCACGGCTTCAGCATACCCGCCGTCGAATTGCCGCCAAATCCGCGGGACCGGCAGATCTCCTGCAGGCATGCCGCCGAAGGCTGCCTGACTGCCACCCTCGCAGGGACCGGCAGGGCGCCCCCCATGGCTTGCTGCCCCAGGCACGCGCTTGGAGCGCTGGTGCCTGGAGCCGCCGCTGCTCCATGCACCCCCAGAATGTTCCTCTGTGCCCCCTCTGGGGGGCGTACCCCACAGTTTGGGGACCACTTCCCTAGAGGGTCTGGAATACTGAAGGGGATCCTCTTAGAGACGGTTTCAAGACTGGAACCACAGCACTGAGCCTGTGGATCCATGACAGCTGCTCTGTTAATTCATGCGAAAAGTGTGAAGAACTCATATTACTGCTAGTCATGCAATGCATGTAGTGCTTTGCAAATGCAGTGTGTGTTATGTCATGCATCAGTAAGGAAGCCTAAAACAGAAGTGAAAGTTACTGTGAATTATTTTTAGCCAGTATTGCACCATTTTAATTGGACCCCTGATAAATACTGGACTGAGAGCAGGGATGATTAATTGTTTCACTATCTGAATTTAACAATTCAACAGTAAAAAAAAAAAATACATTCTCTCAGGTCACAAGGGGAGTTGATGGTGTGCTGTGTCTGTCGACAACTCCTCAAATATCCGGTCAGCTACACAGATGCAAAACTCAAGCAGCCCTTAATGGCTCACATAGTGAAATGGATTTGTTTATCATTCTGTGTTTGAAAGGATAGACCTTAATGAGCAAGAGGTAATTAAATTCAAGTATTTTGAGTGCCTTGGTTTAGAAGTCAAGTATCAGAGGGGTAGCCGTGTTAGTCTGGATCTGTAAAAAGCGACAAAGAGTCCTGTGGCATCTTATAGACTAATACGTTTGTTAGTCTCTAAGGTGCCACAGGACTCTTTGTGGTTTAGATGAAAATTCTCAGCTTAAAACTCCACAAAAGCACCTTTGCAACAAATATGTCACCAAAACAGCAAGTTTTATTTTCCAGTTTTGAGGAACAACGGCAGGTTCAATTATTTTTTTTTTAAGTGGGTGGAGTGTCCCTGAAAAAGCAGCTGTGATTGACCAGTATTGCAAACCTTTAGTTAAGCTGAGCTTGGAGAGAACTTGAGTTGATTCATGATTTCAGTGGAATTCATTCATTGACTTCAACTGGGCTAATCTTGCATTGAAGTCAATGGGACTGCTCATGGTTTTAAATTCAGACACGTTCTAAAGTCCCTTACCTGAATCAGGGCCATATAGCTGAAGTTATACATGTGTTTGTAAGTGTTTGCCAAAATCAAGCCCTTAAGGACCATCCAGAATGAACTGAAATCAGTGAAAAGACACCTACCTTCCTCCCACCCCCATGACTTTAATGGGCTTTCGATCAAGCCCTTACCCCCGATTCAGCAAAGCACTTAAGCACATGCTTAACTTGAGGTCCACGAGCAGTCCCACAGAAATCAACGTGGCTAAGTGCTTTACTGAAGCAGAACCTTAGTGAGCCATTTTTCACATGGCCTCTGCAGGATAAATATACTGTAAAACCACTGATTTTTTTAAAGATAGTAAACCCCATAAAATGCCCCATCCTAAGGGCCCTCAAGCAAATCTTTTAGGATCAGAGCTTCTGCTGGTGTAAATTGGCAAAGATCTACTGAAATAAATAGAGCTACATAGATTCTCTGCTGGCATTAATCAATCTCATAGTTATTACTGATATATTGCCTAGTTCTAACCCACACTGGCCCCCAGGCTTCAACAGGAAATTTGCCAGAATAAAAACTAATGGATTGGGTTCTCGTTTTAGAATTTTTAAAAGTGTTTGGTGCCCACAACAGATTTTCAGAAGAGTTCAGCACATTGAGTATATGTTGAGTGCCAATGAGTCCAACTGAAAATCTGTCCATAAATCTCACAACGGGAACTGCTGGGTGCTACGTTTATTTGAAAATCTGGTCCTGATTGCAGGTGCTGATCAATTGAAAATCTGTCTTTACTCTGTTTTGAAAATTTGGCCCCACATGAACTATTGTGTTGTACCAAAGTTTGGCTTCTTTTAAACAGATCTGTTTCTTCAGCAGAAATTCACATTGAAGTGTGTTCCACTGGGCTTGCAACCAGCCACAGGTCTTAAGCAAATCCAATACATTGACATGGATCAGTTTATATACTACTGCAGTTTTTCAATGAGGTAGCTATAATAATCTCCTTGACGTTATTAGATCATTGCAATATGGTTTGCTCAAGTTAAAAGTGTTCTAAGAGGTGTTCAGGGTTCATAATGTCAGGTGGCAGTAAGTGCAGAATGACTTGAGCCTTATTTAGATGTATTTTATTCTTCTCCTTTTATCACCGTGTCCCAATTTTACTGGATATGCAGTATTTAGCTTGAGGATTTAGCTTGCTTTCTGCACTAGGTATTTTGTTCACCCAACAAATTGTACTTTATAAGACATTATTAAAGAAGCAGAGTGAAATGTATCCAGTCAAAGTTCAAAAGCATGCTGTAAACACAAAAGTCCCAGCAGAACCTAAACTAATTGCTGTAAGAATGTACAAGCTGTAGAAACGGAAATGCTGCTGAAATATTTACTGTGCTACTGTGGTCCATGTATTTCAAAATCTATGTTTGCCCCAAATATAACTGAATTCCAGCAGGACTAGTCTTAATTTAACTCACTAGTTTAAGAGGTCAGTGGAAGTGACCTACTATCAAAACGTGTGACATCATAGCAAGTTTGCAATTTTACCAAAAGTGCTTAATCTATACTAAAAACGCAATGTTCTGATTACATTGCTGGGAGCATTACATGGCTTGTGAACTGATTTGACAAGTAATGGAATCACAGTTCTATTATTGCATTTGTGAGATGATCACTAAGCCTAGGTTATACCTTCCCTAGAGAATTGCATTGATACTGAATGCCAATGACAAATCAATGCTCATTCTTTTGCTCTTGCTTAAGATTCTTAGGGATAAATGTAACTGTTGTATGAGTCCACTTTTGTATTCTATACTTTCTATTCTATTCTTTCTTGCAGTCAGTTTACAAATATATTTGGAGCCATAGCCACTTGACTTTAAGGATGTCTCTAAAAAAAAAAAAAAGACAGCATTCAACTTTGAATACAAATATAGATGAGTGGTCTCAAGCAAAGATATTCTCTACGCAAAGAAAGATGGATAAACATTTGCAGAAAGATCAACTGCTGGGTTCTTGGGCTGTCCATTAAAACTGATATCTGTTTCCTAACAGTGAAGGAGCCAAGAAACAGAGTCTCAACTCCTGCCAGCAGCATCCCTGTTTGAGGTTCCTGGGAAGACTGCATTGATGCCCCTAATAATGAGTTGACTATGCTGGTGGGAGACATAGATATACGTCTTCCATATCTTTCCTTTCACCTCAAGGCAAGCTCAAGCCTGCTTTAATCTTCCACTTTTTGCAAATTCAAAAATAATAGAGACTGGAAACATTATCTCCATTTTACAGATGGGGGCGGGGGCTGAGGCAGAGGGAGACTAAGGACCACATTTTTAAAAGGTAATTAGGCAACTAAAGATGAGGATAGGAGCCTAGTGGGATTTAAAGCCCCTAGGTGCCTAATTCCCACCTGATTTCAATCAGAGTTAGGCACTTATTTTAGATCCCTAAATAGCTTTAAAATCTGGCCCTAAGTGACTTGCCCAAGAAAGCAAGAGCTTCTATAACTCAGACCACCTGATTCTAGTCCAGTATCTTACCCACAATCCCACACTTCCTTTCATATGTAGGGCACAGAAGTCTAAAAGCATTGCTGATCAGGTGTGTGAGTGTGATAAGGCTGATTATTCAATTCTTCTGTGCCAGTCTATGGCGGAACCAACATTTCTCTAGCCTTCATGCTCTAACAGAAGCTGATTCTGCGTTCACAGATTATGTGTAAAGCCAAAATACAGTTCTAATTAAAGTCTGAATGGTCAAGTCAGATAATCAAATAGGACAGGAGGAGAATATAGTCAAATTGTCCTTGGCTGGTATCTTCAGATAATGGCAGTATTAGCACATGCCAGAACTATATGTGAGCATGTTTTCCAAACACGGTTTTGGTAAGTACTGTACAGCAAATGTACAAGAACAGCAACGTATGAATGAAGTTGCACATATTATAATCAGATATGATAGGCCAAATCCTCTGCTTTTGTAAATCAGCAAAGCTCCTGGAGCTGGCCTGCTATTGATAGTGGTAACTGAGGGTTACTGTTATTTACCACGTTAACATGAAATAGTGTGCAGTAGTTTACAGAAATTGCACTGACTTTTGTTATGGATTCTGTATTCTCTCTCCGGCAACAGGGTCAAAATCTTGTGGCACAGCCGCATAGAGGAACATAACCATAAGTCATGTAAATATCCTTAGCCCAGGCAGCAGAGCAAAGATGTACAATACATTTTTCATTTTAAGGACCAAGCATGCTCCCAATTAGGGCTCCAAAAGGAAGCCTGAGTCCTAGATTCATCAACTGAAACAAATTGGAAGACTTCTAAAAAGATAAAATATCTTAGAAGAGCACAATACCCAGGGTTAAAAACCAGGGGAGAAAAGAGAAGCAGACAGAATCATATTGTACAATGGACTTATGGGCATAATGGCACTAGGTGTGTACTTAAAGTATGTTCATAAATCTTTTCAGGAATGTAATGGAGATGTAGGACAGTCAAATCCCAGGAGTTTAACACAGGTAAGGACAAGAAGATTTGACTCTCTAGGGATTCTTTTAATTTGGGATTAGGAAATGTGTACATAGAAGTAATTTATACTTTCACGTCATGTTTATTTTCAAAGGTAAATGTTCCTACTCACCATCTTGTTGCATTGTGATTGTCCTCCTTATCTTGTTATCTTCCCCCTTTTTCATACCCTTTTCTTCTCTGCTCTTTTAACGCCAAATCCCCTGAAGTTTTAAATAACTTTGCCTTAGAGAGTAAAAAAGCTCACACTTTTCATTTGGTTGGGCATTATGTTTAGAGTTTAATAAATGCCTACAATATTTGTGCTTAGAACTTTAATTTCATGAGCCAATATGCTCGGGGATTTTTCAAGTTGGACATTTGTAGGAAAATTGAATGCGACCGTGTAGGTTTGCTGCAATGTACTGATTAGAAACAATGATGATGCTTAGCACTAACAGTAGATAGTGTTTTTCACGTTCAAGGCATTTCACAATCACACAATAACTGAAGTGTCTCTCTCGTGTGCTTGCTATTATTTATTTTACTTTGGTGAGGAACAACAAAATGTAAGGGGTGTTTTGCCAGATATTTAAAATGGCAAAACCAAATACAAATTTGAGTTGTTTCATCCTTTCCATAGAGCATCAGCTCTACCTACAAACAACACCCTAGTACCTGGGTCCAGTGCTCCAATCTCCCCTCACTGTCCTGAAAGTCCAGGCAGAGCAGAGCAGCAGCGTACCTTGAAAGTCAGCAAATCTGTCCTATTTCACACCATGGCAGTAGGGCATTCCAGAGCACTGAGTCCCCTATACCACACTGCCAGTACATCTGTTATATCAGGGGAGATCTAGCATCCAGGCCTCTGCTGATCATTCAGTTGTAAACTCTTTGGGGCACTACATTGTACAGCACCTAGCACAATGGGGTCTAGGTCCATAACTGGAACCGTAGGCTCTACTGCAACGCAATGCAAGCAAACAGCAGTAGCAGCCGCGGCAGTGTCATTGGAAGAGCTGCAATCTTTCACATAGGCCCTTTGGTGTACTTAGCATGCTTGCTACTGTACAACAAATAGCAAACAAAGCTGGATATCGTTACAGTTCCTAGTTTTACCCAGGAACCAAGAAGGTAGCTCTTTACACCCCTTTTTAATTTAAAGTGACATAAAACGGGCGCATGCAGCTAGGAACGGGCCATACATCGCTTACTGTCGGACATGTATTCTGACAAAGAAATTTTAATAGCCACGGATGCTGCTTCCCAGAAACCATACTCGTGACACCGGAGAGAAAAGCTGCTAAGCCACATTTCTCATCTCTTTGCACAGCTTTTTGCCAAGTACCATTCAAATTCCATTTAAAAAAAAATTGCCACTCTACCATTCAAACGCTTTTCTCTGTGAATATCGGAAAATTTATTAGAGACCTTCTGCTAACCGGAAAAGTCTTTGTTTTTCCGCTGTAACTGATGCACCTTTTGATTCAGCGTTGCCATGTTACGGTGAGCAGATTTTTTTTCCCACCAGTATAAATAAACACTTAAAACCCATCTAAATGGTTGTTGCGTTAATGACTGTTGCCCTGGAGCTGGAATAACTTACCTCTCTCCTTAGTTGAAAATGATCTCTCCTGTCCCCTGCTTTTGGACAAATATGGTTATTTTAAATAATAGCATTGGCAAGCTATTCGTCATCCCAGATATCCAATTCTGTTAGGCTAAAAGGCATGGAGCATTCATAACAAAAGTTCAGGGATTCTGTGGGTGGGCTCAGCAAAATGTGCCTATGTGCTTCTGAAGAACCATCTGGATCCAATAGACACTGATACACATCCTGCGTAGGGCTCCAGCATTCTTTAGCTGACAGGACAGTACTACATAGCACTGGGGCGAGGTGCTGCAGATGAGGACAATGGCCGCATCCTACAGAGCTACACAAAAGACCATTTAACACTACCCCATCCCCTTCCCATAAACACCATCTTTACAAACAGAGCTCTGCTGATTCAGTATCAAATCTAGGCAAAAGAAGAGATTCTGGCTACAACAAAAACTCCTGAAACTTGTTTCTTTACAGTTCTCACATGAAATATTTCTAAACAGTTTTGTTGTCAGGAATATTAAACAACTCTGGTTTCACGAGTAATATGCCAACTGATACCTGAGCATAAAAGAAAGTCTCATAAGCATGTGACAATTTAATGAGTTGATATGCAACAAAGTCCCCAAAATGAAGAAATCAGTGGTAATTATGGTGAGAAATCCAAATGTCTCTAGTTTACCGTAATGAGAATTACCTGAAACCACCAACTTTTTACTTAGCGATTTTAAGGTTAATATCAGGCACAACACCTTGATGTGAAATCTGATCTTATGCCCTCAGATTTGTATCAGCAGTTATCAGATAGACCATAATTGGGAGGGGAAAACCCCTCTGTTGCATAACTACTACACGACAGTTGTGTTATGAAAATTTAGAGCTTTATCACACTATTACTCATGACCTATGTACTTTGGTGTTCACAAAATATCAGAACTATCCATTGCAATTTTGTACTGAAGTTAGCTATAGTTTCAAGTTGCCTGGCTGAGGAGTCAGGAAGAGCTTGATCCAAAACTTGGCATGGCCTAGTAGATAGGACACCGAGAACAAGGTATTCTGGAGTCTATTCCCAGTGCAGCCACAGAGCTGCTCAGTGAATTTGGACAAGTCACTGAGCATCATTCGGTGCCTCGATTTCCCCTTTCACTTTTCCCCTCCCTTGGATGGGATTTTCAAAAATTTTCAAATATATTTAGGTGCCGAAAGAAGCACATAGGCACCTAGTGGGTTTTACAGAAAATCACCGGTGTGAGGCAGATGTCTAACTCCCATTGATTTTAATGAGACATAAGGGTGAAATCTGTTTAGGTGCTTTTGCAAATCTCACTAGGCACCTTATCGGCGTGGTTAGATGCATAAGTACTATTACAAAAATCTGGTCCTAAGTGACTTAATAGCCCAAATCACATTGAAAGCCAACGGGACTTATGACCCCAAATCACTTGGGTGCTTTTGAAATCCCTACCCCTTGTACATTTAGATTGTCCTTATTTGGGTTAGATGGTGCCTATTTGACCATGCAGGACTGCTGAGGTGTTAAGCCCTGCCACAACCCTGACTCCTCTGCACTGCCAAGTGTGTGTTGTTGAGATTGTGCCTTGGGCGGTCACAGGGAGAGATGGGGTTGCTCAGCTGAGACCGCCCCGCGTGGGCAGTAAGGGAGTGGGGAGTCATAGTAGCGGACTGGGCACATGGGAGTGAAATAACGTGCTCCATGAACAGGAGTGATGTATTTAGCTCATTCCTCTCTCCCCTCATGAGAGAAATTATGTCTCTCTGTGTCACATTTCCTTTCCCAGAAGGCCTATGGGAGTGGTGAAGCCACCTGCTGCCCCTTCCGCCCAATGGTTCAACTTATCCCGTAGTTAGTAATCACTTCAGAATGCATTGTTCTATCTGCCAGAGAAGCATTAAAGGGGATGAGGAGGTAGATAAAACACTCCCGTAGCAGATTTAACATCTTGTGATAAAACATTTTTACCCATTCTGGAGGACAATATTTAAATAGATACTATTAGTGGATGTATTTCAAAAGCCAATGGGGGCTAAATAAATCTACCATTTACTTACATTAAAAAAAGAAAGATGTTATGAGGCTAAACACATAATTTTTTCCTTAGGTGTTCAATTAAGCGAAACCACATAGATCTCCTCAGAATTTAAGACTGTCATAGACAGGAAAGCTTTTTGGTTAAGCTTTCCTCCCAGTGAAAAGAAACAAATCAATGATTTTAAATAATTTACATCCTGGAAACAACTTTAAAAAATGGACCCAGTCAGAGTTAAAAGCATCGTAAATATAGTTTCCCATCAGGCTACATGAACTGCTCCGAAGAATGAATATCCCCCAAAGACCATTAAGTGTGAACTTGGAATGTGTAACCCCCGTTTTCTGAAAAATGCCGGTGTTTATGAGGATTTCATTCCGATTTACTTTTTTGCTGATGTCGAGCAAACCCTCTGAGGTCCCTGTCTGTGTGTTTTTGCTTTGATCTATTATTTGATGCATGTGTCTTCAACATATTTTTCTATCTCTGAAGCAAACAAAAACTACTTTCCAAAATAGAATTTGAGAAGGGGAAAATGAAAACATGTTTCTGTTTAGAAACTGCACAGAGATCATTTTAAACATATCGCAAGTTTGTTAACTGAATGCAAATGATGATCACCTTTATTTTCTATAGGGGGGAGAAAGGAGTCTGTGTTACCTCTGGTGCTATAATGCTGAATTAAAAAAAAAAAAAAAAAAGCATTTCTCCAAGCTCTACATCAAATCCTTTGAGTTTTTAAATGATGATTGACATTTTAGAGCCTCCTGCTGCCCATCTTGCTGAAATATTAATGCATTCAAAAGTTCAAGATGGTTGCAATCGCTTAGGACAGAGGCATCCAACAAATAAAAAACCGACAGAAAAATAGATAACCTAACTTTGTTTCTGAACCTCAAAAAGGGACTCATAAGTGAGAGTAGCGAGTGAAATGTCTGGGTCCTAATTCTATTCTAACTGGTGCCCATCATCCTTATTAAACACCCTGTGTCCAGTTTTGGCTGATAGAGCCGGTCAAACATTGTGGGAAGGGATGAGAGGTGGGGGGGCCTAGTTACATAGGACCCAGGTCTGCATAAGATAGGATTGCTGGGAGGGACACATTCAGCAACAACACTTACTACACCTGCCCGCATGTACTCTCCCTGAAGCATTACCATCCTAGTCCTAGTGGATGCTAAATATGGAGGGCAAGACACCAATCCCTCAATCTGTGTAGACATTCCCACTTAGGACTGTTCAGTACAATTTGTACTCGACACTTATGGACGTACATAGAATACAGAGACTGCATGACCTGCTAGCACGGGTGGAAATAGCAGTGTACACAGTGAGGTACACAGCTTAGGCGAGTAGAGAATGCTGAGTGCGTGAGGTTCTGTGGCCTGCAACGTGCAGGAGGCCAGGCTAGATGTTCACAATGGCCCCTTCCCACTTTAGTAAGAGTATCTGAGAACGAATATACACTACCATTTTAAACCTAACCAGTGTCCCTTACGTGACTTGCCACAAGATGTCAGAACAGGTGAGTAATAGAGCTGAGTGAGTCTAATATTTATTTAAATTTCTTTCTTGATATAGGAATTAGATACAGTGCTCCTGTCAGATAATTTCTAAGTTATTATCTGCAAAAGAAGCCCCTGGAATCACAGTTAAAGTTGCCCCCGCCCCTCCCCCAAGGAAAATCTTAAATGGTGCCCTCTGGGCCGGCACAGAATTTGCCCTCTCCATGCGCAGCCCCGTTAGCTTGACTGGAGCGGCACCCCCCAATGTAGAAGTCAAACAACACCTCTGAGGGTCTTTACACACCCAAGCAATGCATCCCATGTCTATACTGCTATTTTTAGCCTTCCTGCTGCTGGAGCCTTTCCCCACCACAGCGACAGGCTCTGGCAACAGCCAGGTAGCCGGGAAAAGCGCTGGAAGCAAACCACTGCCAGAGATTTTCCCCACTGAATCTCCGCTGCCGGAGCCTTTCACTGCAACGTGCAGTGACAAATGTGGACACAGCTTGCCTTGCACTGCAGCGCGTAGTCACACATGCAGTGACTGTGCTCTTCACACCACGGAAGAGTAGACATAGCCCAAGTGTTTCATTCTGATTGTTTCAAAAGACGTCACTTCAAGTTTGATGTTATTTTTTTACTACTTTTTAAAAAAAACTTTAAATGAACTTAAATTTCAAAATGAAAAGTCGCTTCAAACTGAAGAAACTGAACTTCTTCCGTTTGAATATGTCAAAACAGGGCATTTGAATGATTTTGAAACCTGTTTTTCAAATGTTTTTCAAACTGGGAAATACATCAAAACCAGCCCTTTCCTATGAACAGTTTTGATTTCAGCAAGTTTGCATTTTCCATGACAACACGTTTTGTTGAAAATATCCTAGCCAGCTCTAGTTTTTATACCATGTTCATCACTTTGCTATGTGAGCATCTGTACCAAGAGGTCAGAGTTTACTACTGAACCACAGGACATATGTTAATTTATATGACATCCATATATCAATCTATGGTTTTTAACTGGGTGCCAATGATATTGTCCGTTGTTTCATAGTTTTTCCACAATGTAAACAGCTTGATTCTTTTGGATGTTGCTGGTTCTACAATAAAACGGGCTGGGGTGTGCTTTTGTTTAATTCTTTTTTAAACGTTCACAGTTTGTTCAAAATATTTGAGTGTAGCAGCTTGGCTTGTTTGACTGAAGATGTTAAAGAGCAATACATCAGTGATACAGAATAAGATTTTTCTTGCTATGCCCAATTGACGCCAGTTAATACGTTTGTGAACAAAAAGGAGATAGGGAATGCAGAATAGGAGATGTGGTCCTGAATGTCAGGTCTTGAACATATGTTAATTAATGTGGAAATATGATTTCGTAATGCTGCCAAGGGCACAGAGATCTGTGATAGGTCTCTCAGATCATATAAAGCTGAGAAGGATGGGTAAACAATGATAATGATGATGGTTGTTATTGATAATAATAATATGAATACTGGTGATGTAGTCAGCACTATTCAAGATATTAATAAAGGTAGTCTCTGCCTTAAGAATCTTACATACCCAATCCAGGAACTAGTGAAGTCAATAAGAGTTTTATCGTTGACTTTAATGGGAGCTGGACTGAGCACAAAAAGACAGATTTGGATAAAACAGGATACCTTAGGAGATCTGATGCAATATAAAGGTGTTAATTAAAATTTTGGGGGAGGGTTGCTCCAATCCAGCATTCCTTCCTCAGGCCAAACTCCCACTTAAGAACTGTAGCATGGAACCATATTTGTTGTACGCACCTTTTCACACATACAGCTGTGAAAATTAGGATCAATTTAGCAAATAGATTGTGCTGGATGTTACTTTCATTTACCTCAGGAAATAATTTTGACAGGTGTTTATAAATGTGTGAGTAATGTTTACTTCTGTAATGCAGCAATACCTTCTGAAAGTATTCTGATGTATACAAAATTGTATCTATTTTTAATCACATTATGGAAGAACATTCCAGTTTTATGTACTGGCATCTTTTTATGTACTGATTTTTTATAAATTTGTTGTGGTGAGAACCACATAAATAAATGACAAAACAAAACAACCTACCTAGCGATGGCATATTTTTCAACTGTTTGACCTAGAAAATCTCTTCTTTCTCTGACCTCAGCTTCTTTGAGACCATCAGGTTGATTTTGCACAAGCCCATTAACAGGGTATCTCCTTAAAGATAAGGCTTGGGAAGGCCAGGAAATAAACTGTGCTGCCCACTTGGATTTAGTAATCCTGAATTAGACATCGGTTCAGCAAAACACTTAAACAGTATAGCCACTGACTTCAAAGTTTGTGCTTAAGTATTTTGCTGAATCGGGGTCTTAATGAATAAAGTGTTGTTTCTAAGTCTGTAAATTTAAGGCTTTGGCTTGGTTCCAGTGTTAATCTCTCACCCTTAGCTACTATGGTCCCTCATTTGGGTCAGGGTGCCTTATTCCCCCTATTCTCCTCTATTTGCTGGGCTCCCTGACCACATTACATCTCCCATGATGCGCTGTGGTCAAGAGACTCCCATTTTTCACCACAGCAGTTCAACCAAAGGAGAGACCATGGGAGATGTAGGCCAGCTAAGCACCCTACCTAGACAAAAGAGGAAAATGGAGGCATGAGGTACCCAAACTACAGCTCTGCAATGATTTGCACTTACCTAGAACCATTGCACCGCCTTGTGTCAGAGCGCAATGTTGCAGGGAGTCTCATCTCCAGTGCTGCAGCAGATGGTCTCTCTTTATACACCATTAGCTGAGAAGTGGCTAGTCCAAACCCCTTCTGGGGTAACAACATGTCCAGGTGTAGTCCAAAGTTCCAAAGAATCAACCTATCCTCCAGGCCATGTGCTCAGGCCTCTCCTGGGGTTTCACAGCCTTTCCCCGGGTCTGGTATCAAGCACTGTTCTGCTCAACCTAAGTTGACCTGGAGCCCTCGCCTGCAACAATCGCTGGCACTTCAGCCCTGCACAGGAACCAGCCTCACTGGACTGCTAGCTGTGGCTTGTAATTCCTGACTGAATGCTCTCAGACGATTTATATGGCCCGGGTTTCTGGGAGGTTTAGTCTCACCCTCTCTGGCTGACAACAAACTACCAAATATCGTGCAGGTGAAGTAACCGTGACTAACTGGGCCCTTCACCCTTTCTTGCCATGATGGGGGTTTCACCCCATCACAAGCTCCCATAAGGCGCCACGGCAGCACTGGTGAACTCAGATTAACCCAGAACCGGCAAACCCAGTGAACTGACTTGAAATGAAATTTCACAATTTGGTTCAACAAACCAGCACGTTTAGACTCTGCTTGATCTGACCAAACCAAAGGATTTGTTTAGATTTTTCCAGCAGGAAAACCAAAACATTTCAGAATTTTTTTTTGATTTTGCAGAACCTACATTTTCTGTCAAAAATAATGACAGAAAATTCCTGACCAGATCTAAGTGATGGTGTTAAAGACTAAAAGCTCTCTCTCTCTATCCACAGAACATGTGTGAGGAAGATCTACCAGACTTCAGTCTCCGTGACCCATTTAATCCTTGGCTTTTCAGCAAAAGCCAGTTAGTGCCAATTTTGGGGATGGAGGCTTTTGTGATGTGGGCACTTGTTTACTGGGAACTGGTTTGTGATCACGAAGCTCATTTCACATAATCCATGGAACACTCATTGGATGTTAATTACTCTTGGTCTTTGCAGTTCTGCGCCGTATTAGAACTAGTGACAAAGATGACACATTGTCTGTCATACCATGCAATCAAATCTCTTCCCCTCACTCTCCCACTTCTCCCCCTACCAAATTTTTAAGAAGAAAAACTCTTCTCTTTTTTTTTCTTCAACAAAAAATTTAAGACATTTGGGAATTTATCTAAAACATAATTACATTTAATAAACTAAAAAAATGCACAATACATTTTCACTGTAACAAAGGATAGGAATAAATGGTCAGTTTTCAGAATGGAGAGAGGTAAACAGTGGTGTCCCCCAGGGGTCTGTAGTGGGTCCAGTCCTATTCAACGTATTCATAAATGATCTGGAAAAAGGGGTAAACAGTGAGGTGGAAACATTTGCAGATGATATAAAACTACTCAAGATAGTTAAGTCCCAGGCAGATTGCCAAGAGCTACAAAAGGATCTCTCAAAACTGGGTGACTGGGCAACAAAATGGCAGATGAAATTCAATGTGTATAAATGCAAAGTAATGCACATTGGAAAACATAATCCCAACTATACATATAAAATGATGGGGTCTAAATTAGCTGTTACCACTCAAGAAAGAGATCTTGGAGTCATTGTGGATAGTTCTCTGAAAACATCCACTCACTGTGCAGCAGCAGTCAAAAAAGCAAACAGAATGTTGGGAATCCTTAAGAAAGGGATAGATAATAAGACAGAAAATATATTGCCTCTATATAAAACCATGGTACGCCTACATCTTGAATACTGCATGCAGATGTGGTCACCCCATCTCAAAAAAGATATATTGGAATTGAAAAAGGTTCAGAAAAGGGCAACAAAAACGATTAGGGGTATGAAATGGCTGCCATATCAGGAAAGATTAATAAGACTGGGACTTTTCAGCTTGGAAAAGAGACGACTAAGGGGGAATATGATAGAGGTCTATAAAATCATGACTGGTGTGGAGAAAGTAAATAAGGCAGTGTTATTTACTCCTTCTCATGAAATTAATAGGCAGCAGGTTTAAAACAAAGGAAGTATTTTTTCATACAACACACAATCAATCTGTGGAGCTCCTTGCCCCAGGCCCTGGGCTCCGCAGGGGCCCCCACACGAATATAGTATTCTATAGTATTGCAACTTTTTTTTTATTGAAGGGGCCCCCGAAATTGCTTTGCCCCAGGCCCCCTGAATCCTCTGGGCGGCCCTGGTTGTGAAGGCCAAGACTATAACATGGTTCCAAAAAGAACTAGATAAATTCATGGCTACTAGCCAGGATGGGCAGGGATGGTGTACCTAGTCTCTGTTTGCCAGAAGCTGGGAATGGGTGACCGGGGATGGATCACTTGATGATTACCTGTTCTGTTCATTCCCTCTGGGGCACCTGGCATTGGCCACTGTCGGAAGACAGGATACTGGGCTAGATGGACCTTTGGTCTGACCCAATATGACCGTTCTTATGTTCCCTGTTCTGAAAATCCTAATTGAAAAAAATTTGAAAATAGATCCACTGAAGGTTTAAAGTTCATATTTACTTCAAATTTAACATATGTAGGAGCCAGATACCCTTCCACACCACTCTGGAGCTACAAAAGGGCTGTATAACTGATGGAACAGGCCTCTGGTGAATATCACTGGGGTTCGTGGGCTCCCCCAGTGTCACAGAGCTGACAAAATGGCTCTACACTCCTTCCCAACTCCCAGCATAGGAGTGATGCAGGGGGGTGTCAGGAGAAGGAGGTAGCCTGGCTGAAGCATGCTGTGCTGTGTCTTTTCTAAGGAATGGGATGGCTCCTATGGAGTCACTACAGCTAACAGCACGCTAAAGCAGCCCTGAGCTTGTTCTGACCTATGACGAGGACCAAGCAAGGCCCCCAACTGTCCCAAGAATACAGAAGGCACAAAGATATTAAAGCCACCTTTGGCCCCCAACTATGCTCCTGTACTGAGCAGAGTTTAGAAGAATTAGACAATCGGTCTCTCACATTTAATTAACGTTGGTGTCTGTCTGTCTGTTTGTGGAGCATTTCTAATAGTGCTACATGCTTGCGATGTTGCTCAGAGATGTGTTCTCTGCACCGTTAGCCATTTCTTATTTTGCAGCTGTGCATGTTTCTAGGTGATGGGACAGAAGTGGAGAAATAAAAAGTGACAGTACGTGTCAAGTGTTGTTAAGCCTCTGTCATTTCAATTTTCAAACAGATTGAGTTGGCACAAAATGAATGCGGCTCTTCAGAAGCACTAAATGGCTTTAGCATGATTGGAGGAGCTGATTGAAGACCTTTGTGCACAGTGCACAGCCCCATCATTTAAAAAACAAGAAATGGCCTAAGATTTCATACTACTGACGCCGCCAGGCAGGGCAATGATCTGGGTCCTGCTGTTGCGTGAGATGGGCTGTGCATGTGTTCTAAGGAGCGACTACGGTTCAGCAGAGAGTACGAAAAGCTAAAGTAGCCAGTTCTCATGCATGCTGATAGGATGAATGAGCTTGTGTTTGAGGACTCAGTTGATTGGGGTTCAATTCCTGGTTCTGCCAGACTCCTTGTGAGCCTTCAGGCAAATTATCTAGCTACTCGAGTCTCTGATTTGCAACATGGGGCTACTACTTTACGTTCACAGGGTGTTGTGTGGATAAATTCCTTGATGTCTGAGAGATGCCAGGCACTGGTGTTGGCATCCTTTCGTCTATGAGAGATGGTGGGAATTGCAGCCTATGATGTAGCTGGTTTGCAATGTCTCATGTGACTGAATAGTCCAATCCGAGATTTGGCAGTTGTTGCAACTGTCTGTATCTTGGTTGGGAGCTGCCTGCTTTCTACAGGCTCTTCTCTCTTCAAGCTGTAGGAGCCAGTTCCTGTCATGGACTTTGATATCCTGATGGAGATGATGGTGCCACTTGTTACAAGCACTTGCCAAGATTTCCCATCAGTCAGGATGAATTCCAAATTCCTTCATATCTCACTTGCATTTGTCTTTATAGAGAAGCTTGGGCCGTCCTGTTGTTCTTGTTTCCTCTGATAGCTCCCCGTATAGCATGTCCTTGGGTATGTGTCTGTCTTCCAACCTACTCAGATGACCCAGCCAGTGCAGTCACCCTGTCACCAGGTACTATGGTGACAGGAGCTGGACTGAAATTTTCCTGGAGTCGGATATCACAGAATCAGGTCTGACATCTTGGGACTTTTCTGTAAAAATACTTAATATCCATGGTGTTCTGAATCTGCCCTCTATCATTTGAATTTGATCCCGGCTGCTAGTGATTATTCAGCTTTATCCATCAAAAGATATTTCCCCACAGCCATTTTCTGTTGCTGCTAATGTGGTTGGGCCCCCTTAGTCATACTGGTCAATGACATTCTGTTGTGAAGACTAGACTGGAATTTTTAACAAAAAAATGTCTGATGTTTTCATAGGTAGGAAAAGTGCCATTTGGATACAGTTAAAGAATATTACAATTTATGGATTGTGTGTCAGTTAGAAGTGGTTAGAATCTGAATAACCTGCCTTTCCAAGAAACCACTAATTAGAACTCACTCATTCCTCACAAGATGGAGATTTGGGAGTAGATACACCTCTACCCCGATATAACGTTGTCCACTGAGTTATAGGTGAAACCGCGGTATATTGAACTTGCTTTGATCCGCCGGAGCACGCAGCTCCGCCCCCCCGGAACGCTGCTTTACCGCGTTATATCCTAATTCGTGTTATATCAGGTCACTTTATATCGGGGTAGAGGTGCACTTATTCCATGACACCAGTGTAACTATTTCTTTCATGGAGCTCTCCTGTTGCCACAACAGTTTAAGGGAGATACAAATTTACTCCTCCCCACTACATGTATAATTTTGGGAAAGTTCCCTGTTTCATTAATATCCTCATCAGCAAATGGATGGATACTTGTATATATTGTAATATATAGATAATTATGTGGAGAGTGCACAGATATTATGGTGATTGGTAGCAGTATAAAAGCCTATGGGTAAGATAGATAGAAATACTTATTTCATAACAGTATGCCATTGTACCCACAATATATATATATAATATATATATGTGTGTGTGTGCATATATATATACATATATATATACACATATATGTATGTATGTATATATCTGTAGTAATTTAACTGCTCAACCCCTTATATCTGAACCTATATACTTTTATGTCATTTGTAATAGACATGATATACAGAAAGAAGCACGGAAAATTAAAGTGAAATAGACAGAACATCTTGGATATTCACACACAATTCCACTGACTTCAAACAATATTCCAGGTGACCTATATGAATTTGGCCCATAGTGCTGAGCTGGTTATGCATTAGGAAAAGTGACAGAATTTTGCCACGAGCTTAATGGGAGCAGGATCAGACAAATTAACCTTCTGTTTGCCTAGAATTAATACAAACATGCAGCTCCTACCGGGTTTGATGCTGCTAGGTGCCAAGCAGCCTCGGCTACCACTGACCTCAATAATGGAGATGTCATCGACATTCAGTCATACAAAATCAAGACCATATAGCACTGTTCATCCATAGATCTTACAGCACTGGGCAAGTAGCATTGCACCCAGTTTACAGAAAGGGAAAGTAAAGCAAAGTGCCTTTCCCAAGGTCATAAAGCAGGACATCGTGAGAGAGAATACAAGTCTAGTTTTCCTGGTTCCCAGTCAGTACTCTACCCACTACATCACACTGCCTTCCATAAATTAGGAGATAATTTCTGATGTTTCTTCACACAGGTCTGATATTGATTTATGTTTATATTCCTTAGAAGAAAAAAATAGCCTCCAAAAAGAATAGAGAGACCAAAGATAACATAAATGAAAATGGTACTTGGAAATGTTAGTGGAGTTTCTTTCCATTCCAATTGGAATTCAGAAACGATAACATCTGAACTCTATGAGAAAAGAAAAAGATAAAAGGGTTTTTAGTGCCAAATGGGCAAGGCCAATGACACTGCTTGCCTTTGTGAAAACAGATGTGAAGAAAGCGAATCGAGAAGAAAAGCAAAGCTTGGGCTGAAAGGAGGATTTAAAAAAAACCTAAATGAAAATAATCCTGAAAGAACAACCGTTCCTTTCAAAGCCATTAAGTTTGGAAAGCGCGATTTAAAAGGGATGCATTTTTGAAGTGTTGCTGCTGGTTACCAAGCAACCACTATGCCCCTGACACATTGGCAACAACAGCATGCCTGACAATTTGGGATCCTGCACTGAACAAGAAGGAAGGGGAAGGGGAAGGGAAAAGAACACTGTTCAGAGAGACCTCCAAAATATTTGAGATGGCACAGGGGAAGAATTATGCAGTCAAGCGACCCGGAGAACACAGATTCTCTCAATGGGCCTTTGTACATTAAGAAAAAAGAAATGTGTAGTTAGGAACATTTTCAACCTATGGAGTTCTCATAAAGGAAATACAAATATTTTACTTTGAGAAGGGTAAGAAAAGTGGGGGGGAGATGGAGGATTTAAAATAATGAAAACATACAAGGAGTGGGAAAATGCTCAATGTAACTAACATAAGAACATAGAAATTTCCATAAAGTACCAGATTGGTTGTCCATGTAGTCTAGCATTCTGTCTTTGATAATGGCCAATGCCAGATACTTTTGAGGAAGTTGCAAAAAACCTTGGACAGTTATGAGACAATCTATAGAGAATTTTTTTCTGCCCCATCCCCTTCCTCTGTCAGTTAGTGTTTGGTTTGTATCCCTCCATTTTTTATCTTATCTAATGTAACTGTCACTATTGTCATCCTATAAATGACTAATCCTCTTTGGAATACTACAAAGCTCTTGACCTTAACGATATGTTGTAGCAGGAAGTTCCACCGGTTAATTATGCATTGTGTAAACAGGTGTTTCCTTTCAACAGTTTGAAATGTGATGCCTTTCAGTTCTCCATTGTTCTTATTTTACAAAACAGGCTAATTGAGAACCCTCAATTTACCTCCTCTTTACCATTCATTATTCTATATCCCTCTATCTTGTCCTCTTTGATTCTTATGTTATGAGCCCTGCAGCTCTCTGCTTTCATCCTCTGATTATCTTCATTTGCTGTTTTTGCTGTACTAAAAATGGGGGGGAAATGACAAAGGGAACCTAATTGGCCTAACTAGATACAGCCCTACCAAGACATGCTATTTCAGTGGAAGCTGAAGAAGATAGACTAATTGCCATGACTTAACTATTTCTCTTTTCAAAACCAGTAAAAGGTGGTGCACGTTAACTACAAGGCCAACTTGCAAAGAGCACCGTATGGTATCCGCACTCTAATTTAAAGTCTGAATCAGCATGATCTCTGCAATGCTGAGTGTCTGGGGCTCGCTAATTGATGCTGTCAGTTCCTGATAATGAATGACTGAGTCAGCATGGGACAAAGGACCTCCGATTCAATGCTCCAGCAATCTAACTTTTCTCTTCAGAATCTGCAAAGGGAAGCTACAAAGGTTTATGGGCAATGCTGATGCTGTGGTTTTATGATACAGGCCGACATCAGGGGCTTTAGATTGTTTATTAGTCAGGTGAAATTCTATCTACTCAAGTGTATTATGGTCCACTAAAAACAAAAAGCAAGACATGATTTATACTTGTCAAAAGACTGAGCTTTCAAGCACCAGACAAAAGCAGGCTGATTTTAACTGAAGGCATTAGCCGGTGGTGTTTTTGCAACTGGCACAGCATAAGGTCTTATAAAGAATATTATTCTTTCACACAATGTAGTAGAGCAGTCTCCATTAAAGCCCTCCTCCAAACTTCAACAGAGGGCTCTATCCGGGAAGGTGATATCTCCAAACCACAGTATTGTACAAGATCTAGTGAGCACGTTGCTATGACAGCAGTGCTGTAAGGTGCATAGTGAAATTTCACATATCTTTACCATTATTCTCTCTCATGAGCAGCTGGAATGAAAAGATTATCCAGGTCAAAAGTATAAGAAGGCCCCATCGGGAAAACACCAGTATTTACGCAGATTTTATTTTCAGAGGTAGGAGGACCAGCAAATTGCCAGGATGCACAAAGATTTTAAGCACATTGAGGAGGGACCATCTTTCTGTTGTGTTTGTACAGCGCCTAGCACAATGGGGTCCTGGTCCATGATGGGGGCTCCTAGGTGCTACCAGGATGCAAAGAAACAAGTACATAATTGTTACAATTATAATATGGGAAACAAATCTAGCTGACAAGCTCCATTCAAAGAATCTTGAGTAGAGCAAAATACATCAGCTTTATATTGCAAGGTGTCATGTTCACGCACTCTGAGTTTCACGCTGGTGTTCAATCAAATCTACATTCTCAAAGCATAACTCCGTCAAAACCACTTGATATTGGAACGGTGGGCCAGATTCTTCCCTTTTGTGTGCTGGTTTAACCCTAGTGTAATTCCATTGACTTCGGTGGAGTCACTCCTGACTTTATCTAATGCAAGAGGCTCCAATGGCAAATGCACAAGAGATGAGAGACAATCTCGTGGCTACGGCACTATACTGGGATGGAGGAGATCTGGCTACAATCCATGGCTTTTCCATACACTTCCTGTGTGACTCTGGGCAAGTCATTTAAAATCTCGGTGTCTCAGTTCCACATCTGTAAAATGATGGTAATATTGCTCTTTTCCTGCCCTTCCTTTTCTGTTTCATGATTAGGGTGCAGCATTCTTCAGTGCTGCAAGTTAAATGTTATATTTGCATATTATGGAGGAAGAAACCAATATAAAAAACGGGGCTGAGGGCACTGGAAAAGAGCTGGGTACAAAGGGAAGCTTGTGGATGTTTGGCCAGAGGGATCCTGATAAGTGGGAGGGAGTTGAATGGGGTGGAGGTGGCGGGGGGGGGGGAATAGTTACCAAGAGTGCTGAGAGAAAAGGAGTGTGCAAACATGGCAGGGTAGGAGACGGAAGATCCACATCAGGTAGGAAAGAATTCTTTTTGCAGAGTAACCGGCCCAGTTTTTTTTATCTTTATGAGGTTTTGTTTTTCAGTTCCTTATCTTTAGATCTTTGAGACTCGTGGTGACGCTCAACAGATTTGAACATTTTAATTGAGGCGAGAGGAGGAAACTCTGTGGGCTGGCAGAAAAATGTGGGCAGTGCACAGAAGAACACAGGGACATGTAGCTCCTGATATTTCATAGATTTTAATGTCAAAAGGGACCATTGTGATCATCTATTCTGCCCTCCTGCATAACACGGACTCCTGGATTGCACCCAACATTTCTTGGGACTTGTCTACACAAGCATTTAGTTTGCAGCAAGCTGGGGCATAAGTCCTGCACGAGCAAGCCACACACGAAGCGTATGGCACGCGGCAAGGAAAAACCTGTGGCTAACTCAGGCTGTTTAATTGCAGTAGACATCTGGGCACAGGCTGGAGCCTGCCACCGCACAGGTTCTTCGAGCCTGGGCTCCAGCCCTAGCCTGGAAATCTACACTGCACAGGCCAGCTGCGGGTGTTAATTGCAGTGTAGACACACCCTAAGTGTCCACATGGACCCTGCTACCGCACACTAACAGTCCCCTTCCACGCTTTGAGCTGCTCCCATTTCAAAGCAGGGTAGATTAAAACACACTAGGGAACTGGGCATCAGCAAAGTCCACACGGACACTTGGTGCACTCCAGATGAGTGCTGGGTAGATTTACACCCCAGCTTGCTGTGAACGAAGTCTGTGTGTGCACAAGCCCGTGCACCAGAGCGTGTCTTGTGACTGAGCTAGAGCATGTCCCCTATCTAATCATTGAGCCAGAACACATAGGGTTGAGGAAATGGTTTCAGATAAATCTAGAGTTCCCCTGACCTTGCCCTCTCACCCCAAATCCAAACGAAACTTCCTAGAGTTTTGAACACTCTACTGATTTTAACAGAAGCTGTGAGCGGCCCACACTTCATTCCCTGGCAAATGTGAATAAGGCAGCCTTTCATCCCAATCCGGGATGCCCACGAAAGGGTGAAATATTGGAATTCTCCACAGGAAGGAAATTCCAAATCTCGCTCAGCTCCGTTCAACATTCGGAACAAGGCAGTATTCATGTGCACGTAGCAATCATAGAGATAAGGGAGGTATATAAACCCTTACTCTACACATATCTGTATGGCTACTAAAATACAGGTACCACAATAGTCTACGGATCTGCATTTTTATGAATGGTTGTAACCAGATGGTCTGTCCCTTTAAGGGCCAGAAGCCTGTGACTCCACCCGCCCTGTTCATTAATCAGGTGCAGCCAGAGGTGTAGCGAGCGCCCTCTGTACCCTCCGACCGGAGGGGGTCCTGCAAGGAAGGGGGCCCCTAAAAGTGGCAAAATAAATACCGCATTCCAGTTTCTGCATTGTAAGGGGCCCCACCCGGACATATGTTTGGAGGGGGCCACTGTTCGGAGGGGGCCACGTTCTTTGTTGCTACGGCCCTGGGTGCAGCTGAAGGGGAGCTGGTGCTCCATCAGGAGTCAGTAAGGAAGGGAAAAGCAGGAGCTGTAGAGTGTTCCTGGGAGAGGCTGCCAGAGTCCCCTGGGAAGAAAGGCAGTGGGAAGCTCCTGGGAGAAACGAGCCTCCAAGGAGAAAGCCCTGAGTGGGTTGTGCTCAGCTAAACAGAGCAAGGAAAAGTCCTGCTGTAGGCCACAAAGCAGTGGGGACTGAGGGAGACAAAGGGAGCTGTAATCTAGGATGGACTGAGGAACTGTTTTTGTCTATGTTTGGAAAACAAAAAACTGTCTGGAAAGAGAGACTGATATGGCTCTATGTCCTCCAGGGACTGGGGACAAGCCATCCCCTTACAGTGGCTCTCTCAGCAGCTCTAATTTTCGAAGGCACTTTAAAATAATCCCTTTGCTTTTCACCCTCTTGAAGAGCCTGATCCAAACACTCCACTTGACTGCAGTGGATTTTGTATAAAGCCCTAATTGCAAACACTGCTAGTAGCGAAGAGATCAGTAAACTGTGATTCTTAATGCCAAATTAGCAAAGGATTCCACAGAAGAAACAAACTATGCAGGTCATCTGTGCTGTCTCGCTGAGTTGATAGCACACCGGGAAGTTGGTTCTCTCAGATAATTCCCTTGAGTTTTCCAGTGTCTTCTGAGAAGAGCTAGGTGTCTTTTTTCTAGTCAATTCTGCTTAAAGGCCACGTTGTCATCTAATTTCTGACCCACCAGTTGTGCGTCTTTTCCCAGAGATGCTAACCAGACCACCAATGCCTGCTTGTGCAGCAGCCTGTGCAATTGCCATCTGTGTCGCTGGCATCTCTTCAAAAAATACTTAAATATCCGTGGAGCTTATAAGGGTGTAAATGAAACATGACAAAAACTGTAATACAACATAATACATGAGTGCAGTAAGGGATCAACAACAAGTTCACAATATTTTTAATGAAAAAACAAAACAAAAAACAACAAGTGCTACACAATCTCCCTGCTACTTTTTGGTGAGTTGCCAGATTTTCACTAGTTTGAACTTCCTCTGTCCACTTCAAGGGGCAACCATTCCCATATGGTGAACTCGGAAGACCATTTTGCATGAGACTCTGAAAGGTCCATGTGGATGTGATGCAGGCTTGTACCGTTTAGGAGGGGCAAAAAGGTGTGAGTTGAATTGTTTCCCTAGTTCAATGGCAGTGTTATGTGTAGATGGCAGCAGCGGCTCCAGGCACCAGCGCTCCAAGCGCGTGCCTGGGGCGGCAAGCCGCGGGGGGCGCCCTGCCAGTCCCTGCGAGGGCTGCAGTCAGGCTGCCTTTGGTGGCATGATTGCGGGAGGTCCGCCGGTCCCGTGGATTCGGCGGCAATTCGGCGGTGGGTACGCCAAAGCTGCGGGACCGGCGGACCTCCCACAGGCATGCCGCCAAAGGCAGCCTGCCTGCTGTGCTTGGAGCGGCAAAAAAGCTAGAGCCGCCCCTGGTAGATGGCCTAGGTGAACTGGTGAAGTTCAGCTACAGAGAAGAGGCGGTGTGGTTGAGCTCCATGGAAGGTGAAGGCTGCTCTCTCGTCATTCAGTGTCCAATCTGATGCCAGCTGAAATCAATGGAAGGACTCCCAATGACTTCCATGGGCATTCAACCTCTTAGGACGCAGTGCCTAGAGCAGCAGTGACATTATGCCCTCTCTTCCAGCCAGGAGGTGAACCCCATGCAGTCAGAGCTTTTTAGAATGGATGAGGTGCCCACAGCGGGAGGGAACAACTGGATCCCAAACCAATGGTTAGGGAGTCATCAGAATCTCATCTGCATTGGCATTTGTTTGCTGGGGGTACTGTGGAGAGAAAAAGGTCGGGCCTCAAGAAGATCAACTGTCAAGTTTTCCTAATAAAAATACAAACTTCCAACAGACTTGTGTTGTCATGTCCCTGAATTCCCTGAAGACCCTTTCTATCCTGTCAGCTTATTCTTTTCAGGCTAAGTTCTGCTTTCCTCACCTCAGGCGACACTCACCTTGAAGTCAAGGGCTGCCATACTGAATGGAAATTTACCCGAGTAAAGGCTGACTCTGGGATTTGCCTTCTAGAGAGTAAGTGGGAAAAATCAGCCTTTGGGACTAAAGGTCCAGCACAAGCCTCTTTACTCCCCTTAAGTCCCCTTTTGTGGACTTAAGCAGCTAACAGACCTCTGCACAGAGGTCAATTTAATCCAGTGTGGCAAATTCTATTCTCATTTACACCTGTTTAAACATGTAAAACCAGTGGAGTTATTCCGAGTGTACATCAGTGTAAGAGAGGGTAGAATCTGGTGCACAGGCTGAAAGCAGATATTGGGGGCTAGGGAGGAGTGGACCTTAAAAGCCCTACCAAGGTGTCATGGTTTGAGAAGTTAGAGGAGTAGGTTTCATCAATATGGCCTATGTAATACAGGAGGTCAGACCAGATGATCACAATGGTCCCTTCTGGCCTTGGAATCTATGAATCAATAGAGACAAGAAACCGAGGGTCAAATCCTTAGGTGGCGTAAACCAGCATAGTTCCAGTGAAGTCAGTGGAGCTGGGCGGATTCATTGCACCTGTGGATCCAGCCCAGAGAATCACTGGCGCATCAAAATGAAAGGAAAACACAATTCTCAATACATCCAATTTCATTTATCATTCAGAATGAATGATTGAAATTTGTATGTGAATACTGTGGCCAAAATTCCAAAGGGACTTCCCACCTTCATGCCGTCTCCCACAGAGAATCACATCACTCAACATGTTTATTAAAGTGAGACCAGGAAGGTGATTTAAATTAAACTTTATACAAATATTTCAGACTGGAGTGCCAGAAAATGTTGTTATAATTTGGATTACAGTCACACGAAGAAGGTCTCACCAAGATGGGGTCCCAACTGAGCTAGGCACTACATGGAGATATAGTGAGAGACAAACTGAAAAACAACTCAGAATAAAGTGGAATGCATTGGACCAGTAAAGAACTCTGGGCCTAATTCACCACTAGAAAGAATCCACTGCAATTTGGCCATGAAAGCAGTTATGTATGACTGCTTAACATTTTAACTTTGTTGCTGCTTTATAAAATACTAGCAAACAAAATGACCAAATGATCAAGACTGACCGTTAAAAGATCAAAAACAAAACACTGATGACCTTAATTCCAGCAGCATTTCGCACAAAACTCATCTTATTTAACTACATTCTCTTCTCAATAGGCTTCAATCTTCAATTAAGATCAAGTCAGGCAACAAAAGAAACCATGATAGCTACAATGATTCTTAATTATGCAAAAAGTTCAATCTTCATCTTTCAACTCTCTTCATTTGCTGGATGGTGGCCTGGTTCTCCCTTGTTTATGTACACCTTATACTATTTGTATTGTTGTTATGTTTCCACTGAGATATCAGAAAACGTTCAAGATGCTCATCTGTTTCATCTTCGTTTCTTTAGCTTCTAAGGGCTGATCCCTGGAAGCACATAGAATACCAGGGATGGAAGGGACCTCAGGAGGTCATCTAGTCCAACCCCCTGCCCAAAGCAGGACCAAGCTCCAGACAGATTTTTGCCCCAGATCCCTAAATGGCCTTCTCAAGGATTGAACTCACAACCCTAGGTTTAGCAGGCCAATGCTCAAGCCACTGAGCTCAGGCACAGTGCTAGTCCCTTGAGACTGCTCACAGGAACAATCTGGTGGTAAGTAAGTGTTTGCAGGACTTTAGTAACAATAATACTGGGATGGGTGAACCTCATGGAGTTTGAGGTTTTGAAAACCTTTTTGTTCTGGATATTTGCGTTTGCAAACTCCTATCATTTATGTCCATGTGTCCCTGGTCATTTCAACACCCTGGGACCGATGTCCATCTGGTGTAAATCATTCAATGATGTTGCTCTGTTTGGTGCCTGGCCCTCGGTTTTGATAGCTAATGGGAATTTTGCAGCATGGGTTAGGAATAGAAGAATCTTCCTCAATCCAGACAGTAAGTGGATCCCCTATACATGGTAGGTGGAATCCTGGAGTTTTGCCATGAACTTCAATCGAATTGGCATTTCATCCCGATATAAATATACTTTATTTTCCCTCATTAGAATTTTTCCCTCTCCCCATATCTGCTCCTTTTCTCATGGTCTCATATTTCTTTTTTGTCATATTTCTCTCCTCACACATTGCTCAGTTTTTAACCATTTCCCCTCCTTGCTCTACTCTTTTTTCTCCGCTCTTTCCCCCAACTGAAACATGAACCCAATAATTTTTGAGCTGAACTTTCAAACCTTCTTTCATTTAGGGCCTGATCGAACTCCCATTGAAATCACTAACAACACTCCCTTTTTAATTCAATAGGAGCTGAATCAGGCTTCTATACTTGTCCGCATCGTATGTAATGCCACTGAAGAGAACGGAATAACACTGGTGCAAAAGCAGTGCAAGTAAAGTCAGAATCATGCTCTTTATGTATGAGTGCGTTTGAAAATAAGCAAAATAAGTCCAGCTGTTCCTCCTAATAACAAACTGTACACATGACCTTCCTCACCAAGTGCACCATAGTTTGAACTTCTCTCTGAGTAGTAGATTTTCCTCAACGTCCTGTTTTAATAGCGGTGCAAAGTGGTAATGCAGTTCCACCCTGAAGGACCTGTTACTCACATTTATCTTAAAGTTTAGCAAACTCCTTCGCCTTTTACAGTGGTGACTTTGCACTGCTGTACTTGAAACTGTATCAGGACTTCAGATGCTACATAGATACCTCTGTTTCAGGCATTTAAAAAGCAACTGCACAAAAATGATCAGTGATGAATGAACCAGTAGCAATAAAACAAGAGCTGAACCACTGTGGCTGATTGGAACCAAAATTGTACATAAGAGGCAGTCCTTGCCATTGAAAGAGACATAGGGTGACAGATAGCAAGTGTGAAAAATTGGGACGGGGGTGGAGGGTAATTGGCGACTGTATAAGAAAAAGCCCCAAATATCAGGACTGTCCCTATAAAATCAGGGCATCTGGTCACCCTAAAGAGACAAGGCAGACAAAAGGTGAGAGAAAGGAAGCATCTTCATCCCAACATTACAGATGAAAAACAGAGGCACAGAGAATTTAAATGACTTGACCAAGGCCAGGAAATCTATGGCAGAGCTGGAACTCAAACCCAGATCTCCTGAGTCACAGTCCAATGACTTAAATTCTAGATCATCTTTCATTTCTCATTTAGAAATGAGAGTAAAATCTTGTGTGGCCAACAGAGGGATTTGGGCTCCTATCCGTCAGCCAGTCAGAATCCCAAATTCTTTCCAAAAAGTACTATTAGTGCAGAAGGCCTGCAAAGCCTATTTCACCTTGATCGTAGTCTTTATTCCCAGTCCCTAGAAGGCACAATCCTGCTGCTTCTTGAAACTGTGTGAAATAAACTATTGTCCTCAATGTGCAAGCAGAATAAAATGAAGAAAATAATATGTTCTCATTGGATTTAATTGAAATCCAGATGGCGGTGAATTGGTATCCCACATATTCCTGGATTAGAAACATCAATGGGTCCTCTTGATTTGTGTCGGCAAAAGACCTTGAGATTTCTAAGGCCACCTCTGGTCTTTCCATCACAGCTTCTATGAAGAAGTTGATTTTCTTTTCTAGCTTCCCTTCCACTTACCAGAAAATGCTGTATTTTTCTACAAGCTTTCATTACAACCAGGCTTTTCAGCCGACTGATTCCCCCCCCCACACACACTCAATGTTTTTCATCATACACCCAACACTTTACTACCTATATTAGGCAGAATTCTGCTCTCATTTACAGCAGTATAAATCTGGAATAACTCCATTGCCTTCAGTGGAGTCACACCAGCTTTACGCCAGCATGCAGCAAAAGCAGATTTCAGAATTCAGCCTGCTATTTTCTTGACTACAACAGTTTATTGATTGTTACTTTTTCAGTGTAATAGCATATTAGTATCAAAAGATAGCTAGCACTACTTCTGTTGAATGAAAGATCACTGGATCTTACAAAAGGATGAACTCCCTGAACAACAAAACAAAACAAACAAAAAAGATCCAATCTATTTTTTAAAGTACTATCCTGATAATCTAATTGTATTGGGAGTAAAAGGGAGCTGCAGAGATCTGCACCAGTTCAATGACCTCTATCTTCATTGCTGGAGAAAACATTGACAGCTATATGTACATTTATATATTCTTCCTTTTTGCAAGGATTTGGGGCTTGTCATGCCAGCTGCTGAGTGTTTTCTGCAAGGTGCTAATAATAAATAATATTACCCAGCTCTTATACAGCACTTTTCAGCAGTAGATCTTAAAGTGCTTTACAAAGGAAACCAGTCATTAGCTAAGCACCTTTCACTGCCACTGACCTTACCAGAACCGTGTAGGATTTGATCCTTACTTAATTACACCAGTGCAAATTAGGAATGACTCCTTTGAAGTTAGCTGAGTTACACCGGTGTAAGAGAGTGTAACATTAACGTAAAATCACCAGATGGTGCTATTTCTTGCTAGTTCTATTTATCTGATTATATAGCAGTTAGCGCTGATAGAAAATGCCTATTATCAGTTGTGGTGCAGGTCTTTTCAGGTGCTGAGTATGTCACTAGTAAAGTCTCTTATCCCCACCGGAGGCCTTGTCTACACACAAACTTGATAAACTGATTTGGTTTAGCCTGTGCAAATCCCTGTATGGACAATCTTATTTTGGTTTAGCTCAAATCTCTAATTTCTATATTCATAGATTTTAAGGCCAGTAAAGACCACTATGATCCTCTAGTCTGACCAGTCTAATCAACTGCTGATCTAGTCTAACAAACTAAATGGAAATAAACCGGATTTAAACTGAAACGAGTGTTTACATAACCCTTTTCACTGGTTCAACCAAATCAGTGCACACTCACACCTTAGGTTAAACTAATGCATATAGACAAGCACTGAGCCTCTCTCCCTCTGAATCATTCTTAGAGCATGTCTGCATTGCAACAGGCAGTGTGATTGTATCATGGGATGGCTGACCTGCGCTAGCTTTAATCGAGCATAGGTAAAAATAGCAGCGAAACCTTCATAATACTGCAGAGGCTGGGCTAACAAAGTGAGTACATACGCGGGGGGATTGGGTAGGCTTGTACAGCCCACTGAAATATCTTCACTGCTATTTTTAGCTATGCTAGCTAGATTAATGCTAGCGTGGATAATATCTACCTAGCTGCAATCATACCTTCTATGCAATTGTAGACATGCACTTAGTTACTGCCTTCATGCACGCAACAAGAGATCACATTGTGCCAAAAACTCACATGGTGTTAGACGCCGTGGACAGTATGTGCAGAAGCAGACTAAGAAAAGAGAAATTGTCCAGGATTATGGAGTCTTCTGACATTCAGCTGCCCAAGTTCAGCACCAAGTCTACTAAATACCACACTGAACTGGTCATGAAAAGAAACATTGTTTGCTGATAGCTCGAAGAGTTTTTCTTCACAAAGCTTCCTGACAACATAGAGGGGTCACATGAGGCACAATATCATTTTGTTGTGACCTGTTTATCTGTGTCAGGAGAGAAATGAACAAAGCTAAGGCCCAATCTTGCAAAGACTTCTGTTTTAAGAGAATTAAGTGTCGCAACTTTGCAGGCTCTCCAGTTATCCACATTGCTACATTTCCTAAAGAAAAAAATCTGTGTGTTTGCTACAAGTGATGGAATTCTGGACAGCCTGTGAAGAATGAACAGTTACTGATAATCTTATTCTAAAAGGTTAAAAGCTTGTGATCCCACAATCACTGAGATTGAAAATTACAAAGATCATTCATTCGGGACACATGGAAGAGTAGCGCGAGGGCCGGACCAGATTTGCTGTTTTGGCCTTGTATGAATGCACACATTGAAGAACAGATTCCCCCGTCCAAATATTACAGTAGGAACACTAAATCCTTGCCTCTTCTCCAGGAAGGAGAGGAAGGGAGAGCGCATGCAGAATTCTAATGGTCAGCGGCAGCCTGGCAGTGTCAACGCCAAGTTACACACACTAAGACCCTATCTGGCTGAAACAGACAATGCAGGAACATTGAGACATGATCAAAGACATTTGATTGATTTGCAGGGAGCTAATTTTAAGTCACTTGGTTCTGATTATGACTCGGGAAACTGTGGGCTAGATCCTTTGCTGGTGTACATCCTCATAGCTGCACTGATATCTATGGAATACCCCAATTTATGGCACATGTGGATCTAGCCTCTGTTTCCAGACAGACAGAACTTTTGTTTAACCAAGGGACTATCTGACACCTCTGGATGCACCAAAAGAGTGATTCCCATTTACATTAGGGCCAAATTATGTTGCCACAGGGGTGTAAAGGGCCCTTAGTGTAGATGAGGCAGATCTCTCCATTTTTTTTCCCCCTCCCCAGAGACAACAGAATCCAGAAGTCACAGACAGGCTGCATGTGTTACTCATGCTGGCTATATGGTATCACCATCTAAGTAATTGAAACTGTTAACATCAAAATGGACTCATCAAAATGGTGCTGAGATTTTGCACAACAATAACTTACATTGTGTGAAACTTGCCTTTGAGTTTGGGGCTTGCTTGAATCCAAAACTCAAAGCACAACAACGAAAACATCTTTCCAAGAATTGTGTGTAGATTTGACAAAACCATGCAAGAAGCATATTTTCCATCAAAACAATAGCACCTCCCTGGAATCCATCGATAACTTGGTGCAGATGCTGATTTGTCTAGACGGTTTGAAAACCATGGCAAGTCTTTTGACAAAACTGCTGATATTTGGTTTTGGAATGAAAATTTGGAGCAGGTGATTTTTGCCTGCTTTTGGATTTCTTAAGAAAATTGTGTCAAATCTTTGGAAACAAAGTTGTGTAATGAGATGACTTACCTCTCCTCTCATTGGTTCACCAATGTGCACTGGTGTAATTTTATTGATTTAGACCAGTAGACCCTGAAGCATCAACTTAAGGGTTTGGTGGGTTGAAAAATTATGGACCCATCCATCACTTACACTGGTGCAAGTGAGAGGAGGATACACCTGATATTTCCATATATTAGATTTTGATAGTTACATTGCTAATTAACTTTGCTAACCTGCAAAGTCAGTAATTTTCTTTTTAAACTGGAGTTCCCTCTTCATATTTACAGGCAAGCATTGACAGCAAGACAACAGTTCGTTCTTGTTACTAAGCCCTCAGAACATTTGCTAGACTACTATGCAGCGTTACCCAACACAATTAAAACCAAACTAAAACTTATCAAATCAAACTAGTACATGTTTGTGATGCATCATCATTGCTTTTTTTTTTAAAGGTGCTTTTTCACTCACTTTCTTATTCACAAAATTTGCTACGCTACTGGTCTTTACTGTGACTTAACAAGGTTGAGTGAAGGTTCAACACTCCTTCAGATATACAAGTGCACCTTGCTATTTATTTGCTAAAATAAACCATAGCACTGGCTTCTTCCATGGCTTAAGGGTAAAAAATACAGGATATTGTATACTCAGACTATCCTGCCTGTACTTTGCCATTCAGAATCCAGAAACTCACTGTGAAATTGTAGCCCTGTCACTATGCTAAACCTCAGCAAATGTTTGACATGTTAATATCAGCAAACGGATTCTAGCAGTTCAGTTTCACATCTTATCGAGTCTGAAGGATTGTCAAACTTGGTGTGAATGGTATAAACTGCTAGAAATCCTTAATCTTCGCTTCTTGAATTTCCACATTTGAAAGCAGGTGGTGGTGGTTTTGTTTTTTAAAACAAATGGCAAATTTATTCATTGAGATAAAATTCACCAACAACCCAAAGATTTTTATGATAGAAAAAAATGGGCTCATCTTGTTATGGATAAATAGGTGGATTTTGTCATTTTTATGGAGGTAGTAAGTTATTTTTTGTATTATAATACCCCTAAAGGATCCAACCAGCTTATTATGTACAGTACCTATACATAGCAAGAGACAGTACCTGTCTTGAACATCTTTCAATCAAAATAGACAAGACAGACCAAGGGTGGGAGGGGAATCAGAGGTACAAAGAGGTGAAATGACTTGTCCAAGGTCACACAGACACTCAGTGGCAGAGCTAGGAATAGAACCCAAATCTCCTGGATCCCAGTCCAGTGCCATATCTACTACATCATGCTGCTATCTCAGATATACAGAAATACACAGAGAAATGGAAGTTGACTTTACCTAGGAAAATGACCTTTGCTTTACACTGAAAACAAATACAAACTATAGAACCAGGTCATCTGTTGCATGAACTTATGCTCAGCTCAGCTGGAGAGAGAGAAGAAAAGGCCACTTTTCAACTTCCCCAACCCATAGAGTGCGTGGGCCTAAAACATTCCTGACATAAATTTGAGCAGCCTCAGGGGTGCTCTAAGTTCTGCTGCTTAGAAAGGCCCAGCGTTGCCTTTCCCTGACCTGCACACCAGGGAGAGAAGAGCTGATGACATAAATCCAGCATAGCTGTCTTAATGCCTGCTGAAGATTCCCCCAAGCATGGTTTAAGGGCCATTTGTGCCACTGCAGCTCTGTAAAGGGATTCTAACAGGGGCTGAGGATCCGGCCCACAAAGTGCAACCAACAGAAATGTGATTCTTCGTCTGGCTTTGCCGTTTCTGTCAATTGTTTTCCTGGGTGCAATTAAAAGTCGTAGAAATACCTGGATTTGTTTGCTTTAAAAACCAACCAACCAAACAAACAAACAAAAAAACAACGCCCCCTCCCCGAAACCTTTACTCTGAAAATAAATATTGAAAAGTAAATCGAATCAAATAATTATGGCACCAACCTTGTTTGCCTAGAAGTGACCAAACAAGAGAGAGTTCCTGTGCCTAAATATTACAGCACACAGATGGTGAAATTCCCCGTAGGTGCAGAAAGCCAACACAAAATCTGTGTACGCCTGGAACACCTCTGGACAAAATCTTGCAATACACTGCACAGAGATGAGCCCAGGTCATAGCTCCAAACTTCAGGTGTGTGTGAAATCCAGATCTGCATGAGAACTGGAATATTTTGCAAATATTTATAATGAACAAAGAAAACCATGGGTTTGACCAGTTGTGTGGTGTCTGAAATACAAGTAGAATTTGGCAGCTTGAACCTCTCTCTAATTCAGAGACCCAGGACTGGGTATCAGGGGTCTGCTGCTGGAGTGCTTTCTGCTCAAATAGCGCCACTGAAATGAATGGGCTAGTCACAGAGTAAGGTAATAAGCAACATGAAGAAGACTGACAGAATTATACCCTAAGCAGCAGCTGAGATCCTGACTAATCTCTCTAATTAAAATTACAGGTAGAGTGGTTCCTCCCCCCCCCCCTTGGTTAGAAATAGGGTTGCCAACTCTCCAGGATTGTCCTGGCATCTCCAGGAAACAGATTAATCTTTAATTAAAGATTATGTCATGTAATGAAATCTCCAGGAATTCGTCCAAACAAAGTTGGCAACCCTAGTTAGAAAGGAATGTGATCCGGTATTACAAATCTGAACACCTGAGCACTGAGGATTAGAGGCGATATGGGTCACTTGAAATCCAGATCCAAAACTGGATCTGAATTTTGCATGTAACGTCCACAGCTATAATGGTCTGATCCAAACACACTAGAATTACGGAGTGGTCCAAGTCCAGGTGCAGAGCTGAATTTGGAGCTCACTCCCAATCTCTCATTGAACACAGGTGTTGGTTTAATACCATTTGAACCAACAGACAAGGGACACCAAATACACAGTGAAGATGATATTGCCGATCAGTCAATCTTATGGACAGCCTGTGAACTGTCTTTCAGCTCTCACATTTATAAATAATTTACTTCCATCCACCTGTGCCTTGAATAACAAGATGCTGTCTGAAATCTCTAAGCCTGTATTGGAACAGTTTCTGCAGAACCATTTACCTGTATTTCTCTCTCACCTGTTGGGAATGTATCTAGGAAAAAGTGGCTCCAAAACAGCTCTGATTCTAGTGGAAAAGAGGCATAAAAAAGCCTCCCTTCAGCTGATAGTATTAGATCTTCTGTGTTGCGGATGATTAGATTTATTTGCCTTCCTGGACAGGTCTATAGGTAGAAGTCTATAGCTGTGAACGAAGTCTATAGATTTCTATAAAACAAATGTGAAGGAGGGGAACTTTTACAGCTCACTTGAAAAGGAAAAGCAAAGCACACAGATCATGGCTGCTGTTTTTGACACAGTATGACATACTGTGCGTGTCATTACTTCCCTTCAGTTTTATGTGCACAAGAGCAGGGGTTATTTCTCCCTGTGCTGCCCTCCCCAACCCCCCACACCAAATACCACACTCTAAAAACAAACATCATCGGTATTTTCAATTCCTAACTCCTGAACACTGGTCTGAGTCACTAGGACCCTGGAGATCTCCCAGCTTGGCAGCAGCAAAGACTGGTGAGCAGTGAGCATGTGCAGACAGGATATGATCTCTTGCTGCTTGGTTAGTTACTGATATAAACAGCTGGAGGTATTGAAGTGCAGAGCTTAGATACAGGCAGAGCACTGAGGGGGTACTCAGGAGGATTATAGCTCTGTGTACTGAAATCTGGGAGACAGAAGAAGGATTAGTGGGGAAGGGCAAAGAGAGCAGGATTTATCCGCTTTTCAAATATGCATTACAGCTTTTTCTAATATTTCACTGGATTGTCTAAGACTCTGCCTCATAATAATAAGAGTTCCTTGACCATAAAAGAAAGGTGAGTTTTTCTTCTTCTATTTCTTATATAGTTGAATTATCTTCTTCTGGAAGCTATTCATCTGCTGGCCATCACACAAATAATAACCAGACAACTTTTTGCAGACCCTGGGGCATTAACATACCTTACAGACCCAAATGGCTGTTTGATTTATTAAATTTATCCATGCCATCTCAAGCATGCCGGGCTTAGCTGCATTGTTTGTGAAGATTGCAGTTTGCTGCTGAGATGCCCTTCCCAAAGCAGCTAGGAAATATACTTAAAAAGTAGGAATGGATAGTATGTGTGTGTGTGTTTGTTTTATAGCACGGCAAGGCAAATTAGGAAGCACTGTTTCTTTAAGCAGTTTCAGAAGCCCCACTATACCGTATAAATAGAATCTAATAATTTTTGGTATGCGACTCTTACGACACTTCAGCTGTTTAGGGTATTGTCAGTTCAATGTATTTTATTGCACACAGAAACTGCTCTCATGTTTAGCTTCTGTGGGATGTGCAAATCCATTCATCGTGCATTTTCTACAATGGTCTCTTGGAAAACTTCAGCCTGTAGCAACAGAACCATATTGTTTTTCAGAAATTGCACATCATTTGCTGTGTCTTCGTTTGAGTTTCTAACATCAAAGAGATGTACGTTACACTAATGTGATTTACCATGTACTAAAAGACTTTCCAGCCTCCAGATGACTTTTTGCAGATATGTCTCTTTCTGTTGTTGTTTTTGAAGGTATGTGACAGGTTACATGCACTGTGTGTGTCTTTATGGTACACAATACTCTGTATACACAGCACATATATATATATGCATGTCTGCCTTTATTCCACAGTGGTGTGGGTTCATTCTACTTGATAATCAAGTTATTTGATCACTGACCTATAAAAGGTGTTGAGTGTTGTTTTTCATGAACCCAACATATCATTTCAGCACATTTAATGTTACAAACCTGTCATTTTAACACTTGCCAAGTCACTATTCTATCTCAAGCTGAATGTTCTTTAACTTATTGTTACCTTTTGTGTGATCTCTCGCCATGCCTTCCCACAGGGCAAGGCGATGGTCTGGAAATGATCGTCTTGACCGACATTTACTTATGATAACAAATTAGCCTTGTATAAATGCAATATCCAATTAGAGAGATGTTATGATCAGATTTGCACAAGTTAAATGCTGACTTCACAACCCAGTTGGGTCGTAGCTCTGTGCTAATTGGTAACATCACCATTTACTTTTAAGTAAATGAATTTGGTATCAGTTGTAACACTGCTTGTGTTGTATACTATGTACACACTGTATGGAGATGTTGGTAGTGTGTAAACACAAGTATTTTAACATTGACATGACAGTTTCGGGGGTTTGTACATTTTTGCTGCCTGACATCTCTGCATAATTTTTTTCTGCTTTACTTAGATCAGCGTTCAGAATTATTTAAAAACTTTAACATGATACCTGTGTTAAAATAAACTTGGTGGGCAGATTAAATTATATAGCATGTTCACTTCAAAAAGAATAGGGGGGAAAAAGTAAACTCATTTAGGCATTCTTCGTCAGCTGCAGCATCTGCGCTTGGGTGTGTGGAGAAATTGTCTTGCTCCCATCTCACTTCCAGTTTGCTGACTGACTTTATATTGTGTTTAAAGTATAATAATTCATTTGCGATCCATTACTCACAAGACTCGCGTGTACATCTGTCACTCTTTAAAGTCTCAACATGGCAGAGTTACTCAGGGCTTAAACTTCACTAATGAATTGGGTAGGAGGGCCCTTTTACAAAAGAGGAAAGAAATAATTACAGTTGAGACAAAGAAGACGAGGTTAACCCCACACTCATGTGTTGCATCTGCATCTTCCATTGATTTCAACTGGAGTTATGGGTGCTTAGCACCTCAATGTCAAGGCATGAGTGCCAGATCCTTATCTGAGAAACTGGCATAGATGAGTGGAGCTATTCCATCTTACACAAGCTGAGGATCTGTCTCTCTACATTTACATCAATGCCTCTCTGAAAAAAAATCAACTTTTTTTTTTAAAAATGATTTCCTGCCCAAAAGCTTGCAATGGGAATTCATTGAGAGTTTCTTATTATCATGAGTTTCTTACTGCCGGTACTCATAGGATACACTAATTTCTATGGAAAGGGGATGGCAGAGTTAAAAATATCATATTTTTACAAATATTTAAAGCAACATTTTGTTTTTATCTAACTCATGCAACCAGGGGTGGGTTTGGGAAAAAATGCAATCTTAATTTGATCTTAAATATAATTTTTTTTAAATACATAATTAGTAAAAATAAATGAAAATATTTAGCAACTGTCAACTGTACACAGTGTTTGACAGCGTGTGGTCCTAGGAGGCTGTATGAATAGTGGACTGCTACCAGTTCACAGTTGTTAGCCAAATATTTTTAAATTGAGATCATTGCTTGAGCTACAAGTACAAATGATTTTGGTTTTCTGCTATGCAAAAGGGAGGACATGGCTGAGAAAACCAATGAACAATGCAACCAAACGGACATGGAATGGGCTGAGGTGCATTGGTAGAGCTGTGTGTGATAGCTTTCATGGCACTTGTTTGCAATAAACCAGGCTCAAACCAAGGCTATTATTCTGTCTCATGAGCACTGTATTCACTGGGATTAATTAAAGTGCATTCCTGGGTATGTTAATGAGTCCAAGACTTACAGTCTTAATACATGCAAAAATCCCTTTGACTTTAGGTATGAACAGGAACTGTAGAATTTAGCCCTATGTAGCTACACTGGTTTTTACCAGCTAAGGATCTCACCCTATGTTAGCTGATGAAGAAAAGTCCATTTTCCCCTGTATCACATTCCTTCATTTTTGTTTATTCGGGTTTATAGGATATCCAGCTTTCTGAGTTCCTAAGGCATGATTGCCCCATGAATTGTAAACCTATAGCTCCATTTAATTTCAGAGGGAGTTGTACCCAAAATTGACTGGATTGTTAAAGCCCTGAACTTTAATTCTGAATCATAGAAGATCAGGGTTGGAAGGGACCTCAAGAGGTCATCTAGTTCAACCCCATGCTCAAAGCAGGACCAATTCCCAACTAAATCATCCCAGCCAGGGCTTTGTCAAGCCGGGCCTTAAAAACCTCCAAGGAAGGAGACTCCACCACCTCCCTAGGTAACGCATTCCAGTGCTTCACCACCCTCCTAGTGAAATAGTGTTTCCTAATATCCAACCTGGACCTCCCCCACTGCAACTTGAGACCATTGCTCCTTGTTCTGTCATCTGCCACCACTGAGAACAGCCGAGCTCCATCCTCTTTGGAACCCCCCTTCAGGTAGTTGAAGGCTGCTATCAAATCCCCCCTCATTCTTCTCTTCTGGAGACTAAACAATCCCAGTTCCCTCAGCCTCTCCTCATAAGTCACGTGCTCCAGACCCCTAATCATTTTTGTTGCCCTCCGCTGGACTCTTTCCAATTTTTCCACATCCTTCTTGTAGTGTGGGGCCCAAAACTGGACACAGTATTCTAGATGAGGCCTCACCAATGTCGAATAAAGGGGAACGATCACGTTCCTCGATCTGCTGGCAATGCCCCTACTTATACAGCCCAAAATGCCGTTAGCCTTCTTGGCAACAAGGGCACACTGTTGACTCATATCCAGCTTCTCATCCACTGTGACCCCTAGGTCCTTTTCTGCAGAACTGCTACCTAGCCATTCGGTCCCTAGTCTGTAGCAGTGCAGTCTACACCATCCTCCAGATCATTAATAAAGATATTAAACAAAACTGGCCCCAGGACCGACCCTTGGGGCATTCCGCTTGAAACTGGCTGCCAACTAGACATGGAGCCATTGATCACTACCCGTTGAGTCCGACGATCCAGCCAGCTTTCTATCCACCTTACAGTCCATTCATCCAGCCCATACTTCTTTAACTTGGCGGCAAGAATACTGTGGGAGACCGTATCAAAAGCTTTGCTAAAGTCAAGGAATAACACATCCACTGTTGAGGCATTTTATATTCCTTCCTATATCTCCCCTTCCTCCCTCCATCTGAACAAGTAAAAGCCTCTCTGAGACTTGACTGTGTTATTTTTTTCAGTGTATAAACTTAGACTGGTGCCTAGAACTGAGCCAACCACACCACTTATCATTAATGATCTAAACCACAATCTTGCTCCCATGGAAGTGAATTGCAAATTTTTCATTATCTTCAATGGTGTAGCACCAGATCCTTACTGGGCATCCTCACATTGCCTGAGGTCATACCTCCAGGGTCCTTAACCTTTATCATAAGTGTGCTCTGCCACCAGGTATACTGCACGCTTGGCCAAAACGCTTCAGCAAGAATTCTAATTCTGCTTTAAGAATAACCCTCACTCCTAGAGTGCCTCCTCCCATCGATCTAAACCAAAATACACTCGGAAAGCCAATCTACTGGATTCTAGATGAGTCATATCTGAACATAATATTGTAACTGCCAGAAAAGTCAATTATCAGCTTATCTCCCACAGACCTGTCTCTTAGGTTGTTTCAAGTAAATGAGCTATTTCGATAACTCTTCTTAGAAAATCTTTGTTTTTGTTAAATAAAAAAAAAAAAGAAGAGAGGAAAGCATGCTGGAGAAGCCACCTGCTTTTCTTGCATTTGCATCAACCACCAGAGAACACCATGCAACAGCTGGGACGGCAATGCTAGTGCCTTCGTAAGAGGCCTGATCCAAAGTCCATCAAAGTCAATGCTACAGAGCCTGTTGCAAAGTCAATGGCTCCCAGTGGACTTTGCAACAGGCTCTGTAGCAGCGGGATTTTTCTTCTAAGCTCTCTTTCCAGTGTGATTTTTCTACTTGAACATGAAATTCTTCACCAACAGTATATTTCTGATCCTAGGCAACAACGACCAGGTTTGTCTGGTGGGAGAATATGGAATATTCCCATTGCCCCAAAGTGGGAGGGTGGAGTGGTTGGAAACATCCCCTTTGTGCTCTCCTTCATTTGATTTCTGACAACTCAAATGAAACTCCCCACCCATATTGGAAACGATGGGGCGAGCTGGCTATTCACTTTTGCAGTCGTGGCGATGACAGATGTTTTGCAGAGTAGTTCAGTCATCTGGAGCTTTACACCCGACTTGAGCCACAAATTAAAGCTTAACTTTAGGCATGAGGCTGAACCGACTTTGTGACTTTTCCCTTTCTCACTAGTTTGTTTTCGGCCTTCTGTGCTCTGACTGAGCCTACATGTTATTATATTAATCCTGACTCCTCCCCCCATAAAGCCTCAAGAAAATGACCGTCTATATCCAAAAGACAGGCTGCAAGCCAAAATCTATTTTTGTTAGGTCTTGAAATCATTTCCAAGCTGACTACATTGGTCTTCAAAGAGAGCTGACAAAGTAGAGGAGAAATGTAGAAGACAGACGGATTTTTTTCTAAAAATAATGTTGTTCAGGCGTCCCATTTCATTTAGTTTAGGATACAAAATAGAAGCTTTATGCCAAGAACTCTGCATTTGTAAAATCCTGCTGTTCTTGAACTACATTGTGGTATTGACCTAAGTCTAAGGTGTGCAACATGTTTAGTGACAGCCCTGAAAAGGGCACAAAATTCACCTGTCAGTCAATGACTCCTCTTCTTCAGGTACCTTCTCTGAAGCCTGAAAAAAGTGAGTCATAGTCCCCAAAGGTTTCTGTGGTTACCACTTGGCTGGGAGGATAGAATCTCCAGTGTCTTTTTATTTGTAATGGTACTAATGCATGCCTAATGTGATTTTGTTTTGTTTTGTGGTCAATAGGAAAAGTGACTCATGCCTGTCAACTGACGTCATTTTAGAAGCCTATCATCAACCTGCTTTTCCTTGTATCAAATTCTTTATGGCACGGCTATAAATCTGGTATTGTATATGTGCTGAAAGAAAATCAGAACTGTAAATGCCTCAGGTCTGATTTTTCGCACTGTCAATGCACAATGGGTTGCTAAGTGCTGAATGTTTTAGAGACGGTGGGGATTAAATGTGCTCTCACATTTCTTGACACTATATGTAACTTATCAGTGTTGTGGAGACACTAACTACAAGGCAAATTTTCAAAGCTATTCAGGAGAAGCCGTACATACAAATCCTTCAAAAAAACACACTTCACTGTGCACATGTTAATGATGTGTGGGTGTTAAAAATATCTGTTACTCGTGTCATTGCTATTAAACATTTATAGAGCTCTACAGGACACTTTACAAGACAGAGGCCTACCACTGCCATCAGGAAGGAATTTGATTAATAGGGCCAGATCCTCATTACAGTGAATGGATCTACATTGATTTACACCCATTAAAATCTGGCCTATAGGTTGTAAATGCTCCAAGGTAGAGACTGTCTCACTCACTCATCTCTGCAAGTAGCACCAACTCTAGTATGTCATACTTTTTGGCATTACAGCCTAGGGTTACCATATCTCATAAATAAAAAAAGAGGACCCTCCACGGGCCCTGGCCCCGCCCATTCCCCCACCCCTAGCCCCGCCCCTTCTCCACCCTAACTCCGCCCCCTCCTCCCTTCCACTCCCAGCCAGGGGGAAAGGGCTGCCCCAGTGCTACCGGCTTCAGGGTTTGCCGGGCAGCCCCCAGACCCTGCGCCCCCAGCCAGCGCTTCCCCAGCGCAGCTGGATCCCGGGAGGGGAATCGCCCAGCCGGGGGCTTAGGGTCTGGAGGCTGCCCGGCAAACTGTGAAGCCGGTAGCGCTCGGGCTTTGGGCAGCCCCTATGCCTCCGGACCCTGCGCCCCCAGCCGGGCACTTCCCCTCCCGGGCTCCGGTGGCGCAGGGTCCGGAGGCACAGGGGCTGCCCAAAGCCGGTAGCGCTGGGGCAGCCTGGCTCTTAAACAGAGTCGGGGAGGAGCAGAGCCGCCATTTTCCCGGACATGTTCGGCTTTTTGGCAATTCCCCCCGGACGGGGGTTTGACTGCTGAAAAGCCGGACATGTCCGGGAAAAAGAGGACGTATGGTAACCCTATTTAATAGCAAGCTGCAACATAACCCTAACCAACACTCATGGGCAGCGGGTGGAGCCCCCCTTCAAGGAGGCTAGCCCCAGCTCCCCCTCCTTCTACTCCCCCCCGTGGCCGGAGGAGCTCCCAGCCAGCCGAAGTCCCAAGACCCCCTGTCCAGAGTCCCAGGCCAACTGCAGCTGCGCCGCGCCTCCCCTCCCCAGGCCACCCGGACAAAAGCGTGCGTCTCTCAGACGCTCCTCCGGAAGAAGCTTTGCTATTCCCCATGCAGGCCCCGGGGCAGCTGAAGAGGCAGTATATGCTACTCAGCTTCCTGGGTTCATCAGTAATCTCCCTGGAGTCCAGGGGCTGAAGCTGACTAGCACATACTGCCTCCTCAGCCACCCTGACCTGCATGGGGCATAATAAATCAAAAACTTCCCCCCAAAACCCTGCAACCAGGGGTCCAGCGGCCACGGCAGTGCCAGGGGAGGCTGAGCCTCCTATGAGCTATTATACCCACCGCCCATGCCAACACTTTTATAGATAGATCTACCCTGTCCCTAAGTGAGCACTCTCCCTTACACTTCTAGTGCGGGGCCCTCTCTTGCAGCGGTGTGTTGGGTGAGCAGGACTTCAGGTAGTGGCAGATTAGCCACTGGCCTGTTGGGGCCCGTGCGCAGGGGCCCCGGCCAATTGGGGAACCCTAGAAAAAAATCCACCACCAGGTAGCAGAAGCCCAGAGGTCTGAAGAAGCGCTGGGCAGGCAGGGCAAGCCCCAGCGCCCTGACCCCTCCCCAGCAGAAGTGCCAGGTGGGTGGGGCAGGGGAAGCCCCTGCGCCCGACCCAAGCTGTGACCCCAGGACTGGAGGAGATCTTGCTCCATGCATGGCCTCAGGGCTGGGGGAGCTCTCACTCCTTGCTGCGGTTCTGGGGCCGTGGCGGGGGGGGGGGGACGACAGAGCTTCTCTAGTCTTGTGGGGAGCACTGGATGTAGATTCAGGAGATGAGAGTTCAATGCCTGGCACTGAGTTCCTGTGTAGCCCTGTGCAAGTCACTTGGAGCTAGATCCTCACAGCTATTTAGGCACCTAACGCCTCTTGATTTGGGCCTAAGTCCCCCCCCCCGTAAAATCAAGGTAATAATATCTCACAGCTTTTGTCTATTTAGTTTGTAAATTCGAGGTGGCAGGGCCCAGCTCTTACTACTGACCAAAAGAGCTCAGCACACTGGGTAGTCGACGCTTTTGACAATCTGACTGCACATTGTACAGCATCTAGAACAACCAGGTGTTGCCATAATACAAATAAGTAGTAATGACAAATGGATGTGTCAAATATCATTAAGTCTGACGAAGTTTAAAAACAATGCAACAAATGTTCCATTGGTCGTTCCTGATCAGTCGTGTGTGTGTGTGTGTACGTGCGCATGCATAACTCTCCTTACTTGATAAGATTTGGCTGTCATTTGTTTTTAAGTAAGAGTCCAGTTCAATTGCATTTGGGTTCCAGTTCCAAATACTACTTTAATCCTATTCAGTGAGTTTAGGCCACCTTATTTTCTACATCTGAGCAGCAGCACAAGAGACAGTAACACAAAGGTTGCAAGCAACAATGAAGAATCTTTTTAATCCATCCTTCTGTATGCCTCAGTAAATGCTGGGTCTTGAGCAGCAGTGAAGAGAACTGAGCTCTGTTTCACTGCAGTACGCCCTGAAGTATGAGGATTGATAGCCCTTGTAATTGTCATCCTCACAAGTGTCAGTGCAGATGCTATAGAAACTAGGGTTACCATATTTCAGCGAGCAAAAAAGAGGACGGGAGGAGCCCCGCCCTAGCCCCGCCCCTGCCCCTCCCACTTCCCGCCCCCCCCTGACCTCCCAACCCTCCCCCCGTTCCTTGTCCCCTGACTACCCCCTCCTGGGACCCCTGCCCCTAACTGCCCCCCAGGACTATCTAAGCCTCCCTGCCTCTTGTCCCCTGACTGCCCCAACCTTTATCCACACCCCCACCCCCAGACAGACCCCTGGGACTCCCACGCCCCATCCAACCACTCCCCACCCACTGACAGCCCCCGCCCAGAACTCCCAACCCATCTAAACCCCTCTGCTCCCTGTCCCCTGACTGCTCCGATCCCTCTCCGCACTCCTGCCCCCTGACAGCCCCCCCCAGAACTCCCAACCCATCTAAACCCCTCTGCTCCCTGTCCCCTGACTGCTCCGATCCCTCTCCGCACTCCTGCCCCCTGACAGCCCCCCCCAGAACTCCCAACCCATCTAAACCCCTCTGCTCCCTGTCCCCTGACTGCTCCGATCCCTCTCTCCACTCCTGCCCCCTGACAGCTCCCCCCCAGAACTCCCAGCCCCCTACCCCCCCCCCGCTCCTTGTCCCCTAACTGCCCCCTCCTAAGACCCCCCCCAACTGCCCCCCAGGACCCTACCCCCTACCTGTACCCTGACTGCCCAAAACTTTCTCCACTCCCCCCAAAAAGCCCCCCCCGTTTCTTGACCTCCACCTCCAGAACCTTCCTGCCCCCTAACCTCCTTACCCTGCTGCTCAGAACAGAGTGTTGGGCTCTGTGCGAGCCGGACACGTGGCTGAGCTCCCCAGCACAACAAAACCCGGTCTGGCCCTGCACAACAAAACCCGGTCTGGCCCTGCACAGTGTTGCCGGACTGGGCTGCAAGGCAGCTGCTGGCTCAGAATGCAGGGCGGATCCGGCTCCTCTACAGCTGCTCCTGAGTCCAGCCCGGGACTTCCCTGCAGCCCTCCCAGCCACTCTCTGCTAATCCCGGACATTGTGAGTGCTTTACAAATTCTCCCCGGACGCTATTTTTAGCACACAAAAGGAGGACATGTCCGGGGAAATCCGGACGTATGGTAACCCTATTACAGCCCCAGAGGCAAATCTTGCCCCCTTGTGCATGGCTATGGAGGACTAAGAATGACATGGAGGGGAACTAAATGGAAGGGTACAGGATTTCTGGTGACTGGGTTGGGGACCATGCCTCTAGACTGCTACAGAGCCGAGCAGAATGGGATTTAGGGATGGGATGAGATGGTCTGCAGGAGCCAGAGGCCTGGGTGATCTACTTTTCGCAAAGTAAAGGTGTAACACCAACTGCAAGGGTTAATGTGACCTTTGGGCTGCAAAAACCACCCTTGTACTGCTGATGCCAGTGCTTTGTGGATTGTAAGGTCTTTGGGTCAAGGTCTTTTTATTACATGCATGAACAGCACCTAGTACTATGGGGCATTTACGCATTATTGTAAAATAATTAATGAACGTGTTCTGGGGTGGATTCCTTCCCAATCATCCCCACAAGCCCTCTTGTGCCACCCCAGGCTGGGGTGGAGTGGTAGGATTTGATCGCTAACGAATTAACATATCTGTTATGATTTTGAGCCATCTTCTTCTTGAGTGGCTATTTTCAGGCTGGGTGGAAAGAAACGTGACTTTAGCTAGTTTAGGAACCAAATTTGAACTATATCTATTTTGCGGTTCTGAATGTTCAGATATTTTCTCACTTCTGGTATCTTGCTAGGAAATGTAGTGTTGTGTAAGGTTCTCATGGTATTTCCAGAAGCAAGAAGAAAAACGAATTGTTCTTGTGAAAATTCTACACAAAATTCTACAGTTAGAATAGGCTACAGATGCCATAAGGGTTCAGACATTTCAGCACTTACCTGATCTGAATCTGGTCTATGAATTTTTGGAGGTTCACCTACTGCTAATACAGTAAGTAAGGCTGTGGTTTTATATATATTAGGAACAGAGGAATTTTCATACTTGATCAGACCCAAGGTTCCTTTGTCCAAAATCCTACGTCTGACAATGGCCAAAATAAGCCACTTCAGAGAAATACAAGATACCCTATACTGGAAGATCATGGAATTATGGAAGACTATCCGTAGAAGGAATTTCTTCCTAAATCAGGTCCTAACCCAAGCATTAACTAACAGGAATTATGGGAGTTTATATCCCTTCATATATCTTAACTAATGTCATGATGGATGTTCTCATTAGCCACATAAATGTTTATTGCTTTTTTCAATCCCACTAAGATCCTGCCTTCAATGATATCTTGTGGCAGTGAGTTTCACAGGTTAGTTATGGTTTGTGTACACTGGCATTTACTCTTTTAGATTGCATTGTCTTTCATTGTCATTGAATGTCCCTTTGTTTTTGTATTATGAGAAATAAGAGCACCCCATTTACCTGCTCTATACCATTCATTGTTTTATGACTCTATTATGTTTTCTCTCTATCCTGAACAATCCCAGTCCTGTTATTTCTATCTTCATTAGGAAGCATCTCCATCTCTTTAATCATTTTCATTGCCCATCTCAACCTCCCTTCAGTTTCTACTGTAAGTTTTTTGAGATGGTGTGATTAGAACAGATCCTGATATTGTAGGTGTGGGTGTACTCCAAGTACATAATCACATATTTTCAACATTAGCCTCTATCCCATTAATTATACACCCTAACAGTCTGTTTTCCTTTTCTGACTGCCATGGGAATTGTAGCATTCCTAAACAGGAATCCCAAATCTATTCAACCAATCTGTGTTGTCAATTAATCTGGGGCTAATCGGCATCTAAAAGTCCCCTGTCATATGAGAACAGATATATAGGGGTAAAAGGCTCTTCTCCTACTAAGGAATGCCTTTTTCATATTGATTTCAGTAGTTTAAAGTGAACATTTATACACACAAGACAAATTTCCGATTAGCAGGTCTCACCATGTCTTTCTTATTTCTTATTTTTTAATGTAATTGTCAAAAGTGATGTTTTTCTAGACTTTACTCTGGCAATACTGAATACACAGTTCATGGAAAAACCAAATGGCATTTTTATACGTCAGTGGCAATCCTTGCTAGTGGCACTCCTCTGTTTTCCCACTAACAGAAACACTTAATTTTTGTGAGTTGTACATTTGCAGTATTGCTCCAGTGGAGTATTTTTGCAATTTGCCTACAATGTACTTTTCTGACAACTGTATTAAGGGACACTGGATTTGGGGATAATTTACACACATCACACTGCCTGTGCTAAAATTCACTTCTGACATTTGAAACTTTTTAAACAAATGGAAAGGATTCATTCTTTATTCGGACTTATTAATAGTGGAAAGGAAGCTAAAACAGACAGTATGCGAGTCTCCCAATTTTCATTAACCGAACCCTATTCAGGAAGATAGGATTTGATGTTAAATTATTTTGCAGGGAATAATGACTTATTATTGTACCTCTTTTCACCCCTCTGCTCCTCTTCTGTGGAAAAGAGAGGCGCATAGCATTCATAGTGTTGTGCATGTCAACTAATGGCTGGACACAGCAGTGATGTCAACCCCAAACTTTCAAAAATTGTGTCATTCCTCCAAAACATATCACAAAATTAGCTTAAAAATCATGAGAGTAATGCATTTGGGGTCCATTTTATTTATTTTCTGGTTTCTAAGCCTTGAGAAAATCTTGGAAATGTGACAACAGCTGTGAGGGCTAGAAATTGGCTTTTTTTTTTTTTTAATGAAACCTGAGATTCTCCCGTAATCACCAGACTTGAGCTGAGGCTTTTGGGGAAATATAATATATTGAGAGGCTCACAATGAAATCGAGAGAGTTGGCAACAGTACACGAGAGTGGATGTAATCAATATAGTTGAGCTCTCCCTCACTACTCACCCCTCCCATGTATCCCCAGTCCACCCACCAAATCTGGTCTGTAGGTTAAATGTTTGTGAAACTCTTGGGAAGTCCATCTGCAGTAAATAAATAATAACAATAATAAATAGCTTCCCTCTTAACCAACTCAGTGGGAGCTGTGCTAAGCGTCTTTTAGACTGAAGTTGTTCTTCTGCATATGTTAGATGTCTTGTGTGTTCTTTGCATGCTCAATAAACAGGTGGCAAACATAAGGCTAATTCGTGGCTTTCCATGCTGATGGGTGGAAAGAGAGGGTGCTGGCAGTCCCTTTCCAACAGTGCCCTGACACAAGAGGCAATCATAATGGGGCTCTTTGTGCTCCGAGTGGAAGAGCAAGGCCTGCTAGCACTACCGGCGGCACTGCATAGCCCAAAGGGGTTGAGTCTGGGTGGGCGGGAGGTGGTGCTCTGGCCAGACCCTTCTCCCCAGGCATCCCCAAGGAGCAAACATGACACGTTTTGGAGGCAGGTGTAGCAGGTATCGCTGTGGAGTGAACCACCCTCAGTGCTCCTACACACATTGGACTTGGATCCGCTCTCACTGGTTTACATGGTTTACCTAAATATGGAGTGATTCCATTGAAGTAAGTGGAAATAGAGCAGCGTAAAATGGTTTTAAGCGAGAGCAGATCGAGGCACATTATACAGTGTTTGGGCACAATGCGTCCACCCGTTTTCACTCAGCTTCTACAGCTGTTTCTAGCCATCACCCTTTTCCACTGGTTCTCAGAGCCATCATTTAGCTCAGAGTGTGTTGCATTATTGCGATGCCACCGTTACACACCTGCAGGGAGGGAAAGGCTGAAAAAAAAAAAAAAAAAAAAGAGAGAGAGAGATGTACTCTGCCAGAAGGAGACTTTTCTGTGATCAGCTGACACAAAGAAATGCAGGTGTTTACAGTTCCTCTGCTAAGGGCAGAGGTAAGACGCTGTCAGCACTATCCCGTTAAATATGACTTCCCCTCAACCTATTACTAGTAATACCCTAACCTTTCAGAGTCATTGGTATTTAGCACTGATCTCTGCAAGTTTTGTCCCCCTTGACATCCATATAATGGATAAAGCTTCTGAGGTTGGGAATAGGTGTTTTTTTCCTTCTGCCCCATAAACAGAAGTGTGAATACTCATGTGTAGATAGATAGGGCATTGAATGGGGAAGTGGGAGACCTGGATTCTGCTCCTGGCTCTGCCATTGCCCTGTGGCCCTAGCAAATCATGTCACCCCAGATCAACAAAAAGTATGTAAGCACCTAATTACCACTTGGTATCTGGACCAGCCCACTTTGTGCCTCAGTTTTCCCATCTGTAAAATTGGTCCTTTGTAAAGCACTTTGAAATCTTTGAATGAAAAGTGGTAGAGAAGAACTACCTCTTGTAAACTAAGTATTGTGCTTGTCAGAGATGTGTGTTTTACTTCTTTTCCACCCGGCAATGCATTTTATTCAGATTCCTTGAACATATTCCGGGACCTTGGTTTTAACCATTTTTTCTAATGATTACTGGATCTCTTTCTGAGTATCAAACAAAACCTTGAAATAAAAAAAATGGGCAAAAGTATTGTGAATATAAAAAAAAATCTATATAGTCATGTCTCAGTGCTAAGAAAAAAATATCATAAAAACATTTGACTGTATGATTGCAATAACCATTGCCTTAATAAAGAGATCATAGTATTGAATGTTATAGCATATTAATAATTGCAGCTCTGAGAAGCTACGTTATGAATAGGCTTTGAAGGATTAGATTTATCGGTAAATGTTGGTAAACGTCAATTTTGATGTACACCCAAAAAAGATGAAAAATATTTCCATCAATAATAATAAAAATTTACAGATGGGTAAAATAAAAAAATGTGGGTTGAGATCTTAGAGTTTAAGGATATTTACTTGGTATAATTTGACATGTGCTGTTGACAATTTGTATTTTAACAGTTATAAAGCTTTAACTTTTTGAATCTCAACATCTATTGTCATTAAAAAATTATCTGACCCTCCCTTGTCTCGCCCCTCACAATTTCCTGCAACTGTGAACATTTAAATCAATAAAAATAGAAAAAAATGCTTAATATTAATTCTGCCAAGCCTTATTATGAATAGACTAAGACTTTAACGCCAGAAGGAACCATCATGATTATCTAATCTGACCTCCTACACATCACAGGCCATCACCTACTCCTGTAATGGGCCCATGACCTCTGGCTGAGTTACTGAAGTCCTCAAATCTTAATGTAAAGACTTCAGGTTTTCAGAGAATTCATCATTTACTCTAGTTCAAACAAGCCAATGACCCAGACCCCATGCTGCAGAGAAAGGTGAAAAAAAAACAACAACAGGGTCTCTGCCAATCTGACCTGAAGGAAAATTCCATCCCAACCCCAAATATGGTGATCAGTTAAACGCTGTGTGGAAGGGAAAGTCTCACCAGCCAGACACCAGGGAAAGAATTCTCTGTAATAACTTAATGTCCTCTCCATCTAGTGTCCCATTTCCAGCTGTTGGAGATATTTATTAATAGCTGTCACAGGTGGGCCCCCTCCCTTGGGAAAGCTGGTCCAGAATATCACTCCTCTCCCCGTCAGAAACCTTTGTCTAATTTCAAGCCTAAAACTTGTTGATGGCCAGTTTATATCTACTGTTGTTGTGCCAACATTGGTCCTGGGTCCTTAACTTAAATAACTCCTCTACCTCCCTGGTCTTTATCCCTTTGATGTATTTAGGATTGCATTAGCCTTATTCACAGCTGCATCACATTGGCAGCTTGTAGTCATCCTGTGATCGACCAGTACACCCAAGTCTCTCTCCTTCTGTCACTTCCAACAAATAACTCCCCAGCTTATAGCAACAATGGTTAGTCCCTAACTGCACTTTGCACAATTAAATTTCATACCATTTCTATTACTCCAGTTTTCTAGGTCATCTAAATCTTCCTGCATGATATTCCGGTCCACCTCTATATTGGCAATACCTCTCAACTTTGTGTCAGTCGCTGATTTTTTTGAAAATATACTCCCACTTTTTGTGCCCCCGTCACTATTGAAAATGTTAAATAAGATTGGTCCCAAGACTGATTCCTGAGGATCTCCACCAGTAAACTCCCTCCAGCCTGACAGTTCACCTTTCAGCCTGACTTGTTGTAGTCTCCCTTTTAACAAATGGAAGGGTGAGGTGTGCTATCTGTTCTGAAACTGGCCACAAGGGTGTGCCTTAGCTGATTCTTCTATCTGCAAAGCCTTTGTCTTGAATGCAATACATCTCAGAGTCGTAATTTTCCTGCAGAATTTTGAATAGTTAACGTATGCCCAGCTTCCTTTTAAATTATAGTCTATTTAGGGAACAAAAGAGATGTTGGAAATGGCTGAATGTTATGCACAAATAGAGAATCAAATGGTTCTTATGTGATTTTACAGTGTTACTTCAGCATAATTAGAAGAGTAGTAATCTGCAATATGTAATTATTATAAATAATCTTCTATTAATCTATCTCGGTATTTATATAATCCCATTATTGTCATTTCTGAGCACTCAATGTTGTTGATCATAGATGTTAAATAATTTAAATATTAAGGGTCAAATCTTCAGCTGGTCTCAATCAGCAATACTGAATGGAGCAATTCTGATTTGCACCCGTTGAGGATCTGGCCTTAAATAGTTCATAAAATATGGTGTGTCTTTTGGAACACATTGAATCTCTCAAAAGTTTGTCAGCTGAATTATGGATGTGAGCTGCAAAGTTCCACAGTTATTATTGGTGAGAAGATGAGAATTCTTGTGAAGTTTGACGTTTGAAGAAAATGGAGTGGCAGATATGAACACAGCAAAATCTTACCCCATGTTTCAGATGCTACTCAGCCACATGGGATTAAGAATTGGATACTTTGGTTTTAAATTAGGAGCTGTCTAAATCAGGTCATCAAAAACCTAGTCGGCCTGATCTGCAAAGTTAGAATGTATTGACCTTTTCTCCTAAACCCAATCTGCTATTTAGGAAAAATAGACAAAAAGGGGATTGGACAAAAAGAATGGATGGTCAAATGAACTGTAATATATTTTTGAATGAGAAAGGTTTACCTTTCATTGATTGGTGATTAAGAAGCCAAGAGATTACACAACTAAGCAAAAACAAAATGTTAAAGAGAATTAAGGAGAAATTTTACATGATCTAGGGTGACCAGACAGCAAATGTGAAAAATCGGGACAGGTGTAATTGGAGCCTATATAAGAAAAAGACCCAAAAATCGGAACTGTCCCTATAAAATCGGGACATCTGGTCACCCTAACATGATCATACATATTTTAGCAAGAGGCATACAGAAGTATCCTCAGATATTTAATCAGGAACTGCAAAGAGTGGAGGAATGCTATGAAAAGAATGGCCGATGAGTGGACAGCAAGTTTCCTTGTTCTGATGCTGGTTTTGAGGGTGCTCTGAATGCAAGTTAAACTAGAGCCATAATATTTTTTTTTCTGGAACGAACTGCATCTTTTCTCAGTGCTTTCATGGTTCCACAGAGGAGCGATTAACCGGGAACTCAGAGAACATATGGCAAGATGCCCATTTTTATTTGTTCCAGAAGGTTAAAGGTTACCTAGAGCATAAAAGAGCTTTTTCTTGCTTGGATAATCCTGTCACTGTGTAGATCAGCACAACTAACAGCCTGGCAAAGCCCCAAAATAGTCTAGAAATATTTGGAAAACTTTAAAAGAAAATATAAGATTCCATTAATTTAAATCTATACATATATACATACTCCCATCCACACCCACTCACACAAAAGGTACATAGAAACATACACTAGATTCAAATTAGTGGAAACTTTAGCTTCCTTTTAAGTTTGGCAAGGCGTGCGTGTGCGCACACACATACACACACACACAATATATATAAATCTATATATCTATATTGGAACTATCCTTCCAGCATAAATCCTCATTTTATTGTGATTCATGGAGATTAAGAATTATTCTCTTATCCTTTGAGAGCTGATGCCATTTCGTTTTTCTTCACCATACACCCACACTGTTGTTTTTTTCTGATCTAGATTTGTAGCTTAGCTACTGTACCACTGAAAAGAAAGTATCTTCCTCTAAAGATGTCTATATTGTGACTACCTGGTTCCAGTCAGTAACAAAGACCGGAGATGTCAGCTATTTACAAAAGGAAATAAAAGGATTTACTGTTCCAAACATCCTGAGTAGAATATTCTAATCATGCAGGTGTTTCTTGTACATTACAAATTAAAATAAAGAAAAATGTAAAATTAGAAATCTGCAACTCGATCCTTTTTAAATCAGTCATTCTACCAGGATTATTGTCTTTATATGTTTAGCTAAAATAAAAGAAGGGGGGAAAGAACCCAACATGGTAAGTGTTTGCTAATGGGATCAGAGCCAACTTTATTCTTCTTAATATTTCAGGTTTCCTCTCCTTCTGGAATCTGATGTTATGAAGTGCAACTGGCCACAGTCATGGAACTGTTCATAAGTTCACCTGAACCAGATCAGCTGCCCAGAAACCCCACGGTTCTATGGATATAAAGCATGATGCCATTGTAGTTGCTGTTGCTACTGAAAAAGACCATTTTTATGGGAGAGGACACATTAAAGTGATGGGATGAACTTATGGGAGGAACTAATACAATTTCAAACGGTGATTCAGGGGCCGTTCTGAAGGCGTGAAGTGCCCAGTTTCAGTAAGGGTATGGCCAAACCTTTTTTCAGACTACAGAAATTTCTTCGGCGGACCCAGTTTCTGCTCTTCTTTCTCACAGCAGCTTACTTAATGGCTGGCAGCCTTCTCCTATTACAGCGATCCCGCTTGGTTATCCAACAAGGCACACGTGGGACCTCGAATATTCAGGTCTCACCGGTTTCAGACATGGTGATAGGAGTTGGAATCCTAGATACCAGGACAATGCAAAACCCTCGTTTGAGTTCTAAGCTTCTGGTGGACATGGATGTGCTCCATGACCCAACATCAGATCAGAGGTACGGGCCACGGTGGCTAATGTCCCGGAACTCAGAACTGAGACAGTTAAGAAGAAGATGGTTTCACAGGTTCATTAATGAGCAACAACCCATGCAAGTAATGGGATCTAAGATGATGCAACATACAGGTGAAAACAAAGGTAAGGGCTTTTCCCAACTTCCATTTTCTGTCCCGTAGGACTTTGTTTCAGGCAAAGATTGATACCTTTCCTAAGCATGTGAGAGGTATTCTGACTGCTTACAGGAATGTATTTCTTTATTCGCTCTTGAGCCTTTACAAACTATTTTATACAAACTAAGTATATGTATGGTTTCAGAGGGGTAACCATGTAAGTCTGTATCAGTATCACCCTAACTCATGCTGAAAAATACATACGTGTGCTGCCCCACTGAATTCAATGGGGAAACAGGCACGACCAAAGCACGAGTTAACACAGCAGAATCAGGCCTTATATTTTCTATCTGTTTTGGTAAAAACACAGGCTAGTCTCCTTGGGCTTGACTGTACCTTTAAGGCCCAGCCTGGCATTCGGGTCAGTGCAGAGCTGCACCACCACAGCGAGGGTACTGGAAACCAGTCTGCCTCTCTAAGCTCCCGGGTGCATTGTGGGAGTGAGTGCAAACTGCTACTCCCCTTTAAGGAGTGCAGGATACTGTCCCTATGTGACTGTCTGGTTCCACAGGCTGGTGTGGCATTGGTTGGAGGGGAAATGGAGCCGTGTCTTACTGTGCTCTCTTCCCCACTTTCAGACACCGTGTGACCTTGAGGAAACCCTGCACTCCCTCTAGTGCCTGGAGCTGCTATTCTAGCCAGCCTTAAAGAAAGCTTCACGGTGGGGTGAAGGCTCTGTATTCCCTCCCCACACACTACACAGAAAGAATTTCATAATTGCGAGCCTCGTATTTTTAGAGCATCCCCAGCCAAATGCTCAGGATGCGTCCTGAAAATTCATAGTAAAAAGTAACAATGACTTTATATAGAATATCAGCAAGAGATCATAAAATATTCATCTTGAAGCTATGGTGTCTGACAGAAAGAGAGGAGAAGAAAACGAAGTGATTTAAACAAAGGGTCATACTTAGAACTCGGCAAAATTTTTTGGATGGAACTTGCTTTAGTTGAAAAATGCCGATTTGGGTGAACTGTAATATTTTGTGAATTCATGTTGAATTCACCAAATCATTTTGGCTGGTAAAAAAATCCCCAGACTCCTACAGTGTTTCATTTTGACATTCTCGAAAGAAAATCTTATGATTTTTTCAATTCGCAGTGACTTTTCATTTCAAATTGTACCTCAATTATTTTTTAAAAAGAAAGGTAAAAACAAAACAAACAAACAAAAACTAGACTACACCACAAAATGAAAATGAAATGTTTTCTCTTGGGAGGAAGTAAACATTGAGTTTGATTTGAAACAAGTTTTTTGTTTGTTCTGTGACTTTTTTTTGCTTCAGCCACCGAACTGAAAAAAAATCAATGATTCGCACGGCTCAGTGATTTGCACAGTCCTACTGAAGAGTCCTATTGGGGGAATAAGTGAGACTGAGGCTGGAGGCTGAGACAAGGGTGGATTATTAGAGAGAATAAGTTTCCCATATTACGGTCCACCACAGCAGAGATGGTCACCTGCCCAAAGTAGAATTGTCAAAAGTGCCATAGCAAGTTAGCACCTAACCCCCACTGGTTTCAAAGGGAGTTAGGTGCTAACTGGCTGAGGAACTTTTGACAATCCTATTAGTTGCCCATCTGCTTCTTTTGGTGCCTAAATATCTTTGAAAAGCTGACCTGAAGAATCTATTAGAGTATATGGAAAGACTCCCCCTGATTTCAGTGGGAGTTGACTGTAATATAGCCAAGGCCTCTACAAAAGAACAGGATAAGATGGATTCAGTCAGCCGCATTAAAGACAGTCAGCCTTAAACAGCTGTAGGGCAGGAGTAATATGATCAAACCATGCTGCTTCGTTCCGAACAAGCTGAAAGTGATAGGGAAGCCCTGCTCAAAAGCCCTACTATCAGGGAATTACAATAATCAGAAGGATTTGAGTGACTGGTGCCAGGATAAAAAAAAGAGCAAGCCATTATGTGTACCATTATATGTTGAGCTCACTGTAGTCAGCTGTAGCAAGTCCACTAGGACACTGTAAAAGTGCATGCAAGTTTTCAACACCCATGGACAGGGAGCAGAGTATTGCGCAAGTGTGTGGAAATAGTGGCAAAGGCTGCCACAACATTACACTGGTACAGATATGCCAGGTACTAATGACCCCATCTAAACTTCACTATCTCTAGGCTTAACTGGAAAAGGCTGGGGTCTTCTGGCATGTTCCCTGGCCAATAAAGACCTAGAGGAAAGGGACTCCGAATAACTAGACGCCACATTACCAACATCATCAACAATATGAAGAACATATAATCAAAAGAAATAATATCGTCTGAAATTCCCCACAAAAAGATGCCAACTGGCTGCACCCAACGTGGACATTTTTGGAAACTGAGACAAGAAGTTAGGATTAATGCTGCACAATAGATGGATCCAAGTATTGCAGGTGGAATTCTCAGGTTCACAGAGAATCAGATTCTAACAGCGCTCAGGGCTTTATGGAGTAAAACTTCACAATTAACTGGTTTGGGTGGCAAAGATCATAAGGGTTTATGCAATTTAAATACCATGGAGTCTAAGGGCATGTCTACACTTACCAGTAGATTGGCACTGCTGCTACCAATGCACCAAGTGTCAATTTAGCAGGTCTGGTGAAGACACGCTAAATTGATGGAAGAGCACTCTCCCATTGATTTGTGTACTCCACCTCCCCAAGAAGCATAGGGGAAGTTGATGGAAGACGCTCTCCCATCAACACAGTGCAGTGTAGCCATCACAGTAAGAGGATCTAACTACGTCAACTTCAGTTACGTTATTCAGGTAACTGAAGTTGCGTAAGTTAGATCGATTTACTGTGGTAGTGTAGAGCAGCCCTAAGTGAGATTCAGCAGACTGCACTGTGTCTGTAGACTGTGGGCTTCAGACTAACAGAAACTCCTAGACTAGCAAGAAACACAAAGCACAACCTATTCCTTACATATCTTGTGGTTGACTCAAACTGACCTGAGAATGTACCAAAACACTTAGGATTGAATCAATTTTTTTATCAACTAATAATTCTTCCCTAACATTGGTTCCCACATACTTTAATGTACTTCTGTCCAAAGGATGATTGTTTGTAAGAACCAACCGAGTCACCTGGGAGGTTAGAATTTAACAAGTTCAAAGGATCTCTTTTTTGATCGTAAAGACAGTACACACCCTGCTTTTGCTCACCCAATAGATGACTGGTGATTTAGCAAGGCAAGGGCGCATCCAGTACACGGGCTTGACAGGTTTGTTGTATCATGTGACGATATTTGAGGGGAGGGGAAGAGACCTTCATGAAACAGGTTCACATTATATTCACTTCATCCAGATTCTCTAGGATTTGTACTTTCATGCTGCACATTTTTACACCCCATATAGTTCTGATGGGTTTCAAGGTGCCCTCTGAAATAAACCTGGTTTGCTGGCTTTGATAAATGCCCACATGCCCCATGACTTCAAGTCTGGACAGTAGAAGAAACTATCATGATAGCTCTGATTCTCCTCTCACTCATGACAGCTGTACGCTGTTCTAGCTCTCTTGACTTCAATTTAGTTGTTGTTGATTAGCCCTGGTGCATGTGAAGAGAGGGTGAGACTGACTGGAGACCTAAGAAAGGGCGGCCTAGAGTGTAGGGTGCTAGCTTGGTAGTTGGGAGATATGGGTTTATTTCCCTGCTCCACCATAGACTTCCTGTGTGACCTTCAGGAAGCTATATAGTGCGTCAGATCCCCATTTTACAGATTGGGAAAACAGAGGGGTGCTGTGAGGATAAATACATTAAAGATTGTGAGGTGCTCAAATACTACGGGAACGGGGGCCATAGAAGTACAGAACATACATAAGTATCTAGGGTTTGCCACCTATGCTCACCAAGGATTTGACTTACTAGCTATTCAAATGCTATGCTTGAGCAGTTGTGGGGTGGACACATCAGCTAAATATATGAACAAGCCCACATGCTATCAGTATGAAGCCGAGAATGGAGGTGTATACAAATAAAACAGCCACTTTAAGGCGATGTGACATTTTATTGAAAGGAAATCACTGTGTGAAGTTGAAACTTCAGCAGGCATTATAATCACTAAGTATTTCACTACATCTTGGAAGGGATCCATAATAAAATAAAGAGTGAGTAAGTTTACTAGGAGAGGGGGGAAATAGCACACTCTATACATGGAAAGTTTAATTGATAGTAATTTCCAAAGGCTTGTTAACAATGCTGTTATTAACATTGTCACTTCATGTTCATTTGAATATTCAAATGATGCATATTCAAATGTGCATAATCCAGTGAGATGCAGCAATAAATAATCTCTTGGCTCCTTTTCCATTAGCAATTATAACATCAGCAAGGCACTAGATTAATGGCTGGTACTGGCATCGGCATTAACTAAGTTTATGGATATTTTCAACATTAATGTATTTTATTGTAATAATTTGAAGAGCTCATAGTTCAACAAGGCCAAGATTTACAAAGGATCGTAAGGGTAACATTTTCAAAAGCACCTAAATCCCATTTTCAAAAGTGATTTAGGGCCAGATTTTCAAAGCTATTTTGGTCCTGAAAGAGTCTGATTTTCAGGTTATAGAAGGATTTTCAAAGGAAGACTAGGCTATGGGAGTTATCGGTTATAAATCAATGGGAGTTAGGCACATAACCTACTTAAGTGCTTTTGAAAGTCACACTAGCAGGGCCGGCGCAACCCATTACAATTTGGGGGGCAGCGACCGCGGCGGTATTTCGGCAGCAGGACCTTCCGCTGCCTCTGTGGGGGGCGGCATTTTGGGGCGGGACCTTCCGCCGCCTAGGGCGGCAGAAAAGCTGGCGGTGTTCCTGCACACTAGGCACCTAGCTGCATCTTTCGGCATCTAAATACCTTTGAAAATCTGGCCTTTAAACCCTTTGAAAATTTTACCCTAAGGAAATAAGGCACTCAGGATGAGATCCTCCAAAGGATAGGCCTAACACGCATATCTGGGCCGGAGTACCTACTGAGATATGGGTCAAACTCACTTAAGCACCTTTAAAAATCCCAGTCTGAGTTTCTTGAGCAACAGTTTGGCCATTTAGATTGTAAAAACACGTTGGGGTGAAATTACTGTCAATACAATACACCTGGATCATTTAAAAAAAAAAAATCTGAGGGGGAAATTTTACCCTGGTGCAGAGAACCAGCAAAAGGTCTGCTTTCCTACTAAGATCATCACAGCATCCGAGATGCTCTTACAGGATACAGTCTCAAAGGATACAGTCTCCAACTTTGGTAGGGCTGGAAAAAATTTTGATTTAAAGGGGGAAGACAGTGACATGTTGTGTGTGTAGGATGCTAGATGTGGTTCTAGTCCCAAAAGGTGTCAGCAACATTTTCGACCAACCTTTTTTTGTTTTTGGCAAAAAAATATATAGATTCATATAGAATATGTATAATTGTTTGTGTCAAAACTCCACTCCCAATAATTCCCTCTATAAAATCCAAACATTTTGTTCTGACATTTTCAAAACAAAATGTGAGGTGTGGTTTTTTTAATTCAAAATGACTATTTCCAAATTTGTTTTATTTTTTAAAAAGCTTTTTGAAGAGCTCAAAATCAAAACAAAACATTATTTGACTCAAAACTTTTTTCCTCCCCAATTTGACAGAAATTTTGAAAAAAATCAGATCTGGGTCAACTCAGCAATGTCCCCCTCCCACTCCCATTTTTGCATTTTTGTGGAATTGCCAGGTAACTGAAAAAAGTTATTCACGCAGCTATAATTTACAGCTTTGCCGACTGACTTGCTGCGTGACTGTGGGCAAGTTACTTCACCTCTGTTTCCCTCCACCATCCTTACCTTTCTTGTCTATTAGGATTCTAAGCTCTTCAGGGCAGAGAATGTCTCTTCCAGGTATTTGTACAGCACCTCGCACAATGTGGCTCCCAAGTATTACTTCTAATACAAATAATAATACATGGAGTGTTGCTGTGCAGTAGAAGATATTTCCAGCTAATAATAATGCATATTTCTAGGATGCTTTTAAAGAGATCATATGGCTTCATCAGAAATTATCATCCCATTACATGTTATTCACTATTTGAGAGACATCATCACTGAAGCACCATTGCATTCTAAGGTCATGTGGTCTGAGTGATAAGGTGAGGATTAAGGCAGATATTGATAAGTAGATGAGAGAATTATAGGAGTCTACAGTGATGGAAATTACTCATGGGGGCTAGAATCAGATATAATTTACATTAACTTAGATTCTCTTATGCTATTTCTGAGTTTGACAAGAACCCATGTTACATTTTCAGCGGCAATTGGGTGGAATCAAGCCCCTGAAGTCAAAAGGCCCCACTGAAATATAAAAAATTCTTATTCCAGGTGCATAACTCACATCTCATTAACAGCTTTTTGTGGGTGTATATTCACAGCTTGCGAATTTTCTAATTGCACGTTTGCAAATTACCAATGTGCAGTTCTTTGAAACTACTGTGGTGTTTGTGCCATTGAAATGTTGGATTTATTTTCTTACCTCTGAATTCTCCATTAGAATGTGGAGCAGCTTTTTTCCCCCTTGTAGTTTTATTTATTACTCTTCAGTACGGTTTTTTAGCAATTCTAATCTTATTTTCCCTTCCTGTCTAGAGATCACATGATACTTGCATCCTCTAATATTCCTATTTTAATAGGAATCAAATTCCAGAATCAAATTTCCTCTCATCCTTTATACCCGAATGACTCCATATACCTGAATGACTCCACTGTACATTATAAAGCATCCCCATATTTCTTCTGGTGGGGAATTCTTTTCAGTATATCACAGGCTACACAAGTTTTTCATGTAGTCTGTTACTGACATCAAAAAGACAAGATGCTTAATATAGGAGGCAGGCTGAAATATTTTGCTTTCAAATGCTAAGTAAAGCCAGGTGTATTTCAAAGGTCTCAATAATAGCGATGGGAGAGGAGGTGAGGTTCAATAGGATAGACAGACAGACAGCTCCATAAGTAAGGCTAAAGTTACCGCTCCATTGCGGACTCCGTTTTCAATACAGCCCTACCTATTTCAAAAAGAAACCCAGCTTCCTGAAACGTCTCACACCTCATTTCATTCCAGGGTAGAGCTTTTCAGGGAAGTTTTTGAACAATCCAAAAAGGTTTTTCCAAGTCACGGTATTTGTAAAGTATCTGTTAGTCTTAAAGGTGCCACAGGACCCTCTGTTGGTATTTGTAAAAATATACTTTCCCTTCACTCTGAACATTTTTCCTAACTCATTTTGTTGGCTTATCATGTGCCATATCTTGACCAATTGCTGCAGCTGCTCTGAGCGGGTCTGCTGGCCCAAAGCCACTACAGAGCTAGCTTAGCTGGCTAAAAGAGATCCCAGGGTGGCATAAGGACCAGTATGGCCAACACTATTGCCCTAAATAGGTGAGCTAGCTATAGAAAGAAGGGCATGGCTGAAGCGCTGTTGCACTTGGTGACTGCTACAGTGGCTTCTGGCTGGTGAGGGCTGTTACAGCCAGGTGCAAGTTAGATGGTGCCATAACTCGCGCTGGGGGCTTAACTTGGCCCTGGTCTGGCCCCAAGAGGGATGCAGGATAGGCTGCATGGAAGAGGATGTAGGGTACTGGGAACTTAGACAGGGCAGGGAACAGAAGATGTGGAGGTGTGGTGAGGACTCAAGACAAGATGACATAGAATGGTGGATCAGGGTGGGGGCACCATAGGTGGACGGAGGGCTCTGTTGCCATGGGTGATGGACAGAGGGAACTACAGAAGCGAGTAAATGAGTGTGCAAGGGTCTAGGAAAAACATCAGGATCTTATATTTTAAAATAACCTATGTGGATAAGTTTCCTTTCCCCCTACATTTCCCTCCTCTGTCCACTCCCCACATACTCTACCAGCTATAACTCCCACCAGCATTCACAGCTATCCCCTTGCCTTACTGTAGTGGGCCCCATCCTTACTTTGCCCCCTCACCCTCAATCTTAACTTCACCCCCTAATAACAAAAAGATGTCTTAGAAGAGTTGAATGTCAACACACTAGTCTATGTATCAGCCCAGGCTACCAAACATATTGCTACGACCTGAGCAAATAGAAAAGTGCCATGTAAAACTAAGGACCTTGAATTTGCAGTTGAATGTTCCAGGATGTAAGATTATCTCTAACTGTTGTGCTATTTCATGTACTTTAGGCACTTACGTTGGATGCTTCAGTAATGATTCCAGGGAGAAGACATTGAAGGGAGCTGTGTTTTATGACTTAAGAAAAATGACAGTTTCTCATTGTCAAGAAGCTTGTGCTGAGAGGTAAAGAGAGATTTTTCACTGCACTTTTCACTGTTCTCCGATAACAAAGGGAATTTAGAACTGAATTCACAATGGGGAAGAACGTGCATATATTAAAGAGAAGACAAACCGTTTTGAAAATGGTGTTTACCTCATGCCTCCAAACATAAGGTTGCTTGGCAACACTGCAAGAAGAGGACTCTTTCACCCTGCCTAACCACAGAAGCAAAGCCATTTTGGGGTCAGTGTCCTTCCCCAGAATTACGGCTTGGATACATGGAAATGAACAGAGAGTGCAGGAAATGTTCGCTGGCCCAACTTGTGGTCTAAACTGTCACGTGACCTACACACTTGCACATGGGGAATAAAAGGGGTAAGAACCGGTCAGAATGTTGGCTCTGCCCACAGGCTCACTGGCCAGATTAGCTGAGCCAGCATGTGAATCAGTGGTAAGAATTGATGGCAGATATAGGCCTGCACTTCTCCACCAGTCTCTCTGCTCCTAAGGGCAAGAGGAAGCAGAAGAAGAATGGAGACTCAGACGTGCGTCTCAGGCACGCTGCTTCCTAAGCTACATCATCCCAGTATCAGGGGGTAGCCGTGTTAGTCTGTATCTACAAAAACAACAAGGAGTCTGGTGGCACCTTAAAGACTAACAGATTTATTTGGGCATAAGCTTTCGTGGGTAAAAACCTCACTTCTTCAGATGCAACTGAAGAAGTGAGGTTTTTACCCACGAAAGCTTATGCCCAAATAAATCTGTTAGTCTTTAAGGTGCCACCAGACTCCTTGTTGTTATCATCCCAGTAGTACCCTTATGTGCTACCCATTGTTCAGGGCAATGCCTAAAGTCACTGTGTAACCATGAGAGACTCGCTCTTGGGATATGCTAATTCCTCTAGCAGTGGTGCTTCAGGTTAGCAGGGCCTAGCAGAGCCCCCTTATGAAAAATGGTGAGACACTTTATGATTCAGGACAGCTTAGATATTGGAAGGGTTGATCTTGCTCAGGATTTAACTTGGTGCACAGGGGAATTATACTCCAGAGCAGATGCTTATATTGGACTCAGGACACACGGAAAGGAATGATTATTATCCCCATTTTACAACTGGAGAATTGAGGCACAGGGAGATTAAATGACTTGCCTGAAGTCCTAGAGATAATGTGTAGAAGTGTTGGGAACTGAACCCAGATCCCTGAGACCCAGTCCAGTGCCTCAATCACAAAACCATCCTTCTTCAAAGTGTATTCAGTATTAATTGTTAGTAACAATGATTGTGATTACAAGTATTAAATGACTTTAGGTTACATTAAGACTGGAGGGGAGCTGAAGAGGCAGATACAATAAATAATACTGAAAATAATAATACAGCTCTGCTTGAACAGCAATAGGGAATTAGCCATTAACTCTTACCCCACCAAAAAGAAACCTAAGTGGGAATCTCTTTACAAGCAGTTTATTGATTCTTGTTTGAAATATATTTAAGAATAATGAGCCAGACCCCCAGGTGATGTTAATCAGCATAGCTCCAGATCTCACCCAGTGTTCTAACAGCTGTGTGTGTGTCTCTGTCTGTCTTGGTGTGGGCAAGAAACTCAGAGAGAGAGAAAGAGAGAGACTTCACTTTAAGAGACAAAGGCTTTCTACTTATATGTCATCATTTTGTACTGCCAGTTAAACTACATCCATGCAAATGTTAACTTCCATACACCAAGCCATGTGTTAAATTTTTTAACAGACACCTCCATAATCAAAGCGGATTGCCCTTTCATACGTATTTTTGTAGTTTCTTATTTTATATAGCAACTGTTCACTGAAGCACACTTTTATACCTTGAAAGAGAAAAGGAAGCCTTTAATCTAAAATTGAAGTAATAGCCAGTTCTTTATTTTGACCATTTGAAAGTTTCTTAACTGGATCAAAAGTGGCTCCTTTTAAAGGCCAGTCAAGATAGCTTCAGAAATGGACTTTTCTTCTGTGCTGCTCTAAGTGGTCAAATACTTTACAAAAGGAGCTGAAATATTTTGCTTGGACCAGGACCCATCTCCCCTTGAGCTGCGATGTCGTCACATCTGACATTCTAAACAGGCTCAGGCCTGAGCAGTGCTTGGATGAGAAACCTCCAACAAACACTCATGTTTCAAGAAATGGTGCTGTGATTCCATAGGAGACACTACTGAACCAATACCCAGCATAGTCTTCAGGGCACTGTGCGGTTGGGGTGTCATTTGGATAAGACATGAAAATGAAGTCCTGGAAAAATATCACTATTAATACACCTCTACCCCGATATAACGCTGTCCTCGGGAGCCAAAAAATCTTACCGCGTTATAGGTGAAACCGCGTTATATCGAACTTGCTTTGATCCGCCGGAGTGCGCAGCCCCGCCCCCCCAGAGCTCTGCTTTACCGCGTTATATCCGAATTCGTGTTATATTGGGTTGCGTTGTATCGGGGTAGAGGTGTATTTCCTTAGCACTTCTTTCAAAAGCCGGGGTATTAAAACTGAGTGCACTCGGCAAACTGCCATGGGGATCTTTATATTCCACCTAACAAAATTCCCTGTTTGCTTTCAACTAGACATGTTATTCTGCACTTCTTGCCTACCACTGATGTGCCGTGTTGTTATTCACGTTTTTAATAGTTGCTGCCTTGCTCCCCAGAGTTGGCTGCATTTCTTGTGGTGGTGGGGGGCATGGTGTATAGTTTGTGTATAGAAGTTTCCCAAGTTTGCCAACTGTACAGAGAAACTTTGGAATGAAAGGGTCTAGCTGTATTCAAAGTATTGTTTTCTTCCCACAGGGCTTATACCTACGCTGGCTTAGAGTATGGTGCAGAATGTTACTGTGGGAACAAGCTCCCAGTAACTACTGCAAAGCAAGAAGAGTGCAACAATGAATGTAAAGGAGAGAAAGGTTCCATCTGTGGTGGGGTGAACAGGCTGTCTGTCTACAGGGTGGAGGAGCTGCGGGCAGGGGCCAAACGACGTAAGTAATGTAAAGCTATTTGATGAGTATTTTCTCCCAACAGGGACAGGGCATTCAGCATTCCTGAGTAAGGTTCATCCCACAAACAGGGAGCATCAGACATCAGTGGGGGAAAAAAATACTATTCCACCCTCCCATCCTGCTCCAGAGAATCCTTCACTGGGGTTTTAAACATGGAAAGTGACAGCTGACATTTGAAAGATGCGTGGAAGGGCATGAGCCCATATCTCCAACGTTACTTAGGCAACTAATTCCCATTGATTTCAGTAAGAGTGAGGTGCCTAAGACTTTGAGAAGCTGGGCCATGATGTCCACTTACGGCTGGGGCAAGTATCCAGCTCAGCTCGGATGGTCGTTCAACTGGTTATTTAGGAGGAGTGTGAAACATCTGACTCAGTTGCATCAGAGTTGCTACATAAAGAGTTTGAGTAACCATGGGAACCAGTAAAATATAGAGCATTACGACTGTCACCTCAACGAGAGTTCATCTGCAAAAAAAATCTGTCTTGCATTCATTATCACAGGGCAAAATGCAAGTGTATTAGAAATTTAGGAAACCTATTGAGCGTTGGCCTGCTAAACCCAGGGTTGTGAGTTCAATCCTTGAGGGGGCCATCTGGGGATTTAGTTGGGGATTAATCCTGCTTTGAGCAGGGGGTTGGACTAGATGATCTCCTGAAGTCCCTTCCAACCCTAATAATCTATGATTCTATGATTCTATTTCTTCTGCCATTCGCTTAAGAGAATGCATGTACAGTACCATTCTCGCCCCAAACTTTCTCTTAAACAAAATCAATATGTTTCTGTTTTCAGTGGTAGAGGAATATGCCTCTGTCTCTTCTAGATGAGAACTGGTAATGATCTGACACAAAGATTTGCTAGTTCCTACAGGACACCTATTCTCCTAATAGCTGGAGTTTGTGGGGAGTTTTGCCTAATTTTGAGCTTTGCCGATTCTTGTGTGCCATTCAATTAGGACTATAAAATAGATAAACCTTCAGAGCAACACAAACCACATAAATGTCTAAGCAGCTGAGCAGTCTTTACTTTTACAAACCTTCTGATTTCTTCACGTTGCTATTTGCTGAGAACAAAACAACAAAGACCTTAGGTTGCATCAGCATATATGGTGAAAGAAGAGTCAAGATTTGTACAATAATGCACACTGCTACACATTAATTATAGATCACAGGTACACAGACCTAAATTGCTAATGTCAGGCTGACAGGCACATTGGCAAGTTTCCCAGGATTTGCATCACTGTTTAATTCTGAAGGGTGTGTGTGTGTGTGTGTGTGTGTGTGTGTGTAAGAGCCAGATTGTGATGCCTTTGCTCACCTTGACAAAGATTTTTCTCTTTGAATGGTCCCATTGAAATCAGCAAGACTACTGGCCAAGTAAGATACTAATGAAGGTAAATAAGGATAGCAGAATATAGTCTTGGAAGCTATGTAGAATGAAGTGATCTATGGAATATAATCCACAAAGCAGATACAGTGCATGCTATTGCTGCTTCTGCCTGCTTGCCCACTATTTTGCCTCTAACCTGGCCCAAAGGGTCAGTGGTAGAGCAGGTCCAAATTTTTCCAGTGGAACAGTTTTCTCATCAGATAATGCTGGTTTGAGAGAATCAAAACACAGGAATGTGTCTATTGTATCTAAACTTTCCATGGGAACCAGGCAGGCAGGCCAGCCTCCTTAGTTTCTCACCAGCCTGCAAATCAGCCCACGAGGTGGTGGACAGCTGCAATGCCGAGGTTCTCAGGCTCCCTAGCAGCCAACCCGATGGATTTTCTGGATTCCTAGCCTCCGTGGGCCACCTGACTCCCTAGAAGCCCAGCTGATGGGCTCCCTGAGCTCCAAAGGTAGGTCTCCACTGCACACTAAGCCGGGGTCTGTGAGACCTGAGCTTGTGGACGTGTGCTTGAGCATCCACACCATAGTGTAAACTTGGGTTTAAAATTACTGGACCTGGGTCTTACAGCCATGTTTATGTGCCCATGACTCAGGTGTGCCGCTTGAGCTGCGTCCACACTGCAAAATGACTGGGGCTTGGGCTCTGATCCTCCTCCCTAGCAGGATCCTAGGACCTGGGTCTTCAGTGCTTGCTGACCCAAGTCAGACAGATTTGTGTGTGGACGGAAGGAGGATTTGGGGTCAAAGCTGAGTCAGAGCCTGGGCTAAGTGCGCAGTGTAGACGTACCCCAAGACTCTCTAGGTTGCCCGGCTCCAAGCAGCACAGCTGGCTCCCAGGGCGCCAGTTTGCCAGCCTGGAAGTTTTCAAAAGAATTCCATTTTGGTTCATACCACTGAAAATTTCACATTTCCGACATTTCGTTCTGATTCCGAATGAAAAAGAATTATGCAAATGTGAATTTGTCCACTGGGTGGAAGTTAATCATTATCAAGAGAAATATTTGCACCAACACTGTCAAACTAAGGTACCTAAACTTAGTTGCTTAAAACTCTAAGGAAAATAATAAACTAGTTACTGATTAATTGCGAGACTGATCCATCCACCGTTGACAAAGGCAGCAGGAAAGTTGGTCTGTTCCTTCTTTCAGTAAAAAAAATACATTACTAGAATCCACTTCTTTTCAATGTTGACTTTTCTTTCTGATGGCCAGCTGGGGATCACTTCAGTGGGATATTTATCAGCATTTATAAGTAGTCAGTGCCAGTGAAATTCACTTATTTGCAGAGGTCTATGCATCCCTTAAGGCCTCAGAATAAGGCTAGTGTGATTTAAGGGATACATAGGCCGTCTGCTTGCCCTCTGCACTTAGATGAATATTATATAGTATGAGCAATATCATATGCCCCTTATGCTGGAGGAATTCCTATCTGTGAAGTTAGAACCACGTCCTGGCCTCTCTGTGCCATTTAGGAGTCCCTGTCCTGCAGTGTAGCTGCAATCCATGAAGTGATCCTGGCACCTGTCTTGGTGAGGGTGTTTGGTGCAAATGGAGGCATTAGCATGATGCTCTGGGTGCTCAGAGAACAGAACGTAGAGCCTAAGCTGGGATGCTGGAAGGCATGGGCCAGGGCTCTGAAGCGGCACTGAACAGTCTCTCTCGGATGCTTGACTGGCTGGTTCTTGCTCACATGCTCAGGGTCTAACTGATCTCCACTTCAATAGATCCCTTCATTCTACAGAGCTTCCAGGGCTCTATTCTGCTATCCTTATTTACCTTGATTAGTATCTTACTTGCCCAGTAGTCTTGCTGACTTCAGTGGGTCTGTTCAAAGAGTAAGGTATTACTCAAGGTGTGCAAGGAATCTGGCGGGGGAGGGGGTCACGAAGGAATTTCCCCCCAGGTCATATTGGCAGCAATCTTGGGGGAAGTTTGCCTTCCTCTGCAGTAGGGGTGGGGGTTACCTGCCAGGATTTTCCGGGTGTATCTCACTTAATCATTTTCCTGTCAAATACTGATGCAGCTCAGTCCCTCCTATTCTCTGCCTGCGGTACCTAATAGTTTAGTCTTCTGCTGGCTGTAATGTTCTGGTCTCATTTTGGTTGCTGGGATTAGTGTGCGAGGTGGTGCTGGTGGCCTGCAATATGCGGGAGATCATGATCTAGTGGTCCCTTCTGGCCTTAAACTCTATGACTCTAAGTTAAGCTGGGTCTCAGAATTCATCAATCAGTCAAAAGAATGAGCACAAACAAGTGAGGCTCTCTGTGGTTTGGGATCACCACTCTTCTTCCCACTCATTTTGTTTGGGGGAAGGCCTTCGGAACAATAGGGGAGTGTGAATGCCTTTTGCACGGGTCTTATATAAACACAGAGTACATATAAGGCTGGGGGTGCAGGGGGGGAGGCTTGAAGGGGCTTCCACCCATCCCTTGTGCTCCTTTGCAAGGCCTCCTAGGAACAGGTAGTGCAACAACTGCCATCTTAACTGAGTCAGGACCCTCCAGAGCAAAAATCAGCAGTCTCTACAGCTTTAAAGCTCTATACCTTGAGCTGACTCACATCTTCTGTAGATTGGGCACAGTGGGGGATGCATAACACACACACGGAACCAGTGGTAAACTCATAGACTCATAGACTTTAAGGTCAGAAGGGACCATTATGATCATCTGGTCTGACCCCCTGCATGCTGCAGGCCACAAAACCGTCCCTACCATTCCCTTGACTCTGCTGATGAAGTCCCCAAATCCTGTGTCTTGGTGACTTCAATTGGCAGAGAACCCTCCTGCTAGCGATCCCTGCCCCATGCTGCGGAGGAAGGCGAAAAACCTCCAGGGCCTCAGCCAATCTACCCTGGAGGAAAATTCCTTCCTGACCCCAAATATGGCGATCAGTAAGACCCCGAGCATGTAGGCAAGAGTCTCCAGCCTGACCCTTGTTAGCCATTATACTATTTACCTGCTATTGCTCGGTATTCCTCAGCTAATATGTTTTACCATTAAACCATTCCCTCCATATACTGATCTAATTTAATCTTAAAACCAGACAGGTCCCTCGCCCCCACCATTTCCCTCGGAAGGCCGTTCCAATATTTCACCCCTCTGACGGTCAGAAACCTTCGTCTAATTTCAAGCCTAAACTTCCCCACTGCCAGTTTATATCCATTCGTTCTCGTGTCCACATTAGTACTAAGCTGGAATAATTCCTCTCCCTCCCTGGTAAACAATAGCCCCGGCTGGAGGAATGTACCTTGGCCCTGTTACCAGCGTGTAGCTACAGTTAAACACAACAGAGCCCATCATTTACATAGGGGCAGAATTTGGCCATCTATTTATAGATTTCTCCCTTGCAAATCAGGAAGACTAAGACCGAACAATGCAATATGCTTAAATTATTATCTGTTGGCTGTGTACTGCTGCTCTCCGGTCCCTTGAGAATGTAGGTGTAGGCTGCTGGAGCTCTGGCCCAGATCAGATTTGATAGGATTCTCTGTATGTTCATAAAACTTTTGTTTCATCAATCAAATATTAATGTGGGAAGCAATGAGTCTTTCAAGAGCATCATGGGCAGCAGGGAAACGTATGCTTTTTTTTGGTGCTGTGCTGTTTGTAACAGTCTGCTCCTAGGGAGAGCTCTTTCTCCCGCAGCTTGTTATTTTGCTTGCACATTTCTCGAGTGGCCCCACAGATAGGACAAGGCCTTTCTGCAATGTAGCTGGTGCTATATCCTCGGTTAAAGTTACAGGTCATCTTTAAGGGTATCACTGGTTAGAGGAACAAAGAACTATGGCAGAGGACCACACAGCTCAGAGTGGGGGTTGCTGAGATACTTTCTTGGGATGTCCAGAAATGTGAGTCACCCTGTTACCCCTCTGCCTCAGCATAAAAGGGAGCTGGTGCTAGACTGTGTGGCAGCTCCCTACCAGCCCAGTCAGTTAGCCGGCCAAGCAAACTCCTTAGGACTCCACCAGTCCTAACTTTGACTTGCAGGTTAACCCTTGGTGTACTTCAGCTCCCCAACGCTCCAGAAGCATCTCCCTGCAGCATCCAGCCCGTCACTGGTTACTCACTGAAATGATCAAGTCCACTGCCTCCAAAGAGACAGAATATACACACCAGCTTGCTGGCTCAGCTAAGGAGGCACATCTCACTTGAATGTAACAACACTGAGATGAATTTATCATAAAATAAGAATATGTTTAGTAACAGATTTAAGTGATAATAGAAACAGAAAATGGTTACAAATAAAACAAAAGTACAGTCAGACTTCCCCATGACTAAAACTTAACTCAACAGGCTACAATCCTTGACTCAGATAAGTTTCTTCCTACAGCAACCTTTCAATGTCACTACCCCACAGGACTGGGTACCCACCATTCATGCAATGCAGTGAGCACTGACCTTTCTGTTCCCTCAGTAATGGATAACAAAAGGGTTCTTTCCCCTTCTTATTATTGTACTGTGTACCTTTGAGATGTATTCTTTTGATGCATATCTCCAGATAAAGTTCTTCTCCCTTGCTGTTCTTGCTAGTAAGAACATAAGAACACATGACACCGGTTTTTAAAAAAGGCTCCAGAGGCGATCCTGGCAATTACAGGCCGGTAAGCCTAACTTCAGTACCAGGCAAATTGGTTCAAACTATAGCAAAGAACAGAATTATCAGCTACCTAGATTAACATGCTTTGTTGGGGAAGAGTCAGCACAGCTGTTGTAAAGGGAAATCATACCTCAACAATCTGTTGGAATAATTTGAGGGTGTCAAACACGTGGGCAAGGGCAGTCCAGGTGATATAGTGTATTTGGACTTGAAAAAAGCCTTTGACAAGTCTCTCACCAAAGGCTCTTATACAAAGTAAGCTGTTGTGAGAAGAGAGAAGGTCCTCTCATGGATCAGTAACTGGTTAAATGATTGGAAACAAAGGATAGGGAGGGCAAAGGCAGAGCAGGAGCCCCATCACAAACACTATGCCACCAGAAGATCCCTTGCCCTGAGGTGATCCTCCTATGGTTGGCTTTGTTGGCGTTAGACCTATAATCCATCAATGATGTAGTGGAAGGTCGTCGTACCACAATCCAGAATCGAGGCCAAAGTCTTTCCACCAAAAATGATCAAATGTCCTAATTCAGGCCTTCTCTATTAATGCCGGCAGGTTTTAGCCTACATATACCATGGTAAGGTCTGACAGCACTACTATTTATAGGAAGAACAGGAGTACTTGTGGCACCTAACGAATTTATTTGAGCATAAGCTTTCGTGGGCTACAGCCCACTTCATCGGCTGCATAGAATGGAACATATAAGTTCCATTGTATGCATCCGATGAAGTGGGCTGTAGCCCACGAAAGCTTAGCCCACGAAAGCTTATGCTCAAATAAATTTGTTAGTCTCTAAGGTGCCACAAGTACGCCTGTTCTTTTTGCGGATACAGACTAACACGGCTGCGACTCTGAAACCTACTATTTATAGGGAACTGTACTGTGTAATTGAGCAAAAGTCAGGCCGTAAGCACAAGTAACCTCTATTTTGGGATTTGAAGCAGAGCTCAAATTCACAGAACAGCCCAATCTCCCCTTCCAGCATTTGCGAGGCAATTATCAACCGGAGTCACCCTTCCCCAGACGGGGGTACTTGAATGGAAGGAATTGATACCTCAGCCAGCGTGAATCATCACTGATATAGACCAGCTAAGGATCAGGACCATAATGTATTACACCTCTGATTCAAGGAAACACTTGGAACCAGAGCTCAGCAGATCTTGGTTGTTCTTCACCAGCTGAAGATCTGGCCCCAAACAGATTTGAACAGAGCGGAGAGAAAGGGCAAGTGAGAGAATGCAATTTTGACAACCTCATTCCCCTTCACTGCCACTCCTTCCAGCTATGGTGTCACCAAAGGTCGGGGACCTGTTGGGGGATGGAAGTTAGTGCAGGACTGGGGAAGTGTTCTTGGTTAGGGGTTCTGTTTGGGGCCACGCAAAAAGAGCTAGAATATCAAAGGGATCTACTGGAGATAAAGGAGAGGATTGGTGGGGGGGAATGGAAGAGACCGATGGGATGGGGGCGGGGGAGCTTCTGGTTGTTTCAAATGGTGGAAAGGAAGAGTAGGATAGGAAGAAGGAAAAGGGAAGAGTGAGAAGAGACATCAAAATGTGTGGTACAAATCAGATAAGTTTTGTCCTTATCTAAACTAGTAAGCCTTAATAGCTTTGCCCAGTTCTAGCCTTATAACATACAGGCACATAGGATGGCTGTTCTTTATAATCAGCTGGTGTGATGCACATTGGCATGTTGTCATAGGGGGACAGCTGATTGAAAGCTCTGGGGGCAACCACCATGTCATCTCATTTGTACAGTGCTTAGCACAATGAGGCCTCTGCATGCCTTTCTAATACACCTTGTAAATAATTATACTGCTGCAGTAGATGGAACAATAGTTCATCTTGAGCTAGTACTTTGAATTGGACTTTCTTTTCTTTTGGGTGGGGGAGGGAAATCAGTATGGAATTCCAGCAGTTCCTGTCTTTACCTCTGTCATTCTCTTATCTCGGTCTTTCTTTCTCTGATGTTCTCCCTATATCTTTGCCATCTCCCTCCTACCCTCCCCCCCCTTCCACCCCACATTTATCTACGTATGATTCTCAGCAGTGCAATGCTATACAGGACTGAAAGCGGGCAATGTGACAGTGATGGTGTGTTCAGATCACATGATAAGATTATCATCCTCTGACCCTATCTAACCAAGCACAGCACATCAAAAGCCATGGCACACAGATGCAGCTTCCTTACTGGAATAAAATAAATTACTTCTAGGAAACATTAGTCCCAACCCCTCTCAGATAGCACAACTGTAAATTGTCAAAGCTATGCAGCAGGGTTACATGGCCCAGTTCATTATGAATTGCTTGGAAAATATTCACTTTTGTCTTGGGACAAATGGGGTACTTATGAAATTGAAGTGAAGACCTGGCCTGGATGGGGGAAGATGCATGTGTATGTATAGAGAGATCTAGCAAGGGATATGGACTTGATTTGTCTTTAAATGCAGCAAAGAGAACACATGTTGCTGGTGGGGAATTAAAGACACTCACACACATAAATGCTGAACCTGCAGCTCTATAATATTAGACCCTGCACAAGTGTATGTGAGATCAAAATCTACCATAAGGGTGCACTCCTCTGTGCAGGAGCCAGACTGTCTCAGGGGCTGACTCAAGGCTGTGGAATGAACTCCCACAGAAATGGAGGACCATCACAAATCTCTGCACCTTCCACCCCAAGTGCAGAGTGTATTTCTTCAACCCAACTTCTCGCGTATAAACACAGAAGTGTGGACATTTAAAAATAAACCCTAAAGCTCCACTGCACATGCAGTTCTCCTGGGGCGAGGATGAGAGAGAGAATGAACCACCCGACAGATCTTGCTCATGTAACTTAGTGCTCTACAGTGTTCTGAAAACCTATGAAGAATAGAATGGATCAGACCCTTTGCCTCCTGTAATCTTATCATGCTAGTGTGTATCCTGCTCCTGACTGTTTTACTCCTTGTTTTCTTATTCCTGTTGACTGTATCTTGGAATCCACTTTTTTGGGGGCACACTGAACATATTTTGTTCCCTCCTGAAATAAAAACAAAGAAACAAAAAGATACTTTTTGCCTGGGAATTTCATAGCTGGCCAGTACCATCTGAACATGCCATTTTCCCATTAATTTCTAACAGTAGTTAGGCATCCAAATCCTGTAGGTCACTTTGAAAGTCTCAGCATTAAAAAAATAATCATTCAGTTCTGCAAACGGAGTGGTTACCATTGCAAGGTCAGCATTTGGCACCAGATACTGTAGAGTGGTATCTGGGCTAGCATAATATTTTCTCGTATTTAAAATAGGGAGATGGCTGAGTGGTACACGATTCTTTTAAATGGTGATCACTATATACAGATCATCAAGCTGTTGAGATGCCAACACAACAGTTTAGCTTATCAAAAAGAAGATCAAGAGGTGACTTGATTATGGTGTAAAGCTACCATGGAGAAATAAACTCCTGGTGAGATAATACTGGGTACTAAGGGGCTGTTTAATCTAATAGAGAAAGACATATCAAGAACAAAAGGCTGGAAGTTAAAGCCAGACAAATTCACATTGGAAATAAGGAACACATTTTAAACAGTTAAAGTGATTATCCCCTGAAGTGATAGATTCAAATCAAGACTGAATGCTTATGGAAGAGATGCTTTTGTCAGACAAGTTATTGGGCTCAATACAGGGTAATTGGGTGAAATTCTTTGGCCTGTGCAATACAGGAGGTCAGATTAGATGGTTGAATGATCCCTTCTGGCCTTAAAAATCTATGATTTTATGAACAAAAGATTTTGTGAGAGTGAGATGATACCGGCACTCTGGTCTCTGCAGATCCCCACTGAGAAACAAACACATCACCTTAAAAATCACATCTCAGTGATTGCATCTCTGATTTCTTCCTCCCACTGAGAAAGGTAAAATATTAGGGTCCAGATTCTATTTGCATATACTCCTTTGTCACTGAGGAGCAACTCCATGGAAATCTGTGGATTTACTCTGAATTCACACTGCGTAACTGAAATTTAAATCTAGGCCATGTTGCCAGACAGTCATATGCATGTAATCTCATCAAGGCCCCAAACTACATCTCCTATTAGTTCAGTCCAATATTAACTATATTTGCCCATTTACCATGGGTTTTTGTTTTTTTGGTAGACATACTATTGTCTAGTTGATAGATCACTGGACTAGGACTCAGCAGACCTGCGTGCTATTCCCAGGTCTCTCACTTGAGCTTGGGCAAGTTGTTTCATTTCCCTGTGCCTCAGTTTTCCCATCAGTAAAATGGGAAGAATAATATTTGCTTCCTTTGTAAAGTGCTTTGAGATCTAGGGTTAAACGTGATGTAAAAAGTAGATACTGTTGTTATGCGACTGGGTTAGTAAAATATCATTACTTTCTGTATCATCATTCACCTTCTCAAAGAGTAGGAAAGCCAATTGCATGACTAGGCTAGTATATTTCCAGGACAACTTTGCAAAGGGACATTTATCCTTGTATGGTAAGTGGGACAGAATACACTGTAAGTACTAGCAAGACTCAGATCTCAGTTACTCATCTGTAAATCTGGAGTAACTTTGCTGACCTCTTTAGTTACTGAGCATTTACACTGGTGCAATGGAGATCAGAATCTGGCCCTCAGGATTTCAGCAAAGAGCTTGCATGCTCCCTGAATGACTTGTAAAAGCTGAGTTTAGATTTTGAAGGCTGCAGTGAGCTCGTCTGATCTGAAAAGAATGCAAGTGAATGGGGGGCGGGGGGGACATCTTCATAACTGAACAGATGTGCAGAAAGGTGGGTCCCTAAAGGGACTTCTGAATTCATTTAAATTCCGTTTCTTTTCTGGTGCAGATCATGGGAAGCTTTTTAGATTTTTATCAGGGCTTTTAAGCCTTTCAGGGGGAAAATATCTTCAAAAGAAAACTGGGGCTTGCAAACAATAGCAATGCCCTCCACCAGCGGAATTTAATTTAAATTCTTCTCTGCAGCCCTTCTTTCAATAGTTACTACAGGGCTAAAGGGGTGTGTTCCTTTCAGTATAGCAGGACTTGCAATGCATTTTCCTCGTGTCTCTCTCTATTTCTCTTATTTCTAAAGTACTCTGAAAATACATATATATGGAGAATTGTTTTAAAGATTCAAAATGAATATTGTCTTTTGTGATAGTGACAGGCTACTACGGATGCTGTTTTCTCAAGAGAAACCTATTTCATATCCCCGCAGGGAGGAATGTTATCTATCGAGGATGTTTTAGAGCTCCAGAAAATTTAACAGTCACCTTTCCAGCCTCTTTGATACAGTCCAATTTGACGGTGGAGATGTGCTCTGAATTTTGCTCCAAGAAAGTAAGAACAGTTCTCATTTCACTTTTCTCTCTCTCTCTGTGTGAGTGTTAATTTATGAAGTAAATAGAGATGCTTAGTGTCTTTGGAGCTGTGGATTCAAAAATTAGTTTCCAAAGGACAGATTTCTTCAAAAGAACCTCACCGTGGCATATCCGGTCTAATTATTATTGCTTATGTGGGGGAGAAATCAGAATTCTGCCATTAAAGATGATGTACAGGGAAACCAATCCTAAGTGACTATCCAGTGGGCCAGCAGAAAATAAAGTGACATGCCATATTGACTAACAAGTACAAACCTGAAATTGATGCTAAATAAGGCAAATTCTTCCCTTAGAGATTCAAATTCAGCACCTTGCCTATACAATCACACATCTGATTGCAATGTAGACATACCCTAAGGGGGTTGTACTGCCCCTATAATGGCATCGTTAAAGTGATTCCACTTGTGTGTTTAGATAAACCCTGAGTGGAGAGTTCTGACTTAGTAACATCTTACACCCACTTTGCACTGGTGCAAATGACCACACAGTGGCTAATAAAGTTCTGCTACTTATTTATTGGCCTGTAGACTGACATAGGGGTCATAAGAATGTAAGAGTGGCCCTATTGGGTCAGACCAAAGGTCCATCTAGCCCAGTATCCTGTCTTCCAACAGTGGCCAGTGCCAGGTGCCCCAGAGGGAATGAACACAACAGATAATCATCAAGTGATCCATCCCCTGTCGCCCATTCCCAGCTTCTGGCAAACAGAGGCTAGGGACACCATTCCTGCCCATCCTGGCTAATAGCCATTGATGGACCTATCCGCCATTAATTTATCTAGTTCTTTTTTGAACCCTGTTACGGTCTTGGCCTTGGCATACATTCTCAATCAGCTGGGTTTACATCTGCATAACTCACTCCGTTGACTTGAGTAAAGATGAACTGGTGTAATGGAGTGGGGCATTTGGCCCAGGCACTTTCTATTCAGAGGCAGTCCATCCCCCCCGCCCAAGTTGGGTTGTATCTTTGTGCAAAGGAAGAATCGTTTTGTGGTCAGATTTAGCCTAAAGCCAGATGACATGGAGTAAACCAAACATTCAATTAATTTGTCTTCTAGTAACACAAAGTGATTAAAACTATTAAGGCATGAAAAACAAAATCTTCATAATCACTAGGTAGAGTAATTTTAGCAGCTTTTATCCCTTGATGGGGAGTGGGAAGTCTTTTCCCAGTCAACATATCCTTTATGCCACCTCCTCAGTTCAATGTGTTTTGAGAAAATGCCACTGAAGTGTTGTTCTGTGTTAATTAATTACCATAGTACGTGTGCGCGCATATGTAATACCAATATAGGGAGTGTGTGGGAATAAGGGGTAGAGCAAAGCACTGAATTGAAGGACTCCTGGGTTCTATTCCCAACTTTGCCCTTTTGTACACAGGGACATGCAGGGAAATCAATCTGAACTACCTAAAAGTGTGAATTTTAAATGAATTAGTTAAACCACATTAAATCTCTGTGCGGACACTCTTATTCAGAATTAAAGTGGCCTTTATTCAGTTTAGAAGTGAATTAAACTAAACCGAATTAAGACCACTTTAATTGGGAATAAAAATGTCCACATGGGTTTAATGGGGTTTAACTAATCCACTTGTGAGGTGTAATTATTGCTTGTCAATTTCTGAGATGATTGTATGGAAAACCCTGGAGAAGAAAGGTTATCATAAACATTCACTCAAACACTAATGCCTACATTTTCATAAATGACTGGTGATTTTGGGCGCTTCTGTTTTTGGGACACCTTAAAGGGGCTTGGTTTTCAGAAAATCTAATTCATGAGTACTTGGTTAAGATAAGGCCCTTAGGGATCAGATCCAGCTCTCACTGAAGAATATGGGAGGCTTTCTGTTGACTTCATTGGGAATTGGAACTTGTCTTAACTCAGTAAGATAATAGGAAATGGGTCAGATTTTCATCTGTGTAAATCATCGTAGCTCCATTCGCTTTATTTATATTCCAGTAGCTCCTAGAGAACCCATTCAGGGTCACGGCCCCATTGTGCTATATGTTTGTATAGTGTATAAGAATTGTTCCCTGCCCAAAGACCTTGCAAGGTAAAATAAGCAGAGATTTTATTTCAGAGGGACAGCTAATTTAAAGGTATTTTCCTTTTTACTCTTAGAACAGGCCAGTTGATAGAAATTTGCTAAATGATGTTTGACTTGGTTGCAAAATGAACAGGCTTATTTTCAAACAAACCTCAGATCAGCAGTAGCACTTGAGGGATTCACTTTTTTCGATGACGGGCACTGCCTTTCTTTGCACATGTTGGTGCTTCTCTGTGCTTTTTGGGTAGTCGCAACTGTGTTCCCCTGTCTCAAGGAAAGCTGCATCAAAGGTTTAGCCGTGATCAGAGTTGAACTAATTATATATGCTCTTGATCTCTTGGTAATTCATTAATTGAATGGGTTTATAATAAAAAAGAGTTTTAGAGGCTAGGGTTAGGATGCATTTATGTAAGTGGTGAAGAAAATGCTGTAAGGAAGGCAAACAAAAATAATTAGAGCTCTGTTAACTAGAAAACGAATGTTTAAGGGCATGGGTGTTGATATTAATGGGACTCTGGTGCAAGTAAGCTACTCATATGAGCAGTAAGGGCTTGCAGGCCCTGATCCTGCAAATGTTTACACAAGTAGGAGCTTAATATAAGCTGCTAGATTCTGCCATTTTGGGGCATGTCAGGTAGTAACTTTCTCCTGGCTCCACTGAATTCAATGGCAAAACTCCCAGTGATATCAATGGAGCCAGGATTTCACCCCATGAGCCCCAAGAAGTCCCATTTGTTTCAGTAGGATTATGGGTACAGTAAGGCTGGATCCAGCAGAGCACTTAAGCACATGCTTAACTTTAAGCCTGTGGGTGGGTCCACTGACTGCAGTGGATCTACACTGCCAGAGAACTGGAATAAAGCAGTAGAGAATTGGGCCCTTTGAACTTCAGTGGGACTGTTCACGTGCTTAAGTTTAGGCACGTGCTTAAATCCTTTGCTGGATCAGGGGCTGTGTCACTACGGAAGGTGAGATTGACAGAATGGGGATGGATTGTAGTTGTTGATTAAACAGTAAAAGGAAGTCATGGCTGAATACATTATTTGGCAATCATTCCATTTTCTGCATAAGCTATGCACAAAATCTGAATAATCAGGGGGCTGAAGATAAAGAGTTGCAGCCCTTTGCACTCGTGCGTTTCCCAGAACGGTTGTGGGGCTCTCAACGAGTGCAGTACATTTGCTGAAAATTGTTCACTGATGAAGCCAGCTCCCTGTTTTTTCCCTTCCCCAACACACGTTGAAGCCAAAAAGGAAGATTTTATATATTAATTTTTATGGAAATAAGCTCTTAGAAATTCCCTCCAGGATTGAAAATTGCTCTGCATTTTCAGAATCACATCATATTGCTGAAACCTTAATGTTGTAAATAAAGTAACATTATTATCTGAAATTCTCCAATCATTTTGAAAATGTACAGAGATTTGACAGTTTAATATACTTGATGAAACAAAACAGTTCAGGCAGTTGAAGGGGAGATCTTCCTTTGATTTAAAAATTGCCAACATATTAAAGTCAATGGCATTGAAGGAATGGGGAAGGAACGCGTATTAACTTGGGTTCTCTTTGGGGCTGGCAAATGTGCAAGAAACTTTAGTGAAAAATGCACTCTCTGTGCCGAAATTGGCGACCAAGCCATGTTTTCTGGCTGAGCAAGGCAGCTAACATTTAATGTTGTTGGGGGAGCATTTCCTGAAATGTGGTAATTGATTGGCTTGACAGTTTTTTCCACTCGTTCACGGGCCTCATTGGGGCTGACACACCAGCCCACAGTATGAAGTAGGGGTGAGAGAGTAAAACCCCGTTTGTGGTTTACTTGGGAAGAACCTTCACAGGGAGCCAAATTCTACACTCAAAATGGGCATCTGTGTTATCTTCAAAACCGATGTTAGAATGCATAAGCATCTGTATTCCAGCCAGTGGGAAAGCACTGGTTACCCCATCCTCACGCATAGTGAGGCAACCACAGAGAAACGTTGGGGCTACCAGGAGTGCACTGCACTGGGGGATATCCCCACAATAATAAAAAGATGAGGGGCACATGTCCATCCTTTTCCCCAAGGGTGGCACCCATGCTCACACAGCACAGACTGTTTCTGTTAGGAGCACAAATAATAGGCATGGAGGCTTATATGTTGGTGCTGTATCTGGGTCAAGTTGAGTATGTGCATAAAGAGAGATAATTACTCAGTGAACCTCTGGCACTGCTCCAGATAGCCCCTTTGCTTGGAAACCTTTAGAAAGATTTCTCCCTGAGGATCTAGGGTTTCAGCCCCCCGCACACACACACACTTTCCCCTTGCTGGATATGAATTCTCTGATGCATATTTACACACAGTATACTAGTAGAATTTGGCCCATTCACTAGACACATCTAGGGGAGGTACCAGGTATATTTAGCCACAGGATGTAGGATTCGTTCCAAGTTCTACCACTTGTTTGCTGTGGCCAAAGCTCCACTGACAGTAGAGAACCCTGCGAAAGGCACTGAGATACAGATATAGAAAGAGCAACAAGAAATAGCTCCTCAAGTCAGTAGAGTCTGACCAGCATGATGCTTATGTAAGCAAAAGGAGAACCGGGCTTTTCGTGTCTTGCACTAGTTTGAAACACTGAGCCTAGTTCACCACCACACTGTATCTTACACACCAGATCAGAGTGGCAGTCATTTCCACATTGGAAATGACTGCAAAGGGGACAGAGGATAGCAAATCAGGCCCATTTGCTTAGCTTTGCTTACACTTTTGCAAGCTTTCCATAGGTGCCAACTTGCTAAGAAAACGATGCAATTTTATTCTAAACCAAATTAGGAGAGGAAATTTATGATTTTACCTATGCTGAAAAGCTGCAGCTCTGTTTGCAAACAGAAATGGGACCATTATGCCCTTGGACTGAATCTGCAAATACTTTTTGACAATCTCATATCTCACTCAGTAAGCAAATGTTGGTAGTGAGGGCACAAATGGGACACACATCATATTTGACTCCTTATCAGAGGCTAGGCACTGGGGAAGAGCAAGAGATAAGCCACTCAGCAGTTTTGTCACACGCTTCCATAGATGAGAATCAAGATGATTTTTAAAAGGCATTTGCTAAAAGTGTACAGATAGTGGCAGCTCAGCAAGCCATTCAAACCCTCTGTATGCTTGAACAACCCTTTGAACGTCTATTAAATGCTTGGTCATGGACATTTAGCTTTCCTGCTACTTGCACATGCAAATACACCCACACTTCATGGAAACATTTATTGGGACCTTGCCTTTAAAAGTTCCACAACGTAGCTCTTCTATGGTAAAAAAGGAAAAAAACTCAGATTCAGCCATTTTGATTCTATATGCCCTTGTTCAGCAAAGCACTTCAGCACATCCTTCACTTTAACCACATAAGTGATCACATCCTTATTAAGAAAAGAACGTAAGCACATGTTTAACTTAAAGCCCCAGCTTTAATGCCATTGACTTCAACATGTGCTTAGATGCATATAATACACATATAGCAAGTCTAATGCACCAGCTTTATACCAGTGTAAATTCATTGAAGTCAGCGTTTTACTCCTGATTTACATCAGTCAAAGGAGAATCTGGCCCACCAGATTCTTCATCTCTTCCAGAATCCTTTGGACAGTATTTACTTTGGGAAAGAGGAGCTGGCTTCTTCTTCAGATCTGAAAATCTAGCGCTAGTCCTGGTCCTACTGCCCTTGCTCCTTGACCTCACCATTGCATGATGCAGTAAGAAGCCATACTGCTTTCCCTTTCTGCTCTGCCTGATGGCTAAGCTTTGCAGCATTTCACCTATTCTCCCCATTCCCCAAGAGAGACTGCTATGCTGACAATTTAATGCATTGCCATTAGAGTTGATTTAAAAATTCCAGTTTTTAGCTGGAAAGTTCCATAGGGAAAAATTCTCTCATTTTCACTGAAATTTCCTACACATTCGTTCCAGTTTTTTGGTGAAAAACTGAAGCCAAAAACTGACATGTGTTTGAAAACTGTTTTTGGTTTAAATGTTCCATCTTCTTAGGGGTGGGGGGAATCTAAAGTTTTGGGTTTCCGTTTTTTTTTTCCATTTAAAAAACTGGAAAATGGCATAAAAATGCAATTTTTACATGAAAATGTTGGCTTTTCCCTTAAAAGCCATTTTTCTTCAAAATTATGTTTTGACAGAAAAAGATTAGCCAACTGTAATTGCCCCTCCCCCCCTCCCCCCCCAATGAAAATGCAGTTTTTGACAAAGGGAACAAAAATCAGCCTTTGCAGTCACATGACTCAGCACACCTGGCCTATTTAAATCCATTTGTTCAAAAGGCTGTGAGCTCCTTTTCAGGAACAGACGCACTTTGCAGAGGAACTTTATGATAGGAGCTTCTTCTTAACATTGCAGATGTTAAAGAACAATACATCAGTTTAATTCTTAGGCAAGCATTGGCATAACTCCTCATTCCAGGAACTAAAGGATTTCCATCCTTGTAACAGTGAGATATTCACAGCTATAATCCAACAGGCTGTATTAGCATCCATATGGCAGATGTTAACCCTCACGCCCAGAAGCAACTGGATTTCCTTGAGACAGATTTCCAGAAGAGTTCCGCTCTCTTTTAGATACCTAAATAAGGGCCATATTTTCAAAAGTGCTAAGCACACAAAAGAGTGGCACTTAATTATTTAGTTTCCTGAGCTTGTATTTATTTATAAACACTATGCAGTCTCTCTTCCCGCTGCCCCCTCCATGTGTCATTTTCATGTCTAAAATTAAATAAATATGCAAAACCAGAAAGTTGCCAATTCCCATGTGCAACCTTGCAGTAATACAAAGCTTTGTCCTTGCATAGTGCCTGTGATCGGAAGATCTCAAAGTGTATTGCACTCGCTAATGAACATAGCCTCAGTCCCCTATAAGGCAAGTATTAGACCCATTTTACAAACAGGAGCACAATAGATGTTCATGGATTTATAGATTGTAAGGCTAGAAGAGAACATTATGAATATCTAGTCTGACCTCCTATATAAATCCAACCATAGAATTTCATGCATGTTGTGTTACCTACAGACAGTGTCACAAGTGATACAGTCAGGATTAGAACCTCTAGGTCTCCACCCTCAAACATTGTGCATCAATTCCTACACTGCAGTCCCGCTCTATAAAAATTCCTAGCATTTCTGTCCCAAACGTGCATGCCAATAGAAAAGTTTTTAAGGGGAAAAATATCCAGTCTCAAGACCGAGGAGTTATTTTATAAACAAGAGTCCAAAAGAATATTTTTAAAAGGACGAAAAATTGGGATGTTGCTTAAATGGGGAGAACTTGCTCATAAACTTGTGGTTTTTCAAGCTTTCCCAATCCTTCTGCTCCATTCACACTTCCAAAACTAAATTATGTTATAACCCTTCCCAACTGCGTACTTAAAACATGTAAAACTGCGTTCCATGGCTCTGTGCAGTGAAGCAAGCCTGCCTTGTTTTAGTAACCCCATTGAAGTCTAAGGGCCTAATTTAACATTGAATCCAACCCAAGATGTGCTGTCACATGGAAGGGAAAAGACATCAGGGATTTTCAACAGATCTCAGGGCCAGATTTTTAGGTGCTCAGCTCCCACAACTGGGATCAGGTTTTCAAGCGAGCTCAGCTCCCGATGTAAGCATATAAATAAATGGCCAGATTCTCAAAGAGCTGAACTCTGTAAAATGTTGCCCATAAATATCACCCCCGGTGCTCCTGTGGGCTGAAAACTTTTGAAAATGTGACCCTTAGTTTGGTTCCTAAATAGGAGCTGAGCTCTTTTGAAAATCTACCCTCAATTGCAGGTGCACTTAAAAAAAAAATCTAGTCTGAGCTTCTTGAAAATCTGCTACCTAGTATCTGGATGTGTTGTTTAATTTTATATATCTCCAGTCACACTTTGATAGCAGCATGGTAGGTATTGACCCATGTGGTCAATGCAGTGTCATATTTTCAAAAATTCCCAAGTGACCTAGGAGAGTCAGCCTCATTTTTCAAAATGTTTAGGGGTGCCTGCAGAGTTCAGGTGCCCACAGGGTTAGACGGCAGTGGAGCAGTTTTGCGACTGCCTGTAGTGCCTAAATGTTAGACTTAGTCCCTCTTGTGAATCCCACCTTAGGTGCTTTGGTTGCCAACATTAAAGTCTAGGTGCCTAAATTTCAACAGCTGGCTGTGCGCAGTCACCTGAGTCCTGACTCTACCAAGTAGCTCAATGCCTAACTCACATCTAAGCTCTGGTGGGATTCACAAACAAGGCGTTCCCCTACCCATCTTGCCTTCGGCATCCCGATCCAATGGATATACTTTAAGAGAGCCATAAAGTAAAATTGCAGTATGAAGTATTTATTTCAAGGGCTGGTCTACACTGAAAAGTTACATTGGCTTAGCCACGTCTCTCGTGGTGTGTAAAATCCACACCCCTGAAAGACATGGTTAAGCCGACCTAAGCCCCAGTGTAGACAGTGCTAAATCAATGGAAGAATTCTTCCGTCAATCTAGCTACTGCCTGTCGGGGAGGTGGATTATGGACAGCAATGGGAGAACCCCTCCCATCACCATAGTGTCTACACTCAAGTGCTACAGCAGCACAGCTGTGCCACGGTAGAGTTTTAAGTGTAGACATAGCCCAAGACACAAGGAAAGTGAGTGGCAAAGGTGCCCATCCTGGCTCTTTAACTCACCCATGCAGTGACTGCATATACCTGTGAATATGGTACCATAGATCTCCTACTGGCTCTGGAAACCCTGATGGAGGCCCATGTGTGCTGTTACTTCAGTCTCTTTGTCTACGATGGTGTAAACATTTCTTCCTACTATATTTTTAACAGAGTTTGGCTTTGTTTTTAAATGACTGTTTTCTGCTCATGATTCATCAGCTTGGGAGATTCCCTCTGAAAGCTATACAAAATAAACACTGTTTGGGCACTCAGGCATGTGAATGAGTCAGAGTAGGAGATATTCAGTTCTTCGTGGTTTTCCATTGTTTTTGTAAATGTATTTAGCCTTTAATTCATCTAAATCCCTGCTTTTCCCTTTGATCCTTTTTCTGAAAACAGAATTCTTGAAGTCCAAGGACAGTTTTCTTCTCCATCCTGGCTCTATCCTGGCAATGGACCTCAGTGGTTATTCAAGTTTGTGATTAATCTGGGCTAGATCCTCAGCTGCTGAAAACCAGAAAAATGGTGCCCATGTTGATGTGGCTATATTGATTTACACCAGCTGGGGAGCTGGATTGTGGCATCTTTAAATTGTGGATGACTATCTTTCTAAAAAGTTATGCTCTAGTTCAGCAACAAATTCTTGGGATTAGTAATGTTGACTTTTATAGTAAAGAACACCACCACTCTCCATTGTAGGCATTACCAGATGGCATTCTATGGCCCGTGTTCCACAGAAAGTTAGAGTGATGACCATAGAGGTTTCTTCTGTCCTTAAATTCCATAAATTAGTAGTGGAGATGGAAAGTGTTTTGAATCTCTAAGTTCTCAGCAAAACAATCAGAAAAAGATTCACAAACTTGCCCTGAGAAATGGACAACTTAGTGACATGGGTATGAGATTTTCAATGAAAACAAATATTGCTTTGATCCTGACAGTTTGCCCTTTGAAGGTATAGTTTTTGCTTTTATATTAGGAGTGTCCCCTTAAGATTGTTGATGCCAGGGCATTTGCATTCTGATCTGTTTTCTCTCTTGGATAGGAATTTCCCTTGGCAATCATCGGAGGGCCAGAATGCTACTGTGGCTATCCCACAATGCATTTCACTCTTCACGACAGCGTGGACAGGTTGTTCTGCAGCAGACTGCAGAACGTCAGTAGTATGGCTGAGGTGCCAAGAGAAGAGAATTACTATCATGTCTATCAGACTCCAGTACAAGGTAAATGCTGCAACTCAGCAAGAGCCCCCGGAAGTCAATGAAGCTATACCTGTTCACACCAGGTGAACATCTAGCCATAGAGGTGTTAGCTGTAATGTCCAGGCCACATTCTGGTTTGAATTATTGAAGCCTGCCTATACCTAAATTCCTCATGCAGTTTCAGTTGTATATGGTAGTCTTTCCCTTCCTTTATCAAACTGATATGCGATTTTGTCAGTTGAAAAATGGATCATTTTCCAGCCCAGACATGACAGCATTTCAGGGATAGATAAAATGGTTCCACAGTGCTGTAGGATTCTTTGCTGCGTATGTGTATATAAACGTATGTGTTAAGTAGCATTAACATATGTGTTTTATATACACACTATACATACATGTAATATAGAAATTAACACTGTTGTATGTGATGTTTACAAGAGTAAAATAGCCATGCAAGCAAAATAAGATGTTATCGATACAACATAATCAAGTAGCGGCTTTTGGAAATCCCTGTCCTTAAACTTCCTGGCCAGTTTCATGGGCTTTAGATTTTTCAAACAACTTTAACTATTAAACAAATTAGAACTTTCCCTTCACCCTAACTAAATTACACTGATACTTCAATAAACCTCCTTTCAAAGGAGAATTTCAAACACTTTTACAAACAATGAATTAAGCCTTACAAAACCCCTGTGGGTGTAAGTAATTATCTTACAGGTGGGGAAATTGAGGCACAGAGCTTTGCCTGCACTTAAACATTGTGACTAAGGCCAGAAGGGACCACCAGATCATCCAATGTGACAGCCTATATCTCACAGACCAGCACCACCACCCATCACCTACACACTGAACCCAGCCACCCCCACCCCTTGCTCAGAGCCAAACAATAGCTATATTACAGTCAAAAATAGAACCTAGACTTCTAGTTTTGTGCTTTAACCACAAACCATGCTCTCTCTGGCTCATACATATTGCAGTTATAGCTGCATTAAAACCAGTGCTACCAGCATTTCTAATTTACTTGCGACATCTTCCTCTTAATGCTCATCCTCATAAGCATCTAAAAGTAGGTTGGTAACATTGACAATAAGGCTTCAATCCAGCAAATCACTTAAAGTTAACCGGATACTTAAGCGCATGAGTAGTTTTACTGATCTCCATGGGACTATTCATAGACATGAAGCTGAGCATATCTCTAAGAGCCCTGCTGGACAGAGGCCTAAACTTCTGCTCATGGCCCATTTTCACCAACACGTATCAGACTCAAAGTAGAGTAGGTAAGGTCCACTTCTGAGCATTTATTGGTTCATACCCCTATTGGACTACAGCCCTCTGAACTAATTTGAAAATCCAGAGATTTAATTGTGTACTTTCAAGATGTTTGGAAGTTCAAGTTATTTTGGGTAAGAATCCAGTAGTTCAGGCTACGAATTTTCCCATTGACTTCAGCCAGAGCAGGATCAGGGTTCCAAATCTGAACTCTGAATACTTCAAAGCGTGCTTTGATTTTAGAAATCACGTTGGGGAGGGATATTGGGGCACCCTCCATGCTGGATCACATGCAGGTGTTCGTCCATTGCAACTTTTAAATGGATGGCACTGCATGCGATGGGATGAGGAGCAATGTGCAGCATTTCTTCTGTCTATTCATTAAGGATGACCATACATACCCCTTCCTGGGTTATCCTCATTCCCCATTCTGAGGTTAGGCAGGCATTAATAGGTATACATATATAATACCAAGCTCTCGTGTCGCACTTTTCACCAGAAGATCTCAAAGTACTTTACAGAGGAGGTCAGCCTCGTTATCCCTGTTTTACAGATGGGGGAAAGGGCAGGGAGAGGCAAAGCGACTTTCCCAAGGTGGAGAGGGGAATAGAACCCAGACCTCCCGAGACCCACTGTGGTGGACCACCTACTAAGTCACAATGCCTCATATCCACAGGCAATGCCAATAAAGTAGCGTCATGATTGTGAAACCCTTCAGTTCCACAATGTAAGATGTCCATACAGCTTCTGAAATATAACTAGAGAAAATAGCTCATAGACGACCACTCTCTGTTTTAAAGTTGAATCCATTTCATGTTAATATATACATGGTCAGGGTTTGATATTTTCTTCTGAGCGAGAAAAGCTCACTAGACAGCTGACCCTACCTCCTACAGCATCCCTTACTTTGCGGATTGAATTTTGAGACTGTCATTGGCCCTGTTTGCAGCAGATCTAACATAATGTGCTCGCGAGACAGGTTACGCCCAGCCTTTCTGAAGTGCCGGAAAGCCTAATTTCTTTTGATTTCCATTTCAGCACAAGCCTCTCAGGAAGGATGTTGAACTGAAGTCTGAAGCTTAATCCCTGCCCTTCTTCCCTGCCCCCCATGTTGATTATGGCCAATTGACTAATTTTCAGATACAATGGGAACATTCTTTACATACACGTTTACAGGTAGATTGTGGCTTTTAAGAGACTGCCTTGAGTTAGGAGTGGTGCATCACTTCCCCGCCCTATAAAGAGCCCTATACAGACAAAGACACAATCTTGCCTAGTGTTGTTTCATAGTGGATGAGCAATCTGCCCCATCCCACCCTTATCATTTGCATTAATTTCTGGCTATTTCCTTTGCAAAGCACTCAGATGTTCCCCCGGAGGTAGCCAAAGGTCTGGGCAATCCAGTTACATATGTAGGGCCAGCTCGTCAGCTGGTATAAATTGGCAGAGTTCCATTTTCATATGGAGCTACACCAAGCTACACCAGCTGAGGCTCTGGCCCGTATACTGTAGATAGGCAAGTATGCACTGATGCTGCACGACACATGACTGTTGGAGGATTAAATGCCAAGGATGCATCGTTCTGTAATGCTGAACACGCATCTGTCAATGGAAAGAGCTACGTCTTCTGCCTGTGGTGCTATTTTTTTTAGTGATGCTTCTTTGCAAACAGTGGTCCTGATTCCCTCCCCTCCCCCAAAAATGTACCTACATCTTTTCTCTCTGTATGGAAATCAGTGGATTATTCTGTAAACAGACACCACAGTCAGCAGTTGTCACCAAGATGACATTTACACAGGTACAAAAAGAATGACCGTGGCTGTCCTTAATGGCAATTATATTTTTAAAACCGCACATGCAATCTGTCTTGTTTGCCATATTTTAGCACTGCTTTTGCAACCATGAAGGGCCTTCAAAGCATGGAATATTGTTTTGCTTTTGAAAATCCCAGGCTAAGAGGTTGAATTGAACTCTAACGTATAGGAAACCTCTCCTATTACAATGAGACACTTGATTCACAAGTCTAATGGTACATTCAGACGGTCAGTGAACAGCCAGCCTGCCAGGCAAATAGCAGTTAAACATGCATCCGGGGGCTTTTATTAGAACCTGCAGGTAGGTACAATAATTTGCTGCAGTTCTAATAATAAAGCATTGCCTAACATGACGTCAGTCTCTTGAAAGCCTCCTCTAAGGATAAACTCTTTGGCCTCTTAAGGCTGAATTAATTTTGAGAAGTATCTGAATCACATCTGGACTCAAACTGATATCCTATGGTATAAATAGAAAAATGAAAGCAATAAACCTTGTAATCAGTAGCTGTCAGTAAAATTAATAAGAAGCCACCCTGCTTACAATGAAATATCTTCTGTACTTACAGACACCCGATGCACAGATAGGAAATTCCTCACTACCAAATCCAAAGTGTTTGTTGCTTTGTCTAGTTTTCCTGGGGCCGGGAATACCTGGGCTCGTCATTTAATAGAACACGCCACTGGATACTACACTGGAAGCTATTACTTTGATGGAACCCTGTACAACAAAGGTATTGTCGTCGGAGTCACGTGAAAACATGAAATCAGCTTTAAAGATGCACGTTTATTTACTTGTCTTGACATTTGTTTCTGTTTGGAATAAATATGTCTGTCAATATTATAAACACCTGTGTTAAAAATAAAAAACATTTGGAATGTGAGACAGTGTACAGAGACTGGTTGAATAGCATAGATAAACTGATTCACAAACATTTTCATGAATAAAAACTTGCTCTGATTTGTGGGGTCATATTAGGTAAACTGTGCAAATTTGAGCATCTATTATTATCATCATCATCCTTGTCTGTCTGTCTGTCTGTCTGTCTCTCTCTCTCTCTCACACACACACACACACACACACACACACACACACACACACACACACACACACACACACACACACACACACACACCTACCTTGCCCCATTGTCAGAACTGGCCCATAAAGAATTTTATAGGCAACAAATGAGCTAGATTCTTAGGCTAAGATTTTCAAAGGCACCTAAAGAATTTGGCCAAGATGTTCAAAACTGACTAGTGGCTGTGGGCCCAAGGAGAGACAAGTTAAATGGCCCTAAATTGTTGAAAGTGCTGAACAACTGCCCTCTGAAAATCAGGCCCCTTTAAGGTGTCTCAAGTTGGGAACCCAAAAATCACTTAAGAAAATTATAGAATGATAGAAATGTAGGCTGGAAGGGACCTCAAGAGGTCATCAAGTCCAGGCTCCTGCACTGAGGCAGGACCAAGTATACCTAGACCATCCTTCTCAGGTTTTAATCCAACCTGCTCTTAAAAGCTTCCAGTGATGGGGATTCTACAACCTCCCTTGGAAGCCTATTCCAGAGCTTAACTACTCGTATAGTTAGAAAGTTTTTCTAATATCTAACCTACATCTCCCTTGCTGCAGATTAAGTCCATTACTTCTTGTCCACCCTTTCCCCGCCCCTGCCCTGCCCCAACTCCGCCCCCCTCCCTGCCCCTATTGGATCCCTTCCCCAAATCCCTGCCCCAGCCCTGCCTCTTCCCCGAGTGCGCCGTGTTCCTCCTCCCCCCTCCCTCCCAGCCGCACGAAACACCTGTTTCATGGTGCAAGCACTGGGAGCTAGGAGGGAAAAGCGTGCACACGGCGCGCTCAGGGGAGGAGGCGGAGGCGAGCTGGGCGGGGGGACAGGCGGGGAGCTGCTGCTGGGTGCTGAACACCCACCATTTTTTCTCCAGAGCACCCACAGAGTCGGCGCCTATGCCTGGGTCCCCTTTGTTCCCATTTTTAAGATCGGTTCTGTGTTTGCCATTCTCCAGTCCTCTGGGACCTAGCTATTTTCCATAAGTTCTTGAAGATAATTGCTAACCATTCTGAGATTGCTTCCACTAATTCCTTGGCCACCCAAGTCTCATCTATTTACAATTATTAATATTGTGGTAGTACCTGGAAGTCCCAGTCATAGACCAGGGCCCTGTTGTGCTAGGAGCTGTACAGCTCCAGGGGGGGAAAAAAAAGGTGGTCCCTGCACCAAAGAGTTTACTGGCCAAGTAAAATTAAGAATTAATAGTCACATAGCTGGTCATTGATAGAATCAGGAATAGAATTCCGGACCTCCTGGCTCCCAGTCCAGGACTCGATCCACTAAGTTACTTTGTCTCTTGTCGTTGTTAGAATTTTACACCATTAGAGGATCTCATTTGTAATGTGAAACCTGAATTTTTTTAAAGCAATGAATCCCTCATATCTTAAAACAGGTTTTAAAGGAGAAAAAGACCACTGGAGAAGCAGGAGGACTATCTGTGTGAAAACACATGAAAGTGGCAAGAGAGAGATCGAAATGTTTGACTCCGCCATCTTGCTGATAAGGAACCCATACAAATCTCTAATGGCAGAATTCAACCGGAAATGTGCTGGCCACCTGGGATATGCAACAGATAGGAACTGGAAGAGTAAAGGTAACATGCCAAGCCATTGCTAATCAATGGGCATCTAAAATGGCCTTCAAATGATAAGCCTTGAAGGTGGGGTGCTATGGGAGTGTTGCTGGCAGGGCAATGCACCGAGGGCCTGATCAAAAGCTCATTAAAGTCTTTGGGAGTTTTGCTACTGAGGTTAGTGAACTTTCCATCAGGTCCTAGGGCAGAGGGAGGCCCCCAGAAACCTCAGATCTGAATTTTGGAGGTGGTTAGAGTCTTAAACCACATCACTGGTCACAGAAAGTGAGTGCAGCACCAGGACTAGCACAGCACTGAAGTTCCAGTAGTGACCAAGGAGAAGCAGCCTGGCCGAGAGAATGTCTCTTTGCAGAAAAACGCTGCACACAACCCACTTAACCAAGCTGTGTGCTATGGTGAGAATTTGCCCCCACAGTATCTAATAGGTAAGAGCTATTCAACGGATTAGTTTAAGATCCAGGAGATGATGAAACAGGATTTGTTGGGGTACATTTTTATGCATTTTTCAGGCATTACTGTAGTACAGATTAGTAATAATAGGACTCGTTGACCGTTACTCAGTGCCCCTGAACACGTTTTAAAAATGCACCCCTCACATTTCATTTTTCTTTTGATACTTTCAGCTGGCAAAGCAAATGAGAACTTTAAATCCCCCACAGAATGTATTGCTACATTCATACTTTACAATGCTAAAGAACTCAGCATGGGCTTCTCCTTTTGTATATCCGAAGCGTTAGAATAAGGGGATGGGCAAACTGCATAAACTCTTGTGGGGGGGTTCTCCAACATCGTATATTTCTATCCTGAACCCATGGTTCCCCCCTTATACCCCACAACCAAGGACCATTCGTTTACAATCTAACCAAACAAGACAAAGGAAAGGAGTGGAGTGGAGGCACTGGGTGGCAGAGTTGCCTAAGATCATGCATATCAGTGGTAGAGCTGGGATTAGAATCCAGATCTCGTGACTTCCTGTCCAGTGCCCTTTCTATTAGAATCACTCCTCTCTTTGCAGCAATTGATTAAATAAATGTGCTGTAGGTTTACACCAGTGGTTTCAATATACCAGTGTTCTACTTGTGAAGAATTAGGCACAAGCTTTCTAGTTCAAGCAGGAATTAATTCAATGAAGTCCTATGGCCTGTGTTATACAGGAGGTCAGATTAGATCATCATAATTGTTCCTCCGTTTTTGAAAATCTTTTATAGATTTCCTCCCCACACACACCAACACGCCCCTTTCTCTGCTTCTGTTTTTCAATATGTTTTCTAAGCAACATGCAAACTCAGCAACTTTCATATTCCGACCAAACACAGCGAGTTAGTGGGGGTTCAAACTAGAGCTGATTTTAAAAACTGTGAACATGTTCCACTAAAAAGTTTAACTTTTTTGTGAAAAAAAAATTCATTGAAATTTCAAAATTTGAAGAAAAAAAAAATCTCACCAGCTTTAGATCAAACTTAGGCAAAAAGAAGTCAGCCGTCCCTAACAAACAGGACAAGGACTGCTCCAATTTATACTTTTGCTGCCCCATTCAGCAAGATCGTTCTATTGCTGCTCCAGGAGAATGTTTGGGAAATTATTAAAACAGAGTGTGGATAAGATCATCTAATATTTCCCCTCTTCCCATCTCTTTCCCCAATGTTTAGAATGGCCAGACTTTGTCAACAGCTACGCCTCATGGTGGGCCTCTCACGTCTTAGACTGGTTAAAATATGGAAAACATCTTTTTGTTATTCACTATGAAGACTTAAAACAGAATCTCATCCCCAAGCTGAAAGAAATGGTGGAATTCCTAAACATGACGGTGACAGAGGACCGACTGCTCTGTGTCGAAAACAACAGAGATGGGAATTTCAAGCGGTCAGGTGCTAGGCAGAAGGATTTTGAGCCGTTTACCCAGGAAATGAAAGATCTTATCAATAGCTACATCCTGACAGTGGATGAAGCACTGAAAAGAAGAAACCTGACAGGGCTGCCAAGAGAGTATGTTCCAAGATGATATCCCAGTTGCCGTTAGCTGTGTTTTTAAAATAAAATAAAAATAAATAAATACGAGACCAGAGCTTTATAGCAGCAAAAGCTAAGATGTTCTTGGAGTCTGCTGAGGAATGCAAATTCTCTCCACTCTTGGATGTTCTTCAGGGGCATTAAGTGCTTCAAAAGGCAAGCAATGAAGGATGGAAATTGGGTTATAAACCAAGGAAAAAGCTATTAGTGTCCGCCTATGTGTGTCCTTCCCTATATAAATGGCTACAAATTTAACAGTTGTGCACTGCTAATTCTGGAAAAGGATTCCTTCTTCTCATCCTTACTGTCTACTAGCAATACCTGTCAAGAATAACTTGAGATTTTGCAGTGCTTGATTTGGAAATTCATCATACATGTGTATGGAAAACCCTCAAAGGTGATAAATATTTTCATCCAAGCTTTTAAGAAAGTTAGTTGCTTTCTTTTTAAAATTTTCCCCCCTCCCCTCTCCTAAATTCTCTGGTTGCCCTCCACTCATCCCAACAGCCTCACATTAGACTTTTGTTGGTGTGCAAGGGAGAAATAGAAATATACCTGCAGTGAACACTTCCACAGAGATATGAATGTCAGACCAACCTTGTCTAAGGCTCACCTTAAAAACCTAGGCTTGGACTGGTCCCCTGACTTGTCAGAAACTGCATTGTTGCATGGTAGATCTGATTCAAGACTGACCTTGGGTTTTCTTCATAATATGGACTCAAAACATGTGCCAGAGGAGATATTAATATAATCTCCAGGAAGGTGCATCCTGTCTCCAGCTCGCCTCCAGCTCTTTGGGCTGGAATCAAGGAGAGTGGTGGGTCTCTCTTGGTGGTAGGACATATAGCCCCATGCAGAAGGGGCCTGAGCAGGGGAAAGGAGGAATTCCCAACAGGAGAAAATGGCGATTCAGTATAAAGGGATGGGCAAAAGCTCCATGATATCATCCCACTCAATCCAGCCCCAAATTCAGAGGCATACCTCAGGCTTGGTAAAGGCCCCATTGTATATTATATTCTTGCTGGGTTGGGGAAGGGTGAAGAGATCAAGAGAAGAACAAAGCATTTCATTTCTGTTACGAGTGATGCTCAATGCCTGAGCGGGAACCCTTTGTCTTTAAGTTTATGGTCTCTACAATGGGTCCTGCCATTGGGCCTGGTGTGCCATTTGGGCCCAAACGACAGTTTAGCTTAGCTGAGTTCATTAGCTTAGCTATGCATAGTGCTGAAGAGTCAAGAAAGTGCTTTTCTATTGCAAGGAAATGGCTATAGTCAAGTGATTAAAACTAGTGAGTTGGAGGATTGGGGAAGGTGGAAAAGGCAGCCATGGGAGAACAGAAGCTCTATGGGTGAGCAGTGCTGCTGGCAGACATGGTGAGTGAAGAGGACCATGCAGCATGAGGTCACACAGCATGCTTGCTGGCCTCTTAACAGACAAAAAAATTCCTGCCTGGGTAGATTTGCCGCTTCCAGTCATCTAAGCTCTCTAGGTAAAGACTAAGCTGCTCATTGTTGTCCCCAGGAGCCATCTCCGGCTTTCCTCCCAACCTCTCCAGGGCCGTTATTTAGAGTTAGCGATGAAGTAACTTTTCCTTTGAGACAACGTAGGTCCCATATGTAACTATGGTTGTTGTACAGTGAAAGGTGGATGATTGTCCAGGCTGGAGTTGGGGGTGAGGGGGTTAATTCCATTATGCTTCCCTTCAATTCATTACATTTCATTCTTGAACACATGCAGCGACATGACACCAATTAGCTTTGTGCTTTCAGATAAGAGACAGCTTCACTCGAAGGGTGTCCAAGGGCCACCCTCGGTGTCAGCAGGAGTCACACATGAAGCTCAAAGACTTTATATCACCCTACATGCTTTGGGGCTAGGCCTGGGAGGTTGTATTACTCTACAGTGCATTTGTTCATGTTAACTTTAAAAAATTCCCCCGAACTCCCGATGGAATATTAGTTTTAATAAAAAAAATAATAAAACAGTTTATATGAAGGGAGCTGGACCTCCTTTAAGTATGTACCATTGATGCTTTGAAAATATAGTAAATCAAGCACAGTCTGGTCCATGTCTTTTATAAGTTTTCCTTGTTTGTGCTCTGCATGTAATTGTCTTCTTTCTTCCTTCCTCTGAAGAATTGCTCAATATCATGAAACTAACTACACAGTAGTCCTATCTCAGCTGGAAGCAAAAATGGATGGAGACTTTTTTGCTTGAGTGAGGAGAGAAATTCAGGTACGAATGGAGAAAAATGCCCACTATGTGCCTGCTTTTCCACTCTGGTTCTGCAGTTTACACCCGTGTAACTCCCATTAATCTCAGGGAAGCTGTTTGTTATGTACACCAATATGAGAGAGTTTACAGTGAAGCCCAATAAGTCTAATTCTCTTCTCACTTACACGAGTAGTAAACCATAAATGAAATCAATGGAACTATGCTGCTGCAAATCCAGTTTAAGGTACATGGAGGATGATAATAGAGACAGAAGAGTGTCCCTGTACCAAAGAGATTTTCGAGGCTCCATTCAATTCTAATTAGTTTTAAGTGGAACCCAGGTAACCTTCAGTATTTTACTTAACAAGCTATGCTAAAAGAAAGAAAGAGTTGTCTTTAAAACATAGACCAATAAAGATATGTTGGATACATATAGATGTTTGAAAGGCTTTCTTCCTATCTTGTAAGGAAGGAATATAGTAGTGCCCAGAACTCTTGGTCAAAAGCAGGGCTTCATGGTTCTAGGTGTTGCACATACAGTCCGAAGGTGGGGAAGGGGGGGGGGGGGGGAGAGGAAGCATTTCTAAATAAAATTTTCATAAGCATCTAAGTGGATCTTACCTTTCAGGATCTTGGCATAAGTTCCCATTTTCAAAAAGGGCCTTGTCCCCTTAGGTGCTTTTGGAAGTTCTATCCACTATCACAATTTAGGGATGAAGAACTGACAGATACAGAGTGTGTCACTTGCCCAAGGACTTTTATTGATTTCAGTGCTCATTGGATCAGACCCTCAGTACATCCACAGCCTTACGCACCACATATTAATTTGTTTCAAGCAGTGGGTAACTAATACTGCTGATGAAAATCCAAATGGGAAGCAGTTATGCATACCGAGTACAAACAAGTCAGTCTGTGTGCGCCAGTCTCAGACATTAATGAGAATTGGTTTCATAGATCAAAAGGCAGTATATAGTTCCATTTTACTTCAGAAAGCCTAAATCTTTTCTGTCCACCACCTCACTAGCTTTTTTAGCTGGAATGGAGTTTACACAGAACATGGGTACAGCAATGTAACAAAGGTCATATCATTTTATTTTAAATTGAGGGGCCTGGCAGCATCATTTTAATTAAGACTATGTCAGTGTTTATTATATAAGCCATGTTTGTAATAGCTTATAACACAGCTATTTTCATTTACAGCAGGGCAAAAGAACACAACAGAAGTGATTAACCTAGAAGCAATAATAAAAGACTAATTTAAAATGTGTTGGTTATGAGAAACATGGATTCCATACAATTCTAGAAGAGGGAAGATATTTACTTTTCTAAAAGACTCTGTATATGAACACTATATACAGGGTCTTCATTTCAATGCACATTGATTTAGTGGACCACATTCTCCAATAGTGTCATAGGGTGTCGTCAAAAGGAAAGTGGATGTTAAGACACTAAGAAGTCAGAATGGTACCATTTTATGCCCACTTTGCAATTGAGTGCACATGGTGCAGGGCACTGAGGAATCTGGTCCGTAATTGTTTAGGCCCCAATTCCGCAAGCTGAGCAGAACCCTGTGCACACACAAGCCCCCCTGACTTCAGTGGAAGGCAGTGTTGACCGGTGGATAAAGCACTAAATTGAAGCACAGGAAACCGGAGTTCTATTCCTATCTCTGCTCCGCCTGATGCGTGACCTTGGGCAAGCCACTTCCCCAGCTGTAGAATGGGGATAGAGATACTGACCGCCATTGCAAAGCACAAGTAAAGTTCTACTAATGACTATTATTCTTCTAAGGCTCTATCTAGGATGTGAGGCAGCTTGCAGGATTAGGGCTTCATAGTGTAATGATTCCATTCAAGGTACAAGGCCAAGAGGAGATAAGAACAGTGGGCTCGATTCTTGTTTATACTCCAGGCCTGATTCTCTCTTCCAACTCTCTGGCAATACAAAAGGTCCAATATATTGCCAAAGAGAATCAGAGTCAATAAGTTGCCAATGGAAGTTTTGAAGGTGAGTGGGTGGGATTGTTAGTTTTAAAAACACTTTGGTCTTTATTTTTAATATTTTCCCCATGATTTTATTTTTGCACAAACTATCTCGAGAATGTGTATGTAGTGCAACATATTTAGGTGCATAAGCTAAATTTTTTCCTTTATCATTGGTTGAAGTCATACATGAAGAGGCCTATTTGCAAATCATCACTGAAGTACCCAACTGAATATTTGGCACCCACTGATAACTGTTTGGGCTTCAATATATGAGATTTATTCATCGAAGTTTGGCCCCCAACCCTGCAAAACTTGGGCTACTCGTGTGTATAAAGTTACTTGTATGTTTAAGCCATTGCAGGTTTGAGGTTATAATTTGGTGTGAAATTAAATGTTAGTGGATTCCTTCTCTAGCTGTGCATAATTTAAAAAAAAAACTGAAAAGCATTTGGATCATTTCAATTCTGTGCAAGTGAGGAAGAATAATAGGACAGTACAAAAACTCTTGGATGAAAGCCGTTCAATTATGTGAGCATGTTGTAATGAAGTCTCAAGCTGGCTAAAATTAGATCTTAAAGAGTATGAATATGCAGTAGCATTTTGCATGCCAAAGTGGGTTTGTTTTCCAAAAAAAGTAACACTAGCTAACTTAGGACCTGTCTATACAGGGAGCTATTCCTGATTAACTATATGGTGAATGCTCTTTGGAAGTGATTCAGAATAAGGCATCCATGCGTCAGTCAGAAATAGTTAATCCTCTTTAAATTAAGACCACACCATATTCTGGTTTAATTTTCCTGTGTGGACAAGCTCTAAATCTTACTAGATTGGAGAATGCACTATATATGGCTTATTTCTTATCAGTGGATAAATTAATTTATGCAAAATATGAATTAAGAGCATTTGCAAATATAAAGGACTGTCCCTGCACAAAAATACATTGGCACCTTGCACCAAAATGCACTTTTTCACAAGTGCAGCTGTCATGTCATTTGCCAGTCTCCAACTACAATTTCTGAGTTAGTGAAGCTGGACAGGAGGAACAGCATTTATCAAATGAAGGACCCAAAGGCTCTGGTTCTTACTATTATTATTTTAAAAAATAGCAGCACCCAGGGATTTGTCAAGCTTTGCAATGATTTGATGCATTCATGCATCTCACACAAGGGTTGTACAAGGGTATCATGCACTTATATTTTTCAGACAGCATTATGTGCTATGAAATTATTCACAAATATTACACTGCTCTATAGAATCTGACAACTGCCATGTCTAATGCATAAGACCCAGCCAGTGCACCTTTATTCTTTTATCCAATAGACTCTAGCAAGCTTAGGTGTATAGAAGCCTCAAAAGAAAAAGCATGGGCTTGATTCTTTAACTCAGGTGTGAATCAGAAGTAGCTCTGTGGAATTAAGTGGGCCCAATTCACTGTTGCTCTGCACCTGGTGCAGCCATGTACACCATTGTAAAGTGAGTGTAAAAACCTATCAAATTAGCATGATGGCATTTTGCACTGATGTGAATGACTACCCAAGGTGTGGGGCAACAGAATCATGCCCAAGCAGCGTATGTTGGCATAAAACTGGTGTAAGTGAGAAGAGATGAATAAGGCCTCAAGTTAACCTGGCCTTCCTCTCCTGGACCTAGGGTTACAGTTTTCTCTGCCTTCAGTCCAGGTAGAGATTTTTCTTTTAAAAATATCAGTAGAGCCAGCAATTGAGACAGAAGCTATCAAATGAGATCTGTATAGCCTATTGATCACTTGACTTTTTACTCAAAGTAACATTAATGCATAACATACATAGGTGTAAATTCAATCATCAGAATTCAACAACTCACTGTACACTAACAGAACGGATCCTTTCTGGAGAGAGAAAAAAAGTCCATGCAACAGAAAGACTCCCATTGACTTCAGTGGGCTTTGGATCAGGACTTACAGGACTCAGACGAAATGGTAGCATCAGATGCAGTTGTCTTCTACATCTCACCCTCACACCTCAGCTATACACCAGCCTTGGCTTAGGGACCATTGATAAAGTTCTAGGGTCCACTTAGGGATCATCTCAAATGAGTGAGCCCTCTCAAAGGATATATTAGCATAAAAAAGGGCCAAACACCATGCATATGCAATTTTCAGTTTGTCTTCAGGAATGCAAAAATAATGCACTAAATCCCAACTCAACAACCAGAATCCATGCACAGTACAAATGCACCCCATAATCATAAACTGAAGATTCTATAGGTTTGTTCTACCCCAAAATTCTAAGCTATGAACGTAGGGCCAGACTCATGTGTACAACCTGCCTGCCCCATGCCAGTTCAGTGATGCAAGTCAGCCATAAACCTGGCTAACCCAGTCAATTAAGATGTGATTGCAGGTGCTTTGCAGCACTGGAGTGCTACAAAGAAGCCGGAGTGTTTGGGTGAATCTGGACCTGCATTTGAATTACTTGATTTGCTTCCCTTCTATCAACTTCAATGAAATTTGTGAAGCTCACAAAGAACTCTTTCTATGTAGTTTTAAAAAGCAGGAAGCAACCCTAACAAGGCAGGTTTTCCCATACTGTCCAAGATCTAGGCTTATTGTACTGGGCTTAATTACCCAGGATGTTTTAGTCAAAAAATAGGTGATTATGCCATTAAAAACTATGCTGATGTTCCTTTCCTATTCTGTATTCAAAACCAGCATATTAGAAGTAACAACATGCACTCAATTCCCTGAGTGCTCAATTTTCCTCAGGAAGTTAAAGCTCTGATGATTCATAAGCAGAAAAGTAAAGAGAAGCTCTATATGAAAGAAAAAAAGTTTCAGTTTTAATTTAAACAAGAAGTTGTAGCCATAAATGCTTTCAAAGTAAGCTTCTCTCAGTCAAATTACAACATTTTGTCCATTACCCTGTTATGATTCAGTTTAGTCTGGAAGCAGAGCTGTGAAGGGTTTGGGTCACATCTGTTTCTGACTGTCTTCGCTTTCATTTCACATTGGATCATAGTTCCCCCATTCTCATCGCTAGTTCAGGCTCGGATGGACCCAAGAACTGCAAGCAAGACTCCAGCCAAAACCACTGAGGCTGACCTGGCCTTGCACACATTTCTCATGATTTAGGCCTAGTCTATGCTGCACACTAGCCCTGATTACAGCCATTGTTGGCCAGTCACATATTCGCAGAGATCAGAATGTGGGTGGTCGTGTCTAGGCCTGACTTCTCCAGTGGTTGGACCAGGAGCCAATAGCCAGGAATAGGAGCCAAAAGGTCTGTCATAGGCCACATGCCAGAGCCAAGGGTCAGAGCCACAGTCATGAGTCGGGAATTGGAGCCGACAGTCAAAGCTGGGTTACCTGAAGTAAGGCAAGGGTAGGCAGGGGCAAGGCTTGGTCTGAGACAGGCGCTATCATCTACTGCAAGCCAACTGCACTCATTAGGTTGCCCAGAAACTGGCTCTGCTGCAGGCCCTGATTCCTGACAAACACATACCTTAGTATAGACAGACGTAGTTGCTATTTGCACCGCCGTACTGCAACCAAGGTAAGCTCCACGAGTGCAAATGGAGTCTACGCTTGGGGGTTGCAATGCTGCAGCCACACCGGTGGCTGGTCAACCAGGCTGAAATCCAATGTTAGAGCTATAGACAATGACGGTCAGGACAAGCTCTTGCCAAAGCAGGCTGTGGTTTGCTTGAAAGATCAAGCCTTTGGATGGACCTAGGCTGATTCTCAAGCATTTAATGGAACTCAAAGTGAATACTGTTTAGCTTGGGTTTTATTGTGTTTATTTCAGTATGGTACTTCCTGTGGGGAAAACAGGAAACAGCATACTCCTGTACATGGCTTACCACCTGCTAACGCACTGCCTAGGAACACTGTCATTCTATTGGTGGGAGGGCAGGACTGGGTATCTGGACTTTTATGAACCACACTTCCCAAGAATCCCTCAGTTTGGAGCGCAACCAGGATCAGGGCTGCACTTGGCCTGTAGCCTCCTCTAACGGACCAACACTCTGTTACAGTTCTTAGGGAAGGAAAACCAGGTAAGTTTTGCAATGTCATGTTTTGATAGTGATAACCTGACTCTGCCGATGTTGCAGAGGAAGGAGAGTGGTTTTGTTTCATTTCGAAATATTCATCTTTTAAAATGTATGTATGATGCTAGTTGCATCCTGCCGCAGAACCTCTGTGCAACCTCTGGGAAACCACCTGAGAAATGTGACCTTTGGGAAGAGCCTGCAAACTTTGAGCTTCAAGACCTTCTCCTCACTGTGCTAATCACCAGCCTTCATATTGAATTCCAAGTGTTCTGTGCTGCCTTATTAATTTTCTATTAAACTCATTTCTGTTGAAATCTATTATTCACTGTTAAGATCAAGCTACTACTCCACTATTGCAACATTAACCTCCATAAAATAATTAAAGGCTGGATTTTCAGCAGGAGACCTTGTGTCACCTCTCTGGAACCTAATATGTCTTTCAACGGCATGGATTATAATGAGATGTTCAAATATAGAAAATTGAGTTACTGCTTGTTTCAGTTATGACATTTATCCAGATAGAATGATCCTTTCCTTCTGACCTTGGTAGCTGAGAGTAGTCTTTAAAGGAAGCTATCCTTTTAATCTCTTATTTTATTAGCATTTAATTACTGTAACAAATTTTCAGACGTACGAATTCTATAAGGATTTTAATTCAATTCTCCCCCCCCCCCCCACAGTACAATACGACAAAGGCCAATATATTTGTTTGAACTTTCTTCATATTCAGGATTAGTGAAGCATTTCTATCTGCATATTTGTTCCCTCGCCTCCCCTTATGGCACCTGTAAAATATATTCTATTTATTTTTAATTAAATGGTTTCTAGTGTCGGGACTTGTTCATAGCTCAGTACTCAGGCCTGGATTTACTCAGTGTAGTCCATTTCTATCTACTAAGTTTCTCACGAATTTCATTTTATTAATAGAGTAACTTTCACAGTATGTGTCCAGGAAAGTGAGAGAACCACATCAGAAGTTATATCATTTCTAAACATGTGGCATGATTGCAGTTAATGGATCCTTATTTTTGTCCAAGGCACATTACATCTATCCCACCCTTCCACAAATGAAAAGATATGCAATTAAAGTGCATTATTATAATGAAACAATGTTACAGATCCGAATATATTTTTTAAAATATTTGTATTTATTGGATCAATTTTTTAGTCATCTTTGCATGTCTTATTTAACCTCCAAGCTTCATCTGATTCTCTTATTTGGACCATATGCTACTCTACCTTATGCAGAACAAATGAAGATAGACAACATGAGACTTCCTTATGGGTGAAGTTAACCCCTGTGCAAAGAAGCAACACAAGGTGTATGCAACACTTCAGCATCCAAAGTAGCTCTTACATTAGGTGCAAAGGCTTTAGTGCTTTGCACTGGGATGAATTTCCCCTGATATGATGAGGGAACCACTTGTCACTCTGTAAGGGGAGGAAGAAAGCCAAAGACTAAAAAAACCTATGTGCATCAAAGTAGCTAATGTGATGTTCCCATAAAGGATTCATGCCAGACTGGCAGTGAAAGCTAAAAAGATCCACAAGTGTTCCATGGACTGGGTAAAGGAAACTGTGCACAGGTGAGAGCTGAATCAATCTTCCCCTCCCAATTTGGGGAGTGAACCAAGAAAGCCAGAAAAACAAAAACTCGTTTGTTTCTCACCCAAACTGAACCCTCCGTTTCTCACCAAAACAAAAATAGATTTTGTTATGGATTAAAAGAATACTAGAAGTTATTTTTTAAATACTAGATTTTTTTAAAATTGTTATTGATCCTTTTTGTTTAAGTTCAATACAGCAACATTTTTAAATGAAAAGTCTAAATGTTTAATTTCAAAATAGTTGACATGAAATATTTTGACTTTTTTCAGGAGGAAAAAACAAACAGAACACTACACACTTTTTTGGCCAAAACTACTAGTCAAATCTGACCTGACTTCATAGCTTTGATCCATCCAAAAGACTGTTTTTCGGTGAATTTACTATTCACCAAAAACTTTTTTGCACAGCTCTAATGATAATAGTAGGAGGCCTTTCAGTATGTAGCTCTAGTGTATTATGATAGTCACTATTTCTATTTGAACACACATTCTCTCTTGTGGTAATACTAAGAAAACATTCAAGTTACTTTATATCACTCAGATAGCAAATTCAAAGAGAAAAGCTGTTTAAATTTAAACTAGTTATTGACAGAATGTGCAGTTTGTACAGACTTAAAAAAACAGAACAATTTGGCAGATTGCTCTAACCCAACTGTTACGTTCAGTAAAACTCAGCTTAGAACAACTCAGTCCTGGGGCAGTGAAGAAGAACGCTGGTAAATGAACTTTTCTTCAACATTGTATGAATCTGTTGAAATATCCAGACTCCCTGGAATCTGTTTAATATCACCGGAAAGTCAAAAGCCCCTCAGCCACCTGAGTCCCCTGTGGTTTATTGAACTGGAGGGAGGAATGGTGTTTTTTAAGATGAAAATAATACCTTGGGCTTTCAAGGTTTCATCTGGTGTAAGTCAGAAGTAACTTCATTGGAGTTGATGGAGTTCTGGTCATGTAAAACCAATGTAAGGTCAGAATCAGGCTCCCAGTTCCTGCCCTCTTTGGGTAAGTAGATATGAAAGCCCACATGATAGTTTTCATAAAATTAAAACCTTGCCAATGCCCTTGGACAGAGCTCCTCCTCCCATGCCAGTGCAGCATGACTGCATCTGGTTGTCCACCTGGTTGCAGCTGCATTCTGGTGATGCTGTTTGCAGTTAGCACCTTTCATCCTGAAAACTGCTAGGTTATTGCAAACGGTTATTATAATTCTTGAAAGGGAGCAAAGTTGTTTCATGCAAACATAAGCAAAAAGATCTTTCAAAGTCACTCTTCCATCAATGTGGTATGTCAGGAGAAATACTCCACAACTGGGCCCTTTTCAATCAATGACTGGATTACAACAAGTTACCATAAAATCACTGCAAAGACAAGAAACAATCCTAGCTTCTCTTTCTTTCTGGTGTTGAAAGTCTTCATTAACCTATAATGCTTCTAAAATGAAGCATTTAGCATTTCCTTAGTCAAATTATACAGCTCATTTCATAGGAGAAAATTTTCATGTCACAATGGATAAGAAACCAGGTAGGGAAATGATTTAAAGGAAGTACCTTGCCAGCGACAAGAACATTTCCTTGAGATGAAGTAAAACTCCATCCTTCATGAAGCATCAAATATGCTGGAAAATGAACCAGATCTTGCTTGCTGGCATACTTTAACAATTTTCCAGAATGTCATTTTAATAAATGCAGGTTTGTGCATGCATTTTCTTTAACTGTATCTTCATCCCTTGTGGAAGGGACTGACACTATGGGCCACATTCATACAACTTAAGTAAATGTGATAAGAATCTTTCCCTGTGGTCACAGAGGGTTGTAATTTGCAGACCCAGCCTACCCCTGAAGCTAGCAGGAGAACAAGCTAGTCCAGGGGTCGGCAACGTTTGGCTGGGCCAGTTTATTTACCTGCTGATGCAGCAGGTTCGGCTGATCGTGGCCCCCACTCGCCGCAGTTTGCCGTCCCAGGCCAATGGGGGCGGCGGGAAGTGGCGCGGGCGAGGGATGTGCTGGCTGCGGCTTCCCGCCGCCCCCACTGCCCCGGGATGGCGAACCGTGGCCAGTGGGGGCCTTGATCGGCCGAACCTGCCATGTCAGCAGGTAAACAAACTGGCCCAGCCCGCTAGGGTGCTTACCCTGGCGAGCCGCGTGCCAAACGTTGCCGACCCCTGAGCTAGTCCTTCCTGTCCATTTAGAAAAGGGGCCACAGCTCCTGGCACTGAATGCAGGCCAAGTGTGGGGAATTGTTCTCTAGCAGCACATCATGCATAATACTGAATTGGGGTACAAATCTGGCAGAAAGATCACTCTTCCAAGGTCACTCAACAGGCTAATGGCAAAACAGAGAAGTGGATTCTATTCCTGTTCCCTAAAATGAAGGCCTAGTGTATTAATTTTCAGTCTCTTAAGTCCCTAGTCATTCACCAACACCAGAAATTCTAGGGTGTCTTTCACATAGGAGAAGGAGATGTTCCGCAACGCTATCACTTTCTCAGCCCCTTATCTCAAACGCATTGGTCAGCCTTGTTTTCAGAGCTTACATAGTCCAAAAGGCCTCCAAACAATTCTGCTGAGAAGAGGACATAAGGATGGCTATATTTTAGCAATTGTTATGCTGCATGATTTTATTTTTAATACTTCACGATGTAGAACATTTGTTTTCTTAGAAATGTCTCTTTTGCAGGCATTCATTTAAATGGATTCTACTGTACCTATTTTATGCCTCTTCATTTCAACAGAGTTTAAATTAAAGTTTGGCGAGAAATCCCATCGGCATAAAACTTCAGTGCTATTTCCTGAGTACTAGGGAGTATCAGAAAAAAAGAAAAACAGCTCCTCTTTTCTTACTTTGTTTTCTACATCCTGATCCCAAAATGGCTGACTTTGAAAATAACCTTAGCACCTAGTCTTATGTATTATTCATGATACTAAAACATGTAAATATGGTTTCTAAAAGGTTAAAGTAAAAAACTCCTTTCCTGTACAGGTCACAATTATTTAATATTCTGACACTGCCGCTTACTTTATGAATATTAATGACAAAAAAGTGACCTAAAAAGCATATTTCCCCCCCAATATCTAAGGTATAAAGATTGCTTGAAAAACCTGGAGCTATAAATCTGTGCAAGATTTATCTTAAGAAAGCATGGGGTGGGGAACAAAACATTAAAAATCCATTGGAATTTTGTAGAGCAGTTGGATTACCATTTAATAAATATTTAGGCAGCTAAAAAGATCAGTTCGTTATATTTTTCTTGTCATGATTACAGTCTGAGGGGATTGGGAAGAAGTAGGTTTTAGCCTTCAAGGGGAATTGTTGCAATTTGTACAAATTATAAAAATGAAACTTTTTTTAGGACAACCACCAGGATGCACCTGGGAAATATCTTATATTCATGAGCCTAGACAAATTTAAGTTTGCCTTTCCATATACAGTAGAGCTGGTGTGTGTGCCAACTACCTTACACAAAGAAACAAGTAATTCATCTAAGTTTCACAATATGTCTATGGGTTCATTGAAAAATAGCCTACTGATAAAACAATAGATGTGTTTAATATTGGGGCAGTAGAAATAAATGATACTAGAGCGCCTTGGGTTTTTTGTAGGTAGAATTATTCTCTCATCTCCCTCTTGATATAGCTATCTAGAGAGAGAGAGAGAGAGAGAGAGATGAATTAGCACATTGAAGTTCAACACTGCGACCTCTATTTACATGAGCTGCCCTTAGTCAGTTGTTCCACTGAAGTCATCACATCACTGATGGGCACGGTATTAGAATCTGAATAAACAGCAAGATCCAGTCACATGAGTAACACTTTACAGGAATAGGCTTGTTGTACTTTAAAGAGTGTTATGTGGCCGAGTGTGCCATATAGCATTCCATAGTCAATTCACTCATACTTCGTAATCCCCATAATGTATTGTGGTGAAGATGTGGCAGCATATCTTAGTGATGCAATAGGTCTTGAAACAAAGTGAATGTAAATCTATTTGCTCAACAATAGAGATGAAGGAGTGAACAAAGTATTACTTGAGTAATATCTCTTGCGGGGTATGATTCTAGATACCCTCTTTTTCAACCACTGGCAGTGACAATAAACTGTGTTTAGTGTCCCTACATTTGAGAAGAATTACAAAGCAGACAATATACTTTCAGATGTATGCTTAACTTTCCCAGTTTTCGGTCTGACACAAAGTACTGCAAATGCAAAGGGAAAAAAAAGCAAATGTAAACTTTTTATGCACACAGGATTTGATCCAAATCAATGGTAGTCCTTTCATAGATTGTAATGGGCAGTGGATTAGGCCCACAGCTTAATCTGTTTGGTGCATTAAAGGTATCGGACCTGAGTCCACTCTTGATTATGTTAGTGTAAATCAGAGTGACTGTACAAGAAGTCATTTGAGGAACCCAAGTGTAAAACCACGTGTGAGAAGAGAACACTCACCTTCTGACAGATGCTCTGAAGCTGTATCATTTAATCATGCTTTAAAGGCCATAATGCTCCACTGTGACCTGAAAGAGAAAAAGCAAACTCTCAGCTATAAAATACAAACAGGAACTTCCTACTCAAAGGAGAGTGACTTTGTGCATTCTGGAGACTGTAAAAGTTTAGTGGGGTTAGCATAAGAGAATGATAAAATTTATAGCAATACTTGGATCATATTTTGATTCTACCAGGGGCATCACATATTGGGCAGGAGAGGGGGGAAGGGGAAGAGAAGAGGCAGAAAAATAAAAAACAAAACCAAGATCCACCAAATCACTGTTTGTTAACTTATCCCTGTTTTCATCAGTTTTCTAAGAAATACCTTGCTGACCAGATCTTCAGTTGGTGTAAATCAGAATAGCTCCATTGACTTCAATAAAGTTATGCTGGGGTTTGATGTAGTAAATTGTTAGGGATGAAATCCCTCCCAAGCATTATTCTGAAGATTTAAGTGGTGCAGAAGGCCAGCAGATTCTACTGACAAGAGTGAATTTCACCTGTAATGCATTAAACTCTTCAGCACACAAAAATTATCCCTACCACACTGCAGTCACAAAAACCCTTGCAGCAGTAACACAAATTATCAAGATTATCATTGCTGTTGGGAAGAGAGTGATCAATAGCATGTTAAGTGGAATTCAGATGGTACAGCACTTCAACCTGCAGTAACGTTTACAGGTAAAATCCTTCTGAAAGCACAAGGTATAAGATTTACTGTGCAGTTGCAAACCGACTTCCCTTTCTAGCCATTTAGGGAGATCTTCCCTGCCTTCCTTTGAAATAGTCTCTTCCTACTGTCTTCATTTATCTATATCTTGAGGTATGAATTTGAGACCTCCTGCCTGGGTCATCAACAGGATTTGAAGCCTGGACCTTCTGCCCACAGCACACTCCTATACCATCAGAGCCAAAGGATCAACTCCATCAGCTGTCAGCAGTAGTAAGTTGTTATCCCTAAACTGGGCTATGTGACACATGCTGTACCAGTATGCACATATAATACACACTAGTACCAAAGATCAGGCCACCTCATCCTGGACTAGATGGATTTGATTAACCCATTGTCAACACTTCTTAAGTCTTTGCCCTTTAAATACAAGCCTCTCTGCTCCTCTATAACAACATCTCAGACTAGACAGTGATTTTTAATATCATGCATGCAAGATCATTCATTAGGAACAAAAGAAAGATGAAGAAAAGTGTAGGTCCTGTACTTAGTGGGGAAGGAGAGCTAAGAATGGACAATATCAACAAGACTGAGGTATTCAATGCCTATTTTGCTACAATCGTCACTAAAAATGTAAATTGTGACCAGATACTCGAAGTCAATATTAACAACAATGGGGAAGGAATGAAAGCCAAAAGAAGCAGTTAAAGATGATTTAGATAAGTGAGATGTATTCAAGTGAGCAGGGCCTGATTAAATTCACCCTAGGGTATTCAAAGAACTAGCTGAAGCAATCTCATAACCATTAGCAATTATCTTTGCAAACTCATGGGGGACACGTAAGGTCCCAGAGGACTGGAGAAAGGCAAACTTTGTTCCCTGTTTTAAAGATAGGTACTAAGAGCAGCCGTGGGACTATAGACCAGTCAGCCTAACTTCAATACCGGTGAAGAAATTGGGAAAACTTATTAAACAATCAATTTGTAAGCACTTAGAGGATAATAGGGTTATAAGGAATAGCTAACATAGATTTGTGAAGAACAAACCACACCAAACCAACATAATTTCATTCTTTGACAAGGTTCCTGGCTTACTAGATGGAGGGAAGCATTGGCATGATATATCTTGATTTTAGTAAAGCTTTTGTCACATTCCCACATGACAGTCTCATAAGCAAACTAGAGAAATGTGGTCTAGATGCAATTACTACAAGGTGGGTGCAAATTAATTGAAACACCATACTCAAAGAGTAGTTATAATGAGTTTGCTGTCAAACTGGGGGTGGGGGGAACATACCTAGTGAGGTTCCACCGAGTTCTGTCCTGGGACTGGTACTATTCAATCATTTTACTAGTTACTTGAATGGAGAATATGCATATAAAGTTTGCAGATAAGCTGAGCGGCAGGGGTGTTGGTGGGCATTACTAGCGCTTTGGAGAACAGGATTAGAGTGTAACACAGCCTTGACAAATTGGAGAACCAGTCTGAAATCAAAAAGATGAAATCCAAAGGAGACGATTACAAAGTACTACAGTACACTTGAGGACAAGAAACAAAACCAAACCAAATGCACAAGTACAAAATGGGGAATGACTTGCAAGGCGGAAGTACTGCTGAAAAGGGTCTGAGGGGTTATAGTGGATCACAAATTGAATGAGTCAACAACTGATGCATTTGCAAAAAAAAAAAAAAAAAAGGCTAATATGCTGAGGTGTATTAACAGGAGCATTGTATGGGAGAAAACTGTGTTGCTCTCCTCAGATGGTGTACAGTGTCCAGTTCTGGGCACCACACTTTAAGAAAGATTTGGAGAGCGTGTCCAGAGAAGAGCAACAAAAATGATAAAAGGTTTAGAAAACCAGACTACTGAGGAAAGGTTAAAAAACTGAGCACATTTAGTCTTGAGAGAAAAAAAATGAGGGGCACCTGATAATCTTCAAATCTGTTAAGTACAAAACAGGTACAAAAAGGATGATGATCAATTGTTCTCTATAGAGAACTGAAGGTAGGACAAGTAGTAATTGGCTTAATCTGCAAGGGAGATTTAGGTTAGATATTAGGAAAAACTTTCTAACTATAAGGTTAGTTAAGCACTGGAATAGGCTTCCAGGGGGTTGTGGAATCCATTACTGGAGGGTTTTAAGAACAGGTTAGACAAATATCTGTCAGGGTGGTCTAGGTGTACTTGGTCCTATCTCAGTGTGGGCAGCAAGGGGGAGATGGATTATATATCTTGTTGAGGTCCCTTCCAGCCCTACAATTCTATTATTCTGGGCCTTACTGCTAAGGAAGTTGGAGGTTTCTGTGAGAGCTTTAATCTCATGATCTTCTTGATTGGGGAGTTTACAGTGAGATTATGTTAAAATTAAGCATGATGAATTTCTGACTTCAAGGATGAAATTTAGCATACATTTTCCTAACACAGTCTCTCCACAGCAGCTTGAGTTCTCACCCACCTAATGACCATTCTGAATAGTCTAAAAAAATGGATCAGCAGTCCTAGTGCTGTGAACAACTTCTTAATAAAATGTTCATGGTTCAGGAGTAAAAATAAGTACAGGAATAATACTCTCTATATAATGTGAAAGTACTGCCCATTATCTCAGCTATACCCACACAAGCCAGGATCAGGACAGGACAGCAAAATAATTGCAGGCTTGTACAGTTTCAGAAGTTCTAATTGAGCCCAGGGGGGGCTCTCAACCATAGATCTGACTAGAACAGTCTTGCTGCTAAACACCCACACAGCAGAAAAACTGCATTTAAATGATATGGAAGAACCCCAGGAAACTCTCATCCTCAAACACTACAAGAATAGAAGGTGAGGTAGGGTAACATTAGCCCTTCTCTGTTTAAAAGAACAGTCTTTTCTTTGGCATTGGCATGCAAATCCACGGCATTACTGTAAGTGCTAATATTTCACTGCAGAGTTCCACTCCTGCTGTACGATATTAAAGGTGTAATTTTGCCCATCAGATCTGGTAAACTATTATTATTGTCACTAATATTATAGATGCCAACCAGGGCACTATTAAACTAGGCATTGTCCAAGCACACAGGGCCAGATTTCAAAGTCTTTTTTCAAACTCAATAGTACCTTACCCAAAGGGTTGCGCCACAGAAGCCAACGGGACCACTCATGGACTAAGTAAATTGACAATATTTTTTACGGCAGGGATTGTCTATCTAGATGAAACATACGAAAACACTTAAAGTGAGTTAGTGCCAGAATTTAATCTTAAGATACTTGTGTAGAGGTGGAGACATTCTCTTTGTAAGGGCCTCATCATGAGGTCCTTACTCAGGCAAGTTTCCCTACTGAGTAAGAAATTCATGGCTGACCTCTAAATAGCAAGATATTCCCCTCAGCCTACAGAATATTTTCTAATGCTTTGTTCAATTTATCTTAAGGTTGTGAGCTGGTGCCTTTCACCAATATATGAGTGACTCCCAAGTTAATGAAATTGGCATAGCCTGGTCTCTTACAGAGATCATGGCAGCTTTAGATCACCTCCTTTCTCGGGTTCCATCCCATTTTAAGTATACCAGGTGAATGGGTAGGTAGTGAAGATTAGAGATGGCTGGGAATCTTGCACCAACATGTTTTCTGGGGTTATATTTGTTTGTTGGAAAATGCCTATTTGTTGAAACCACCAATGTTTGTACAAAAGGGACAGTTTCAATAAGTCTCCTGATTTGGAGAATTCTTTTTAAAAAGTTTCAACATTTTCAGAACATCCTATTTCAATGTTTTCTAACCAGTTTCATTTTTCAGTTAGAAGTTATTGGTTTCAAATTTTTAGTTTACATTTAAAAGTTATTAAGATCATCATCAAAATGAAATATTTTGATTAATTAAAAAAAGGGGAAGGGGTCTGATTGGATCATCTGTTCATGAACATTTTTGGAATTTTGATTTTTTTTCCCCCATCCTGATTTGAGATGGGAAACATTTTCAAAAGTCTCACAGGAAAAGAAAACCATTTTCCTACCCACCTCTGCTGAAAATACAAGTTAACCAGTTCTATTATTTGATCTTAGAGGTTTGTCACAATCCCCCCCCCCCCATTGTCTTTCTTGTTTCCTCTTCAAATGTAATTTAGCTGGACATTTCCTTTTTTTACTGACTACTAGACAATAGGCTCTAAATCTAAATGATCATTTTCAGTGTCATTACTGCATAATTTGTGGGGATGTCACTGAAACAAAACTGTAGGCTCCCGGGTTGTTTCCCCAGCCCAAGAAAGGCCAGTACAACACCCAGAGTCTCTTTTAGGCTCTTATCTCAGGGTATGGGCCAGTCTCGAAACATAAAACTTAGACAAAACCTCAAAATAAAGCAACTCCTCTGCTCACCAGAGGATACAGCTGCCAAAGACTTTCCTCTTTGCCTTTCTCACTACTGAACAAAGAATACCCCCTTCCTTCCTTCCTTCCTTCCTTCTGCCCTGCTTCAGCACCCACTGCAAGAACCTATCTCCTTTTCCCCTCCAGTTCCTCCTCAGTTGAGCTACTTGCTGGCTTTTATAATCACTTGAGTCCTTCCCAGCTGGGTCTGATAATTGAATGGGGCTGACTGGCCCCAGGCCCTTAAGGGGGCAGACCACCATGTAACAAAACCACAGGTTAAAGTGAAAGGCATGTTGGGATTCTCTTTTGTCTGTATCTGCCTCTGTGGCGCTCTGTCAAAATACAGGATACTAACACGGGGTATGATTGTGTGTAGGGACGTATGCAGGTCAAAGGGCACGTATCAGGGATTTTGTTTGCAAAATTTTGGACGTTGAACTAAAAACAAAGGGGCAGGAATTGCACATGGTGATTGTGCTTTATATTAAAATAAAAGTTTAAAGAAAACAAACTTGTCAGCGGGGAATTGATCAGGATAGTTGAGGTGATTGATAATGGGAGATGGAGCCATTTGCCTCCGGCTGATCCAACTCCAACCAAGGCCAGCAGAGACTTCGTAGAAGAATTGGGACTTTGTAGAAGATTGTGAAGGGCTCAGATACTACAGTAATGGGGGGCCATATATGCCCCAAAGGTACAGCTACACCGCACACTTCTTTCAGCAGCATGTAGAGAACGTACATAGCTATAAATAGCAGTGCAGACAATGAGGCACAGCTTAGGTGAGCAAAGACACACCTGAAGTCTCTGGGTATGTACCTGAGTAGATACTTTCCACAGTTCTCTACACACCCAAGCTGCGCCTCCCAGTCTCCACTGCTATTTTTAGCAGTGTAGCATCCCATTGCCTTTCCCTGCTGCCTCCTCCCTGTACGGTGACCAGATGTCCCGATTTTATAGGGACAGTCCTGATATTTGGGGCTTTTTCTTATATACGCGCCTATTACTCCCCACCCTCTGTCCCGATTTTTCACACTTGCTACGTAGTCACCCTACCTCCCTGCCAGAGCCTTTCCTTGCCACAGTCACTGACACATGTAGCGACAATAGTTTCATTGGAGCATGTAGCTACACGCCGCCACCACTGGTGTGTAGTGTAGACGTAACCTAAGATACACGTCTCATTTCAGTTGACACGATGACAAACTGGGAGCCTCCTTTGCCCATTTTAGTAGAGTTGGCTGGAGGATGCCAATTCTATTTCATGTCAAAATGGCAGTTGCCAAGTGGAAAGCTGAACTTTTTGAGTGTATCTGGCTTCGTGGCCAGGGTGCTTATCTGGCCTGTGGGACACCCAGGGTCAAGACCCTGCTCTGCCTGATTCAGAGCCGTGATTTTTCACCCCAGATCACTCAGACTCAGGCAGAGCAGGGACTTGAACCTGCACCCCCGACTATAGCGTTTGAGAGAATCTCCCCCCCGCCCGCCCCTGCCAAAACCAATACATCTTCAACCAAACAGCACGTGTAACTGAAAATCTTCCAAGCAGCTGTAGAAATATGAGAGACTGGATACAGAGTGAAATATCATCTCGGCCCTAAAAAGAGTTTCCTTCACAGCAGAAGGGCAGTGTGTGGATTAATAGAGGATGCCACTCTTTATGGTTATCACAGTCTGGCACATTTCTTCAGCACTAGGAAAACATGTCAAAGTCTCATTGTATCTACATAGAAACATGTATCTAGATATAGACAAATATACAGGGAATGTATATTACATACAGGAAGACCATGCATGGCTAAGTGAGTTGGGAATTGACTAGAGGACAGTTGTATAGTACAAAATGACAGGCTAGCTCCAAATTGAGATATTGTTTCCATAAATATTTCTGCACTCTCAGAAACCAGCTAACCTGGTGGTAGCCTATCATTCTTATGGATGGATGTTCATGGCTAAGAAGAGACAGCTGGCACCCTGCAGCGTAGGCTTAGCACGGAGTATGTGGAAGGCTTGCAGTAGACACAGCTGGAATCATACAGCCGTAAGTAAGTTCTGACAAGGAGTGAGAAGGTTTCCCACTTTTGGATAATTGGGTAGCAGTAAGATCTCTATTAGTGACAGGTGAATCAGAGGCCCAAGGGCTTGAATAAACACTCAACAACTTTATTCATGACTTGTGGCTGCAAATCTTACAAGAACAGACTGTGTCACTAAACTTCTGGCATTTCTTGTTTCCAATCTGCCCTTACCAATAGTTATTAATTGTGGACTGTTTAAACTGAAGGAATTTATTGCTATCTATTGTATTTGATTAGCTATAAACTATGAGGAAAGGACCCAGCCCTTCACTTCCAGTGAAGTTAATTTTGTGGTCCACAAGAGTGCTTATATTTGATGGTTGAGGGTCTATAAGATGCAATATAGTTGGCTATATATTTCAGCTGGAATGAAATCAGTGGAGCTACAGTGATTTACAGAGACTGGAGATCTGACACAGTATCTTCAGTGTTTATTTTATGGGCAGGGGGTATCATGCATTTTTGAAACAACTTGAGCAATGCAGACCAGGTAGTATTCATTTCTAATCCAGCTGATGGTAGAAGTGAAAGTTGAACCTGTAACAACTTCCTAAACGACCTTGCAAATTATATGTAAAATCCTATTAGATTGCTGAAATTTTCCACTACAAATATATTCAAGTGATGTGGTAGTTTTAGATGCAATCGGTTTTTTTAAAAAATTCCTGCTGTGGCTGATTAAGCATATAATCATAAAAATATAAGGCCAGCAGGGACCTTGAGAGGTTATCTAGTCCACCCCCCTCATGTTGAAGCAGGATGAAGTATGCCAAGACCATCCCTGGCAGATGTTTGTCTAACCTGTTCTTTAAAAGCTCCAATGACAGGGATTTCACAACCTCTGTTGGTAACCTATTCCAGTACTTAACTATCTATCCTTAGATATTAGGAAAACTTTCCAACTATAACCTAAATCTTCCTTGCTGAAGATTAAGCTGATTACTTCTTATCGTACTTTCTGTGATCAACTGATCACTGTTCTTGTTATAACAGTTGAAGATTGTTATCAGCTCCCACCTCAGTCTTCTTTTCTCAAGCCTAAACATGCCCCTTTTTTTAACCTTTCCTCAGTGGTCATGTTTTCTAAGTGTTATTTTTGTTGCTGTCCTCTGGAATCTCTCCAGTTTGTCCACATTTTTCTTAAAAGTGTGACACCCACAGCTGGACAAACGAGAGATGTAAATAGCGGGTAAAAAAAGTAACCATTTAACCCATTGAAAGTCAATCAGTTAAACGGGTAAACGTTTTACGGGGAAGTAGGAGTGCAGGCTCTGCTGGCGCCCAGTGTCCGGTGGCAGCAGCTGAGCCCCATGCATGGGGCCAGCAGTCGGGACCCCCAGCGCGGCAGCCAGGACCCCCGGCGTACGCGGGGGCACCAGAGTTTAATTGATAACTGGAAACAATAAGCATCAAGCTTATTGGTTAGCCGGTTAAACTTTTACATCCCTAGGACATACCGCTCCAGTTTGGGGGGCACTCTTTAAATGACATTGGATAAGTTTGGGGAAAGATGAATACTTCTGAGTCCAGCACTATTCTGCTGGAATGAGGGTCCCTTCTACCTATGGGTGCCTTGGATTATGGGTAGCTATTCTTCCAGGACTTATGCACAAACACTAGGAGCACACTTTGCTTTACTCTATGTTGGTGTTATGGCTCTAATTATTGGGCAACTCCCCAAAAGTTAATGAATTTACCTTCATAATGCCCCTGCAAGGTAGGGAAGTATCCCCACTTTACACATAGAGAACTGAGGCACAGAGCTATTCAGTGACTTGCCCAGGGCTACACAGGAAGTAGGTACCAGAGCTAGTAATTGACCTCAGATCTCTTCAGGCCCAGTCCAGTGTCTTAACCCCAAGACAATTCTCACAGGTTAGTGGGGTGCAATTAGTCATACATTTGCTATATCTGGGGAGGACAGTGCCATTGATGGTGATTACCAGGGGCATGATAGACATGCTTAAATAATGTCAGAGGAGAATTTTTTTGGGAAAGATCTTCTTCCTAAAAGCCAAGATCCTCTTGAGTTACACAGGATGAAAGGTGGGGAAAAGTCAGGGGTGTTTCCTAGCAAAACCATAACCTAACTCACTGGAATCAGCCTATTTCTTCAAGTTAAAATGCAGAATTTAAGCTTTGTACCCTAAGAAATACTCTATATTTTTATATTAGTGGAGTGGAAAACACTTGATCATTTGCACACTTGCAAGTTATCTTTATTCGAAGCCATGAAAAATAGAAATGTAATGGTTCTTTAGAAAGAGCTATGACTTCCTCTTACATTTCATAAAAATGAATCATCATTGAATATGTACAGAACAAGCTGTAGGGGAGAAAAAACAAACAACTTTACCCCACTGAAATGCTAAGCAATAAATTTTAAAGTTACTTAGTATGAGAATATAAATGTCTGATCAATCCTGCCAATTTAATCTTCGCTGAAGGGGGGGGGGGGGTCAAAATAAAAAATATGAATAGCTTCTATTTAACTAATATCTCAAATATGAACTAAAGATTAGCTAGTAGTCAGGGATAACAGCACAAAATTATCCTAATAATGGCTTTCATTGCATTATTTTGCTGCTAGAAAGCGATTGATTAGAAACTCTTGGAATGGAACTAATTGAATATTTGAGCAAATTTAGCAGCAACTGCTGAGTTATAAATGTAGACACAATGTTAATTTTGAAATCATTCTAGAGATGAGTTCTGGATGCTGACAGAAAAGGCCCAATGCTAATCACACATTCAATTAACAGTTGGTGTAGCTAATTTTGGACAATTTGTAACCATGTGAATATCTAACTGAGTTCAGCTCAGTTCTACAAGAGGAAACAATAGCTTTAACTCAGTAAGGGACAAATAGTGACTTACTATTAGGGCACTATATAAGGGGCACTTAGTTCGAACTAACCCCCCAGTTCGAACTAAGATACGCAACTTCAGCTACGTGAATAACGTAGCTGAAGTCGAAGTACCTTAGTTCGAACTACAAAGTACTTACTGCGGGTCCACACGCGGCAGGCAGGCTCCCCCCTCGACTCCGCGTACTCCTCTCGCGGAGCAGGACTACTGGCGTCGATGGTGAGCACTTCCGGGATCGATTTATCGCGTCTAGACAAGACGCGATAAATCGATCCCAGAAGATTGATTGCTTACCGCCGAACCCGGAGGTAAGTATAGACGTACCCTTAGAGTAGTGCTTTACTCCACTATTGATCCCATTGACTACAGTAGGATTAAATGTACAGCATGGTACTGCTTAACGTGCATAAGACAGTCAGAATCTGGACTTAAGGAGCAGATTGCATCACTGTCTTACTCATGCTAGCAGGAAAGTAAGCCCCCCACACCCTTGCTCGGCCTACTGGGACCTTGGTGCAGAGCACAATCTCCACTGTCTTACTGATCCAAGGAGCTGGTCAAGCATCAGTTTGGACCGATAAGGTGGGCCACTTAAAGGGCTCCCAGGCAGCAAGAAAGGAACTGAGATAAGCTGAGTTACATTCCTTCCCGGGGCTGTTCCTTGGGCAGAGCAGTTATACACTGGCCCTTATTCAGGCCAACTCTCCCTCTAGCTCTAGGATATGTTCACTTAGGTAAAAGAGCTGTGATATATTTATCAACATAAAATACTGATGTGGCATGACTCTTCTCAAAAATGACTATGACTTGACTCATTGTAGTGGTACACAACATGCGTTTTGCCAGTGAAAAGTACTGTAAGCAATAAACATATGAGGCAGGGACAATACCTAGCTCACTGTCACAGTAATGGATATTTAACGAATGAGAATCATAGAATGACTTCGACATTTGCGACGATGCTGACTTAAAACCAAAGAAAGAGACAAAATGATACAGCACTGCACAGACTATAGGTTCTGCATATTTATGGACATAGGACAAAAATGTGCCTCAAACATCAGTCTGTTACAGACAGAGATAAAAAATTGCTGATTTCAAGGTCTGAGAGTTGAAAGCTTATGAACATCTTCATTCAGTAGAGCACTGAATTGGTTTGCTGAAAATGAAACCCCAAAAAGCTGAAGAACCTCCAAAGCATTATTTAGTCTGGTATATTAAACCGTATGGGATGAGAGCCTTAAAAACAATTCCATATTCTTCATCTGTTGAGATCCTTTGAGAATCACCTGCAGTCCAGTATTTTATCTTGCAGAGAGTTAATTTTAGGAAGAAGTCAATATCAGTAAAAATCAGGAAGAATATATACAAAATCTAACTGTCTTTAAAAAGATTATAAAACAGGCAGGTAGTTTTAAGAGAAGAACAAAATAAAACTTGTACACAGTTTCCATTCTAAATCTAGGCTCTGATTCACCACTGAGTTACCCAAGTTGTATGGCAGTGTAAGGTAGTTGAAGATACTCCAATGTAAAATTGGGATAATATATTAGTGAACCAGATACCGAATTAAGCAGCATATAGTGTCTCCCAGATTACTGTTGGCACACAATTTATCATTTCAGCTTCAACTTATAAATAACCATGGCTATTTGGCAGCTTTATGAAATGAATTTGGAAGGTCTCAGTCCAGTTTCTAGTGGGTGAGAGTCACATCACAAAAACCACCACCAACATACTTAGCATGGACTGTCTCAGATGAAAGGTCAAGGACTCAGAAGGGACATGCAGACTACATTTTCCTTTCCCTGCAAGCAGTGATCAGGCATGTTCATGAGGCAAGCTGAGTTCTGTCTGCTCCTGTGTTGTTCTGTGGCTGAATAATGGACTCCGATCTCATGGTGTCTCCCGGTGCCACACAGCATTTCTCCTTCATCTGTCCTCTTCAGCTGTATCAACTCAAATGAACCAGGCTAGATTTCAGTTTATGCAAGTCAGCACAGCACAGTTGTAAACAATTAAGTGACGCAAACTGGGGATCTATCCCCTCTTCTCTCCTTCCTTGCCATAACAGATAGCATCCTATAACCTGTATTGTTAAACAAAAATATGACAAGTAGCCATATATTTGGTCCTTAGGTTGGTATTTTATTTGCTAAGGTCTTCACCAGTTCACTTCAGTTGCTTTGTGCCACTGTAGTCACTCAAAGTAGACAAAACTTCAGTTTAATTGGCCAGTTAAACTAGGTTTACGGCAGCTTTGCATCTCTGAAGCAGCACAGAGCACCCCTCTGATTTCCAGAGAGTCTGTTTCTAGGTCTTCAAAGGGCTCACACATTTAAATTGGAAACAAAAATAAAATGAATGTGCTCAGCAGGTAGTTTTCAGTGTATTGGCACAAGCTGAAATTTTCAAATGCCATAAAAAGCCCCGGATAGAATACTCAAAATTACTCTAATTTTCTGTGATTTCATATCTTTATCCACAGGCTAATCTAAAATTTTCCAGTGATACAAGGTTAATAATAAGGTTGCTTATTAAAATTAAAAGTTTAAGTAAAAAAGAACAGTACAGCATTGTAGTGGGATGGCACTGTTATCTACAAAGCCTATCTAGTACCTCTTGTAAATGAGGCCAGAAGTAGTAAAAAAGATACATTAAAATAAATCCACATCTTAGCAACATACAGAACTTGAAAATCACTCCAAAGGCATATTTGGCTTGATCCAAAACAATACAATTCTTTCCATTGACTTCAGAATTATTTTTAATTATACCTCTACCCGAATATAACACTGTCCTCGGGAGCCAAAAAATCTTACCGCGGTATAGGTGAAACCGCGTTATATTTAACTTGCTTTGATCCATCGGAGTGTGCAGCCCTGTCCCCCCGGAGCGCTGCTTTACCACGTTATATCCAAATTCGTGTTATATTGGGGTAGAGGTGTATTTCTATTGTGGTAGCAACTAGAAACCCTAATCATAGCTCAGGACCCCAGTGTGCTAGGCGCTATAGAAACACAGAACAAAGATAATTCCTGCACCCAAGAACGTACAATTTAAACTATAAGACCAGAGACAATAGCTTAATATAGACAGACAGATGGGGGAGCGTCAGGAAACAATGATTATTGGCCAACATGGTAGGCAGAGTGGTCGTTACACACCAGTGCCTAACCATTGTCAAGTTTTTTTTTGTAGGCATCACATCACAGGAGAGTTTTAAAGACAGATCTGAAGGAGGACAAGGAGGTATCTTTGTACACGTTGATGAGGCAATCCTCCCCCACGTGAGGTGCATCATGAAGATGTTACCTTGAAATTTTTGGCTTTAGATCAGGCCTGAAGTCCTTTAATTGCCTTTCCAGCTACAGTAACTTAGTCTACAAACAATGAATACATTTCTTTACAAAATTCCTGTTCTTCTAAGAAATCTAGGAAGAAGGGTGAACAGGTTTTTAATAGTAATTTATTTCAATGTAGGCTTTAAACCCTCAATTTATATTTGTCACTGGCAACATTTGGATTAATCTATTGCTCTGTGTTTCTCTCACCACTGCAAATCCCAGAAGGTTAAGGAGGAATTGATATACATAGAGAACTGAATCTCAATTAATGCAGGCTCTCGCTAATTTTCCAATACGTAACTAAGAAACATTTTAATTTGCCACAGTTTCCTCATTGCCAGTCCTCAAGGGGAAATACTTCTACATATTTTTCCTCAAGTCTGTATTTATCACTAAGGGTAGTTGTGTCTATGCCACATAGATTGCAAGCAATGCCTGGTTCTCCCACCTTCCCCAAAGTAAATATTTCAATAAAAATGGGAAGCAATTTAAATATTAGCATGAGGCTTCCAAATGGATATAAATAATGCCTCAGCTGGTTCTCAGTCAACATTTTTAAAGGGGAACATACAAAATTAACCAAACAAACCCAAGATAGATACTGAAATTATGCACTTAATTGTACGGTAAACCATGCACCAATATTGTTTCCTTCCATTTTAAACTGACTTAGCATATTTTTAAATAAAGATAAAAACAGCTGATTAAATTCCTACCCATAAGATTGCTGGCCTATTAATCACATTATAAACATCCTTAGTGCTTGTGAAGGGTATAAAATTGATCCACACCGGTAGACTGTACTCCTAAGAAACATTAACAATAAATTTCATCACTGTGTAGAAGGCATCACATACACACATCAGAACAGCTCTCCCTAGTACCCTGAGAAATTATTCCAAATGATGTAGACCAATCACTGAATACAGTCCCCCAAGAATATTCAATTCTGGTGGCCTACTTTTTTAGCAACCAGAGCTTGCAGTCTTCAACAGGGACTATTGACTTACTGTCCTAAGCGTTAAAATCAACAGCCAGCAAATCATATGACAAAGCACCAGGAGTAAGAGTTAAAGGAACTTTTAACATTTTTTTTCTAAAATAACTGCATCTCCAAGCATTGATTTCTTGGCAAAAAGAATTATTAAAAAAAGTTTATCATCCTTCCCTATTAAAATCTTGACCTCTGTTCTGGCTACAAGCTTTCCTTCAGTTAAAAGTCAAACCAATGAGAATGCTTTGCTTCCAGATTCTTTGAGAAGCTCCTTTGATTAAATGTGAGATAAGGTGTTCCTGAATTTCCTGTTTCATCGGGGTCTCATTTATCAAACTATTTACACTTATTTCCTGAGCTAGGACACTCAGGGAGCCTTAGATCTTATTAGACTAGAAAAAGAGAAGAACCATATGCTCATTTGTGGCTCTGGGCTGATCTCCATTAACTTCACTAGAGCTACACCAATTTATAACAGCTGAGGATCTGGCCTGTAGTCTTGGCAGCTAAATTTAGCTAACATATTGTTTAGGGTGGGAGGACTTGCCCTACTGTATAGAGACCATTGGTCTGTATATCAAGTCTACATGTCTTGTGTCTGCCATTAGCAAGTGCCCGATGCTTCAGATGAAGGTGAAACCCTCCTAAAATGAATATGTTGGAGAATACTGTACATAAGGGAGAAAAAAAGCTTCCCTATGATAATCAGTTTGCATCCAGAAGCATGAGATTTCCTTAGCATGCATAATTACAGTCTATATTGTTATATTGGTCTTGGTTATCAAAATTATCCAGCTTCCTTTTAAAAAACATCCACGGTATTTGATTTAGTAACTTCCTGTGATTGTATGGGCTAAATTAAGCCCAAGGATACGACTGCTTCTACCAGCCAGCCAAACTCAGGGCCAAGGATCAGCTCACAGGGGGCACAAAGGCACCTGTAACTCCTCTAAAGGGATCCAGCCCTAGTTTGAAGTGACTGCGGAGGAAACATGATTAGTCCAGCTAGCAGATGTGCTGACTAAGGAGATGCAGCCTTTGCCAGACAGTCTGCCTTATGGCTAAAGCTGCCCTCCTGGGTAGATCTCCCAACTGGAGCTAGTTGGAAAATGGGAGAGGAGTTTGCATGGAAAATTTTGACCTTGTAGTTCTGAGCCATCCTCCAATGAAAATGATTGGGCTGGATTCTGATCAAGGAGTTCAAATTCAGAATTCAGTTCTGACCCATATCTAATAACAATACACTCTATGCAAACCAAACACTTCTAAGGAAAAATAGAAAACATTTCAATTTCTTTAACAAAGATAAGACGAGCTGTCACATAGCCTCATTTTCCCTCAAATTAAATATGCCCTTTTGAATTTTCTCATGGTTAACCAATGCATTCTTTTTAGGAAATCACTTTGGAAAGAACCATACTGTCTCTTCACAAATCTAATAATAAAGGAACATTCAACCTCTTTCTGGCTTTGGAGAAAAGAATGCATACACCATTGTGCTACTAATTCATTAATCTCCTATAGCTGTGCTCCAGTCCAGAGGGTCTCCTGCTGATTTCCTTACAGAACAGTGCTTTGTATCTCCATGATTTCTGTTTACTGTACAAAATAAAACAAGAAGATTGTACAAAAAAGGCATAATTGTCTTGTGTTGTTGTACCATTCGTTTGTTTTTGTGTCTTAAGTAGAGAGTAAAAATACAAGCTTTAACTAGGAAACCTGCTATCAAAGATGACAATTTTCATGTGAGCTTTATTTTTATCTCCCTGAATTTTGGCCTCTCTGGGACAAATTTTTAAAGAGTCACAGTACAGCAGTTTGGGAATTTTTCAATGAACCATTTGGGGGTGGGGGAGGTTGCTAAAAATGCCAATATGTCAAAATCTAAACTATTTGCAAAACAGAGTTAGTGTCAATATACATCTCCCAACTCAACCATTTTTAGAGGAAAAAATTTCAGAGTTGTTTCATCATCCCTTTTTGCCATTTTGGAACAGGAAAATTATAGTTTTTTGCACTGAAACAACTCTAGTTAGAAATTTTAGATTTAAAAGGTTAACAAAGAAGTTGAAACTGAAACGGTGTTTTGAAATGATCACACAAAACTTTTTGTCAAACCATTTTTGCTATTTGCCAATTTGTGAAAATATTGAAGATTTTGACTTTTTGTTCCAATCATGTATGGAAAAAAATTCTCATGGGACAGGAAGACCATTTCCCACCGAGGTATAGAGTAAGGCCAGATTTTCAACTACACAGAACCTACAACTGGCCAGAATTTCATAAGAGCTGAACATCCAACATGATCAGCTCATTTGAAAATTCTGAGCTTGATGATTGGGGGATCATTATTTAGGGCATGATCTTTCAGGGTGTGCTGGGCACTATAATCCAAGTCACTAAAACCCTTAAGCACAGATGTAACCCCACTAAAGTCAATATTATTCAAGTACAGGTAGTTAATATGTGATTAACAGTATGTCTACACTGCAATTAAAAACCCAAGATTGGCCCATGCCAGCTGACTCACGCTCGATGGGCTGTTTAATTGTGGTGTAGACATTTGGGCTTCGACTGGAGCCTGGACTCTGGGACCTTGCAAGGGTGGGGGGGAAATCCCAGAGCCCAGGCTCCAGCCTGAACCCAAATGTCTACACCACAATTAAACAGTCCCTGAGCCTGGACCCCACGAGTCTGACTCAGCTGGCATGGGCCAACTGCAGGTGTCTAGTTGCAGTATAGATATAGCCCAATCCAGTGCAACACCAGTCTGGCAAAAAGTCATTCACAAGCTTAATTTTAAGTACATGCGCAATCTCATTGACTTCAGTAGGACTAATGCAAGAATGTAAAAATAAGCACATACATAAATCTTTGCACGATCGGGACCTAAGATTGTTTTTCCATACAGACCCATGTTATTCTGTGTTTGTACAGTGCTCAGGCACTGAGAAATACTGCAGCACCATCACCAATCACATTGTCAATACTTGAATTAAATAACTTTTAATGAGGGACATAAACAACTTTAAAAGTCATGAGCATGCAGCTTTTACACACACACACACACACACACACACACACCAATTAAAAAAAAGGTTGAAGTAGCTATAGAAAGCCTCCAAACACAGGAGATGATCAAGTTGGATTTCCAACAAGAAGTCAGGCGTGTTCACTCTGAATATCTTGAGGCCTGTGACTAGGTTTTGGGAAAAAGCTGAGAGGTTTACAAAAAGGTGAGTCTATTACTTCAGATTAGAGCCAGCATGGCATGGAGCAAAAGGACAGGCTGACAATGATCCTAAAAGGGTAAGAGCAGCATTTGGAAATACATTTAAGTATGCTCCTGAGCAGGGAAGCTTTGACTCAAGAACCACTCTGGGACATTAATGGAAACTGAAGTAACATAACAACCATTAAGAGGCAACATCAAAGCGGCAGCATTACAAACTGACCTTTCTGGGTCTGAAAATGATCACTTCAGTTTTCTCTGAATTTAACTTTAAACTAAAAACCCATTATGTGCTCCCCCCTTGGGCTCTGTTGGCTATTTGGTCTTCAGACTCTCTATCTGAAGAGGACAATTTGAAGTTTTCTTTATCTCTAGCCAGATGCTTTTTTTGTTTGTTGTGTACTGAACAACAGACCCTAACAATTCCTTGCTCAAGGAAATGAATACTGGTCGTCATATGTTGAAAGACTATGAAACTCTGCCTAAATTCCAGCCCTGCAATTGATGTACGAGAGGGAGACAGCAAACCCTAAATTACAAATACTGCACAAAAGTATAAATAACCACATGAAAATAATCCTTTTATTGTATAAGAGTCAATATATATTTTGTTTGCTCCACCATTTTTTCTAAAATAGTACTTTAGGCCCCACCCCACAATGAAATCAGTGGGACTACTCGTCATAGTAAAGTTAAGTATGGGCGTGGATGTTTGAAGGAGCAGGGTGTTATATTTCAACACATGTATATGCTATTTATTCAGTTCAGGTTCCCAGTACCTCCCTGTTTAATATAGGCTATATCTACTCTATATCATTATTATATACTACTACCACCACGAACTCTAGTATGCAATTGGCTTGGGCTTCCAAATAATAGGAATGTAAAGTTGGCTTCTAAATCCATACTTAGGACCTGATCCTGCAAGTCCATATGGACAGATGAACCCTATGTCTGGGCAGAGGGGTTGTTAGTGGGGCTTCACACAGGCCACTAGGGGGCACTTACACGTATGAGGTTGTAGTATTGGAACCTTAGGAATCTAAATAAGGCCCTGATGCTGCAAAGACATACTCCTTTTACATGCTTCAGTGGGGCTCTTCACAGTGCATAAAGTTATGCAGAGTCTTTACAGAACTGGGATTTAAGAGACCAGATTTTCAAAAGTGCTGAGCATCTGGCACATCCTATTGGCTCTGTCTAATAGAAGATACACCCAAACCTTAGGGAGAGTTAGAAGTCTCATAGTAACATCAGCAAAATTGGCACTTTTCCTTATTTAAAAAAATCAGTGATGTATATGAGAAATACTGACCTGCTAATAGCTCCATGAACTGAGTGCCCTTAGAGATCCAGTTTTTGAATATCATGATCCATTTTCTAGCCTATTTGGGCATCATTTCTGAAAGTTCTTCTATTTAAAATGAAATAAGAATGGTCATACTGGGTCAGACCAAGGGTCCATCTAGTCCAGTATCCTGTCTTCCGATAGTGGCCAATGCCAGGTGCCCCAGAGGGAATGAACAGAACAGGTAATCATCAAATGATCCATTGCCTCTCGCCCATTCCCAGCTTCTGGCAAACAGAGGCTAGGGACACCATCCCTGCCCATCCTGGCTAATAGCCATTGATGGACCTGTCCTCCATGAACTTATCTAGTTCTTTTTTTGAATCGTGCTATGGTCTTGGCCTTAACAACATCCTCTGGCAAAGAGTTCCACAGGTTGACTGTGCATTGTGTGGGGAAAAAAATACTTCCTTTTGTTTGTTTTAAACCTGCTGCCTATTAATTTCATTGGGTGACCCCTAATTCTTGTGTTATGAGAAGGAGTAAATACCTTACCCAATAATTACACTGTTGCCAATCCTTTAGTATCTAATATGTAAAGGTTTATTTATAAAGAGACAAGAAAGAGGAGAGAGTTAAGGTAGTCAAAGAAATCATATACATGCAATCATTGCAAAGTTCCTGGATCAGGTTTATAGCAGTGATGTTACAGACTGCTGGCTTGTAAAGTCTCTGGTAACTTCCAGAAGATTGGAAGGTCCTCAGTCCATTGATTAAAATGCTCCCTTCAGTGTAAGTCCATAGTCCAGAGATCAGAGCAGGAAAGAGGCATAATGGAGATGCTTCCAGGGTCCTTTATACCTTCTCCCACATGGAAGGACTGCTCTCAGTTTCAGTTTGTGGAAAATTACAGGCACAAGATGGTGTCCAGGGTGACATGAGCTCGTCACAAGCCCTTGCATGCTCGGATGCCTCATAGGAGCAGCCATGACCCATATTCTGGCTAAAGCATCCACAGGAAGGCTCGCCATGTGGGGACAAGCTTCTTCTATGGCCTATTGTGAGTTAAATGTTCTTTAATGGGCCATCAACTTGGATATTCCATTCACAATGTGCTGTCCCACTTCAATGTAGATTATACTTGGTGGGTGGTATTCAGGAGTACAGCACATATGTAGCGTGCCAGTACATAGTCTATATCTATAACTTCAGATGCAAAAATGATACATGCTTATAAACGGGATAATCATATGATAGACTGTAATTTTTCCATCAATACCTTACATGACATACTTCGTACAAGATTTGTTGTATAATTGTCTAACAGCGGCAATATTGATTATATAAATGGTCACGTTTCACTCACGCAGCATCACAATAGGCATGTGTTATTGTTGTAACACAAACTGGTAAATGTGAAAAAGGGTAAATAGCCTGACCCCATTGAAGTCAATGGGAGTTTTGCCAATTACTTCAAGGCAGCCAGGATTTCACCTGAAGTGATTTTAAATGAACATAGTAAACATATCAAATCATATTCTAGGCAATGCACTGTAATAAACGAGGGCTTTTTATTAGCAGAACTGGTTTCAATATTAAAAGAATCATAGCATTCTGAAAGGTAACAGATAGACCACGTTTCCTGCTGTAAAAACAGCACAGTTTTTTTTAGTATAATTTCCTCATCTGAAATCCATCCGTTTTTGTTTTTCTGCTCAACCATTTGGTTTTTGAACATTGAACTCACCACACTACCCAGCTCTCATGCTCTTGCTGTTATATCTGTAGTTTCTTTGTATTAGATCAAGTGTTGCCTTTACTCTTGGGAATATATTAGCTCACTATGTGATTTGAGCAACTGTTGTAAGATAATTAAAGTTTCCCATCAGTAGTAGCCTGTCACTCCTCTTTACAGGTTTACTTTCCCATTCAGTTTCCTCAGGGAATTCTACAGGAAATTCCACACTTGTCCTTACCAATTTCCCTCTCCATGGCAGTTTTTGTACGCTGATATTCATAGCTGCGGCTGTAGTAAGTGGAAACCCGTCCTAGAATCTAGGACTGAGATCTGGTACGAAACCAGGGCAAGACCGTGATCTCGCTCCACAAGACATGACCAGTCAACGCCCACTTCTAGACACATTATGGGCTTGATCCAGCATCCTTCAACTCCATGAGAGTTTTCCCCATTGACTTGAATGACAGTAAGATCACCCCTGTAAGAATATCTGGTTGCACATAAGGCCAGCACAATACTCCATAGGGTATTGATTCAGCAAAGGACTTTAAGAACGTGCACATGCTTTAAGTGCAACTTGTGCTTGTGCCCCAAGTCAGTCAAATGAAAGGTGCCGGATAGGCGAGAACTCCTCCACAGCATGACTAAGAATTGCTACTAGAATTTATCAAAACGTTTTATTGGAAAATGCCCACTTGTCAAAACCAAAACTTTTTGCAAGAAAGTGTCAGTTTTGACTAATTTTTTCCACTCAAGTTTTTTTGAAATTGTCAAAGTGAAACATTTAGATAAAAATTCTGTTTGAAAAGACGGTTTAGAAATGTAAGCTAATTACAGGACACATTTTAAAATGGTCAAAATCAAACCAAAACATTTTGTTTGACCCAAACCTCTCTATGGGTGTGTTGTGTGTGTGTGTGTGTGTGTGTGTGTGTATGCATCAGAGAGAGAGAAAATTTGAGATTTCAACTTTGTCTTGATTTGGGCTGGGAGCAGGTTTTGAAATCTGTAAAATTTTCAGAGGAGGATAAAACTTTTCCCACCCAGCTGTGGCTACTACTTACATTAAGGTTTCCCTTGCTCACAGTAAGAGGCCTGGACCATTTGTCACACTGTAATAACAAGCTCCATATTTGTCTTTGATTATTCCATTTTATTCTAATGTTTCCCTCTAACAAGAGTCCCCAAATTTGTTTTAACTATTCTTGTTTTTTAATATAGATGTGCTGAAGATGAAACACCTGGCTTCCTCTTTATTCCATCTGCAAGTATAAAGTTTCAAGTGCTTTTTAGAGGTGGCATTGTAATTAGAGTAATTATTATAGAGCTTAATGTAGCTGGAAGCAGTATATCAAAGAGAATATTATAATAGATCCTTTTATTAATGTGGGTTAAGAGGTCATTTACTAACTACCACTGATTCCATTAACTGGAAATTCTAAGTGGCGTAGTAATTACCAATGAAAATGTGGGTAGGAAGAAACAAACACAAAGCTTTGATTAGAAATAGGTTTTAGACATTCTCAAAAAAAGCTTCAATTCAAGAAAGCACTTCAGCTCTTGTCTGCACCTGAACGGCCCTAGTGGCACAGCTGCAGCACATCCGTGTAGACACTACCTATGCCGACAGGATGGGTTCTCCTATTGGTGTAGGTAATCCACCTCCCCAAGAAGCGGTAGCTAAGTTGACACAAGAATTCTTCCATCAACCCCGTGCTGTCTACACCCAGGGTTAGTTCGGCTTAACTATGTCTCTTAGGGGTGTGGATTTTTCATGCCACCGAGTGATATAGTTAAGCAGACCTAATTTTCTAATTTAAACTAGGCCTTAAGCTTTCCTATTCAGAGCAGTACTTAAACACATGCTCACCTTTATGCATCTCTTAAATCCAAGTGATGTCAAAAGGAATTAAATATATGGTTAAAATTGCACATGCTTAAGTGCTATCCTAGATGGGGATGCTTTTCTGAATCTGTTCGTCTGACTGGAAACTCTTCTTTTTAATCATAGAGCTTTAAATTCACCACTACACTCCAGCAATACAAAGGGGTCAAACAGCAAGCTCTCCGGAGCAGGCACCGCCTCTTATGATGGGCAGGTCTATACTTACAACGCTGCACTGAAGACGCTACCTACACCGAGGGGAGGGCTTCTCCCTGTGGGGTAAGTAATCCACCTCCCCGAGAGGTGGTAGCTGTGTTGACAAGAGAAGCCCTCCTGTTGACATAGTGCTGTCTACTCTGGGGGTAAGGTCAGTATAATGACATCGCTCAGGGTGTGGATTTTCCACACCCCTGAACGACAGTTATACCGACATAAGTTCCTGGTGTAGACCAAGCCTATGTGTTTATACTGTGCCTCATGTTGATCTCAGGGTATGTCTAGATTACAGCAGCTGCTTCTGGTGAAGACGCTCTATGCCGACAGGCAAGAGCTCTGTCAGCTTCGGGGGCATGCGCAGGAATTTAAATTTGACCCCTTGGGGGGGGAGGGGCACACAGGAGCTTGCTGCCCCACCCTCCCACCCCACCTCAGCCCTGGCCACAGCAGGAGCTCATCACTCGACCTTCTCAGAAGTTCTGTGCCCCCCAAAGATTATTGGGGGTGACCCTGCTTGCCCCCCCCTCCCGTTGCGCATGCCCCTGGTCAGCTTAACTCCTGCCTCCACAAGAGGGGGTACCTATGTTGGCAGGAGAAGTTTTTAGGTCAGTGTAAGTTATGTCACTCAGGGGTGTGGATTGTTCACACCCCTGAGTAGTGTAAATTAACCAAAGCAATTTGAGGTATAGACACAGCTCAGTTAGGAACTTTAAGCACTGCTGTGATAACAGCAGCATTACATGGAATTATTATTCTTATTAGCCTGGTTTAACTGACCAGTTAAATTGGCCTTGTGGATATTTTACATCTGTAAAGCAGTGCAAACCAGCCAGAGTGCACCATTCAATCTGGCCCATGATCTTAAAATATGGTCTCTTTCTTAATTCTTAGCTACCACCCTTGCTTTAGGAACTATATTATACAGTGGCAATCACTCCCTCGTTATAGTCTTTCCTGTAATGCAGCATCGTCTCTTTGCACAGTGCACAAATAGGAAGAAATAATTGTTGAGCAGGAGTGGGTCACTGTGACGATCAGGGTCCAGACACTCCCTGAAGAGAACAGGGGGTCTGAACCACAGAGAATAAGCAATTGAATCAATCAGTGTTTAAATGTAAACTTTCTGCCAGATGGAGTCAACAGCAACAAGGGCCAGGTTCAATATCCAGGGTCCCTCTTAACAGTACAATACAGAACCGGCTGGAGCCCCCACCCTGGGCACCACTAACTGGCAATATTGCCCCACTCGCAAGCACTGAGTCTGTGTATAGTCGATACATTTTTTAATAAAAATGGGAAAGGAACCTGGCATTAATTTGGGGGAAACAAACACATCTGACCATGAACAAAACTCCTGTCCCAGAGTACATTGGGCAGTATCCTTCACCTCCGTTTCTCACACTGCGGGGTGAAAGTACAACAAACACATGTCCTTTTAACATGCCACTCCCCTCTCCCTCTTCCATGCCCCATTCAGCGGCTATCCTTGTCAGCAAAGACACAGAGTTCCAAGGTGCATTCACGTGAGTTCACCTCCACGAGGGGGAGGGCAGGGAAGAAACGTTGAGCGCTGTGGCGCAAACGTAGTATCTACTGCCACCGCAACTGGCTCACAGTGGTGGCCATTCACTCTGCATTGCTGCCTGCTGCTGCACCGTTGTTCACTCCACTGTGGTCGTTTCTCGTGCCACCACTCTGTTGCCGATGGCCTTGCACTGTTACCTTCTGCTGCCATCTGCCTCTCGACTGTGACCTCTCCGAGTCAGTCTCTTGATGCTGTCGTGATTTCCGCTCTCAGTGAGAGAGGCTCACTTCTAATGCAGGCTGGGTGGTCTCTTCCGCAGAAAAAGACCCACAGCAGGTCTAAGCAGCACTTAGACCTGATTATTAGTGATTTCAGCTCAAGTGACCACTTAAAATGAAAGACTCTCAATGGAGCCTAATTAGCTCTATCTTTTAACTAGTGGCAGGGGCAGGTTAAATGGTGCTTAGGACTCTTAGGTAGAGCCCACACATCCGGGCAGGAACACCTGTCCCATCCCTCTAATTCTTCACTGGGATCTGACTCCCCCACGCTTAGTGAGTTCAGTTCAGTTGAGGGTGACCCCCCTCACTCAGGACAATACAAGTACAGTTCTGCCTGCCCTTTACGTATACAATAAGGATAACATTCCATTACCCCTGCATTCAATACTAAAGTGATTTGTAACCCAGCACCAGCCCAAATTGAGCAATTGGGCACCACAGATCTGTCTGTTGGATACCTAGGCAGAGTAGGTGTGTTCATGTAAATACCGTCTGACCTGAACTAAGTTCCCTCAAAGCTGCACTACTGTGCAACAGGCTAAAAAGGGTCATGAAGGCGCACAACTGGGGAGGGACGCAAGTTGGAGCATGCAGGGTTGCTGCATGCCTCTCCCGTGGAGCCGCTGTTGATGGGGAGAGGGCTGGGGGGAGCCCTCTGGCCCCAGCCTGGGGGGAGCCTGCACCCCAAATTCCTCATCCCCAGTCCCAACCCAGAGTCCTCTGGCCCCAGGCTGGGGGCAGCCTGCACCCCAAACTCCTCATCCCCAGCCCCACCCCAGAGCCTGCACCCCCAGCTGGAGCCCTCACCCCCCCGCACCCCAGCCCTCTGCCCCAGCCCTGAGCCCCCTCCCACACCCTGAACACCTCATTCCTGGCCCCCCTCACCCCTAGCCAGAGCCCTCACCTCTACATCCCAACCCTCTGCCCCAGCCCTGAGGCCCCTCCCACACCCCAAACCCCTCATCCCCAGCCCCACCCCAGAGCCTGCACTCCCAGCCAGAGCCCTCACCCCCCCCCGCACCCCAACCCTCTGCCCCAGACCTGAGACCCCTCCCACACTCCAAACCCCTCAGCCCCAGCCCCACCACACATCACCTTCATATTGGTGCACATAAAAAAATTAGTTCCCCACATGGATATAAAAAATTAGAGGGAACATTGGTCCTAAAGCCTTTCCCCCCAGCTCATCACTAGCTGTCAGCTCCTTCAGACCTTGCTTACATCAATATATGTCAAGTTAGGTCTTTTCTGATAGCTTGAAATGTTCTGAACTGGATGGTCATTAGAAGATACGTAGATAGGTTACGGTTATGCATGTAGGCATGTGAATGTGTGTAGAACATTGTAACCACTACAGCATCTCCTCACAACAGGGGGTGAAGCAATCAGGCAGGGAGAGGCATCTCCCAGGCTAGTTGTTTACAGGAAACCAACTTAAAGTATCTATCAGTCTTCCAGTCAGGAAGACACAATGGTGGATCATTAAAGTTAATGGAATGACACTGAAGCTGAAAAGAAAACCCCAATCTTGAAAAGGAGGGAGTTTCCCCTACAACCCGCATAATGCCAGGAGAAAAATAGGGGGAAGGGTGGGGGAGCAAAAACCTTTTAAAAAAAACTGGCTTCGGTTTGAGGTTTGGTATCCAGAAACTGGCCAGCATGTAAGTGGGGTGCTGTCCACAAAGCGCTGGATCCTCTCTAGGACATGGGGCATGTTGGGAAACTGTTCAAAGGCAATAGGTAACAAAAGGGAATTTAGCTAATATACACGTGTAAAGCCTGAGATTGCATCTTTAGGTTTATTTTCTGCGTTTGCTTTTCCTTACTGTTTTATCTTTGAATCTCATTATTCTATTAAAGAAGTTTTTTGTTTATTTTTTACCTCAAGCAGATCTCATGCAGACAGTGTGCAGCAAGGTGAACGGATAATTGGGGGCAGGTTTCATGCCTTCAGGGGTGAAGAACCAGAGGGGAAAAATCAGAGTGTCTGGGAGTTAAGAACTCAGGAGACTGATCTGGGGTCAGGGGCACTCAGGACCAGAAGGGATTGTTGAGGTTGCCCTGCAAGAACTAACTAGTTTAGTGGAAGCCAGGTGGGACCTTTTGTTTGTAGTCTGGCTACTGGGGTCAAAGTGCTGAATCACAGCAGTATAGCAGTAAGACACCCAAAGTTATAAAGACAGGTGGTAACAGAGCCCCTTATTGATCTGGGTGATCCCCAAAACATCACACAGTCATTAATGGCTGAGATTTTCCAGGTTGCCTAGAGAGTGTGGAAGTCCAATTCTTTTTATAATATAATAAAATGATAAGGGCGCTCGGTTTCTCAGGCCCCAAGAAGCCAACCTCAAAGATGCGCCTCCCTCCGTCCCACCAGTAATGGGCTTTGTCACTTGTGTCTCATTGGCAAAATGTTGTCCTTCATCCTTTGGAGATCTTCTCACTGAATTGCCTAGCCTGAATGCTTATCATCTGCAAGGCAAGGAGGTTGTGTGATTAACAGGCCAGTGCATTCTAAAAGCACATGACAAATGACAGCTTGCAGCAAAAATGATGAGGTTGATACCAATGCTTTTAACAGATTAAGACCAGAGGTTCTAGTGAAACCATTCACCCCTTTGTCACCTTTAAGGAACCATAATCTCTAAAAAGGTCAAAAGATTCTATTACCAAGGCAAAGGAGCCTGAACTCTTATTTTTAATCAGAGATGTGGATTCAAACCAGTGCATTTGTACATTATCTGTCACAGTGTTTTTGAAAGCTTAAGGGCACAGAATGCTTGGAAACACACGTGCAAACAATAGCTGTATGGCATGTTATATTTTCAGCAAGCTGCTCCTCAATTTGGCTTTGCCTGGCTTCCAGCTACATTACAAAAGCTTCCCACACCTCTTACTCTGCAAACTCAATGCCAAATTATCATGGACACGCAGCAAAGGTCACAATAATTGTCAGAGACAAAGAATTCAGGTTTAAGTGCTTAGCAAGCATTTTACTCAATAGCTCCCTGCCAGTAAATTGTGGGAGGAAGGAAGGGGGAGTTGCATTTGATACGTCTCATTTCCCTGACACCATTTTGCTTTTGCTTAAAGGAGAAGAGATCCCTCCAAACAGCAGACAGCATTTAAAACCTAATCCAAAGCCCATTGAAGTCCAGGGGCATCTTTCCATCAGGCCCTAACACTGAATTATACCGTTCAGGATAGTACTATGTGAGAGTAAATAAAGGAATTACTATGGTATGAAATTCAACTATTTGTTTTGTGCTGTGACAATTCCAGTTCACTTACTGTACCACTATGCTGGACTGTAAAGAGCTTTCTGTTAAAGCAGAAAGAAATGAAAGCGGACCTTCCCTCGGCTAGCAGGTAGCACCGATGCTGCTGTTGAAGGCACATTTTTAGAAAACAATGAGCCACATAGATCACTGAGGTCTTTTGCACTGCTGAAAGCATGATTTTAGATTTTATTTGCCTAAACTATTTGCTGATTTTTGAATAGTTTCCGTTGACCCAAAACTGCATTGGGTGAATAAGCTGTTTGTCTGAACAATTTTACCCAGCTTCACTCAGCACCTACAGCGAGGCTGGGTTTTCCAAAGTCCTAGTCTCTCAGTTAGGCCCCAAAATACACTGGACATAGATGTCCAAAATGAATCTATTTGTATATGTTTTTTCCATATGCTTATATCTCTCTGAAATGTTTTATTAATCTACTTGTGCCAGATTATTTTAATTGATAAATGATTTAAAGTGTATTGGTTTTAAATTAAAATTCAGTAAGAATATGAACTAATATACTTTTTTGACCCCATATGAAAGAGGTGAGAATTAGAAGAGGTAAAGATTATAGGAACTGGAATTTGTGTCAATCTAAAATTGCCAGCTGATGCTTACACAGTCATATATTGAAAAAACAGGCAAATATCCACAAAACAAACAAACAAACTTACTTGTTTTTCATGTACTGAATCCAACCAAAAGCAGCCACATCACTAAGAACCAAGTGCCAGTCACCAATTTGAGGGACACGTGGTAATTGTCATTTCATGATTAATCTTTTGGCAATGGGCAAGGTACAAAGCCACTGTTTCCCTTAAGCTTTAGAAAAATGCCCAACATTGTAGGACGTATTTTCTGCAGATGGTAGAGATGCCATAATTTCAAAATTTTAGCATTGTACAGGCTTTAAGCCATGAAAACCTCTAAGTCAGTGCAAAGCAAAATTCTCTAGAGTCACATGAGCTGAATTCTGCAGTGTTGCTCTGTTGAGGTCACTCATGTATGAGTAAGTTGGATGGTACAAGATCAATCCCGAATTCTCCCTTCAGCAAAAGAGTGTCCGCACATCCAAGTTTTACTGGGAAGTCCCAGTTTCTCATATGATGTCCTAGTGTCCCGGGAAACTCTTGTGGGATACCCAAATGTCCAGCTTTTTGTTTTTTCTATCAAAACATAGTAAGTACAATATTTTTTGTCCAAGACACGAATCTATTGATTAAAATTTGCTCTGTATCTACCAGGAACAAACCACCCAGTAGAACAAGTATTCAGTGTGATGAAATGTGTTTGGAGTGAATAGAAAAGTCCAATGAGTGTAGGCACTAGGAGAGCTGTTTTTCTCAAAGAGAACATTAATGACTCTTGTTCAATGTTTCCTGATAAACTTATTCAGGTACTGAGTTAATGGGGAAAAAATCTTCTATTCTGAGAAATATGCACACAACATGGTTGGGTCAGAATTTGGCAGTATTGGGAATAGCACCCATTTGAAAACGAGCACTTTTGTATTTTATACAACTACTTTGTGGCCCTAAAAATGTCCCTAGAACAGTGCCTGGCTTTTGATTTTGTAAGTGTCAATGTAAAAATGCTAGAAGACACTTACCTATGGCACTAAATGGCTTTTCAGGCTGGTAGTTCCACATTCACATATCTCAAACAGAAGCCAGACATCAATGGGGAAAACAGTCATGTAGTGCCTTGATAGCAAGAGACGATTTAGAAGGAAACTAACAAAGCCACTCCAAAGTCAGATCACTTGGCCTAGGCAAGTCTTCTGGCAGAAGTAGACTAAGGTATCTGGAGAACCCATTGAAACTCCTGAGGAAAGGCCGTGGGCACACGCATGGAACTCATCTGGCCAAAGCATGCACCATTACTGCAGCCTGGCATGCTAAAAAAAATAGCATCTGAACAGCATTTTGGAAGTGGCAAAGACAGGGCGGAACAATGTTAAGAGGAGCATGAAATAATAAAATTAAGTCAATTTACACCCTTATAGTCCTAGCATTTTTGGAAGTGCCCGTGTAAGTACTAAAGGAAAAAAAATAAAACCTCCCCCTAGGAGGAACATCAATTAAAGGAGGCAATTTTCAACATTTCTGTCATTTCCCCCCTCCCGCCCCCGAGTTTCATATGTAATACAAACTGTGTGACATCCGGACTTACATTTCAGCCAAGCATAATGACAGGACTAAGGATGCAGAGCAGGACCAGCTTACAGAGCAAAATAGATCCGAGTGTCATCAGCATAACAGCCATAATTCACCCTGTAGTAAGCAAAGAAGCAAACACCAAAGGAAGCAGTTAGTATAATGCATAAAGAACAGGAGTACTTGTGGCATCTTAGAGACTAACAAATTTATTAGAGCATAAGCTTTCGTGGACTACAGCCCACTTCTTCGGATGCATAAGGCTCTATGAGAATCCCGAGGAACTCTTTAATTACCCATTTGGCCTTGTCTCAGTTTCTTTATTAAAACCCACAAGAGACCATCGCTGGAATAAATACGATAAAGACAGAGACACCGACTCACTAGATCAGGGGTTCTCAGACTTTTGTACTGGTGACCCCTTGCAAGCCTCTGAGTGCGACCCCCCCCCCCCCTTATACATTAAAAACACTTTTTATATATTTAACACCATTATAAATGCTGGAGGCAAAGCGGCGTTTGGGGTGGAGGCTGACAGCTCGCGACCCCCCATATAATAACCTCGCGAGTCCCTAAGGAGTCCCAACCCCCAGTTTGAGAACCCCTGAGTTAGATGCTTGATGCGAGATGGCCCTATGAAGCACATATTCAAAAGCAGCCAGCAAACCTGAACAACCCTAAAGCAGGCAACTTGCTAGAATGGACTAGACCAAGTTCATTACAGATCCTTTAAGGCTAGATCCTTTGTCCCAAAACCACAACAGCACTGAAACTTCTTCTGTAGGTGATGTCTAGGGAGGTAAAAATTATTGTAACATATTCAACATGACTTTTCGGTCAAACAGGGTTAATTTCTTCTGCCTTGGATGAGAATCCCATGGGTGATTCCACTCAGACTTGTGTGTGCTTCCTGGCCCAGTTATTTTCTCATAAAACTTTCATTTACTGCACCAAAGCCTTGACCCAGCAAAGCACCTAAGCACATGCTTAAAAAAACTTTAGTGAGACTACTCACGTGCTTAAAGTCCATAAGCTAAGTAAGGAGCTTAAAGTTAAGCATGTGCTTAAGTGTTTTGCTGGACTGAGACCTAAGCATAGCTTTGTTGGACTACAGCCCAGTGCAGTATATTTAAACTCCTTTTACCTGATGATAGAAAAGTTCCCTTCTTTAATCAGTCCACTGCTGGAGGAAGGCTTCCTCCATTAAGCACTGCTTTCCTGACTCTTGTGATGTACCTATCCAAGTAACTCCCATCTGCTTGTGACTCCATCTAGCTCACAGATGTCCTCTGTTTTGTAATCCATAGGACACCCTTGCAATGATATATAAATTGAGGCATATGTGGTTAAGTGACTTACCCAAGTTTACACAGCAAGACAATGGCAGAGCCAAGAATGGAACCCAGGACATCTGAAGCTCAATACCTGTCCTAAACACTAGACAAAACATCCTGTTGAACCTATTAAAAACTGCCTTGGAATATCGGAATTTCTAATTCTGAATGTGCCGGAGTTGCTCCCTCTGGCAAACATTCCCCTAGTCTCCAGTGTAAATCAGATGAAGTCCTAATCCTTAAATAGCATGGAATCAGTATTAAGAAATGTGCCCAAACAGTAATATGGTGATGAGCTCAAAAGGAGTAAGGACCATGTTAAATCAAGATTGGATATCTTTTTATAACAGATATGCTATAGCTGAACCAGAAGTTATCAGCTTGATGCAGAAACTTAGTGAGGAACTATGTTTTCTGTTAGGCAGGAGATCAGATTAGATCATCAGAATGGTGTCTTCTGACCTTAAAAAAAAAATGTTGTAGTCCGTGAAATATGCAAATACACCACCAGAACTGAAATGCATCCTTCAAAATTCAGGACATCAATGAGGAGATGAATAAAGTGTCTGATTTTACTAAATGAGCTCACACATACATATCTGAAATTAACAGCCACAATTGAGAATGTGCAGCCATCAAGGAATTTTATACTGAAGTGAGAAAACCTGAAGTGTGCCCTAGGAGGTCAATAAATAATTAACAAGAAATAAAGAAAAAAGCAAGAGGAGATACTCAAATGGGAAATGATGATTCAGAGCAGCATTAGAAGAGAAGATTATGGTTGCAATAGCTAGATTTTGGCAGCTAAAAACAGGAGGCAGATAAAAGAAAATAACACTATGTAAAACCAAAGGACCCAAAATCCAAGACTACCAACTCATGAAGCCAAGACTTTATCTAACTGTCCACACTCCATTCCAATTACAAATATCTTTCTTAGTTTAAGGGAGGAGTGATAGCTCAGTGGTTTGAGCATTGGCCTGCTAAATGCAGGATTGTGAGTTCAATCCTTGAGAGGGCCATTTAGGGGTCTGGGGATTAGTTCTGCTTTGAGCAGCGGGTCAGACTAGATGACCTCCTGAGGTCTCTTCCAACACTGATATTCTATGGGGGAATCTGTTTCAGGCCCTAGTCCCACAACTGATCTCTGTAGGCAGATGCTGTAACACAAAAATGGGACATTAGCTTTGTGCTGGCAGTCTGCACAGAGAAGTTTCAGGTGCCTAGATCCCACTGCCTGTCAATATGCACCCTCTCTATTACCATTAAGAACATCTTTGAGTTATGTTAAAATCCTAAAAAAGTGCTACTGTAACACCAACAGACCACAGTCATTGGTGGGCAGAATTGAATCAGGGATCTCTGGAGCTTAGTGCATGAGCTAAAGGCCAACTGGCTGTTAGCAAAGGCTGTAGAGCAGACGCATTTTAACTCTCTCTTTAAGTGGTCTCAGTGCCACTAGATGGGACAAATCACCACACCCAGGTGTGAGAGTTACACTACCACAGTTTGTCCCATTTGTAGTGAACTCAGAAGTTTACTTTGAATGTTTCATCTAATTTTTATTCTATAATGGACCTTCCTTATCATTAGATTGCCAACTCCTTGGAGCAGGGATAGAAATCCTTGAGTGTCCGTAAACTGCCTGACACTACTGTATACAGATCACCACTAATACTATTATGAAGAGTAGGCCAGATCCTCAGCTGGATTAATTAGGGTAGATCCTATGACAATTTATACCAACTGAGAAGCTGCCCCTTTGACTTCAGAGGAGCCATGCTAATTTATACCATCTGAAGATATAGTTCTACAACACTAATGATTAGAGCTGGGCAGGAATTTTCTGATATACCACCATTTCCCTATGGAAAAAAAAAAGGTTTAGGTGAAACCAAAACTGGTAGCAAAACAGTGTCAAGTTTGACAAAATACCCAACTGCATAAAAAAAACAAAAAGGTGGTTGAAAAAAGATTATTGAAATAAAGTTTCACTTTTCAAGCTGAAAGAGACTTTTTGTTTTGAAATTTTTGTAAATTTGCACTAAAAAAAATTAACATTTTTAGAAAATGATCTGAATGAAACATCTGACCCTACCCTAACCCCTCAATTGTGTGTGTGTGTGTGTATATATATATATATATATATTCAGTTTGCAAAATTTTTCCACATTTTTAACTTTTTGTTACGATTCGGGACAGGAAAAAATTCAAAAGTGTTGAAAGACTTGAGTGGCTTTTCTTTAGCAGAACATTTCACCTATTAAAATTCTGGTCACTTATTAACTGCTTTGTAATTTGCTTGGTGCAATCCATAAACTCCAGCGTGATACTCTTCACACAGTATGTTACTGCATACAATGAAGTTTGTTTAGTAAGCTTGGGGATTGTATAAGATACAGATAGGTACATTTTCAGTGGTGCATACAACTCCAATTACAAAAGCAACATGTGTGCTTTGAATTCTCCAGGCAGATATTGTTTTCCATAAGTTTATTTTTTTAACTGACTTTTGGACATTGGCATAGGAACCTATTAACTTCAAAAGGTTTATAGCCCTCCAAATATTTGGTTTTATTTTTCAAGCCCTCAAACGGATATTATAGTGCTCCCCAGCATGGTAGCCCTACTAAGCTTTTATTGCTTGCTATGCACTTTGCTTTTGACATTGTAAAGGTGAATAGAAAATATAAAGTTTTGTTGGATAAAATGCAATTTGTCATTCGATATGGCATATTATATACCTCTCTTTCTGTCACTGTATGATGTATTTGACACTGGGAGCCAACTCCTCAGCTGGGGGTAAATCAACTCAGTTCTATTGACTTATCTGAAATCTGCCTGCTGGGGGGTTCTTAAACCTTGCTCTGAAGTTTCCAGTGCTGGCTAGTGTCAGAAACAGGATGCTGGTCTAGATGGACATTGTGTCTGCTCAGTATAGCAATTCCTATTTTCCTATGTCCCTAGGATTTCAGTGATGCTGTGCTGAGTAACACCAATTGAGGATCAGGGCCACAATTTTTTGTCTTACTGGACTCTTGCCTAATATGTATTCAGGTGGATGGAAGTCAAAGCACAGCTGTTTGTTTTCTCCACAAGGTCAACAATATTATATTATATATTGTGCATATTTCATATATCACACTGCATTTGTAGCTTCTTTTTTGTTGTTGTGGTTGCTATTTAATCAGTCACTTTAGTGCACTTCTACCAACAGCAAGGTTAGCATTACTTCAAAGAAAACTAAGTCAGATAAAAGATGATCTAAACAAACTAAAGTGAGAGGAATTCCCATTTAAAAAAAATAAATTGCCTTCTGTGTACTTACTTTCATCTGCTTGATCTTAAATTAGTTGGCAGTCTGCCGTAGACTAAGTAGGTCATTCATAGAATGTTTGCATAGGTATATTACAAAAAGTAAGAATATACATATGTTGAAATAATATGAAGGTCGTAGCACACAATGACAAACACCAAGTGAAAGGAGATACACTTTCCTCTGGGGATACTATTGAACAGAGATTTTATACTGACTAGGGCTGGATTAAAAAAAAAGAACACTAGTGATGATTAGTCTGTGAATGGAAGGATACAGACTACTGATGCGCAACTACTTGAAATTCAAAGGTTTTGCATTATATTAGGAGGCCCCATGCTCCTACATTTAGACATAGACTTAAAGACAAAGGGTCCCTTTTCCCAAGTGGAAATAATTAAATTAAAAATGGACCTCACAAATCTGAACCAAATTCTCCAGTGCAATTATGTCTGCCTGAGTCTGCAGAAAGCTTAAAACAGCAGCTCTGAATATTTTTTTTTTATTTTTTTTTTAGAGCTGCTTCCATTCATCAGACTGGTGTGTTGACTAACTTAATGACAATTAAAATGTCAGTCTTAACCATTTTGCTGCTGATCAAAGCACATAAGACAGAATAGAAACAATCATTGTATGAAGATTGCCTTCTGTGAATGGCATATTGACACTTTGATATCACAAGTGGATAAAGCTTGGTTTGTAGGTGGAGTTTGAGAAAGCACTACTCATTTTTCCCCTCGTTCCTCTGATATAGAGGAAAATATTAATTTTCATGAAGCATCTGAAGGACTGATTCTAAGCCCAATTACTCGTCTCATATGGATGAATCTTTCGTAAAGCTGCTCCTGACTTTCACTGGTGCGAGATCATAAGGAAGCTAAGAGTATAACAGAGGAATAACAATCTCTCACGGGACTTGGCACGGATGATAAATAATGGTAACTCTAAGACACCAAACATCAGATAAATAGATTTCACTTCATTCAGACAGAAGAAGGATTTAGTGCCACCTAAACTGTCTGAAGAGGGCAAAGGAGACATTTACCCTTGATATTCTCAAGAGAATTGCTCTTTATTCGGGATTCAGTAAATGTCCAAAGTCTCTGAGGTACCTACCAGCTACTGAAGCCAATGGTTCTGTCTATCTGTGGTACAACTACTAATAAAAAGCCCCAGCTCACAGATAATCCTTTTCATCGGTAGATCTCTAAGCACTTTACAAAGTAGGTAGGCATCATTATTCCCATTTTTACAGATGCAGAAACTGAGGCATAGGGAGGTGAAGTGACTTTCCCAAGGTAACCGAAAAGGCCAGTGACCGAGCAGGGGATAGAACCCAGTTCTCTCGAGGCGCTGTCCAATGCTCTACTCACTAGGCCACACTGCCTCCCATTATCATGGTATCTGAGCTCCTTCCAATCTTTAATGTTTTTATTCTCAACACCTTTGTGAGGTGAGAAGTGCTATTATCCCCGTTTTACAGATGAATAATAGAGGCACAGAGTGAATGTCTACTCCACACGCTAAACCTGGTCTGACTCCAGTTTGAGCCAAAGCCCCTATTCCTTCAAACACACAAATCAGTCTGATTCAGGTCCTGGGTCACAGGACCCTGCCAGGGGATGGGTCAGAGCCCAAGTCCCACTGTGAGTCAGGTCCATGCCCTTCACATTTCACAGTGGGAGTGCAGATCAAGCTGCAAACCCAAGTCAGAAGGTCTGCATAGTACAGCAGGACACGTTAGCACAGGTGTGAGATACTGGTCCAGTAACTGTAAATCCAAGTTTACAATGAATGTGGATGCTCAAGCATGGGCTTCAAAACACCAGGTCCACAAGGCCAGGTCCCACACCCCCAAGCTTAGTGTGCAGTGTAGATTTACCACCTGAGGCTAAGTGTCTCTCCCAAACTCACTGGAATTCTGTGGCACAGGAAGGAACTACGGGTCGATTTACATTAGCTGAGTAACTGGCTCCACAAGAAGCTTCTACAGGGAAGCAATTCAGCTCTGAGCACTGAACCAGTCCAAGACCTATGCACCGCGTAAGTCCAACTTAAGCCTTCAATTTAGGGTTTCAATGAGATTGTGGGGCATGGGTCAGCATTCATGTCGCGCTCCCCGTCAGTACCCAGCCTGGGCCAGGGATCTAACCAGCAGACCAAATTCAGTGGTGAATCCTGGTTACATGTCACCTGAGGCACATTGTGCATACACTAAGAAGAATGAGAGTTAAGTGGTATATAGACCTTGTTCTGATCCTCTGCACAGGGATGAATTTCACTGACGGTGATTTAATTTGGGGTGTCTATAAAAGGAGGACTTTTGTTCCACATTCTTTAATAGCGTTTTATCAGAGGGAGCTGTGTAAGACTCTGGTAAAAACTGAAGTTATTGTCTAACTAGAAAATTAACTAACTGAAATTAAATGTCTCCTCCCCGTTCCTCACTCCGCTTCCTCCCCCCGCACACAAAAAAAACCCCTCCACAGAGATCATGTTTAAATAGCTTAAGATCATGCACCATCATACCAGGAGTGGCTTCCGCAGTTGACTTGGTAAGCAGATTAACAGCTGTGAAATTCATCTGGATGATATACAAAATCCCACAGAAGGTGATCAATGCCAAATCCAAGTCATTGCCTCATATTTGACTGTTAAGTTTTTCTTTTTAACATGGAATCATAGACTATCAGGGCTGGAAGGGACCTCAGAAGGTCATCAGGTCCAACCCCCTGCTCAAAGCAGGGCCAAACCCCAACTTTTTTTTCCCGCCCAGATCCCTAAATGGCCCCCTCAAGGATTAAACTCACAACCCTGGGTTTAGTGGGCCAATGCTCAAACCCCCATATAGAACCTCTCACAGCTATTAGAGGCATGTAATTAAAATAGCAAGCGTTGAAGAACCCATATTTGCCCTTAAGATCAATACCAGCCTTCCTGTCAGGGCCAAGCTGATTCAGACTATGTGAAGACTTGGCAATCAGCTTGTCACTCCCCAGAGACAGCATTGCTGCTCCCGAAATGTCATTCCTTAGGCAACCAACATCTACAGAGGCATTGGGCATTGTTTGAAGGACCATCTGTACAATGACATGAATTAAACAATAGAGCTTTTTATATATAAAGCACACGCTCATGTAGGGCTCAATTCTTCCTTGCCTCTGCCTTCTGTAGTCACGTACACTGGCAGGAAGCAGGTGTAGCCTGCTAATCAGAGCGGCAGCATTTTACACTCACTTGGCAGTGGAGTAAAACATGCAAGGCTCAGGCCAGTATATAATCAGGCCAAGAGATTTGGGGCCCAACCCTGCACCCCTCAATGGCTGTTTTGGTATTGACTTCAGTGGGAGTGGATCAAGATCACGCCATGTGAATGGATGGCAATGAATGCTATTGAAAGCAGCAGTGCCACTCCTTAGCCACAGAAAATAATCTCACCTTCAAGGTCATAGGGCCATTTGGACCTTGGTGAGAAACAAGACTCTGCCCCTCAGTCTTTATATTCAAGGCGCTTAATGATCTGGGGGCCAAGGTACCTCAAAGATTTCCTAAAGCAGGTAACGGCTCCATTCTTCTGGCACAATGCAATTGTCTCCTGGAAGGGTCAATTTCGTTTATGCAACTAAACCTTGGGGGGGCATATTAGTATCGCTGCATACCTCTTTCCACACTGAATAATTCTACCGGTAATTATTATGAGTGATAACACACCATATTGCTGAACAAGGAAAACAGAGCCAAACCTGCCCCCTGGAAAACCCACAGCCCTGGTCTAACCTGCTACCCACTTAGGCATTAATCACAAACTCCGAGCTGATTGAAAAGCCTAGTCAAGTGCTTTCTCTCCGCTGTTCTTATGTCTGGTACATAAGAAATACAATTTACCAATTAGTGATAATAGATCTTGCATCGCAACAGCTTACCTATGTGTGCACAAGAGAGAGGGAGAAAGAAACAGGATATAAATAGTCATGAATTTGTTCTCCAATTATTTTCAAAATTGTCTTCTCTCCCCTTCCCCCCCTTCAGATAGAGAGACTTTAGAACCATTTGGAAAACATAAAAGCCTGTACAATCTTTGCCATGTTTTTAATAAGCAAATACAACTCTTTCTTTGAATGCTTTTAGTTTTCTAAATAAAAAAGAGGGACCTATGGCCACATTTCAGCAAAGTCCTTAAGCACACATTTCGATCCAACCCTATTCAGCAAAACGCTTAACCATGTGCTTAAATTTAAGTGATTTGCTGAGTGGTGGTGGCCTGATGAACCAGGCCCTTATCAGTGGGTAGGTGCTGTAGTTTAATACCAGCAGCCAATGAGCACCGAATAATAATCAATAGCTTAGCAATGAGTATTGATTAATAGCATCTACCAACAGCCAATTTGCATTTACCATTTCATTTTTTATTTTGAACAAAGCACTGTGTACTGTTCTCAAGTTGCTACTTTCAAAACATTAGAAGTGGGAATCTTTCCACTGACTTTAATGAACTTTGGATCAGACACTTATGTGGTCACCACCACAAGGCAGGGAACGAACGTGCATGTACAAAGCCCTACAACAGGCTACACACTAACTTGCAATTGCTTCTGCTGAACGTTTATTTCAGTTTAGGTTAATAAATTCCCTCCCTGGATTAGGAAGACACGAACTTGAGCCAGTTTAATTAAATGAGTTCAAACCCCTGTGTGAACAGTCTCATTTCAATTTAAGAGTGGCTTATTTCGGAATGGCTTAACCTTGTTCCCATTTGACTTAAACTAAGCTAAAATAGGCCACTTTTAAACCAAAATTAGATTGTCCACACAGATGTTTACACTGGTTTAATTAAATCAGTTTTAAAAATCACATCTGTTGGTGCAACCCTGTATGTGATGTATGTAAACCCTAAACTATACTGAAATAAGCCAGTCAAACCAAAATAAGCATATCTGGACACAAATGTATAACGGTTTAACGGTATGTGTTTACAAACGGACATTACGTTAAGTGGGTGCAGGCCTGTGTGTGGCCAGGCCTGACTCTTTACCAGTAAACCAGCAGAGGCATTAATTTACTCATTAATAAGAGAGCTCAAAGTATAATTACACTCTGAGTGGAGCTATATTTGGAATTATTTATTCACTCTGGATAGAAGGCTGGAATCACTTTATTTTAAAGTTTGTTCTTTCATCTTGGTTTCAGATACCACTGCTACAGATTTATCAAAAGCATCACATTTTCCAAGTTTCCAAGGTTCTTGCATTATTCAAAAGATAACCCTTTCTGTAATTCATTCTTTACAGTGAATAGGCAGCTTACAAGATTATCCTTAACAAGAAGCAGTAGTGTATGCACAATAGCTGACTTGCCTGATAACATGTACTGTGCTTGCCATGGGAGATGCAGATACAGTAGTATACGTTCAGTCACCAGATGTACAGTAGAAAAGGTATTTTGATAACAGCCTTATGAGAGGCCAATAGAATATTGGACTAGATCTCACTCTTTTCTCTCACTGGTTGCATAAGGTAAGGTGGGAGGGAAATGAATCGGGAGATGCCACACACAACATACACTAGAGCAGAATCTCTCCCAAGTGCTCAAGTGAAAGGACCAGCCAATGCGCCAGTCAGGACCCCAAGCAACAAGTCTGCCCAGTTGTGTGTTCCCTCAGGATTGCTCCACAGATCCCTGTCGTGGCCAGCCAGCTAGTTGCCCGATAGGATGATTTAGGGTGACCAAATTTCCTGATTTTATAGGGACAGTCCTGATTTTGGGGGCTTTATCCTATACAGGCACCTATTACCTCCCACCCCCATCCTGATTTTTTACACTTGCTATCTGGTCACTCTAGGATGGTTCTTCTGACATCTCTCTCCTAATCACTAATCACTGGACAAAGGAGATTTGTAACTAATCACTTGTATGCACAAATATACATGTAAAGAAACAAATTGCTAAACAGACGCAAAGCCAGGGCATTTAAACCCAGGGGCACAGTTCAGCTGAGCCAAATCAGGGGGAGTCTGGGGAACGATTCTACATCAGGAGGACTAAATCCCGACTCTGCTCGCTGTTGTGCCAGGAAAGTGAGCAAAATGCAACATCTTTCAAGATGGCACTGCCTGACCCCTACTCTACCCAGCTATGCCACTTCCTGCTCACTTTGGGATGGATCACCCCAAGTATACAAAATGGCAGATTCCTCTGTGTTCCCACAAGCACTGGGCCTCTGATTGTCCCTAGCCCTCATTCAGGGAGTGCGAAGGAGACAGAATATTCCATCGGGTTGAGTCACCATTCCCCTATAGTCTTATTCTGTAGCATTTTACAGTGATGGAAATGGTGCAGGGCAATGGAGAATCTGGTCCTTCATACTTTGTCCTCCCTCCCCCGACCAGTGGCTTATAGAACCTTGCATGTGTAGGAAATTGCAATGGCATCTATGAGATTTTGAACCGATGCCTTTACGAGGTACAATATCTTTACACTGCAGCTTGACATGTAACTTTCTTTAGCATGTTCCCTCCAGGAAATAATGGCTTAAAAAAGATGCTTTTCTTTCTTCGTTTTCCACCCTGCCCTCTACCCCACCCCCCCTAGCTTGTTAGACACTTATAATAAGCAGAGTTCAACCTGATGCTGTACAAGAAATGCATGCTTAAATGCTCATGCACCAATGTTTAACAAGGATTTAATGATTTCAAAAAGTGTTTTTAATAAGTTGTAAATGTATTTTACAAAGTCCCTTCGCTATTTGTAATAAATGCAGCCGATGAAAGGCAATCATTACACTGAATAATTTTTGCCTGTTTAAAAGTGCATTTTATTTTTCATTCTTCCAGAAGGGTGCACAAAATACACTTTGCAGGAAAAATGACTTGATACTGACATACAGTAGAATTGCAGAGCATCGAGTTTCCTCCTAGGTTCATATAGTTTGTGCATAACTCTTTATTTGCACAGATTTAAAAAAAAATATTCACAGACTGATACTGACAGTAAACAAGAGTGATTATGATAACTGGGACAAACTGATCCCTGGTGTAACTTCGCTCCAATGGCATTACAATAAGGATCAGTTTGGCCCTATGTTTAGTTTTGTATCAACATAGAATAAAGTTAGGGGGAAAGAGGAAGGGGAAATTAATAATTTTTCTATGTGTGGTAAAAATGAAAAACTTCCAGGATCAGCATTAATAAGTGCTGTGGTAGCCCTTAGGACTCCCAGCCATAGACCAGGACCCAATTGTGCTAGGCACTGTACAAACACAGAATAAGATCGTGGTCCAATTTTTTTCCAGACAACAATACATTAAAGCGCACTGTGGAATGTTTAAAGCATACCAGCAGGGTCCCCACAGACCATTCATGTGCAGCATGTTAGTATAGGTTAGAAATCACCTCCCCATAGTGCGCATTATCCCCCATGTAGACAACCTCTAAGAATCAGACTCAGTGGCCCTGATTTTTTCCTGCCACTCATCTTGTGCTGTGCACGGTGAGTGATGAATACTACCCTTCTGATCTGGTATCATGCTGCACTCCACTTACTACAATGGTGCAAGGCACTGGAGAATGTGGCCTGCTGTCTGTCTTCTTAGTCTTTACTGAAAATATTTTGCCTTCTATTTCTTCTGTACAATTAAATTGTGATAAACTAGAATGTATAATAGCCCTCTTCGTATAATTAGCAACATATAGTACTTATAGCATTTACTATGCTTGATGGTTCTGTCACCATAACCATATTGTGATCTATAACAACAAGAAGGATGAAAATTAAAATGATTATATTAGTCACTTTTAAACACCCACTGACAGGTTTACCCACATTTACAAGCATCGCTTTTAGGATGTTCAAGCACATCCATAAACCCAGGCTAATTAATTTTATTTAACCCCTCTGATCAGTTTTCTGTTGGTGCAGCAAGCAGCAAGGGGCTTTTAAAGAAGAAAAATGTTGCACCCATTTGATCCATACATCCTGTGGACTTGGATTTTTAAAACACTTGGGTGCTCAGCTCCCACTTGGTGAAATCCTGACCCCATTGAACTCAGTGGCAGAAATCCCATTGAGTTCAATGGGGCCAGGATTTCATTCATGACATGTAGTGAGATTTGGGATCTAAACTCCCTCGGTCTCTTTGGAAAATCCCAGTGCAGTCCTTATGCAAATACTCATTGATTCCAATGGGATTTTTCCATATTGGGGCAGCCATATAGGGAGAAGGGGACAAGGAAAGCTTTTTCTACCTTGCAGGGCTACCCAGAGCTTATACTGAGTACTGGGGGAGTGCAACAGGGACTTGATCTTGCACTATTTAAATGAATGGAAACTTTAATGTTCCCTAAAGCCTATTTGTGTCAACAAGTGGACAGAAAACCAGCAAAGCATAGCATAGCCATAACTTCACCCTCCGCCCCCCCAGTACATCAACTTGCAGAGGGTGTGGGGGGAGGGAGGAGGGGTTGACTGCTTTGGAGCTGAGCAGGGCGTAAACTGAACCCTGAATAGGTCTGTAGCAAATAATTTGCTCAAACTTCAATGGAAGAACCGTACTTATGGGGCATGGCTCTGATGTGGTCTGCCTCCTGGGGGCTGGTACATCTACACATTGTGCTTTGTGTACAGCTCTGAACAAAGGGCAGTCTCTCGTCTTATGTAAGGAATGCAAGTGCAGAGCCGCAGAAAACGTCACTGTGAAGTAGAAATCTAGCCAAGAGTTCATGCACCTTAATATTCTCTGCCTTAGAAGAATTGTGGGAACTTGAGAAACCCAGCCTGACTAGTTTCAGAGTAGCAGCCGTGTTAGTCTGTATCCTCAAAAAGAACAGGAGTACTTGTGGCACCTTAGAGACTAAAAAAATTTATTAGCGCATAAGCTTTCGTGGACTACAGCCCACTTCTTTGGATGCATACAGCGTCTCTGTATGCATCCGAAGAAGTGGGCTGTAGTCCACGAAAGCTTATGCTCTAATACATTTGTTAGTCTCTAAGGTGCCACAAGTACTCCTGTTCTTTTTCCAGCCTGACTAGTAAATTCACTTTTTGCATTTTAAAGAAAAGCACACACAGGCAGTTCCAGGCTTTTCTAGTGAGCAGTTACACTTTGTAAACTTGTCTTCATTTAAATCCAATCCAATCAAGCTACCATAAAGTAAAAGGAATATCAGGTCTTCCAAAGATGGAGCAGCAGTGGTGCAGAACATGCCTGTGCAACTGGGGACAGCTGGCAAATGAGTGTTTTTGTTTTGGGCTCAACCAGATTTATTTTTCAGGAGGACAAAATACACAACAGATGCAGGAGAATAAAGATGGCGAGAGGGTAGGGTTTTCAAAAATATTCACCATTAGCATATTTCTATTCCCCCTCACCCCCCAACGCTGATGGGAGTGTTCAGTAATATGCAGGGGGGCCCAACTGTGGCCAAGTTACACTGGTGTAAATCAGGAGTGACCTTTGAAGTCAATGGAATTATCTTCTTATGAAACCAATTTTAGTGGGACCAGAATCAGGCCTACAAAATAAAGTGCTGATATGAATGGCCAAATCCTGGGCCAGTGGAAGTCAATGGAAGTTTTATCACTAACTGGAGTATGCCCTTCGCTAACAGCATCTATGCATAAAGCAAAACTGTTACACTCATTCAAATCTTATTCCCAGTTTCATGTGCTAATTTCCTTCTTGATAGTGGCAGAAGGGAATTTGGGCAGGACAGTGTTTTGGATGGAATTGGTTGAGCACAGGTGCTGCCACCTGTCTGACAGTCCCCAGGCTTTTAATTCCTCCCTCCTTTGGCTCGTCACCAGTCCTCAATCTTGGCCTGTTGGTAGTTTGTTCCTTTACCGTAGGTCGGAGACACAGAACCCATGGTGGTAATAATACAGAGACACACACCGAAGCACTTGGAAGAGTAGTGCTATTCTCCTCTACCCCCGGCTGATGCCACATTTAATGTCTCAGTAGCACTGCAGTTTAAGTTTGCCAAAACTGGGTCCCGCTCACTCAACCATCCTACCCTTCAGCCACTGAATGTTGAGGGGTTTTGCCATCACTTGAGCCAGGTCTATGAAGACAGTTTCCATGCTGCTGTTTTCTTGTCAGGGCCCTTGAAAGCCAGAGATGGGGCTTGATCCTGCACCACTGAAGCTACAAAGAGTTTTCCACTGACTTGAACTGGAGCACAGAGTAAATGGACAGCAGCAGCAGAAGTGAGCACTTCTAACTCAAAACCTGATTGATTGCATAGAAGAGTAGGAACCAACAAGGGGCATTCTGGGGTGGCAGCACCTAAGGGGGATCACGCATGTGTGTGGCCCATGACCTGACAATGGCACGGCTCCCCGTTAGGAATACTCATACACCAAGTGTGAACGATTTAGAGTAGATGCTGACCAGACCATGGATGCTTATTAAATGATAATAAGGGAAAATGTGCATAGTTCAACAAATCAGCATGAAGTTTTCAGTCATTACCCAGCCAGAGATAAGCAAGATAACACCCATCAGTCTGACTGGTCAAGGGAACAAAAATCTGTTAAAAAAATAAATCATACGTAACCCACACATCTCCTATAGTGGCACCAAGACCACTTAAAGATCAATGAGTCTGCTACAGCCATAGCTAAGGGCCATATGGCTTTTAGCTCATGTAATAGAGGCTCATGCACTAAGCTCCAAAGGTCCCAGGTTCGATCCCGCTCTCCGACGACCTGGATCTGTCGGCGTTGCAATTGGGGATTTCATCCGGGATTTCAACTGTGAAGTCTCTAAAGCTCAGGATGCGCTTCCTCAGCTAGGGAAAGTATGTAACCCACATACCTCCTGGATGTGGTGCTTTGTCCCCTCTAGTGGCACCGAGGCCACTTAGCGATCAATGAGTCTGCTACAGCCTTAGCTAAGGACCATATGGCTTTTAGCTCATGCATTTAGCTCCAGAGGTCCCAGGTTCGATCCCGTCCACCAACAACCAGGATCTGTCAGCATTACACATACAAAAATAAATATGTTAGCACGTGGGCCTTTTCTTCTCATAGTACATCTTCCACTGCCAATAAGGTAAACCCATATCCACTCAGTGTAGCGATCTGTCCCCCTCTACTGGTGGCTGGTCCCTAGAAAAGTTCATGAGCCTGGCTACAGCATTGGCTAACAGAATTGTGTCTTTTAGCTCAGCTGGTAGAGACTCATGCTTTAAGCTCCAAACATCCCAGATTCTCTCTCTGCTGATGACCCACCCAGAGCAGGTCATGGTAATACATTCTATGGCCCATATTTTCAAAGGTGACGAATGATTTCAGCTGCCTCACTGTTTGGACCTCCAATTTGAGGCACTTTAAATGGGCTTGATTTGCAGAGGGCTGGAGCTCAGCAGTTTCTGAAAGCGATTCCCATTTGCACACCCAAAAATTGAGATCCTGAGAATCACTAGAAATTTTTGAAAATGTAAGTCTAGATGGTTCTCCTGTCGGGTTTCATTCCCTGCCATATTCTCTGGTAATTATTGTGGAGGATGGCTGAATGAAAGGAGATGGATGTTCCAGAACTGGTATTTCCAGAGTTTGAGTGCAAGAAAATAATACTGTATGTAGTTGATGAATACCAGAGACACTCAAGAATGAGAATGTGCAGAAATTATATTACCCATTCTATGGCTAGTTTACACTGAATTTCCAAAAGTGTTTTGAAGACACCTTATAGATGGCATCTTTAATTATTATAATTATCATAATAGGCTGCCACATGAACTAAAGGCAAGGGTAAAGCTAAAGAAAGGTGAGTGCCTTCTTTACATTGGCCTGGTCCCCACTAACCCCCCACTTCAGACTAAGGTACGCAAATTCAGCTACGTTAATAACGTAGCTGAATTCGAAGTACCTTAGTCCGAACTTACTGCGGGTCCAGACGCGGCAGGGAGGCTCCCCCGTCGATGCCGCGTACTCCTCTCGCCGAGCTGGAGTACCGGTGTCAACGGTAAGCACTTCCGGGATCGATCCCAGAACATCGATTGCCTGCCGCCGGACCCGGAGATAAGTGTAGACGTACCCTATCCGCCGGACCCGGAGGTAAGTGTAGACGTACCCATTGCTTGCAATGTTCTCAAAACATGGATACATGAAGGTACTTGACAACAGAGCAACCAGCTTTTTGCTCATATTCTACATTACTGATTTAGAAGCTACCTCCCTCCTCCACCTAGATGCCCAAGTGCATGAGGTGAAGAAAAGGGTTCTGGCAGCTGTAAGTTGGGTACAAATTGCATTACGGGCAGGTAGATGGCATCTTGCCTTAGCACAAAGTGCCACCAGTATACCCATCTAGCACTGGCGGGAATGGATTGTGGGTCACGGGGATGTAGTTAGCTAGAATGGGGAGTTGACATGCTCACGGCCCTGTAAGCAAATACCATTCAGTGCCAGTTAGTACAGATTTCCCCTGTCCCCAAGTATCCTCCTTCTCCTGAGAGGTCTTAGTGTTAGCACCTTGGACACTGAGCCAGAAAGGGCTAAGCAACTAGCAGGACCATGCTCATAGCAGCCCACAGCAAGAGAAGCAGGATCTCACATACTGGACACGTATCCAGCTATGAGATCCTATTTGCACTGTTTAGGCTTATACATAAGGCCAGGATCCAGCCTCTGGTAAACCTGGATATTTATGTGTCTACTCCATACAAGGTGACTGTAGGATATCTCATTAATAGGTAGCTTAAACACTAAAATTACATTCAGCAAAATGCAATGAAGTCTTCCATTTTTCATAGGGAAAAAGGTCGTTCATTTGAATACTAATAGGCTCATCTTTTCCTTGTAAGCCCTAGTTCAGATTTGTAGTCAGATATTGAAGGAGGAGAAAGAAGTGACCTCAGTTCTGACAGCCAAATAATGTTACTGTTCAAAAGTTATTGGAACCATTCAAAGCATAATGCCCAACAATTGGTATTCCAAATACCTCCCTTATAAACTCAAGGATTGCTAAAGGTTACGTATCTCAGCTCTAACGCCGGTGACCTTTCCTCAAATTAGTGACACAATCAAACACTGATGAGATCATATCTTTGAAACAGAGCAAAATTATGGTAACATTGATATGTGCTCTTATCCAGTATGACTTCTACTTCTGTGGTATTAGAAGAGAAAAGGAAATCCCATTAAATTGTATTAGAGAAACTGATATTCAGCCTCCAGCAATGTGAAAATATTTGAGCACTACACAGAGTATGCTGTGAAAAGAAAGGGTATAAAATGAAAATTCAGAAGAAAGAACAGGAATCTAAGCAGCCATGGAATATAATCCCAGCCACAATGTAGTGCTGATTATAATTCTATGTCTTGGACATAAGTGAAGAAGATTGAATTAAGATTTGGAGGCTATGTATGGCTACATGATGTGAAACTGTGCTTACACTAGCTGAGGATCTGGTCCAGTATGTGTGAATGGCAGGGATTGAATGGTTTATATTTTGCCTATGATTTGTAAGTGACCAAAATGCATTTACATGATTCTTTCTTCCTCTTACAGGTCGAATAATTTATCACAAAATAAAATGCATACTCAGGATTAATTGTAACTTCCTGTGCATATAGTATTTCCAGAGAATTGCTGTAAGTATACAGGATGTTGGAAAGTTAACTACACACAGGCTCAGAGAGAATAAGTTAAGAATTTGTGCTGAGATAATTCAGATCCCAATCCTGTGAGATGCTGAGTTCTCTTAATTCCAGACATCTTCACCTTGAAGGATCAGGCCCTAATTGTATGATGGTAGTAACGAAAACAGGAGGAAACTAAGAGAAATCACTTTAGTTTAGGATAAAAAGAAAAGGCCACAGGGAGCACATTGTGCGATATAGCTCAAACGACGGAAAATCCTTTCAATCCTAAAACATCACAGAAGGTCAAGTGTCAGCGGAGAAGCAGAACAAGTTGGAGGAGGAAAAGCAATCAGAGGAAATGCCTTCCAGACATCACTATGCTTAAGCAGATTTACCAGTTGTCTCATGTCTAGCTCCTAACAATCTAGGTCACACAACAGTAACGAGAGATGACATCTAAATTCCTATCATGCACCCATCACCACGGTACTGGATCCCCTTAACGAGACTATTAAAGTAAACATAAGACCACCTTTATATCTCCTCTATATCTCTTTCACCAGGACTCCTGCCAGGTACAATACTTCAGTATAGACCAGTAACAAAAAACAAAAACAAAAAAAGCACAAAGACAAAAATCTTGAGATGCTCAAAAGTTTGAGTTTCAATTCTCCCCCCCCCCCCAGCAATATACTTTTTATGAATATTTTCACAGAAGTGTTTCCATTTTTCAGCCAGCTCTACCAGTATCAAATGAAAGAAATCACTATTTCATTTTCTTCTAGAGAAAGAGATGGCTCTGGTCCAAGGCAAGCCAGGAGCTTATCGAGATGCACCATTAGTGCACAACAAGCTGGGGAGTAAATAAACCCCATACAAGCCTGCCCCACTGTATGTGACCATGTGGACCCTGATACTACGCACTGAAAGTTCCCTAGTGCACTTCAATCTAATCCCATTTCAAAGGGAGGGAGGAAATCAAAGCAGCACACTACAGAAAGTCCACGGGCACCTCCCCCGCAGCTTCCATTGGCCACGGTTCCTGACAAATGGGAGCTGCAGAGCTGGCGCTTGGGCCGGGAGCAGCGTGCAGAATCCCCTGGCTCCCCCAACGCTTAGGAGCCAGAGGGGGAACGTGCTGCTACTTCCGGGAGCGGTGCGGAGCCATGGCAGTTAGGGAGCCTGCCTTATCCCTGCTGCGCCACCGACCGGACTTTTAACCGCCAGTCAGTGGTGCTGACCAGAGCCACCAGAGTCCCTTTTTGACCGGCTGTCCCAGTTGAAAACCGGACACTTGGCAACCCTAACTGTGAATCCTTTCCTAGAGGAAGGAACCTAAGCTGTTCTCCCCACCCACCCACCCCCCCGCCCAAAGAAACACCAGAGGAGGAGTCTGCCCTTATATCAGCCCACTAGTTAGTTCACTCAGCTGGGATGGGGTGAGCCACATTTCTGAATAGACAAGTCCTGTCTGAAGATGCATGACCATGTTTAATCTTAGTCCCAGATCCTACAGTCTGGATGGATTCCTGCATCTGTATAAAGCACCACTGGCTTCAGTGGGAGTCCATAACAACATTATGGACCAGCGCAGGGATCAGACTAAGTCATGCCTGCTGCTGACCTTCAACTCCTATTGGCCAGAATTTTCAGAAGGACTCAGTACAACCAGTTGGGTGGGGCCAGACTTTCAAGAGAGATCAGTTCCCATTTCAGCACAAAAGTAAGTGGCTGAGTTTCCAGAAAAGCAGCTCGGCACCCTAATGCAAGACACTTCCAAAAATTTGCCTGTATGTCAGAATGGGAGCTACTGAGCATGTCTGAAAATCAAGCCCTTACTTAGGTACCGAGGGGAGCTGAGCCCTTTTAGAACTCTAGACTTAATTTTGAGCACTTGAAATTTGGTCCCTCTGTGTTCAATGAGAGTGTAACACTGTGCCTATGAAGCCACACAGTAACTTTTTTATTACTGTTAGAAGCTGCTATTTTAACCATACTTTTTCTACCCTATTCTTTGCATTTTACTAAGACTTTCCAAGTTCCTATGACTGCAGCAAGCATAAAATTGCACCATCCTTCCAGGACTTTGCCTTCACCTTAATTAAGCCATTCTGCTGCTTAATGATGCTACGTAAGTAAGACTTAGGAGTGACTGAGGAGGAATAAAATCACATCAGGGTCATGTCACAGCTGAAGTATGGTTTGGTAGTTAAACAAAGACACATGAGCACAATGAAATGGGCTGTTTTCATTCTGAAGTCTTCTTCCCACATCGAGAGTCATCATAAACTTACAACATTCTGAATTAAATATTTGGAAAAAGAAGTCCACAAGTGTATTCAGTAAATTGCAGAGCATAGTAACTGTGTGCATTTATTTTCTGCACCCATTAATGTAAATTCTCACATGACAACAGCAGAGTCCTTCTAAGTGATGATAAAATCATGGTAACATTGCACATACAATTTTTAACAGTTTAATTGAATAGTAATAATTTAAGGTATTAATAATAGGTTTTCATAAATGATTGCAGATTGTAATACTAATGTTACTTTTAAGCCATGGCTTATATCTATAAGATCTTCTATTTATCTCCTTTTAGCCATCTCCACTATCATATGCCACTTGTGTCTGTCACATGCTTATCACATTTTGATAATTTATTAGCCCTGTATAAGTACCCCTTTAACATAGAATGCAACCAAATCTTGCACTGGCTAATATTAAAAGAGAACCTTCCTCTCTCGCCTGTTCTCCTCCCCCTGCCCAAATCACTAGTCAGTGCCAAGAATCTAGGGAGCCCTTGGAATATGGCAGAACTCAGATATAATTTTTAGTGCATGGTACATGCAAGCCAGTATGGTAGCTAACCAGCTCAGGAAGGATCAGTGCTACACCAGAGCGTTGACTCAGCACCACAATTTACTAAGAAACGTGGGCAACATCACAGAATAAAGTAGTTCCCCTTTGCCCCTCTCAGGCTGTGGTTCCCAGAGGTTTTCCCTCATCCGTTTCAGCCAGTGCCCTGTCCCAGGGACTCCCACAGGAGCTTTTCTACTCCTTGCCAGTCTCAAACCCCAGACCAGCTACTTACGAGTCATCTAACACCAAGAGTCTTTTCTTGCATATGAGTTCCTGCAAGAATCTACTTGTCCTCTGCAGTTCTCTAGCTTAGCTGACCACTTGCTGGCCTTTATAAGGACCAGGTGACTACAGGGTGTCACCTGACTCCTAGCCCCACAGCCTTAGCTGGAAGACAGTTGATTAGCGATAGGTGAGTCTGGGCCATCTCCTTTGAAAGGGGCCTGTAACAATATACATCTTTACCTCGATATAACGCTATCCTCGGGAGCCAAAAAAAATCTTACTGCGCTATAGGTGAAACCGCATTATATCGAACTTGCTTTGATCCGCTGGAGTGCGCAGCCCCGCCGCCCTGGAGCACTGCTTTACCGCGTTATATCCAAATTCGTATTATAGCAGGCCGGGTTATATCGGAGTAGAGGTGGAGTTTGTGAGAGAGAGTGCTAAAGTAGCTGACTCCTACATACTTAGGTTTAGATCCACAAAAGGGACTCACTACTCAGTGGAATCCAGAGCCTCAAGTTAAGCACCTAGGCGCTTGATACAATACCCGGGGAGGGTTAGGCACCTAAAAATGGGATCCACAAAATCCAACTCACTGAGCAGGGAGTCCCCTCAGCTAGTCAGCAGGAAATGCCAATGAGAGGGGTATGGCCTAAGCCCCATCCTTCTCAGGGAGTTAGGCCTCTAAGTCCAGGCCAGAGGGAGGTGCCTTTCTCAGCTTAGGATTCTCCACTGTGAATAGGGTTGCCAACTTTCTACTCGCACAAAACCAAATACCCCCTGCCCCGCCCCTCCTCTGAGCTCCCCCCCCCCATCGCTCACTCTCCCCACCCTCACTTACTTGCTCATTTTCACCAGGCTGGCTCAGGGGGTTGGGGTGTGGGAGGGGGTGAGGGCTCTGGCTGGGGGTGTGGAACCGAGGGATTTGGAGTATGGGGAGGGGGCTCTGGGATGAGGAATTGGGGTACAGGAGGGGGCTCTGGGCTAGGGGATTCAGAGCGCAGGAGGGGGCTCCATGCTGGGGCTTGGGGTTGGGGTGCGGGGGGGGTGGGGGCTCCAGCTGGGGGTGCAGGAGGATGCTCTGAGCTAGGATCAAGGGCTTCTGAGGGTAGGAGGGAGATCATGGCTGGGGCAGGGGATTGGGGTGCATGAGGAGGAAATCAGCTGGAAGCTGAGGCAGCTTCCGGAAACAGTGGTATGTCCCTCCTCCAGCTCCTACGTGGAGGCACGGCCAGGCGGCTCTGTGCACTGCCCCTCCTCAGACACCACCCCTGCAGCTCCCATTGGCCACAGTTCCCGACCAATGGGAGCTGCTGAGCTGGTGCTTAGGGTGGGGGCAGCACGCAGAGCCCCCTGGGCTGCCCCTACACCTAGGAGCTGGAATGGGGGACATGCTGCTGCTTCCGGGAGCGGCATGGAGCCATGGCAGTCCAGGAGCCTGCCTTAGCCCCACTGCACCACCGACCAGACTTTTAACTGCCCAGTCAGTGGTGCCGACGAGAGCTGCTAGGGTCGCTTTTCAATCGGGCATTCCAGTTGAAAACCGGACACCTGGTAACCCTAACTGTGAATCCTTTCCTAGAGCTAGGACCCTAAGTTGTTTTTTCCCCCCCAAGAAACACCAGAGGAGGAGCCTGCCCTTATAACATCAGCCCACTAGTTAGTGCACTCAACTGGGATGTAGACAATGACAATTCAATTCCTTCCTTTACCGGATACAGAGAAGGGATTGGCACTTACATTTCCCACCTCTCAGGAGAGAAGGGATTGGCACTTACATTTCCCACCTCTCAGGAGAGAAGGGATTGGCACTTACATTTCCCACCTCTCAGGAGAGAAGGGATTGGCACTTACATTTCCCACCTCTCAGGAGAGTGTCTGGGCTAGAGAGTCATTCTTACTCTTACCCTCTGGCCCACTGCATATTTAATTATTTATATACAGTGGAACAGAGCATTTAAGAGAGTCGCCCCTCTCCCCCCACATGCATAAGAATATCCCTTGGCCCTGTTAGGTCACGCACCTAAGAGATGGGAAACCCACATTCAAATCCCTTCTTAGTCTCAGGGAGATGTCTTTTATGGACTTTCTGCTTGAAGTTGATGGTGCTCAGATACTATGGTGATGGAGATAGATGGTGCAGGCTTGGGGCTGCTGGTATAAACTGGCACAGCTTGTTTGCACCAGCAGCGATTTTGGCCTCTGGTGTCTATTTAAAGAGGCAGATGAACTCTTCATTCCTACCTGTGATTTTCAAAGGGGCATAAGGGAGGTAGGCACCAAATTCGCTTAGGCTTCTTTGAAAATCCCAACCTGCATTACTGTTCTGAGCAGAAAAAATAGACTGTTTAAATTTTTTTTAAAAGCTCCCGTCATCATCACCCAGTGAAAGCCACTTGCTACTCAAATCTTTGCAAATAGAATTATCCATTAAAAGCATATAATTTCCCACTATTTGTGAATAAAACGGAGGCAGGCTTTTCCAATCCACTGCGTCTCTGCCATTAGCCTGCTGTTTTTACACAGTGCCTCCACATGCCAAATGATTCAGGCTGTGCATTCCCCTGCCCAGATCTTTACAGCTACATAGTAATTGCAGAGCTGGAAATGAAAACTTTACACAACCTGCTATGATGGATGCAACTTGACTAATGCAAAAAAAAACATGGGCAAAGCACACAACACATATGTGTAATTGGGTTTTTATTCAAAAAGAATCTAATCTTCCAAAAATCAGAATATTATTTTATTTTAGCTGCTGATAAAAGGTGTGTGAAATAATTCAGATCATTCATCCAGCGTCTGTAGTTAATTTAGTTCTTAGCTTTGCCAAAAAAACCACAAGAAACAATCTAGCATTTCCATGAAAATAACTGGAAAAAAAATGAAATATAATCTAAACATGCATATACAAAAAAAGAAAGGTTTGTCTGTGTCCATCTACCTTCTCAAAAATATATCGCCAGATCCTCAGCTTGTATAAATCAGCATAGGCCTAATTTTAGGGAAACATGAGACACAAAGACTATGTTTCCAGTAATAGATCCAAAATGGTTCTTCTATTTGTTTTCTGTTTCCATTGTGTTATGTGTATGAATCTGTGCTCACAATAGAGACTCAGACATTCTGAAATAACTGTAAGGATTTCATCAATATATATTAAATATTTCACTGAAGCCAAAACCCACCATCCTCCAAATATTACAGCATCATCTCTGGGGAAATGGGTCACTCACTGATCATAGAAGCTTCTTTATTAAGTTGCCTTCAGTAAAAGAGTGATGAAGATATGTATAGGTGCTTATAACTCTACATGTGTCACTAGTATCTGGGGAGTTGTAAGCCTGAAGGAACTAATCTGGGCGGGGGGAGAAGAGAGAGAGAGAGAGGAGGAACTCATCCTCTGTCCTAAGGATAAAGAGTAACAGTGGTAGATGTAATGTTCAAGTATTCATTACCCAGGAGAGTGGGGGCCATTACTAAATAATTGAGATGCTATGCTATAGATGTTGCATTAATCTCAGAGGATCTGTTACAGATGTTTTTAATCAGATACTGAGTAAGGCATCCGAACTTTTGGAGCATCTTTCTTCATAAAGATTGCAAAAAAATGCAATGATGGAAGATAACTGAGTGAGTGAATGCTTTATTTCATTATTTTTCTAAGCTAAAGTAAGTTGTCGGACTATAATTCAGACCTATGCCACAAGTACTACAGCAGCAAGTGAAAACTGATTTTTTTTGGAGTGAGTAATAGAACCCCAAGGCAAGATGTAACCATAGTTATTGTAGACTTCAGCATAAAAGTTGGAGCTGAGGCATATAATAGAAGATCCCCAGGACAATATGGACAGTGGTTGTAGCTCTTACCTATAGCATTCTTCATAGCATATTGAGATCATATTTCTCAGAGCTTCTCATACTGACATCAAGGGCAGTGCGTATAAAAATCAGTGACTGTCTGCACCCTGTAGCCATAATCTCAGAGTAAGAATAATCTATGGATTGCTGTATACATTTGTGGTATTTTGATGAGGAAGGTCATATGTATTTGATGAATTTATATACCAACCAAGACAGATGAAGTTATTTTGCCTAATTTCGACTCCCCTCAAACTGTGCATGTTTAAAATTCACGTCCTGCTTAGGGGAGTTTGAAAGGAGAGGAGAGAGAGAACCCAGTGAAAAATTAAGTAGTCAGGAAGAAAGAGAAAAACTTCAATGAAAAAAATAGACAGTGTCCAACATTTTCAAAAGTGACTCTGGGTGCCTCTTATTTTGGTGCCTAATTCAAGACAGTACAAGGGGCCTGATTTCCAATGGGCAGTTGCTCTATCAATGAAAATGAATATCCTTTCAAAGGTAGCTCAGTTTGGGCACCCCAAAAAAGTGTAGGTACCCCAAATTACTAACTACTTTTGGAAATTTAAGGCGGTGTATGTGTGTATACACACACACACACACACACACACCATATATGGGACACTAGGGAGGGTCAACATTTTTCAAATGTCAAAGTTTTGACAAAAATTCTCCCAGTGATGCTTTCACAGGAAAAAAAAAAGGGGGGGGGGGACAGGGAGAAAAGGGGTAAACAGTGAGGTGACAAAATTTGCAGTTGATACAAAACTACTTAGGATAGTTAAGTCCTAGGCAGACTGCGAAGAGCTACAAAAGGATCTCACAAAACTGGGTGACTGGGCAACAAAATGGCAGATGAAATTCAATGTTGATAAATGCAAATTAATGCACATTGGAAAACCTAATCCCAACTATACATATAAAATGATGGGGTCTAAATTAGCTGTTACCACCCAAGAAAGATCTTGGAGTCATTGTGGATAGTTCTCTGAAACCATCCACTCACTGTGCAGTGTCAGTCAAAAAAGCAAACAGAATGTTGGGAATCCTTAAGAAAGGGATAGGTAATAAGACAGAAAATATATTGCCTCTATATAAATCCATGGTACGCCCACATCTTGAATACTTTGTGCAGATGTGGTCGCTCCATCTCAAAAAGATACATTGGAATTGGAAAAGGTTCAGAAAAGGGCAACAAAATGATTAGGGGTATGGAATGGCTGCCGTAGGAGGCGAGATTAATAAGACTGGGACTTTTCAGCTTGGAAAAGAGATGACTACGGGGGGGTGGGGAATATGATAGAAGTCTATAAAATCATGACTGGCGTGGAGAAAGTAAATGAGGAAGTGTTATTTACTCCTTCTCATAACACAAGAACTAGGGGCCACCCAATGAAATTAATAGGCAGCAGGTTTAAAACAAACAAAAGGAAGTATTTTTTCCCACACAATGCAGAGTCAACCTGTGGAACTCCTTGCCAGAGGATGTTGTGAAGGCCAAGACTATAAAAGGATTCAAAAAAGAACTAGATAAATTCATGGAGGATGTCCATCAATGGGTGAGAAACTGCTTAATCTAGATCAGGGGTGGCCAACCTGTGGCTCCAGAGCTGCATGTGGCTCTTCAGAGGTTAATATGAGGCTCCTTGTATAGGCACTGACTCCAGGGCTGGAGCTACAGATGCTAACTTTCCAATATGCTGGGGGGTGCTCCCTGTTCAATCCCCTACTCTGCCCCCACTCCACCTCTTCCCCCAAGGCCCCTGCTCCTTCCCCCGAGCCTGCCATGCTCTCCCTCTTTGCCCCTCCCTCTTCCCCCCCTTCCCCCGAGTCTCCTGTGCACTGCAAAACAGCTGATCGTGGTGGGCTGGAGGCGCAGGGAGGGAAGGGGAGGCGTTGATCTATGGCTCTTTGGCAATGTACATTGGTAAATTCTGGCTCCTTCTCAGGCTCAGGTTGGCCACCCCTGATCTAGATGTTGCCCAGTCTAATAAGGTTGAGTGTTTAGACTGCGTGCTTATATTGTCTTTTCTTTTGGTAACTAACTCTTTGCCTATCACTTAAAAAAATCTATTTTTTATAGTCAATACATTTGTTTTACTGTTTATCTTTACCAGTGAGTTTGTCTGAAGTGTGTGGCAAGTCTGCTCAGGTTTGACAAAGGCTGGTGTATGTCCACTTTCCATTGATGAAGTGATGAACCAATTAATAAATTTGCACTGCTCATCTTGAACAGTGCAAGACGGTATATTCCTGAGGTACAGTGCTGGGAGCTGGGGAGATTTGGCTGGTGCCTTTCTCTGTGTGATTCATGAGTGGCTCTGGGAGTATTCATGCAATCTAACTGGGTGTGCAGCTCCACATGTGGTTGTGCTGAGTGATAACAGAGCTTGGAGACATTTGCTGCATGTCACTAACCAAGCACTGTGAGAGACAGCCAGGCTGGAGAGTTAAGGGGGCATAGTGGTCCCAAGGTCCCACGCTGCACCCCGGGGATCCTGTCACAGGTTCTATTTCATAAAGTCAGTCTTTGCTTGGAGAATATTTGTACTTTCTCATTTTGCCTTGAGAGCTGACTGTCTTTGATATGCTGGCAACTTTTATTGTCAATATCAGGATTGGTGTCAAGTTTTCACTCTCCTTTTGGTGTGTATTGTCTTCAGAGAGAGAAAATTATAGAGAGGGATAGATATTACAAGCCAAGCGCTGATTGTATTTATTTTTAAAGGTAAATCTTTGAAACTTTCAATAATATTTAAAGATCCTGATTCATCCAGATACTTAAGCACATGGTAAGTATTAGCATATTGTCTCATTAATAGTAAAGTTATGTGGCAGGCAGAGTGGTATGAAACAGAATGTTATTAAAGAAGCTGAGAGATCAGTCTTCCATGCTCAAGCTTTACTATTTGTCCAGCAGCATCCCAGTGTAACCCACACACCTTCTGGGTGTGGCATTCTGTCCCATCTAGTGGCACCGAGACCACTTTGAGAGAGAGATAAAACGAGTCTGCTCTACTTAGCTAACAGCCAGTTGGCTTTTAGCTCATGCACTAAGCTCCAGAGACCCCAGGTTCGATCCTGCCCACCGACGACCAAGGTCTGAAGATGGTGTTACACCAGCACTTGCATTCCTGAGCCACTTGTTCTTCACTAATCTAGGTCCCTCCTGAAACCTGTCCCTTTTACTCCAGTGCCACTTCTCCTATGCTCTTGAGCAGTCTCACTGAAGTCAATGGGAATACTCACATGCTTGAAGTTGACTTCAGTGGGATTACTGGTGTTTTAAATTACACATGTGCTTAAATATCTTGGGGCCGAATTCACAAAATGAAAATCTTAGTACATAGCTGAGGGCCATATGCAATTAGAGGAAACCCAAGTAAGGTCACATGAGTCCCTGAATTTTGATTTGGTAGTATAGAGAAACAGTTCACAGAGAATAGAAAATGAACCAAATTGTCATTGAACATGGCTGCGTTTATCCATTCCCAATAAGCTTTGTTTCTGTTGGTGTCCATAATATGTTGAAGTATCCTTGTCCTGACCTCTATGAATTCAAATTTCCTAATGCCTATTCCATAAAACGCCATTTTTAGGTGTCCCAGTTTTGTACCCAGGGAAGGAGCTAGACATACAGCCAAGTAATTAGAGAGCCTTGTATGATAATAATTGTTCCAGTATCCCTGCAGCTGGGAGGTTAGAGAAGTGCAGGGGACTGTCAGGAAAGTATTAAAAGTAAGTATACCTGATAGACAGTTAAAAAACCAAGATTAGGATTTGATTTATCTTACCAATAAAGAGTAGTTTCCACAGTTTCATAATGTGCAGAAATGCCAGGTGGAAATAAGAAAGGTAGGACTTCAGCTGGGACATGTTTACAGGCTGTGCAAGAGAACAAACTCAGAAGTCAAGCAAACCAAAATATCACATAAGAACGTAACATAAGAACAGCCGTACTGGGTCAGACCAAAGGTCCATCTAGCCCAGTATCCTGTCTACCAACAGTGGCCAATGCCAGGTGCCCCAGAGGGAGTGAACCTAACAGGTAATGATCAAGTGATCTCTCTCCTGCCATCCATCTCCACCCTCTGACAGAGGCTAGGGACACCATTCCTTACCCATCCTGGCTAATAGCCATTAACGCACTTAACCTCCATGAATTTATCCAGTTCTCTTTTCAATGCTGTTATATCACATTACTACTGTACTTAATTCTATATCTAGGAAAATAGATCGATGTAGTGAAAGAAGCTTGCCAAGGTACGCACGACCTTCTGATAAACGAAGGTGGGTGAGATCAGTAGGTGTGGTATATTAACCAGTTAGCTTTTACAACTCTGAAGGCCTAGCATTCGCATTTTTCTTAAGCCACAAATGAACATGAATTTGATGGTTTTACTTTAATATCTTGGGAACATTGGGCCATAGAGAAAAATACAATCAGGAGATACTGTCTGAGATTCAGCTCACAAAGAGTAGGGAGGGTCACTTCTGAACAGTGCTGCTTGTTCAGGACTGAATCACGCCTGAACCCAGTTTAAGGGTCACGTAGACTCTGACCACCACCCCGCCCTCCCTCAGTGATTTCCAGATCGTGTGCGCTTAGTTTACAAGTAAAATTTAGTTTTGACTAGTGGCCATCCCTGCAAGCTCAACCTGGGATCTGAGGGTTAAATGGGTTCCTCCTTCATCCAGGGTTTCCCATGGAAATGGATTGCACAGAATTTCAACCCTGTTTAAAAAAAATTGGAATTATATAAACCCCACATGGATTTTTGGATTAAACTGGCTTGTTTTGCCTCAGTTAAATTAAAAGGCTCTCAAGTTGAGGGAAGGCAAATGACACTCGATGGTTTTCACTTTTCCTTCCCTCTTCCTCTCTATATTTTAAGTAAAGGAGTTACTCCTAATTTAGGCCCTGATTCAGCAAAGCATTTAAGATTAACTTTAATTATTCACATGCTTAAAATTAAGCACATAGTTTAGTGATCTGCTGACTAGGGCTGGATTTACTGACATGCTTAAAGTTATGCATGTGCTTAAATTCTTTGCACTGGTGTCTAATAGAGACGCAAATCAAGCCTGTCGACTTCCAGTGTTCAATTATAACTTTGGGGCTCTTGCGTATACATTTACATAACTTGGTCTCAGTTCTCATTGATCCCTGGCTCTCTGCAAGGTTGCAGTTTCATATACTCCATTTTCAGAAGCAAGCCCAAGTTTAAACAAAGGCTTGAAATAAAATAAGATTGAGAAAACCACTGATTATATCAGATCAGGACAGCTCCAAAAGCAACTTGCTATATATCTCCAGATGTCTACTACATATTTAGAGAGATAACACTAAGTGTAAATATTGCACTACATTTAGAAAACAATCACTGCAAGCCTTTAAGTTTCATAACCTGTCATGTAGGGCAACTATATCTCCAATCTGGAGGAGTCCAGGCCAAGGGAGAGTCATACCAAGAAAATGAGAGCAATATTGTTTCCTTCATTACTTATTGTTGTAAATGGCTGACCTTTCTAGAAGTGAAGGATAATTTGATTTTCCCCTTTCACTGTTTGCTTGTATTTTCTGAAATTAGCTTACCCGATATTAACGATCAAAGATTCTCCCCCAAAATTTGCCCAGCAGGTGTAATGTGTTAAATATGTACATTTTAAAAAGGAAAGAGAAAGAAATCAGTTATTTGTTGTTCTAAGTAGTAACTGCAAGGAGAATCACAAATAGACAAATGCTTTTTTCTTCTAGACAGCAAGTCCTGAAGCAATAAAGAGGAGAAACACTTCCATTAATTTCAGCTTGGAAAGATCAATACTAGTGACACCAACTAAAACAGATCCTTTTCTCTAAAGATCCAATCAAAACTGGAGCAAAAAAAACCCCATTGTCACTGGAAACAAAGCTGTAAATGTTCTCTGTAATGTTTTCTTTTATTAGAATCAAGAGATGTCCAGGTGCATCCCGATACTAGCTAACAACGTCTGTCACGACCGAGCCCCTCTTCTGATGCTGTATTTGGCCCTGTGCATCTTCTTGTGACCCCTGATCACTTACTCAGCCTAGGCAAGGGGAAAGCACCAGGAAAACAGGCATTAGCATCTGCTTCCCAGGATGCAGACTAAAGCTTTAACCCTTTGAATACTCAAAAGGAACTGAAAGTGTCTCAAAGGTTTCTGGTTTACATTTCCTGGAAACTAAAACAAATAATTTATGTTATTTACCATTTGTCACATTCCAGTGAGACGTTACCACCTGCCCTGCAACCTTGGGTGCCTCACAATGCTTTACTGCTGTAGCTCCCAACCGGGGCCACTCACAGACAGCCTGCAAGTTGTACCCTGAGTGCCTTGGTCCAGCAACTTTGACTCCAGCAGCCTGTCAGTAACACACCAGTCACACCCTGGCCTCCACCAGCCTCAGTTACTACTTGCTGGGTGACCCAAACATACTCCGAGACCTGAATTTTCCCCAAATTTGTTTTCTGCACTGTCCAGCCCTCTCCTGGACAGTTCAGATATTAGGGGCCTGTTGCTGCTGTAAAGTATCAATATTCAACAATTTGCTACTTTAACTAGAGTTATCAAGCCATTCAGTTTAACACACAGCACTGGATTACTTTGGATAAAAAATAAAAAAAGTTTATTCAACTACAAAGAGATTTAAAGTGAGTAAAAGTATAAGGTATTCAAGCCGAAATGGTTACAAGAGAAAAAAAATGCTGTCTAGTAACTAAAACTTAACAAGCTAGACTTGGTTCAATGTAAAATCCTTACCACATTTCCAGCAACAGGACTGGCCAAATTCTCAGGACAGGATCTCCCACCATGCCCGCCGGCTCCAGCTCACCTCCGCTCCGCCTCTGAGCGCGCCGCTACTCACTTCTCCTCCCTCCCAGCGCTTTCGCGCAGCAAGCCTGGGAGGGATGTGGAAGGAGGGAAGCATGGCACACCCGGGGGAGGAGGCGGGCCAGAGATTTGGGGAAGGGTCAGAGTTGGGGCAGGGCCAGAGAGGGAGCGAGCAAATTTGCCGCCCTAGGCCTAGGCGATAATACGCTGCTGGCTCAACCCCCTCTCTGCACCAGGCCCCACCCCCACTCCACCCCTTCCCCCAACCACCACCCCACCTCTTCCTGCTCCAACTCCACTTCCTCTGCACGCCACTGAACAGGGCAGGCGGGAGGTGCTGGGTGGGAGTGGAAGGAGCTGATCCACTGTCTGTAGGTGCTGAGCACCCACTATTTCTTTTCCCCCATGGGTGCGCCAGCCCCAGAGCATGTGTCTATGTCTTCCAGAGTCAAAAGGCTGGTTCCTTTGTCATTTTAGGTGAGAGAGAAAGAACCTGGGGTATTTTTGCCACTCACTTTTATAGTCCAGTCACACTTTTGAAATGTATTATCCTGAGGGTTACCGCTAGATAAAATTCATTCCCGCTATGAAGAAGGAGACATGGAGTCTCATGGTGAAAGGTTCCATGTTGGTGGTTTGCTAAAATACAGATCACTCTCTTCCCGTCCCCCTTCATTGCCAAAGAATGGCCACTTGTCATCAAAGTTGATTGGTAATCATCTGTCAGCTGACTAGAGGCATTGGCATGTCCTTTATCTTTGAGAAACCAGTTTACCCACTCCCCAGACTTATCTGGTAAACACATTGTAGTTATAATTTCAGTTTATGTTCATAATTCTGAATACACATTCCATAATACAAGAATATAGATTATCATTGTTATTAGTTTTTAAATGATACCTTACAAAGTATATTTTATACAAAGATTGCTACAATAATGTGTAGGGTGTGAATACAGGTCACATCATTATTGGAGCAGGCACACGGAAAGGGATCTGAGGGTCATAGTGGATCACAAGCTAAATATGAGTCAACAGTGTAATGCTGTTGCAAAAAAAGCAAACATCATTCTGGGATGTATTAGCAGGAGTATTGTAAGCAAGACACGAGAAGTAATTCTTCTGCTCTACTCCACGCTGATTAGGCCTCAGCTGGAGTATTGTGTCCAGTTCTAGGCGCACATTTCAGGAAAGACGTGGACAAATTGGAGAAAGTCCAGAGAAGAGCAACAAAAATGATTAAAGGTCTAGAAAACATGACCTATGAGGGAAGATTGAAAATATTGGGTTTGTTTAGTCTGGAGAAGAGAAGACTGAGAGGGGACATAATTTTTCTTCCTCCTCCTTGTAACAACCTTTTATGTACTTGAAAACTGTTCTTAACCTCTGAGGACAGGACATAAAGCAACGGGCTTAAATTGCAGCAAGGGTGGTTTAGGTTGGACATTAAGAAAAACTTCCTAACTATCAGAGTGGTTAAGCAGTGGAATACATTGCCTTGGGAGGTGGTGAAATCTCCATCATTGGGGATTTTTTAAGAGCAGGTTGGACAAACACCTGTCAGGAATGGTCTAGATCAGTGGTCTCCAAACTTTTTTGATCGCGCACCCCATCAGTAAAAAAATTTTGAGCACGCACCCCCTGCTCCCGGCCGAACTGTAGAGGCAAAACAAACAAAACAGACAAAAAAAGCAGCTCGGTGTCCCGGCCAAACTGCCGGTGGGGAGGCGGGGGGGAGAAGCGGCGCTGCTCCGGCGGCGCTCCTCCTGCCGCGCACCCTGAAGGATCCTCTTGCGCACCCCACTTTGGACACCACTGGTCTAGATAATACTTAGTTCTGCCTTGAGTGCAAGGGACTGGAGGTCCCTTCCAGTTCTATGATTCTATGACACATTGTCAGTAAACATTTTCATTAAAAAATATTTAACAATTTGACTAAAAGGGATTATTCGTTTCCGGTCTAAACTGTTGTGTGGTGTTGCTGAGTGCTTCTGAACAGATGCGTTTCACACCAAGGGTGCACACATGCATAAACCTATACAGACAAATTCAGAACGGGATTCTCAGAGGTGCCTAACTCCCATTGAATGTCAATGATAATTGGGCTCCTGACTCCATTAGGTACCTTTGAAAATTCCAGCTTTGGTACATAGAGTGTGATGATTAATTTCTATTGTATTGTCCTGAGTCACATCTGGGGCAGCTAACTGCCATCATTGTGCTAGTTGTTGTGCTAACAGAACAAAAGACAGGCCCTTTCCCATGACTACACAGTTTAAGTAGGCAGAATCCTACATAATCCTGTAACTACAGCGCTGGGTTGTTGTGAGACTTGTTTAATTTTAAAACAATAATTCAGAACTTGAAAGGTGCTATAGAAAAAGCACTACTGTGGGCCAAATTTGCTGCTGGTGTAAGCAGGCTCTGTGTGATGTAAGAGACCATGGAGGAAGTGTTCCCCTTTACATGAGGAAAGAATTAGCCCCTCTCTGTGCAATATTCCCTCGCTTTCACCTCAGCATGCAGAACAACCTGCTCCCTGTTTCATCGATTGCCTATTAATTTTATGGCTATATTTTTTGGTCATTTGCACTTAGGAAAACATGTGTGTGTGCAGTACATGGCTTGCAGTCACTTTATATATTAAAGCTCCTTTCAAGTTTGATTGCTCACGGAAGCCTTTCATAATCAAGGGAAAGGCACTTGTGTACATCCAACCCCCTTTGTCATACTTATTACATTAATTGGAACTGATGGAGTAGGGGTTGCAGGAGCTGATTTCCCCATTCGGTATGAAGCCTGCTGCTCAAATGAGAGCTGATCTGCTTTGAAAATGCTTTCCCTTTAATGCAGCTAGTGATGTTTTGTTAAAGACAGACATCTACTATTTAATGCTCTTCATCTTTCAAAAGTGAGCAAATACTTGTAATTAATTTAATTATGGTAATCATGCAGGTGTCTTGTGTGCTCTCTAAGATGCATTTTGATTTTCAAGAGACAGCATTCTAAAAGGGAATAGAGGATTCTCTTGGTCCACAATGTAAGAGATTCATAATATTATTATTATTATTATTTGTAATTCATTCTTTCCGTTGTATATTGCACTAATGGGATGACACTGTGTGCTCTTAGCAGGTGTTGATTCTGCTGGGGAAGTGTTCAGGAGGCTCACGGAGGCAGGTGGCTCATTGCCCTGCCTAGTGATGAAAGTAGTAGTAGATCTCTAAACAGAAAGGTTCTACTGTGCAGGCTGAGCACTGCAGCCCATACATCGAAGTCCTGAGAGCATCAACTCAGATCAGAATTAGAGCTGTGTGGGAACCAGAATTTCCTTGTTTAGGGAAATTCTGCATTTTTGTTCAACCACACACACACACACACACAATCAAGTGAAATTTCACACAGCACAATTTTCAACCAAAAAAAAAAAATCATTTTGAAACAAAGTGTTTTTAACTTTAGAATATAAAAATCAACTTTTTGTTTTGACTTTTTTTAAAATGAAAAATTGAAATATTCCATTCTGATAAGATCAAACAGAACATTTAGACATTAGTGAAATATTTCATTTGGATTTTTTTTTTCAAATGGAATTCAATTGGATTTTTGTGAATTGGCATTTTCCAATGCAAGAATGTTCTGTCAGAAAATTTTTGACCAGCTCTAATGAGAACACGGAGGACTTTGACAGACTGGCAAGGGGGGAGATTGGGTTAGGGTTAGGGATTTTCTTGCTGACAGCTCCAGGATGCGCATCCCAGTGACATTACTTTCACATCCATTATGGCAAAGTGCTAGTTAATACAGATTCTGTAGTCCCAGCAGTCAGAGAATGGGACCAGGAATTACTGTATATAGTTCCACTAAAGGTGCTGGATGTTTATCTGTTATAATGTTATTGGGAGGCACCATATAGTGCTGTTGTAAATGGTCTTGCTAGTTCTATTTCTCTGAATGTATATTCAGGTAGATCTAGGAGAAATGTTTAATGTCAGCTGTTGTGCCATTATTTTTGCATGTTTTGTCTGTCAGTCTTTACAGCCTGATATTTCTGGGAGGAAGAATAAGTTTTAGGTGTAGCTAATGTCCACAAGTTACACTGTACATGGTGCCATAGCCATTATATGGTGTCAGAAGCACTGTAAGGTCTCAATACTGCACTCTGCTAAGCATGCTGGAGAGGTTCGGAGCACCCTCAACTCCCATCCAAGTGGGTCTTGCAGGCACTCAGCACCTCAGAAATGCTCAGCATCTTGCAGAATCAGTTTAAGGACGGACAAACTGGCCAGGAATATGGAGTCTGCAGGTGTTGAGCTGGCCAGAGTGAACTGGGAAAATATGAATCTACCAGAGGAGTAAAAACAGCATATAGAGCTCATTTTTAAATCATTCCCCTGATAGCCACACGAGCAGAGGAAATATTACACTCCCCAACTCACCAGACCTAATCCTACTGTCACCGTTCCACACTTGCAGAATGGACACTGTTCCCCTTTGCTTTCAATGGAAATTTTGTCTAATTGAGACTAGCAGGTTTGGGGCTCAACTGGTGGTGGGGGGGAACCAACAGCAGAAGCAGATGAACACTAACACTTCCTGGGAGTAGCCAGGGCTGCGAGGCACCTTGCTACCACCTGCACTTAGTGTGAGGAAGTCTTGTCTGTGCCAGTGTCATCTGTTCACCAAACACCTCCAGCCTCCCCAGGTCCCATAGGATAGGCACAATCTAACTCCAGAGTCTTCTGAGCATCACCCTGAAGTACCCAGCCACAATCCATTGGACAAACTCAGAGTTTCCAGATCCTCTGCTCCTAAAGGAGCAGTAAACCCACAGTTTACCAGTTACATCTTAGATCACAGCTCCACTTAACAGAGATATGTTTATAGTGACAAACTAGTTGAATAAAGATCAGTTATTTGAGAAGCAGCAAGTAGAATTAATGGAAATAGATGGTTACATATTAAACCACCACACACTTTCTGGAGCCTAACTTAACTAACAAGACACTGTCGTATCATACTGAGCAAAACCTCACCCCAAATCCCTCCCGTGTATCACAGTGAGGCTTGGCTGTGATCTTCCATTCATGAGGCAAGTCATGCTGTCCTTTTACCTCCTCAGTGAAAAGATGCAAAAAGTTTTCTCTGCCCCTACAATTATAGTCCAAACATCCATTGTCTTCACTTGCCAACAAGTGAGAGTCGGCTGCTTGTGTTTTCCTGTCTAGGCTCTCCCCTGGAGACTTTACAATCTGAGCAAAATGTTAATCAAGTGATTTCAAATAGGTGTTCATTGTGAGATATACAATACTAAATTTTCACATAGCCAGACAAACGTCTCTTGCCTGAAAAAAATAGTTTCTGACCTTTTGGTGATCAGCCCCAAGAACATGTTTTTCTCCTTACATATTATCCGCATTTCACAGTGATTGTGATGACCAGCGTTTCACAGGCTTTCAGTAGAGACCTTACATGACCTTTTCATCAACTAGTATGTAGCTACCAGACCCAGGGGATCCCTGTAATCCTTATAATCCCTGTAATGTGTGCCCTCTGACAGTGGGGAACCAGGAGGTCCTTAGGCAATAAATGCCTAAGCAACAAAAATCCTGATTGTGTGAAAATATGTCTTGTGGTAACAGAAATCCCACCCCACACCCCTTTGCCCAAATAAAGCATGACAGAAGCAAAAGTTCTCCAAGAGTCACAGTCATAGACTTTAAGATCAGAAGGGACCATTATGCTCGTCTAGTCTGACCTCCTGCACAACGCAGGCCACAGAATCTCACCCACCCACTCCCGCAACAAACCCCTGACCTATGTCTGAGCCATTCAAGTCCTCCAGTCATGGTTTAAAGAGTTCAAGGTGCAGAGAATCCTCCAGCAAGTGACCCATGCCCCATGCTGCAGAGGAAGGTGAAAAATCCCCAGGGCGTCTGCCGATCTGCCCTGGAGGAAAATTCCTTCCCGACCCCAAATATGGCCGTCAGCTAAACCCTGAGCATGTGGGCAAGACTCACCAGCCAGCACCCAGGAAAGAATTCTCTGTAGTAACTCAGATCCCACCCCATCTAACATCCCATCACAGGCCATTGGGCATATTTACCGCTAATAGTCAAAGGTCAATTAATAGCCAGAATTAGGCTATCCGATCAGACTATCCCCTCCATAAACTTATCAAGCTTAGTCTTGAAGCCAGCTATGTCAAAGAGGATGTTTTTCAAAACTTTGCAGGAAGTGTCAATAGTACAGGATGCGTGAGCAGTGGTATAAAATGCTAGTTTCACTACCTTTGGGATCACTGACAAAGTCCAAAAATAGGATCCTATTGTCTTAAAGATGTTGTGATAGGCATCCCGACAGCCTATGAAGGAGGAAGTTTGAGCACTTCAGGGCTTAGACACACCTGCAAGGCTTGTACTGCCTGCAGGAGGAAGCTTAAAAGGGGAATGCCTGTCACAGGACGGGGCAGTAAGTGGGGAAGACTGCGGTGCTTCAGAGACTGCTGATTCTAGAGACAGATCAGTAAAGCAAGAGACAGTTGCGGACTTAGCAGCCTCTGAGACTGCCTGGACCAGGTGTTACCAAAAAGTGGGAAGAGGAGGGGACTGAAATTTCAATAAGGACAAATGCAAAGTACTCCACTTAGGAAGGAACAGTCAGTTGCACACATACAAAATGGGAAATGACTGCCTAGGAAGGAGTACTGCAGAAAGGGATCTGGGGTCAAAGTAGATCACAAGCTAAATATGAGTGAACAGTGTAACATTGCTTTTTTGGTGGGGGTGAGGGGGGCCAAACATTCTTGGATGTATCATCAAGAGTGTTGTAAGGAAGACATGAGAAGTAATTCTTCTGCTCTATTCAGTGTTGATTAGGCCTCAACTGGAGTACTGTGTCCAGTTCTGGGTGGGCGCCACATTTCAGGAAAGATGTGGACAAACTGGAGAAAGTCCAGAGAAGAGCAACAAAAATGATTAAAGGTTTAGAAAACCTGACACATGAGGGAAGATTATAAAAAATTGGGTTCATCTGGAGAAGCGAGAAGGGATATAACAGTTTAAGTATATAAAAATAACAAGGAGTCTGGTGGCACCTTAAAGACTAACAGATTTATTTGGGCATAAGCTTTCGTGAGTAAAAACCTCACTTGCATCCAAAGAAGTGAGGTTTTTACTCACGAAAGCTTATGCCCAAATAAATCTGTTAGTCTTTAAGGTGCCACCAGACTCCTTGTTGTTTAAGTATATAAAAGGTTTTACAAGGAGGGAGGTAAATTGTTCTCATTAACCACTGGGGATAGGACAAGAAGCAATAGGCTTAAATTGCAGCCAGGGTGGTTTCAGTTGGACTTTAGGAAAAACTTCCTGTCAGGGTGGTTAAGCACTGGAATAAATTGCCCAGGGAGGTTGTGGAATCTCCATCACTGGAAATTTTTTAAGAGCAGGTTGGACAAACACCTGTCAGGGATGGTCTAGATAATACTTAGTCTTGCCATGAGTGCAGGAGACTGGACTAGATGACCTCAAGTTCCATTCCAGTCCTACTATTCTAGGACTATCCCCAATCAGGACATTAAAAAAGCCTACAGACAAACCAGGACCCAGAGGAGGAAGGGAGACAGGCATTCTCCCCTCAACTGTTCATTTCTTGACCCTCAAGTTCTCTACCTCACCATTCCGCTCTGCCGCCCCCCTTTTTTTGGCCTTCTCACCCTTGGCAATTAGTTTAGCTGCACAGAAAGCAGTGTGTTCAGAATTTAGCTGACAGTCTACATGTTTTACCTCTTCACTTACGATTAAAGAAAGCAGGTCAGGAAGGTTTGGAGAGCTATTTTTTGCCTCCTTATCTAAGTAAAAAAAAAAAAATCTTTGCAAAGTTGTTTCTATGCCTTGAAGGAGGAAGAATAGTAAAATGGATTTTCAGGTAAAGAATCCCAAAACTGACAGGATAACTAAGCTGTAAAACAAAGTAAGTGGACATAAAATGATGCTAGAATTACGCATCATCCTCACGTTACTTAGCTTTAATTTCGGAATTAAGAAGTCTGTTTTAATAGTCACTCGCAATGACTAATTGTTACCTTCTGTTAGTCCCATAAGGTACCCAATAGCCAAATTATTGCTTCTTTATATTTCAGTAATAGCCAGCCTCTTTAAAGAAAGACCTCAGATCACAGGGAACTCATGAAGGAGTTTAATGGTACATTAAATGATGCTGAAATACATAGGAATTTGCATGGATTTGCATTTTACATTCATATTAATGCCAGATGAGTTCATTATGATGCATGTAACAATAATGAATGCTAAAGGAATAAGTAATGATCATTATGTTACAACTGTGCCATAATCCTGTCTCTTTGCATTTTCAGGCTCTTTTTTTGAGACTAAAAGGAGGAAGAATTGGTTACTATCACTCTGAGCACTGTAATGTTGTTCTACTATTATTGCTGTGTTGGCTCAGATCTCTCTTGCAGAGGTTTTACTAAGTGCTGCCTGCATATTAAAAACCATTATAAATTTGCTGTGTACATTACACCTTACTGGGACTCAAAATTGCTGGACAATCAGTCAAGGCAATTTTTCCTCTTGCTCTACATCATTTAACCAATTCTGTCTTTGTCCTTAGCACTTCAGATGATTATTCTGATTCAGGTAGGATGATGCCTTTTACGTGCCCTTCTCGCTATTTTCGTTCCCAGATTTTAAGCTGATAGTAAGCTTCATTGGTGCCCATCAGCAAGATATTGATATTTTGAATTGGATTGCCTGGGCTGTTAGTTGCCAGTATATTTTAGTTCATTCATGTTTTGGGCCTCTCCCGAAGCATCAGTACAACAGGAATAAAATATCTGATATGCCAAGTATCAGAGGGGCAGCCGTGTTAGTCTGTATCCACAAAAACAATGAGGAGTCTGGTAGCACTTTAAAGACTAACAGATTTATTTGGGCATAAGCTTTTGTGGGTAAAAAAACCCCACAGATGTATCTGAAGAAGTGGGGTTTTATCATCCACAAAAGCTTATGCCCACATATATTTATATGGTATTTTAATTTCCCTGTACACATTTCTGAATAAAATAATTCATGGTAAACATCTGTGAAACCATGAAAATTTGCAAACATATGCACACACCCAAGCAATTTCCCAAACAGTCTAGACTTTAATGAACAAATCCCATAGAATTCAATAGAGGAAGTGAATCTTTCTACATCCTCTTCACAGAAAATGATAGCATTTCTGTAGAAATCTAGAAGATGGTGTGGGGAAAAACACTACAGATCAACGTAGTCTTTACCCTATTGACTTGATCTTTATGAAGGTCTATAGGACTTTTCCATAAGGGAAAAAAAGGTGAAATTCTGGCTCTTCTCAGTCAATTGGAATCTTGCCATGGCTTCAGTAGAGCCAGGATTTCGCTATAGGAAGCCACACATTATCCTATCTTATCTCCTAGAACTGGAAGGGACCTTGAAAGGTCATTGAGTCCAGTCCCCTGCCTTCACTAGCAAGACCAAGTACTGATTTTGCCCCAGATCCCTAAGTGGCCCCCTCAAGGATTGAACCCACAACCCTGGGTTTAGCAGGCCAATGCTCAAACCACTGAGCTATCCCTCCCCCCGTTGTAGTGACCCAATTGTGAATGAGTTATTTTTAACATCCAACCAGCTCTAAGTACAGGGATAGTCCCCAGGAGCCAGATTCAAATATATTCACTCATCATGGATAGCATCCTACTCCACAAAGAGCCCCACCTGGTGTCATTGGGGCTTTTTGAGAAATATACTATATACTATAATCAAGTGGAACAGAATCTGGCTCGAGGTAACCACCACCTTTGGTTCACAATGGTAATGCCTTGCTCAGGGAATTGCATAGTTAACATATCTATGTATCAATTAAAATTCTATTATACACATGTGCATGCAGATGCAGAACGTAGCCATACATATAAATAACCAGAAGACAAGAAAATAACTCACTACCTCTCCCCAGCAAACCAAACAAGTAATGGAGCAGAAAGACAGAAAATAAACAGCTTTGTCGTTCAGCATGACATCAGATCTGATTTCTCAGCAGGTGTCAAAGGAAGCCAGTCCTGAAAAAAGTGGGTTTTTTTCCAGAAATGCATTCTTGCCTGTGTGTCTGTATGTTGATTAAAAAAAAAACTTTTTGGAGTTCAATTGTATCAATTGAGAGCCAAATACATCTTTCTAACTGCTGACATCCCTAATTACATGGATTTTAATTTTCTAAAGATAGAAGTGCTGACTAATATCAAAGGGAAAATATTAATGATGCTGAAAGTTAAGACATGTTTCTGTCAGAAATCTTAATTGAAAAACATTCTTACTCCCAACAGCATAACTATTTTCTAGAGATGTAAAAAGTACTGCCATGTACCTGTCAAGACTTTCCTGGGATTGGGGGGAGAAGAGGACTTGAAAGCAAGTTTTAATGCATTGTGTTGATGATGGATCAATTCAATTACTTGTTTGCAACAAAATTAAGGCTAAATGTTTGTTATTTATGTTGATGTCCATAAGAGCTACAACCAAATAGATAAGCAATTTGAGCATTTGCAGCTTATATATTTATTCTTTGGTTGAATCCTGAGAGAGGCTGAATGCCTGAAGGGTGACATCCTGACCCACTGAAGTCAATGGCGAAACTCCCCTGGATTTCTTTCACCCAGACTTTCACCCAACATGTTGGTACATAATGAGATTGGAAATAACAGCACACAAGATTTGTGCGTTCTAGACAGGAGAAACCTCACCATATTCAAGATGGATTCTGGACTAGCGTTCCAGTATAAATCAGAAAGATGAGACTACCTTTTGCTGCTAGATGTCACTCAATGGGATCTCCTGAGGAGCATTATGGGAGAAAGTGGAGTGGGTGGAGGGGCTGACTTGGTGATGAGGAAGGGCAGTCTTTTGTTGGAGTTGGTGAAAACAGACAGCAAGGGACTGAAAAGAAAGCTGTGCAGGTAGGTGGAGGGAAGGATGTGACTTTCCAATAGGGCTGCACAAGCATATAACGGTGTAATTAATAATGATTACTTACAGGAGTGACACTTTGGACTTCGAGGCGCCTGTTGAAGTCATGAAGAGTTTTGTCACTTCAAAAGGAGAAGACCCATATTTTACTGCTCAGAATGAGTAGAAAGTGCTTGATTCTGACCTCATAACACCTGCTTTAGAATGATGTGAATACATGGACTTCCTGTCTTGCACTTAGCTCACTCATCTAACACACAGGGGAAAAGTTTATAGTTGTCCCCAGGACTAAGATTCACTTTAAGTCTAATAAATATTGGCCATATTCTACAACTCTAATCCAATGAATAGTCAAAGTGGGTGAAAAATACCAGATGACAGGACTGGAAACTGAAACCCTATTTAAAAAAACCCAACAACCATGAAAGTTGTTTAAGACTTTTCACAAGCACATCATTAATGCAGGATTTCAGAGAAAATGGTAGGTTTTTTACTTTTATAAAATGTGAGCTGGTGATAGAATCAAAAAGAACTGTTTCTTCTCATCTACATTAGTGATTCTTCTGGACATTAAATTATCTTTCCTTAAAGGCAGTCAGCCCTGGTGAAGATTCAAGCGCTTTTCAACACAGTGCGATGTTTGAAGCAATGGAATTACTCCTGAGAATGCGTGTGAATAAAGGTTGAGGGATTGGGCCCTACATTTGGCATACGGTTGGGGAGGACTGTCACAGGCCTACTTGAGAGGAGATCCAACTGCTAAAATTCTGCTAAAATTCCCAGGTGTGTCTGAAAGGAGTCCAGGCACTCCCACTGTCTTAGGCCCTCTGAGCACTCTTGGGATGCAGCTAGTCCATATGGCATTTCCTCTTAAGTTCTGGAGCCACACTACCCTGGAACCAGTGTCGACCCCTCAGGCTCTCTCTATACCTTAAACACACCCCTGTGCCTGAGCCAGTTGAAAAAAAAAATGGCCAAAGACACACCCACCCACCCCCCAACAGATCCCCCCCTGCCCTTTTATAACCTTCCAGTCCCTCTGTTAGGTGACTCCCAAATCAGCCACCTCAGGAGTCCAACCTCAACTTCATTTGCCAGGCAACCTCTCCCCTGACAAACCAGTCCTCCTGGTTGGGAGCCTGCCTATTGTCTGTATTGTATGTTTCTATTTGAATAGAGGATTATCCTGCATGGATTTAATAACCCTAATTATCAGCTGTGTATCGCTCCCCTTTGGAATTTTAGTCTAGTATGACAGTAAAAGCATAAGCACAAATAACTCCATTTTGCATGTGAGGGTTTGCAGTCTGATAAAGATACAGAGTTCATAATCTCACACACAGAATTCATAAATTTTAAAGACAAATTCCCCATGTTATCAGAGGGACATTTTTGAGAAATATGCACAAAAGACTCTGCCATTTCAACCTTTGTAGCAGCATTCCTTCACAGCTCTCACAAATTACTTTGCTGCTGTAAGCCCCTGGTAGGAACAGCACAACTTTAATAATGTGGGGGAGAAAATTAATGTTAGATGTATACACATCCTATTGTTTCCATGGATACCAATGCAAAATCCCTTATTGGATTAGAAGTCTTCCTGCAAAATATTTTATCAGCTACAAAAAACCCAAATACCTGTAAAGTGTAGCACGATCTTTGAAAAATCCTGCCAGGCAGCTCATAGTATATCCTGCTTCCTTTAATAATGTGTGCATAACATGCTTGACAGCAAGGCTGACTTCTTTAGTTCCGTAACATTCAACATTGTGTTGTCTTAGAATGAACTTTGGAAAATTAGATTATTTCTCTCTCTGCTGGTTCTTTGGGGTTGCTTATGGTTGAATGGGTTTACAAGTTGACATTGCCCTGGGTTTCCATCAGGCTGAGTGTGTCTATAGGTCACTCTGCTGGTGGAAGCTGGGAGAAATGAAAAGCCTCATGCGTTTTTCCTCTCGGATGCTAGCTAGGGGCTGATGTCAATAGAAGTGTCGTCTTAGTGACTGAAGAAAAACAATAACACAACAACAACAACTATACAGCAAAGGTCATGCCCCCCATAACTATGCTGTATCAAATTGCTTCTGCAAAGCCAGGGCTCATATTCCTATTTGCTACATGAGAAAGACGCTCCTAGTTTTGTTCAGTACTAATGATTTAGATAATAACTCCCTTCCCCCCCAAGAAAACCCTTTAAAATTGCAAGTGAAGGCTAATGGCCAAATATCATTGATGGTAAAATCCACCCCAGTGCAGAGGGATAGCACAAGTCCTATGGATTAAGTCAATCCAATTTAAGCCCTATTTGGATAGGTTAGGTGGGATGTACGTGGTGCTTGGCCTTGTGTTGGTCCTCTGCACAGAGGTATATACGTATAGAATATTCTTGCATGGGAAGGGGAATAAGCAATAATGGTATAAGGCACTTTTATGCTGGTACAACTGCATTCACAGTAGGGGCTATACTGGTGTAGCTATCAGTAAAACAATCACATGCCTAGCTGACAATTATACCAGTACCAAAACTGTACATGGAGCAAGACGCAAGACTCAAACCCCTATTAGGGATTCTAGGGGGAAATTCTCACTCTGCACAGGCCTGGCAGAAGGTCTATAAGGTACTTATATCCTAATTTGTGGACATAGGGGGTGCATTGGCCATATGTGGGTTCTCTGCACAAGGTAAATTTTAGCCTTGGTGCCCCTGTTCTGCTTAGAAGACTAAAATATAAGTGGGTATATTAGTGAAAAGCACTAGTAGTCTTTCCAGGCCAGATATTCAGTTGGTGTAAGTCAGTGTATTTCTATTGATATCAATGCAGTTGCACAAGTTCCTGCCAGCCCTAAATATCAACTTAATGGAAATTATGAGTGATTATAGTCTTCATTATGATTATGAACCACGACCTATATTTTCAACACGAATAAATAAGACATTCACTTTCACATCTTTCACCTGTGAGTCTTCTTCCCATTAATGATAGTGGGACTTATTGTACTAAAATTTTGCCCTTTTACACACAAAAATAGGAAACTAATTATTAAGATGACCAAGTTTTCTAATGTTTAGACTTATTTTTGTTCATTGATGTCACTATTTTCAGACCCCATTAGAAGCAGGGCCCCATTGTGCTGAGCACTACATGGACACAAAGTATAGTCCCTGTTTCTTAGACATTATTCAAGCAAAGGCCCTGATCTTCTGTTCCAAATGATTCCTGTGTTCACATAGGACTGAAGACCAAAAATTAAGACAAGATGGTATTAAAAAAATCCCAAACAACTGGGGCAGGGGAGGAGAAGAGTATGAATGATGAAGAAAGCAGTTACAAGTTCTTGTTATGCATAGCCATCCAGGTCATTTGGAAATGTTATATAAAATTAATTCCTTGTTTAGGAAAAGACCATGCAAGTCTTGTGTCATCCCAGGCTAGGTTTTTTTGGTCAAGTGATAAACTTCTGAAGATATTGATTTATACTGGAATCCTCATTACAATTCATGGCAGCGTAAGCCTACAGATGTTCAATATATTTATCTGAGTTTGCCTCCTCATACTCTACTTCCCCAGGTAAAAGATCACTTTTCAGTAGCAGTAAATGAAGACAGAAGCACTGTATTGCAGCTTCTCATTGATCCACTCCGCATCTGTTTCTGCCTAGGGCCTGAATGCCAAAGATGATTCCTGAACTCATGTGTCAGAGCAGACACCCTGCTGGAGACTCAGGAAAATCTTTTCCTTCATTTCACAGTCTGCTTGCGTTCCTAACATGGTAGGTACAGTTGCTCTGAAAGCTCTCAGCAGCAATGTTGTCAGGGGGTATTTCAATGCATTCTTCACATGCTACTTTCTTTCGTCTGATGACTGAAATCTGGCATAAGGTAGATACAGATGATATTTGGTCTGATAAGTGATAATAAAGTCACGTCCCAGGAAGCAGAACAAGGATGAGTGTGGTTCAACAGAGATTATGCACTGAAGAATTGGAAGAGGAAATGAACAACATTTGCTGAGGACCCAAATTAAGGGTTAGACAAGACTAGGTGGACTGTGAGGAACTCCAAAAGCTAAATAATTGGGTAGCAGACGGGTAAATGCTCTTGTGATTTACTGTATGCCACAGTTCTGACTCACAACAGTTTTATAAGCAAAGGCACTGACTGTTGGAGATATTCTGCAAGCCCTCCCAGTGCCAGGTCTGCAATGTGACTCAGACGAGCTAGTAGCCAGTTACTAATTAGAAGATAGAAAGTCTTCCATCATCATTTCTATCAGCCCCTGGAGAGTCTAGCTTGTTGGTGTTCTGACTAAGCGGCCAGAAAATGGGGATAAAGCCATTCACTCACCCAAATACTCATACTGTGTCAGCGTAAAGCAAGTTACAAGTCCCTCTGCTAGTTTCTTGTAAGAAAGGTGTTTTCTTCTCCTCGACAGCTGGTTCCTGGGTTGTGATACTTACCATACACTTCGTGTAAACAGCCCCAGGCTCTTCTCTACAAAAGTCAGACACTTCAGCTATCCAGACAGGTTGAGGTCCTCACACAAGCTCTCTCATCACTTAAGCCCTCAAAATAGGGCTGAATTGAAGCTTATTATCTATCCTTTGAATTACTCTGGAACTCTAGGTGCTAGTGTTAGATCAGGGCCCCATTGGGCTAGGTGCTGTAGGAACACCGAGAGAAATAGTTCCTCTTCTAGAAAGCTTACAATCTAAACAGAGGTGACATAACTTGGCCTAGGTCACACAGAAGTTAGAGTAGCAGAGCTGGGACTAGAACCCAGATCTTCTGATTCCTTGTCTAAGGACTAGTGGATGCAGTTAAAGAGCAAACAGAGCTATATGTGCTCTTTGCCCAAGAGCAAATTTCACCCTCCTCAAAAAACACATGTTGGGTTGACTATCCTGTAATGATTCATCCCCTCCCTAGAGAAAGGAATAAGTTGTTACTTGACCCTCCTGATTGTTTCTAAGTATCTGTAACCTTCTAAGGGCAAAGGCTCGGTGACCGGTGCCTAGGATGGGCCATATTGAGAATGCCACACTCAGGGCAGACTGCAAGAAACAGGGCAGACAACCCCCCCAAAACTCGTGGTTATTCCATAATTAGATTCGCCAACCCAGTCACAAAAGAGCTTCTGCAGCACCACAGTGGTTAGCAAGAAGCCAAGCAGTTCCTTTTAAGGCAAGCTAGCCCTGGGTGCCCATCCAGACAAACAGGTCAAATATAGTGACACGTTACTGAAAACTCATTTCACCATATGTGGGGTTCTACCAATCCCAAAGGATCAGACACTTATCCCCAGGTTAATACGCATCTCAGATTTTACCCAAATATCACACTGTCAGCCAAACTGAAGATTATATATATATATATAAACTTATATATACACACACACACACACACACACGATTATGAAGTCCTTATATCAGGTTTGTAGCAGTGCTGAATAGACTGCTGGCTTGCAAAAGTCTCTCTGGTAGCTTCCAAAAGATTGGCAGGTCCTCAGTCCATTGTTCAAAACACTCATTTTAGTTCTAAATCCACAGTCCAGACAATTGGAGCAGGAATGAGGTAAAGCAGTGATGTCACAGCTTGCAGTTTATAGCCCAGCCCAGGTGCATGGAAAGTTACTGGCCCATTACAGAGTCCAGGGTCACATGAACATGGAAAGTTACTGGTAAAACATGGAACTGAGTGTCCTAATGGGCCATCAACACAACTGTCTAGCCCTGTCGTAAATCTACCTGGCGGGTGTCACCCAGGCATACAACACGTTTGAGATACATATACATAGCCACTATTCATAATTTCTGATATAAAGATGATACATGAATATAAACAGGACTATCATGCTTAGCAATTCATATCTCTTCCATTGGTACTTTACATGACATACTCAATTTTCAAATATCGTGTACAAAATAACCGTGATAAAAATGGCCACTTTTCTTATACACAGCATCAGACGGTTTCCTGAATATTCCCTGTGATGTCCTGCCCTTTAAATGGTTGGGTGGGCACTCTACGCACTGCAGAGCCTCGCTTCTGTCTGTTGCCAGAACAATAAAGTTGACACAGCAAATAGCTGCGTCTATCTCCTTCTCTACTGGGTCCAAGTATAACATTCCCCATCTGATTTTTCAATGGTGTGCCTTCAAGAAGTGCATTGGGGGATTTAAACAAAATCCCTAGAGAATCATTTTCTCCTCCCCCAAATGCATTTTTTGCTTGGAGTCATTCATTGCAGCCATTCACTAAAAACCCACCTTAAGCTTCAGTTATTAGTGATTTAATGAGGAGTCTTTTAATTATAACATCTGTTGTTTTAATTACCAAAGGAATTATAATTAGACTCCCTGTAGATTCCTGCTGCTAAACCAGAGGCTCAGAAAACATTCTTGACATCAGTAGAACATATCAGGTACTCGATAGGTGTGCCACCATGGAGTGCTGCCTGTCATTTGGAATAGTCAATCTTAATTTTAATTAATCTCTTGGGAAAAGAAAAAATAGTGAGGCAAAGCTGCTAGAATTACAGCTACAAGTGAACTCAACAGCTTGAACTCTGACATGTTCCTTACACTAATATTAGGCTTATTGGTTTGTTGACATAAAAATAAACAAGCCACATTACTACTTAAAAGGCTATTTTTCCCCCCTTCATGCAAATATTTAGTGGTTTTGTGACTGACTCATAGACTTTAAGGTCAGAAGGGACCATTATGATCGTCTAATCTGACCTCCTGCACAACGCAGGCCACAGAATCTCACCCACCCATTCCTGTATCAAACCCCTAACCTATTCTGAGCTATTTAAGTCCTCAAATCATGGTTTAAAGACTTCAAGGTGCAGAGAATCCTCCAGCAAGTGACCCGTGCCCAACGCTGCAGAGGAAGGTGACAAACCCCCAGGGCCTCTGCCAATCTGCCCTGGAGGAAAATTCCTTCCCGACCCCAAATATGGCCATCAGCTAAACCCTGAGCATGACTATTCATCTCACTTTTCAATTAGAAGGGCAAATGAAGAGCTATATTGACTGTAGGCCAGTCTGTTTACTTTAAATCAGACCTTTCTTTGCACAATAGAGTGAAGACAAACGATCTTATGCAGGACCACTTTCTGAGCAGACCTAAGCAAACGTCAGAATTTGCATTCTGTGGGAAATTCTAACATTTCAACATTTGTTTTCGTTTAATAAATGGGACCAAGTTGAAATTTCCAAGTTTTCTGCCAAATAAATTCAGGGAAAAAACAAAACAAAACACCTCTTATTTGGGAATGCTGAAATATTTTGTTTGGACATTTTTGCTCAAAACTAACCATTTCACCATTCCCAAAACCAAAATGTTTCATAAACAATTTTTATACAGGAATCATTTTACTACCAGGCACTGACGTGGAGGAATAAGGACATTTCCCGACAGTGCACAGCCTCACAGTGGAACAGTTTATGGCAGGAAGTGAAGTACACTTTCTCCAGTTGAAATTATAGGATTAAAAATCTCTCCCCTTCCTGTCAAACACAGTTTCAATTAACGTGGGGTGAAATACACCCCTGTGCAGAGAACAATGCCTGCATACCACTTAAATCCCATTACAGGCTTTAAAAATTTAACTTAAGTGGTACATAGTCCTTGCACCCTGTTTCATTTTGGTTTGTTGAAATGATCCAGAAAATTCCCATTTGGCAAAAACTACATTTTCCATCAGAACGTCATTCTGCTGGGAGATTCCTGACCAGCTCTATTTCTGAAGGTGGTATTCATCTTGTGCAGAAGGCCAGTGCAAGGACTATGCACCACTTAAGTTTCCTCTGCAGATTATGACTTGGAAACATGGTTACCCCGAGTGTATTTTGTGTGTGCAATTAAGAATTCTATTTAAGTCTGTTTAGATCTGAATGTTACACGACTGACATTGCCTTCAAGCAGTTGTTTTAGTTGAATGCAGTGAGTAGCACTTGACAGGTTATTGACTTTCTGTACCACACTATTAAAAATCAGGATGAATTGATGCTCTTCATTCCCTCTTAAGGTGCAGACTTGTTCGGAGAATTTAGTGATATGAAAGTTAGTTTTCAGAAGAAGTGGTCCTTCTGAGACATTCAAAACAGCAAAAGGTTAAATAATTACTACAGCATAGTCATGAGATAGCCAGACACTGTCCCTGCTTAATCATGCTGTGCACACTTAAATTGCCACAGTGGAGTAGATTTTTTTTTTTTTGTCAGTGGCGTGAAGATATTCATCTCCATGGGCCCAGTGCCTCTCTCCAAGTGAGTCTCTTCTCCACTTCTGAATAGACATTCAAACTGTTAGCAATATGGTCCTGAACCAAAGCTCACTGAAGTCAATGGGCATCTTTCCATGTACTTCAACGGCCTTTGGATCAGGCCCTACATGGCCATCTGTGCTAATATCTGTCTGCGGAATGTTGGCAAAATACTAGGAAATAAAAATGCCGGATAGCCAAGAAAGATTTAAAAGCTGCCTTAAAATGTAGCTTGTGTTTGCTGTCCATTTGAGTTATACAATGCATGGGGCTGAAGAATCACCAACAATGGGATGGACAATTATTTGAAGATTGGATGCCATGGCCATGGTTATCAAAATTACCCCCACCCCCATTATGTAATACCTTGTACTGTAGGTCATTGGGGAGACTGAACCTGAAGTGCTGGGCTTCTACCCTTAAACTAGGGAGAGTCACATGTTGCATGGATCAAACATTAGATGGATGGGAGACACACACAGCATTCGATACTGATTATGTACTGGGTATTTATTATGGACCTGTAGGATGCCTATTAAGTAGGGTCATAAACAAACATAGGAAATGACCCTGCCGTTAAAGTAAGAACAGGGGGCCTCTTTTCACTATCAGAGTGCAAGACCCTCAGAGACCTCACTCTGTGATGCAGCTCAATTTGAAGATTTGTTTAACCCCAGCATGAGAGCTAAACAATGTCAATAAACAATTTACATGCCCCCAACCATGCAATTAAATCAATGGTAAGAGGGGAATTCCAGCAGACAATGCAGTTATTGTATTAATTACAAAAAAAACCCACCCCAGTTTGTAACTACTACAACAGAGAGGCACTAAACAACAAAGCCGGGATTCGGCCCTTACTTCCTGCCTTTATATAGGTAGAAGAGCCTATTAGAGAGAGTTTAGAAGTGTGTTGCCAGCCTATTGTTACACTGATTAATATTATGTATAATTTCTTTACATTAGTGCTCAGTATGGGCCAGGTGCTTTCCACACACTCCACGACTATCTGTGTTTCAAAAAGCTCACTGTCTATGGACAGATGTTAGTGGAAAGGAAATAGATATTTTATTTGCAACTCAGTTTGAGTTGCTGTGAGTAGAAGGTTAGAAGTGGGTTGTTAGAGGGGATTTAAATCTGCACAGGGTAAGGGTCATGTAGATAAGTTCAGGGAGGTCATACCATGAGGCAGTATGGTACACTGGATAGGGCAGTGCCATGCCGGTAAGATTCTATTCCTAGCTCTGCACCAGCTGACCCTTTCCATCAGGGGGGAAGTGGGTTGAGGGGAGGATAAGGCCAAGAGAAAGAGGTATGTTGTGGCATTCACGGAAGGTATCAAATCCAGGCTCTGGCAAAACAAGCCAGGGAACAAATTATGGCGTTAATCTTTCAGTGTGTGCCTTCCCATTTAAGCTGAATGAAGGTGTGTGTGTGTGGGGGGGGGGGAATCTGTTTGCAATGCCCCTCCTGATCCCAGCTAAATAGTATCTCAGGTAGCCAGGACCTCAAAACTAGTGAAAGTTTGAGGGTGAAAACCTGTTTTAATGCCAAGGAGGCCAGGATTTCACTTTTAGTATTACTAGTTAGAAGAGATGGTACCCGATAGGGGAAATGTAGGTTTTGAATATCCCATAATCAGGGGGTGTTCAGAGCAGCCCAATTATAAAGTTGAGGCTGCTGTGACAGTTGGATCAGAACCATCTCAAAATCCAGGTTTATCCTGCAGATATCTTGGGCTCATTACTGATTAGTACCATCATTGTGCAGCCACTAGATTTAGGTCAGGGTCCCATCTTGTAAGACAATGAGCAAATTCAATGAAGTGCCAAACACGTCCTCCCTTTGGGAGTTAAGGACTAACTAGTATCAGACTTTAGGACCCTGCAAGAGAGGTGTCAGAACAATTCTTCTGACTTCCACCCCAGCATGCAGACCAGGTGGCTTTCTTTGACTCCATCTCAGGGCTACACAATCTGAGTGGCTCTGTGACAAAGGGACAGGCAAAGCTCTTTCTTATTTGTAAGAAAATAAAAGCAGACCCCAAGATGGTGCAGAGTATGTGGAAAGTACCTTACTGGTGCCTGGGGAAAAGTGTGCATCAGCTATCCTCTTAGCTAATAAAGATGTGATTAAATGTCTATCAGGGATGGTCTAGACAGTATTTGGTCCTGCCATGCGGGCAGGGGACTGGACTCGATGACCTCTCGAGATCCCTTCCAGTCCTAGAATCTATCAAACTATGAACCGGGGACCTCACAAGTGGAAAGCATGAGCTTTTACAGTTTGAGCTAAAGAGCTCGGAAAGCCGTAACTGAGCCATATTTTTCTATGGATTGGGCACACACGCTGCCCAGTGGGTTACAGGGGCACGGGGTTCTCTATTTTCAAGGATGCTCGGGATGTTTCAGCATCAGTACAATACCTGAAATGGGAAAGCATGAAGACTTGGATAAATATGAACCTTTTGGAATTGGTCACAACTACTGTGCCTCTTATACAACTCTCATCCCTAATTAGCAATCACACACCACATGCTTTTTAAACTAAAAGAACAAATGCTGGAGCTCAGAATATTCAGAAGCCATCCTTTCATTATGACAGATGAAATGAAAGCCATTTCATCAGACGACGACATGGAGTCTAGAAAAAGAACAGAACATTTTTTGATCCACGGTTTGCTAGTTGTATCAGCCTCTCAGGAGATAAGAAATATTAGCCAAGAAATTATTGCCAAGTTAATTCAAGCTGTGTGTTGTAATGCTGATTGAGGTGGAAGGTGACAGAAACAATTGCTAAATATCAATAATTTCATGTACACAATTAAAATGCAGCCAAGAATCCTTTAATATAAATAAAATGAGGTTGTGAGCAAGTAAAGGGATTCAGTGATATTGCTAGGTTAAATCTCCAACTCAACACAATATTTGAAGATTTCTTTCTTACTCCCAATCCCTTTTAATATTCACAGCTGGTATCTTGGCAAGAAGTTTCCAGTTCTGAAAATTTTTTTTGAGCTGAGTAGCTCAGGATTATCTCTGATAAAGCACTATAATATGGGACAAATCTCTATAGACATGTTTACTACATGGCTCTGATACCTCACCAAAAAAATTATTCATTATAAAAACAAAAACAAAAAACCATTGATGGTAAAGTGTCAGTCATGTCTATCATTAAAAGTTAGAGTGTAGTCATTCTCGCCATAATTTGCTTGCTTTGATATTAAAATGCTCATGAAAAATTGTGGTATATGCAGATGATCAAAATCTTTGGACAGTAAAGAGGTTGAACAAACTAATGAGAAGACAGGCTAAAGAACCCTGTCACCTGAGCCAACTGATCTCTCAAGGAGAGAACTTGGGTGTTTACTGAAGGCCTGAGCACCAGGAGAAAGATACTGGGGAGGATAAAATGTAACTTAAAGATAGATTGTCTGCTACATAAGGAAGGAAGCTAACAAGTAGATGGTGTGGATTGATCAGAATGGCCCTGCCTAGCGGAAAATACTGCCGAAACATGTATCATCATTAATCAATAAGCAATCTGCAAGGATCACATGGAATTTTCAAACACTAGATGAGGACATTGGGTTTCTTGTTTTAAGAAAGTAGATTGAACTAGGGTGACATTCACCACTGCCCACCTCAAGGCTAAATGAGGTTTGTATAGAGCGCAGGAAGTGACTTTCATATTCTCAGAATCCTGGGCTACACACAGCGCTGTCCTGCAAGCCTTCCATGGCTCGTCTCCAGTCTGAGATGGTATAGGGGGATGGAGCATCTGCGCAGCCCATAAAGCATTGGCCAAACTTGTGCGCAGGGACCTGCTGGCCACACTTCCTCTCGTCTCTTGGGCCTCCTGGTGATCTGTGCAGAACCCCGGCTTCACTGAACACAGATAGTGTGGAACATTGCTTCACACCTGCTCCATGTACTTCCACCCTCATCCATCAGAACAGTAAGGGTTTTGTTACATCTGAGAGCTTCCTATATGCCCCTTCTCTGCCCTTTGAATCACCAAACAGGCTGAACGTTTCCAAATTTATAAACACCAGTGTGTTGTTTACTGGGGCCCATCCAACAGTACAGGAACATACAATTGGACGTAAACTTCCCCCTTAGATCACTCTCCAGGGAGGGAGAGGACAAAGCTCTCCTTATCAAGATCCAATATTCCTTGGCTTCTGCCAGCCTCTCCCTTTGTGCATCCTTCCTCTCCTTTAACTGTTCCCAGCTGATGAGTTGACTGCTCTCATTAGCCAGGGAAGGGAATGATCCAACGAGCAGACTGCATTCCGTGATGAATCCTGGTCATGTGCGACCTGATGCATGTTGCACATAGGCAGATGACTGAGCTTCTTAGTGTAATTAAGTCATTGAATGGCCATCCCCCAATTAAATCCACTCCAGTGGGGGAAAAAAAAGCTAGTGCAAGTGCTGGGTCAAAGTGCTAGGAGCCCAGAGCTGTCAATCCCCTATAAGGTGATGAATGAATTTCACCTTTAAGAGAAAATTCTGAACTTCTATTGACCTCAATGAGAGTGTGTGTCAAAGAGGACTGTGGCCCTCAATAGTCTTCCTCAGTTGCATGGCTGTATTTCACTAGTGGCCCTGCTTTGAAACTTAAGCAATGGATCCAAGGATAACAATTAGGCTGGAAAGGATTAGATTTTTATCAGTAGGTTTTAATAAACATCAATTTCACTGTACACAAAAATATTTCCATTGATAATAGAAATCAATAGATAAAGAAAAATGCTGTTTGAGAACTTTTACAAAGTAAATAGCCTTAAACCAAACTAATATTTTGACATGGGATGTTGACGATTGGTTTGAATGATTATAAAGCTTCAATATTTTGAATCTCAACATCTACTCATTAAATAATTGGGGTTTGCCCCCCCCATTGTCTTCCCCATAATTTCCTGCAACTGTAAATATGGATAAAAATGAAAAAATGCTTTAAAACAAACATGGATATTAGTTGTCAAAATCATAAAATAAAAAAAAAAAACTGAACGTTGCCAAACCTAATAATGCAGTTCTGCAGAAGCTGGATTCATGGTCAGCATTGACTAAGTTGTGCTACAGTTTGTGTATTCACTCCTACAATATACCAGTAAAAATTAGGGAAATGCAGTGAGTTCTATAGTCTTCATATTTTGCACCCAAAGAGGAGCCAAACAGAGCTCGATAGGCAGCGGGTCACTATTAAGCTAGAACAGACATTTGCAGAGTGCCATGCAACTGGGACTCATTATACTCCTCTCTAAACACTTGCACTCTCTCAGAGTTCACCATAATTGGTTCCAATGTACAGCTCCTTCTACCTCTAGAACCTGCTGTGAGCTCCCTGTGGACCAAATTCTGCCTTAAGGGCCTGACTCAATTCCCACTTACGTGAATGGAAGAACTTTGAATCAGTCCCTAAATCCTATTTGGGCATCTCACTGAAGTCAATGGATTGCACAGATCTAATGGATGACAGGATTTGGCCTCTTGTGCATTTTCTTCGGTGTCTACTCTTCTCCATGGATGCACATACACTTCAGTTAATGCCTAATGACCCTGTGCATTGATATTGAGTGTACAAGAGACCTAGGACCAGTTTCTCTGCTGACATAACTACATTAAAAAGGCAACAGAATTATGCCAGAAGCAAATTTAACCCTAACAAGGGAGGCAGTGTGGTTTAAAAGATCGGAGCGCTAGTCCAGTGTTCTGAGAACTGGATTTTATCCAACTCTACCACTTGCCTGCTGCATAATCTTGGGCAAGTCATTTCCCCTCTGTGCCTCAGTTTCCCATCTGTAAGATGGGGATAAAGGTACTTGTCTCCTCTTTAAAGTTCTTTGAGATCTTTGGATGATAAGAGCTAGGTATTCTTATTAGTGTTTATTTCTCTTTCTTCTAGTGCATAGGAATAAGCCCTGGCAAAGCGAGGGTTAACAAGCTTGAGAAGTCCATCTTTTGCATACTTTTCAGATAACTGCAGATTGATATCAGTAGGAACTACTACATGCTCAGCATGTTTGAAAAATCAGACCTCTTACTTTGATCCCTAAATAAGAATTTAGGAGCCTAAATTTGGGCTCCTGTTTTTTAAAAGCTTTGGCCTAAATCAGCTATTGCAGTGAGATGGAGAAAAATCTCTGTTTTGCTTGGATTCTGCTGACATTTTCAACAGCAAAATAAATTTGATTTGCAGAAGCCATGAAGGAATGGAGAAGATTTTACTTGAGCTATTGAATATGATAAAAGACTGAATATGTCAGTAAATGTAGCAATTCAGTAACCGTTAAAAAAAAAAATCAATAGTCATGCAGTAAGATCTACAGTGCTGAACAGAAAAATGTAGCAAGAAGCTTGCCTTGGAAAGTTAACCATTGTTACTGGTCAAAGAAATCTTATGTTTATAGTCAATGAGGCAATGATGGAATGTTTTTACCTGAAAAAAGTAGGGTTAGAACAGTTGATCCCTGGTTAGAAGAATGAATATGTAAGGAAATGGAGGGCCGTGTTACCATTTTTTTGGGAACATAAGAATTGCTGTAATAGATCCGATCAGTTGTTGACCTACTCCAATATCCTGTCCCCAACCGTGCCCAATAGTCAATGCTTCAGAGGAAGGTGCAGGAATCCCCAAAACAGATAACTAATGAAATATCCTTCGGTCAGGGAAAGTTTTATCCTGTCTGGGGTTAGGATGTCTACACTGCACAGTTAACCCACATTCTTATCTGTTTTAGCCAACAGCTCCCTACTGTCCACACTGAAAACCTCTAACCTGGGTTTGAAAGTGTTTTAAGCCCATGCTATCTGGGCAATTGGGGGTGTGGGTTAGGACCCAGACTCTGCTTTAACTTGGGCTAGAACTCACCCAGTTTGCAGTGAGAATGCAGGCTAAGTCATTGCTTTCCCACAATTCCCTGCACAGGACAGCCAAGGTGTCCCACTATCAACACACCGGGCTGGGAAAGAATCCTGAAGTGTCTCAGCACATAGAACCATGGGATACGACTGGGCGAATGCAGAAACGCTGAGAACATATTAACACCATTAGGGCTTTGCAGTGGGGATGCTCACACCCAAGCTTTGCATCCTGGTTAGCCTGTCACTATTTACTTGTGCACCATAGAGACAGCATTAGTGACTGGCAAGAGGGTTTATACCCCTTGTCATTTTGTATCCAATCTTATCAAACTGTGAAAGATCTCTTTATGCATGTTTGAATCGTATTAAGCTCTTGAATTCATTGATAGAGTGATGTGTAAAAAAAAAAAAAACCCCCAACAACATTCCTTTTCATTTCCCTCCCCTAGGGTGACCAGACAGCAAATGTGAAAAATCAGGGGGGGGGGGGGGCGGGTAATAGGAGCCTACATAAGGAAAAGACCCAAAAATCGGGACTGTCCCTATAAAATCAGGACATCTGGTCACTCTCCTCCCCCCCCCAAAAAAATATCTCATGATTAAGGGATCCAAATTTCATTTCTGACCTGGGTTGTGTGCACACAACACCCGTTATAGCAAAGGGGATTGTACATGTTTTTACCAATAGAAAAACTTGACCTTTGACCTCCTCTTCTTATAGTTGCGTAATTCCCACTACATTTAGTTACACACCTGGGGAAAAATGACAAGCCTCATAATTTGTAGGATTCCAAGCTGTCAGAAGGATGGATAAGTAAGTTAATTCTCTTCTCCAGAGAGGGAAATATAAAAGATTGCACCTGGTTAGAAGTAGGAAATAGACCTTAAGCTTTACCTTAGATCCAGCTCAATAAAAAACACATTCTTAGGCATAGATGCTGGAAAGACTTACGCATGTGCTCAAAGTTAAATGCATGCATATGCGACCACTCAACTGTGCAAAGTTAATTACATGTCTGAGTCTTTGTTGGTTTGGCACCTTAGACTACAAGATCCTCAGGGCAGGAACTGTCTCTTACTATGTGCCTAGCACAATTGGGCCAATGGGCACTACTCCCGCATAACAAATAGATTTATATTAGTCTGTTTGCAAACAAAAAATAAAGCTTATGAAAAATGAAGAATATTTAATTGACTATTTCGAGATCTGAGTAATTTGCTTCCATTCTAACTTCTGGCAAATCTTTGCTTCCTTTCCGCTCTACTGTAATGGTGGCATTTATTACTATTATTATTTTCTCTTACCTAGACAAGAAATCACCATCTAAAAGATTCTATATGTCAGGAGGCATCCAACAGAATTGGATTGCTGCATTGCAATATGTTAAAACTTTTAACAGCTGATTTGATGACCAGGTAAGGAAAATACATACACACACAAACACAAGCACACACACTCACCTTGTCTGACCCCATATCGCTGCCGATTTAAAATAACACTGTTGACCTCACTGAACATGATTGGGCCTCATGAGAGGACTTTGGAAGGGAATGAGAAAAGATTTCATATTCTTTTCTGCAAAGCTGATAAGTGAAAAATAAATTAAAAAAGCAATGCTGTGTTTGCGTTACATGGGATCTTAGGGCTGCCTCGCTGCTTTACCTGCCCGATTGCCAGAGAGCTGGTACTAATTCAGCCTGTTACTAGGTGAATAATTCATACTTAATACTTCATTTGGGAAATGTGTCTTTTTCTGTTCATAAACTACCCATGAAGAGGGCTGTGATTTTTCCTCTTAATTTCTCTTTTAATTTTTCCTCAATTGTTATTCAAAATCATTCACCAAATAATTTGTGAACAATTCTTGGTTAGCAGCTCACATGAGTATTCGATATTCAAAATTCAAGCTTTCAATTAGGCACACCAGTTGCTTCGGGTTGAGGGTGACACTTACTGTGTGCTAGACTCCCGAGGGTCAGAATTTCAAATTTGACCTTTGCTCTCCTCAGATACTGGGTAATATTCATTTAGGAGTAGGTTGCAGTACGCCCATGTGCAGCTGTATGACAGGATAAAAGGGCTAAATTGTCAAGAAGCTGCTTACTCTTGTATGACCTACATAGAAGCTTTCATAATTGTCATCGGTGCCAGGGGGTGCTTGACCCCCGCGCCGCCCCAGGCCCTGCCCCACTCCACCCCTTCCCCCAAGCCTCCACCCCATCCCGCCCCCACTCCACCCCCCATTCCCACCTCTTCCCACCCCCCATTCCCACCTCTTCCTGCGCCCACTCTGCCTCCCCTAGTCCCACCCCCACTTTGCCCCCACCCCCCAGCACCTCCTGAGTGCCAAACGGCTGATTGTGGTGGATGGGAGGCACTGGGGGGAGAGGAGGTGCTGATCCACAGGGTTGATGAGCACCCACTATTTTTCCCTGTGTGGTGTTCCAGCCTCAGCGCACTCATGGAGTCAGCACTTAGGATCCTTCTGTTCAGGAGTGACTCAAGTCTCTGGTCTCTATTTTTCACACTGCCCCTTCTCTGCACCTATATTTTGCATTCCCTTTCCTAAGTGGGATACAAACCCAACTCGGGTGGTAGGATTGAACTTTCAAACTCACAACATCTGCATGGTTTCAACATGAGGCAAATATCCCTTACGAGAGCTAAAATAATAGTACATTAGAAGATTAGTATTGTTTACCATTTACTTCATAATATTAAAGCAACCAGAGAGTCATTTGTTTATCTGACTATAGACCTCTTTGGCATGCAGATTAGAGTGGAATTCCCATGAGGATAGGCTCTCAGAAATTTCTAATCCTAAATCAGGTCAGAAATGCTACTGCAAGAAAAGCTTCTCATTCTTTTCAGCCCATCCAACATTTGGCCCCAGAAACAAGTAGTGCCGAGGCACATGAAGGGGAAAAAAAAAAAATCATTGATCCTCAATGAGCCACAGAAAGTGCTAGATTCAAGTTCAATTTGAGTGACAGGCAAAAGTTCAGGTCAGTTCTAATTTTATCCTCACCCATATTTTTAGACCGATGCCCCACCATGGTTACTTGTATAGAACAGTTTCCGTAGTGCCTGCCACAATGCATATGCTGAACACATGTTGCTTTTGCGCCACACGTTGCGCAAGATTTGTGTAACCCCCAGTGTGGCTCTCTGCTCTCCTCTAGTGACTGGATGGCATGTAGGTTAACGAGTTGGCAACTGGCTATGAGCTAATAGACCTGGCCTCACCGCTCAAGCGGCAAAGTTTTGTAGATCTAGAGGCTTGATGCGCATGCAGAGACATCACATCATCAGTGGTGGCGGCAGGTATTGGGATTTCAGCAGTGGTGGACCTTTCAAGCTCAGAACAAGCTTCCCTTGCCAGAGCAAGCACGTAACCCACGCTCACACACAGCTTTAGGCGCAGCCCTGAACCAGAGGTGCCATGCAAGCAGCACCTCCCCAAGAGTAGTACAACACCTCCCGGGGCATCAGACAGATCCTCTTGCAGCACAATCTCCTTGCTCTGGGTGGGGAGGCTGGTAATTTGATGCTGGCCTAGACGGACAGCAAGTTACAATATCCCTGACACCAGCTCAGCTGCACTAACCAATACATTGGGAGGGGTAGAGACGAGGCTCTGCCCATTCTACTCCACTCCCAGCGTGCCGGTACGCCTCACTCACTTAACTCCTGCATTCCCAGCCCCCAGGTCTAGGAAGCCTATGCAGGGGTACTGGGAACATTTACTTTGCATAGGCCAGGCCACAATCTAGCCCACTGTTAAATTCCAAGGATATTCTGTCTAGCTGCAGTAGAAAAAGAAAAAAATACCCACCAAACAACCCAATAACCTATAATGACAAGCTACAGAAGAATGAACTGATTCAGGGCTGGGCTTCTGAGTTGCTTAAGTTATTTCAAAAGCAGCTGAAATCTCTGCATGGTTATTATACTGGTAAGTGCAAAATAGAATAGGAAAAGCAGATGTTATCTTGACCCCTACTTACAGGAGCCTGAGAGCTGATTTTTATTTTTGGCACACAATCTGAACATATTCATCACAGGGCGGGAATGAGAGAAAAGGACAGCAACAGCAAAACCAGCTGTACAAAAAACACTTACTCTTTTGCTTACGTGAGTCATGAACAAAACAGAAGACCATAACATAACAGAAGAAAAACAGGAAAGTGACCTCTAGTTCCTTCCATCTACTTTATTTGTTTTTGTCTCTTTTCAGTGTTCTCTTTTCTCCTGACACTTCAGTAGCCTCTCTCTCGGTTTAGAGGCATCCTGTTATGTCTCCACTAAGGCACTGCTTACAAACCTTCTGTCTGTAGTACATGCAGATGCTATTCCTGTTTGCAGTGACTCACAATGGTGAGCTGCATTCGTTACGGTCTGGCGCTGCATTAGCATCAGATATCACAAGTTAGGCAGAACTTGGTCAGCTCTTGGTCATTAAGCAGAGCATGGTCATGTAGACGAGCCCTAAGTCCCTTGGCACCCCAGAGAGAGAGATGGGAGGAAAAACAAACTGCTTATAGCAAAGCTAATGTCGAGATTTCTGGTCTTGAGAGCGTAATTGAGATCTAAATGGGGAAAAATGATAGGAGCCAGTACTATAGAGCAAGTAGTACAACCCTTACCGTCTGTTTGTGCCTACCAACCCAACCATACAAACTGCAGCTGGCCTGGAAATGAAAAAAAAACAAAAACCCAAAAAACAAAAACAAACATACATCATTTTGAAAGAAAAAAACATCATTCCAAATGGGAACAGAGTAAAAACATTAATATATTTAACGGAAGGGATTTCCAGAAAAATCCTGTTTCATTGTATGCCACAAGGTGCTCTACTCACCGTTGGCTGGCATCTCCTCCTAGCTGTTCTGGGGATTAGCTTTGCAAGGTCAAATGCCCCTTCCTGCAGTTGCATGCCATCCCTCCGCATCACCCTCTCAGACTGCAGCCCCTCCCTCGCTCCATGAGCTGCAATGGTCTCTTTGTGACTCAGCCCTCCAGGCCGGTCACTGTAGGTGTTTCCCCCTTTCTGGGATATCAAAGTCTCTTCAGCAATCTTAGGCAGTCTTTACATTCACTACCTCATTGCCATTCACTGCCCCATAGTGCCATGTCCCCAGTGGGGAACCTGGGCCCACCCTCAACTCCCTGTTCTGGCTCAGGGACCTTCTAGTCAGCAGCTAAAGTCTCTTCCCTTCTAGATCATTCCACCTTTTTCTGAGCCCTTTCCTTACCATCTGGCACTCTCCCCCTAGGTTTGCCCTCCTCCCAGGGAGTAACTGTAGGCTACCTCTCTCTGTAACTACCAAACACTTCTCCCAGTAAATGACTGAAGACTTTCCCAGCAGCCCCCTGTGAGTCCAAATCCCAATACATCCAGCCCTCTCCTTCCTCCTCTGCTGGGCTCCCTCCATGAGTCAGGGGATTGCTTAGCCACCTGAGTCCTCTCAATTGTGGCCTGTCAGGCTAATTACTCCCCCCCCCCACCCAATCTACATTAACCCTCACATAGCCAGTGTGGAACGAACACCCTATCCCAGGGTAACTGAAAGTGACTGTTTCAGTTTACTGGCTGCCCACCTGGAAGTCTTTTTCTCCTGGCAGGTGAAAGTGAAATTGTCAACAGCCCTATAGACAGGCAGTTGAGGAACAGTCATTTGATTTTTCCAACAAGAAATCAAACTTTTTTTTAACAAAATTGAAATTTTACCTCAGAAAATTTTGGTTTTGCAAAACAGGATTATTCCCATTAGAAAATCATTGCAACAGAAAATTCCGAACCAGCTCTAGTGCTAATACAGATTAGTATTAGTATATGGCTGCTCAGGCATTTCCCTTAGGTAGAACAACTCTGGTCCATCCCTTGCAGTGAAAGGGCAACAGTCAGTTCAGTGATACATGTGCACTGTCCTTTTTGCTCTTAGAGGTTAAGGCTTTTTTTCTGTGCCTTCAACACTGGCACATGACCTGTAATAAACAAATAAGGGCTCAGTTCTACACTGCCTCACGTTATGTACAGCATAGGTCCTCAGGCTGGAGGGCTCACAATCACTTGTCGTTCCCATATTGCTACATGGCTTTCCAGTCACATGGGTGTCCTGATCGCCTCAAAGAAGGGCATACTGGTATAAAAAAGTTTAATAATCACTGATGTATCTCGCCTGCAAAGCTTGATAGGTGAGGCAAAGTCTAGTCGGAGAATCTTGCCAGGACACAGGAATGAGCTACCATGCTGAGCAGCTCGATGGTGCCAGGTCTTAAATATCAATGGGCACGTGACTGGCAGAAATTTGGTCTTTAGACACCTACAAGGCTAGGTGGCAGCTGCATGGGGGTTTTGAGAAGGTCAGTGGTGCTTAAATGTTGGACTTGGGTGCCTAAAGGGGCATTTAGGTACCTAAGTGCTGTAGTGAATCTAGATCCTCATATGCTTATGAAAATTCCATTAGATGTCTGCCTCTTTAGATTCCCTTGAAAGTCTGCCCCAAAGCCCTTTGGCACTCAAACTCCTCAAACACTTAGGCATTTCTCAACATTTCCCCCAGCCTGAGAGAAGGGCTTGTTTACGCAAACGCTCAGTCTGCAGCAAGCTGGGATGTGAATCTACCCCATGGTTGCCTGCCATGCACTAAGGATACATTGACACGATGAGCTAGGGGTGTGATTCCCAGCTCGTGTAGACACACTCGGACTAGCTCTAATTGATCTAATGTGCTACCAATAGTAGCGTAGGGTTAGCCATGCCAAATACATACCCTCCTGAACCCTGTGGGTACATACTCAGATTACTTGAGCTCACTTCAGAAAGAAGTGGGACAAGAAACAATGTTTCTAAGATGGTAGAATCGAATCTCCGTGCTTAGCCACATTGGCTTTCAGAATGGATCAAGCCAAATCTATGTGGTTGGGTCTCTTGTCTGTAACTGCTGCTCTAAATCCTTCCCTCCTAAATCCAGGAGTAGATTTCAGGAGATCTGATTCCCAGCATTTCCATTGCTTTCTAACAAATAGTTGTGTAAAACTATTGTGTTTCACCACTACAGAAGCCATATCATCAGCGTCTCATTTGAAAAAGAGCACAGGCAACTACTCCATGAGACGAACAAAACTTCTGGGAACCCCCTCCAAAACAGTTACCTGGATTTATTTGGAAACTTGTATTAAGGCAAAATTAGAATAACATGTTAACATACTATATCATGCATGATTTATTCCTTATTCAGGATCAGGTTAATATTCACAGAACCTGGCTAAAGATTCTGGCTTGCTGGCTGGGGCACCCTCCTCCTCCTGGTACAGTACAAAGGGTGACCAAGTTTCTAATTACCTACCCTCCTGGGCCATGCTTCTCTTGAGTGCGTACCTGGTGTGTGGGGAGGGCTGGGACAGTAAAAGAGAAGCAACCTGTATTTACAAAGAACAGATTCAGATTGTGTAGTGCTGGGTAAGTGGAACAAAAAACAGATGGGGATCCTTAATGATGGTGCCAAAAAAACAGTAAGTAAATGGGTTGTAAGTCTATGTACATGTCAATCTTCCTGCCAGTTCCAAACTTTAAAAACAAAACAAAACAAACAACACACCACAGACAAAGAAAGAATGAACCTTTGAAGAATAGAGGAGGCATCTACTGATAATGACAAGCTTAATTGTGTGTAGCAATTTTCCAGCCAGTCTCATGCTGACACTTTGGAACTCCTAGCTTTCTTTACACCGTAAACACAGATGTACACTAGCAAGGGTAGCAAAATGGAGATCTTACAAATAAGGGAGCCAGGTGCCCTTTAAAACATATATAATTCATGCATATAAGGTGGGGCAAAGGCAGCATTTTATCTGTATAAAGATGTGAGGCTATGTTTTAAAAGAAGCCTCTGGCTCACAATATTTGTGTATTCAATTCAATGAGACTTTATTGACCTGACAAGCTATGCAAGTGTGTAACAGAGACAGACCCCTGAGCTCTCTGTCAGCAGCAGACATAACCCATGCAGCAGAGTTACACACTGTGTGGGGGACCTGATCCCCTACAACCATTTGCTGTTTCTGTCCATCCCTAATCCAGTGGCGGGTTGCACATCACGCTGTGCCACCTCTCTGCATTCTCCCATGGCCAGGCATAGCTCTGCTTTTTTGCTTTTCAGTTAGACTTATTTTATGGTTCCTGATAACGTGAGGAAATATGGCTCACTCATCCTTGTATGTGGGACAGTGGTAGGGTGACCAGATAGCAAGTGTGAAAAATCGGGACCGGGGTGGAGGGTAATAGGTGCCTATATAAGAAAAAAGCTCCAAATAGCGGGACTGTCCCTATAAAATCGGGACACCTGGTCACCCTAGGCAGTGGAGTAGAGAGAGTGTGTTTCTTTGTTTTAACCTCTCCTGTCACATCAGGTGCACGGTTTCCCCTCTTCGGCATTACACTGTGCTGTGTCTCAGTGGGAGTTTAGGCAGGATTTAGACTATGCTATGTCAAGGGGAGGCAGTGTTGTCTAGCAGACAGAGCACTAGCTTGAGAGTCCTGGATTCTATTCCTGCTCCTGGCCTAGGAGATAACCTGGCATTTCACCTCTCTATGCCTCCCTTCTCCCTTCTGTAGAATGGGGATAATGTGATTGCCTTCCTCTGTAAATCGCTTTGAGATCTACTGATGAAAAGCGCTACATAAGGGATAGGTTTTATTATGCTGTGCCTCCTGATTTCCATCTCTAGTTTGTGATCATCGATTCTGTATTTGGCGAAAATCTGACTTATTTTTGCACGTCACTGTGGTGAGATATCTGCTCGTCTAGCAGACCATTGTGTGCGGCGGAACAAGTTTGGGAACCACTGGTCTAGCTATTTGATGGGGAGTAATAGGTAAAGAGGGGAATGCAAAGTACCTGGGGTTGAGGTAACAGCATTAAATCTTTTGAACAAATAGCTATTAGAATTCTAAAACAATTTTTTTTTTAAATTCAACCATCTTAAAACTAGAGCTGGTAGAAATTCTCCAAAATGAGACTTTTTAATTTTGTGTTTTGATCACAAAATAGATGGATTTTTTGCATGTTTTCCAACCAACTATCAAACGGAGCAATGTTTCAAATTTCAATAAACATTTTTTAATATGGAATTTTGACAAACAAAAAAGGAAGAAACGTCAGTGAAGTTTCTTCAATTGCTTTTCACATTCAAGTTGAAACCTTTGACCTTAATTAGTCAAATACTGACAAAAATAAAATTTTAAACTCAAATATTTACCCTCCAAAATTCCAGATTCTACATATGATTGTAAAGCTCACAGTTTGCAATTGTCACTCTCTTTCATTAGTTGCATACATCACCCAAGCATGGAAAAGAGAGGACCCCATTACTTTTTTAGCCAACCAACCAATCCACCCACCCAGGACAGTCACATAAGTGAATTCACACATAGTGAATATTTGCAATAAACTATCCATGAATAATCTGTCGACCAAGTACTATTTTCAAGTGAGAATATATCGGAGAAATGCCCAATATAGATTCATAGATTCTAGGACTGGAAGGGACCTCGAGAGGTCATCGAGTCCAGTCCCCTGCCCTCATGGCAGGACCAAATACTGTCTAGACCATCCCTGATAGACATTTATCTAACCTACTCTTAAATATCTCCAGAGATGGAGATTCCACAACCTCCCTAGGCAGTTTATTCCAGTGTTTAACCACCCTGACAGGAACTTTTTCCTAATGTCCAACCTAAACCTCCCTTGCTGCAGTTTAAGCCCATTGCTTCTTGTTCTGTCCTTAGAGGCTAAGGACATGGACAAATCATAAGCAGTAATAAAATGTGAAATGACTCAGTCTGAATTATTGGCTCAGCTCTACAAGTCACTCACCAACCTGGGAGCACTTTGATGGGTATTTTCTATTTCAACTCTGATACAATAGTGACTTGTTGCTAAATGTAAGAATGAGAGGCACTTAGTAATACCTTCAATTAAAGATTTCTATTGTCTCAAATAAGCTCCCTAATATGCATTTAATAAGATTGCCTATGTTAATTATATATCAATTTGTTGCTAAAAGAAAGCACTAAAGATTTAATAAGAGATAAATCTATCTGTCATGTAATTAACTCAAAAGCTACATAAAGGAATAAGACTGAGATTCACCCCTGTGTAGAGGGTGACCATTAGCCCTATGCTCCACTTCATGTCCTCTCAATCCTTAAAGATTTAAACATGGAATCAGTCTTGTAGTGACCTTTCTGGATAATGGCAAATTTCACCCCAAATGCGTAATGATCTTCTTACCCATTCTAGATACTTGCAAAGAGACTTTTTAATGCATGTAATACTTTACATGAAACTCAGTACCACGATGATTAGATAAAAATGCACATTTAAATATTATGCACTTCAACTGTTGCTACTTTGTTACATGGCAATTAAACAGAAGAAAAACACATTCCTTTAGAATTTGAATGTGTTCATTAGGATCTAAGTGCTATTTGACTCTAAAGCAAGAGCAGCCAAGGTTTAGAAGTATATTGCATGAAATACAATGTGTGTGTTTATTTATCAACTGGCATTTCACATGCTGCCAGCTGCCAGGCTGCCTTCACCTGAATCCTGGGGTGTGGTTCCCAGCTTGTGTAGATACACTCATGCTAGCTCAGAGCTAGCACGCTAAAAATAGTAGTGCAGCCATAGGAGCACAGGCAGCAGTAACTGGCTGCATGAGCTAACTACCCCGAGGATAAGCCCGCCCGCCCAGATCCCATGGATGAGGACTCATGGTGGCTACCCATGCCATCATCCCATGCTGCTACTCACCACTGCCCATGCTTCTACCGCTATACTACGCACTTTAAGCATGCTAACTTGATGACAGCCAGCACAAGAACGTCTACAGGAGCTGGGAATTACTGCCCGAGCTCCAAGTGTAGATGTCACCTTAGGGTAGGAGGAGGAGCAGGGAATGGATGTCGTTTTGGCTCCACTTCTGGGTAGAATAGCTCGGCCAGTATGGGAGCCAGATAGCTATTTAGGCCCTGATTCAGGAATGCACTTAATCATGTCCATCCCTGTTCAGGAAATCACTTTAATGGAACTTAAGCTCAGGCTTAAGTGGGATGGGATATAAGCATATGCTTTGCTGAATCAGGCCTGTACCTGTACATTAGTGACCCCCGGAGCAAAGGAGGAGAACCGGGGGTATTGTCACTCAGAGGGGTGGCACAGTGCCTCCTAGGGCTTCTTCTAGGGTGGGGCAGCTTTCACCTCTCCCTGTGTTCCAAGCTGTGTCTGAAGAGAAACTCTAGCCCTATATTTTCCGATTCACATAGCATCCCACTGCAGAATGAAGAATCAATGCATTGCTACAGATGCACTATCTTTTTAATTCTCTCTTTCTTTCCTTATAATTAATTGCATCACTCTGTAACTGTCTCAGTGAAGACCGATATGAGCTAGATTATTCTAATCGCTGCAAACATCCCCCTCATAAATATTATTAATATGCTCAATTGTCCGAGGCAAGAGAATAGCTATCACTTAACACATGCAGAAACATAAAAAAAAATCATTGATTTGGTGGATCAATTTTTGACAATAACTAATCTTGGTAATTAATCTTAATAAGATTGCTTCAAAAAAAGGAGGAGGGGGAAAGAAAGTGTTTAAGCACCATTACATGTCATTTTCATATGCAAGGGTTGCCTGATTGACAATGACTTTGGGTGGGGGAGATCTGTGAGGAGATGGGCTAGTTGCCTGCCCTAACAGGCTGGCTGTCTAGGATCGGAAGAAAGGCAGAAAAGAGAAGCTTCTCCTAGTATAATTAATGATATGGAACTAGTTATAATAAGGAAGTGTCATGTATTACTTTTGTGATACAAGATGCTTGCTGCAGTGATAACGATGGGACATCAATTATCCTTTTAAGTGTCTTTACATCGGATAGGGCCATTTTCTTTACTCTCTTGCCTCCGTTTCAATTTATTTGCATGAATTTTGTGATCATTGGCAGAGATGAACCTGCCAATTGAGGGGAGGGGGGAGACAGAGTGAGGGTAGCAGCTTCAGCAGATATTACTGAGCATGCTCAGTAGAAGCCAACCAGTATCTCTGGGCGGGGGGGCAGGGCATGTGATCCCGCGTGTCTTCTCTCCTCCCCACCCCCCACCCCCCCACACACACTGCCTCTGCTCATGGGCGGGATTAATGGCCCTGCTGAGCAGAACTGGCTCCAGCTTTTTTGCTGCCCCATGCGGCGAAGGGGTGTGTGTGGGGGGGGGGAAGCCGCGATCGGCGGCACTTCGGCGGCTGCTCTACTGTGCCGCTTCATTCTTCGGCAGCAATTCGGCAGCCGGTCCTTCCCTCCGAGAGGGACTGAGGGACCCACCGCCAAATTGCTTCCGAAGACCCAGACGTGCCACCCCTTTCCATTGTCCGCCCCAAGCACCTGCTTCCTGCGCTGGTGCCTGGAGCCGGTCCTGCTGCTGAGCTGTCTGAATCCTCTTGACTAACACACACACAGTACATACAAGCTTCTCACGCTGGCTTGCTCAATCCTCACCTAGAGAGGCCTCATCAGAAGGTTAGAGGATAGTTCCATCTCCATGCTGTATTCAGTACTTGGCCTATCCACTGACTTCAATAGGTTTGAGAGTAGTCTAAGACCACTAACTAGTATTGATTGTTTGAAGACGTTTTCTGCTATGTGGATAATGGTCTAAGTCACCAACACATTTTATATAGGCCATCAAACAGTCATGTATTGTTGAACTCCTCTATCTAGCATACTTATAATACCCCAGATACCCATTACCATAGTATGCCTCAAGTCTTTACTGTATTTATCCTCAATTGATTCATCCTCCTGTGAGATGGGAAAGTACTATTATCTCCATTTTATAGATGGGAAACTGAGGCAGAGAGAGACTTAGGGCCAGATTTTCAAAGGGGTTTAGGTGCCAACTGGAGAACTACCTGCATTGTCAAAAGCACCTAGGTGCCTAAATCCCATGGAAATGGATGTTCAATGAGAATTTGACTCCTACATCCCCAAACCACTTTTCAAGATGCTACTTAGGAGTTTTAGTCACTTAGCCTACAAGGAGGATTGCCCTTACTCAGTAAAGATTCCACACTGCCTAAACTTAAGCAGAAAAGGTGAGGCTAGCCCAAATCTAAAACCAGATCAATTCACTTAGACCACAGGTAAATAAAGCTGCTTGGGAATTTTTCAACCATTTTTTTTTCCCATTGGAAAATGCTGATTTATCTAAACCAGGGGTCGGCAACGTTCGGCACGCGGCTCACCAGGGTAAGCACCCTAGCGGGCCGGGCCAGTTTATTTACCTGCTGACGCGGCAGGTTCGGCCGATCGCGCGGTTCATTGTCCCGGGCCAATGGGGGTGGCGGGAAGCGGCGCGGGCCGCGGGATGTGCTGGCCATGGCTTCCCGCCACCCCCATTGGCCCGGGACGGCGAACCGCGGTGAGTGGGGGCCGCCATCGGCCGAACCTGCCGCGTCAGCAGGTAAATAAACTGGCCTGGCCCGCTAGGGTGCTTACCCTGGTGAGCCACGTGCCGAACGTTGCTGACCCCTGATTAAACCAAAAACTTTTCGTTGAAAGGGGTTGGTTTTGGCAAGTTTCTCAATATCAATTTTTTTTTTGTGGGGGAAAGCTTCAAAATTGTTAAAATGTCCTGTTTTGACATTTTTTAAATTTAAAATTGTGGTTCAAAATGACTTTTCATTTGAAAAGTTAAGCTGAGGAAAACACTTTCAAAATATTTTGTTCCCATTTTGATCATTTATTTTTAAATTATTAAAATGAAACACTTTGACTGACCCAAACCAAAAATATTTGGTGATTTTTTTGGTTTGGAAAAATTGGGGGGATTTTAACTTATTGTAATTCAAGAAGGAAACATTTTTTGAAATCTTGAAAATGTTCACCCGATTGGGGAAACTGTTTCCTGCCCATCTCTAGGTTTAAGTGAAACTCATTCAAGTTATTCCAACCAAGCATGGACCAGAGAACAGAATTTAGCCTTAGATGATTTGAATATCAGAATCATCAAAAGACAACAGTACTCTTTAAACAAAATACTACTCAGAAAAAAATTAGCCCACATTATTGTAAAAGGAACCCATAGAAAAATAAATAAAGAAAACCAGGTTAAATCAAACCCAAACATGCCACTGACCATCAGCTCTCTAAATCAAGAAATCTGGCAGATTCTCCAAGCAAGAATCAATCTTCATGTCTCTGTAGTAAATCCTGCAATACTTTTTCCAGCTGGGGTTAGAAAATGTAACTGCCATGCTGAAAATTTATTGGAAAATATTCTGCCATATTGTTTAAATGTGATGATTCACAGTGCTTTTAAACAGTAGGTCAAAACAGCTGAAGCTGTACTTGGTTTTAGTGGAAGTCCATAGGACTAGTTTGTTCTTTTTACTTATCAGCACAAGTCTCAAGTTAACTTTCTTATTTTTAAAAGTTTATATTCAATGACAGCTAAAAGCCTTAGTGCCATATAAGCCTGGGCAGAAACATCAACCTTGCATTGCATCCATCAATGCTATGCTGTCAATCCAGTGCTATAGCACAAGGGGCATATTGGCCCTATGCTAATGTAACTCACCCCGAGATGTGGATCTTTGTCCTCTCCAGTGGCTGGTCCACATAAAAGTCTGATACGGCTTATCTTGGTGATATTGTAACATGTTGCCTACTATCATAAAGAACAACCCCTTCCAAGGACCAGCACACATGCTTTCATTTCCACATATTAGAGCTGATTGAAAAAAGTGTACTATTTTTCTCAGAACACAGTCTATTTTATTTATTTCATTGAAAATTTTCAGGTTCTATCTGAAAAAAAAAAATGCACTTTTTCGGACCAGGTGGTATTTGGTTTTTGAAAATTGAAAAATTTGGAAGTTTTCTATGTTAGTAAATTAAACATTTTCAGGCTGGGGGGAGGGGGGGAGGTGTTCAATTTTTTTAAAGAAATTCTCATTTTGATGAAAAAATTCTGGCACAAAACAGAAAAACAGTCCCTGCACCTTGTGCACTCAATTGGACTATAGCAGATTCAAAATGGATGGTCCTTGGTGCAGGGACTGTCCTTCTGTTCTATGTTTGTACAGTGCCTGGCACAATGAGGTCCTGGCCCATGAGTGGGCCTCATAGGCGCTATGGTAAAACAAATAATAAATAAAATAGTATAAAATGTAAAATGTATTAGTATTACTCATGTTTATTACAGCAGTACCTAGGGAACAACCAAGAACAGGGCTCTATTCCCAGGCACTGTACAAACGGAAACCAGTAGAAAGTCCCTGCCCAGAAGAACTTACAGTCTATATAGACAAAAGAGACAGGATAGGGGAAAAGTGTACAAAACACAATGTAAGACTTTCTGTGCTTTCTATTTCACCTTTCAGTTTGATCCGTGGGAAAATATATAAAGTGGCTACGCACACTAATGTTGGCATAGTTGCCTGGTAACAGAACCATCTTGCCAAGTATTTTGGTGTTGGTACCATGGGCAGAAGTATACAAGGGTCCCCATTGACAACCATACACATTAAACAGAAAGCAAAGTGAGAGAGTTAAAGAGAGATTTCCTCAACCAAACAATAAAATAAAATAAAAATAAATAATAATAAACGTGCAGTATATTGCTTTAGCGTTTACTAAGCTCATCTCACCCTGACACCTCCGGGATCTCAGAGATCCTTTTGAGAAGAGACTAGAAAAATATAAGTAGACGGGGAAAAAAGCCAGCGAGCGTGTTCAGAGATAGATCTTATTCTTCTATCACTATAGTTTCCAAAGAGAAAGGAGCAAAACAAACAAACAACAAGAAAAAAGGACAGATTTTTCAGTATTCCAGTCCTTTCTCCCCAACCCATCAGAAATGTAATGAAAAAGATTAGACATTAAGGATTAGACACTTATGTGGAAAACAAGACTATCCAGATAATAGTAAACATTTTAAAATATACAACACTTTTGGAAAGGATGTCAATCCTCATGTATCAGAGCTATTGAGGGTCAGAAGGAAACTTTCCCAAGGGGCAGTTTATCCCATTACTACCTTCTACTGGGTTCCATGCACCTTCCTTTCCATCAAAATTATTCTGGGTTGGCTTATTTTTTAACCTTTAATGGGGTGGAACCCACCTCTCACAAGCACCCCTGGTTCGAGTGCATTTGCCTACACTCTCTGTCTGCAGTGACCTCCGTTCATGGTTTATCAGGCGGGTTTCAGTGACTTAGCCCTCTGGCTGAGTAACATACAGTCTGTATGATTAGGCTCAGGCTCAGCAGCCAGCCAGGAGCTCTCTCTTTCCCCCCTAGTGCTGGCCAACAACTGATCTGTCCGTGGTCCTGCTTCTCCTTTAGCCAGCCAGCCAGTAACACAGTCCTCACTCCTCCAGCTCCAGGCGACAACTGACAGTCTCTAGTACTGCAGCTTCTTTTATATGGCCCTGCTGGGCCCTGATTGGCTGCTCCCTACAGCCTCTCTCCAAATGCTGCTTTCCCTTAAGCCACTCTGGGCAACTTGGAGGACTTCTCTATGACCTCTGGGCCTAGTCCAGCCCATCCTATACTCACTGTAGTAGTTTTACACTGCCAAGCACAGTGGATCCCCAAACCTGAATAGGACCTTTTAGTGCCACAATAATAAATAGAGTTTTTTATGTATATCTTTAGTTTTAAGCATTTTGCTCCCATTTCCAGATTTCAGCTCAGGCTGACAAAGCGCTTTACAAACACTAAGTCTCATGCCACACCTGTGGTAAGGTAAATGTGAGAATACCCGCTTTAGAGATGGGCAAACAGAGAGGATAAGTGGCTGCTGAATGCCACACAGTAAGTCAATATAAATGAAGTACACTGAGCAGACTGATAAAATAGAGGAAGGAAGGTCTTGTCATTAAGCCACTGGACTAGGACTCTGCACGTCAGGTTTCATTTGCCAGCTCTGTCAGACTCCCTTGTGTGACCTTGGACAAGTCACTTAATTTCTCCCTGCCTCAGTCCCCTCATCAGCAAACACTTCCCATTCTTTGTCATGTCTATTTAGATTGTAAACTCTTCGGGGCAAGGACTGTCTCTTACTATATATTTGTATAATGCTTCTCTGAATGAAGCCGTGATCTGAGCTGGGGTCTTAAGGTGCCCTCAGTAATACAAATAATGAATAGTAATAATAATTACAACATATTGTTCTCTCTGGTTGTAAGATCCAAAATCCTATTTCTCTTATGTTTTGAATAGTGTGTTTATGCAAAGACAGGATGTATTTAGGACTGGCTATTTAGTGTGTATGGAAGGATGGGATCTAGTCAGTGTTTATAGAAGGATCAGTTTTATGTAGGATGCCTGCTTGCCTTCAATTCTTTTGCACAGCTCTCAAGCGTAGAATATAGTAGACATCACCTTAGGCTCCAGGTGTCAAATACCCAAATGTTCCACCTCTCAAAGAAGGATGGAGAATTTACTTAAATGAGCCTGAGAAATTCTGGCTAAGGCAGAGCTACCGGCAACAAAGTCAGAACTTGCAGGTTTTTTTTTTTCTTCTCATGGTCCTTTGACGAATGGAACTTTAATGCTGAAGTAAACTTTGCAACAGCAGCAGCAGCAGCAGTCGGCAGAGTCCTCCAGGAGATGTAAATGGTCATGCACATGTTCACACTAGCAGGTGATGTATGTTTCCAGCACCCGAGGAAATGCACCTGCCAGCTCGTCTGACATCCTGTCACCTCCTAGGGAACTGTAAAGATGTTGCTGAAAGCACAGAAAAGGTCAATTCAGGGAAGAATATTGGAAAGGCATGTACAATGAAACAAGCAAAAACCCAAGGCTAAATAACAACCCTTCTTCCCAACCTCTCCCATTAGTTTCAGAGCTGTAAATTGAAAGCCCAAAGCACTGAGAACTTGGTTGGGATAAGGAAGTATAACAACTACAGTAGAGATAATTGGAAGGTTTTCTCAGATTTCATGGAACATTGTAGTAAATCCATAGCACCAATGTATTCCAAGCAAGGTTCAACAAGGAACTTCAATGATTTTCCAGAAGTGATCCTGAAGCATTAAAAAGAAAGTGTGGGGATGGAATGGGAATGCACTCCTGTGATTAATAAACTATTGAAAATAAGTAGGGTAATTGGAACAGTTCCGTCTTACTTCATTTCTCACTCATTGTCAGATCTCATAAACCAAGCAAGGTCAAGTCTGGTTAGTACTGTATTCTGATGGGTGACCCTCCTAGCTGTAGGAAGTGGCAGTGAATCAGTAACAAGTAATCTTCCCTTTGAAGCCCCAATTCAGCAAAGCACTTTAAAGCACATGCTTTAATTTTAAGCATGTGAGTAATCTCATTCCTAATCAGCAAAATATTTGCATGTTTAATGTCAACAGGAGGGATTTAAGCATGTACTTAAGATTAAGCATGTGCCTAAGTGGCACCTGAGTCAGTACTGCATTGAGCCCCAGTATTATTCAGGCCTTTTAGTTAAGAAGTAAAGGTGAGGTTCTCTGTCCACTTGTGGTGATTAAAAAGCTGTTGAGGTTGACAGTTTGTGTTAGTCCTGGTGCCCTGGCCAAACTCCAGGTTGGTAAAATATATTCTAACTTTCTAAAATTCTCTCCTGCATTGGTAGTTCCTGTCTGAAACTGATCTGTCATCTTGCTCTGCATAGCTGAACAGGTGCAGCATGCAATCCCAGGGGTGGCTGCATTTCACTGTTGGGTGAAATGATGGCTATATATCATTTGTATACCCATTAAGCTTTTTTTAAGTGCATCCTTCAGGATGAAAGGCTGTATAAATGCAAGATTTATATTGGTAGTCTGTTATACGGAGTAAGAAAGGGGAAGGTGCTCAACATTAATATGAGAAGAGGCACTGTTCAGGGCATGGAACTTAGCCTTGACAATTCCTTTATGCTGAATGAACAATTTAATTTTTGAGCTGATTCTGAGCGTTGTGGAGTGTTCTCTCTTTCCAGTGAACTTTTTCTCTAGACCTCAGAAGGAGAGAATTGATTTCACTGGCACTTTGAAAAGGTACAGTATGTTTGCTGGTGTGGAGAAGAGGGACCGGGTTGTTTCCTTACGAGTGTAGTTTGAAACTCTCTTCCAATAATCGCCTTTCATGAGATTTAGGGTTCAGTTTGGATTTTAATGAGAAATATTGGGAGAAAACTGAAGACTTGGTTTCTGTTTCAAAACACACATAAATATAGCGCCAGTGTCTGCAAAGCTAGAGCATAAGCATAACACTATCCCACTGTATCTCTTTATTTCATGAATGGGCATGGGAATTCTTCTGCCAGAGGGCTGTATCCATTAAGAATTACAGCCATAGCCCCACAGCTGCTGGCCCAGTGCTTTATCCATGATAATGTGGTAGGGCAGTGAATTATAACACCTTGCAGCTACTCTGGTTGCATGCATTTAAACCTGGTGGGAAAAAATTTCTCTATGGAAAGTTGGGGAGGGGGGACTTTTTCAGATACATTTTTGCAGACCTTTTGATGTTTTTTTTCAGCCAAAAACCTAATATATTTCAATTTGGAAATGTTGCTGTGATGCCTCTTGGAAGGGGAGGAGGGATAGCTCAGTGGTTTGAGCATTGGCCTGCTCAACCCAGGGTTGTGAGTTCAATCCTTGAGGGGGGCCACTTAGGGATCTGGGGTGAAAATCAGTACTTGTTCCTTCTAGTGAAGGCAGGGGGCTGGAGTCAATGACCTTTCAGGGACCCTTCCAGCTCTATGAGATAGGTATATCTCCATATATTATATTAAAGATATAGTTCAGGTGCCTCATGACTCCATTCTTCTCTAAAGGCTGGTCTTCCAAATCAGACTACATCTCCCATGATGCACCACAATCTCTCTTCTTGGACATGGAAAGAAGTGCATCATGGGAGTTCCTGACCAGGATGTATGAAGATGATGTCTGGACAGGGAGTTACAGGTGAGTAGGTACATAAGCAACCAAAGTACAACTCCCATGAGACACCATGGCAGCATTTCCAAATTAAAATATTTTGATTTTGTGTTGAAATATTTGGGGATTTTTTTATTTTAAAAATGTCAAAATTTTAAGCAGAAACCAGATGCTTTTCTCTCTCTCTCTCTCTCTCTCTCTCTCACACACACACACACACACACACACACACACACACACACACACTCAATTTTCTATTAAAAACCAGTTTAAACAGAAACTTTTCACCTAGCCTATCACACACACTATCAGTTAGGGCTAAATCTTCACAGGTACTTACTTAGTCATGCAGGTTAAGGAGGGTCCCTTCCTCTCCTGCTTGATCCTGCTCAGAGTGTGACTCTGGCCAGAGAGAGTCCGGAGGAAAGTTGAAGCTACTTGCTTATGATTGCCTGCTGTAAGGAAGCAGGTGCAAGGTGGGAGCAGAAAAGGCGAGTGATTGGCTAGTTACATCAGTAAAGGTCAACATGAGCACAGAAGTCCACCAACGTGGAGCAGGTTGCAGGACTGGTACCCTAGACTATTAAAACACCTACTGAATCTACTGCATCTGTCTCCTTGGATGAATGGAAAGTAAAGAAGGTGGGATCTGAACTGATATTAAAAATCAGGGAAAACAATTTCCCTTCAAAATTAATCACTCCTGACCACTAATATGATTGTAGCATCCAGACAGCCTCCAACAATTAAAGAATCAGCAGTTTTCAAAAAAGGTATTGATTTGTTGTTTCTCATAAACCCGGCATACTAGATTGAAGATGAGACAATTACAGAAAGCAAGGGAAGAAAATAGGCCATGATGTATCAGACAAACAGAGAGGAGACTAGGTTTCTGGCAGAACCCTGGTATGTTCGTGAAGGTCACTAGCACCGGAAAGACACATTTAAAACACATACTGTGAAATGTGTCGAACTAATTAATTCATCTAAAAGAAAAAAAAGTGATGAAAAATGCTCCTAAAATTGTCATCTCTGCAATATGTCTATCTCTGATGCTTGCATCACCCCATCACTGCAGTATCTGAGTGCCTCATAGTCTTTTATGCATTTTCCTCCCAACACCCCTGTGAGTTAGGCAAGTGCTGTTATCTCCATTTTAAAGATGGGGAACTGAGAGACTGACTTGCCTAAGGTCAGGCAGGAAGTCTGTGTCAGAGCAGGGAAGTGAGGCCTCGGGGAAGGGATAGCTCAGTGGTTTGAGCATTAGCCTGCTAAACCCAGGGTTGTGAGCTCAATCCTTGAGGGGGCCACTTAGGGATTTTGGTCTTTATCAGTACTTGGTCCTGCTAGTGAAGGCAGGGGGCTAGACTTGATGACCTTTTAGAGTCTCTTCCAGTTCTAGGAGATAGGTATATCTCCATATATTTAAAAAAAACATTAATTAAAAATCCCTGGCTAAAACCCTAACACTTGGACCATCCTTCCTCTCACTCCTCAGTGTACTGTGATTAAATTGCTATGAAGTATCAAAGTCATGGAAATAAGGGCTAGGTTCTGCCACCCTGACTCACACTGATTAATACCTTAGAACACAGTACCTTGTATGTAGTAGCTACTCAGGCAGTACGGTGCTAGTCAACATGAGACAGGGTGGCAGAATCTGTCTCTTAGATCCAAATTTATGGTATGGTCATTGGTGGGAGAAAGGAATTGGAGTGCATGCAGGATACTGTAAAATAATAGCTTACAAATGTTCAATGCACCACCCATGGGCAAATACAAGTCAATACATTTGGAGTGGGATTTTTAAAAGTTCCCAAGTGGTTTATTAATTATTAGGACCACAAGTGTTAAACGAAAGTAACTTTGATGCTTCTGAAAGTTTGAACCCATTGATACATTGGCACTGCTGAGTTACATTTTTATGTTGTGAGGTTTTTTTTTGGTGGGGGGAGGGAAGAGGGCTGTTAATTTTTCAATAGGGGGTATCGGTAGGGTGAGGCCTGGCAGGAGTGGAGGAGTCAGTCGGAGTAAGGGAGTAGGAAAAGGAAGATGAACAGTGACAGTTCAATATGTCTCTGGTCATTATCCACAGATAGGGTTTTGTAGGCTTTATGGCACGGATGAGTTTTAAGGAGGCATTTGAAATTGGATAAGGAAGTGGGGCATATTATATCTCTTGAATAAGAAACAGCACGGGAGAAAATACTAAGGCCAAAGATATTTTGGCTCCTAATTTCTGGGCCTAAGGTGTTTAAAGAAAAGCTACCGGTGGGTGACAAAGGCTGCGGACATGGGCAGGGGATTGTATCAGCTCATCAGCAGAGAGGTGGATTGAGTGAGTGAGTGAGTCATCAGCTGACTATTATTTAGCTAAGCCTGTGGATTAAAGTTTAAAACTTGAAGCAGAGTCCAAAATTACTCCCTACCAAATTATAATCAGGCTGGTCAGATATCAGGCCTAAGTCATTTAACAGAATCCCTTTAAAAGATGAAAAGTTCCCAAGCCATTCAACCCAACCGAAGTATCCCATTACCTGAGGCTTCCTTCAGGTGAGTTGCTTTAAGCCAGCTCTAGTTCTTTTTATAGGTACAGGAAGCCTTGCTCTTTTTTGTTCTTGTCTTTATCAGAAGTCTTGTTTTGAGGATGAAAGGAGAACGGCTTTGGGGAGCGGGAGCTAAGAGCGGGTTATGTTGTTGACCTTTTCTTCTTCTAAGTGGAAATTCACCAGCCCTGGCTTTTATCATCTAAGCTGTTTCAGCGAAATACCTTGTGGAGGCTCAAGTGGGATAGATACAGCACATGCTGAAGTAATGCACTAACAGTGTCCATGAGAGCAGCATGCATTTTGCCTTTAGCACGGATGGCCACAATGGCAGCTTTTGACAAAGGCGAGAGGCCCCAGTGGGAAGCAGCACTGCCAGCTTTCTTAATCTTTTTCATTCCTAGCTTATCCAGCATGGGGCAGCAGAAGGGGGAGTAGGGTGGGGAAGAATTTAACCTAGACAGCAGACGAAGGTCAACATCACGGAGCTTGCAGAAAACAAATATGAAGTCTAAAAGGTTTTTCTAGGATGTCCTTTACCTTGCTGAGCAAATTACATTTTATCTTGCTTCATGGCTTGTGTTGGTACCAATTAAAAGAAAGCCTGCTTGATTTAAATCCCGAGAGAGATTATTTTTCTCTCTGCATTGCTCATTTTCTTCTCCAAATAACCTCATGTACCTGGCATCCCCAGTGCATGACCCTGTGAATGGACTTGCTGAGATGTGGTGGGTGCAGAGCATGCCATCGAGTGCAAGACTGAATCGGAGCAAAGTTTATATGTAAAGCAGCAGATCCTCGGCTGTGGTGTAAAGTGTCCTGGCTCCAGTGATCGAAATGGAGTGATGACAATTTACACGGGCTACAGCAGCCTGAAAATGTCTCCCGTGGAATGAGTAGGAACTGGTGGCACGCTAACAGTATGGGCTAGATTGAGCCTTTAGACTCACTCCTGAGTAAGAGTTGGCTCATAGGGGCTCTCTTAGAATATGCAGCGGAGAAGGAAACATGGCTCTACGTCACATTTCCTCCCTAGCATCCCTCTTGCTTTGCGGGAGGAATAAGTCACCCTTGAAAGGGTGCAATTTACCTGCCTCTTCATCGCTGGCCAATGATTAAGGAGGGTGGAACCAAGGCATGCGTGGCCCATTTGCTCGTGAGAACAAGAGTCCATGGGCTGCACCAGTCTCAAACCCAAAATAGACTGAGTAAAGGGGGCAGGGCTTACTCCCACACTCAGCTGAGTAAGGCAAGAGATGTGGTGCAGGGCTATTTGGAAGCTGATATACTGTGGGTATTTTGCTGACCATGCTCTTTGCAAATAAAATCCTAGGCACACTAGTGTATCTTTACACCCCTCGCATCCCCTTGAACCCAGTACTTCTTGTCATAATAGTGCAATCTTGGAAAGGCTGATTGGCTGATTCCAGGCTATCCTTTGTGAAATTCGGACTTAGCCGTGGCAATTCATCTAGAGATAACATCAGCATTATTTATGCATTACAGCAGATGTGCATCTCTCTCTACAGGTGCATAAAAGACCCAGTCCTTGCCTTGAGGAGTGAACAAAGATGCTATAAAAGCAGCAACAGACCATAATGGTGGGGGGAGGTAGGTAGGACAGAAGGGAACATATTTTCCCAAGGGAAGCAGATAGCATCTGTATTTAGTACACCACAAAGATTGATGGTTGTAAATGCATTGAGTTAGGATTTTTTATAAAGCTTTACTTTAAAGTTGTAGATGAAATTCATGGATGAGAAGGATCATCTTACATGGGAAAGGGGGGTCATTTTGCAAAATCTTCCACCCATTTTAAGGCCAGACGGGGTCATTAGATCATCAAATCCGACCTCCTCTATGACCCATGCTATAGAATTTCATCCAGTTACCCCTGTATTGAGCCCAATAACTTGTGTTTGATTAAAGAACATATCCCAGAAAGGCATCTAGTTTTTAAAAGAGGGATTGGAGCTTTGCAGGGGAGCTCTTTGTTACTTCCAAGGAATTCTTGAAGCTGAATACTATCCTAGATAGGTTCTTCTACAATGCTCATCACCACTGAGTGCCTTCCAGCAGGACATTAAGTAATGTGACTATGCATTTGTCACGCATTGTGTGTTTGCTCATCCTCACACCAGAGGGAGAAGTATGTGCAGTGGAGTGTCTTGTTCTATTAGAGTTTGGGGGATCTTTTTTTAAATATACTTGTTGCTATGTACTTACGTTAGAGAAGGCAGGTTAAAGAAATGAGCTTTGCACTTGGAGTGGAGGGTGATGGTCCCTAGTTCTTGGGGGAGTTCGTACTACAGCCTTGGACTGGCCCCAGAGAAAATTTTGTCTCCCCCATGGACGTACTTTATCCTTGTTGGAGAGAGTTCCATTGTGGTGAGTGATCCAAGGGGTACAACTATGAGGAATGGGATGGAGACCAGCAAAGAAAAATACATGCTGGATAATGGAAATAATTTGTTATGCTGAAGCTTGAATCTCTTCTATGGTGGAATTATCTCCCAAGGAAAGGGGTGGAGGTGGTGCCGTGCTTAGGGTTACCAACTTTGGTTGGATGAATTCCTGGAGATATCATCACATGACAATCTTTAAAGAAATCTTTAATTCCTGGAGACTAAAGGACAATCCTGGAGGGTTGGCAACCTTAACCATGCTGGATGGATTGAAAACGACACTGGAGGAAAATACAGGAACAAATCTAATACTGGCAGAGAATTAGAATAAGTGACCTGATAGTCTTTTGCATCTATGACTGTGACGTATATGGAGTGTACATGTCCTGTAACTACTGCCCTTTTAACATAGCTCACTATCACCTTCCTCTCCAGTCACAAAGACATTGTTAGAATTAAGTTGTCAGCTCTTCCTCTACGAATTTCTACTGAATCTTAAAAAGAACAGGAGTACTTGTGGCACCTTAGAGACTAACAAATTTATTAGAGCATAAGCTTTCGTGGGCTACAGCCCACTTCTTCGGATGCATATAGAGTGGAACATATATTGAGGAGATATATATACACACATATAGAGAGCATGAACAGGTGGGAGTTGTCTTACCAACTCTGAGAGGCCAATTAAGTAAGAGAAAAAAAACTTTTGAAGTGATAATCAAGATAGCCCAGTACAGACAGTTTGATAAGAAGTGTGAGAATACTTACAAGGGGAGATAGATTCAATGTTTGTAATGGCTCAGCCATTCCCAGTCCTTATTCAATCCTGAGTTGATTGTATCTAGTTTGCATATCAATTCCAGCTCAGCAGTCTCTCGTTGGAGTCTATTTCTGAAGTTTTTCTGTTGTAAGATAGCCACCCGCAGGTCTGTCATTGAATGGCCAGACAGGTTAAAGTGTTCTCCCACTGGTTTTTGAGTATTATGATTCCTGATGTCAGATTTGTATCCATTAATTCTTTTGCATAGAGACTGTCCGGTTTGGCCAATGTACATGGCAGAGGGGCATTGCTGGCACATGATGGCATATATCACATTGGTAGATGTGCAGGTGAACGAGCCCCTGATGGTATGGCTGATGTGATTAGGTCCTATGATGATGTCACTTGAATAGATATGTGGACAGAGTTGGCATCGGGCTTTGTTACGAGGATAGGTTCCTGGATCAGTGTTTTTGTTCAGTGATGTGTGGTTGCTGGTGAGTATTTGCTTTAGGTTGGGGGGTTGTCTGTAAGCGAGGACAGGTCTGTCTCCCAAGATCTGTGAGAGTAAAGGATCATCTTTCAGAATAGGTTGTAGATCTCTGATGATGCGCTGGAGAGGTTTTAGTTGAGGGCTGAAGGTGACAGCTAGTGGTGTTCTGTTATTTTCTTTGTTGGGCTTGTCTTGTAGGAGGTGACTTCTGGGTACTCGTCTGGCTCTGTCAATCTGTTTTTTCACTTCAGCAGGTGGGTATTGTAGTTTTAAGAATGCTTGATAGAGATCTTATAGGTGCTTGTCTCTATCTGAGGGATTGGAGCAAATGCGGTTATATCTTAGAGCTTGGCTGTAGACAATGGATCGTGTGGTGTGTCCTGGATGGAAGCTGGAGGCATGTAGGTAAGTGTAGCGGTCAGTAGGTTTCCGGTATAGGGTGGTATTTATGTGACCATCGCTTATTAGCACAGTAGTGTCCAGGAAATGGACCGCTTGTGTGGATTGATCTAGGCTGAGGTTGATGGTGGGATGGAAATTATTGAAATCATGGTGGAATTCCTCAAGGGCTTCTTTTCCATGGGTCCAGATGATGAAGATGTCATCAATGTAGCGCAAGTAGAGTAGGGGCGTTAGGGGACGAGAGCTAAGGAAGCGTTGTTCTAAGTCAGCCATAAAAATGTTGGCATACTGTGGGGCCATGCGGGTACCCATAGCAGTGCTGCTGACTTGAAGGTATATATTGTCCCCAAATGTGAAATAGTTGTGGGTGAGGACAAAGTCAAAGTTCAGCCACCAGGTTAGCTGTGACATTATCGGGGATACTATTCCTGATAGCTTGTAGTCCATCTTTGTGTGGAATATTGGTGTAGAGGGCTTCTATGTCCATAGTGGCCAGGATGGTGTTTTCTGGAAGATCACTGATGGATTGTAGTTTCCTCAGGAAGTCAGTGGTATCTCGAAGATAGCTGGGAGTGCTGGTAGCGTAGGGTCTGAGGAGAGAGTCCACATAACCAGACAAACCTGATGTTAGGGTGCCAATGCCTGAGATGATGGGGCGTCCAGGATTTCCAGGTTTATGGATCTTGGGTAGCAAATAGAATACCCCTAGTCGGGGTTCTAGGCATGTGTCTGTACAGATTTGTTCCTGTGCTTTGTCGGAGTTTTTTTAGCAGATGGTGTAGTTTCTTTAGGTAATCCTCAGTGGGATCAGAGGATAATGGCTTGTAGAATGTGATGTTAGAGAGCTGTCTAGCAGCCTCTTGGTCATATTCCAATTTATTCATGATGACAACAGCACCTTCTTTGTCAGCCTTTTTGATTATGAATCTTAGTTCACTATAAAATAATCAGTTTGGGGATACATGTAGAGAACGATTCACAATATGTCAAGTGAGCTGCATCCTACAGTAGGAATGGAGAAGGACAGAAATAAGTTCAGAGAGTATGGAGAACAAAAACTGAGATTTTCAAGATTTAGGAACCTGAGTCCAGTGACATTTGTGGAAATTTGTCCTTCTAAGTCACTTAAGTGCTTTGGAAAATCTCATCTAAAATGATTATAGACCTGATCCAAAGCCTACAAAGTCAATGGAAAAACTCTCTCTGCTTTATTAGTCAATGGATCAGGCCCTACCTGAACAAGGTCTACTCCTAACTGGTTGTAACAGTTTACAGTTATTCATAACTAAGTTCTAAATGAAGCCCAAGTGAGGTTTTGTGCAGCCAAAGGTAATGCTTCCTGTAACTAAGGAAGTGGCCTGAAATAGAAATAACTACCCAAAAGGACAAGAACATCACAGAGAAGGTGCTTTGTCAGCTTGCCAGTAGACCCAGGAATAATTTACTCTCCAAGGAAAAAAAACAGCCTAAACTCAACTATTATACAGCTCATCTAGCAAGCACCTTTTATAGCAGCCTGAGAAATCAGGCAACTTCTTTCATCTGGCTTCCTTGGCAATCCCTGCCTTGAGAACATGCAACTGTGGTGCTTTATCTGCTTAGCCTTCTCCTTGCCAAACAATGGGTGGGTGAAATCAGTATAATTTAAGAGGAAACAAAGGTCAGAAGCTTTTTGACCATTTAAAACTCATTCAATATGAACTTTGAAAATGTGATCAAATCCCCAAGTCAAATGCTGTGATCATGAGGGCTGTCAACATTTTGAAAAGGACCCAGGTATTCAAATTGTGCATATCCAGTGTGATATTATGCATGTGGTTTTATACAGCTTTTTTACTGGTAGGGGCAAAAACAAGCAAATAACATGGTAGATTGGAATTATGTCTACTGTGTGCACCGGTAGTGAAAGACATGGTTTAAATTGCCTAATTGTGTAGGTCTATCATAATAATCTCTCTCTGTTCCTCTTACATGTGCTTTCAAGCAGAGTGGCTAAGGGAGGGATAGCTCAATGGTTTGAGCATTGGCCTGCTAAACCCAGGGTTGTGAGTGCAATCCTTGAAGGGGCAATTTGGGGATTTAGTTGCGGATTGGTCCTGCTTTGAGCAAGGGGTTGGACTAGATGACCTCCTGAGGTCCCTTCCAACCCTGATATTAAATATATATAAAGTATCTGATTATTATTGTTTGCCTTCTAGCATAGTGGGGTCATAGACCAGGACTGTCCTGTGCTAGGCACTGTACAAACCCAGAACAAAAGGCTGCAATGGTCGTTTTGCTCTCTCACAGAAATTATAAACATTTGGCTGGGATTTTCAATTGAGCCAAAGGGATTTAGGTGCCATAATGGATGCAGTGGATTTTAAATAAAGTGTGCTTGCATCTGAATGATAAAAATATATAACTAAACATTTGAGCCAATTAAGGTGTAGTAGCTGGATTATAATATTTAAAAAGATTGTCCATGCAGTTGCCATAGAAATACCAGATGGGATTTTCAAAAGCATCCAAATGACTTAGGAGCAAAGGTCCCCATTGATTTTCAGTGGAGTTTGTGCTCAAAAGCCCAGAGCCTTAAAGGTATATAAGCTCCTAACTTCCACTGAAATCAATGACCATGGAATAAAAACTCATATAGAATAGAATGGAGTAGAATACAAATATCATTGAGGATTTGGGCCAAAGTCACCAGGGTGCTTTTTACAAATCCCATCCTGTTGCTGTGGATAGGCCTGTGACAGGGGAGGGGGAAGCTGTGGGTTTTATTCCTGACTCTACCATATTTTCACTCGTGTGCCCTGGAGGCATGTCACTTCACCAGTCTGTGCTTCAGTTTCCCCATCTGTCAAGTGAAGATGATGATCTTTTTGTGAGATTAGCAGAGACCTTGGGGGGTTTTCACCTTCCTCTGCAGCATGGGGCATGGGTCACTTGCTGGTTTTAAACTAGAATAAATGGTGGGTCTATTACAGGAGGGGGTGAGTGAGGTTCTGTGGCATGTGATAGGCAGGAGGTCAGACTAGATGATCACGATGGTCCCTTTTGGGTTTAAAAATCTGAATCTAAGGGCTCTGAGACTGATGGCTGAAAATGTTATACAAAAGCTAAATATCAATATTACTTGATATTAAACAATAATGTGGTCAGTCACATTTGAATTCCAGAGAAAAATACACATTGAAAGGATCTGATTCAGGCGGTTGCCAGTGATGCAAAGATAGCATTGACTGCCTGTGCGAGCAGGTTAAAAATGATGTCTTTGGTCCAGAATTTTCCCCTCCCCACACACACGATTTTCATGTTTTCAACTGACATTTAAGCTCAGTTCATAATTTAATGTTACTGATATAGACTCCATTCATAATGCAAGTGGTGCCACTTATATGGATTAGCCTCTCTTTGGAAACATGTCAGGTATATCCCTGCCATTCCCTCTGCTGCTAATGGAACTCAAAGGTGTACTTTTAAAATCCACTCCTGCTCGCAGTTTACTGCTGAGAGTGACGTTTGCCGCTTTCACATTCTGCAGCGAGAAGGCCGGTGCGGTCCGAGTGAAGCATTTGTTCCTGTTGGCTGGGACTTAGCCAGGTTTGTCGTGCCCAGATGGAATGTAAGACGTGTGCATAGAAGTGACAACTGCAGGTTGGAGAAATGAAAAGGGGTTGTGGAGACTGAAAAGACAGTTTCCTGAGCCTATCTGTGCAATAAAATAGCTCCAAATCTGGGGACACAAATGAAACTTGCTGGTAGACTGACATGGATGTCAAACTCACGTTAACACTGACTTGAGTGCAGCAGAGTGTACTTGCTCCAAGGGGAAGGCAGATACCCAGAGTTCTACTTCATGTACTGTACCAGGTACCGCGGTCACCATTAAAGTGTCTCAGTCAGATCCTCAGCTGTCGAAAGTCAGAGTAGCTCCTTTGAAGTCACTAGGACTATTCCAATTTACATCAGCCGAGGATCTGGCCCTCACCGCTAGTTCCCAGACTAGACACAGGGGAAATATCTGGTCTCTTACTTTTTAGTGATGCAGTGTAAAATTTACCAAGGCTCCTAAGTGAATTAGGAGTGCTATTTTCAAATATGAATTAGGGCCAGATTTTCAAAGGTATATGCACCTAAGGATGTGGCTAAAGGGTTTTTCCAAAGCATAAAAGGAGGATAGTGCTTAACTCCTGTTGATTTCAATAGAATTTAGGCATCAGACTAGCTTAGGTGCTTTTGAAAATCCCTCTGAGCAACTCTTTGCACCTTTAGGCACCTAAATACCTTTGAAAATCTGGCCCCTAGGAGCCTTAGTCCCATTGACTTTCATTGAGAGTTTCCTACTTACCTAAGTTAGTTTTGCAAAATGTCATTTAGATTCCTCAATCACATAGGCCCATCGCCTCAAAGGCATTTTAAGAATTTCTACATGAGTTAGCTGCCTAATACCTTTGAGGATCTGGGCGTTAGGCACTTTTGAAAATGTTACTCTTCATGTCATCATCAAGTGTGTTAAGGAGAAGATTTTCAAAAATTTTCAAAAAAGGAGTTAGGAGCACAAATCCCATTGATAGTCAATAGGGCTATATACTGGAGGAATATTATCTCTGACTTTTGATACAAGTCAGGGGTAGGAATCTAGATCCTCCTTTGTATTTTGCCCAGTGTTCACTATGCTGATTTAATATTAAAAGAATAAAAACTGGGTTAAGAAAAACGATGTATTGCTGACAGACAGAAGCTGTGTAGTTTCCACCATGATACTAGTGGCAGTGCCCTCCTGTTGAATACGATGGGATTTTGCCAAGAGCAAATTAGGGGCCAGGTCCTTCTCTGGTATAAAACAGCATAGCTCTACTAAGCATTTGTTTTGATTGCCAGGAGAAGAACTTGCACATCATCAGCAACTAGGGTAACTATATTGAAGACGTTCTTTAATTTTTCTGTTCAACAGCACTGATTTCTGCCTGGAAGACCGTGACCTTGTTTCAGGTGAAATACACACTGAGATTGGAATCTGAACCTCTCACACCTCTGCAAATCAGGATTAGCTCCATTGTGCTCAATGTATGAAGCTGGAGTAAGTGAGATGAGAACCAGTCCCTTGGTATTTGGCAGGTGCTGATGCATAAGTGAGGCATAATACATGAAGGAGTAGCATTTCTCTGCTGTGAAAATTTACTGCAGCTTGTCAAGCCAAACCCACAGCACTGAAGTGTTGCTCCTGTGACAAGCTATTCCCTCTGGATTAAAAAAAAAAAAAAGGGGGGGAGGACACAATATATTAGATAGACTTACCTTTGTCATTGGAGTCATATGGGGACGCTCGGTATGGTGCATGGGGAGTTCCCAGCAGATTTCCCCTTATTGTGATGTGTGCTAGTTCTTGAAAACCATTACGAAGATGCACCCTGCCGACTGAACAGTTTGATTGCATCAGTAACCGACTACCATCTATATTATAGAAATACCCCTGCTAAGAAGCATGAAACCAGAGCAGCCTAATTAGAGAGCACTTCAGCCCTCTGGATCTCAGCCTGGCTGATCGCCTAATTTTCTCTGAAAGTTACATCTCCAGAAACCCAGGAATGTATCTGAACAGGAACCTGTGCCACAAATGACATTAGAACAATAGTTCCCCTTGTTTTAAGCCTGTTGAGAAGAAGTATTTCTGTAATGATGCAAAGTTCCCAGTACAGTTACTGAGTTGTGTTTCCAGACTAAGGTTATTTGGGGGGAGGGGTGCGCAGTGTGTGTGTGTGTGTGTGTGTGTGTGTGTGTGTGTGTGTGTGTGTGTGTGTGTGTGTGGAGGGACAGTGACAGAATTGGTTCCCATTCTGTGCATGTTTTAAGAACAGAAGCTAGTTTCATTTTCTGTGCATTTCTCCCTGTAGCAACAAACAGCCATGCAATACAAGAAAAGTAGTGCCTATACACACACATTCACACACACATACACACAGTGACTGCATCTACACAGCTCAAGTCAAGTTTGTTAATTTAAGTCTCATAAGCATTTTATAGCTGAGGGAAGGGCATTGGACAAGTCCATGGGGAAGCAGGCGGACCTTGTCAATGAGTGCAGCCTACAGATATGTGGCCTGCATCTTCTAACTGACCACAGCAGCAAATGGTGGGGGGGGGGGAAGAGCAGGAGGGGGAGACCTCAGTACCTCACTTATACTTACTAACAGCTTGTCTGATAGTTCCACATCTGAAGTGACTGAGCTTTGCCCAAAGGTGGCTGGAAGGTGAAAACCCGGATCCTGGGGTAATGCAGTTTAATTCCCATTGTATAACCCATAAGTACCCTGCTTTGGCAAGAGAAACTCAAAGTTGCAACTAGCAGGCCGAATCCTTTAGATCCTATTTTCAAAAGTGACATAAGCATGTGGGAGGGGGTGGTCAGACACCTAATTCCCAACAAGTGGGAGTTAGGCACTTAATTCACAAAAAACTTTAAATTGCTTTTTAAAATCCCACCTTTAGGAGCCTAGGTCGCATGGACTTTCAATGAAATTTAGGCGCCTAAGGGCTAGAGTTACAAAGGTATTTGGGAGCCTAAAGATGGGAGTTGGGATTTTCAAAAGTGCCTAATCAAGTTAAGTGCCTCTCTTATCTTTAAGCATCTCAATACCTTTGAAAATCTGCCTCTACATCACTTTTGAAAATGGGACTTAGGGTCCTACGTCCTATGGGTGCATTTGAAAATTTTACCCAACAATAGACTGTTTTATGTAAAGTTGAACATCTAGAAAGGTTGTATGATCCAGTGAATAGGGCATTGTCCTGGGATTCAGAAAGCTGGATTCTATCCTTAGCTCTGTCACTGACCGGCTGTATGACCGTAAGCAAGTATCTCTGCCTATTTCCTTTCCCACCATTTACCTGTTTTGTCAATTTAGATTGTAAAAGCTACAGGACAGGGACTCTCACTTCATCTATGTACAGTGCCAAATAAGAGATCTCATTTGGGATCTCTGAGCATCATAATTATAATAGTCAACTTTTTCTTTCCAATAGTTAGTCATTTGCAGTCAACAGTCTAAAACACAGATAAGCTTCTTCCACACCCAGAGTTGCCACTCTCTTTGGCTGCTGAAGTTTCATTGTTCCCTGTACCCTCTTCTCCTTTGAGTCATCTATTCCTCTTGATGTTAGCCCAATGCACTCTGCATGATCTGCACAGACTCTAAGCTGCACTGAAATATACCTCCAGTTGTCATTTCAATAAATGCAGCGTTGACACCTTTTCATATGTAAAATACTGAAGCTATTTGCTCATTTGGGATTATGGAATCCCTGCTGCCTTGAAACATTAATGCAAGAAAAATATGGTCATTAACTAAGAATGATTTGCATGTTTCCAGTCCTCCTTTGATCGATGGCTTTAAAAAAATGCTAACAACTGCAAACAGCATAATATTGGCTCCGATTTATTTTGGCTGAGAGACACCTTGGCATTACTGAATCCATCATGTGACCATCCCATATGGCTGGGCTAAGAGCAGACAAATAAAGAACTACCAAAGACACATTTGAATGATTGGAATCCCCATATCTGGGCCTGTGGGCCATTGTTTGCAATGACTTGAATAAAGAAAAACACCATGAAAGGATTATTGGGCAATTGTGTTCCCATCAAACAGCCTTTCCGTTTTCTGTGTACAAAGCAGCCTGTCACTTCTTTTTGGTGGCGCTGTGAATGTTAATGAAGATGGCTGCCTTTGCCACTTTGCTGAGGATGGAGAGTTGGTGGGGACAAGAAAGGAGTAGAAAACGGATTGTCGGAGTCCCAAATTTCTGGAGGATAAGCACCTCAGAGTTTGGGCGCCTCTTGACATGCACCCAGTCCAAATCCCAATGAAGAGATAGCAAGTCTAATGGATGTATTAGGCTATAAAAAGCAATCCAAGCTAGTGAAATGCTCATTTTCTTGTCACCTATAGAATGAAGCACTGCTTGCCTGTCCTAAAGAAGATATGCTCAGAACTGCAGGCTATATCCAATCCTTCTCTGATTGAAAAGGAAATAGAAAACCCCCCATTGTTTAAAATGGGAGCAGGATCAGACCTACTGTGCCTGTTTTGCTATTTTTCTTGAGGGAAAACTGACTCCCTGTGGAGAACAGAGGTAGATACACTGGAGGGTAGGGATAGAGTCCAGAGTGACCTAGACAAATTGGAGGATTGGGCCAAAAGAAATCTGATGAGGTTCAACAAGGACAAGTGCAGAGTCCTGCACTTAGAACAGAAGGATCCCATGCACTGTTACAGGCTGGGGTCCGACTGGCTAAGCAGCAGTTCTGCAGAAAAGGACCTGGGAATTACAATGTACGAGAAGCCGGATATGAGTCAGCAGGGTGCCCTTGTTGCCAAGAAGGCTAATGGCATATTGGGCTGTATTAGTAGGAGCATTGGCAGCAGATCGAGGGAAGTGATTATTCCCCTCTATTCGGCACTGGTGAGGCCACACCTGCAGTATTGCATCCAGTTTTGGGCACCCCGCTACAAAAAGGATGGACAAATTGGAGAGAGTCCAGCGGAGAGCAACAAAAATGATTATGGGGCTGGGGCACATGACTTACGAGGAGAGGCTGAGGGAACTGGGGTTATTTAGTCTGCAGAAGAGAAAAGTGAGGGGGGATTTGATAGCAGGGGGATTCCAAAGAGGGGCAGCTAGGCTGTTCTCAATGGTGGTAGATGATAGAACAAGAAGCAATGGTCTCAAGTTGCAGTAGGGGAGGTCTAGGTTGGATATTAGGAAACACTATTTCACTAGGAGGGTGGGGAAGCACTGGAATGGGTTACCTAGGGAGGTGGTGGAATCTCCTTCCTTAGAGGTTTTTAAGGTCAGGCTTGACAAAGCCCTGGCTGGGATGATTTAGTTGGGGATTGGTCCTGCTTTGAGCAGGGGATTGGACTAGTTGACCTCCTGAGGTCTCTTCCAACCCCTAATCTTCTATGATCAGCTGCTCTTTTTGGCCTGACATTTCCTGTTACATTCTAGTGCAAAAAAGGAGGAGCTGGCATAGTACGGCGGAAGGAGACAATTTCTTGCCATTTAGCAACCAAGAGATTTCATCCAGCTGGCCAAGTTATCCTCTTATCACATTCACCAGTAACTGTATTGACTTCAAGGGAAGACACGCTGTCCTGCATATCCACCATGTGAGATTGTGGGATGGAGCCAAGAGGGCAGACCATTCCCACTGGGTTGCCTTGTTATAGCAGTCAGCCAATTGGTAGTTCCTCAAAGAGAAGGTCTCTCATTGGTTAGTCCTGGTCCTTAAAACAGGTGCTTCTTGGATTGGCTGGCTGGGGCAAAGGACAGTGCAAGCAAACAAGGCAGAAGGCAGCCCCTTACCCTCTAACATGAACTGCAGTGTGCAATTGCTCCTGATTCACAACGGTGTAATTGACAGGAGAAGCAGCCCCCCCCTGTCTCTAGATTGTATCAGAAAGATGGTACTGACCAATGGCATTCAGATAAGGAATGCAAAAGAATTTTGGATTCACCCACCTCCTTTTATGATGATGATAACTCTACTTTCCTTTTTTTTATCCTGTGGATCTCAAAGCAACTTATAAAACAAACACATATTATTATACTCATTCAACCACTGCGGCCAACTTATGATTTTATTGTGAGTTTTGCGATATTTGGTGATTTTCCTAAAGTACCAGCTGCTGGTAGCAAGCTATTGCATAGACATCTCAGCTTCCATGTTTTAAAAATGTACATTTCTAGCCCTCAGGGTGTTGGGTAAGTGCTCAAAAATGTGAAGCACGTGCTCAGAAACTAAAATGTAAATGAAAAGAACCCAGCCAGTACAATTTTTTTTAAAAAATCATGATTTTGATGTAAATCTCATGACATTTTGGCCCAGCACGTGATTTTTGAATACTTGGGGTTAGCAATACTGTCCAACACATGGGTAAGCTGAGGTCCAGAGCAGTTAAGTGACTTGTTTAAAACCAAGGGGGGATATAGGAACAAAGGAATAGCCATACTGCAATGGACAAGGTGTGCCATCGACTCCAGTATTGCGTGACACTAGCCCACACCAGATACTTCAGAGGCAGGTGCAGCAGCTATGGGCTAATCTGTTAACAAACAAGTTTTCCTCCTTAACCCCAGTAGTTAAATGGCTTCGGTCTTGAAGCATCAGGCTTTATTTCCCTTCCAACACTCTTGGTTAGTTTAATATGAACATATGGGGCCTGATTCTCTGATCTACCGGTCTGGCAACATAAAGGGAGCTTAGTGCAAATGGGATCTGGCCAGGAACAGCTGGTTAGTGCCAGGCCTAGGAATTAATTCTGTGAGCCCAGAAGATGAGTCACTATCCTTAACCACTGGATACTCTCCCTCTGTCTCTTCAGCAGTGCTTCTCTTTGCTTCTAAGAGAAAGCTTTTAGGAAAACAGTGTATTAAAATAAATTAATCCCTTTCCCCACTTGTTCTTCGAGGCACTAAACTTTGCTACTATCTGTTAATATGCCATTGCAATCAATAGGACGTTAGGGCAGACATAGCATATTCAGGAGCTGAGCAGGTATGGTCTAACTGGTTGTGCCTGTTACTGTATATTCAGCCACCTAACGGGTGGGCTCACTCGAACTGCGGTCTTCCTTGGTGTATGTGGTATAATCAACAGCAGAACAGCTATCTGCTACCTTTACATACCTAGTAAATTCAGCAATAACAGAAGAGCATTCTAAATGGATAACCTGTAACAGATGGCAGTAGAGATCGTCTTTAGGTCTAAACTGCTCAGTGTCCTGTTAGCAATGTGACTTTCTTTTCTACTGACTCATGTTATAATCTCCCATTTGCAGAATAATGTTTCAGGTCAAACTTTCCAAAGAGCCCAACCCCCTCCTCCCCCAGCTTCCATTGAGGCCCCATAATAAAGTGGCTTCCCAGTGGGGGCTGTTGAGTGGAGCTCGCCAAAAGTTTTCTGTTGCAATTGTTTTTGATGGAAATGGGCTTTCAGCAAAATGGAAGTTTTCACCAAAAAATGTCTGTCTGTCAAAAAACAAACAAACAAAAAACAACAACTGTATTTTGTTGAAAACTGAAAGTTTTTTTTTTTTAATGAAAACCAACAAAAAATAATGAACATGTTCAACCAATAGGAAAAAAATAATTTATATGTTCCTCAAAACGGTTCATGAGAAGATAAATAATTTCACAACCAGCTTTAGTGCTGAGTATGTTTCAAAGTCTTATCACTTAATTTGCATGCCTAAAGTGGAGCTTAGTCTACATTTTGGCCTAAATCTGGTCCTGAGTCTACATTCAGAAAGGAAAAAATGGCCACTTATGCTTTCAGCGGGCACAAAGTCTGTATGGCCCATATTTTAAAGGTATTTAGGCTTTGCAATGCAATGCCTAAATACCTTTAAAAGCCTGGGCCTTTGACTGCATGTAAAAATCCCTGTCAAATACGTCTGACAAAAATTCTGCACACACATCAATACATGCCCAACTATTCTGCTGACGGCAGGGAACAATATCATATATGGTACAGGATCGTCAAGCCACACAAAAGGAAAAATCCATACCACAAAAGAAAATGCAAGAACATAAATAAAATGTGTCATGTTAGGTACTGTTGAATTACTATTTATTTATTTTACAAAGCTGGAAAAAAAAAATCAAAGGATCTGAGAATTGCTTATGTAGCGGACGAAATAAAAAAAGCATTATTTGTACAAACATTTCCCATTTAATGGCCAGTGAATTCTGCAACTTAATTAAAATATGAGCAAATGCTGCAAACTGCAAACGTTAGGGCTGGACTGGATTTACCTTTGCTTGCAACAAAATTTTCAGTAATCCCCTTTGCCATCATGCTCTCCAGGCCCCAGTTGGAACTTTTGTTCCCAGGTTTGCTGATTGCCCGCTCTTCTTTCTCAGCAGGTCTTTACAATGGACTGATAAGCATGTACACTCCATGCAGGAGTGTGCCCTGTGTGAGGGAACTGGCGGCAGCTTGAGAGCAGATGGGATTGGTTCCAATGATAATGCAGCAAGGACATTTCAGTAGGGACTGAGACAGCTTTCATCATGGCAGGTGCTCCATTGACTGGGCTCACTGCTATCTCAAGATCATTGTCAGCATTGCCTTGAGTCAGCAATAGAGGGGCCCAATTAAAAAAAAATCAAAACTTTAATAGTGCTTCCAGCAGTTTTCATAGGTGCTAAAAAATATAGGGTCAGATCCTCAGCTGCTGTAAGTGAGAATAACCTAGCTGAAGTCAATGGAGCTACAGTGATTTACCCCAGTTGGAGAGTTGGCCTCCATCTTTTAAAATTCTCAAGCGCTGCTTAGGAGCCGCACATCTCATGGCACCAATGTGGCCTAAACATGCAAGTCTGGTGGCTTAAAATTTGACAGCTAAATCCATCTTTGGGCATTTACTTAAGTGATCTGTAAATCAGAGGGCCTGAGCCCCCGCTGCTCTCAGTGAGAGCTGCAGGACTTCGATTGTATATTCTTTGGGGCAGGGACCATCCTTTTGTTCTGTGTTTGTACCGTGCCTAGCACAGTGGGGTCTGGTTCATTACCGCAATAGTAACGAAACATAATAAGGATTTTGGCATTTCGGAAAGTCAAGACTTTTAGATTGGCACCTTAATATGGATTGAACTGTCTGATTTAAGCCACTCAGATTTGAAAATGCTGGTCTGTTCCTTTACATCCACACTGATTTCAGCATCATTGAACCCCCAAATCCCCACCTAGCCATGTGGTGCTTTGGTTGACAATAGTATTGTCCAAATTTACTGCTGGACTTTCACATACTTGTCAAAAGACCTAGAAAGAGTCTTGTCTACTTAGATTGTAAGCTCTTTGGAGCAGGAATTGTCCATTACTTTGTGTATGCATATGTTTAAGAGAAGGGCCTAACACAATGGGGCCACAATCTTGGTTTGAGCTGATACACCCTACTGAAATAAACAAACAACAAGCCATTTGAGAAATAAGGGGAGGGGCTTAGTTTAGCACCTGTGTACATTATTTCCCTCTCTCTCTTTAACGTCTAATTAAGACACTTGGATCACACTTTTTCCTGCCATCCACGTCTGCATAACAGTAATTGTAAGAATCAGACGCTCCAAAACAGGCGATTGTTTTATTGCCCATGGGGCACACACACATTTGTTCAGTATATTACTACTCATTTGTCAAATGACAGTGTGGCTTGTTTACTAGCACTCTGGCTGCTGGGGACAGAAGGTTGTATGATTTTACATTGCAAACCAGATTTGCTCTCACTACTCTTCAGTTTTGCTATCATGTTAGACGGAACCAGTGTCTCTTCAGCCCGCTTCTGGTAAGCTCAGATCCCACAACACATCTCCTATTTTAAAAAACAGCTAACTAAAAGGCCAGATTCTTGCCACTTTTGGCCACACTGAGTAGTATCTTACTGCAAATAGTCCAATGACATTCAGTGGGACTGCTTGCCGAGCAAAGTGAATGTGAATAAGTAAGGCTATGATTATGTCACGGAGATCATGGAATCCGTGACTTCCATTGACCTCTGTGACATTTTCTGCCCTGGGGGTAGAATCTGGTGGGGGTACCCCACGCAGCTGCCCAGCTGCGGGGGGTGAGGGGACCCTGCAGCAGCCCAGCCCCAGGGCAGGGGGATCCCAGAGCTCCCACACATTGCATCAGTGGGGGATCCAGGAGCTCCAGCAGCAGTAGGTGCTGAACCAAAAACTTAGCCTTACGAAGAAGGGCAGGAGAATCTATCTCCCAAACTGTGCAAAACCAATGGACATTTTTTCGGTAAATAGTTTTGCTGCTTAACTTCGAGTGATATTTAGATGAGAAGATGGCAAAAACCACCATCATTTGGCTAGACTGTCAAGTCTACCTCTTTACAAATCCAGAATACAGTTACGTATTCAATGATATTGCATTTGCTCTTATCTGGACGATGTAGGAAAAGTGACCGCTATTTAGGTTGTCTATCTTCGGCCTGTTTGGTTTTTTTAAACAGGTCCTGATCACCCACCATTCCAGTTAAAGAAAACAGAAGCTGTGGGTGCCCGGCAACTCCGAAAATCAGGCCTTTCAATGTCTCAGGTTAGGTGTACAAAATTCATCGGCACTTTTGAAAACGTGGCCCTAGCTGCAGCTTAGACAGAAACCAAGCTGAACACATGAAGCTGACACACCCTGCTGAGCATGGCGTACAAATCTGAGCACGCTGCTGCTAGGATTAGTGTTCAGAAACAAGGATATTTTTGAAACATTGCCTCATTTCCTACGCCATTGGAAGGGGGGAAAGTTGCTTATCTCGGAGTCAGTCGACTCACTAATGACATTTTCTGACCTAGCTCCCGTTGATGCTGAATACTATGATCTCAAGCTTTAATATTCATTCGGGAGAAATTTGCCCCGTGCAGAGGACCAGCACGAGTTCAGATTCCCATTTAAGTCCCATTAAGACTTTAGAATAAGGCTGGAACTTAGTGCTTAGGCCACGTGCCGGGCTTCTGCATAGGGATGAATTTCATCTTAGGTTTCTTGAGGTAACATCTTGGCCCCATTGAAGTCAATGGGGGTTTTGCCTTTGACTTCAAATGGGGTCAAGATTCCATCCCTCATCTTTTGGTATTCGCCATTCACGTGTATATGCCTTAGGGCAATTCTGCTTCTGGCCTTGTCAGTGAGACAAGGTGGGTAAAGGAACATCTTTTATTGGACCAACTTCTGTTGGTGAGAGAGACAAGCTTTTGAGCCGCAAGCAGCTCATCTTCAGGTCTGGGAAAGATCATCCCAGTGTCACAGCAAAATGCACAACAGAACAGATTGTTTAACATAAGTAGTTAGCACATGTTTTAAGGGACCAGCCATGGTAGAGTGGACTGTTAACAGCTCTGCAGTCATAGCACAAAAAGAGGTTTTGTGGGTTACAAATTGTTGTAAGAAGCCATAAAGATAGAATATCCTTGCTAACAGTGACTCTCCCAGACCTGGAGAAGAGCTCGGTCTCTCTCACCAGCAGAAGTTGGTCCAGTTAAAGTTATTCCCTCACCCACCTTGTCTCTCAAATATCCTGGGACGGACCTGGCCACAGCTACGCATGGTTCAGCAAGGTATTTAAGCATGTGCTTCACATTAGTATTCCCAATGAAGTCAAAGGACCTACTCAAGCATACATCTAGCTTCAAGCACATAAGTACCTTGCTGAATCCGGGGCGCTGCTCATACATTATAGGGCGGGAAGGTTTTTTTCAGAATTAATAAACAAGTTCAGAAAAGAAATCCCAACTAGAAAAAAATTTTTCCCCTTCCTTTCCAATCACATCGGAGATAATGCATGCTCCCTCCAAATCCTTACACACTGTCGCAAGGCAATTTCCTCCAGGGGGCTTATTCACTATTCAGTTCATGTCTTACTGACTATATAAATCTAATGTGAAAATAATTCCTTAAGATGGCAATATAATGAGAAAATAGCACACCCTGTCCAAGAGCTACTCTCAGTAAAAGTTTAAAATGATTTTTTAGTCTGTGTGTTTCTCTTTTCAGGTGATGTGGTATGTTAATTCTAAAACAGAATCAATGCAGCCATGCACAACACTACCAGTCTCTACTTAACTTCTGTGGAAAAGACACAGCAAGAAAATGGGACTTCTGTTTCTGGACCCCTACATGTTTCTTCCAGGCAGTCTCTATGGGCCCAACTGAGCAGTCCATTTGTATTCAGGAAAGCACTTGAGCACCTGCTTACCTTTAGCAGATACTTGTAGTTAAACAACAACTAAAGTGCTTTTGTGATGGCCACCATCCTGGCAGACACCAGGGGACTGATCTAAAAATATCAGTCTCTACAGCTTCAGATAAAGACCCAGGCGCTCTAGTTGAAAGCTGCAACTGCCCCATATCTCTATGGATTGGGCAGACTGCGGGACACAATATACACATACACTGACCAGTGGGTTGCAATTTGCCGAGTAAGGATGGACTTAAGCATAGATTCAAGGACTGGAAGGGACCTCGAGAGATCATCAAGTCCAGTCCCCTGCCCTCATGGCAGGACCAAATACTGTCTAGATCATCCCTGATAGACATTCATCTAACTTACTCTTAAGTATCTCCAGAGATGGAGATTCCACAACCTCCCTAGGCAATTTATTCCAGTGTTTAAGCATGTACCCAAATGTTTTGTTGAATTAGGGCCTATAAGAAACCCAGATAGAAAGACAATCAATCATATCCTGCAATCCCTCTTAATGCAAAAATCTCTCTTATAATCAATGAAAGTTCTGCTAGGCAGACTACATAATTTAGCCCACTGTTTGCTCAAAATCAATGGCATTTATAGAGCAAAAAAAGTTGGATTTTTTTTTAAAACAGTACTGTTTCAACACTACTAATGCAGACTGGGGAACTATTAGTTCATGTCAGGAGGGTCTGTACTGGCTAGTTAGTGCACTACACATTGGTGCACTTTAGAAATCGTACCCCTTTAGCACATGTTGCTGTGTTGTGTAGACAAGCCCTGAAGGTATCTCTTTGCTCTTTCACTTGCACTTTCACTCTATGCATCCGAAGAAGTGAGGTTTTTACTCACGAAAGCTTATGCCCAAATAAATCTGTTAGTCTTTAAGGTGCCACCAGACTCCTTGTTGTTTTTGTAGATACAGACTAACACGGCTACCCCCTGATACTCTTTGCTCTTTGTGTCTAGAAAAAAGTAGACCTATATTTTCAAAAGAGACTAATAAAGTCTTGTCTGCAGATAAAAGTAGTCCCACTTTAATTATACTAGTATACTTCAGGCAGTACACTCTACCCATAATGGATGCAGTTATACCAATATAAAGGTGCTTATACTGGTATAGCTTATCCCCATATGGGAAGAGGAATAAGCTATACTGGTATAAGGCATCTTTATACTAGTATGACTACGTCCACACATGGGAGTGTAGTATTATAACTATATTGGGGTGGATGGAAATCACACCCCTAACTGACAGTTATATTGGTACAACATCTGTGTTTAGACCTGAGACACCTTAACACCCAAGATCATGAGTCATTTTTGAAAATATAGACCAAATAAGACCATTTTAAGGCTTCTGATTCTTTGAGTTCTAGATATTTGGTAACATAAATAGCCCAAGACAGTAGTGTATGTGAAAGAATTCCTTTCATCTAAAGTCTGTGATCCAGAAATTTCCTTTTTGTTGTAGTGATAATAATGGGCCAGATTAATCATCACATTACTCCAGTTTTGCCCTACTGTAACTCCACTAAAATCAATAGTGTTAGACCAGATTTAAATATTAGAATACTGTTGCCTCTTTTTGACCCTAGGGCTTAGTCAAAGTTCAGGACTCTGGGGCTGTCCCAATTGGAAGCAGAAATCGACAGAGTCTGCTGCTATTTTCTTTGTTGTGATCCTGTTTATTTACAAGGAATGTACAAAGTTCCGTGTCTCTGAATGAAGAAGTAAGCACGAACGAAAAGGAGCAGTTTCTTAGCTTATAGCCTCCAAGCCTCATTAGCCAACAGTAGACCCCTCTTTAGCATTTTTCCAGGGTCACACTGTTTACAGGATCCTGCTTGGCTTTCTTGCCCCTCCATCACTGTTCCCAATTTGTGTGTTCTCTTCTGCCCTCCTCCCTCCCCCATACACAGGGACCCAAAACAATACTGGGTCATAAATTCATGAGAAGGTTCACATACTTTTTTTCTTAGGTGGAGGGTTATGCTTACAGTAACTAAAGGATGAGTTCACACCTACCAGTTCTCAACAGGGTTTTAACTCAACCCGTAGCAAGGTTTCATCCAGCTCATAACAGTAACATACTCTGGTGAATCAAGGCTAGGAAGCTTCTAGCTTTCAAGTTACACTAAAATCCAATTCAACCCTCCCTTTGTAGAGACACTGTGAGAAATGGCTCAGCTGATGTTATAAGTCACAACATCAATGACGAGGGCATGAAGAAAAGCAATAATAACTCAAGGATGGGTAAGTGGCAATTTGAAATATGCTCTGGTCTTTTCATTTATGGTGAGCACTCTTGCTATTATTCCATAAATAAGCAACAACACACCCAGTTCAGATTGAGATAGATGCCTTAGCAAAATAGCACTCTCCGCTATACTTTAAGAGTTTGCCACATAATGTTCTTTTGGCTGATGTTTTATGGAGTGACTGTGGCACTGACTGAATGGTTTGTAAGCATTCATTACGGAGATCCAGGGGCAGGGGGATAAACAGAGCTATGCGAGTGCTAAGCTTGTTTCACACTCAAGAATGATTGTTTTAAAGCTTTAGATCATCATTGACTACACTGCATCACTACAGCATTGTATATAGGAAACTTTAGCTTGTAAACTTTAGCATAGTCTCAATGGCTATCAGAAGTAATTAAATACCAATCCAAATGGGGACATGGTTTTCAGTTAAAAAAAAAAATCAGGCTTGACTGGAGTTTCATTTAGGTGTGGTCTACATGGAAAAGGTTCACTATAATCTAAGGTATGAATTTAAACAAATATAGCTATTATTCAGATTGTAAAATATTCTGGACAGGAACCATCTACCATGATTTGTACAGTGCCTAGCCAAAAGGGGCCCCATTTTTGGTTAGCCCGTAGGCTAAGCATACTAAACATGATTATAAGAACGTAAGAACGGCCATAAGGGTCAGATGAAAGGTCCATCTAGCCCAGTATCCTGTCTTCTGACAGTGGCGAATGCCAGGCGCCCACAGGGAATGAACAGAACAGGGAATCATCAAGTGATCCATTCCCTGTCACCCATTCCCAGCTTCTGGCAAACAGAAGCTAGGGACACAATCCCTCCCATCCGGGATAATAGCCATTGATGGACCTATCCTCCATAAATTTATCTAGTTCTTTTTTGAACCCTTTTATAGTCTTGGCCTTCACAACATCCTCTGGCAAGGAGTTCCACAGGTTGGCTGCGTTGTATGAAAAAATACTTTGTTTGTTTTAAACTTGCTGCCTTTTAATTTCATTTGATGATCTTTGTTCTTGTGTTATGAGAAGGAGTAAATAACACTTCCTTATTTACTTTCTCCACACCAGTCTGGATTTTATAGACCTCTATCACATCCCCCCTTAGTCATCTTTTTTCCAAGCTGAAAAGTCCCAGTCTTATTAATCTCTCCTCATATGGCAGCCGATCCATGCCCCTAATCATTTTGGTGCCCTTTGCTGAACCTTTTCCAATTGCAATATATCTTTTTTGAGATGGGGTGACCACATCTTCATGCAGTGTTCAAGATGTGGGCGTACCATGGATTTATATAGGGGCAATATGATATTTTCTGCATTATCTATCCCTTTCTTAATGATTCACAACATTTTTAGCTTTGACTGCCGCTGCACATTGAATGGATGTTTTCAGAGAACTATCCACAATGACTCCAAGATCATATTAATCATTATTATGGTTTGCACTAACATCTAAGAGCTCGAGACATGGTCCAGAACCACACTGTATGGGAGTGTTGTACAAACAAAGAACAAAAAGACAGCCCCAGCCCCAAAGAGCTTACAATATACGGATTGTTATAACCTTTGTGGGACACACGTATTCCAGTAAAATAATAGCTTTTTTTCCACATTAGCTTATGATGCTAGCTAAGGGGTAGAAACTAAATAGGAAAAGCCACTCTTATCCCAGAATAAGCATGGCCCCATGTGAGATTTTACCAGTATCTCTCTATTGGCATACTGTTAAAACTTTCCTGTGTAGACAAGGCCTTAGGCTTGGTCTACACTACCCCCCTAATTCGAACTAAGGTACGCAACTTCAGCTACGTGAATAACGTAGCTGAAGTTCGAAGTACCTTAGTTCGAATTAGTTCGAACTTACCTTGGTCCACACTCGGCAGGCAGGCTCCCCCGTCGACTCCGCGGTACTCCTCTCGGCGAGCTGGAGTACCGCAGTCGACGGCGAGCACTTCCGGGTTCGACTTATCACGTCCAGACTAGACGCGATAAGTCGAACCCAGAAGTTCGATTTCCAGCCGTCGAACTACCAGGTAAGTGTAGCCAAGGCCTTAGACCCGCTATATATTTCCACAGTAATGCTCACTGAAACTGTAGGCATTATGCAGCAATGTGTTATAAGGCATATGCTTTGGGGAAGACTTCTTCTCTCAGAACCACATGGTAGTTCTCAAATGTGATATGGAGCCCTTGCTACATGGAGAGACCTTCCACTGACATCAGTGGGAGTTCTGCCTCTATAGCAAGAACATAATCCTTCTCTTTTATAGGAACAAGGGGAACATTTGATTCATTACCATGAAAACCATCAAGAAATTGTAGGTATACTAAATCTTCTCAAGGAAATGAAGAAACTGTTACCACTGACATGAGGAAGCATCTCTTCATAAAAGGGAAACATGCTAAACCCCAATAATAAACACAACCACCAGTGGGCCATCCCACCTCACTTCTTAACAAAAGAAACACATGGGCTGTGGGAAGAACATGATCATATTGTCTTTAGCACTAAGATGCACTCTGAGATCGGATCAGATGATTCCTAGTATCCTCTGCAGTCCTAGATAACTGCATAATCACGTGATCAAAATTGCATTTTTACATTTTTGGCTTACTAATTAATAGATATCATATTGTTTCTATCTGCTACAGCCTGTTGATGGTGTATGTTAGGTTTTCGACATATATTTTGACTTTTTTAAAAAAATAAAACATTAGAAAAAAATCATTTTATGTGGTAGCTCTTATACGGAGACATGTTTACCTTCCTTCAAAGTTGTTTGTTATTTATTTTGCAGGTGCCTTGTTCCCTGGAGATTTACAATTTAGGGTTACAATTGTTAACATATATATTATGTATAAACAAGCATGATTAGATTGTAATGTTACAGAATTGTAATAATAATACTAGTGCAGTATTAATAGTGGAGCATATACAGTAAAATGATAAATAAGAGGGAAGTACAATACGTGAAGTGCAAAAACAAAATGCAGTCCTGATGTGTCGAACTAAAGTGGTCTTATTTTTTCCTTTGTTTGTACTATAATTATACCTTAAATATTATAATGTGCTACATTTTGTATCCTGGTTATGTCACAGTTGTACTCTGCAAGATATTGAAGTACACCTCTACTCCAATATAACACGACCCTATATAACACGAATTCGGATAGAACGTGGTAAAGCAGTGCTCCGGGGGGGCGGGGCTGCGCACTCCGACGGATCAAAGCAAGTTCGATATAATGCGGTTTAACCTATAACACGGTAAGATTTTTTGGCTCCCAAGGACAGCATTATATCGGGGTAGAAGTGTAGTATTTTGATTCCCCCGCCTCTTTGGCATTGGCCTCCCCACTTCTACAAAGGTCTGGTGGCCTTGAGCACATTATTGTGTATCTGCAGGACAAGTCACCAGTAAAGACTTTTCCAGAGTTGTAGGCACATAAACTATTTTGGAGAGATCCATTCCCTCCTCATCCATCCTCTTGAATGAAAACAAGGGACAATGGTGCATTCAATCCACAAGCCCACCACTGACACTGCCAAAAGGGGGGCCGATGACAGTGCTGGGTTTTGACTGAAAGTTGTTACAATCTGTTAGATAAATGTGAGGGTCCCATTACACTTCCAAATGGTGGCCATTCTGTAAGGGGGGAAATTCACCACTGTACCAAGGTCCAGCACAAAGCCTATGCACCACTTAAGCCCAATTTAAGACCATGGCGATTAGCTTTCTTCCAACTGCCTCTAGACTGAAATGAGAATTATGTGGTACTCTCCCACAAGGGTGAATTCCACCCTAAATAGTCACTGAAGCACCATCTAGAACTGGCAGATATTTGTTTACTTAGACTTGTAGCAAGACAAACACTTTCCAACACAGCCGGTACCCATTTGTTTCCCCCTTTGCATTCTACACAAAGGGTAATGTTTGATTTTTTTTTTTTTTAAACAAGCTCTAAAGTGGTTGCCTCCTTGCTGGCACCCACACAGACAGATCTAATCAGCACAGTAAATGATGAATATGTCATTTCCATGCAGACACTTTTACATTCCAGCAATATTATGAGTACACTTTTATAGCTATAATTTGCATAAATAAAACAAATATGATTGTTATTACTGAAGGACAGTATATCAAGGGGCCATCTATTTAAGGGAATGAGACAAGAGGCAGAATGGGGTTCATTTATTCAGAGATATTGGTAATCTAACAAATGATTGTAACCATTAGTGAATAGGTTTGGAAGAAACAAGAACACTGCCTGCCTGGATGCATCCCTACCCCTCCCTCACACATTTTCCTTATTAAATTCACAACAAACTTATTTGAGATTCTTTATGAAGTAAAATGTTTTTCTGTTAACTTATTTGCTTCTGCAATTCCAGGCTGGATAGATTTGGAATGGGAAGCAACACAATATAGTGAAAAAGGCTATTCTCACTGTATTTCTAGCTGGGACAAGAGAGAAAAGTGCCAGAAATCCCCATAAAATAGCGGGTCTTGTAACAACTGCAGCCCAATTTCATAGGCTTGCTTGCAGTGCTGGCTACTCAGTCTGGCTGTGCTGATTCAGTGCGGAAGAAACAACATGCTCAAACATTTTACAGCTAGATATTTTGGCTGGAGTTTTCAAAGGAGCCTAAGGGAGTGACGTGCCAATTTCGCATTGACTTTTAATAGCATTTGAGTGCCTAACTCCCAGAGGTCCCTTTGAAAGTCCAAGCCTTTCCATACCATTGCATCTGTAAATGCCACACTATTCCAGACTCTAGAAAATGTTCCAGTGCAAGAAAAATCACTGCTCTCTGTATTAGCCTTCAGTATTTCAGATGAAAGTGGGCTCTGAACATGCAGTGGCATGCTTTGCTCAGCGCTCACATTTCCATGACAGCAGTTTTCTGCATAGTAACTGCAACACTGAAACTACATCGGGGTGACGCATAAGAACCCTGCCTGCTTTAGCATCTCTGACAATACACCAGAAATTCCTGACTGAGTTCCAACAGTCAACCAAAATGGGGAGGGGAAAAAGTCAGTTGATAAATAAGAAACTATTGCATATTATATGCTCAAATGAGTCTTCAAATAGCAGCAGTAAGCCAAGCAAGAAAACATGTTGAGACAAGTCTGGTGGGGCAGGAATTATACCTGGAAATGGATGACCAAACTGCTCCACTGATGTGTTAATCTTGGTCATCAAAATGGTTAAGGCCCAGTCTTGCAATTGCATCCGCATGGTTTGAACCCTCTGCCCTAATGACATCCATGCAATTTCAGGATCAGAGACCAAGACTGATTTTTCTTTTCTTTAGTCTATTGTAATGTAAGAAGATCCCAGACCTCCAAGCTTTACAGACAAATTTTGCAGACTTGAGTTACACACTGTGGCTCTAAAAACTCAATATTTTATACCTCTAAACTATTATTATTTATTATTTACAGATAATAAGCGCTACAGGGTAAGCTTTGGAGATTTTCTTTAGCAAGACCAGGTTATGAAGTACTTGGGTGTTAGACTCAGAACCAAAATAATAATTGCACTTAAGTCTTTGAGACTACTCTCTCCAGGGCTGCCTGGCTTACTGAGTTCCTCTGGAGTTAGAGCTTTTCCTCCTGTAGTGCCCATTTTAAGCCCCTACAACATCAAAAAATATGAAAAAAGTTAAGCTTCTGCCAACATGGGGGAATCTTCATCTGGTACTGCTGGTTTTACACCAACTAGGGGGATGGGGAGGAGTGGGGAAGTGGGTGTACCAGGGCAGGGGCAGGGCACAGAGTGCTCCAACCAATCTTAAGCAGGCTCACGTGGCCTGACTCGAAGCCTAGTGAACTCAATGGGAGCCATTCTTTCCAGTGTCAATTAGAGCAAACCTGGGGCTGATCCCAGAAATGCAGGCGGTAAAAAGGAGGCACTGTACTGCCTCACCCACACCCTTCGGAGACCAATCGAGCTTAGTTCAGTTGCACCTAAGCACGGAGTCCTAGATCTTTAATCGGTACGGACGTGCAGAAATAATCAGCCATCGTGCCTGTCAGTTATTGTTGTATGGCAGACGCAAAGTGTCCGATAGGCCCCATTAAAAATCCCAGACAATATCTCCCAGGGATCCTCCTCTCCTACTGTCAGAGTCAGTTTGAGCTCTCACTTTACACAGATGTAAAAGCTGGAGTATCTCCTGTGACGTCAGTAGAAGCAGAATCTGGCCCTACTTACGTTTCTCTGAAAATGATTTTTATTGAGATGTGGAAAATAAATTGGATTTAGAACATGGAGATCAGGAAACAGTGTTTCAGACCTTCACTGTAACAGCTAGGTGAGCAATTTACAACATATTATGGTGTTTAGTGTTGTTTAATCACTGTATTAAGGAAGGGCAATTTTCTGCCCGTGTCTATGAAAATTACAGTAACCCCAACAAGGTGATGGTGCATGAATCTGTGCCGATTTTGCTGTATGTTCCTGTACCAGGTCCAATACGGCTGCTTGCTTTCTTTGGGTCAGTGGCGTCCATGGTACCACAAACCTGGTAATACCCACACCCAGCAGAAAAGCCCATGTGCATTAGTTACTCCATCTCAGAAGTGGAGGAGTTTCATTGGGAGCTATGTGCTGAGCAAATCACCCTGGTGTGTAATCCAGGACCTCCTTACTCTGATTTCTCCATGGACCATAACCACTTCTGGGCAAACCGCATCGCTTCTTCCTATGCCACAACTACACTTGCTGAGTATCCTTAGAGGTGTCTTTCTGATAGCTTTTAGGCCAGCACAAGCCCTACGCACTACTTACGTCTCACCTAAAGCCTCATGGAAGGGCTGAACTGAGATACAAGTGGTCGTAAGCATGGTGCTGACCCGCTGCAGATGGATGCACGTTGTCCTCTATTCTTGATTTTATTTCAGTCAAAGGGAGTTTTGATAGCGACTTTCATAGGAGCAGACTTAGGCTCTCTAACCATTATACGTTGTACGTATTTGATGGGAACAGACTCACAGCCGTTAACAGGGAATTACACTTCAGTCACACTTGTTTTAATGCATCTTCCGAATCTACTTTTTTCTATTTAGCACTGTAGATACAAAACTAATTAGAAACGTCTCCCAAGAGGCTTGGGATTGGGTAGAAATAGGAGAAGGCAATATTAAAATCCTTTTGAATATTCATTCAACAATGAAATCCTCATTCTGTTTAGTATTGTGGATGTATATTTCAAAATGAAATTGAGCATCAATGTAAACATTAATTGTGGTGGTGATGTTTTATCTATAACAGAGCTAATTTCTAAGTCATCTGATTTACAAATCCTTGTACATCATTGTAAAGTTATTTCTTATGCAGCCAAGGCAATAATTTAGGTGAGCTTTGTATTGGTATGGCTTGTAGCATCTGCTAAAGATCTGTCAAGTGTCAGGTGCATGTACAGTTTACTAACAGCAATCAAATCCTTAGAAGTTAGAGTTGCCAACCCTCCAGGACTGTCCTGGAGTCTCCAGGAATTAAAGATTAATCTTTAATTAAAGATAATGTCATGTGATGAAACCTCCAGGAATTCATCCAACCAAAGTTGTCACCCTAGTAGAAGTACTATTGCGCATCTGAGCATCTATTGGTTTCAAGGGGACTTAGCACATCTCAGGTTTTGGCCCAGTAATAACATGGAGTAAGGTGGTGTAAAGATAAATTCTCAGCTTGGCTCCTACAGATTCCTCCTCCTTTATTTCCTGACCCCTTGAATTCCTGCTGCCAAGACATTAGTTTTCCTTCCCCTTTCTCTCAAAAATTTTTTTCCCCCGCTTCTCCCCATCTTAAAATTTTCCTCACTAGCTTTCCCTCTACCTTTCCATACAGCTCCGGCTTCTCCTCACTTTTAAAGTACCGCACCACACCTCTCCTGCAAACATCTCTGACCTTCTTCCCAACCCCCTCCGGGACGTCTACACTGCAGCTGGGAGGTGAGAGTCCCAGCACAGGTAGACACACTCGCACTGGCTCAGCCAAACCAGCATGCTGAAAACAGTGCGGTTGCTGTGGCACTGGTGGCAGCTCAGGGTAGCTGCCTGAGCCCAACTCCCTGGGTCCCTGGCTAATCCAAGCCTCCACCAGTGTCGCCGGGGCCACACTGCTATTTTTAGCTAGCGCAAGTCTGAGTCACAGCTCCCAGCTGCAGTGCAGACATACCCTCACGGTTGCTGTGTCCTGCCCCAGCTACTCTCTTGACTGGTCCTTTCTCCCCATTATGGATTCCTGTTTCTGTGCCTTTTTCAGACTAGCTGCCCCTTACGCGTTCAACAACCCCCTGATAGACATGCATGCAGTGCTTCCCTGCTGCTCCTTCAGAGCATTCCTAAAATTACCACCTGATTTATGGAACCTACTTTGGATATAATGGTCATGGTTGCTATAGGATAGTATACGGGTGTTAATATCAGCATGGCACAAAATGTTGGTGGCCTGTTATTTGCACTATATTTTGTTTAAGCCTTTGGACTGGAAACTCTGAGGCCGGAAATTCATGTACTGTACCTATTGCGTGACGCACTACGAGACACCAGAGCAAAATTTTCAGACTTGGGCAACTAATTCCATATTCAGGTATGTAAGAAAGGGGTCTGCTTTACAGAGGTGCTGAGCACCACAGCTCCCATAGAAACAGGAGCTGTAAATGCTCAGGACCCCTTTTAAAAAAAAGTCAGATGAACGTAGCATTTAATATTAGGCACCCAAGCTTGAAAATATTTGCCATATACATTGGCATCACTGTAGGCCTAGTCCAAAGCCCATCGAAGTCAAGGGAAAGACTCCTGTGAACTGCAGACGTTTTAGCTCAGATTAGTATGTCTTGATAACAATTTACCTTTCGTCTCTGGATACCTGGGTTCAAAGTCTGTTCAGGTCACAAGTGAGTTTAGTGTCTCTGGTGACATTTGATTTGCCCTTAACACAGAAGAACTTCAGTCTAACTCTGCACGATCTGACAGTTGACTCTGTAGGGGCTTAAAATTGGAATAGCAACAGTACAGCAAGTCAGGATTGACTTGCGGGTGTTGGGAAAGTTTGCTCAATCCCTTCCAACACTGTCTCTGGCTCATGCCAATGCAATCAGTACCTCAAGCTCAGGGGCATTCAGTTACAAAATGTTTAGAAAATACCAAGGTGAACACACATTGGAAGTGATTAATCCTAATCAATGACTGTAATTTAAAATTAGAGATGCAGACAGCTGTTTGCCTGCGATTCAAAATCCACCATACAAGCTCCTGGGGGAATCACAAGGAAATCAGTCTTATTCCTCCAATTGTCCATTAGGCATGTGTTTGGCTTGCATTGCAGTATTATAATGTTAGAGGTGAATAGAGATGAAACATTTGGATCCAGACCAAGACTTGAAATTTCCATTGACGTTCAGCTGTCAGGGCTTTGTTTTGGGCCATGATAAAGTTAACAACCAGACACCATATTATAATTTGGATTCATGTTCTGCCACACCCACCAATGCCAACAAAGTTTAGGAATGTTCTGGGTTTGTTTCAGATCCAACTCTTCTCCCAATGTGACATTACAGCATACTGCTGGTATAAATTAGTACAGTGCACAGCAACTGAGGAGCTAGAGCCAGATATTCAAAGATGGAGATGGGTGCCTAGCTGGATTTATAAAAGTGCCAAAACAGATTAAGCACCTAAATCCTATTGAAAAATCACTAACTCACTTAGGTATTCATGTAAAACCCACTAGGTGCCTATCTGCATCTTTAGATGCCCAAGGGCCTTTGTAAATCTGACCACTGGTGTCAAACTGCCTCCGGGGTCTTCTGAAAGAGATTCGGAAGAATGCATCACAACAGCACCAATCCAAAGATTTGGAAAACGTAATTAATAAAGAATTAGGGATTCCTAGAGCTGTCTTAAGCCCTTCCAGAACATGGAGGGTGGCTAAAGTTACACCAAGGCCCTTTGTTTTCTGAAGAGGGATGGAGGATATACACAGTAGGTAACGGGTTTTGGTGCATCCAGACCAGTCAGATAAACACAGCAAAGTATCATTGCTAGCAACCTGTGTCTCTTTCACCTTTCATCAACAACTCATTGGTGATCTTGAGGAGGAATGTGCCAGAGAGCGAGAGGAGACTGCTTAACTGTGTCAGAGCAATGAGGTATTCTAAAAAACCACCAATCACTAGGCCTTGAACTAAGTCCACAAGGGCAGATAGCTATTCATTTTTAAAAGAAGAGGTTTCTCAAGCGCTTTACTTAAAACTATTCCTGTTTTCCATACCAGGAAAGGAGCAGTAGACCCAGATCACTGTTATCAGGCATGAATTGTATTGTACATGAACAGAAAAAAAATCCGTTTTTGTGGATTGGCTGCCTTAGGGATTTCATTCAAAATGATCATCTTCAATTTTATTAAAATCAATAGGAGATTTTATTACAGTATAAATTAAATGAGAGGCTATTTTCTCCTGGGACACCAAAAGCAATAGTATGAAACTGCTTGGAGCTATGGTATTCATCCAGATGTCTTAGCACTGTTATCTATGTGTAAGCATGGAGCTTCATTTCTTTTTCTAATACAAGACATAGCTCATGAAACACTGATGCTTACCAAAGGCTACACAAATAGTTCTAAAGGCACAGGCTCTCGAAATGTTGAAAAATGCTGAAAGGGCAAAAAAGAGCTACAACAATGGATTTGAGGGCTGTACAAAATGCCTTACGGTCAGAGACTTAAAGAGCTCAATCTTTTTAACTTATTAAAAAGACAGAGGTGACTTGATTACAACATCAATCACAGGGGGAGGGATAGCTCAGTGGTTTGAGCATTAGCCTGCTAAATCCAGGGTTGTGAGTTCAATCCTTGAGGGGGCCACTTAGGGATCTGGGGCAAAATCAGTACTTGGTCCTGCTAGTGAAGGCAGGCGGCTGGACTTGATGACTTTTCAAGGTCCCTTCCAGTTCTAGATGGGATATCTCCATTAATTTACTTTATTTATAGAAGTACTTCATGAGGAAAAAAATACAGGTAGTAAATGGTATTTTAATCCAGTGGTGAAAGGCATAAAAGAACCCAATTAATTCAAATTAGAAACCAGGTGCACATTTTTAGCAGAGTAATTAACTATTGGAACAGATGGATTCTTCATCTCTTGGTCTCTTCTTATCAAGACTGGAAGCCTTTCTGGAAGGTATGTTTTGGTCAAACAAGTTAATGGGCTCAATACATGGGCTAATGGTTGGCCTGTGCTAAAAGGAGGTCAGACTAGATGATCTAATAGTTCCTTCCGGCCTTAAAAATCTCTCTCTCTCTGTATGTGTATATTATATATATATATATATATATAGGGGGGGGCTAACTGAAAAGCAGAGGCTGAAGAAGGAAAAGAAACATGTGAAGTAATGTTGATGCCTGTTAGTATTGTCAATAAAGATGAATTCTTAAGGGTCATGGTAGCCCTGGCACTGATATCAAATGCTAAAATCGGAGAATAAATTTCATAGGCTTAGATTTTGCCACCCTCCTGAGGATTGCCTCATTGCTCAAGTAATCCCAGTTTCGATGGGACCGATTATTCAAGGGCTAGCGCGTGCTAGCAAGTATTATGTAGCCTCAGTAAAGATGGCAAAACATGGGCCACAGTACAGACAAAAGTTGTCAGAGGTGTCGTTGGGATAGTATTGGAGAATAAAACCCTTGTTTGTTCATAGGACAAAGAGATGGAGCAGCCTCCACTGCCAGGTGAATGCTTAGCCCCTTCCAAAAGGCACCAAGAGTTCCAGTAGCTTCCACTGTAGACACTGAATCTTGTTCAATAGCAACTGAACTAAGACCATTTCAGCTTACACTGGCCACAAAAACACCACCAGAGCCATACATTAACCGGTAACAAAGCAGCTGCTACAGAGCTCACTGAAATGAATAGAAAGCCTTTGGGTTATTAATAGGGGAGCCTATAAAATAAATGCACACATCAGAGTACACGGATTTCCTACAAACCAAGCATGCTTTCCTGAAAGAATGCAGTTGTTTTAAGTCAACTGGATTAAATGAATATAGATGCTCTTATGTGCAGCTAGTTATACAGCTATATGAAGAATGCACACACAGCTCACCAGAGACTAGCAGGCAGTTAAAGACCTGAGGGTGGCCTATGTCCCTCCTAGATGGATAGATAAATTCAACATAATCTTTGCCTTCCGATCTATGCACTATCCCACTTCGACAGGTTATTTGCTTCAATGTGCACAAGGTGGATGGAAAGATGACTTTTTATAGGACTATCCAAGTAGAGCAGCAGAATAGATTTATTTTTTAATTGAATGCACTGCTAGCAATGCGGCAACAATTCACCAAAGTAGCTTCAACTGCCCAGAATTTCCAGAGAAAAATCAACACAGCAGCTGCATGAGCTATCATTGTCAAGAGCACTAATGATTCTATCCGGTGCACACTTCTAGTAGAAAGGCAACTTATTAGCAAGGCTTTCTGTCCACTCTGTAATTTGAAGCTAAAAACCGGTCAATGAAAATAACTATGAGCACCGAATGATACTGCATATGGCTAGCGTGCTGGTTTTCTGGCTGGTATCCACATGTCAGTTTCATAAATCTGCCTAGAACATTAAGCCCAAAATGAGCGGGTGGTTTAAGGATGTTTGGTTTTGCTTGGGGGGAGGGTGCGAGGAAGAAGTCTGAGAATCTCCCTGCTCTGAAAGTCGAGTGGGATTGAGGAGCCCAGGAGGGGCAGAAGACATCATATTGATGACTAGTGTTGTGGGGCAGAGCTCAGAGCAATGAAGCCAAGAAAGGCATGAGAAAGGCTACCGTGAGTTTAGTCCTTGGTATCCTCTCCTGACAGGGGTGCTCTGTCAAGGGGGCCGAGGACAGGAAAGGCCGAAAACCTATAGAAGTGGAGTGAGCTGCTGTGGTGGGGCTTGTCAAAGGGGCAAGACCCAGGGGAGGTAGCCTGGAGGTTGGTGTTCCTCAAGGAGAGCAGGAAGCTGGGGAGAAGCTAGACTTTTTTGCAAAGACTTGAGCAAACGAGCTCCATACCTGAGGCTAGGTCTGCATTACGGGGGGCGGGGAGGGGGTCGACCTAAGATACGCAACTTCAGCTATGTGAATAGCGTAGCTGAAGTTGCATATTTTAGGTCGACTTACCTGGCTGTGAGGACAGCGGCGAGTCGACCGCTGCCGCGCCCCCGTCGACTCCGCTTCCGCCTCTTGCCGCGGTGGATTTCCGGAGTCGACGGCAGAGCCATCGGGGATCGATTTTATCACGTCTTCACTAGACGTGATAAGACGATCCCCAATAGATCGATTGCTACCCGCCGATCCGGCGGGTAGCGAAGACGTGCCCTGGGATGTCTGTTGGATGAAATTAACTAGGTCTTTTTAGCAATATTTATTCAATTCCCAATAGGAAAAAAAGAGACAAAAAACGTCCCTGTATGTCAGTGCGGCTCTAGATTTTCAGGTTTAATGGCATGCAGAGGTAACCATCAATAGTTTGTGCATGGCTTGAACAAAAATAATTTCTCAGGGATTTTGAAGAATGAAAACCAAAGCCTCTCATCTATTGTGTTTTTCATGTTCATCTGGCTAATGATCTCTTAATGTATGTATTTATCTCACAAACGTAATGATAAACAGGTGCGGAGTTCCCATTACATAAACCAGACACAGTAGAAGCAGCCCTACTGTACTTGGTAAGCGTGCAGGGATGATTGGAGAGATTTGCTGCATACATCTGTCGTGCTTTAATTAATGAACGACTGATTCAATTACTGATCTGCTTGCTAACCTGAAAATATAGCAGTGTAGAGAAAATTAGCAACTAGAACCAGCCTTTAAATACAATGGGGCATTTTTGCTGCTCTCACCAATATATAGTAAAATGTTCCTCTTGTCTGTAATATGCCTAGTAGTACTACACTGTAATAATAAAAAAAAAAAAAAGGAGGAAATGTGAGCACATTTCATATAACACATTTACGAAAGCTTTGTGCCTGGTGAGGCGAGATGGACTTCTGGTTAAAGAACTAAACTAGGTCTCACGAGATCTAGGATCAATTTCTTGTTCTGCTACAGACCTCCTATGTGACCTTGATACGGTGACCAGCTGTCCTGATTTTATAGTTTATTTTCTTATATAGGCTCCTATTACCCCTCTCACCCGTCCAGATATTTCACATTTGCTGTCTGGTCACCCTAGACCTTGAGGGGGTTCACAATCTCTTTGAGCCTCAGTTCCCCTCTGTAAAATGGGAGCCAAACTACTTCCTTGCCTTCTTCACCTGCCTTGTCTACTTACAGACTTTAAGGCCAGAAGGGACCATCATGATCATCTAGAGTGACCTTCTTCACATCACAGGCCACAGAACCTCACCCACCTGTGTAGGTGCTGACTTCCCCTCTTCCCAGTGGGTGCTCAACTCCTCACCGCCCCTGGCCCTGCCCCCTTCCCCAAAGTCCCTGCCCCTGCCCCGCCTCCTCCCCTGAGCACTGTTTAGGGCAGTGGTTTTCAAACCGTGGGTCACAACCCAGAAATGGGTCGCGGAATGGAAGGGACTGGGTCACGGCAGCTCTGGTCAGCACCGCCAACTGGGCCGTTAAAAGTCCCGTTGGCAGTGCTGTCCGGCTAAGGCAGGCTAGTCCCTACCTGTTCCAATACCTGGGGGACGGGGGAAGCCATGGGGCTCTACGAGCTGCCCCCGCCCCGAGCACTGGAAGCCTGCTTCTACATCCCCACTGCACCGCTGACTGAGAGCCGCCCAAGGTAAGCCGGCACCCTAACCCCGCGCCCCAATCCCCTGCCCCAGCTCTGACCCCCCCAAACCTGGGGCCCCCTCCTGCACCTCAAACCCCTCATCCCTCTAGCCCCACTCCAAAGCCTGCACCCCCAGCCCAGAGCCCTGACCCCATCCTGCACCACAACTCCCTGCAACAGCCCTGAGCCCCCCCAAGCCCCTCATCCCTGGTCCCAGCCCAGAGCCTGCACCCCCAGCCCAGAGCCCTGAACCCTTCCCGCACCCCAACGCCCTGATGCAGGCCAGAGCCCCCTCCCACACCCTGAATCCCTCACTACTGGCCCCACCCCACCCCACAGCCCTCACCCCCATACCCCAGCCCTGAGTCCCTCCCACACCCCAAGTCCCTCATCCCCAGATCAGTTGGGTCACGGGCATCAATTTTCTTTAACTGGGTCGCCGAAAAAAAAAAGTTTGAAAACCACTGGTTTAGGGTATTTGTTGCTCATGGTGTTAATGGACAAACATAAGATGAACTGTTTGTTAACATCTGGTATTTCTCCATCTGCCTGGCGGCTGTAGTGGGAAGCAGATACCTTTGATCTATCACCAGCCAGTATAAGATCAGAGCCCTCAGGTAGTTTGGATTGATCAGATGTCTGCATCAGATTTGCAGCATCCTCAAAGGAGGAAAAGGCAAAAAGAGAGGAAAACAAAGTTAATTTAAAAATAAGATGGTGTAGAACAGCAAATAAAAGTCAAACAACATTTCCTCACTACTGAGATCCAGATTGGTATGAAAGGGTCAATGGATGCGGATAAAGTAAGAGTGATCTCAATGTTTTTTCTATGTCTTGAACCAAGTCAGAATATTATTTATATACGAGTTTCAGAAAGTTGACTAAAACCTTTGTTAGGTCTTCTAATTTTCATGTATCTCAAAATTCTACAGACCCATATTTAATTGTGACATGTACAGGAGCACCGCCAGCTTTTCTGCCGCCCTAGGCGGTGGAAGGTCCTGCCCCAAAATACCGCCGCGGTCGCCGCCCCCCAAATTGTAGCGCACTAGGCAACCGCCTAGGTCGCCTAATGGGTTGCACCGGCCCTGGACGTGTATGAAGTCCTCACACTGATGAGATCAGTGTAATAAACCTTGTGAACAGGCCTCTGTATATGGTGCACCTTTGAATGTGGGCATCTGTAGCTTATAGGGCTAGCTTGCCTATATTATATCCACTGCTTTGCATGTTGGGAACCCCAAGGTGCACAGCTGCAACACTCACACTATAGGAACTCTTCTATATTTACAAATAGTTTATGAATACATTTAGCACAGTCACAAACACCCCCCAACTCAATAAGGTAGACAGAGATACTACAAAACGTACAGCTGCACATCTATATACTCACACAATCCCTTGCAAGAATTCCTAAGAGCTCACACTTCCATAGGCAATCACTGTTCTTGTATCCATTGTTGTTCAACCTTAGTATGAATATGTGTATACCCCAATACTTGCTGAAGGATATTGTAGCTGGTCAAGCTCCCCTTGCTGGACACTCACCATACTGCTGTATTAAGACCCACACACCTAGCTTGGGTGCTTTTTTAAGCTTCCCTGGGTCTCAGTAGACACCAGCCACCATCTCTGGCCTCTATGGCTCACTCTTCCTGGGCACATACTCTGTTTGGTATCCCTTTTCAGCAGCGGGATCCAGTGACCAAGGTACTCAAAAAACATTCAAGAGTGAGGAGATTTGAACTAGTGTCCTTTCAGAGTTCTAGGTTTCCTCTTCAGAACTTCACTCCTCCAGGTCAGCCTCGTCTTCCAAGTCATGGAGTCTCCTGACAGCCCTTGCAGCCAGCTTCCTTTAGCTTTGGCTAGTCCCACAGTCATTAACAGGTCTCCTCTTGCTCAGGATACCTGCCTCTTTGAGTCCCCCCTCCCCATCAACTTCTCAGGATATGTCTACATTACAAGTGCTGCAGCTATGCCACTGCAGAGCTGTAGTGTAAACATATCGTGAGAAGTTAAGGAGGGACTCAAATAGAAGGTGTTTTTCTGTTGCTATAGTAAATCCACCTCTCAGAGAGGCAGCAGCCAGGTCAACAGAACCTGTAGCTAGGTCGACCTAAGTTCTAGGTATAAACCAGACCATTGAAAGCCTTTGAGCATTTAAACCCCAGCTCTGACACCTCTTTCTTGTTGTTCCCTTCTGCGGATTTTCCATTCCTTAAAACCCTTGCTCTTTGCACACATGCTGGATAAAACTGGTTTCACCTAGGGTGCAGCCATCCCATTGTTCTGCTCAGGCAAGACTTATTTAGGTGTTGATGGTCTTCCATGACCATCCTATTCACAGACACACACTCAAGACCTCCTCCTTGTCACCTTAGTGCAAGGAGTATGCGGCAAGAATACAGTAAAGAAAATGATTAGTGTTTAAACAGAGTTCATAATCTCAAACAGAATTCATATGTTGTACATTGATTCCACAAATCATCACAGATGTCCTTTGCAAGCCTTGCCCAGCTTCTCACTATTCCCTGAAATCATTAGTAGATAAAGTTCTTTCTCCATGCTGGCATCCATAGGCTCTCATTTATTTATTACTTGTTATTGGCTTGTAGTCCTCAGCTTCAGCTGTGGCAATGAAATGCAAAACCTAAACAGAGCTTTTGCAATCTGGAGGCGTCATTGCATCCCCAAGTCACAGATGCTGATTGCAAATATTCCATGATGAGCTCATCTCAAGTTTCCTTAGAAATGTTTCATGAGATGCCAACTAGCCCAAAGCTATGGACAGATGCTACTCTCACTCACATAGGTGTAAATCATACGCATTACTCTTTGGAGTTACTCCAGATTTACACTCATGTCAGAGCAGAATTTAGCCTTAAATGCACTGTACCTTGCTGGGTCTGAGAAGATACTCTTAATGAATTGTGCTAGGAGTCAGAGGGAATGTAAGAATTGTGCCAAACAGCCATTAGTGCTTTCACAAAGCATTGCTAAAGAACAAAGTGGCATATAGGCTGAACCACTAACTGTACTGTGTTAAAGACTTCCCTAACTTAAGCAGTTTGGTCCATGTCCTCTCAAGCAGTAACCTCTATCTACTTAGACTGCCAGACAGGGTAGATAAGAGCTATAGATCCTCCTAGACGTTCATTAAACTGGTAGTCTAGAAAATGCCTGCATTTTAAAGGTTAACACAGATTTCTAAAAACAGATTGAGAAAGCTGAGTTCCCAATTAATATGCCAAAATTTTGGAAACACTCCAGGAAAGATGTAAAATGCTTTATGCATACAGTAGCTGAGAGACTATCCATGATAACAGCCAATATTCTGTCAAAGTTGATCTTGTAATCACTCAAATTGGGCTTCAATGCTTGAAAGACTATTGTGTGATTGACTCTGGCTACGTCTTCATTACCCGCCTGAATCGGCGGGTAGAAATCGATCTCTCAGGGATCGAATTATCTCGTCTCGTTAGGACGCGACAATCGATCCCCGAATCGATGCTTGTACTCCACCAGAGCAGGTAGGAGTAATCGCCGTCAACGGGGAAGCCGTGGAGGTCCATTTGCCGCCGTCCTCACAGCGGGGTAAGTCGGCATGGTTATGACAAATTCAGCAACGCTATTCGCGTAGCTGAATTTCTGTATCTTAAATCGACCTCCTCCCCCCCCAGTGAAGACGTAGCCTCATTCTACCAAGTCTCCATATATCAGAGGATGGTTCACCTCACACACACATGCATACTCAAACCAGACATGATGTTATAAATAAATAAGAGGCCAGGTCCTCAGAGAGGACCTGGTCCAGAAATACCAGACGAGGTGCAGAAGTGAAAACAAGAATTTTTCAATCATACAGAAAATACATCTAGCCGCAGGTTTATATGAAGATGATATGGGGGTAGTCACAGATCTATTAGTCCATTAGATGCAATGGTGCATTGCGGGGTGGGGGGAGGGAAGAGAGAGAGACATGAGGATTACCCATCCCGTTTTTAATCTAGCTACTAAACTAGAAATAGTATGACCCAGTGGACTGGAGCACTGAGCAGGGAGTTGAGAACTTGGTTCGTCTATTCTAGGTTCTGCAACTACCTGGTATATGGCCTTGGGAAAGTCATTTAAACTCTCAGTTTCTCACACTGTCATGGTTTTTATAGCAATCACAAACATTTCACTGCTCCCTTGTGCTCCCTCACTTGTTTCTCACATACTTAAGCCCTGATCCCATAAAGAGTTATACACATAGTTAACTTTACACATTGTCAATAGGCCCACTGAAGGCCATGAGGCTACTCACAATCTGTAAAGGTAAACTTGTGTATAAGTCTTTGCAGGATCGGGCCTTTACATGTAAGCTCTTTGGGGTAGGATCCATTTTTTCATTATGTGTGTGTATAATGACTAGCATAATGAGATCCTGATCCCTGACTAGGGCCTCAAAACATAATATATTGCAATTAGTGTTATTAGAGTTCCTGTGCATGAATAATAAGTCACAGAAATAACTGATAGAAATTAGACACAGCGCCTTCACTTGTAAGCTGATGTTGATGAAAGTCAAGGACTAGGAGTATTTATTAGAGTCAGATTTAATATGGGCAGCAGCTGGGCTAACTCCCCACACACATTTCATATCCTTTCCGTTTGAACTCTTGCAACTTTGATGGGCACTTTTCAAACTCATTGCAATGTCACTGCCCGCGTCACTACTGCCATGGATACATCTGACATGTTTTCTAAACTACTGCGGATGGAATTTCCTCAGAGACCTTAAGAAATGCGGATACTGCATGGAAAAGTTATTTTTTGGGGGGGAAATGTTCTCTTTGAAACAATTCTGCTCATATAGCAGTTATCCTCTGCAAATAACATGCCTGGTTCTTTCTTTAATGAGAGTATTTGCATGAAAACCAGATCCTTGCATCCTACAAGTTCATCATCTCTTGCTGTTTCCCTCTTCCCCCCCTTCTGAAATCATAATCCTTTGGTTTGGGACATTACAATTTCTAGGTCACTAACTGTGATGTCACAAACAGCAGATTATGAATTCTGGCAGGAGACTAAGCAATGGGAGATCATTAACTCTTGAGACACAACGATCCTGTTTTATGAAACGTCACTTAGTAATAAAGAATGGGAAAGATAGAAAGCGTTGGTTACGGTAACTGGGTGTAGTTCCATTGAAGTAAACAAATAGAATACTCTGCGGTCCTGCCCCACGGTATATAAGCAACAGTTTCTCTCAGTTGTCCAGAGAACATGTGATACCAACAATGGGAGATTGGAGACATACAAAAGCACTTCATGCCATGTAGAGATGTTACCCCACATGTCCATGTGGGAAACGTTGGCTCTTATGCTATTGTAGAAAAAGAATTGCTAGGAGACACCTTTCTTTTGAAGCCACCCATATGGGTTCAAACTTGAATCACAAGAATAGGTGTAAGCATGAAAAACAAATCCATTGTCCTTCTCATGGTGCTTACATTAATGCTCTCTTCCCCCCCTCTTGATTATACACAGCGGATCTGTGAGTCTCTCTCATCCCTACAAGGAATGAGCAACCTGAAAGCTGTGCCTATACAATATGATCTGGATGGTATTTGATTCATGAAAGTTACTATGCACTTCAGAACATTATCCATTAGAACAGAAGAAAAATGGCTTAGTCATAAGCACTTTTCCATACTCCCCCTCATGCCAACTGCCTTCTGACTCATTTTGTGTATAACACATTTCCAAACAAAGGTTAAAGTCGCAGAAAACCAGCAGAATGCCAGCCTTTGACATATGTCTCTCCTTTGCGTTTGAACACCTTGTTTTCTCTTTGTCTAAGTACTTATCTGGCTGCCATTTCCAGATATCTGAGAGCCTCCCAAACACTTAAACACAAATAACAATAGCAATCAGACTTCGACAGTCCCTTTCAGGCCTCACATTAGAAGCTCTTTCTTCTCCCCCCCCACTCCCAGTTTAGTGGGTGTGGAGAACTCATTTGAGGGAAGCTAAGATGTAGGAATTAGTTTTGCATTGCTTTCTGAAAGATGTGAGGTACAGGGTCATTCTTATCTTTTGCAAGAGTGAGTTCCCCCCCACCCTTTCTCTCTCTTTTTTACACACACACACACACACACACACACACACACCCCTACCTGATTCCCATCCCTCATGATCACACACCTAAGCACAGGTTCAGCCTGGGATTTTCGCAGAGGGTTACTGAGCGGATTGCTGGCATACACCCCAAATTTAAGCAACGTATATTACATTTTAAACAAAAAAAAAAACACATACATCCAAAGGGGCTCACACAAGCCCCAGCAAGTCCCCTCTAGCTCCTTTGTGCTTGGTTTATTTTTAGTATGGTACCATGAGCTGCAGCTCACTTGTCTAATCAGAAATTAGACCATGTGTTCATTCATCTAATGTACAGTTCAGCTGACTCAAATGTTGCCTGCAGCATTAACTATATTTATTCACTTAATTTTTTTTTAATTACAGGTTTTAGAACATTATATTTAAGTACAAGAGCTCAGTGTTTTGTTGAAAATATGAAAAAAAATAGAGAAACTGTTTTAGAAGCAGAATTCTGCCAGTTATAATTGACAAGTTAAGAAGCTTGACGAAAATTGAGATACCCACACATGCCAAAGACCTAGAGCACGTGCTTAACAGCCATTGAAGGCAATGCCACCCATGTGTGTCTTTTCCCTTGGCTCGTATTAAAGTGGCAGCTATTTTACATTAGCGAGAAAGGTCCCTCAGCAACAGGAGAGCTCATGTACTCAGAGTTAAGTACTAATTCTAGTGTTTGGAGAATCAGGATCAGACAGCTCAGCACCTTGCAAGATGAAGGCTTAAAAGCAGTAAGTGAAGAATAACAGTTTTTCTACCTTCAATTCTCCTAATTGCCCAAATAGGAACCATCTAAAAAAAATGCTATGGGATCTTTGGTGTTCGGAACTGTTTGGGAGCTCAGTTTCACATCTCCTCTGAAAGCTCAATGACACCTAGTGAACTGACCTAGCCAAGAAAGCAGCTTCTTAAAAACAAATCTGATAAAATGGAGCTAGCTCTGAGGAGGAATTGTAAGGGACCTTTCTGTCTGGTCTAAAAATAGCCGCAATTTTAATATGCTCCCAGAGAAAGACGTTTATGGATGAGCATGACTAACCATCTCATCAGACACATTCCAGCTGTCACAGCAGCTCCAGTCCCTGTATCTCTAACCCCCTCCCCATTTCTATGGCGCCTACTGAGCGCCACTGAAAGAAGCGAATATATCCCACTGTTTTCTTCACAGCCAAAAAGTTTATGTAAAACATCATTAATAGAAAACAATGTGGAAATAAGATGCCTATTTTTAACAGTGAGGGTAATTAACCACTGGAATAGATTACCAGGGGACGTGGTAAATTCTTCATCATTTGAAGTCCAGTGAAGATTCGGTGTCTTTCTAAAAAAGATTCTCTACTTCAACCACAAGATGGTTGGGATAAAAACAGGAACAACAAGGTGAAATTCAAGGGTCTGAATTATACGGGAGATAAGACTAGAGCAGAGGTTCTCAAACTGTGGTCCATGAGCTCTATTCAGGTGGTCTGCGGATAGTGCCCTCTAAGGTGCGCACCTGGGTGGCCGCACACAAGAGAATATAGGACCACCCACCTAATTAGTGGAGCCACACAGGCGTAGCTCCACTAATTAGGTACCTGGACCCTGGAGAAGATGCACATGTAAAGTGAGGTGGTGGCCTTGGGGGAATAAGGGGTAGGTGGGAGGTGGCAGTGGGGTGAGAAGAGGGTGTGAGGGGAATTTGGGATGTGCAGGGCTGCGGCGGCCAGAGAAAGAGGCAATTTTCCCCAGCTCCAGGACTGTGGCTGCTGGGGAGAGAACCCCCCCCTTCTTCCCAGCCTAAGCTCTGTGGCTGCTGTGGCAAGGGAGAGATCCCCCTTCTTCCAAGCCCCAGGTCAGGGGCTGCCATGGAGGGCGAGAGAGGGCACATGCATCGCATTAGAAAGGAAAGACTACTGGTATTAAAATAGGAGTTGTGTGCTTTTATTTGTGGAACAAAAAATATTATGATTTTTTTATATAGCGCTTTTATCCAAAGCGCTTTACAATAGTTAGCTAACAGTGCAAACAACATTTGGAAAGGTCATTAAGTGGTCCACCGAGACCCTCAGCAATTTTCAAGTGGTCCATGGGGAAAAAAAGTTTGAGACCACTGGACTAGAGGATTGTAATACAGTAGTCTCTTCTGACTTTAAAATCTTTGAAAATAAGGAAGACATTTATTTTCAGTGTTACTGTCTTCACAACATACTAATATTTCATTAGCTTCTTTACTGAAAAGCCTTATTTTTGCTGGCTTTTGTTGGGGTTATATTTGTGTTTTGTTGGGAAGGGAGATGTGTTGATAAAATAATGTTGTTGCTCCAGTGCAAACTCCTAGTTTAGACACAATGCACCTGCATAAACTGGGGTTTACACCAGCGGGGCATCCCCTGGCTACACTTTGTGCACTGCATCAACAACTAGGACTTGCTCTTGTGCAGCTATCTGGATGGTGTATAAAATCCCAGCATGGACAAGGCCCAAGTTTCCTAAAATTCTTGACTACGACCTTAGGAAAATATGCTCCGTTGGTGTAACCTTTATGAGCTAATATTTTCAAAAGGAGTTTAAGAGTGTTGGCTCTACTTCCACAAGAGTTGGGGACTTAACTCCTTCAGTGGGAGCTGCACCTCCAGCTCCCTAGGGTCCTTTGAAAATCCCAGCTACTGACTGAAATCACAGGCATCAGGTAGCAATATTAATTCTAAGTGTGGGGAGGAAAGTAATGAATAGATGTGATTAAAAATTACTAGATGTAACTAATCTTTCATAGATGTAACTGCTAATGGACTGAATTCTATTCTAGCATAGTTCATTTTGTGGCTCTTTTTCTAACTGCTTAACAGACCAGGATAATAGAATTGCAGTGGAAATGTGACTAAAGGAGCCTTGCACCTTGGCCTCAACGCAACAGAGAAGAAATGTGGGATACTGATGTGGTTCATAAAATGTAGGGCAAATGACCAAAATAGAAGATGTAGCAGAAATTAGTAGAGTGGAAAACTCCAAATGATGTGCTAATAATCCCTTCCATTAACACAGAGTGTCTGGGACACATTTTGTAATTCAATACAATTGTTAGCACATTATGCTGATGGGGTAAGACACTGAAAGGTCATTCCGAAAGAAAAGCCAATTCCATGCCAAAGTTTGTTAAAATTCCATCAAGTTCAAAGTCCTCCTCCCCAACTTTCTCTTTATTGATTTTTAGCACAATGGTGTCAAGATTACAGGTTGTACAGTACATGAAAATCAGCTTTCACAATGGGCTGCAGTATCACACCTTGCACACTACAGCCTATTCTCTAGAAATAACATAAAGGACACAAATGAAGGCACTTATGGTCTGATTTTCAAAGGGAGCGAGCAACCCCAGCTCCCGTTGATTTCAGTGGGAGCTTCAGTTGCTCAGCCCTCTTGGAAATCAGCCCATTACTGAATAGAACATCATAAAAAGACACTAAATTGCAGCATATATAAATGTATTATTCTCTCCGTGTGACTGCCATTTGATGGGGAAGAGAGAATGGGTAGTGGCTAATTTGCAATGGCCAGCTAATGATCATTGCTAACCAAACAGGATTTCTACATAATAAGTAGAATAGAAAGGATGGGGCTGGGGGGGGGGCAAATTCTGGTCTCATCTTCATATAAATTCATAACAATTCCATTGATTATTCACTTCTGGTCTCTCACTATCAGGATCCCACCAGTCAAGTTTCGTATCAGCATAGGGTAGCTTATTCCATGCATACAAAAGGATTGGGGGATTCATTTCCCATAGATATACCTAATAAAACAAGCTCACAGCTTTTATAAAGGGCAACATTAAAGAATGGGATCCACCACACCAGGTCAGTGTGTGCCAATGGAGTGGGAATGTACATCAAAGATGGGCTACTTGGGGATTATAGAACACTTGTGGGCTCTTGCTCTAAACTGATCCTTGGGACCAGATTAGTAACCTGAGGTTCTACACCAGGGGCAGCAAAATCCATCCAGAAGATCTGGCTCAACATTTTCTAAGAGTTACCCCATTAGTATCTGAGATATCACAGTCCCCCCTATACTTGGATTAGGGAATAACTGTGGTGGTATCAGACATGTTGGCAGATGCAGACTTTTGAATGGCAAAAAGCGTACATGGAAATGATGCTAAACCCCAAAGCATACACAATTGGTGCTCCTGGCAATTGTAAGTAATGTTATAAGATAAACCTGAAGTTTAGACGGTGTGGTGTATTTTAATTCTGGGTTTGAGTGATTCGGATTTACTCGAGGTCTGAGAGCTATTCCTGGGGACCCGATTTATAGAGCAAGAAAGTCAAAACATTTGTTATTCAGTTTAGTAAAATGGAACAGCAGCATTCTTGCCTGACAGGCATAAGATTTCAAAATATGTCAAACAGGTGGCTGCGTAGTTGCTGGGTGTTGGAGAGAGGGCATGCAAACAAGCGAGAGAGGATTGCTTAGTTATCCTGTTCCCACAATGACGGTGAGCAATTTGAGGGCCAGAAGGGAGGGACTGTGAAAAAGAGGATAGAATTTGTTAAGAGGATTTATCCCTTTCATCTCTGTAAGAACTACAGAATCCAAGAGATAAAAAGCACAAAGCTCAAAAAAAAAAAAAAAAAAAAACCACAACAGCCCAAAACGTGTACACACATGGCTCTGGATCATCTGTTCAGACAGAATGGAAACAAGTCTTAATTAACTCTTGATGCAGTATCAGGATAATGATAAATGATGCCATGAAAGCAGAGAAATGTTTTCCATCTCCCGCATTTGACTTCTGCTGGGGAAGATGGTTCACCCTTTGGATTTTCATGTACACATCCATCATTGCAAGATTTGTACAACTACCTTCTTACACAGAAAATTATCTCTTAATAAGAGCCTGGTGCTGAGTCTGGGGTAATCCTATTTGCTTTTCATACAACACACACGAGACTCTTAAGAATTTGTTCTTAATTCAGGCTTTCTGCTTGCCATTTATTTCTGTCATATACACTGTTTATATTAATCAGTCATTACTAGCTGTCTTTACCACTGGAAGCATCAGACAGCTAAAAATACCTCATCTACAGCAGAAGATGGATGTGTCCTTTCAAATAATAAAAGTTATGGGCCAAATTCTCTGCTGGCATAATTCCACTGAAGCCAATGGAGTTGCACCAGCATTTGACCTACGTGCCTGAATTCTCAGTTATACCACAGGTATAAATGAGTAACAAGGGCATAAGTTATGTTTAAGCCCATTTTAATATCCCTTTACATACACAGCTAGACCAGTATAAAGGGCCTTCACATATCTGACAGTTCAGGCCGATAGATCCATATGTAAATGTATCTAAAATGACTGTAGCCTCAGAGACACTGTTACTTACACGTACCCAAGCAGTATCTTTTTTGTGATGCAGGCACTCACTGTAGTGAGATATTATCACAGGAGAAAAAACGGTGGAACCCTCTGCCAAAACCCCAATGGAAAATTAAGCTGGTAGGTGGAGGAGCTGAGCATACGGTCTGCCACTTTGAATGGTATATTAGACACGCTGGGCCAGATGGTAAACTTGGTTGCCTCAGTATAAATCCAAAGCAACTGTACTGAAACCAATGGTGTTACTCTGGTTTTACACCGGTTTTACACCAGTGCAACCAAGATTACCATTTGGCCTATTTCAGTCACGTTCAAAGGGGCCAGGTACCTGGAGTTTTGTCCCCAAAGAGGTGTAGCATAGATCTCATGTTTTCCCATTTTAGATACATACCAAGAAAGTCTTGGAATAACATCCAGTATGTGAACTTAACTAAGGAGAATACAGATATATTTCATTGGTCTCTTTGAAGCAGCACACTGGCCAATTTCCTTTCTGCTTGCAAATTCTCATTTGGTCTTCTCTTTGCAGCAAAGCAGAGAGATAGCACATGTATATTTCACATTTAATTTCTATCCATTTTTAATAAAGAAAATCTGAAGAACTGTTTTGTTCAAAGAGCTGTCTTCCAAGGGATATAAGGAATGGGGTGTCTGCACTAACAGTTTCTATCAAACAAGATTTTGATTGACTTCAGGGACAATAATGCAGCATATGAAGAAATTCCATTAAATCAATAGAAGTCAGGAGCCTATACTCCTTTGAGGATCTGGACCATGGCGCCTCCAATTTATATTATGCATATATGAACTGCATGTGTAATTTCTATTATCAAAAATCATAGGTCTGAGCCTCAGCTAGTGTAAAATCTGTATACCCCCAGGAGGTTGATAGAACTCTACTAATTTACACTGTCTGAGCTTCTGGCCCATTATACGTATGGGGCCATAAGTTTATATGGCCTTTTACAAACATGGAGTAAGATATGTTCCCTGTCCCAAAGGGTATGTCTACACTGCATTGTAAACCTGGGCTCAGACGCGCTCCACTCTCACAAACACACACACACACCTGTGTCTTATTAGGGTCAAGCCATGTAATTTTGCAGTGTGGATGCTGCTCAAGCTGAAAACCCAAAATCAGTCTTTGCATCTCTCTTTAATAAATTTCATCTTGTTGATTTCAGACCAATTCTCCAATTTGTCAAGATAATTTTGAATTCTAATCCTGTTCTCCCAGGTGCTTGCAACCTCTCCTAGCTTGGTATCAGCTGTACATTTTATATGCATGCTCTCCACTCCATACCCAAGTCATTAATGACATTCCTGACTAGTACTGGATTCAGAACTGCTCCCTGCAGGCCCTCTCTCTCTCTCTGTTCTCCCCGTTGACAGTGAACCATTGATAGCTACTCTTTGAGTACAATCTTTCAAGCGGTTGTGCACAGTAATTTCCTCTAAACTATATTTTCCTAGTTTGCTTATAAAAATGCCATGTGAGACTACGTCAAAAGCCTTGCTAAAAATCAAGGTATATCATGTTTACAACATTCCCCCACCCACTACACCAGTAACCATGTCAAAGAAGAAAAATTAGGCTAGATTGGCATGATTTGTTTTTGACAAATCCATGCTGGCTATTAATTATAACCTTATCTTCTAGGTGCCGACAAATTGATTTTTAAATAATCTGTTCCAGTACCTTTCCAGGTATTGAAGTTAGGCTGACTGGTTTATAATTCTTTGGGTCCTCTTTGTTCCCCATTTTAAAGACAGGTTCTATGTTTGCCCTTCATCAGTCCTGCGGGATCTCAGCTGTCTCCTGTGACGTCTCAAAGATAACTGCTACCAGTTCCAAGATTGGTTCAGTTAGTTCTTAAAATACCAGGGAAGAATTTCATTGAGGTTTGCCAACTTCTGAATATATTTAACTTATCTAAATATTCTTTAGCCTGTTCTTTCCCTGTATTGGCTTGATTTCTAGCCCCTCGTTAATATTAATTGTGTTACGGATCTAGCCACAATTTACCTTTTTAGCGAAGGCTGAAGAAAAAAATAGACATGAAACACCTCAGCTTTGTTGATGTCATCCATTATTAGCTCTTTCCCCCATGAGTAGAGGACCTACACTTTCCTTTGTCTTTCTCTTACCTACACTTTCCTTTGTCTTTCTCTAACCCTTATGTACTTATAGAACCTCTTCTTATTGCCTTTTATGTCCCTTGCTAGGTGTAACTCATTTTGTGCCTTAGCTTTTCTGATTTTGTCCTTATATATTTGTGCTATTCTTTCATGCTTGTTGTGACAGGTTGAATCACAGAAACCCACTGAGAGCTGCCACCCGATGTGCCAAGACTACTTCTGCCCCCTGCTTTCCTTGCCAGCTTGGGACCCCAGCACCCTGTCTTGCTGAGCCAGACACACCCATCTGCTCCAACAAAAACCCAGGGTCTGAATTACTTGCCCCAAAGCTGCAGGTTTACCTGAAAGCAGCTCACAGAAGTGTGCTTGTCTTTAGCACTCAGATGCCCAACTCCCAATGGGATCTAAACCCAAATAAATCTGTTTTACCCTGTATAAAGCTTATGCAGGGTAAACTCAAATTGTTTGTCCTCTATAACATTGATAGAGAGATATGCACAGTTGTTTGCTCCCCAAGTATTAATACATACTCTGAGTTAATTAATAAGTTAAAAGTGATTTTATTAAATACAGAAAGTAGGATTTAAATGGTTCCAAGTAGTAACAGACAGAACGAAGTAAGTCACCAAGCAAAATAATAAAATGCGCAAATCTATGTCTAATCAAACTAAATACAGATAAGATCCTCACCAGTTCCAGAATGCTCCCTTTTACAGGCTAATATCCTTTTAGCCTGGGTCCAGCAATCACTCACACCCCTTTGTTCCAGTTTCTTCCAAGTATTCTGGGGGGTGGAGAGGCTCCCTCTTTAGCCAGCTGAAAACAAAATGGAGGGGTCTCCCACGGATTTAAATAGACTTTCTTTTGTGGGTGGAGACCCCCCTCCTCACTCCTATGCAAAGTCCAGCTCCAAGATGGAGTTCTGGAGTCACCTGGGCAAGTCACATGTCCATGCATGACTCACAATCTTTACAGGCAGAAGCCATTGTCCACATGGTATCTTGTATGTCTTCAGGAAGACTTCTTATGTGGATTGGAGCATTCCAAGATGCACTGTTCCCCATGTGCTTCCTGATCGGGTACTAAACCTTGTCAATTCCTTCCTAAAGAAGCTGACCAAATGCCTCACAAAGCTGACTTAGAAATCAAGTACAAAATGATATATGTGTACAAATAGGATGAATAGATATAGTAGACCATAACCTTTACAGAGATATGTCACATGACACAGGCAGCACAAAACATATTCCAGTTATGTCATATTCCCATAAAGCCTTATGAGAGGTACCGTCACACTTGTCTTTAGGCATTTGTGCATTTTCCACTTTTTGCAAATCTCTAAAGAGGTCTTGATGGAGCCATTAGCATCTTGCTGTTCTTCTTATCTTTCCTTCATATCAGAATAGTTTGCTGTTGCACATTTAACACTGTCTCTGAGAAACTGCCAGCTCTCCTGCACTCTTTTTTTCCTTCAGATTTTTGTCCCACGGGACATTACCTACCCATTCTATGAGTTTGTTAAAGTCTGCTTTTTTGATGTCCATTCTCCTTATTTTGCCACTCTCCTTCCTTCCCTTAAAGTTGTGAAATCTATCCTTTCATCATCACTTTCACCCAAATTGCCTTCTTCCTTCAGATTCATCACTAATTCGTTCTTGTTAATCAGGATCAATTCTAAAATGGCTGCTGCCTGGTTACTTCCTCCACTTTCTGAAACAAAAAGTTGTCTCTAATACATTCCAAGAAGTTATTGACCTTTTTGTTTTGCCATATTACTCTTTCAACAGATGCCTGGGTAATGGAAGTCCCCCATTGCTACCAAGTTTTGTGTTTTGGATACGTCTAGAAATAACTTATCCATCTCCTCCTCCTGATTTGGTCTCTAGTAGACCCCTACCATGACATCATCCTGTTTTTTCTCCTTTTATCTTCACCTGAGACTTAACTTGTCTGCCTCTCACCTCCTTGAGGTGAGAGGCAGAGAATATATTTTTATTTTCATGGTGTATAATGCAACACCTCCTCTCTTTCTTCCTTGCCTGTCTTTCCTGAACAAGTTCTACCATTCTATACCAATACTGCAGTCATGAGATTTATCCCAACAAGTCTTTGTGATGCCAATTCAGTCATAATTTAGTTTATATACTAATACGTCCAGTGATTCCTCTTTATTCCTCATACTCTTTGCATTTGTTTATAGACATCTAAGATGTTGAGCAAATTCCTCCATTTTTATTTCTTCTTGTTCCTGCAACCCTATTGTAATTTTTCTTTTTGCCCCAACATCTAGCCCTCTGTTAAGGTCACTTTTTTAAACTACCTATTGGCTTTTGTCACATGCCCCTTTTGAACATAGATTAAAGCTGTCCTCACTAGATTGGTAAATCAGTACATGAAAATATTCTTCTCCTTCTTGGTCTGGTGGACCCCATCTCTTCCCAACAGTCCTCCTTCCTGGAGCAGCATCCCATGGCTGAAAAAGCCAAAGGCCTCCTCTTTAATACCATCTGCATAGCAATACTTTTCATAGTGTTCTAGCACTGCTAAACTACTACTTTATTATTACTCATGATACCTTTTTCTAACTGGTCTCTCTCATTCTTTCTTAAGTCCCCTGCGTAGGACGTTGTGCCACCAATTGACATGGCTTCCGATCACAATGAGGGCCTTTGGAGAATTCCTAACATGATAAGCACAAGCATTTCATTTTGGAAGTTGTTTAACGTAGTTAACAAGCAAATGGGTTTGGGAATGGAATGTATTAGAATAAACAAAGTGAATATACTCAGACCCTGTTCAGTTCAAGATTCTGTCAATCTAGTTATGTACACAAATCTAGAAAAATAATAAGGTAAACTGTACAAGGTAATACCCAGTAGGTGGTAATAATGACTGCTATTTGGGTAAGAAACTGTTGAGAACATCCTGGGAAGAGAAAGGCATGTAGTTTTATTTCTTGCCAACAACCCACACTTCAGTAATTTGTGCATTTAGCCACTCTAACGAGAAAACGTTTGAAAAAACAATGTTTAAATATGTTAGGTTTAATTAAATCAAATATTTAATAGCCCTGTAATTAATCTTCTAACTGTTAATGAGTTGAATGATGGCTCTCCTGCAGTTTGATTTATAACGTCGATCTGACTTTGGAAGTAAGCTATCCAGCACTTTATTCTACATTTATGCATTTTACATATGCTTTCAAATTTAAGCCAATACTTTGCACCATATGGGCCAAATTTAAACATGATGTAAATGGATGCAACTCCAGTAACTTTACCCTGGAGCCTACAGTGGCATATGCCAATAATAATACTTAGAATGTATGGTCTATAATGCTTTTCATTTATAAAGCAATGTTCAACAATTAAGGACTGGATTCTGGCAGCCTTCCTTAAACTGAACTGGATTGGAATATGGTAATCCAGCTCAAGTAAGGGGCTCCAAGAGCAAACATTAATAAAATACTAACAACAATAATCCATGATTTTAGCTGGTGTCCTTGAAGAATTTATGGATTGTTTGGCATGTGACATCAGAGATAGTTATTTCTCTTTTCTTTGTGTCTTCTCTCTCGTGTATTCATTTTATCCTCCCATTTTTTCCTCTTCTTCCCTCCCACTCACCATTCCCCAGACGATGGGACTGTGATATCACAGTAAGCCACCCTTATTGTGAGCAGCAGGACCGCGAAATGAGAGCATGTGATATAATGGTCAAAGAATTTTTAAGGAAGACAAAAAGATCAACAAACATCATTAAAGACAGACATGGCACTACTACACACACACACACACACACACACACACACACACAGTGTGTGCATATGTGTGTTTACCCTTGTCCACAATGTTGTAACAGGAAAATGGCTACCCTGCATTCTGTGCTCTTCTTTGTGACTCATATGTTTCCTTCTCCATTGCTAACATTATCCCAGTTAACAACAACAAGTAGTGCTGTATGCTGATAAGCCCCAGGGGAAGAAATGTCTGTTGACTTTTTGAATTAACAACTTTCAATCCTACTTAAAAGAAGCCATTTTGACAAGCTGATGTAGAAGATTATACGTAACATAGAAGTATACGCGCATTGTATAGCACTATAGTGCCTGATAAATAGTTTCCTAAATAGGGTACCAATAATATAAAAGAATGCCAGATCCTCAGCTGGTGTAAATTGTTATAGGTCCATTGAAGTCCACAAGGCTTTGCCAGTTTACACCAGCGGAGGCACTAGCCCCTTGTTTCAATAATCCAATACATTAATATCTCAAACATGATAGATGTTACGTCCCAATATATACCATTACTATTTGTATTACCATAGCACTTAAGGCAACACTGTTGGAGCAGGGCCCCATTGTGCTAGGGGCTGTACAAACAGAACAAAAAGACAGTCCCTGCTCCAAAGAGCTTGCAATCTAAGTAATATTTTCAATTTTTCCAAGAAGCTCACTTTCACTGGTGACCTAAGAATACACCATGTACATAGAAATCTACTGTGCCACCTAGTTTTTTTCCCTCCTGTGTTATATAAAGTACCAATTGAGTTAAAGTAATAAAGAACAAGACCTACAATTCTGAGCTTTCTGGGAGAATTCAAGTCTGACACATTGAGAACAAAAGCCTCAGGCTTATTTCCAAAGTGCAAGGCAATCTACTGTGTACAGTGCTAGTTCCTAATATATTTTTCAAAATTCCAGTGATAACAGACTCTTTTTGCTGCAGTCAGCTATTAACATATGAAGATCGCTCAGGTACTTAAGTAATTTTTCTAGATGCTGTGCTGAAGACTTCAGAACACCCGCAATTTGTTATATGGTATGTCAGCCTCGTTCTACAAGAGCAGAATCAATCAGTCTGCTGTTAATAATGCACAACATTCCTCTTCCAGCCCAACGTGCTGCTTGTACATCTTTGCATTATGTCTTTATGTGCGGATTTTCCCTGTTAATTACACACCATGCTGGATGGTTAGTGTACTAAAAAGTCTACTGCTCCTGATGGATCATGGATTCTAAGTTTCAAAAGGATTCTTATCTTAAATAAAAGGAGAATAATTAGGCCCAGATTATGCCACCCTTACAGTATGCATGAGTGTATTACAGTTCAACACTCCTCAAATAACCCCATTGAAATCAATGGTGCTTATAGAATTAGGTACTATTTCATATGTGTAAGTATGGTAGAATCTGGCCCCTAGTCATTGATGACTGACCCACCAAAAATTCAAATAGGATTCAAAATATGACCCAAAATTGGGGTACTGATACAAACCTCTCCTCCACTTTCCATATTTTTCACTCCCTCTAATTCCAACTCCTTCCCCCCGTCACCTAATGGGCCCTGATCATCCAGTCTCCACCGCATCACACCAAAGGAAGTGCTTATGCCCATATCCAATCTCTAATCTTTCACCAGGGTCCCCAACCTTTTGTGATTATCCATCAGGTCTGGCATATTCTTGCTGCTCTTTGTCCAGCGGCTCTAGTCACGTTTTATGTTCTCTGGTACGATGGCAGTTCAAAGTTGCTCCAGAATGAGTCCCCCGTCCCCCTTTATGATAATGGGCAATCATAGAAACATAGGACTGGGAGGAACCTCATAAATCTAATCCAGTTCTCTGCACTGAGGCAGGACTAAGTGTTATCCAGACCATCCCTGACAGGTTTGTCTAACCTGTTTTTTAAATCTCCATTGACAGATTCCACAACCTCCCTAGGTAATTTGTTCCAGTGTTTACTACCCAGTTAGGAAATGTTTTTTTAATATCTAGCCTGACTCTCCCATGCTGCAATTTAAGACCATTACTTCTTGACCTGTTCTCAGTGGATAAGAAGAATAATTTATCACCCTCCTCTTTAAAGAACCTTTTCCATCCTTGAAGGCTGTTATGTCCCCCTTCAGTCTTCTCTTCTCCAGACTAAACACACACAGTCTTTTTTCAATCTTTCCTTATGTCTTCTAAACCTTTAATAATTTTTGTTGCTCTCCTCTGGACTTTCTCCAATATGTCCACATCTTTACAGAAGTGTGGTGCCTAGAACTGGCCACAGTACTCAACTCCACTTAGTGCTGAGTAGAGTAGAGGTATTTCTTCTCATGTCTTGCTTACAACACTCCTACTAATACATCCCAGAATGATGTCTGCTATTTTTGCAACAGTTTTACATTGTTGATTCATATTTAGTTTGTGATCCGCTATTACCCCCAGATCCTTTTCGGCAGTACTCCTTCCTAATCTCTAGGGCTCACAAGATATTGAAGACAACAATGAGTCTATCAGTGGTTGACAGACCCCCTGAAGTTCCACCATGAATTAATTTTGCACTATAACAACAAAAGATAAGAGACTTATTGGAAGTAAAACATACCTTGGATGTAGCAGTAAAAGATGCAGGACAGAACCAGTCTCAACCTTCTAAGAACTTTGTGTTTGTTCCATCTCATTTTCTTAACCTGTTCACCTATTCATAATTAAGAGTGAACTAGTTTCCTATCTTTTTGTTCGCTTGTTGTACCATGAAGAACTGTGAAATCATTTAGCAGGGACTGGCTGTTCTGTGTTTGTACAGCACCTAGCACACGGGGGTCCTGGTCCATGACAGGGGCTCTTAGGTGCTACAATGATAAAATAATAAAGGACATTGGGCAGAATTTTGAGCAAATTTGGTCTGGATTATGGTCTCATGCGGAAAAAAACCACCTCAATTTTTCATGGTTCACATGATACCTCCAACAACCAACAATGTTGAGTTTCATTGAGTACTCCCCATTACATTAAGGTTTTCCTTTACCTTTCTTGGTTTTCTCATAATTTTCACTGGCCCAGTAGTTATAACTCTGTTAGCTTTCATGATAGTTTCAAGTCTGGAAGCCTTATAATCAGCATAATCAACAATAAACCATGCAATTAATTGACTTGTACACAAATGTATTAACATTGTTGTAAAACAGCAAAACTTAACAATAAGATATACTTCATCATGTATTATTTATCCCCACACCACTAGCTCATTACATTAGGAATGCATAAAGTAGTTACTGCTCAGTAACTAAGTCAAATTAATACACAATTAAAATACAAAATGAGACTGAGTAATTCCATTTAATCTCCCCGTTTACAGACCTGAATGTTAAAGGGGGAGGTGATTTCCAATCTGCCTGGGAGGCATGATCACCAAATCTCCTCCCACAACACTGAATTGTCATTCTTAGGCAGTCATGAATCCATGATGCCACATGCATGGGAAAGCAAACTCTTGTAGCTCCGAATGGTTACCACATTGACCTTGACCTCTCTGACCCAATGAACAACATGACCTGTCCAGAAGTAAAAGTAGTAGTAAGAGTCAGTTCACCTGTGTAGGCTTAGTTTCAAGCATTTTTTATAATTTAAAGTGAATGTAGATGCCATAAAAGATGCAAGGAAGTCTCTCTTTTAGGCCCTGATTCAAAACCAATGGAAAGACTTATTGACTTCAGTAGGCTTTGGATCTGGCCCTTTATCTCCTGTACAAGTATAGAGCGCAGCAATGCCCCTGCACTAGCCTTCCAACATACATACGCACATGTAAGAAGTTGTACACTTTTCATGACTATATTGTTACACTGCATACCATGTCATCTATAAAGGTTTCCACAGATGGCATTCTCCACTCCATCTGCCAAGAAGGTACATGAGTGCCCCTCAAATCTGGAGCAGTTCTAATCTGAAACAAGTTTTCTTTACTGTCTGTCTTTCTTTTCAATATATGTGGCAAATGTTCAGGTACTTCGCTGATATTGTACTTCCACTCCTAATCCACTCCTAACCTAATTCCAAGTGAGGTTGTTTTTTTTTTTTTAAATGTTTGTTTGCTACATTTCTCATTGGCACAAAGGGAAAGCTAAAGCAAAGAGATGGGTGTAGGCCTTGCTGGAGACCTTGGCTTAACTAACAGTGTGAGTCAAAGCTGTAAACCAGAGTAGGCCTGGCCTTGGCAAACTAGCAACACACCAGGTATTGGCTAACACCAAGTAAGCACATTCTTGACCTAAAAGAATGGTACAGAAACACCCAGAATACCCAAGTCACTGCATCAACACATTCCTAGGAAACAGTACAAAAAAAAAACACACAACCCCCTCGTAAAATAAAGAAAAAAAGTGTTTGGTTCAAACTAGCAAGTATAAAGTACAAACAACAAAAACTATATAAAATGTAATATGTAATTTATTTATATTAATGTAAAAAAATAATGAAAAAAATAAATAAAAGGGGTAGCTTTGTGCCAGCCTAGGGAAAACAATTCTAGTGTCCAAATTAAGCTAATATATTGTCACAGGCATACATGTGTCAGCATACCTGTAGTTCCTTCAGGTGCTAGTACCATGCTTTGTCAACAATGAACCTGGCCGAGGGGCAATGGGTCCTTAATTCTGCCCTGAATAACAACGCTTTTCCCAGATTCAGCAAAGCACTTACTTAAGCAACGTGCTTATATTTAAGCACGTTGCTTAAGTAAGTCCCGCTGACTTCAATGAGACATTAAAAAATTAAAACGGTCCCTTCTGGTCTTGAAATCTGTGACTATGAAGTGCTTTGTTGAATAGGGATGGGTTGAAGCCCGTGCTTTGTTGAAACAGGGACTTAAAAGACATGGCATAAACAAAGCACAAGAGAAGAGGGATACAATCAAATATATACCGTCTTTACAGAAATTAGCTTTTAAAAATCACTATAATTAGAAAATCATAGAATCATAGAACTGGAAGGGACCTCGAGAGGTCATCCAGTCCAGTCCCCTGCACTCAAGGCAGGGCTAAGTATTATCTAGTCCATCCCTGGTCTAGATGTGTTCACTGCCCAGATGCACCCCTAGCCATATCAATCAGTGGGGCTCTTATAGGTGGAGCAGCAAATGTAGGCTTTGAAGAGGCATTTGAAGGATGTTCCATGGGAAAGGGGCAATATGAAAGAAGGCCCAGAGTTGTGTATGTGAGACACTGACACAAATGCAGATGAGGCTGATATTTTTGGCCAACCAGAGCAGAAGCCGTGATATGAATGCACTTGGGTGTATAGTCACCATCAGTCAAAGGGTTGCAGTATTCTCTGTTGCTGGAAATCTCACTATCAATGCTGTTTTCTATTTTTGTGAATGGACCTACAGAAGCATTTCACTACCTAATTCAGGAAATCCCTCCATGTCTTCTACACTTACACACAGATGTCAAATGTGAGGACTTCAGGCAAATCAGACACCAGATTTGGATATCAGTTGAAAACGTACAACAGCCTTTAAGACTGTTCAGGCATCTTTTAATGAAAAGACACTGAAAAAGGGAGAGAGCTAGGATTATGAGAATACAGAATGATTCAAGGCTCCTTGCAGATGGTTGTTTTGATATTATGGCAAGGGCATGATGTGCTTGTTCACAAGTGGGAAATATTACCAGTTAGCTCAGGCAATTTTCACTGGCTTTGCAATGACATGTCAACATTGTGTGCAGCTGCGATTTTGCAAAGAAGCACTTTTTGAATGGTTGGGTTTGTTTCAGGCCGTAATGATCTGAGATACAACGAGAAACAAATATATGCACACAAACAAGAGGATGGATGTCCAGTGATTAGGACCCTAGCCAAGGACTTGGGAGACCTGGGCTCAAGTCTCTGCTCTGCCACAGCTGGCCTGTGTGACCTTGGGCAAGTCACTTAGCCTCTCTCTGCTTCAGCTACCCATCTGTAAAATGGGGATAATAGTACTTTCCTACCTCACATGTGTTGAGGATAAATACATTACAAATTGTGACTTTGGGGGCCATATAAGTATAGTAGTTAGGCATGTCTACAGAGGGAAATTTAATTTATTAATATGTTTAAAGAATAAGTGTAGACAAATATCAGACCTCAGATTCTGGAATACTAGCACAGCTCCATTAAGAGGAATAGGGCCACCCCAATTTACACTATCCAAGAATCTACGCCCTTGTGATAGGTGGTCATGGCAAACCCTAACTCCTTAGATTCATCCATCTGGTTGCTCACAACCAGATGACAATTTTGATCAAGTCAGTCCTTTTCAATAGTGAATGCTAAGTTATGCTTATTATTGTGTTCATTTATACATACTCCCAAACTGTAACTGCCCAGTGGTTTTTGTTAACATACTTATTACACACACACACCCCACTAGATGTCATTCACTATTTTCCTCTCATTAATGTTAATCATTCAGGAACTAAGCTAAGCTCCTTCAGCAGATTCCATGTCGTGACTCTCTCTGGTCTCCAGCAGACAAACTGCTTTTCAGTGTGCCTCACACGCTAATGGGCAAAAACCATTATAAATAACTAACGGCATTGTAAATACCAAGACAGGCTATCAGTCCTTCAGTAAGAGGAAAGCGGCAGCTGCTTTCTTAGCTGTTGTGATTGTGTTGTCATGGAAGTAGTGTATAAATATAAAATACTGCAGTTATCACCCTTTGAGTAATCCATTTGGTTCAGGTGGTATTCAAGGTTTGCAAAAACTGGTCTTTAAATGGTCCACTCTGCTAAGTGTAAGCTAAAGATATATTGCTGCAAAGGGGGTAGAAAGCAGGTCAGGTGATGGAGGTATTCTACAAATTAGTTGAGTGAATGTGGTTTCCTTAGAAAGAATCACACACAGCAACCTTTGCATTAAAGAGTTTTTAACTTCTGCAAATATGTGGAGCTATAGTTTCTAAACATGCATTAAAACTGGTTCATTCTTGACTTGTGTATTGCTTTGTCTAACTATCTAAGCAATCCATTTTTATAGTCTAGAAGCGACATGAAATTTATTGAAAGGTTTGGGTGTGGGTTGGTTTTTTTTTTTTTTTAATTCTTCCTTCTTGGCAAATAAAGTTGTGCAAACAGATTCAGATCTATCAGCCACACAAGCAAAATAAAGATTTGTACTTCCCCCACACGCGTACCATAATTGTCCTAAAAGAGCATTAGAGACCTGCTACCAAAACACTTTGAGCATCTCCATTAGCCTTTTTGTCTTTTATGGTTATGTAGTTCTATTTGTATAGGTTAACATGACCAAACAACCTGACACAAAGCTCATTGATATCACTAGGATCTTTCCCATAGGCTTTGGATCAGGCCCCTAGAGAAGTGTAGACCGTAGGTTTCAGGGAAGGTTTTAAAAGGCACAGACTGGTGCTTAACTTCCATTAGGTTTCTGTAGAATCATGAGCAACAGACTGCTCTTTTTATCTTTGTTAAATGGGCACGTGGGGAAAGTTTTCAAACAGACATGAGAAATTTTACAAATGTGACACAAAAACCCTGCCCTCTTGTGGTTAAGCTCAAGATGGATTGACACAGGCTCTATTTGCTGAAGTGTACATTCCTTACAGAATAAAACCTAGCCTTAATGTTAACTATTCCATATGCTACAAAGCCAGAGGCAGGATGATCACCCAGAGCTTGTATTTTTATCATGCAAATGAATTTTGTGGTTGCCTTGTGGTTATTTTCCATCTGTCCTGGCTGCTTAGGCTGTCCAGCTCTAGATCCCTCACAGCTGTTTTCACCCTCCCCCCACCAGGATATGCAGGTGGAGAACACCTGCTAACAGGTGCCTTGCATCTGCCTTAAGTTGGCTTCCTATGGTTCCTTTCTGCGTATTCCTCAGAAGGTAGCTGTGGTGGCAAATATCGCTGTCCTTTTAGCCCTTTTGTGATGGAATATGTGGAGTTGTGAACATCCCAATTTATACCAAGCCCACGCCTTTGGCTGCAAGTGAAAGTTAGGATAGATGGGTGGCAATCATAGCAGTGCAGCAGCAAATAAGAAAACCTTTAGCTGTAGAATATCCCTCTTATCTGACTAACAGAAATTAAAACTGAATAAGGTATATATTGGGGAAACAAAATAGAATAAGAGTGCACCATGAATAAATCCACACTGCAACTAGATTTGCAGACCCCTACCTTTCTTGGCTTGGCTAACTGATCAAAATTTCCTTTATCCATAATAAAAAAAATTTTGAAACTATCATGAATAGAGCCATTTGGGAATTTTCCATCAAAACTTTTGGCCAAAATAGGTTTATTCCTCAAAACTGAAACTGTTTGGGGGGGAAAAAAAAGGATTGGTTTTGACAAATTGAAATTGAAAAGTTTTGCAACTGACCAAGTCCTGTTTGAGAGAGAAGGTGGGTGAGGTAATATCTTTTATTGGACCACCTTCTGTTGGAGAGAGAGAAGCTTTCAAGCTTACACAGAGCTCTTCTTCAGGTCTGGGAAACATACTTAGCTGTGACATTCTGTGTATCGTCCAATAAAAGATATTACCTCACCCACCTGGTCTCTTATACCCTGGGAACGACAGAGCTACAACAACACTGCTTACAGTGTCTTGTTGTGACATTTTAAATTACAAGTTTAATTTTTTGAAACAAAATGACTTGTTTCAAAATTTTAATTATCGATAGAAAATATATACATATTTTTAGTAAGAGGTCAAAATAAAAATAAAATGTTTCAAAATTATCAAAACAAAGTTTGACTGGCCCCATCTGAAAAAAATTCAGGTCAGTGAAAATTTGAGTTTTTTTACTTTTCATCCAGTTTCAGGTTGGGAAAACATTTCAAAAGTCTCAAAACTCTTGTGGGATGGGAAAATATTTCCCACCATCTCTAGTTGTGAATGGCTGATATCTGGGTTCATCTTTCTATTGGTCTACTGCACACATTCATATTAATTTACTGGGGTTGCGATTGGAGAAAAATGGTGAGTTTGTTGGTTGCCAAAAAGGTGTGGTTTTTGGTTTGTGCCTGGGTAAACTTGGACATATCTGCTGCACACACCAACATAAATAACCTGTGATTAGGTTATATTCATTATAGTCATGAAGTATTGTATCTATATCATGTCCTCTGTCATTGTATTTGTTATCTTCTCTTTCAAGGTACATTTCCTTTCATTTGAAAAAGAAGTTTTAATTTTGAAAATATTGGTCTGAAAAGGAAGTTCTACAGAAAAATTTAGAGATAAAAATTCAACTTTATTAAAAATCCCACCACCCAAACACTATAGTATAGAGGTTTTAAGTGCTGAATACCAGCAAAGCATTGAAAGAAAGAGTTTTCTGATAGTGAATGTTTTTCCTGATTTCTGCCTCACACTGATCATTTTTCTCCTTTTAAGTGTGACAGAATACAAACACAAGCCATGAATTCTTAGAATCATGACTGTACAGAGCATGCAACATTATTCAGCTCATGAATAACTCATAACTCATCAATAACTGTGCAGTGGAATCTTTATGCAAGGGTGATTCTCTCCCCCCCCCCCCCCCGTACTTAAACACCAAACCTTTTCAAATTTCAGTGCTATAGTTCAAATCCTGCATATAACTTGCTGATTCAGATACAGCTGCTGCCACAGCCATTCCTAAGAGCCTAATAAAAGCTTGAAAATATGCTGCATACTCATTGATGGTGCAGGGTTGGTCCTAGGTAGTGGCACTGATGATTTCAAATATCTTTGCAATATTCTATAAGCCTGTTTACCTTTTATTCAAGTATCAGAGGTGTAGCCGTGTTAGTCTGAATCTGTAAAAAGCAACAGAGGGTCCTGCGGCACCTTTAAGACTAACAGAAGTATTGGGAGCATAAGCTTTCGTGGGTGAAAACCTCACTTCTTGTCTTGCATCTGAAGAAGTGAGGTTCTCACCCACGAAAGCTTATGCTCCCAATACTTCTGTTAGTCTTAAAGGTGCCACAGGACCCTCTGTTGCTTTTTATTCAAGTACTTATTCTTAAGAGCCTGATTTAAAGCCCATAGATGGAAAGATTCCTATTTGACTTTGACTTCAATGGCCTTTGGAATAGGACTTCCATGCATATTTATTTATGAAAGATAAAAGTGAGATATCTATCAGAATACCATAAAGACATCTGTCAGCTGCAGCTTCAGCATTGCTCTTCTATACGGGACTGATCCTTTGAAGTAATTGAGAAAATGGTCATGGATTTCTGCAGTGCAGGATTAGGTTCTATGAGAGAAGATTGTGTAGCTACCACAAACCACGGCTCACCAACACATACTTAATAAGTATACCAAAAACCTATTGATCTGCTTTTCAGAGATGCCAAACATCCACAAATACTACGGAAGGCAATAGGAGCTACAATAGCACCTTAACCCAAGAGAGGCAGCAAAGAGGAGTGGAGGAATAAAGAATATTTGGGGAGTCCCAGAAACAATCCAAATAATTAAGTGTAGAGACTTATTTCCCCAACTAAAAAAAGACTAACACGGCTGTTACTCTGAAACCTGTCATTTCCCCAACTGTTACCCCAGTTATAATTTTTTGTTCCATCAACTCACTGGTCATATTATCCTGTGTTTGCTACATCTATGGTTCTGGGTCACGTCTACGAAATATTACAAAGGGAGAGATGTTGCTTTGAAAGTTTCTGCGGTGTGGGTCATCTGACAACATCCAGGGCTATGCAGATTGTACGACAGCCATCCCGCATCATTGTACCAGTGAGAGGCTGCATGAGATTAATCAGCATTTCCTGGTGATTTTCAGCTCCAGAGAAGTGCACTGGCTCTTTCACCTCCATGGGAAGAGAAAAAGAGAACAAGATTGTAGCTATTCAAAGACAGCACAACAGTATAGGAATTTCCTTGCTCATAAAAGATATATGTCACAATGTGACTAAGGAATCACTTTGCAGGATAACTGACTTTCTTTTTGTATTTCCATATTAAGCTTAGTGACAGGTGGTAGCTTGGGGTGGGGAAATGGGCCTGCACATTTTTTATTTTGCTGTCCCTGCCAGTTTTCTACCTAAGCCCCCCAGTGACAAACAATATTCTTGTTACTTCCCAACTCTTGCAATAGCAAGTTGAATATCCACAGGGTATCATGTTTTCTGTCCAAAGATGTCAGATAATTGAATAACGTACCCCAGCTGATGAGAACAGCAGCAACAATAGCATGTTTCACCAAGCAGGAAAAAAAAAACTTCTGACCACTCAGGATGGCTACACGAGGGATAGACACCTGATTCAGGACATCATTCAAGTTCATGCCAAAGTCATCCTAGTCAGCAAAGCAGTTAGGCGCTGATCCAGCAAGGTACTAAGCAAGTGCCTAAATTTAAGCCTGGGAGCAGTCCCACTGACATCAGAGAGACTATTCCCATACATGATGTAAGCCATGTGACTTGCTGAATTGAGGGCTTTGTGGGCAGAAGTCACTGTGCTGGTATTGCACAAGGCTTTCTTTAAAGCATGGCTCTGCTCTGAAGAGTGTCTCTGTTCAAGTAGCATGTTCCTATACAATAGAGCTGCTGTTGGCAATCTCCCAGACTCCTAGAAGTTCCTACTTGCATAACAAAATTGGTAACCTAAAGCCTGACCCTTCACTCATTGAGGTCAATGGTAGAACTCCCATTGAACTGGATTTTAAATCCTAATGATTGGGCTACCGTACAAGAACCTAACCAGGAATGAAAAGAAATCCTCTGAGAAAGCAAGTTCTTCGGAGATCTCCTGCCCAAAGTCAGACTCAAGAGATTATAGCTAGCTCACATAAAGCTTGAATAAGCATCCAGACTTTTGGCTGTTTAATTAAACAAACTATTGAGGTCCACTCATCACGGCACTTAGCCTCTGTGGTGCCTACAGCCCTCTGACATAATGCATCTGAAGAACTCACCCCGAGCAAGGTCAGCACAAAGCTTAGGTACTACACAAGGCCCTGATTCAGCAAAGCCCCCTTCATTTTGATGGCTTCGTTTGGCAGTTAAGCACAGGCAGACGGGCCCAGTTTCATAAAGTACTTAAACATGGGCCTAGGTTAAGCCCTGGGAACAATTTTTAATCACTCCTGACTTGAGCTGGATTTTAATCACTGTATCCTACTGCCCTTCAATTTGAGGAAGACCCTCTCCCTCCTCATCAATGGGATGACTCAGGTGAGGCTCAGGTTTCAAAGCCTAACTCCTTTGCTACATAGAGATGACTTTAGCAGGGGTTTAAATGTTGTGCTGCCTATGACACATCCTGGCCCTCTGTGCCAGGGGGGCAATTTCATCCTAAATCTCCAAAATCACGAAAGAAAAATCTGTTTTACAGGAAGCGCAGGTTTTGGGTGGGTGGGAAAAAAAATGCCCAGCTTCCACTGAGAATATTTTCAAGTCTTATCTCTGCAGAGATAAGAGTCCTAAAATATTTATATGAAGAATTTCATGCTTCAGTGTGAATCCCATTGTAACACTCACAAGGAAGATATCTTCCCCTTCTCCCCCCCAGCTCTGTCTCTCCATACACAAAATAAACCGATAATATCCAGCTAGGCTGAATAAATTTAAAGCTACTGAGCTGAAGAATTACAATTGCCCAGAGAAAAGCACAGAGTGAAACAACTTTCTTCTTTACAATGTAGGATGAGTAATGGAGCATAAATGTGGGACTTGTGTCAGTTGGGCCATCACAGGAGCTCAAATACACATCTCCCAGAAGATGCCAGCTGGATTTGAGGATGGATGAATGTGTGCATTAAACCTTAGGAAACAATATAATTATCAGATGACAAAAATAATGTAATCATAATGTGGACCTATCATACAGCAAAAAGAAATCAAACAATTATAAGATACATAAATCATACTACATACTAAGTGGTGTCAAGACCATAGAGATGTTAAGTTCACTCCAAAAGTGGGATATATTTCACACTAGACTGAAATCTTGTAAGATCTAGATTCTGCTCCCTGTACTTGTGTTGGGTAAGGTAGTAGTTTACTCTGCAGGTAAGACCATGGAAATCAAGATGGTAGAGCGTGGTCCTAGAACTCCAGTCTTACTCTAGTGCATGGAATAATTATAAATAAAGATTATTATAATAAAGATGGCGTTCACCTTTTGAGGAGGGGAAAGGCCCTATTTGGACACAGACTGGCTAACCTAGTGAGGAGGGCTTTAAACTAGGTTCGACGGGGACAGGTGAGCAAAGCCCGCAGGTAAGTGGGGAACATGGAGACCTGGGAGATGGGTCGGAAACGAGAGGGAGTGTGGGCTATATTGGCAGAGAGAAAGGAGGGTCAGGACAAAGAGGAGGAAAGATCAAACTAGTATCTTAGATGCCTATATACAAATGCGAGAAGTATGGGGAATAAGCAGGAAGAACTGGAAGTGCTAATAAATAAATACAACTATGACATTGTTGGCATCACTGAAACTTGGTGGGATAATACACATGATTGGAATGTTGGTGTGGATGGGTACTGCTTGCTCAGGAAGGATAGACAGGGGAAAAAGGGAGGAGGTGTGGCCTTATATATTAAAAATGTACACACTTGGACTGAGGTAGAGATGGACATAGGAGATGGAAGTGTTGAGAGTCTCTGGGTTAGGCTAAAAGGGGTAAAAAACAAGGGTGATGTCATGCTAGGAGTCTACTACAGGCCACCTAACCAGGTGGAAGAGGTGGATGAGGCTTTTTTTAAAACAAATATAAAAATCATCCAAAGCCCAAGACTTGGTGGTGATGGGGGACTTCAACTATCCGGATATATGTTGGGAAAATAACACAGCGGGGCACAGACTATCCAACAAATTCTTGGACTGCATTGCAGACAACTTTTTGTTTCAGAAGGTTGAAAAAGCTACTGGGGGGAAGCTGTTCTAGACTTGACATTAACAAATAGGGAGGAACTGGTTGAGAATTTGAAAGTAGAAGGCAGCTTGGGTGAAAGTGATCATGAAATCATAGAGTTTACAATTCTAAGGAAGGGTAGAAGGGAGAACAGCAAAATAGAGACAATGGATTTCAGGAAGGCAGATTTTGGTAAGCTCAGAGAGCTGATAGGTAAGGTCCCATGGGAATCAAGACTGAGGGGAAAAACAACTGAGGAGAGTTGGCAGTTTTTCAAAGGGACACTATTAAGGGCCCAAAAGCAAGCTATTCCACTGGTTAGGAAAGATAGAAAATGTGGCAAAAGACCACCTTGGCTTAACCACGAGATCTTGCATGATCTAAACAATAAAAAGGAGTCATAAAAAATGGAAACTAGGACAGATTACAAAGGATGAATATAGGCAAACAACACAGGAATGCAGGGGCAAGATTAGAAAGGCACAAAATGAGCTCAAACTAGCTACGGGAATAAAGGGAAACAAGACGACTTTTTATCAATACATTAGAAGCAAGAGGAAGACCAAAGACAGGGTAGGCCCACTGCTTAGTGAAGAGGGAGAAACAGTAACAGGAAACTTGGAAATGGCAGAGATGCTTAATGACTTCTTTGTTTCGGTCTTCACCGAGAAGTCTGAAGGAATGCCTAACATAGTGAATGCTAATGGGAAGGGGGTAGGTTTAGCAGATAAAATAAAAAAAGAACAAGTTAAAAATCACTTAGAAAAGTTGATGCCTGCAAGTCACCAAGGCCTGATGAAATGCATCCTAGAATATTCAAGGAGCTAATAGAGGAGGTATCTGAGCCTCTAGCTATTATCTTTGGAAAATCATGGGAGACGGGAGAGATTCCAGAAGACTGGAAAAGGGCAAATATAGTGCCCATCTATAAAAAGGGAAATAAAAACAACCCAGGAAACTACAGACCAGTTAGTTGAACTTCTGTGCCAGGGAAGATAATGGAGCAAGTAATTAAGGAAATCATCTGCAAACACTTGGAAGGTGGTAAGGTGATAAGGAACAGCCAGCATGGATTTGTGAAGAACAAATCATGTCAAGCCAATCTGATAGCTTTCTTCGATAGGATAACGAGTCTTGTAGATAAGGGAGAAGCTGTGGATGTTGTATACCTAGACTTTAGTAAGGCATTTGATACGGTCTCGCATGATATTCTTATCGATAAACTAGGCAAATACAATTTAGATGAGGCTACTATAAGGTGGGTGCATAACTGGCTGGATAACCATACTCAGAGAGTTGTTATTCATGGTTCCCAATCCTGCTGGAAAGGCATAACGAGTGGGGTTCTGCAGGGATCTGTTTTGGGACCGGCTCTGTTCAATATCTTCATCAACGACTTAGATATTGGCATAGAAAGTACGCTTATTAAGTTTGCGGATGATACCAAACTGGGAGGGATTGCAACTGCTTTGGAGGACAGGGTCATAATTCAAAATGATCTGGACAAATTGGAGAAATGGTCTGAGTTAAACAGGATGAAGTTTATCAAAGAGAAATGCAAAGTGCTCCACTTAGGAAAAAAAAAATCAGTTTCACACATACAGAATGGGAAGAGACTGTCTAGGAAGGAGTACGGCAGAAAGGGATCTAGGGGTTATAGTGGACCACAAGCTAAATATGAGTCAACAGTGTGATGCTGTTGCAAAAAAAGCAAACATGACTCTGGGATGTATTAACAGGTGTGTTGCGAGCAAGACACGAGAAGTCATTCTTCCGCTCTACTCTGGTTAGGCCTCAGCTGGAGTATTGTGTCCAGTTCTCGGCACCGCATTTCAAGAAAGATGTGGAGAAATTGGAAAGGGTCCAGAGAAGAGCAACAAGAATGATTAAAGGTCTTGAGAACATGACCTATGAAGGAAGGCTGAAAGAATTGGGTTTGTTTAGTTTGGAAAAGAGAAGACTGAGAGGGGACATGATAGTAGTTTTCAGGTATCTAAAAGGGTGTCATAAGGAGGAGGGAGAAAACTTGTTCTATCCTTAGAGGCTAAGGTGAACAAGAAGCAATGGGCTTAAACTGCAGCAAGGGAGGTCTAGGTTGGACTTTAGGAAAAAGTTCCTAACTGTCAGGGTGGTTAAACACTGGAATAAATTGCCTAGGGAGGTTGTGGAATCTCCATCTCTGGAGATATTTAAGAGTAGGTTAGATAAATGTCTATCAGGGATGGTCAGACAGTATTTGGTCCTGCCATGCGGGCAGGGGACTGGACTCAATGACCTCTCGAGGTCTCTTCCAGGCCTAGAATCTATGAATCTGTCTGCTTTTTAATGCATTTTTTAATTAATGGGGATACTTATGGCAAATGCTGAACTGGCAGATTGGGGCTTTAAAGTGCTACTGCTATAAAACAAACAAAGCCTGGGCAATGGTAATGCAAGCTGGCTATAGCACTGCTCTGCCAATGTGTCACTGATCCAGAGGGACCCCCTCTGGAGACAGGTCTCCATAGCCATTCAGTCCTCATTTTTTTCTGAGGGCACTGCTAATTAGCTTGCTAATTAGTGCCTCTTGCAGCAGTGCGTTTGCAATGTTCAACTAAAACACAGACCGTGACCACCAGCTGGTTTCCCACAAGCCAAAACCACCAACTATGGCACTGAATTAGCCACTCCTGACCTGAGGGCTGCATTTGAATCCCACACCTCTATCGCACTAATTTTGTCCATCAAGAACTGCTCCCTGGTCTCCTCATTTTAACCCTTTGATAATTTTTGATCATTTCTTGATTCCGTATTTTGTTTTGCTTGTTATATTTTAATGTATTCTCTGCTATTAAACGTTTTAGATTGTGGTAATGGCTACAAGACAACCAGATCAAGGCTTTGTTGTTCCAGGTGCTGTATAAACATGCAATCAATGACAGCCTCACCCCAAAGGGCTTACATTCCCTTGTGTTGTCCTTCAGATTGTATCAAGCTGCTGTTAGCCATGATCTGAGCAGCAATTTCTCTTCATACAGGAAGATTTTCCCATGAGGATTGCTTCACTTCAGCATTAGAGTTTTGCAAAAATTACAGTGGAACTATTTCACTCATCCCTCTTTAGCTTACACCCTTTTCTGGTCACATATGAGCCCCATCTCACCGCTTTTAGGCCTCAATTCAGCAAGGCTCTTAAGCACATGCGTAACTTTAAGCATGTGAGTAGTTGCATTGGAGATGGGGGTGATTTTCAAAGTCAAATAGGAATGAGACATCCCACACCATTGAAAGTCAATAGGTGTTTGGCACTTAATTGCCCTTTTTGCCTTTGAAAGTCTCCCACAGGGAATACTCATATGCTCAAATTAGGAATGTGCTTAAGTACTTTTGCTGAATCGGGGCCATAATATCTGCAGGATGGAATTACCGTCTACATAATCAGCTTAAAAACAGACAAAAGCTCAGGTTGAATTGCACACTAGCACCGTATACCTCCATGCCCATGCCTCCTCCCCAAAATCAACAGTTAAGAAGGACAGTTGCTAGGGGATACCAAGGCCTGTGTCTTACCAAGTTTGAAAATCTTCCTGTTTGGCAACCCTGTGGGAATACCTCTTTCTGCAATGGTTAGGGAGGGGCCTTCAACCTTTAACCCAACTGCCTGGCAATAGGAGCAAGAGAATTTCCCACTCTTTAGGAAGATGGAGAGAAATGGTCTCAGAAAGCACCTATTGCAAAGTGATCGTTACCATCTTCCACTTCACTTAATATATTTTACTGGGGCACAGAGGAACACATATGGAGTTTTATCTACAGTATAATCCAACACTTTTTAGGAACTTGCTTATTCAATTTAATATAGAAGAGACACAAATACCTAAGTTGACTGTCATTGAGCAAAGACAAAGGAAATTAACTTTTGTCTCCCTCACCCCGTTGTGTCTTACAGTTTTAAGACAGCAAATACACCATAGATACATCTTACCTGGAGTATTACAGCATGTTGACACCTTCTCTGCAAGGCTCCCGGTCCCTGGCCCTTAAAGATATGGTCTCTCCCCATATGTCCTAAGGCTTTGTGTACTGGACCACCCCAAACTCTGAAAAGGCCTTGCCATGTGACAGGGAGGCGTGACCAGTAGCTAGTACTGCCCTTAAGGGGCAGACTATCCTGTCACAGGCACCAACTGAGTCCATGGGCCCATTAGTCTAGGCACTGTATGTAAACATAATAAAGCACAGTCCCTTCTCCCAAAGGACTTACAATCTAAGTGGATAAGACAATGTGTGGGAGAAAGGAATTATAATTATCCCCACTTCACAGACAGGGAACTGAGGCCCAGAGAGATAAAAGCCCTCATCCTGCAGAGACTTACTCACTTACTCCTGGGGTTTGCTGGGTTAGGCTCCACAGTCCCAGTTCTCATAATAAATACGAGCAGACTACTTCCATGCAACTAGACACCAAAGCCAGTTCACTCTCATCCATAGACCACCCCATCGGATGACCGGAAGAGGAAAGCTGTGTGAATTTCACTTTGTTGGCTCTGTAAGTGAGGTGTGGTTTGCCCCACTGTAGAATAGATTGAATGGATTAGCCCCCAGAATCCATGGAGAACCTGCCAAACCCATCTGTGCTTCAAGTTAGCAGGAATCCATGGGGGGAAATTGTGTTTCTCCCTCATTCCCGTGTCACCACAATAAAGGATGGTGTTTCCCTCACTGACTCTTGCTTATCCCTGAATCTCCTCTAATGGCGATGGAGGCTACAGCATCGAGAGGTAAGGTAGAGTAGCATGAGGTTCTACTAACTTTTAAGCATACATCCCCTAGAGCTGGATGGAGCACAATGCCCCTGTCTTCTCCAGCCCTGGCCCTCACCCTGACACCTTCTTCTATGCATATCCCAGCCCCCTGAGGGGCTGCACAGGGTAGTCAGAGGGAGGAGGCTCCTGCAGGTGCAGTGGACTCTCCTTTCTATGTGAAAAAGGAAGAAATACACACTCACACAAACAGACATCTGTGTACAGGTCTAGGAAGCACAAGCTTGCCTCCAAGGACCAGATTTGTAATTGCTGCATTCAGCATTGCAGTGTCTAACTGATTGAGGATCCTAAATCTCATTTTTGAGAGGGATTTAGGCATTTAGGAGACAGAGTTTGTGCCTAAGTGCCTAAATCCCATTTGAATAGGGGATTTAGGATCCTCTATTAGGCATTAAAACGCTGAGCATGGCAACACCTAAATAGCTTTAAAAATCTGGACCCCAGTGCCTAATCCTGTAGGTCTTCCTCAATCAAGACTCCTGTAGCAATAGGCTTACAATAGGCAGGATGGTCTAGTGGCTAAGACTCTGGGACTTAGGAGATCCGACTTCAAATTCCTGGCTCAGCCACAAACTTCCCATGTGAATGTGGACAGGGCTTGTCCCAGAGTGGGACTTTTGCTGCACTGTAGTAATGCCCACATAGCAAAGCTGGTGTGCTGTAGATTCACAACCTGGCTTTCCAGCCAGACAAGCAAAATGGGGCAATACTTCCCTTATTCTCAGGTCTATGGTGGTCAAAAGGGATCTTGTTACTTACATGCCCTTCCTGGGCCTGGCAAAAGGACAAACCATTCAAACCTGAGTGTGGGTACACGAGAATTATATGGCCCAACTTATCTGGTTTAGTAAATGGCCATTAATTGTAAAAGCACTAATGTCACATGACCAGATGGCTACAGCAATTTTGAATTGATTCATTTCCATTTACAAGAAGAGAAATTACTCACCAAATTTTTAATTTAAAACATTTCCATCTCAGTAAACAGTTTATTTAATGAACACTATGTACAGCAAGTCAACAGCACTCAGCACACTAAATTGAAGCTATTTCTGTAGATAATAAAAACCAAGGAGGAGAGTCCTGGGATTATTATAATACATGATACTTTGTTAGTGTGGTGAGACAAGGTATATATCTCAGTAAACAAAAACAGGCAGCTCCTTACAATGGACTAACACCTAAAATTAAATGGAGAATACTGAAACCATGGCTCGGCAAAACATTTAAGCACATGCTTAAGGTTATACCTGCATTTAAGTCTCAAATTCTTATGTCTCGTTGAAGTTAATTAAATTTAAGTACCTAGGTAAGGTCCCAGTTTAGGAGAGACCTTAACCATTTGTGTAAGCCACTGGCCAACTCACTGACCAGTAAGTCAAACAAACCTCTCTACAGTGGCAGAATGTCTGTCTCTTTCTTCAGCGTTTTCCTTATTCAACAAAATAATTCAATGTCAATTCAACTCAAGACAAATCTTCCTGGGTTTCAGGAAGGAACTATAAAGTCTATGGACCTGCTGCTTGGCCTTTCCTAGAGCCTCTGCTCATTAAGAGTTCTAAGCCTTTTCTCTGGAAGTATCTCCTAACAGACCTTCTACCTGGCTGGAGCAGAGACTTGCTGACCTTGCATCTCCCTCTCTGATTCAGCAGGTTCCCTTTGAGAGGAAGTGCTGCTTCCAACCAGTTACATGATCCTTGGTCACCCAATTCACCCGGTCAGGCAGAGCCATAAAACAGGACACTGGTTCACATGCATGTCTCCCAGGACCAATGCCCTGCGCTAGTGGCATTAAGTCCATTCCTGTTTAGGAAACCACTTAACATCTGCTTAGCTCTCATTGACTCCCTCATTTTCCCCCCAGAATGGGTTGACTTCAATGGGGCTTAGGCACATGATCATGTTTTTCTGAATAGGGATGCTTTCCTGAATCAAGACTTAAATGATTTACTAATCAGGGATGGCTCAATCAGCAAGGAGGTTATGTCCCTTTGGGATTTGCCATGATGATGAGAGACAGAAGCATGTGCTTAAAGTTAAGCATATGCTTAAATGCTCTGCTTAATCAGGGCCTTAAGAAACATTCTGAGAGATGATAAATTATGGGGATTATTTAACCATTTGACTACTGCTGATGCCAGTGCCTAGTACTGCTCCCTGCTCTTACACTGTTCAATTTACCAGATACACCCAAATGTCCCAATGGACTATCCATTTAATGTAACTTTGCAAAATTGTCACAAATCTTTTCCAGCTTGGACACAATCTACTAGCACACCCATTACCATTATCAAGATAACGAAAAGCAAATGTTATTTTATTTGCCCATCAAAAAAAAAACCCATCCTGGGTAAGCCAAGTAGAATTTTGCATGTTTGCTTTAAGGGTGCGCAAAAGGACGTGGAGGTTGGGGTATAGGTGAAGATAGGGTTCCATTACCAAGAGTTCCATTACCAAAACAGAGAGTGGGATGATGTAGAAGAATTCATTTCTATGTTAGCATCACTGCCTTTCCCCCCTTAAATTAAAGAGATATTTACACCTAGGACAATAACACCAGGGAAGCAAACTGGGAATACAGTCATTACCCTGTCATCCCGTTACACATGCCAAACGGATCATTTGTATCTCCTGATTACAGACAGCTTAAAAGTTTTGATCTGTTTCTTAGGAGACAGCATGCAAAGAAACGTCATTGTGGTTGGTTATTTAGTAATATGCTCCCCACTTTTTCTGTAAAGTTTATAAAGGTCATCCAAGTTTTAGCTGTGTATCTGCCCATGGGGAAGATATGAGTTTTCTATCAGTATCAAATCCCTCATGAGCATGTGCATAGGGATGCAGTTCTAGTGAATGGTACCTTATGCCCTAAGTAGTCCCACTAAAGTCAACTGTACGTGACACAATCAAAATAAGCATGTTACAGTTTGTCCCTTAAGAATCTCCCCCTGTAACAAGGTGCACTCACCTCTCACGAGCACCCCCGGTCGAGTGTGTGTGTGTGCCTGCACTTTTTTCCTCAGTTTCCTCTGCTCATGGTGCCTCAGTTGGCCACTGCACTCTTCAGGCAGGTCTTCAGTGACTCAATCCTCCAGCCTAGTCTCACTCTGTCCATGTGAGAAACAAACAACACCCTTCCAGTGTGCACAATCCAAGATGTCCTAGTGTCCTGGTTCAGTCTTCTAAAACACTCCAACAGGGCCCATTACAATGCCCTCACTTGGTCAGGCTTGGTTACAAGGCTCCTACTCTGGAATTGAGCAACACCCCCAGGGCATCTTCCTTTGGGACTGCTCTTCTCTACTTGAATCCACAGTGACCCCAGCCTTTCTGATGAACCATCCCTCTGAGATTCAGTTCGCTGACCACAGCTCCTCATTGAGTCAGTCCCAGTGGATCCCCCTTCCCTGGGGTGCCACAGTTCTAATTCCCTTCCTTAAGGCGTAGTCACTTACTCCCAGTGGCTGGTGAGAAGGCCCCAGTCCCACCCACTGCTCCAGCTCCCAACTCAGGGACTCTTTAAGTATAGCACATCCCACTGTGTCCCTTTATTAATTACTGCTCTACGTTTCCCTAGGCCACTTCCCCTTAGCCTGTCTTATTTCAATCCCAGCAGCCAGCCAGAAGCTCCTTTCTCACTCCCCTAGTCCCTGCCAGTAACTACCTGTTTTGGCCCTAGCAGCCAGACAGAAACACCTCTTTCTTCCCTGGTTCCTACTAGCAACCAGCCCTCACTCTAGCCTGGCAGCTTTTATATGGGCCTGCTGGGCCCTGATTGGCTGCTCCCTGAAGTCTCTCTCATTGGCTGCTTCCCCCTGTAGCCACTCTAGCCTGCTTGGAGGACCTCTCTACTGCTCCTTTCCTGGACAGGTGTGGCAGGACCCTGAAGCCTCCAGCAGGCAGGTCTGAGCATAGTCCACCCCATCACACTCCCACTGACTCCAATGGGCGTTAGCTCAATGCCTTACCTGGCTGCACTCTGCAACTGTTAGAAGAGACATATTGTTGAAACCATTGCTATTCTATACTAGAGTAATCAAGAGTGTTATCTGGGCATTCAGTAGTTATTATTATTAATCATTGTTGTTATTAATAGCAATGCAGGCATTTACTTAATGCCCATCATCATGGCATATTACAAGACTTATGTTGAGAAATCTAAGACCTCAATAATGGAGGTAAAACTCTGCTCCCAGCAGTTTTACCAGTTGGCTCAGAAACGAAGGATAACTTTGGTTTGGAAGTCCATGGGAGATGCAGGGCCAGTACAGCCATTTTGGCTGGCTGCAATGCCTTGCTAGGTGCCCCACCTTTGCAGCCTTATTCCTGCCCATTGTACACTGACTGGGTGTGGCTGTGCATAAGAGGGTCAGTGCTGGTTCAGGGAGTGTATGTAATCATCCGGATGTCACCCCCTTTTCCAAGCCTAACCAGAATGTGCCTTCAGGACCCCTATCACAGAGAACTGGCATAGCGGCCGCTGCAGGTGAGCTAGAGGAAACCAGAACGGGGGCAGAAAAATTCCACAGCTGACTTTAGCAGATCTGATGTTTTCCTATGTGGAGCACTGGCTAGAATTCGGCTCTAGGTATTTTCCAATTAAAAAAAGAAAAAGAAAAAAGGAGGGGGTCTTCCTTGATGGAAAGGTCCTGTAGAATGTAGTAGGGATGAAACCAAGCGATTGCTATAGAAATTGCTTAAAAAACCTACAAAATATTATTGGGAATGATGGCCTTTCTGCGGGTTATTTTTAATACTCTTATAGAATTCTAGAGCAAGGATAATATCCTATAATAAGATCCACAAAGCCCGTAGAAAAGACAATAGACAGGTTCTGAGCTGGTGTAAATCAATTTCACCAGCAGAGAATTTGGCTCATCGCTTGGTATTACGTTCTAAGAGGACGTTTCCATCAGGGTTTGGTAAGTGCCGAAATAAAGAGCCAAACATCTGTAAATAAAGAGAAAATGCAATTTCAGCTTGCAGGAGTGTAAAAAACAAAAAGTCCTTAAAAGAGTTTCAACCTGAACAAGTATCCTTCCGAGCCTGATGCTGCAGCCCAACTGGGTTATAAAGCTTGAGAATAATGGCAGTAACTCCACAGTCTGGAGTATAGTGATGGCTATAATTTTACATTGCAGATTTCTTATTCTGTTGATCTCCTTAGCTTGGATGCTTTAGAACAACTGAAATGGATGAAGATAAACAGTGTGATTGTTCGCCCTCGCCACAAAATTGCAGTTCTAGTGCCATAAATTGTGATCTCTATAGGATTAGAAGGAGCCTGCTTTTCAAAGAATTATTCTTGCGTTTTGTAAAAGCCACACGCTGCAATATATTTAATAGAATATCATTTTTATAACACAGCACTGAGAGACCTAAAGCATTTAGTAATAAACTGAGAGTAACTGCTGATTTGCCATTGCTGAAGCTGCGCTCATAACAACATTCAAAGTACCATATTCAATAATGGCTTTTCCTCACAACACATTGATTTGTGGTCTCTTCGTCGAAAAAGCTACCTGGCTTCTTAATGTCATGGGCATAAAAGTCGAGAACCGTTTGAACATTTGTTTCCTTTTTGCTTTCATTAGCTTGCACCTGTTATCTATCAGAGCATTATCCAGTCAAGCTCACGGTGTACTGGAAAAGAGTCTTCTCAAAAAAGGAGCTCTTTAATTTTACCTTCTTCATCATTTCACTATAGTTTCTACCTGGGACCCACATGTAGGTCAGTTTGATCTTTAAACTGGAGTACTTTGATTTTAATGGACATTAGCCCTCCTATTTACCTAAGGGATTGTTGCCTATCAGCTTTGCATAGCAGCAGCACCTTTAAAAGCAAATAGACTCAGTGCAGCAGTTAAACACTGCAGCCTGCATGGAGGCAGGGGCGCTGGAACAATTTGAGCCATTGAATCAAATTGTAAATATGATGGAAACCACTTCAAGCCAGAGGGTGCAGCAGCACCCCCCACCATCCCTAGTTCCAGGACCTATGCATGGAGGGTTAAATCTGATGCTACTGAAGTTAACAGCAAATCTCCCATTGACTTCACTGGGACTAAGATTTGATGTTAAGAATTATGGGTTCTAATAACAACGAGGTACTATACAAGTGCCCAGTTCACACTTATATGCTACCACCCTTCAGCCAAGTATCTCAAGGTGCTTTCCAAAGACAGGTAAATATTATGAGCCCCACTACACAAATGAGGGTACAAACGTGCAAGTCCCCAGTCCAGCATTGACTTCAAAGTAAGCACTGGTCAGGGTAGTGTCCGAAATACAACCTAGGGCCCAGATCCTCAAAGGTATTTAGGAGCTTAACTCCACTTAACTTCCATAGATTTCAGGTGTCTCAATATCTTTGAGGATTTGGGCCTAAGGTCCTAATTCCCCACACAAGTTGATCCTGCCTCCCTTAATGACCAGTTTTAAGGACTGATCTAAAGCCCTTTGGAGTCTCTCAGCCTCTCCACTTGGGGGACACAATCCACATGGAGGAGGGGTCATAAAGCAGGTTTTTCACAGGGTCATGACCACCTTCCCTTTCTTTATAGCTAGATGCATGGAAGGGGATAGTGGGGGCATCTCAACATATGTTTCTGTTGTAACATGGACTCAGAGCATGGCAGAGGTTGAGAAGTCTTCGAGAAGTGGGCAGCATGGAAATGTAAGAATGTATGTTTATTTCTATTATATCCAAGTATGTTTTAAATGCATAGGGCCGGATCCTCAGCTGGTGTAAGTCAGCATAGTCAATGGAGCTACACCAGTTTACACCAGCTGTGGGCTTGGCTCTAATATTTTATTCTAAGACTATCATATGGACACGGCCATGTAGCCCCAGCCAGTCTATGCCAGCTTTGTAATGGAGCATTTCTGAGCAAAAACAGGTCTCGACACTACCAAAGAGGTAAAATCCCATCCCAAATAGGAAAAATTAAAAGGGCACGAATGCTGCATCATTCAGAATGATCAAGAATCATAAAACCATATGCACTTAGCCAAATTAAAATATCAAATTTCAAATAGTGAACAAGACTAAATTCAAAGTAAGCCAAGAAATGTCACCCAAATGGAAAGTAGCTCTTCAAAGTTTCACATGAAAAGGAGGAATTATGCATTGCCCCAGGCAGGCCATAACAATTACAGCATGTGTTCACAGCTCAGGGGCCTCTGGCAGGAATAGGGCTGTTCTTCTTTAAGTCTCTAGTGTCACCCCACCCTGAAGGCGGGAGTGGAGGTGCCATGAAACACCTCCTGTCTGAGATGGGACACATTATCACAAAGAGTCCTACCACATTGGCATGGGAAGGACAACATTATGGAAGGGGTACTCAAATGGCTCATTGATACTTAATATGGGTGATGTGCCCACGGCTTTATTATAGCATCTCAAATTTTATCTTTGACACTTCTATGCCCCTCATTACTGAAGTAGCTGAGCACCTCACAATCTTTACTGTATTTATCCTTACAACGCCCCTGTGAGTTAGGGAAATACTTTTATTCCCATTTTACAGGCAGGGAACTGAGGCATAGATGCACTAAATGACTTGCCTAAGGTCACAAAATTAGTCTATGGAAGAGCAGAGTTGAAGACTGGTCTCTCATGTTCCAGGCTAGTTCCCTAGCCACTGGGCCATCCTTCCTCGCTAGACCCCTTCTGTCAAATTTATGCCATGCAGAGGGCCAGAGCTAGGCCTTTGCACCACTTAAACTCTCTTTTGTGGACTTCAGATGGGTTTAAGTGGTATATAGACCTGTGTTGGCTCTTAATCCAGGGGAGAATTGTAAACTGAAGCAAAGTCCTAGCAACTGCTACAAGGAGAAGTGCGTAGTTATTCTTCCTAGCCATTCCCCCTTTTCCTGGAGCTGACATGCCAGTCAGGAAACCAAAATAAATCTTTCCCTGGCCATGAAGGAAGAACTTCTTCCCACAACATGGTTGATTTACAGGGCCGCCCAGAGGATGCAGGGGGCCTGGGGCAAAGCAATTTCAGGGGCCCCTTCCATAAAAAAAAATTGCAATATTATAGTAACATGTATTTGGAAATGTAAAAAATAACCAGTGAAATACATTCAAAAATTAATATTTAATACTTTGAAAATACACAAAATACATTATTTTAAAACATTAAATGCTTTAATGGTATGTATACATTTGCAATTACATAATGGGCTGTCGCTGGGTGATGGTAATGGTTGGTGCCAATGGGCTGTCGGTGCCTGGGGGTGACACTACTATTGCCCAGAGCTGGGTGGGGAGCTGGGCTCTGGGTTGGGAGGTGCCCAGCTCAGAGGGGCTGGACTCGGAGCTGGGGATCAGGGCTGTGGAGTGATGGGGTTGGGGGTGCCCAGTTCAGAGGGGCTGGGCTCGGGACTGGGGGTCAGGGCTGGGGGGGGGGATGGGGTTGGGAGGGTATCCAGTTCAGAGGGACTGGGCTCAGAGCTGGGAGTCAGGGCGGTGGGGGGGTGGGGTAAGGGGGTGCCCGGCTCAGAGGGGCTTACCTTGCCACCTCCCCCCTCTCCCAGAGCCTCAGCGAGCCACGTCGAGGAGCTCCTGCCACTCGGCCCACTGGAGCTCGCAGCCCTGCCCTCTTACCACGCAGCTCCAAGCGGGAGGACCTCGGGCCCTGCCCAAGCCACGCTGCTGCAGCGCTCTCCAGGGCCGCTCCTGAAGGCGGCGCACTGAGGCGCCGGGTGAAGGCGGAGGCGGGGGGGAGCCTCCAACATTCTCGTAGGGGCCCCTGTGGGGCCCAGTGCAAATTGCCCCACTTGCCCCCCCCCGGGCGGCCCTGTTGATTTATAAAGGGATGTTCCTCTTGTTGCACAATGAGGCTTTCCATTAAGGATGTGTGATCCCAGCTAGTGGCCCTGATGTTCCCTAGAAGCAAGCGGGGGTCTAATGGATGCTCACAACTCAGCCTGTTGGGGGAAGTCTCTCTCACTGCACCTGTAACTAGCAAGCTGCTGCTCATTACCACACTGTGATACAGGAGCAGGAATGCTATACAACAATGTGGGAGTACATGGTGACAGGGGAGGGGAAATCTTTACACATCATGACACTGGTGCATCAGGATAATTGGAATTGATACTTCACATTACTTTTTACAAGTCTCTTCTGTAATAAAAGGACGGAATAACCCGATTTCTTGATGTGTGGTTAAGATGTAAGCCCTGATTTCTGCCCATTGCAGGGCATCCTGGCTAAGCCTCTTTGACAAGCACTCATTTTTCAGATCAATGCTTGTTATTAGCTTGCATGGTTAGTTTTGTTCTTCTATTCAGAAGGGACGTTTGATGCATCCTGACAGCTTTATCCATATTTAAAAGTTACCGTTGGCAGATACATGGGTATAGGTTTACTCCTATTTCATCTGGCTTGTCAGCTGCTGAAAACTTATTGACAAATACCTACTAATAACCTGAGAGTGGGAAAAATCATAACCTCAGCTAAAAAGAAGGCACACACTACAGTTTTAGGGACCTTCCACAATACAGTATTGTCGTCCCCCCCCCCCCCCCACACACACACACACACAATTTTAGTCCAAAGTTTTCAGACATAGGTAACATCAGCAGGATTCCCAGCTGTTCAGCACCACTTAAAATCAGCCCACTAACTTAGGGCTCACATCCTCAAAGGGATTTATGTGCCTTACTAGGGGGTCAACTTCATCCCTGAGGTAACTCCATGAGGTTGGTCTGATAGCTTTACACTCTCATATTACCTCATTTTTCCATGATGGGCTGGTTACTCACTCTTTAAAACTTTATTGGTATGACACACAGAAACTTGGAGGAGTTTTAGGGGTTCTGTCTCACCATCCCTGGAAATGTTTCCTTTATGTCCCTACCCTGTGTTGTAGCTTGAATGGAGTTTTTCCAACTGCTGGCTATAATTGATCCTAACCCTGGAGTCACCACAGCCAACCTATGATGAGCTTGCTGTTAGGCATCTAAGAGGAATGGTGGCTATGAATCCACGGTCCAGTTTTTCCAGTGCACAGTTACAAGGCATGAACGTTTTCTGGCCATCAGACCAACCTCATGGAGTTACCTCAGGGATGAAGTTGACCCTATAGGCCAAAGTCTGAGCTAATGTTGCATTGAAATCAAAGGGTGCTAGAGCAGTTTAAGATTTGGCCCAGAGTTTCTAAAACATGCTTTTACTCTAACTAAATGTTAGCCTCTATTTTACTGCTTAACCCTGTTGAATTTATGGTAGATCGTTTCAAAGGCATGAATTGAAGTTAGATTCCCAATGCCTGCTGAAATCAGAGAGTTCAAGTTACTGTTTAAAGTTAATGGGAGTAAGACACTTATTTGTGCCCTTGAAAACCTTCCCCTATATGACTAAAGCTTACCAGGGAAACACCTGGCTGGGCTCCCATGGGAGTAAGGCACATAAATCTCACACTTTCTATTTTTTCCTACAAAGGGTTAGCATGGTTGGCTCAGGCAGGAGCCATTTGCAGTGTGAATAGTAACTGAAATTTTCCTTAGCTTCATATCCATTAAAACTGCCAGCTGTGTGTTGATCTCAGACAATATGTCTAGTTGGTTTGCTGGTCTGATGAAGAATTTCTCCAGTAAGAGTGACTTTCTCAAACTATGCAGTCTTAAGTGTAGAGGTAGAGGCTACAAAGCAGTCTTGATGCTAGCCATGCAGAGAGACATTGAAACAAACCCTACAAAATTTCTAAACAGGGTGTTTGATTGTTTTAACATCAGCAAAACTAACCCAAAGTGAAATAAATGTGGCACATAAAGTGTAAATATTATGTAGCTTAGACTGATGCATAACAGACTAATTACCTTGTTCTGCTATGAACATCTCAAGAGAGCAGACATCTTCACAGAGCATCTGCTTGATTGGGGAGAAATACATTTTTAAAGGAGTATTTTTTAGGACTAGCTGTAGTGATGATCAAATAGCAGCAGCACCATAAGGGGAAAAAACCCAACAACAAATGGTTTGAAAGGGTCTATAAATCTACTATCTGGCATATTGGTGGTATGTTATATATAGTAATGGTCAATCCTGAATAATAACTGAAAAATCAATTGTAGCAGTACCACCAATGACACTTCAGATAAATAAATATAGAACTCTAAGGCTTGGTCTACACTACCCCCCCTAATTCGAACTAAGGTACGCAACTTCAGCTACGTGAATAACGTAGCTGAAGTTCGAAGTACCTTATTTCGAATTAGTTCAAACTTACCTTGGTCCACACTCGGCAGGCAGGCTCCCCCGTCGACTCCGCGGTACTCCTCTCGGCGAGCTGGAGTACCGCAGTCGACGGCGAGCACTTCCGGGTTCGACTTATCGCGTCCAGACTAGACGCGATAAGTCGAACCCAGAAGTTCGATTTCCAGCCGTCGAACTTGCCGGTAAGTGTAGCCAAGGCCTAAGAGATTACCTTACATACTGTATATACTGCTGCTCCAGATATAATCTGAATCACTTCATTTTCTGGCTATATATAAAAATCCTATCATTTACCAACTGGAAAACTGATCACAGACAGTACATAAAAAAAGTTAGGAAATGAATCATACTCAAAACAGCACCAAACAAACTTCTGCATGCAGTCCATGTGTTTGTGTGCCTGAAACCATGATCAGCAGAGGCACATGAATCTATAAAGAAGTGTGTGGGGGGGGGGAAGGTTGTGTGTGTGTGTGAGAAACAGGAGTATCCCCCCATTAATGGGTTCAAATATTAGTTTCATTTAGAGAAATCATGCCACCAACGTATTCCCAGTAGCATGGGTTTGATTGGCAGGCCCACTGATTTCATAGTACACAATCTGCAACTGAGTGGCACATAAATGCAGTCTATAGCATGTCTATAAGGCCATTTAGCCGCCTAATAGGACAGACATCCTAAAGCATTTAATAGATTACATTTATAATAATTAGGTTGGAGTTGTGATGATGAATTTTGACAGCTGTAACTTCTGCATGGTTAGGATTTGAATGAATAATTGGATATTATCTTACAATTCCTGTACTTTGCTTACAATAATTTAGTTTCTTATAAGCCCTAAAATAATTGAAATTAGTATTAGTATTCTGGCAACTGTATACCTTAGCTGTAGATACATAGCCAACAAATTTAAAAAATAGACCCATTGCAACTTACTGTAGAATGTTTCACTCTGAGTTAGATTCTGGCGTTATTTAATAAGGCACAGATTCAATACAATTTAGAGTTCAGCCCTTTAATAATAGGATGCAAACATTTTGTACAGCTGCATTGGTGTCTGAAGAACTGCGTGATGCATGTTATGCAGACTAGTTCATAAAGGATCTCAGAGAAGCTGGGGCTAAAGTTGCAGACACCTTACTTCAGGCATAGTCAAATAAAAGAAAAAAGATAGTAATGCTATAGTATATTCTCTTTCATTTAAAATCTTAGAGAAATGTAAACATGGAGGATAACTAGATAGTGCCATCTGCTGAAAAGTAGGGGAAACTCATGGAAATGTTTACAGGCATGTGAGAGAAGATGCCAGTTTCCACTTCTTTTCAGTGGGAGCTAAGTCTGAACCTTAATTTACACAAGTTTTCCAGTCAACTACCACTATTTTTCAATTATTAGAGCTGTGCTTAAATATTTCCTGGGTACCACCTCACTCAGTGCACTGAAAATAAAAAGCTTGGGGGTGGGGGGAAAACACTCCTGCTCTGCACCAAACATGGCCACATATGTGCTATACATTTCTATGTTGTGTTTCCATCTTAAAACCTGTTGTGGTTTTTGCTGTGCCTGCAATCTAATAGTTGTTATTTCAAAGGAAATTGAATTAATCTTTCATCTCTTCTTATTACCAAGCCAACTGAACCATTGCACATTAAGGTTCCTGAGAAGGTATACATTCTGAGGTCAGCCTTTGGCTAAAATTTTATATATAGTGGAATTACCATTCAGTCCAATATCCTGTCACTGAGAGTTGCCAGTACCAACTACTTCAGAGAAAGGTGTATGAAATCTACAAGTGGACAGTTATGCAATAACTTCCCCATAAGAGAAGTCTCTTTCTAAACCGGGGCAGCTAGAGTTTGGTTGCAGCTGTCGGTCATGATAGAAAACATGCGCTGACCGTGGTGCTGAAGGCAGATGCACTGTTCTCTTGAACTGGTAGTGATTTGGTACAACTTTCATCAATAATACAATGTTATATTTAGGATGTTTTACTGCTTCTGGAAAATACAATTATTCCCAGGTTAAGCAATTTAAGTGAAAGGCGAAACAGACAAAAAAAACAGAGTAGTATCAAATGTTGATGAGGCATCAAACAATTTGCATTCTATGTATTGAATTAATTTTTAAAGCTACATATATTTAAAAAGACTTTAAAAAAAGAATGAGATAAGATGAGCCAATGCTACTGTGACAGGCACTCCTATGTAGACAGAAAAAAGGGGAAAACATCGCAAATGAAGAATTCACAGTTTTTGCATTATTATTTATATGACAGTAGCCAGGTGATCCCAAAAACCCATTGTGCTACACACTATATATAAATATAGTAAGATAGAAGTCCATAGCCTGAGGAGCTAACAGTCTAAATCGATAAGACAGACAAAGGGTGAAATAAAGGTAGTATTATTATTTCCATTTTACAGATGGGAAACACAGACACAGAGAACTCGAAACTTAGATTCTGCAAACACTTATGCGTGTGCTTAACTTTATACCCACGGATAGTTATGCTGCTTTCAAAGAGTCTCCTCGTGGGCATAAAGTTAAACATGGGTGTAAGCATTAGCAGGATCAGGGCTCCACTGAGTAATCCAAAGTAAAACAGGATGCCTGTTTGAGAGCCAGGAGTGGAAACCTGGTATTTTGAGCCCCAGCCAGTGCCTTAACCTAGGGTGACCAGATCACCCAAGTCAAATATCGGGACGCAGGGGGGGGCAACCCCCCCCCCAAAAAAACACACCCTTCCTCCACAAGCGCTGGAGGGAGACCCAGGAGACGCGCAGGGCCAGGGTGAGTGAGTCCGGTCTGGCCCCGAGTGCAGGCAGGACTCAGTCGGGCAGTAGGGCGAGTAGAGGGGGCAGCCCGCGGGGCCAGGCAGTGGCTGTTCTCCCCCCCCCCGGGCAGCGGGACTCGGGTGCAGACGCTGCTGCAGCTCCCACTGCCGCGGGGGGAAGAAGCGGCCGCTGGCCAAGCTCGGTGGCTGCGGCTCTGGCGCCCGGGCCCGAACCTGGGCCTGCTGCGGGGACCCAGCAGCGCGGACGCTGCACCCAGCCCTGGGCCAGTCGCGTCTGGGCTGCTGCCCAGGTGGTGCAATCCCATGGCAGCCCCAGAGTGGCGGCAGCAGGCCCCAGCCCCCCCGGCCTGCTCGGTCCCGCAGGGAAACGAACGGGTCGGGGCTGCCGATGCCGCCGTGGGATTGCACCAGGTAGGCAGACAGCCCAGATGCGACTGGCCAGGGGCTAGGCGCACGCAGTGTGCACGCTGCTGGGTCCCCGCAGCAGGCCCGGGCTCGGGTGGGGTCGGGGGTGCCAGAGTCGCAGCTGCCGAGCTTGGCCATTGGCCGCTTCCTCCCCCCGCAGCAGTGGGAGCTGCAGCAGCAGCTGCTCCAGAGTCCCGCTGCCCAGGGGGGAGAACAGCCGCCGCCTGGCCCCGCGGGCCGCCCCCCTACTCTCCTTACCGCCTGACTCTGGCCTGGCCCCAGTGCCGGCAGGACTCACTCACTCACCCCAGCCCCGCGCTTCCTCTGCATCTCCGGGGCCTCCCCCCAGCGCTTGTGGAGGGAGGAGGAATGGTGAGCCTGGGGAAGAGGTGGGGATTCAGGGAGGGAGCCAATGGGGGGGAGGAGAGGGCGGAGTTGGGGCGGGGTGGGAGGGGCAGGAGCACTTCCGGGCTCCGGAGCATTTCCTTGTTTGTTCAGTGTCCCGACCGCACATCAATCGGGACGCGGGACAAACAAGGAAATATCGGGACGTCTGGTCACCCTACCTTAACCACAAAGTCATCTTTCCTCTCTGGAGGAGACCCTCTAAAAATGGGTCTAAAATACTCTCGGATGGGTCTCCATTATCCTAGTTTTGTAAAAGCAGTTTTCTTAAAAGGATGTCTCTCTCTCTCAAAGATATTGGCCAAATTCATGGCTAGGCAAGAACATGCTGCGGAAGTCAAGTGGCTAATGCGCACTTTCACTAGTGGTGAATTCGGGCTATTAACGAGTCTGTTGGGGGAAGTTTCAAATCTCCTGTGCCTTGGTATTATTGCCTTTATATTCCACATGCGTAAGGGATTTACATTTCCTCTATGTATTGCTTTAAAAATAATTTACAAGCCACAGTAAAATTTTTATGATTGCATTTTATATCTGTTCATTTAAGTGTGTGTGGGGGGGTGGGTTTTGTCAACTTGTTCTTTCAATGCAGGTGAATTCTTTTCTGACCCCTTGCCCTAGCTTTCATCTAGCTCTATTCTCTTTTCAACTCTTCTGCCTTGCCCTGAAAATGGTAAAAAGGACCTTTTAGCAGGTTAAAGCAGGTTTGATGCCTTGTGAAATCTTCCCTTTGACGTGATGATTTCTTCACAAATATTCTCTTGGCTGCATTTAAATGGAATCTTTGTGCATTCCTAATGTAAGGAACCTCATACAGAATTACAAGTGGAATCATTCTCATGTCTCATGCTATGGGTATGCATTTAGGATCCAGCCCCAGTCACTCAGAGGTACTGAGGGATAATGTAGGGGAGAGCTGTTTAGAATGTAAGTGATGAAAGGCTAATTATATGGAACATATAAACTTTCTTGGCAAATTTTTGAACATGGATAGGAAAATGTAACTGATCCATAGTTTTCACATTCTCCACTCCCCAAAAATAGTTTAATATTTATAACATTTATTTTGATTAACTGTGCACCTCTCCCTGGCTCTAGGTATTTGAAAAGCCTTAAAAAAAAAAAAAAAAAAAAAAAAAAAAAACACACCACCACACACCAACACAAATTAAATTTTGCCTACACAGCAAAATAATCTAATACCCCAACCTCTCCCCAAAATTCTATCCCTTGTCTGCCCTCTGCCCCCTCTTGTCCCAGTTCAGAAAGATAATGAATTATGTTCATATTCCTTAACATAGAAATAGTCCAATTAGTAGCTCATGGAACTCATTGCAGGATTTGGGCCATAGGCCAAGCCTACACTAACAAGTTAGGTCAACCCCTTTATGTCACTCGGGGTGAAAAATCCACATCCCTGAATGATGTTTTTAAGCCAAGCTAATCCCCAGTTGTAGACAGTTCTAAGAGCTCTTCCTTCAACCTAGTTACTGCCTTTCAGGGAGGTGGATTAACTACAGCAACAATGGGAGAACCCTCTCATAGCTGTACATAGTGTCTATACTAACGTGCTACAGCGGACCTGTTACAATGCTGCAGCTGTGCCATTGCAGTGGTTGACACAGCCTTCGATTGTGTTCAAAGAGTCTAGGAGGAAAGGGATTGGTGACTATGGAACAGAAGAAGGAGTAAAGATAAATATGACCTGTCAAATCAAAAAGCCAAGTCCTTTATCATCTAAAATCGTTCCCTTCTGTGCAGTCTTCCGATTCCTTTCTTGTAAGTCTTCCGTAGGCTTTACTGTACGCTCAGAACACATCTATTCTTTATGTCCTGGATGCCTTCATGGGCTGGTCAGCAGCATTGTGTAGAATGCCCTTCCAGTAGAGTGGTCCAGAGATTTAAAAGTGATCATGCTTTGACAAAACATAATACAGGGTCAGTCTTTCTTTTAGACCCAGCATTTTTTTAAGTCTTGTGTGGTCCTTAACTCATTGGTAACTCCATAAGAGGGGATGGAGTTCAATCTGGGATGTGTTTATTTTATTTCTGTCTCACTCCCTGTAAACAAGCAAATTGAGTAAACCTGCACCCGTGGTGACTATACCAGCCCTCCTCAACTGACTACAGCTCCCTTCCCCATGTAACAGCATTGTAATTCCAGTGTCCTGGAATACTGAGTTCATTCATACTGGGGAAAATCCTGCTTACCTCATGTATGCTAGTATTCCAAGTGACAAAAAGTCAATGGAGCTATTCACAAAAGTAAGCAACGGAAGGTGTGAACTCATGGTTTATGGGTTCTAGAGTCCTGGTCCATGACGTGGGCTCCCAGGCATTACCACAATACAAATAAATCATGTATCTTGTCCGAGGACCTCAAAGCCCTTTAAATTTTAAACATTTTAATTACATTTTTAAAGGCAAACCACATACAAGTGAAACTACATATTGTGAAGTGACTTGACTAGAACAAAATGTGTCATGTTTTCTTACAGATCAACCAAGTTACAAGTGACTACTGGTATAGGATATATTTGCACTAGTGGAGCCAGGAGCGGAGCCAGGGTTTTTGCCACCCTAGGCGGCAGCGCTCCTACTCTGAGCATTCAGGGGGCCTGGGGTCTTCGGCGGCGGGGGTCCTTCCGCTCCGTGTCTTCGGGGCCCTTCGGCGGTGGGTCCCGGAGCGAGTGAAGGACCTGCCGCCGAATTTCCGCTGAAGATCCAGAGCAGAAGGACCCCCCGCCGCCGAATTTCCGCCGAGGGCAGCAAAATGCCGCCCCCGGCGACCGCCTAGGGTCACCTAGTGGAAGCACCGGCCCTGATTGGAGCATGTGATGGAGCAATAAACAAAGGATTAGATTCACCAGTACATTCTGGCTGCGTTACGCTACTCTGCTGATGCACAGCAACTTCATACCTATTTTCACCAGCCAGTTAGCCCCTAATTTTAATTCTTGTTCAAGTGACTATTTTCCACTCAAGGCTACTAAACATTAAGTAATTCTCACAATACCCTAGCTATCATCACCCCCCATTTCATAGATGGGGAAAACAGAGGCACAAAAAGGTTAAATGATTTTCCTAAGGTCACAAGACAAGAAATTAAACCTCAGGCTGGCAGTGGTCTCAAGCCACTCTTTGGCATATAACCGAGTGCCCTCATCTGGGGTCTCTCGATCTGCTTTTTTCAATGTGCCACCCCGACTGCGCTGAGATCACCCTTCCGAAGGGCCTGCCCTGAGATCGGACAATCTCCATAGCTGCAATGGGTTGGGGCTGATTTTGACCACAAGAGTTCTTGAGCCCTTTCTTGACTGGTGGTGGTGGGGTTATGTGAAAAAATCATGAGCTGGCATGACTGGGAACGGGCACTATTGTCAATAGTTCTGTGAACACCTGAAGGGATCTTTTGTAAAGAAAGAAACCAACAATGCAATAGTCTCCACACTATGCATTTTCTTCCTGGTTCCCAGCAGGGCATACTCAAGGTCTACCTAAGAGGTTTCCCACTCAGATTTCACTCAAGCTGAACCTACAGGTAAGTGAAGCTATCATTTTTAATAGCAATGAGTCGGCCTGCTTGTCATCACACTTTTGACCGGCTTGCAAAGGCAATGAGATAATACCTGCTTTTACATGAGTGCTTCTGTTAACAGCAAACACGGGATGAGGAAGGTCTGCCTATATTTGGTTTCTAGCTGAGGCTGAGGTCTCTGGTTTGAAAGATTGTGGATGCTGAGCTGGACCTAGAAAAAAAAAAAAACCCACAACTTTCAGGTTAGTTAAACCATGTCCAAAATTTGAACTGCAAATATCATTCAGTGAGCTGGTTCTACAGACTGAGCAAGTTAACTTTGCTCCTTCATCAGTGACATTTCTTGAATGTTGTGAGCTGACATTAGCTTGTTTAAGTAAATGGAAGAAAGCCTGAGAGAGACGGTAATCCATGTGGAGAAAGGGTTCTCAGTGGCTGGTTTCGGAGCACATATAAATGATTTCAAATGAGGCAGAAAGGTGGGGACCAAATGCTCTGAGCTTGTGGCCTGTGCCACTACAAAATAATAGATCATAAACCTAGACCTATTCCTTGCTTTCTCTATCAAAGCATTTGTTTTAGTTGTGGGCTCTTTATAAGCATTAAACACAGAAACAAAATAACAGCACATATCATGAGCGAGATCACATTTGCCAAAATGTCAGAGAGTCAGCAAATCAATAGCATATTGGACCAGTTCATAAGGGTTTTGTTCAGTTATAAATAACCTGATTTTCATTTACACTCAAGTCTAGTGGTGTAAAGGTTTCAAAGGTGGGTATAGATCACATTTACTCTCCATTTAAATCCCCGTTACACTGCTAATGCAATGTAAAGCATCCTTATTGTAAAATACCAAGCAGGCCCTAAACATCTCAGGCAAAGGAACCTCCTCCAACCCTCCTCAATTCTATTCCAATGTCTAATAACTTTCACTGTGACACTGCACAAACCCATCAACATATCTGTGCTTTGGTTCATTCCTTTCCCCCTTGTTCAGAGATATTATTAAATAATAAACAATCAATCATTATCACTGATGTCTTTATAGCAATGCTCGTCTCTCTTGCTAAAGCCTTTGGCCAGAGTCCTCAATGTATTTGGCCAGTCCAAGCTGGTGATGGCAAAACTGTATTAGCAACACCCATCTTCTCACTGACCATATAACTGAGTTCATCTCATAGGGCCTGTTGTCTTTAATGGCCTTGCTCATGGTTTTCTTTGCCAGCAGCCTGCCAACTCTGAGATAGTGTCTGTGACTTCTGGGTTGATTAATATTGATGATCTTCTTCCGATAGCAATTTATTAGCATAAAGCAGTGTCCTTTTCTGAAATACTAGGATGTTCGAATATGGCAAAATGATAAGCTTCCCTTAGACATGTGCATCTCGTGTATCCAAGATTATAATGCTGCAACAGTATATGCCATCTATAAAATACAGCAGTAGCTGTTATCTGACCCACCTATACATTTATTTTAAAATGCAGTAAATTAAGGTGTTACAAGTAGCTTTGTAGGAGGAGATTATACACTTTTATAGACATCCATTATCAACAGGAACAGCTGCACTTGGATGGAATATATTTTTACTCAAAAATGGGCAGCAATATCACCCAATGGTCCACGCTGTAAGACAGGGGTTAACCACGGCTCACTCACCAATAATTTAGAGTTAGATCAATGCAGATCTATTTACAATGCAAATAAAATATGATGGACTGGATACTTTGCTGGTGTAAATTGGCATAATTCTATTAAAACTAGCGATATGCCAATTTATACCAGCAGAGGACGTGGCCCAGGTAATGTAAGGGTTTGCTTTGCCAGATTCCATAAGACAATCCTGATTAAAATCCATAAATGAATGTACATCATTAGAGAGGAAATGTATCATATGTTCACACAAAAAAACCTCTCTTTAGCATCTGTGTAGAGCTTAGCACCCATTTATATTTGGAAATCTAAAGGGAATAGTGCTACTCTGTGACCATGATACTCTGGGGAATTGTACAATGTACAGTGGGAGTACTTTGGGGAGGCTCTAACTAGTCTCATTTGAATCAGATACATGAAAAAACATTATTTGTTGCTGTAAATGGATTCAATGGACCAAGCTTCTCTTCCATGTACTTGTTTAGGGACGGTTTCTGCCAGGGGTACTCACGCTGGACCTTACAATTCAAAACAGTCCGGTGAAGTAAATGGGGCTACTCCCCACTAAGGTGCTGATCAATCTGAATAATAATGGCAAAATTTGGCTCCTACAGATTTTACTAGCCTCCATTGAGAATAACGATGTAATCATGCTCACACAGCCACGTGTTTCCTGAAGGTCTATTGCATCTCAGCCTACCATGGAAGTGCAGGAAGGATACAAGGTCTCTTCCAACACCTTTGCCCTGTCCCTGCCCATGAAAATATCAGGCACAACACAACAGCTGTCTCTGTAGCAGCATGGGGACTGTTCTTTCCTAGATCCCTGGTCATGCAAAAATCACTCCACATGGGGATAAAAGAAGGTAGAGTCCTATCCCCATCAAGTTGTCTGCATCATCCAGAGCATACAGGTGGTTGGAAATTTTGACTGGACTTTCCTTTTGTCCGAAAATATCAATTTGTCAAAACCAAAACTTTTTTTAAGAGGAAAAAGGGTACATTGACAAATTTCCCTTGCGAATTTTTTCCCCCCATTTCAACATTTTCTAAATGAAGAGTTCCATTTTCATGTAAAAATAACCTTTCCTGTAGAAATTTAAGTTAATTTAGAGTAAGAAAAATGTAAAAAATCCCAAGCAAATAATACTACATTGAAACAAAATTTAAAGGGAACTAGGTATCCAAATCCCTAGGTTGGATTTAATATAAAAGCTGAGATTTTTCAAAGATTAATAGCCTGAGTTTTACAGGTGCCAATCTCCTTTGTCTCCCACCGATTCAAAGGGGGATTCATGGGTGCTTATCCCCTCCAAAAAAAAAAAAATGAGACCATAAGAAATGACATCCCATATATTGTGTTAGGTTGTCAGCTGCCATTGGGTACAAAGTTGATCCAGTTTACACTATCGGAGGATGCAGCTCAATATGGTACCAAATCATGGATTTTGTATTACAGTAATTCTGGCTGAAAATCTTCACACATATTTTGCACAACATACAATTTTAATTCAGCTAACCAGAAACAATGTCACATATGGCGTATGCATGTGCCCTGCTTTCTGCAAAGTATCTTTGAAAAATACTCACTGTACTGCCTAGGCTACAGTGCAGTGTGAAAGGTTTTGCATTCCTAATACAAGCAGATGTATATGACACAGATGCTGTTTCATTTTAATCTTGAATGTGAATTGTGTCCAGATATCAAGAAACCTAACAGAGTTCGTTCCAGAAAGAGATGGGTTTCTGAATGTAGTAATACACCCATGAATATTTTATACATTAGGATTTCCGAGATGCCAGGGCCTATTGGTAAATATCCATTTTCAGATCTTTCATTCCACTCATTGTTTTCCATGATGAAGTCACTCCACTAGATGAACTTTCTCTATTTATTTCACAAGAAGCTGACAGATTCAATTTAAATGTGGCCTTCTTCTGCATATACTGTACATTACAATGCATGCTCACAGTGTCAATGGTGAGGGATAAAGATGTCTTATTAGTCCTTTTCAGCTTTAGATTGGTTTAGCTTTGCTTCTCCCAACATATTTCTCCTCTTTCCTGATTCTACAATTCACTCAGCGTGCTTTACTGGCTGGAAACAGCACATGAGAACATAGCAAAAGGGCCATATTCTGATCCACTTATTCATGCTGAACATACCATCTCACTTCATAAGCTGTCCCATTGATTTCTGTGAGACTAGTGAAATGCATAAAGATATGCATGTGCTTAAGGGCTTTGCTGGATCAGGGTTAAAGCAGGTTGAAAAGTAAGTTGTATTCTCTGTCTTGTAGGCCAAAGGCTGGGTCTTCACTGCAAAATAAGGGGTGTTTTTACACCAGTATAGCTATCCTAGGTTAGCTATCTTAGTGTAAAACTTAAGTAGCGACAACCGACAAGGCACTGTAGTTTTTAGCTTGACGTTGCTAGACAAAGTCAGCCTCAGGTGGAGTATAGCTTGATCTCAGTTAGCTATATTGAGGTGAGAATGACGTGTATGTTGCCTCCACAAGGAATTTACACTGAGATCTCTAGCTTGATGGGAAGAAAAAAAAAACCCACACACCCCACATCCTGTAATACAACCCCACACACCGTCGCTCTTCTACCAATGTGATGAGGGAACATCAAAAGGCTCAGCATTATATAGAGCCTGATTCTCCATTGCCCTTGGTGTGGTGTAGTTGCTACACCTGTGTAAAGCCGATGTAATATGCTACCAGATCAGATAAGTAGAATTTTAGATCCATTTTACAATCATCTGGGTAATGGGTAAACGTCTACACAAATTGCAGGGCAGTGGAGAACCAGGTCCATAGTTTAGATAATTACCAAAAGGTGGTGATATTTATCTTAATTATCCCAACCTTTGAAGCCCCCAAATCTGGCCCCAAAGCCATTCCTCCCCATATAGACACCCTACATTCTCCTTCATATTAACCAGGGCTGGATGAAACTAGGATAAAATTGGGACTATTCTTATGCTTAAGTATGTTTATAGCTTTAAGTGCTTTGGTGGATTGGAGCCTTGGTCTTGTTTAACTTGTTCACCTTAATAATGAGAGGATTCCAAAGACTTCTGATAAACATACTGTAGTGACTTTCAGATGCTTATTTGAACCTCTTGAGTCCACAGACCTGAAATGGAAATCTCAAAGAGATGCTGTCTTTTTGAAACGTTTCCACTTGTTTCAGCTTCCCGTTAGCCCAGAAATATAAATTTCCCATGGAATCTGAGGGCTTCTGCTTCCAAACAGAGCTACAGGAAGTGTAGAAATACACAAATATTGAAGTACTAATTTAAGGGATTCATACTACTATGATTCCAGGAAATGGTTGATAACAGACCGTTTAAGTTTTGGGTGAAAGTTCAGGTCAGTCTATGTCATCAAAACTGTTTCATCCACCTTTGTTTAATCTGAGTGATGAATCAGTGTGGATAAAAACTAAACTACTTCACCTTGTCAGGAGTAGTGCTGAGTATAAAGGCCAAAGCAATTTAACCATTAAAGCCATTCCAGACTTCACTGTAACTCTTTTATAGTTTAATGTCATTCCTCCCAAAAAAAATTATAATAGAACATGAGGCCAAGTGGCACCAGCAGTCTTAATAAAATGAATGAGCAATTACTTCACCTAAGGCTACTTTTAAGGTTTCTGAACCTGCTAGTGATACATCCTACTGATAGCTGTTTAAAAATTCCAAGTTCCTGTAATTGCTACTCACTTACAGAGAACAGAGAGTATTCAGGGGGGTGAATGAAATCCCTTAAATATATTTATTAAGGATTTCATATTAATTTGATTTTTTCCCCTCTAAAGAAGAAGAATGCACAAGCACAGTCTCAAAACCTGAGACCTGCGGGGACTTTAAAGAAAATAAGTTCCCTAATAGCAGCACAATCTACCTAACAGGTTTCCCTTGAAAATGAAAACATCCAGAATGGCATGAGTGAAAAGACCAGAAAGGCAGTAGCTTAAACCGGAATGTATTTAACTATAGTGCTGCTCGTGTATAGAGCTGGTTGAAAAATGTGTGTGAAAGTTTTGTGATTTTTTAAACCCACAATGACTATTTTCCCTGAAAAAAAGTGTTTTGTTCTAAAGTTTTCATTTTTAATGAATGTTTTTGAAACAAACTAAAGTGAAAATTTTCATTTCAGTTTTCTTGCTTGTTTGCTTTCTTTTCTCTCACTTTTCTATGTTTTCTTTTCTTTTCCAGAGGATAAAGGTAAAAACCTGAGAGGAAGAAGAGGAGAAAACAAAAAGATGTAAACTTAAGGGGGAAAGAGACTGAAAAAACTAAAATTATTTTTATTTGAAACAAAACATACATTTTCATTTTGAATTTTTCAAAAACAAAAACCCTGAACATTTTTGAATGAAATGGTTTTGGTTTTTGCATCCAAAATTTACATTTATTTTTTGACCAGCTCTACTTTCATGACTGTATTTGATATCCTATTGCCTTTGTTCTTTATCATGTGCGGACATTATTCATTGTCCCTATTTGAGCAGCAAAGGAAAAGTCTAGGATTTGTGGCTTCGAACACTGCAGGTTATATTCTAGTGTATGCCTGGGAAAACTATTGAGACTACTTTCTAGTGTGCTAAAATGTAAGCATATGCTACTGACTGCAGGTGTTCTGAATGAAGGAGGGTCTAGAGTAAGCAAAAGACACCTCTGATGGATCCTTTTCTCTTCATAAAAAAGTTTGCAGGGCTAACAGAAGAGAACAATGGCCCCCCAGTGCCTAAGGGAAAGCTCAGTAAAGTCCATAGAAAAATTCCCATTGATTGTAGTCGGCTTCAGATCAAGGCCTTAGTGGCAAACCGACCCATCAATAGTTCTGGCCAATAGAACTGGTATACTTGTCCGGGGAATCTGCAACCAACTGAAGTCATAGAATATTGATGGACACTGCAGCGTCCAAAGGAACTGAGAAGGAAGCATAAACTAAAAATATTTTGTACATGCTCACGTTGCATAAAATGTCAAGATCTAGGAGTGCTGTAGAGCAAACATAGTAGATAATTCAGCCAGGTCATTATTCCAGTCATCCCATCCCAAATATATGTTGTTGGGCAGGGACAGAGGGAAGAGTTAGGTGCATAGGTTAGAAACACCCTAAATACAAGGTTTTGGTAAACCTGGGGAATCTGTATATTTTTCTTCAAAAGCAAGTTTTAGTCTCAGCAAGTGTCTGCTGCTGGAGTTCAGATAAATTGACATGGATGGACCAAGCAAAGGCACAGAAAGGAAATATGGGAAAGCAAATAAGAAATAGGTTTCTCTGTAAATCTGGAATATTTACAAAGCCCAGAGCCATGGGCATGACTCAGGGACTTTTGGCTTGTCCATAGAAGCATGAAGTTTTGTAAGCTCAAAGTGTGAATCTGAGTTTTGCTAACTAGAACCTTAGAGGCAGAAATTTCAAGGACGCTTATCAGAAAAGGTATAATTATAAACCTAGAAGTAGGAAATGCTGGGTTTGCAAAAAGCAGATCTCATGCATATCTGGCAGCTTGAGTAAAAATTGGTCAGACTCAAAAGCCGAGGGATTTATTTTAAATTTAAAAGCATCTGGATATTACAGTAACCTAATCAAATTCATGGGCAATACAAGTGTCAAGTGTAATGAAAGGGGCCAGCATTACTTGGGAATACATGCCACATGCAGGAAACACAAAGGATTGAAAAGGTATACAGGGAAAGCGTTTAAAAAGGGAAAATATTGCATCAACATTCTTTAAACAAAAATATCAGAGGTGCCCAAATGATCCAAATGCACTTCTTGACATCACCACCCCCAGCTAACAGGGCAAGGTTTCTTAAGTGCATGTATAATATGGATAGTGTGTTTGACTAATCATATTTGCAATTATAACCTTCTAAAGAATGACAAGAGGAAATTAAAGATACAGGATAAGGAAACAGCAGGGAAATGGTTATCAGCTATGGTTTTTCATTTGTCTTCACATATCAAGAGACCAGACATTTGCCCAAAATGCAGGTTCAGGTCCGTCCTTACCCACCCAATCCAGCCTCTTTATGCCAGGTCAAAGACCCTGGGTATCCCAGGTTAAAGAAGCCTGAAAAGCCTTGTATCCAGCTAGGAGAAGCAGGGCTGGATTAAGGCAGGGGCTTTAGAGGCTGCAGCCCAGGGCCCCGGTTCTAGGGTGATAGCAAGTGTAAAATATTGGGATAGGGGGTGGGGGTAATAGGTGCCTATATAAGAAAAAGCCACCAAAAATCAGGACTGTCCCTATCAAATTGGGACATCTGGTCACGCTACCCGGTTCAAGGGGACCCCACAAAAATAAAACACAGGCAGCGAGCTCCATCTCCGGGCTGCTAAAATTCCCATGGTGCAGTGGGGCAGCCAGGCAGGCGGGCCCATGCCGCTCCCGAAACCAGCCGGCTGCTAGCTGCGTCCCCTTCCCCAGCACCATCCCTGCACTATGGGGGTGGCACTTGCAGGCACGAGCAGCGCATTGAGACATGCTGTCCCCCTCCCCGCAGGGGCCACAGAGATCTGCTAGCAGCTGGCCGCTTCCAGGAGTGGCGTGGGGCCACGGCATGCAGGCAGCCTGCCTGAGCCCTGCTGCGCCACCAGCCGGGAGACGCCAGTGGGAAGCGCCTCTCAGCCGGAGCCTGCACCTCGCACCCCTTCCCACACCTCAACCTTCTACCCCAGATAAGAATCTCCTCCTGCATCCAAACTCCCTCCCAGACCCTGCACCCCCATCCCCTGCCCCAAACTCCCTCCCAGACCCTGCACCGCCATCCCCTGCCCCAAACTCCCTCCCAGGAAAAAAGGCTTGTATACAGGAGCCCCACAGAATCTAATAGCCCCGGGCCCACAGGAGAGTTCATCTGGCCCCGAGGGAAGAATTCCCCTAGCGCAAATACTGTGGTAAACAACTGTAAGACTGCCTTCCACGAACCCCTTTGCAAACCCTGGCATAGAAGGTGGGACTAGAGGCAAGCAGGGGCACAATGGGGGCAGGGCTTCAGCAATGTGCTTTTGCAATGCCGTGGCCCGTAGTACTGCCCCAGGGCTAAGTTACAGCCAGGGGTCACTCCAGCCCCACAGGGTTTAAAGCCATGTTAGCAGCCCCTCCCACTGGACTAGGAGTTCTGTGCTGTGCCTTTTGGAGTTGCAGCACAGAATCTAGGGTTTTAGGGGTGGAACATGAGGGAATGTAGCTCTGGGTTAACATTTAAAATTGTTGTTAAAATAAAAGCACATAAAGTAGCTAATGCATCAGATCCCGATGACCTGACACATGAGAGAGCGCTCAGGAAAGCAGTGATGGGAATCAGAACAGCTTAAGTAGGTAATTTTACAAGCTCGGAGGACAACCCAAAGCCTGGAATGTAGCCATCATAAGAACTAAGTCTGCCCTCCAAACTATACAAGGATGAAGTGTTCTAGATGATTTTGAAGGATTGATGTGAGCTCATTACGGCAAATTCTACAGCTAACCTTTGCCCAGCTGTTAAATAAGAAAGAGGGAATTATTATTTTTCCCCATGGGACCTGACCTAGCACATATCAAAGACCTCCAGAAATCTTCAGTGATCATACGGTACACAACATTCTAGTAGCATCTACTGTATGGATATAGAGAACGTCATGCTTGATCTCTCTTGGACCAGTGCATTCTCTGTGCCCTACAATGTTCATCCTCAGTTAGTGGTGCAAGGACTCCCAGAAATATGGTTGCTAGTAAAAGATGAATCTGTGTTATGTCACAGCAATTGCTACATGACATTTCTGCTGAATACTTAATGGGCTTGCAAGAACTTGTTGAGGCAGTTACTGCCAGGTACTATCCCTTTTAGGTATCCTATCTATGCATTTAGATTTACAGAAAGCTTTGACATGATTCCGACTGGGATTAACGTAGATTGAGGTTATAAAGCAACATTACAAAATAAGTACAACACTGGGTCAATGGACAGACAACAAAGGCGAAGGGTAATTTTATCTTTTAGCCTGAAAGATCAGTGATTGGTTACTACCTTTCAGAGATCAAATTTATGATTTGCAAAAAATTAATGAACCAGATCCTCAGCTGTTGCAAATCATGGAAGGCATTGGAGCGACACTGATTTACAAGACCTTGGAATCCATCCCAATGTGTTACATCGCACCTTTCATCCTGAAAGATTTCAGCGTTCTTCACAAACAGTATCCTGAAATGCAGCCACTCCTGGGACAGAGAGGTGCAGCCAAGCAGATAACAGGTACCTTGCACACTGCTCAAAGTTGGAGCAAAAAAAACCCTGTAGCTGTCCTAGCAGTAGGATTTGCCCTTGTGATTCTTTGGGGAATAAAAATAAAAATCAAGCCATGAATTCTCTGAGCAGGGCCGGCTCCAGCATTTCTGCCGCCCCAAGCTGCGGCAATTGGGGAAAAAAAAAAAAAAAAGCCGCGATCGGCGGCGGCAGTTCAGCGGCAGGTCCTTCGCTCATAGAAGGAGTGAGGGACCTGCCGCCCCCGAATTGCTGTAGGTGCCGCCCCTCTCCCTTGGCCGCCCCAAGCACCTGCTTGTTAAGCTGGTGCCTGGAGCCGGCTGTGTCTCTGAGGGTTGTAAACAAAGCTATCAGTTGAAATCAGGTAATGTCGTCTTTAAAATGAAATCCCATCTTCAAATGCAAGAAAAATCTAAATATGAAAAGCCCACTGAACTCACCAAAAGAATGAAACCTCTAGTAGAATTACACTTGTGAGCTGTATTGCTTGCCGGAAACCATTTTTTCTGTCATCTCACTGACTGACAACTCTACCCCATCCTCCCCAAAGCATATAGTACAGTTCAGCATGAGTAGGTTGAGGAGGGACAATTGTAACAGCAAGTTTGCATATTTCGAAGGATAAGAAAGCTCATCATAGTTGAATTCTGGGAATGGCTTCGAAAGCTGAAGTTGAATGTAATAATTATTCTGTGCTCATCTGAACCCAGTGTATTATCGGATTGTACAGTATTTAGCATGATACAACATCACGGTTTGAAATTGCACACATCTGTGCTTCTCGCCTGATGTTTCTGGGTGGTTGTTTTTTTTAAAAAAAAAGTTGGTTTGGGAGGAGCTCTGTACTTCGAAGCTTCATATGGGAACCCTTAAATATGACTAAATTTCAGTGATCCCTGTCCCTAAGCAATAGGATGGCCAGATAGCAAGTGTGAAAAATCGGAACAGGCAGTGGGGGTAATAGGTACCTACATAAGAAAAAGCCCCCAAAATCACGACTGTCCCTATAAAATCAGGACATCTGGTCACCCTACTAAGCAAGGTCTTGATCCAAAGCCCCAAGAAACCAATGACAGTTTTTCCAAAGACTTCAGTAGGCTTCTGTTCAAGCCCCACATTCATAGTCTTTCATTGCTGCTCGGCTTATATCTTCAGTTTCAACACATACTGCCTAATAGGATTCAAAGTGACACTGGGGTTTCTTTATTACAGCATTAACAGTTTGCTAGTGTCTAGGAAGCTCATTCAGCCTCATGGGACATTCACAACATTTCCATGTGGAAAGCACTGGGTTTCCATTTTCCAGATTGGGAAACCAAGGCATGAAGCAAGTCAGTGCCATTTCCACACACACAGAACATATCAGTGGCAAGCAACAGTAGTGACAGTATGTGACCATTTGTTCAAAGCACTGTGAAAATATGAAGTGAGCCTCACAGCACCTCTGGGATGCAGGTAGTGGAGCATTATTAGCCCCATTTTACACATGGGGAAATGGAATCAGATGCGAAGCGACTGGCATGAGGCCATGCAGGAGGAATCCAGCGTTCCTGACTCCATGTCCGCTGCTCAGTCCATGGAGGGAATGTGCCTTTTGCTTATTTTGTTTTACGGGACCATTGTACTTCAGGACCTGATCCTGAGCGGTTAATCAGGATAGCCCTGATGATGTCAGTGATGCTACGCTGACTTACATCCACTGAGGATTTGGCCCTGATCATTTGCTATAATAAAAAACACATGTATTCAAATATGCAAAGCTGCAGAAAGATTTTCACAGCATCTTTTCCCTGTGTTCCCAGATTACAGATCTGAGAGCGTTTCCCATGCCCGTCATCTTCTGTCATGTTCTGCCTTCATGTATATTTTGATACACACCATAAAATTATTATTGCCGTCAGTTACAATGAGATTTCTCTGAGAATGCTCAGCTACTTGCCTGAACATATTTAGTGAGGGATAAAGGAGGGCACCGATTATGTGTAAAGGGAGTACGGTATGGCTCACAAGATGTAGACTGTAATGACTGGGACTGCTTGCGAAAGAGCATCATTAGATCTCCCGGCACAGTGCACTGACTGACAGCACAGAGAAAGCTTTTGATTATTTCTCTCAGAAATATGAAGAGTATGCAAAAGGTCCCAGAAGATAACTGTGCCCCACTTTTCAAGAGCTGAATTGGCCTAAGACTCCCATAGGGTCTAAGATAGGATTGAAAAAGGCTAGTGATTTGCCTTAAAGAAGGGGCTGTTAGACTAGATCAAGAGAAGAGTCTCTTCGATGCTTGTGTGATGAGCTTTTCTGGTGGCTTCAGCATCCTCTCTTCCCGTACCCCTTCTATGGGTCAAATCATCTAGCTGAGATAGCTCTGTTTTAAAACTAAATGAAAGCTCAGCTTAGCCAAGCAGAAGCAAAGAAAATTAAGGCACCTTTTTATGCTGTGCGGTGGATCCAACGACCCTGCTGTACTTTCTAAAAGGTCTGCGTATTTATAATGAATGATGCTTTAAGTGCTTCCTCATCTTATTTCCCCTGACTCATTTCCTTGCTCCCAGAATACCCAACTCTTTCCTCTTTCCTACAGATCCTCATCTGTCCTCCGGCTTGCTGCAGTCAGTGTTCCCCTTTCACGGCATGTCTGAGTTAATATAGCACCATGCATTGTTCTCACGTTGTTTGCTCAGCCGAAAGAACACTGCTGCAAAGAGAAAGTGATTCTTGTTGCTTCTTGTGCTACTCCGTCAAGAACAATCTGTACAATAGTCTGAGAAACAGTTGTAAATGTCTAAATTGATGAAAAAATGCTTCCTCTCCAGATGGGTTCAAGTAGCCAATGCTCCCGCTTTTAGTGCGAGGCTTGTGGTATTTAATGTTTTTTCTTAAAGCCTCAGCTTTGCAGTTGGTGATTACATGAAACTCTCAGTCCCCCTTTAAAAGGAGCATGTTTCTAGCCCTCATGGTTGTGGGAAAAAAGCTTGAAAATGTGAAGCTTAAAGGCTTATAAGTCAGAAAGTAAATAAAAATGCCCCAAATTTATTATTTTTCAAAAAAAAAATTATGCCAGCTCATGATTTGGGGGTACTTATGATTTTTGAAAATGTTGGTTGGGCAATACTGAAGCTGTAGAAACTTTTATGCTTAAATAGTTGTGATTTTCAGTATTTATATACAAGTAATCACTGTGAAATCAGGTAGCTTTGCAAGACTCTGGTTACACAAAAACCAATTAACACATTTTAAGAATAACCATGGCTTATTCTGTGTGAATATCCCATTAGCAGATCTCATTAGGGGGCTAAATCCTAAAGCCTTTACTCAGTGTTTAACAAGTCTTTGAGGTAACTGTTGGCAACTGTGGATGGCAGCCACTGTAGTAAGCAATCCTCCTTATAAATACCTTGCCTGATTTGTTATGCACCTATCAAAAGTGTATTACAATACTACCCATAACACTCAAATTGCCTTCATCTGCTGCTTTAAGTGTGGTAAAGGAACAGCGATATGAATGGGTATTGAATCCACCTTTACCAGATGGAGATGCATTTAATTTCAACGTTGCAGTGTGTCTGTTCCTATAATATGCTGTAGCATTACAGTAGATTATAGTCATATTATTGATTATGGCAAAGATTTTATCTGCAAATCTGAAAGCAGTTAATATTTTCCCCTGTGATGAGTTCAGCCTCAAAAGAAACTTTTATTGCTTCAGAATTGTTCTCCTATTGTATCCAGATGGAACAGAGAATATTAATTTAGATGCTGTTTGGAGTGAAAATATGCCCATTGATCTACATTCCTGAGGAGTAATGAACTGTAATGAATTGTGAGATGAAATTATGCCTGTGGCAGATGAATTCTCTGTAACAATTTTGTTCAGGAAGCTGTAAGAACATTGAATTGGTTAACATTGCTATTAAATAAAGAATAGCTGTAATTTTAAGAGATTTTCCCCTCCTCACCTAGTGGGTGATCAGAAATTGTTCCCATTCCCAACATTCTGGGAGGGGAGATGGGGGAACCCCCAATGAGGGGAAGTTGCTCAGTGGCTGTAGTCCCCAACCCCTTTGCTTCCATTTCTAAGCCGAGATATAACAAGGGTTCTCCATAGCTGCACTATGATTCCATTCCCAAAGCAGCAGCTGCTGCAGTATCACTCAGAGGGATCATTTTCCTCCCTGAGCCTGGGTGTGTGGTTCTCCCCCTTCTGGTGTGCGGGAGGGAGGGCTCCAAGCAGCTCTGCAGTGCCCCTTCCCCACCTGGCATCCCTTATCCCTCACCTCCATGCAGGGTGCTCCATGACTTCCAAATACAGGCTGAGGGAGGGGGCATAGAAGGAAGTATAGCAGATGAACCTGGCATGAGGATGCTGGGGAGACACACATACATACTGGCCACCACTGGCCCAACACAGCTTAGACAGAAAGGATAATTCAGTCTATGCTGCATTATCTTTCCCATCCACCCCTTCAGCACCCTCCCTCCCCAGGACTAGCCACTGGCCTGCTGAGTGCTAGCAGTATGACTCAAGTGAAGCCAGACTGCCAAGGGAGCTGGCTGGAGTGGAGTCCAAAGCAAACTGTCTAATTTCCCTCTGCCCTTCTCATGATGTTACAATAGGAGCTTTGAAATTTTACCCAGCAGAACTCTCCCCCAGTGGTGTTGTAGGTGTTTATTTCTCTTTTTTTCTTGACTAGAGATGAGCTATTTCTGATTTCCAGCACATAAATTGACATGTCACCATGGAAATGATTACTATTTATTATCACCTTTTGTATTATAATAGCATCTAAAGGCCTCAGCTAAGATTGGAGTGGAACGATTTTGTGCTAGCCCTGTACAAATGCATAGTAAGAGATGGTGCCTGCATCAAAGAGCTTGCAGCTGGAGCTGGTTGGCACCTTATTTTCCCCCTGAAATAAACAAAAAGTGTTTATTTTCATCTAAATTTATTGAAAAAAATGGAAAGCCTCCCTAAAAAGACCCCTACAGTTGCCACAAATAAAAAAAGTCATTTTAAATTAGACATTTTCCATGAAAAATTCTATTTAATAAAAAAATCCCCAAACAATTTTCCATTGGAAAAAATATTTTCACAGAAAATTTTTGATCAGCTCCACTTAGAATCTTCTACAGCCTCATCCCTTGAAAGAGATTTCTATGACTGCATTCTTGTACCCAGGCAATTCTTAGTGCAGGATCAGGGCCTAGGGTTCTGATCCTGAAAAGATGCTCTGGGAGGAAGTTCCTTTATTCTCAGTGCAGGGCAGAGGTAATTAGTAATTAGAATACCTAGCTCTTATACAGCATTTTTAGTCAATAGATCTCAAAGCACTTTACAAAGAATGTCATCATTATCCCCATTTCACAGATGGGGGAATACTAAGACACGGGGCAGTGGGGAGGGGGGAGGGAAAGCAGAGCCTTGCCCAAGGCAATACTGGTTAATAAATAAATAGAGATATCCTACCTCCTAGAACTGGAAGGGACCTTGAAAGGTCATCACATCCAGCCTCCTGCCTTCACTAGCAGGACCAAGTACTGATTTTGCCCCAGATCCCTACTAAGTGGCCCTTTCAAGGATTGAACTCACAACCCTGGGTTTAGCAGGCCAATGCTCAAACCACTGAGCTATCCCTCCCCCATGACAAAGTTGAGACTAAAAATCAAGGTTTCCTGAGTACCAATCCACTGCTCTGTGCACAAAGTGACACTGCCTTTGTGAGATACAACCCCAATCCTGCAAGCTGTCAGGCAAGATGTAACTAGTGGATTTAACAAGTATATAGAGGGAATAGGGCAGGGAAGACAAGGGTAACAGTGACAGGAACACATGGTTATGCAGACCAGAGATGGGCACAGTAAACTCAAAAGTTTTGCTTTGTCCGTCATTTTCTGTTCAGGTTCTCACAGCACAGGTACTCGCAGGGTATCTGCTCTCCTTCTGGTAGTTCACTAAGCAATGTGGAAGACATCCATCACATATGTTCTTAAATGTAAATAAACCTGCATTTCTTTCTTCCCCTCCAAGATGACTATGTAGGATATGATCTTCCTAAACATTGCTTTACAGTGTAGTTATTTGGCATTAACCTTAATTTTGTTAGTCTTTCCTTTGAGCACGTTTAGGGTCTTGATTTGTATCTCTGTCTTCTAGTATATCTGAAATCCTATATATAAAACTAGTATTGCTGCAAGCTTGTTTCTTTCGAGGTGCAGATATAAAAGCAAATAAAAAGGGGGTGGGGGAAGAAGAATAACCAGGAAAGATTCCTTGCAAATCTGCATTCACACACATTCATTTTGCAAAGTAGGGTATTTTAAAAACAAAGGTACAGTTTTGAAAGAGTAATTAGTTGGGGGAAGGTGGGAGCACCAGTGGTGTTTTTCCCCCAACACAGAGCTCCCAGAAAGAAAAGGGGGGGGGGAGAGAGAAACAAGAAAGACAGTAAGGGGAGGATCATCCCACCATGAGACAGTTCTCTTGGAGTTAATGCAAAGAATTAAGAAGTCTAAGTTTTTCCTATTCCTACCTCTGCTGTAGATCTAAGGCCCAGTTCTGCTACCTCCCCCATCTACACGGCTATCTTAGCAGCCTAGTGTCCTGCTGCCAAAGCCTTTCCCTGCTGCAGTGAAAGACTCCAGCTGCTGGGAAAGGCTCTGGTGGGCAGGAGGAAATTCTCTGGCAGCTCCCCTCTGTTGGAGCCTCTCTCTGCTGCCTTCCTCCTCTGAGAGCCTCACTACTGTATGTAGCTACACTGCCATGAGTGTGGATGCAGCCTGCCTGTCACTGTGACGAGTAGCTACATGTACCCTAAACGCCACTGCAAGCGCAGACAAGGCTTTGGTAGACTCCCCAATGTTTGGAAACCCCTAGTGTAAACCAGCCAGCCCCACCCTTGACCTTTCTTTAGGTATCCCTATTTGCAAACAGTCTAACATGCTTATTTCACTGGCTTAACGTTTTAACATAGAGACCATAAAGCACGTAAGCACCTCCACAAATCCTCACATCCTGAGAGGTTTATGAATCATGCCCATTTACATTTCATCTTACTTTCCAGAGATGCATTTGTACTTGACTATGTTGGGTTTTCACCAAAGCTTTTTTAATAAAACACTAGGCTGATGTATTTTGAGTCATCCTTAATTCAGCAGCTTTAAAGCTTATTGAGATCACCACTTAGGAACAAAACAAAACAAAAATTGTCAGGGAACACTAATGCTACTTGACATCCTGATAGTCACGATGAGGATGTCTTGTGTTTGAGCAGGAATAACACACCCAGTATACCAATTAAAATACTGTTAAAATAAGATTACCCAACCACAAGCCTTCACCTGAACAAAACTACCAGGCATGTTAAGACCAAGAGGAGGAGGAGGAGGATGAAACTGAACAAGGGAAGAGTCAAATTTGATCACAAGAAGTTATTAAATGTGAAGTCAGTAAAATAATTTACCCAGATAAATCATTGGGGCATCATTACTAGAAGGGTATAAAAATATTACCCCCTAGAAGAGAGATTGCCAACTCTACTAGTTCAGGAAAACACTCCAATTCAAGAAAGCAAATCAAATGTGCTTAAATTTTAAGCATGTGCTTTTCCAGAATAGGGATGGACACAAGCACATGCTTAAGTGCTTTGCTGATTTGGGATTTGGAAATAGTGCAGTAGAGTTAAATAAGGCCACTCACTTTGGAAAGGGATAAGGTTGCCCATTAAAGATAAGACCAGAGACAACAGCGGACTGCCTTATCCCTTGAGATTAGAAGGGGGTTCCCTCTAGGAACATCTTCTATCACTGGGAAGGAAGAGATGGTGGAAGGAGATAAGGCCAATGATGGTTCCTCTCTCATCTCCATTCACTGACAGGGTGGTTCACACGGCACTGGCTGCTGGAGCAGAGAGCACCACTTTAGAATGCACTTCACTTGCACGTGCTTGAATCCTGATTTCAAATTTAAAGTTAAGCGTGTGCTTGTGTGTTTTACTGACTCCAGGCCTAACTGGTTATAGGCACATATGTACTGTTGCTTAAATATAACTTTATACAAATCATTCCACTTAAATATTAATTACTTGGGAAATGCACAATACTAGTGTTCTAGTGCATTTAAATTACTGATTTAGAATGTAGTTTCACGTTAGCATGGTTTGAATAATAGTCAAGGATTTGCCCAGTAGCCTGTGTCCAATGAAATGAAGCTTTTAGAAGTTGAACTCAGCAATTCTCATTTGTTAGACAGAATCTATATGAATAATATTTGCAACAGAAAGACTGAGACACCTGTTTAATTGAGAAGCACATTATTGTATTGAGAAGATTCATTAGCACTACAGTTTTAGTAAGTGCCTTGGTTTGCAATTTATTAGATGGAAGACGACTTTTCGGGAACAGGCAATACTGTTTTGCCATTAGCTGTGTGTTTACAGTATGAGTGTGATTATAAAATTGTATTTATTTTTATTGCAGTAGTTCTTGGTTGGGGCCTGTAAGATCAGGACCCCATTGTTCTAGGTGGGGTACAAACATGTAGCAATGGACAGCCTCTGTCCTAAATAGTTTCCAGTCTAAATAGAAAAAAAAGACAGACAAAAAGATAGAAGAAAGAAAGGCACAGAAGTCACGCAGCAGGCTAGTGGCAGAGCCAGGAATGATTGATTGGTAGAAGCAGGTGTGTGATTTGTTTTAATGTGGGGAAGCTGGTGTGCCTACAGCAATCGCGACAAGCTGGAGGTCTGGGGCCCAATGACAGGGAAAGTCAGAGACGGCTGGAAATCTCCAGCTTGCTGCAGCCTTCAGATGCTGTCACAGCCACTGAGGTCCGAGGACCCTGTTCTGCCTGATCCACTATTGAGGACTTGGGGGGTTGGACTGTCCTTTGTCTGGGACTTTCCCTCAGACCTGTTCACCTTGGAGACCCTACCAGGAACATGAAGCTCCTGACAACTTAGCTCTGAGGATCCTTGGAACACAAGCCCCTTCACCACAACAAGGTGATGGTCCCCGAAGAGGAGAGCCAGGAATAGACCCCGAAGGTGAAATCTTGGCGCCATTGAAGCCAGTGGTAAAGCTTTCATTGAGTTCAATGGGACAAGGATTTTATACCACATCTTTTAACTCGCACTCCAGCATTCTACCTCCTGGATGATGTGCCTTTTCCAGAGAACATCCATTTCTATTCATTTATTTTTTCACCCTTTACATCGCTACCATGAGATTTGCTCATATGCACAGTAATTTTATTCATACCACATAGCTCTGCCTTGCTTCAAAGATTTTTCATTCATAAATCTAAGGCTGGAAGCCAACTGCTGGGTCAAGTAGTCCAGTCTAGCACAAATGCAGACATTCCTCCACCTGATTCCCTCTCAGTGTTACATCTCATTTTTCCCCTTGAGCACTACTTGAAGAGCTGAATTGTCTGGGTAAATTATTCTATTGCCCTGTTGACCGCACAGTGAGAGAGTTCTTAATATCAAACTTGAATCTTCCTTGTTTTCTTTCACACTACTATTCTTATCCTTACCCTTTAAGCTACCCTGAATAATTCCTCCCCTTATTTTTATTTGCAGACCCTCAGGTATTCGTAGATCATCTCTTCTTTGACAAGCTGCATCTATCTGGTTTCATCAGTTTTTCTCATGCCCTCTAGACTTATCATTCCAGTTGCTTGTCATAGGATTCTTTCAATTTCAGCTATGTCCCTGCTTTTTTGACAAGCTTAGACTAGGTCATGATACGCCAGTGAAATTACCTTCCTTGCCTCACAAGTGAGACCATACGTATATACCTGAGAACTGCATTTGTATTTTTGTTCTGTCATTACAGCATCATAGCTGTGTCTTAAAGGAGTCTATTGACAGCTCCACCTTCCCCATTGGCTCTGGTAAGTAACACTAATGTATTTTTGAAGAATGTGGGGGGTTGAGTGGCTGATTGCAAGAGGCACTTATTCCTCCCCCACAAAAAATAAAGGCCCAGATCTTCAGCTGGTACAAGCCAGCATAGCGCCAAGATGCTGCCTCTGCCATTACTTATCCTACAAGTGCTTCTTATTCAAATATCATTGTGATATTCTACAGAGTGGGAATGGGCTGGACATTTCAGTTGAAATTGGCATGGTCTTCAATGCCACCAGGATTTTCCTCTTCATCTGTGACTCAGTTTGCCCACGTGCAAATTGAGGATGATAATCCTTATCTACTTTACAGGAGCGTGGGGAGGCTTAATTAATTAAAGTATGTAAACTTCTGAGAGGTGCTGGAGTAGTGCAAATAATTAATTGTTATGAGGTATTAAACCTAACCTCTCCCTGCAAAGGAGAGAAATAGCAATTGGTAGCAGATTTGTGTTTTGATGTTGAGTGTGCTTTTTGAAAATGTGGCACAAAGAAAACATATTGCTGAGTCTTTCTTACGAGTAGTAAAGTGATTGTGTCATTTGTCTGCCACAAAAAGGCAGTGTTGAGACTCACCTTGATCCTTCTCTCAATTCCCTTACAACCAACATTCAAGAGAAGACCTAAATCTATATGCATATAAATCCTGACCCAAGGCCCATTGTAGTCAATTGGAGACTTTCCACTGACTTCAGTGGGTTTTGGATCACACCCTTCTATGCCATGCCGATAGATACCTTAGAGGTATCACTGATAGATTAAACAGACAGACGAGAAAAAAGTCATTTACTCCAAGGATAGACCAAATTGTATTGACTCATTCACCATAAAACAGTCTCTACACAAGATGGAAAAGCCCTGATTGGGTTCTAATTAAGCAAGAATGCCTTAAAGTGATATAATTACAAACCAGCACTGAGCATTAAGAGAGCTTTTACCCCTTTCTTAATACTATAAAATATCCAGAAACATAGGTTTCCTTCTAGCATGCGGTTTAATGTTTAAATACTTTCATGAATCTGCCATAATCCATCAGTCTGCAATATCCCACTATGAAAATGGAAAATGAGATTTACTGGAAGACTAGATCCAGAAGGATATCCTGGAAATAAATTGTCTTATTTCCAGATGAGTCATTTTTATTATTTGCATCTCTCCAGCCAAACCTCATGGTCAATCATTCATAACCCTGGAAATATTTACAACGGAGAAGCTCGACAGAACAGTCAATAAGGCTAAAATGGAAAGGCATCACAGAGGATCTATCAGTTCGGAAGGACGTAAACATTTGGGGCTATATAAAATGTAAAGCAGCTTTTCTATATTGGACCAAATCCCCTGCCAATGTAAATAAGCATCACTCCATTGATTTCAGTGAAGCTATGCTGATTTGCCCTAGCTGGCCCAGGATTTGTGTGAACACTAACACCAACCTAGAAAAAGGAGAATGCTATGCATTAGAGAGATCAATATAGGGTGACCAGATGTCCCGATTTTATAGTGACAGTCCCGATTTTTGGGTCTTTCTCTTTTATAGGCTCCTATTATCCCTCACCCCCATCCCGATTTTTCACATTTGCTGTCTGGTCACCCTAGATCAGTGATTCTCAAACTTGGACCACTGCTTGTTCAGGGAAAGCCCCTGGCAATCCGGCCAGTTTGTTTACCTGCCGCGTCCCTGAAGAAGCCGGCAGCCCAAGTTTGAGAACCATTGCCCTAGATCAATAGGAAAGGAAACGGAGGTCCATTACATGAAATGGTGGCTATTAAAACTAAACATACAGGCTGGAATTCACCTCCATATAGAAGGCCCTGTGTACCCCATGAGCCCCATTAAGGCATTGATTCAGTGCACCCCGGTGTAGCCTCCCCAAACAGCTGCTGTGGAGGCCCAAACAGAACTTAAATTTGCCCCAGACTGAGAAAACTATGTGCCCCTGTAGGAAGACAACTTTTCCAATGAGATTGGTTTATATTTGCTGCAAACAAAGACCTGCCAATTAACCTGGCTCATAACACAAAACTGTTTCAAGTTTCTGTATTGTTCTTTTCTCCCTGCAAAATCCCTCTTTGAAGTTTAATATTAAACAGTAGGAAATTTGGCAGTCAGCAGTAGTTTGCTATTGGTTAGCAGTTGCCACTGGTTAGTGCGGTGCTTTTGTGCCAGGTGCTCTTTTGCTTCCAGCATGGTCCTGGCCGAGTCTTTCTACTCTGCTAAATGCACCTCATCTGCCCCTCTGATTTCACAGTGAGTCTGGCTCTGGTTGGCAGTCATTCTCTGTATACATGATGCAAAGTGCTGTTGGTGCATCCAATTTGGAGGCTGGGGAGGTAGGAAATAAGGCTGATCTGGTCTCACATTGGTGAGAAATCAGGGGTAACTGAAATCTCTGGATCGGATTCTCCATTGCCTTAACACCTGTGCAAAGTGGATATAAAATGCTAACCCCTTCTGGTTTAGCAACATTTAGTCATTTACACCTCTGCAAAGTAGGTGTTAGACATGTTCAGGGCAAAGGAGAATCAGGTCAATTGAGTTTGTGTGATAGCCACCATCTTGGCTGACACAGCGGGGAACTGAACTACAGACCACCAGTACTAATGAATCTTTAAGACTTCAGGTAAAGAGTCAGGCTTTCATGCTGAGAGGTGTAACAGACCCTAATCCTTAACAGATTGGGCACAGAGAGGGATATATAACATACACTGACCAGTAGGTTATATTTGCACAGAGCGGGACATGAACTAGAGCTCAGTGAATAATGGATTCCCCCCCCCCCCCCCCGGGAATCAAAAAAATTAATTTCAGCTCAAACTGAAAACAATTTCTTCACAATTTTCAGCAAATGGAAAAAAAAAATGTTTCAGGTTGAAATATTTTGTTTTAATGTTGACAATTACTTGGGGAAAAAAATCAAAGTTTAAAAAAAGATCATTTTGAAACAAGGTCATTTAACACCACCCCCCCCCCCCCCCAAAAGTCAAAACATTTAGATTTTTTCCCCTCCCCCTGAGGTTTTTGTTGTTTTGACTGGAACATATTTCATGAATTCATATTGGGTTTGCCAAATTGTTTGTGGCTGAATCTGCATTTTTTGCTGAAAAGAATTTTGGCAGAACATTTTGCCTACATCTATGCAGAATGCACACTGACCAAGAGGGTACATTTACACAGGTGTACAAGTGAAAGGAGACTCAGACCTTGCTTTCAGGCCAGCAATGCTAATTTACGCATGCACATCTTTCCAAAATTCTCCCACAGATTGCAGCCAGCTGCTACACTAACTGATCATTGGCTCTGTTCTGACTTGAGGGCCACTGGGGAGAAGCATCTTCTCCATTTGTTTGTATAGGTTAATATATTATACCAACATAACTTAGTTTGAGCCAGTTGAAAAAACTTTCTATTACACTGCTAAAAAAAGGGGATGGTGTCCAGTGACGAGTTTGATTAGAAGACCAGGGATGGGGCCTGATCCAATTCCCACTCAGGTCAAAGGAAACCTACTGACTTCAATGGTAGTTGGATCAAGTTGTATTTTCCCATTTAAAAAAAAAAAAAAAAACCACCACACACACACACCCCAAACCCCAAGAGCTTAAAGCACAAAAGCAGAAAACAAACAAACATTCTCTTGAAGTCAGAGATAGCCAAAACTGAAATCCCAAATCCTCACAAGTGCAAAAAACTTTTCAGGGGCAAGGGATAGAGGGTTGGACCGGATCCTAAATCTCCCTGCTGAGTTCTCTCGGTAATAGTTTGAATCTGAGCACTTAATCCAAAAGCCCTGAATTTGGAAGGGCTATTTTAATCTGGATCCAGGTCTCTAGCCCGGTCTTCCAGCTGGTGTAAATCAGTGTAGCTCTATAGAAGACAGTGGAATTACATCAACTGACATTAGCTAAAAGGTCTGGGCACGTCTGTTTGAAATAGCTCTCAGTAACATACAAATCCAGCACAGTAGATTCTTACTTATTACCAAGAACAGGAAGAGACTTCTGTTCAACAAAAGCATTAATATTTCCATAGGTGTTTTGCTCCCACTGCTCCCCTTGGAAGGCTAACTGACTTCAAGACTGAGCTTGAAAAGTTTATGGAGGTAGTGATATGAGACTGCCTACAATGGCACATAGCTGACCTGCAACTACTAGAAGCAAGTATCTCCAATGGCCAGTAATGGGAAACTAGATGGGGAGGACTCAGAGTTACTACAGAGAATTCTCTCTCAGCTGTCTGACTGGTGGGTCTTGCCCATATGCTCAACGTCTAATTGAGCACCATATTTGGTGTCAGGAAGGAATTTTTTCCCCAGGTCAGAATGGCAGAGACTTTGGGATTTTTTTCCAAACCTTCCTCTGCAGCATGGGGCACAGGTCACTTGCAGGTTTAAATTAGTGTAAATGGTGGATTCTCTGTAACCTGAAGTCTTTAAACCATGGATTTGAGGACGTCAATAACTCAGCCAGAGGTTATGGGTCTATTACAGGAGGGGGTGGGTGAGGTTCTGTGGCCTGGAACGTGCAGGAGGTCCCTTCTGACCATAAAGCTAGGAGTGTTGCATCTGGGAGAGTGTGTTGAGCTTTTTGTAATCAGACTGGATTTTTGTGCATTTCCCCACCCCCATCCTTCAGGGTTAGCGCCTCAAAATGATTGTATTAGCATCATTTTCAGATCTGCACCTGAACTAGTTCAGGAAACAAGGAATGCATCCTGAAAATGCCCAAAGGAGCAAAAGCATATGAGTTTCACAATCTTTTTTATTTTCACAGCCTCATACCACCACTAAAAAAAAAAAAAATATGCAGGGGTTGCTAAGGGATACCAACTCATGTGACTTTCACCTAATTTAGAGGCAAAACTGTAGCCACTGGAGAGTTAACAGCATTAACTGCATGCAAACTAATGTATGGGACCAGACTTACAGAAGGGTTGTGTCATTACTCTATACTTTGTTCACCTGTCTGTGGGCTCCTATCAGTAGTGATCCTGCTGCTCCTCTTTATTTATCAGACTGGTTCAATGTGACACAGATTTACATATGACAAGTCGCATTCGCCCTCTTGCTTGATGCTGAAGCTGAAAAATGATCACTTTCTTCATCGGCGCAAGCTATCACCAGTGGTTGTACAAAAGCTTTTGCTGAACTTGGTAGTAATCAAGGGAGATGTGACTGTAGCTTGCTGCTATTTCAGAGAAATGATTAGAGGCAGATTACTGTTGGAGAGATTAACTGTGATTTAGTGAATAAAAATAAGTTATGATTCATCATGCCTTCTGTCCGGGGCAAGCGTCAAGCTGCAGTTACTGTACGTTCGGAGTTCTTTATCCCAAAGAGACATAGTATTAGGGGAGTGGTCTGTGGGAAAATGTGCTAGTGGAGCCCCCTAATGAAGTCAACTCTTCCCCCCCTATATAAGTCCCTCGTGCTTTGTAAAGGGAGGATCCAACAAAATACATCCAGCTTCTGAGGTGTTAGAACCTAATTTTGTGGCCTTGCAAGGTTTATCTGCTGGGGCTGGATATTTGTTTATCTTATTGACTCAGATCCTAAATTTGATCTCTTCTTAAGGTCTTCAAGGAGGGTTAGGCAATGTAAACAAACACTGCTAAGGTACATTAACTCCACTGAGGAAAAACAAATATGATCCCATCATAAACCATTCACCCAATAATTCTTCAAAACCTTAAGTAATTCTAACATTGCCATCAATATCAACCAGCCAAGATAAAAATTATTGATTCATTGGGGTCCTCAAAAATTGCTCTCCTTTCATAGAGATCAGACTGTGCCTGAACCAGAAATAAAACAAAGTAATTGCAAAGCTCTCTTATCCCAGAAGGAGGTAAGCACAAGCAGTAAGGGTTCCTCATGCTAAGCTCATATCCAGATCTAACTCAATCTGAAGTTGAAATAATACCCTGGATCCAAGCACTACAGAATTTGGGGAAGTTTCAGATCTGGACCTGGACTTTCCAGCTCAGATCCAGCATTGCTACCTAGACTTATACATAGAGGTACAACAACAGTTGTCTTACCCACCACAGAGTGTAACTATTATTGTTCCTCTTTTGCAAATGGGAAAAACTGACTTGCCCAAGTCCACTGCAGTAGTTAGTGTGACAGTTGGGACCAGAAGATCTCGAGTTCTGGGTTCCCCCAGTCCAGTGGTCAGACCACTAGATTGTACCTCTTTCTACAGAAAGATTTGATTAATCCAAATGTCAGTTACAAGGTAGCATCAGCTCTAAGCCAGATCCAGTTATAGTGGAGCAAAAACAGTCACAAACTCTAGGGATGCAACTATATATTGTCTACACTATTTACGTATGAGGTCTAGGTCTACTTCCTGTGGGAAAGCAACAGCATAAGGGTGTACATGCTAGCATAAGGGTAGAGCCATACTGCGCCCTACTTTCCATCACTGCCAAGCTAAGATGGAACAAAACTGGCAATGTGGAGGTGAAAAAGCTCTAGCTGTCAGTACAGTTCCCCTGAGCCATCCAGTCCCTCTTGAAATATTAAAATAGCAGCACTGAGGTGTAGGGACTTTATCCATTTTCAGTTAATTAAGGAAAGGCATGATTAACAAGAGAAGCAGCAGTGTCTTGTGGTTAAGACACTAGACTATAACTCATGAATTCTGAGTCAGTTCCTATTCTCCCAAGGACTTGTGAGACCTTGAGCAACACTATGTCTCTGTGCCTCTCTTCCCCTCTGGAAAATGGAGATAGCAACACTTCCTTTCTTCTAACCTTTATTTGCCTTATCTATTTAGACTGTAAACTGTTTGGGGAAGAGATTGTGTATGTGCAGTAGGATCAGCTGAGAATTTTTTGACAAGATGTTTTTTCATTGAAAAAATCCCCATTGTCAAAAATCAAAGCTTCTCATGGGAAAGTGTCAATTTTGACACATTTGACTTGAAACATGTTTTGAAATTGTAAAAATGAGATCTTGACAATTTTTAAAGAGAAAAAAAATTCCTGTTTTCTGGTCTGAAGATATGGTTTTGAAATTTAAACCAATTAGAATTTCTTAAAAAAAAATGATCAAAAACAAAACAATTAAATTATCAACATTTTGATTGACCCAAGCTTTTTTACTCCAGATGTAAAGTTCGTGAAGATTTTCAAGATTTCACGTTGTTGCCCCAATTTGGGCTGGGGAAAAAAAAATTGAAATCTCAGTTATTTTCATGGGATGAGAAAACCTGTTTCCTGCTCTGCTCTAATGTGCAGTATTTAGAATGAGGTGGTCCTGAACTTGGTTGGGGCCCCTACAGGTACTACACATGTAATAAATGGAAAGAAAGTAGAAGCCAGGGTAGCATCCTAATCCAGATTCCGCTACTCACTTGCCATTTGATTTAGGCAAGTTACTCATCCCCCTACCAGAGCAAAACATGGCATTGCACACACAATTCTCTCCTTGAGGAAAGGATGAGAAAAGAATCAGCTACATGTTGTCAGATGTTGGTCATCACTTAATGCACTCCAGGAACGTGCTCAGATACTACAGTGATGCGGGCAACATAAGAACCGATGGAGGAAACTGAGACACAAAGAGTTTCTCTTCTGTAAAACTGGAGATGGAAACTCAGGCAAGCATTCTACCTTAAAGCACTTTGAAATCCACAGACAAAGGGCACTATGAGTGCCAAGAATTATGGTTATACAATACACATCTTTAATCGGTTAGCAAAATTAACTTAAGATTTCAATGTTTCAGTTATGTTTAAAAATAGGACCTATACACACACATTGAAAACCAGGAAGCTAAACAGAATCAGGAAATATTTTATATCATGGATTTCTTCTCCGTCTCTTTGTGAATTATTTTCACTGCAAAATACATGAAGTAGCTCTCACCTCTGACCCATCCCATTTCAAAAGTGCCATCTTCAGTTTGCAACTAAGCTCGAGAAACTTTTTATTGTCTACTATATTGAAAATTCTTTAATAAAGAGTTAATGATACAGGTCTTTTCTTATGCAAATTCTAAAGATAAAAAAGAAAATATTTTAGAAGCTCTTTGACTTTACTGAAAGAATGTGTATTTTCTTATTGCTTTCAGCATCAATAAAAAGAAAAAAAAAATCTGATGTACCTTGAATGCATTTCATGACTACAGGGAATGTTATCTACTTTAGTGATGACTGAGACAGTGTCAATAGAACTCTGAAGAAAGCCATATGAAATGGAGATTTAAGAAAGAGATAGAGAAAAGGATATTTTGATAAATGGTATTATTTGTGATTGAATTCCACTATGACTTCCAAATGGGGAAGATGAAGGTCACCTCTCTCTCAGGCAGGTAGCTGGGTTTCTAATAGGATATTTATTTGCTGCTGCGAGATCGAGGCAGATCAAAGTGCTTCTAAATGTAAATTTGTTGGGTTAGATCCCCAGCTGGCATGATTTAGTGTAGCTCCCCTGGCTCCAATGGAGCTACATGGGTCTAGACTAGCAGGGGATCTAGCCCATTGTTTTTCAGGATAAACCCCAAGGTCCTTTTCAGTTTTTACTCAGAGAAACTTCCTTGGAAGTCAGTGGAGAGTTTGCCCGAAGGAAGGAGTGGAAAGCCATGTAGTGGATAACAGTGCTGCACTAGTGGCTGAAAAATTCTTCATTCCACTCTGGAACAATCTACTCCCTTCTCAAAATAGGACCCAAGTGGGTGCATAGCCCTGGTGCTGACCCTCTACCCAGTGCTGAATGTTACTGGTATCAGTGCTGGTCCAGGTGTCAGCTCTCCAGATAACATCACAGCTTGCTCTGCTCGCTACAACAGGCCAAGCAGAAAGCCCAGGTAATCTACTCCAGCAATGCTGTTGACAGTACATGCAAGAATGTGAGAGAAATACAGTAAAGAAAGACTATAGAAAAGGAGAGAGTTGCAATAAAGGGAGGATACAACTGCTAATCAAGGCTCTGAATTAAAGCCTAGCGCAACATAGAGAATCTGGGGCCTTAGTATAAATGGGGATGAGGCCCTTCACACCAGTGTGGCAGCTAATTACATGTATACCTACCATAAAGTCACTTTACACAGCCAGGGTGTGGTAAAGGAGTCTTAGCCTAAATGAATCAGCCCCTGTGACTTTTCACAGAAGAGTCCAGATACCGAATGAGGATAGGCCCCTTTCAAACAGAAGCCTCTTTCCCCTTGCACTGCCAGCTGCACTCATCCTATAAGCAATTAAAATGCATTACTGGAAGGAGTTTAGCCCTCAGTTGAAACATGTTGCTGCCTGTTTCTTCCTGGAAGATAGTTACACAAGTTATTGCATCATTTGGCCAAGTGAAAAAACAAATGACTTAATTTATAAAGAGGCAGAGGCTTTGGTGCAGCAAATAGGAGGACTGTACATATTAATATTTGATATTCTTCTCCCATCCTGCCTAGACCGAGACTTTAATACTTTGAATTAAAAACTTTCCATTAAAAATTCATCAGAACACAGAGTGTGAAATAATTTAAGACTCCAGTCCAGCTTCACAAGGGCTAATGAAAGGGGGTGTGAGTGACACCTCTGGGCCAGCAAATCTCCGTGTGCCCCTGTGCCAAGGGAGAACATGCAGTTTTGTTGTTGCTGTCCTTTCTCAGAATGTCTATTGGTAGGAAGTGTCTATAGTTTTATGGCGGGAACTATAAGTATTGCTGAGGGAGACTCTGAATCAGACTCAGATTTTAAAGCCAGAAGGGACCATCTAGTCTGACCTCCTGCACATTGAAGGCCACAGAACCTCACCTGCCCATTCTTGTAATAGACCCCTAACCTCTGATTGAGGACTTGAGTAAATCAAATTGTGATTTAAAGACTTCAAGTTAGAAAAAAATCCACCACTGATGTTAGTTTAAAACAATAAGTGACCCATGCTGCAGAGGAAGGTGAAAATCCTCCAAGGTATCTGCCAATCTGATCTGGGGGGGAAATACCTTCCTGATCCCAAATATGGCAAATTAGTTAGACGCTGAAAATGTGGGCAAGGGCCACCAGCCAGCCAGACACCTGTAGTAACTCAGAGCTCTTCCCATCTAGCATCCCATCTCCAGCCGTTGGGGATATTTGCAACTAGCAGTCAGATTGCTTACAATGGCATGTAGGCAATCACGCACCACACCATCCTTCAGCCATTCTGGCCACATGGCATTCCCAGCCAGGGCTACACTGGTCCCTTTTAGTTGCCAAGCACAAGGAAGCTGCTTTGTGCCACCCAAAACTCTCTCTCCTCCCTCCCCAGCAGACATACGAATGAGAAGACTTGTCTGGTAAAACTGAAGACTGTGTGAATTTAAGTTCCTGTTTGGCCAATTTATTTTATTTATTAGGGGTACCAGTCATTACACACCACCCATCATAAAAATGGGAGTAAGCCAAGAGATAGTTTTGCCCTTCAGTCTTCTGGATAAGCAGTGTATAAGATCTGACCAAACTGCTCCAAGAACATGCTGAAATGTGTTTATGATGCATAGCCAAAGTCCTCCTCAGAAAAATCTGAGCACAGACCCTCCAGCACAGTTTAGTGCATTCAGGGTCTGAATTTCAGACTCAATGAGAGGAGATGGAGGAGAATGAAGGGAAGGGTCAAATGGTGATGGTGAAGGATAATTCCGTGGTTCTAAAGTGTGGAACTTTGGGGATTTAGGTCTATTAATCAGAGATAGGTCCAAACCTGAATGTTGTATTCAAAACTGAATGCCAGTGTGAATCTGATCTGTGATTTCCCCTCCCCCACCCCTCAAATCTTTAAACTCAAACACACACTAAGGTGACTATTTAAACCCTGAGAAGACTGCTCAGAAATAAGGTCTCCTCAGGCTTGGGATACCCACCCTTATTCTCTGTCCCTAAATAAGGGCAGAACATGCCTCCCCCTCTTCCCCACAGTGGAAAATTTTTACTTTGGGCAAAACAGAGACTATTTCAATTCTGAAAGGTCTCTGAATTGCCTCATGGGAATTGTATTTTGAGTGCATCATGGTCCCCCATTCTCCTCTATAGGCCTGACTCCCTGGTTGGACTACATAATACATCATGGTTCCCCTCCTCCCCCATGAGAAGCAGCTGTATCATGGGAGTCCCTGGCCCTAGCGCATCATGGAAATTGTTGACCAGTTGGGGAGCCTGCCCCATGGAGGAGAGTAGGGACATGAGGAAAGCGAACTACAGCTCTCACAAGGCACTGCAGCAGGATACCTCAAACAAAATAGCTCAGTTTTTGACCAAAGCATTTTGGTTTGCAGTCATTTAGTTTGATTAACTGAAATTTTCCATGGAACGCAAACTTTGACAAAAAACTTTTAGCCTCCCCCCCGCCCAAAATGTACATCAAAAACAGTTCTGACAGAAATTTGACTTAAGTGTTGGCCTCAACACAGGGGGCAAATGTTACCCCGGTAAAGCAGCACCTTCCCCTAAAATAAATGCTTCCCCCTTGCAGCTCTTAGTCAGAAAAGCAAATTTATTTTGGCCGCTCATTGATTAATCATTATGCCAACACTCCATATCAAAACAGAAACAAAAGAAAATGTAATGTTATCTGGCTTGCAGTATACTGGGGGAGTGAAGAGGGGACAGGAAATATTTTACAATTTCAGATTCCTTCTTGTTTGATTTTATCACACTGAGAAGACTTGATTCTTTTAAGCTGTGTTCTCTGACCTATGTTTTATCAGTTGCATTAATGTACTTTCTATAGTCTGAACCCTAAGTAAAGTCAGGGAATTGCACTTTAGATAAATGATAGTAATATCTACACTGAAAGCCTTAAACAGCTGGATAATTGCTTAGATCTGTAGTTATTTTGTATAACCTAGAAGCCTAATCCTGCAAAGTGCTGAGTGCTCTTAAGTCCCATTGAAAATGTGTGGGCATCATTTGCTAGACAAAGAGGGTTGAATGAGTGGTGCTTATGTTAGTTTTAGACCCGGCATAAAATATTATACAGGCAATTCTTGAGCTGAGATGAGTGGATGCATATGGGCTGCAGAGCGCGGGTTGTTTGGTCTCAGTTTTGTAACCTGCCAGGTGCCAGCAGAAGGTGGTTGTTGTGACTCCTTTCCCAAAACTTTTGCACAGGTTTGAGAATAGCTGTGCTAAGGATAGTGTTGGAAGGACATAAGGAACCAAGGAGGTTCTTGGACTAGTATTCAGATAAAGCCCCATGCCACAAATAATGCATTATCCAATATCAGTATGATTTACAGCCTACAGGTTGTGTTTCCCAGAGCTTTATATTTACTTACAAGCCCAGGGACTACTAGCTGCAGGTAACATTGCAGTCATTTTATTTTAGTAAAAGGTATGGCCTCAGCACTTAATTCAGTTACCAATGCATCATTCATTGAACAGCAACGCTCTCCCCTGCTATGTTTTGATCTACTGGAAGATCCCAGTGTACTTTGAATGAAATTTGGTGTACACATTACTGAATTAAAGTGTCAACAACAGGTTATGGCAAGATTGTTCAGGAACAAGAAAAAAGGCCACATGCTGCAGCCTTAGGAATTGCAAATTCAATGGCATAATCAGCTTAACCACAGAGAAAAAAAAATCATGGTTTGTTCGGGACTTTTACACCACGGAGGGTTGCCAGTTTTGGTTAGATGTATTCCTGGAGATTTCATCACATAAGGTAGCCTTTAATTAAAAAGATTAATCTTTAATTCCTGGAGACTCCAGGACAATCCTGGAGGCTTAGCAACCCTAATACCATGGCTCACCTCCTATGTAGCATCATATGAATTTTGCCTCCAGTCAGTCTCATCCAATGCTTGTAATAGTTATTATCAAGGATTCACAGGGTTACTCATATGGGCCATAGAGTAAAAACCTGCTGCTTTCACTCCATTTGGCATACTGGAAAAGAAGCCGTGTTCATCCTGTCACACCTACCAGTACAGACAAGAAAGAGAGGACAGTCACTATACAGTCTACTTGATGATTAGCAACTGATGCCAGGAATCCCCACCTGTAAAATGGTTAAACTCATTAAGGATAGGCAATGCTGTTAGCCTATCATGCTGATTCTTCCTTTCATTCTGTTTCCTGGCAAAAAAACAAAACAAAAATGTAGAGGAAGTTACCAGTCAATGATGGCAGCACACCAGGAGCAGTGGAACTGGGATGGAGAGGGGAAGAGAAAGGAGGGAAGAGGCACCACCCTCACAATAGAGCTATTGGGGAGGCTGATGCATTTTTCCTCCCGCTGTTTTCTGACTGCACAATAGCTCCTGACGGTGACAGCAGGACCTAGTTATGCATACAGGGGGGCAGAGGCAAGAGCAGGACCTGAGTAGGGGCTTGAGCAGCTGCCAGGCTGCATGAGATTTGGCTGGCTATCAGAGCAGATAGGGACAACTCTTCTCCCCATATGAACGGTCAGGAGTCACTTCCCAGCCTGCACCCACCCAGCTTGGCCAGTCTGAGTAGCTCCCCTTGCCTCCTTCCCCCATTCACACTGAACTCCCACCACCCCCCCAAACACATACAGAGCAAACTCTGCTACAGCTTCAGCTGCTGCTAGCTGCTTTCAGCAGACCACATTCATGTCCTACTATTCAGGGTTGATCTTGCCTGGAAGAGCAGAAACTGTTTGGACTCAAGAAGTGGGATGTGTTTAAGGAACGGAACAGATAAGCACTCTCCCATTGCAGTTGTTCCCCTTTAAGGGCCGTGCAGAACAGGCATCCCTCATCCTCCCCACCCCCACCCCAGAAGATTGTGCTGGCCTGATTCACTCCCCACACCTTGCTGTTCCCTGCACATGGGGAGATGTCTATTTTGCACTAGTCAGTAGGCCGGTGTAGAGTGTTCCCCTCCAGTACACTGGGGCCCTGCCTTCTCCCCACCCTCTTTCAGTCACCTACCTTTGTAGGTCAGAGAAGCAGGAGGAAAAAGTCCCTGCCTTCAGCAGCTGCATGGGGGTGAGGGAAATATCTTGTATGTATATTATGGGGAGGTGGAGGAACAATCTGGCCCTAAATCTAAAGCAGGAAGAAGAGGTCATAAGGCCAATGCACTTGCATAGAGATGCATTAGAAATTAGTATAAGCGAGGGAGAAGACATCTAAAAACCAGGAAGGAGGACAATTGGGAGATAAGACTAAGCAGTAGTGCATTAAAAGGATAATGGGGGGGGGGGGGGAGGGGAGAAGGAAAGATCTACTGAACACCAAATGCTACTGACTATTTCAAGCACTGTAGCAATAAAAGTTTGTCCGATATATTAATGGTAGGCTGAAGGAAATTAAAAGAAAAGATTGTTTAACAAGTTTGCCATTTAGTGGACCAGTTAGTTTGTGCCGGTCTTTATAAAGAAAGAACAAAATGAAGAACAGACAAAGGCTGACATATTTCTTGATATGCTAGGGGGAAGGTTAGATAGAGTGCACTATACTAATGTGAAAGAGACATGCTCTGATGATCATAAGACAGACAGGTTCATAACATCCATGAAATATAATAGAGATGAGATAGCCTAGTAAAATATTAGATATTATAGGAACTATACAATTACAAGGTACAGCAGGCCTGATTCTTGATTGCCCTCCACCTTCTATACTCATTTAAGCCAAAATAAAGAGGGGTGTAAAGTCTACTGTTCTGATCGGACATACATTTTTGACTCACTTTCTATTGACATAAATACCTACACAAGGTGCAAGGCAATGGAGAATCTGACCCTACATGCCGAAAGGTTAGAAAGTAGAAAATATGGCATTTTTAAAATTACCTTGACATCATCTAGGAGGCTCTGATATTTGACAGTCAAGGCTGAGAATCAAACATCAGTTCTTGCACAGTGGAAACAAGCCACATAGAATGAAGCACACTTTCTGGAAATTAGAGAGAGTCTGAGAAGCCATCTGATAATGAGAGAGTTTATGTTCTGCAGTGGATAACCTTTGATAGGCTTATACATGTTTGTGGCATCTGTTGGTGGCATGTACCTTTGATTTTCTTGAAGAAAAGCCCAGTTGGATTATGATGTTGCCTGTGTACATGCTAGCTTTCAATCACTCATATTCAAAAGCAGGATTGCATGCGTTTCAACCATGTTGCCAGGACAAAGACACCCCAGAACACCATGCTTTTGAACTCTCCAGTGACATACAAAAGGGGTGCATACTCTGCCCCTACCTGTGGTCACCTGCACGGTCACCTCAGATTTGTGGATTTGCAGATTAGGCCCAATCTGGGACTTCACTACATAATTTTTGGTGTGATGCCACCTACTGTGGTCACTGGCTGCTGCAGTGGTCCTCAGACTATGAATGCTTGAGGATGATGACAACACTCAGATCCATTTGATCCTTTTCCTCTATGCTGGTCTCCCAAGATTATTAGGGGGCTGTGGGTTTTTTTTTTTTTTTTTTTTATTTTTTTTTTTTTTTAGGGTTTTCCCCTCATACTCCAGGAGATGTTAAATGAGCTTTCAGGAGTGCTTCAAATATATCACTTCCATGACAGACAAGAAAGCATGCTTAATGTTACATAGGCAGATTTTTCAAACATTCCCTGATCACTGATGCATTTTAATATTGTTGGACAAGGTCAAAAGTCTAGCTAGGTTCCCATTAACCTAGTATACAAATGCCTACCAAGTATTAATTAATTTAGCCTCACAACACCCCATGAAGTATTATAACCCCCACATCAGAGATGGGGCATGGAGATTATGTGACCTCCCTCGTAGAAGGGGTCTGTAGTAGAAAGAAATTGAACGAGTCCTCACAAGTCCTAGGCCAGAAGACAACCCTTCCTTGCTCTGTGACAGGGTGGAAGGAGGTAAGATATTTAATAGAAAACTGGCTCCACACCAAAAATTCCCTTATGGCCACTTGGCACAGGAATTTTGCTATCCATAATCTTAACATATTATAGTCTCTTATGCATAAAACACATTGCACAATCTGTACTGCACATTTGATCACTATCAACGTTTGATCCAGCGCTCTTCACTCCTAACAGACTAATCCAAATCTGCAGATTACCTCATAAGTGGGAGAGGGAAAGCAACTCATAAGCAGGCTTTTAGTCATATATAATGCTGTGGGTCTGCCTTAATGTGATTAGCTTCACAACATTGTGAATTAAAGGAAACCAAGCACAGTTCATAGCAACCTTTCGGTGTTGACAGCTGATCCCCTAAGAATAAAGCACAGTCATGTTTTTGATTATTGTGATCTGCTCAGTGGGGTTATTGATACAAAAGGGTGAATTGCAAGTGGACAAATGGCCCTTTAAACTATGGGAAGTTCTCGTGTAAAAGATGCTAAGCCTCAGAAGAGACAATCTTAACATCCCTCTACATGGTTTTATTTAATTGCTTATACCAGTAGCAAGAAACCTTCAAGTCCCATTAGATCCCACTGTATTGACTCATCTGAGCATTATTTATCATCATGATATTGCCTTAGCATTGTGTACTATCCTGCTATTGCCTTTCACAATTGCTCCCTCTGAAATTCTAAAGCTGTATTCTGCTAGTAGCAAATTTTGCTATTTAGGGGTTTTCAATTCAGATTCCAATGCACAAGTGTACACATTAACCTTGCCCCAATCTTGGAGTTTTTATGGCCCTCATCACCACAATGACACGGCACCTCACATATTATCCCCCATTTTTCACATCTGGGGAACTCATGCACAAAGAGATTAAGTGATTTGCTTTATGTCACACAGGAAGCTTGCAGTAAAGCTGTGAATTGAGCCCAGATCTCCTGATTCCCATGGCAGTGCCTTTAGCACAAGATTATCTTGATGCCTGCATTCATGGGAGAGGTGAGGAAGACTAAATGGACATGGGAAATGAATGGTCCTATTAGCCCTAGTGATTAGCCAAGTCAATAATCTAGTCCAGGTTATTGACTAGACATTTTGAGATGGCCTGCACTGATCCGGTCGGTAGTATCTGTTCTGTAATTATATAGAGTACTTCAGTCAGCTGGGCATCTTTCATGAGCCCTATGTATGTCTGAGTGAGTTGTTTTTCCCTGAGACCTGCATTAAAAAAAAATTCTGCTTAAAAATAAAAGTAGAAAACCAGATCAAAAGCCATGATCAAGGCAGAGGACAGTGGCTTCTCTATGTACACCATATACAATCTCTCAGGAAAGTACAAAGAAAGCATGCACCACAATGGCTTCACCTTGCAATATTTGTGAGGGAGACATAACAGAACACGGGGCAGGGGTCACATTCAATGACATAGCTCATCTGACGTCACTGGTACACTGGCAAATCAAGTGGCCATGAAAGGTGCCAGATTTTGTAAAATCGTCACAAGTCCAATGATTTCAACAGCTAAGGATCTTGTCTACTGTTTTTAATAGAAGTTCTTGTCCAAGTATTTCTCTCTTTGGTATTTCTATAGCAATCACTGTAGTGCAATATGTAAGCAGTAAAAGCAAATACTATTGTTATCTCTGCATAGTCTAGCAGTCCTTTCTCTATTTGCTTTATCTTCTAGTCAATTGAGGAGGGTGCTGAAATATAAAAAAGGCAAACCTAATACTCGGATACATCAGCAGAGGTAAACCACTCCCCTGCCCCAGAAAGATTAAAAATGATTATCACTAGTAAGAGTGAACAACTATCAGTGTTAATATCTCCCTGCAGAGGGTGGGCTGTATGCCACCTGGGAGGATTTCAGACAGCAAGCATAGTTATGCAGAAAGTCTCCAAAGGTGGTGCATTTTTTAATTGGAAGAAAGAAGATTTCAAGGTGACCTAAGGGAAGTTTTCAACATTTTGAAGGCATGTCATATAAGCTCTTCATGTGGCTCAGGTATTGAAGAACTAGGGGTAAAGAGTATTTAAGAAGTGGGGGGGAGGGAAAAGAGACCCCTGAAATGACTATTTAATGCCACATGTTTCAACAAGTTCTGTTTAGTTATTCTTTTAAGTGTTAAAAAAAATCATAATCCAGAGACTATCAGATGACTTTGTTTATAAACATAGTTATGTTCTTCGCCAGTCTGATGGCCAGCTCCTCAACTGGTGTAGCTCCAGCGGCATCACTGGAATGACCACCATTTACATCTAAGAATCTGGCCCCAACAGGTTCATAATGGCTGTGACACAGTCCTACTCAAGTCAATGGAGTTATTCACATGCCTAGAGTTAGGTGTGTACTTAAGTATCTTGCTGAAGTCAGACCAAAATCATGTTGTTCTATCAATTCTATTAATTTTCACCCCTTACAAACAGTTGAGAAAAGAGGGAAATTAAATGCAATGAAACAGCCTCTGCCATTTTAAAAATTTATTCTTTTTGAGAAACTCCCTGCAGCCAACCCCAGGGGGAAAAAAAAACAAAAACAAAAAGTGTGTATAGTCAAATTTCATCCCTGCTAATGTACAACCATGTAAAGTTTTTATTTTGCCTTCTTGACTCTTAAGTCAGAGCTGGAGGGTGAAATAGTCTCTGCTGGTAAAAATGAACGCAAGCTTGAACTGATTGGAATTCAAGTAGAAAATTGTGCACATACAATAAATCCTTTCCAAAATTACACTGAGCTGAGTTATAACCCTTTGGAAATATGAGTTTCATTTTCCTGGATCAAGTTTATAAAATGGTTTTCTCAAGTTATTTCCATGTTTTGTGGCCCATAGTATCACTTTTAAGCAGCCCATAACTTCCTATAATACTTTAGATTATGCTACTAACCATTACTCATGAGTCTTTAAAGCACACAAAAAAAATATAGGGGGTCCATTCATGCAGAAGGGCTTTAGATGACCAGAGTGTCTTAATTCTGCAGTTTGTTCTTGCTGGCTGGATTTTGGGAGCAGTACGGGCGTGGGGAAGATGGATAAGCAGTCCTAACTGGGGACAGGCAGTCAGGACTCAGGTTCTAGCTATATCTAGCTCTGACCATGACTTACGGGGCAAATTGTTTAACATTCTTTGCCCATCTGTGAAATTATTGTAAATATCACCTGGCTCAGATGGATGTTATGCAGCTTAATTAATGCTGGTTTGTGATGACCTCAATGTACAGTTGAATCTTATTATTCCCTAATCAATTCCATCTCACCCTCTTTACCATTTTCTCTCCATAACTAAATATTGATTTTGTTTTCCAGATGAGAAAGTGGCAGAAGATTTTAATAATTTAAAAGTTCAGATTTTATCAAAAGGGATCTATTCAGCCAGAGTGAAATTCATATGCAGAGCGATGTCATGCAGGGAAAGATGTAGGAGCTGTGGTGATGGAATATGTCACAACACAGAGCAGTGCTAAGGGCTCCCTAGGACATTATTTAAACCCCTAGGTTGGAATAAGAGCTGCAACTTTTATGCAGACCTTTGATTAGAGTTGCATAAACCACAAATCCACTGGCCACAGCCTCCTCCATCCAGTTTTTAAAAAAATAAAAATAAAACAGTACTCTGCACTGATCTATGTCGAACTCAGACAGCCTAGTCCTACCATGAACTGGAGAAGAATGTCCCTGTACAAATGCTCCACCGTTGTCCACCTCTCATGTAGAGCAACCATGGCAATTCCATTGTATTCCACAGCCCACCTACTGCTGTCAAGTGAATTTCATCCCAGGTGATAGTTACTTGTTTAGTAGTTATTGAAAAGAGGTAGAGGTCCCTATTTCAAGGCAAAATAGACATTGCTTAAACTGTAACAGGAATTTAATGCCCTGGGTTTGGAAAGGTGCTAACAGTGTCTCTGAACATATGTTAGAATGACAAATATTTCTAGTGCAACAGACAGTCTGCTGAGTTATATAACCCTATGCATATTTATATTGTAAAGTGTGCAACATATCGTATATACTCCATCATAAGCCGGTTCGTTTATAAGCCGACCGCCTCCCCCCCTCCAAGACGGATAAGGAAAAATGTTATGACCCGTTCATAAGCTGACCCTATAATTCAGGGGTCAGCAAACTTTGGCTCCCAGGCCATCAGGATAAGCTGCTGGTGGTCAGAGATGGTTTGTTTACCTCAGGCATCCGCAGGCACGGAGGTAAACCTAAGTAAACAAAGTGTCCCAGCACACCAGCTGCTTACCCTGACAGGCCAGGACAGCAACTGGTGGGGAAATTTTTTGGGGGGGGGGGGAGGGGGAAGAAGGGAAGAAGCTGGGAGTAACGTGTGACCACCCCCCCACATGACCCCCACTCTCCCCATCCCATCCCTTCCCACCTTATCTGCAGAGGGCCGGGGAGGATGTCTCTGACCTGGCTGGAGCTGCTCCAGCGGCACGGCCACAGCATGCCAGCCCCAGAGCTGCAGTTGCCTTGGAGGCTCAGGGGATAGCAGTGTGGCCAGAAGTGGAGAGACTCTGGCCCGGTCTCTTCCCTTCTGTCTCTGCTGCCTCTCCTTGCTCCCTCTGTTGCGGGGAGGGACTGTGTCCCACCTCTCCCTCTCCATACCCGTTCATAAGCTGACCCCTGTCTCTGGTGCTTCCCTTTTTTACTAAAAAAAAATTCAGCTTATGAATGAGTATGTACGGTAAATTGCTGGATTCTGCCATCTGTAGGGACAGTATGAAGAGTCTCTAGGAGCAAACTTAGGCTGAGATATGAGTTTTATTAGTTGAGTTGCCAATAAAGCGATTACCAAGGAAAGGAGTAAATTTGGACTACATACACCAGCTGAGAATCTGGCCCAATATAAGTTGGCAAAAACCCATTGGAGTTAATTGAGCTACACCAGCTAAAAATCTTGCCCATTGTGCATATATGCGTCTCTCAACCTGCATTGAGGTCTGTCTCCCTACAGTTGTAATTGTGGGGTATATGTAAATATTGCAGTTAAGTAACATCCTGGGATTTTTGGACAGTTCAGAATTTAGAAAAAAAAACAATGGACCTAATTCTGCTGTCAAGTGACCTCACTTTTACACTGGTGTAATTCTATTGATGTCACTGTAGTTACTCATGACTTACACTGGCAAGAAGAGAGCAGAAATAGAACCCAGTGCATTCAAGTGCATCCCATCTGGCCTCTCATAAATAGTCTAAGGAAGGGAGGTGTGTGATTTGTATCAGCAACAACGTTTCCTCAGCTATCACTTCCAGCAGGGCTTTGTGGCTAGGCAAGGGGCAACCACACAAATGAAACGATAGCTGGTACCTCAAGCCATCCAGAGACAAGCATTTGTAAGTTATTTCCCCTGAAGCCTACAATGTCAGAGGCGTGCAGTATCTAGATCTAGCTTGGGTATCCCTCTTACGGCTGTTGGCCTGCTTTGTTTAATATTACCAAAAGCTCTAGCCCACCTTTCTGAGAAAACATTTAGATGCCAGAGAATCAAATCAGTGTTGGAGTCAATTACTGCCTGTAGCACAAAAGCAACATTTTCAGAGACCTACCTTCAAAAGTCAGTGGAGTAAAACCTTCTGAATTAGCTGCAAGTGTAACCCACACCTCCAGGGTGTGGTGCTCTGTCCCATGTAGTGGCAGTGAGACTACTTAGAGATTAATGAGTCTGCTACAGCCTTCGCTAAGGGGCCTATGGCTTTTAGCTCATGTAATAGAGGCTCATGCACTAAGCTCCAAAGGTCCCAGGTTCGAGCCCACTCTCCGACAACCTGGGTCGGTCAGCGTTGCAAGGGGGGGGCTCATCCAGGATATCAACTGGGAAGTCTCTGAAGCTCAGGATGAGCTTCCTCAGCTAGAGGAAGTATGTAACCTACATACCTGCTGGGTGTGATGCTCTGTCCCTGTAGTGGCACAGGGACTACTTAAAGATTAATGAGTTAGCTAACACCATGTGGCTTTTAGTGCAGGAGCTAAGCACCAGTGGCCCCAGGTTTGATTCCCCTCCCCTCCTCCTGACTGGGCTCTGTTGGTGTTATACAAGCAGAGAGAGCATGGACCAGAGCAGGCCTATCTTCCCCACTTATAGAATCACTCTGGGCTCAAGCAGAGATGGGCATTTGTCCACCTGTCCTGAGGCCACAGCGTGCATGCTCAGGTGGGAGATGGGCATCTGGGCATCTGCCCTGAGGCTGCAGCACATGCCCAGAAGCAAGAACTTAGGCACCAAGTGAGTCTAGGCACCTACAGGCTCTGGCAGCAACTGAGTGAGAGTTTTGTCAATCGTAGTGGTGCCTGGAAAAAAAAGGGGGGGGGGACTTAAGTGCCTAAGTACTTTCTTGGATCACACCCTTAAACTGTGTGCCTCAGTTTCCCCACAGGATGAAAAAGTTATGAGTGGCATAGTGCCATCTTGTGGACCTTGCAAGTATCTTCAAGGAGTAGGTTAGAGAGACAGGGGCAAACAAAGTATAGGGGTTTTTTGGGTCAGACACCGGATCCATTAAATTGTGGATGAAATTGTTAAAGAAAAAGCACTTCACTGAAACCTCAGACACCCTGCTTCCTCTAAAATACAAGATTGCCTGTTCATCTTTCTAAAGCACTTGAAGATCTATGAAGGAGAATGTTCATAAGAGCCTCGTATTCTTCCTAAGAGGTATAGTGCCCACTACAATAATGCTCTAATACAGCCAGGGTATAGCATTCTCCCAGATCAGAGACTGCTCTACGTTGGTACATTTGAGAGCATGTGGGAGCATCATTCCACCTGTTGTAACAAATCCCACATTGTTACCTCTGCTGGTGATGTCTGATTGTGGCAGAGGAGGCAGGTGGCAGACACTCAACCTCAAGATTACAGCTGCAGCAGCAAAGTGTTTACAGTGATGAGCTCGCTACATATACAAGCTAGATAAATTAGATAGTTAATGAACCTTAAAGAGGCTTCATGCAAACCTGCTGAGAGTTTTGAATTTGCAGTGAAAGAAAGTCAGGTGACTTTTCAACTGCTCATGTGTTAGTGTGAAAATTTCACACATCTGTCTTGTGTCCCCAAACTTCCCTGCAATTATGCACAAGTTGTTGGCCTCTGTGTAGAGGAAGACCCTGCTGAAATAAACAGTGTGCTGAAAGGCAGGGATCAAGGTGACAGCCATGCAACAGCTCTAACCCTTGCTATAGGCTAAGTTGTGGCTTTAGGGACAGCCCTGAGCAAGACATAAACTACATAGCCTCAGGAGTGTCCCTGTGCCTTGATCTCTCCTCTCAGTCATTGCCCCCCTCCCAGCTTCCTTTTTGCTCCTGGGGGTAGTGAATTCCTTCTGCCCTAAATCATCAGAAGATTAATACACACAGAGCTGCAACTAATCAGCACATATGGGGTGAAGCCATGCTCCATGCCTTCCCCTTGCTGGCCTCCTGCTCTGGTGGGGTCTATGTATGTGACTAGCCGCAAACAAGGCTCTTGGGTCTGGCTGTGTAGGAGCAAAGCCCGAACAGGGGTATAAGGACGGACATGACTTGCTCTTCCTGGGTACATTGTCCAAGTTACAATCTAGCCCTGTGCCTAGCTTTCGGGGCCTGATCCAGTGGGCTTTGGATCAACCCTCAGTAGCTTCATTTCTCCACTTCTGCTTTCTTCGATGACTAGAGAGACCTCCTGTAATCCAAAAACCCTGCATTTGAGCCAACATTTTGAGACAACCCACACAGCTATACAGTCAACCACTCAGTAGAAAAATAGTTGAGTGTGTCTCTCCTCCCCCCCCGCCCCCCAATTACACAGTAAACATATTGCATTCCGTTTTCTTGGCAAGCCTTTTCAATTCTAGTTCCATTACAAAAGTTTTAGAAGTTCATATTGCCTGAGGATTCCATTTCAATTATGAGGAGTTCTGTGACTCAAGCTTTGTTAAAAAAACAAACCAAAAAGAACCTTCAGATTCTCCCAGGAGAGGATGCTTTTCAGGAGGTACGATCAGATGCAATGTCTTTTATGTAGTGCAAGGCGAGAGACCTTTGGGTTTTATTCTCTAGAGAGAATCTGTCGTTTTCTAGTATCTCAGTGGGCACTGGAAGTTAAGTACCAGGGTTTCCATTTTTTAATAGGTTTGTATCACTATTCTATAGTTTACAAAGGAAGATATGCATGTGCCATACATACAAGCCACAAACTGAACAATTAAGATGTTATTACTTTAAGATGCCTCCAGAGCCTTCACTTGATCGGTTAGAATAAAGGTCCAAATGAAACCAAAATAAAAATGAAGCTTCTTCAGCTGCAGTTCTGTATCTGCCCATATTCAAAAATAGCAGAAACTCTGGTTTTGCTTTGTATTTTCCTTCTCTGTTAATGACTGTCAATTGCATGTTAAAATACCATCAGCAACAACCCCAATCTTCACCATTTTTATTTAAATGGATATGCTAATGTTTCCTTACAAGTCAGGCTCACAATAGACTGGAGTCTTCAAGATATGAAGGGAAAACAGCCTTGTTAAATAAACAATGCATAATGGCACCTAATGCACAGGCTACAAACATTTATCATTAGTAATTTCACTCTTAGCCTGGTATGGGTGCACCAAGATGTGTTTTTATGTACACAATGGAATCCTAACAGCAACTGATGCAATCTAACATTTTTGCTAGTATCTTAGACAGCACATTGCTGCTTTCAGACATTGGTGAGGCACATTATAAAGAAGAGAAAGACAACATAGAAGCTTGGTTAATTTAAATATTTTCTATTCATATTGTATAGAAGTTGCCAAATATGGGGCATTAGAAGCCCCTCCAGTCCAGTTTAGGAGCCATAGAAAATTCAGATGTTCCACTGCTTATAATAGGAACAATTTTCTCTCTCCCTCTGTCTCACTGCTCATTTTCAGGGCTGCCCAGAGGATTCAGGGGGCCTGGGTCAAAATAATTTCAGGGGCCCCTTCCATAAAAAAAGTTGCAATACTATAGAATTCTATATTCTCATGGGGCCCCTGTGGGGCCCGGGGCAAATTGCCCCACTTGCCACACACACACACACACCCCGCCCCCTCTGGGCAGCCCTGCTCATTTTCTATCCTCATTCTAGTTGGGTAATCAAAAAAAGTAACCCCCCCGCCCCCACACACTTTTTCCATGTAGAATTATGGCAGGAATTCTGGTTTAATCCAAAACTGAAATCAGGGTAATAAAAAGCCTCTAACTGTAACCCTTAGCATCAGATTGATGCAAGCCCCATTTCCCCCACTGAGTGTTAAACCCTTCTTTCTCCTGTTGATCATAAACAGGTTCAATGAACTTTATTTGCCCCAGCTGTAGGTACTCCTACCCCCAATTGGAAATTAACCAATACATTGCCTGGCTCAACAGGGCCTCCTCCTAGGTAAGCAGGTAGGGTGGGGACAGGGCTTCAGAAAAGCCCCTCCAGGCAGCCCCAAAAGATTTGGGCAGCTTCTCACCTCAGGATATTCTACACTTTTCTTTTAGTGCATTGTGTTCTGGTGGTGGAATTATAAACACACATGGTTTTCCCTTTTGTTAAGTGATACACTATTCAAAAGCAAGAATGATCCAATCCTGCTTGCATGAGGGAAGTGAGTAAGAACAGCCTATGCAAAATACTTTCTAATAGGATGCACACTGAAATGATGTTGCATTGCCTCAATAGATCTTCTTGGACATCTCAATTTTGGTCATATTGATGCTCTCACCTGACTACTACAAGTAGCCACAGCAAAGGAACCCCCTGCAACAACTTCTGATTATACTTGTCATTAAGCATCTCCTCTGCACTGCTAAGAAAAAGTCACCTCTTTGGGCCACAGAGGACACAGAGTTAGTCTGAAATGACCTTCAAGGAGGGGTTGGTAGCAGCAATTCAGATACCATAATAGGCAACAAGAACAACTTTAGTTGTTGAAATCAGGACCTCCTGCTGCCAAATGTTTCTACTTCCTTGATATACTACCTCAGAGAATCCAATACCAATGCAGGACTATCTCAGTCTCCATCAACACACTGTTAGATGGCAGTGTGTGCTGATAGTACTGATACCAATATTGTGCATTTGCTGTACCATGAGAAGGGGGGATAGGACATTCCCAGCATATTTAAGATACATACTGTTCTAAAATGCATCTGTACGTATCTCTGGGACATCTGTAGAGGAGTCCATTCTAAGCATATGACTAGATTTAAAGTAAAACATAAAACAGTAAAAAGCAAAAAGTATCTCTTACTCCCATTGGAGCATGTGGGCAGGGAGTAGGTGAGGCAGAATGGAGAATAGCTTCACTACTCTTCCTAACATACTGTCTGGTGCAGGTGAGCCAGTGCATGGTTGTCATAGTTCAATGCTGAGAGAGGCCAATTACTATCCCTCCCCCATTCCCACCTGTGACAGGGCACACTCATCTCCCATGAGCACCTCCTATCAGCTGGGTGTGAACCTGCCCTCTTTCCTTTTCTGGTACTCCCTGTTGGCTATTGCCCTCATCAGATGGTCTCCAGCAGCCCAGACCTTTGGCCAACTCACACACTGTCACTATATGAACAACCCCCTTCAGGGGTAAAAGGTCCAACAGGCCTGTTCCTCTACCTTCAGAGATGTCTTTTGCCCTGTCTCTGGGCTCAGCCCTCAGCCCCTTTGGGGCTAGCTTTAAATCCATCTGCCTTGGTATAGAGTAATGTCCCCAGAGCTTTCTCCCTGGGGGCTCTAATTCTTCCCCTTCACTTGGGCATCAAAATAAGCCTTATCCCCTTTTTGGGGCCAGTGGTGGGTAGGGAGACTCAGGCCTGCCCACTACTCCAGGCCCCAACCCAGGGACTATATAAATAGCAGCCATCTACTGCTTCCTGTAATCATTGCTGCTGCAAATCCCTGGACCACTTGCTATGTAGCCCCTTTCACTTCACCCTTACCTCAGGTCTGGAGTTTTTCCTCACAGAATGCCAATACCGCCAGACCCCAACTCCTGGCTAGCCCTTGAACCCCAGCAAAGCCACCTTCCTTGCTCCTCTGGTCCCCACCAGCAACTGGTGTGTTTAGCCCCTGCAGGTCCTTTTATCTCAGCCTGCTGAGCTCTGATTGGCTGCTACCCTACAGCCTTTCTAGGCAGGCCTGGAGGACCCATCTTCACTGCTCATTTTCTGGGGTGAGGTGAAGTAGGACCTCAAGGCCTCCAGCAGGGGGCCTCAAAGGGCCTGGCGCACCCTGTCACACCACCCCAGACCAAGAAGCAAGAAGAGAATTGTGTATAAGTGGGGAGTCTTTGAGGCCCAACACTTTCCAGTGCTATTTCTGGGGTGGGGCAATTTACGCACCAGCCCTTGTTCAGGGATCTGTGTAGCCCAATCTAGCCCATTGTAAATAGTTGATTTTCTTTTGGAGAAAAGGAGAATAAGGAGAATGCTGCTTGAACATTTTTAATTAATGGCTGACACACAAGGCTGTGCCTTGCAGTGTGGTTTTCAGTTCCTAGAGGTGTGCACCTCTAGGGTGCGATAGCTGAATTGACAGTGAGTGTGTTAGAGATGATAGCAGTGGGTAGAGAGAGATTATACATATACATACATATATGTGGCTTGAAAAACTAACTTGGGGGAGTGGGAATCTTGTTAGATACATTTTCCAACCCATTTACATAAAACAATATAATATTCCTTCCAGCAGTTGTCTTCCCATACAGAGGAAAGGGACTGTTTTTGGCAACTTTGGTTGCCTATGAAGATATTTTCCTTTACCAGACTAATGAAAATGCCAGCCTTTTCTTCATAGGCTATAGAGGGGGAGCGTTGTCCTGTGGTCAAGGCACTACTAAACTGGGACATTCTGGCTTCAATTTCCTGATCTACCACAGCTTTCCTACATGACTTCAGAAAGTCATTTGATCTCTGTGCCTCAATTCCCTGTTTGAAAATATGATAAAATAATTCCCTCCCCCTTGCCCCCAGTCATGTGTATTTAGATTGTTGGCTCCTTGGGGAAGAGACAGTATCTTCCCCATGTGTTTGTACAGCACCTAATCTCAGCTGGGGCCTACAGTTGTCACCATAACACACACACAAAGAATTAAAAATATAAACTTGTTGAATCATATGTCCTAATTTATGGCACACCAGACATTAGCCAAGTTAGGTTTGGTATTTGTCAGGTTATTTAGCTGTATGTTTAGCGAGCCAACTGTCTTTATGGCAGTTTTCTTGCTTTCCTTTTGCTATTTCAGTTATTATTATTATTGATTTGTATTGTATTATCATCAAGGGGCTCTAGTCATGGCCAAGATCCCCTTTGTGCTAGGTGCTGTACAAAGTCAGAACAAAAAGACAGTCCCTTCTCCAAAATGCTTATCATGAAGTATGGAAAGATTTCCTGCCTTTGGAGAGGTCAGGTGAATTTCATGAGTTAGCAGACATGTTATGATACCATGCACCTTTAATCAGTATAATCAACAGGAGATAATTTAAAATTATACGATCACTTGTTCACACAAATCTTCTGAAGGATCTACTGGTGTTAGCTTAAAAAAGTTACTGTAGCTCACATCCACTAAAAAAAAAAAAAAAAAAAAGATTGCACCATATGTCCATTTCTTATTTTGATGCCAGTGCTTTCCTTTTCTTTGGAGTTTCCTGCTATTTATAATTCTCCTGCTGTCATCCTGAAGAACTCCTGTCCCAGAAAACACCTCATGTAATCCCTAACAGCCTTTCCTCAAATGATTTTTTAAAGTGATACAGCCACAAAGGATAGAAGAAACTTTTGAATGTGAAATTTACCAGCATTGCTTTCCTCCTTCCTTCCACAGGCCCTGATCCTGCAAAGACTTATCTATATGATAAATTTCATTGTTCGCTACCTAAGCCATCTTGGTGCTTCATTTGGTCTGTCTTCAATGGTTTTAATTCCTTGACGGGTGATTTCTTCCCATCTTATATATAGTTTGTTTTATTAAATATATAACTTTGATATTTTGCCTTTATGAAAATGAAAATGTTGCACAAACTTTAACAAATTAATCCTCCTGGCACTCCTGTGAGGGAAAGGTATTATTCTCCCAAAGAAAGGGAACTGAGGAACAGAGAGTATAAGTAGCTTGCCCCAGGTTGTCCAAACGGCTTCACAGCTGGAACTAGACAGCTGTAGTTCTTGGTTCCCAGTCCCTGTTCAGTCCACCAGCTCTTGCTGCCAGAGCCTATACATCTGTAGGAACTTGCTCACTCAGTGCTTGTCTTTCTCAGCTTAAGACCCAGACCTTACTTCCCTTACAAATCTGGAACTCTTAGGCCAGGTCTACACTAGCCCCCTAATTCGAACTAAGGTACCTTAGTTCGAACTTACCTTGGTCCACACTCGGCAGGCAGGCTCCCCCGTCGACTCCGCGGTACTCCTCTCGCCGAGCTGGAGTACCGCAGTCGACGGCGAGCACTTCCGGGTTCGACTTATCGCGTCCAGACTAGACGCGATAAGTCGAACCCAGAAGTTCGATCGCTCGCCGCCGAACTACCGGGTAAGTGTAGCCAAGGCCTTAGACTGCTCATGCAATGTTTTTGATAGACTTGAACAAGGTCTCCTTTTAAAAAAATGTACATACAGTATGTGTATTTTTCTATCTCTACTGTTCCTTAATTCTCATTCTTCCACTCTGTCCAATATGAACCATTTCTCCTTCATGGAGCCAGACTTTACAATACTTCAACCCTATCAAGAGGCATGGGGGCTAAGATTAGGCTTTAGGACAAGGAGTTCAGATAACTATACACTAGATCTAAAATCTGTTACAAACCTAGGAAGACATTGTGGGATGTCCTCTGAATGTAGGCCACAGGGTTCGTATAACTATGCAGCCTATTCCAAACCTGAGAAGGGACATGCTGGTTGTGGGACATGAGCTTCAGAAGACAAAACTGAAAATTTTACTTTGGAACACACATTTCTGGAGAACTGTCAGTTCCCTTTAACAAAAAAAGAGATAATCTTAGAAGTTGCCATGTCAATAAGTGTGTAAGTTTCAGCACATCTCTTTTGGAGATGGGCAAACCTCAGACATTTAAAGATTGAGTTAAGTATCTAAAAACTTAGTTGTCTACCCAAAGTTTATCAGACCAATAGCTGCCTGTGGTTTTAAGAAGACTTTCTTATAGGAAACATTATGAATCCAAATGAAACTGAGTTGTTTTTCTCCCCCCGTTACATGGATCCAGCAATTATTAACACTTGTTCTGCTTTGAACAATTCAAGGGTATTACTCAGAGATTCCTGTATCCTTAATTAAGAGTTTCCAGCTGCCTTCAGAATGAAGTCCAATTCATTATAGCAGAGGTGAAATGATGATGCATCTCCCAACCAGTGGAGGTTTTACTTCTACTTAGTGTGTAAATTAGTGCCCTCGCACAGCTGTTATGCAGAAGTGAACCTTCATCATCTAAAGGCTAAATCTCACAAATCATTAATTAAAAGTCCTTGGATACACTTTAATTGGTGATACAGGCAGTTTAACTGATGTCACATGTGAGTATGGCAGGGGGCAGGTTTATACATTTGCATTTCCCGCATTAGTTGTCAAAGTGTTTCGGGTGTTTGACCTCTAAGAAGGGCCGGTCTGTTGATTCCAGTGAAACGGTAGCAGAATAGCAAGACCAAGAACAGAAGTCCATAGAGTATGTACATGCTTTATTAATGGACTCGCTCATTCACCTAACACGAACAGTTGAAGAGCGTAAACAATGAGTGCAGGGGGAGAGGAACTGTTTAGGGTGGCCCCTGTGGGTATAACTGGATGCAACAGAATAAAATTGAGTCAAGGGTATTTTGGCTGAATATCAGGGTAAAGTTCACCAGCATGACATGTATCCGGGCCTAATTTTGTAGTGTGCGGAGTACCAAAAACATCCACGGGTTTCCATTTGATATTGTGTCTCATGGACTTCAGGAGGCATTGAGAATGCTCGGTACTTTGTGGTCTTGGTGACAGAGATTGCGGTATCTGTGATGGAGCAGAGAAAACTTACATGAATGGGAAAAGGATTAAAGAGAACCTACAGGCCCAGCTAGCCCTGCCCTACTGTACCTGCTGCCAATGCCAGGCCTGGAGGGGGAAGAAAAGGGGAGAACCTGGCTCGATTTGGGACTGACTGGTGGAGAGGCAGTTCTGTCTCTGCACGAGAGGAGTATCACTACAAGCCGGACAGCCACTGGGGGGAAAGCACTGCATCCCTGATCTAGAGAGACTTGTTGAGGAGGCTGGAAAGCATCCAGCACTGAGTGAACTGTACTATTTGACTGTAAGGACACAGTGAGGCTAGGCCCCCTCTAACCTTACATCTACTCCCATCCAGAGGGAGCTGAGGCTGCATCAGGATGCTGCAAAAAGTCCACTAGGATGTGCTACTCCAGGCGAGATACAACAGACTGTTTGGACTATAGGGGCCATGCCCCAGACTGAAGGAACATAGGTAGGAAGTAGCCCAGGACAGGGGACTTAGACTTTCTGCTGGGAGGAGCCTGCTGGCATTGCTTCACACAGGGTCCTGGGCTGGAACCCAGTGGAGAGGGAGGGCCAGGGTCCTCCTGCCACACTCCCTTAAGAGCTGAGGCCCAGGTGCAAGCAGAGTCCAGGAACCAGGCAACGCTACCAGGGAAGCAAGAGGCTAGAAGTCAGGTGCTCTAGCCACTAGGCTGCCCGGCCTCCAACCACACTCTTACAGGCCCTTGTGGCTAAATTCAGCACTGGCTTGCGGTATCTTTGCATTGACAGAGTACGGTTCTCCCAGGCTAATATCTCAAATGCTGAAGGCATCAATGCCAGGCGCAGAGCCTGCTATACCAGCTCTGCACTACGGCCACAGAATCCTGGGTGAAGGATGGGCAGCTTAGGGGCAAGCTGGAATGGGACTGGGGAGTGTCAAGGTTGGAGGAGGCGTGGTCAAGGCAGTCCTATGCTCTGATGATTCCCTGCTGGCACAAGCCCTATAGGAAGTACAGCAGGAACACAAGTTAGAATAGCCCTGTTCCTGAGTTGAACTGGCCCTAGATAAGCCTGAAAAGCACTCAGGTTAGGGTAACCAGACAGCAAGTGGGAAAATCGGTCTTTAGGGTGTAATAGGCGCTCATATAAGCCAATGCCCCAAATATCAGGATTAACACAGGCACAAAAATCTGTCCTAAAGCATGCAGAATAATGTCCCAAGGGAATTAGTGGAAGGTCCATGAAGGGTTAAAATCCATGTGCATGTTATATAACAACCTGGTATATATGGATTGTGCCAGCTCTTTTTCAGACCCGAAGTCCAGAGTTTGGTCTGGAGACCAGAGGCCTAACTAATAGTGATCAGCTAAGAGAAAGCTGGGGTAAACAAAATAACATTGCCTTTACTAAGATCTGCTTGGTCAGTAGAAATGCCAGATGTTGAAGCAATAACTGAATAATTATGTTTCATCCAATGTTTCAAATTGAACAAAGGATCCCTGTTCCTATTGTGTTTCTCCTGAAGGGAAAACAGTCTTCCCACAGATCCAACCTTGAGTTTATGAAATATTGGCACATGTCACTATAATGATATGGCACCCTTCCACCTCCCTTCCAAGGGACCAATGCCCTGCCTTAAGACATAAAGGAGACAATCTCTATTTTCATATGCTTTCACTGTTTCTTTGCTTTATCCCCTAGACATGTACCTGTCGGACAATCAAAGGAGTTACTCCATTCCTATGGACCCCAAATCAGAATTCAACATATATATTTTATACTAATAACATTTTATCAAAGTATTAATCAAATGTTAATTTGCTAACTTGAGACCATGGGCGGAGACATTGTGTAACCTTTTAACCATTGGCTATTGTGCTATCTTGTCTTGCTGCAAAACCTATCCCGGGGTGTGGAACTGCCTACCCCGTCACTTTCCCCCGCCCATGGAAAATCTATATATTTCATTGTAATCAATTAATTGACAGTGTCTCTGAGCCTAATAAGCCAGGTGACACTCCGCCAGCGCTGTGTGTAATAAACCCCTATGCTTTGACCTCTACACGGTGTGGATTTATGTCCTTCAGTCCATTGGGGCTATTTAAAACTGGACTTAAAGTTCTCAAGTATATATACTGTAGGACATAATCCTGCACAGAGAGCAGAGGTGAGAAAATAGGTGTTTCCCATCCCTGGTAAAGCAACTAAGTTTTATGCCTATTATTCTCTCTCTCTCTCTCATTTACTATAGGAATGTCAAAAATGAATATACCAAGAGTAATGCCTCAGCAAACTGTTGCTGCATGGCCAAAATTTGTTTTCCTAAATGATAAGGAGTTTTTAAAATAAAGGTGGAAAAGGTTTTTTTCTGTCTCGCAACAGTTAAAGATTTTGAAATGTTTCCCATCCCAAATCGTGACAAAAAGTAAAAAATCCCAGTTTTTCACAAATCAATAATTTGGAGGGGGAAATGACATCAGGTCAATCAAAATGTTTCATTTCAATTTCAACCTTTTTTTAATTTAAATTTTAGTATACATTAATTATAATTTCAAAATAAATTGTCATTTTGAACCAATAACTAAAACTTTTCATTGTGAAAAAGTCAAAATGAGATATTTTGACAATTTTAAAGCTTTCTTTCTTTGTTTTTTCAAAAATGTTTTGAATCGGGAAATTCAATGGTTTTGGTTTTGATGAACCATCATTTTCTGGTGAAAAATATTCCATTGGAAACTTTCGAAGCAGCTTTAGTTTAAAATAGTGGCATAGGTTCATTGCAGCAAGCACTTTCATTTCATTTGAGCAGGTGGTGAGATTTTATTCTTCGGACAAAAATACAGTTTTGCTATCGTCTCCAGAAGCTCAGTGGGGATAGCGGAAGTGGGGCTGGAGCACTGAAGAATTGTGTGTGTGTTTTAAAAATGGGTCTTCTGCAACTGTCACAAGTCTTTCCTCAGTTTGTTGCTTGGATTTTTCCATTATGAGTCACTGCACCTTAGATAAATGAGGTCACTGGGTTTGAAATGCCAGGCTTCATTATCTCTTCACACTCAAGCAGTTCTACTGACTCCTGTGTCAGTAATTGGTTCCCTGATATTAATAATGAGCTCTCTGCAATCTACTCAGACAATACTAATGGCAGAAAGGAGAAAGGAGACAAAGAACTATGTAGGTAAACAAATTATGAGGTTGCATAGCCAGTGCCCATCAAGCACTGAAAAACAATTTACCAAGTATTCTGCAAAGGCAATTTAAGAAACTTTTTCTGGTATATGAAGAAGTACAAAACGTGAGCTAAATTTTATATGTCAAGAATAATCATCATATATTATAATGTTGAAAAGGAGCTTTCTTTCGACTGTTCATACATGGATACTTTCAGAATAATTACCCTTTGCAAGGTAAACAAATAAATTAAAGGGATACTGTCAGGTTAGGCAGATATATTTTTCCCCCATGTATCTAACAACTTAGATGGCGGAAAACTACAAGAGGTTTACAAACTACAAATTACAAACTACAAGAGGTTTACAAACATAGCTAACTTGATTTTTCACCATTCGATTGCTTTTAGAATTGCACTCAGTAAGGAAATTGAAACTAGTCAGTTTCCTATATTCTCATTGCAGTAGCACAAAGCTGTTGTGTTCATGTAAAACATTGGCAGAGGGATTTTCAAAAGTGCTTAGCATTGGATTAGCTCTGCTCTCATTGGAGTCAGTGGAAGTTTTAGCATTGACTTGGATGAGGAGAAGAGTTAAGCCAACACTGAGTGTTTTTGAAAATTCCACCTTGCATGTGAAGGAAATTAGTCACATGCTTAAGAGCCTGTCCTTACTAGTTAAGCATGTGCATAACTTAAACAACATAAGTTACCTCATTGAAGTCAATGGCACTGATCATATAATAAATATTGAGATTTAAATGTTCGCAGTTTTAAGCCCCAGGGGTACAATTTTCAAAAGTGCCTACGTGACTTAGGAACCTAGAATAATTTTTTTCAAAAGTCACTTTGGCATGCAGGAGCCCAAATCCCATAGACTTTCAATGAGACTTAGGCTCCTAAGCATCTAAGGGCTTGTCTACATGGCCAGTTACTGCACGGCAGCTGCTGCACTGTAGATTCACACCCTGACTTGCTGCACAGTAACTTGCCAGGTCACTTTTGAAAATGGAATGTAGGCTCCTAAGTCACAGAGACACATTTGAAAATGTAACCTTAAGTGCTTATACTGCAAATCCATAGGAGGAACCCCTAATAATCTTTATCAGAACGACTAAAAAGGATGTTTAATGGGGGGTGCAAAGCCCGATTTGTAAAACAATGCAAAAAAATCCCCCAAATTAGCCATATTTAAAAAAAAATTAAAATACATATGCTCCACCCCTCAGATCCACAATTTTTTAAAGTGTTTAATTCTAATCAGACACTATTAGTATAGACTAATCATAAGTTTAGTTCATGCTAATCATAAGTCTCCCCATTACCTTGTGTTCCTCCCCGTTTGTTGTAGATCTTTACCTCCCATTGTATAAGGTTCCAATCCTGTATTCTGATCCAGCTGCACAGAACCCTATTGATTTTAATGGACAGCAGTCCACCTGTACGGCTCATAATGCCAGCTTGTAAAGTCTTTGGGTCAGGGACTGTCTTTTGATTCTGTGCGTGTGTTCCCTGTGCCCAGCACAAGGAAGTGGTGCATTCGCCATCTCTTAGTGTCTTCGGATCATTGGATGCCTTTCTGGAAGATAGGCGTTAGCCAGACACAAGTCATTGGGCTCAATGCAGAGATCACTAGGTGAACCTTAATTAGGGTGACCAGACAGCAAGTGTGAAAAATCGGGACGGGGGTGGGGGGTAATAGGCACTTATAGAAGAAAATGCCCCAAATATTGGGACTGTCCCTATAAAATAGGGACATCTGGTCACCCTAACCTTAATGGCTGGTGATATACAGGAGGTCAGATTAGAGGAGCTAATGGTCCCTTCTTGCCTCACACTCTATGGATCTATGAATAAACCCTGACTGGGGCCCCTAGCTATTATTTCAATATAAATAATAAATAATGCATCCATCAGGAGTCTGGGGTTTATCTATTATTGACACAACTGAAATATTATTATGGATATTTGAGGTCACCTCCCTGTAGGTGAGAGAAGTTACTGCAATAGGACAATCCTGCACTTCCAGCGGCTTAAAACAATTTGCATGGCAATGTTTGTCGTGATCCTGGTACAATACAGACTGGCTGGCAGCAGCGCTTTGCAAACATTTCAGCTTTAAGATTAAATACTCCTTGAAAATCAGGTTGTGTTAGAGACTGTATCAGAATCTAATTTCCTGTAATTTAGGAAGATAGCTGAAACATCAATTCATCCTCTAAGGTTCAACACAAAAATTTGGGATGAAATCCAAGGGTGGTGGCCTAATCACTAAATAAAAAGCTATACTGCAACTTGTCACTTCATGTGGAAACAGTTTTCCAGAATTTTTTTTCAAAGGTTAGCACGTAAATGGTCTTTAACAAGCTGCACAGAGGATAAAAGGTAAAATATCCATACACATGAAAGTTACCTTAATAAAGAGCAACTCCTAATGTAAAAATAAATTTTCAGATGTATCCCATTAAATGTCTGTATTTCAGCCTGGGAAAGATAGCGGGAAGGTTCCTTACCTACATACCACTGTGAAGAATGTATCCCATAATATAAAAGGGCTCACTTTGCGGGAATTTTTTTCGGGCTATCCAGCCTAAATTTTTCTTTTGCTCAGTTTCATCCATTTCCTCTTCATCATTTCTAATACTCCAACTGCAATGCAATTCTCATGAGCCTCACAGTTTTTAGAGCTTTTCTTGGCCCCAGCTACTGGAATCATGATATTGCATGAGAGTCTCAACTTTTTTTTTTTTAATAGCAATCTTCTGTACCTTATGGTTGCAGAGAGAAGCTTTAAACGGTGTTCTGAGTGCACCCTACAGGCAGAAAAGCCAGAAAGCAAACAAAAAGCTCAGCATTTAGTATTTAAAAAAAATAAATCTCATTATCTTTAAGCCAAGCCATGAAGCCAGGGGCCTAACTCACAATGTTTGGACATTTGGGATTGGCAATACTGCTCCTGTTTCATCAGCAATAACTGATGATGCAGAGTTGTAGGAAAGAGATTTTTGTTGCACATGCATAGAAGCCAGTGCTACATTCTGAGAGACCTGTCTTTGTGTGGCAGCAGCATGACCATCAGCTTGCATTCCTGAGCGCTAGCTGTTGTGCCACAATAGCTCCCCTCCTGAAACCTGACCTTTTTTCTCTCGTTCAACCCATCAGGCCACATCTTACCCTTTTTATGGACAAATAAACAACAAGATTAACTAACTTCCAATCCCACAAAACACCAACAGACCAGATGTTACCAGCACTTAGCCTAATCAGAGTCTCATCTTTACCATGGACAGGTAGTCCCTGAGATAATGTGGTTTCCTCAATGGGCGACTGGACCTTGATTGCACTACTTCTATCTTCTTTCACCGGTTTCCAAATCTGGCAACTTGCCTATCTCTAGAATCTCTTTGAAGCCTCAGAATTACTCCATGTCTTTATGCTTTCCAGAACTCTTGGCATCTTGAGGGACTCACATGGGTTGGTTTTCCATTCTTCCCTACCACCTGTCCCTCCTGAAACCTGACCCTCTATCTCCTGTCCCACTTCTAATATTAGGCTACTTTGCAAAAACCACAAAAAGGATCCTGATACATGGCAGCGTTCTATGTCTGCAATTTATTCAGATGAGGTGGCAGGTGGCCTGAAATCCTTGATATAATGCAATTGAGTGCTAAAAGTAATGGCTCAAATGCTTCCTTTTAATTTGAATAGTTGCTGTGTGATCTGGATACTGTAACAAGATGAAACTGGCCTTGTGCTAACATGCTCACTATTACACATTCCCTACTGATCTGGAACCCCTACACAATGACAGCCTGGATCTAATATATTGTATTTATACGATGATCCTACCAATATTACTCCTGCCTCTGGCTACAACAAGACCTTTAATTGCATTTAGTATAATGCTGTGTGTCTGGATTCTTTGTAGCAAGTTGAAAGTTACAAGGCAAGTTTCTCTCCGACCAAGACAAATCCATTGATAACTAGTGGGTTATCCTGGAGATTAGACAGGTTAAGAAAAGGATGAGCGAAGTTTTGAATGAGGATGAGCTAATGTATAGTACTTGGTCCACCAAGGATACCTGCGGGTACCACTAAAATTATTCTGGGTAATTTGACAAAATTTACCTGGTACTAAAAAACAAATAATGTGGATTTCATGTTATTTGGTACTCCAAACAAACAATGACCTAAAAATTTGTTCTTGATCTTGGATCAAAAGTTAGCTTATCAGCATTCAAATTCAAATCAAAGTAGCACCATTTTACACTGTCTCTTCACAGATGTTCGTGATGACACAAAGAGCAAAACAGTGAAGAATCAGGCCCCTTCTCTTCATTTATATTAGTTAATTCCCAATTGTGTTGTTGACTTTGATTTGACTCCCAAACGATGCCACATCTGCAATGTCACTGGATGTTGTCTACCAGAGTTAGGGACTATTTACTGAGAAGATTAGTTATAAGAGCTCATATCAAATGGATCACAGAATGACATTTCAATTGCTCCATTTACACCTTCCCTCAATTAGGGCTCTGGTTCTCCTACAATTCTACTCACCCATGATGATATCCTGGCCCCACTGAAGTCAATGAGAGTTTTGCCATTGACATCAACGGGGCCAAGATTTCACCCCAAGTTTTCACATCTCTCCATTTTCTCTACTAGAAGAAAATTCCTAAGCCCTACTGCTCCTGGATGTGAACCTTTGGAGGCTAACTAAACAATGCAACATAGTCACACTTTAAGGATACCTGCCACATAGACAAATCATCTGTACTTGCACTCTTGCCACAATAATTGTGGGAAGAAACAAATCTAGACACAGATGGTAAATGATCCAGTTGCAAGCCGTTTAGGAATTACTACCCATTGTAAGAGTAGAGATCCAATACCTACAGGCTACATCATTAAAACCAGGTGTCAGGGCTAGCTCTCATTTATTGTGAAAACAACATTAGTGGATGCTGCTGAAGAGACATTGGTGGCAAAGCTAATGAAAGCCCTAAGGTACCCATAGTTCAAGTGCACTCTTCTTCACTGTTTCAAGACATCTGCAGTGATTCATTGAAAGGAACAGAGATCCAGAGTGGCACTAAATATAGAAATAGCCCTGCAGATTTCCCAGGCAGATACTTTACGATACGGTAAAATTGATGTCTTTTTTTTTCCAGATGCCCAAGTACTGCATTGTGTCTTGATGCTCCCCATCTTGGGGTCCTTTTTTTTCTTTTCAAGAAGATGTTTACACCCAAATAAAATTATACGCTTCATTGACAAAAACATTTCAGTCACTATGCTGCATACTTGGTTCCTATTATTCCTGAGTACAGAAGTTAAACATGAAGAATTTGAAATTATTTAAAATGTATGCAATATTATTATTGGATTTCTGCTTCTGAGCTGTGGGCCACTGAGCCATGCTAGCGTAACATCAGCTAAGGATCAGGCCTTATGCATGTTGTTTCCATTGGTTATTATTTTGAACCTGTGTGTTGTACAGCCACGCTAACAATAACTGCATGAAATTCCAAAGGATCTAAGGCCAGATTTACAAAGGTATTAGGACACCTAAAAATGCAGGTATACCGGTGCTTGTAAATCCCACTGTAGGCACCTGAGTAGGTTAGATGTCTAACTCCTACCGCAATGGGATTTAGGCATTTTAATTGCTCAGGCATTTTTGAGAATTCCATTAGGTACCCATCTGCATCTCTAAGCACCTTAATCCCTTTGTAATGCTGGCCCCTGGTGATTAAAGTAATCATATACTGGTTTTTGTGCAGTGCAGGTCACTAGAAATGTGGCAGATTCAGACATTTCAGTGATAGTAGTAGTATACATTCCAGTCTCCCTGCCTAGTGCAGAGTGCACCTTTCAAACATGACAAGTCAGTAGGTAGGAAACGGGATTTGTTAACCGAAAATTCCTTCTGGTTTTCATATTGCACTTGACAATGAGACATAAGCACTGCATTTGGGATGGACTATTTTGGAGAGTGATGTGAGTCACTGTCACAAGGCAGGCTGCCACTGGGGACCACAAAGAGGTCTTGGTGAGAACAGGCTACTCCTTGTTAAAAAAGCTTATCTTGTTCCACCCTGTGTTTTATTACTCCCCCAACATTAGAGCTCTGAAAGGGTGGATCAGAGTTTCCCTTTCTCTCCTACCTCCCAGCATTATGAAGTTGGGGGATTCCATAACACACACAAGCCTATTACTGGAGGTCAACTCATGGATATCTTAATAACACAATCAAATCCGGTGTTTGCACATGCGAAGTGACACCCAGGCAGGCAAACAAGCTTTCTTGTTTTCATGCCGTTTCCAATGCCCACATGCTGGATTAGGGCATTCTATTACAGTTCTAAAAAGGCTGCTTTGCAGAAATTATAGATTTGCAGGTTTAATGTTGCTTATTGATTCCATAGCTATTTTGCTTCACCTGCAAGTAAAAATGATGCTCTTTCTAAATGCCATAAATTCAGCCAGAGACCTGAGCTAGCTTCTTTTTTGCTCACGTTCTTTAAACTGGGAGCACTATAGGGCAAAGCACCATCCCCTCTGGAATGTCTGGAAGGCCTTGCACAAAGTCAGCCCAACCATAAGCAAAAAAATAATAATGAGAATAGTGCATCAGTACCAGAAATAAATATTGATGTTGATGATTCACCTAGGATCCTGCTTCTCCATAGCTATTGCCTCTAATGCAAACAGGAGTAAAAACCATATTTATGGTCCTGATCCTCTTCTTGCACCATTTTTACACGAGTGTAATTCCACTGAGTTACTCCTCACCAGTATATAAGGAAGAAGAACCAGGTCCACTTTCGCTGAAGTAAGAACCTGGGATACATACAGGTGACAGACTTGATGAGTAAGACAGTTCTGTTTTTACCCAGTCATTTTTCTGACCATAACAGCACTACAGCAGGTTACTTTTGAAAAACTGGGAGCCGTTCCACTTGAAGTGAACTGAAGTTTTGCCACTCTATTTAGTGGAGGCAGCAGCAAGTAAATGGGATTCCCCATGTAGAATCTTCTGATGCTATTTTAAGGCACGTAAGTAGTAGTTCATGGACCCTTCGATATCTGTTAAAGTACGAGCATCAACCTCAAGTAATATATGAAAGAAGATATAGAGTAATGGTGTATCTTGCTGCCTTCCAAGTCCTCTTTCATGCACATCTGCAGACTCATGGCCATTCTCAGAGCAGACTTTTGCCCAGTTTTATTTTCCCCACAGACCAACCTACAGAATGTACAGGGAGCTCTCTGAGAAGAATTATTCCAAGATACTTATTGAAAAATGATGTGCTGTTGAGTAACCACCATATTGCCAATGATACTCCTAAATATACTAAGGCTTTGCTCCTAGGACTTACATTACTACGTCGAAAATGATTCGCTGGCTCTCTGACATCATTCCTTTTGGAGGCCATACTTTGAGAAATGCATCCTGAGAAGTGGGGAGAAAGCCAACTCCCATTGAAGTCAGTGGGGGATATGTGTGGTCAGCCCCTCTCTAGATCACTGGTGCGGAGTGAGTGTCCAGTTGGTGTGGCATTTGTGGGACCCCCATGCAAAGAGGCCTCCAGAAAAAAAAAACTTATCTCCCACCTTGATAAAAGCGGATGGAAAGAAGAAAAACACTGGCAAAGGCAACCAAGGAGAAGAATGAACATACAGCAAATGGCAACAAGAAAATGAAAATTGCCACTAAGTTCTTGGGAGTGGAAGAAATCTTCTTCTGCCTTAGCTGGGCTATCTGTGGCTCTGCATTCATGTCTGAGAGGATGCTGAAACGTGTTCTCTCACAGCATTGCTTGGACAAATGGCTTTCCCCTATCTCTGCTTGAGCTTTTCCATGTTTTGTTTGGAGCCATTGTCAGATATCAGCACGAACCATCATTATGATCCTACCCAATCTCTCCTGCAATGACATAAAAATCTACCCTCGAAATTAACCCCGAAGGATCAACTCCAGAACTGGGGAGCATTCCTTGACTCTGGGCTGCCCTATCCTCTACCCACTGTTTGCAGAGATAATTTTAAAAGGCTTTCTTCCCTTTGAATTTTCAAAAAAGAGTCTATATCAAACAAAAGGACAGAGCGGTAACGTCTCTTCACAACTGGTGTCAGAGTCTGTGGTAGAAAGAGGAGTAAGAATGACATCAAACATGGAAAGGGGAGCTTTCTTACTTTCTCAGGAGAGCAACATCAGAGAGTCGAGTCATAGCAATTTTTGTGCGCCTACGAAAAATATAAAACACTGCAGGAGACACAAAATGAGAACATCAGAAAAAGTTCAAGCAATTCTTCCTTGTGCCAAGCATCATGGTCAAGACTCTAACCTAACACGTTTAGTTGTGCCTTAGTTTCTGACTGGTTCCATAGGCTTCATTGAGACCACCCATGGAGTAACGTACTATGCCACATGAATGCCACATGAGTAAGGGTATGAGAATCTGTCCCCGAGAGTTTAGATAGGCTTTTACCTTCCAAATTTCTCAGGTTTTCCATCCGTACTTTTGAGCTGATGGCTTTGCACTGATGTTATGTATATTTTCCAAATTCTATCCCTTGTCAGCTTTTCTCATTGTCAATGGCCCTGCTAAAACATACAGCATCTTATTTTACATTGGCTTTTTGGCCAACAGTTAAAAGCTAGCTTACAGCTGATGACATAAATTGATGACAAATGTATTCCTCATTATTTCCAGTCTGAAAAATAAGTTTTTCCTACTATAAACTCTTTCTCAGCTTCCCAAGCCACTGTCAGGTCCTAGCACCCAAGTCCAGGCATTGATGTAAGGCAAACCTGATGGCTATAAATCTGTTAAGAATTAACATGTTAATGAATTTTCCAAAGTAATTGAATCTAACATTACAATCAATGGCACTGACTGTCTTTGTGATGGGAAATTGCAACAGGACCATTAGAATCACTTCTACAAACCCAAATCCTTTGTTATTAATTAAGGTAAAGATTAGCTGTCAGTCACATTTACTATCAGCAAGTTACAGATTTAGCAGATAACGGTCCAATATAAATTACCTCACTGCTGAATTGGGATATTGAGCAGACATGTTGATCTGAAACGTTTTGATGCAAAATACAATGGAAACCTGATTTTTAGACATTGTGAAAACATGTCGCCCCAATATTAGATTTCAAAGTACCCTCCAATGCCAAGAAAAAGAGCAACAGGTGCACAGGGATTTACAAATACATCTCTACGTCGTCTTGCAAAAATGCTAATTCATTAGGAAACAGATCATCCAACACATGTGTTTTTGTTTCCTGTCCAAAGTCATCACGTTGTCAGAGTTTATGGTTTTTTTTACAGAAATCTGAGGGGGAGAAATTACAAGGTATTGCAAACAAAACCACTTCCAGCTCTATGGTCACATGTCCCTATCTGTCATGGGTAGTTTCATATTTATTGAATGCACACACTGAGAGTGGCAGTGTAAAGAAGCAGGAGACTTATTTGGAATGCATATTCCATTACTCACAAAAGAGCTGACTGCCACATCAGAAACCCTTTCGGTAAATAACCTTTCTGGGTCAGCCATTAACATTGCACTTTGGTTAATTATATCAGTGGGAGAATATTAATAGTGATTCTCACTTCATAACTATTCATTTCAAACTAAGAGCTTTCACTCCACCAATTTATCCAGCTGCCAGCCTTGAACTTGCTATTTATCTTAGTCTGAGGGCATTATAGAAGTTTAACAAGTCAAAGGCCCAACCCTTCTTATCTGTGTCACAGTAAAGCGCAGCTTGCTTAGTGCATAGTCAATTAAATCTCTTACTGTTAATGACATTGCCTATGGTTAGAACCTCGTTAGTAAAGAAAATTGAAATCAGGGATATACAATGTTGCAGGATACCTAAACAGTTCCCATTTTAAAAGACAACAAACTAGGAATTCAAATCTTTCTTGTAGGCTAGTGATCTGATTCTCTACTGGCTTGTGCCAAAACACAACCATTCTGATTAAATGCTTTTCTATATTCACTTTGTGCCGGTGAAAGTAGCATCACAAGGTGTAAGGTGTGGTGATTCAGGTCCTATATACTGAAGTAAGGGACTTATACTCTACCAAATCATGGAAGTTAGGACGCAGACATCATGAAAACTGAGCAGGGAAGGAAGACTAGATGAAATCTGTTAGAGAAATGGCAAGCGTTTTAGGTGAGGGTTATTAAATCTTTAAATGAGTCACGCATGAAGCAGCTATCCAGATTCCTTGTAGGGGGTGGGCCAACATAAGCTACACGTATATCTCAGTGATGATCATGCTATTAAAGTTTAGCTATGAGTTAAAAAGATAACAAACTAACAGATGTTGTATTTAGAGATGGTAACAAGCCACAGAGTTTGGATCCCAGACTGAATAGCCCCAAAGTTCAGGCATATTTGGTAAGGCCTATCTCAGATAACAAGTGCTTAGTCTTGCGCAAACACTCACTTAAGCAGCCCCGTTGACTTTCATGGGACCAGTCACAAGATTGAGGAATACCCGTCTGAAAAAAGGCTGGAGGGATTGGTCCTATTATATAATGTTATTGCACATAATACACTAGCAATTTGAGGCCCCAACCAAGCTGAAGATCCCATGGAGCAAACAATAGTTGCTTGGGAATTTTTTGACAAAATATTTTTTTGTCAGAAAATGCCGATTCACCAAAACCAAGACTTTTTGTTGGAACATACCCATATATGTTCTCTCCCATCAAAAAACGGCAAAAGGTCCTGAGTTAGAACAGGACATTTTTTGACATCTTCAATATTTTCACAGGATGGGAAAACCATCTCCTGCCCAGCTGTATTACAAACACAGAGTAAGAGACAGTCCCTGCCCTGAAGAGCTACACAAGATAGAGATAAAGGGTGGGAAAACAGGCGCTCAGAGAAATAAAATGAGTTGCCCAAGGTCATTCACAGACCAGTACCAGAGCTGAAATTAGAACCCAGGTTTGCCGTCTCCCACTCCATCTCCTATACCACACTGCTGCTCATGTAGTACATAGAGAGAAAGAGTAAGAGATACATATTTCATGCTTTCAAAAGAAACTTGCATAATAGACTTAAGCTTAGAGTCCCGGCAAGGTTTGAATTATTATCCCGCAGTGGCCATCTAAACCTCATAATGGTACACACTAGGCACTATGTAATGATAATACTCACATTGCAGAGCCTTCTTCTGACAATAAAAAGGACATAATGTTCAAATTAGTAGTTATGAGCCTGTTACTATTCACTCAGATCATTAGGAATTTTAATCTGAGAAGTGAAATGGGTAAGCAGATACCCCTTCTAACAGTCTTCTAGTCAGTATGTAGGATTTATTGCTCTGCATGGCGTGTCCAAGACATGTAACATATTGGGGCAAGTATTTGCTACTTGGAACATACAACAACATAAAGAGTCTCTCTTTGAAAGACCAGTTTGTAAAACAAAATGCAGTTGCAAAAAGCATTTCTTATTCACATCTGCCTATGACCTTGCAGGGTAGTAAGGATGATTTCAAATTTACATTGAAGGACAATTTCAATAACCCATTTAAGAGAACAAATCCCATTGGCTTTCAATGGGACTTTCACTGCTAAATCCCTTAGGCTATTTTGAAAATCCCACTCCAGGGATACTGTGCTCCTGATGTAACCATTAAAATACAAACAGCGTTCACAGCCCCCACTGATGTCAATGGGAGATGTAGATGCTTTGTGCATATTAGGATCAGGGTCTTGGGTACCTGCAGCTAGTAGTTAAGGTGATGAAGGCTGAAGAGTATGGTTTGATTCAGAGCCCATGAAGTCAATGGGAGCCCGCTGACTTCAATGGGCTTTTGATAGGAAACTGTCAACAGCTGGAACTGACCTCAAAGCAATCCTATGAAACCCAGCCCATGTCAAGATTTTGGTCACACAGTTTTTGATGTAGTGGCTTGTAGAGGAGACGTACATCTCGTAAGCCCCTGCCTTCACAAACATGAATGAGGGATGGGAGGATGAATGGACAGAACTATCTGAGAAGGGAAACCAGTGAAACTCAACCATTGCAAACTTAACAGCCATACAAAAGTAGCTGCAAATATTAGTGTCTGAAATAAATTACACCCTTGTATATAGCAACAGAGGGTCCTGTGGCACCTTTGAGACTAACAGAAGTATTGGGAGCATAAGCTTTCGTGGGTAAGAACCTCACTTCTTTAGATGCACTTGCATCTGAAGAAGTGAGGTTCTTACCCACAAAAGCTTATGCTCCCAATACTTCTGTTAGTCTCAAAGGTGCCACAGGACCCTCTGTTGCTTTTTACAGATTCAGACTAACACGGCTACCCCTCTGATACTTGACCCTTGTATATGATCACTAGTAGCAACCCACAAAACCCAGCAACTATCCCTTTGGAGTGGAAGGTGGGGAAAGAGAGTGACAGCCATTTATATAAAGTCAGGCACCATCCGGCACTTATAAGCTTGAAGTCACTCAGCCGGGCAATGGGTAAGCCAGGATTCCTGACTCCCAGACTCTGGCTCAAATCACATCTTTTTGTTCTGTGTTTGTAAAGCACCTCGGACAATGGAGTCCTGGTCCATAACTAGGGCTGGTAAGTGCTACAGTGATACAAATAATAAATACTACTACTAGAGTCATATCGGGGTAAATACGTTTGCTGATTCACACAGCTAGCACCAGCACAGCCTTAAATTGCTAGTCCTGTTAGTGCCTCCAAAGAATCAGTGCATAAATTTAGAATAATTGGAAAAACCATTAAATCTTCTTTTGCATTTGGAACCAGCAACAAAATTTGTATTGTCCTAGTACAAGTCAGCCAGGCGCTTTGCAGGTGGCTAGCTTCCATGTCAAGCCTTGGTTAAAAAGAAAATGAAACAAGGAGTCGGAGGCCACATTTGGAGAGAGAAAGCACATCTTTAAACGGTCAGATGTGTGTTCTTAATAGAAACATTTTAGCTAACATTTAACAAATAACCAACATTTAGATATTGGCTATTTTATAGATAGCAAATAAGATCAACTTGTAACTGTGTCATTAGGCACACCGTCATTCAAACAAAACTCATTCCTAAACAGCAATTATTTAATCAGATAAATCGGGTGCGTTGGCTTAATATACTTCCTGAACTACTCACAGGGAAAAAATTAGAGAACTGTTCAAAAGATAGATTCTGAAACTCCTTTTGTAAAGGTTAAGGGTAATTATTGTAACTTCTGCTTCTGCATCAGGGAAATAAAGCTGTTTATGAAGCTACATGACCTACTGTTCCATTTGTCCTAATTTATAGCTGCTTAGGAAATACTGTCCATGTGAAAGGTTCATTTTCTAGATTCTTCAACCCAAATCATCTTGGTGTTAAATTTGCCCTAAAAATGTTATAGAAAAATGATTCACACTAGACTGAAATTCTCTTACGTGCATTTCATTAAAATCTGTGCATTGACAGAGAGGGGACACATCTCCGGAGCAGCGTATGACAGTTTAGGCACAGGATTCTCATTAATGCTATTTAGAGTCGTATACCTAAGACTCCGTGCATTGGGATGAATTTTTACCTTATTATGATTTTGAAAGAAAGAAAGAAGCAGTGCATTTCTGTTAGGAGATAACGCAATACTCCAAGTTAATATCTGAAATTCCTTGCTGTCTATAACAGATTATGTGCATGCAACATATGATTCACACACACACACACACACACACACACCATTCCTCCAACTCACCCCATTCCCTGAGAACAAAAAGGAATAATAATTCTTTAGTTTTCAGGTATGGAAGAGGCCTACAATCAAATCACGAGCTGCCTGCAAAATCCCCTCTCTTCCCCGCCCTTCAGGCTGTATTGCTGATCAAGATTAATGACTCACTATATTCTTTCTAATGACTATCTATTACACAACTGACATTTTGTTAAACTACAGCAACTGACATATCCTCAGGGACAGTGTAATGATCAATTACATTTGTAAGCTTTGGTTACTTATCCTAGGAAGGCTGGCAGAGGAAGAACATCAAGAAAACAAGGAAGACAAACAGAAGTTAAAAACAATAAGCTCACTGTATTTTATCCTGCGGAAAGGTACAATCTCTAGATGAACCATTCAAAATAGTCAGTTGGGTTCTCTTTAGAGGAATTTGTGACCCCAACTCACCTGTCTCCCAAGTTTATAACTCCAAAGCATGCTTAAGAGGGACTTACTCAAGAAGTGATAGCTCCAAAAGGTTTTTTTTTTTTTTTTTTGAATCTCAGAATTTCACAAAATTTCAGAGGTTAATAAAAAAAATTGTTTGTAAACTGATACTACTGCAACCAGCTCTAGGTAGGAGCAATGATGGTGTTTAAGAGCGCAAGGAACACTAAATACCAGTTTAGTCCCGGGAGTGAGGAATACTATAGTCAGAGGATATTCTAAGACCAGATACAGATACCTATACTGACGCTGAGTAGTTATTTACTCAAATCGATGGGTCTACTTGGAGAGTAAGTTACGCGTAAGTATAGTTATCAACGCATGACCCCTATAAGGCAGAATGTAGTTACTCATATTGTCATTTGACCAGGAATCTGGGGTTAAACTCTCAGTTTAAGAAAAAAAATACCATCATTAATGGTCCATCACTCAGGGTATGTAAAATTATACACATGAATGATACCGTTAAAATTTCCATGTCACTTATATAATACGTGCTAACTGGTTCTGTGGTCTGTAAGTTGTTACATTTAAGGCCACATGGTTTAGCTACTGTTAATGAACTTGACAATAACCACAGTAATTTCATTAGTATAAAATGTGTTTAATAAACTATGGTTCCACCTAAGCCATTCACCCTCCTGGTGAATTCTATGTCCCACCTTATGGCTCTAATCCTTCTTCTCTGTGTTCTTTGCACTACTGTGTGATTGGTTTCCTACCAGATCTTGCAATGAGCTACGTTACCATGAGCCATTGCCACAATGAGTAAACACTGTTACCTACAATAACAGCACTGATCCTCTCTACGTAATGACATTTCTGGAAGATTGGGCTAGGTCTGAATTCTTTGGCCGTCCTCCCTCTGGTATGCAAATAGATCACTATCCTACTCGTCTGTGCAAGTGGTTGATTTCATTTGCCGTATTGCCAAAAAAAAAAAAAAAGACTGCTCATTATGTATCTGGGTTGGAAGAGAAGCAACTTACGAAAGAGTATTTCATAAAGTTGAGGTTTCTAATGTTGAGCTCCTGCATAACAGGACTGCTACTGTGAGATAGACAGGGGCCTGGCATAGACTGAAGCCTGCTGCTGATGATCCTGCTGTGTCAAATGTTCTACAAGAACATGCTCCTGCTGTGAAAGCAGCTCTTCTGGCGTGCATGCATGACTGAACTTCCAGAATGATGATGATTTTATTGTGTGTGTGTGTGTGTGTGTGTGTGTGTGTGCCTCTAGCTAGCCACATGGTAGCTAGGAGGTCCTGATTCATGGACCCAAGAGTGTCATAAAAATAAAGCAACTCGAGCCATCCGATTTAACTTGCCAGTCAATCATGCTTTGAACCAGCCGTTTCATTTCCAGTACACTTCCCTAACTAAGATAATACTTTGAAATACCAGATGCAGCTCAGGAAACTTTGAAATGAGAGGTAATGAGCTCCCTGAGGCTGGGACTGACTTTGGTATTGGTTTATATAATGCCTAGCACAATGGGGCCATGATCCTTCCTGGAGGCGTAGGTGCTCCTGTATGATGACTAATACATGATCGTCATCATCATAACCAAAGAAGGCTAACACAGAAGACGTGCAGTAAGGCTGGCTTTTTCAGAGGAGGCTAATTGACTTCAGTATCTAAACTCCATTGAAAATCAATGGGAATTGAGCACCTCAGGGGAGATTTTCAAAAGTATTCAGGTGCCTAAAAATGCAAATAGGCAGCCAGTGGAATTTTCACTAGAACATATTCAATGCACCATTGGTTCCAATGGGATTTAGGCATCTAAGCTGCTTTTGAAAATATCACTCAACATCTACCTTCATCTTTTGGAATCAAAATCCCTTTGAAAATTCCAGCCTAAATCTTCATTATAATGACTCCCCACTGGCTGTAAAGAAAGTTTGAGGCTGGATCAGTACTGAACCGACTTTAGAAGCTGGCTTAACCCTTCACTGTGGAGTTGTTCCACTGACTTCACAACAAATAGAGTGACACTTCGGCTGACTGGCATCTCTGGCCTGTGCTCACCTATGCTAACAGTCAGTAAAATTACAGCCCCTGAAAGAGTTCCTAAGAGTTCCCTCTACATTACACAGCTGCCTGTTAAACTAGCCAGAAAAATAATAGTTCATATGCTGTATTTAATCATATTTACACTTCTCCGCCATAGCTCTCAAAGCATCTTATACTTTTCTGTTGCTATCCCCACTTTACAGATAGGAAAAGAAGTTAAAAGTGCCTCAGCCTAGCTTATGCAGTCAGTCAGTGACAGAGCCAAGCACAAGAACCCAGGTAACCTCACTTTTAGGCAGTTGCCCTACCCACTGAGAATACTGCCTCCCTGCTCACTGCCATTATAACCAACCTTGGGGGGAAAGGGGGAAAGAAGGGAAGAGACAGTTTTGCTTGAATCAATGCTCTGAGTATTCACGTGATATTTATAGTTGCTCTCTCTCATACAAAGGGCCAAAGCTTTAGCCGAGCACATGATTCTTGGTGGTAAAATAAAGACACAAGGGGAAGGAAACCAGCAAGATTGTATGCAGATGGCTCTATAGACCTGATATTTGATGCTACTTTAGGAGAAAAGGGAACACAGGGAACATTGTGAAGTGCTCAGATACTATGTTAACGGGGGGCAGATAAGTACCTGAGATAGATTTATTCTTATAACCAAATGCAGCTAGTTAATGTAGATATATAGCTTACAAAAGCAATCTATGTGATTGACATATACAGTATCAGAGGATGTCAGTAAATGGCACTATAGTTTGTTTCTATGGGTTCACATGCAGAGAAGTAGTCTGTAGAAAAAAAAGAGAAGAGAATCACATCTGCAACCTGGGGTAGCTTAAACATCTGTGTAATGCCTAGCCAAGCCTTTGTGATGAGGTGTTTGGGCCTAAACCTTTCACTAACAAACAGGGAAGTCTCTAGAGGGCAGGAAGGCTGGGGATAATGAGGCAGGCTAGCTGACCAAGGGAAATCAATAGCTAATGGCTTGCACCAGAGAAGCTCACTGGCAGGCAGCTGAAGGAAGTTCGAAATGGGAGAAGGAAATGGGACACAAAGGAGACAGACTGCTGCTCCTGACTACAAAGGAGAAGCTTAGCTGTAGTTTGAGCAAAGCCTTTATTTCTGTGTTGTTGTCTTTTGCTGAGCGGGAGGCAGGATTAAAGCCAATTTATGTCAAACTCCTGATCAACAATAGGAAAGAAAATGTTCTTTCTGTGAAAAAGACTTTTGTTTCCCAACCACATTGTCTGAACCTGTCTGCAAACAGGTCCCTCTCTGCAGAGGCTTCACTTCTTTGGTTATATCAGCCTGCCGCAAGCAGAATGGGGCTTGTCCACTGCATTTTAACAAGCAACAAAAATGGATGCAGATTATTAGCCTTGGTCAAAAGCTGTTTTAAATACTCTTAAGGAATCAAACAGAAGGATAGATGCAAAAGTGGGCATTTTAAGAAGAGATAAGTAACACTCAATATGGATTTGCCAAGAACAAATCACATCAAATCAACCTAATATCCCTCATTAACAAGCCTTGTGGATGGGGAGAAGCAGTAAATGTGATATATCTCGACTGTAGTAAGGCTTTTGATACTGTCTCACATGACTTTCTATTAAGGAAACTAGGAAAATATAGCCTAGATGAACCTACTATAAGTTGGGTGCACAACTGGTTGGAAAACTGTACTCAGAAAGTAGTTATCAATGGTTCACAATCAATCTGGAAGGGCATATCAAGTGAGGTCCTGCAGGGATCTATCTTTAGTTGAATTCTATTCAATATCTTCATAAATTATTTGGATAATGTCATAGAGAGTACACTTGTGAAGTTTGTGGATGATTCCCACCTGCAAGGGTTGGCAAGTGCTTAGGAGAACAGACTGGAGAAATGGCCTGAACTTAATAGGATGAAATTCAAATAAGGAAAAATGTAAAGTACTACACTTAGGAATGTTGCCTGATCTTTAGCTTGTGTATTAATTATATAATTAATTAAGAATCCCCAGTTATCACTTTGAGGGTTGACAGGTTCTTGCCCCAACATCAGGCCCAATATTATTCAAATTATTATATAGTTGGGAACCCCAATGTGCACAGTTGCAACACTCACACACTATAACAACTCTTTTATATTTACAAATATAGTTTATTAATACATTTAGCACAGTCACAAACACCCCAACTCAGTAAGGTAGATAGAGATACTACAGAATGTACAGCTGCACATCCATCTACTCTCACCATCCCTTGTAAGACAACCTGAAATGGTAGACACTGTCTTCTTCATCACCATCACCTTCCCCATCATCACCAGTGGCCATCATTCTGGCACCTCCCAAAGACTACATCTCTCTCTCCTACCACCCCCAGGCTGCGAAAATTATTGCCCACCCCTGATGTGGAGGTTATAGAGAATCACAAACTAAATATGAGTCAACAATATAATACCATTGCAAAAAAAGCAAACATCATTCTAGGAATGTATTAGCAGGAGCGCGGATCATTTTAGATAGAAGACATTCTTAAATCAATTTAACAGTGTCCACACATGGAGGCTGAACTGACATAACTACATCAATTCCTAAATCTGTTTAGTTAAATTGGCAAAATTCCATGTACAGACAAGGACTTAATCCATGTTATGTTCCTCTTGCTCATCCTTTTTGTTCAATTAAATCATGATACATGCCACAGGAATAGAAGTGGAAGGGATACCAGTGTTGTAAAACTTCACTGTCTCTCTGAATCTGAAGTAAAACAAATGACTCCTATTTCATCTATTGTTAGAAATAAAGCAAGAGCTACTTTCATTGTAAGGTTTTGGTGTGGGAACCATCTGTTTGTTCTGTGTTTGTACAGTGCCTAGCTGTAGTGGGGTGGTTACCTCGCTCCTGCCCGGAAGGGCTTAAGACAGCCCTGGGAGAGGGCTGTTTCAGGGGGAAGCAGCTACTAGGCTGATTGGGGAAGCAGCTGCCACTGGGCCACGCCTCAATCAGGCCTCAGCTGGCCCTATATAGGAGGCTGGGAGCCAGGAGCTCAGCAGTCTCTCTGTGTGTTCAGAGACAGAAGGGCCTGGCTGCAGGGAGGTTAACCAGGTGTCTGGAATGGAGCAGGGCTGGGGAAAGGCCAAGGGAGCTGGGGAGTGGGCTGCAGACCTGGTAAGGCCTATTAGATACTGGGTTGCAGGGGCAGCCCATGGGTAGCCCAGAGGCAGAAGGTCCAAACCCCTTTGCCTGTGATGAGTGGCTTATACTGCAGTCTGCCCCAGTGAACAGGAGCTAGATGGAGACTGGGCAGTAGCCAAGACTGAGGCGAAGTGGGGATAGTGAGTGGGGTTTCCCCTGGGAGGGGGAGACCCAGAGCTGTGAGGGGTTACTGCCAGGGGGCAACACCCCAGACAACAGGGCACCGGGTCTGGGAGGGACGCAGGGGCCAAGCGGTAGCAGGACACGGGCCTGCAGAGGGCCCTCCAATGGCTGGACAGCTAATTCCCAGAGACGGCCAGCAGGAGGGGCCTCAGGGGTGAGTCCGCAATGCTACACTAGCATGAATGGAGCTCTTGGGCATTACTGCAATACAAATAAAATAAAATAATATCATCTAGTTTTGTCATTTGTTTTTATTCTTTTCTCCTTCCTTGTGGCTAAGTGACCTAGTGGGTGTTTTAAGTAGTCATCTGATCTTCATCACAGAGTTCACCTGCTTGTTTAATGGAGTTAGTAACAGTTTTTTCTTCTGTCTAAATAGAAAACAATGGCTAATTTAGGTCATCAGACTCGGCATGAGACATCCCTGCTTTATGTTAAGAAGAAGTCCTCCATGGATATAATTTTTGGTGAACAGAATTGTACCAGTCCAGGATTAGTGTATTAAGTATTTATTATTTTAAAGCTAGGGACCAGAATTTCCATTGACCTAAACCTGGAGCAGTCATTTAAAAGTTATTGCAAAACACTATCACTGTGAGTTAATAGTGTTTTTCTACCCATTTTGCACTGGAGTAAATGACTATACAAGATGCAGGGAAAAAAAGAATCTGAATAAGTGAGGTTATTCTGGTTTTTTAATCCATTATGAACTCCCCAAATATAAAACAAACTTCCTCCTCTTGTTTTTCTCTCTCAATATCATTTCCATTATGAACAGGAGTACTTGTGGCACCTTAGAGACTAACAAATTTATTAGAGCATAAGCTTTTGTGAACTACAGCCCACTTCTTCGGATGCATCCGAAGAAGTGGGCTGTAGTCCACGAAAGCTTATGCTCTAATAAATTTGTTAGTCTCTAAGGTGCCACAAGTACTCCTGTTCTTTTTGCGGATACAGACTAACACGGCTGCTACTCTGAAATTTCCATTATGGTAACATTACAAATCCCCCGTTTTTTCTTTAAAAGCATCTACTGATGCCATCAGACACAAATGACTAGTAAAAGGAGAGGATGAATCATATATGAAAACTGTCTATCTAATAAGCCTGAATCAAACCTTCCTGACAAGCAATCTAAATCTAAAATCAATTCAAACTAAGTCAGTGTTCGAAGTGCTATTTTGGGGATCCCAGAATGTACATTAGTCAAAATAAAAATGATTCAATTATCTCTGTTTGCTGCTTGATTTGTTTAGATCTCATCACTTGAACTATGGCCTTGTGCAATTCTTGGAGGTATATTTAAAGGTAATGCTTTTAAACCCTCTCATTTATACTTACTTGGCAAATAAACTGTAACGTACTAAGTTAAACATTTTAGTGAGAGTTTACATACTGCCTCACACCGCTGAGATGCAGAGATTGTAGTACCCTTTTTAAAGATAATGAATCCATCAAAGAGCGCTGGAAGGAACACGACCAAAAGCTTTTAAATCGAGAATCAACTGTGACCGACAACACCATCAACTCCACCTCTCAACACCCAATCTGGGAAACTCTTGCCAACCCACAAACACCTGAGAAGGTCTGCAAACCAATTAAATAAATAAAGAACAATAAAGCCCCAGGTCCTGATGGCATACCAGCTGAAGTATTGAAAGTAGGGGGAGAAACACTGACTAACAAGCTTCACTTGCTACTCCTCAAAATCTGGAGCACCAAAGAAATCCGCTGACTTACACAATGCTAACATTGTCACCATTTTCAAAAAGGGAGACAGGGCCAACTGTGGCAACTATCGAGGCATTGCCCTCCTCTCCATTGCTGGGAAGATTCTCGTTAGAATCTTACTGAATCACCTGCTCCCTCTTGCAGAGGAAGTATTTCCAGACTCCCAGTGTGGCTTCACACCATCACGAGGCACAACCGACATCATTTTGTAGCCAGGCAGATCCAGGAAAAATGTCAAGAACACCACCAAAAACTGTATATGGCCTTTATTGATCTGATGAAAGCCTTCGACTCTGTCAACCATGAGGCTCTGTAGAAAATCATGTCAAAGTTTGGCTGCACAAGCAAATGTATCACCATTGTAAGCTTCCTCCACAACCAGATGACTGCCTCCATCCTGGGTAGTGGCTCTACCTCTGAGCTCTTTGTCATCCGAACTGGTGTAAAAAAAGGTTGTGTACTGGCACCCACCCTTTTCTCCATTTTCTTAGCAGCTATGAAAATGTTAACCCAAGACCATCTACCATAGGGCATTAGCATCCAACATCAAACTGACAGCAAACTCTTCAACCTTTCTTGTCTCCATGCCAGAACTAAAGTAATATCAGCAACAATAACCAAACTCCAGTACGCAGATGATTGTGCTGTAGTTGCACACTCAAAGGAGGATCTACAAACAGCTTTTAACTGCTTTTCTGAAGCTTACAAAGTTAGCTAGGCCTAACTATGAACATCAGCAAAACAAAAGTTCTCTACCAGCCAGTCCCTGGTCAATCATCAGACGCAGCAAGGAAGATCTATGTTGACAAAGAAGAACTGGAAAATGTAGAATACTTTGCCTATCTTGGCAGCCATCTCTCACAGAGGGCAGATATAGATTTTGAGATTCAGCACAGAATCTACTGCGCCAACCTTGCCTTTGGCAGATTGTCTGACCAGGTGTTCCACAATCACAACATCAGAACACACTAGAGATTTATTTTATAAAGCAGGAGTAATTCCAACTGTCCTCTATGGCTGTGAGACTTGGGTGACCTATAGAAAACACCTGAAATACCTGGAGCACCAGCACTTCTTCAGAAGAGCCTCAAAATAAAGCGGGAAAATCTCCACACTAATGTCAGTGTCCTCACAGAGGCCTGTGTCTTGAGTATTGAGACCCTGATTATCCAGCACCAGCTGAGGCGGAGCGGGAACTGTGTGTGCATGCCTGATGTACACTTACCAAAACAACTGCTGTACGCTCAACTCACCAAAGGAGAAAGAAAACGGGGAGGCCAAAAGAAAGGCTTTAAAGACACCTTCAAAATAAACATCAAGAGACGTGGCCCTGACACCACACACTGGGAGACAGCAGCCTAGGATAGGGATAACTGGCGAAGATTGGTCAGGAGGGAATGTCCATTTTTGAGGAAAATCGCCTTGCCCTGGTCGCAGAAAAATGCCAGAAAAGAAAAGCCAGACAACAGTTACGCAGCAATCGCGGCCCAACCCCTTCAAACTTTACCTGCAACGTCTGCTAACGAGCCTGTAGCTCAAGGATCAGACTCCTCAGTCATCAAAGGACCCATAAAAAAATCAACACCTGTGAAAGATCATCCTCAACCTCGAGGGATCGCCGCCGACATACATACTGCTTTACAGCTATTTCGTTACTATTAAACAGTTGAGCAACTGTTTGTGCATGCTTTTAAAGAGCTGCTGAATTCCATCCTAGAGATGAATGCAGTTCCATGGTGAGCAAAGCAAATATCTTATCTTTCAGGGGTATTGTGAGGCTTAATTGGGACATTAAAGAATGAATGTTTGAATACTTGGACAAAAAGCAGCAATATTTAACATAACTGTTTTATTACATAGTAACTCTTATTTCAAGTGCGACCAAACAGAGCAGATATGACTTTACTCCTCTAATACTACTTCTATGCAGGTACCCGTCCAGTCTCATAGTCCACCCAGTCACACCAATATCAGACTATTAAGCACTGACTTCACTGTGGATAAAACTCCCTAGTTTGCAATTTTAAGCAGCTTTATCTGTATGCTGCAAGTTACATCAATGTCTCAGGATAATTCTGTTAGCAAATACTATAAATCTCCGCTTTGTAGCTGTTTTTTTTATAACAGCTACAACTTGGTAATAATTTTCCAACCAAAATATACCTGCAAAAAATGTCCCTTTTGCTTTTGTTAAACAGTCTCATGCAAATGTAGATATTTATTGTCCTGCTTATCATGTCTGAATGGGAAATGATCCCTGTGACAGACTCTTCTCCCTTCTAACTTCCCATTAGGAAGGAGCAAACTGGCTTGTTGCCTGGTGCCTTTCCTATCTTCCCTGCCACGTCCTCTTTTCCACAATGCCCTGCAGCAGCACAGGTGCAAGCAAATTCATCAACAGGCAGATTGTTAAATGCAGACCTCCTTCCAGGATGAAGGTCTGAATCCAAGACATCTGCTCTGCTAATATCCATTTAGTCTGTCATATGACAGAGCTAGCTTGTTTTCCAGAGACAACTGTTTTCTTTCATTTGCCTTTCATTTTCAGGTCCCCTTCCATGCAAATCATTTATAACACTTCTACACAGAACCAATTATGTTAACTGGGACCAATGATTAGCTGCAGCTTCTCTCTCTGAGATAGCAAGTTCCTGAGCTAAACTCCCTATGTCTTGATCACATGGGACAGGGTCAAAAATTCAGCAACACAGGAGAAATACCATGTGGCGTATGACCAAGTGACATATCCGAATAGTTAAGTCCTATAGAACTGAAAAGAAAATGCTAACCTTTCTATATGGTTTTTCAGCCAACCTATACAATTTATTAGAAACTTATAGCTACATTATAGACTGGTTTAATGTCCCATCATGCTTTGCTTTTGAGAGGAAGTCAGCAGGTCATTCAGTCTACCACACTGCATGGACCACAAGGGTCTTTTTTGACACTACTAGCTGGTGTTTTGTGACTGGCTCTGCATTACGTGAATTCCATGGGTCTGTATAAAGCATAGAGCTAACAGAGATCGTCACTGATGTCACTATTTATACATTGGTAATATCTTTTTCTCTGAAGTGCCTTCTGCCACCTACTGGTGCATGAACAGGCTGTGATTAAAACATTGGACACCAAGACCAAGAGTTATTGCTGCTGGCTGGAAATTAGCCCTAAAGTATAAAAAAGACCTTTTAAGGACTGAAAAAAAAAGAGAGAGAGAGAGAGAATTCTGGAAACAATGGATACCTAATATTAGAAAAAGAATGAACTAATTTAAAGGACCTGGTCTTGACATCAGAATCAGTTTCCAGGAGGGACAGGGCTATTTTTCTCCATGATGTTGTCAGGTTTGATAACCGAAGAATTTAGCTTTATCCTCCAACAACTTGCCATGAGAGATGTTCTTTTGGAAAGACCACCTCTGGGGAGTCCACCAGGTATGGTCTTTTTCAGTTTGTATACACTGCAATAAATGATCTACAGCACAGCCACGGATGGCCTGGGTCAGCTAACTCAGTTCATGGGACTTGGGCTGCCCAGGGTTGAAAATTGTAGTATAGACCAGGCATGGGCTGGAGCTGAAACTTTGATCCCCGGAACCTGAGCCCTACAAGCTCAAGTCAATTGACCTGGGCTCTGAGAATTGGCACTGTGGGTTTTTTATTGCAGTTTAGACAGACCTTTAGGGTCTGATCCAAAGCCCATTCAAGTCATTGTCATAGATTTCAATGAGCTTTGGATCAGGCCCTCAGGCCAAAAAAGGATTATACTTGGGCTTAAGTTGATCTCTACTGAGCAAAGCCCTTGCGCACATTTATAAGTATCACTGAACTCAATGGAACTTAAGCACTTGCGTAAAGTTAAGCACATGCTTAAGTGCTTTGCTGAATAGGGATGGGCTGCTGGATCAAGCCATTACAGATGCTGCCCCTGAATTTTGTTGCTGCATTTCTTCCTGTTCCTTGAATTTCCCTCCCTTCCTCCTGTTCTCTCTGTCTCTGGGATGTTTATCTACTTACCTGGCCCAGTTTTGTAGCTTTTAACACCTCAAGCACAGTGCTGCAGATTTCCAAACACACAAGGAGTCCTCACTTAGTTTTACTGAAAGAAAACAATGAACAGATATTTTTATTGTTTTTTTATCCCCTTTTAAAGTTCTCCCCAGGCACCTGAGATTCACATATTGTATTTCACTACTTCAGATCCTGCTACCTCAACATAAAAATGAATCAAACTTTGCGGTTTTCGTGTTTTATACTTTTTCCTTCAGTGTGTTTTGTGTTGATCTTCATAATGTTTCAGCTGCCAAATTTGCAACCATGTCATAATTCTATTTCTGCTTGTAACGGAGTGTCAAATCTATATGTCAAACATAATGGGGTAATTGGAAAGTTGCCTTGTATCTTGACAATTAATTCCCATTCTCACCAGCTCTCCAATTACATTGCTTCTTATGGCCTAACCAGTTCCTGTATATGCCCTCTCTCTCCTTGTTCCTCAGAAACTAAGCTGGAATTGACATGATTCTTTCTGGATGGGTGACCACATGGGAATATCTGATACTACATGCTCGAGATGCATGTATAATGCTAAAGCACAATGAAGCTCAGAAGAATTGTATGAAGTCTGCAAAAAGCACTCCAACAGCAGGGGCCCAAAACTGAAACCAGGATGTCCTAAAAGATGGATGGCAAGTAGACAAATATGACCTGAGGATGTTCACACAGGGCTTTGACAAGTACCAATAAGCTATCCTGATCATGGTGGGATATCACTAGACACAACAAAAGCCACACATTTGGGGCAGGCCAGGAGTCATTGACTCTGTAATAGCAAAAAAGACAAAGAAACCACGGGGAAGCATTGTGCAGTATAGCAGTCCTGACAGTAATGTAACATGGTGCTCACTGGTTGTGTCTTTAATAGACAAGATGATCATGAATACATTTTATAAACCAATCAAAACAGATGGAGAGTCACCATAAATAACAATGTAGTGTAGATTCAATAGGAAAGTGAGAAAGAACTGGCACAGAAATATAATGGTGCAACATAGAATCATAGGACCGGAAGGGACCTCGAGAGGTCATCTAGTTCAGTCCCCTGCACTCATGGCAAGACTAAGTATTATCTAGACCATTCTTGACAGGTGTCTGTCTAACCTGCTCTTAAAAATCTCCAATGATGGAGATTCCACAACCTCCCTAGACAATTTATTCCAGTGCTTAACCACCCTGACAGGAAGTTTTTCCTAATATCCAACCTAAACCTCCCTTGCTGCTATTTAAGCCCATTGCTTCTTGTCCTATCCTCAGAGGTTAAGAACAACAATTTTTCTTCCTCCTTCTTGTAATAACCTTTTGCATATTTGAAAACTGTTATGTCCCCTCTCAGTCCTTTTTCGGGCTAAACAAACCCATTTTTTTCAATCTTCTCTCATAGGTCATGTTTTCTAGACCTTTAATATTTTTTGTTGCTCTTCTCTTGACTCTTTCCAATTTGTCCACATTCTTCCCGAAATGTGGCACCCAGAGCTGGATGCAATACTCCAGCGGAGGCCTAATCAGTGCAGAGTAGAGCAGAAGAATTATTTCTTGTGCCTTGCTTACAACACTCCTATTAATACATCACAGAAGGATGTTCGGGTTTTTTGCAACAGTGTTACACTGTTGACTCATATTTAGCTTGTGATCTATTATGACCCCCAGATCCCTTTCCTCGGTACTCCATCCTAGGCAGTCATTTCCCATTTTGTATGTGTGCAACTGATTGTTCCTTCCTAAGTGGAGTACTTTGCATTAGTCCTTATTGAATTCATCCTATTGACTTCAGACCATTTCTCCAGTTTGTCCAGGTCATTTTGAATTTTAATCCTCTCCTCCAAAGCACTTGCAACCCCTCCCAGCTTGGTATCGTCTGCAAACTTTATAAGTGAACTCTCTATGCCATTATCTAAATTACTGATGAAGATATTGAACAGAACCGGGCCCAGAATTGATCACTGCAGGACCTCACTCGTTATTCCTTTCCAGCATGATGTAAATCACTGAAAACTACTCTCTGGGAATGGTTTTCCAACCAGTTTTGCACCCACCTTACCATAACTCCATCTAGGTGCCATTTCCCCAGTTTGTTTATGAGACGGTCATGCGAGACAGTATCAAAAGCTTTACTAAAGTCAAGATATACCATGTCTACCGCTTCTTCCCTATCCACAAGGCTTGTTACCCTGTCAAAGAAAGCTATCAGGTTCGTTTGACACGCTTTGTTCTTGACAAACCCATGCTGACTGTTACTTATCATGTGCTGTCTCTACACTAGGGGCTTTGCCACTATACCTATATAGCTAATAAACAAATAAATGGAGATATCCTATCTCCTAGAACTGGAAGGGACCTTGAGAGGTCATCATGTCCAGCCCCCTGCCTTCACTAGCAGGACCAAGTACTGATTTTACCCCAGATCCCTAAGTGGCCCCCACAAGGATTGAACTCACAACCCTGGGTTTAACAGGCCAGTGCTCAAACCACCGAGCTCTCCCTCCCCCTGTACTGACAAAGCCTATATAGTGTAAACTAGCCTTAAGCTCTCTGAAATATTTCACACACTTGAAAGTTCATGGGGGGCATGAGTTGCCGCAGAGCATGCTGAATTGGGGAGGGAGTGCTGCATAGGAATGCTGAACCAACGTTTAGCACAGGGCATGCCTTTTTCCCTGGTGAATGCTGCAACTTCACCTAGATTTCTAATGACTGTTTTATGTACAACCAAGCCAAATGGTCAGCCATACTCTCTCTTTACCAGATTCAAATCTAACAGGCAAACAATAGTGACCGCTAGAGGTTTATTCTTGGCAATCCATTATTCCCAAATGAAGTGCTCTTAGCAGCACCGATTAAACTGCAGAAACTGTGTTACTAGGAAGCAGAAGTGTACTGAAATATGTATGTTAAGCCATTACATGCACTTACAAATTACTGCTAGCGCTGTTTCAAAAAGTAAATGAACTAGTTCCTTAGACATCAAGCTCTGCCAGATTGGAACCATGTAGGAACAAAGCGATTAAGGGACTGGTTAACTTCCACTGAGGTCAACTGAAATCTTTCTATTGACGTCAATGGAGCAAGACCAAACCCTTGTGAAAGAAGAAAGAGAGATGGGAAAAGCTCAGTTCCAACCATCCATGAAGTTTGGGAGGGTGAAGGGATGAAATCCACATCCAGATCTGAATTTTTCACCATCTCTGTCTCTGTCACAGGCCAAGGTGGAATCCTGGATTCACCACAAGCAAACATTATTGGGAGTTAAGAATCTATTTCTGGACCCAAATCCACAGTTAATAGGTTTGCTCCATCTCTAGTTCAAATGAAAACCATGAACCTTCATCCAAAACGTGAACCAATGTGTCTGAATCAATGTTTCATTGAATTGCATGTTTAAAACTAAATTTTTACTTTTTTCCACTTTGCACTTTCTTGTTGGATTTTCAGGGCAATTTTTGTAGTGTCAAGAGGTTCAGATTATTTGGATACAGCTCAGAGAATCATCTTGAATTGAATCCTGGCCCCATTAAAGTCAGTGAGAGTTTTTACATTACCTGCACTGGGGCCAAGATTTTACTCTGGACTTTGGGGTGTGTATCTGAATGGAACTCTTGGACTGTTTATCCAAACATGCCTTCGGATTTTACTTCATGCACAAGTGAATATGCATTGAGTTCCGCTTGTTTAGTGGAATTTACAGTTATACTACCTTAAACAAAAAAGAATACCAAGCTGATAAAAATGATGATACATTTAAACTCTCTACTTCAGTTTATAAATATTTTAACAGTCTGTTCTTTCCACCGAAATGCTTAAATATTATGGAATATCCATTTTAATATGCTCCTGGAAGATACAGAAACACAGACTTTGTGGAAGTAGCAGCTCACGGCATGATGTGGCTACACAATTTTCATTTAATTGAGTATAAATGTTTAATTACATTAGGGATAGCCAGGAGAACCCCTTAGGTCTGTGAAGGCAGCCAAAGGCAATTTAGCACCTGGCTCATAATAAGGTATGAAATGGAACCAGACATCTGTGCATAATGAAATAGGCAAAACTAGGAATGTTCAATGTCCAATTCATTCTAGCTGATTATTGACTAAAGCTCAAGCAATAGTGTAAAATGAAGTCTCTTCTTTTTGATGTCAGGCAACCGGAGATCTGTAAGTTTTGAGAATTCTTTTGGGGATCTGATTTTCTTTCTTTTTCTTTTTACATTTTGTTTTTAAGATGAAGTTCAAACTTCATGCTGTCAAAATTATAGAAACTTGTTGCCAAAAAGTTTTACAGTCTCTCAGAAAGATCAAATGTAAGGGACGCTTACAGAACAAATGCTGATTGCATCTGATGATTGGTTGGCTAACAAACCCTATCATCCGTGATTGTTAATAGCCACACTCTCACAATACCACAAAGGACAAGGAAAAATTGCCAGCATAGTCCATGGAATTGGCAATGGAATATGGAGTCTTTTGTCCCTAAACGACTGGTCTGAATCAACCAAAAAGCTGATCCTGATCTTTATCTTACTCACCCCAGTGTAACTTTGTTGCTTTTATTGGAGTTACATCTGATTTACACTGGTGCAAGATGGAAAATCTTTCACCATCCATCCATCCATCTCCACTGAGCAGAAGTGTCAATGGGCAGAGAATGAAGGACCACACAACATGAGGGGCGTCCTCTTCAGAGCAGGGCTGAGGCACTACCACTACTTTCAAAGCACCTCTTCCCCTAGGAAGACCACCTGGTCTGGTGGAGTCAAGAGTTCAGGATTCTAATGCAGGCTCGGCCAAAGACCAGCTGTATGACATCAGGCAAGTGTGAATTTCTATGCCTCATTTGCCATATCTGCACCATGAGGATAATAATGCTTTGAAGCCATTTGAGATCCACAGATAAATACTAAGTGTGGTTATTCATTACTATTTTCATTCTTCGTGGTTCCAACAATGATACCTTTAGTCCATGATAAATTTGCCTTAAGAAAAAGAACATCCAAGAGTTCTTTTCTTGCATCATATTCTGGAGGCGCTGGGAAGCAAACCTACATGAATATGTCTGCTTCACAGCTGCCTAAGTACCTCTGTGGTGTTAGATGTCCTGGGTCCCTGTCATCTCTACCATATCCAGCTTTTTCCACACCAATCAATGAAAAGCATAGGAAACGAGCCCAGCTACTCACCTATATTAAACCAGTTCAGCTGAGAAACTCTCAGGAAAGCAGCAGCAACCCCAAACTCTAAATATTGAAATAGAGCTTTCTAGGTGATCAGTATTGGTGAATTTTTAATGGCCCATAGCTTCTTAGGACAATTGTCACTTATTATAGGAACGAACCTTGCTCCCATTGAAGTCAATGACAAAGCTCCAAGTCACGTCAGTGGGATCAGGATTTAGCCCTCAGGACGTGATACAACATTTACTGACGTCAATGGGAATCTTTCCTATCTCTTTAACAGGAGGTCTTTAGTAAACAAGGAGTTAAATCCTGAACTCACTTTTGCATTGAGTTGAATGGTCTCCCAAGTTCTAATTGATAACATGCATATAGGAAGATCCTAGCAATTATGAGACAATTCCTTCCTAGAGCCTTGCGTGCTTTCGCCCAGATTACAGAAATACTTGCTGAATGAATAATTCAGATTTCTCATTTTATGGCAAATATGAACTCCACAGGCAAATTAACTTTAGTGACCACCCGCTCATCTGGCCTACATTTCTAAAGCAGCATTTATAAAAGACTGCTGTACTCCATTTACCCTGCCATTCAGTCAGCTATAGGATCCCAGGGTCCGATACATTGCTTCAGTCCTATACAGTAATTCTAATGGCAATCTTATAAAACTGGAACAAAGCGGTGGTGGATCAGCCCTCAGTCTGCGCTCAGCAAACAAATAATGTGCATACAACCCAAAAGTAGTGACTCACTTGCTGTATCCCCACCCCTGCCTGCTGTACAAACGCACGCAGAGCAAAGTCTGTCTCCCTTTCATTTCACCAAAATTAGGGCCTAATTCCCTATCTCGTGTAGCCATTTACCATTATGCAGAGTAAGGGCAAAGTGAGTATAAACCACTCTCATCTGGTAGCCTTTCATACCCATTTTGCACAGGTGAAAATGACAAGGTGCAGAGCAATGTAGAATCAATCTGTCAAGGGGGAGGCAGTGATGCCACATGGACAGAGCACGGAACTGGGACAACTGAGTTCTATTGCAGGTTCTGCCACTGATCTACTTGGTGCCCTTGGGCAAGTCACTTCACTGCTATGTGCCTCAGTTTCCCCATCTATAAAATGGGGATAATGATGCTGAGCTCCTTCGCAACGTGCATTGAGATCTATGGATGAAAAACATTAGCTATTATTTTTATTAAAGGTCAACTTCTCCAAGAGCGTCTCTCTGCCAAAGTGCTGTTTGTTCAAACATTGGCATAGGTTCCTTAATCCAAAGCACTTTGCACAAGTGATGATGGCAACAGCAGCCAGTCTCTTTGCTAGTGACAATTAGCCTAGCATGCAAATGGCAACGAGATTGGTAAACCTTAAAGGGCTTTGCACACCAGAGTTCAATTCCCTGCCAAAGAGCAGGCTGCTCCAGCTTTTATATACATAGACCTTCATTAAGAGAAGCAGCTGGTGAGACCGTTTTCACAGCCAGGTTCCAAACCGGAGTTTATCGGAAAGAGTAAAATTTTCTAAAGTAAAAAAAATTAACCAGCTCCAGCCCATTTATAGTGCTGATCAGTAGAGTCTAATACTATGAAAGGAGTGGGGTAAGTAGCCACTGGACTTTGCAAAATAAAGGTACACGCAGTAACGCAGTCCGATTGCTTATTGCAGTCTAATACAGCAAAGTAGCAATAATCCAGATGTCAGGTCTGAACCTTGTCCCATTACAGGTTGTTGTTTTTTTAAGCTCTTTAATTTGTATGCCTGATGCCATATGCAGGGATGGTATCCTGATCTTGCATTATTCTGTTGGTAACCTAGGTGAGACATTTGATAATGAACTTCTTACACTGAGATGAGTGTGTTTGGTCCTCGGTAAGCTGCAGATTCTGTGCGTTTTATTTGGCAAAAAAAAACCTATTTTCAATCTTAGCATAACAAATAAGAGGGAAGTTAAATAGTATAAGGTGCAGGCAGTTGCCAGACACTTCTCCGCCTAACTGTAATAGGCTGGTTACATTCAAAGTTCTGTTAATCATGCCAGTCTGGGGCCAAATGGTCAGCTGATGTAAATGGGTATAGCTCCATTGACTTCAAAGGAGCTACTTTGATTTATACCATTTGAAGATCTGGCTGGTAGTCGGTCATAAAATGAGATCTTGTCTATACTCAAAGTTGCTCAAGTTTAATTAAAGATTAAATCTGCTAAACTGATTTAGTTTAACCAGTTCAAAACCCTGTGTGGACACTCTTAATTCAGTTTAAACCTGTTTTATATCAGTTTAATTTAACTTCAACAAGGAATCAATTTAAGCAAAAAAGGTATAACATGGTTTAAATTTAATTAAGAGTGTCCGTACAGGATTATGGATTTAATTAAATCAGGTTTTTAACTAATTTAAGATTAATTTAAAGGCTGGTGCAAATTTGAATATAAACCAGGCCTAAGTAAAGTAAGATGTGTGTGGGAGATATGGACGATCAAGGTAGGTGTCTCGATATGTAAAGCAAAGCCATGAAAGGGAGAAGGAGAATGACCCATTATTTCCCAACTTGTATCTTCATAAACAAACTAGGGAAATGCAACCTAGATGGAGTTACTATACGGTACTATAACCATTCCCAGAGAGTAGTTATCAGTGGTTTACATCATGGTGGAAGGGAATAATGAGTGGGGTCCTGCAGGGATCAGTTCTGTGTCCAGTTCTGTACAATATCTTCATCAATGATTTAGATAATGGCATAGAGAAAACATTTATAAAGTTTGCGGACGATACCAAGCTGGGAGGGGTTGCAAGTCCTTTGGAGGATAGGATTAAAATTCAAAATGATCTGGACAAACTGGAGAAATGGTCTGAAGTCAATAGGATGAAATTCAATAAGGACAAATGCAAAGTACTCCACTTAGAAAGGAACAATCAGTTTGCACACATACAAAATGGGAAATGACTGCCTAGGAAGAGGTACTGGGGAAAGGGATCTGAGGTCATAGTGGACCACAAGCTAAATATGAATCAACAGTAACACTGTTGCAAAAAAAAGATAACATCCTTCTGGGATGTATTAGTAGGAGTGTTGTAAGCAAGACACAAGAAGTAATTCTTCTGCTCTACTCCACACTGATTAGGCCTCAACTGGAGAATTGTGTCCAGTTCTGGGTGCCACATTTCAGGAAAGACGTCAACAAATTGGAGAAAGTCCAGAGAAGAGCAACAAAAATGATTAAAGGTCTAGAAAACATGACCTATGAGGGAAGATTGAAAAAATTAGGTTTGTTTAGTCTGGAGAAGAGAAAACTGAGGGGAGACATGATAACAGTTTCCAAGTACATAAAAGGTTGTTACAAGAAGGAGGGAGAAAAATTGTTCTTCTTAACCTCTGAGGATAGGACAAGAAGCAATGGGCTTAAATCACAGCAAGGGAAGTTTAGTTTGTACATTACAAAAAACTTCCTAACTGTCAGGATGGTCAAGCACTGGAATAAATTGCCTAGGGAGGTTGTGGAATCTCCATCGTTGGAAATTTTATAAGAGCAGGTTAGACAAACACTATCTCCTTTTACCTGCACCTTTTTCTTTATTCTAGGTGTTGCAAGCAAACACAGGCCTCCGAGGTGGTATGTGGCTAGTCAGCCCTCCAGCAACCATGACCTCGTCAGTGAGATATTAGAACAGGGGTGGGCAATAATTTTCACCAGGGGGGCCACTCCACGAATTATGGTAAGTTGTGATGGGCCGCACATTTCCACTATATTAATGGAGGAAGTGTGGGGCCTGGGAGGGAGTTTCGTGCAGGAGGGGGCTCCGGGCTGGGGCAGGGGTTTGGGGTGCAGGAGGGGTTTCTGATCTGGGGTAGAGGGTGGGGTGCGGGAGGGAGTTTGGGTGCAGGAGGGGGCTCCGGGCTGGGGCAGGGGCTTGGGGTACAGGAGGGGGTGCAGGGTCTGGGAGGGAGTTTGGGTGCAGGAGGGATTTCTGACCTGGGGCAGAGGCTCAGAGTACAGGAGGGGGTGCAGGGTCTGGGAGGGAGTTTGGGTGCAGGAGGGGTTTTTGACCTGGGACAGGGGCTCAGGGTACAGGGGGGGTGCAGGGTCTGGGAGGGAGTTTGGGTGCAGGAGGGGATTCTGATCTGGGGCAGGGGGTTGGGGTGTGGGACGGGGTGCAAGGTGCAGGCTCTGGCTGGGAAGCGATTATCACAGGCAGCTCCCGGCTGGCGGCACAGCAGGGCTCAGGCAGGCTGCCTGCATGCTGTGGCCCCGCGCCGCTCCTGGAAGCGGCTGCGGCCGGCTGCTGCTGGCACATCTCAGCGCGCCCCTTGAGGGGAAGGGGGCAGCGGGTCTCCGTGCATGGCCCACACCCTCTAGCACTGCCCCCGCAGCTCCCATTGTCCGGTTTCTGGCCAATGAGAGCTGTGAGGATGGTGCTGGGGGTGGGGGCAGCACGCAGTGACACCTCTCTCTACCCCCGCCAGGGGCGCACAAAGACGTGCCAGCAGCAGCCAGTCGCTTCCAGGAGCAGCATGGGGCCATGGCAGGCAGGCATTCTGCCTGAGTGCCCCGTTGCGCCGCGGGACTTTTAGCGGCCCGGAGATCGCGAGGGGGCAGCCAAAGAGCCCAGCGGGCCAGACAGAAATGTTAGACGGGCCAGATCCAGCCTGTGGGCTGTATTTTGCCCACGTCTGCGTTAAAACCAACCTTAGACAGAAGTAGATCTGTTGGGAGATTCTGGCTTAATCTGTTGCTCTTGTAGTTGGTGTTTTAAAAGCTCAGGGTCATATCCTCAATGGATTTAAATCAGCATTTACTTGAACAGAGTTACACACTGCTATTCACCAGCTGAGGATCTGATCTTCAGATTACCTGGTGACTAGTAGAGTTAGTTCTATTAGTGGGATTGTTTGCTTCTCACCTGCTTTGATAGCTTCTTTACTCTAATTGCTCAAAGCCATGACTGGTGTAAGAAGAATCATACCAGCTCCTTTAGACAATGGGTCACAAGTTATTAATGAACACTTCAACAGCATCTGGGAACACCAAATTTTTTCTCAGAAAACCAAAGTAGCAGACATTCCTTCATGCCACACTATTGACTTTACTCCTTAGGATTTACTACTTCTTCCCCCTTATTGTTTTTGGCTTTTTTTTTTAGGCAAAATACTGCATTACTAGGGCACAGATCCAACCACCTGCCTTCTGTTCATTTCCTAGCATAATTCTCCCTACCCTCTACATTGTCTTTTTTCAGAGGTATGCGCCAAATAGACAGGTAACTGGCTATTTGGCCTTTTAGCTCCAGCCTCGTGTCTTTCTGATCAGTGAAAATAATGGAAGAGTCGCTATGCCATTGCTCTTCCTCATCCAGTCTCCAGAGATGCAGAGAAAACTAAATAGGGTGTACCTATGAAAACATACAATTTTTTTAAGCTTGATTCAACTTTGGGAAAAGGCTGGGGGTCTCCCCTTATTTCATCAGAACTGGTTTTGCGAATCATCATTGTGCTCCAAAGTGGTGGTTGGGGGGGAGGGCGGGGGAGAGTAAATTCTCTTGTGATTAGAAACTTCTAGTTTAGAGGAGGTGGTTCAACATACAGTGTATATTTAGTGAATGCTGGTAAATATGGAGTACCGTTACATAGCACAGCACAAAATCTCACATAATAAGCACCCAAGGAGACTAGCGTTTCATACTGATAATCTCTCTCTCTCTAGGTGTTTGTGTGTGTGTATACACATATATATATATGTATATATATATATATACACACACACACATATAATTACTAACTCATTGAGCCCAAAGAAGCATTCATGCGCCTCTTTCAGCACATAGAAGGCTTCTCTTCCCACTGTTCCTTTGACGTCAATGAATCCAAGTAGGTTAATCTCATGGGAAGGGTTCATTATCTTATTTACTATATTAATTATAATCAGCACTTTCCAGATAGCGCTAGCTGCAGCTATGTAAAAACAATTTGCTGGGGTTTAAAAAGGTTGGGGGTTTTTTTTATGCTAGCAAATCATATCTGCGCTTTGAAAAATGGATGGAATTACTAATCAGAGCAGCGTAATCCAAAACCGGTGGCAGAGGGGAAAGAGGGGGAAATTAAAAAATTAACAAGCTGTTACTACAAGACCTCCTGGGAAACGTATACATTTCAAAGATGGAACTAATGATGTTTTCCTGTCATGTGAAAATATGAGTCACAGTTTAGGCTCCTAGCAGATAAACAGATTTAGTGAATTGCAGTAACACATTTCCATTTTCCATCTATTTCAGCACTGCCAACAAGTCAGATCTCTAAAACCCTTCCTTTCTGAGTAGCTGAATGTGCTGTCTCTCCTACCAGATATCATAATATTTTCCAATCTGACAGTGGGTTAAAAGAAGCATTCTTTTTTCTTTTTTGTTTGTTTGTTTGCTTTTGGTTAAGTCAGTTGGGAACAGGTTGAAATAAGCTACTTTTAAACTGAAAAAAACAGTGTCCACTCAAGGGTTTGCACCACTTTAACTAAGTCTGTTTAAAAAGACAATAAAGGCCAGGTCTACACTACAAAGTTTTATTGGCATCACTATGTCAGGCAGGGGTATGGAAAAAAAACAACCATCCATACATCCCAGCTGACCCAGCTATCCTGGCAAAACCCCCAGTATAGATGCAGCTATGCATTTATTTTTAAAATCTCATGCTTTTTTAAGGAATCTCGTGATTTTAGGGCACTGACCATTGAGAATGCTCAGGGTTGGCAATACTGAGACCTGGCCCTCTATGAATTCATTACTATAGACCAAATAATTCATTTCAATTGCAATGGGGAAGAAGCTGGAAAATGCATGGCCATGGAAGGATGGAGTGGTGTGTCTCTGTGGTATCATCCTTCTTTCCATTCACACTGTTGGGACTCCATGGAGCTGGGATCTGAAGCTGGGAAGGGCTTGGGCTCAGGTGCCAATGGTCTTTCCATCCATCATAGATACTTACACAGCCCCATTGCTGTGGTATCTGAGCGCCTTACAGTCTTTAACGTATTGATCCTTACATTTCCCCAGGGATGGAGGGCAGTGCTATTATCCCCATTTTGCAGTGGGGAACTGAAGCATAGAGAGTAAGTGACTTGCCCGAAGTCACACAGGAAGTCAGTGGTGAAGCAGGGATTTAAACCCAGGTCTTCCAAAACCTACACTCGTGCCATAACCATTAGACCATCATTCCATCCCCCTCACCACTGACGACATAGAGAACACTAACCTAAGGGCATGTCTACACTTACCTCCGGTGCGATCGATCCAGCGGGGGTCGATTTATCGCGTCTAGTGAAGAGGTGATAAATCGACCACCGAGCGCTCTCCCGTTGACTCCGGTATTCCACTGGAGCGAGAAGCATAGGCGGAGTCGACAGGGGAGCGTCAGCAGTCGACCTACCGCAGGGAAGATACTGCAGTAACTAGATTTAAGTACGTTATTCACGTAGCTGAAGTTGCGTAACTTAGATCAATTCCCCCCTTCCCCCAGTGTAGACCAGGCCTAAGTTATGCCTGATACATAAAGGCTATTTTTTTTTTAACCTTAGCTTCCAACCACACTACCTTTGGGATTCAGATACCCAGACAATGGCTCAAGGAAAGCTACATATTAATGCTTATTACTGAGCTGCTGGGCTTTTCTGGTGTTAAGTTATATTACATTCTCGCCCAACATCTCAGAGTTCCACCTATTAATCTTCACTGCCAATGTCAGGCCCAACTCTGGCATGCCCGGTTATAACCCAGGAGGTGAGAAACTCCTGCAAGTCTGACTTGGTAGCGTAAATTCTAACCATCCTTAACTGTAGAATCATAGGCATGGTTCCGCTGTAATCAGAAGGCCCTGTCAATTGCCTTGTAAGATGACAACGCTGAGCAGCGTCACAAAATGTCACGATGCTGCAAACGCAGCAGTCTGACATTTCCACATTATTCTGTCTGAATGCATTTCAGATGGCAGAATGTTACAGTTTCACAGGAGGTTTATAAATTGGAAATAAAAAAAAAAAAAAGGCAGATCCTGAATGTCACATTAGGTACGTGTAGCTAAAGGGGGAAAAGGAGCATGATTCTGGAACGTTATCCTGTTGCTAAGTAACCCTGTGCTGTGCAAAGAACGTGCTGGTATCTCACAAATGGCATTAAAGTAAACCCACAAAAATGTGTAAAAAGCAATGATAAGGATCTGACCTAAACCCATCGAAGCTAAGTCACAGTTCATAGCTCAGCTCTGAAACTGAGCCTGTGGTGCCTAAATATTGCAGGGTCTGCAAACAATGAGTAAAATGTACTGTACAAGGGATCACTGGCCTGGTATTTCTTTGCTTTTGGAGATGAAAGTCAAACTCTTAGCACTGTTTGAACACAGCTTCATCAGGCATAATCCCCCTCCCAATCCCCTGAAAAAGACTGATTCATAGAAAATGAGGACACAGAAGATCATAATGTCTTGTGTGGCACCTTTAAAATATCTCGTAACTAGACTGGGATACAATATTACAAGTCACAGAAGCACACAGAGGGGACTCATAGGAAACTGTGTGCTTCTCAGGAGATACAGGTGATAGCTGCCAAATTCAATGTATTAACAATTATTAATGCAACACGTAATCAAGCAGTAACGGCCATCATCAGTGCTTGTCAGGAACTACTGTACACTTTATCCAATACACAGTAACGGGTTTGCGGAGTTGTTGTCTATCCACTGATTGCTCACACAGGGACTTTTTAATATATTGCTTATTGACTCAGTAAAACAAAGTGGGTCCAGAGGTGTCATGTTTCCAAGTCTATCTGGGGAGTTTTCACACTGCAGGCTCCTGAGCCCTGAACAGGTGGAATTTCGAAAGGATAAACCATGAATCTGAGGTAATGAGGTTAAGCCAACTTGCACACACCTTAGTATGTAATATTTCTCTGTTAAATTCTATTGCATCAGTGAAGCAGTTGCATATAATGTACTAAAAGTCCTTATGAAGGGATTGGTAGTAGGATATAGAAGCATTTTGCTTCTAGATCACCAGTTCAAATACAGATCAGTGTTCTAAAGTGATCCTCTGTTCATTGGCTTATATAAAACTCGATGGTTTTGCAGTCTAGTTCTAGATGACAGCTGACCACATCATTCACAACACATCACAATTGATAGGAATTCATCATTCAGTCCGTTCGTAGGGTAGAACTGGAAAGAACCTATAATGACTTATTTTGTTAAATATCTGGGATTTGAGGGGTGGGGGGATTTTAATAACTTTATCCCTTACTCAGGTGAGTGGGAGCTATACTAAGAGTCAAATCCTGTAGTCCTTAGTCCTTCTTTAGTCTGAATTGACTCAAATAAGCATTTGATCTGGACAGATCTGAATAAAGGGTTTGGTGTAAGGGCAGTATTAAGATAACTACTTTAACGAAGTGAACTCCGCCATGGTGGAAGTCTGCAAAGAACTCACTAAAACTCAATAGGCATCATGAAAATCCCATAATAGATATTGGGATCAGTTCACCAGTGTGATCCAGCTGCTCAGGTAGTGCAAAGCTACCATAAATTAAGCTTAACTTCCCCCCAAAAGATTTTCCAGCGGAGGAGAATCCGCTAGTGGCATAAGGCCACTCTAGCAGTTCGTTCATACACAATGCACCCTCCTGGCTGCTGACATGGGGGAGTGGCCAAGTTAAAGGTGGTATTCCTGGCTCGTCACTGTGCCCAGTTGATTTTGGCTGCCCCACCTGGATTGGCCCCACAGCCGTACCCTGGATCAGGGGACCACAAAGGTATCTTAAGGCCACTTTAGTCCAGTGGCCTCGCGATCACCCTCTGCTCTTGCACCAAGAACAGCTTAGACAGAGCAAGAAATCTCATTGACTTCACACAAAGAAAATGCTCAACTATAACCCCCTTGTGGGTACTGCCTCCCATCCAGGGCAAGTCTGGATAAGTAATCTCTCTTGTCCATTGACAATGGAAAGTATTGGGGGCAGTAGTAAACAGGCTAAATCATGCCCCTTTGAAGTCAACGGGAACAGAATCAAGCCTAGTTCTATTTCTCATATGACTACCCCAGATACAAACTATTTTTCTTACCCAGCTCGATCTGTGTAAAGCTGCTGATCTTCAATAGTAGTAGAAGGCTATTTAGGAAGGCACTTCACACTGGATAAATATCTAACTACCAGGCAGTCTGCTAAAAGATTGACATTCTATATATAAATAAATGGAGATATCCCATCTCCTAGAACTGGAAGGGACCTTGAAAGGTCATTGAGTCCAGCCCCCTGCCTTCACTAGCAGGACCAAGTACTGATTTTGCCCCAGATCCCCAAGTGGTCCCCTCAAGGATTGAACTCACAACCCTGGATTTAGCAGGCCAATGCTCAAACCACTGAGCTATCCCTCCCCCCTTAAATTTTGGAGATATCCTATCTCCTAAAGCTGGAAGGGACCTCGAAAGGTCATCAAGTCCAATCCCCTGCCTTCACTAGCAGGACCAAGTACACCTGAACATGAAAACATGTCTTAAAATGTGCTTAAACAACCGTGTTTTAAAATGGCTTGTCTTCTAAAAACTCTAAAGCAGCAACTTAACAGAAGGAACAAGTGTTCTGCTCATAGGGAAATGTACGATAAAATATACTGCTGCCTAATTTCCCTAGAAAAATCAGAATTCCCCTTTTTTTAATCTGTTAAACTAGTGAAGCACTCAATAATTTACTGAAAAGAAATGCAATTATCTTCCTTTGAGAAATTCCCCAGTGGATCATCCAATTAATTGGAAAAATATTAACCTTAGAGGGTCAAGCTTCAGTATATCTAATCACAATACACCTTTTTTTTTTTTTTTTTGGCTGATCTCTTTTAAAAAATTCTCAGAGTGTCTGTATGTGTGTGTGTACTGTTTGGTAATGGAAGCGGTATGTGGAAATTAAGAGGATCACGGTAAAATAGGCATATATTTCAGCATTATTATAAAACCTGCAATTGTTAAATCTTATCAGTTCATACAAATATATTGTGCTGACTGCCAATCATTTTAATAGCATGTTTTCACTGATAAAACTCACAGTATGTGTTAAGAATTTTTTCAGTGTTCTCTAATTTACTGAGTAATGCTGATTCTCACCCTCGTACAAACTTCCACAAGAATTTTAAGGGAGACATAAATTGTTTATCACTGGAGATGGACCAGAACCCTTTATCTACCAGTCCAGTGGCCATAAATCTCTGCATAAGAATTGCAGGTACTATGCCATCACATGCACAGGAATCACAGCTGTGGCAAAACTGCAGATCTGCCCTGGACGCCAGTGGGTGGAACCTAGACCCCCTCTCAAAACTCTCATGCTTCCCCAGATAAATACCACTTGCTCTGGCTTTGTCAAGTAGGAAGGTGAATTTTACTTCATATTAGTATACAATTTCCTTTAATACTTTTTGGGACAAAGGCTTTACCTGAAATTTTCAAAGCTGAATGTTGGAGATTTTCAAAGACACAAAAGGCAGTTAGGCACCCAGCGCTAGAGCTGACCAGAGGATGACAATTCTGAAAAGGGGACACCAAAGAGGGGAGTCTGGGAGGGAGAGAGAGTGATCCCTTGCTGAAGAAGGAGCAAGCACTAATTCTTGGAGTGAGTGAGCTGGCCCATCTCCAATTATAAGTCCCTAAAATTTCTTGTGAAAAGTTCTAAGACACTGAAGGGTTAACTGAAGTTGAAAGTTGAAGCGAAACAAATTCAGACTGGACATAAGGCATAATTTTTCAACAGGGAGGATTATCACTATTGGAACAACTTACTAATGGTTGTGGTGGATTCTCCATCAGTGGAAATTTTTAAATCAAGATTGGATGTTTCTCTAGAAGATCTGCTCTAGTTCAAGCAGGAATTATTTGGGGGAAATCCTGTAGCCCGTGCTATGGCAGGAGGTCAGACTAGATGATCACAGTGGTCCCTTCCGACCTTAGAATCTACAAATTCTCAGCAGCCTTCCCTTGAATATTGTATTGCTATTTACATCTGTGCAAAGTGTGCGTAGAATGCTACCGTTCTGATAGCTAGATGTCAATGGGAGTTGGGAAAATCCAGCCCCTCTTGGAGGTTGTCCTCATTGCAAAGCTAACTCGAGTGCTTACTAAAGTGGTGTCCTTCACCCAAGTCCCGTACATACTGTGACAAAGTTCCTCCTCTATCTTGGTGGGTCCTGCGCTTATTGGCGGATTTTCTTGCCTCAGAGATTCACCATGTGGGTTGGGGAACAGCCCAGAGACCTTCCCCTCTGGGAGAACCCACAGTCCAGGTCAATTGGGAGGCTTGGGGGGAACCCGGGCCTGCCCTCTACTCCGGGTTCCAGCTCAGGGCCCTGTGGACTGCAGCTGTCTAAAGTGCCTCCTGTAACAGCTGCATGACAGCTGCAACTCCCTGGGCTAGTTCCCCATGGCCTCCTCCAAACACCTTCCTTATTCTCACCACAGGACCTTGCTCCTGGTGTCTGATAACTCTTGTGCTCCTCAGTCCTCCAGCAGCACACCCTCTCACTCTCAGCTCCTTGCACCTCTTGCTCCCAGCTCCTCAGACTCGCACCACAAACTGAAGTGAGCTCCTTTTTAAAGCCTCAGAGTCCTGATTAGCCTGCCTTAATTGATTCTAGCAGTTTCTTCTTAATTGGTTCCAGGTGTCCTAATTAGTCAGCCTGCCTTAACTGGTTCTAGCAGGTTCCTGATTACTCTAGTGCTGCCCCTGCTCTGGTCACTCAGGGAACAGAAAACTACTCAGCCAGTAACCAGTATATTTGCCCTCTACCAGACTCCTGTACCCCACTGGTCTGGGTCTGTCACAATACACAGAAACCTCTCCCTTGAATACAGTAGTGCTTTATGACAAGTGTCTGGGCTGACAGGGGAGTTAGGTTAAAACCAGAGTTCTGCTAACATGACGACTCAGCAGTGTGGGTACAGATTGGTAGTGTTAGGCCCGGTTGACTTCTTTCCACGTTTCTTCCCTCTTCTAAGGAACGCAGACAATAAGATATTATTCTGATATATCCTGGAGATATTAATTCCAGTACCCATGTCACAATACTAATAAGATAGCTAAAAGCTTGCACAGTTAAGATCTAATGCAGACATCATTGAAGTCAATGGGAATCTTTTCATTGACCACGAAGAGTTATATACGAAGCCCTCCATGTCCCTATTGGAGTAGATTTTTGTTATTGTTGGAATTCTTATATACTTCCTTCTGAGCAATTGATTCCATCTGTATCATCTCAGTTAATATCAAGTTTTCATTCAAGCCAATGTTTTCTTAAACATATATTTGATAACCACAGAGTGGCTTTTGAACATGTGATGGCCCGGTAGCCAACCATCTCCAAAGATGGAATCATAAAGGTATTAATGCTGAAAAATTGCAAATGCCCAGTGAAAAGGGCAGCAAATGTTCATGCTAATATGCAAGATTGAGTCGGGTAATGAAGCAGAAATATAGTACGTGAGTGCTTGTGTCACCTTGATTGACAGGAATACAGATTGCTCACTGGCTGTTAAGTGATTTTAAGGACAGTCTTGTCATTTTCCTACTCGTCTGAGAAACCAAATGCAGCAAATTAGCATCTTGTGGAAGTTATTTTATCTAACTGCCAAAGTAACTCCACCTTCCCCACCAAACCCCTACCTAGGTGCATGGAGAAAATATATTAATATGGGCAATTGGACACTGTTCAATATTAAAAAAGAGGTCTCAGTACTTTACAACAGACAAAACATGCAAAAAAATTGACTGCTGCCAATTCAAACCATTCTGTCTATCGATTGCAGGTGTTATCAGAACAGAGGTAACTGTATTAATGTATACGCTATAGTATATAGCAAATAAAAGTAGTATTTTATCATTATATATTGAATGTGCATGGCACTGTATAAATATATAGAAGAATTTTTCTTTCCTGCCCCCCAACCCAAAGGGGTTTAAATCTTCACTCATTTGAAAGTCAATGGGGCACCATATGGGCACAAATGTCCACCCATGTGCATCACATTATAGGACTGGGTCAAAACTCAGCAGACAATACAATTCAAATATAGATGATCAAGCAATGGGGATTGTACCTGAACAAGGGCTGCAAGATCACACACAAAGCTAATTTTTCATGGAAAAAACTGCCAGAAATTCCTTTCATTTGCTCAGTAATCTGAGCAAGGAACTCTTTATCTGGATATCAGTCATAAGCAGAATATGGTCAGTATTTGATTTTTAAAATATAATTGGTGTTGGTTGGTTTTGATCAGCTACATGAGACACATGATAATGTACTTTTCCTTTATTGGATTAGCACCGTGTTTCTCAACCTTTTCCCCTATTCAGAGTAAAAAATAGCCATGACCACCTTATAGTTACTACAAAAGTAAGAGTAAAATATGTACCAATGATAACAGTGACAAGCCTATGTAATTTATCTCTGTGTGTGTTTCAAAAGGTTGACAGAAAATACTTGCCCTTGAAGGGCCACTGTGTGCAGGGTGGTTAAACACTGGAATAAATTGCCTAGGGAGGTTGTGGAATCTCCATCTCTGGAGATATTTAAGAGTAGGTTAGATAAATGTCTATCAGGGATGGTCTAGATAGTATTTGGTCCTGCCATGAGGGTAGGGGACTGGACTCGATGACCTCTCGAGGTCCCTTCCAGTCCTAGAATCTATGAATCGATGAATAATGGAATGACATTTTCTTTGGTTTAGATTGTAATAAAATGTTTAATGTCTTCCGACTCTGATTGCCTGTTGTGACCCTCTCCCAGGGGTAGTGACCAGAGATGGGTGAAATTTTTTTAGTAAATAGTAAATTCATCAAAAAATGCATTTTTTGGGTCGCTGAAACTATTTGTGAACTTGAGTCAAATTCAGCAAATAGTTTCACCCAAAAAAATGTGAAAAAATTTCAAGAGAGTCAAAATGTTTCATTTTGAATGGACACATATCCTTTTGACAATTTTGAAAAAAAAGTGTTCACTTTTCAGTTCAAAATAACATTTCACTTTGAAATTTAGCTAATTAAAAGGTGAGAAATACTTGAAAGTGGCCTGAAACTAAACAAAACAAAAACACAACACCTTTCAGGTGAAACTGAACATTTTGTTTGACGCAAAATAAGTTTTTAGGATTTTTTGTTGTTGTTGGTTTGGTTTGGGTTTTGATGAGAAAAACTGGTTCAAACCAAAGCATTTTCGATTTGACCTTTATATAATATAAAGTGAAAGTCTAAATCTAAATGAAACAAAGTGTTTCAATTGAACTGAATTTTTATTTTTTTAATTTTGTTTTAGAGAGAATTTCAAAATTATCAGGTTTTGTTCCAGATTGGAATGAAAACAAACTTCAACATCTCTAAAACAACCACGAAACTGAAATTTTCATTCTCTGCCCCACTCTATGTACTATCTCCAGCAAGACTTATGTTTCAAAGCTGGGTGAAAGTCGTAAGGTCGCTTTCAGTACAAACTGATACACCATGTTAAAGTACTTGGTTTTGCTATTAATAGTGAAGCCCACTTGTTTCTTTCACTTAAACATCATCTTAGGAAAGCTAAAGTGATGGATCCCCTATTAATTATGTAGAGGCACTTAGGGCCTTATCCAGCTCTCATTGAAGTCAGTGAAAAAGACTCCCACTGACTTCAATGGGCGTTGGATCAGGTCCTTAATGTCCCTTGGTCTGATGCATTAACCAGAGCTACATACATGAATTTTAATCTGTCTACTTAGGAAGTGCTCAATCACTGTGATATCTAGGTAGTAATTTACGCTGTGACATACTAATCATTCTATAAAAATAACAGGTTTTTGTACAGATTCATGGACTTCTACAGACACTAAAACCTGGTCATATTTGCAAATAAAGTAACTGCATCCCATGATTTAAACTGCTGACAGTGTTTAATTTCAAAGTTCACACATGTAGACAAGTTCAATGGGACAGTCATGAATGCCTTTACAATGTTGGCATAATATTATTTAGTTCAAGTTCTGGGTCAAAAGTAGAAGCCTATTTAACCTGAAAGTAAAGCAATCCGAGCACATCTTCTGTAAGCATTAGTTCCATCGTTGACATGCAGTAGTGATACTGAATAACAGCAAATATTTATTTATTTACTTACTTACTTACTTGTATTGCTGAAGTGCGTAAGAACTTCATTTGTGGAGTAGGGCCCCATTGTGTTAGGTGCTGTACAAATACAGAACATCAATGAATTCTACAATCGTCCAGCTCACGTTAATCACTGATTGTATTAAACCAAATTTCATTTGTTTATTTATTCAAGAACTCAAGAGATGCTTTAAAGAAGTTCAGCTCAGGGTGGCTATTCTGAACACTAGGATGTTCAGAGATGTATGGTTACAATAGTCCATGGATTTTGTCTGCCAATCACCTAAACCTCTCTCTCTCTGAATTGATGAGTACAACCCTCAAATATCAGCTTCTTCACAAGGTCTATCCCTCACTGGAGTCTTACACAGTTCGTCTGTCGCACTGAGACCTACTCCTATCCCATCTTTTCATTATTGCTATAAATCACTGGGAAGATGTGACAGTGATATTATATCCCACATCTTTTCAACATTCCTACCTTACCCCTCACTAGCCATTAGACCTTGATCCAGGTCACTTAGGGTATGTCTACACTGCAGCTGGGAGGAGTCATTCTGAGCGTGGGTAGGCAGACTCATGTTAGCTCAATATGCTAAAAATAGCAGCACTGGTGGCAGCTGTTGGGTGGGCTTGATCTATAGCAGAGACTCTGCAGACACAGTTATCTGGAGGAAAAAAACAAATTCCTTGGACAGGAAACTGTGCTAGAGACAAGCCAGCTTCCCCCGTATTGAGCAGTGATTGGAGCAGATTTGGACCTGGGTGGGGCTGACCCATCTCTCCCCGTCTACAACCCAGGCCAGTTTGTCCCCCTGGGTAAGTCAGCCACCAGGTGGTTAGTTACCAAGTGGCAGCAAGGTGAAGACACTTATGCCTGACAGGAGGCCTGCAGATATTTTTACATGGCCATTGCTATTTGCAGTATATAGCGCCAGTCCCCATGGCAGATGCATGGGTGAAGGCACTTCCACCCTACATAAGCGCCTTGGGGGAAACACTGCATTGGTGGGATACTGCAGTAATGGCTCAGCAAGGTTCCCTGGTCTCACACCTTCTCACACAATCACTTGTCAGAGTAGAATCCCAGTCTGAAGCGAAGAGTTTTCCTCTCAGATAAATCAGCAGAACATTTCCCTCAAACTCTTCAGGTAGTTTGAGCAAGCGATGGGGGAACAAACAGCTTTTACATCTAGCGAATAAGATGGAGAGAAATATTCCCCTCCCTTAAATTTATTTGTCATGATGTCCCCATTGCTTGTCATTTCCTGATGGAAAAAATAAAATGATGTACATTCATGTTGTAACAGTCTGATAAAGTGACACCCTCAGAGCAGCAGAGAGATTAACTCCCTGCCACTAGGACAATTTTAGAGTGCACTTGCTATCAGCAGTTCATTTGTAAGATTAATTTTCTTTAAAACCTCTAATTATGACACTTGTCAGAAAACACATATATTTCAACTATTAGTTTGCTTTCCCTAGTAATCAGCAGACACAGTGGTTTCCAGCTGGTTGAACAACAGGATGCAAAATCAGTTCCAAATTCAGAAGGACTTATCAAGTTATTGGTATGCCTGGCTCCTTGTACCTTGTCTTTCAATTGGATTGCTCTATCTGGGCACTGAATAGCCTGCTTAAGTGCAAAAAAGAAATGTTCAAGTGAAACAGCTGGGAGTTTCCATCTTAAGGAGGCGAAATCACCCAGCAATTACAGTAGGAGAGATAAGGAAATAAGCAGCACATGCAGAAGAAAAAAAAATCCTAGATGAAAGACCATATGCCTGATTCTCCTCTCTGTTACAGAGTTTTTGACTTACACTGGTTTAGGAATGAGGCTGAACAGGAATGGACTCCTTCTGTCCAATGCTCTAGCTTAATGTCACAAGTTTTCTGGCACTGTACATGGGACGTCCCATTGGCTCCAATCCCAGAAAACATCTCTGTTCAGGAAGGGCATTTAAGGAGATGGTTAAGTTCCACTGAAGTGAATACAACGTAAACACCTGCTTAAAATTAATCACCTGATTAAGTGCTTTCCTGAATCAGGGCCATATGACCCTTCTTGTTTATTTTAGGTAAAATTCACCCCTACTTGACCATCTAGGACAAAGCCTTTGCATCACTTAAATCGCACTTAAACCATCATAATGGGGCTTAAGTGGTATCCAGACCTTGTGCTGGCTGAACATGGGTGAATTCAACCCCAGACCTTTAGGGTATCTTTACACTGCAATTAAACACCTGCGGCTGACTCCTGTCAGATGACTCGGACTTGCAGGGCTCGGTTATGGGGCTGTTTAATTGTGATGTAGACATTCGGGCTCAGGTCTGGGACCCCAAGAGGGGAGAGGTTCTTATAGCCCAGGCTACAGCCCAAGCCTGAACATCTACCCCGTAGTTAAACATGCACATAGTCCAAGCCCAACGAGCCCGATTCAGCCGACATGGGCCTGCCGCCAATGTTTAATTGCAGTGTAAACATACCCTTAGTCATTAAGATAAATATTTTCAATTTACGCACATAAAAAAGTCAAGCTTACATAAAAATGGCCTTTTTTTAAATGTTAAGCATCTTGAACACCCCTCGATTTCACTGGGAGCTGCAGCTGCTGAATGCCTCTAAAAACCTGGCTACTTTTATCTAGGTGCCTAAATACCAATTTAGTTGTCCGACTTTAGACACCCAAGTGTTTAAAAAGTGGCCTTTACTCCAATGAACATTTGCTCACTGAATTCTTTCGGGCTGCAGTTCAGCTTAGCACTTAAGGCATGTGCTTAACTTGACTCATGTGCTTAAGTCTCATTGCCATAAGCACATAGGGCCAGATTTTCAAGAGTATTTAGGTGCCTAAAGACATAGCTAAAAGTCTAGTGAGATTATCAAAAACACCCAAGCAGGTTAGGCGCCTAAGTCCAATAGATTTCAATCTAGCCCATTGTGCTTAAGTGCTTTGCTGAACAGAGATGGTTTGCTGAATGAAGGCCTCAAGGATTTTGTTTAGAATTTCAGTGGAAATGGGCAAGGTTTTTTTTTAAATTCTGCTAACATAGTAGCAAAGATAGTGAACAAAATCTTGGACCTGTCGGAAAAAAAAAATCTATGGGCTGAAATGAGCCTGTATTAGTCACTGCTAATTTACATTATATATAAAGAAAGCTTTTAAAAGCAAACAGCCACCCAACAGCATAGGAATGATTAGCCAATGTGCAGTTTCTCGATCAGATAGAGCAGCACAGCATATGATCAAACAATTAGATATTCATTGAAATTTCAACAGCAACTATTGTGGCACAAATAATTGAAAACAGTGATTTAAACTATCTGGAACTAAGTCATTAGTAAGAATAGATCTAAGATAACTGTTGTTGCACCAGGAATATTCATAGGGCCAGATCCTCAGCTGGGTAGTGGATATAGTTGTACTGTATTCAGCAGAGTTATGCCCACTTACACTGACTAGGCACTGTCACTTTGAACTAATGGGTAGGTAGTTTTGTGGGCTGTGAAAATCTCACTGAATGTGAGTGAATTATGAACAAATGGGGGCAGCTTCTTTTCCACTGTCTAGAACCTTATGTAATCATTTACCCCTCTGCAAAGTAAGTGCAAAGCAGGTGTACAATACGACCACTTTCAGCCCAGTTTGTACATTTGCAAACCATCAAACAAGATGCAAGACAGTGGAAAAATCAGACCCATTAAGTTTAACAGTGGCGTGAGAATCTCCACTCATTTAAAAGTTAAGGGCCTAATCCTGCCCACTGACATCAATGGGATTATTCACATGAATAAAATATTCATGTATGGATTGGACCCATAGATATCACTTAAAAACAATTTAACCTAAAAGGAATTAGAAGGCAGATTTAGATCTGGGGTTCCATTTCTCCAAGGGAAGCTAAGGGACCCATCCTGCAAACCTGTACTCACAGGAGTGGTCTTTATGCCCACCAGCAGCTCCACTGCCTTCCAAGTGTCTATTTGCAAGAGTAAGGGTTTCCAGAATCAGCTCTTGATTAATTACCACCCTCTCTCTCCAGAGGGAAGTTGCCATTATAGAGCCCTGTTGTTACATTACTTGGAGCTTAAGACTCTCATTTTCTGAGCATAATCTGAAGCTACATTTCAAATTTACCTTGAAAAGTGCCTTCACAAGCATGTGAGGGCATGGACATCCTGCCGAGTACTATATCTCCTTGTTTGCCCTCATCTTAACCATCACTCCTTTGTCGTCTATAGCTCAGAGATTTCTTGTACGTTTCTGTTTGCTTATGAAGCTTGCCTAGCAGATGTTTACTCTATAGAAATGCTCCCTTTTAAGTCTGTAGCTTTAATGTCTCTGTGCTTTGCCCTCTCCACTCCAAATAATATCCCATCATAATTATACTTAATGCTTCTGTATTGTTGTTCAACTGTGATACCCTAGAAGGTGTTTGAACTTTGTGATTTGGCTGGAAGGCTGAGCCACAAGAGATCTGGAGTCAGAGACAGGCAGCCAGCTGGAGGCACTGAAGTTGAAGAGAATGGTGAGAACTTGGCTCCATTCAAGAGGGTGCTCCAAGGGTGAATGAGTCCCATCACACCGATGCTACAGGGACTATGCAGGAATAACCTCATGACAGGATTGACAAGTGGAACCAGAGATTTTCACAGGGCCTGTGGCTACTGTTGTATATAATACAATAGGGATGGACAAAGCCTTTCAGCTGATATCAGGAACTCACCCGCCCCTCTATTGAACCTTCACCCAGTGCTCAAACTGAACTATGCAGCTACTGTTATGCTTGAAAAAGATTAGGTCTAGTTGCTACTTATTATTTTTGCAACTTTTGACACCAGGCCTTATAGTTGTCAATTTTCTTAACTTACAAAGTTAATCTTGGTGTCAAGATAGTGTAGAAATCTGAGTTTGTATTTGGATATGAGGATTTGTCTTCATTGAGGAGGACAAAGGGAGGAACAATAGCACAGAAGTAACAAGCTTGGGCAAGGCGTACACTGGAAATGTGGGCTGTTTTGAACTGAGAAGCAAAATAGCTGGGAGCATGTGACACTTCTCCATTTTGGGTGCCAATTCAATCATTATTTCATCAGTTTTGCTTTGGGTAAATGAGAGACGGGAAATCCATCTTGGATAGCTGGAGGACAGCAATTTGCGGCAAGAATAATGCAATATTAAGGACAGATTATCAAAAGGTGGCTTCTTTTTAATTTTTCACACACAGTTCACGAGCATGAATAACTGGGCATTAGTTCCACCTGTAGTTATCTCTGTGCAATCTGGTATTTACATTTCCAAGTGGCCTTAATGTGCCAGGTATTTTGCAAACATAAAAGGGAAGTTCAACAAAGGCAGGATTAAAAATGTGACTCTTAACGAAGCCTGACCAATGAAGAAGTTTTCATTCTCAATTTCCAGGGGTCCAGAGCACCACTATGTCTTGGACTTCCCAATGCCCAAATTCAATCTCCTACGCTTTGGGGATTAAGGACACAGGGTGTACCTTGAGGAGCCAAGCACCATGTTTTCAATTACTAGTGAAGTCTGAGAGTCTTTCAGACTGGCTGGACCCCATCACAAGGCAATCAACATAAATCAGGAAGATGGGGGATTTATCCAAACCTGAACAAAGTCCCAGGCTCAGTTTTGAGGTATATAAGAGCCATATCAGACACTCCAAACAGATTTGCCATGACAAGGATTATTCTTGTGCCTCTTCACAGCCACTGTAGGTCCAAGTCTAATTGCCTGACATGAGTCAGGTGGTGGATTACATCCAGCTGTGGCTTTGAGCATGGGGTGGTGCCAGGGCGGGAGGGAATAGATTTAATAAGCAAGGTTTTGCACATCCAGTGCTGGGAAACGGTTCTCCTCTCATTCGCATCAATTTTACTACCATGTGGCTCCATAAATTTAAGTAGGTGAGAGGAGAAGTTGGTCTGCTCTGATGGAAGTTAAGGTGCAGAATGTTTGTGTTGTGGCTTCACTCCTGTCTGTACAAATGAGGTGTGTCAGAGAGGGCTCAGTTGGCATCATGATAAAAGGAAAGCATGGATGCTTTGCTACTCTGCTGCTGAGAGCCTTCTGTTAATATTCACAATGAGTAGCAAAGCCAAGAACTAACAGATGCTACAATCTGTTAACTCTCAGGATGCTGAGGATAACAAGGCCCTGATTCTTCGCTCACCAACACCAGCTTTGTGCCAATGTGTCTCTCTCACTGCAGTGGCATTACCTCTGATTTACACCAGGGTAAGTGGAAAGAAGACTCAGACCCCTAGCATTTCTCCTCCTTGAACAGAAAACTGTGCACAGCCATCTATATAATAGACTCAGAGCCATTGCATGCAAGAATCAAATGAATATGAATGCGGTGGGAACCTGTCTGAACATGAGGAAGAGACATTTTTCAAATCCTGTGAACAAACAGATGGACTCACCCTTCTTGTTACTGGCTTTTTTAAATTTTGGAGTCTGTTAATCATGATTAGACTGTAGAGATAAAGATTTTTGCTTTCAAAGTCAGCCTAGTGACTGCAGACCAGTTACAATTAACAATATGGAACACTTTCTCCATTTGAAATAGCCACCTCTCTATTCTTTCTTGTCCAGCCCAAATCCAGAAAGCACTGGGTCACTTCCCTGTTCAACAGAGGGTTGAACTAACCATGGGTATTTAATTGTAGCGTAGAAATACCCAGAGCGACCCAGCAGGGGTGCTGCAGATCAGGTTTTGGGAGGGTGTTAGCAGAGCTGTTCGAGGAGAAGGGAAGGTTACCCACTCTGTGCCTGATTCTATTGAGGACCATTAGCCCCTCACTTTCAAGAGTACTTCAAACGTTAAATTTTTCCGCCTCAAGCCAATAGAACTAAGGCCTTGTCGACTCAGAGCTATACCCCTTTATCTATACTGGTACAGTTGGGATATACAACCCCGCTGGTGTGGAAGCAGTTACACCAGTCTAAATGAGTCTCTACTGGTATAGCTATTCCAATGCAGGAAGGGGAATAAATTGCCTGAATACTGGTATAACTACTAAGACTGTCGGGTTTCAAAGTAGCAGCCGTGTTAGTCTGTATCCGCAAAAAGAACAGGAGTACTTGTGGCACCTTAGAGACTAACACATTTATTTGGGCATAAGCTTTCGTGGGCTACAGCCCACTTCATCGGATGCATAGAATGGAACATATAGTGAGGAGATATATATACACATACAGAGAGCATGAAAAGGTGAGAGTTGTCCTACCAACTCTAAGAGGTTAATTAAGTAAGAGAAAAAACTTTTGTAGTGATAATCAAGATAGCCCATTACAGACAGTTGGACAAGAGGTGTGAAAATACTTAACATGGTGAAATAGATTCAATGTTTGTAATAGCTCAGCCATTCCCAGTCTCTGGGACTAAGACTGTCTACACTTAAAACACTACAGTGGTGCAGCTGCACTGCCATAGTGCTTCAGTGTAGACGCTTACTACAGTGATGGGAGGTGTTCTCCTGTCACCATCCATAATGCACCTCCAAGAGGCAGTACCTAGGTTGAGGGAAGAATTCTTCCATTGACTTAGCACTGTCTATACCAAAAAGCAATAGCTTAAGTAGCAGATGTAACTTGACTCTGCTGCCACGTCATTTGAGGTGGCCTCTCAAATATGTATAAATGGGACCTTTTTATGGCTGTAGAAAAGGTAGGACCATAAATCTCCTCTTCAGTCACATGAAAGAGCAAACAGAAAAATGAGACCATAGCACCTGCCTTCTCTTGAAAGTTGAGGAACTATCTAACATAGACATAGGTACTTGTGCATCATCATAGTATCGGAGCACCTCACAATCTCCCTGTGAGATATGGGGGTGGGGGGCTGGTGGGGGAACTGAAGCACAGAAAGGCTAAGGGTATGTCTACACTGCATTGTAAACCCAGGTCTGTGGGATCTGGGCTTGTCGACTCGGTGCTCAAGTTAGGGTGACCAGACAGCAAGTGTGAAAAATCGGGACGGGGGTGAGGGGTAATAGGAGCCTATATAAGAGAGAGACCCAAAAATCGGGACTGTCCCTATAAAATCAGGACATCTGGTCACTCTAGCTCAAGTGCAGGCTTGGAAATGTTCACACTGCATTGTAAACTGGGTTTACGATTGCTGGATCTGGGGGGAGGGGTCCTCAGCTGTGCTCATGCTTCCATACTGCACTACACAAACCTTCTGACTCAGGTCTGCATCTTGACCTGTGCCCACACTGCAAAATGAGCAGACTTGGACCAGAGTCTCAGCAGGACTCAGACTCTGACCCACCCCCTAGTAGTGTCCTAGGACCCATGTCCTGAGTGCTTGCTGACCTGAATCAGACTGGTGTGTGTGTGCACACAGAACCGGGGATTGGGCTCAAACATGAGTCAGAGTCCAGCTTAGTGTGCAGTGTAGACCTACCCCAAGGCCCAGATCCTCAGGTGCCTAAATACCTTTGAGGATCTGGGCCTAAGTGACTTGCCCTAAGTCACACAGGGAATCTAGGGTAGGGCAGAGAACTGAGCCTGGGTTTCCCAAGTCCAAAGCTAGTGCCCAAACCACTGGACCACCTATGGGGGAGGGAGCGTTGGGAGCAACACCTCTGTGGTGTAGGTCACTAAGTAGCTGTGTGTTGCCATTTTGTTTCTACGTACTGCACCTTTACATTTTTAGGAGTCTGCTCTCTGAGGCAGTTCATGTTTTGTGAGGCATAGACATGCAGCATGTTACAGTGACACATGTTATGTTCTCACTTAGAGACTTGACTTTAGTTTAGGGTTCTTGTTCTGTTTTTCAATTTGGAAGTAAATAGGTGTGTGTGCGTTTTAAATGCAACTGAGTGGTTTGGTGAAGAAGGGTAGAGAATGGATGAGGCAAGGCTCCATCCCATCCCCACATACGAGCTGGCCAGTGGAAATGAGACGTTATAAGGGGGATGTAAGTCTGTAGCAGATTACTTACCTCATAGATGCGCTTCCTTTGTGGGACAGTGCAACTGTGTGCCAGGTCCAACTTAGGGCTTAACCTAAAGGATCAGTCCAGCCCTTTTATACACATCCATTTTTCATGATTTGCTTTGTAGAAATGGACTCTGACACTCCTGGCTCTGCTGTGTGTGTGTGTGTGTGTGTGCGCGCGACTGAATCATTAAAAGGTTTTGATAGCAAATATATTTGAAACAAACATGGACAGCATAGCCATAAATAGAAACATGCCGCATTTTAAATAAATCAGTGGAAAATGGGTTTTGACATGAGACACTTGGGTCACAGTCGTTCTGAAAATTGGAAGTTGAAGATAAACTATTGCAACAAGGAATTGTCTTTCAGAAGAGTCAGTTGATGATGAAACATATTATATGAACTGATTATTTCAAGATGCAAAACCCTGCCTATCTGGCAGTGCTCTGCATTCCTCCTCAGAAAGCTTCGAGGTTGGTTTTTGTCAGATAAAATTATTCCGGCACAGAAGGTCAATATATACAAGTTTATGCAGTTGCTTAACATGAGATGTCATAGGCTGTTGCAATATTTTCCTTTATGTAGCTAGGAAGACAGTCTAACAGCCTGATCCTTTCGAGGTGCTTACCACTCCTTGCAAGACACACTGCAGAATACCCGCAACTCCCCCTGAAGTCAATGGGAGCTGTGAGCATTCTGCACCCTGATGACGTGTGCAGTACTTTGCAGGATCAGGCCCAATTTTTACCACAAAAGGTGATACACATACAGGCTGAGCCATAGTCACTGAGTCAATGAGAGTCCTTTTATTGAGAGCAATTGGTATTGGATTGGGTCCCTATTTCCGAATGCATCCAATGAATAAAGATAAAACAGTTTTAGGAAACTCCATTACTGTACATATCTCCTTAGAGCACCTACCTGCTCTAGTGATTAAATCATTAATACCCTAGAGATTAAAGCCCTGTGGCCTGAAGCCTTAGAGGGGTGGGAACTCTCTGACCGCATCTGTGGTGAGCAAGGGGGACTGGCTGAATGGTCCAGGTCTCATTTGTATTTCAGTTGTGACCGTTTGGGGCATATGGGCTAAGTTTTGAGCTGCGGGGGAGGGCTAATAAATGCTATTGATCCTGATAGGAAATAATGGGACAAGAGAGAGACAGTAACTGTGGCTGGGGTCACTCTGAGTGAGACCACAGTCAAGTATACAGTGGGGTAAGAACCTGGAGGTGGCTGAAACGGGGGGAGGAGAAGGGAGAGGCTCCTACCTTCACTGGGTGCTCTGGTGGGAAGGATGATGTTAAGGGTCCTGATCCTCTCAAGGGATGAGCCGAGACAGCAGCAAAACACCGCGTGGTGGGTGCAGAGTTGAGGCAGCGGACAGAGAACATGGAGCTGAGGCGGCTTTGGGGCAAGGGTTCTGAGGTAGATTGGGCGGAACCTTAGCAGAGGCACTCCAGGGTGGGCCTCTGCCCAGCAATTAAAGCTGAAATCACCTCAGCTGTGGCAGGTGGCAGAGCCCCCGGAGCAGCCCAGGCAGTCCTGACTTGCCAGTGACTCCAACCCAGGGCAACAAACTGTGAGTGGGGAGCAAGGAAGTGGCCAGAGGGAGGGTTGGGACTATTGTTAAGACAAACGAGAGTGGGGAGGGGACTCTTACCTAATATTGTCAATTTATAAAATGCTGGTTTTCCCAAGTTTATTTTGTTGTTCCCCTCCGCCTCTCACCTCCCCCTGCAAAAAATGAAGCATGGACTCAGTGTTGTCCAGTGAGGAAGTATTGCCCATCAAGGGTGTCCAGGGTGATTTGAGATATCTATCAATATATATATATATAAAGAGAGAGAGAGAAAGAGATCATTTCCCAGCTTTCTGGGTTGGGGCTTGAGCCCATGTTTCAGTTTTTAGAAAGAATACTTACAAATTTGAAGCTGGTCCTTTTTGCTGCCAGGAAGACCTGGCAGAAGGGTTTCCGATAGGTACGATTGCAGTGGCTATTGTTTATACACCACTGTAAATGTGCATGCCACTTTGCAATAGAAAAACAGGTCCTTGTTTTTAACAAGAAAAGTCCCTGCCTTTCCCTGGCATCTCACAGAATATACGGTATATAATATTATAAGTTACTTGAAGTAACTTTGCAATGGGGCAAGGGGGGCAGTTGTTTCTGACCTTTACCTTCCCCTGCGCCCCCCCCCAGATGTTTAATAGGTCTTTATGTTTCATTATCTATTCCACTCTCCCCAGCTTTACAGGATATAATATAATCATATAGAATGTTCTATATTCTGACAAAACTTTGCCCCAGCCCACCCAGAATTTTTTCTGAAATGATACGACTGCTTGAAGGCCTGTTTTGCCAAGGGGTAGATTACTACAGCCTTGACCCTGTTACATAGAGGAGCAAAGGGGATAAATGGGCTGCTTGCTCAGCCCAGCTCTGACTGTGACTCCCTTTGTGGTGGAGAGAGGGGAGCTATTGACCAGCTATTCAATGCTGTGAGATAGTGGGCAGGCGGGGAATAGAGTGGGGAAGACAGTGAGAAGAACTCTTCTGAGTGGGCAAATGGTGGGAGTCCGCTGCTCCACAGAAAGGAGTGAGGCAATTTACTTTCTCTCTCTCCAGAGTAAAGGAAAAGGAATATCAACAATCCGAGACACAATGTGTTCTCTGGTGTGTTCCTGGCATGGTGCAGCTATGCCCCCCGCCCCTTACACAGGGCATGTTGTAAACTAGCCCCAAAGAATGGTTATTTAACGTGTGTCCATATTTTAATTCGATTTGGCTCCTTTTATGCTAGTAACAATGTATTTGTATAGCTAACATGTCCCTTGGTTTACAAGCATCATATAGCAATGTCTAGGTTCTGAATCTACACGTGTTCTGGGTCACAGGCGGTTGAAATGAGGCATTATCCTTTCCAGGATTTTTAAAGTGTGTGTTGCAGTTTAACAGTAGATGACTCTAAATATGGATGAGTTCCAGAATTTTGGAGCTAACAATAATGAAATGGCATAAACTTTTATAATAATCCTATGGACGTGAAATCTCCCCATCAGACCTGCTTAAAATGTCTCCAATTTTTTTTTTTTGTATTTGAACATACATTAATTTCTATTTCACATAATCTGAGACTTTGTTCAGTGATGTGAATGAGGTTGGTGGCCATTGTGCATCAAATATAGTGCTATCATGGACTTCCCACAAGGATTACAGTTGCCCTGGAGACACAGTCAACCTGTGGAACTCCTTGCCAGAGGATGTTGTGAAGGCCAAGACTATAACAGGGTTCAAAAAAGAACTAGATAAGTCCATGGAGGATAGGTCCATCAATGGCTATTAGCCAGGATGGGCAGGGAAGGTGTCCCTAGCCTCTGTTTTCCAGAAGTTGGAAATGGGCAACAGGGGATGGATCACTTGATGATTACCTGTTCTGTTCATTCCCCCAGGACACCTGGCAATGGCCACTGTTGGAAGACAGGATACTGGGCTAGATGGACCTTTGGTCTGACCCAGTATGGCCGTTCTTATTTTCACCAACATCCTTCCAAAAAAGTATTGACATCCAGGGTTGATCCTGAAGTCAAATAGCCTAGGCATGTGTCAAGGAATGCAATCTATCTATTATGGCAGCTACAAAGAGACTATAGCTCACATCACATCAGGCTGCCCTTCCCCCTCAGACCCTTTCATTTTCCGGTGGGACCCTCCACCAGTACAGCCGCCTGCCCTGCCCGCAGTCACTGCTCTTGCCCCATGCTGGGCAAGGGGCAGCCCCATCTCCCACCTCCAGTGAGGCTGCAATGAGGGGCAGCAGCAGGGGAGGAGGCGCACATGGCACCCACCACAGGGGAGGCGAGGGGGATTCCTGGACCTGAGAGGGGCCCTAGGAGCACGTGCAGTGACAGTGACAAAGCCCTGGCTGGGATGATTTAGCTGGGAATTGGTCCTGCTTTGAGCAGGGGGTTGGACTAGATGACCTCTTGAGGTCCCTTCCAACTCTGATATTCTATGATTCTATGATTCTATGATCATTTCTGAAGTGTCCAGTTCCTAACAACAGATCAGAATATAGGATATTTGCTTCAGGGCATCACTTACCATTACTGGACAGGTACCATAGCTATCAGCAAGGCACTGAGGGAATCTCCCTTTATACCTTTTCTCTGGGAAAGAAGATCTTCCATTGATTTGTACACTAACCCCCTGCAATTTGTGCTCTTTGGCATTTGTTACTGAGAAAGGAGAAGTCTCTTACTTTGATAGTTGAAAGACATATGTGGGGTTTGGTAGGAAGAACATTTTCTAGGAAGTTTTGGGACCTGATCCTGCAAGGAGTTGAATTACTCCTCGTAAGGTGCCAAGCGGGCTTCTGCTTCTCTTGGATAATTCAGTGGGAGCTGAGAGTACTCAGCACCTCTCAGAACCTTATAATATGGGACCTTCTGCTGTGAGGAACAGATGTTGTTAGACTGATTCATGTGCATGCTACAGTTATGAACATAAGTCATTATCTAGTGTGCTATAGTGCCATGTTATTTTCATAAGTAACAATAATTGATACCTTTTTGTATATTGCCACACACATCCTCTAAATGTACACCCCTCACTTTATGTTTGTTTGCATGTGAAAACATCAGTGCATGCACAAGGAGAGTAGGTACATTTCTAGCTGTCCTGTCCATGGGTGCCAATGGTATGAGTGAATCATGGCATTTGAAAAACTATTGGTGCAAATCAGCTGCTTTGAAAATTTTCCCCTCAGGTATTACTAATTTGTCCATCACAAATCGCTCAAAGGAAAGCTGATGCACTAATTTACGTCTGTGTAAGGCCCAGCAAGTCTTGAACTTGGGCCTCCAGAGCTTCCGGGAAGCTGATATTGCCATGATAACTGTGTTGCACCCCACAACCTGCTGAGGACACAGATCACAGGGGATTTGATAGCTGCTTTCAACTACCTGAAGGGGGGCTCCAAAGAGGATGGAGCTCTGCTGTTCTCAGTGGTGGCAGATGACAGAACAAGGAGCAATGGTCTCAAGTTGCAGTGGGGGAGGTCTAGGTTGGATATTAGGAAACACTATTTCACTAGGCGGGTGGTGAAACACTGGAATGTGTTACCTAGGGAGGTGGTGGAATCTCCTTCCTTGGAGGTTTTTAAGGCCCGGCTTGACAAAGCCCTGGCTGAGATGATTTAGTTGGGAATTGGTCCTGCTTTGAGCAGGGGGTTGGACTAGATGACCTCCTGTGGTCCCTTCCAACTCTGATATTCTATGATCACAGGAAATCCCACCTCCTGGAGTCTGACAGGCAGCAGACTCAAAACTGATTGGCTTCCTTGCCCTATATACACCCAAGCGGTGTTCTAACACTGTTGCCTGGATACTTCCTGGATCTCCTGTACCTGCCATATCCACTCCTGCTTCCTGTTCTGGAACTTGGCTTGATGTGGACCTCGCCTCCTAACCCAAACCCTGAAGCGTGATTTGGTCTCTGACCCTTGGCATTGACCTTGGCCTGGAATTTGACTACAAACGTATCTGCTTCTCAGCCTCAGGTTTGACTGTGCTCTGACCTTTGGTCCTGACTGCCCTAGTCAGGCTCCTTGACAGTTAATTGGAAGAGTCAACCTCAGCTAAACTGATGAATCTATATATTTCAAATCAATCTCAGTCCCCGCTCCAGATCTCAGCTTAGTTCCTACTGGGTATGTACATAATTGTTTGGATTAAATATGAACTAGGACAAGTCTCAGCAGTGCATTTACTCATGCTTGTTGAGGCCTTTCATAGAAAAATCCACCTGGATTTATCAGCGCTAAATCTCCCCCCAGATGACATTTTTGTTTTCGCTTACATAATGGCTTCATATCAACTCTCTCTGTGCTGCTTTCCCAGGAAAAATAAAATGCAGTTATATAGGATAGCACTGCCTGAAGCTCACAAAACAAACCAGCCCTGTATAGCTGGGGAGTAGAGACCTAATTCCAGAAGACTTAACTAGCAAATCTTGGGCTTGTAATGCCTGTCACAAGGAGAGATAAGCCATGCAAAAAGTTTAGTATTGCAGCCATCGATTTGTTTCCAGGAGAAAGGAGTGCAGGCTGGCAGCTCATATTTTTGTTCAGCCTTTAAGATTGATAGTATTAAGTCACAGTGCTTGAAAAGCTTTTGTTGTGATTGTTCATATAGAAGCAAAGCACAAAAATTGGGACTAAAAACATCCACTTTTGTACTAAATGTTGGTTTTGTTCCCAGCCCTCTCTTCCACTCTCTCCCTTCTCCCCTCCCCGACATACATATTTGTTAGATTATTTAGACTTATAAAAATGCTTCTTAAAAAGAGACGTTTAGCCATATTTTCCAGGCACTCTTGACATTACTTAGAAATACATCAGTTAATACCTTAAGTGCAGCAGTACTTGGTGCTGGGTTCTAGTAATGACTCAAATCTCCCTCTGATTCTGACAGTCTCCCCCCCCCCCCCCCCCCCCCCCGCCTTTTTTTCTTCTTCAAAGTAAGCTTTGCTATGGAGGTCATCAGATTCAGGCTATTTCAGATGAAGGGGGACAGCAAATCCCATAGCCATGAGGCACTCAGAGAATGCCTGGCTAGCAGACTGAAGGTAGGGTCCCAATTCTGCCCTCAGTTACATCCTGTGCAAACCTAGTGGGCTGGATCATTGGCTCCCACTCTGGGTGGCACAAAGTTGTCAGAGCTGTGTAACCGGCTCTCTGAGGATTCTCCTAGTGTAAATGGAATCCCTGTGTGGCAGCGAGCCATCTTAAGAGTGCTATGCAATCCCCAGCCTTCCCCCCACAGCCACCTGCATCAGGGTAAGTCCAGGTCAAGCTGGAGCACTGCTGCCCTCTGGCAATCTCCAGCTGCTATTAGAGCATCACTAAATAGGCCTTTGCAGCACAACCTAACTTCGAGCAGCGGTTTTATCTCCTGGTTTCACTGGGCCCAGTCCAAGCCCAGCTGTGGATCTCACCCACTGGGTCCAGCACTCCACTCTCACTGACTTTACATGGATATTTCTGCATTGCCTTCAGTGGCACCGCTCCTGACTTATACCAGGTAACTGAGAGGAGAAGCAGGCCTTACATCATTAAAACAATAATCAGGTCTCTTGCAAAGTCATAGCAAGTTAACACCCTCCTGGGGGGTTTCGTGGGCTACAGCTCAGACACTGTTTGGAGCCTAATCATCCATGTTCTATGTATGCCTTTAAAATTAAGGATGCCTTTAAATGCAGTGAATATTTTTTTGTTTGATTATGCTTTCCCATGCCTGAATATATCCAACCAGAAAGTTTTGCTTCCAATACCCTATTTTCCATGATGTTCAGCTTAACTTTACTGGGCCTCCAGTTAGGTCATTTAGACTTTTGCCAAGACAATTACAATATGGTGAAAAAAGTGTCTTGCATTTCCTTCTAGCGCCTGGTGTACTAGAGGATAACAGCATACTGCTGCTACTAGTTAATGAAGTTACCCTTTTAGCTCAAGTGGTAGAGCTCTGTGTGTAGTACTAACAGTCAAGGCTTCAGACCTTGGTGATGACCTATACATGGCCATGGTTACCCATGGAATTCAGACAAACAACCTCACTAATTTTAAAATGGAGCTTGATAAATTTATTAACAAGATTATAAGGCGGGGTTGCCTGTGATAGCAGGGGACTAGACACAATGGTCAAGGAAGTCATTTCCAGTCTGAGGTTCCTAAGTGGCCTAAATTGTTTCCTGTAACAACTGTGGACACAAAATTGCTCCCACAAAGTATTGGTGTAAACCAGTAGCCAATGTTTCGAAAGCTGGCCTAATCCCTGTATTGTTTAATTGTATTTTACTGTGACTCCGGGTTAACATATAAAGCACCTTGATATTTGAAGGTGTTTTATAAATCAGTAAATAATATAAAACTGGGATATTAGAATGAGATTTCACTATTAATAGCCAACCTGCCCATTCTTTTATTTGTAATAATAACAGTATAATTGTTTATGAGCCCTACAGGGTAGAAAACCTTAAAACAATTGCAGCTGTGGGCTCTTTACATAATGCCTATGCCCTCATACTGTGTTATTCAATATTCTTACCTTAATAACTTCCTATTAACAGCATTTTGGAAATAATTCCAACCTGTAATACTAACACACAACAGATGTAAGGTTCCTGACACAATTTATGTACTCAAGTAAGCACTGCATTCCTTTAACTATAAATAAGTACCCTTTCATGTGTTTACAGAAAGCACAAAAGAAACTGAAAGGTGACTTCAGTAGCCAGGGGTCTAAAAGCAGATGAAACCGCCCCGCACCCCCCCATTGACCTGAGCAAATAAAGGGTAACCTGTAGCTTAATGTTCCCCTGAGCGACGTAAGTTATACTGACCTAAACTCTGGTGCAGACAGCTTCTCCCACCGACATAGCTATTGCCTCTCATGGGAGGTGGAGCATTTAAGCTGACAGGGGAGCTCTCTCCCATTGGCTTAGAGCTTCTTCACCAGAAGTGCTACAGCAGCAGAGCTGCATCCGTGTACCGGCACCACTGTAGCGCTTCTAGAGTAGATGTAGCCCTAACTACTGCCTCTTGGGGAGGTGGATTACTTATACTGATGGGAGAACCCCTCCCATTGGCATAGGTAGACACTCAATTCACTTTGTTGCATCCATTCCTGATTTACTAGGTGTAGGATTTGAATCAAGTCCCCAGACTGTAGGATTTTGGTTGATTGCCAAGGCAACGGGAAGCAAGTCACAACTAGGGTGACCAGATGTCCCGATTTTATAGGGACAGTCCCGATTTTTGGGTCTTTTTCTTATATAGGCTCCTATTACCCCCCACCCCCTGTCTCGATTTTTCACATTTGCTGTCTGGTCACCCTACTGGAACAGAACAATAGAGGAAACAAAAAAAAATATTTTTGTCCATATCCTTGGATCCCAACTTGCACTAATACAATCTTTATTGCCTGCACAATATTTTTCATCTAGTGACATATCAACACATCTCAAATATTGATACATGCTGCAAGAGTTAGTCACTCATATGTGTGATTTAGAGACCACCCAAGGAGACAATACTTTGGTTCTGGTTTTGTAAAAACTTTTCAAGTTGTACTTATGCAAAACCAAAATTAAAACCAGAAGGTAGTTCAGATCAGGTTCTGTTTCATCCAAACTGGTGAAGAGAAGGTTCTGCCACTCTTATTCATGTTGAGTAGTACTTTTACTCTGACAATAGCTCCACTGAAGTCAGTGGGACTGTTGGAGGAGTAAGGTGGTATGCAAAGACTCCAGTCCAGCAAAACATTTATGCATAAGCTTAGCTTTAAGCATGTGAGTAGTCTCGCTGACTTAAGTGGGAGTATTCACATACTTAAAATTATAATGTGGTTTTCTGGATTAGTGAGTAAGAGTAACAGTATCTGGTTCCAGGGTTCCTGCCACTCTTCAGTTGAGTGATCTCAATTCTTAAGTAGTCCCAATGTTTTCAGTGATAATACTCCAAGAATAAGGTATTACACATAGTGAGTATCAGAATTTGGCCCTACATTTGGAGTGGGATTAAAAAAAAATTCCCTGATTTGGTGTTTCTCCACTAAGTGCGTGAAAACATTAATCAGGTTGACATCTTACATTGCTGAGAAATCCAAAGGTGACTTTTGCATCGTGACATAAGCTTTCTATTTGTAACTTGATGTGAGGGCTTGATGGGTCTTATGTTCCCCACACTAGCTTTCTATGCAGGGGTTGAGATGAGAGGTCAGTGAAAATCAAGGGAACTAAAATTAACTTTGGATGAGCACTACAGGGGAGTCCCATTTCCTGTGGTTGGTTGCTCATGTTCATGATACCACATCGGGTTTCTGAATCTATGCTATTTATCTCCAGTGTCCATTTGACAAATTGCTTTGAACGGGATGGTGGGGGGCCCTATTAGTTTTAGCCTCAAATTCCATTTTTTGTCTCTGTCCTTCTCCAATTTCCTCCCTCTATTCATCCATTTTTTTGTAATTATCTGTTATACACTGAGGCCAACTCTACACTCAAAGTTATGTTACCCAGGGGTGTGGCTACAGTGAATCACTACAGTGGTGCATTTGCTCCACTGTAGAGTATTGATGTAAACACGGACTACAGTGATGGGAGTGGTTCTCCTGTTGGCATAGTTAATCCACCTTCCCAAGAAGCAGTAGCTAGGTGACTAGTAGCTAGGGAAGAATTCTTCCATTGATCTAGTGTAATGCTGACGGACCCTGGTCGTCGTCAGGCAGAATTGAACTTGGGGTCTCTTGAGCTTAAAGCATGAACCTCTACTGCATGAGCTAAAAGCCAGCCGGCTGGTAGCTGCAGAGCAGACTCATTCATCTCTCTCTAAGTGGTCTCGGTGCCACTTGATGGGACAGAACACCACACCCAGAAGGTGTGTGGGTTACACTATCACTCTGTACATGAGGGGTTAGGTCCGCTTGCTTACTTTGCTCAGGGGTATGGATTTGTACACCCCTGAGTGATGTAGCTGGGTCAACTTAACTTTTGAGCCTTTCCTGCAGGCTTAATGAGCACTGTCAACTGTAGATGTTGCTCTCAGTCCATCAAAGTCCCCACAAAAAGTTGAATGCATTAACCAGTGAGTTAAAAAAATTAAAGTTTTCCTATTTAACATTTTAGAAGGGAAAATTGGACCCAGAAACTGCTTCATAATGTACTATGGCACTTCAACACAAATTGCACTTTTATCACAACTTCTACCCTACTAAACATTGGAACAAGGGGGAGGTATCTTGAACAGATATATCTGGTTAGGCTTTTCATCTTACTCTTGACAAATTCAGCTTTCAGTTTGTATTTTTTTAATTCTTTTTTTCAAAAGGGAAAATAACAGAGGAAAAACTGAGGTGTAAGTTATATCTGAAAAGTTGATTTGTGGTAGCATTTTTCCTTGCATGGAAGCTTTGTGTGGTTGTTAAGGTCTGGATTTTCAGAAAAGCTCAGGGCCTGATTTTCAACTGTTCAACACGCACCATTGCAGCCAGATTTCCAGCCAAAATGAGCACATTCCACTTCCATTTAAGCTCTTAAAATAAGGCCAGATTTTCAAAAGTGCTCAGCTCCCTGACTCTTATGGCCAGATCTTCTCAAGATTGCAATATAGTTGGAGCCGAGGGTACGTCTACACTACCCGCCGGATCGGTGGATAGTGATCGGTCTATCGAGGATCAATTTATCGCATCTAGTGTAGACACAATAAAATCGATCCCCGATCGCTCTGTCTTCGACTCCGGAACTCCACCACGGTGGAGTCAACGGGGGAGCAGCAGCGGTCGACTCGACGCCATCCTCACAGCCAGGTAAATCGACCTAAGATATGCTGACTTCAGCTACGCCAATAGCGTAGCTGAAGTTGCGTATCTTAGGTCGATCTCCTCCTCCCCCCTGTGTAGACCTAGCCTAAGTCTTTTGAAACTCTAGGCCAGAGGTCAGCAACCTTTCAGAAGTGGGGTGCCAAGACTTCATTTATTCACTCTAATTTTAAGGTTTCGCGTGCCAGTAATACATTTTAACGTTTTTAGAAGGTCTCTTTCTAGAAGTCTATAATATATAACTAAACTATTGTTGTATGTAAAGTAAATAAGGTTTTAAAAATGTTTAAGAAGCTTCATTTAAAATTAAATTAAAATGCAGAGCTCCCCAGACTGGTGGCCAGGACCTGGGCAGTGTGAGTGTCACTGAAAATCAGCTCGCATGCCGCCTTTAGCACGTGTGCCATAGGTTGTCTACCCATGCTCTAGGCATTTATTGCTTTTTCTTCTAGGTCAATTGATGTGATTCTTTTAGGTGAACTGGAAGAAAGGTGTCCTTTTGGACAAAATCCTGCTCAGTTTATTCACATTAAGTAGTCCCACTGGAGCAAATGGGATCATTCATGTGCATAAGGCAAGCAGGATTTGAATCCAATGAAACTAGGAAAGTCTGAGATCTTTGTTTGCAATATGTCTTCAGCACTGTGCTATTGCATGGGTGTACAAACGCTCTTAAGCAAAGTAAGCAGTCATGGGATAAGGGGGAAGGGCCTCTCATAGATAAGTGACTGGTTAAAAGATAGGAAACAAAGGGTAGGACTAAACTGTCAGTTTTCACAGTGGAGAGAAGTAAACAGTGGGGTTTCCCAAAGATCTGTACTTGGACCTGTGCTGTTCAACATATTCACAAATGATCTAGAAAAGGGGGTAAATAGTGAGGTGGCAAAGTTTGCAGCTGATAGAATATTACTCAAGATAGTTAAATTCAGAGCTGATTGTGAAGAGTTGTAAAGGGATCTCACTAAACTTGGTGACTGGGCAACAAAATGGCAGATGAAATTCAAATTTGATAAGTGCAAAGTAATGCACATTAGAAAACATAATCCCAAATATACATACAAAATGATGGGGTCTGAATTAGCTTTTACCACTCAAGAAAGAGATCTTGGCGTAATCATAGATCGCTCTCGACAAACATCTGCTCAATGTGCAGCGGCAATCAAAAAAGCTAACAGAATGTTTGAAAAGGGATAGATAATGGTCCATCTAGCCCAGTATCCTGTCTTCTGACAGTGGTTGGTGCCAGATGCTTCACAGAGTCTCTCTCCAATAGTTCTGAAGGGGTTCTGGTGGTTTTCTGCTCCTTTCATCCCTTCTGTGCTATGCACCAGAGGAGACGATGCAGGCACATCTCATGGCTTTAACTTGAAAAAAATCCCATTTAGTTTTCTGCCACATGATAAATTGAATGGCCTGACTGTACACAGAAGAAATATGTATAGTTTTGTAGCTAAGAGGCTGGACTCAGGCACACTCTAAGTTCAGTTCCTGGCCTTGCCACGGACTTTGTGCATGGCCATGGGCAATTCACTCTGTGTGCCTCAGTTTCCTATCTATAAAAAAGTTAGGCTATACTGATACTTCCTTTATCTCTTGCCTATTTAGAATGTAAGCTCTTTGGAGCAGGGATAGGAGTCTTACTCTGCATTTGTAGCACAACGAGTCCCCAATTTTGGCTAGGAATTCGAGGTGCTACTATATAAATAAATGATGACGTTTGAGAACCCAAGGCAATTCTTCCTAGCTGAGCAGCAGTTAGAAAATAAGTATCTTTGAAATTTAATGGATTTAAAAAAATCTTCTTTGTTCAGGGAAAAGTATGAGACAGATTAAAGCTGTCAGCCCCAATGTGGGAATAAAAAAAGAAAAAGAAACCCAACGTGTCCACAGGGTGATTTGATTAGAGAGAAGAGCTCAATGAAATGTCAGACTAATTTTGCTCCCTGATTAAAATCCTGAAGTATAGAATATTCTTGAGAAGTACATTTAGAATCTCATCACTGTAAGTCGAACTCTTTTACCCCTTTCATATGTCCCTGATATGAGCGTGTCACTCATCAAGACGATGGCAGCAAATTATCATCCAAAGGTAGATGTTTGGAATAGGAAGGGTTAGCAATGCTGTACTTTATCCCTGCTGACTGATGGAGTGGAGGGTGTCAGTTTATATGGCTTTTGAGAGCATGCCTGATTTGTGTGTGGGGAGTGGATATTGATATTCTCACTGCTAGAAGGCAGAGAGTCCTGCCTTTAGAAAACAATGAGCGCGTATTCAACATTAGCCTCCACTGCATGAATGGCAATTATCAGATTGATAATCCAAAAAACACTCACGTGGAATTTGTGCAACAATCTATCCAGGGCATGCAAGATTTTAAGGAAACAGTCCCATAGATTTCAGCAACACAATGCCAGCGCCACCAGCTTGTTTAAATATTGCAAAGACTGTTCCCCCACTCCCTTGCACCATCTTGACATCCCCCCTCCCCCCAGCTCCTTGGGCTATTGAGAGAAAGGTCTTGGGATGGCCTTCTATAAAAATTAGCATTTCTTTAAGACAGAAGTCGCTAAATAGGTTTGTGTGTGATGGATCAAAAATATAGCATCATCCTTGCTTCTGCAGAGCAATAGAATGATCATTCTGACACATGAATAACTCCTCTATCTGTGAAATGTGCATTTTCTGGATTGTTAGCATCAGACCTAGTTTTGCTTCAGGACTCGATCGTCACTGGAACTGGCTGCTTCACTTTCACATACAATCAGGCACCTGTACACCTCCTTACTGGTTCTCAGTTTGGCACCAATTAATTCCAGCTGTCCTCCATGGGGAAGACATTCTGTCCTGCAGGGTGAGTTCCACTTAGTAACATTGGATTCCTGTAACAAAGACACTCCCTATCTTCAGAAAGGGAAGAATTTGAAGGTTTCAAGAGTGCACATGTGCCCAATCCAAAGCACAATGAAGTCTACTGGGTGCCTTTTCTTACATCAGTCTTGGATGTCTTTGGAGCACGCTGCATATGTCTAGCCCATGTAGTGTAAATCGTGTTGGATTAATCCATTTTGCATGGAACAAATGGATCACACTGTTTCTCTGTTACAATCATATTACATGGACAAAACTTGCAATATTTACTCAGCATATGGATATAATGGACTGGCCCTCTGGCGCTCACAGAAACACTTTATTAAAATTCGGCCAGCAGCCGAAGAAAGAATTGGGATGATTCCCTACTTCTGATAGAGCCCTTACTCATCTCTAGATACTTCTTAAATAAACCCAGACTGTCATGACTGACTCCTGGGGCACATAAACATCGTTCTGAAGAGTATATACTTTGCCCTAACATGCCCGCTCACTCACTTCACATTACACGAGCTGGGCACTGTGCTAAATCAATGTATTCTCCATGCTTTTCACTAAGAAAATATATGCTTGGATCCTTGGCAGGTATATATTGGCTTAGCTCTGCTGAAAGTGATAGAACTACACAGATTTACATCAGCTGAGAATCTAGCCCATAAGCACATTCCAGTAAGTGCCCTTAAGGTTAAATTTGCTTGCTGGGTAGTGTTGACTCATCCATGGTTAGGTTTATGAGAGAGCATTTTTTCTTTAAATGGGAATTCAGGTTTCTCCAGTCTCCTATTCTCCATAACTCTCCACTTTCCTTAATATTAGGGTTTAGCATAAGCAAAAAGGAAACATCTTTCTGACAGCCCTTTTTTGACTAGGTGGTAAGGATGGTCAACCAGATGGGACACTAGACGGGGAGTCAAGAAAAGTTCGATTTCTATCTCAGCCAGAAATTTCCTGTGAGACCTTGGGGAAGTCACCTAATCTACTCTGTGCCTGAGTTCCCCATCTGTAACTGGAGTTGTGAGGATAAAGTCTATTAATGATTGCAAAACACTCAAGTGCCACAGCAACAGGGTCCTTATGAGTAAATTATATTTTAGCTTGTTAGAGCCAGTGGCAGCATGTTGCTGCTCAGATAAAATTCCTATTGATGTAACGCTGGCTTGGTTGCACCCTGTGAAAACACAGGCTTGTGAACTGAAGTCCATGATGTCTTGTTCAGCTGTCTAAACCTGACCATATGCTTATATTGATTACATAAGCTCTGTAATAACTAAGCTGGGAATCCAATAAAGCCCCTTTCTTAATTATGTGCAAAGGAAGAAACAATACTATAAATACTTGTTATGGGTGAGACTTTGAAAGAAAAATTATCTTACATTTGTATGCAGTTGCTAATTCAATATATTTGTGATAAATAATTCATCGTTACATTAGCACTCAGATTTCTAATTGCTTTTTCCCTCTTATTGCCCTCAAGCCATGGTTCTTTCATCTCTGAAGTAGTATGATTGGTTTCACCAAGGGGGAAAAAAACGTGCAAAGAACCCCACACCTCAATGTAAAGGGATTTTTCCAACTAAACAGTGCATATGATTTCTTAAAAGCTTAAGGATATGGGGGGAGGACAATCAAAGCTAAATAGCTATATTAGCAATCATCCATATTTAGACTAAATGATATTAATGAGCTTCATACAGCAATATGTCTGCAAAATTAACAAACACTCTGATGCTGCAGTCGGATGGACCAGCATGGAGCCCCACTGAGCTAATTTTGGGCTTGTCCACACTGGCAATTTACAGTTTTGCAACTTTCTCACTCAGGGGTGTGAAAAAACACCCCCTGGAGCACAGGAAGTTTCAGCGCCATAAAGTGCCAGTGAAGACAGTGCACCAGCACTGGGAGCTGCGCTCCTCGTGAAGGTGGGGTTTTTTTAGAGCGAGTTCTCCCAGCACTCTGCTGCAACTACACAAGCCATGTTAAAGCATTAAGATTTTTTATATGGAGATGTACCTATCTCATTGAGCTGGAAGGGACCCTGAAAGGTCATTGAGTCCAGCCCCCTGCCTTCACTAGTAGGATCAAGTACTGAATTTACCCCAGATCCCTAAGTGGCCCCCTTAAGGATTGAACTCACAACCCTAGGTTTAGCAGGCCAATGGTCAAACCACTCAGCTATCCCTCCCCACAAGAGAGGTCTTAAAGAGTGGTCTTTTTCTGAGCATGTCAATGAAGTTGAGTCTAAGGGCTAGATTTTGCCTTTGATCCCCCTGTATGGACTACCCGGACATTGGGTGCCTGCTTCTCCCATCAGAAGTAAGTTTGGGAGAGGGGAGTTGGCAGAGCCTTCACTCCAGACCCCAATGTGCTGGCCATTGCAGCTCAGCTGGCATGGAGAGTTTTGCAATTGGCTGCTAGTAAAGGCCATCAGCAACTTACTGACCCCAGACCAAAGGGGGGAGCAAGGATGGAATGTTGCCTTCCTTTCCTGCTGCTCCTGAGGCAGTGTATGTATATGCCGTTCCATTCACAGGGCTTGCCACAAATCTGGGGGATGGTGGTTAAAATTATATATCGCCCCATGTTCGATGGGATTCCACATGGGTGCAGAGGCCAGCTTTAGTGGATCCCATTGCAGGATTTGAGCCAAAATAGGTGGTCTCTTTCATTTATTAGACTAAAAGGTGATGCCCGCTTGATATAATGCTCCAGTCTCCAGCTAGGTCATCAGCTCCAGTGCCACTCCCCGCCCCCATTCTTTTAATGCTTAAACTTAATCTGTAGCATTGTCACTGTTGGGCAAAAAGTCACAACCGAATTCATTGCAATTCAATGCGAAGACTACATCTCACAAGGAGTGATTGCGTTTGAAATATAGCTGGGATTGGTAATATTTAAGTGTGATGCCTCCAGCCTTTTTCTCTTCCAAGGTGACAGTAATTGAAAGATGGATTCATGCAATTTTGACATTTATAATTCGGCTGCGGAAAGGTCAACTTCCTTTTGGAATCTGATTTAAACTGGTAGAAGAATGACGTAGAAATGTCACATCGTCTTGCTGGTATTGTCACAAAAAGCTTTGATTAATAATAGTTTCAATTGGCAATGTAGAATTATATAAATGAAAAAGCCCTAAACACAGTCATAACCCCATGAAGGGCCTGATCCAAAGTGCATTGAGATCACTGGCAAGAGTCCCATTTATTTCAACAGGCTTTTGATCAGGTCCTCACTGACATGCTCAGAGAAAGACAAATCTGTACTATTACTCTGAAATATCCTATTCTAGTCATGACAGCTCTGAAAGGCCCTTCCTGAATAGTGGGGTTTAGCACAGGGGGAAAAAGGAAAACGAAACATCTTTCTCACAGCCCATTTTTTTGGAATAGGTGGGAAGGATGACCTAGTGGCTAGGGCACTGGACAGAGCCTTGGGAGAGCTGGGTTCAAGTTGCAGCTCAGCCACAGGTTTCCCATCTGACCTTGGCAAGTCACTTAAGCTATCCTACGCCTCAGTTTGCCCACCTGTAAAATGGGGCTAGTAGTACCCTAATCCACAAGGGGTGTTGCGAGGATAAAATCCATTAACAGATGTTATGGCATTGTGTGTATCTCACTATATCAATTCCCTGCCACTCCAAGGGCCTTGAGCATTAGTGCGCCTCGGCTCCGCATGTAACACACACTAATTCAGGCTCCTAAGGGCTGTAGGTCTAATTCTGGTTGTTTGGATTGGGGGTGGAGGGTGGTTGGTGTTTAGTGGCCTGTGATATACAGAAGGTCAGACTACAGGATCTGGTGGCACCTGCTGGCAGTCAGTTCTGTCTGTAAGTACATTACATATGCCAGCTAGCTAGAGTTATTGGCAGCGTGTTGCTGCTCACCATGCCAGCTGAGGTAAGATTGGCTTGGTTAGGCCCTGTGACAACAAAGTCTTGTGCAGTGGGATTTGTGAGTCCTGTTCGGATGTATGCAACTGACTGTGTGTTTCTATTGTTTGCACAGGCTCTGCAATGACTAAGTAGGGAATCCAATAAAACTCTTTAATTATGGGCAAAGGAAGAAACAATACTATAAACATGTCTGTAATTGCACTCTGAAATATTTCATTCTAGCTTTGAAAATCCCAATTTGAAAACAACTTTTTTTTCGCCTCAAGCTTTCTGCTCAGGAATGTAAAGAGAATTTAATGTAAAGTCTACATAGACATCTCCAAAAAAATGAAACACTTAGCCTCACCACTCCAAATGGCACTCTAACTATCATTTTCTCCTGCCCCTGGATGGTCTTGAGCTCAGATACAAGAACAGGATCTACACCTATTAAAAGCTGAAAATCCTCACTACTTTAAAATAATGCTAGGCATTTGACTTCTGTTCACTGGGAAAACTACAGGGCATCTCCAGACAGGACAGATAGCCGCTGAATAACAATGATTCAAAGCACTTTCCTTGTCAGGTCTATGTTGCATTAATAAAAAACAAATGAAATATATAAGTGCTTGGATTAATTCAGGGCCGCCCAGAGGATTCAGGGGGCCTGGGGCAAAGCGGGGGAGTGGACATAAAAAAGGCACCACCCGCTGCGGCGCTTGTACTCACTGGGTGGCGCTCCGAGTCTTCGGCGGCGGGTCCTTCACTGGCTCCAGGTCTTCCGCGGCACTGAAGGACCCCCTGCCACCGAAGTGCCGCTGAAGTCCCGGAGCGAGGTGAAGGACCCCTGCCAAAGTGCCACCGAAGACCCGGAGCACCGCCGGGTGAGTAACAATTAAAAAGGCGCCTCTAGCCAGGAAAGGGATTCTTGGCCAGGGCTCGCAGGGCCCCTGCGGAGCCCGGGGCAAATTGCCCCACTTGTCCCCCCTCTGGACGGCCCTGTATTAATTATTAGTCCACCATTATATGGCTTGATTTGGAGCCCTCTGGAGTTAGTTTGGCACATTCCTGTTTAAGGAAGGAGTAGTTCTATTGTCTTGAAGAGGAACATGGGGGTGGATGGACGGACAAGTTTTAGGACATATTCCCATCTCTGTGTAGCTGGCTAACACTGGAACAAAAGATTACGGCCAGATCTTCCGCTAACGTAAATTAGTGTTGTTCCACTCACTTCAGCAGAGTTTGATTTATGTCAGTTGAGAGTCTGGCCCTTAGTAACAGTGGCCTCCGATTTAGTTTTATTCATGCTTTACTCTAAGAACATGAGCTGTCCTATGCCTCTAGTATGATCTAATTGACACCTTCTAAAACTCCAGTCAAAACAAAGCAACTCTACCTCAGTACGTGCTAAATTGGCCCACTTAAAAGCTAGGCTTTTAACTCAACCAGTTTAGCACATGCCACAATATAATTACTTGGTCTTGACTGGAGTTTTAGGAGGTGTTAATTAGATCATGTTATCTGCTCAAACACCACATCCTTAAATCCTATTCTGAACGCATTGTGGAGGATGCCTACACTTTAATTCCGTGGCTCTCAACCTTTCCAGACTACTGTACCCCACCCCTTTCAGGAGTCTGATTTGTCTTGCATACCCCCAAGTTTCACCTCACTTAAAAACGACTTGCTTACAAAATCAGACATAAAAATACAAAAGTGTCCTCTCACAGCACACTATTATTGAAAAATTGCTGACTCTCATTTTTACCATATAATTATAAAATAAATAAATGGGAATATAAACATTGTACTTATATTTCAGTGTACAGTATTTAGAGCAATATAAACAAGTAATTTCTGTATGACATTTTAGTTTGTACTGACTTTGCTGGTGCTTTGTATGTAGCCTGTTGTAAAACTAGGCAAATACCGAGATGAGTTGATGTACACCCTGAGTACCCACAGGGGTACGTGTTGAGAACCACTGCTTTAATTCAACCTGCTAGTTCAGGTGGAGACTACAAAGGGTCTTGTCTTCACACAGATTCAAGTTAGGGCTTGTCTACATTACAGCTGCTCCAACAGCAAAGCTATGGTGCTGCAGCCATGGGCAATAGTGAAGACACTTGCTACAGAAATTGAAGGGGTTTCCCCTGTTGCTGTGTCGTTAACCCATCCCTCTAAGAGGCAGTAGCTAGGTCAATGGAAGAATTCAGGCCTTTTCAGGTTTGCATGAGTTTTTTACACTCCTAAGTGACGCAGCTAGGTTGACTTATGTTTCAGGTGTAGACCAGGCTGTAGTTAACTGAAGGTTTAAAAAAAAAAAAAAGCTAGGGCTGTCAAATGATTAAAAAAATTAATTTCAATTGGTATTCTATTTATTTATTGTTTAACACTGCAATTAAAACAGTGATTAATCACAATTAAATTTTTTAACCATGATTTAATTGTTGAGCTAATCACGTGAGTTAACTACAATTAATCGAAAGCCCCAAAAAACCCAAACAAACAAAAAATCACAGCCCACACTTTTCCCTCCCTAGTGAAAACACAGCCAAATTAGACTATTCACATGATCAAGTCAGGGCTTTAGATTTTAACATCTCCATGGAAGGTACTGCCTCATCATCTGTGTTTGTACATTGCCCAGTATAATGAGCCCTTCGGGCACCGTTGTAATAAATAATAATAGAAAAGAAAGAAACAGGCATTTTTCTATTGAAGTAGTTCTTAACTAGTAACATCTGTGTTTACCTTCCACTATCGTGAGTTCCTCTGGGTGGCGTCCACTGGCTCCCTTGACACCTTCGAGGAGCAGTGGGCTCTGTCCGGGATTCTCTGCTCGATGTCCCCGTTAGGTTCCCTTCATTTAGCCCTGTGACCTCACTCCCATTCCTGTTATCTCCTTAGTTGTCCCCCGCAATTATTTGGAATCCCGGACCTGTGAATCCTCCCTGGGAGGCTGGGAGGAGGTCCTTTAGTAGTGGGCGGGCTTCCACCTGCCCACTTCCTGGATCCCAACTGGACTATCGTGAGTCTGAGGCTATGGCCTTTCCTGCAGGCTTAATGAGCACTGTCAACCCAAAAGAGGTTGCCTGTTAATCTCTGCTTTCATTTTTTTTTAATTAAGTTTTTAATCCTTGTGGCTACAGAAGAAAGCTTGACAAAGTGAAGCAAGTCCACCTTGAAAAGGCACAGAAACCAGAAGGCAAATAAAAAGAACCATAAAAGTAATATTTGAAAAAAAACCACCCCCATAATGATTACGCTAATTTCATGATTTTCTAGAGCCTGACACATGATTTTTGAACGTTTGGTGTTGGCAATGCACTCCTGTGCACGTACATATAAAAAACTTGACGACAGTTAGACAGCTGGTAACCTCTGCCTATCAGCCTGATCAGTATTGTCTTATAGGGTACGTCTACACTACAAAAAAAAATTTGCAACAGCAAGTCTCAGAGCCTGGGTCAATTGACTCGGGCTCGTGGTATGGGGCTAAAATAGCAGCGTCACGTGTATGTTCTGCCTCGGGCTCGTGTAATTAAATTATTTTTTGTGACTGATTAGTACTATTTCTTGGATTGATCTAGAATTTTATGGAGACTCTGAAGGTGATTTTTATAAATCACCAGAGATGTAAGAAACATCATTTCTCCTCTCTTCTCATTTTAGCCTCTCTCTTCTGTTTCTTTTCCTTTCCTTCTGTGGTAGCAATGCTGAATACTAATGAGGCATATTCAACTAAATGTGCTCAGTCATTTCCATGCTAATTAATTCAGGTTCCAATACCCACATTTTGCAAAGGTTAGATAAATCCTCCATAATTTTGGCAATTTTAGCCCAAATCTTCTCCCATTGCATATAGGATATTTCCACTCCTGTCCACTCCTGCTTAAAGTGTCCATGCAGGAATTATTTTAATTAAAGTGCCAGGTACAAAAATAACCCATTGCCCATGAATGGTGTATAGATAGGATTCTAATCCAATTTATGAAGCTTTCAAGCCAATAGAACAATTAATTTAAAAATGCATTTCAGTTGAGATGAAAAACTGGTAAGGGTTTTTAAATCTCCAGGTTGAATAAACCACAGAAGACAATCAACATGCATTTTCTTTTTATTCTTTTTCATTCATTAATCATCTGAGTGGAGCAATTACTCCTTCAGTGAGATTAATCAGAGCTTTTCCTACCTGTGCATGTGCAATCCTAGAATTAGTTTTCTGAATATGTCTGTATAAAAACTTAGTAAGTTTTGTTGGAAAACAATGTTCTCCTGCTGTTAATTGTTTTCATTCAAATATTTCCCATGTCACAAAGTCACCCACAGAGGAATGTATCACTATAGTAAGGCATTGCTACAAACTAGAGATTCTATCCTGTTTCTATTGAAGTCAATCGGAGAAGAATCAGGTCCTAGGGTTTGGGGGGGAGATTGAGTGGGGGAGGGGGAAGGAGGGTATATCCTTTATGGCAGTGTTTCTCAAACTGGGGTCACCGCTTGTGTAGGGAAAGCCCCTGGTGGGCCGGGCCGGTTTGTTTACCTGCCCCGTCTTCAGGTTCGCTGCTCCGGGCCAATGGGGGCTGCTGGAAGCGGCGTGGGCCGAGGGACATACTGGCCGCCAGTTCCAGCAGCTCCCATTGGCCTGCAGCGGCGAACCGCGGCCAATGGGAGCCGCGATCGGCCGAACCTGCAGATGGGGCAGGTAAACAAACCAGCCCAGCCCGCCGGGTGCTTTCCCTACACAACCAGTGACCCCAGTTTGAGAAACACTGCTTTATGGTTACACAGTACGCTATACATTGCACATAGCATAACTCCAAAGTAGCTTAATGTTAACATAGGAATTAGGGCTTTACCTGAACACCCAGTGTCCCACTTATTATGTACAGTTGTATTGTGTTCTAAATCTGGCTCTTACATTTTACCAAGGGACTAAATATGTAGTAGGAACACAGTTAATCAGCTGCTGCATTCCACACCAGAGGTGGTTGCCCTTAATGATTGTGAAGTGATATCTGTAAACTCAAAAATAATTGTTACATTTTAAAATATCCTACATAATTTAACAGTAATAAAAGGAAATACTTTTTTTGTTATACAATTAGTTTGTGGAACTCATTCCCTCAAGACCAAGTCCAAGAACTCAGCAGGATTAAGTTGTTGTTTTTTTAAGGATATTTTATATAAGAACATCAAGCGTTATATCAGTAAATATTAATAATAATCAAGAGTTTTGGAAGAAATGTAAATCCTGCACATCTGGGGCATAAACCAATGTCAACTAATACAGGTTAGGAAGAACTTCACCTATGGCAGATTATTCCGTAATTGCACTCCTAAAGAATTTCTTGTCCCTTCCTCTGCAGCATCTGGTTCTGGCAACTGTTGGAGACAGGATTCCAGACTAGATGGACCTTGAATCTGATCCAGTTTGGCAGTTGCTATGCTTCTACTCTGGGATCCTCTTTCCTTTGGGGGAAAGGGGCTACATTTACTATATTAAAAATGATAGAAAGAAAAAGATGATATCGTATTAGAGAGCTGCCCCAACCTTCTACCTGCTTTCAGTAAATCTTCAGTTACAACATGTCAAGGTGCCCATGGGCCTTCATGTTGTTTGTGCCCTACCAAATACAGTGCAGTACTAACCACACTCACTTCAAGATTTAATTGACTTTACCGACACCCCAGACTTTTTTATCTTCCTGGCTTTTTGCCTTAATCCTGCATATTTCTCCTTCAGAGAAGAGCTACAAAAATTATTCTAGGAATGGAAAAATATGCCTTAGAGTGAGAGATTTAGGGTGCTCAATCTGTTTTACTTATCAAAAAGAAGCGCAAGAGATGACTTGATTATAGTATATGAGTTCCTTTCTGGGAAGAAAATACCAGGTTCTCGAGGGCTATTTAACCTCCCAGAGACCAGCATAACAAGAACCCATGGCTGGGCATTAAAGCCAGTCAAATTCCGATTAGAAATAAGGCACACATCTTTAACAGTGAGAGGGAGTAAGCACTGGAACAAACTACCAAGAGAAGAGATGGGGAATTCATCTCTTAAAGTCTTCAGACCAAGACTGGATGCCTTTCTGGAAAATATGCTGTAGCACAGTGGTTCTCAAACTGTGGGTCCCAAGCCCGTTTTAATGGGGTCACCAGGGCTGGCGTTAGATTTGCTGGTGACTGGGGCTGAAGCTAAATGGACTAGATGACCTCCTGAGGTCCCTTCCAACCCTGATATTCTATGAAGCCAAAAGCCGAGGACTTCAGCCAGGAGCGGCACCAGGGTTTTTGGCGCCCTAGGCGGGGGTCCTTCCACACTCCCAGTCGTCGTCGGCAATTCTGCGGCGGGGGGTCCTTCCGCGCTCCCAGTCTTCGGGGCACTTCGGCGGCGGGTCCCGGAGCGAGGAAGGACCCCCCCGCCGCCGAATTGCCGCCGAGGGTGGCAAAATGCCACCCCCCCAAATCCTGGTGCCCTAGGCAACCGCCTAGGTCACCTAAATGGAAGCGCCGGCCCTGACTTCAGCCCCAGATGGCAGGGCTCAACTTCAGCTTTCTGCCCTGGGCCCCAACGAGTCTAACGCTGGCCCTGCTGAAGTCCGACCCCTGCTTTGTGGGGCTGAAGCTGAAGCCCAAGCACTTTGGCTTTGCAGGGTGAGTCCCCTGTAGCATGGGGCCCCATGCAATTGCCCTGCTTGCCACCCCTAACTCCAGCCCTGATCTGGGGTCATGTAGTAATTTTTGTTGTCAGAATGGGGTTGTGGTGCAATGAAGTTTGAAAACTGCTGCTTTTAGTTAAACACAGGTATTAGGGCTCAGTACAGGAGAAACTGGATGAAACTGTGGTCTGTATGCTATACAGGAGGTCAGATTAGATTATCTCTTTTGGCCTTAGAATCGAAGGATTATCACTAATCACCCCATCTACAGTTGTCTGATGCTAGCTGAAGTAGGTTACTTATTCTACTTGATTATAATATAGGTGCGTTTTATATTTTCATTGTGACTCATATCCAATTATCCCAGTATAGTGGGCCCAGATTAGAACGATTTATCTGAATCTGTTTATCCTGTCCCCCAAGCTCCCAAACCTTAACTATGGAAGTCAGGATAAAAAGAGAGCTCAACCTAAACCTGTTCCAGGTTTTGTATTTGGTTTTAATGAGAATTTACAAATCCAAACCCACTTCTGGGTTTACCCATCTCTAGAGACAGACCCAAATTAGATCACTATCAAAATCCTCCTGAACTTCAGGGTTTCAATAAACTGGGACCCAATTCTAACCCACCCGTAGCTTTGATTTTGAAAAACCAAACCCAAATGGATGATGCAAAACCACCCTAGATTTTGCCTCCTTTTTAACAGGATGGATTATTTCTTTTAACTTCACCAATGTCTACTAAAGGTCATCCCAAGCGTGTAATGCACAATTTGTGATTTCATACCAAGTGATCCTCCATCAAAAGTGGGCTCCACACTACAAGAAGAGCCCCACACTACAAGAAGGATGTGGAAAAATTGGAAAGAGTCCAGCGGAGGGCAACAAAAATGATTAGGGGGCTGGAGCACATGACTTATGAGGAGAGGCTGAGGGAACTGGGATTGTTTAGTCTGCAGAAGAGAAGAATGAGGGGGGATTTGATAGCTGCTTTCAACTACCTGAAAGGGGGTTCCAAAGAGGATGGATCTAGACTGTTCTCAGTGGTACCAGATGACAGAACAAGGAGTAATGGTTTCAAGTTGCAGTGGGGGAGGTTTAGGTTGGCTATTAGGAAAAACTTTTTCACTAGGAGGGTGGTGAAGCACTGGAATGGGTTACCTAGGGAGGTGGTGGAATCTCCTTCCTTAGAGGTTTTTAAGGTCAGGCTTGACAAAGCCCTGGCTGGGATGATTTAGTTGGGAATTGGTCCTGCTTTGAGCAGGGGGTTGGACTAGATGACCTCCTGAGGTCCCTTCCAACCCTGATATTCTATGATTCTATGATCAAATGGGTTTGGAACAGATGTTAAAATAAAAAATGTTAGAAACCTATTCATTCTAGGATAGTAATGAAGCTGCCGTCTGGTGCAAGTTAACTAAAGACATCAATCACTGAGAGCCAACTAACCTTTCTGTGTCCATTGCCTCTGATAAGAGGCATTGTTGAGCTGTCACATCACCTAGTTCAGCAGTACAAGTGCAAAGAAAGAAAATGTTTCTGCAAACTATTGTAACATTTCTCCAATAAAATGCTGCCCATCAGTTTTGAAGAGGGGAAAAAAAGTTGCTGATAGTTTTTGACACCTGGTCTGAACAAGATCTTGGATGATTTTATTTTTTTACTCACTTTCTCTCCGTCCACCCACATTTTCATTTAATTACAAGTAAATTGCATAATTGATCGGTTTTCAAAATAGGTCAGTCCACGGTGGGAAGGAAAATGCCAAGGCTTTTTAACTCAACCAGCTGTCTCAAATTAGCTTGCACATTTTTGCAGGAAACTAACGTGGCTTGGAAATGGAGAGATTTGTGTTTACACTTCTCGGGGGGGGCGGGGGGAGGGGAGCTTACATTTCAAAATCCAAAGGTCTGCCCTTATTACGATGGTCTTTAAGCTGTGGCTTGGTGTCAATAATATGAACATTGTCATGAGAGCCCTTGCAAAAGTTTCGGTATCCCATGAATATCAGAAACCTTAAAAAGGTTGGTTTGATGATGAGCTGCACTTGAGGTTTAACTGAGTGACCCTCACACAAGACACCATGGCTTGAATATTAATACTCAGATGTGGCTGAGGCGTGCACGATGCACAGCACCCCGAAGGAAGGGTGACTTAACCGTCTTTGGGCTTCCCTGAGAACTGCTCTATCCGCCACTGGCTGCAAATGGCCTGAAGATGCTGATATAGCAGTTGAGGATCACCAGTGTGCAAGGAAGCCCCCCTCATTTCCTTTTCCCCATCCATGTCCTTATGTTGGCCTCAGGAAAGAGGGCCAATACAGGAGCAGCCATGTTGATTCCACACCAGCGAAGGATCCTCCTCCCGCCAGCTAGTCTGGCTTTGGGGCACTGTCTCCTAGCTGTATGGCCCAAAGCACCCACTCCTCAGAGCAGAATCTGTCCCCCGCCCCTTAAAAACAACACGGCACAACTGACGAATGTGCAGAATAATGCAGGGGAGCACAAGGGGCAAGAATAAATGCACTAAAACACAAGTAGGGGACATAATGTATAAATAAAGATAGGAATCAACTAAGGTGGGAGCAGAAGAAGTGATGATGGAGGAACAAGTGGAAGCTAAATTGATCCTTTGTGAAACAATCCTCCTCTTGAAAAGTTTCAGCGGTAACCATCAGTAGCTATCTAGAACCCACAGCAGGCTACCTATGCTTTGCACGTGACCAAAGGAGGGGCAGCAGATGCTATGTCTTCTGATTTAGCTGCAGGGAGCTGTCCAAAATGTCCTGAGAGAGGGAAGGCGAGGCTACTTCTAAAGAACCATCTGCCACCATAAGAAAAATGGGCTGGAGCCTATTACCAACACTAGAATATTTCTTCCCTGCTTGGCTTTTGTTGGTTTGTTTTTTAAGTGAATGTAGGCTCCAATCCTACTCCCACTGAAGTCAAAGGAAAGCATCACATTGACTTCAGTAGGAATTGGATCAGGACCACAGTGCTCATTAAGGGGATCAGAATGACAGCCCCGGCGACAGAAGGCAACTAGCTAGCCATTTCACATCACTGCTACAGCACAGGCAATAAGAGTGGAAGTTTCCCCTACACTGCCCCTACCTAACAGGCTTCAATACTGCCCCACAGAGACCAGCTCTGGGGTCAGGATGACAGTCCATTCGCCACGCTCACTCCTTCCTTATTCCCTCTGCTGGAACTGACAACAAGGGTCCCAGTTGGCGACAATTCAGTGATAGTTTTCTTTAGGTAATGTAGCTCGTTACCCTTTAAAAACTGAAATGAGACTCAACTAAATACACAAAGGACACTGCAGAGCCATAAAATTGAATTTTGGGTCACCATTAGCCTGGAACTGAACTCATGTCAATGACCTAGACCAATGCCAATGACCGGCTCTGTGTTCTCTTGACGCTCCCAGTCCCATCATGGCTAAGAATATAGTCCTATTACCACTGACAATATACTCAATCAAACCCAGGTCCCTCTTATCATTAAGTCAAACTCAGTTCCCTCTAATCATTAAAAGCTTTGTCCAGCTTTGTAGAAGCCATTTGGGTTTTGCCATTGATTTCAATAGGAGTAAGCCCATGACCTAATTTTTCCATTTGAAAGTGGACAAAGAATAATTGTTTTAAAAGTGGAGGGTGGAGACAATGACAGATGTAATTCTTCTATAATAAAACCCCAGTTACTTTTTGTTGCTGTTATAGTTGTTATCTATACATCCTGTTAGTAGGTTTAAGATTTTAAAAGAAATAAGGCTGAGGTTTTATGAGCTATGGGATTGTCACCAAAGTAGCAACCCGCCTTTCCACATTAAAAGCAAAAATCAAAGTGTACTGTTAAAACAAAGGGCAGTTTATCAGCCACAAAGTTTAATCGAATCAATATTGTTCCGGGCTACTTTTACACATAACATCAGCTCGTTTGAAAAAAAGTGGAGGGTATGTGCTGTGCCTCAGAATTACTCCATTAATCCCAGCAAATGCCATAACAACTGAGCTCTTTTGTTAGTGCTTCATTCATTAGGAAGAATACAAACCAGGCTGATCAATATTTGTGATGTCAAACAAATTGCTGAATATGTAGCACATTTGATTTGTATTGGGTAAAAATAGTTAGATCACCAGGTGAGACTTAGGCTATGTCTACACTTAAAAAGCTACAGTAGCACAACTGCAGCGCTTTGGTGTAGACACTACAGCAGGGGTGGGCAAACTTTTTGGCCTGTGGGCCACATCGGGGTTCAGAAACTGTATGGTGGGCCGGGTAGGGAAGGCTGTGCCTCCCCAAACAGCCTGGCCCCTGACCCCTATCCGCCCCCTCCAACTTCCTGCCCCCTGACTACCCCCCTCAGAACCTCTGCCCCATCCAACCCCCCCTGCTCCTTGTCCCCTGACTGACCCCTCCCGGGACCCCCCACCCCTAATCACCTCTCCGGGACCCCACCTCCTATCCAACAACCCCTGCTCCCTGTCCCCTGACTGCCCCAACCCCTATCCACACCCCGGCCCCCTGATCAGGCCCCCCGGGACTCCCACGCCTATCCAACCCCCCCCCACTGAGGCGTAATAGGAACATGATTATGATGACTGATGATGATGATGGGGGAGAAGCCTTCTATCAGTGTAGGCAGCACCTACGCTACAGCTACACTGGTGCGACTGTGCTGGTATACTGTAGACATAGAACCCAGCTTTTCTGAGTTGTAGGTTTTTACTGGCTCTGCCACCGCGGGTGACCCTGGACAAGTCATGTTATCTTTCTGTGCCTCAGTTTTCCCATCTGTAAAATGAGCGTGGGGATAAAGCACTTTGAGATCTACTGACAAAAAGCACTGTTACTGAAAGCACCAAGAGAACTATGTCTGGGCAATGGAATATTTTGTCTGTCAATGGCAATTAGTCAAGATGGTCAAGGATGCAACCCTATGCGCTAGGTATCCCTAAGCCTTTAACTGCCAGGTGTTGGGACTGGATGATAGGGGATGGATCACCTGATAATTGCCCTATTTTGTTCATACCCTTTGAAGCATCTAGCATTGGCCACTGTTGGAAGGAAGGATATTGGGCTAGAGGAACCATTGATCTGACCCAGTATGGCCATTCTTATGTTATGTATCTTCCCACTCAGGGTTTTTAGACAGCTCTGATATCCTGAAAGAAGATCTTAATTACCCAAGGAAAGTCATTGCAATGGTTAGATATGTGGCCAATATGCAAATAAACACAATAAAATTATCATACATTATGTACTTCACAGGGCTCAAGATTATAATTATAATGTTGGGTACATTTTTTAAAAATAATAACAAAAAAGGAAGTCAGAATGATATAGCAACAAAAGCTAGTTATGACATGGTATAAAATGCAAGTATTGAAAAGCTGGGTAACGTGTAATTAGACATAAAGTGTATCCAAGCATATATTCACAGTGTTCATTACAATGCTGGATAACAAGTCGCTGGAGATAAAAATAAGCTCCAAATATAATAAAACTTACCATCAATTTTGCATGCCATAGGAACCCTTAAAAATAACTAGGAAAGTTGGTTCCGTTTTGCAAATAAACTTCACATGAAAAGTAGCAATTTTCCAAAAGCAACTCGTGTGATACTTGCCAAATACTTTTTTAAGAAAACTGTTTCCCTTGATTGTGGGTGGTTTTTGTTTGTTTATTTTGCTTTGCTGTTCAGAGAGGGAAATGGGTCCTTTTTTTTTTTAAACTAACCATAAAACACATTTTGTATCAGATCAGAAATGAGGGGGGAAAGATTGAAACATATTTGTATGCCAAAGTGAGATCATAGGGGGGAAAAAAGCTTAAGAACCAACTGTATTCATAGCCTCCATTTCAGTACAAATGCAGTAGTCATTAAAAAGAAATATAGTGTGGCAGGGCTGGATTTATTGCTTGAGTTTGCTCGCTGCCGTAAAGAATGTCCTCTATTAATGACAACAGCTGTTGGTTTAATAACCCTGGAAAAGATCATTAAATTCCTTCACATTTCCCAGAAACAGATGGAAGAAATGCAAAAGTGTTAAAACATATGGGGGAACATATTGAAATCCAGCAGCCTCCTGCAGTGGCTAGGAATCCTAATACTATAATCTCTCATTTTACAATGGTTTACTCTGGGGTGCTTAAGGTGTGTGTGTTGTGAAGATTATTTAAACACTGAAAGGGGAAAGAGGAAGTGTGATGTTCTGTAGGTGGCATTTGCTTTGACATTTTACCATAACTAACTGTATGTTCACAGTCAATTATTTCCCCTGTCTATATATCCCTATTAACAGCTTATTTCAGCTTCACATTTTTACAGAAAGATCTCTGCATAGAAGAGAATCCGTTCATGAAACAGTGACTGATATTTTTGCAAAAGGCGCACTGAAGCCAATGGGAGTTTTGCCACAGAGTTCCACAGGGGCCACATCTGAATAAGTTACCTAAACTTCTTACTCAGTTCTTCTCATTTAAGTAATGGGAGTTTTGTCTTAGTAGCACTTCGGACCCTCATCCAAAACTAAATGAACTCAATGAGAGTCTTTCCATTGACATCACTGGGCTGTGGATCAGGCCCTGAATAGTGGATAAGAACTTCTTAGAACATCAGAGTGAGACTTACTGTTGTTGTTATTATTTATTATATATTTATTTGTATTACCATAACACCTTGGAACCCTATTATTTATTTTTGGATGTCAAGAGGATGCCTGAGGATGTGTATCAATATACACTGGTAAGGTGGGAACGGATCTGGTTGTATTCTCATATACACTCAAAAAAGTTACATTGGTGTGAGCGAGAGGAGATTCAGGGCTCAGGTGTTTACCATCTAGCACAGACACATAAACCATAACGTTTCAGACACATCACCCCTTAAGTAATGGTACAAGCTGGAGGTGACAGGGGAAACCTGGAGTCTCAAAGGGATTGTCATTGAAAGGTTTGATGGAAGAAATGTGGGGTTGGTTTTTGATTTTTTTTTTTTTAAAGGAAGGATTTGAGAAAAAGAAGGAAGGAACATAAGACAAGTATATAGATCAGGCCTAAGGGAGAGCATAGATGAGAGAACATTTCAAGACAGCATATTTACAGGTATTTTTCAGGTGAGATAGAGCTTTATTTATTTTTTCCCCATTATAACTAGTAGAGCAAGAAATCCTTCTCTTCTGGATGGCTCATGATGGGATGGAATCTAGGACCTCCTGCATCCAAAGCAAAAAACCTCATATACTAGACCAAATAATCATTTTCATATGCCTTATTTATATTATCTTCTTTCTTTCTCATATAATTGAACAGCTGCATATGTTGTATGTTTGGAAAACAATGGAAGAAAAGACAGTCTGAATAAAAACGTCACTCTGATCCATCTCATTATTTCTCTTATTTCCTACCTGCTATTTACTTGGTCTCCGGCTGGTCAAAACAATGTAATGATGTTATTAACTTATGTCTACAATAGCACGCATACCCAAATACTGGATCGTGTTCATGCTTGTGAATGCTCCTCATGCCCGTGCCCAAGAATCCACATATGCTGTACTGGACACGGGCATAATGCGGTGCACATGTTTATACCCACATCCACTCTGCCGCTATACGTACGCAGCATTAGTGCTACCATTTCAGGGGTGTTATCTGTGGGCTCTGCGTGTCACAGGGAGACAGTCTAGGAACTACTTTACTGTGTTTTCTTGTACTGTCTCTGGCCTACATGTTTGCCAATGACAGTTCCTGTTCACGTCGTCCCTTACGGCTATTCTCCACAAAACTCAGTGGAAGCAGTTGGAGGATGATCTGGTTCTGCTCCTGCTCCTTATTGTGGGATAAATGTTTATGCAGTGGAGTAGGCGCTCAGCGAGATGCTGGATGGAATTTGGGCAGCACTTTGACACACTGAAGACCACTGACCTGGAGGGTCAATGACAATTCGTTCTGCTCACATTGCACGGTTACGGTGAATGCCGGCATTGTCACGAGTATGCCTTTTGGTCACTTCTGATGCAGGATAATCAGCAAGGTACAGTGGGATCATGTTGTTTTGGAAACCTCGGCTGACCAGCAGTAACTTCAGAACTTCTGAAGAAGAAAACAAACCTTCATGGAGCTGTGTGATGAGTTTGCACCAACCCTCCAGCACCACAACACTCAATTAAGGGAGTTATTGTTCCACAGCAGCTGGCAATCCCAGACAGCTGTTGCAAACCACTCTTTGGGGTCAGGGTTCTGTGTGTTTATGAGGCAATTAACACTGAGATTTACTCATAGATGGTGACCATAAGAAAAGTTCCAGGAAAAAATAGCTGGATTACCAAGCATGGGGTTTCCAAACGGTGCAGGAGTCATCGACAGCACTCATATCCAAAAACTTTCCCCACTGCAAGGGACAACTTAGTTTGCGAACCAAAAATGTCACTATTCAATCACTCTGCGAGGTTTAGTGGACCACAGAGGCAGATTGATGAATACAAATGTGGGAAACACTGGAAAGGTTCATGACACCAGGGTGCTGAGGTGATCAAGAGTGTGCCTGAAGTGGGAAGAAGGGTCTTTATTCTCCAGTAAGGATATAGTTCTGTCTGGTGTATCTGTGGCAACCGTTGTTTTGGGGGACCCTGCATACCTGCCCATGCCATGGTACATAAACCATACCCTGACTCAAGGATCCTGGAAACAAGGAATTAAATTTCAAGATAAATAGCTGCAGAATGATCTTCTGAAAGATCATTGACGCGGTCTGCGTACTCATCTGGATGCCAATGTGGCAAATGCTGCCCGTATAATCACCGCCTGCTGCACATCATCTAACATGGAGGGCAAAGGGAAGTGTTTCTGCCCCAAATGGGCTGGGGACAAGTCTGGTTTACAAACTCCGTACAGGCAGCCAGATCTCACCTATGTGCACAGTAGTCTTGATTCCCAGCCAGCAAGGGAAATCAGGGATGCTTTTTGTGTACACAGCAGGGAGGCAGAGGTTGACACCTGCCTGTGCAGACACTTCGTATCCTGTAAAGCTGCTGGAAATGCGCATGAGGGAGCATTGATGCATAATTAAGGGTCTCCACAGCTTTGTGAGGTTTTGTCTCTCCCCTCCCCGCGGTAGCGGAAGATCATTAGCCGTTCAGTCATATGACATTGCACACATTAAGGACAATTATAAAAGGGCACCTCCATTGAAGGAGTACTTTGGGCTTGGGTTTATGCGTGGAGGGTGGCAACTGAATTATGTGTCCATTGTGCAATGTTTTTATCACCCTTCTTTAGAAACTTCCGCAGCTGGGAGCACTGAAACTTTTGGTTTATGGCTGTTTGCTTTGGGGAGCGGGGAGTATTGAAGTCATCCTGATGTTTGGTTTGGTTTGTTTTACTTGTCAGTAGTGCCAACTGTAAATAACAGCTGTTATAGAGCACTGATACCTGGTAGGAGTGGAGCTACTTAAACTCTCAGGATGGGGGTGCGGGGAGAAGGTGTGTAGTGTTTCTGTACATAGTAGTGGCTGTTGTTGCCAGTATGATCTCTTTAAAAAAAAAAAAAAACTTTTCTTTTTGATCTTCAATATGTTTAATAAAGCCATTAAGACATTGATCAAGAGAAACTCTTTTAACAGGCAGTGTGGTTCAGTATGCTATAGGACATTAGATGAGGATGCTGGATACTTGGGGGTAGATTTTCAGCGGGTGTAAATTTTCATAGCTCCATTGGCTTCAAAAATTTGCATCAGCTGAGGATTTGTTATTCTCAGCTCTGCTGCTAACCTACTATGTGAACTTGGGTCCATGTTGCCTGTTTGTGCCTCAGTTTCCCCATCTATAAAATGGGGATAATGTTACTTACCCTCTCTGTAAAGTGCTTTGTGACCCAGGAATAAAAAGTGCTATATAAAAGTTGAATATTTTATGTTTATAAAGGGCAACGTGTGTTATACATGCTTCTATTAAAATCTTTTGCGCATAATTTGAAAAGCTTAAAAAAATGAACAAATGCAAGATCAGGGTAAAATTTTCAAAAGTGCCTAAGTAATTTATGACTCTAGGTCCCATTTTCAAAAGTGACTTAGTCACTTAGGAGACTAAGCAGGTTAAGTGCCTAAATCCTATTGGTTTCAATGAGAATTAGGTACCTAACCTGCTTAGACACTTTTGAAAATCCCATTAGGTGCCTAAGTCTTTAGGTCCCTAAATATCTATGAAAACCTGGCCCTAGAGACCCAAATGACTTTTGAAAATGGAACTTCACCTCCTTAGTCACTTAGGCAGTTTTGAAAAATTTCCCCCTAGTGCTGTAATGTCTGACAAGTTCACTTTATGATATCTACTTTACAAAAAATAAATTAAGTGTTACAAATTCTAAAAATCACAGTGTGCTCTACAGGTCAACCAGAAGCAGCCCAGAAGGGACTCTGAAGAGAATCCCCATTGAGCCAACCACACTAGAGGAAATATTATTAATTATTAATAATAATAATATTTAACATTTTATATTCCAGTAGAACCTAGGACAGCACCCAATTGTCTAGGACAGCACCCAATTGTGCAGACTTATAGAAAATGACAGAGCTTAACTGTTTGACATGCATCCTATTCAGGGAAGTTAGAGGAGGATAAAATAGATTCTCATAAACATGAGTAGATATGACGTAGATCACTTTCTGTGGGCCTGATCCAAAGCCTATTGAAGTCAATGGAAAGATTCCCAGGGACTTCAGTGATCTTTGGACTGGGTCCCATAATTATTTCTAATCCTTAAATGTGCAACAGATTGTCCTTCTGATACCAACTGTGGAGAAGAGGCAGGTATAAAGGAGAGAAGAGACATGGCTCTTGCTACAGAGACACGTCTGATTGAATTCATCAGGCTTCAATTGAACTAACTTCTAGGTTAAGAACAAACATGAATCCCAAAGCCTAAGGGAAATTAACCCGAGAAGCAAACCTTTTCCATGTCATGCTTGTGGCATCACATACTTTTTTTGTTTTGTTTTTGGGCATCCCACACTACATGGCAAAGATGCCTCGCTAGGAATGCCAGGCAGGCCAGCCCAGAACTTAGCCTCAGTGTGCAGTCTGTTTAATTAGACCCCCTGCCATCCTCCATGAGTGCAGTGAAGAATAGGATTGTCATGATAGAAAGGAAACTGGAAACTAGAGCTGGCTGAGTAATGAAAAAAAACCTCCATGAATAAATTAACTAATGAGGGGGGGGGGAAATAGTGTCATGCTTTTTGTTTTCACCCTTGTAGAATATTCAGCCATCTGTGGAGCTAGTAAAATAAACGAAAGGGCCAGATCCTCAGCTGATGCGGTTGTTTACACTAGCTGGGGATCTGTCCCCAGACATATTTATCCAGGGGACATGTTTTGCCAACAATTTCTTGGATCGCATTGAAAAAAGGAGAGCCAGCGCCAATGAAAATGCTGCAAACTCTGCTCTCTAATCTGCACAGGTGAAGTGCTGTGGCTGGAAAACAAGGACGGACACGCTGGGACACGAAATGCAGGTGCAGGGGCTTCTGACACTATATAAACTGGTTGAAAACCAGCAAAAGATTTTCAGTTGAAATTTCAAAAAGATTTTCCAGTCAGCCTGATTAGTAATCTATTTATATACGTCTAGTAGGTATTTAGGTGTATGGAAGAAAGATGGGCTTATGGTTAAAGTACTGGGCTGGAACTCGGGAAATCTGGGCTTAATTCCTGTGTGTCCTCGGGAAACACATTTAATGCTTCTGTGCCTGAGTTCTCAATGTTTGAAATAGGAATGATAATACTGCCCAGCCTCAGAGGGGTGTGGTGAAGATAAGGAGTCCATCAGGCCCAAATGTATCAATGTCTGTGAGCTGCTGATACCTAATGGTGATGGGGATAGATCCATATAAAGGAGATAGATCCAGGCCCAAAAAAAATCTCTGGAAAAATATGCCATTTATAACATCATTACCAGAATAATGATTTAGATGTGTCCAGCAATGAATGGGTTAATGCAAAATGGTACCTAAAAGTTGACACACTGTAGTGCCATGCAATATATTTTAAGTGCTCCCTTTTCATCGGCAAATACTTTTAGGAGGAAATAGTCGAGCTTCATAACCCGCTTGGATTCCATTTTCCTTTGCATCCTATAATGTTTAAACATCCTTTTTTATTTTGCTTTTGAAACATTAGTAAAACTTTTTGGAGGCGCATTTAGTGCAGCAGATGTTCTTTCCTTTTGAGGAATAACTTTGCTTCCTTTTCTTCCCCCTGACATTTCACCCTCATTATCATAAGTTTCTTCAGAGGATTTAGATTCAAACCTGTTGTTTGTGTCTTCAAAGGCTCAGGCGGGGACTGAAAAATGCTGTTTGGATGTTTTATACAAATATATGGTAATTATGAAAAGATGAAATTTATGCCAGGATTCTGTGGAGCATGTGTACAGCAGCAACAGAATCATACACCTTACACAAAGCAAGGAGTAAGCCAAAACAGTTGGCATAATTGTTTAATTAATTACTGAACTATGTCGTCTTTCGCTTTGCCTTTATTGGATGCTTTTTTTTTTTTTTAAGTTCTCAATTGTGTTACGTTTTCTAGTCTGCAAACACTTGATGTTTTTCTACCTTAACTCCTTTCTCATCAATCCATTCCGAAGCACTTACGCATGCTGGTTTTCCACTGGGGATACTCCGGTAGGAGGCAGAATGGCCTATGATTAGGATGCTACCAATAGCAGTGAAGTGCCTCAGTACCTTTAAAAATCTCGCCCTTCATGTCTCTAGCCCAGATCCACAAAGATATTTAGGCTCCATTGAAATCAATGGAAATTAGGAGCCTAAATACCTTTGTGGATCTGGGCCTCCATGACTCAGTTCCCCGTCTGCAAAATGGGGACAATAGCACTGCCCTACCTCACAGGGGTGTTGTGAGGGTAAATACGGTAAAGAGTGTGAGGTGCTCAGATATTACAGTAATGGAGGCCTTTATGGTCTGTCTACACTGCAGATGACAGTGAGCCACACAGCCTGGGCAGACAGACTCATGCTAGTGGGGCCCGAGCTAAAATAGCCGCATAGACATTGTGGCTCAGATGGCAGCTCAGGCTCTCAAGTCCTCCTGTCTTCCTGTTTTTAGCATGCTAGTTTGAGTACCTGGTAGCTCTCTGCCCTAGGTGGGTCTCAAGATGAATGGTTGAGTGAAGGAACTGGGTGGCAGCAGAGCTGGCTGGAAGGAGTAGGGAAACGAGCTCAGATTCGCAATGGTATTTAGACACCTAATTCCACTGAAATCAGTGGGAGTTAGGTGCCTAAATATCTCTGAGGATCTGGGGCTGGGCTAAGAAAAGAGCATGGAAGAAGGCATGGGTGCAAGAAGATGAGTAAGAGGCAAACAATGACAACAGTGGCTAGCATCACAAGGTTGCAATGCTAAGAGGAACCCCTCATCTGCATATCCATAGTGACAAACTTCAATAGTGGAAGGAAACTACTTGTAAATATCTCTATTATAAAAATCCATCTGCAAATTGTATTTCTAGGTTGAATCACGGAATAGTACTCTACAGCTTCTTCTTGGCTGTTTTTCCTTTGGGAGGAAACAAGCTTAAGAAAAGGTCACCCAGTTTTCAGCTGTGCATATGTCTTTCTTGGGAAAGAAGCAGTGATAAAAACATCATGAAAGCTCTGATAGCTTGGGAGGAATCAGTGTTTTAAAATCCCTCTTAAATCCACAGGCAGAATAATCAAACCTGCTGTAATGCTATTGCATTTTATAAACATACCTAATCTCCAAATGTAATTCTATCAAAAGGATATCTCTGTATCTATCAATGGCAGTTGCAAGTTCTTAGCATTTGGGGAGTGGGGGAAATACATACCCAGGCTGTCTACGGTTGGGGCTCAAAATTGGAGGCTCCTTTTTGAAAATTTGGATTTCAATGGCAAATTAGCAATAACCTGTCCCTGGAAAGACACGTTTGTTTTTATGAAAATATTTGGCTGCTCTAATGATCACATATTGAGAGACAATATATTAGGGTGTTTTGGTTTTGCCAGTTTAGGAAAGTTTATCTATCATCTATCTATATCAATAGAGCTCTCAGTAATACAGATGCAGGTTTTAAATGGCAAACTCTTCAAATGAACCACTTGGATGATAGGTAGTGTGAAAACGCAATAAATCTATCACTATTAGATCTTCATTATAATCGAATTACTTTGCCTGCAAACAGCTAACAAATAATGCTGGCTTGCACTGATGAGTGCCTGAAGCTCTCTAAAGTGAATTCTAACTTCATAATGCGATTACCCATTAGAACTAAAGTGATTATGGACACTACTATGCTGTTCTAGTTTTCCTGCCATGATTTTTCCTGTGTGGTCTATTACTTTCTTCTTTTTTTAAAAAAGTATTTAGACAATCCATAGCCTCCTGGCATTTCACCATGTACTTGCAAAAACTGTGCTGCTTATTTTTGTTGTGCTTTTCCATCTAATCAATACACCCCCCCCCACCCCTCGCTTTTGGGGGGGGGGTGGATGTAGTTATTTTTCCCATGAACAGTAGATGGCAACCATGCTCTCTCTGCTGGTCACTGAGCGTCCCCCCCCCCCCCCCCCCGGAATGGAACGTACTAGTTGTCCTGCACATGTGCATTCCAGCTGAACAATATGTTGTGTATGGCAAGGAGCAGCCAGATTTGTTCCTCTTTCCAGATATAGGCTGCCAGAGTCTCCTTGTGAAACACTATTTGCAGTTATAATTTCATAATAGTAGTTTGTTTTCAAATTCAAGTTAGCCATTCCAAAGCAAGGGAAATATGTTTCCGATAAGTTTAAATGCTTTGGAGGCTGTGATTATTAAAATATCCACTAGCTTTTTCTCCCCACACATTTTTAGGTGTAGGCTTTTAGGACTATCCCAGGGGATAGTGATAATTTCAGATCGCAGAGGTCATTCATAAAATGCAATAGCTGAGGCCAAAGAACTTTCACTGAATTGCATTCATAAAAATGATCGATGAACATGCCAACCTGCTGGCACAGTTTAGATCCAGAGAGCTGCCTGTTTTTTCCTAACAGTAATCCAAAGTGCCCCGTGAGTGATAATGAATTACATCTGGGACAATGCAGGTGAACTTGAACCAGATCAGTTCTATATCCACATACGCATCAGTTTTACAGTTTCAAACTGTAGGTACTTTGTAAATGAAGCAAAAAAAAATCCTAAGGCCTGATCTTGTGCCTACTGAAATAATGTCAACGCTCCCACTGATTGCCCAATTATGTACTTGATATGCCTTGGGCCTTTTTCTTTTCCTAATGGGGATATAACCCAAGATGTTGGAATGATTCCTCCAGTCATTTGGGCACATACTACGTATTTGTTCAAACTGTCTAAATGTTTAATTTATCCGCTGCACCAAACTAGTGCTGAAGTTTTCCCCTTCTATCTCCAGGATAAATAGAGGCTTTAATAAATATATTTGCTTAGATGGCAAGTTCTTTGGGGCATCAATTTCTTCTGTGTTTGTTCAGTATCTAAAACAATGGGGTCCTGTCCACAACAGGGGATTATAAGCACTTCTGTAATTATCATTATCCATACCACCTTTTCCCTCCTTCTTTGAAGGCTTTTAAATATGTATAGCAAAGTAATAAAATACCAAGGTTCGGATTTTCAAGAGTCTAAAGGAATTAGTTGCTCAAATCATATTGAAATGAGAATAGGGTCCTGTCTCCCCATTTCTCTTGCTAAAACCCGTCTTGTTCCAACTCCCATTGAAGTAAATGGCAGTGTCTCCATGGATTTACAATGGGAATTAGGCTGGACCCTACAAAAATTAACGTTTAATAATATTAAGTTTGGGCCTCACACTGACAAAATCCAGGAGATGTAGGAGCAAATTCTGGCTGGCAGATCTCCATTGACATCAAATGATTTACACTAGCTGAGGATACGGTCCACACTATAGAACTCCAAACAGTAATGCCTGTCTTTAATGTACCCTCAGACGTAACTAGTAAAGTAGTCTTAGTAACATTCATCAAGGAGGAAATTAGGGATAGCAAACTTCTTACCTGAACTCCTACTGCTAGCTATTGGTTTTCTGATATATGGCTACCATGCAGCGCCAGCCAGAATATGGCCTGTGGTTTGGATCCAGTCTCCATTCTTACTAGGGAGGCATTTTTCTCCATTAATAGCATGAGTCAAGAAGACTCATCAGGTTACTTTTCTTGAACACTATTTATAGTGCTAAGATTGTGTTATTTCCTGCACCAGGAGGGTGTCTCAGAACCTAGCCTATGTATGATCACAGCAGGGATCTTTAGCAGGTAGTACAAGCCCTTTTGGACAGGGTACCTGTCATTTTAGTTCAGAGCCTGTGTTTGTTCCATTATATAGCATCTATAAAATCCCAGTGAGATCGACATGTTTGAGATAATTGATCCCCAAGGTGATTTACAGCACCTGTTGATAGAAAAGCCAAATGCTGTGTTACATACTTTACTGGAATGAGGCTGTTTTCTGAGATAAAATGCTCCCGTTATATGGGATGGGAGGAGAGGAGGGCTTTGATTGTATGCAGCATGGTTGTAAAGTTTAGCAAGCACAAGCTAAAAAGTGATGCACAGGGAAAACTGGGGGATTGGATTCTGCATTAATGAGAGCGCTGCTGCCTGCCAGCCAAGTTACTCCTGCTTGTGGTAGTGGAGGGCATAAGGCTAAGGAGAGGAAGATGTAGCTGAGAGTCTCATGGCATGCTGCAAATCAGATTCAAGTCCGTGTTTCCTCCTCATTCTCCAACAAGAGCCTAACACTTTTTCATCCTTCACTTTTGCGGTTAAAGGACTTAAAACTTGCTCAGAATATAGGACTACCTTTTGTGTCCACATGTAGCTTCTGTTCTCTCTCTAGCCTGGAGCCCAACTGTGAGCTCCATGCCATTTGCAATGCAAAGATATGCATTATGTGGTGAGCAGGAAGTGAAAGTCTGCATATATCTTCATCAGTGATTTAGATAATAGCAGAGAGAGAGTACACTTTTAAAGTTTGAGGATGATACCAACCTGGGATGGGTTGCAAGTCCTTTGGAGGAAGGGATTAGAATTCAAAATGATCTTGAGGAACTGGAGAAATGGCTTGAAATAAATAGGATGAAACTCAGTAAGACAAATGCAAAGTACTCCACTCAAATAGGAATAATACATTACTCAAATACAAAATGAGTGTCTAGACAGGAGTACTGCAGAAAAGAATCTGGGGGGGTTACAGTGGATCACGAACTAAATACAAGTAAAAAATGTAATACTGTGGGTTATTTTTTTTGCAAAACATCATTCTGGGATGTATTAGCAGGATTGTTATAAGCAAGACATGAAAAGTAATTCACCCACTCTACTGAGCATTGATCAGGCCTCAGCTGGAGTACTGTGTCTTGTTCTGGACACCACACTTCTGGAAAGATATGGACAAATGCAGAAAGTCCAGAGAACAACAAAAATGATTCAAGGTCTAGAAAACATGATCTATGAGGAAAGACTGAAAAAACTGAGTTTGTTTAGTCTGGAGAAGAGAAAACTGAGAAGAGACGTGATAAAAAAAAATCAAGGACATCCAGAGGTAAAAGTAAGCCGGTACAGTGTACCGGCAAGGACCGGTACGCAGCTGATCATACCGGCAGGGGGCAGTTTCACCAGGCTGACAATTTAAAAGGGTCCTGGGCTCCCAGCAGTGGCTGGAGCCCCTGACCCTTTAAATTGCCACCAGAGCCCCACTGCTGGAGCCCTGGGATAGCGGCAGCAGCTGGGAGCCTCAGGGCTCCAGCAGCGATTTAAAGGGCCTGGGGCTCTGGCTGTGGTACCAGTGGCCGGGAGCCCCAGACCCTATAAATCACTGCCAGAGCACTGGGGCTCCCAGCCGCTGCCGCTACCCTAGGGCTCCAGCAGCAGGGCTCTGGCGGCAATTCAAAGGGCATGGGGTTCCAGCCACTGGGACAAATTACCTAGGGAGGTGGTGGAACAGATTAGACAAACACCTCTCAGAGATGGCCTAGAATAATACTTAGTCCTGCCTCAGTGCAGGGGACAGGACTAGGTGACCTAACAAGTACTATGTTTCTATGATTCTACATGCCTGAGCCACCAAGTCTTATTGCCCATGCAAACTGGTTGGCTGTACATGCAAATGCCTAACTAGCCTATTACACATGTACAATCATGGTAACTCATAGTGTTGCTAGCCCCTCCAAGGGCGTGGGTCCAGCCCCAGCTCTGACTAAATAGCTGCCTCCCTGCTAATGTCTGGTCCTCATAAAAGCCAGCAAGAGCTCAGGTGCTTGGGAGAGCCCTCACAGGTACGAAGCCTGCAGAGTGTAATACTGTAGTGTGCAAGCTAGGAAGGAGAAGGAAGCAGAGAGGCTTGCTTTGACTCCCAGGTGGATGGCCTGCAAAGAGTACTCTTGTAGAGAATAGGTAGGCCCCTGAAGAGGCCCTGGGTCAGGGGAAAAAAACATGATTGGTATGTTAAATAGGTTTATTTTGGAGGTCCATCAATGGCTATTGGCAAGGATGGTGTCCCTAGCCTCTATTTGCCAGAAGCTGGGAATGGGTGACAGGGGATGGATCACTTGATTACCTGTTCTGTTCATTCCCTCTGGGGCACCTGGCATTGGCCACTATTGGAAGACAGGATACCGGGCTAGATGGACCTTGGGTCTGACCCAGTATGGCTGTTCTTATGTTCTTAAATAAAACTGAAGCCCTAGAGAAAAGGGATATCCTTTGGCTGGAGCATGTTCTTATGTGCACAGACTGGAGAGAGGACCCAGTGATGTGCACTGCAGAGTGGGTTTACCCTGGTACATGCAACGTTTTCCTTTTACACAAGCAACAAACCCGTTTGTGCGTAGAATCATGGGTTAGTTTGTTGCATGCATTATTTTGCATGTAGACATGGTACTCTGCCAGGGGGCGGGGGAGGGGATCAGGCCCTTGCAGGAGGACCGGGCCCATTCTGCATGAGTTATAGTAGAGTTGAGCCCTCCTCCTTTTCACCAACATTTGTCATTGGTGAAAATAGGGATACGGATGCCCTGTTTTCTGACATTTTCTAGATTATTATTCATACAGAGTGGCATGAAGTCAAAGCCACAGTTGCTGAAGGTTTTTGATGCAATGACCCAGCATTTTAACATGAACAAATAGTACCTAAAGTCACAGAAACAGGGATTTCTAACCCATCAGGAAAAATGTAAGCAAGCGGACGGTTAAAAGTCTCCCAAGGTATTGGTAAATCTATACTGCTTATAACAATCATAGTGCACATGTTGCTCCATTATTAATTCTGTCAAGAAATACGAACTATATACCCTGACATGAAATGAAACTTTTATCTATTTCCTCAAGTTCACTTACCCTGTGACCTTTCCCTGCTCTTCCAAGTCCCCCTAGAAGAACCAGATAAAACCCAGATCAATAAGGCAATTTCTTTTTGTGAGCGAAAACACAGTTATTTTAATCAGGCATGACTGACTCTTCAAAGCTGTTTGTAGAACTGTTGCTTCCATTCCCCTACCCCACCCCCACAAGCATCAAGATGAATCATGGTTAAAGAAAAAAGTCCAGTCTTGCGGAGATATGCACACTGGGCCAAATTCATCTCTGGTGTAAATCTGTGGACTTCAGTGCAGTAACAGTAAGGATCACTTTTGTTCACTAAGTTTTTCACTCGGTTTCTGGGCCCAGTTTTTTGCTAATTATACTCTGCAGCAATAACCTAAACATTGAATGTTCACTCTTCCTGAACTGGGAACAATTCCACTCCACTCTTCCTGCTCCAAAACATCGTGCACTGTCGCTGCCTCTGTAATTAGCCCCCCTTTTGAAAGGTCATCTTAAAAAGAATAGAAGAAATACAAGATTTTTCGTCTCTAAACTACTCCCATTTTCTGGGTAAAACGGGCAGAAGTTTGAGACTCACAGGGGCAGGCTGGTGTAAATCAGTGAGGCTCCCTTGATGTCAATAGAGCTATGCTGATTTGCATCTGGGTCTGGCCAACAAATCGTAAATGGCTTCCAAAATTAAATCCTTTGCTGAATGCATTTCCCTCTTTTCTTGTACGTTCTGCTTCTGCACGACCAATTCAGATACTAGGATGCACGATTATTGCATTTAACTCCATCTGGAAATATCCCCACAACTCATAGCAAATTTCAGGTGTTCTGTTTAATGACCATGGCAATTAGTTTGTAGTATTGTAGTGCCCAGTGTTATGAATCAAGATCAGGGAACCATTCTGCTGGGTTCTGTACCAACACAAAATAAACCAATAATTGATGTTAGATTTTTTTTTTAATTAATGGAGATATCCTATCTCCTAGAACTGGAAGGGACTTTGAAAGGTCATTGAGTCCAGGCCCCTGCCTTCACTAGCAGGACCAAGTACTGATTTTTGCCCCAGATCCCTAAGGGGCCCCCTCAAGGATTGAACTCACAACCCTGGGTTTAGCAGGCCAATGCGCAAACCACTGAGCTATCCCTCCTCCCAGGGGGGATATATTTGCATTCTATTTGGGGGAAGTGAAGCAGTGATTATTGGATCTAAAAGCCTGGACCTCTGCTGTTAGGGATAAAGTGTATCAGATTAGACTCAAAAGCTATACATCATCATCTGGACACTATTGGGGGGACAGAGAGCCACCCTGTGCTAGCCTGGGTTACTCACTCCTTGGCCAGGAAAGCTCGTCCTGAGCTTCTGAGGTCCACAGCAGTTCGAATGCCTATATGGGCCACCACTGGTAATAATGCCCAGGGAGGAGCAATCTGCAGGGATCAAACCCCAAAAAAGCAGGATCCCATGCTGATCTGTCATTAATGTACAACATTTAAAACAAACAAACAAAACAAACAAAAGCACACCAGGAACATGTAAAAGAACTGCATATCCTGTTAATGTTTACCAGCTGTCCAAAACAGACACTGAGTTATAGAATTATAAATCCATTCATAAATCATTTCTAGCTTCATTTGATGTTTTCCATAGGTTTCTTATGGTGAAAACCACACATCTCAGGCACAACAAAAAGGAAACAAGAAACCACCTTATTGTTTTTTTAAAAATAGCAATGGATCTGCGAGCATTTCCTAATAAAGGTAGAAGATCCAATGGCCAAAAGAATGGACAAGGTTGTACAGTGCTAAAAAGAGAAGGACTGATTGAAGAAATGGTATTTGACAAGCCAGAAGCATTGTATAGGAGTATTTTGCCTGTTCTTCCCCTATTGAAATATGATGGTGAAGCCTGAGATGCAAAGCCTCCAAATGACAGAAATTTGATTTATAGAAAACACGAGCCTGCATGCTTTTCCATTCCAATAACATTTTTTGTTTGGATGCTTGTTTTCCAGCTAATTTGAAGATTACAGTTTGCAACTCAGCTGGGAACCAGTTGGCGGAGGAGAATGAACTGCAGGCTGAAAAACGTCCAGGGGGAGTCTCAGTGGTTCTCCTTTAAAGTGCTGCCTGGAATACACATGTGGGCAGAATTTTCAGAACAGACATGATTTTCTTCCCTACACACAACTCTGACCCAGGAAACACAAGATCTGACCCAGGAAAAGTCAAACAAAGGGAGAGCATCCTCAGGTTATAAGAGATGGGGACAGATTCTCCTTCATTGGAGTTACTCTTGGATTGACACTGATGTCTGATGATTTCAGCACAGCTGCTCTGAATCTATGTTAGTGGAATTCACCTTTGGTCGAAATTGCATTTAAAAAGAAATATTTTTTAAAAGCAATATAGGATTAGGGTAAGATTTCCAAAAGCACATGGGGCACTTAGGCAGCCAACTTCCTTTGACTTTCACTCGGAGTTGAACTCCTAAGTCCCCTTTGTGTCTTTTCAAAATCTCCCCCTTCTGTGTTAACAATGAGCCCAGACTCAGAGCAATCCAAGGAAGGTCAAATCATGGAAAAGCCAGATTTATCAAACTAAGTTTTCTTTACTGTGTGATGCAGTAAAAAAAAAAACTGCATCTCTTGGGATATGTCTTCCCTGAAATTGGAGGAGTGATTGTCTACATATGTAGATAACACAAGTACCAGTCGCAGTGAAGCAGCCACAACACAGATTTCAATGCTGACTAGCTACTGGAGTTTGTATCCAGGGTCTGAGAGAGCTTTTACAGCCGATGCCGAAGCCCAAGATGCTGTGGCTTCACTGCTATCAGTACCTGAGCTAGCTAAATCGAAGCAGCTCTGGTGTGTCTACACATGTTGCAATCACACCTTTGGTTGCAGTGTAGACATACCGCGAATGAGAACATATGTTCCTAGCCACCATGGATGTAGAGGCTCTCTACACAAACATCCCACATACAGATGGAATACAAGCTGTCAGGAACAGTATCCCTGATGATGACACAGCACAACTTATTGCTGAGCTCTGTGACTTTATCCTCACGCACAATTATTTCAAATTTGGTGACAATATATACCTCCAGACCAGTGGCACCGCTATGGGCACCCGCATGGCCCCACAATATGCCAACATTTTTATGGCTGACCTGGAACAACGCTTCCTCAGCTCCCGTCCACTCATGCCCCTTCTCTACCTACGCTATATTGATGACATCTTCATCATCTGGACCCATGGGAAGGAGGCCCTGGAAGAATTCCACCATGCTTTCAACAGCTTCCACCCCACCATCAACCTCAACCTGGACCAATCTACACGGGAGGTCCACTTCCTGGACACCACCGAACAAATAAGCGATGGCCACATTAACACCACCCTATACCGAAAACCCACCGACCGCTATGCCTACCTTCATGCCTCCAGCTTCCACCCTGGTCACACCACACGATCCATCGTCTACAGCCAAGCACTGAGGTACAATCGCATCTGCTCCAACCCCTCAGACAGAGACCAACACCTACAAGATCTTCACCAAGCATTCTCAAAACTACGATACCCACACAAGGAAATAAAGAAACAAATCAACAGAGCCAGACGTGTACCCAGAAGCCTCCTGCTACAAGACAGGCCCAGAAGAGAAACCAACAGAACTCCACTGGCCATCACCTACAGTCCTCAGCTTAAACCTCTCCAACGCATCATCAGTGATCTACAACCCATCCTGGACAATGATCCCTCACTTTCACAGACCTTGGGAGGCAGGCCAGTCCTCGCCCACAGACAACCTGCCAACCTTAAGCATATTCTCACCAGCAACCACGCACCGCACCATAACAACTCTAACTCAGGAACCAACTCATGCAACAAACCTCGATGCCAACTCTGCCCACATATCTACACCAGCAACACCATCACTGGACCTAACCAGATCAGCTACAACATCACCGGCTCATTCACCTGCACGTCCACCAATGTTATATATGCCATCATATGCCAGCAATGCCCCTCTGCTATGTACATTGGCCAAACTGGACAGTCACTACGCAAGAGGATAAATGGACACAAGTCAGATATCAGGAATGGCAATATACAAAAACCTGTAGGAGAACACTTCAACCTCCCTGGCCACACAATAGCAGATGTAAAGGTTGCCATCTTACAGCAAAAAAACTTCAGGACCAGACTCCAAAGAGAAACTGCTGAGCTCCAGTTCATTTGCAAATTTGACACCATCAGATCAGGATTAAACAAAGACTGTGAATGGCTATCCAACTACAGAAACAGTTTCTCCTCCCTTGGTGTTCACACCTCAACTGCTAGCAGAGCACCTCACCCTCCCTGATTGAACTAACCTCGTTATCTCCACACTGATATATACCTGCCTCTGGAGATTTCCATTACTTGCATCTGAAGAAGTGAGGTTCTTACCCACGAAAGCTTATGCTCCCAGTACTTCTGTTAGTCTCAAAGGTGCCACAGGACCCTCTGTTGCTTTTCTTAGCCTTGGCACTATCTTGCTGTGGACCCTCATTAAGTCACTTAGCCTCTTGTGCCTCAGTTTTCCCATCTGTCAAATAGGTTAATAGCTACCCACCTTTGAAATCTTGGATGAAAGGCTTTATTTATAGAAGTCAATTGGAGTTGACGGCAGGAATATTCACAGAAACAGTTTAAGGTTACGCAAACGTCTAAGGCTGCTTTAAGAAAACTAACGTGGGATCTGATCCTACCAACTCTTGCTTATAGAAATATTGTGGCTGGCCTCAGTGAGGTTACTTGCATGAATAGGGGCTACTTGTATGGGTGAGGATTTGTGAGATTGGGTCCATATTACATATGACTAGGACATAGTGTATAGATCGAAACACCATTTATACAAGTCCATCCACCCCATAGTGAAGACTCAGCAAAAAGGACTTTGAAAATGTCCTTAACAACCCCCCCCCACACACACACACTACTTAACACCCTTTTCTTAAAGCTGATAGATGATGGCTGGACAAAAGCTACTACCTTCTAGGGGTTACTATATATTACAGGGGTTATTTGAAAACACTCAGCTAGCACCTGGTGGGAAAATATATGCTTTTCAGTTTGCTGCCATTTGAGTTCTTCCTTTCAGAGGATGAGCAACTCTAGTGTAATAAATATAGAATAGTTAGGATTAAACTGTGAAGGTTAAATGAATCACTCAGAACAGCTGAAATCTAGTGACCTGGTCCCTACTGGGATGCACAGAGATGGAAAGATGAAAATGCCTCTGTGAAATTCTCAGTCTTTGCCTAATTTGTATAGTGATAGCTTTCCCCTCCTCTCTCCCACAATGAAGAGGCCCATCTCTTCTACCGAATCATAGAATGTAGGGCTGGAAGGGACCTCAAGAGGTCATCATCTATCTAGACCATCTCCCCGGACTAATCTCTCTAAATATTTGTGTACTACTTACAATTATAAATCTGCTGCTGTTTGTTGCTACAGTGGTTATTTCCTGAGAAATTTCCTAATTCTATGAGATTGTGCCATTTTGGCAACCTTTTCATCTCTAGACCTGAAAGTTATAGGGTACAATCATTCCCTCCCCCCATCATTCCTATCTAACATTGATTCTAGACTGTTGACCTGTTAGAAGAGATGTCTGGGTGCCATATTTCAGGGAAGATGTGAACAAATTGGAGAAAGTCCAGAGAAGAGTAACAAAAATGGTTAAAGGTCTAGAAAACATGATCTATGAGGGTAGAGTGACCAGATGGTAACTTGAAAATATCGGGACTGCTGCAGGGGGAGTGCCTTTGGCGGCAATTTGGCGGAGGGTCCTTCAGTCGCTGACGGTCTTCGGTGGCATTTCGGTGGTGGGTAATAAACCTCGTCGCCAAAGACAGAAGTACCCGCTGCCGAAGACCCGGATGGGTGAGTGTGTGCATTTAAAAAAAAAAAAAAAAAGCCCGAAACAAAATATCGGGACAAATGGCATCAAGTTCAATCGGGACGTGGGACAAACTGCTCAAAATTGGGACAGTCCTGATTTTATCAGGACGTCTGGTCACCCTATATGAAGGAAGATTGAAAAAATTGGGTTTGTTTAGTCTAGAAAAAAGAAGACGGGGGGGGGGGAGATAAGTTTTCAAGTACATAAAAGGTTGTTACAAGGAGGCGGGAGAAGAATTGTTCTTCTTAACCTCTGAGGATAGGACAAGAAGCAATGGGCTTAAATTGCAGCAAGGGCGGTTTAGGTTGGACATTAAGAAAAGCTTCCTAACTGTCAGAGTGGTGAAGCACTGGAATAAATTGCCTAGGGAGGTTGTGGAGTCTCCATCATTGGGGATTTTTAAGAGCAGGTTGGGCAAACACCTGTCAGGAATGGTCTAGATAATACTTAGTCCTGCCATGAGTGCAGGGGACAGGACTAGATGACCTCTCAAGGTTCCTTCCAGTCCTATGATTCTGTCTTCCAAATAATTCATTAAACGGGGTCCCTTCTGCCTTTTTGCATTATCAGCTCAGGTAGTTGTTAAACTTTTTTGAAGACAAGTAGGGAATTCCCTCCCCCCCTCCATCCCCCCATAGATACGAATAATGAGAAACATCACATATATAAGCCACTGGCAAGTGTCTCCCTCAGTGACTGATCCACCGAGAATGCGAGATTGTTCCGGTACTACCCAGGGAGCTTTGACTCCACCTATTGCAGTTCAGGCTTCTGGCTCAGGAAATCCCGATTCCAGTCCTTAGTGTGTCAGCCAAGATAGTGATCATTGCACGTACACAGTGATCGCTGCTAGGATGGAGGTGCAAGGGAGATCAAGCATCAGGCCTCAAGGCATTGTCGCCACAGCATCCAGGGTTACATAGTGGGGATCTGCCACTGAGACTCAACCCACATGTGAGGAAATGGCCTTTTGCTTGGTATCTCTTTGATCCACAGGGCCAGTGTGGGGGAAGGTATGTGTCCTGGCCTTGCCCCTGGCCTGTTTATTCCTTCCCTAGTCCTGCTCCTTCCCAGTGGGTTTAATTCAATCCCCCTTGAAATAATGGACAGCCTTCTATTAACTTCACTGGGCATTGTATCCGGTCCAGGGCGCAGATCCCCAGATGGACACAGGGGAAGGTAGGAGGCAGCTGAGACACAGGCAAGAATGCAGGATCCATGGGTAGAGAGATTTGCTCACAGCACTTAGGCCATGATCAAGCCTAAATAAGGGCCTCAGGATTTGCACATGTGTAGCATATGCAGCAAACAAAGAATAACCTTTCAGATCACTATTGCGCACTGCCAAAAGAAAGGGGAATTGTCAGAAAGTAAGAGACAGACTGAGCATTTCAGGAAACCATTGGAAGAAAACAGTAAATAAAATGCAGCTGCCACTTAAGACTATCTTCTTGTGTAATAGGAAAAGTTGTCAGAAGATGACATTTTTTCTTTTTGTTGCCTCAAAGAAAGAAAACAGGTGTTGGTATAAAAGGAGAATAACGCCTCACAGCACAAAGGGCCATGAAGCAGAAACAAAGAGGCTAATCAGTATAGGGAGAGGAACGAAAAGGAACCAGAACTCCGCAATGTTTCATTTTTAAAAGGAAAACACCTGATGAAGAACTGGGAGTGATACGTTTGCAGCAGCACTTGCTTTTCCCATTGCCTGGACACTGCTTTTTCTTTAGGGGGTGGCCTGTCTGCTACTTCCTCTGAATCAGTGACATCCGCTTCTGCCCCCAGGAATGCCACTGGGGTAAGACCAGAAAAAGATCTACACGGAGCAAGGCTTCCAGGAAATGTCACAGCACCCGTGCAAACAAACAATCACACATAGCCACAAAATTAATGACCAGCAACTGAGCCATAGAATGTGAGCCCAAAAGGGACCACTATGATAATCTAGTTTGTCTTCCTGCATAACAAAAGCCATAGAATTCCAACCAGTGATTCCTTCTTCCTCATTACACAGGGATGTTGAACTAAGTTTCAGGCATGGCATTGGGGTGTGGAGAGGCTGTCCTTTAAAGACACTACTGCTCTTTCCACATGTGCACAATCATGAACGGCTTTAACAGGCATAGGACAATCTGAGAATATGGCTCATTGTCTCCAAACTATATATTCATTCTGCTACTACCGTGGACTATGACGCTGCTAGTTCACCCAAGCTGACCACTCTCAGGTTTACTTAGAAATTAGATGGAAAACTTCCAAAAAGAAACGGGGCATGTGCTGTGGCTTTTGAGCACCTCTATTTTTCTTCTTCATTTTTGGGTTCTCCATTCTCTTAATGAGACTTCAGTCTCTAATTTCTGAATGAATTTTCAACATCTCCTTGAAGGAGGGAATTAAAACTCGTTGCCGGTTTGTAAGAAACACGTTTGCAATTCTCTTTGAGAATCTACAATGCAGTGAAGTCAGAAGGAAGGAAGACGCTCCAGCGTGGCGCAGGCTTGCATGTTTTTGTTCCCACAGCTCATGTACATTTGTCCTTAAAAATAAAAAACACAAGAAATCCCTCATTTCATCTGTGCAGACTGACATGTTAACAGTGGAAACTGAATATGTTTTACAGATTCAGACTAACACGGCTACCCCTCTGATACTTGAAGGCTAAGAAGATAACCATTCCCCAAATAAGAGCACAACCAGGGTACGAGGTTAGGTCACTTTCTTCACATTTACCACAACTTGAACCTAGATATAGATGTTTGTTATTCATATTCCAGTAAAGCCTAGAGACCTCAACTGAGATCAGGTCCCAATGTATTAGGCACTATACATACACATAATAGGAGATGCTCCATGCTAAGATAAGACAAAGGGTACCTACAGTGCATTATTGAAAAATGTATCCTAAGTGACTTGCCCAAGGTCATACAGGAAACCCTTGAAAGAGCCAGGAACTGAACTCATATCTCCCAAGTCTTAGTCCAATACCTTAGGCTGCCTCTCTCATAAGCCACTTATAAGATATGAATTTGCATTTATATTCAAGTCAGTCTAGAACTAAGTGACAAAAATTAGCTGCACCATTATTCTTATTTGCAATAGCTTAGTGATTTTAGTGACGGCTTTCCTTATAAGTAGAAGCAAGTGATCCATGATGTGGTTTAAACAATTTGCACTCTGCAAGACCTCATTTTTAAGTGCAAACGGTAGGTGACATGAAATGAGAGTCAGCTGAAACTGATATTTGACACAGTGAACTCTGCAATTATCAGGCATAATGATCTCTCCAAAGATGATGATGTATTCTTAATTAAAGCAGGAGAGAATATGAACCATAAAATCTTGAGAGAATACAACATCGGCAGATGTGAACAAAACAACCATAGCAGTTAATGAAATTTGCAGACCACTTGCATGTAGCACCTATATTTTGACAGGCTATTTTGTTCTATTGGCCTGTATTGCAGGAGGAAAGGTGATCTTGCAGTTTAAGTTTAGGATGGGGAGTTAGTGGTTCTGGGTTCTAGTCCTTGTTTTGCTGTTGGCTTGTTGTATGACTTTGGGAAAGTAGCTTAGAGACAAATTGTCAGTCTCCGGCAAATGCGTGCCTTTTGTGGGTCGCTGTCTCATACCCAGTGGTCATTTGCACATCTGGTTTTGTGCCAACATATTCCTGGAAGCAGCTTCATTAGGACCACTTGGGCTACTGGGAGATGCTGGCATTTGGAAGGGCACAGAGTGGCATAAAGCCACAATTGTCCTCCTTTCCTAGGCTACCTTCTGAGAGGCATGGGACAGAATCAAGCCCCAAATGCTCGGATAGAAGGTAGTACATGTGTAAGTACGAAGTATCAGGATTACATTATTATTGGCACAAGACTGATTTTCAGAAGTTCTGAGCACCCAGATCTCCAGCTGATGTCAATGGGGACTACTAGCGCTCAGCCTCCTTGGCAATCAGTCCCATCGTTCTTTCCATTTATGGTCCATTAACTTGCTGTTTGAGTTGCTACAGCGCCAGTAACCGCACTGTGTTAGCAGGGTTCAAATAGACCATCAAACCATCTTACCTTGAAACATAGGGCAGGCACCAATTCCACCCTGAAGTCAAGATGCAGGACACTTTGTCATTTGCTGTCATTTATAAATTACAAGTCCCCAAACGCTGGCCTATCATGAAAGTGAGGGTAAGATTTTTATTACAGAGCAAACAGCTTATTGCAAATTATTCCCTTATTAAAATTCATAAAGGATACATTTCAATAAGAGGCTGTAACCTTTCCATTCATCATAGTCACAGATTGCAGCCTATTTGTCTGATTCTTTCTTGCGTTAACTCTCCAGCAAGCTGTCATTGCACAGAAATCCAGGAAGAAGGAGATTTAAAGAAATGCGACAGGAATGCTTGGAGTGGACACTAACTCTTCCTGGCACGTTACAAAATAAGATCACGTTTTCAGTTCAGCAAGATGAATGGTACATGTTTCTTGCCGAATTTAGCTAAAAGGGACTTACCAAATACTGAAACGCTCATCATCCATTTTAACCCCCCCACTGGCGTGTACTGCGGACTGAGCTGCGACCGGTTTCCATTAAAACAATCACCAAGTTGTAGCAGAAATATTGAGCCACACCCTCAGCTGGTGTAAATCAATGTAACTCTATTGACCTCCATGGAGCTACAGCCATTTATGCCAGTTGAGGATCTGACCAAGTCACTTTAGTTTTCACTTATCTACTTGATGAATGCGCTAAATCCAAATGAAGATTTCAGCAGTGTGAACTGTGGTCTCACTTTACCATTGTGTCTCGTCTAGGGTTTCCCATAAATGTAAGAAAGGAGAGAGAGCTTAAAATTTAAATACAGCAGCTGGTTCTCTTCCAGGCGTCAGGCTAATCCTCTTGCAATGCCCAGAGAATCGGTGCAAAATTAAAATGGTCACAATGTGATTATTGTATGGTGACAGCTATGAATACCCTTTTGTTTAGCCTCCAGCGTGAGGACTCTGGAACACTTGGGACTCTGCTCACTACAAAAGAGTTTTGTCAGATGATCCTGAAGGCACATCTCATGCTTCTACTGCCTGGCAAACACGTGGAAATAATGATTTAGAAGCAAGAACAAATAAATGTACTGCACTGGCTCCAGTGAATTTCCTGGCTTGGCTACATCCCTGTGTTTTCAGAGTTCCCAATGTCCACTCCTGCTGAGTCTTATTTTGTATCTTCTATTTCATGCTCACAAGGCAAGATATATATATTCTGCAAACTAAGCCAATTACTTCTCATCCTACCCTTGGTGCACATGGAGAACAATTGATCACTTGTCCTCTTTATAAACAACCTTTTATGTATTTGAAGACTTATCACGTTTCCCCCTCAGCCTTCTCTCCTCTAGACTAAACATGCTACGTTCTTTCAACCTTTCCTCCTGGGACATGTTTTCTAAACCTTTTATCATTTTTGTTGCTGTCCCCTGGATTCTTTCCAGTTTGTTCACATCTTTAAGACGGCACAATATAGATACCAGTTCACTTCCCAGTGCTGGTCCTAATATAGAAAACTGTGTACCAGATTGAAATCTAGCTACCACCAGAGCTGCCTCAACCCCTATGACCCTCCAGTCCAGCTATGCTCCACAGGAATGATATAGTGTGGAAGAACCAAGTTTAGGCGCTTGAGACAGAATGTTCTCAGTGGTGGAGCTCCCTATGAGAAGAGACCAGGTTGGCCCCCAGTCTGACTGTTCAGCTAGAAGCATGAGGTGTTTCTCTGCAGGAAAGCCTGTTCCTAAAAATGATGTCTGTAAATCAATATATTAAATACAAATTTAATGAGCATGTAAATTCACACACCACTGCACAAAAGAGAACAGACACAAACACCATTTCTTCTGGACACTGTCTCTATCTTTTTTTTTTAATCCTTCGATACCAAGAAGATAGATGCCTTCTAAATATGAACCATAAACAAATAGAAATAGCTGGGAGAGGAAATGTAGGAGGGAGAGACTGGGCCCTCTATTCCCACAGAGAAGAGACCAGGATTCCTTTCATAATGCAAAGATCTTGTCTGGTCATTTTGCACCTAAAGGATTTTCCTTTAATGTGTAAGCTGGTGAAGTCCTAACCCCCAAGACACAGCTTGAGGAACAAAATGAAAGCCAAACATAGTTGGTCCTGTGGATATCTACCGGTTTTCACTGAGTAAAGGCTGATTCACTGTTGGATCATAGGGAGAAGCAAATTCCAGAACTATTGAGGGCCCTCTACTGAGAGTACCATAGCTCTGTGCCATATTCTTCAGCAGAGAGAAGTTACTGCAGCAGCATTTGGCCAGAGGTGTAAAACTTGGTGTGGTATTAGCAAGGGAACAGGGAGCCTTAGTGAAATGCTTTTGTGTAACGATGGAATAAACAATGGATAGAATCCTGGAAATCTGCAGATATCCATGGACCCTGTTTGTGGATCAGATGTGGATACAAATTTTGTATCCGCCGAGGGCTCGAATAATGAATGAAACTGGATTCAGTGTCTAACTCAGAGAACTCTGTCTCCAAGTGTGTCGCTACCCTACTTTCTGTTATCTGTCCACTAGAAGGCACTATGGCCCACTGGGTATGTGATCTTCCACTACATTTGGATCTGCAGAAGATTTTTGCTGGTGAGCAGAAAGGGAACCCTGTGCTGAAGCATCTTTGAAGAAGGAAAATGGGCTTTTTAACAACAATTTCCATTTTTTGTCTTCATTTAGGTAAACAATAACATCTCTTTATCTAACTCAGCTTTTTCCCATTTGTACTGCAGTAAAATAATAGATGTAATGAATTCACAAGGTTATTAATCATTGATGAATAGCCTTAAAAGTAAATATTAATATTTGTTTGGGAATGTTAGTTTTCTTCTCCGATAGAGGATTAGAAGCAGCCTAGATATTAATGGCCCAAATAATTTTTGTTTTGCTTAAATGAAAAAAAAAAATCCATTGGAGGTTAGTGGAAACATTAGATTCTCACAGACAGTTTGAGAAAAATGTTTTAATTAGCAAATATATATGTAATAATTAAAACATTTAATTAAATATATCTGTCTGTCAAAGTTGTATTTTTCTTCTGCATTCCCAGGTAATTTCAATAACCACAGCACCATGTTTATTTAAAACTATATCTGATAAGATGATTACAACCATTTCTGTAGGTTTCAGACTGCCACATAGTTACCTAGGCCTTTGTGACTTCTATGTTCATTGGGCCAGATCCTCAGCATAGTTCCACTGATTTCAATGGCTTACACTGGCTGATGGTCTGGCCACATTGCTACAATGCACTCAACACAGAATGATCTGTCCTCTTGCTTGACAGGGTTAGGCATGGACAGCATATCACACCAGTTCAACAACAACTGCACCTGCTTAATTCATTGTCATTGATTTATAAAGCTCTACATGGTTTGGGTCTTGACTGTCTGAGAGACTGCTGCTTCTTGTCTAAGCCAAGATGACAGTTCACATCAGCTGTAGAATTTGTGATACCACTTAGATTTGGAAGTCTCAAGACAGGGAATAATAATATGTTCACCTGCATTCAGCCACTAGATATCTCTGCTTTATAGAGTTCCAGACAAGGTGAGGTCTTGGCAAACAAGGGCAACAAAACTGGAACTCAAGCTGAGTGGGCGTCCCTTTCTGTGTGTGGAGTTGTCACTTTTTGTTGTTGTTGAATATAAAAATGTCTCTTGTGTTCTCAGTGAAAGGCCCTCAGAGGTTCAGGAATTTGCTTCTCCCTGTGGTCCAACAGAACCTGATGGTCACATACAGTGGAATTCTTGTAGAATTATGCTGGTGTAACGGAGATCAGAATCTGTCCCCATGTCTATCAAGCTTTAGATCATGGGGTGAGCAAGACTATTTTTGTTATGGTGATGAATATGGAACAAGAGAGAAAAGATAGCTTCTCCTCTTTGGCTGTGAGCAGAAGGATAGAGGTTTGAGCCTAGATTTTCATATGTGACTAGCGATTTTGGATACCTCAATTTTTGGATGCCCACTTATGATACCTTAATGGGGTCTGATTTTTTTCAGGGGTTTAATGGTCAGCACTTTCTGAAATCAGGACCCTTCAAGGTACCTCACATTGGGCATCAAAAACTGAGGCACCCAAAATTACTAGCCATTTAAAAAAAAAAATCTTGATTCAACTGACATTTATTTGGTTATACAGGAGATCCTTTTTTATTTTGCTTGTACATGATTCGACTATGATTTTAGAAATGGTTCATATCTCCAGACAGGTTGGGATTGGCTGCATTTCATAAAACAAATAAATAAGTGTGTTTGGAGAGAGACAGAGATAGCATTTTGCAGACACACTACATATTATTTCTGTACAAAAGCAATTATAAGCCGACTCTCAAAAGATTTTTGTTTTCCTTTAGTGAAAACCCAATGACAACATTAAGATATAAATCTATAAATCTTTTTTCATTGTTTATGTATGATAGTTTTCATAAACAAATGGCTGCTGTCTTATCTAAATTGATAGTGCAAGTGACCAAATTTATCAAAGTCAGCTAAACTACATTTAAGAGAATATCTTGTCTTACTGTAAATGTAGCTCAGGGTATTCCATTAGCACAAATAACTTTTGCTGCATTACTCTCTTGAGCAGAATTCTATTTCAGTGAAATTCTGGCAAACGTTTGATTTGCTTGAAAAATGATTATTTCATTTCATTGGGAGATCCAGAAGAAAGTCTCTTTGCAACAGGATAGTTACATGTTTTCTTTTGTCCTTTGTTTTTCTTTACTCAATCCAATGAAAACACTCGACTTCTAGAATTAACAAGCTTTGAAAGGCAAATAAATTGGGAGGGAGATTCGCAAAAGCACACATGCCAGTGAGGTGCCCAACTCTGATGGCAAGTCAATGGGAGTTAGGCACCTTTGTGCCTTTGAAAATCTCCCCCATATTGTCAGGATTATGAAGCAGCCCTGTTACGATATACGGAGGATGGGATTTTCAGTGGGTGCTTACCACTGAATTTCAATGAGAGTTGGGTGCTGACTTCCTTTAGGCTCCTTTTGAAAATCCCATTGTAAAGCCATAGGGAATTCTCAACTCAAACTGGTCTCAAAGGGTATTGCGTGCGTGCACACAATTTAAATAGCCTACATGTATGTGTTGGTCCGCCCTTCCACACCGTGTACATGGATCACTACAATAGCTTGGCTGGACCTAGGGATCTGCCCCAGAGACACTTTATTGAATCACAAGTAAACCCTGCCGGGACAATAGTTTGCCTTCCTCTGACAGCATTTTTGGATGCTAGTTCAATAAGAAGCAGGGATTTTTATCACTATTATCATAGCCTTCAGTCTGAAGTTATGTGCTGGCAAGTGTCGCAATAGTTTCACATTCATCATTCAAGCTATTGGAAGCCTTGTACCTGTCTGTACTATTTGAGAAAAAAAAAATTCAGAAAATATACCAATAAAGAAATGGGGAACCAAAAAAAAAAAAAAAAAAAGGGTCTGTGGTAATTCACTCCAAAGTAATGTTACAGGGTAATTCATGCTAAGGCTCTGATAAATGTTAAATATATTTATACACAATTCTATTTCTTCTTATGATTTATTATATCTTAAGAGCACTGGCCCAGCTTCACTGAAGTCAATAGGAGTCTTCCCATTGTCTTTTGTGGGAGCTGGATCAGGTCCTTAATGCTCTGAAAGGTACCATGCTAACTGCCCTCATGACTGAGGTTGTGTGTATCCACAAAGAAATTCTGCACAGGGATCTAGAGTGCAAGCTTCCCCAAAACATCCCGCCCCTTTGCTTCCATGGAAGGACCATCTCTGAAGATAAGAAGGGAGTTTATTGTGTGTCCTTTCATGCCGTGGCTTCTCGGTTGACAATGCCAGAATGGGCATTGGCTGTAGTGCCAATTTTGTGAGATGGACAGCGTCTCACTGTGAGGTGTACTGAGAGCTATCAAGATTAGGCCATCAAACAATTGTGAGGTGTCACCCCTCTGAATCACTCTTAACCGTAGCTGGATTCAGACTGGTAAATGAGAGGAGAGTGATTGTATTACAGTCTCACCTGTAAACCCCCATCCATACCAAGTCCCTGCTGTACACTGCACAATACATATAGGAGGAGACAGTCCCTGCCCCCAAACTATTTACAACCTAGACAAAGGAGGAGAGGAAACAGAAGCCCAAAGACTTGCACCACATCATACAGCAGGAGTGGCAGTGTAAGGACTAGAACTCAGAGCTCGACTCATAATCCAGAGGCTGATCCATGAGTCCATACTGTTTCGCCCAGCTGTCTGTTATTAGTCCTCTGAGCTATCCAGTCCCCCAACAACTTTCTTTTTGTAATGATGACTACAAATGTTACAGCCAGTTTTCTTGAAATAATTGCTTATTTGAAACATGGAAGTCTCTTCACAGAGCATATTTTCAGTGTAATGATAAATAAAGTTTACTGGCATGTGTAAAAGGCAGTTTTAGCAGGGAAAGATGCTATTTAATTGTCAGGAGCAGAATTCATTTGCATAGTGCAATGAGGGAGCACAACATTTTATTATTGGCATCTAATAGCATAACAGACGATCTCCCAAGATATAGCTTTGATCTGCACTTATTAATGCCAATCTGTTATGGTGCATTATGTAGTTATTAATACAGACAAGGCTCTGTGCATGCCCACAGCTATCAGTTTCAAATTCACGACATGCTTTGGTGTTGGAGATGCTGCCCTGATGTACAGTCACCAAATATTAATGAGGCTAGCCTGTTCCAGGCCCATGTCCCTTTTGCACAGTAAGCCTGCCTCTTGCAAATGGTTCGAATGGTAAGCAGCTGTAAGCAAAGTCTCTTCGGATACCCATAAATAATGAATTAATGCTTTGGTGTCTCCCTTATGACACTTGGGGGAGGAGCTCTTATTCCTTTATTTTGCCTATACAGTCTTTTAAGGGCCCAATCCTGAATTAATGCAAGCGATGGGAGTTTTGCAATTCACTTTAATGGAAACAGAATCAGGCCACAAGGGCATTAGCAATTGGCACATAAATTCCTCCCCCCATATAATAAATATAACTGACCCAGCATTCCCACTGAAAAGAGAATAAGACTGACGTCTATAACTTAGCCCAATGCATAAGAAAAAATCTGAAGGAAAAACACACGGGTGCCGCATGTCTTGAAAGTCAAGAAACTCATGCTCTGTGAAAGGATGTGAAACAAGTTCCGAAGCCCACTTAGAAATATCCCCAGACAAACAGAACTCGTGACTGTGAGCTTAAGTGTTTCATCTGATCTCAGAGAGGCTGTCTCTGAAATACCCACATCCTAAAGGCACTTTTCCAAAACCAGTGCCTCAAATCTCACCTATTTACTGCATTAATTAATCTGGTGGAGTATGGGGTGCGTTAGATAGCCTGCACATACACATCACGGTGTGCTGCAGTCAAACATCATTTACAACAGAGTCTGGGAGAATCACTATTATTGAGTATTTGTATTATCGAAGCATCTAACAGCCCCAGACATGGACTGGGACCCAGGGACGGTGCAACCCATTAGGTGACCTAGGCGGTCGCCTAGGGCGCTAACATTTGGGGGGCGGCGACCGGATCTTCGGCCACCCTGGTCGTCAGCGGTATTTTGGGGGCAGAACCTTCCGCCGCCTCTGTCGGGGGCAGCATTTCAGGGGCGGGACCTTCCACCACCTAGGGCGGCAAAAAAGCTGGCGGCGCTCCTGCTGGGACCCTATTGGACAGCGCCTAGCATAAGCACAGAACAAAAAGATAGTCATAGAGCATAAGATGTTTTGCACCTTTCATCTTCACTGTAAGGGACGGTTGTAGTCAAGGCAGAGTTTGTCGCAGAAAAATTTGCATAACGTCACAGCTGAAATAAGGACAAATATCTGAGATTTGAATCACTGTGTATGACTCACCATTGGATTTTGGGGGTTTTTTGGGCACACAGCTTCATCCCACATGCAGCTTCCGCAGCTTCTCTTCTTCCATCAGGGATTGTCCACAGAGTGACAGTTCCTTCTCTCTCTCTCTCTCTCACAAACACACACACACACACACACACACACACACACACACGTGTCCCATCATAAGGTAGGCCCTTGACACCATGAGCTCATGAATTTCCTAAACAAAAAGAAGTTGGAAGTGACAGAATCCACAACGCCGATGACAAACTCAGTGTTTATAAGGCCCGGGCTAATCCTAAAACTTAGGTTGACCTAACTACACCACTCAGGGGTGTGGAAAAAAAAAATATCACACCCCTGAGAGATGTAGTTAAGCCAATCTATGCCCCAGCGCAGATAGCGCTACGTTGACAGAAGAATTCTGCTGCAGCAGCATTTTAAGTGTAGACAAGCCCTAGGACAGTAAAGCATTCTCTGTGCACCAGTCTAATGGCTGGAACAAATAGTGCAATTACACACAACATAGTCATATACAGAGAATCTCAAAGGCAACTAGAAGATTTAGCCAGATGTCCCCCACTCATTTTAATGGGAAAATCTCAGCCATAGCCTAGTGGTTCGGATTGTGTGACTGGGATCTCAAAAAGGGCTCACCATCCATTTTCAGGGGTGGTTTTATATATAGACTCTTATATGCCCCTCTTCTTCAGTAAGGGGCAAAGTAAAAGCCGCTGGGCCAGGGATACCCCATTTGTCTATGGCTGAAATATCAGAACTCACTGAGTCCCTCAATGGGGTGCTGTATGTTCAGGAGAGGGTGAAATCCTCCATGAGGCTAGCCCAGAGTCATCAGAGATCAACCGTACATTCCAATGGGAGCACAAAAAGGACTATGCAAACGGCTAGCCAAAATCTCAGTCTCTCCCCCGCACACCTGCATCTCAGGCCCTTGTTACAGCAAGCACCTTTTTGCACTGTGGAGGAGCTTGTTCCTGGTCAGACCAACAGGTTCCCTCCTGGAAATGCTGTTCCTCTTTTAAAACCCTCCTCCCATGCCAGGCTAATAGGCTGCTTTCTGGTAAACACTGCGTCCCCACAGGGCCAACAGGCTGCTGCATCCTGAAAGCTCCTTCAAACCTTTTATTGCTTCCTGCTGGGATAATAGGCTGCCTCTCTATGACACTATTCTCCTTCAGGGCAGAAAAGGCTGTCTCTCTGGAACACTATGGCAATAGAGTTCTGGGCTTGAAGATGTTCACATCTGGAAGACACTCTAGAGATGCTTATTTATCAAGTATTGCTTCCCTGCTGGTCTAATAGGCTGCTTTCCTGTTGCGCCCCTAAGCTGGAATGATACCTTGAGTGTTCTATATGCCGCATCCCCGCTGTGCTGATTGATTCCCAAGTCTGTCTCTACAAAGCACGATGAAGCCATAAAGCTTTATAATTACACCCTGGTATTTTCCAAATAGCACCTCTCAGTAGTCAAACTAAAATGCAATGAATAGAGAATAAACAATGCCGCACAAATCATGTCAACTCTGGTTATGGGAAGAATTTAAATTTTCACCCTTGTAAAAAAACATTGTGCTGTTCTAGGATTTTTTTTACATCTGTGTTTAGAGATAATTTAGTGTTTTGTGTCAAAATGTCACCCTCCACAAGAGGATACAGTACAAATTAAATCCATCTGTCCCTTAAGAAATAAGTCACAGGGTATCTAGGTTAAGTTTGCCACTCACTGTTTTATGTTTTTCAACAATGTCATTGCTTTGTGAAATAGCCGGGGCTGACAGCTTTCCAGCTGGTGTAAATTGGCCTAGCTTTGTTGAGGTCAACAGACCTACCCACATTTACATTGAGACATCAGCTCCAAAGGTCTCGATTTAGCCACCAAACGGTTATGGCAGCCCACAGACTGCCCAGTGATAATCGACAGCCGGACATGGCAGCACCACTTCATGGCACTCGTACTGTGTCCACCACCTATTTAATCTCTAGATGGGCTATTGAGATTTCTAGCAAGGGGGATTTTGGATTTCTGGGATAAGGACAGCTGTCCACTGGGAACTGGACTGAGACCTTATAACAAGGTTGGGACTCACCACCGCGGCACCTCCTACTGGTTACTCCAGGAATTAGAGTGTCCCCTCTCGGTGGTATCCCGCCTGTTGTCTTGCCCTCGGTTGGCTTCTGAACCCACGTCGCTCACCAACTCACAGCATCGTCTTCAGGACCACTGTCCTCCGGCAGTGCCCCTTAGCCCTTCCACACCCGCTTCCGGGGAGTGGGGGTCAATCAGCAGTCTATATGTCCAGCCTCTGTGGTCAACCACACACCCCAAAGTCTAATCCCTCCTGTCAGGGATCTGGCGTGGTCTGTAATGGCCGCTCCCTATGGCCAATGGCTGGGTGTACTGCAAGGGGTGGGGGACCCAGGCCCGCCCTTTACTCTGGGTCCTGATCCAGGGACCCTCTGGCAGCAGCCTCGCTGTCCTCCTTCTCTCCCCTCCATCTGCCTACTTCCCTGGGCTGCTTCCCCTATGGGCCCTTGCACCCGCTAGGCCCTTCTATTCAGGGCTGGAGTCTGGTAGGTATCAGGCTGAAGCTCCACTCTGCTTCCCTGAGCCTGCCCAGCACTGTGCTGTCCTGGGTGCTGGTCTCGCGCTCAGGAGACAGCCCTGCCCCTGTCAAAAGCCTGGAACAGACTGACTCTCTGCTCCCTGAGCAGCCTTTTTATAGGGCTGAGCCTGGCCCTGATTGGCTCCCAGTAAGCCCTTCTCCCATTGGCTGTGCGTCTGCGCAGTCCCACTGGCCTGCCACAGCCCCTACTCTCAGGGAGTGGGGCAGCCGCCCCACTGCAGACCTCTAACTCATTTCAGACAGGGCATTGACTAGCCCTCAGATAGCATGCCTTTCCGTTGTGTGGCACCTGGGCTCAAATTGAGCTCATAATTTAGAAAGGAAATGGCCTGTAGCCCCTTAGTACTTCCCTGAGTCACCCAGTACATCATGCAGGTTTTCCTCATATACACACACATACACACTCTCTCTCTCTCCCCTCCCCCCAGAATACCTTCCCCAGTGGTATGTAGTGTTGTTCCCTGGATATGAGAGAGACAAAGTGGGTGAGGTAATATCTTTTATTGGACCAACTTCAGTTGCTGAGAGAGACAAGCTTTTGAGCTACACAGAGCTCTTCTTCAGGTTATTCAGAAATCGCTCCATGTGTAGACAAGCCCTAAGGCCTTGATCCTACAAGGAACTCCATGCAGAAGGACCCCAGTACACATGCAATTCTTGGGGCAGGATCTGTCCCTTAGCTATCTGGGGGCAAGGAATGTATTGTACACATTTGAAGCAGTTACACTCCGCTGTTGTTATTATTTAGGATAAATGTTATTCCTACCTGGCGTACTCTAAAAAGGCAGTCTGGACCAGTGGATTGGGCACTGGCTGGAGAGTGAGATGACCTAGGTTCTATTTCTGCCGAGTCCGGGGACTTGCTTGGGCTGATGTTTGAAAACTTGGTGAAAAGAGGGAGATTGTTCCAAGCTCCAGAACTTGTTTATGAAGTTTTTCCTGGAGCAAATTTCAATGGTTGAATTATAACTCCCTGAATGATTATAAGTGGCATCCCTGTGGCTGATTCTTAGTTTGCAGAACTTTGCTGAGCACCTGTTATAGTAAATGTTCCTTTTTTCAGTTACCCTAATATAGTATCCAGCGAAGATCTTCTCTGCCTCGGTCTCAAATACCATGTTGCACAGAATGATATTGTTAGTTAATGAAAGCTTCCTCGAAAGGTTTCTTTTAGCACATAAAAGCCTATTACCCATCAGGGCTTTATGATGCTATTCATGCACCTCTGAAAATCTGGGGTTAAGTTCCCTTTCAGCAGCTAGTCAGTGTGTGGCAGGGAGGAGCACTGAAGTGAATCTTGCCCCCGTGGGTAGTAGGAAGACTGTTCCTTCACTTGGGGTAGTACAAGGGTTGCAACTGTACCTATCTTCTCATGCCCTCACCCTTCCTTTTCACAAACATTCAAGGGCCAGTTACAATACTGCTCAATTTAGCCATATTAGGATGAGGGGCTCAGTGACCCAGATCCTCAAAGATATTTAAGTACTGAACGTCCGTTGATTTCAACTAACTTTGATTTCAGTGGGTGTAAGACACCTAAGTACCATTGAGGATCTGGGTGAATCAGCCTGGCCAGGATTCGAACCTGCAGTCCAAAATTCTGTCCTGCCTTAAAAATGGGTGTACTCCCATTGAAGTGACTGGGATGGCACATGGAACTGACTCCTTTCAGTCTAGATATTTCAGGCAAGATGCTTCAGTCACTAAGGCCTTGATCCTGCAAGCACTTACATACTTACTTTAAACATATGACTGGTCATGCTCAAACTGATGGGATGACTCACTTACTGAAATTCAAACATGAGCATCAGTGCTTGCAGTAACAGGGCCAAAGACATTCTTTCCTTCAGCAAACTACAGTAGTTTATTTTATTATGAAACTGGCTGAGAAAACTCCCCTATAAAAGGCATGTGCATCTGTCTCTTAAAACCAATTCATAAAATTGCAATAGGTGTGCTGTTTCTCAAGTAACTAGTATGTAATGAGTGACATTTTTCTTGCATGCCATCCGTGGGACAATATTACAGCATGCATGGATGTTTCAAGCTTCACCTTATTCACAAAGAAATCGAATCATGTTAATTACTTTAATATTGTTTATGCATGGCAATAAAACAGGCCTGTTAAAGCTGAGCCATTAATCATCCAAGATAAATCAATAAATAATTATACATATTATACTGCTGTGCTTATAAACAAACAGTTTTCTCCAAACCTAGACACACTGGAAACTACAATAACTACACACACACAAAAAGCAAAACGAGCTATATAGTACAAACACTGCATTTGTTGGCCGTGTTAATGGTGGCATTTTCAAAAGTGCCTAAATGAGTTAGAAATTGATTTGTGCTCCTAACCCAGTAAGAGGTTTTTGAAAATCCCATTAAATCTATAATACATTTTTTTAAAAGAGCAGATGAGGTTATTTTTAAGAATGATCAGACATTAAGCACTGATAGAATGATCATACCAGGCCAATGTTTTTAAAGCAGCCTCTAAATTTGGATGCTTCTGTTTTTAGATGCGTAATAGAGTTGGTCAAAAATATCCAATTTTATTTCCACTGAAAATATTTGACAAACTAATTTGTTCAATGTTTTACATGGAAAATTTCAACTTTTCATTGAAATGTTTTCATGAAACATTTTGATTGACAAAATGGCATTTTTCAACAGAAAAAAAAAATCAGTAAAAAAATTATAACCAGTTCTAGTGCCTAGCTTTAGAAGCCTGAGGCAGGAATGTCAGAGGTGCTAAGATCCTAAAATGTGGGGCTTTGTTTGTGTGTGGATATAGGAGAGAATGGAAACTGGTGACCTACCACAGATAGAATAATCCTTCTATTGAGGTGCTAGAGGTGTAACTGAGCAATTTTCCTTTATACTCAGGAAAGACTTGGTTCATTTCATGCACTTACAGGGCTGCAAAATTTTCTAGGGACAAGAATTCACAGGGCACTGGAAGAACTTCCGGAAAAGCCACTGAATAAGTCAATTCCTTCACAAAAGACAAAGGGACACAGTATATCCAATCATTAGAGCAGGGGACTGGAAGTCTGGACTCCTAAGTTCTGCTCCCAACTCTGCCACTGATGCACTGTGTGAACTGGGTCAAGTCATTTAACCTTCCCAGGCCCCACTTTGCTTTTATGTGGAACAGGCAGAAGAATCATAGGACTGGAAGGGACCTTGAGAGGTCACCTAGTCCAGTCCTCTGCACTCATGGCAGGACTAAGTATTAGCTAGACTATCCCTGACAGGTGCTTGTCTAACCTACTCCTAAAAATCACCAATGATGAAGATTCTACAACCTCCCTATGCAGTTTATTCCAGTGTTTAACTACCCTGACAATTAGGAAGTTTTTCCTAATATCCAACTTAAACCGCCTTTGCTGCAATTTAAGTCCATTGCTTCTTGTTTCATCCTCAGCGGTTAACAAGAATTTTTTTCTCCCTCCTCTTTGTAACAACTAATGTATTTGAAAACTGTTAACACATCCCCTCTCACCCTTCTCTTTGTTAAACAAACCAATTTTTTTTTCAATCTTCCCCCATACGTCACTTTGTCTAGACCTTTAATCATTTTTGTTGGTTTTCTCTGGACTTTCTCCAATTTGTCCACATCTTAATTGAAATGTGGTGCCCGTAACTGGACACAATACTCCAGTTGAGGCCTAATCAGCACAGAGTAGAGCAGAAGAATAACTTCTCATGTCTTGTTTACAACACTCCTACTAATACATCCCAGAAGGATGTTTGCTTTTTTTGTAACAGTGTTACATTGGTGATTCATATTCAGCTTGTGGTCCACTATGACCCCCAGATCCCTTTCTGCAGTATTCCTTCCTGGGAAATGACTGCATATTTTGTATGTGTGCAACTGACTGTTCCTTCCTAAGTGAAGTACTTTGCATTTGCCCTTATTAAATTTCACCCTATTTACTTCAGACCATTTCACAAGCTAAATATGAATCACCAATGGAACACTGTTGCAAAAAATGCAAACATAATTCTGGGATGTATTAGCAGGAGCATCGTGAGCAGAATTACCCCTCATCTCTTGCTTTACTCTGTGCTGATTAGGCCTCAATGGAGTATTGTATCTAGTTCTGGGTGCCACATTTCAGGAAGGATGTGGACAAATTGGAGAAAGTCCAGAGAAGACCAACAAAAACGATTAAAGGTCTAGAAAACATGACCCATGAGGGAAGATTGGAAAAAAATGGATTGGTTTGTCTGGAGAAGAAAAGACTGAAATGTCTTTGTAACAACCTTTTACGTACTTGAAAACTGTTACCATGTGGTAACAGTTTTCAAGTACTGTAAAAGGTTGTTACAAAGAGGAGGGAGAAACTTTGTTCTTGTTATCCTCTGAAGATAAAACAAGAAGCAAGGGGCTTAAATTGAAGCCAGGGGCTTAAATTGAAGCAAGGGAGGGTTAGGTTGGACATTAGGAAAAACTTCCTAATTGTCAGGGTGGTTAAGCATTGGAACAAATTGCCTAGGGAGGTTGTGGAATTGCCATCATAGGAGATTTTTAAGAACAGGGGAGACAAACACCTGTCAGGAATGGTCTAGTTATTATTTAGTGTTGCTTTGGGTGCAGGGGACTGGACTAGGTGAACTATTGAGGTCCCTTCCAGCCCTACACTTCTATGATTCTGTAGACTTATGGGATGGAGTATTGACTAATAGAGCAGGGGGGACCAATTGCCACTGGTTCATCATGTGACCTTGCATAAGATACTTAACCTCTCAGTTCTTCTGTTTTCCCTATCTGTAAAATGGGTATAATTGTCACTGAATAAATTGAAGTGACCAGATTGTCAAAGGGGAAAAACTGGGACAACTGCAGTGAGAAAGAAGGGGGCAGTGAATTAAGCAGTTCATGGGAGAGAACTGGTACCAGATTGTGGGAGTCATTGGATGATTTGGGGGAAATGGGCAAGGGCAAAATTGTAGATGCTAAGCTCTATAAATGTATCAATCATTACAATTGGGGCCAGCTTTTCCAAGAACTCAAGAGCTATTTAGGCACATGAATAAGTGGCCACATTTTCAAAAGAGCTCAGCATTTCAGATGCATGTTGGATGCTGAGCTCTTTTGAAAATCTGGCCCAAAGTGTCGTAGTGGGAGCTGCGTGGTGCTGAGCCCTTATGAAAAACCGGCTCTTGTTTAGCTACCTAAATGGGAGCAAAGCTTTTCTTAAAAGGAAAAAAAAAATCTCAGTATAACCCCAGTTGCTCAATAATTATGAATCAGACCCCCTCCCTCCACCCTGTCAGGAGACTGGCTTAAAAAAATCATGAAATTTTTAGAAATAATAGATTTGGTATTCTTTTTTTTGCGCCTTCTAATGTTGGAAGCTGTAGGGTTCACATTTTCAAACTGTCGTCTGCTACCATGAGGGCTAGAAACTTTTTTTTTTTTTTTTTACAAAAATAAAGTTAAGTGAGTCTAGTATAAATCACATGACTCCAGGAGCTGGGACTTTGAGGGGAAAAATACCAACCATCACAATATTCTTGATTAAAAATGGCAAGAGCTGGCATCACTACTCCTAAATGTCTTTTGGGGTTGTGGTTTTTTTCTTCCCTGAGAATTCAGTGCATCGTCCATGATGCTACTCATCCTTTAGACAGGCAGTCACAGTTAAACCCTAGCTTCTGAGCTCTTATAAATCATCCCTGCATTTTAGCCTTTTCTGTGTTCCAGTCTCTTTGGAGACAAAAGTCTCCTTGTCACAAGTATGCATGCTCCTTTTTCCAAAGATGTTTCCAGGAGGTTAATTCTTGTATGGGATTGAAAAAAAATTATAGAAATAATGTTCTTCTAATAAACCTACATAAAAATACACTTTTCATAGTGTGTGACAGTAATGATAAAGATTTAAGCTCTTGTAGAAATCAGTGAATCTATCCCACTTCAAATGCCTCTGTACAAACAATATTTCCTTGGACTAATATAATATATTGAATTGAAAAATTTAACTTCAATGTAATTGCACCAATAGACCAGTCATATTGCTCCAAACAGCCACTCTGAAGATGAGATTTTAAAGCATGGCTCATAAATATAGGAACAGAACAAAATAGCTTTTTTTTATATAATTAAACAGTTAGCAGCTAAATTGCATTGTAATTGATTAGAAAATTGCTTTTTTAATGAGATTTAGTCACTAGGAAATGGTTTTTTCTTCAATATGCCCAATGTGCATTGGGTCATTTAAACAGCAAATTGCCTTACTGGCCTGCTATTTAGACATTCTGGATTCAACTTTCCTTAAGAAAAGAAGCACCTTACAATACACAGGTCTCAGTGCTGAAGGCAAAATTCTCTTCTCCAATGCTCACAGAGGACCTCAACTCCCGTCATTTTGATCTTTGTCTCCAAGTGAAGGCCATGGAAAATCTGTGCATGAAGGAAGAGCAGGTTATTGGAGGTGACCCATACGGGAAATAAGTTTACAATAATGCTTCAAATCATTACAGGATATGTTCTCTGTTCTGGCCAACCTGTGAATTAGATGGGGTGGGGAGTTATGTAAATGACAGATTTTTCAGTTTGTTGGCAATTCTGAAAAATTGGAGGAAAAAATTCATTTGGGTCAAACCAAAAATGAAGCATTATGAAATATTCAATGAATTGAAAAGTCAAAAAAAAATCATTGTAGGTCAAATGAAATGTCTTGTCCTGAACATTTTTTAAAACATTTTATTTAAAAAAAAAATCAAAGGAAATATTGAAATGAAGTCATTTTGAATTGGAAAAAATCCAAACAAAATATTTTTATTGGATTTTTTTTTTAATGGAAAGGTTTAACATGGACAGGGTGGGGAGGAGTTGACTGAAATAAATTGGTGAAACTGACATGAATTCACAAAACACTTTGCTATCACCGAAACTGCATTTTTTGTGCCCCCGTCCAAAAAAAAAAAAAAAAAAAAAAGTTTGCCCAACTCTCCACAATGCCCATAACCCAGTGTGGTCTGGCAATGCCGTCTTTTCCCTATATAAATATGCTTCCAATATTGGGACCCAAGAACATGGAAGCATAGAGTTGCTATGCTTGCTCTACGCCACCTATGGATTCTCCTTATATATGAGCTGCATAAAGCAGCCAGCTTGCAGGGAACAATCAGGGCCTATATTTTAGAATAGCAATGCTACAGTGAATGGGGCAATAGCCGTAGATTATTTTATTTTATTTAATAAAGGGCAGGCTCCTGTATGGATGTGAAAGATTTTTACCCTTAATGTAAGATCCAGAGGAGTGAATACTAATCCACAGTGATGGGAGAACTTCTAAAGTTTTGAAGGCTCAGATTGATTTGAAGCTTAATTTAATTTCTTTGGCCTGAAATAAAGGCTGCAACTTTCATGCGAACAGACTGACGAAGTATTTCTGGTGCTTTCTGGTTCCAACTGGGGTGGAAGTTACTGAATTTACAAACTACCTTCCACATCATTGGTAATTAACAAATAAGAATAATCAATAACAGTTTTAAAAGGTGGAAATTTTCAAAGATGCTGGTACTGTTGGCCTACCTCTTCTCCCACTAAATGACAATGCTAAAACTTTCATTGACTGTAATGGGAGCCATTAGACCAATGCTCAGTACTGCTGAAAATTCCACCTTATGAGATCATGATTTATTGCAGGATTTCAATGCTCATGTCCTGTTCCAGTAGAAAACAAGAAATGCAAAGACAAAGACGAACAAACGATATCTCGACTTTTGATCTTAAAAAAAAAATTTTTTTTAAATTAATTTGGGTTTGGTCTGTGCTTGGATCAATTTCAACTGCAGACTGTAAAACAGGCCATTTCAATGTCTTGCCTTTATGCATCCCGCAGTCCATTATTGGAGTATGACAGACCTCGTACATCAGTGCTCTCTACTATAAATGATCTCAATGAGGCAGGGGTGAAAGTAACTTGAAGGACTAACCGGTACGCCGGAGTCCTGAGCAGGGTGCATGGCCGCAACCGGAAGAGGCGTGGCTTCAACCAGAAGAGGCGGGCCTTTAAATTCCCTGGGCCCTTTAAATCAAAATTTAAAGGCCCCAGGGCTTCGGCTGTGGTAACTGAGAACCCCGGGTCCTTTAAATCACCCTGGAGCTACCAGCTGCAGAGGCGGCTGGGAGCTCAGGGACAATTTAAAGGGCAGGGGCAATTTAAAGGGCTAGTTGCTGAGGGAGTGGTGCAGCCAGGGCAGTGGAATTAAGGACTCTATGGGACGGTGTGGAAGACTTTGATAGTACCCCGGAAGGGGAGGACTGTTGTGACTTGGTTGGAGGGCTAAGCCATGAAGCCGAGGCGCGTCCACTTCTGATGAGCAAAAGGGGGGCTGCAGAATGAGATGCTGGGCCAAGGAAAAGCGAGAACAGGGCATCAGGCTGGCAGAGCTTATGCCCTGATGAAGCCAGAAAGAAGCACTCTAGTTGAGAGTAGAGGTTCCTTTATACATAAGACTCTTCTCGAAGAGTTAATAGTATCTGAACAGAAGTGTGGGAGAACGTATTGTATTCCCCTTTCCAGATTTGGTACTTTAGGCTTATGTCTAGTCTCTCAGATACTGCAGTGATTAGTGTGGTGTAAAAAAAATTAGAATAGAATAGGTACTTCATAGCAATTGTTTCCACAGCTTTCATAATTATCAAGAATACAGTTCAACAGAAATATGCATTGTCCCGGTCTATGAAAAGCTGTGATTGAAAGTGTGTGGAAACCAAATAATCCTCTGAAAACCCTATAGTTTAAATGATTTTCAAAATAGTTTACTTCAGGAACAAAGGATTTTGATGAATCTTGATTATCAGGAACAACCTATTATGAAAAACAATGAATGCAGTGTGCGCTTAACTCCAATTTTTTTTGTTCAGTTTCCAAAACCTGTACTGATGCGACTTAGCTTTCAACATAAACAGTAGTGATTGCAATCAGTTGCTGCTACCATAGCAACAGGCAAAATTAAAGGGGCAAACTACAAAGCTAAAATTGCCTCAGGGTTGTAGATTCTAATTGTATGGCAGTCCAGTGAGGTACTGTAGATCTGCAAATCAGGTTTAGTTAGAGTCATCAGGGTTATGTACTCTAAGTTCAGAAATCTACAAATATAATAGTGTTGGCTTTTATACGTCTACAAGTCATCGTGTCCTTCTCTCTGATTCTAAGGGCTTGAGTGGGTATTATTATTATTAATTATTTATTATTAACCTCAAGTGCAAATTTTTGTGACCTAGTGCACTCTTCTCCAGAGGTTTGAATTCTGAGTTCAGATAGCCAGTGATGACTTTTTGGTCCAGTTTGGTTCAAAGCAAAGACCCCATTTTAGGAAGGGGAGGTTGAGAGGGAAGCAGAAAGTTTCAAACGCAACAGCAAAAGGAAGCATGCTGACGTGGCCATGAAAAAAGCTAATGCGGTCTTGGGATGCATTAGGCGAGGTATTTCTAGTAGGGATAAGGAGGTGCTGCTTCCGTTATACAAGGCACTGGTGAGACCTCATTTGGAGTACTGTGTGCAGTTCTGGTCTCCCATGTTTAAAAAGGATGAACTCAAACTGGAACGGGTACAGAGAAGGGCCACTAGGATGATCCGAGGAATGGAAAACCTGTCGTATGAAAGGAGACTCGAGGCGCTCGGTTTGTTTACCCTAACCAAAAGAAGGCTGAGGGGGGATATGATTGCTCTCTTTAAATATATCAGAGGGATAAATACCAGGGAGGGAGAGGAATTATTTCAGCTCAGTACTAATGTGGACACGAGAACGAATGGATATAAACTGGCCGTGGGGAAGTTTAGGCTTGAAATTAGACGAAGGTTTCTAACCATCAGAGGGGTGAAATTTTGGAACAGCCTTCCGAGGGAAACAGTGGGGGCGAAAGACCTCTCTGGCTTTAAGATTAAGCTAGATAAGTTTATGGAGGGAATGGTTTGATGGGATAACGTGATTTTAGTCAATTAGTCAACAACGTGCCATCGCTGGTAAATAGTATCAATGGTCAATGAGGGTCTGGCTGGAGAATCTTGCCTGCATGCTCGGGGTTCTACTGATCGCCATATTTGGGGTCGGGAAGGAATTTTCCTCCAAGGTAGATTGGCAGAGGCCCTGGAGGTTTTTCGCCTTCCTCCGCAGCATGGGGCGGGGGTCGCTAGCTGGAGGATTCTCTGCGACTTGAAGTCTTTAAATCACAGGATTTGAGGACTTCAACAGCTGAGTTAAGGGAAAGGGGGTGGGTCAGCTTTTGTGGCCTGAATCATGTGGGAGGTCAGACTAGATTATCACAATGGTCCCTTCTGACCTTAAAGTCTATGAGTCTATGTCTGAATCTAAATAACACTGGAAAACAAACATGGCACCCTTATTTCATTCTGCTGTTAAGTCTCCATCCTGTTTGCTGAATTCACTTCAGGCATTTTGGAGTTTAATCTAGGGAGTTATAGCTCAGGCAGAGATTAGCAGGACTATAGGGCACTCGTTCACCACAAACCATTGGGGCCTTGTGAATTAGAACACAACTAAACTGTCACCCTAAGTGAAGATAGATAGTGATGAGACTGCTCTTCAAGAATGTGTTTGAGGCCTGGCTTAAAGGCAACTGACTTGTAGCTCAGCTACCTCAAATATCAGGACAATGCCCTGAGAGATGTTGAGCATCTGTAACTCATGCTGCCATCAGTGGAATTACCGGCGCTCTGGATCAGGCCTGTATTAGTTCTTGTATATGGCAAAATCATTTTGGGTCCCCTGCTACTAAAAGTCAGCTATTGCTATGAAATATAAAGCCCAGAGTTTGAATTTACTGTATACCCTATAAGTGAACCAGAGCTTTAACTGACACACTCATAACTCAGCAAGGATTCAATCTTGCATTCCTTGTGCACCTAGAAAAGCCAGGGGAAGTTTTTAAGTGAGCAGAAGTAATGTGATGCATGAGAATGTCATAAAATAAAATCCAGATGCACAATTTTTAGCAACAGTGAGGAGAAGCTGGTTCCTTCAAGATGCCCGAAGTAGGTCATATTTTAAGTAGCTGTACTTAAATCAATATTATATAAGAAATGCAAGATTTCAGTGGGAGTTCTGAGTGCACATGAAATGCAGGCTGCAATCCCTGATGTGCACAGCTCCACAGTGGATGTTCATGGGTTGCAACCCATTGTGAATAATTCACTTTACATTTGCTTACCGATTGCAAGGAGCCCAGTTGATTTAGCTGCTTCAGCTCTGGTTATTATGGGAAAGAACTGAGACGGGTTGGCTACCAAAGGTTAGGTGTGCAGTCATTTTTCCATCAGTGTGTATTTGCCAGCTTGTGAAACTCAGCAGGCTGTTACAGTGTCCCACGAGATGACATTGTTTGCAGATTAGTGTCAGAAGTAATATGTCCCATGAGACAGAGGGGAGGTTGGGAGGGGTTACTGCAATTTTCAGCAACAGCAAGGAGAAACTGGTTTCTACAAGATGGCCTAAATTTGGTCATATTTTAGGCAGTTGTACTTAAATTAACCCAAAATAAGTAGTAATGAGCCTCGAAGATAAAACCGAAAATTACAAGGTTTCTGCTTACTGATTTGTTAGGTTAAATTAATATATCATTGGTGCAAGGAATGTTTTACCATGTATTCTCTGCTCAGACTTGGCTAAGAATATATATGAAATTAGGTATGGATTCAGATCCTCAGTTGGCGTAAAGCAGGGTAGCCCTAATAAAATCAATGGAGCTACCCCAGTTTATCACACGGGGATGTTACTCTCATTTAGGCCAGATCTTGCCCCTGATTCTTTCCCATCTTTATCATAGTGCTGTAGTTTTAGATATGGATTTTTTTTATTATTTCAGAGGGCCCAACTCCCATCATAAATGTTTTGCCAGTGTATTTTGCTACCTTATGCAAATTGAAAAGTTTGCTCTTCTCCATTGTGGTACCAATGACAAAGGCATCTTGGGTCACTCAGATTAATATGATTACGGCGTAGTTAGCCAATATTTGGGGTCTTGCATGTTGTTTCCATTAGGAGGAGAAAATGATGAGTCAGGAATTGCTTCGGTACAATCCTGTTTATTAACAATGAATGTATATAAAGGTCTGTCTACCTGAACACAGTAAAAATTAATCAGCAGGAGACAGTTTCTTTGCTCAATGTTCCAAGCCTGTTTCAGCCACCACTCTACCCAGAAGACTCTTTCTTTAGGCTTTTTCATAGAGACACACTCAAAGTGCTTGTTCTGGCTGGCTGGCTTTCCTGTCAGCTCCTCGGGGGGGGGTTGCTGCTTCTCTCCACACAAATACAGCTCCACCAAAACAGTACCCAGGCCCCCTGCATTTCCATTCAGCCTGCCTCTCCCATGGACTTCAGCCTGAGTTGTGAGTACTTGGCACTTCAGTAATCAAGTCTTCTCTTTGTGCAGCACTTGCAGTATTATATGGGGGGCATAGATTTTTTTTTTTAAGTTATTGACCTCTGGTGAGTGGCAAGATATGGAAATTCTAAGCCATGCTCTGTGCTAAAAGGAACAATTGTAAAAATGTTCTTTTAAACGTCCTTTAATTAATTTAATTGGCAATTTCCCCATATCTGATATACTCCAGAGAAGAAATAAGGGCTAAAGGTTGAGCTGACCTGATCTAGTAGAGCTTCTGTTTTCACAGAACGGCAAGGCACTTAGCTTTTCTTTGCATCTATGTTATAGTCTATCCCCAATTAATTTTGTCATGCTTTGCCAGCTATTGAAGCTTAGTCAGTAGAATCAAGAAATTGTAACTATGTCACTAAGAAAATTGGCCTGTGAAACACATTGTGCTAAAGCTTAGTAGCCCAATCCTTTGCTGGTGTAAATGGATCGGACATCACTGGAGTGTTGTCCATTTATGCCAGCAGAGCGTTTGTCCCTTTTTGTCTTCGAGATATAAAATTCCAAAAGCAAATTAAAGTGCTCATGGAAGGCTCTGGTTTGACCACCCTGGAGACTGGTGTTCTCTGCTCATCCATAGGACAGGCACAGCCTGACAGAGCAGCAGCACAACCTCCCGCACGTTGGTCAAATATGGTGTGAATCTGGAGTAACTCCACTAAAGTGAATAGAATTGTCCTGGTGTAAAAACGGAAATCAGAATCAGGGCCATTTCCCCTTCAATATTTCTTTACCTCATTCTGGAGAGACCACCTCTGAAAATGAGAGGGTAGTTGGCTCACTTTTAAAGATGGGTATGTGAGTTAAGCACCCACCTCCCTTTGAACATGAATGGAAGTTGGGACCTAACTCTTAGGCTCCTTTGAAAATCCCAGTTTTAACCTTTGGCCGTTCTGCTAGGACTCCAAGTTGGCCTCAGCTTGTTGTGTCCCCCCAAGGAATTACCTAGGACCACTGTGCTATTTCACGTAACCCTGTCACAGGGCACCCATTCCTAGGGCACCTCCTCTGTGCTGCTGTAGGGACTAGCTCCTTCCAAGTCCAACACACCCTTCCTTTGCACCGCTCATCATGGATCCTCTCGCTCCCTGGGATTTTGCACACTTCCTCTTCATGACTCTGTTGTGCCCTCATTGTGTCTTGGCCTCCAGCCAGCTCGCCATGTGTTTTCCCCCTTCTAAGATATCAGTCTTTTCATCCACACTGTGTCAGGTAGTCTTCCCATTCACTTCCCAGACTGGGCCACTTCCCCAGGGGCTAGTAGGGCAACCTGGGCCTATCCTCTACTCAAAGTTCCAGGTCAGGAATCTTCTACTCATCAGCCGAGGTCTGCAACATCCCATCCTGAGCCTTTTCCTATTCTGATACTCTCGGCTTCTGCTCCACCACTCTTTGGCATAAACTCTTCCTTCAGGGCCTGGAGCCCCAGGGTTTCCTCCTTTCCCTCTCCAATGCCTAGAGAGGGACTGTAGGCTTCCTCCCTGCAGCCCTTTTCTGCAGTCAACTTCCTGGCTTTATACTAGCCCGGCTTGTTTGTTCTCAGCTGGACTCCATCATCCATCAGTGGTTGCTTAGACCACTTACTTCCCTGAGGATTGGCCTGTCTGGTTAACTGACCCTTTCCAGGCTAATGTGGGGTGAACACCCCAATACAAATTGAGGCCAGTTGAACCCATGACCTAGTGGTGAGATACTAAGAAATCCATTAACAATCCTCTGAGCCATTATTTCCTTCATATTTTTTTTGTAATGAAAACATTCTGTCTGAAGTAGATGCAGTGAAGTGTTTCCTTGATCCATGCAAGGTCTTTTAGCTTTTAAATGATGCTGACAGAAGGGCAGAGTGTTCTGCTTCCTAAAACTCAATACCATTGAAATTTATAAGAAGAATGACATAATCCGAAATTAAACTTCAGAGCTTCCAACTTCAGCTCCCCTCCTTTCACTAGCCCTTTGTTCCACTGACAATGGGGAGGAAAATAACGCTGCCTAAAGCTATTCCGCCCATGAGTGACAGCAGATGCAGCAACGTGCACAATTACAATATTCATAAGTAAATTTTCATGATAATTAACAAAGACAATTGTCTTCTTTTGTTCTGATTACCTACAGTTATGTTGAAAGTAAGGTTGCATAATTAGTTTCCAAATGTAAGGTTCCTTAGAAATCTATAGAGGTTATTTCAGGGAGCTTTTTCAAGAGAGTCATCTCCATAATAAACATTACCTGTCACTTCTCAGCTTATAAATTAATTATTATGGGGAAGCAAAAAGAAATAGCGCTTAAGCAGAAAGTGAAAGATAAAGCCATGGAATTGTTATTAACAAGAAAAATAAAAATCTACAGGAACGTGATGCGCTTCCTTGCCAATTTAGGGGATTTGTGTCTCTACAATTACATTTCATTTCTTTTTTCTTTTTATTAAGGTAAATTATTATAAGCTATTTAGGTGTTTGGAAGTTCCTGCTGATCCTGACTTCAGGAGGAGAATGGGTAAAGAGGGAAACTGGCAAGAAGTCTCAATATTTGTCCGGCTAACTTTTCTACATGGTCAAATGGATCAGAGTTTAACTGTATCTCCTGAACAACATGCTGCATATTAATGTGCCTAGTCCTTTCATAACAGAGTTACGCAAGGTACTCAGCTCCTCTTGTAACTTGAAGTCTTTAAACCATAATTTGAGGATGTCAGTAACTCAGCCAGAGGTTAGGGGTCTATCACAGGAGTGAGTGGGTGAGGTTCTGTGGCCTGCAATATGCAGAAGGGCAGACTATGATCATGATGGTCCTTTCTGACCTTAGAGTTTGAGTCTATGAGCACTAAGCACATTATGGACCGGACTCCATTGTGGGGGCTCCTGGGTTCAGCTGCAATACAAACAATAAGAGAAAGACAGAATTCAAAAGTCAAAAATCCACATCCCTCAAACACTGCATATACCGTTCAAAACTTAGGGCTTATGGGTAAAATTTTTAAAAGCACCTTCGTCCCATTTTCAACAGGGTGCCCACTGAATTTCATTGGGTGTCTAAGTGACTTTAGAAAATGTGACTTAGGGGCCATATTTACAAAGTTCTTTGTACATAAAGGTGCCTAGTGGGATTTACAGAAGTGCCTAAATGAGTTAGGTGCCTGTATCTCATGGACTTTCAATGGGAGTTGGGCACCTATCCTGCTTCTAAACCCACTAGATACCTATCTGCATCATTAGGCACCCAACCAAATACGGTTGGGAATCTGGGCGCGGGCTCCTAAATCACGTAGGTACTTTTGAAAAAATTATCCTGAATCTTTTCACTATGGCTGCTCTATACCATTCTGGCTGTGCAAAGGGGACGTTGAGGACAACATGTCAAGCGTCATTTTTGTCTACTTTAAGGTGCTCTGGTAGTGTAAAGGAGCTTTAAAGTCCCCTTGGGGTACATGAGATTCAGACAGAGTTTATCTGAAGCGAATCTGAATTTTTAAGCTTCTTCCCAATCCTCACACCTGACCTTCCAACAGTTCTATGGTGGCATCAGCCCTTTGGCCTTTCAGTAGCCCCCTCTAGTCCTGTCCCTCGTAACTTCCTCCATAAGCCAGGGTTCTTTATCTAGAACTTAATAAATTTCAGTAGGCCCCTGCTCCCTCCCCATGACTATCAAACCAACCCATCCCAGGGTTCACACATTCTTTCAAGCTGCCACTTCCTTTGAGAAGGTGGAGGGCGGGGTGCTGCTTCCAGGAGAAGGGAGACCCATGGGGTTTGTTCTGCCCCCCTGGGGGCCAGGGGTTGGAGGCCCAGAGAAAGGATTTGCAGAGAGAACCACTTAGGAAGGAACAATCAGTTTCACACATACAGAATGGGAAGAGACTGTCTAGGAATGAGTACGGCAGAAAGGGATCTAGGGATTATAATGGACCACAAGCTAAATATGAGTCAGTGTGATGCTGTTGCAAAAAAATGCAACCATGATTCTGGGATGCATTAACAGGTGTGTTGTGAGCAAGACATAAGAAGTCATTCTTCTGCTCTACTCCGCGCTGGTTAGGCCTCAACTGGAGTATTGTGACCAGTTCTGGGCACTATATTTCAAAAAAGATGGAGAAATTGGAGAGGATCCAGAGAAGAGCAACAAGAATGATTAAAGGTCTAGAGAACATGGCCTTTGAAGGAAGGCTGAAAGAATTGGGTTTGTTTAGTTTGGAAAAGAGAAGACAGAGGGGACATGATAGCAGTTTTCAGGTATCTAAAAGGGCGTCATGAGCAGGGAGAAAACTTGTTCATCTCAGCCTCTAAGGATAGAACAAGAAGCAACGCTTAAACTGCAGCAAAGGAGGTTGAGGTTGGACATTAGGAAAAAGTTCTTAACAGTCAGGGTGGTTAAACACTGGAATAAATTGCTTACGAAGGTTGTGGAATCTCCATCTCTGGAGATATTTAAGAGTAGGTTAGATAAATGTCTATCGAATAGTCTAGACAGTATTTGGTCCTGCCATGAGGGCAGGGGACTGGACTCGATCTCTTGAGGTCCCTTCCAGTCCTAGAATCTATGAATACCCACCCTGCACTCAGCGGAGGCTTCTGCCACTCCTGTCCCGCAGAGCGGACTGGACTTGGCTTCCTGATCTGGGCATTGAGACCCGGCCACTGGTGCATGAGATCACATTGCAGCACCACTCAGGTTTGGCCTGGCCCCCTCTTTTTCTCAAGATCTTGTGACACTTCCAGTACCCTTTTGCAACTGCCCTCAGGGTCCATACCCACAGTTCGGGAAATACTGAGGGATTTATATCCTTCCAATCACCATTTTATCTAGGTGCTGAGTTCCCAAACGTAAACTGCTTTCCACACCTTTTCAGGAGTAAAGAGAAGGGCTAGTAAATAAAGATCAGTTGGGCGTCTCCCACAAGGTGACTTTTCTGTAGTCATAAGAGGATGAGCATCAATAAAACACTAAGCCTTCGTCTTAGTGGTTCACTCCAGTCACTCTACTCTTCCCGAGTGTGGAGCTGCAGTTAACAAGCTGTGCATGTTCCCACTTCGCTGCCCGTGTCCACTGTAGCGGCTTAGCTGCAATCTTCTGAATGCCAGCATTCCACTGGAATATCAGCACCATGAAAGGGGCACACCAGGGTCTTCTTTCATTCTATCCCTATTCAGCAAAGCATTTAAGCATGTGAACAACTCAAAGCACATGCCTAAATCCCATTTACTTCAAGGGACATGTTCAAAGTTCAGCATGTGCTTCAGTGCTTTGCTGAATAAGGATGGACTTAAACATGCATTTAAATGCTTTGCTGACTTGGGCCTCGTACTTAGGGGAAGCAACTGGCAGTAGGTTTTGCTCCTCAGATGTGGTATGTTAAATAGCCCTGCAATGGTTAAAGCTGGAGGGGCGGGGGAAGAGAAATGTATCACTTTCTTTGCATAACATTCTAAACAGGCACTGTAGAATGGTAAGGGCTTATCATGGTGATCTTAAAATATTAAAATAGGCTGTTACATGACACCCACAGGTGAATGTGTAGGGTTGGTGATTCAGTGGAGTGACAGCTGAAAAGACCAGGATAAACAGATGCTTCTTAATTTCCTCTGTCGGCAAAGTCAGGGCTGGTGAACGCTAAGTTTCATAACAATATGATATTTTATTGTTGTTTTCTCCTGACAGTGTTGAGATTGGTCAGCTCTACAGCTGTAAAGTCATTTATCCCAATATATCTGTGGGCATATTTACTTTTAAACAGAGGGTATGAAAACATCAACCAATATGTCAGTAATACAGATGTCTCAAAACTCAAATTTATTCACCTTTATTCTTCTATCGTCTCAAAACTGGTAATGGAAACACCCTGCCTCCATTTAATGGCAGTTACAGTCCTAAAAGAAGGGTCAAGAACCTCATCCCTTGCCATACCACAGATTGAGATTTACTGTCAGTGAAACTCACCTGCAAAGGGTCAGTAGAAGGCCTGTGTGCCTCTTAAATCCTACTTAAGTCCTCTCTTAAAGTGACCCATAATCCTTTTTTCTGGCTCTCTGTCCAGGGATGAATTTTGGCTTGAAAAAGTGATACTTTCCTATGTTAAAAGCACTTTGCTGTTGTAAATGACTAGCTCTATTTTAAGTCTCCACATTTTAGCTCATTACAAAATGTAAAGAAAATTATGATTTTTGAAACAGTGTGATATAGTGGATAGAAGACTGTACTGGGTTGTGGAAGACTTGGTTATAATCCTGGCTCTGCCACTGGCTTGCTGGGTGACCATGGGCAATATATTTTGCCTCTGTGCCTCAGTTTTCCCATCTGTAAAAAGGGGATAATGCAACTGACCTCTTTTGTAAAGTGCTTTGAGATCTGTGGTTGAAAAGTGCGATATAAGAGAGAAGTGGTAGGGTTGTTACATTGAACATGGGGGCAGGCAATGGCCAGGAATTTCAAAGTGACTTGTGATTTGTGCATGCCTCCAGTTTTCGGAGCGCTCAATCCGACACTTTAAAAAGGAGCCTGGTTCTCAGAAAGTGCTGATCTCCGGTCTTCTGAAAACCGGGCCCCTGGAAAGTGTCTCAAGTTCTATCCATTAGATGCAACTGCTCTCTCTCTCAGATCATGTAAGGAGCTGTCAGTCCTGACTCCTCCCAGTAACACCAATCAACTCAATCTGAGTGAAACCCTCCTCCCCCGCAAAAACCACAGACTAGGTAGCATTGCAAACAAAGGTGGACTCTAATGCCATCACTAATACTTCTATGAGCATTGCTTCCTTTGCTGCATATGGAAGTCACAGAAATCAACATTCTAAACCCTAGGGCTACGCACTTCCAGCGGGCCAGTTGCCCAAACTGAAACTATTAGCACTGCAACAACTAAGACAGCATGTTTGTTAGCTCTCCTCTCAGACTTACGGGGACTGATTCTCCTCTGCCTTACATCCAGTTTTAAAGCAATGTGTAACTCTATTAACTCCAGTGGGGAGGGGAGGAAGCTTCATTTGTACCAGTGTAAGCAGAGAAGAATGAAAGGAAGGATGGTCTAGTGGATAGGACACTGGGGAGATCTCGTTTCATTTCCCTATTCTGCCACAGACTTTCTGGTGACTTTGGGCAAGTCACTTAATCTCTCTCTCCATTCCCCATTTTACAAATAGCATTGTAAAGGAGATAATAGCATTTCCCTAACTCACTGAGGAGTTGTGAGGACAAATACACTAAAGATTGTGAGGTGCTGAAATACTATGGTAATGAGGCCCTGTAGAGGGGCTCAGACTCACCTCTGCAGCACCTCCTGCTGGTCATCTGGGAAATCAGCTCTGTCCAGCCCAGAGCCCCCTCTGCCACCAATGATCCGCCTTGTCCTTCACACTGGCCCCCCATGTCCCTCCCAGGACCCCAGTGCCCCTCACTCTGGGTGCTGCCCCCTGGCAGTACCCACACTCACTGGGCCTCCCCTCCCAGGGGAACCCCCACCCACTAACCCAACCTCACCTCAGAATAAGGCTACTGCCTGTCACCATCTAGCCCCATGCCCAGGGGCAGACTGCAGTATCAGCCACTCATCACAGGCAAGGTTGGGTTTGGACCTGCTGCCTTGGCCTACACCTGGGTTGCCCTCTGCAACCCCCAGTACCCCTTAGCCTAATACTAGGCCACAGCCTGGGGCTTTCCAGGCTGGAGCTCCCCAGCCCTGCTCCACTCAGGTACTCTGTTTTGGCTCCTTACAGCCAAGCCCTTCTCTCTCTCTAAGTGCAGAGAGAGACTCTGAGCTCTTGGCTCCCAGCCTCTTTATACAGGCCAGCTGGGCTCAGATTGGGGCGTGGCCCAGGGGCAGCTCCTTCCCCAATCAGCCCAGTAGCTGCTTCCCTGCCCCAGCCTTCTCCCAGGGCAGTTCCAAACCCCTCAGGGCAGGAGTGGGTGTCCACCCTGCTACAGGCCCATAAAAATACCTAGCTAGATAGAACCAAGCCCAATGCCTTTTCTAAAAAAAACCCCAAATAACTGCAATAATAGCTGTAGATCTTCTTTGATTGTTCTTAGTGAAAAGAAGTTGATTCCTGGGCAGTCTTTAATTGAACAAGGCAAAGGGGCAATATAACTTCCTGTCTGATCTTTTTCCTTGTTTGAAAATAACTAAACTGTATGTGTCTTGATAAGTATCTGGCAGTCGGATCCCTGGAAGAGGGACACTGAGCATTTAATACATGTCCACAGCATTGTGGACTTGGACAGGCAGTCAGACACTTTATTACAGTACATGACTGTCGCTACTCTTTCTCCTGGTCCTCCATGAGAAACTGCAAAGCACTACTGAAAACATGGCCCTCTGCCTGAAAATATTTGGAAAAACTTCCTGCAGCATTTGGTGATGCTTCACCGGGAGTGGGAAACGGCTGTCTCTCTGTCAAGGATACTAATGTTTTAAAAGTGCTTAGAGACCGTGGGTTTACATCTGTTGACTGTTTTGCACATTGTCTGAAGCTTGTAGCTGTAAAAGGAAAAATGATGGGTATGGAAAGGATCTCATCTAGATGCTGAGTATATTCAATTCTGTTCTCTCGTTCTCCAATGAACATCTGACTGGGAATGTTGCTACAAAGTGGAACTCTGCCCCAAAGATTCTGCAACAATAGATGATACGAAGACTAGCCACATGGGTGATATTCATCCCTGTGCAGAGAGTTAGCACAAGGACTGTGCACCACTTAAGCCCTATTTTTATAGACTAAAGTGGGATTTAAAGGGCACGTAGACCTTGTGTTGATCTCTTTGCACACACGTGAATTTCACTCAGTATCCCTGTGCAGAGAGTTAGCACAAGGACTGTGCACCACTTAAGCCCTATTTTTATAGACTAAAGTGGGATTTAAAGGGCACGTAGACCTTGTGTTGATCTCTTTGCACATGCGTGAATTTCACTCAGTATCTATGTGGTTTAAAAAGCTGTCACGCTAATGAAGCTGTTCTCAAATCATTGACCTTATTAGCACAATAAGGTCTCTTATCAGAGAATTAGTTGATCTACCTGAGCTTTCCATAATAATCTTCTGATGATGAAAGAACCATCCAGATTTTGGGCCAAGTCCTGAGTCCATATTTAACCATTGATCTGTTCTTACTCAAATCGAATTCCCTTGAGAATCAGTGGGAGTTGTTCCCTAAGGGCTGTGTAAACAATTCAGAATTTGGCCGTTTGATTGGATCACTCATGAGACTGGCTGAATATCACTTGGGTCATGCCAAACAACACTTTGAGCAGTTTGGAGTAAGTTAGTTGGAAGCAGCAGATTCGTAGAGCAGCCATCTGAATGATGTTTGACTGATGGAAAATGCAAACAGCAATTTCTGTACTAGACACTGAGAGGTGGTAGGAGTCTGTGGATTGGACTCTGGACTAGGAGTCAGAAGAGCTGGGTTCTATTCTCAGCTTTGCAGAGGATTTGCTGTGTGACTTTGAGCAAATTATTTCATCTCTCTGTGCCTGCTTCCCTCCCACCCTTTGTCTGCCGTGTCTATTTACATGGTAAGCGCTTTTGGAACTGTCTTCTAGTATGAGTTTGTACAGCACCAAGCACAATGGGGCCTACGAGCTGCTACCATAATGCCACCACTAACAATCAAGGTAGGGTGACAATGCACTTGTAATTGTATGACTCTAGATTGTAAACTCGTTGGGGCAGGGACTGTCTTTTTGTTCTGTGCTTGGACAGCACTTAGCACAATGATGTCCTTGTCCATGACTGGGGCTGATAGGCATTACTATAATTAGGGTCCTACCAAATTCACGGTACATTTTGGTCAATTTCACGGTCATAGGATTTTTAAAATAGTAAATTTCATTATTTCAGCTATTTAAATCTGAAATTTCACGGTGTTGTAATTGTAGGGATCCTGACCCAAAAAGGAGTTGTGGGGGGAGGGGCCGCAAGGTTACTGTAGGGAGGGGGGCGGGGGTTGCGGTACTGCTACCCTTACTTCTGCGCTGCTGCTGGAGAATGGCGGCTGCTGGCCGGGATCCCAGCTCTGAAGGCAGAGCTGCTGCCAGCAGCCGTGCAGAAGTAAGGGTTACATGGTATGGTATTGCCAACCTTATTTCTGCACTGCTGCTGGTGGGGCGCTGCCTTCAGAGCTGGGTGCCTGACCAACAGCTGCCGCTCTGTGGCCGCCCAGCTCTGAAGGCAGCACAGAAGTAAGGGTGGCAATACTATGACCCCCCTAAAATAACCTTGCAACTCCCTTCTGGGTCAGGATGCCCAATTTGAGAAACTCTGGTCTCCCCTGTGAAATCTGTATAGTACAGGGTAAAAGCACGCAAAAAACCAGCCTTCACTGGAGGAGACCAGATTTCATGGTCCATGACGCATTTTTCATGGCCGTGAATTCGGTAGAACCCTAACCATAATTCATCTAATAAAAACAATAACTTTTGGATTCTAGTCCTTGAACCTCAGTGTAAGGTAACACAATCACATCTTTCCTGTAGCTCATGTAGGACATGCAGAATAATGTCGTTGTTCCAGAAATTTCTCAGGCGTTCAGGCTGCAAGAATGGCAGCAATTCCTCTTTTTTTAAAACAGCTGATGCAGCGAGCCTCAGGCACAGTGGTAGAATCTATTTCTATGTCTCTCTCTAGCCAGCAGCAAACCTTTTTTTTCCCCTTCAGTTGACAAACATCTAAGAAATCTTTCTTCTGCCTATCTCCACTACAATAGTCTATGAGCATGGAGAGCTATCAGCTCCCGCAATGGTGTTCTGCTTAGGGTGACCAGATGTCCCGATTTTATAGGGACAGTCCCAATTTTGGGGTCTTTTTCTTATATAGGCTCCTATTACCTCCCACTCCCGTCCTGATATTTCACACTTGCTGTCTGGGCACCCTAGTTCTGCTGTCTAGAGATCACCCAATTGTAATTAAGGCCAATACTCTGTTTGCATGCTAGAGAAGAAAGGAAATCAAGCCAGCTTGTTTAACTTCCCCTTTGAATAATTGGGGCCAGATGCAACCCTCACATAAACGGACACATCTCCCGTGAAGAACATTGGACTCTAGAACTATATGAGCTGTTCCTCCGGCCTCGGAAACAGACTCTTGAAAAATAAAAAGCTCTCCAAGCTTTCTAGTTTATGAAGAGGTTAATTTAAGTCACAAGTTACCTAGTTTTGAAACATCCCCTTTTCTATTCCGATGCTATCTTCTGAAATGTCCTTCTGATGCACAGTCCCTCAGTTTTCTGTCAGTCCTCAGACAAGCTACAGGGAAGTTCTTTTTAGAAATATCCCAGCTCTGCTTCTGTGTTCCTTCAAAAGGCTCTTGTTGCCATTCTGTCTCAAGGCAAGAAAGGGAATATTCCAAAGCAACTGATGAAAACATCTTCCCTCATCTCACTGGATTTGTTTGGTGAGGACTACATTTAGTGCTCAGGCACTTTAATAATCTGATCTTTCCCATGAAATTGTGCTTTAGAAAAAGATTACGGTCTAGATGTTTAGAAGCAACTAGTGATTTTTGGGGTGACCAACTTGAGACAACTTAATTTGTGGTACTTATCTGGCCCCATATACTGTAGCACAGAGGTGGGCAAACTGCGGCCTGTGGGCCACATCCGGCCCGTGGGACCCTCCTGCCCGGCCCTTGAGTTCCCGGCCTGTCCCCTACTGTCCCCGCTCCCCCGCAGCCTCAGCTCGCCTTGCCACCAGCGCTCTGGGTGGCAGGGCTGCAAGCTCCTGCTGGATAGTGCGGCTGCAAGAGCCACCAGCCTGCCCAGGTGCTCTAGACGGCGCAGCGGCGGGGCTGGAGGAGGGGAATGTAATGTTTATTCCAGAACCATTTATTTTTTCAAGTGTACCAGTGTGAAAGTTTCTCTCTCAAGGCACAAATTGCATGCAGATTTATTTGAATAAATAAAATAGTGGCCTGTTTGGTTAATTTAGGGAAATGATATTTTTGTAACAAATAATTACATTAGCTATCTGGACAAAGCTCTGCAGCAGTTTCAATCTCTCCGAACTCTCAAGCGTGTATTATTTATGTTGATGCCTCAGTAACTTCTCCTGTGACATGGTTTCTGTGGTGCCTTGTAGGTTTCTTGGTTATGACTCATTTAGTTCACTCTATCTAACTGGCATCCTCATAATTCACTGCACAGCTTTAGCAAATACTGCTGTACAGATCATTGCAATGAGGGTATGTGTCTGCTTGTGTGTGCGTGTGCAATCCCATATTGTAGTTCTAACATTAAACAAAAGAGTCTTATTCCTTATAGACACAGACTGGCCAGTTCCATCCTTGGTGTAAATTAGAATTGGGTGTCAAATTTCTATTCTGAGATTAGTTGGGTAGGAAGAATTACCGGTGTTTTATATTGCACCTCTATTAAAAACTGGATGTGCAAACAGCTGGGAAAGAATCTACTCTAACAATATGAAATGCCAAATGAGTTCTTTCTTACTTTTCAGCTGATATATGATGGAGGAAAATGAAAGAGAGGAAATGTCATGTTCAATCTGCATTATCCCCGCTAGGGAACCTTGACAATGCAGGGGAGTAGATTACTTTTGATTCCACAGTGTCAAAGGAGTATTTGTCAGCTGGATGTAAGATGTCTGGAGCTACTTTAAATCAGTGTTAAAAGTTAATGAAAACAAACCATAGTATTCTTTGCACTTTAGACTGGGTGAGGTGGACATTTAATACTGACGAACTGTTGTCTTGCAGAGTGGGCACTGAAGAACAAAAAGATCAACACATCATAGAAAATAAATGCCAGCCAAAATGTTATAATCCAATCACATTATTTGACATGGTTCCTTAAGGTCCCAATCCAGCAAAACACTTAAGCACATGCCTAATTTTAAGCATGTGAGTAATTTTATTAATAGCTATGTGGTTCTAACAGCATTAACTCTTGCTGTTCTTTCCAATGGCATTCCTGCTGGAGCATGCTATGCCAAGAAGTGTAGTTCCCATCCTGGATTCAATGCATCTGCCCACAATTCTGCAGCTCATAACCTCCGGGGTTGGTACACAAGCATTCAAAGACTCCCAGGAGGAGGAAGACGTGTGTCAGGGAGCCAATGTTTTCCCATTCTGATTCCATTTGGGGTTTCCCTCCCATGTTATCTTTTTTGCTACTCACGGTACATAGGGTCCTTTCTGAGAATCCTAGAAGCCCTTTGGTTGGAAGGCCTCTCTGATGGGTCCTTGCCTTGTCACACAATCAGGGCATATCCCCACCTCCTTTGGCCGCTTGTCGCATCCTCTAATGCTTCTTCCAGAGGGTGGATTTTCTATTACTTGCAGTCTAAGTCAAAACTTGATCTCTTTCTAGAAGCCATGCTGTAGCTCAAGGTGAAGTTATGGGCTTGATGTAAAAATTCCTGGGTGAAATTCTTGGGCCTTTGTAATGCAGGAGGTCAAACTAGATGATCACAAAGGTCCCTTTTGGCTGTAAAAATCTATGAATTCTAGTGCTAATCCTTTCCCTGTTCTGTCCTGTTCTTAGGTAGGCAGAAACAGTGCATTAGTGTTTGTCTTTTTGGACCAGTCATTGCTGATGATAAAACACAATATTATGCTGTCTGACACTGTCAGCACAGCCAGGGATATTTTTAAAGTTCTCTTGTCCAAACAGGAAATGTCAGCTGTTTCTTCCCAACCTCTTTTGGTCCGAGGCATTATTCCTTGTGGTTAATTCACTCTAAAATAAACAATGCGGGCATTCATCTCTGGCTTGGAGTATGCTTAGTCAAGCGAGAAGACATGAAGGAGGAATGTTCTTATAGGGCGATAATTACAACCCTGGACTTGGTCTGTAATCCCCAGGGATGTGATTATTTTATGATAATAAGCAGAATCCTAAAACGGATTTTTCTTATGTATTTTTAAAAAATACTCAGAGGGAAAACATGAGGGTGTGTTGGAAGACAATGAGAGTAACAGTTTAGGTTTCAGCGGTTTAGTATACATTGAAGTATCTAATTTACCAGCCTGCTGGTATCCTCTGCACCTTCCAAATGTTAAACAAATAAATATGTCATCTGATTGCTTCTGGCTGAATTCAATGCAGAACAGTGTCTCTCTATGCAAACTATGGTGCATTATGTTTTCTGTGTATTGGAAAGTGGAGATACAATGCGGTGCTTGTCATTAAGCAGAAATGTTTGTCAAGGGATATCACACGTTTAGCTGCATGTGTAGAGAACAGGTTTCAGAGTAGCAGCCGTGTTAGTCTGTATCCGCAAAAAGAACAGGAGTACTTGTGGCACCTTAGAGACTAACAAATTTATTAGAGCATAAGCTTTCGTGGACTACAGCCCACTTCTTCGGATGCATCCGAAGAAGTGGGCTGTAGTCCACGAAAGCTTATGCTCTAATAAATTTGTTAGTCTCTAAGGTGCCACAAGTACTCCTGTTCTTTTTGTGTAGAGAACAACTATCAATGGGTGCTCTCAACAATTTGTAAGTCTTTGATAGATTTTACTACTTTAAGTAGAATTCCACTTTAGGGGCCTGATCCAAAGTCCATTGGAGTATTACCACTGACTTCATTGAGCTATGAATCAGGGTCTATGTGGACAGGTAGCAGCTCAGAAATCAATAGAATCTTTCCCCCACCTTCCCTCTAGGAAGTGTGGTCCAGTGGTTAGGGTACCAGCCTCGAGATCTGGGTTCAATTCCCTACTCTGCTACTGACTTCCTGTGTAATCTTGGGCAAGTCATTAAGTCTCTCGCTGGCTCAGTTGGCCACCTATAAAATGGAAGTAATAGCACTGCCTTACCTCACAGGGATTTTGTAAAAATAAATACATTAAAGCTTGTGATGTATTCCGATACTTTGGTGATGGGGGCTCTGAAAATATTTTAGATTTCTAGATAGATAAAAATGAGATTTTTAGAAAGGAAATACTGTAAACACAAAGTTTATAGCTACAAGGGTTCTCATTCCAAAGCCTGGGAGTCTAAACAGTTCTGATCGAGGAGTAATTCTTTTTCCTGGACAGAGAATATATCAATACTTTTATCCCTGGAAATCTCTGTAGCAGAATAAAAATTTATATTAAATTTTCCTGCCGCTTTATGGACTCATTCTGCATTTGCACCTAAGCATCACTGGAGTTCTCTCTGCATCACCCATGTAAAGCATTGGACACCTCAAAACAGGTTAAAGGCCATGTGGACTATCTCATATCCCATACTCTAATCTTTCTTCTGTGATGGAATTTGGGTGCAAGAATCACTTCCCCGTGTCATCTGTAAAGTAGGGATAATGATACTTGTCCATCTTTGTGCAGAGCTTTGTGATCTATGGATCAAAACTGCTATATAGGTGGTGCAAAGTATGACTCTTCATTTATTTACCACAACGATAGCTTGAGAGGTTTTCAGGCAGTAGGGAATCAAAAATTAGAATTAGACTATGGGTGAAATTCATCCCTGTGCAGTGGGCCAGCATTAGGGCTAAGCAACACTTATGTTCCAGTTAAGCCCTCAAAGTAGGGCTTACAGGGGACTTACCTTAAATTGTGCATGAAGGTGAATTTCATCCCCTATGCTTTTGGGGCCAGGGACTATGTCTTCCTTTGGGATTGGAAAGTACCTATTAGATTTTAAGAACTACTGCAATCTGAAGAATAATATTAATATACAATAATGGGCATCATTTTCCCTATAGGTGTGTTAACCATTCCTGTATTTATATAAGAGTATGGACCACAAGAAAAAGTTCATTTGAGAATCCTTGGTTAAGTTAAGCAATGTAAATGAATAATCATATACAGACTAACATATACAGTGTGTATGTATGTATGTACTGGCAACGCATTCTATCCATAGAGCAGGTGACAGTAACATAAAGGGGATATAATGTTATTTGTCTGAGCCTTTCAGACTGTGTAAGCATTTCTCTGGGGGAGTCCTTTGCACTTTGCTATGGTTGATCAATCCGAGAAGGTTTATAAGTTTCTGCAAGAAGCCTACCGTGTAAAAAATTATTCATTGTTTCTCCGATTCAGAAATTCTGCATAGATCTTTCGAATGCTAAGAAACTGACTAGCTGGAACATTACCTTTCAGTGACACAGAGTGATAACCAGTGGCATTTGGGAAATTAATCCTGTCTCATACAGAAGTAACAAGAAAATGTGTCTGATAAAGAATTTGAAACCTCAGACTTGAGAAGCTAGATTCTGTACTGAATCTAATAGGTTTCACCAAATAAATATATGCTGGGTCTTAGAGCTGTTCAATTTGCATAGCTTTGAAAATAGGTTGTGTGTGCCCAAGCCAAGACCCCTATCACACAGCTTTTAGGTGTATTGTTTCTTTGCATATGTAACACCCTAGCTAAATAGACTATGTCCCATTTTACTGGCTGGCTCACATTGAGGATAGCCGAGAGGGAAGTCATTAAAAATGTTCATTCTTCCCTGTCATTAAGTTTAAGGAATAAATAATCAGAAAACTTTTAAAATCAGCATTAATTGTGACTTTATTTTTTTCCCTTCTTCGTAATATAGGGCTCAGTTCTGGAAGATACTGAGTGCCCTCCGCTCCTGTTTAGGCCACGGGAAAGCCTGCTCTGCCTTTTTCTTGTACTCTGCTCTCCCATTGGTGGATACAAGAAACTTTCACTGAAATCACTGACGTCTCCTGAGCTGGGAAAACCAGTCCATGAATACCCTCCGTTACTGATGCTAAGATTGTAAGCACAGGCATGAATCATCCTTTTGTTCTGTGTTTGTACAGCACCTGGGGGCCTGGTTACTTGAACTGTTCATATATGTGTGTATTCATATATATATGACACAGCATTTCTTTAGCATTCAGAAGGTGTATACAGAATTTCTGCATATGTGTACATATGACTTTTAACTTGACTGCGTCCCTTTAAAAGCAGTGCTGTAATATGTAGTGCAGTTGCCCTTTCAATAAGACTTGCACAGATTTTCTTTGTCTTTTAATTTCAGTTTAGCTCTTACTAAATTGGCAACATTGGGAATATAGCTTATTGTGGTAAGTTGAATCTGGAAATAAATGGTATCCCTAGCCTAAAATAATTCATCTAAAGTGCAGGGGCAGTCAGTTGTAAAATTGTGTCTAGAGTGGGTTAATCAAGTGTACCAAAGAACAAAGAGCAGCCCCAGAAAAATATTTTTACATCATTAGACTTTTTTCCGTCTACTTTCAGTGTGTTCATCTAACTACTTCAGGCTGATTATTCACTCACAGTGGCTTATTTTTAGACTGCCAAATATTGTGTTCTTCCTCCTGAATTTGTCTTAACAGGTTGCAAACACTTGAAGTTCTCAAGTTTAAAGATGTGTCATTTCACCCCCATGATGTTTCACTTCACAGACAGTTTGTATATGTTTTCTGCCATGATTAGTAATTCTGTGCTAGCTTGCGATGGCCTTACTCACCCTGAGTAGTACCATACTCCACAAGCAGTCCTATTGCCTTCACTAGGTACTTACTGTTCAGTATGAGAAAGGGTACCATAGTCTGGCCCACTGGGATTAGCAGGAGATACGCTCGTTCCCAGAGTTGAAAGTAAGCCGGTACGCCCCGGTACAGTGTACCGGCAAGAGCTGGTGCACCGTACTGGGGCGGCCCGGCTTCCCCAGGCAGCAATTTAAAGGGCCTGGGGCTCCCAGCAGCAGCTGGAGCTCCAGACCCTTTAAATAGCTGCTGGAGCCCCGCTGCTGGAGCCCTGGGGTAGCAGCGGCGGGGCTCCAGGGGCTATTTAAAGGGCCCGGGGCTCCAACTGCCTATACAGCCCCAACCCTTTAAATAGCCACCGGAGCCCCGCCGCTGCTCCGATAGGCTCCAGCGGCTATTTAAAGGGCCCAGGGCCCCTTAAATAGCCCCCAGAGCACTGCTGCCAGAGCCCTGGGGTAGCGGCGGCAGCCGGGGGCTCCGGCAGCAGTTTAAAGGGCCTGGGGCAGTTGCGGCAGCTGAGTCCTGGGCCTTTTAAACTGCTGCCGGAGCCCCCGGCTGCCGCTGCTACCCCGGGGGGAAGGGGGAGAGCACTTACCGGTACAGGGCGGGCTGGGGCTGGCTCTGACCCCCCCAATCCCCACCCCTTCCGGGGGCCAGAGCCGGCCCCAACCCAGCCCTGTACAGGTAAGTCCCTATTTCTACTTTCACCCCTGCCAGTTCCCAAACATAGCCTGGAAAGATGTAAGTAAAAGGTAACAAGGAAGCATCAAATATGGCTTTCCAATATGTTGGGTGAAAGGGTTGTGTGTGTAAGGGGAGAGGATTTTAAACCATTGCGTATATGTTGCCAGAAGCGCAACCAACACTGGGTGAAATTCACCCCTATGTAAAGAGCCAGCGTGAGCACTTCTCATTGAAAGTCAGTGTGCCTTAGGTTCCTAAATCACTTGAGTGTGAGCATGCAGGCTTCTCCCTAAAGCAGAGTGGCACAACTCCCCTCACCTCCCTGCAGGGTGGCTCTTTGAAGACTGACTGCTGAAAGACCCGGATGGCACGCTTCCCTACAGAGCCTCCAAGCCTGCAAACAGGACCAGGAAAACCCCTGAGAATTTAAAGTGAGAGTTCATAATTTTAACCACAGTTTTCAGTACAGTATAATTATCATTGATGATAGTTAAGGCTACGTTTTTGTCACAGTATTTTTAGTAAAAGTCATGGACAGATCACCGGCAGTAAACAAAAATTCACAGCCCGTGACCTGTCCATGACTTGTACTATATACCCCTGACTAAATCTTGGGGGTGAGGGGGCAGCGTGGGGGCGCCACAGGTGCTGGGGGTGGAATTGGCAGGGATAGCAGGCTTCCTACCTGGCTCCACACCTCCCCGGAAGCGGCGACATCCCTCAGCTCCTAGGAAGAGGCGCGGCCATGCAGCTCTGCGCACTGCCTCCTCCCTGAGTGCCGGCTCCGCAGCTCCCATTGGCCAGAAACTGCAGACAATAGGAGATGCAGGGACGGTGCCTGCAGGCAGAGGCTGTGTGCAGAGCTGCCTGGCCACGCCTCTGCCTAGGAGCTGAGCGAGGGGGACGTCGACACTTCTGGGGAGCCCCCTGAGATAAGCGCCACCCAGAGCCTGCCTCACCACGACCTGTGCCCCTGCCCCCTTCCACACCCAAACTGCTGGGGGTGGGGGGCAGTGGCCCCAGTGGCTGGTGCAACAGTGGTCATGGAAAGTCACGGAATCTGTGATTTGCATGACCTCCATGACAAACGCGCAGAAGATCAGGGCCCCATTGTGCTTGGTGTGGTGCACAAATGGATACAAAGACAATATCTGCCTTGGAGGGCTCGCAGATCCAGGGTTCATACGGCAAAAAGAGCAGCCAGGAGACTGTGCTGGGAGAGGGACGAGGACGGGAGCTACTTTAGGAAAACGTAAGAATGATGCTAGAAAAAAAATCTGCCCCTCGGGTGTCAAAACCATTATAGCACCAGTTCCGTGCAATCTTGCTGGTATAAAACACATGTGGACAGAGGATTAACCTGCATAAATAAGGAGGAAAAAGCCAAGCCATTGTAGGCTTGTTTTCTGCTGCCCTCTCCTGGCCCTTTAAAGGAGAGGACATTTTCATTGTCAGTGAATGTACTTTCATGTACAGAGAGAGATAAGTCACACATTACTCTAATCAAGTGCCACAATCTTAGACCCCTTAGCTGCTGAAACTAGTTCAATTTGTAACTAGTTTAGTTAGGCCCTGATTCAGGAACTTATTCTTTCTCAGAACAGCGCTTAAGCGGTGTGCTTAATTTTAAGCGCGTGCTTAAATGGTGCCCTGAATAGTCATAGACTTAAGCACATACTGAAGTGTTTTCCTGAATCGGGACTTTAATGCTTGCTGCTATGTCAGTGAGCATCACATCGACTTAAGAGACATGCCACCAGGATTTAAAGTATCTGAATGCCTCGAGTGAAAAACAGCAGCCTGTCTGGACCTTTCTGGGGGAAGTAGGTGCTTGTCATTTTCCAAACAGCTCCTGGACTGATAGGTTTCTGATGCCACTGTGCAATGCTTGCACTAAAAGAGTTTATTGCATGAGTAATGGAGGAGAAGTAGGAAACCTGACAGAGTGAGGGGTGCAATGCCATTGCCAGAAACATGTCCTCCCTGCAGAATTATTTATGGGAATTAAATAACAGTGAATGCTTTGTACCCTTCAGTAAGCTGAGTACAGCAGCAAATAGGATTTCAGTGATCCCTGGATGATTTTTCTGTATGCACGTTAAACCTGGGATGCTGAACTAATTAGTACCACTCCTTTGCTGTGCATGGAGAGCAGAGTTCTGGCAGAATCCACTGCAGCTGGCATCAAGGTAGGTGTCTGGGGTTTCTGCTTTGCAGGGAGCGTGAGTTCCAAATGAGCATGTATTAACAGAGCAGGGCAGGAAATGGGGGGTTACAGAGAAGAGAGAGGGAGCTAGAAGCAGAGGTGTGCAAAACTGGTGAAATGTCACAGCGAAAAGTGTTTGCCGTTTCGTTCCAGTTGATTTCATACACCTCAAATGCCATGTGACGACACTGGTATTTTCACGTTGAAAACACACACATAAAAAAAGTCAAATTCTGAAGCTCCGATTTTGAAGCTGCCTTTCACATGAACTAGGCCAGGGGTGGGCAAACTATGGCCCATGGGCTGCGTCAAGCCTGTCAGACCTTTTAATGCGGCCCCTGAGTGCCATCCGAGGAGTGGGGTTACGGGCTTTCCCCATTCCGCACGTGTCAGGGCTCCGCGTGGCTCCCGGAAGCAGCGGCATGTCCCCCCTCCAGCTCTTATGCGTAGGGGCAGCCAGGGGGCTCTGCGCGCTGTGCTGCCCCAGCAGCTCCCATTGGCCAGGAACTGCAGTCAATGGGAGCTGCAGGGGCGGCACCTATGGATGGAACAGCATGCAGAGCTGCCTCGCCGGTACCGCACCTCCACGTAGGAGCCAGAGGGGAGACAAGCCGCTGCTTCCGGGAGCTGCTTGAGGTAAGCGCCACCCGGAGCCTGCACCCCTGCCCCAGCCCTGATCCCCCTCCAGCCCTCCAAAACCCTCAGTCCCAGCCCAGAGCACCCTCCTGCACCCCAAACCCCTTATCCCCAGCCCCACTTCAGAGCCCGCACCCCCAGCCGGCGCCCTCACCCCCTCCCACACCCCAACCCCCAATTTCATGAACATTCATGGCCCGCCGTACAATTTCCATACCCAGATGTGGCCACTGGGCCAAAAAGTTTGCCCACCCCGGACTAGGCCCATTTGTGCTCAGAAATAGGCTTAACCCCTAGTGGGCTAAGGGGGCCATTTTTTTCAATAAAATGGACACAGAAAATGCTTAATATTTCTAATAGTTTCACCCTTTCATTGCAAACATTTCATATACCCAGAACTTGTGAACTGCATGCCAACCATAGGTCTAATTCATCCCTGCAATACTCCAATTTTAATTAAACTAGTGGTTATACCAGCATAAAACTGGAGTGTCTGAGTGGTGAATCAAGCTTCATGAGTGCCAAACAAAGAGTCAACTATACACTGTGACAACTACCCAAATTCCCATACTCCTTTGTAGCAGTACGGGGAAGCACAGACCTCCACCCTGCCTCTGCATTGTGCAGATAATGAAAAAATAATTACAGAGGGCCAAATCTGGCTTACCTTGCACAGGTACAGTAGTCCCAATGAAATCTATTTGAGTAAAGGGAGTAGGGTTTGTCTCTATATTGTCACCACAAGACTGTGTTTCCAGGAATTCTGTCACCTCAGCAGCAGGTGATCAGTTTGCAAAGATTAATATCCTAAAAGGTTCCCTTCCTGGGAAATTGAACTTGGTTCCTGACCAAGATTTTGGAACAACTGAAGCAGAGGTCCCAGCCAAGGAAGAAATTGGAAGCCAATAGTTTCAAAAGTATGCCTGCAGTTTTCTGCACGTACAGGAGTGCAGCTTTGTGTATGGAAAACAGAAGGCAGAGGACTCACTACCCGGATTCATTGGCATAAATACAATTCACAGATTTTATGCACAAAAACCCGTAGGTACAATTTTTAAATCATGGGTTGAAGTCCATTTGAAAACTGAAGCATGGGTTCATTGTGGACCTCCTCTATAATGGATATGTTCAGTTAGAACTGCAAGTGTTACAATATGGGCCAGATTCTTAGCTGGTGTAAATTGGCCTAATTGACTTTAACAGAGCTACATTGCTTTACAACCGTGGGGAGTCTGGCCCTCTCTCTTTTAATATTGTAACAAAGCTACGGTCAGCAAGGACTTTACAACTGACACTATGCTGTATACCAGGCCTACTCTCAGCTTCCATATACAGGTACTTTAAACACACAGACAGGGGCTACTTGAGCTAAAAGTGAATCTTTGTTAGCAATAGAGGTCCTATGAAATAGAGCTGAGCAGTTCTCATTCCATCCAGCAGAGGACAGTGGTACATGTGCTGCACACGAACCAGCTCATTACACCATAGTCAGGTTTAGCATCAGAGTCGTCCAAATATGTACATTTATCTTCAGGTGGTTTCCATGGCAAATATTCCTTATTTTATTTTTGTCATTTCATGAAAAGTTTGAGCATTGAAAATGAATACAGTAAGATAAATTATTTATGGGTAGTTTCTTTTCAACACAACACTTGATGTAGCATAAAATGTTAAGGGGTCTTTGGGTTTGGGTTAATTTACATAACAAACGACTGTCTTTGACTATTGAACAAATTGCTGTCTTTCTAGTGCAATAAATAAATGAAAGTCACCCCCAAATTGTTTAAACGTGTTAGTAAACATCTGCTGATTACTAAAAGATACCAGAAATACTATAGTTTTAGTTTTAAAACACAAATATTTTAACATGAAATCATTTACTAAGAATAAATTAAAAGTATGCTTGAAGCATGAACCACTTAAACCTTCTGTTGCCATCTATTAATGAAGCCCCTGTTTGTATCTGGATTTTTCCTCTTCATTCTTTTCTTGAATGTTGCTCTCAGGGATTCTCAGTTCCTTTTACTCTTTTTGGCTTATGCCAGCATCCCGCTCACGGTCTTTCTGAAGATGTACTTTTCCTTTTCCATCTATCTACGCCTATCAGCAGGCTTTGACCTGAACGCAATATGCTTTTCACACGACCTAGATGAGAGGACATAGAGCTGTGAGAGAACCTTTTAAAAATATATGGGAAATAAACTTTCTCAGATACATGGGGCTGATGTGATCTGTGTTAGCTCCCTTAAAGTCAACGGAGGAGTGACAATTATGTGAACTGAGGATCTGCCCCCGTAGTTCTAGGAACACATGTAATCATGAGAGGCCTATATATCAACCTTAATGTTGTTGATATAGTTGTTGCATAGATTGGCAAGAAAGTAAATGGGACCTTGGGAAGTCTATCTTCTGTAACTTATCAGCTAGTTGCACTCATCATTTGGGACAAAAGCCGACACTAAATTTTTCATTGAAAAATGCCAAGTCATCCACCCCCAAACTTTCCACAGCAAAGGGTCAGTTTCAGCAAATTTACTGACTTGCCATTTTTATTTAAATAACATTTCTAAATTGTCGAAACATCCTGTTTTGATATTTTTGAAACAAAACACTCAGTTTTCCAGTTCAGAATTACTTTGTTGTGAAACTTTGAGCTAATTATAATACTGTTAACCAAAAAAAAAAAAAAAAGGGTTGAAATGGAAACAAAATGTTTTCATTGACCTGCACTACATTTTTTGTTGTTATTGTTGGTTTTCAGATTGTGAAAATGTGCCAAATTTTGACTTTGTCCAATTAAAAATGTGAGGAGGGAAATCTGAAATCTTGAATTTTTTGGGAAAAACACATTGACACATTTCTCACCCAGCTCTGTTCAGGACCCAGTTTTCCACCTTTAGTCATGTAGAGTACTACCTTATTCCTTGAGTTGTTTCAGTAAAATCATTAGCGCTGCTTGCATTGTAAGGTACTACTCAGCGTGAATAATGGAGGCAAAAATCAGGCCCTTAGAGACAAAGGAGAAGATCTTCAGCTTAGGTAAATTGTCACAGATCTATTGGCTTTAATGGAACTATGACCATTTAAACCAGCTGAGGGTCAGCCCTGAAAGAGAGACAGAACTAGGACAAATGGCATTCTGTTCCAACTACATCTTCCATCTTGGTCCAGATTTTGCTACCCTTACAATGAATTGCTCTTTCCTCTGTAAGAAGCCCCACTGAAATGAAAAGCACTATTCATTGTGCTGATTAAACGTGTGCTTTAAGTGCTTTGTTGGAATCAGGGTCTGACTGCTTGGCACCTTGCAAGGTCAAACCATGGAGAGAAACCACCATTAGTCTGTATGTACCTGCATGCAAATTGTGGGACATATAGATTGACAGGGTACCAATTAGTAGAGCTGGTTAGAAATTTTCTGTTGACATGATTTTCTGACAGAAAACTAACTTTCTGCAAAACTGAAATTTTCCCATGATTTTGCAGAAGAAATTTTTTATTTTTTTTTTTTCTATTAGAAAATTGGTCTCAGCTCCATAGCTCCCCCACTGCTTGGCAGCCCAGCTGGCAGACTGCTGGGGAGGCTGGGTGGATTGTCCCAGAGCCAGGGCTTCCTGGCTCCTCACTTCTTGGCAGCCTGCCCTGGGAAACCCACCCCATCTGATGGGTTGAGAGAGCTCTGGGCAGCTCAGGAAGCCTCGGAAGTGTTTTAAAGTAATCTAAACAAAACGTTTCAATTTTTTTTAATGAAATCTCAGAATTCCCATTCCATGGGGAATTTCAACATTTAATTTTTTTCATTCTGATTCTGAATAATTAGTTTGTTTTTGTTGAAATTTTGGAATGTCCCAGGGAACAGGAATTCCAGTGTCTAACCAGTTTCACCAGTTAGTGAGTTTGTACTAAAGGTAGCCCACAGTGAGACTCATTCAAAATCCTTCCTTGGGGAAATAATCATACTTAGGTAAAAGTGTAGCTCCTTTGGGTTTTTTTGTGCCAATATAACACCAAGTTCTACCTTGTACTATTTATCTAGTTTCTTTGTCCCTCTTTATGTAGCTGTTTAAAGAATATAAGTGTATAGGGATGCTCCAACTACACTTTTAAAAATTAAATACATAAGGAACAGTGAAAGCAGAAGGTGGGTCACAGAGAAAAACATTTTAACATGGATTTATTTTGATGCATAAAAAGTTCATGCTCTCACTAGGGAAGTGGAATGAAAGCTCAGGCTTCTGAAGAATTAAATCTGTTTACTGTGTACTTCTCTTGCCCATATTATATGTTTTTTAATATTGTCCACAATATTAAAGCATAAAATATCCATGCAGGGCCAACAACTTGATATTATTCATTTCAGTTTAATGCCCTGGAAATTTTATTGCATGCCTCCATATATTTTTCTATTTGTTTATGCCAAAAAAGTAAATGCTTAAATAATAATATATTTGCCCTGCATCCGTTTTTTAGAGCAGTTTATTGCTTCTGCAATGAAATATTCAGTATGGGATTCATTTTTATGTGTTATGAGGTGTATTTACACATATCAGCTTCAATTTGCAGGCTTCAGTTAAAAATCCTATTTTGCCACATTTCATTATGCTCTCCAAACTGGAAATACACACCTGGAGGTTTTGATAAATAAGAAAGGGGGGGCTTTATATATATTTTCACCATGGATGAATGATCAAGAAAAAAGTCAGTTAACTAAGTCCGATTTGTGTTTAATATATACATATAGAGAGAGAAGGGGAAAAAAGAAATATCCTCTGGGGACAGACTTTCAAAATTCATCAGCAATATTTGGAAAGATCTTTTAGTTGAAAATGACGACAGTTTCTGAATATCAGTTACCTTGGTCTCTGAGGTTTACTGAGTAAGATGATGGTTTCTCAATATTAAGTTGTTGCTGCCTCTTAGTGACCCTATTTGAACAAGCTTTGTTTCCTTCATCATGTAAAATAGCTGTAACTTTCATTTTGGGGATTCCTCCTAACCATTAGTTAGATTGTGACTTCAAAACTGTGCAGTCTCTGTGATGTGAACTTCCCTTCAACTTCAGTCAACACACCTAACTGAGAAATAGTCAAGTGCATGGGATTTAGTGCACTACCAATCTGTTTTCCAAAGGCACTAGAATATGGTGATTCAGACCATTTGTTTCATCCACTCTGCCCCTCTGCTAACCACTTATGTAACCAATTTCTGAATATTGGATGGAGAATCTTTGGCCTACTTGACAAGCACCTGGCTAGACTAGACTTTGGTCTACTTGGCGTGTAAGGCAATATAAATAAGCAAGCCCAGTGACCAATTACTCAAACATCTCTTTCCGAAAGGTGTCCTTTTTTGGACAAGAGATGCTATTAACACTCGCTATAAGTAAGAGGAACAGACGACTTTGGTCCCTAATGTAGGCATCGCGATTACTCACTGAAATTGAGGTTTCTGCACTGGTACCTCCGAATGGCAGAAAGCGGAGATACAGAATACCTAGCTGATTACAGTTAGTGTTATAAAGAAAGACAAAACTCTGTTCATTGAGGCTTGGGGAATTCTAAGAACCAGATGAAAAAAGCAGAGGAAATTGCATGGCTTTTGAAATGACCATTTAGAGCACACTTGACTGAAAGTAAAGCTTCTAGTCCAATAAAACAGTGAACCTTTATATTAATGTTGTTTTTTCCCCAGATTAAAGACCAGAGTATTTTGCAAAAAATATCATCAATTCTTCTCTGCTGCTAGTCCCTTTGCATTATCCCCTAGCAGCACAGCTAGGCTTTTCATTCAAAAGTCTGATTCATCATAGGTAGATGGCTATGGCAGTGGTATTCGGTTATTAGGATTTCTTGTCTGTTGCAAATGTGCTTTTTATTATTCCAGATGGTGCTTTTGCAAGTGGTTTGAGCAGCTAGCTTGGCATTTATTTAACGACTGAAGAACGAACTTTTTGGCTGGGTGCTGGCAACTGTGATTCTTCCCTCCCCCTTTTAGTTTCTTCATACTTCCTAAAGAATGTGGTCCAGCTTTTTAAAGGAACATCCCTGCAAATGTAAAAGGCACATGCAATTGTGTGCCTGAGGTGTGCACATTAATTATTGCTTGCCCAAATCCGGTAATGGCGCATGTAAATTAGCCTAATTATCTATCTGCATGCACAAGTGATGTAATATGTACAAATTGGGTGTGCAGTGACACATTTAGTTGGTTTAATAACCTGGCTTTCTATCCTTAATGCTCCTGACAACGTCTACATTTGATGTTTTCATCTTGATTTTCAAATACTACACACTATGCTATTTTGTAGTATTGCTTTATGCTATTGTATGTCTACTTCAGGGGCTGATGGGTACCAAGATTCATGGCTGCTCAAAGTTGTGCCAACTTGTAACAGCTCCTAAAGGGCCAGTTAGACAACCAAAGATTGGGCAGATCCAGTGGTTCCTCAACCATACCCACTTTTTTCCACATACCATGTTTCCTAAACTGGAGATTGATAGGCATATATGCTTAGGGGCTTACACAGGCGCTGAGTACCCCCCTCACCAAAGGAAACTTCAGGAGTACAGGTCTACTGGAGCAGACAAAGTGGTCAAAAAATGGAGACTCTGATATGGCCAATGGTTCATAAAGCATTGAGTAAGAAAGTCTCTATTAGGACTGGTTGAAAAATTTCCATCGAAACGGAGTTTCAGTGGGAAATTTGGGTTTTTGATCAAATGAAATCTTTCATGAGAGGTGTCTGCTTTCTGTGGAAATTTGGGGGGGGGGGTGTTAGACTAAATATTTCAGCCAAAAACTGAAAGATTTGGATCAAAAACAGAGTTCTCAGCCAAAATCTTTTTTTTTTTAATTATTGAAAACATGAAAGTTTCTACAAGGAGAACACATTTCAGATCAGTTCTAGCTGTTACATAAAAATAGGGGTTTGCCATCTATCTTCACTTTAAGAGTTAGTGTGAAAGGTAGAGGCTCCCCTGCTGTTCACACAGGTCCTCTGAATCAATTATGTTAATCATTATCAGCACTATAATAGCATCTAGAGGCCATCATTGAGATTGGCATCCCACAGTGCTAAGCAATATACAAATACTGGAGAGAGTCCCTGTTCCCAAAATTGCTTACACTCTAAGGGTATGTCTACACTGGGGGAAATAAAGGTCCACAGCAGCGAGTCTCAGAGCCCAGGTCAACTGACTTGGGCTCATGCGATAGGGATAAAAATAGCAGTGTGGACATTCCCACTCGGGCTGAAGCCTGGACTCTGAAACCTGGTAGTGCAGAAGAGTCTTAGAACCTGGACTTCAGCCAGGGCAGGGACATCTACACTGCTATTTTTAACCATGTACTGCAAGCCCAAGTCAGTTGACCCAGGGTGTGAGAGTTGCTGCTGCAGGGTTTTTTGTTTTTTTCAGTGGAGTCATGCCCTAAATCAGGGCTGGCCAACCTGAGCAGGAGCCAGAATTTACCAATGTACATTGCCAAAGAGCCACAATAATACATCAGCAGCCCCCCCCCACACACACACACCCCATCAGCTCCCACCCACCGGCAGCCCTGCCAAACAGCGCCTCCCCCTCCCTCCCCACACCTCCTGAACAGTTGTTTCATGGCATGCAGGAGGCTCTGGGCAGGAGGGTGAGGTGTGAGGGCACTGCAGGGTCAGGGGAGGGGGCAGGAAGGGGTGGAGTGGGGGCAGGGCCTGTGGCAGAGCCAGGAGTCGAGCAGTGAGCACCCCCCAGCACATTGGAAAGTTGGCACCTGTAGCTCCAGCCCCGGAGTCGGTGCCTATATAGGAGCCGCATATTAACTTCTGAAGAGCCACATGTGGCTCTGGAGCCACAGGTTTGCCACCCCTGCCCTCAACAGACAAGACAGAGTGGGAGAGGAAATAAAGATGCAAAATGACTTGCTCAAGCCCACCTAGCAGAACCAGGAACAGAATCCAGTGCTCTATTCACTAGATCACACTGCCCCCCTATGGTATATTAGCCATGTCAAAGTTGTGCCTTTGCCAGTCAGCTGGATCTCTCCACTTTGCAAAGCAACACAGGGTTTTTAAAGCAATCAGATACAAACCTAAATGCTAGAGAAATAAGCTTTGAGGTTTTTTAAAAAGAAATGTAATTGCTCTTTGGAAAGAAAAGATGCAGACAAATTCCAGAAGCGCTAAATATAATTGAGGTTTCATATGTAAGCCATCACTCATATAACCGCAGTAAACCAAGGGAAACATGACAAACTGACAGGGGCCAAGAGACTTTTTATCTGAGAGTTTAATGGTGATCAAAATGAACGGCACCTAAATTTTCTTGTTTCTCTTTTAAACAAAAGAAGCATATGGCAGTGCTTAGCTGCTATATTGAGAATAGGACTTGGGTGGAATGATTGCGAGAAACTAATGATTTGTAGATCAGCTAACAGTAATGTTTCAAGCAGTTCTACACCATTACTTTCAACAGAATAAAGCAAAAGGCATCTGGAGTTACCAGCAATATGGAGTGTGCCTCATCTCTTTAACAAACGCAAAGCAAAAAGTGGGAGCAGTGTCAGATGACTGATGTTTTGATTTTTGAAATGGACCTGATTGTGCATATGCACTCTCTCTCTCACTGTGTGTGTGTGTGTCTGTAATAATATACTGTGACAAAGTTCCTCCTCTATCTTGGTGGGTCCTGCGCTTATTGGTGGATTTTCTTGCCTCAGAGATTCACCATGTGGGTTGGGGAACACCCAGAGACCTTCCCCTCTGGAAGAACTCACAGTCCAGGTCAATTGGGAGGTTTGGGAGGAACCTGGGCCCACCCTCTACTCCGGGTTCCAGCCCAGGGCCCTGTGGACTGCAGCTGTCTATAGTGCCTCCTGTAACAGCTGCATGACAGCTACAACTCCCTGAGCTACTTCCCCATGGCCTCCTCCAAACACCTTCTTTATCCTCACCACAGGACCTTCCTCCTGGTGTCTGATAACACTTGTGCTCCTCAGTCCTCCAGCAGCACACCCTCTTACTCTCAGCTCCTTGCACCTCTTGCTCCCAGCTCCTCACACTTGCACCACAAACTGAAGTGAGCTCCTTTTTAAAACCCAGGTGCCCTGATTAGCCTGCCTTAATTGATTCTAGCAGCTTCTTCTTCATTGGCTCCAGGTGTCCTAATTAGCCTGCCTGCCTGAACTGGTTCTAGCAGGATCCTGATTACTCTAGTGCAGCCCCTGCTCTGGTCACTCAGGGAACAGAAAACTACTCATCCAGTGACCAGTATATTTGCCCTCTACCAGACTCCTGTACCCCACTGGCCTGGGTCTGTCACAATACATTGTACGTTTTCCCCTGGTAGAATAACAGCTGACCATATTGCTGCTTTAGGCACCAACAGCTGTCAGTACATTTTCTTTTTTAAAATTAAGAAGGAATAATGATGCTCCTGAAATCCATTTTTTGCGAGGGGGGTGGATGGAAATGGTTTAGCTGCATTCAGTTCAGTGGCCAGGCTGAAAGTGTGTTTCAATAGAGTCTAGATAACACCCAACAAACAATACAACACTTTCTCTACCTCAATTCAGCACCACCAAGTTCAGCAACCTAGCTATAGTACTTTCAATGGCCCCCCATCACTGTTCTATCTGAGCGCCTCACAATCAGGGTGTTATCTTCACAACACCTTGGTGAGGCAGGGCAGTGCTATTACCCTCACTTGCAGATGGGGAGGCTTAGAGAGGCTAAGTGACTTGCCCAAGGTTCACACTACACATCTGTGACAGGGTGAAGACTTGAACCCAGTTTCCCAAGACCTAGGCTAATGCCCTAACCACGGGACCATCCTTCCCTATATTCTGAAACTCCATATGCTAGAAAATCTGGAAATGAATAGGCAAATGATCCAACCATTTCCCTAGCATTGTGTAATCCTTTATCACTTAGTATCGCGCCCCACCTCCAATTTACACTGCCCACCCACATTTAACATTGCTTCCCAGGAATATTTGCAACAAAAATATATAAAGGTCAAAATAATAATTTCCTCTGCAATGATAAAAAGTGACGGTGGAATCATGAGAGCCTTTACAGCACGAGCAGGAAGATTCAACGCAAAGAATTTCTCAAACCAGTAGCCTTACCTGTTAGGCTTTTGGGAAAGAAAAAGAGGTAGGCCTGTGGGAAGGAAGGGAACATACCATGAACATATTGACACCTTATGCATATTATCTTCACTTTACACACTGTGAATAGACCCATTGACATCAATGCTTAGAGTTAGGTATGTGCCTAAGTGCTTTGCTTTTCTACACCATGGGCCTTAAAGAGTTCATTTTAGCTCTAGAGATATTACGGCTCTATCAGAACTCCCCAGTTGAAGTACGTGAACCTGGAATGTCTTTAGAGCTAGAATAAACTTTTTAACAGCACTCACTGTACCTACTGATAGCCATTTATGTAGACTCCCAGAAACTCAACTACTAACTAGACTCATAAATTATTAGTTCATCGGAAAGTTCACAGGCATCGTTTTCTCATGTTGGCAATCTGGGAGAAAGAGTCACTGACGAGGCCAGTTCTGAATTCTAATCTTTGGGGGTATGAGATGACTTCAAGCATGTTGTGTCCAGTCTCTATCTCCACAGGGGAATGGGTGGAGAAGAGAGCAGTACAGATTGCTAAGAGAATTCTCCAACAAAAAGATCCCACATTTGCTGTCTAGCCCTGCAGAACTAAGACCAGAGAAAGCTCAGCTCAACCCAGCTCTAGACAGCGCTGTTGGCCTTTTAGAAGTAAAACTTTTTCCTCAAGTAGCCATGCTTGGCGATTTGTGAAGATGAGATATCTGCTGTTTCTTTAATCTAAACAAGGACGTAAGGCAAGATGTAAGGCTGGGTGAGGTGAATCTAAGCAGAAGTTTTGCAGTCAAGCAGAAAGAGACAGAAAAAGAGTAGCTCTGGGAACAACACTGTTTGCCTTATTCTAATATGGTTCTTTGTTCAGTGTTAAAGGAAGCCACATTCTCTTTAATACTTTACCATTGCATGTTGGGGCTTTAATTTTTTCCTTCATTTTTTTTTTAAGTACATATTGTGTGTATGTAAGAATATTGTAGGTGGGGCTGGTAGCACCACCTTTTATTAAGGTTTGCCATTTAAGATGTTGTTTTCAGCTGCTTATAACTTTGCAAACTTTAAGCATTTGGGTTGAAATTTTCCATGCTAGGTCTCTGGCTCAAGTGTGGTTTTTTTGTGTTTGTTCCCCCCCCCCAAAAATCAGTCAAAAAGGTTCAGTCATTTCCAAGCTGGAGGCTAGGGGAAAATACACCGTTTAACCCATGTTAAATTCTGGTGACCTTTTCTTTGAGAAGTTCTAGTGCCAAAGAACAGAGATGCAGGGATATAACATTTTGCAGGAGGTGGCTTTTTGTCTCAGGGATGTGCCTTTTTCCATCACTGTGAAAATATGCCCAAATTCAGTCAAATGTTAAGCCTTTGAAAAATCACTGTTCAAATGGGGCTGAAGAGGACCAAGGAGGACTTTTTCTGCAATTGCAGTTCCTGACTGTGCTAGTTCTGCATCCAGGCACCGGAACTGAGACCAGGGAGCTTTGATGCAGAGACCTGGGAAGGGCTGGGCAAAGAAATTGGAAAAGGATCCAGGGGAAGGGAGCACACTGGGATTGGACAAGAAGCCTGGGCAGAGACAGGAAACCTGGGATTGGGAGCAAGTGGAGATGGGATCTAAAGGTATCTCCCATCTCCACTTGCATTATAATGTTCTTATGTTAAAGAACATTAGTAAGGTTGCAAAATCAAGCACGCAGAAGTTAGGAAATGCCAGAATTAAGGTTGCCCATCACCGTGCAACCTTAATTCAGTCCTCTTTTCTGTAAGCATTATTATACTGTTTCTAATTACATGATTAGAGTGGTATAGGGTGACAGGAAGCTAGTGTGGGTGGAGAGAGAGGTTGCACAAGGAGACAGGAGGAGAACTGGGAATGGCTGAGCAAGGAGACTGGAGACTAGGAGCTGGGGCAAGAAGACTGTGACTGGAAGTTGTGGAGAGGAGACTAGGACTGACTGAGCAACAAGACGGAGACTGAGATGAGAAGCCTGAGGAATGGAGAGTGGGATTGGTTAGATGAGTGGGAAGACATCGGAAGAGTGGGACAGCTTAGAGGGGAAGGGTCACGGTTAGGGAAATGGGCAGATGAGTCTCTTCCCCTAGAGCACTCTCCCCTCCAGAGCCTGGAATGGAAACCAAGATTATCCAAGTCTCACCATTCCTCTGCTTTCAGCAAATGTCTGGGAAACCCACTGGCAAAGTATCTCCTCCCCCTCTAGTGCTGTTCTGCACTGAGGATACACTTGTCACTAAGGGAGCACCACCTATTCTTTGCACTGAGTGAGGCAGAGGCCCTGTGGGGAAAAACAAGATGTGATCACGTAATTAGAAACAGTATAATAATGCTTACAGAAAAGAGGACTGAATTAAGGTTGCACGGTGATGGGCAACCTTAATTCTGGCATTTCCTAACTTCTGAGTGCTTGATTTTGCAACCTTAATAATGTTCTTTAACACAAGTTCATGGATATTACAGATATAATGGGGAAAATAGGTCAAATGTGCCAACCTTGTCAGTTTTCCTTTAAATAGGAGAAGATTTCATTTAAGACAAGAGACTCTCCCTAGCTAACTCTTCCTCTCCCTGAAATCTGAAATACCTTTCACCTTGGCCTTAACTAATTATATCTATTAATTTCTGAGCTCTTTTCATATTATAACTTCTTCCCATTTTTAATATCGCAACTGCATCATCTCTTAAAAAAAACCTGAATAATATCGCTTTGAAGTATAATCTATATCTGATCCGCTCTATGGGTGAGAGCTTCATAGCAGCATGGGGAACTGAGAAACATTCATAGATGGTATATGTCTCCATGCCCTGGTGTGCTTTGAAAATCTCAACCTATTTGATTATGAAGGCAACCAAAGACTCCAGTACTCTGAAAAGATGAACTGTGGACTGCAGAGGCAGCAGAAGTAAAGGCTTAAAAGACATCACATAAAAATAAACGTAAGGCTTTATAGTACTTAACAGAACTTTACAATGTCAAGATTTTGTTCAATAAACATGTTGCAGACATTTGGGGAAAATGCAGTGGGCAATGTCAACTCTCCAGAGTATCTGGAAGGGATGGAGTTAAAACAGTAAATGTCTTCACAGGTGTTTGCTCTCACTGTAGAGAGCTCCATTGTGTCTGTGCTTAGCTGAGACCAGTTGCCTTGTTTTGCAGAGCAAATGGACTATAAAAAGGGAGAAGCTGTGGTAAAGCACTCTTTGACAGTTAGGTGCGAGTGCTGAATGAACACATTTTCTAAGAGAAGAAAGAGAAATGCTTTAGTGTAATTGGAGGAGAGTGGGTTAGAGCTGGTGGGGTTTAAAATATCCCAGAAAACTGGAGTCCCCGTGAGCTGAAATCCCAGAATGTTTCATTGGCCTCCATTGTAGAGCTTGTTATTATTACAAGCTGTCCTGGCTGAATCTTATTAATGTGTGGGTTAGCTGTGTAGTCAGAGGTACAGCTTTTTCAGTGATCTTTGAAGCTACAGGCAGGAGTAGATGAGTTGTAATTACCTGAATCTATTGTTAAGCCACCTTCAACTATGAGTGTAATTCTAGAATTCCTCTGCTGGAGAACAAGGCCACTGGTGGGGCGATAGGGTTATGTATGAGGTTTGCGTGGAATGAGATTATAAAGACAGCAGTAAATTTTTGCAATTTGCATCAATTCAATTAAGTCCAATGGCATGTCATGGTGGAAAAAAAATTACAAGCTGCTGAGACATTAAACCAGAAGCTGTAGCTAGCAGAAGTTACTTATTTCATCATTCACCAGCTGCAGAATTGTGCTGTAAAATCAGGTGTGGACCATGGTGAGGCAGGGGTGCTTAACAATTTGTATAGTGGGGGGGGGGTGCTGAGAGTCATTGAACCAAACTGTAAATCCTGTATAGGATGGAAACCACTTCAAGGCAGGGGAGTGCAAGCACCTATCTGGTGGGGAAGGGAATTTCATCATTTCAGGGGATGATCTATTGGAGTTAATGACAAAGCTCCCACTGGGAGCAGAATGGGATAATACATGTCCCATAACTGCAAAAGCCAGTGTCTCATGACTGTATGAATCTAAATAAACCCAGTCTTCTGGCTCAATGGCATGATATGTAGGAAGGGGAAGAATCTCCATGAATAGGATTTTCTTTAATCATCCACACACTATTTTGTACACTTGATATCACACACCTTCCCCCCACACACACACACACAAGGGTTCAGCAAAATAGCAAATGTCATTTAAACATTGCTAGAGGAGTGAAAGGTCTCATGCCTTGGAACTGACCAAAGATCATGCAGAAGAGGAGTTACATTATAACAGAATAAACAAAAGTAGCACATTGTGACCTGATGACTGATCCCTGAGTACTTCCCTGCAAAGGGGGGGCATAAAAGAAAGTGAATGAACTTGCTTATAGCAGCACAATGATGTGCTAGGAGCCCTGTGTTGAAATTCTACTACCAAACCGGAGGAAAGATTGAGATGATTTCCCTCGATCTGAGGCAGTTCGGCCTATCTTTACCTGCCAGAAATGACTCACCCTTGAGGCTCTTAAACTTTTTTTTTAAAGAGCAAATTGCCTATTTAATGGAATAAATTACACTAAACAGCAAGGAATTTTCCCAAGAAAGTATTCCTCTATTGCACAAGTTGAAGGACTGTGCCATACTAGCAATATATTTAAGATGTTTGCCAGGAACAAGAAATAAACAGTTCTAATGAAATGGGATATATATAAACTTCTTTTCCAAGTGACTATCTTTCCTTCCCGAGTTATGTGGCCTAGTTTTATTAAATAGGTAAACAGGGCACATAGTCTTGCTACATGGGAGCTACCGGCTTGGGAGAAACATTTTTACGGGATCCCTTTGTGAAAATACTGGCAGTATGTCTCTGTAATAGCAAGGTGTGTAATGGTTTTGGCATGAAAATTGTCATCTGCCATTGAAACTTTGGGATGTGTTTGGGACAGCCAGACTTAGGGAAGATTTGTCACTTCTGTTTTGTCCAAGTTATTTCCAAACACCAAACACATTATCACAAAGGCAAGCCGGCTTACCCCTCCCACATGTGTGTACAAGGCCTGAAATGCAAAGGAGTGGTCATAGACTGGCCATGCTATGAGAATCCAGACCTGTGTGCTTCAGAACACTAGACTATGCCCTCTGGCAGTTCTTAGGAGGGATTAGGGCATGACTAATACATCAGTGAACCATATGGCTGCTGACCAAGACCACATATAGGGAGTGCTGCAGAAGCAGCTGTTTGGTACCCTGGACTGAAGTTAAGGAAGGGAAACTTCCAGCCTTCCCCCCACCTCACCCCCCAATAATTCCCATGTGGGTCTCCTACACCAAGTCTGTTCAACTTGGGCTTTTGCAAAGAACACAAATTTGTCTCTTAGGTTAAATAATAATAGATGGGGAGAATCCACTAATGGCTAATCCACCCAGTTACTGTCAGCTGGTGATCCCATATAGTCACAGGCCTCATTTCAGCATGAAGGAAACTGAGCCCCTGCTCATAGACTCACCTCCCATATGGATAAGCTGATAAAAAAGACTTGACTAGCATTATACAAAATAGAGGTGGTATTTTAAGTGCCAGTTGCTACTGACAGCAAAAACCTCTTTGCCCGTTTAACCAATCCTAGTATTAGTAGAAGTACTACATCTGTATATAATGATAGTGTCCAGATTGGGGGTGCTGTTGTACTGGGTTCTGTACAAACATAGATAAGAGACAATACCTGCCCTGAAGGGCTTACAGTCTAAAGATACAAACAAAGGGTAGGGATGGGGATTTGTCCACAGTCAAAGGAATATGGTGCATAATTTGCACAGATCCTATAGTAAAATATCTAGAAATCCTAGAAAGGGGGGGAGAAGGAATATAAGGATTGCTCTTTTAAGTTTGTAAAATTTAATAATCCTGTTCAATAGCTTATAATATATTGGCCCCCTTTTCACTCAATTGTCACTCAAAGCTATTCTATAGGGATAGATGCTGTTCCGCAAGGATTTTTCTTTAAGTTCCTTTTAAGGCATTACAAAATGAAAATCCTTCAAATGCAGCTCCTCTTCTTTGGCATCTATCTTAGCAATCAGCTGGGGAGAGTCCTGCTCTTCTAAAGGACTTTCTGAATGATGTTGTTAAAAAAATACCCTGCAGCAGCATTTAAGGTCATCTATTGCTATTAAGCATCTATTGCAGCTTAGCTGTCCCCTGCCTCTTCCCCAAGGGCCCTGGCATCACTTGGGGTTTAGTTTGTGCCATTTACCCAAATGGTGGCATTTTCTGTGTGTGATTGGTCATCATGTGGTGGTACTAATGCTGACTTTAGCTGCTGGCCTAGAGTAGGGTGACTAGATGTCCCTGATTTTTTTATCTTTTTCTTATATAGGCTCCTATTACCCCCCACCCCCTGTCCCGATTGTTCACATTTGCTGTCTGGTCACCCTAGCCTAGAGGGACACATGATGGAGAACCCAGTAAGCTGGTTTAAAACGCTCCTTGCATGTTGAGTGGGTGCCATTTTTAACCATCTCAATGCTCAGCAGAGAAGCTACAAGAAACTCTTTCCCTGATTCTGGAATATCACTGAGAACATTCCAAATTCCTCAAATGTATATGCCTTCCTTTCCCTTGCAAATATATTTACACTCTCTGGACTGATCACAAATAGCTTGCTGCAAGTCTACATTCAAGCTGGTTTTGGTTAGCTGTTTGGTCATGCTAATCACAAGGTAGTGTTTAGGTGTCCTGATTGGATTACCAAAAAGAAAGCTCAGGGAAGAGGACTGAATAAGCATATCCAGTCCACAAACCCATGTGTGTCAGTTAATAATTCACCTCCCATGAATGCTCGGGCATTGAATTGAATTGAGTATTGAATTGCTAGTATTGGTTAGTCAGGAGGACATGGAAGTATGATGATGTGAAACCACTGATGTGCTTTACCTGGTTTACTGTTAATTGTATAGTAATATAGTTTCTTATTTTTGTCACAGAATGCAAAAGGCTGTTTTCATTTTCCTAGGCACACTTTCTATGTTGGAATGGACAGTTCGGGTTGACTAAATCCAACAAGGCAGTGCTCTAAGAATTTAGTACCTGTTCTGTAATTCTTCCAGTGTGTGACCTCTTCATGGAGGCATGAAATCAGATTATTAACATTACATTGATCAAAACGAATTGTATTGAAGCAATGTGTAATAGCATGAACCACATGACCTGGTCAGCAGTTTCATTGCCTTAAATAGACTTGCATCTCTCTTCCAAAAAATGGCATTAAAGCTGAGCTTATCAGGAGGGCTGTAACCATTTGAGCCTTTCCTATCTGAGCATCATGCCTGATTCTAGACAGTTGATTCTAGAAAAGACTCTTTCTGCACAGCATGTTCTATAGCACTACTTCAGAATTCCACCCACAGCTGTAGCATATTCTCAGAGGTCTAATCAAATAAATAACTCACGTATGTTTAGTTAAGAAGGTAAAAAAAAATAATATATTCTGTATACTCTTCAGTAACATGGGGTCCTTCGCTCTGACATGATTCTATGTTTCAATGCCATGTAAATGATCAGATTCTCTGTGCAGCCCCCTATGCATGATATAAACTCCCTGATCCTGAGCTCATCTGCAAGTCCCTCTTAACAACCTATTTTTACCTTGCTGCCTATGGAGAATCGCATTGGTTTGTATATACATTGTCTCTAAGTTGTTCCCTTTCTCCTGACCTCTGTGCTTAGATTGTGAGCCCCTCTGAGCAGGAACTTCTCCTCAAGTGTTGGGAAAATGCTAGCCTGTAGTGGGCACTAAGGCAAATAAATGAATAATACTAATAAATGTTGAAAGCTGACAAAACCTTCATCCCTTAAGTTATATGTGAGGTACACAGCAGCCGTAAGTTCTATACTAGGATGCTAAGATTTCAACGAATTCCTCAGTTGAATGCCTAATTGTATAAGGCTAAAACAAAATGGAAAAGTTAACACTGTGTTAAAAGATAATACAAGTCCTCTTGCCAATTAAACAATAGGTAATATACTGGACAATGCAATTTGCATGATCCTTTCCTGGTGAGAAGGATACCAAAGGAAGCTAAAGTGTTCAATACAAACCTCACACCAGACACAGTTTAGTATCCTTCATTTATACTTAATAAGTCACATCTTATCTCTGTCCTCCTTACCTCTAGGCAATGTCTTTCAGTTAAGACTTCTCAACCTTGAACCTCAGAATGAGTGAACACAAAAGAGGATTGAGATTAATAGCTCCCAGGTGTAAAATAGTTGTCATGCACAGTTTCCCACTTGTGTATTATGGGGAAAAACAAACAAACCCATGCATTCACTGTGCAGACATTGAAGATTGTTTTTTGTTATATCACAAGTCAAGACTCTTGTATTATATCACTTAAATGAACCGAAAAGCTACTCATGAGAGACCAGCATTCTGCGGTTTTAAAAAAGCATTGTGGCATATATAAAGGGGAAATGAATGCCTTGCCATCTAGTGAACTCTCATTGATCAAATGCATTCACTGATTTCCTCTTTGAGGGCAAGGATTGTTGTCATCCCATGTGTGTGAACAGCACCAACCACATTGTGGGTGCTGCTGAAATACCAGTAACAATCATTGCCACGGAAGCTTCCCCTGAGATTGCTGTCGATACAGCACAAGCATGATTTTCAACAAGTGGGTAGGTCAGGCCTTGATCCTTCAACTTGTTGCATGTGAGTGAATCTGTGCTACTGAAGTCAGTGGGGCTCCATCTGGGTTCAGCAAGCAACCTGCTCAGTTCTTTTTGCAGGGTGTGGGCCATGGTAGCAATCCCTCAGGGCTGCAGTGAGACTTAATATTTGTAAAGTGCTCTGAGATCCTCAAATGGAAAAGGCTATAGGGAGAGCAAAGATCAGTAACTCCAGCACTTACGATGACCTCACACCAGAACTCCAGCTGCCTGTCTTATTCTTATGGATGCAAGCATAATTTCCCAGGCTTCCAGTTCAAACATGTTTCCAATAAAGATCTCCATGGGCCTGCCAACCCTTTTGCTATCATCCATCACCATTTGGTCGTCATTGCACTTCATGGTGCGGAAATGAAATGTCACCTTTTTGCAAAGCCAAGGAAAGTGTTATTGAATTATTTTTTTTAACTGAGCGGCTGGCATCAGTGACAAGCATATTTATTAATCTGCTCACCTACCACAGCCTTGTCAGGGACCTTCATTAAACAGCTCTTATTATGTCTGTAGAGGAATGCATCAGCAACGTTTCAAAAGCGAAATGGCATGATGTAAGTGTATGCAAGTGTAAATACTGGTAGCATTTTTAACGTGTTCTGCTGTCTTGAAGGGAACACTATTATTCTTGATAGCTGATAGCGCAAACTCTTAACATCCAAGAAATATTGGAGTTACTCCACAGAACTAGACTAAGTCAACGATAGGCCCATGGACCAAACTGACTCTTGAAAGGAACTGTGGGTAAAAATGCCGCCTTGAATCGAGGAAATGTCTCTAAAATGATCAGTAGCCATCAGTTGTGTATATTGATAACCATGAAACTTCTCTTTATTCTTAGTTTCTTTCTTTTTTATGCAGTTCATTCGGAATCCATTTTGTTTACAAGGTGGTCAGTTAAGTTCTTCATTGTGTGTGTGTGCCTTATAGGAGACACTTTAATTGACACAGGATCAGGTTTGCAGTGCCCTCAGTCCCATGGATCCAACCGTTATTGGTGTCTGGGAATTGTCACATGTTTATATGATCTGAAACATAAATAAACTCTCACAAAATCCCTCTTAATCCACTTACACTGTTTTTAGAATTAGATTTGCAGCTGGGCTCATCTTATGCCAAGTTGCATTTCGATGTGACTTTAAAACAGGCATCCTCTAAAACCCCTAAAATGCCAAACTGCTGACCATGAACCATAAGGTTGCACATACCACATTATATACTAACTGGGTACATTTTTGTAAAGAATGTGTGCTTCTTACTTCATTCTTTAACATGCCTCAATGGTACATAGGCCTTGTACTGCCTCTCTGCACTGGAGTGAATTCCACTCTTTTTGTTTTATAATTTCCACATCAAAGCATTGGTAGTTAAACTATGAAGACAAAAGTTGTGATCCTAAATTGCCCCAGTATTTGGGTGCAACAGCAGAACCATCCTGAAGCAGAACTTACTTTCGATCCACTTATAAAAGTGAGTCGTTCAACTGCTCTCTCCTCTCCTCTCCCCAACCCATATCATCTTAATTCCTCCCACATTTGGTAACACTGCTTTCTCCAGGACTGTCTGTGTCTGAATGGAACAGTAGGCAGTAGCAGACATGCGCCTGGCTTCGTATTTCACTGTAAGCACAGATCCTCTGTCTTCAAAAAAGATGAACCGTCAGACAAAGTTAAGATGGTGACACACTGCATTCTTTGTAGCATGAGAGACCTATAAGACACAGCGCGCATAAAGCTGGACAAATTCATATGTGCAGCATTCTGGCATTTGACCTCTCTGTGTTGAGGTTTATGCTATTTACATAAAAAAGACTGATTCTAAATTAAAAAAAAAAAAAAGTTAATGGAGCCAGCAAGATTTGTCAGGGGTTAATGAAATAACTTAGTGCCTCCAGATCAAACTGAAGAATGAAGGTACATCCAAAAGTCTTAGGTTAATTCTACAATTCCAGCATACCTGGAACTGCAGGGAGAATAAAATGTCAGATTCTATATCTGCTGTGTAGATCTGTGAGACCCAGTTGTATCCTTTGTCCTTTCTATTCATTTTAGTTAAGCAGTGATTTTCCGCTTTAGGAAATTACCACCAGTCCCGTTTTTAAGACGGGGACAATAACCTAGTAATATAAGCACCTATTACAAAGCAGGACAAGTGATAACTTAATTTCATCGTTTTTGAAATCTCACGGCTTTTCCTTCTCTGGTGACTCTAAGCCAATCATTTAACTTTTCAGGCAGAGCTGTGGTAATTTTATTGGTTCTTAGCTCCATCTAGTGACTAAAAGATATTTCTCACCCATGCCAATGTGGATTTCTAATCGGAAAACTTCTCTGCAATATAGGTTGCAACTCCCAAGAGAAGGTTGGCAGACAAGTTCCCCTTCTTCCTTAATATTCTGCTATCCTCTTAGGCTATATCTACACTGCACTTTTGTTGTTCAGGGGTGTGAAAAAACACACCCCTGACTGACAACAAGGAGTCTGGTGGCACCTTAAAGACTAACAGATTTATTTGGGCATAAGCTTTCGTGAGTAAAAACCTCACTTCTTCGGATGCATAGATGCATCCGAAGAAGTGAGGTTTTTACTCACGAAAGCTTATGCCCAAATAAATCTGTTAGTCTTTAAGGTGCCACCAGTCTCCTTGTTGTTTTTGTAGATACAGACTAACACGGCTACCCCCTGATACTTGACCCCTGACTGACAAAAGTCTTACTGGCGAAAAGCCCCTTGTTATGGGTGGTTTCTCTCCTACCGACAAAGAGTGGCTACACTGCGCTGACCGGGCCATTAAATGTCCAGTTGGCAGTGAAGCGGGGCTGTCATTCTCCCTTCCCGGCTCTGCGCGGCTCTCACGAAGTGGCCGGCATATCCCTCTTGCTTGGAGGTGGCCAAGGGGGCTCCGTGCCAGGGGTGGCTCTATGTTTTTTGCCGCCCCAAGCACGGCAGTCAGGTGGATTTGGCAGCATTTCTGCGGGTGATCTGTCGGTTCTGCGCCTTTGGCGTACCTGCTGCTGAAGCCGCAGGACAGGCAGACCTCCCGCAGGCATGCCGCCGAAGGCTGCCTCACTGCCGCCCTCACAGACTGACACACCGTGCCCCGCGGCTTGCCGCCCCAGGCATGCGCTTGCTGTGCTGGTGCCTGGAGTCGCCCCTGCTCCATGCACTGTCCCCACCCTGAGCATCAGCTCTGCAGCTCCCATTGGCTGGGAACCGTGGCAACGGGAGCTGCGTGGGTGGTGCCTGTAGGTGGGGGTAGCACACAGAGCACCCTGGCCTCCCCTCAACCTAGGAGCTGGAGGGGTATGTCACCGCTTCCCAGGAGCCATCTAAGGTTGGTGCCACCCAGAGCCTGCACCCCCTCCCACACTCCAACCCCCTGTCCCAGCCTGGAGCCCCCCTCCCGCACTCCAAACTCCTCAGCCCCAGCCTGAAGCCCCCTCCTGTACCCCAAACTCCTCATCCCCGGCCCCACCCCAGAGCCCTCACCCCCTCCCACACCCCAACCCCCTGCCCCAGCTCAGAGCCCCCTCCCACACTTTCCTACCCTCGGCCTGGCCCCCAGCCCAAAGCCCCCTCCTGCATCCCAAACCCCTCATCCCTGGCCACACCCCGGAACCCTCACTCCCCCCACACCCCAACCCGCTGTCCCAGCCCGGTGAAAATGAGCAAGTGAGTGAGGGTGGGGGAGTGTGAGCGATGGGGATGGGGGCAGAGTGAGCAGGGTGGGGCCTCAGAGAAGGGGTGGGGCCTCAGGGAAGGAATGGGGCAGGGGGCAGGGCAAAGGTGTTCGTTTTTCTGTGATTAGAAAGTTGGCAACCCTAACTAATTAATTCTGCTTTCCTGTTTGGTGAGTTACACAATTACAGAGGTTTACACTGAAAACATTCAATATAACCTTATAGTATGGGCTACAGATGTTCTGAGTGAGATCAACACATATAGAATCCTACAAGCTTTTCATCAAGTCTAAACACTGAACACATTCTTATCAACTTAGCCTCTGTTTTAACAGTGCTAACACCCAGGTGAGCCAAACTCGTGTCAGCATGCATTCCTTATGCCCCTTGGCATGAGCTGGTACCTGGTCTGTCAGTGTTACAATAATGAGTTAATAAAACTTGTGATTTGGAAGCATTACATCCTTGATTAGATTATAAACCTGTTGGTGCAGGGACCATCTTTTTGTTTGGTGTTTGTACAGTGCCTAGTGCACTGGGATCCTGGTCCATGACCTAGACTCCCGAGTGCGAGGGTAGTACAAATAACAATGATAAAAGTGGCTGTCTCACTGCTGCAATATAAATTCTTTAGGTAAGGGAGTTTGTGGGGTGAAAGGGGAATTGTGTTTTATTAGTTGTTCAGTGCTGTGTACAGTAACAGCACTATACAAAATAAACAGACACGCAGATTAAGTATCTTGTCCAAGGTCACGCCAGGCCTGGCCGTGTCAGGAATTGAATCCAGAACTCCTGAGCCCTAGTACTGTACTTAACCACAACACCAACTTATTGCTCCCGATTACTTGTCTGCAAAGGATCATGAACACTAACAATGTGTACTTTAAATACAAATTATTGAATTATTTCTTATGCTACCCTACAAGAACGCTAATATTTTCCTTTCTTTCAGAGTGTACAGTACTTTTATTTATACACTGCAATTGTTACGTTAGGGGATCATTATTTCTCTGCTACAGCAGAAAATACTTTTTGTACCTTGCTTTCCCCTCTTTTTCCCCAGATAAAGACATTTCAGAATTCTTGTTGCTGTTACTAGGAGTTTTTCTTTCAAGACTTATTTATTAAGTGTAATCCTAGGAACAAGTTTTTGTTGTTTTTAAGAAATCATTTCACCTCCATCTCAGGCTTCTCTAGAAATACCTTTCCTCGGTCATCGCAGACTGCAAGCTGATCTCTCCATTAAAAGAGAAATATATTAGAAGGCAGCACTCTAGTGGAAAATACAATATTTTTTATGTTTTTCTTCTAAACATGTTGATTTGGATTTCAGAAAGGAGTGCTTGATAGAGTACATAACATCTGACACAACTCAGACTTCTGTTAAATGATAGAATATCAAGTAGAAACACAAATCTGACAGACCATAGTTCATTGAAACCAAAGGCGACAGACAAACCTTTGAGATTCTTATTTATTTGTATTACAAGTAGCCAGTAAAGGCCTCCACTCAGTGGGGGCCCTATTATGCTAGACATTGTACAAACACGTAGTAAGAGAGTCCCTACCCCAAAGATCTTATCTAAATAATCAAGAGAAACAAAAGTTGGAAGCAAAACCAGGTGACATGACTTGCCACGGTCACACTGTATATCAATGTCAAAGCCAGAACTAGAACTGAGGTGTCCTGACTCCCAATGCTCTATCCACTAGAACATGCTGCTTCTCAGTATACTTACGGCTTCCTTTATATGGGACCTTTTTTCTTTAATGGAGTCATGTCAGCAGATCATGTTCCATAATAACATTTGACAATTGCTAGCAATAGACAACCTGATTTCTCCAGCGATTGTCTTATTTCCATGAGGACAAGTGATGGATAAAAGATTATTTATTGAAGGCTCATTGTTTTTAACCACAAATCATTATTTTTTGTTGCAAATGAGTCATGAAACAATTAAAATCTGGCAAATCTGAGCAAAATTGCCTAGTAGTATTGCCATAAAAATTCCTGTGTCCTAATTTGTATGCTTGCCAGTGGAACCAGTTCTTATCATTAAGAAATATCTGTTCAAAAATTATCAGTTAAAATCACCAATAATTTTGCATCAAAATAGCCACAGGAATTGAACTGAAAGAGAATCATCAGGTCCTACAGAACTTGTAAATATAGTCATGCTAGCCTTTTCAAAAGGTATAATAAATATCCTATTGCTTTCTTTAACCACTAGATCTCAGAACACTTTTCCAAGGTGGGTGTCCATTATTTATATCCATTTGTTCTCCCCCACCAGCTGGCTAATGCATGTTCACCTGTAAGACCAACAGGACCTGCTCAGCCCTATCCCACTATCCACAGGAAATCCCAGGGTGGGGTAAGCGTGGCTAGCAGTTTCCTCATGCCTCCCACTCCACCATTATCACCAATAGTTCAATGGGGCTTGTATGCCCACTACCTGTGGCTCTGAGAAGACTTCCCAATAATGGAGAATGGGGATGTTTCCAGTGACAGTTGAGGGCAGGGATTTTGGTGATCCACTGACTATTTTACAGAGTCTGTGTTCCACATGGTGCTGTTAAAAGGTTGAGAGATGTTACCAGTTTTGTGAACCAGTGGCCCAGAGATGAGGCTCTTTAACCAGTTTTGAGACACATTCTTGGCTATATTTACAGCAGGGCTAGTTTGAAAACTGAACTTTCTGGTGCAGAGATGCCATGATATTCGTTGACCGCCTTGATGGTGACACAGTGCGAAGGTTGAACTGATAGCTGTTAGCCTGTTTCGCATCCTTTGCCTGGAAGAGACTTTTCATCAACTTCAAAATCACACACCGACGCCTTCAAAATTATAAACATTGGCTGTACATATTTGCTTGCCTTTCCTTCCACTTAAACACAGGGATGTGACTTGGGATTTGAAACCCTCTGCCTCCATTGCCATGTACAAGCTTTAATGAATAAAAGCAGGGATTGCTCACCTTTCAACAGTACCTGTCACTGGAATCGGCACAACTCTCACTGGTTCTTAGTCATTGTGATGCCTGTGGCAATGAACAGGTTTGGATCTGCTTAGAAGTTTCTGCAGTTAGCGACAGTGACACTTGCTCGGGGTGTTCTTAATGTGTGATGTAAAGAGACAGCAACGCGTTTTCCATTTCCTCAGGAAAGATGTTAAGTAAATTCATGGTGAAAGATAAAGAGGCAGCTGGTAGATTCTACCACTGGAGGAGGAGAACTGTATTTGGCTCTGATCTTGGTCAAATTCTGAGGCAAAAATTCTATGTCAATAATAAAGAAGATTCTTAGATTTTTAAATACCAGAGATTTTTTTTAAAGGATCCAGATCAGATGAGCAAGATGAAGAATATGTCGAGCTGTGAGGTAAATGTAAGGGTGGTCTTCGTATAGGTGTGTTTACATATGGAATCTGTTTCTGTGTGGCAGTCCATAGATGTGTAGGACTGAGGCCGATAGTGCAGTATGCTTCGTGCTTCTACAGCAATTTGGTTATATTAATGGGCATGTAACTTTCAACAAAACCTGAAAGCACTTAATTTTTTTTCAAACTTAGCTATGGACCCTATAATAACCCTAGTATTCCTTCTTGTGAACTAGCCATAGGCTAAGCTGGAAGTTGTATACATGAACAGTTTGAGAACAAAAAAGCTGAACATGCTTTTTATCATTTGAAGACATAGCTTTATTCCCCTGCTCATATAACTTGAAAATGGTGCCATGGATTATGCTCAAACTTGCGTGTGCACAGACAAAACCAGTATTTGGCTGAGACCAAGCATTTAACATTTCAGCTGAAAGGATATTTTTAGAAAATGTTAAAAGCAAGTGAATGCTGGAGTTCTTAAAAGATTGTCCTTTCCTCACAAGGGGAGTTCCACGCAGAATCAGGCCCTATGTATTACATTTATGGCAGTCGTGCTAACAACTGCTGCATTTGTTAAGGAGAATCATTTTTGTTATATGTAACTTCATCCAAATCTTGCTGGTAGCTTGCACGCTTTTCTCACTCCTTCTGCATTATTCCGAGTTGCTGTCTTCTAAAGTAATCAGAATCAGGTGGACACATTGACAACTATGCTCTAGTTTTGGTGCTTTGCATCGATTAACAAAATAATATTTAATTCTGTCCTTTGATTTATATAATTATTTTCCTGGGTTGTTGGGGGCTTTTTGTGTGACAGAACATGACATTACCTCAGACTGAATTTATAAGGTGGAACGTGTCAAGCAAAGAATACTTTTTCATTAAATTCTGATGGAAAATGGAACATTGTGGGGAAAATTCTAAAAAAAAAATTACGGTTTTCAGATCAGATTTAGAGCTAGTCAAAATTGTTCTTAAAAATGGAAAATGCAATCAGAAAATTCTCAGTTTTTTTCCCCCACCTCCAGTATCGTTTAGGGTTAGAAAGATGGGTCTTCTGAAGCAACTGGCAGGATACTGGCTGAGAATGGACCGTTGGTTTAATCTGGTATGGCAGAATTTGGTGGAAGTTATTACACACCTGCCTGCTTCCACGTAAAAGATCCACAGTGACAGTACAGTCACATGCAATCTTTGCCATGAGCCGGTGCATTCAAAGACCCCTTTGGTTCGGAATGTAATTACCAAGGTTAATCGAGTGCACAGTTAACATTGAGTGAACAATTAAGTAAATGCCATTAGCTGCAGGTATTGAGTCACTGCACCATTAATACAAATATGTCTGCTGCTGTCACAAACTTCCCCTGTGCTGTTGTGAACACAGCCTCATTGTGCCCTGGTGAATGTAGCTGCACTATGGGAAGGAGAGGGGGATGCCTGGGCTAAGTGGAACTAAAGTGCTTGTGCATCAGTCATTTGTGCCTCTTCACTTGAATGAACAAGATACGTCTGCTTTAATTAATGTATGTGGTAGTCAAGAGAAACACAGAGAAGAAGATTATTTAGCAAATGTCTGATGGCTCCTGGAATAGTTCTGATGAGCTCTCGGAGGGCAGGGACTCTCGCTGCATGTGGGCGATGTCAAGCATTCTTGTGGGAGCGGACCAAATAAAAATATTTTAGTAGGAAGGGTTTTTTGTTTTTTGTTTTTTTTTTGTTCTACCTTTTATTCCTTTCTTGGGACATCAGTGCTGCGGCTGGGAAGGTGGGTCATTAGATGCTTCTGGGACTAACCACACCCATAATTAGGTGGTTATACTCAAATATCAGCTGAGCAAGGCTCTCTCAAGCTATGGGGTAGAGCTGGTGAAAACTTTGAGTGGGAGCAGGTGGGGGGAATGGAAGCACCCCTTAAGCCCCAGGTTCCCCAGGTTGTCTGTCCCTTGTAGCCTCTGTTCCCCAGGAGAAGGACTCACAAGTCACCCTGGTTTCAGTTTGCGGCACTCTCGTTGCAGTTGGCTCAGTCTGCACAGAGAAAGCAGAAAATCCGTCTCATTGCAACCTGTCACGGTTAAGGCTGTTCTAGCTGTGCCTACTTCAGTATTCTAGCATTTTGTTAGTGGTTGGTCTATACGAATGTTGTCTTAGCTTATTTGCTTTGATGGTAAAAGCTTGAGAGCAAGAAGTTATCCTATAAATACTCTAGTGTGTATATAGTGTATGACTGCCGTACTTAGGGTGACCGGCCAGCAAGTGTGAAAAATTGGGACGGGGGTGGGGGGGTAATAGGTGCCTATATAAGAAAAAGCCACAAATATTGGGACTGTCCCTATAAAATAGGGACATCTGGTCACCCTAGCCATACTGCCTGGAAACCACACAAGAAAACGTTCTGTAGGACCTAGTCCTGTACTAGGAGGGAGAAAGACTGGAAGATGCTCTTCTCCATCTCTCTAACTTCGTTCATGTATTCTATGTACCCAAGTACCCAGATTCCTCTCAATGATGGCATTGCAATGCCACCAAAAGCCACATGATGGCAGCACCATACACATGTACTGAAGAGACAAGGTGGGTTTGAGGGAATAGCTTTAAGGGGACCAATTTCTACTGGTGAAAGCAGGGCCGGCTCCAAGCACCAGCAAAGGAAGCAGGTGCTTGGGGCGGCCAATGGGAAGGGGCGGCATGTCCAGATCTTCGGCAGCAATTCGGCGGCGGGTCCCTCACTCCCTCTCGGAGGGAAGGACCCGCTGCCGAATTGCCGCCAAAGAATGTAGCGGCGCGGCAGAGCTGCTGCCGAAGTGACACCAATCGTGGCTTTATCTTTTTTTTTTTTGGCTTCACCGCTTGGGGCGGCAAAAAAGATGGAGCTGGCCCTAGATGAAAAGACACAAGCTTGTCTCTTCCACCAACAGAAGTTGGTCCCATACGAGAGATTACCTCATCCACCTTGTCTCTCTAATATCCTGGAGTCAACACGGCTACAACAACATTGCAAACATAAATGTCTTGAAATAAACCCTGCCAAATTTAACTCAGCAGAAGAAACCTGCCTTTGTCAAGCTGATTTCTCCAAAGCAGAATAAGGTTAAAATCGTTATTTTATGGGAGAACTATTTTATTTCTAGCCACAAGATTGAACCTTTTGAATCCATATTTTTTTCCCTCTGCAGTAGGATAAACAAACTGATTCTCTGTCCTGATCTCAGAGATAGCATGTGACATGCAGGGCCAGATTGTGCTCTGACATACACTTGTGCAAAACTGAACTAACTTCACTGAAATTAACCAGGCAGCTACAGATTTTCACAGATATGCCTCAGAGCAGAAATGGGCCTAGTGTGTATTAATTAAAACTGACTTAAGGGCCTCAACAATGTCTGCTACAGGTCTGTTTGTAAGCTTTCCATTTAACAATAAAGACATGCATTTTTTTTTTATTCCAGCAGGCTAAACTCTTCTGTTATCTAATGCCATCCACGTCACTATTTTTCATTGTGACAAATTTATATAGGCTAGTACAGAAGCTACTATACAATTGGTCACTTGTACATTTGGTATTACCCCCCTGGTTTTGCTGAGAACTAACATGTTCTTGAGCTCAATATTAATTCCATCTTTTGAACAGAGTAATACAGAGTAATAACTATCTTCCTGGCCTTGCATTCCAGTGCAAGTTTTGCAACTCTCTTTAACACAGCCTCTTTCTTTTTTACTTCGCACTACAGTATTTCACACCAGATTTAGTCATAAGGAGCCATTGGGCCCAGTGATTATACTGTATAGTGAATTCAAGTCATATGAAGACTGGTAGGACCAAATCTGCAGCCTAAGGAATGCCATAACGACTAGAAATCAAAATGGCCAGTGAAAGAATAGAAATATTAAATATCAGGTCAAGATGTCTGCTCACCAGATGAGCTGTTAATCATTCTCCAGCAAAAAGAAATTATAGATCTACTGTATCCCAGTGATGCGAGAGCTCCTCTCCTGTATTGGAGCTGTACTAAGGATGATTATGCCCACAGGGGAACAAATCTATTGGATGGGAGATGGGAAGTAGCTGTATTAAATGTTATTTTTCTTATACTTAGGCTGTTAACTGTCTGGGGCTGGGTCAGTCTTTTTGTTCTGCATTTGTACAGTGCCTACCACAATGGGGTCTGGTCCATAACTGGGTCTCCTAGACATGGATGATTATACAAATACTAAATAAACTTTTAAACCAGGTTTAGCTTCCCCTTGCCAGTTTACTGGGTGTTCTCTGGGATACATAGGCTGGATCTTCATGCATTTATCTCAACACTTCAACCAGACTTTCCTCTGGTTTTTTTGTACATCTTTGGGTAGGATGCAGTGATTGTGAACAGTGTTGCTTTGACCATTGTGGTGTTTGAAGTCTTCTGTTTATCTGTTTAAACAAATTTGACAGGACTAGAGGTTGGGAAAGCTTCCCATCACTGGTTCAGTGGGACTTAGTAGTGACCTGGAGAGAGCGACCCGCTTCAGAGGTGAAATAGTTCAATCACAGGGCACATTTGGTCCTTAGTTTCTGTGCTTACAGACAGACAGCAATGGTGCCAGTCAGAGCCAGCTGTGGCTGTGATCTCTGTGATGTAGACATGTGACACTTGAGAACTGGCTAGAGACCACACTTCAGCCAAATATTAAGATAACTGCCTGTCCTGGCAGAATAATGTTCTCTGCTTCCTTCAGGGCCATTGAGATGGGGCCTAAATGCAGAGACCAAACAAAATAGCAAAGATGAGACACAAAGGGCCAGGTGCAAGCCACAGAATTTTAAAAATACCTAGGGCTCAAAAATTGCTCCCCCTTGTATTATCATTATTCCTCACTATTACTTTCTGGGGAAGGTTATTTTGGTGTTTGTTTTGTATATACAAAAAGCCTTCAAAACATACAGGATCTTTAAACATAAAAAGGAGGAAAGGCTACTGTCTAAAATTTCCCCAGGAATTACCAATAAAGCCTGACCACGAACTGACTCCATAGGTCTGGGTAGTCAGGAGTTTTGTTAAACCCTCCATGGAATTCCTGCATTTTAGGTATTCAAATGCACTTGCTTTGCTTAAACTTTCCTTTAAATTCTCGCCGTGTCTAAGAGTGCTGTCTTCTGAAGGTCACTGATCACAGTGTCTTGAATTCCTAATGCCTTCTTGAGCGGCTCTTTCATATCCTTGGGAATCACTCCAAGTGCTCCTGTCATCACTGGGGTCATCTTCGTTCTAGCTTTCCAGAATCGTTCCACTTTGTGGCAGAGTTCTTCCTACTTCACTGTTTTCTCTTCCTTTTTCTTGTTTGTGTTTCTGTTTGCTGGTCTGGCAATATCAATTAGCATCATCTTGTTTGTCTTCTTTTCTACAACAACTGTGGCCAGCCCGTTTGCCTACACCATTCAGTCTGTGACAATTGTCAGATCCCATAAAATCTCAGCTTCTTCTCTAGAGCACTTCCAATTCAGTGATTGTAATACTGCGTGGTGTGTTTAAGTCTCTGCTCGTCACAGAGGCTCCAGTGATGACACTTGGGGACCTAATGATTATTATTGTAGTGCCCTGAGGCTGTACCTGAGATCAGGGCCCCATTGTGCCAGGCTCAAACACACCCGCGGAGACACAAGTCCTGCCCCCAAGAGTTTACAGGCTAAATAAACAAGACAACGGGTGGGAGAGGACACAGAGGCACAGAGAGAGGTGGTGCCTTGCCCAGGAATTAGACCCTAAGACCAGGTCTTCTGAATCCCACTCCAGTTTCCTAACTCCTGGGCCACACTGCCTCCTGTTTCCGTTTTAGTTGGCTTTCCCTTTCAGGAACACTGCTAATGACATTCAGCTCCCCTATAGACTTCCTCCAAAGGATGAATTCAGGCATTTCCAGATGTGACTGTTGGTTTTTTTTAAATTTTTTTATTTTTTATTCTTTCACCTCACAGATCCCACGCCTCTCACATCATCGGGTAGGCGATGACAAAATAATTAAGCTCTGAGTCAATCAGGTCTCGATATCTCCTGAAAATATCTCGCAACATTCGATCTTCTTCAATGGTTTCATACCGATTTGTGTAAATCCTCACCTGTGCGGATGAAGCAAAATCCTCTCTGTAAGAAGCGCATTAACTGGCCAAAATTAAGCTCCAAAGGCCACGTGGCTATTGAGGTTTCTAGATAAGCCTAATATCTAATAAGACAGGTCAACACTGGGTCAAATCCTGAAGCCCTTGCTCAATTTTCGCTCGGGCAAGACTCCCTGGCCTGCCAGTGAAAGTTGTGCCTCATGAAATGCTGAGTGAAAACTAAGACTCTCACCAACCTCTCCATGGGGCATTTCAATGGAAGGAGATACTGGGGAAGGAAAGACTCAGTGGGCTGAAGAGGGCTTCTCCAGGAGCCATAGATTCCTGGGACCTGCACAGATCTTGGGGGATCTATAGAAGCACAAGCCAGCTCTGCTCGTCCTAGGACCCTGTTGGCTCTCGGGTAGCATGGCTCAGTGCAAACATTCCTTCCCCTGGCTGCAGTTTGTCGCAGGACTATGCTTTGCATGGGACTCTCCAGCTATTGTGAAACAGGGCTGTGTTATTTTGGAATACGCTTCATGGACCTGGTCAGGTCTAGGGAGATTCATGCCTGAATGGTCCTCTCTCAAGTGGAATTTGGAAATACAGTACATGTATGGTTCTTGCACTTCCTCGCAATCCTTTCCTCCTGTGTGTTAACAGTAACCTTAAACCAACATTGAGAGGAGGGGGCTGCATTACCCTGTTCATAAATCTGTGCTTCTGCTTGGGGTTCTTTGGGTGGAATGCAACTTTTGAAACGCAGGATTTTACCTTCATAGTCTGCAAGGTGCATTTCCCTTCTGCTTGATTTTGTAACAGCCTCTCCACAAATGCAACACGGAGGAAGGCCCAGATTTTTAGGAAGAACAGCTTCTTGCATGATAGCACAAGCTGCAGCAGCTCCTCATCCAGTGATTCATGGCTGTTGTTGAATTCGAGTGTTAATTTCTAGAAAAGACAAATAGTAAAGATCTAGATCAATGGGCCAGGTGTTCTGCTATTGCAATTTCCCTGGGATTCAATCAGCAAGTCTTTCCTTGCGCTGCTGATAGGGTTGGCTTACAGGCAGGTCATTTTTTGTATCTTGGAGCTTATGTAACTTATAATTTTAGCATAATAGCACCCAAAGGCCCCAATCAGAACTGAACCCCGTTGTGCTAGTCACTGTATATAGATAGCCCTTTCCACAAAGAACTTCCAATAGTGATGGTAAATGCATTAAATAATGCCCAGAGTCCCTGTAATGTGTCATTATATGAGGTTCTTGCATGGATTTCCGGAGATCAATTCTGGAGAGTTTGTTTTGATCCCCCAAAACATTTGTGTGTGTGGGGGGGATAATTATAATTCAAAGAGCTGAATGTAAATGAAAGGAACATTGTGATGTGACCATGCTTGATGCACCAGAGAAAGTTAACAGCAATCACTACTCACAGATGCAAATGACCATTTTCAATAGTTAGCCACAAAGAATGTCTGTCAAGGGACATACTAGACATCATTTTTTTCTCTTCCTATAAATCAGGGTTTCTCAAACAGGGGTCGCCGCTTGTGTGGGGAAAGCCCCTGGTGGGCCAGGCCAGTGTGTTTACCTGCCCTGTCCGCAGGTCCGGCCAATCGCAGCTCCCACTGGCCGCGCATCGCTGCTCCGAACCAATGGGAGCTGCTGGAAGCGGCGCGGGCCGAGGGACTTACTGACCGCTGCTTCCAGCAGCTCCCATTGGCCCGGAGCAGCGATCTGTGGCCAGTGGGAGCTGCGATTGGCCGGACCTGCGGACAGGTCAGGTAAACACACCGGCCTGGCCCGCAAGGGGTTTTCTCTACACAAGTGGCAACCCCTGTTTGAGAAACCCTGCTATAAATTGATTTACGTATTAAACCTTGTAAAGAAAACCTAGTATAGACGATGCAAGATTATAAAGTAATAACTTACACTGATGCATATACTTACGTCTAGGAAGATCTCAAAGCACTTTACAATCTCATATCTGAATTGTTTGAAAGGAACACTGTATCTTCCTCCCTCCATTAAACCATGGCCCCCTCTGTGGTACAAGGTGGCAACTTTTTAAGAGGGCACAGCAGTTTATGGAGAGGAAGTAATCTTTTCATGGCTGGGACAATCTTTTCTTTGTTTGTGTAAATACATAGTTCAGTGGGCCCAATTGGGATTTCTAGGTGCTAGCTCAGTACAGTTAATAATTAAGAAGAAGTAGAAATAATGTGTCCAACTGAAGCTGATGGAGGAATTTAGATGGGCAGAATGTAATTAGCTAAACTGGACTTTGATTGGGAAGCTGGTGCTCACACCTCTTGTGGAAAAACTGCCTTCTGGAGCTCTAATGACCTCATGGGTCAGGGTTTCACTTTTACACTGACAATTTGGTACAACGCCCACACAGCCACCTGGTTAGATTAGTGACAAAACGGTAAAATGTTGCTGTTCCCACCATACCTGCAGAATGTGCTTGTAGGCTGGTAAGAGATTGGTGAGGGTCGGCCTCATCGACCAATCCGGGTCACTGAAATAGCAGCTCCGTAGACTGATGCTCCTGAGTGGGATCTCGGCTAAAAGTATCCTGGCTAGACTGTTGTGCTTCATGACTCTTTCAAAGAAGAAGTTCACTTTTAGTTTGGGTGCTCTCTTGGCTAGGTTGGCCCAGGACATCCCCCAAACCACCTGCCCGTGAGGGTCATGGATGTGGCACTTGATGTTTATAGTCCCGAGAGAATGGGCGTTGTGCTCGCACAGGATGTCCAGCAATTCATCCGAGATGCAGTTGTAATTGAGAGTCAGGATGACCAGGTTGCGGAACATGGACATAGTCTGGTGGAACAAGGGGCTGCTGTAGATGGAAAGATGGTGGCTGAAGAAGTCTTCTATGTTGATTTCGGAGGCAAAACTTTTGTTTTTCAAATAGCTCAAAGAGCTCAAAAGCTCACAGCCTTCTTCCAGCGTCACTCTTGCTCCTTTCAAGCTGAGATGAACAAGATGTGTGCCCATTCTTTTCAGGAAAATAATTAAGTTCTTGATAAACTGATTCTTAATTATGTTTCTCCAGACCAATCGGTCCAATTCCAGGTGCTGAATAGTCAGGGATACCAGGCGGCTGTTACATTTGCCCAAGCGCGAGAGAAGCCCCCTCATAGTCACTTGAAATTTTCGGGTCAAGACAGCATTGTAAGGGTTCAGGAACTTGATCTCTAGGTGTTCCAAGTACTTGCCGAATCTCTTGACGTACCACAGAGCAGATTCAAACTCGGATGTGTTTGACCTGGACGGCCGCCCACTGAAGGTGATTGTTCTGGTTCTCCAGAGAGATCCTGAGTACATGGCTTGATTCCATCTCTTACAGACTAAAGCAGCCCGAGATCTGTCCCTGTCGTCTAGCCACCAGAACACATGGCTCAGGCAGACGTTGGGCAAATAAGCCCAGCAACTCTGCTGGAGTTTGCTGTCATTCTCCATCAAGGAGACAGTCAGTCAGTTCCTGCTGGGTGCAAAATCAAAGCTTAGGTGGTCTCTAGATCAGGAAGGCTGTGGCTCGTTTGTTTAATGTTACTTGACAGAGCAAACACTTCTAAGTGAATAGCAAAACTCCTGCCTCTTTACATTCAAAAGCAACAATCCATCCTTTGCCTCTTTACATCCAAATGCTGGTGACCACATGAGCTCTTAGGTCTAACCTGAGGTCTAACCTAAATCAAAAGAGAAAAGCAATGAGAAGAGTACAATCACACCAACAGCAAAGGGTACCATTTCAGTTCCTTGGCCTCCATAAAGCTTAAACATCACATGGTAAAATGGTCTCAGTATCAATCTGCTAAATTTTTTGTCTCTGCAGATTCTAGAAGCTCCTAGAAAATACCAATAAAACTGAAGACGTCTCTTGTGGGGGATCAGTTCTTTCTGGAAGCTTGCTATGTGCTTGGGGCTGTACAAAGAGTTGCTTTCCTTTGCACTGCAAAGATTAACAGCACTGACTATCTAAATGGACTATCTACATCTGCTGATCTTCACTTTTCTGGGTTAACATCACAGCCTGTTTCAGGTGGCCCTTTAAAAACCTGCGGAAGATTTTCAAAACATTTTTGAAACTGGTCTAGCTCTGGGATTAGCTCTGGGAGTCAGGAGCTCGGATGGAGAGTGGTGAAAATAAGAGACAAGCAATGCTTGGGATGCAAGAAGACGTTAGTTACCCGTTCTGCTTAGGAGGCATTCAGACCCCAGCAGCCTTGCTCCCTGCAGGGTTCAATGATCACCTTGCCTGTTCCCCCACCCTAGGGAGTTCAACCATTGTCAGGGAGCAAGAGGTAGCCTTTGTGATGTCATGGGCACTGACTTGACTTCATTGCAGGCAGGAGCAATGCAGCCAGCTGAGCAGTGTTACACACTGCGAAGGCAAAGGGGAGGGAAAGATGTATTCTTTGGGGGTTCAGTGTGAAAAGGGAATCTCAGGGCTGGCTGCTGTACATACTTCTCCCTCCCCCAGCCCCAACAGGTGATCTATCTGGAAGCTAAGCGTCAAACAGTAAAGGCAGAAAGTAGTGCTTGCTACAGCTTGTGACCTAGGAACTGCAAGCCTCATGTGTGACGATTTGGGGATTCTATGTACAACTTACTCCAGTTGGATTTTATGAGCAGTCTGTATTCTTAGGTCTTAAACTGTCTCTTTCTGTGTTCTGCCTCATGCTCCTTGTTGAGCTAAGGAGACCCAGGAGTGGTATCAGCATGTTTGTCTATGAATAGATTGGTCTATTAAAAACTGAGAGGGACTCAAGGAAACTTGGGGCAAGAGAGGGGCATGTTTTTGTAGCAGAAGGATCCTTTTTTTTTACTGAGGGGCCATCTGAATAAGAAAGAAGCTGGCTGCAGGAAAGAAGGGGGAGAAATATCCTGTGAATCAGGGGAAAAGCCTTCTGAAGGACGGGGGGTACTTGGATGTCCCAGAGGACTCTGGCCAAATCAAGATTGGTGAGGAAACTGAGGCAGGAAGGGAGGGGGCATAGGTCTTTATTGTTTTGTCTAAGTCTGTATATTTCTTGTGCTAGCTAAAGTCAGGAATAACTGTGTTACAAACTTTTACAAAGCCTGTTTGTTATCCCTGAAGAGGTAAACGCTAACCCAGACTGCTCACAAGGCTGGAGCTCTGGGGAAGGATATGCTTATGCCACTGACGTGTCTTTGTGGGGCAGGGATCCGCTTTGGTCCTGGGGGCCTATGGCAACTGCCCTGTGAGTTCCCTTCTGTGATAGAATATGTGCCCAAGAAGTGTGCCAGAGAGGCCAAAGAAAAAGACGGTGCTTGAACCCACCCAGAGCAAGGGAAGCTGATGAGCAAAAAGATCTAGTGTGGTGTAGGGTTGCCATTTTTTTTTTTTTTTTTGATGAATTCCTGGAGATTTCATCACGTGACATTATCTTTAATTCCTGGAGACTCCAGGGCAACCCTAGTGTGGTGGGACCCAAAAACAGCAGCTGGGTGAATGTGCAGCAGGGGGTCATGACATCATGCATGCAATACAGGCTGGTTCCCACTGGTGATGAGATAAGGCCTTGCTTTCATCAGACCTTTAATAGACTAGGCTCTAACTTCTCTCCACTCAAGGCAAAGGTGTATGGAGAAGCCTGTGCTTTGTTAGCAAGTTTGCAGAGAAACAGATTTGGAGAATAAATTGCTTCTACCCAAAGCAGCCTCGCAACCTACAAGTCTTAAAAAGTGATTAGCTAAGATCACTGACGTGCTTCCAGGAGAGCAACGGACGGGGGAGGGGAGAATGATTATTTCCCAAAACTCTACCTAAAAACCAAGCCCCACACACTTGTGACACCAAAATAAGATGCTACTCTCAAGCAGGTTGTGCAGATCTTCCTACTATGACCATCTCTCTTTCTTGCATTTTATTGTCACAATTAGATTTCACAGTTAATAAAATTACATGAGTGGGAGCCATTCTCAGCTCTCCACCCTACGTTTTGAAGACTTTTATCTGTAACCATAAAGGCTTGAAACTTTAGACTTTCATTTCATAAACAGGCTTTGAAATGCAGGTTGGCATTTTGTTTTTAATATCAATAGAACTGAGCCAAAACCCCAGGTCAGATGAGAGGAGAACACCCATTAGCGTTGGGGAGTTCCAAATAGAGATCTGATTGTAGTCTGAACCCATTGTTTGTTTTTTAACAGCTGTCCTGATTACACTCAAAATGATCACGTGCATAGATGGCAGTCAGATAAAGGAGCAAATTCTGCCTTCAGATAGGGAGACTTGAATGCACATCTGTATCTCAAGGATACTATACATAGAGGGATGTAGCACTCAGAAGCTGATTGAAGCAAGGCAGATCCAGGTCCCTTCTCTCTTTCCTGTAGAGAAAAGGGGGGAAATCATTCTGTAGACATCTGAAGCTAAGGCATGCAACAGGACAGAGAGGAGTTTGAAATAGTGCATGTTGGGAGTTTTGCGGGGAATCGGGATGATATTAAAGGAAACATTTGTGCAGGTTTCTGGACGGAAATGTATTGGACTATTGGATAGTCTCCGGATTGGAAGTGGCTGAAGCTCTGTCACTTCAGACTTTTAAAATCAGAGCACACAAAACACTAGAAAATTTCTGTGCAACCCAATCCCTACATGGGCACGGAGACAGGGCTTTTCCACCTCTGACTCTGTGGTTCAAAACTCATTGCACTCACTTCTTAAGCTAGATTCTTCTGTGGTGGTGTTGCTGTGTTATATAGCATCACTAGATGTCAGCATTGAGTTTAGCGAAGAGAGAAGCAATGCAAAATGGAGTTCACAAGGGGGCGGGGGAGGGAATTAATAATCAGCTTAACACCACAATCCACCTTCATTTTTCAAAAGGAGGATAAAGTTCAAAAAAATATCTTGTGGGGAAATGGCTTAACAGTGAGTACTTGAATTATTTTCCTCTGGCGCCGCATAAACAGACTGATTCTCTGCACCTGCGTTTTCTGTGCATTAAGCCCAGATATACAGCACATACTGTACTGTATATTATTTTGATTCAAAGCCTTGCCAGTAGTGGAAGATGATGTTAAAATGAGATGTTTTCCCCCATCTGTTCATTATAATGTTAAATAGCCACATGGATTAAAACTCATTTTGAACATCAAATCCAGCTGTTCTTACTCATACAAAGCTGTTACGAAGCCCATGAGAGTGCTCTCTGAGGAAGAGATATAGGATTTGGCCCAGAGTGTTAGCAATAACAACTGTGGCTGGGGTTTTCAAAAGGCAACCTAAGGTAGTTAGGCACCCAACCCCCACTGAATTGCAGTGGGATCTATGTGCCTAACTCCCTCAGGGTCCCAGCTTGTGTGTCCATCTTCGAGCCAAATACTTGAGCTGGCCCTGAGGTGCTGCCTGTGGTTAAGTTGTGGTTACTTTATTATTCAAAGTGTGCATAAACCTACCACTGGGTTAGGTTACTGTCAACCACCAAACCACAGCTGTGGTTTTAGATTGCTAAAAAGCTACAGCATCCTCACACAGTGAGTCTGCAACTCAGTTGCTGCAATTGTTGTTTGTGGCTTACTGCTCCCACTGCATGATTTCTGTAACTGTTGCTCCCATCCTGTCCCCCCCTGCCTTGCACCATCTCAAACAGCTCAGAATGCAGGTAAATGCCACCCCACCTCCCTCCTATCTCAAGCACAGGTCAGTTGCAACTCTTGTCTGCAACATGACAAATCTCTGCATAGAGGAGGGTTGGGGAAGGGGCAGATGAAGATGGCTGTGGTCTTATACATTATACAAACATCTTTCAGCCTGATGGATACCAGTGTGCGTTGCAAGCTGCAAACAGCGATCACATCATCCATCCCTAAAACATAGCTTCCTTTGGGGTGAAACAGAGCAATTATTTAACAGGGCACGGCAATGCTGCACAAAATATATGACAAGGTGCAGAGGGGCCAGCAGGCAAAGAGTTATTTCACTGTTCAAGTCTTCTGCAGGTGTAAAAGGGTGGCTAATGAGAGGGGAGCTGGTGGCCTAATTAGGAAGTCTTGTGCAAGCTATGAAGCTTTTCCCCTAGTAGTCTAGTCATATGAGTGTTGCAGTGTTTGTAGCTTGAGTAAGGACTTAGCTGCTCTGTGAAAGCTGGTTAATGCTATGCCTGGTCTTCTAGAGAAAAGTCTATCCTGGTAAGAGACAGATTCTTTTTGTTTTATATTGATTCTGTGGGTTGGCTCCATTTTATGGGTAAGAAAAGAACATCTTCCCTAATTGAAAGAGCAGTGGGAGTTTAGGTATGAAGTATAACAAGCTAATCTGGAGTTTGGTTAGGACACTGGTGTTAATAATCCCTTGCTCTTATAAAGGGGAGGAATTTAATGATGCCTGCATTTAGGACCTGAGTATTTATGCTGGCTTTTGTTCAAAATATGTCTATTTCCCCACCACTGCCCAATTGCTAGTCTGAGGCTTAGGGACAGATGTATAGACAATGTAAGTGTTCTGGTTTTGCTCTGAATAGATGAGGCACAGAAGGCAGACTGTAACAGTTCATGGTTGTCTTTAATTATTCATAACTGGACCCTGCAGATAGTGGGAACTTGTGTAGGTACAATGGGGAAATCCATCTGTTAACCAGTGTTTTGAGCTACAAAGCTGGACAAGAGCGGGTGCACATGGGATCAATAGTGGCTAGTGTATTTGAAAAGCACACATGCCATTCCCCACTCAGTTGGATCAGGTGCAAGCAGGCAATATGCCACCCTGCCATAGTATACAATCCGCCAAGGAGCCAATGTTCCTCTTGTCTCTTACAAAGATCCAGCGTGAGGAAGCCACACCAACAGCCTGGATGGGAAACCTGAGGGGTTCGTTCTCTCTCTCTCTGTCTCTCTCACACACGTTTTCCTGTCTCTTTTTACTTGCAAGACTTGGCCCTTCCAGTGGTTCTCAAACTGGGGGTTGGGACCCCTCAGGGGGTCATGAGGTTATTACGGGAGGAGGGGGAGGTCACGAGCTGACAGCTTCCACCCCAAACCCTGCTTTGCCTCCAGCATTTATAATAGTGTTAAATATTAAAAAGTGGTTTTGAATGTATAAGGGGGGGGCACACTCAGAGGCTTGCTATGTGAAAGGGGTCACCAGTACAAAAGTTTGAGAACCACTGGATTAAACAGTGAGTGGGGAGGAGGTTTCCAAGACATGGCCATGATCATGGCACAAAACAGCCCCATCTTGTTCTCCTCCCCTCTGGCAAGTCAGGCGGCAAGGCTTGCACATGCAAACCCCCCCGGACTGGTTCCAGGCAAGGGGTCAGTGGGTGGGTGAGCTCGCGCTCCACAGACAGGGCTGCATGTCCCCATCCCAGGCCCCCACCGCCCTTGCAAGCTGCTCCAGCTGCAGCCTATCGCCTGGGTTATATGTTCTCCCGCCTCTTCAGGGGGTGGGCCAGCGCTGGGGGTGTTCCCCCCCTTGCACGGGAGAGCAGCCCGGGAGGAGACAGGAGCGAGCCAATCCTAGAGGAGGAAGGAAACAGCGCGCAATTTAAATCCGCAGGCGATTGACGATTCACTGGGCAGCAGCCGGTGCAAGCGGGGCCGGGCTGGGAGCGGTGGGTGAGTCGGTCTGGTGCAAGGGGGCAGCCTTGGGTGGGGGGACCCTTCGCGGCGGCAGCGGCGGCTGGGGGACCGCCGGGGTTACGGGGGGAGGGAGGAAGCTGAAGGCGCTACAGTGTTGCAAGCCCAGGGCCCTCCAGGAACAAAGGGCTGGGAAGCAGCCGGCGCCTCACCCGTGGCCAAGGGCGGGGTGGGGGGTATGGCCCCACCTGGGCTCCAGCCAAGCCCTCAGCCTCTGCATTGTGCCCTGGCTGCTGGGGTTTGGCTGGCGAGCAGTTTGCCCCCCTGCCCGTGCCAGCATCCCCAGCCCTGGCTTCCCCCGGTCCTGCCCCACCGCCATCGTCCCTGCTACCAGGTAGAACCGTGACTCTGCCAGCCATCCCCTGGCCCCTGCTCGTGTGGACTGGCCTGGGGCTCAGGCCAGCTCCGATCCAGAACAATGTGTGTAGTGGGGGTGCGGAGCGCCATTGAACCAAACTGTGAACCCTGCGTATGATGGAAACCCCTTCAAACCAGGGGGTGCCGCAGCGCCTCTTGTTCTAGCCCAGGGGTAGGCAACCTCTGGCACCTGTGCGGCACGCGAGCTGATTTTCAGTGGCACTCGCCCTGCCTGGGTCCTGGCCACCGGTCCGGGGGGCTCTGCATTTTAATTTAATTTTAAATGAAGCATCTTAAACATTTTTAAAACCTTATTTACTTTACATACAACAATAGTTTAGTTCTATATTATAGACTTATAGAGAGAGAGACCTTCTAAAAACGTTAAAATGTATGACTGGCACGCACAACCTTAAATTAGAGTGAATAAATGAAGACTCGGCACCCCACTTCTGAAAGGTTGCCAACCCCTGTTCTAACACCTATGCTGGCTTCTGTTCGTGCCTCTGAATGACTGTGGGTGATGTCCTGCTCTGTGCCTCAGTTTCTCTATCAAATGTGGAATAATGGTACAGACCTACCTTTTATCTGTAGATATCAAAGTGCTATATAAAAGCTAAGAAGTGGTGGTGTAATCTGAGAGTTCATTACAGATTACTTGCCCTGTCTGCTTTTGGTCTTCTATTGTGAGCACTTCCAGGATGTGTGTACAAAGGGTCTAGAACAGGGGTTCTCAAACTGGGACCCCTCAAGGGGTTGCGAGGCTATTACATGGGGGGGTCGTGAGCTGTCAGCCTCCACCCCAAACTCCGCTTTGCCTCCGGCATTTATAGTGGTGTTACCTATATAAAAAGGTGTCTTTAATTTATTGGGGGGGGGGGGTTTGCACTCAGAGGCTTGCTATGTGAAAGGGGTCACCAGTACAAACGTTTGAGAACCACTGGCCTAGAACAAATTGTGAGGGAGTTTATGGAGGTCCTGTAGAACCTCAACATTAAAAACTCCTCGGGAGTGGAGGTTCATAACTCTGAAATGTTTGTAACTCTGAACAAAACATTATGGTTGTTCTTTCAAAAGTTTACAACTGAACATTGACTTAATACAGCTTTGAAACTTTACTGTGCAAAAGAAATATGCTGCTTTTAACCATCTTAATTTAAAAGAAACAAGCACAGAAACAGTTTCCTTACCTTGTCAAATATATATTTTTTTAAAACTTTCCCTTAATTTTTTAGTAGTAGTTTAACACCGTATATCCTGCTGGTTTTTGTTTTTTGTTTTGTTTTGTCTCTGCTGTTGCCTGATTGCATACTTCCAGTTCCAAGTGAGGTGTATGGTTGACCTGTCAGTGTTTGTAATTCTGAAGCTCTACTGTAAAGGGTGTAATGTAACATGGGTTAACTAGAGGTAGATCAATGGATTTCCTTCTTTGAGAAAATAGTTGCGGTTTTTTATTTTTTGTTTTTTGTTTTTTTTAAAGATAAGGAAAGTGCAGTAGATTTAATACACTTGGACTTCAGTAAAGCATTTGACACAGTACCACATGAGAAATAATTAGATACTATTGGGGATCGGTGCAAAAATTGTAAGGTGGATCAGGAACTGGCTGAAGGGGAGAAAGCTGTAAGTTTTTGGTGAAAGATGAATTGGACTAGAGAGAGGTTAGTCATGGAGTTCCTCAAGGATGGGTTTTTGGGACTAGGGTTTTAGCCAGCCACCTACAGGAGTCAGGACGGGATTCTCGCCTTCTCTACCCTGCCCATCCCCCACATAATGTATTATGGATGAGTTGGTTTTGATCTACTTCCTCTGAAGCCTCGGAGATGGCCACAGCTAGAGATAGGACACTGGACAAAGCTCTGAGGTGCCATGGAGCATTCTCTCTCTCTCTCTCTCTCTCTCTCTCTCATGTGCTTGGCTGTCTTGTTCTTGCTTACATGCTCAGGATCTAACCAATCTCAGGATGTGGGGCCAGGAAGGAATTCTCCTCAGGTCAGATTGGCAGACACCTCAGGATTTTTATTTTTTTGCCTTCTGTGACACTGGGGTGGGGGCCTCAGACATTGGTGCCCCAAGGTCCCTGTGGCATAAATCTAGTCTCAGGTTGTCATACTTTGGTCTAATTTCAGTTATTGGGTTTAATGGGTGGGTGCTAGTGGCCTGTGATACCCAGGAGATCAGACTAGATAAGGCCAAAAAGGACCAGCAGATTAAACAGTGTGACACTGGGCCTCTGAGAATTTTTTTGGACACTACTGTAAATGACTGAACGTGTGTGAGCGCCGAGGATACAGCTGTGGGGTTATTTGTTGCCCACATCCAGTGGTGACCGTATACGGTAGGAGAACCCCAGTAAAAAGATATCTGAGATGGGCATTTGCACTGCTTATATTCACTACGCTTCTGGTGTTTGTTGCAAGACTCTCAGTGAAGAATAACAGAAGGATTGATACACAGGGCCACAGCTGTATTAAACAGCACTGGGTACAGAAGTGTGTATCCTGGAAGAGAGTAGGTCAGGAACTTAACAGAGGTATATAAAGCTACTGTCAGAGAAAATCAAAGGTAAATTTTATCAATTGACTTGAAACTGTCTATTATTGTCTTTAGCACCCAGAAACTGCACATTTTAGAAGCTGAAAACACTTTGTTAGTAGCAGTTTATAATTGAACTTGCCGCACACTCCAGCTACTGTGCAAAGAACATAACATGCAACACCCATTGGGACATTGACTCTTGAGAATCAGAATATAATAGGAGAGGCCCTTTGATCTGCACTTCGCTCACCTTCATGCCGCGCTCCACTGTGTGAATGCACACAACAAATTGGTCTCTCACCACTTCTCAGCAAAGATTTAATGGCTTGCTGAAGTGAGGTCTCTAAGTAAGGCACGGGTTATCAAACAGGTTTCTGGAGAGTTGATTGATCACATGGTGCTGGTACATCATCATTCCCATGTGCAAAACTGCATTTAAAGAAGCTAAAAATATATTAAATGCTTTTCTACTATTCCTGTTTCACGTAACCAAGTGATGCGGTTGATGAGGGCATGTTAGCATGAGGGGAAGAGGTCCAGGAGATTGTGTAGGGGTGGGAAGGTATCTACAAGAAACTCTTTACTAAGGTGTGCAGCATGGCTTTTAAAAACTGGAGAACTCCTGCATTAAGACATCATTATGCTTACGCACTACAGTGCATTTATTAATATGCAGTGAGGCGTTGAGAAAGCTAGTTCAGTTTTATCTCAGATCACATTTGGATGCAATCGCCTGGCTTTTCTAAACAGTGTGCTTATGAATTGACACAGTTCATTAATTCACCCTGGGTGGCTTGCTTATTAGCAAGCGTGAAAGTAATTTTAAAGATTTCCCAAATAATTTTGAGCAAGCTACTATATAGTTAACAATGCATTCCTGATTTCTATAACCTGTAGCAGATCTCTTTTGCTGGTAACACCATTCCCTATCCATTATGTGCGCACACTACTGTAGTTGTGACTTCAGCTGGTACCTCAAAAGGGAGTGATCTAATTAGCCAAGTTCCAAATTTAGGACATAATCTCAAGATGACGGACATAACAAACTCTTGCCATTACAAGGTATTCATATCTTGAGTCTTGTATAGTAAGCTTTGGTCTTATGATTCACCGGGGCTGATGGAAGTAGCTGGCAATGGGAAGTAGAGGGATAAAGGGCCTGTGGGGGGAAAAGTAAAATCAGAGTGGTGTGAAAGACTGGAATCTTCACTGAATAGAAATAGAAGCCCAAAGTACTGTTTGACTAGTAATGAATCACTTCTATTGGCTGTCAGAGCTTTAACCAGTTTTCTCCTCCAATTGTAGTCTTGTACAGAACACCTGGGGGAAAGTTCCGGTTTACATCTTTTTCTTTTTTTCCTCAAAAAACATAGGTAGTTACAGAAATGGACAGTGTTTCCTCTTAAACCAGTCAAAGATGCTCAGCCTGGTACTTTTTGCTGGTCTCATGTTTTGGAGGAATTTTGGGAAATGAGGGTGGCTCCTTTCAAACAACCTGTTGAATGTGCTGTGCAGTATGTTTTATTATCTGGATTGATTTGTGTTGGGGCTGTGTTCTCATTCGATGCATTATTTTTCACAGCTTTGTCTGATCCCCTTTGAACCAAGACTACTCCAAGAAGCGAAGAGTGATGGCATCTGTGTTCCAAAGTGTCGGGGCTACAACTGGCTGGAGGAGCCACCAGCTACTGGCTGACTTTGAAAATGAGAGTCCAGTGCCTGACAAATTTAGAAAGAAGCCTTCTTCAAGCTCTCTCAATACCCTCCGCATGTCTCTGAGAAAGCGAATGCCCTTAAAGCAAGTGGAGATGAACCTCAGTGAGAATCCAACTTGGGAAAGTCTGGAAGCGAAAGAGAAGCGACAAACCTTCCGGGCTATCACAAGAACAGCAAAAAATGCTTTTGGAACAGTGTCCCAGGTAATGATCCTTGTAATGTACTATGGATGGCAGTTCTGTTCATAGCTGGTGTCCTGTTTCAGGACTAATAATACCTAGCTCTTTTATACAGCTCACTTCAGCCGTAGTTCGCAAAGTGCTTTAATGCCAGACATAGTGTCTGTATTTTATAACTAGTACATGCTTTATAATATATAGCGGGCTGGTTGCCATAGAGAAAGAAGAGCAGCACAAACAAGCTTTTTGCACAAACAAGGGAAAGTGACATGTAGGAAGAATATGCAAAAAAAAAAAAAAAAAAAAGTCTTGCTCACGTTATTTTGAGCAAAATCTCCAGCAACTGTAAAACCGCTTTCCCTATCCCAGACTGCATTACGTGGGACATATCTAGAGAGACACTTTAAAAATAGTAAATGAAGGAGACCTGATAAACTAATGGATTTTCTGGGCTCTCAAAGAACATGCTTTATGGAAACCTTAGAGCTCAGGGGTGAGAGAAATGTGGGACTTTAATTAAACTGTATTTGGAGGCAGAGGGAGGAGATGGGGGTTGGACTAGATGACCTCCTGAGGTCCCTTCCAAACCTGATATTCTACTGATATCATAGAATATCACCCACTTTTATATACAGTCTGAATATGGACTGACTGGGTTCACAAAGACATACCTTATCGAAACTCCTAAAGATCAGGGCTATTAAAAATGTACAGCCTTAACTAGCCTGCACATGGAGAAGAGGTCTAATTTTTAAAGCCTGATCTAAAACCGATTAGCCAATTGCTGACCCAAGTCCAAGTGTCGCGTCGTTTTCAGACCCAACCATCAACATGCATCATCCTTGGAGCTCAGCATGGTGGGGGCTTCACGCTCCGTCTGCCTCCTGCCTGTTGGGTCAGCAGGGCAGTGCCCCTCTCCTGCCGGCCGCCACAGCCTTGTTTCACTCTGTGCTCAGAGTGAAGGGCCCTGCAACTCCCAGCACCTGGGCTCTGCAGCACACAGTGCTGAGAGGCAGCAGCGGTCAATGGGAACAGGGCACGCAGCTACTTACGGGCAGACTTGACGCTGAGAGTCTTGGGTTGTTTTCTGACCTGACCCGGACACGTGTAGTCGGGTCCCTTTTGGGTTCATGTCCGGTTTCAGGGCTCTAGTTTGGAGTGGGGAGGGAAAATATCAAATACCATTCCTGAAGATCCTGCTGGAATTTAGTCCTTGATCTGCAAAGTCGCTGTTCTTTATATCCATGTGACCTAGGGCGAGACTTCTCCAGCATCTCTCTTGCAACATAGTCTTTGCACCCTTTTAAATTCACTGAAGCAAAGAGAAGTAGTGGAAATCCTGGGAATAGATTTAGAAATAGCAAAACACTAGCCCCATATGTTAAACAGATGGCATGACCTTGGTATTCTCGCTAACTCTGAATTGTTCCTATAATGGCATGCACATGGGGGGAAGAACTTGGAATAAGTGCTTCCTGCTAACTCTAAGCTTATTTTGCAGATGAAATGCCAAGCACTGGCAGCAAGGAGTTGTTGCTTGTGTAAAGGCTGCCAAATCAGGCCTGAGCACTTGTCTCATGGGACCAGCAATATTGGAGTTGTACCAATGGGGAGTTCTGATGAATTTTTCATGCATCCTATGCTAGGTTGCACAAGCTATTTTAGGAAATTCTGCTAGCCAGGAGCACAACCTGCTATGACTCAGAGTTTGCAAGTAGACTTGAAGCCCAGAGGACAGCCCTGCAGGTTGAGGTATGTTAGCAGGGCAGCAAAGGAAAGCTTTTGTGCTGCTCTTCTTTAAACAAAGGCCTTCGGTTTAAAGGCATCTTTAACAGGTTCTAAAGGCAGGGGGGATCCTGCTACACATGAAATCAATGAGAACTTTGTCCAGGGCTCCTGTGGGAGCAGGATCAATCCCAAAGACTAATGGATCAAATGAAGCACGCCGCTCTATTTCAGTGCGATCCGAGGGAAGAGGCTTTAGCAGCAATGACAGACGTGCATCCGCCCAGTCTAAGTCTGGCTCTAAGAATTGTAGCTGGGGTTGAGAGCGAGCGTTCACGTGCTGGGATTTTGTTGAGCTGGCATATTGTAGACAGCAGTTTATAATCCCAGATATGTCTGCCTTGCAGAAAATACAGAAGTCCTGCCAAAACCGCACGCAATCGCTAATCATCTCTCCAGCTAAAGCCCCTGCAAGGAGAAGTGGCATCACTTGCTCTGCCAAGAAGAGAAGCACTTCACCTCGAACTCCTAGTCGGAAGAATAGGCCGGCCACAATGTCCACCCCTTTGTCTGGTCCCACTTGCACCCCCGGGTCCAGCAGGAGAGCCTCCCTTTCATCCAGATCTGCAAAGAGCTTGGTGGGGAAAGAATGGAGGAGTTTCTCTTACTGGCTTGGAAAAGAAGCTGTCCTTCTCCGGAGATCAAGGAGAGCAGCAGCTCTAAAGAGCCCATATTCATCACCTATGCCTGCCAGCAGAAAGAGGCAAGCTGCAATCATTTGTAATGCCTATTGCTGTTTTATTATTGTGACTAGCGTGTCTGGCTACCTGAGAGACACCAGCTGAGCACTGCTAATCTGTCCCACTGAAACAATGTGCTGTTATAATGGTTAGGAAGGTAATAAAGTTGTTACGTGCACCTATTTACAGAGAGAGAGAGTATGGCATAAAACTAGGCCGTGGAAACTTAATTTTGCATGATGACAGACTAGTGAGGTCTCTTGCACCATCCCCATCCAGTGGGAGGGTGATATTAAGTTTACATCATGTAATTATGCCAGCTCCAGTCTGGCTTGAGTTAAAGAAATGTTAACCTTCTAAATTCTTCATTGATGCTGTTTGTTTGATAAATCACTTGGGTATTGATTCGTCCTACTCTGCTCTGCATTTCCCAGAATTATTTATTTGTATTGTGGTGGTATCTAGGGTCTTGGCCCAGGACTGGGGCTCCTGTGGTGCTAGGTGCTGTACAAACAGAAAGATGGCCCCCTGCCCTGGAGGGTGGACAAAGAGTTGTGGGGAGAAAAAGTATTTCATGAAGTGCGGAGATCGTGCCTTGCCCAAGGTATCAGGTGAAGACAGAGTTGGGAGTTCCAGGCATGCCTCCTGGATCCCAGTCCAGTGCCTTGGCTATGAGACTATCTTTTCTAGATGCGATGTGACTGGAGTTAAGGCACGATTAAGGCTGAACATTGGGATGGGGAGCTGTGGCAGTGATAGAATCCTGTGGCTAGAGGCTTAAAATTTGACCAGAAGGAGCACTAGGGTATATACTGTAGATACTTCTGCAGTGGTAGGGGGCTGGGCTAGATCACCTATGTAACATTTGAATCCTCTAATTGCATGCTGCTTTCTCCCTTCAGAGAGTTTGACTGCGAGTTAGAATCAGTCTCTATGGGAATTCGCCGGCTGAAACGTCTTTCTCAGGTGTTCGATGATGTCATTGTGAGAGAGGAGAGGTAAGCAGTATTGTGATCGGGGGAGATGTTTATTTCTCCTCTAATGCTGCCTGTGCAGCAGAGGATGGTATCGCCAAAGATTCACCTCTCCAATCCTGAGTCAACGATACTGCTAAATATAAATTAAATGATCCCTCGCAGCTTGTAATCAAAATGAGTGAGAGCAATAGAAATGCCTTACCTGTAATGCAGCCTCTCTGCTTTAAGACACTGCATAGTTAGACAGCTGCAGACTGGCTCGCAGCTCCACTGAAGCCTGTAACAAACATTCTCCTTGATTACATGCTGCTTACTGTAAAATCAGAATCCTCCCCACCACACTCAGCCTCCAATACTATATCTTGCCTGGTAACTCCTTGCAGCAGTTCTAGGTGGGTTAATAGCCCGGAATGGGGCCAATAGAGGCTTCTTAGAATCTCATTGTATAGGCACTTGACTTTCATTTCAATAAGATTCTTTGAATGTTGCCTGAAAATTTGATTCAGATCCAAGTAACACCTAGGATTAGTTTGGCTTGTGCATTTCACAACTGCATGTATAGTCATTATCACAATCTTCCCTTCTAGTTGAAGATCTTCCATACACAATTGTGGGAAAGAAAAACCCTATCAAAAAAGGAAAATAACTTAGTGACAGGGTGACTTGGGGGCAGGTGTATTCACTGAAGCTGTTCCTAACTCGCTTTGAAATTAACTAGATTTCAGGTTGAAAGGCCTGAAGCGTTGTGGGTCAAACTTGTTTCACAGGGGTCATCAAAATGGTAACAAGATAAAGTTTTATTGTGTTGGTGTTGTCCATCCCCAGTAAAAAAAATCTTGATGTGGGAGCCTCTCTTTTCTAAGAGGAACTAAAATTCTTGCACAGTGATTCTAACTTAAGCAGCTTTGGAAATGTGGGAGATTGCTGTGTTTTTGTAATAGTTACCTCATTTAGAATGAGCATCTTCAAAGTGCAGTGTGGTAAGAGTTTTCAAATTAAAAAGTCTGATGCCACAGTAATCTCCTAAACCTTCTCAAGTTCTTCTTAAAGAACACTTATCATTAAGCCTAAATCTTGCAGCTTAATTCTACTTGGATCTGGTTACAAATTCTGCATCAACAGGGGACTATATCTAGACTACAGAGCCCTGTCTTGCAGATAACACAAGCATCTGGATGTAGCTTAGTACTAGATACCTTCTAGATCAAGGGTTCTCAACCTTTTTCTTTAAGCCCTCCCCATCCCCCTCATGCTTTTAAAAAAAAAAAAAAAAAAAACCTCCATGGCCCACCTGTGCCATAGCTGGTTTTCTGCATATAAAAGCCAGGGCCAGTTTTAGGGGTTAGCAAGCGGGGCAATTGCCCAGGGCCCCATTCCACAGGGGGTCTTGCAAAACTAGGTTGCTCAGGCTTTGGCTTCAGACGCGGGTGGTGGGGCTTGGGGGCCCCAGCTTTCTGCCCTGGGCTCTAGCAAGTCTAATGCCAGCCCTGCTTGGTGGACCCCCTGAAAGCTGCTTGTGGCCTCCTGGTTGAGAACCACCGTTCCAGATAACTTGCCTCAGAAAGACTTGTGGAAATCTGTCCAATTCCAACTATTTCTCTCTACCCCAATCATTTTTTCATATGGGTCACATTTTCAGCTGATCAGGTGTGGACACAAGTGGTCAAAATCCTGAAAGAGCTGTGTCAATTAAATGATTGTAACCATTTCAAGTTCACTAAAGCCTCATTCCTAATATTCATTCTTCCATCTGTTAGTGATATGACAGTTTCTCTCATTCGTAACTGAGGATAGTACCAACCAGGTAAAGTTGTTCTTAAGCTTGCATTGAATATACTTACTTCACTTGCATGTGGCTGAATGGAGAAAAACGGCTGTTTTCAAGGGAACAAGTACATACAAAACTTTATTGAGCACCTTAAAAAAACAAACTTACTTACTACTGTACAGAACCACAGGCTGTTTTCTCAGTCACCAGTGCTGTGCATACCTCTCTTAGCTGCAGTTGTAATACGGTGCAGCCATCAAACCCAGCTTCAGCTGGTGATTATAGGTCACTGAGCCCCGTGTGGGTTTGCACTGAAACAATAGTTTGAATTCTGTGCAAATAGCTGTTTTTCTCACCCCAGACCAGAAAACATCTGGTACTAATGTTTTGTCACTTCAGTTCTCACTGGTTACTCACTAACAATGTAAAGCATGTCAGAAAAGTGTTACTCTGACTTGCCTAATTTTTGTGTGTGTGTGTGTGTTACCATTTTTAATGTCTAACTGTTAAGACATTGCTTTGTCAATAGCAGCAGTTGACATCTTTCTACCTGGTGTTTAAATACCGCAATTGCATATAAGTGGCTCTGGAACAAGCAAGGTTCTCCACTGTAAATTTCTGAACATTATGTCTTCAGCATCATTTCTCCGAACCTTCCCATTAACAGATTTGCTATGGGAATTCCTTAATTTAAGCATTTATCTTCACTTGAAGCTGCACTGTGTCATCTTTAAATGTTTACATCGTGTTGAAGGTTTGTATGCTGGAATTTTTTTATTGAAAGGGGTAGTGTGAGTTGCTGTAGGTGTTTTAATTAGGAACAAATACGCAAACACACTGGGGCATGAATGCCTATAGTGTCGCATGGTAGAAAGTGGGGGGGGGGGGGGGGGACTGTAACCATTAAATGACAAGTTGATTCAGCATGTTACTTCCAATGGTAATGCATGCTAGCAATTCACTTCACTTTACTGCATACTTACACACCTTCACTTCCTGGTTTGAAGATCTTTATTTCTGTTGGAAAAGCCCATGACTTTTACAACTTAATGTTGGTAAGGGGGTACCATACTTAGCAACTCTAAGGTAGAGACTAATTCTAACTTCTGATCTCTACTAGTCATGAGGAGGAGTATGGAGTTTTTCCTCCAATTAGGCCCTGTGCAAATAAACTTACATAGACAATGGCTATTTTGTTGGGTTTTTTTTTTTAAACTTTCCCTCACCCTTCACAAAACAAGCACTGACATGAAAGCTAGGTTAGACACTCACTTATTCATATAATGTTTAACATTTAAGTAAAATTAGACCATCCCCATTAATGTTTTTTACCCCCTATCTATCATGCTGCTTAATCTGTCTGCTGCTATTGCTGACCACACCTCATAGCAGATAAAACATGACTGAAGTGAGAATTTTTTTTAATGGCCTTCATAAAATCTGCTCAATATACCAGGCACGCTGTTTCCTGACTTCTACCCACTTTCCAGCAGCTTGTGTATACTGAACAACCAATTACTTAACCTTGCCCATTACTCTGTTGTATTAATTACACTCCTTTATTCTTCGCAGAGAACAAGCGATATCCAATTATCAGCATCTAATGGCACAAAACTTGCGATCTGTGCATCGGTCTCGGAAACTCTCCCAATCTGCTTTCAGACGGCGTGCGAGGAGGCTGCAGCATGCAGTTGGCACTTGGACTGAGATGGCTTTAAACAGTATTAACAACGTGTGAGCAAATGAAGGATTAACTATCTATGGGAGTTGGAGGGGTGTATTGTCTGTTTGGATTTAAGTGACTGTGCTTTGAATAAGCCATTAACCATTTTTAGAATACTACCTTTCAATTCAGCTCCGGTTTAGCCTTCCATGGATTTCTCCTGCCAATGGTGCAGGGATTATATTAAAGTATATCACATGACCACCCCCGTGGTATTGCCCAGCAATGGAACAGTAAACTGAACTCACTTAACCAGCACTTTCAAATGGGACAGGCATGATCCAGTGTATTGAACTTTAGGGCTGAGCTAATTACTACTGAATGATTTTAAGGAAAGACAATAGTATCAGTGTCACTCCTGATCTGTGACATTGGGGATACTTGCTTCCTATACCTCCCTCATGAGATGTTGAGGACTTTAAGTTTCTACAGAGCTTTGGAAATTAAAAAAGCACCAATGCCTATGCTTTTCCAAAGTGCATGAACTTCATTGAATTTCAATGGGATTTAGTGGCCTTAAGTGCTTCTGAAGACTTTATGCTGTGTGCCAAAACCATAGTCTACAAAATGGTGTCTGGCTGTGATTTCAGTTACTGTGGGTTGACATGGGGGGGGGGGGGGGGACTAAAAATCATGGAATTCTGTAGTTACTCCAGAGTGACACTGGAGTTAATTCACTTTGGCAGTAATTTCTTTAAGATAAATTGAATCAAGGCAACTTTAATTCTGAATGAGCGTGTCGACACAGGAATTTAACACTGTTTAATCCATGCCTTTGGTTTATTCAGATTAGCTCTCGGGAAGGTGCCTGTGTAGATAAACCCTGGGTGATCGAAGTCAGAATGTGTGACGCCCCCTGCACAGTTCACAGGGTTCGACTAACTAATGTATCTATTCCATTTTAACTAGTTTCATTTTGAACTGCTAACAGTTGAGGCTTCATTTGTCTTTCATGCTACTACTATAAGACATCTCAACGGTGAGGTAAATATTGCTCTTGGAACATGTACACACAACTGAAGACACTAACAGTTAATATACTAAAGTTGGAAGTAACACTTGTTGCTTATTATAATGTTGATATTTTTGTGCAATGGCACTAGTTACGTGTTTCTAATAGCTTTTTATATCAAAATAAGAATGTCAGGCTCTATAATAGAGGTAATCTTAGTTTAGCAAAATATTAATTCTCTAACATTTCAACAAAGCGAAGGAGTCCTGTTTTCCATAAACTTCTAGAACTTGGCCCCAATGCTGTTCCTTGAGCTGTAGCTTTTTTCTAAAGAGAATAAGTAAACAAAGGGGTGTTTGTTGTCTTTAAAGCAATCTGAGTCGGTGTGCCACTACAAAATATTGACATTTAGAAGGTTTAATCTTTATGGCTGTTTATATGAATTCTGTTGCCACTTACTATTGGCTACAATATTGCCCTGCTTCATTCTCCCTAAAATATTTTAGTGGTATCGAAGTCCAAATTTTGTAAGCAATCCTGCCTGAATGCTGCTCCAGCTATATTTAAATTGAGATTAACTTACTTTTTTTTTTTTTTTTTGCCTGTTGACAAACCAGACTGTTTAAAAGGTAAAATTTTGTAACACTGGGCTGGAACCCCTTCCTATTTAGATTTAAAATGTAGATCAGGGTTATTGTTTTAAGCCAGAGGAGAGCTTTTATTTGAAGTTTTACTTGTATGTACTGATCCTTGACAAAATAGACTTTTCATAATAGTGATGTCTTGTTGAATGCTATTTTCAGACTCCCTGCCACTGCCCCTTTTTAAGAAAAACCTCAACCCCCAATTACCATTCACCTTGTAAGTGGGAGAAATGTTTATTTTTGTCACTTCTTTCTCAGTGCACACAAAGCATTTGTATCTATTAGGTTTTGACTAATTAATTAAAATCAAGGGGACTGCCCGGGGTGTGTAGCTAAGGGACAAAGAACCCGCATTTGGGAAAAATCCTGCCCATCTCCTTTTTCTGCTTGAAGCTCTGCTGGCAATGCTGCCTTACTGCAGGTGAGGATCTAGAGTTCTCTATTTTGACTAAGTGCATGGTAGATACAGCTGCTCAAAACTAACATGCCATTTGGTAGGTCTTGAAATTATACACCTGAATAACTTGTTCAGAATGGGTACAATGGCCACGGAGCTTTCCCACAGCAATGTAAAGAAAAACCCACAACGCTGTCCACTTAAAGGCAAAGAAGGCTTTTATTTAAGTGACTAGCTTTTTATAAGATTTTAAAAACCAGCTCACATCAAAATCTAGACCAGTTGTAAAAATCTTACTCCTTAGTTCATATGTTAAGAAATTCATTATTGTACAGGGTTTTTTTTAATTTTTACAAGGCAGCCATAAGAAATATAAACATTTGTCACCATAGATAGAACCTTCCCACGGACACACTATTTAAAAGTATACACTTAGTAAAACTGTAGACTCAAAGACCATGTACAATTTCAAGTCTCCTCACAGGGATTGTTATAAGTAGACGTTTTGTTTTCCCACATAAATAGAAAAATAAGTATGCGTTGGGGTTGGGGTTCTGCCATGAGACTGCCATTCCTGACCCTTCTAGACCCAGGAGTATCTTCCAATATTTAAAACTTGCTGTTTTCCCTAACTTTTCTTTGTTACTCTCCACAACTTTTCCTTTTTAGTGTTCCATTCCACATGTAAACCCGCCTGTGCTTAGCAGTCAATACGCTCTGAGATGCTGACCACTCGCCCAGTGCTTTTCTGGGTAAGGAGAGGCTAACTCAAAATTTTCCACCCCTTCCCAAAAGCAGGGCCAGTTTTAAAGGAATACTGTCTAATTACAGGCCAGATCCTCATCCCCTTTTCATGGATCTGAGCCAAGAGGAGGAGTGTCAGCTGTGTTGTTGTTTTCAACTCCCACAGGGAGCTCCCTTCCACCATGTTCCAAGCAGGATCGCTGGCTGTTCTGTGTAGCCTGGGAAATGAGTAAGTTTTCACACTCACCCCAGTCTGTAGTTAGAACTCACTCCCACCCTCCAGTCTCCTCTGGAACAGCTATGCTTCCAGGGACAAGTGAGGTCAGACACATTAGGCATATGGCCTCTTTTCACCCGGCCACCTAATTTCTTCACTCTCCAAAGGGAATAACCAGCTGGAAATTCTGTGACTCCACATTCAGTTTTCAGTCCCTTAAATAGGAAAAGGTGAGAGGAGATGATCGTACATAATGTAAACACATGTCTTTACCTCTATTAATAAACACAATAGCAGCAAGTTGCTTTTATGGTGTCAGTTAACTTTCTTGTGGTTTGGATAGCATGGGGAAAAAAAACTTTTGCTTTTAGTGCTGTAATACAGGGAAGTATTGTCCTTTACCAATTGTTTTACATTCAGACTTTAAAAACAATTCTTGTGCTCAAACTTTTTTTTTCTACTTGGGAACCTATTTATAGGGAAAAGTGCTCTTGACTATTTGCATATAATCTGGTTTTAAAAGCAAACAACTGGATTTGTTTAAAGAGATGCATAGGCACAAAACTTTTGCAAAGTGGAACCAGGTACAAGGGCTGTTTACATGCTTTCTGTGCCCCACAAGAGCATGAGAGTTTGACAGAAGTGTCACCATCTTGGCTAATACTGCTTAATGAAACAAATTAAGCTTTCTTAGTGTAGGGCTTGTTCTGTCTCCCCATAACTCCTGAAATATGCCCTAGCTACTTTGAAAGCAGTAGCAAATAAGAGGAGGGGGCCCTCTATCTTCACTAAAGTCTGAACTCTCTAGTGTAAAGGCTGCTAGGTGTACTAAATAGTGGAGAATGGAACACGATTTAATGCTTTTCTAACCATATCAAAATGGCAGCTCACTCTTGAGCCCCAGTGACAGAGGGACAATGGATGCTGTGTAGTTCACACCTAACAAAATAGTAGGCTGGATAGATATAAAACATGCCACAGAATAAACAAGAATACTTTGGTCAAGCAAGAAGATTTTGTTCCAACAGCACTAGTGTAGGCAAACATGTACTTAAACATTTCTTAGTGACATACTCATCAAATTTGGATTACCATTACTATGCATGTCTGTGGAATATTCTGTACTTTTTACAATGCTAATTTTCCCCCAAAAAACTTACTTAACAGGACAACAAAATAGACCAAACAGCTATTGTAAAAAATGCATATTGGTTACAAATTTGCTGTGAAAGCTTTACCAAAACTTCACATGGGTTGTTATGAAGTCAGTAAATATACACACACGCACAACAAACACCACAGCCGTGAAGGTGCCTTTTCACAATAGCTCAGATAACAGTCCACCACTGCTAGTTAATCAGTTTTTTTTTTTTTACAGTAATAAACTGGGTCCATTAAACATGGCAGAGAAATAAGTGTTCCTAGTCACAGCCTACCTTACTTGTGCATTTAACTTTGACTGCTATGACTCCTCACTAAAATATTAATTATAATACATTTTACATTTCCAATTACTTCCTCAGTTTACCTGGCAGAAGACTGTGCTTTTCCATACCAAGCAGTCAGGAGGCACTAAGGTGCAGAAATTATTTATGTGCTCAACCTGTGTTCTGTGAGCACTCAAAACTTCCATTGATGTCTTAATTCACAACCAAGCTAGTTTTGAGTGTGCAAGGACATCTGGTAGTAACTTGATACAGACAGACACTGATACCTAAACCCAATCTACTAATGAATGAAATTTTAAAAAGCACTACTACTCCCCTTGGTGAAAGTTTAAGCAAAACTGAATGAAGACTTAAATTGATTTTGAAATTCCACTTTACTCAACAGGCTCTGAATTAGGAAAGTCTGCACCTATGAACCATGGCATGTAAACAATTTGGCAAGAAGCAAATGCTTTAGGAGATAACAGGGATTGACAATTTAACAGAATTGGTCCTAGCTCAGCATCCATAAAAGAGAGCTACCTGGACATACACCTAACTTTTAATATACAGCTGGGTTCCCAAATTTCCACTTACTTAATACTTTGTTTGTAGGCCTAGCTAGTTCAGAGATTTCATGTCATTCTTCTTACCATACTGATACTCTCAGCCCCACTGAAATGATGACACCATTTTAGTGACTAATAATCTAGAGCAGGAAAAAACCCAAATGCTTTAAGTCATCTGAAATTTTGGAACACCAGTTTCCAACTGATATGAAACATTAACCTCTAACTTGAATATGTTGTGGGATTGTTGGCAAAGGTGCTTAGTTGGAGGACCAGTGAGCAGAGGGTAAAACATTCAATCCCTGAGCAATAACCAATATCGGAATTATACAAAGGCCACATGAGTTCCAGTATCTCATGAAACCAAGTAGGGGAGTTAATTATTTTCAGCTGAATTCTAATACTGTATGTAGTAAAATGCTGACATTCTAATCATGTACACAAACTAGCACTTATTTCACTGCTTAAATTATTATACTGTTATGAGAAGCCAGCACAATGGCGTCTAGTCAAGAGACCCAGGTATTAATGAAAAATTCGAGTTAAAAGACACATTGTTATAGCTTTCAGGCTCATTTCCCTTAATGATGGACACAAATTCCAACTAGATCTCATTCTGGAAAGAAATCTATATAAGAGGAGAATTAGATAGGATAATTGGTTTTGGAGCCTCGTGGCTGATAGAGGTAGACATTAGCTAAAGCAACAATAGCTTTGAATTGCACAGCAGGCACAATAATCACCAGCAGTGTACATGCTGTAACACAGAGCTGCTTTACAAAATGTAATTTCGAGCTAAACAATCACTGTCCCCTTTAGATCTGCCCATCCGATTACAGGTAGGAACTCAATAGACAAATCTGAAAAGTCGCATGCTCCCCTGCCTGTTAAACTTGGGGTAAGCTGAAAAATACTGTATCCCAGAGGTTTTGCAGTGAAGAGAGCCTAAAACAATTGGCCAATCACCACAGCCCCAAGCAAATAAAACTGCTCCAAGGACAATAAAGCAGTGAATCTGCTGAATCTATAAACCATTAGTGATCAGATGTAGATCACTGGAGCAAGCTTTTTACTGTATGTTCTGAGCATTTTTTTGTTGGTACCTGTTAGTCAGAAGAGAGGCATCAGATAGAGATTGAGCACCAACCACCCATCTTCATTACTTGCTTTTCCTTGCCCCTAGAGCAGCAGCAGAGAGCCAAATTCATCACTGGGATAAGCAGCCATGACTCCACTAAAGTCTGTGGAGCCCTGCGTACTGATGCTAGTAGTCCGTTTAGTGCAGGGAGCTAGGTTCTGCCCTGCTTTAGAGCCTGTGTGATTTCAGTCTGGTTGCAGAGGGTGGAAGAGAGGGACGCAGAGGGCAAAGACAGAACACTTAACCATTTAAAGTGCTGTGTGTTAGAGGACTTGTGACATTACTCAGAAAAAGACATTTGTAAACCTAAAAACTATTCAGTGTTGCTCTTGGGGATCTTACATTCAGCTTTTATATCCAAATGACCTGGCACCAAGGAGACACTGAGCAAAGGACATAAATAAAACAGTTACCGTAAGTACCCGATCCTAACTAGTGTGAGTTTGCAATACATTTAGTGTCTTAATTTTAACTTCAACACTCCAGTTTAATTTAAGAGAAACAAAGTTAATGTGAAATGCTATTAGATCTGTCAGGAAATGTAAAGCTAAATTTTTGCATGTAGACTGATTACAAGTGTAATACAAAAGAGCAGGTAACTTTGGCATTCCTCCCACAGAATAAAATACAGAAATGTACCTAAGGTGCTCTACTGGTAGAGCTAATTTGCTGCTTCCTTGGGTAGGAATCACCCATCGGAACCTCTCATAGCTCTCTGGGGTCTTCAAATAATGCAGGTTTCCTTTTTCCGTCTACTGCCTCGTGGTCGTTTCCCCATAGCATTTCTTGTACATACTATGTCTCAATAACCAATAGGCTCATTTGAGCCTGCATCTGGCCTGCATTCAAGATGGATAAGACTTGAAAAATGGGTAACTTTATTTAAACTCTCCCAGGCTCAGGAACACCACCTCTTTAAGGATTAAAACCTGGTTTATGAGCACTTACAACCTTAATAAAGATGGGAAAACATGCTTGTTAGGACCCAATCCTGAAAAGCTTGAGTAGTTCCTCTGAATTCAGCTCAGTAGGAGTTATCACAAGTAAGAATTTGCAGGATCTGGCTCTTTGCTTCTATCCTAAAATGACTACACAATTTACCTCTGTGAACTGAGACCATCTAAATGGAATTTTTTGGTAATTAGAAAATGAGTACTTTTAACTGGCAGCTGCAATTTCATAGCATCTAGTTTCTATGAAGCTTAAATGTGGGTATTTTAAATACAGTAAGATTTGTTTTAACAGAAACTGCACCTACACTTTCATAGCACATAGTTTCTTTAAACAGCAGTGACAAGGAGAAAATTACCCATATAAAACCAGTTATGATTTTATCACTCATTTTCATCCATTGTAAAATTCTGGAGACACTACAGAAGAGGGGTTTCTTTAGCTTACCCATGTAGGATCCATGTCTTGTATCAAAAGGGTCAAACCCATCTTGTTGCTTGAAGCAATTCAAACATTTGTACAGTCACCAAGCTCCATGAAAAATGTGTGATCTTTGTATATAGCAACACTATCAGTCCTTCAGACTGCAGTAGAGAGACTTTTTTTTTTAATCAATCAAGTGTTTGATTTGGTTCATAAGTCGATTTCTCCAGTGGGTATTTTAAGTCTAGCTACCTGACTTATAAGATGTATAGATCAGAACTTGAGCTGATGCACATTCATCAACACCATAAGCCAAAGGAAATTGTCTTGGGCTTAAGGCACCCAAACAGTTTGCCTTCCACATTCCACTCCACCTGCACTTCCCTTCTGTGTATAACACTTTCTCAGGTGTGTAGCAGCAATTGATACAGCCATTAGGGTTTTAAAATGTAAGCCTTCTCTTTCACGCATTTTACCCGCTTATGTTTTTTTTAAGGTGTTACTAATTAGCTGATGTCACTCCTTTTAGCATCTTCCCTTGAGTAAAATCAACCTGTTACAGCTTTTCTCTTATTGCACATTTTATAATGTGTCTTGTAAAAAAAATTCTAAGACATATTTTGCAGTTTTGATGTTAAGCACTTGCGATAGTTTTAGATCTGGATTTAAAATTGTAGAATAGGTATGTTAAGAGGAACAAACAAAGTTCCCTACTTGGTTTAAGAAGGCAGATTCCAGAGCAAGGAAGCCTCTGGTTATGTGTCCCACCTCATGCCTACAGGTTGATTGGCCGGCACCCAAGACTTACACCTCAATGCTTCCTAAGGCGCAGACTCAAATTTATGGACCCCACCTCGAACCCAGGCTATGGGGGGCAGGTGCCTGTCGTGATCTTTGTCTGATTCAGGCTGGCTCTGGGCACGCTCTGGTTTGGGGTTTGACGAAGGTGGGTCAGGCTGCTGCACAGACATAGTCCTGCGAAGGTGAGTCCGTTTCCGCAGAAACTCGGGCTGGGAGTGCAGGCCAAAGCTTCCTTTCCTCAAGATCATCCGGGAGTTGTTCTTCTTGGGCCGTGAATGGAGACTGAACTCCAGCAAGGCTAAGTGCGCCGCGTAACCTTCACTGAGGAACTGGAGCAGAGGAGGGAAAGAAAAAAAACACTCTGCATTAATGATTCACCTGAGCACTCTGACAGACTCCCCAGCAAACACTGCTCTTGGGTGGTGGTGAAGCATTCAGCATGCGCTGCTCTCGTGCCTGCTAACGCACAGGTATTGCGTATTGACTAGGCACAGCCTCCTTTCTGGAACGATGTTTCCAACTTCAGGGTAACTAGTTAAGTCATGGGCATGAGAGGCCAGACTCTCTGAGATGGAGGGAACAAAATGGCTTTTCTACCACTTGCACTTATCTCCTCATACTTTGGTTGTCAAGCTCTACTGTAATGAGGGCGGGATCCTGCTCCTCTCTGGGATCTGTCCTTTCATACTAACGCACAAGAAGGGCCCAAATGAGTAACATTCTTTCCCCATGAGTCCAGCAGCAGAGTTGCATGAGAATCAGAGCAAGGATAAAAAGAAAGCTCTAGAGAGGTGGAAAATTAGAGCTAAGACCCCCTCCCCTCCTTTAGAGTAACTATACTCCTGATCAAAACACATGGATGACTAATTTTGGACCACTCTGGCAGAAGATGCTAATATTTAAGACATTATAGCTGTGCATCTTAACTTGCTCCTTCCATTCAGCCATACATTCTACATGCAGCTGTCAAGCAACCTGTATTCCTTAGATGCTAAAAGCCTTTTGCTGTTCATTCCTGCATGAAAATGCCCTCTAAGACTTATGCTGTCCTGGCCACACACAAGATTTATGTTCACTCTTCATCTCCTGTGCATGTCCCAAAAGACACTGACTCTTTAGCAAGAGTTACATACCTGACATTGAGTCTGGTATTTCTTTGTCGGACGTCCAACTATGTAGATCTGGGAAGGCGACAGACCCAAAACATTGTACACGGAAATATCCTTCATTGAGCCATACGCAGCACAAATTTTGATGTAGCACTGAAAGAACCAAGGCAAATATTGTTTTAATTGCACATGCTCTGAATGGTTGACCCACAAATCTTACAGCAGGCATTTTCTTTGTGATGAAGCTCCAGATAAACTGATGTTACTGACCCAAATTTATAAACTTGCCCTTGTTAAAAAGAAACATCAGACATCTTGCCAGTAAAAGGGGCAAGATGACTGCATTTTTAAGTAATTGCTGGGATTAGTTTGAAAACCAATAGGAGTTGGGTGCTTAACTCCCACAGGCCTTTTAGAATAGCTCTCCCTTTATTTCTAGATGCTGAACAAGAATTGCAATAAAAATGTTTCCATTTGAAAGGTCCATAGGAGCAGGGGATACTTGGGAAGTTTGATCTTCAGAGGTGCAAAATATCCACAATTTATAGGAGTGAAAATGAGCCACATTTTTCCCATTGGATGTGAATCCAAACCATAAACATGACTGACCAGGTTCTCAAAAGTAACATAACCTTAGTCTGTACCCATATCTGCTCCCCACTGAGAAACCAGCATCATTTTCTGTAGCAACTAAGATCCTTAAAGATCTACAGCCTTGCTTTGGGGGATTTTATGTGATCACAGCACAAGGAATGGAATTTCAGTACTGTTAGCAAATGGAAGGGTGCAGCCGTTATCAGACATCATGTTGACTGGATTCTCTTAAATCAGGACAATAGCTTGGCTACACACATTTGACCTTGTACTGTTCATAGCTACTGGATTTATTTATATGCATCATCAAAATGATTAGCCTTGATCCAAGACCCTCAGAAGGCAGAGCAGCCTTCTTTGCACCTGAATGCTGGGAAGGAAACCAAGATACAGCAAAATACCTTGTAATGGACAATGGTCTTTTCCTTCCAAGGGGAAGAGACCCTCCCCTTTGACAATGACAAGAGAGATCTGATTTTCCAGCAACTGATCATTCGATTTCAATATGTACACAAGAGCCTCTATTACCTCTTGCATTAGATTCCGGAGGAAAATAGTCTTTTGTCGTAGTGGGTCATGAACAAGCCCATCCGAGAAGAAAATCATCCCTTGAGGAAAGTTGTGCTGAGATAACCAGGAGACCACTCTCTGCTTTTGCATATCAGGACGGCCAGTGATATAGATGATCAGGTATCCCAGATCCTGCCAGTGGCTGTTAGAAGCAAAAGCAGCATGGGAGAGGGGAAAGCGGGGGAGAAGTCACCATCCATTTTAATCTTAATGAACATCTTTGCTGAACATGGGAACAATGTAAGAAAAGCCAGGCATAATCTCTCAATAGGTAAAAGGCTAGCTGGGATGGGGTCAGACTTCTGATTTTAATAGCTAAAATCCTGGTGTGTACATGCAATAATTTGTATGCCTCAAGAGAAATGGGGAAGAGCAATAGGCAGACTTGTGCAAATACTGTTGTATAAAACACCAGGGATAATTCATCTTAAATATTCTGCACCCTGTGGATTCAGTCCTGCTGTCCTTGAAATGGATGGAAATTTTGCCTTTGACTTCAACAAGAGCAGAATCACAGCCTGGGAAACTGAGATGCTCATCACTCCATTTTCAGGAGGGTTCAAGGGGCACTGAGTTTAAAACGATAGACCCCAATTCTTTGACCAGTGCAGCATTAACTGACTTCTTAAGTGAAGGAATTAGGTGGTTCTTAAAACTGATTCTCATAGTGCTTTACATCCGGAAGGTACATCATGCCTCGGGATTAAAATTCAGTATAGCATAAAATCCTTCAATATCTCACCAGCCTTTTTGATAATCAGAGTAATAAATGGAAAAATTATCCATTGACTCCATACACTTTTAGGCCATGTTTCCCAGAGGCAGCCTTTTAACTTTGGTGCAATTTACTGTGGAAATCATGAAGTTAAACATCTATAAAATGTGTAAATATCCGTGCAAATCAGGTATAGCTGGATGTCTGACTGATACAAAAATGTATCTGCAAAGAATTATGGGCCTTAAAATCCATAACATTTGTGAACAATCTATTATTTCTCGCTTCCCGTTTGATCCCCTTTGTTAAAAAGGGATGAGGCAGGGACTCCAAAAACACCACTGTCTACGCGTCCCTTACCGGACAACGTCGACTGCCCCAGCTCGGACTTTGGGGTCACTACCCATGATTGAGACACTCGCTGCAAAGGAGCCATCAATGCTAAACACCACACACTCCATTCCCGGGGGAAGCACAGTCAAGTAACTCAGTGCATTGCTCTGGTCGCCCCTGGAGAAGAAAAACAAAGCAAAGCATCAGAACTCAAACTCTGTGAATTACAATGAAATCCAGACATGAGGTCTGTCTGGGACAAGGCATTCAAGGCTCCACAAGCCTAACGGGACTCAACTATCCGGTTTCCACTATAAACCAGAAAGTAAAGATGTTGGGACCCTTTAAGAAGCTAATTTTCCAAGTCCACTGGGCTAAAACAGTGAGATTTGCATAAATCCAATTAAAGCACTGCAAGACAACAACAAAAATCACTGACAATACAATAAAGTCCTGGAGGGTTTGTCCTTTTTTGCAACTGAGAAATAAAAATTAGCCCTGGATTTTTTAAAGCAGCCTAAAAATATCAGGCATCCACACTTATATAGAAAAAAGCGATGTATACTTCTCTGACTGTGCATGTTTCAAAAAGTCAACCTCACTATGTAACAGCAATGGACAGGAATCGACCATCCCTCTGTCCCTGTTTATTGTGCTGAAAATACTGGCCCAGAAGAATCTAACAAATTCACAAAAGGGGAGGAATTCGAACACTAGGTGCCTACTTCCAGAGCTCTGGCATCTGCAAGCTTCTACTCATTGAGTATTCTTTCACTGGAACACAGCTGTTAGCACCCCCGCAAAAGGCAGGTACAGAGATTCCACAAATCCCTCACCTTTTCCTGCCATATGAATCATGTTGCTCTGCAGCTCTGACCCAAGCCCTGCCCCCTTTGTCACAGTGAATGTTACAGCTATAGGGGAAATTATATCTGGTGTTACTGGCAACATCTTGCAGGGTGGATTTCTGCTTGGAAATGTGCCTGCATCACGTCAGGTCCAGGCATGATCATTTAAGGGTAAGGAGGAAACAACTACTTCCATTCTAGCATGAAGCATATTAAACCTGCAATCTAAGACCCAGGGAAGCAGGAGATTGGCTCCTGAGTCAATTGCAATGTTTTAAACTGCAGACTTCCCAAAATAGACCTTAATTTGTTTTTAAGCAGCCCTATCTTCTCAAATTGATTGCCTGCTAGTCTCCAATGGAATTATTACTAATTAAGAAAATATATATATGTGGAATTGGCAAGCTGATCTTCCATTTGATTAGCTGCGAGGACACCTTTAGTTCCATTTTTATTTTAGAGGAGACGTTTAGTGGAATCTGCAAGGTATTTCCCAAGTGGGCCTGAAGTTTAACTCTAAAGTGGAGTATTAAATTAAAACTTTATGTCAAAGCATTTAGCAGTTTTCTTACTAAACATAAAAAGCTTTAGAAGCACATCTGCCCCAATCCACACACTTAGACAGATTAATTTTATTTCACACATTTTTCCTCTTTATGCTTGACTCAGCAGAGGGCTTTTCATGGAACTCTTGAGAGCTAGGAGAGAGTCAATTGATTTCACTTCACTGAATTGTTGCTTTAAGGCTGTGTTTTTCAATTTAAAATAAGCCTGGCACTGAGTACAGAATTAAAGTGATTCCTTCAGTCAGCCTGACATCAACAGATGAACTGAACTGCAGACTTGGAACATGGCAATACCTTCACTATTCATTTCAACAGGAGAAACTGGTCACCACCCTGAGGAATGCAGATCATCCTTTACCCAAACCCCACCCACAAGCAGGCTCTGGATTACGCAAGCTACACCTTTGCTAGGGCCTTCAGACGGCCCTGATCCCCTGTATTTGCAAGACTAAACGCTAGTTAGTGGAGTCCCACTGGCTGTTGTTATTTGTATTACTGCAATGTCTATACATTGCAACCGAGATCAGGGCCCCATTGGGCTGGGCATTGTACAGACATATTAAGAGACTCTCACTGCCCCAAAATGCTTATAATAAAAATAGGCAAAGCACACAAAGGGTTGGGGAAAGGAAGCACTGGGAAATGGACACAAAGAGATGAAGTGACTAGCCCGAGTTTGCACAAGAAGTCTGTGGCAGAACTACACCAGCCACAAAACCATCCTGTCTCCCGTATCTTATTCAAATCTGCAGTGATGGCTCACGTGATGTGAATGACCATTACGAAGCCCAGGGGAGGCTTTCCTGCAAGTGAGGGCTTTGAAGTATCATAAAGCACTTTGACTAGTTTTACTCCTACAGCTTAGTATATTAATCTTAGCAATTAACCAAGTCTGCCTTTGGTCTAGAAAGCAAAATTAACAGGAGACTTGTCCCTCTAAAAGAGCATCATTCCCCTTATGTGCATTAATTAAAATGTTTTCAGATGGTAGCTAAGGATCACATGTATAGTTTGTTGCCAGTTATTATTAGTTACTTGCAATGTAAGTAACCCCCTTCCCTCTGCTTCCGTCCTCACTCAGAGCCAGGCTAGCTGATTGCCTTGCTCTTCAGAACTGCCACCTCGGAGTACAAAAATTAAAACATCTGTTCAGCGGGGGTTTGCCAAGAGGTCCCACCTCCCAGTGCAAATATCCGGATCATAGCCCCACAGTGAACCCCTTGAACTGATATTTGCCCCCATCCCCTCTGTCTAGCCACACAGCAGCACCCATTTCCACAACTGGAACAGATACGTGACCGAGCTCTGAATGTCCTCTCCATCCAGACAAGGGCCATCATTTGGCCCACGTTGTCTAAAAGCATGGGCTCTTTGTCAACATATTGAGCCCATGATGGTGGAATAAACATCTCCAGAGCAATAACTTTGCTCATTGTTGTGAACAAACAAAAAGTGCTTTTGCTCCGTTTGAAGAACGGCACTCATGGTAAATGCAGTTTTCTGTTGGGTTGTTTGTTTGTTTTTAATGGCATAACTCTCTTTGTACTAGGGAATCCCACACCTTAATTATCGAACATTGAAATCTGAAAATATTACCTAACCACCATTTTGATGGGATACACGCCAACTCTAAGCCTCTTCTGTTTGGGTATGTTGTAGGATATTCTGCCACTGCTATTGGTGATCTCTGTGTCGAAATACACCCACCTGCCCGAAGAGGGTTCAGTCATAATAAGGATATCAACCTGTAAAAGTACAAACAAACAAAAAACTATTACATTTGTTAGAATACAACACCCATCAGACTCCTAGCACATGCTAGACTGGCTCAGACCAGTAGTAGTTTAATATCCTGTCTCTGACAAGGGCCAGTACCAAATACCTCAGAGAAAGGTGCAAGAAACCCCACAGTGAATGGTTATGGGATAATCTGCCCACTGGACAGTTTTCTCATAACCCCTCTGTAGTTAGAGGGTGTTTTATGTCCTGAAGCATGAAGATCTATTATTTACCACTTTTTTTAAATTACTGGGCTCAATCTTGCAACATACTGAGTACTCTGGACTCCATCTTGCACAGCACTTAAGCACACAATTGCCCCTATTCAAGTCACCAGGGATTACTTCTACACTGAGTGTGCTTAAGTGCTGTGCAGGATTGGGACAAGAGTGGGACCATCTTGCACAATCGAGCCCCTAACTTCGCATATTCCTGTTATCCCTATAAATGTCCAGTTCTCTTGGCCTGAATGATGTCTTGTGGCAATGAGGTTTGACTACAATTAAATGCTAAAACCCTTTTGAAAGCTTACAACAGAAGTGTTACAAAAATCTACCAATGCATTTACCCCCCTCCGTCCCCCTGCTCCCCTCCAGCTGCTTTTAGACTTCAGTGTGAAGTCATATTTCTCATATAGACACACAGCAGGATGTTTCTGAGGATTTTGTTTTTCTAAGTCCTGAAACTTTCTATGGCCTTGGCTACACTCGCGGATTTACAGCGCTGCCGCGGCAGCACTGTGAAGCGCGAGTGTAGTCGTGCCGCCAGCGGCTGTATGTACTCCACCTCTCCGAGGGGAATAGCTTGCAGCGCTGCGAGCGAGCGTGCAGCACTGCAGGTGCTGATTACACTGGCGCTTTACAGCGCTGCACTTGCTGCGCTCGGGGGGGGGGGGGTGTTTTTTCACACCCCTGAGCGCAGCAAGTGCAGTGCTGTGAATTGCCAGTGTAGCCAAGGCCTATTGCTCACACTGTTCATTTTGTACCCTAAGTGGATTCTGTATCTGAATCTTTTAAGTACCCCTTAGCACAAGGAAGGAATGGGGAAAACATGAGAAAGTTTTGATAGCAATAAAGTGAGAAGAATCATTTCTCTACAGACAATTTTCAAAGGAGTAGTGGATCTATAAAGAAAGAAGAGATGTATTTTCTTTAGTGAATTACAGCTTGAACTTTATTTTATTCAATCATTCAGTTCTTCCCTTTTTCTTTTATAAAGATGGGGAAAAAAATCTTCTGTGGTGTCAAAGTAAAAAGCAATTTCACAGAAAAAGCAAACACAAACTCTTTGGTCTGCACTCTCAAACAAGTCTCCTCAATCATATCCATTCCACAGCAACGACTTTATGGTAGGAACATAAAATGCTACTGATTGCTATGTCTATTCACCGTGCCTCAGTTTCCCCATATAAAATGGAGAGAACGATGCTTGCCCTCCTTTGCAAAGTGCTTTGAGATCCTTAAATGAAAGGCGTTATGTACAAGTGCAGAGTGGTACTTTTTCATTGTGAGATTTGACAGCCCCCCAAATTAGAACGTTAACTACACTTGCATGAGTGAAAATTCCACAGCCCAAATGAATTCTTCAAGGGAGTCGGAATGACAAACACTTCTTTTGCACCATTAAAGGCACGAGAGACTAATGACAGAATTTTATTACATCCTAACGCAAGCTTTGCTTTCCCCATTGCTGAAATGCAGCCCTTTCTGAGGCATGAATGCAGCAGCACACAGAACAATGTGGGGGAGGGAAGTGTTGTCAAAGGACAAAGCCCTTACGGGGGGGGGGGGGGGGGGGGAATCCGTAAAATAATAAACACTGGTGTAAATCGGCATAGCTCTGCCAAAGTCAAGAGGCCGATTTACACCAACCGAGAATCTGGCCCAGCTTCCACACGGAGCAGCTGGGGACTCTGTTTCTATGGAACACGGGGCTTAGATGCTATGGTGGCATAAATTAAAGGCTTAGGCCCTGATTCAGCAAAGCACTTGAACATGTGCTTAAAAGAGCTCTGCTGAATTAGAGCGTTGGATACCATGGTGATGGGCACTCTAGGAACCCCCAGCTTCGACAGAACAGACATGGAACTCCACTTATCTTCCTTGGAACTGGGGTTCAATTGACCTTAATAAGATTGCATGTCGAATCAAGGCATTTCATGGCTGAAATCCTGGAGTCTCCCTTGTAGGAGAAAATAATGGGATTTGGGGTTACATTTAACAGAAGGGCAAACTCCAACATTACCCAAAAATAGAGTTATATGTTGTGTGGCCAGTCAAACTATTTAGGTTACGATGCACCTCCCCATAGAACACCGAGCATGCAGAAAAATGCATAATGAAAGAGACACTGGAAACAAATAAAATATTAATAAAGCATGTAAAATGCCTTTGAAACATCCAAATTAAGCATCTGACTGATCAGAAAAGCATTTGGTTTAACTGCACTACCTTCTCCCTCACTCATCATCCCTGCATGAGTTTGTTTCCATACAGCTTAATAAGTAATGTCTCTCCAAGTTAGTCTTTTTATGTCCTTCTCCCACAGCTGTATTTTGGGTTATACCAGAGACATACATTTAAATGGCAGTAGTGGGTCTGCGGTCTGAAAGAGGAATAAACTGGGATACGTTTTCAATCTAGTTAGTTTCATGCTTGTACCTGTTAGAAGCCAAATGTGTTCGCTGTTACTGAGATGACAGAAAGTCGATGGGAATACAAATGAGCAGTCTGTAGAAATCCTAAATGGACTCTTTTGAAGAATTCCCTTGGAAAATGGAATATATGTGTAAGCTGTAGCACTGTGCCTGACAGGAACAAAGAAATTCTTGCCCTTTTCAAGCATCTCAACCCCAGGGTGAGGCAGTAAATATTCATCCCCATTTTAAAGAGGGGGAAACCGAGGCACGGAGCAGTTACATGACTTGCCCCCAAGGTGGCATGGCACTGCGCCTAGTTTAGAATCTTGGTCTCCCAGTTCTGTGCTCTAACTGGGAGGCCTCCCCTTACTAGCATCCAACACTGACTCCTCTAGTGTATTTTTACACAAGAGGCTGAAAGCAATCATAGCTCGAAGAGAATTTTCTGCTTACTGATGAGAGCAACCTAAAGTGAAGCTAACTACATCCGACTCCCAAATCATGCATAAAGTGATGCTTATGGAGTGCTCAAATCAGCACAGGATCCAGCTAATTTAAGAGTTGTCGTCCCTCCCACGGCTCCTTCTCGTGCCTCTATAATCAAAATCAGTCTGGATTTCAAGTGACCTTCTTGTATCCTCTGCGGACACAGTGTGCTTTGTTCTCTTGCATTGCTAGCACAACAACCCCAACTCCTGAGTTCGGTGCAGGAAGCAGGGGCAGATCAAACACTTAGGCCAGACTAACTGCTGCTGCAAAAATGCACCAGGGAGGGGGAGTAGAGGACACAGAGAGCAGACACCGTGCCAGTGATTCAGTTCTCGAAGCACAAGCAAAGACCTCAGGCATCCCACACATGAAAGGGGCCGGACCCAGTGTCTCACCCTCCCAGCACAGCCAGTGGCACTAAGGGAACACATGCTGCATCATTTTAAAGCCTAGATTATTTGCTGCTCCTGAAAATGCTACCTGCCTGCCTCAGCACTGGGCAGGCAGAATGCCACCTGGGCGGCGCACATCCCCCACCTGGAAACATCCGTGTGAGTGCAAATGCCACAATCTAGTCCTTCAACAGCTCGAAAGGCAGGGTGGTCCAATGGATGGGGCACCTGAGTGGGACTCAGGAGACCTGCATTCCATTCCTGGCTCTAACTGACTTGCTATGTAGTGCTGGGCAAGTCACTTCACTTCTCTGCTTCCTTTTCCCTCCCACCCTGTCACCGTCTTGCCTATTTAGGCTTTTAAGATCCTTGGGACATGGACTCACTCTCTCTGTACAATTGTACCTAGCACAATGGGGCCCCTGTCTTACTTGGGGCTCTAGATGCTACTGCAATATAAATAAAAAATGATGTGGAGGGGGGTTACTTCATGAGCAGGCGGGAGTTGTAGTCTACTTGAATGCATAACTGAAGCCTTTTAATACAAAGCAAATATACTATGAGACTGCATTGTTCACTCATAACCAGATAGGTTCAAAATATCAATTCTACATTTGAGAAATGTTATGCATAAGTAGTAATCAAGTTCTGGAGCAATATAACTAATGTGCTTCTCGTAATGCCAGTACTGATGCCCGCTCCCAGCTTCCTATTCATCACTGTACCAAAAGATGATTTTTTTTTATTTATTTATATATATATATGTGTGTGTGTGTGTGTGTGTGTGTGTGTGTGTGTGTGTGTGTGTGTGTGTGTGTATATACACACACACAGTGTGATCAGAATAAAGAGTGGTTGAAAATCTAATAAAAGGGCTATGATAAACATCTGCAATAAAGTTTGAGCAAATCTGTGATCTTATCCCCTATGTCATCTCAAGTAATAGGGCTGTTTCAGAGTTCTTACAAACCAAGACACCAGATTGAAACAACGATCTTAACTAAATGTAACCTCACCCCACTTTGATAATTAAATTTATATTGGCACAGGAAAGGCTGAATTCTGCAATGAGATCATAGCAGCAGCACATTCTTAGGAATTGCAGAGCAGAACAACAAAGCACAGAAATACTGTTACATGCACTCTACTGGGTTTGGAGTCAACATAAAGAGGCAAATTTATCCCCTTCTGTAGCTTAATTGATTTCAATGGAGTTACTCCCAGAATAAATTTAGTCAACTTCCACCATGTCACTCAACCAAGAGTTCTCTATGGCTGCATTAGGAAAAGCCACGCAATTTTTGCCTTTTACAGTAATTCAGTTGTGGGGGACTTTGCTATTACATTAAAGGCAGAGGTGCAACAAGGTTCCCTAAGCTGCATTTCCAAATGCAGTGGAATGGGGAACAAACCTGCTTTGAAAAGCCTTTGGCGCGTGCGCACACACAATTTTCTTTTGGAAATGTACCTGCAATCTGCCACCATCCCAGACAATAAAGATTGTTGTATTGAGGGGGTTGGACTACAGGATCTGCACACCTCTTGAAATTAAATGGCCCATTTTAATAGTTTACTGTCCAGACATTTCACCTTTAACGAGCACTATATTAACCAAAGTTTACTATGCAACCAAAGAACCAGTCCAACAATGGCAGCAGAAATTCAGGCTTCCTCCTCCTACCCCTGCAATGGTCCTAATTTCTGAGGGGATAATCTTTAGATATGGATATCTGGCACCAAGCAAGCCTTAGCCTGTCTGCTAGGTTTTCAAGAAGGTGGCCAATGGTGCTTTTGAATTCTATAGGATGAGAATCCAAATATTTACAAGGGAAAAGTGCATCAGAAATGCTACCAAAGGGGAGAGTGACAGTGACTAAATTAAATAGTTCTGGTACATGCAGTGAGTGTCCCCCAACTTCACTACAGTTATGGGACTGCCAGCATTCTATACATATTTGTCACAGCCAGGCTACGGGAACAAAGGTACCTGTAAGCACAGAGGTTCTTAGCCTTTTCCATACCAGGATCCCCACCACCTTCCCATGTAGCAATTTGAAAAAGGCAAGGCAGGAGGACAGCTGGTTGTGACCCTCACGTTGAAAACTGCTGCTGTGGCCAATTCTCTATCAAAGGTCACATGAAATAATGGCTGTTTCAGAGTACTGGAACTCCAAGCAAGACTTCTTTTGCACTGAAGTAAGATTCTCACTGTGCCATGAGGAAGTCATAATACAGACTGATTAGGGCTTATGCCTGATAATTAGTCCCGGTTGGCTTCTTTAGCTCACTTTCCCCAGTTTAGCACGTGTGGTGCCAGGGATCGTAATGCATCAGGTAAAGGAAAAAAAAATCTGCCCCACGTCTACATTCCACGAAACAAAGAAGGGGCATGTATTTCCTGGTAGCTGAGGTGTGCTAAATAGCAGTGAGAGCACAACGCAAGCTTCCTTTATGTAGACCAGTTATTAAGAGTGATTATTTAACTGCAGATGGTTTCAAAAGCAAGATGCCCGAGGTTAGAGTGCAAGCAGTAGATTGTGCTCAGAACCCATTATTTCATTCCTAGCCTGTGATTACATTCAGCTCAGCTGTGTCACGACCCTGCCAGCAATGACAGGGCTAGGGATGCTATCTGTTGCTTTTCAATAATTCAGCTACCACCACCACCTTCATTTTCCTCTGACAAAACAGTGATAGTTATGCCATCACCTATTGTAAATGAAGGCTGATAACTCATTTAAGGAAACAACTGCAAGTCATTCTTTTAAGGCTATGTTCGTGGTATTAAACCACACATCTAGAGGGGACACATTTTTGTTTATACAAGCTGATGGTATAAGTATAGCAATGTTGGTCCTTGTCATTATTTTCTGTTACAGACATTTGTTACTAAATAAAACTGCACTGATCATGAAATCTAAATATGACAGAGCCACTGTTGGGCGATTCTACTGAAGCACAAAAAGATTCACCATTACAGTTTGCAATGAATCTGTGCCTATGTAATAAAATAACAACAAGCACTAATATAATGTTTTTCATCTGCAGAACTCAAAACTCAATGCAAAAGTATCAGGATAAGCATCTCTATCTCCATGTCACAGATGAGAAAATTGAGACACGGAGAGGCGAATTGTTTTACTTTACTCGAAATCACATAGAAAGACTGTGGCTCAGCTGGGTACAGAACCCTGGTCTCCTGACACCCAGGCAAGCGGCCTGTCCACTGCACTGCTAGACGCCTCACTGCGAAATTCACTTCCTGGTCAACAGCGGGGATACACTGGTAGCTTGAGAACTTCTGTCCAAAATCCACAGCCCTGCCACTTGAGCTAAAGGAGAATCTACAATAGGCTGGGTAGTATTGTATTCTCTGCATATCAGTCACTAATGGGCATCACACAGGTCAGTGGGCCGGACGTTCTACCCCAAAAGTGGGCTGGGTGGTTCACCGATCCTGCAACAAGCGCAATGATGTCCAGTGGGGCTCTGCCCCTCCAGTGCTCACTGCATGATCAGGCCATACACGCTCACTGGTTTATTGTAGCTTAACGCTTGGCTTTATTAGCCTTAAACACTTCTATTGTATGAGACTTTTGGAGCAGCAACGGCCCCAGCTGGGTCACATTACTACTCCGGTGCTAAAATTCATCTTGAGGCTTCCTAGTTTAAGAGAACTAATAATGATGTGACTCCCCCGGAGTCCCAATTCCTTTATCCGAATGCCTCATCTGGGGGATATACATTTTTTCTCCCATGATTTGCCGCTGCTACAGAATTCTCTCTTTTAATTCTTGTTCAGGAAGTTAATTCTGTCCCCAGTAGGTGGTGTGATAGGATGGAATGCTTAGGAATCACTTCACAGCTGATGCTCAGCATCCACCCGTTCAGATGGCCAGGAGCACGTAAGAAAGGTGATGGGTAGAAAAGGTCAGATATCAGAAGGGTTGTTTCAGCACATGTTTGCCAGGGTGACAGGAGATGCTAAACATGGTCCCCATCACTGTGGAGTCATCTATGTAATACAGACAGTTAAGTGTGCTCAACACATGTCACCACTAACATTAATTTGGGGAAAATGATCCACAGAAGCTCTAGCTTTACCTTTTCACCCGTTAAAGCGACCATATCCAGGGGGCCATACATAAACCGCCCAACCAGTATCTGAGGACCATCTTCAGCTGCAATGACGTCGTTTGCTCTGTGATTGGCAGTTACATTCTGAAATGAAAGCAAAAGGTCAGTATTTCCACGTTGTTATGCCTTTGGTAGGCTTTGTATTAGGTTGTTTGTATTATATTAGTGTCTACGCCCCATCAAGGTCAGAGACGACAGACACTCATACTAAGAGGTAGTCTCTGTCCCAAAGAGATTGATTATAATCTAAATAGATGAGGCAGACAAAGGGCGGAAAGAAGGGAATATTATCCCCATTTTACAGATGGGGAACGGAGGCACAGAGAGATCAAGATTGGGACTTTTCAAAAACACATGAATTACTTAGGAGGAGCCCAAGTCCCATTGAGAAAATCAGCAGGACGTGTGCTCTTCTTAAGTGGCTTAGGATGGCATTTTCAAAAGCACCTAAGGAAATTGTTCAAGGTCACACAAGAAGTCTGGCAGAGCCCATCTCTCCTGAATCTCAGTGCAGCACCTGAACCACATGGCCACCCTTTCTCTCCAATGTTCTAGTATTGTTTATTAGTATTATAATAGTACCCCAAGGCCTCAGGATGCTGGGTGCTGAACAGATCCAGACAACCCTGTATTTAAACAAACATTAACACTACTCCCTGGGGTTGAAATTCTGCCCTGGCCCTTACAGAAGGCTAGGACAAAGCACATGAACGCTTAGGCCTTTGCCCTTGGAGAGGAGAATCAAACCCAGCTGTCACAATTCCCAATTCTCCTGGATCTCACCATTGAATCCCACTGCCCTAATAGCAAGATTATGATTGAGGACTAGAAATCACAATCCCCGTGTTGTCTGGCTTAATAGCACTGGAGAGGGATAGTTCCGTGCCTTAGCCACACAAGTAAGGATTAGGACGTTCAGATTCTATTCTCAACTCTGCCAAGTACGCACTGGTCACTTTATCTTTTGGTTCTCTCACTCTGAAAAGCAGGGCAAATGACCTACCTCACACCTGTGTTGGAGAGCTCTGACTTGTGAATCTCTGTGTTTCTGAGAATTAAGAAGCTAAGCAAGGGCAAAATGTTATGTAACCAATATCCACTATTCACCTAAAGATGCTTTGAGTTTACAGATCAACCTATTGTGCTTGGAACAATGTTGCTTTAATTTTAATACCATTTTTGTTGTTTTATAGCACTTACGGTTGGTTGTTGTTTTTTTTTTGAAGCCTCAGAATTCTGTTCTTTTAGTTCTCACTTCTATATGTTCACTGTCAGTAGGATACATGCACACACACATTCCCTCCTTCTCCCTAGAGATACTTAATGCTTTTCAATTCTTTACTAATCTGCAGTTATGCAACAATCACACTGCAGGTGAGAGAACTGCATTCCATTGAAATTGTTGCCAGGAAAGACATATCTGCATCTGCTCTGGGATGACGCATGATACGTACTCGGAGCTTGACGTGTGTCCTCTTCCGTAGCCATTTCTCTCGTGGATTGGAGGGGCTTAGTGTTGCAGGGTCCAAGCTGTCATTTTCCTTGACATTCACATTTTCATACCTCATCACCTGAAATGAGATGAATGTTATAACAAATGATGGGCAGCCACCAGATTGGTGGGGGTGGAGTAAGCACAGTGCTGCAACAGTTTAGTTGTGTTCCCCAGATCATCTGGTAAGAGTACGCTAGAGAAATGGGTAATCGGATCAGGAATATTAATGTACCTGCATTTCATTCACCTTAAGTGTCAAGCAAGCAGAGGATAGTTATTGTATCTGCACAGTGCAGGTCTGCAGCTCATTGTGTTGTTTTCCATTCACAATGAAGCAAATTTATTCCTGCTTCAGACTCAAATCCTCACAACCCACAGAAGCCAGAGTAAACAGTGGGAGTGTTACATAAGGATCGGGGACAGTTGCATCCTCTCCTCCTGGGCTGTGAAGCCATCCACAAAGCAGTCGCATGGTAGCTTATGGACCATAGTAGCATTTGCTGCAACCTTCCCCTTTCCTTGATGGGCCTGGTGGCCCTCTCCCTGACCCCACTTGCACTGGCTTTCCGCACCTAGCCCCCATGCGAGTAGTTCCACGTATTAGGTCCATATGCAGTAGCATAACAACAAAGATGCCAGCACCAATTCAGTCCAGTGGTTGAACATGCAAAGCTTGATTAAAATACAAGTCTAGCCATACTCCCATATGATCTAAATGTCAGCACCCAATAGGGAGCTACTGTGCTCTCTGTGGTTCTAAAGGAACAGTCTACAAACTTAAACAAGAGAAGGTTGGTACTCTGACTGGTGACCGATGGACCATGGATAGCATGAGGTTACTTCTGTGTAAATGAGCAACTGGCTCACCAAGCATAAACCTTCAGTTCAGCCTCCTCCACAAGCTAATGTGAAATGGCTGCTGTTGACTATTTCAGCCTCCATATGGATATCGTAACACTCCTTCAACCTGGTGTCCAAGATTCCCTCCTAATGGGCACTTAATAGAGAGGAGCCAAACCAGAACGTTTTAAGCCAATCTGACGTCCCCAGCCTGGTTCACACTGAAATGGAAAAGTGCCTGTTGAGACTGAGATGTCCCAGCTGCCTAGAAGAGATGGGCGCCCAACTTGCTTAGGCAGTTTTGAAAATCTCAGCCTCGCTTTTGTTTTAAATGTATATTTATATGCACGTTAGTGAGACCCGCAGACCTGCCAGTGCAGCCGCTGCTGTCTCAAAGAAAGGTCCTCTGAGTAAAAGCCTGCTATATACAGCCCCACGGCTTTCAACTGGAATTACGGGCCTAACAGATTTACAAAAGCACCGAAGCAGGTTAGGCACCTATCTGAAACTTTAGGCACCTAAATACCAGTGTAAATCTGGCCCTAAGTGACTTGTTTAAAGTCACACAGGAAACGGAATTAAACCTAGGTCTCTGAGACTCCAATTTAGTGTTCACCACAAAGCCAGCATTCCTTTCCAATCCAGGCTAAGCAGCCATTTACTTGTAATGCTATGTTTCGGAGACCGTTGTTCCAATGGATTGGTTCCTTGCCTGTGTCAAAGTACATCAACAATCTCAGCAGGATCACCTGAAGAACCATCTATAGTTATTGGAACAACTGACTAACCAATTAATTGTCCACTGTTTTTTACCTCACCCGCTTCACAGACAGAGGGGTTACGTTGAGAAGTGACAGGAATAGCACTGGAGAGACGAGGTGGGTGAGGTAATATCTTTTATTGGACCAACTTCTGCTGATGAGAGAGAGAGAGAGAGAGAGAAGCTTTCGAGCTCCCACAGAGCTCTTCTTCAGGAATGGTACTGATCGACTTTGCCATCTCCCTCTCAGGATAGGGCTTTAATGGAACCATTGAAGAGCACTCAGTCTTGACATTTATAAAATATAATGGGTCATGAGCAGAGAGAAGGGCATTGCAAAGGTGGGGGCAGAGGATGAGGGGTGTTTCTCCTCTAATATTTAGAGGTATGAGAGGAAGGAAAATATCTTTTCATAGAAAATGACATGGTAACATTCAGCCCACAATGATTTTTTTTTCCCTCCACATAAAGACAGCCAAGTCTTGCTGACTTTCCTCACATGGATAAACCTACTGGAGTTCTAGGGACTATTTGTATGAGTCAAGACAGACCTGATTTGGCTTGGGAAGCCTTTCACCTGAAGTTTACATCTGTGCTACTTGTTGTCTTAACTTGCTTAAAATCTTATGGGGAAAACTAACAGGAAAATCAAATTTGCTAATGGAAAGATAAGTACATTTCTAAAGCCAAGTACAAGCAGACCTGGGTAACCCATGATTGGCTTTACTCTATACGAGTGACTGTCTAACAGGTATAGAGGACTCTGGGGTTTTAGTTTAGACAGGGTATTTATTCACCAGCACAAATCCCATTCACCATGGGCATTGCTCAGTCAAAGACAATTTGGCTCTACAGAACGTTCATTAACCTGAATCTGTACAGAGGCAGAGCGAACAAGTTGTACCTGTATTACCTAGTCATTTACACAGTGCTGTAAATCTACATGGTCCTTCAGAGACATGGTCCCTGCCCCTGAAAAGCTTATAATCAAATTACACAAGAAAAATCACATACACGGGTCAAGACACAGCACAACAGCTCAGCTGCGCACTGGGGGACCCTGAGGAGGAGAAGGTAGGAAGGATTGCTTGGAGAGAAGTAGGAATAGGAAGGGATTTGAAAGAGGAAAGGAGAGGGTGCTTGATAGAAGAAGGAGGAGCATGCCATGATAAAAAGGCATAAAGTCCAAAGCTGGAGAAGAAGAGGGAGGGAGCAGTAAGACACAAGCACTGGAAATCAGAACAAATTGTGTGTATGTGTCTGTGTCTGCAGAGCTGAAAATCAGGGACCTGAATTCTATTACTTGAAGAATTATTTTCTAAAAATAAAATTCTGAATGTGACCACTTCTCTGCTTTAAGGAGAGCAGCAAATCTATTATTCCTTTAAATGGAGATTTGTTTTGTTTAATGGGTAAATTTTGCTTTTAACTGACTGATGATACTGTTTCTAGCAAAGTTTACTTAAACTGGCCTTGAGAATTCCACTGTGGAGAGAGCCTCTGACCATTTATTGCCAAGTTTGTGCTGAAATCCTCAGAAAGATATCTGCATAACCTCTTAAATCTGTCTACCTTAGGTGTTTCTAAGGGGCCCATTACCTTAATCTCTAAGCATCGAATGGGGAAGTTATGAACACTGGATCTAAGCCCCTGATTTTAAGCGCAAAGGGTGATGGATGATATGCTTGTATGAACTTTGCCAAAAAAGCATGAGTTACATTGAAGTTTGCAGTATCTAATAGATTGTTTTGCTAGGCACAGACTGTGTAAATGCATGTACCTACACACACCCATATCCACAATGTGCACAAGCGTGTCATGCATAATTTTCAAACCACTCAGACATTCTGGGAATCAGACTCTGAATCAAATCTTGAATAGCAGTGGGTTTGTATTTCATTAATGGTGCGGGGGGAGGGGAGGCAGAGTGAAAAATAAATGGAGACACTACTAGGAACGTGGGGGAAGGTAAAAGAGGAGGCAGAAAAAATTGAGTATTGAAAAACAAATAGCATATACAGGATGTCTACCTCTGGCAACTTAGCTTTGGAATGGAAGTTTTCTTCTATTCTTAGTGCATAACACCAGTTAAAAGAAGATAGGCTTGTGGAAAGAAACTGAATCAGCATGCGTGGGGGAGGGGAACATTGGACCTGGGGGAGGAAGGTTTACAAACCCCCAGATTAGAGGGTCTTCAAAAGTTGAACTCTGAGGTTTTTTGATCTCAAATACACGTAATGGCTATGCAGAATGTATAGAAAGAGTAAATTATAAGGGTAAACACAAGAAACACTTCCCTCTTCTGTTCAGAGATGGTAAGTGTGTGAAAGTCTTTCCATTGACTTCAAGATTGAGATTGGCTTTAGACTGAGTCCAAGATGTATCTATATTAGCTGTCCTCTGTCCTGGAATAAGGAACAGGATAATGACAAGTTTAACGGTCACTGGTTTCTTATGAAAATGCACAGGATTCTGTTCAAATGAAATGGCATGAAGTTACTAAATCAGTGTAAGCTGTAGATATTTTTAGGTTCCTTCTTGATAGGCAAATGATAGACTGATGAGGACACTTCCTACTCAATTTAAGGATCCATTGAAAAAGGTGACTGTTGAAGAAGAAAACAAAACCTTTTTCCAGATCTTGGCACCAGTGTCCAAGCTAAAGGTCCCCCTCAGTTCTGATAAAACCAGAGTTAATTAAAACAAGTATACATTGATACTGTACAGGGGCAGGAATATATAGGTTTTGACTCAGAATCGGCTGATAAGCTACTGCACCAACTGGAGGCAGATGACTCTTCTGAGAACTTGCATAAGAATTTAGCAATGGACTTTAGTGCTCCATTGACACACAGTTTATTCAACAAAGATTTTGTTACAAATCTGAATGGAAAGTTGGAAATGTGCAATTTTCCATGCAATGGAAGTTTAAAAAAAAACAAACAAAAAAAAAACCCCTATTTCAGAAGAACTGAATGGAAGTTTTCAACATGTCTGGCTGGGCAGCTGGGGATCCAGAGAGCTGAGCAGGTAGGCCAGCCAGGCAGTCCAGTAGGTGGGCAGTTGGGGAGTTGGGCAGTCCAGTGAGCCAGATGGGCTGGCAGGAAACCAGACAGGCAGACTCTGTAGAAAGTCAACAGACCCCAGTCATCGGCAGGCAGGCTCGAACCTGGGACCTCTGGAGCTATATGCATGAGCCTCTACTGCATGAGCTAAAAGCCATATAGCTGTTAGCTAAGGCTGTAGAGCAAACTCATTAATATCTCTTTCTCTGAGTGGTATTGGTGCCACTAGGAGGGACAGAACACCACAGCCAGGAGGTGTGTGTGTTACATCTGCATCAGCTGAATCGACACATCCCCAGGGAAAATTTTGGTTCCATCAAATCAGCATTTTTCAGATGCAGTACTCCATCGGAAAAATTTCAACCAGTGCTTGTATTTATACTGTGCTGATCACCATGCAAAGAGCACCTACTCCTCATTTACACTCCTTAGAAAATCCTCTCCCAGGTAAACAGAAGTCAACTTACTCTTGATAAATAAAGGTAAAACACACACATACTAATCACGGGGTCAGACTAATGTCTTGGTCATTCGGGGCCTGTTTTATCAGGAGTCAAAGCTCAGACTCCTCCATGCCCTCCGTATAAACACAGTATCCAATTAGACCAACCTATTATTTCATCCAAAGTACATCAGTGCTGCCTAATATCAACAGCATCTTCTGTTACCAAAGAGTAGCGCTTACAGTGCCATACTGACTATGCAGACAATTCTGATCCAAAAATACAACCTTGATTAAAGCCCAGGAACTTGCACATTAAATTACTATTTGTACCCTTTGTGCCTATTTTTAGATGCCAGCTTATGACAATTCATCTCTTCTTCATTTAATATAGTGCTTTTCATCTTCAAAGAGATTTGTCGATAACTATTCAGCTCTCACTGCCGCTTGTTTTGTATTATCTCCCCTCCCCACTTTTTGGGTGGTACCTTAGGGACGCCAAGCAGAAAGGGCAAATGCCTTCCCAAAGATCAAGGAGGATATGACAAAACTGAGAATGTAACCCACATCTTACTTCCAGTCCTGTGCTCTAGCTACGAAAGCATCCTTCTCTTATAGTGTATAACAATCATACCTCACCTGACACTAAAGAGGTGACCTCCACCTGAGTTGATAGCAAAATTGAAAACAAAACAGAACAAATGTGAGATGCCGCTGGGAACAGTGCCAGTGCAGGGACTGGAAAGCAGATGTTCCTGACTCCCGGTCATGTGCCTAGACAATGCCTGTTTCTCGGAAAGGATGAATAACTTTTCACCAAACGAAGGTTGCTGTATAGCTTAACATTCAAAGGGGTCTGATACAGATTATTACTGAGTTATCCTTTAGACAGACAGACAGGATAAAATTACCTGTCTTAAAATGAATGCCACAACGTCAGTTGATTCCCAGTAGCTGGCGTGGAAGAGATGGGGCAGGGCCACTGTTGGGAATGCTGTTAGAACATCTGGGCAGTACAGGGCGTAATCTATTCGCTTTGTTCCCCACCATTTGGCAGTAACTGCAAAATAACAAACAAGCAACATGGAACCACGTTTCTAACAGATACCCTGTTAATAATCGCTCTCTTTTTGATTTAGGCAACTTGGTTAAAAAGATTCTCCCAAAATGTAGGTTCCTGTAAAAGACATTATAAAGCCTAATATTAATTGTAATGTTTTCATGAATCAAAAACAGTCTATCATTTGGTTTCAAACAGTTGCTCAAGTGTTTTCAATGCAAATTGTACCATTAGTTGCATGCTGCTTGGGGCAGGGAGCATATTCACAGCTCCCAGCATGATGGGAGCTTGATTCTAACTGAGGGCTTTGCATGCTGCCATCATATAAATGATAAGTTATAATGTCTTAAGACCATATACAATGAAACTGACTAGTTTAATGTTGTCACTTTATATTAAGAATTCACTCACAAATAGCTCTTAAAGGGTTAATCATATCTGAATAATAGATGTTTTCAAAAAGGGTAAATTCATCAATTACAGATTAGTATTGTCCAGCAGGCCAATAGGTTGCTTATAACTATCTATAGCACTTTAAGACACAGGACTTTTGTACATTCTTTGTAAATAAACAAAACTGCATCAAAGAAATACCTGACTATCACCAAATTCTCCTCCCAAATGGGACACCCACAGGGACCCAAACTTTGACTAGTTGCTTGGGTCAAAAAAGGGGTAACAGTATCCAAGATTGGAACATGCTTATAACACTTATTAAAATTTACTCCTTATAAATGACTTAAAAATACCCTTAATAAGAAGCATGACCTCAATTTAATTACCTTATCTGAGCAAAATGCAAAAAACCCCAACTATATAAATGGAGGACATTAACCTGGGTTAATTAAAATTCTAGCTTTTTAGGCTCTTAAAAGCACTACTAGTATTCCTGGAAATGGAAGATTCCCTGTTCAAAATAAACCTCCATAGGCCTGAGGCAGATGGAAGGATTGACACTGTATCAGAAATAAACAGCACAAAGCCTCACTCACTACTGGAGATGTTTGCTGATGGCAAGCTCTCTGTCGACCCGGAGGTTTCACTGTTCATGCTGACCAAGCTTGTCCTCCTTGTCTTTCCTTGTGACTGACTCTGCGTGTCTGGAGATTCTGGAGTCTCTGGAGAGGCGGGTCTGACCCTGGAGATGTTCTCAAGAAACAGGGCGCTCTGGTTGTGAAGAGTGTCGGCTGCATGTTTTAAACATGAAAATCAAAGAGAAAACACTGTTTTCTAACAATTTCATTGAGGTCAGTGGGAATTTGCCTGTATAAAGATTATGGGTGAGGTTCCCTCTGGAGAGAGCAAGTACAAGCTAAGGAGCCTATATGAAGGAAGCTACCAACTCCCACTGAAATTCAGTGAGAATTGGCTGCTTTAGGCCTAGATTTTCAAAAGTGACGACGTGCTTTTGGATGCCTCCATTTCTGTGACCAGCTACATCTCAAACAGGCCTGATTTTCAGACAGTGGCAGCTTAGTTCTTAGAAAATCTGGCTCCTCTAAGGCAGGGGTTTCTCAATTTTTTTTTTCCTGAGCCCTTCCATCCCCACCAACAGGCTATAAAAATTCCATGGCCCACCTGTGCTACAACTAGCAGAGCAATTGCCCAGGACCCCACGCCACAGGGGGCCCCGCAAAGCTAAGTTGCTCAGGCTTCAGCTTCAGCCCCAGGCAGCGGGGCTTGGGATTCGGCTTTTTGCCCTCGGCCTCAGAGAGTTTAACGCCAGCCCTGCTCTCTGGTTTATTTTGCTGAACGCCCTGAAACCTGCTCACAGCCCCCCAGGGAGCCCCAGACCTCTGAGTGAGAACCGTTTCTCTAAGGTATCTCCGACTGGGCACCCAAAAATTGAGGCATCCAAAAATCACTAATCAGATCTGCATATCTTGGCTTAACTCCCTTCGGCTCCTTCGCAAAGCCTTGCCTAATTCCTTAAAATAAGACTTAAGTGAGTCATACGGTGCATAGGTCTCATGCTGGCCCATTCCACAGGGGTGAATTTCACCCTGTTGGATGTGGCACATAGTTAATCAATCAGTGCAAGTGCTACATGCCACTTAGACAATGGTACATTATTATTATTTGCATTGCTATACATGATTCCCTGTAGTTCAGGAAGATAGGGACAGTCTCACACTCAGTGGATTTTGGGTTTCCTCCCCCCGTGTTTTCCACTCCAATTTTAGTTTTAAAGTTTATTAAATCACAAAGATGCCTTTTTCCAATGGAAAAAATGAAACCCTTATTATTAAATTAATGGAATCCTGATGGTCATTCATTGACTGTGAAAGATTCATGTGAGCATCTTTCTTCGAGATTGAATTTTCTGACTCATCTCATACGCTCCAACTTATTGCATTAACGTCCATTAGCTTTGGCCAAATACCGCCTGATTTCCCACCAAAAATAAATGATTGCAAATAAAAGGAAGTGCGACGGAAGTAAACAGGTTTAAGGAATCCTCTCTAGGTGCAATAAAAAAACATGAGCAAGTGGTTTTACTGCTGACCTATTCCAACTGAGAAGTAGTTGAAATTATATTTTCAGCCTATACAAGAATAGTAAAATGTCTGATACCAAAATCGTTACCCGAAAATAAAAGAAGAAGCAGGTTTCTTTCTACATATCTCACTACTTTAATTGCTCTGTTTGATTGCTGCAGAGTGCGCATCCTAATAGTCCCAGTTGGAAAGCTAAATACGAAATAGCCAAAATGTTGTGACATCTATTAGACATATGCCTTCCCGATTTGTATATGTCTGTGCACACAGGCAAGTTTTTGCACAAATTATTACAGGGCTAAATACGGACAGCACAATAGGACTGCTTTGATAAGATTATGGAAGGGATGGTATGATGGGATAGCCTAATTTTGGCAATTAATTCATCTTTGACTATTAGTGGTAAATATGCCCAATGGCCTGTGATGGGACACTAGATGGGGTGGGATCTGAGTTACTACAGAGAATTCTTTCCTGGGTATCTGGCTGGTGAGTCTTGCCCACATGCTCAGGGTTTAGCTGATCGCCATATTTGGGGTCGGGAGGGAATTTTCCTCCAGGGCAGATTGGCAGAGGCCCTGGGGTGTTTTCACCTTCCTCTGCAGCGTGGGGCACGGGTCACTTGCTGGAGGATTCTCTGCACCTTGAAGTCTTTAAACCACAAGTTGAGGAATTCAATAGCTCAGACATAGGTCAGGGGTTTGTTACAGGAGTGGTTGGGTGAGATTCTGTGGCCTGCGTTGTGCAGGAGTTCAGACGAGAAGTTCATAATGGTCCCTTCTGACCTTAAAGTCTATGAGTCTATTGAAGTCAACAGGAGTTTCACCCTCAGATTATCTAGGCAGTACCAATACGTGGAAGAGCAAGGTGTAGGAGACTGACATTATTCCTGTGATGTTGATTTCTTTATTCCCCTGATACTATCAAACCAATTCTGTAATGGTGTAACAGTGATGCTTTAGAGACTGTGGACTGTAGGCATGTCTGTTACATACAGAATTCTTGCTTCTTTGTGACTCCTGTAAAAGGACTGGCCAACTACCAATGGACAGTTTGCAGCACAGCCAAGCATGGTTAATGTGTATTTATTTAATAAAATAGACCAACTTCCTCTCCCACCATCCCTACCCCGCAAATATGAAATATAAAAAAAAATAAACCAATTCTGATGGTGCATCTCCCGCATCCTTCGTATGCTGATTGACTTCTTAGATTGTAAACTGTTTGGAGCAGATACCATTTCTCCTTCTATGTGGACAGTGCTTAATATTGTGGGCATTACCAGAATACAAATAAGTAATAACAGTCACACTTTAAATTAAGGATACATTTATAAGTCGCTTATAAAGACAAAATTTATTAAAACATCTACTAATCATGTGTCAAGGATCGTTAAGGCCAACAAGTCAATAGATTGCTTATCACAATGGCTTATAACCATGTACAACACCTTCTAGTGATGTTCTTGTAACCATCTATAACACATACTACCCAGGTCTGTAACATGCGCATAACATTTATCAACTATTTATAAATGTGCCATTAATATGAAGTGTGACCAATAACACTTTCTTTAAAGTGACTTGTCCATCTTGAATACACATATGAAGGGCAGGCATCTTAAGGTGGTTACAGTACCAGCTACAAAGTGTTAAAGCACAACTGGTAACCAATTGGATGGGATGTACGGTAAGGGAGGAACGCTGATCAAGAGCAGACAAGGCGGGCAGAACCTGCCTTGTTTTTCAATGGACATCACAAACCCCTAGTGATATTGGCAAGAGGAGAAAATGGGACTCAGTCCAGAGAACAGAGCAATGGAAGCAGAATGGTTCATTGCACTGGGTCTCAACCTATTTACCATTGCGGGCCGCATATGTGTTACGTGGGCCGCATCCACACAATATATACACTATCTGTATGGCCCTGAGGTTGTCACATGGGCCGTAGCGTTGTGCTGGTTGGGTCACAAATAGCCCACAGGCTGCGGGTGGGGAACCACTAGTCTATTGCAAAGGGAACTTGACAGGGATTCAGGAGACCTGAGTTCTGTTCCTGGCTCTGACGTGTTGTGTGACTTTGGGCAAGTTACTTCTCCTCCCACCAGGGCCGGCTCTAGGCACCAGCAAAACAAGCTGGTGCTTGGGGCGGCACATTTTTCGGGGTGGCACGGCCAACACCAGAATTCCGCCCCTAAAAATGTGCCCCGGCTGCCCTAGCTCACCTCCGCTGCTCCCCCACCCTCCCAGGCTCTCAGGAGAGCCTGGGAGGGAGGGGGAGATCCCGAGTGGCTGCGGCGCGCGAAACAGCTGATTCGCGTGCCACTGCTCTCCCTCCCTCCCAGGCTTGAGAGCCTCGGAGGGAAGGGGAGACTCTGAGTGGCCGCTTCTCCTGCTCCCTCCTAGGCTTCAGAGCCTGGGGGGAGGAGGCAGGGCTGGGGATTTGGGGAAGGGGAGGAGTTGAGGCGAGGCAAGAAAAAAACGGGGGGGGGGGGCAAAATTGATTTTGCTTGGGGTGGCAAAAATCCTAGAGCCGGCCCTGCCTCCCACTCTGTCTTGTCTATTCAGATTCTCTTTTACCATGTGTTTGTAGAGTGTCTAGCATGGTGGGGTCCAGATCTCATTATTGTCATAGAAATAATACTAACGTGCTGGGTTTGCCTTTCCACATCCAGGTGTCACCAGCTTCCATTGTACTGAACACCACAACTATTTCATCACATTCACACACAGAGGGGAATGCAATGGGGCCTGCCCAAGCAGTCATGATAAGCCCCAGTTTTTAAGGGCATAATAGAATCTCCCCCTAAAAAATGCATCTGAAGCTTAAATTTTCTGTACATTATTGGAACTGATAATGCTTGAAAGAAATGCAGCAGAATGGGTTTCCTGTGAACACACACTGAAACCCTTTGAGAGAGTGTGGTTTATTTTGATTTCAGCCCGAACATCTCAACCGGAAGAGACAGCAACTAAACCCTATTACAACTGAGCCAGGGAAAGCAATTAAAGTCTAGCACCAAATAATGGAAGATGAGATTTGGAGAGAATATGCTGAATTGTAGTTTCCATGGGAACTTCCATGGGTTAAGGGAAGGCTAGAGAATATAAAAAGATGAATAACAACTTTCTTGCTGTTACTGGTCCCAGCAAGCCATCCTGGTGAACCGGATATAAAATGTGACTTCTAACAGAATGCCTCTATAAAAGGATCTCACAAGAAAACTACAAACATTACTTTATGCAGCGTAGCTATAGCTGTATTGGTCCCAGGACATTAGAGAAACAAGGTGGATGAGATAATATTTTTCCCTTTGTGGATCTAGCTGTAGTCCTTTTAGGATAACAGTTGGATTTCGATAGGGATAGGAAGTGCTTACTAGGCTTGCTCTATCCACCTGCACTTGAGATGCAGTCCACTGCTAGAAGATATAGCAGATATTAAACTGATTCTACATTTATTCTCCTACCTTTTTAGATATCCTGAATATCATGTTTCCATACCATTCTCCCATACATTTCAAGTATCTCCATTCCTTTTCTTACTGAAATTGCCCTTGATAAATCAATAGCCTAACAAGGTAATCACATCTACATTAGCAACTGTATTGATCGTTGCAGTCAAATGAGTAATCATCAGGAAAAGAAATAGTTCTCAAGGCTAGCCAAGCCCCACTGACTGTCAAAAATTCATCTGACAAAGGTCAGTCTTGATCACCATTAACGCAAGGAGACAACTTTGCTTTACTGAAACTCTTAACATGTTCTTTGCATGTTGCCTGTGAAACAATGGTGGCTCAGCGGAATAATAAGAGACCGTAGGAACAGATCAATGCGGGCAGAGATTTGATATGCATATAAGTGACGCCATAAATTAACATTATAAAATGGACCCTCTGAGTGGACTTAGAGATGGATGCTGTTGCCTACTGAAGAGAAAAGGAGATCATCTGCATAAACCTGAGCCACTTTTCCTTACGTTATCTGACTCTAAATGGAAAAAATAAATCTGATCAATAGGTCTGAACGTTTCAAGCTTAATCCTGCACACAGTGCAGTAGGCATTAAGTCTTTTATAGTCATTCAGTTAGCAAGAATTGGAAGGTAGCTATAGTAAACTCAGTTTTCACCATGTTCTCCAGCTTGATTTATCTACATCCTTCCTGTGAGTCACATCATGAAGTTCCCTCTCTGGTGGTAACCACTTCAATTGGGTTTCCAGATTCATTACCTTTTCACATAAAGGCACCAGTTAAGAATGCTAGGCCCACAGCTACAATAGAACCAGTCTCATTTTTAACTATGTTCCAAATCTTCTGAAACAGGATCTGGAGAAGAGTCTCTTTTTCAAGATGAAGGGTTATCAGGAAAGGAAGTTTTGGAAAGCGGTAGAAACATCATGAAATGCATGGGATTAGGCTTCTCCAGAAGGGCCATGAAACCTTTCAGTTTTAAGACTTGCACTTTACATAAAGGATATTGGAAGCTGGTCTGCCACAGGAAGGAAAACTCCACGTAATCAACAGAATGAATCCCATATTCATATAGCACCTTTCATTCCAAAAGATGATCCCAAAGCACTTTTATTTTGTTTAAATTAAATGAGAGGATTTCATCCTTCATTGAAATACAGCTCACTTTGGGGTAAAACATGGCAACAACTTAAGTCTACATAGATTTGAAGCCAGGAGGTGAAGTTGGAGTTTCCAGTTATTCTGGGATTAATGCAAAAAGTTCCATGGAATCTGTTATAATCACAAGAGTTCAGAGACTCTGTTTTACAACTCATGCAACAGACAGCACCTCCAGCTGCACACTGGCCTTGTAAGAACATTCTGGGAAGTGGATTCAACATGATCCCAGAAAGAAGATCTGCTACTACTAAATCAGCAACACCACACCGTGCAGCATCTGCAAGGTCTCCCCTTCAAGCATTCACTCTATCTGAATCTGCTTAGCTTGAAAGAGCAAATGGGATCACCATGAAAGACAGCAAGGCTGCACTAATACAGTATCCTGTATCTTTGCTACCAGTCCTATGGAAGTATTCTATGGGCCAGATATTTAAAGGGATCTTGACATGGTCTCCTTTTTTGGAAGGCACAAGTCCTGCCATTTAGATGTCTACATACCTGATTTGCTAGGACATTTATATAGAAAGGTGTCTAAATGATAGCATTTGCAGACACTATTCAGTATTGGTGCAGAAACATGCCTATAAAAAGGAATCTGCATTGAGAATCCAGCCTGGGAATTCCCTCTATATTAGCCTGGGAAAAAGTACTTTGGAGTTAGCACATACAGGCTGTAGCTACACTAGACAAATCCAGAGCAGCTTCCAGGGAAGAGCAAAGGATATTAATAGAGATGAAGAGATAAATAATAAATAAAAATGAAGAGAGATGCACCTTTGAACAGGGAACTGGATGGGTGAGACAATATTAAACAGCAACTCAAACTATTTGGAGTCTTCTGCACTAAGTAGTGAAATAAAGCCAACTGTTCACAGTGGGGAAGTGTCTGCAGCTGAACCTATTTTCACTGAAAAGTCTCTCAGTCAGGCTGCTGCATAATTCATAATCTTGCCCATTGAGCATAGGAATGCTTTACAAATCTTAGATCCAATTTGTGTTATGTTTTATACTGGAGGGAGACAACAGTTGGATAACACAGACTGCCAAAAACCCAAGCAAACACATCTCACTTATCCTAGGAGGCACATCCAACAGACTTATAAAAATTTCTGAGGCACACAAAGAATGATCTGGAAAAAGGAGTAAACACTGAGGTGGCAAAATTTGCAGATGATACAAAACTACTCAAGATAGTTAAGTCCCAGGCAGACTGCAAAGAGCTACAAAAGGATCTTTTATGCCTGGGCAACAAAATGGCAGATTAAATTCAGTGTTGATAAATGCAGAGTAATGCACATTGGAAAACATAATCCCAACTATACATATAAAATGATGGGGTCTAAATGATGTTACCACTCAGGAAAGATCTTGGAGTCATTGTGGAGAGTTCTCTGAAAACATCCACTCAATGTGCAGTGGCAGTAAAAAAGTGAACAGAATGTTGGGAATCATTAAGAAAGGGATAGATAAGAAGACAGAATATATCATATTGCCTCTATATAAATCCATGGTATGCCCACATCTTGAATACTGTGTGCAGATGTGGTCGCCCCATCTCAAAAAAGATATATTGGAATTGGAAAAGATTCAGAAAAGGGCAACAAAAATGATTAGGGGTATGGAACGGCTTCCGTCTGAGGAGAGATTAATAAGACTGGGATTTTTTAGCTTGGAAAAGAATCAACTAAGGGAGTATATGGATAGAGGTCTATAAAATCATGACTGGTGTGGAGAAAGTAAACAAGTTTGTGTTATGAGGAGTAAATAACACTTCAACTAGGGGACACCGAATGAGATGAATAGGCAGCAGGTTTAAAACAAACAAAAGGAAGTATTTTTTCACACAACGCACAGTATATCTGTGGGATTCCTTGCCAGAGGCTGTTGTGAAGGCCAAGACTATACCAGGGTTCAAAAAAGAACTAGATAAATTCATGGAGGATAGGTCCATCAATGGCTATTAGCCAGGATGGGCAGGGATGGTGTCCCTAGCCTCTGTTTGCCAGAAGTTGGGAATGGGTGACAAGGTATGGATCACTGGATGATTACCTGTTCTGTTCATTCCCTCTGGGCCACCTGGCATTGGCCACTGTCAGAAGACAGGATACTGGGCTAGGTGGACCTTTGGTCTAACCCAGTATGGCTGTTCTTATGTTCTTAGAGAAGCATGATGGGATATATGATTTCATGCCATTCAGGGGGATATATGTTCCCTTGCTTTGGGATTGCCAATGATTGTCTAAGTACAGAGCAGAACCATGGCAAGATGATCTGCTATGGAGAAATTAATTTCTACATGCAAAGTATTTGGGAATCTGCTTTTTGTTTAAAACACTTTGATCAGCTCTATATTTGACCTTTGCTATCTTATTTCCACCTGACCCATCTCAGCATAGTTAGGGGATTGAATAAAAATACACAATAGCATCATGGTGGATGGACCTCAATTAGTAGTCTTGTTCAAAGTGGTAAAACTATTCCATTTGGTTTCTTGTTATAATTCCTTTATCCCTGAATACACTTATGTAGGCATCATTTAACTGTAATGAAAAATGTGGCCCAGTTTAACCTTGTTGGGGAAAAGAAATCTATAATTTCAAATGAAAAGCCCTGTTGTGATTTAACTGAGTTTCTCCATGAAATTATTGAAAGTTGACATTAAGCTGTTTGTCAAAGCGACACATTAAGTAATGTTAGGAGAATCAGTATTTTAGCTACTATAAAAAGGTTGACATTAAATCTAGTAACACTTGACTGATAACTAGATTAAAGCATTAACCTCTGTATTATCCATTTAAGTCATTGTGTTTGTTAAATAATCAGTAATGGATGAATGGTAGTGTCCCGTATTAGTACTGTTATTTTGGGTTAATAGATGGAACTCAGTTCATCTGAAGTTTTGTTAAACATATGATTGTTTTCATTGTGAAATGGCATAACTTCAGATTTTTGGTAGCTTCTTAAACATGAAGTTAATCAGGATCAAACCTACCACAGTTTATTTACACCTTGGGCCCAGCACATGGTTTAGCAAACAAGACTGATGTTAGACTTATAGCTATGTTATTGAATGAGGAAAACAGGTTTGCACTGATTTGTGTTCTCATGAATCCAACAGATACAAAACTCTGCCATTTCACTCCATTACCTTCCAAGCTCTGAGTCGCAAATGGCTTTTGAAATATCCTGCTGAGGCTTGAATTTATGTCTGGGATTTGTAACCAAAAAAAAAAAAAAAAAGGAGAATAAATTGTGGGCGATTAATAGAGTTTTTGCACCATGTTATCAGTTAGAATGTTTCATCTCCGTGTGACTTTTTCCAACCTTGTTTTCCACATGAAATTTTCACAAAGTCAAATATGGCACACCCTCCTCTCCACTTTTAGATGGAAAATAGACACTCTCTTAGGAGATATGTGGGATGAGTCAGCTACAAATAATATAGCACAATGACATCTGAAATACCCATGTACATTTAGGTAAGTGTTTACTGGTAATGTACTTAACTAGGTTTCTGTTGAACCTACGTAGGATTAGTGTTTTTAAAAAGGATTTTGCTCTGTTTTCAGTAGCCAGCCTAACTATTTTATAAAACTGGCTTTGGAGGACTCTTTCATAGTAAACGGGGCATTGTTCACATGCTATAAGTGAACCCACCGCATTCCTCCTACGATGAACCTGAATCTCGATTACATTTATGGTAGCTATTAGAGTTAGAGAGGAGGTCTGGTCAAAAACATTCAATCCAAATATTTTCCCCGATGCAAAACTGGGTTTTTAACAAAAACAAACAAACAAACAAACAAACAAAAAACACAAAAATTGTTGTGTCTGCTGTTCTCAAAAATGGATTTTTCATCAAAACCCCCAAAATGTTTAGTTTTAATATTTTTTTTACAATTTCTTTTTTCATTTTTGTCAGCACTTTCCACACTAAAAAATCCTGAAGTAGACAGACACCTAAGTTGCAGTAAGAGTACATGAAAGAGGGGGCTGTGAAGTGGCACAGAGAGAGCAGAAAAGCATACCTTTAGGAACCCTATGTCTATAACTACCGAGTAAAGCAATACCCCTCCTGCCCTAAAGTTATCTGACTATCAGTATGCTGGTTGTATCTGTATCTAAAATCCTCTTGAACAGAGTAGCTGAAGAGCTCAAGAGACTAATGGGGTAGGAGCGGTGAAATCCAAGCAATACAATATGAAATCTTTATCATACCTAACTGGTGTGATCTTCCATCTCCCAGTGGAAATCTCTGGTACCTTGGGACATTAAATGGAGGCAAGAGGTGGAATTTTTTCTCCAACAATGGCTCAAGCCTGGAGGCAGAGGGATCAGCAGAGTGAAAGAAACTGTACACTTGGCTGCAAGCTGGACGGACCTGGCACACTGGAACGAGAGAGAGAGAGAAAGAGAGAGAGATCAGCATTGCATCTTTATGGGTTGCTCACGTATCTTTCGAGAGGTCTAGGTGCAGGTGTGATTAAATATACAGTCCCTTCAATTCTACAAACAAACAATAGCGCAAACTACATATACAGTCAAAAGGCAGGAGATTCTTCAACTAAATTGTTTCATACTCCTTTGGCAATGAAATGAGCTTTGCTGAAAGGTAATTTTGCAAAGGGATCACAGTCTGAGAAATAGGCAACCTGCTGAGGCTAAGGCCAGCCTTTGAAATCAATGGAAGCCAGAAAGTCAATAAAGTTTTAAAACCTTCTAAATATATTATCGAACATTGCACCTACAAAAGCATGCGGCATCCTCTGCTTGGAATATTTGAAGGCAAAACTATTTGATGGGCACATTAAATCGGGAGGATTGAAATGGAGATGAAAGCTGGAGTGGGTATGTGAAGCAAGGCAGCTTCAGAAGTCAATTTCTTGAAGTTAATGCATAAAATGAAACTGCACACATTAAAACAGGAGAGCGTGGCTTGTAATATTTGCCGGAGAGAGGCAGCTACTGAGAAATTCAGACAGCAATTGTAAATGGATGTTCGAAAATCACCTGCTCGCTCAGCTAATGAGGCACCCTTTCAATTGGATGTTCAGCACTGAGATAGAGACATCTCCTGTACTCAAATGAGTGATCATAGACGGCTGCGGGGGTCTGTAAACCAGCAGGTGTAGTCACTTCCCATCTAACCAAACTGCATTTGGATCACTGTGAACCTCTCCAGCATTAGCAGATCAATCCATTATGGGCTAATTACGCTAATAGACTTAGTATATTACAGCAGCACAAATATGTTACAACAGTCAATTCATTAACTGTAGGAGTAAAGAACGGATTAAAGTACTTATAACAGATGCTTGGGAATATTATGCAGGCTCCCACTGAACTCCAGATGAGCAGGATCAGTCCCTTAATGTTTTCCAAACTGCTGTGCAATAGAATAATATCTAAACTCTTTTCTGTTACAGTTTATTACTGTTCTCTTGCACTGAGCCTATCAAACTGATAACACGCATGGTGCTTTTCTTTAAGGCTCACTTGTTTGTGCAACATTATTCTTGAACATCATCCAAGTGCTGGTGGTGTAAACACCACGGGGGGCAGGGAGGAAGCAAATTGTTTTGGGGGCACTCCATCACCCCATCATCTTTAATGTATTTATTGTCACAACCCACCTGGGAGGTAGGGAAGTGCCATTATCTCCATTTGATAGATGGAGAACTGAAGCATAGAGGCAAAGGCCCAGATCCTCAAAGGTATTCAGGCCCTTAACTCCCGCAGTGACTTTCTCTAGGTCAAACAAGAAGTCTGTAGTGGAGCAGGTACTTAAACACAGGTCCCCAAATCCCAGGCTAGCATCCTTATCACTAGACCATCCTTACCTCATCTCGTATCAGTTTTAACAGTCAAGATGAAAGATTCCCACATTTCCCACTTCCTTCTGAAAGGATTCCCAATGAAATAGGGCAGTGGTTCTCAACCATCTTTGAACTGTGACTCCATCTTACAGAAGAATATTGTTTGTGTATCTTCCCTCACCCCACAGTCTGGGACACATCTTCCAGAAAGAGAATGGAATTAGGGTTGAGAATCCGGCCCCATGTTGCAGAAATAGGCCTTAGGCTGCTTTTACCCGGAGGGGGAAACCCATATGCCAGACTGATTGTTAACTTGAGAACTACTCTGAAGGAATCCGCTTACACTCAATTACTCTGTGTTGCAGGGTTTTCTGATGGAGCTTGTCCTGAGGAGAGCGCTCCTAAGACAACAGGCTCAAATTAGAGAAGGAAATAAAAACAACACATAAGCTCACTATCATTCTCAAAAGTTTCCTATGGTGACAGCCGACGTGTTCAGCCAGCCGCTGGATAAAATGTGATGCACTTCGGCTCAGGCACCGCACATTCCTCAGCCACACGTGCTCTTTGGGAGGGGAATGAAAGAGTTAAATTGGAAAACACTGAAGCTTGACAGGCTTTGTAAGCCCCCCTGCTGCTATATGGGCTTTGAAAATCCATGCCATATAAGCTGCAAGTCTAATTGGCATTTAGGGCCAAATGATGGTACCAGTCAAGACAATGGCACCATGATCTGACCCTTAAAGAATCCCCATGGACAATCAATATGATGGCAGACCGTAGCAATAGCTTGCGGTATTATTCACTTTATACAGGCAGGATGCTGTGCCGGGAACAGCAGGGCAGAATGTTCAGACATACTCGGTAGCCTCCTCATCAGTTCTCCGGGTAATGAGAAAATAAACGTTTAAGTGTTCTTATCAAGAACAGGCTGTTAAAAATAATCACTCATGAAGGTTTCCATTCACGAAGGTGTCTAAGCAAAAGCATGTCCGTTGCTAGGCATTTACCTCCCAGAGCTGGGGCCCAAGTTCTGAAACGATGTCTAAACTGCACCAAGCACCTATCAACTATACTTCCTAAGTTGGACCACATTCAACTTAAACCAGATTTCTGTTCAGTCAGGCTAACCTGAATTAAACAGCCAAACCACATGTGACCTCAAATAAGCTATCAAAGCATCATCTTTTCAGTTAGCCTCTGTTTAGACAGGTGCAGTTGACTGCAGCCCTAAAAAGTAGGCACCTATTCGGCCTATGGCTTTTGCATGCAAGTCAGGTAGGTGGTCACCACCGTACGGCGGCCTCTGCATTTGGAATTCATAGAAATGGGTAAGCATCTACTTTATAGGTGAATCCATTGCATGGGCAGAAGCCAGCAGGCAACAACAATGGCCACTACTGGAAAATGTGCCCCAATCAGGCATCTCCAAGAGTGAATGTGTTGGGTGCAAGGAGTAGTAAGTAGCTCATGGATTCATTGACAAATTTCTAAAATACAGTGTAGGCTTTAAGTTCACCCCTTTCTTTTACTGACCTCTCTAGTTCATCTGGAGTTAAAAAACCCTATTCTCCTGAGTTGTATGTCATGGAGATGCAGATCCTGTACTCTGGGATCTTATCCTCTGGGAGTGGGAGGAGATAATCAGAGTGTTTGCTAAAGACACTCTTTCCCCCTTCCCATTAGTACCTGAATATGGGCTACTCATTAGCCTATCAAATGTTTTATGTATTATTCATTGCATATCATTTGCCTATATTACTAAAGTGTAACTGAATGTGTAACCTTATCTGATATGTTCTGGTTCGGTTTCCTCTGTCCATTTTTTATGCTCCCTGTGTGAATGTTTGAGGGAGCATAACTGGATTGTAAGGATTAATTAATGCTTACAAAATGGCTGCCGTGTTTCTATAATTGCCATTTTTGGGTCTTTTTAAAAAAAATTGCAGTTCTTTGAACATTTTGAAAGCATGACAAGCTAAAACTCGGTGCAAAGCTTTCACTGTCCTTAAGAGATTGTCTGTAGTGCTCCAAGCAGAGGATCCAGTAGAAAACTTTGCTAGTCCCTACAGAGTTTCTGGTCACTGACATTATTTTGGGAAGACCATGAGATGTATCCATTTCAGCAGTTCGATGGATTGAGTTCCAAATACTTAATGAGGCAACTAGCTAAAGTAATTGGTCAGCTTTAGATGAAAAAAGTTACCCATAAAGCTCTGAGGCCACGGTCTGCATGCTGAGAAGAGTGTGAGTGCTAGAGAATATCAAACTTTGGGAAAGCTTTGATGGACTAGAAAACCCTGAATGAGGAATATAGAAGGTGGAAGAGTATGAAATTGAGCTGTAAATGATTTGTGATTTAGAGGATGAGAACTGTGACTAGACAATTGGAAGAGCAAAGAAAGAACTAACTGCAGGAGAGGACATTAAAAATTGCTATGGAGTGTCAGGGGAATGTTGAATGTGGGGGAGAGAGGGAAAATAGAAGACCCCTTTAAAGGATAGCAAAAATTGGAACCAAAGTTCACTTTTTAGCTAGATTCCTACTACCACAGAAGAAAAATCAACATTCAAAGCTAGGATGCCTGAGCACATGACAGATATTATATATATATTGTGTGTATACATTATACAGCATCCCACTACGCCATGCGGTCCCATTCTGCAGCAGGAAATACACAATCCATTGGGCAAATTTTCCTTTGCCCACGAACTCATAAAATATTTCATTTTAGTAATTAGTAAAAACACAAAATAAAACTTTAAATAAAAAACGACAGGACGTCTAGCCTTATATTTCTCATGTTTTCTGCTCTCTACCTCTTATCTCAATGAAAAGTGACTCTGACTCCACCACTTTACTAACTTCAGCCATATGCATGACAGGAGCCTTCTGGTCACACATTTTCCTTTTGGCAGCACGATTCAACTTCCCCTCCCCCCCCCCCCCCCCATGGAATTCTCCTAACAAGAACCTCCCTCTGAGGACTGACAACACTTCACGTTGCACGTAGACTCTGCTCGTGCTCAAAATGTCTTTGAAATACTGGTCAGAAAGGTTGCTCTCAAAAGCAGCTCCTTGCAGGATATTTGAGGGAGGACGGAAGTGAGAGCTAATTGGGAGAAATAATTTGTAATAATTCAAAATACTGTCTGTTAATTTAGCAGCACGTTGCTGTTCAGTATTCCAGAGTGCCTGAAGCGATGACGGTTGCACTGTTCCAGCATTGTACTCGGATAGTGAGGAGAGAAGGACTGAAAGCAAGAGAGATTAGAAGACTATGGCCCTGATCCAGAAAAGCATCTAAGTACCCGGCGTAGCCCCACTGAAGACAATAGAACGACTCATGTGCTTCACGTTAAGTTAAGTTAAGCAGCATCTTAAGTACATTGCTGGATTGGGCCTTAAAACCAATAAAAACTGGGGTATTGTAGGAGATTTGAAAGTACAAATATCATATTGGTAGTAAACACGCAAGTGGCAATAGAAAGATCTTTGTGGTTTCTATATTTTGCTACTGGCAACAGGTAGGTAGGTAGGTAGATAGATAGTAAGGGTGGCCAGAAAACAACTCCATTTCATGAAACATTCAGGTTTTGAAATTTGTTTTCATTCCGATGAAGAACAAAACCAAGACCTTTAGAAAACTGTTGTGAAAAAAAAAACACAAAAAGAGAAAGAGAGGGCGAGGCCCACCCCAGAGTAGCCAGTAGTCGGATAGTCAAGGCACTGACCTGGAATGTAGCACATGCTCTCTCTCTCTCTCCCTCTAAATTCCATCTTTCACCTGAGAAACCTTCCCAATGAAATTTTCATTTAAAATTGCATATTACTGCAAAACGTTTCACTTTGGATGAAACTACTTTTTTTTTTTTTTTTTTAAATGGCAAAAATTTTCATTGGAAACTTTTCGAGCAGCTGTAATGGACAGTCAGTAGGAGCTTCTTATGTTTATCACAGTCATCTGTCGTAGGTTTAAACAAAACCAGAAATTAACCCTGAAGACCATCTAGCTATACATTCATCTACCACATGTTTCTGCATGTTCTCACATTTGTCACCTGCCACAGAGCTCGGACACATTATTTCGCACATTGCAGCCTACAGGTGTTATGCTAACAGAACCTGACACAGCGTGAAAATTCAAAGGATACAACTTGTCTCCGGAGAATGGGGTGAGTCACCAGAAATAGTGTAAATATCCAGGTGTGTATTAAAAAAAAATTTTTTTTTTTTTACTTCACTGGGTATTAGGCCATCACTAAAGGGGAAAAAGAGGTTTGTGACTATCACAAATAAGACCCAGACTCATCCAAATGCAACCTGGAATAAGGGGTACAAATCACATGGAAGTCTCTGGGCCAAATTCTGAGGTGATTTTCTGGGGCACTTTTTCAGGGACTGTTCCTACAATTACATTTATGTAACAGTACAACACTGAAATGCATAGCCAGCAGTGGTATGAGTTGCACATGAGGGGCGAATGGGTCAGAAAACAGGTGTAAATGGTATAGTACCCTAACATGCCCCAGTTTGTCATGACTGATGTACAAAATGAGCACAGCTTACCTGCCAAGAAAACAAAAACAGGTGAGTACAGTCCAAAAAGCAAATCGAGAGGAGATTAAGCAAGGTGGCTACAATTTGTATTTGCACCATTTCTCAATACTTCTGGGCCCAATCAGTTTGAGCCCACTTATCTTAGGGGCTGAATTTGCTCCCCATGGAAAGCTAAAATTATGCAAGTTACACTTTAAAGCCATATTCTGCTTAGTTGCACTGGGTTCATTAAAATTACTCTGAATTTACATTGGTAAATAGTAGAGCAGGATTTGGACCCTTGTGTACAAATACTGTATACCAAAACAGTGCAAGTGTCACTGCTTAAGAAGGCATTTACATAAGGTTGCCAAGCCTCCAGCATTGTCCTGGAGTCTCCAGGAATTAAAGATTAATCTTTAATTAAAAATTATGTCATGTGATGAAACCTCCAGGAATACGTCCAACCAAAATTGGCAACCCTACATTTATGTCCCTGCTGAATCGGGACCTTTAGCATGCTGGTCCATTACAGGTAGGAATTCATCTGCTGTCTCATCTCTAATTTTGCTTAATGGAACAGTGTGTACCTCTCTTTGCCCATACTGGCCATTAAGCAGCCAGTATTCAAATCTTGAAAAGCACTTACCATCCAGTCCAGACAGAACAGTACTCCTCATGGCCAGTACTAAACCAAGTGGTGATCCAAACAGGAAGAAATCTGAAACTTCAAATTCAAACCGTCCCAGGTTTACTTCTGAGAGACTGGAGCTGCTCATAGGAGGAAAGTCTGCATCGTTCTTCATAACACTCGCGTGGATACTGAACAAGGAAAATGGATTGACTTAACAATAAACCAGGGGTCCCTTTCCATCTTGCTGGGCAAAGGCTCTACTTCAAAAAGGGGCTGCTTAGAAAACTCCAGTCTCGGCCTGTAGGTCCAGATATTCTGCTTTAATAATGAGACACTCATACAGCAGAGCCACACCCTAACCATAATGGCTTCCCATTCTTTCTGTTACAGTCATCTGGAATATTTTATTTTCTGATGCAGCTACATAGTAAATTTGCTACTGTCAAAGATCAGTAATTCCCTGCAGTTAAAATACTTGGCATAGAAGACAGCTGTGTGGGCATTGCATGACTCAGGACTACTCCCCCACACCCCCCAAAAAATAATAATTAAAGCCACACACAGGAATTCACTGAAAAAGCGTTTGCTGCAAATTGTAATGGACCCAAGTTGTGTAAGAATCTGACTCAAAAATGTCATTGTACATGAGAGTTTTGGGTGTTACAAGGATCTTCATGTCCATGAGAGTTTCTCTGACTTTTCACCCCCCGCTTTGCAGCTATCTACTTAATAATAAGCAGCAGTCTAGCTTTTAATCTGCATTGAGTGATTTACAAACTTTACATTAACCCTCAAACCACCAACAGTTGAGGCAGGTAAGTATCATTATCCCCTTTTTTAGAGAACATGGATTCTCTACTGACAAGCATCTTACTTCGCTATTCACGTCTGTGCAGCTGGTGTAAAATGCTCCCAAATCAGAATGGTGGTGTGCCAGGCCCAGAGAAATCGAGAGTTTAATTTTAAGAGATGCAGGATATTCTGACTGCCAATGAAGTTCTGGGTGCTTATCAACTTTTGAAAATCTGGCCTCAGATTATTTACCATAGACCGTACAGCACATGAGAGGTTCAGCCAGGATTAGAAGTCAGGAGTCCCTGGCTCACAGTCCTACACGCAGAGTAAAAGACCAGGCCTTTTTTCCAACCTGAGAACTTAATGGTACTGCCTTGGGCCCATCAATGTTGTACCTGATCTTCTCATTGAGACGAGATAAGACACTTTGAACTCAAACCACTAGGGACAGAGTTTAGCACCCCTACAGTGCCCCCGAGTTTACAGTCATGCAGAATAGAATGAATCCAGGAGTCAAACTCATCTTCTGTTTGGGCAGTGCAAAGTTACCACTCCATCCCTAGATTGCATTATTGGCCCCATGTTGCGTCATTGCTACACTACAAGGTAAGAGAAGCTAGCACAAAGTAGCCAAGGCAAACATGTCAAAGTATACAGAACAAGAAAGTTTCCATGCTTAGGAGGTATCCCAGTCATCTCATTATCCAAACTGGGATAACATCTCTAAATTAAAAAACAACAATAATTGTTAATGGAACTGATATGTAGAAAACTGAAACTTTTTAAATTGCTGCACATGCTGGGAGAACACACTGATTTTTTAAAAAATGTCTCAGAATATTTTTCATCCTCAATCTGTGCATTTCCATGCTACCTTGCAATAGATTTGTGCAAACCTGGTGGTTAAAGAGTCAGAAATCTGAGTGGGGTGTAAAATGTTCGGGGGGGGGGGGCTTAAGCATAGGCAAAAATGTACTTATAAGTTTAATAGTTTTCAGTTTAAAACAATTGTAAATACCTAGAAACTGAAACATGGAAGGTTTAAGGAGGACTGTTGTATTGCTTTTTGTATTATCTTGTTTTCCCCATGAGTATGAAATACGTTTCTGACAAGAACCCTTCTCTTTACTACATTTCTGCCAATACCCACCTCTTCATCCAAGCTAAAATATAGCTGGGTTCTACTATTTAAATCAATCAGATTAGGCAAAAATTATAGCAAAAAGATCATTCAGAACTACTTGGTCATTTAACATTATTAATGCTAATCAAATGATTCTCTATCTTCACATTTCAAGCTCTATTATGTTCCCTTTCATATTTCTCTGAACTAATAAATCTCTAGGTGTAGAATGTCGTTGTCTGCTTTTGATGAACAAAGACTGAAGATCAAATGCTTGTCATTAGAACACGGGCATACCACTGTTATTTTTATCCTGGTTTTTTTTAAATAAAAAGATGGGCTTTTTTTTTCTTTTGTGAAAACATAAATAATGTACTTGAGGGGGGGGATTTTCTTTAATAGATTTATTTTGCAGCTAACATGCAAATATATTCTATAGGTATTAGGAAAAGAAGAATGCCAATATTTTGATGTTTCAATTTGTAAGCAAGAGAGATCAGACGCCAAAACCTGATAAATTAGTTCAGTTGAGCCAGATTCTATTATCAATGGGTTGAATGGAGAGTTCAGATTAGATAGCCTGGGAGTTTCTTGCTGCTACACAGGGAGCTAAAAGTGATGGACTAGAATTCTTGACAAATTCTCTGTCGCAGACAAATGGAAAAAGACACATTGTTTTGTTGAAGCAGGAAGGTACTTTAAAATGTAAGGACACGGCATCCAGAAAGGAGCAGCAGCACATTGATGTGAAAACCAACAGAATAATCAAGGAACCCAAGCAAAGAATGCATTGACTGCAGCCAAAGAGATAGAATAAAATTACCTTGAGCTATTACTGACAAAACAGGCAGGCTGGTGTACAGCACTGTGGCAAGTCTGCACTGTACCTGAGCTCTCACAGAACTGAAACTTGGGAGCACACAATGGGGCTTTTCTCTCTATCGGCATCACCCCCAACGAAACAAAGGAAGAAAGAACAAACAGAAAGAAAAAATAAAGCACAAAGGATACAGATACTCGAGCAAGCAGTCAAACTAGGTAGGTAAAGACAGAGAGACAGACAGACAAAGGAAATGATGAACCTTCCCTGCTAGATATATTGTTAAAAGGTTTCTTTTTTAGGATTTAGGGAAGCTAAGTAAGCTTCCTTTAAAGATTACTTTTTATTCATTTAAATTGAAGATTTATGGAGGTTTTCAAAAAAGCTTGAATAGTTTGTAGACAGCTGGGAGCACCAAAAGTCAATTTCCTAATTCTCTAGAGAATCATGCAAAGCCTCTAATGAAAGTTAGATGGGGCTAAATAATAACAATTAAAAAAATTCCAAAAAAATGCCAAGTCTTCATTTGATTTGACTTGTGAGAGGTGCATTATAAAAACTGGGATTTTTTGCATTCAGTTTCTGCGTTCAAAATTCACACCAGTCAACAAAAGTTGAATTAAAAAATACAGCTGAGTGGGTCCAAAACAATGCCCCACCCTCCAAAAATTAAATGTCTACATTTTTCTGGAGTAGCTTGCAAAGGCTTAAACTAAGTCTGCAGCAACATATTACATGGGTTATATAAATGAAGCCATTACTCTCACATTGGCTGTATTAATACTCCACATTCAATTGCAATCCTATTGCTTTTACTGAATGAAGGACTAGTTACCTAGACAGGAAAGCATGGTGTTGGGATATAGTATCACAGTCATAAGTGGATGAGTCGCTCTGTTTCCTTGGCAACGGTTGCCTTGGCTCCTCATCCTCCATGATTCCCGAAATGTCAATATTACTTTTGCTTAGGCGTTTGCTGCCACCCAGACTGGAATCCTCTGCTAAGAGGGGATTATCCTTCAAAGAATGAACAAAGCAAAAGGGAGATTAAAAGAGTGACCAAAATAAAACACAGCTAATATGAAGCAGTTCTATTTGTATAGTTGTCTTGTATTATCCAACAGAGGGTAGAATTGTTAGCTGCCATCTCTACCACGGTAAGAATAAGGAGGCTGAGAAAAGGCCTGATGTCTGTCTTAGCTGTGTGTCATGCAAACTGGGGGGAGAAGGGCAGCTAATGGGAGGGTCACTTGTATGACAACTTTAACCCTGGTAACCCCCTCCTGGGCTTGGGGCCCGATCAGAAGTCCAGATTCCATTGACCTCAGTGGTCCTTTGAGTGCCCTTTAAATAATAGACAGACATAAGCGGCCTTGGTCCAAGTGCACAGAATACATTGAAATACATTAACGGAATAGCCCTACATGCCCCATGGACAGGAGCGCCGCCAGCTTTTCTGCCGCCCTAGGCGGCGGAAGGTCCCGCCCCGAAATGCCACCCCTCACAGAGGCGGCAGAAGGTCCCACCGCTGAAATACCGCTGTGGTTGCCGCCCCCCAAATTGTAGCACCCTAGGCGACTGCCTAGGTCGCCTAATGGGTTGCGCCGGCCCTGCCCGTGGATGTGAGGCCTGATTTTCAAAGATACCGAGCACTTGCCACTCACAGTGAGGCCAGCAGTGCCTATATATTGCAGAGACCACTTTAAATAGGATTGAACATGAAGCAGTTTGTTCATTTTACTAGCTCTTTTAATAACCATCTTTCCCCTGAAACCCTGCTCTGATTTCAGCGGGCAATATACAAGCGAAGTCCTGCTTGTCGAAGCAAATTCCAATGGCTGAATCCTGCAGTGAATACGTAAGATCTGCCTACTTAAGGCCTCCAGGGATTTGGTCATATGCAATTATTGTGTCTGAATCAAATGTAATCTTTTTTAAACTTGATTTCAACAAATAAGAACGGGTGAAAATACCTAACATCTATTTTAACAGAATTACAAGCATGTGAAAATTGGTACCGTGCATGGAGAAAACCTTCTGACACAAAGAACCTCTTGTAATTGTGTAATTATCAGTTTTCACCCATATCCTATTAGCTCATATTATGCAGTATTACCATTCATGGGCTGATATGATATAACCATCATCATCTTAATGACTTTTGCAAAAGATTAGTTTTGTACCACCATGTTCATAGAAACAATTAGTCCTGCAGTACAACTAAAAATCACTATAAATCAGAAATAACATGCAGTTAGAATTCTTGGAAAGTTTTCCTGTTAACTGCATCAAACTTGCAGCAAAATTCAGATGGTGCCAAGTCCATTGTTAATGTTCCTCAGTACCCAGGACACTTCTGGCTTAAAACTGCAGCTATCTGTAATGCCATAGCTAGCCCCATCCCTTAGTTCCTGTGTAGAGGAGCTGCGCCGTGCTGGGTTTCAAACAAAAGGATTTCAAAGGATCATTCTTCACATAGGAATATGGGGCCCTGAATGCTGATCAGAACAAAGAGCTGCCGGTTGCAGCTATGAGTGGGCTCTGTGTCGTGCGATAGGTAGATGTAAAGTTAAAATAAAGTTAGTTGCTTAACATGAGCTTTGTGTGTGTTAATGTGGAGAACAATAGAGTCTCCACTCAATTCTTATTACGCAACTTATCATATTTTTAAATTTGCCTTTGAATCTCTTATCTGCATAGCAAATCAACATACAAGCTTACAGTGAAACTCTCGGTACCATAAGAATTACTAACAATCTTAACAGAAAAACAGTGAACTTCTCAAAGTCAAAATGCCTTTCGCCAAAATGCTTCCTGGCTGGATTTTTATTTTTACAGGTCCCTTTTGCAGCACTTGTTAACAAAGCAGCAATTCTGAGCAGCAAAGGAATTATTGCCGTGGACAGCTCCTGAATACTCACTGAATCTCTCTTCTATTCCTGTTCATAAGATTTTTGTGAACAGACCAGGATTATCTCAAATTGATTATTCAAAATTATTTGCCTAATAACTTCTGTGAAGAGATCTTGTTCTGTAGCTTGTCCACAAGCAACTGTGTTGTAAATAGACAATGTATTTGTGATATAACAATTTGAAATTTGCTTTCCACAAATATGCTGCAATCTTTGCTTAAAATTCATAATTTTGATGAATTTTCCTTCCTGTACACACACACACACACACACACACACACACACACACACACACACACACACCAAAATAATTTAGTGCCTTAGACATACCTCCTGCAATTCATTAACTTCAACAGGTTTTGGATACAGCACTTAAACATCTGATTGAATAATAAGCTTTTTTATAATTCTCATTGTCACATCATCTAAGCACTGTGAAGATAGTTTCAGAAAATATCATTAGGTTGCCAACTTTCACAATTTTATCAGGAGCCTTGTAATATTTTGTGTTAAAGTCCAAGACCCTGAAGTCATGTGAATACACAAAAATCTTAATATTTTGTTTAAAAAATAAGTTTCTAGTCCTCCTGGGTGCAGAGAGGCTTGCAAATGTGCAGCCTAAAATCTCCAAAATAGCCAAATTAAATTAATTAAAATAAAAAGCCAGAAGGCCAATCAATCCAATTTTTTAAAATCTCATTTTCTTAGGGGCTAGACTCGATTTTTGAATACATGGAGTTGGCAATACCGCAACACAAACACACCTATTTCTATTTAATCCCACATACACCTCTACCCCGATATAATGCTGTCCTCTGGAGCCAAAAAAATTGTACCGCGTTATAAGTGAAACCGCGTTATATCGAACTTGCTTTGATCCACCGAACTGTGCAGCCCCGTCCCCCCCGGAGCGCTGCTTTACCGCGTTATATCCGAATTCGTGTTACATCGGGTTGCGTGATATTGGGGTAGAGGTGTATATTTTGCTGGGCTGGTTCTAAGCAATATTTAGACACTACCTTGTGCTACCACTGAACTAGCTCAACTGAATGTTCAGTAAAAGAATGACCAGTGGCACTGGAAGTTACAGGTCTCTTCAGTCTGTTGGAAATTGGCAGCAGTTCACAGTTGCCCACTGAGCATCATTAAAACCTGTGTCCAGGTTTCTTCTGCTGGGTCACAAGGCAATCACTGTGAGATTACTATTTGCACAGTTTGATGATCTGAGACCAATACTGAGTGGAAAAACATCCAAACTCCCGCTGCAGGGCTGCCACCACCATGGTTAAGTTGGCATTTCCATTGTGTGTGTTTATTTACTGGATATGATGTAGTTCTTCGAGCTGGATTCTGTTCAGATGTGGTAGCTCTTTTCTTTAGTGACAAAAACTAATCTAAGTTAACAAGATACTGCACTTTTTTTTTTTACTCAACAGAGTAGGAGGAAACCCCAATATCACCTAGTTTTTAGATTACATTTTATGTAGCTGCCAAAGCACATGCATTTCAGATGAGGTTTTGAGGAGGGAGGGGGTTGTGTGGAAGGAATGAACAAGTCTGGATGGAGAAGGGATTAACTATTTCGTAACTTTCTTCTTTCTCTATCTTCCACAGGCCAGTGAAGTAAGTGGCAGTTTTTCTAGTGACCTCATTGAGGGCAGAATCCTACCCCCTGTCCCTACACAACTCTCCTCTGCCCCTGCTTTCCGTTCTCTGTCACACTGCTCCCCTCAGGGTCCTCCCGGGGACATAATGGTGTCATGTTGAAATGTTTTCAAAATCATTGTTTATGGTTTACTACAGTAGAGGCCCCTGCTGAGATCAAGGCTACACTGTGCTGGGTGCTGTACTAACACAGTGACAGCAGTCCTTCTGCAAAGCATTTACAATGTAAATAGATGAGACAGACAGAACTGAGGCTCAGAGAGATTAAGAGACTTGCCCAAGGTCACACGGAATGTCTGTGGCAGAACTGGGAATTTGCACCTACATTTCTTGAACCACAAAGAGAAAGAAATTCAGAGTTAAGGGGTTCATAGCCCTGAAGTCAAAACCTCTCTGATAAGGCAGTGCAGCCAAAATGGACCCACAAATCTGAGGCCGCTATATGCCACAAGGAAAATGCTTCTCAGCAAGCGTGTGGATAGGCCTATTATTGTTTCAAATCTGTATGTGAATCCATTACAGGTGAATTATTCCAGATGCACAACCCCGCAGCGAACTCCTGTTTATCTCCAGAACATATACAGCTTCATTGTAAACTTGCCCACATTCTCAAGAAAAGAGACTTCAACTCTGCCCTGGAGGGACCACTAAGAGGGCAGCTTTGTTAATGTGTGCATTCAACAACTAGTCCTTCTGCTGAGATAGGCAAGCAAGGGAGCCCGGTAATACCCATTAGAAGGTTGGCTTTCATCATGTGGACAACCTGCCCAATGGGATTTGGACTGGGATCAAATTCAGTTCATGTATGTTACTAAACAGCCTTTAGACTGGAAAGGCTTTTTGGTACTACTGACCCAAGCTAGATATTAGCTGGTAACCTACAGGTTCTGTTACTCAGGAATGGATCCCCTTAAGCCATCCAGTCCTTTGCAATTGTAACTGAGTTCTGTATCACGTTTGCCGCAATATCTCCATCCATCTGTCAAGAAGGGCAGAAGCATGTAACATCACCAGTATTTAGAGACTATATTGTGCCAAAATGCCTAAACGCACTGAGGCTAAGGCAAAGATGACTTGTTACATTTAATCTCATTCTAAATACATGGGTTGTTTTTTTTAAATTTAAAACAACATACATTCACGCCTCCAAAGATTAGCTGAAAAGCTTTGCTGGAGTTCAAATCTCATTAGTTTAACTACTTGGGGTCAGATTCATGGCCATTTGTCTCTCATACACTGCATGGGAACATTGTGCCAAATTGCTACATTTATTTTAACCGTACTTGGAAACTATTCTGCAAAACAAATTAAACTATGGGGGGGGGGGGGGGGAAATGACCAAGCATACTCTGTTAGAAGAAAGCTGAGATGATTGCGGAAGAGACTATTTAGTTATTTCAACTTAATTAATAACTAAACACCACTCTCCAAAGCTCTAGGCGCCCTAACATGCCGGTAATACAATTAAATCTCAGCAGCATTAAAATAATCAATTCAACAGAAGCTCAACCAGCCACCTACAAAAACTCCTTTCCACCCCTTTATTGGTACTAGAAGCAAACCCTGAGCCTCCTCCTAAAACCCTGTCAAACAAACGTCTTTCAATAAGATCTTGAATGCTTCAGAATGCTATTTTAACAGCATCAGCAAGAGAGAACAGAATTCTCTTCTAAGAGACAGTGTGTTCTAGTGGGGGAGGGTCCTGTCATGGGACTCTGGATAACTGAGCTGTATTCCCAGTTCTGCCACTGGTCTGAATCACCTTCCCGCTCCGTGCCTCAGTTTCCCCAACTGTAAAATGGGGATAATGATGCAGACCTCCTTTGTAAAGCACTTTGATATTTACGGACGTACACTGCTATATAAGAGCTAGGTATTATTACTACTATTAATCCGGTCAAAGCAGAATGTACTTATTTCCCTATACTACCTTAGAATGTATAGTGAACTCCTCAAATACTCGTCTAGTAAGGCTTATACATGATAGGCAATGGGAACACGTATTTTTTTCTGTGTATGATGAGAACTCATACTGTAATTCTCCACTGGTTATTCTGGGCATATTGGAACCCAAAATACTGCAGAGAAATTACAGTGGCACATTCCAATGCTGCTGCAGGTGAATTTTGATTGGTATTTCTATTATAATTCCCTATTTACATTGCCATAATATATAAACATATACTCCTAATGCTCAAGGCTGTGCGCTACTCAGAGAACATAATGGTCTCTGTAGTACCCTTTCTCTAACTTATTGTTATAAGGCACTTCGGAATAACTGGAGTATGAAGGGAGCTATATAAACCTAATTTTATTCTATTTTCAGGGTTCATAATCAGGCCATAAAATTCTTCTCTGGTTACAATTCAGAGTATAAGATTCCCATCCTCATACCCAATTAATTTCATTTCACAAATACCCTTGGGATTGGCAAAACAAAAATCTACCCCCCACCCTCCGCCCCAAACCACTCCTTAAGATCCATTTCTACTGAAACACCAGTAAATTGCTAGGCAGGGGCAGCTGAGGGCAGCTGATAGTTATTCAAAGGAAGAATATCTGGAATTCATATTTCATCTTCTCTACCTATCTGTCTGATTAGACTGTAAGCTCCTGGGGCAAGGACGGTGTCCTGCTTTGTGTTTGGAAGGCACCTAACACATTGTGAGGACTGCCACAGTACAAATAATTATGTAAACTTGTTATGATGCCTTTTGCTAGCACAAAGAACCCAGGAAACTGACTTCTATTTATCCCAAGAAGAAGTAAAAACACGGGCATTATCATCAATAAACATTTATATAAAGGTAACACCCAATGGTCTTAGTGGGATGGGGAGCTGAGTGTACTACAAACAGACAAGAGACAACCCCTCCCCTGGAGATCTTACAGAACTAAAAATCATCTCCTCTCCACCAAAATCCATGCCTATTTGATCCTTGGCCTCTCTTCGGAGATCCACTCTGGGCTAGGCCTCCCAACAAGGGTACCAGTTGGTATGAATGTTAATGGCTGCTTTTATGATATAGATTAAGGGCCACTAAACTCATATTCCGCCTAGGCCAGCAAACAAACATCAGTACCAACTTTCGGTCACAAACAACAGAGATATCGTTTACAACTATCTCCTCCTTACATGCCCCAGTCCTGAGAGGCATGAACTACCTGACAACAGCTTCTGAGCATCTTTCAGGACCAGGTGCTAAATCCAACAGAATAAGCTCGAAAGGTTCCTTACAATTGCTTTCAGTTGATCTTTCACAAGTCTGCTTTGCAGGTGAAATATAATAAACATAAATGCTGCACATATAGTAGCATCCTTTCCTCTCACGTAAGGACCTTCTGCTCCTACCAGCACTGCTCGGATTGCCAAAATTCAGACAAACGCCACGTCCCTCTGCCCAGGACCGGCTCCAGGGTTTTTGCCGCCCCAAGAGGCGGGGGGGGGGGAGGGGAAAGCCGCGATCGCAATTGCGATCGGCGGCACTCCGGCGGCAGCTCCACCGCACCGCTTTCTTCTTCGGCAGCGGTAATTCGGTGGCAGGTGCTTCCCTCCGAGAGGGACCCGCCTCCAAATTGCCCCGAACAGCCCAACCTGCTGCCCCTTCCCCTTGGCCGCCCCAAGCACCTGCTTGCTGGGCTGGTGCCTGGAGCCGGCCCTGCCTCTGCCTGGAGCCTGACTGTTTTGCTCAACTGTTCTCTGCAGACAGCAAAGTCGCTTTGAACTTCTATTCCAGGAAACAAATTGGATCCTATTTAAGTGCTCTCAATCGGTCTGTGTAAGAGAAGGGAAAAGTTCAAAGCACCCCAAGCCACCCATAAAGCCCAGATAGACGTACAGACCAGCCACACGCTCCAATCAATGATGATGATATACCAAGGGTGAAACTGCCTTTGACTTCAATAGGGCCAGGATTTCACCCCAAGTGTTTTGTTTTGTTCTGTTTGTTTAATATTTCCTGCTGCGGGGGGAAATAGATGAATAGGTGTGGTGAGAGGATCAAAAGGAAAGGGGGTAAAAGAAAAGTGTGGGCAGGGGGAGAGGAAAGTGGGTATCATGACAAGAAGTAAATACAGAGAAGAGAAAGGGGAAATAAAGGAGTAGAGGAGGAAGAAAGGAACAGAGTGGGAGGATAAAGTGAAGGGAATGATGAGAGTCAAGCTACTGGCCAAGCCAAAAGAGTGACTGTTATCCTGAAAACATTTCCATTTTAAAAAGAGTATCAATAATTTGCACTTCCAAGATCCAATCCTGCAGCAGGATTCATGATGGCCCCTGCGGAATCCCACTGAAGCTCTTGGGCATCCGACTGCAGGATAGGGTCCTACGATTTGCATTTCTTCACAATGTTGAGTGACAGGACAATCTGCGGTGCTAGAATGGCTAGCTGCTGAGAAATTTCAGCAATGTAACTATGGGGTAATTTGTTTTAGGAATATTTCCTTTCCCACAAGTATTAGGAGGATGTCTTTTTTTCTGAATGAAAATACCATTTAGCTTTTATATTGCACTTTTCATCCATACATCTCAAAGTGCTGAACAAAAGAAGTCAGTCTTGTTATCCACATTGTAGAGATAGGGAAACTGAAGAACCAAAAGATGAAGTATCTGGCCCAGAATCTCATAATAAGCCCATGGCAGAGCCAGGAATAAAACCCACATCTCTTGAACCCTACCTAGACCACTACCCTGTCAACTGGTCATGTCTACACTGCATTGTAAATCGGGGTCTGAGACACCTGGGATTGTGGACTCGGTGTTTTCAAGCCTGCACTTGAGTGTCCACAGTGTGGATCTGGGTCTCACAACCTTGCTAGTACATCCATACTGCACTACGCAGAGCTTCTGACTTGGGTCTGGGGCTTGAGTGGTGTCCACACGCCAAAACAACAGGGCTTGGATCCAAGTCGCAGTGTGACTTGGGGCCTGACCAACCCCACTAGCGGAGACCTTGCATCCAGGGCCTGAGTGCTTGCTGACCCGAATCAGATTGATTTGCACGTGGACGGAAGGGGGAGCTTGGGCTTAAACTTGAGTGAGAACCCAGGCTTAGTGTGCAGTGAAGACATACCCACTGCCTCTCAAGGCCCCAGAAACTTCGTTCAGACTACATAAGATTAGTTAAATTTATCTTTGATTTTTTTTCTTAAATAGTACATCAATAATGCAACACAGACATTAACATAATAGTAATAAAAGAACCTAATTCTGCTTTTTTCTACCCCAAACTACTTTCTAAAGCAGATTTACATCTCAAAAATGATCTGAATTTAGAGATTCTCATTAGAACAGGATTCATTTAGAGACTCCCGAGTGTGCTTAGTGCTCCGTTCACACGACCCTCAGCTGACTGGCATTCCCCAGTGTAACCAAGGCGCGCTTTCGATGAGCCATTAAAATACACTCCCGAGCATGGCTTAATGCAACATTAGCCTCTAGCAGCAGCATTAAGAATTCCAGACACTATGGTGAAAAATAAAAAACAGCAGATTTTAGCAATAGACAGGAGCTGGCGGAGATTATTGGGCGCGGGTACCATAAAAATCACAATTAGGGATACACTGAAAGGCACTCCATGACCCCACCCCATGGATTGGCCAATAAAGCATTTGTTAACGACTTGCAAGTACTCTAAACCCAAAGTGGGAACGTTTTCCTATACATCAGTGGACTTTTTCCTTGAAAATAACAGCTGAAATATTCAGCACTACTGCAATCTACCAACCCTTTGTATTTGTTCTCGCAGAAAGCTGCTTATAGTGCCAGTTGGCTTCCATCCAGGGAATGAACCTATGGGAGTTTTACCTGCATGCTGCCGAGGCTCCCTCTCCTGCTACTGTTTTGACTCTCGCCCGTGGTGCCAGCACTGTAGCAGATGGCATCAAACCCCAAAATTCCTCCAACACAGTCACCGATGAGGCACACCTGCAGGAATAGGAGATTTCATGTGAGTCAGACAGAGTGATATTTATCAGCCAGAGTCACGGACTCAAAACAGGAGGCAAGGGGGGGGGTGGCGTCATGGAGCCTGATTACAGCTCCCTGGTCCTGGGGACTAGCCTGCAGCAGCCGAGGGTTGCAAAGTTTTTGGTGGATCCCATTACAGTGCGGGATAGATATAGCCACTTTGCCACTCCTCCTCTCCCCACCAACACACACCCTATGCCAAAGGCTGGCACAGGGGCTGCCTCCATCAGCTTTACACCAGAAGGGAATTCCCCAGCACTAGCCGCAATCCCTGCTGGCTCCTTAAAGCCAGAATCCAGCACAAAGGGTCTGGATCCCTAAAGAACCTGGCTGATCATGCTTCACTCCATTTAATGCACCCCGCAGACACAGGTTGGGTTGTTCATTTCTTCCCAGATATCAAGAGGGTTCTCAACTGGATTTCTAGCAAAGATTTGCAAGCAGAAATACGCTGTCATTCACTGGTCAAAGCAAGTGACCCAAACTGTGAAATGAAGTACCAATGGACAGATTTCACACAGGTATATACTTTCTTATGATTCAGACTATAGCACTAGGGTGAGATTGTAGCGTTTAGGGAAACTGAATTCACTAGCGTGGTGGCAGAGATTTGTAATTTTTCCCATCTCTCTATAATCCCACACTCTTATTTGACAGAGTTAAGGTTGTTCAAGTGTATTTCCCCACAAAATTGCAACATAAGCAACAGTCACACCCAATACAATACCCACCCCCAGGCATGAATTTCCCCACTACGATCATGACTAGAGTTGGTCAGGGATTTTTCAACAAAACTTATTTTTGGTCCAAAATAAATGCAGATGCATCAACACCGAAACTGTATGTGTGAACAGATGAGTTTAGACTTAACTTTTGTCGGGAAGGTTCCTTGGGTCCAGAATGGAATTTCTGGTCAGAACCACAAAGAGACAGAGAGAGGGTGGGCAACTCCCCTCCCGCCCCTGAGAATAGTCAATAGCCCAGTGGTAATGGATGCAGGAGACTCAGAATCTGTCTACACTGGCAGAGTTACAGCGCCAGCAGGTTCAGCGCCGCTCAGAGAATGCTGAAGGGATTGTGTGCACAATAGCATGTTCACATTTGCGGCACTTGCAGCAGTATGCGGAGGAGTGCCCTCTAGGCAGCTATCCCACAGAGCATCTCTTCCTCTTCTGCCGCTAGGGGTTGTGGGAAGGCGGAGGGGGCCACAGGGCATCCTGGGTCCTGTCCCAATATCCTGTGATGCATTGCTTCGCATCCTAGCAATCCCTGTGCTTCCGTCCGCATTTGGTGCCATCTTTCAACGGTTTGTGTACTGCGCGCTTTGCCTCTTTGGTCTGCAGGAATGGATCCTGCACTATTGACCAATATGCTGCTCACTCTCACTAACATGTCACGAGTGGCAGTGGAGTTATTCCTTAAACTACAAAAAGGCAAGAGTAGTTCAACATTGATCTCATCAGGCATGGCAGCTACAACACAAGATTGCTTGTGGCGTTCACAGAGGTGCTGACCACAGTGGAATGCCGCTTTTTGGGCTCAGGAAACAAGCATTGAGTGGTGGGATCACATCGTCATGCAGTGGCTGCAGAACTTTCGGATGAGGAAAGCCACATTGATGGGACTGTGTGATGAGCTCACGCCAGCCCTGCAGCACAAGGACACGAGAACAAAAGCTGCCCTGCTGTTGGAGAAGCGCACAGTGATTGCACTGTGGAAGCTGGCTACTGCAGACTGCTACCGATCGGTCGCTAACCAGTTCGGAGTGGGAAAGTCGACGGTTGGACTTGTGTTGATGGAAGTGTGCAGGGCCATTAATTGCATCCTGCTCCGAAAGACCGTGGCTCTGGGCAACGTGTGTGACATTATGGAAGGCTTTGCACAAATAGGCTTCCCTAACTGCGGAGAGGCGATAGATGGCACGCATATTCCAATTCTGGCACCAGACCACATAGCCACCGAGTACATTAATCGGAAGGGGTATTTCTCTATGGTTCTCCAGGCGCTTGTGGATCACCGTGGGCATTTCACGGACATTAACGCAGGCTGGTCCGGAAAGGTGCATGACACACGCATCTTTCGGAACACTGGCCTGTTCAGGAAGCTCCAAGCAGGGACTTTCTTCCCAGACCATAAGATAGCCGTAGGGGAAGTCGAAATGCCCATTGTGATCCTGGAAGACCCTGCCTATCCCTTAATGACGTGGCTTATGAAGCCATACATGGGGCAACTTGACAGCAGCAAGGAGCTGTTCAACAACAGGCTGAGCAAGTGCAGAATGACTGTGGAGTGTTCTTTGGCCATTTAAAGGCCCGCTGGCGCTGCCTCTGTGGGAGGCTGGACCTGGCTGATGACAATATTCCTATACTTATAGCCGCGTGCTGTACGCTCCATAATATTTGTGAAGGGAAGGATGAAAGCTTCACTCAGGGCTGGACCGCTGAGGCTCAGCGCCTAGAGGATGAATTTGAACAGCCAAAGACCAGGGCTATTAGAGGGGTGCAGCGCAGGGCCATAAGGATCGGGGATGCCTTGAGGCAGCAATTTGAAGTTGTAAGCCACTAATATTTGTTGCTATGCTCGGGAGTGCAGTGCTTGTAATTCTAGGAGGTGATTGTGATTGGTGCAGACTATGCACGATGAAGGTTTAAGAAAATTGCCTGTTGCTTTGCAGGGCTCTGTTTGCTTTCAATTAATAGAATAAAGATAGCTTTCAAACCAAAACAATTCTTTTATTAAACCACCACCACCAGTGGACAGAGACAAAAAACAACAACATATCAGCACTGAGGGGGATGGGGGAAGGGAGGGTCACAGGAGGAGGTGGGGTCCCGGGACAGTTAAAGACTTGTGTATGTCCAGGTATCATATCCAACCTTCTCCTTTAGAGTACAATGCAGCAGGTGCTGTACTTCAGCAGGGCTAAACTGCAGAGGGATGGGTGTTGAGTGCAGTGGGTACTGAAAGTCCTTAGTGCTGGACTGTGACAGGGGAGCAGCCATTAACATTCATACCAACTGGTACCCTTGTTGGTATGAATAACACCTGTGTTGCCGGTGTCTGGGGGGCGACAGCAGCTGCAGGGGAAGGCGGGCACAGAGCTGCTCAGTTTGCAGTGCTAGTAGCACCTGGAGCGTGTCCACTTGGTGCTCCATAATGTTTAAGAGCCGCTGCGTGGCTTTGTTCTGGCGCGCTGCGTTCTCCTTTCGATCCCTCTTCTCGCTGTCCCGCCACTCTTTCAATTCTTGTTTTTCGGCCGCAGAGTGCATCAGGACATCACGCAGAAAGTCCTCTTTAGTTCTTCGGGGCCGCTTTCTCATTCTGCACAGCTGTTCAGCCGGCGATAACAAAGAGGGAGGCTGGGTTCCCAAGGTAATCTCTGTGAAGCCAAAATGCAACCTTTTACAGAAGCAGTATTGTTTGCAACACACAGATCACTGATTCAGTGATTTAAAACACAGCCACTATTCACAGACCTGTCACTAACTGGCTGACCCCAGGCAAACACACATGAGCCACAAGACCCCCAAAATGGTGAGTAACCGCAGGGGCAGGGGAAATCAGTGTTCCAGGACCGTACTATACACTGGGCACATGGCTCTTGGGGGGAGCCAGCACTGGGGGGGGGGGAGCTTATAATAATTCCTGTCCCCACATTTTCCACAGGCTGTGTTCATTATGGAAGATATCCCCTGCTGAGGTGAACAGGGAGTCAAGGGAGGGTTTTCTCCAAGACTGCGGCTGCCGCCCTGGCCCTTATGCAGCTCGCCTGTGTGCAGCAATGGTCCCCCCACACCCTGACGGCAGAGCGGCGCAGGAAAGATACTGTTAATGGAGCAAGAAACAAAGCAGCTCTGCCGAAGAACCTACGACAGCGGACTGCCCAGTATCTCCATAAGAGTTTTGTGGAGATCTCTGAGGCAGATTCCCGTGAAGTGAGGGAGTCCATCAACATCCTGTTCCGCCGCTCAAACTAGGCATGTGGTGGTATGCGCATCGTACAAACACAAGCCTGCTTTCTGCAACCCTCCTACCCCCCAAAACTCACTTCAGCCATTCCCAAAAATTAAAGCCACTTACCGGGGCCTCCTCTCCTGTTTGCGCTTCTCCAAGCTCTGACAGCTGAGATAGGCTAGCCTCCTCCAGGGTAGAAAAGAGCTCCTGGCTGCATGCATCTCTGACCTCCGAGTCGTCCTCTGCCTCTGGGTCCCCCTCCCCATCCTCGTCCAAGATTTCCTCCTCCTGGCTCGGTCCACTCTCGACTGGCACACGAGACACCGAAGTATCCACAGTGGCCTTCGCAGCGGAGGTGGGGTCGCCACCGAGTATCGTGTCCAGCTCTTTGTAGAACTGGCAGCTTGTGGGCGCAGCACCAGAGCAGCAGTTTGCCTCTCGCGCCTTATGGTAGGCATTCCGCAGCTACTTCACTTTGACCCTGCACTGCAGTGTGTCCCGGTCATGGCCCCTTTCTGTCATTCATTGTGAAATCTGTCTGTAGGTATCATAATTCCTACGGCTGGAGCGCAGCTGGGACTAGACAACCTCCTCTCCCCAAATGCTGATGAGGTCCAGCAGCTCGGCATTGCTCCAAGAGGTGGATCGCCTGGTGTGTGAAGCTGGCATGGTCACCTGGAAAGATGCACTGAGACCGCTGCACGCGTCACCGAGCAAACATTCCAACATTTCAAAATTCCCAAGGAATTTAAGGGGTGGGGCTCCCGGTTGGTCACCTGAGGGCAGGGCAGTAGAATTCAAACCGATGACCAAAGGCAAGAACCAGAGGCAAGAACAGGCATTGTGGGACACCTCCTGGAGGCCAATCGCAGCGCTGTAACCGACCAGGGTGTCTACACTGGCACTGCAGTGCTGTACCCCCGGCACAGAAAGCTGTACACCTCTCGTCGGGGTGGGTTTTTTACAGTGCTGCTACTGCGCACTTTCTGCGCACGAAGTGGCTTGGCAGTGTGTACACCTTGGGAGTTACAATGCAAAAAACTGCTTTACTGCGCAGAAACTTGCTAGTGTAGACAAGGCCTCAGATTCAAGTCACTGCTCTGAACCAAGCAACACAGGGCTCTCCCACATCCCAGGTGAGTTTTTAACTTAAAAATAGTATCCCCTCTGATGCACACCACAAAGAACTGAAAATCCACCTGGCTACACCGAACCTTAACAATACATTAACAGAATGTTTTGTGAAGGATTAATGGCATCTCATTGCACTTACCATGACAACTCTCATCTTGATGATGATTATTAGTGTTAGAGTAGCACTTAGAGTATGTACATCTACACTTGGAGCTAGAGGAGTGAGTCCCACCTCAAAGAGACATACCTGCATTAGCTCGATGAGAGCTAGTTTGCTAAAAAGAGAATGTCACTATAGTGGCATGAGTGGCAGGTGGGGCTAGCCACCCTGAGTACATGCCTGTGGTCTCAGATGGGCACATAGTCTGGATAGCTAGCCCTCCCACTGTAAGAGTAAGGCAGTCCTTTGCCCCAAAGAGTTTGTAAAGTAAGTAAACAAGAGAGGCAAGGGTGGGAGAGGAAACTGAGGCACAGACACATTAAGTGACTTGCCCAGGTCACACAGCAGGTCAGTGGCATAGCTAGGAATAGAACTGAAAGCCCGACTCCCGGTCCAGTTTCACTGAATTATACTGTACATATTTTATAACTAGAGACCTATATATTTAGAGGTGAATTTGATGGTTTTATCCAGTTGCCAAAATGGAGGACTATGAACAATACAACATTTTCGTTCTAATGATATCAGCACTTTTCCTGTGCGGTGGAAACATGCAAAATATACTGAGATTGTTTACACCATCCCAGGTGAATTATCAATAGATGTTTTTCAAAAAAAAGGCCTTTTGTGTAGCTTTGGCCTAAAGAAAAACAAACCTCTTAACATTCAGTTTCTACTGGAAGAGATCTGTTTTTATAATTATCTCTGTAATTGGTATAATTTTTCTTCTCATAATCTCACCTTTCATAACGTTCTGACATAATAGCCGGGGTTTGTTTTTTTTAAAAGCTCCAAGCAAGAACATTTTTACTACGGATATTAAACTGGCTCCAAACCAAATTTCAGCTTAAAAAACTGATATGCCACAGTATAATCCTATTATTGTTATGAAAAAAATAATTTGTTTGTGTAATAAGACTCATGCTTTCCTCAGAAGATTACACTGTACCCTCAGATTAAAAATCTTTTCTTCTTTCAGAGCCTTTGAAACCTCACTGTACTTAAAACAACTGTATCTATCTAGACCTTTAAAGGCCCATCACAAATGTATATAAGCACTTCACACTCAGTAATAAATGTATCCTCAAAAAGGTAGAGAAGTATTAGTAACCCCATTTAGAGACCAGGTAGCTACAGGAGAGTGGTGCTCCCAAACCCAATCAACTCCACGCAAGTCTTTTAGATGATTTAATTGGTATTTGTATCAGGCCCAGAGAGATTGAGTGATTTGCCCATGGTCACACAAGGGAATCTGTGGCAGAGCCAAAATCTGAACCCAGATCTCCTGAGTCCTCAATCATAAGATCATGATTCCTCCCTGTGGTTTTACTGACACCGTGACAAAAGAGGGAGATACCAGTACTTAAATGTTTGATTCCCTATGTCTAATCAGAGACGTGCTGAGGTCCCTCAACTCCCATCATCTGCAAAGGGGTTATACGAATTTAGGAATTGGACTGGCTGGGAGAGAAGGTACAACTAGAGCTGAGCAAATTTTTCAGCTGAAACTTTTTCTGATGAGAATTGCAGATTCAGCCACACCAAAACATTTTATGAATGTGTGTTGGTTTTGCCGAATTGTTCACTTTGGAGTGGTGATGGAGGGTGCAGGGGGAGGGGCAGAGAGAACAAGTCAGAAAAAAAAATCAAAACGTTTTGTTTTGGCATTTGCAACACGAAGTGTTTCCGATTTTGTTCAACCCACAACAAATGTTTTCTTCAGGTTTTCAATTTGCTGACAAATTTCTATATTTTAGTTTTTGGTCTGACCCCAAATATTTATTTTAAACTTTTTTAAATTGCCAATGAAGCAAAAATTCTATTGTTCTCAAACCTTTAGGTCCAGTGCTTTCTATTCACTGCATGAGTTACCAGCTCAAACTGACCCTGCTCAGGTTTCAGGAAGCTCCTAGTTCACCCTGAGCATCCTCAGAGGCTTAACAGAGAGAATGTGAGTGAGGAAATATCTTTTATTGGACCAACTTCTGTTGGTGAAAGAAAGCTTTTGAACTCACACAGAGCTCTTCTTCATGTCTGGGAAATGTAAACAGACATTTTGCACTCCCATGCGAACACTGCTTCCTCTCATTTGCTGTGTCAGCCCCATACTAGTAACTTGATACACGCAAGGCAATGGCCTAAAATAATGGAAACTCGGCCTTGCCCAAAGCATTTTTCTTTGACGTAAGAGGAAATGGTCCTACCTGTCCATTAAAACCAGTCCCATCAGGAGACTTGAGAAATTCATTGTAAACTTGGTTGGCTCTGTTAATCACCATGGCAACTGCATCCTGGTACTGAGGGGAGGAAATGGCCAGCAAGGGCAAGGCAGCCAGCGGGATGTGGTCTTCACTACTGCTCAGGCAGTTCTCATCATAGCTGTAGGGATTCAGGCTGAAGAAGAAGATACGGTCGTCAGGAAAATGCAACAAAAGGAAGTGCACAATATTACAGCCCTAATGTGAGTGTATTAAACTGAAATGATCCTGGGCTACTCAGGTTTGGTACCAAACCCCGTCACCTTAAAACCCCATCTGTTTAAAAGCTACGCTTTCCTGATCTGTGTTATTGACACGGCTTTAGACTGTTAGAATGGAAGGAGTTTTTATAAATCTGATTTATGCTTCACCATTTATGCTCCTTATTTTTACTGCAGAAGCCGAGATAAATGCAAGAAGAAAACAGATTCGGTTTCTGGTTTTCATACATTAGCACAATACAACAGTTGATGGGATGCAGCTGCTGCACTGGAATATGAGTGTCTTCCAAATGAATGGTTCCCATTGAAATTATTTTAAAAAATACAGAAACATTTCTGTCAATGAGATTTTGTAAAGATTTGTATAAATTTTGGAGAAAATCTGACCTGACAATATTCCTTCCAAAAGACAGAACAAGATCAGCCTATTATCTGATCAATTACATAAAAGTAGTTTTAAAACATATGTCTTGAAACAACATTTAAACATTCACCTATTAGCATCATACAAAAGATTGTGACTGGCTTGAAAACAGATGTTTAGATTTACTAGGATACCAGTTTTATCTGAGGGTTTAGCTACATGGTGAGGTAATGTGCTCTACAGGGGTTTGATTTCTAAAGCGCACAAACATACTGTGTATTAATTTGGTCTGTGCAGAACCTGCTGGAATGCACTAAAGGTTCCTTAATGCACTTTAACGTAGCACTGTTTTAAACCCTCTATGTCTAGTCTAGATTTCATTTCTGCACATTTCCCAGTACCAACCTGTCAGTCATGCTTTGGATGATATTTAAAAGTGAAGGGGAAAAACAATTCCCAGAGAGCAGAAATTGCAAGTCATATCACCTCATGCCAGGTTCTCAGAATATATTTATGCACCTTTAGAGACTAATATAAGGTCAGAAGTACTTTGAAAATTAGGCTGGATTTCAGCCAAGGCTGCAGAGGTAGAAAACAAAGACTTTATAAATAAAAGTAGTTTGCACTTCCCATCCAAAGATCTCAGAGCGCTTTAATTAAACCTCACAACAAGACAGATAAGCATCACCATCGCACACATGGGGAAACAAGCATAGAGACGTGTAGGGTCAGATTTGGAAGTGAATTAGTTTAGACATTAAAAATAAACAGTATTTGTGATCTAGATGGTCAATCCCTGAAGTTTTCTATGATTAATTAAAAGACAACTAAGAGGAAGGGAACTAAACAAGCCCCACATCTGAGAAATAGGAGGCTACAGTGCTTGGGTAATCTACATCTGGTAATCAGACAGAAAAAGCAACCAGATCTCAGAGTAGAGCGATATGGAGAAGATACTTAAAAAGTTACCTGAAGTCTTTTCCAGTAACCAAAGTATAAAACACTAACTGGCCAAAATTACTGGGTTAGTTTTTGGACCTGCTGAGTGTGTATAAGTCAGGGAAAGACAGCAAAAAACAAAAAACAAAACAAAACACACAAAAATCTAATTCCTGCATAAACTTCAAATGACACCATTAATTATGCCATTGTTGTATGCGGTGTTGTTGTAGCCATGTCACAGCCAGGGTATAAGAGAGATAAGGTGGGTGAGGTAATATCTTTTATTGGATCAACTTCTGTTGGTAAGCGAGACAAGCTTTCAAGCTTACACAGAGCTCTTTGGGTCTGGGAAACGTACTCTGAGTGTCACAGCTAAATACAAGGTGGAACAGATTGTTTAGCATAAGTCGTTAACACATATTTCAAGGGACCATTCAAGGTGAAGTGGCCAACTAGCAATCCCCCCCACATGCATTCCATCAATCCCGTCCCCCCTCCCCACACACAAACTTTCCCCCACTATGATCAGAGGGGTGTTAATGGACAACTTCACCTTAAATGGCCCCTTGAAATGAAATGATATGATAGTAACTGAGGCTGAGATTTTCAAAGTAGCCTAAGGGCTTTAGACATACATTTTCCATTAATTGTAAGTGGCAGATCTGTGTGTAAATCTCCTAGACTACTTTGGAAACTTCAACCCTACAGTAAACTCTCTCCCTTTCTAGTAGTTCTCTCTCAAGTTGGGTTGACCTATGTAATTCTTTATAAGATACACTTATAATACCATAGCACTTCTGCAGCAGTACATACCCTTACACTTGCAGATCTCAAAGTGCTTGCCCCCATGAATCATGCCTTGCGCCACCCGAGAGGTCAATACAGTTATATCCCATTTTAGCCACTTGAATGCAGAATCGTATTCATCCTGGTGGCGGGGGGGCCTGCACATCTCATAATGCCACAGTTTAGATAGACGGAGAGAACTGCCAGCAACACAGAAACATGACCTTATGGGCTAACAACGCATGGAAATACTGCAGAGGATCCTATAGGCTGAACAAATGAATGCTGGAGTGGGTCAGTTGTACAGGAACAGGGGCATAGGAATTGCCAAACCGGATCAGACTCAAGGTCTCTCTAGTCCAATATCCTTTCTCTGACCGTTGCCAGGACCAGATGCTTTGGGAGAGAGTATAAGAACCCTGCAGCAGGCAGATGCGGGATGATTTTCTGCAATTGGTCTCTGCCTAATCTCTCATAGTAAGAGATTGGCTTAAGCCCTGAAGCATGAGCTTCAATATCCCTTCAAAGCTTCTGTTAGGATTATCTATTTTAATTCTGCATATTCTTGTGATCCATATAAATGTCCAATCCCTTTTTTTGACTCTTCCTAAATTCTTCATCTCAATGACCTCCTGCAGCTATGAGTTCCACAGCTCAATTATCCATTGTGTGAAAAAATATTTCGCTCTATCACTCTGTACTATGGCCTCTGTTTGAGGTATGTGGGGCTGGATTTCACCGCAAAAAGCTCAAAGAGTAAGGCTTTCTGGGGGAGGAGGGGAGTGAACGTGAAGTAAATTTCACTCAGATATGTAAGTGACTTGTCCCCAAACTCAAATAGTCAGGCAGTTGCTGAGTCAGTCAAAGAACTCAGGTTACTCATCTTGGGGGCACCCCCCCCCAACTCCACACACACAAAGGAACTCGCCAGACACATGCATATCACCATCTGTCCACTTGGCACCCCTTTCCTTTGTCTGTCCCTTCTCTTTTTTAGAATACATTCTCCTCAGGGCAGGGACTCCCTGTTACTATGTGCTTGGCCTGGATTTAGTACAATGGGTTCCAGATTCTGATAGGAACCTCTGTGCTATAACAATATTAAACAATGTGCCATTTGAGATGGGATTAGATCTATGGATCTATTACCACCACCACAGATAAAAGCAATTTAAGAAAAACAAAAACTACTTACAGCTCTGAAATGCAGTGGTTGGTCTGTATTTTCCTCTAAGCCTCACTGCAAATTTCCATGTTTAGTCTGTGCTAAAGCACTCAAATGGCAGATATTTTGCATCTTAAGAAGTTCAACATTTGTAATGACCTGGAGCTGCTCTGCCAGGCAGCATCAATTTACCAATTAACATGACTTCACTCTGCCAGTGGATTAGACCATCCAAATGCAAAGCAGACAGATTGCTGAATACCCGTGCCAAAAATAAAATAAAATAAAAAAAACAAACTTTACAAATATAAAATAAAATGCTACGGAGGCCTTATAACACTCACTTAAAAAACAAAAATAATCATTTAGAATGGGAATTTTCAAAAGAGAAAAAAAAATCACATCTACATAATAAAAGCAAGATGCAAAAGGAAATCCAGAAGAGAGAGATACAGAAGCAGAGGGTTAAAAAAAAATAGCCAGCAACATTTCTCATGAGCAAGCAAAGGAATCTGAATCAAGCTGCAGTTCAGCAATTAATTCCTGGTAAATTAATTACAAATAATTACCTGGCTGGAAAAGAAAAGTTTATTTTTCTTTTATTGCAAAGGTCACGTAAGGGGAGGTTTTTATTTTCTTACCATAAACACAATGAAAACGAAAAAGCAGCACTTGAAAAGGACGCCATGGAAAAGGGGAAGCTCTTTATCACAAGAGATAGGCAAACACAAAGCTTGTTAGCTTGGTGCATTGACAGAGCACTGCAGGAGGCCCTTACATGCGCCAGTTTGGAAGTGCTGCATTCACAAAGCTGGGGTGGGGTGGGGTGGGGAGGAGAGGAAATCACTGGGTGGCGGGGAGGAGGTGAAGCCATTCATTGTAATAATGTTGCAATTGCAGACACATCCCCTTCATTGCCGGTGCTGTATCCAAGACAGATCCAGGACCCTGGAGAGCTAGGCTTTAGTGCAGGGGTAGGCAACCTATGGCACGCGTGCCGAAGACGGCATGCAAGCTGATTTTCAGTGGTGCTCACACTGCCCGGGTCCTGGCCACTGGTCCAGGGGGCTCTGCATTTTAATTTAATTTTAGATGGAGCGTCTTAAAATCCTTATTTACTTTACACACAATAGTTGAGTTCTATAGTATAGACTTATAGAAAGAGACCTTCTAAAAATGTTAAAATGTATGACTGGCACGCGAAACCTTAAATTAGAGTGAATAAATGAAGACTCGGCACCCCACTTCTGAAAGGTTGCCAAACCCTGCTTTAGTGGCATCCGTTGACTGGGCACAAATGATATGATGTCACAGAGCCAGCTGCTTGCAGGGGTAACAGATTGTACATAATGGGGGCTGAGGGGGTGGGGGAGAGAGAGAGAGAGAGAGAGAATATTCAAGATCCAACAGAGGGAGTTAGCAAAATAGTTTCCAAACATTAGCTGATGCAGGTCACAACCCCATGCGGGTCCCTTCTGACTGACTTCTTTGGGGAGAGGTGCTTGAGGCTTAACACCTGGGAAAGGAAAAGGCAGAGGGACCAATTCACATGCCAATGCTCATGCTAACCTGCCTGCTAGAGCTTCCCTCAAGTTATTGTTGCATGTGGGAGAATTAGAAGTTTATGGTCTGATTTGCTTGTAGACATGGCCTGCAGCTCCCATTAGCTTCACTAGGGAGTTGAGGTTGTTTCAAAAGCCAAGCCATGCGTGTGTGGAGTTCCCTTTCTAGCGGGAAAGAGGGCGAGGGACAGATCGCAGGCCATGAATACTAGCGTTTTACATGTGCTGGATAGTGTAATTTTAAAATTAGTTTTTAAATGGATTATGAACCCAAGAACTCATTTTAACTTCCAAGTAACACATGTTGGGGCCTAATCCTGTGAGGTGCTGCTCTCAGCGCAGGCTGTGGGTGCTCCCTACCTCACCAGTACAACACGATTCCCCCTTCCTTTAAGAATCAGTTGTGCAAAGTGCTGAGTGCTCTGACTCTAATCCAGCAAAGCACATGGACAGTGAAATAGAACGACTTACGTTCTGACAGTGCTTTGCTGGATTAGGGCCAGAGAGTGCTTAGCACCTTCCAGGATCAAGTCCTGACACTAGTGGAAACAACAGTGTTTCTCTTTGAGTCTGTGAAGCTGCGCAAGTAAAACAGAGGAAAGATGAATAAGGCCTTGTCTGCACTACAAGATTAAGTCGACCTAAGGTAGATCGATGTACAGCCACCACAGTAATTACTGCAGTTTTTCATGTCCACATTACCCTCCTTCTGTTGGTGATGTGTCTCCTCACCAGAAGCGCGTCTGTCGGTGATGTGTCTCCTCACCAGACTTAAGTGCCCCCCCACCCCAAGCTGTCAGCCCCACATGGGGCTGACAGCCAACAGGCAATGTAAGTAACAGTGTCTACACAGACACTGCATTGCCCTAACTACATCGACCTAAGTGCTACGCCTCTCACAGAGCTGGAGTTATTAGGTTGATGTAGTGAGCGAATTACTTCGGTGGGAGCAACTTTGTAGCGTAGATGCTTACGGAGTTAGGTCGACGTAAGCTGCCTTACATCAACCAAACTCTGTAATGTAGACCAGGCCTAAGAGAGAGGAGAATCAGGCCATTAGATGACAGTTCCAATAGGAGACCCAGATCCTCAGCTGGTGTAAAACGATGCAGCTACACTGATCTGACCCAAGTTCAGCCGAGTGCCTGAAAGTAAAGCTATGTTCTTCCTAATGCAGACACTTCACAATGGCTTCCCCACCAACATTAGCACTCGAGAGAGGAGGGCAGGAAACGTCTGCATTTAAATCAGTAAACTAAATGGATGTGACGCATAAGAAACTTCGGAAGCAAAGAGCAGTAAGAGGATATCATTTTTAACAGTCTTCTTTGACTGTAACCCCATTCCAAACTACCAGGCAACACACAAATGAATTTGTCCATAGATGTTTGGGGGCTTTCTTAGATAAAATTAGGAAGTAGGATGATTGCAAACTTCCACCAAGAGAAACTGAGGTGCTGAAAATATGCAATTCAGTACCACTGCCTACAACCACGTAACCAGGGACACTCACGAGCCTGTTGTAAACTGGTGCAATTAAACTCAACGGAACTATTTTTTTAGGGTCAATCATAGGACCAAATCTCAGCTGGTGTAAATGGACATCGCTCAAAGGTCTAGCCTTCAGTATGGGAAGTAAAGCATCAACTTTTCATCCTGAAAGGGGGGGGGTTGTCTCAGAGGACTTTTAGATTGATGAATAGAAAAGAAATAGTTAGTACCTGTTGTCATTTGGTATTTTCTAGACAAAAGGGGAAAAATGAGAAAATACATCCTAGATACTCTGAAAATTAAATTCATTACGGCTCCTTCAGAATGTCAGATGTGGTCCGTTAGACACATTGTCATTTCACTAAGTGCCATGTTATGCTTCCCCTCCCCACTTTTGCTTTTGTTGTTTCTCAAGAACTGCGGTCCCCTTTTACCAAGGTTAATTTGGACAGCATCCCATCCATTACAGTAATTATTTTCATAAGTAAACCTCAAAGCAGTTCATACTTGTCAGGCATTACATTTAATGGAGTACTTCATCTTGAACTGGCTTGTCACTTAAATCAATGCCGCTAAGGACTCTGGGTTAAACATCAAAAGTCTAGGAGGCTCTTCTGCACATCACTCACTAGATGAGTAGTATAAGACACTGAACCTAATAGTATTTTAAAAATTCCCCATAGGCAACATCCTGCAGCCCTTAGATATGTGAATAAACCAGTGGGACCAATTCCATAAGGGCTGGATTCTGCACCACTGGAGACAATGGAAAGGTTTTTCCACAGGCTTCATCAGGAGGTTTTTATTTGCTTAAAAATAAGAAGTTATATTAATTTTAGTACATGATTTTCAGAGCTGATGCATGCTTAGCATTTGTTTGTGCCTTATAACTACTTGAAGATTGCAGCCTCTCCTGAGATTTGCAAGACCATCCTTATCAGGGCAACCCTGCAGCCCAAGAGTTGGGATTGCATTGATACCAATAGGCCATAAAAATCACAATCCGACTACGTCATGAACTGCAACGTCCCATCAGCAGGCCGGGTCTCTGAGTGATAAAGTTTTTGACGTCATGTGATGATGCTGGGTATTAAAATGTGCTTGGGGAGGGTGATCTCCTTTTCCTTTTCCACATGCCCTGCAACAGAGAGTAGTATCTTATTCCACACACAGCCCTATTGAAATCAGAATTGGACCCCGGGGAATTGGCAGGGACATATCCCTGTACAGTTGTCTTATGGCCTCTGCTATGCAATTAGATTGCATAGTAGAACCCTGGATTATTTGGCATCATTCAAGCTGGTCTGTACTTTGTACCTGTGAAGTGTGTCAGCAGTAGTATCTGCTAGTTGTTCAATTCCCCATCCCACAAACAATCTATTATAGTTTTATAAAGGGAAAAACACAGGATGTTCTCCCCTTCAGTTCTGCAGGCATCTTGCTTCAAACACTGTGTGATACAAAAAGAAAATGAAGGCGATTGGTGGAAATGGTAGCTCTAAAAGCATACTGATGGAAGGATAAAACATTACAGAGCCAAATGAGAAGCAGAGACTCTTTCACCTCAATCAGAAAAGGCTTTTCTCCCATTCCTTCTCTAAACGCCGCAAGATGTAGGGAAAGGGCAGGCTTCAAAGTTGGTAGCAATATCCCTTCAGTAATTTTGTTCCGTTTCCAGATCCCTGCAGAGCCTCATTCCACTTTGATATACAAAAAATTAAACCTCTTTTTAAAATACTGGCATCAGCCAACTATGGTGTAAGACAAAAATAATGCAGGGCTCCACATCGACTGCAAACTACTATTTGAGTTTCTAGGCTAAATGGAATGTTTAGGCTGTAGAAAGAGGAGAGAGGCAGGAAGATCCAGTGGTTAGGACTAGGAGACCAGGGGTCAATCCCTGTTCTGCCACAGGCTTCCTGTCTGACCTTGGGTAAATCACTTAACCTTTCTATGCCTCAGCTCCCCCATTTGTAAAACTGGGATCATAGCACTTCCCTGCCTCACAGAGATGTTGCAAAGATCAAGCGCTCAGATATTACTGTCATGAGGGCCATGTAAGTACAGACAAAGGAAGAGAACTTCACTCCTTTTGAACTTCATTACAAGGTGGGTTGTGGCCAGCTTTACAGGTACGAATAACTCTTATTTGAAATTTAAAAATACCCCCAGGGAGACAATGCCTGTGGCACAACAACAGGAGGATAGATTTCTATTCCTACTAGAAAACACCTGGAAAATCATTCCAGCCTGAGTGTGTCAATGTACATTCAAACAACATTGTCACTACTTGGGGTTTTTGCTCGATAGACATCTGTACATTTGAAAGCATAACAGACTGTACAGACAAACTAATAAAGTGGCTGAATCCCAACAGCCTATTACGAGTAAAAAAAAACGCCATCCCCTCTGGAGCCGACTCAGTCTCATCAACCTACCCTCTTCTCCAAAGCCTGGGAGAACAGAAAGGCCTTGCAAAATAACTGAAAAATCAATGGACTTGGACTCTGATAGACCAAGGAAGGAAACCAACTCCAAAGTCAATTTCTCTTCCCATGAAATAACCTGCCCACTATCCCACCTATGCGTAAACCAGGGGACAGTGCACTCAAATGCCAACACTGGTCATCATTGCCACTGTCTTACAAAGCAGAGAGGTGATCCTTCACACAGGCAGGCCTCATATCGTGTTAGAATACTGGTCCAAGTTCAGCAAAGCACTTCAGCACGTGCTTAACTTTACACACATGCTTAAATCCCATTGATTTTAATGAGACTTAAGCACATGCTCAAGATGCTTTACTGAATAGGGCTGGACTATAAACATGCTTAAGTGCTTTGCAGAATCAAGGCCTTAGAATTTGAAACCAGCTCCCTGAACAGCAACCAGAAATCACTTCATACTCAACTCAAATCACTGCAGTACAATAATTGCGCCACTGTCTCCTAAAATTAACAACCATTATTTACTTGTAATGTAACAGCTACATTATTTCCAGTTTACACAACAACCCGTCTATTTGAAATTCTAGTCTGAGATTGGGAGCCTTGTACTGATATGTGTATAAATGTACGTTCCTGAAATTAATCCATCAAAAACATGAGGGCTGATCTACATTCTGACATTAGTCTTCCTGAGAAGGAGAGAGAATCGCCACAAGTGTGTGTTATCCTTGTCTCTCCTCACCAGTGAAGGTTGGAGATGAATGTCACAGGAGATCAGTCATGCATTACAAATATATACAGGTAGCCTCTTTCTGATTTATGACAAGTGTGGGGAACCTTAAGTGAGTCACGTATATGGGAGCAGACTATTCTAAACAACCTTGAGCGTTTAACAGCTTGTGAAACTTTGCAATGCAAGTTCCCAATTCCCTTCCCTTGCATCAGCAGCCACACTGACTTTCAGGGGACTAATTGAGTGAGCAAGGGATTGCAGGATGAGAACTGTCTGAGTGTGTTAAAAATGAAAACCGAAGTATAATTCCTTCAAGTGCATATACACAGCATATGCGCATACAATACAAGACCTCTTCTGATTCCATCGACAGTATGGTAGGACAATTCTTCTGCTTACCTGACAACTAATTATTCCTCCACATTCAGAAAATGCAGGATAACATTATTTAAAATTAGATCTAACGCTGCTTGTAGATCAGTCATCTGGCACCTCATGGCTGGAATATCGCGGTAATCAAAACACACCTCCTCCCCTACAATTTACTAAATAAGATGTTTATCCACAAGTTATGCTGCTTAATTGCATCCTGGAGTTCTAAGCCCTGAATGTTCCAGGTGCAAAGCTGCACAAACTCAAGAAAAATCTGTCTCTGACAGTCCCCAATGTGCACATGACAGGCTACTCCATGATACAAAGCATCAAGGCAGTGCTGGTATCATGCCAGACGCTGAAATTAGCTGCAGGAAGTCATTCAAACTTCTAGTTCAGCTCTTTTTGATATGGCTAAACACTTCTGGTGCCGTCTGCTTTGGTTAAGGGAAGGCAAAACAGGAAACTGCAGGAGCTCAGCTTATTTGCATCTTACTTCCACTGCCAATTTACTGGTTTTCCCTGCAGCCTCTGGCATGGGTTTTCCTTTACCCTTCCAGATGGCTGAGCATGGATCAGACATCAGGGCACAGCTAGAGAGAAAGAGGAATGGGCCATGTTATCCCATGCTTAGTGCACATGCTGCTGGCTTGCGTGCGTGACTAACCAGGCAAAATGAGCAAGCAGCGGGCAAAATAAGCAAGCAACTCCTTTGATCCACTAGCAGTCCTCTTCCCCAGCACAGCACCACCTTGTTCACACACACTCTTTCCCCCACCGACTCCATTACACAGCTCTTTCCCCACACGCATAGCCAGCCACCACTCCCACCTGCAAACCCCTAGCCTCCTTTCCCATAGACATCATCCAGCTAGAGTCCAGATCACCTCCCAGAAATGTCATGTCTCCCTTCCCTCTGCTGCAACCTCACCCTACCAGCTGATGGGGCTGGAGACAGGCACTTCATAGCAGAACTCTCAGTCTGCTCACTCGTTCAACACAGAGAGGGAGAAGCATGCAGAGAAAACGCATCATCTCCTCTAGGGTTTTCTGCTCTGGTGATAAGTTCATTCATGCTGCCAGGCTTACCCCATTCATGAGCAATGTGACTATTCCAAACTCAACCTATATTCCACCCCACACCATCAGGTATTCTCTCAACACAAATTTGTACATGTTTTGTCAGTGGCAGTGTGGTCCAGTGGGAAGAGCACTGAACTGGGAGTCAGGAGACCTGGGTTTTTACTCCCACCTCTGCCAGTGACCTACTATGTGACTCCGGACTAGTTTCCCCAGCTGCATGTGCCTCAGTTTCCAAATCAATAAAATAAGGATTACAATACCTTCCTGCTTTTGTAAAATACTTCAACATTGACGGATGAAAGAATTCTCTCCATAAGAGCTAAGTGTCGATTATTCGATATCCAATCACTTTACAAACAACTGCCAGTCCTTACAACGACCCTGTGGGTTTTTTTAGTCTAGGAAAAGGCTAGTAAACCCTGACCATCTCCCTACTGTAGGCACAGATTAATGCCATTTACCTAGATTTAGCAGTCCCACCTGGGAGGCTAAATTGAGGTAAAAGGTGTTAAAACCTTTATCTACTCTAGGGGAAAGATCCAGATTAGGTCACGTTAGGTAAAATATATTAGTAAACCCGACCTCAGCTACTTTTCCTAGTCTAGATTAACCTGAAGAGGGATGAATTATCTTAATTTGGCAAGTGGGGAAACTCAGGCAAAGAAACCTACCCAAGGCCACACAGGGGTTCAGCATAATGGCTGAGATTAGACTGCAAGTCAAAGACCTTTGTTTAAATCACTAATTTGTTCCCATCCTCCTCTCTCATTATTGTTAAGGGCCTAGCTAGCCCCATTATATAGTGCCTCAGAATCAGGAGGTGACATGTACCTCTTTGGAAAGGACATTGGGATGATCAACTGGATGCAAATCAAGGGAATGCTTCCAAATGATGTGGCAGTGGGAAGTCACAATCACTCCGTATCAACAGATTATGATGAGGCACCATACTTTAGTGAACGCTGGACTGGGACTCCAGAGACCCGGATTCTAATGCCTGACTCCTGACAGAGTGACCTTGGGCAAGTCACTTCACCTCTCTGTGATTTCGTTTCCCCATCTGTAAAATGGAGATTATGATACTGATCTCGCTTGTAAGGAGCTTCAAGATCTATAGATCAAAAACAGTATGTAAGAGCTTGGCAGCAGGGCCGGCTCTAGGCACCAGCAAACCAAGCACGTGCTTGGGGTGGCACAGCAAAAAAACCTAGAGCTGGCCCTGCTTGGCAGTATTATTATTCTCTTCAGACTCCTTCTATGCCTACAATATGTTTTCACACAAATACAAGTCAAGACTGATCATTTGGATATATCATAGAATCCTAGAAGTGTAGGACTGGAAGGGACCTCGAGAGTCTTCTAGTCCAGTCCCTGCACTCAAGGCAGGACTAAGTATTATCTAGACCATACCTGACAGATGTTTGTCTAACCTGCTATTAAAAATCTCCAAGGACAGAGTCCACAATCTCCATAGGCAATTTATTCCAGTGCTTGACCACCCTGACAGTTAGGAAGTTTTTCCTAATGTCCAACCTAAATCTTCCTTGTCGCAATTTAAGCCCATTGCTTCTTGTCCTATTCTCAGAGGTTAAAGAGAACAATTTTCTCCCTCCTCCTTGTAACAACCTTTTTACGTACTTGAAAATATATGTCCCCCTTCAGCCTTCTCTTTTCCAGACTAAACAAACACAATCTTTTCAATCTTCCCTCACAGGTCTTGTTTTCTAGACCTTTGATCATTTTTGTTGCTCTTCTCTGGACTTTCTCTAATTGGTCAACATCTTTCCTGAAATGTGGTGCCCAGAACTGGGCACAATACTCCAGTTGAGGCCTAATTAGCACAGAATAGAGCAGAAGAATTACTTTGTGTCCTGCTTGCAACATTCCTGATAATCCATCCCAGAATGATGTTCGCTTTTTTTTGTCAACAGTGTAGCTTGTGATCCAATATTATCCCCAGATCTCTTTCCACAGTACTCCTTCCTAGGCAGTCATTTCCCATTTTGTATGTGTGCAACTGATTGTTCCTTCCTAAGTGGAGTACTTTGCATTTGTCCTTATTTAATTTCATCCTATTGACTTCAGACCATGTCTCCAGTTTGTTCAGATCATTTGGAATTTTAATCCTATCCCCCATCATGCTTAAACGCATAGTTTGGAGCAACATACTGTATTACTTTTTACAAAGAGACCAAATCTGTGGCATGCTGTAAAAGCAACCATTTCTTAAATCGAAGTGCTGGAGGAAACCAACATAAATGAGTTCTCAAACTTTGCTGAGAAACAGAAGAAAGAAAGAAACACAACAGAAAGTTTGATTCTCCTCTCACTATCAGCAGTGTAACTCCATTGAATTCAATGTAGTTATTCCAGATCTGAGAGGGGAACCAGACCAACAGCATGTGTCTATCTTCCACCCTCCCACAATCTTAACTACATTACTGCACTATTGTTTAAAATATTCATATCAGGAACTATGCTGTGAAAGAGAAAAATAAATGTTTACTACCGAGTAAGAATGGAATGGTTATCGCCCTGTCTCTGCAGAGACAGCCTGCGATTGAAATTTAGAATAGGGAAAGGAAAACATATGCTCACCCAGCAAGGGAGGATGATTTCATTAACCAAAGCCAGTCTCTAGAGAGGAAAGGGATAATATTGAAGTAACTCTGTTGTGAGGGAGTCTATCATGGCTTTTGATGCTTTGCTAATTTCTCATTCATGCTGGCAATGATGAAGTCTGCAGCCCATGCAGTTGAAGATGTAACAACAATCTGAAGACAGGAACCAGCAGAACCCACTGTTTGGTGTTGGAGGAAGAGTTACTTTAAGTAAAGTGGTTTGCAGCAGGTTACGGCCCCAAACAACTCACTTCGTATGAGAAGAAAGTCAACTTCTCAGTTGGATTCTCGCAAGAGCTCTGTTTCCAAGTGTCAAGTTCTGTATTTACAGAGGCAATCTTTGAAGCCTGGGAGCACTCTCTCTGGTGTTCCAAAGGAAGTGCTAGATGCCTTCGGAAATTACTGGTGATATAATGCCCAAGGGTCCCATTGAGGTGGCTCATAGGAAAACAAGGGAGGCATCCAGGACTGGCTATAACAGGGAGGATGTTGAACTCATCAAGGTCGTGGAGGTCGCAAAGTGTTCGTGGGCTCAATAATTCCAGGAGAGACTGAAGAACTCTCATTTTTGTAGCATAATGGTGGAGCAGATGTTGGATCTGCCTGTCAGACTGTGGGGGTATTGGGGAACCATGCAGTGCCAGCGCTAATACAGGCTGTGGTACTGGGAGTCTAACCGAACTCAGTAGAGGAGACTCTGGCTCATCAGAGACAAATGGGTCCCTGGAGAATCTGAACTCCTGTAGCCCTGTGTGGGCTCATGCCTAGACCTGGTGAGCTCCAGAGGAATAAGGCTGCGGTACCGGGAGTGGCACCAACATCAGATGAATTGTCAATGCAGGTGGCACTGACTTCTTAGGTGCAGGGTCCTTATCTCTAGTATTCTGCTCATGTTTTAATGGTACCGGGGGGAGGGAGGGGCAGGCTTTGGTACTGAGCGATGGGTACCCTGCGACTTAGACACACTAGAGGACTTTGATTTCCAAGCCTCTGTGGAAACCTTCCAAGAGTGTGGGGGTCTCCGGTGTGGTAGGTCAGTTAGAAGAAAGTTCTCCCTGAGGAGAATTCATGCATCTCCTGGATGAAGTCTTCCGAGTCCATAACCGCTTCACCTCTGGAGGGTGAGCAAGCCGTGGAGGATGACAGGGTGTTGTTACCTCTGAGCCCACGGTATAGGAGGGAGGAATCTCTGGGGCAGGATCTGAAGCTGGGAAGAGGGAGTGTTCCATCATTAGACACCGTTTTATCTCCCCGTCCCTCCTAGAGTAGCTTTTGAAACTTGTGCAGATCTGGCCATGGGTCTATCCCCAAGGCAATGGCTATAGCGTGAATGGCCGTCACTAGCTGGGAAGGACTCCTGGCAAGTGAGTCGATGTTTGAAGCATGGGGACTTCAGCGTACCCCAATAGCAAGGCAGACTTCTTCAAGTAGCGCCCTGTAATGGGGGGGCGAGCAGAAGGCAAAAGCCTCGACTAACAGAACCCCCTCAAGGCTCTGCACTAACTAATTAAAGACATAAAAACTATAAAAGAACAAAATGGGCTACAAACTAGTTAAGATAGACATGCAAGTGAATGCAGCTGTACACTCCATCTCTGGCTGAGGCAGCCGAGAGTGAACTGAGGACGATTAGTCTGTTCCAGCCCTGTATACGCTTAGCACCTAGGGGCATCAGGATAGCTTGGGCGCATGCACAGCCCAAACAGACACTGCTGGCAAAAATCTCCAATTGAAGATATGCACACTTGAAGCAGAGCACCCATAAGGACATTACTAAAGAAGACTAACTCTTCCCTTTTTAAAAATTAAATTCCTATTATGCAAACCTAGGGTCCAATCCTGCAAACATACAGGCATACGGGTTTGCAGAATCGGGGCTTAATACAATATGACAATATTTTGCTGAAGCGGCTTTTGATCACCACTAACATTACCCTGGAGAACAAGCTTCCCCCAACAAGCCAGCTGAGAAAGTCCCCACAGATGAGCCACTTTCATCCAAAATTCTAAATCTCAAGACTCAGCTCTTCCTAACAAAACAATACATAATAATATAGTTGAAAAGTGCTAGGTAAGGGCTTAATTCAACTCCCACTGAAGTCAATGGGAGTCTTGCCATAGATTTAAACGCATGCTGAATTGAATTATAGGTACAAAGAGCTCCAGCGCCTACAGCTCTCAATCTATATTAAAACCACCAGTAAGCAAGGTGAAGCACCCAGCAGAGAGAGGAATTCCCTCCCTTTCCCCGGCAGACTATGGAACTCACTGTTACAATGAGACAAACCATTGACATTGGAGAAAGTAGGGAATAACAGAAAACAAAACAAAACCGCCATGCCCACTTGTGGCCATGGCACCACCTGCAAACATGCAGAAGGGGAGGATCTGCCCTAGGAATGAGACCATGAGACCTATGTCACCCAGGGTACTTAGTTACCTTGGCCAGTCCTGGGTCTAGACCTCCTTCCCAGGATCCTCCTCTTCTTCCGCTATGGCGTTCGCTCTCTCTGCCTCTTCCTCCTGCCCCGCCTGGCGAGGCCTCCTCCAGCAGCTCTGCTGCCTTCACTGCAGCACAAAGGCACACAGCCCTATCCAGCGGAGTCCCAGAGAGGGAGCGAGAGCCTGCCACTTCCCTGACCCGCCCTAGGGAAGCACTCTACTTCTACAGTCACTGCACCCTGTGGCTTGGGCAGCGAGTCCAGTGCCCCAAGCCCCACTGAAGATCACTGTGGCTTTGTCTCCTGTCAGACCTTGACTTCGTGGCCCACACATGGGGCTGTGGCGAATGCCCTGCTACTAAACACAAATTGTGAACCTGCTATAGATTTGCTTTATTTGTGATAAGTATTTAGTCTCTCTCACAGACACCTAGGTGGGGTAGTGTCTCAATACCCTATATACATGAGCCACCCCTGGACTTCACCGCTTTCAGAATTCAGACTTCAATTCAGCCAAACACTTAAGCACGTGCATGAAGGACATTGACTTCAATGGGCTTTGGAACAGGCCCTCTTTTTTCAAACTTATATGGACATAGGACAGAGTGACCCACACAGCACAAAACCAACCAACCATGTGAACTAATCAAACTATTTAGAGGAAATTTTTTTTTGTGTTTTTGAAGACTAAGGATGCACTCAGCTATGCTAATGTCTAGTTAATTAGAGAGATTCGCTTGGCAGACTGTGCTTAACTTTATGATAGCCACCATGTGCAACTGGGTCACAGTGTGTACTTGAGAGCTACAGGAAAAGAAAATCTGATGACTGGAAATGGAACTACCATAAAAAGTCAGTTTGCAGAAGGCAATTATAGCGTGAGTCATTAGGTGCTTTGTTTCACGAATCTCTTTATTTGCACCTTTCATTTAAACGTACATATTGGCTCACATCTTCAGGCTCAGAGAATTCAAGTGATACATTATGATGGAGGTAACGACGCTGTGGGAATAAGCGTATTACATAATATCCCCTCTACTGAATTTAAAACAAGGCTAAGGGCTATTGATTGACAAGTAAGAACAGGTGTTCTTAATTCAGTTGTCACTTTCTCTCACTGTTGGTAATTTAAAAAGCTTCCAGATATTTTAAACCATGAAAATACTGAGCATTAGAAAACAAGTCTATCTTTTAGGTAGGCCATTACACCTCTAGGTTTTAGATGTCCTGGACCAAACACAGATCAATGATAGAGCCAAAAATGCCCATACTTCCTCATCTAAAATTTCACGAGTGTGTTCGGCTTAGTTTAGCTGGACCTAGATGCATAGAAGTTTAATACAACAGAGGTTGGGCTATATATTCAGCTGATGGAAAGCAGTGTAGCTCCAATGATTTCAACAGAGTTATGCCTATTTATATCAACTTAGTCCCAAAAGGCCAGAGCTTTGCTATTAACTAATGTATTAATTATTATTATTGTATTTGTAATACCATAGCACCTAGGAACCCAGTCACAGACCAGGATTCCCTGGCACTAGGTGCTATACAAACACTGAACAAAAAGAGGATCCCTGCCCCCAGAGAGTTTAGATTGATTCATTATATTTACAGAAGAAAACTAATTGGCTAGAAAGCAACATGAAATACTTTTTGTTTGAAAGGCACCATAGAAACATAGTATTATATCAGATCCCTGATTGCATGTACTCGAACTATCCTAATCTGGCCTGCTTGGTATCAAACAATAACCATGACAATTCAGCATAAATGGATCACAATATCTGAAAACCCCTACCCAGTGTAGCTCCTTGGTAGTGTCCCTTGAAATCAGGGCAAAGATCTTTGGAAGGTTTATCATTTCCTGAGGGTATGTCCTAAATGATATGGTCGAGTAGTTAACAACTATCTGCTCATTGTATATAATATGCAGCACTGTTGTGGCTGCATTTCTCCCAGGATTAGATAGACAAGGTGGGTGAGGTAGTATCTTTTATTGGACCAGCGTCTATTGGTGAGAGAGAAGCTTTCAAGCCTACACAGAGCTCTTCTTCAGGTTAACTGCATGTAATGGCAGGAGTCCTATATACCAGTGTAGAGTTTACATTGTATGCCTGAGGGAATCAAATGGGCCATCGTTTTGCAAAACGATTGTTGCTTCTCGGCTCTCTATGAGCTGAGGGGTGAAAACATCATCTACTATCTGTTCTTAGTTTAGATCATGTTACAGTATATTGCAATAATGATGCCTTTCCATTTTTATTGGGTCTCTCTTTAATAGGGTATAATGTGGCTACAGCCTTCTTAGCAGAACAGCTGCCAAGTGTTTGAGTTACAACGACCTTAGATAACTTGGGATACAGATTGCAGCATGGCTGTGGAATGCCAGAACTGCAGTTATTTATAAACAGCATCCTATCACCGTGCAGAAAAATATTACTCCTTGCAATGCAGTTAAGGGCTTGAAGTGTCTCATCTCTCTTTATTGCATTACTGGCTGCTGGGCTGACATAGCACACTCAACTAAGAGCATATTACAAATATTATCCTCATAATAAACCTCAGAACTTTTACAAGGCATGAAAAAAAAGGCATAATGGAGCTTACATCCATTTGCCATCTACAAGAAAGTTTCTATCTTATTAAAGGGTATAAATTAGGACAGAGTGTGTGTGGGGAATCTAGCACTCAATGGGAAGATAGGAAATCTTTCACCTGGGGGATGCAAAAATCTATCACATGGGGGTTGGGGAAAAAAAAATCAAACTCCTCCTTTATTTGGTTGAAAGGGGAAAGAGAAATGTCTTGAAACTAATGTGAGTTAGTAATTTGAGTTATTAACGCACATCATGGATCGTGGCATTCAACCTTGTACTTCACTGAGCTACAATGTACTTGCACTGTAATCATTGGATTTGTGGCTTTTTTGAATGTATACCTCCTGCTGGATGCAGTTTGCATTGTGCCTATAGTTTGGGTCACCCTTCTAACAGGGAGGATAACTCAGGGCACTGGACTCCTAGAGAAAAGAGTTCACATTAAACGCTAATGTGCTTGAGTGCAGAGCACTCATTAGAGGACATCAAAGTGCTTTTAAACATATAAATCAAACCTTAAGGTTTATTTTTAGGACTCATCATTGTAGCACGTTAAGTGCTGCACAAGTAAATTGCCTCTGCAGAGTGAACTCCATGGTGGACTTCATAGAATATTGGGCTCTTCTCTCTCTTTTTCTAATCATTCCAGTTATGGTGGGGAATCTTTTTTAAAGAATAGGGCCTGCAGCTAGCTTAAAATGGCTAGATGCTAGATCACTCTAATCTATTCTTCTCTGGAGCACTCTCAACCAAAAAAGCTTTCTTTCTGTTTCTCATATGGTTTGTCCTGAGTTTTATTAATGGCACTGTCGCACAGGACTGCAGCCATATTTGCAGGGCACGGAGAGAGCTACAAAGCGTGGGTCCTGCCATGCGACTGACACTCTGAAAGCTAGTCCCTGCTTTTCAGAGTGCATTTCCAACTTTTCAATTTAGTGTTCACCATATGAGTAAAGTGGTTGTCTAATTTTGGCTTTCCGGATAAATTACATGGGTTGAGGCATCATCTTAAAATTCCCCTGACCACAATAAAGCATTCCTATTCCTATAGGGAAAATTCCACTGTATAACACCAGGTTCCTTTAGAGGCCTTGTAGAATTCCAAGACTTCATGCTTGGTCCGTTAGCAATAAGCGATGCAGAAGGCAGCAGGCAGAATTTCAGGAAAGAGATCTTTACTGAACATGCATAGAGGCCAGTATTACATGCTGGAAGGTCTGGGTTTGGCCGGTTGCAGCCTGCACTTGGCCACTAGCTCACATTCCTGAGCTCCACCTGTCACACCTAACTAGTTCCGTCCTGAAACCTAACCTCCTTTTTCCAGTCCCACTCATCATACCACAATAAGTCCCATGACAGAAGTACAAATATACTTCTCAACTTGCCCAGACCCAATTGCGGAGGCAACGTTTGACAAAGATCCAAAATAAGGGACACAAAAAAATGAGTCATGCAGGAAACCTAAGATGCTGTGGCATCCATTGCTTTAGTTTAAATGATCCTTTCTGTAGTCTCAGTTTCATGATTCTTTACTTTTGATGTACATCATTTTCAGTAATAAAAATGAAGGGACATCAAATGTGCGTGGAACACTGATAACTTTGGGAGTTAAAATGAGTATCGTCCCTTGAAATGGGGGACAGTGGAGAGGTAGGATTATGAAGTGCTCTCAGGAAATAACTCCTGAGTTTTAGACAAACAAAGGGAAAACTAAATCTATTGTTTCTACAAATGAGCATCCATGCGCAACAGATGATCAGCAGGGGGACTGATTTCGGAAAAAGAAAGATACTAAAGACCAAATCTGGCTGCTAATACAGCACTGATCATTCAATTGATATGGACTTTGGTCTCAGCAATGGTATTACCAATACCATGCATAGGGATGTGCAAAATACATATAGTTTTCCTCCAGTTGACTGAGCTTTAATGAGTTCTAGGTCCATAATGCAGCTAGTTGATTACTGCATAATCCATCTCAGTTACCATTTAAATACAGATGTGTTTTATAAGAATCATCCTAGTTGAATGGCTTTATATGGTCAGCACAGAAACGGAATGCCCATTGGACATCAAGTTGTCAGGTACTCTGTTAGTTTGAAGACAAATGTGCTTTAGTTAAAGAGGCAATACAACAGATTGATTCAATACAATCAGGAGCTAATGGAGCAAGAAACGCCAGGGGCTAAAAGAACCACCTGCCTTTACAATGCAGTGAATGCCTTCAGCCAGTATCATACCACTGCACATTATAACAACACAGATTTCAGAGTAGCAGCCGTGTTAGTCTGTATCCGCAAAAAGAAGAACAGGAGTACTTGTGGCACCTTAGAATTTAAAATTTGTTAGTCTCTAAGGTGCCACAAGTACTCCTGTTCTTCTTCTTATAACAACACAGAAACAACTAAAGAATCTACCGCTGGAATTCCATCTAAACAGCCTCCAACAGCAATGGTATGGGAAGGTTACCAAGTCAGAAACTCAGCAAGGGAGAGCGGTGCTTGTACAACCTTAATTCTTCCCCCTTCGTTTGTATACATGATGATACCATTGTTAATGATCCATGCAGAGAAAAATCAGAGTGGTTATGATGTACAAGGCCTTTAACGGCTTGAAAGCAAAAACTAGTTTATTTCCAAATATCAGAAAAGCTGCAACTTCCAAGGTATCAATAAGGGAAGAACAGTTCCCATTAAGATATTTAATCCAATACTTTTCTATTCTGTAAAGGCTAACTGCTTTTTCGAGTCTTGGATTAGGTAGGACTATCACTGATGAAACTAACAGAAAACGGAGAAAAATGAAACAGAGGAGAGGTATGGGAATATTGATGGCAGACCTGTTCTTGAGCTATTGATTACCGTTAGGTATTCTTTGGTATTTAGCCATCATATATGTCTTAAAGTAGAAATGTGTTGTCAATGCAAGTGAGTGGTTTGCATCTTTCATTGTAAGGAAAGCTGCCAAAACTCGGTTTTGGGATGACAAGAGATTTGTGATCTTAACTATGCCAATGAACCTTTTTTTACTATCTTATGGAATAAGTTCCTTTTGTCTTTTCAGCACCAGGATGATTAATTCTTCTATAACTTGTGCTCATTCTTCTGCAAATTTGGGGGTGGAGAGAAAACAATATGAGATCACAGCAGAAATAAAAAGGGACAATAGAAGCTGCCTTCGAATCCATTAAAGAAATTTTGCAAGATGTGTGGATACATGAGTGGATACATAGTAAGGCATTTTATACGGTCTCGCATGATATTCTTATCGATAAACTAGGAAAATACAATTTAGATGGGGCTACTATAAGGTGGGTGCATAACTGGCTGGATAACTGTACTCAGAGAGTTGTTATTAATGGTTCCCAATCCTGCTGGAAAGGCATAATGAGTGGGGTTCCGCTGGGGTCTGTTTTGGGACCGGCTCTGTTCAGTATCTTCATCAACGACTTAGATATTGGCATAGAAAGTACGCTTATTAAGTTTGCGGATGATACCAAACTGGGAGGGATTGCAACTGCTTTGGAGGACAGGGTCATAATTCAAAATGATCTGGACAAATTGGAGAAATGGTCTGAGTTAAACAGGATGAAGTTTAACAAAGACAAATGCAAAGTGCTCCACTTAGGAAGAAAAAATCAGTTTCACACATACAGAATGGGAAGAGACTGTCTAGGAAGGAGTACGGCAGAAAGGGATCTAGGCGTTATAGTGGACCACAAGCTAAATATGAGTCAACAGTGTGATGCTGTTGCAAAAAAAGCAAACATGATTCTGGGATGTATTAACAGGTGTGTTGTGAGCAAGACACGAGAAGTCATTCTTCCGCTCTACTCTGCTCTGGTTAGGCCTCAGCTGGAGTATTGTGTCCAGTTCTGGGCACCACATTTCAAAAAAGATGTGGAGAAATTGGAAAGGCTCCAGAGAAGAGCAACAAGAATGATTAAAGGTCTTGAGAACATGACCTATGAAGGAAGGCTGAAAGAATTGGGTTTGTTTAGTTTGGAAAAGAGAAGACTGAGAGGGGACATGATAGCAGTTTTCAGGTATTTAAAAGGGTGTCATAAGGAGGAGGGAGAAAACTTGTTCACTTTAGCCTCTAAGGACAGAACAAGAAGCAATGGGTTTAAACTGCAGCAAGGGAGGTCTAGGTTGGACATTAGGAAAAAGTTCCTAACTGTCAGGGTGGTTAAACACTGGAATAAATTGCCTAGGGAGGTTGTGGAATCTCCATCTCTGGAGATATTTAAGAGTAGGTTAGATAAATGTCTATCAGGGATGGTCTAGACAGTATTTGGTCCTGCCATGCGGGCAGAGGACTGGACTCTATGACCTCTCGAGGTCCCTTCCAGTCCTAGAATCTATGAATCTAAAGAATGCAAGATTCATTTTTACAAGGGGTTCATTGAAACAATTCCATTAGTCAATTATTTTGGCATACACCTCATCTACAACACTGTGGATTGCTTTGTAACTTATAAGTAAAGTTTTCCATGACTCTGCTAAATAGATGTATACAGCAATATATTATGAATATCTGTACTGGACAACTTACATTTAAATCAACCGGTTTGCATTTTATTATTAGAAAATCTAATTTCTGAAAATTAGTCATATCTTACTATTTCAGGTAGTTATATGGTCCCCATTACCATAGTATGTGAGCAACTCGCCATATTTAAAGTATTTATCCTCACAACCCCTTGTGCGGTAGGGAGGTGCTATTATCCCCATTGTACAGATGGGAAACTGAGGCATAAAGAAGAGAGACTAAGACTAGTGCCCTAAGCACTGGCCTCATTCCTCTCCAGTAGTGATTGCCATATTAAGTCAGTTATCATTGTTCAGAACAATGAGGCATAAATTAAAGCAGAAACCATTTTCACTTGTCTTTGTGCATTTTATGTAGTATTGTGTTTATACAGATTGAAGGGCTTGTCTCCAGGGCCCTGCAGTTCAGACTATGAGGGCATGAACTGCAGCGTGCTATGCTGTAACTCCCCCATGTGGATACTGCTAGTGTGAACTAAAAGGCAGCTAGTTCGCACTAACCACAAACTATGTACCTTTTAGCTCACACCAGCAACATCCATGCAAGGGAGTTAGAAAGCACAGCACCCTCGCGTGTACTGCAACTCACATCCTCATGATGCAGACTGCAGGGCCATGCAGATATAACATTAGAGTTTAGTAGATATTGGCTATGATCGGCCTTTTCATCTGGATTAGTCTCATGAATACAGCATGCTTAAAAAACAACAACAGTTTTTACCCTTTGGTGGAAGAAACAACTGAGAGCAGAAGTTCTAGGTGCTTTCTCTCGGATTCCATTCAATTTCACATTCTCTGTGGAGATCTTACAGAACCAAATGGAGCCTAACATGGTTACGTGTACGGATGTCCCGTCCCTTCAATATATTCACAACACTGTTCCATCATCCAGAACCCAAGTCCTTTGAGAGTCCATTAGGAAGCAGCAAAGATCGCATCTGGCTGGTTAGCTGCTCAGGAATGCTGGCTTAGAAAAGACACTTAAGGGTGCCATAAAAGGCATTGTAAATCACCAGGCCTTATTATTCTATAGCACCTCTTTTTCGAAGGGCTTTTTTCAGTGGTACAGAATTCTACTCTGTACATTAGTAAAAGGTATGCTTTAATCCAGATTCTGGGGAAAATTCTACGGGCAGTCGGACTAGATGATCATAGTGGTCCCCCTCTGGCCTTCATCTATGAATATACAAATCTAATGTTTGGGCCAGAAGCTGTGCTTTGCAAAGACCACCAATAAATGCTGAAAGATGCAAGAATGAATGGTATGATGAACGTTTTCCATAATCGGTTAAGAAATCTATAGAGTCTGATTCACCGCTATCCTTGTTCAGTCATTTGCACCTGTACAAAGAGAGTATGGGATGCTAGCTATCCAATATGGTAGCATTTTTACACCCACTTTGCACTGGTTTAAGCAACACACACAAGATGCAGCACAAATAAGAATCAGCCCCCATAGTGCTGAAGTATCTATGGACTAGAATTGTCCCTGGAGGCTCAGCCTTGAACAGCGTTGCCAACTTTCTGATTGCAGAAAACGGAACACCCTTGCCCTGCCCCTGTCCCGCCCCTTCTCCCCCCCCCCCCCTTGCTCACTCTCACCAAGCTGGGGCAAGGGGTTGGGGTGTGGAAGGGGGTGAGGACTCCAACTAGGATTGTGGGCTCTGGGGATGAGGGGTGCAGGAGGGTGCTCCAGGCTAGAGGTGGGGCCTGAGGGGTTCAGTATGTGGGAGGGGGCTTTGTGCTCGGCTAGGCGGTTGGGATTCAGTAGGGGGTGTGGGATGCAGGCTTTGGGAGGGAGTTTGGGTGCAGGCGGGGACTCAGGCAAGGGGTTAGGGTGTGGGAGGTGGTGAGGGCCCCGACTGAGAGGACGGGCTATGGGGTGGGGTGAGGGGTTTGGGGTACAGGAGGGGGCTCCAGGCTGGGGCCGAGAGGTTCAGAGTGCAGGAGTGGGTGCGGGCTCTGGGCAGCACTTACTTTCAGCAGCTCCCGGAAGCGGCCGGTATGTCCCTGGTGTCCCCTAGGTGGCCAGGTGGTTCTGCGCGGTGCCTCCCCCCACAGGCGCTGCCCCCACAGTTCCCATTGGCCCCGGTTCCCGGCCAATGAGAGCTGCGGAGCAGCACTCGGTTGGGGGCAGCGTGCAGAACCCTCCCTGGCTGCGCCTGCACCTAGGGCTGCATGGACATGCCAGCTGCTTCTGGGAGCCACAGGGAGCCTGCCTTAACCAACTGGACTTTTAACGGCCCGGTCAGCGGTACTGACCGGAGCCACCAGAGTCCCTTTTTTCAACCAGGCATTCAGGCTGAAAACCAGATGCCTGGCAATCCTAGCCTTGAACAGTGGGCAGAGTATAAGTGCTTTAAACCAGGGGCAGCTCGGGGGAGGAATTATGACTCAGAATCTTATTCTGCATCTTGAAAGGGCTCCATTTTCTATATTCCTCATGTCTGGCCAGTTATTCTGTTTCTCCCTCTTTTCGCCACCTACTTAATCACAGGAGGGAGAAACTGAAGAGTGGGGACTGTGCTTCACAACTCTAATAGAGTAAAGAATGCATGGCCAAGACACACAAGGACACAGTCTAGCCCAGGGATCAGCAACCTTTCAGAAGTGGTGTGCCGAGTCTTCATTTGTTCACTTTAATTTAAGGTTTCGCGTGCCAGTCATACATTTTAATGTTTTTAGAAGGTCCCTTTCTATGTCTTTAATATATAACTAAACTATTGTTGTATGTAAAGTAAATAAGGTTTTTAAAATGTTTAAGAAGCTTCATTTAAAATTAAATTAAAATGCAGAGGCCCCCGGACCACTGAAAATCAGCTCGTGTGCTGCCTTCGGCACGTGTGCCATAGGTTGCCTACCCCTGGTCTAGTCTTACAAGGCCACAAAGACTGGGGGAAAGCACTCAATATAGGAAAATAGTAAGAATTTGCGAGCGGTGAGGCAATGCATAGGGATCAATTTGCAGCACTTTGGTGGAAACGAGAATATACTTTACTTACAATGTTACATTTTAATACTCACTCCTATCAGACCAATAAGCAAGTCAGTATCACATAATTCAGGCTTCAGAAATGGATTGCTATTGTTGATAGTGCTGTACTTAAAATAAAAATGCTGACTACGAGAAGATGTGTTGTTATGAATGTGTTAATCCCAGGCTATGAGAGAGACAAGGTGGGTGAGTGAGTATCTTTTATTGGATTGACTTCTGTTGGTGAGAGAGAGAAGCTTTCCATCCCAACAGCGTGTCTTCTTTCAAATATGAGAGGAAGCATTTGAATGAAAGATTAGAATGTGAAAGGAAAACAGAATGAAATATACAGCACTACCAACCTTCCGTTTGCTTCCCTTCATCTAAACTTATTCCATCATGGTTTAGTATCTTCAAGAACATAAGAACAAGCCATTCTTTCCCATCCAAGACTGACAACCTTTATTAATTCAGATACTTTGGTGTCTGTATCCATCTGTTGCCTCTTGTCTTATACTTAGACTGTAAGCTCCTTGGAGAGGAGAGAGTCTTGTCAAAAACCTTCCTCAGCTTTATTGAGTACAATTGAAATTAATTTTAGTGGAATATCTGTACTGTGGTAACATTCTGTTAGGATTCTGGTTTTCAACAGGGAAGGTTTTTACAAAGTAAGAACATAGCTCAGTATCAAAGAGATACTGGCATACACTACCCACTTCAACCAGAAAGGTATATATGCTTCCATTTAGAGTTTGTTGAAAATTTCTAGGTGGAACAGTTTTCTACTGGAAAAAATCTGTTTTTGTCAAAATTGAAATATATTGTGGGAATGTATTCATTCTCGTAAAATTTTCAATGGAGAAGTGTCAAAAGGAAACATTTTGCTTTGATAGGTTTGAAACATTCCATTTTGGCTTACATTTATAATTATTATTTTATACTATATGATAATGTTTGGACATTATCAAAACAAAACATTGTGATGTTTCTGAATCAGCAATTTTGGGAGCTGCTGTTCGACAAGAAATTTTGTCTTTTCATTCTGATTCAGAGTGAAAACCAGTTTCTACATATTGGAATTTCCCACGGGAGGGAAATTCCACTTTCCCCCAGTTCCCATTTTATCTTTTCCAAGGAACAATGGGATTCTCATGATCTGCTTACAACACCACAGGACAGTTATACATAGTGGGTTGCTAGCTAGTCACCAGCATTCTTTTCAAACAAAGGTCTGTAGGTATTAATGCCATGATCAGGCACAGAGCATGCCCTTAACTTTGCGCACGCAAGCAGTCACACTGATTTCAAGCATAGCTGTATGCAGAAAGCTAATCATATGCTTGTGTGTTTTTGCAGGATGGAAGCTTAAACCTGGATTTACAGGTGGTTGAATTAGATAACAGCTACTCCTCATTTAGGGACAACAGATTTTCAAAGGCACAAATGACAACTTGGCATCCAACTCCTATTGGCTCTCCCTTTATTCTTAAAAAGACACTGGCACAAGTCTTGAATACCAATCTAGCCCCTATATACAGAGTTCTATTTGCCACCATTTTCAACCACAATATATTAATTGTTGCCCAGAATGATTCTCCTCCCTATATCTTCCACAACAGAGCAGTCTCAAAATTATTACTTTAAGTTCATTAAAAATAAAATTTACATTTCAAGAACAGGTTCCAATATGCTATCAGCTGAATAAATAATGAACAGTTCTGGCAAGCTAAATATCTCTGTTTTCAATACAAGTCAACTATAAAAAACGCAACTTTCTCTCTTTGCTCATTTATAGTATTTATGATATAAACTACTGAGACACTGATTATCTTGTATGGATAGAAAATGGTCCATCCATTATGTTAACTGCTGACTCAGAGCATGGCAATAATCAGAAAAACTCTAAAAGGAGATATTTAAATAATTACATTTCGCCTTTTTACGGTCTAATGCCCATTGAAGTCAGTTGGAGTTTTTCTACTGAATGCAAGGGGGTATTGGATCCGTCCCTTAGTTGCTAAAGGTTGACAGGTAAGTTTCTGGACTTTTGGATCCCCTTGATACAACTGCACAAGTGTCAGGGATTCAGATAGGGCAGCACAAGCACTTAAATTGTTACAAGACACTCAGTAGCACTGGCTTTGTGGCTATGAATGATGATGTCCCCTGGTGGCTAGCTAACATCATGAGTAAGAGACCAAATACCAGCAGCTACTAAAAGAAATCTCCTGTGACTTAAGTGGTAGTAGTCAATGTTTTGAAGGTTAAAGAATCAGGATTCTACTATCGACTTGCTGGTATGTGTAAGTTGTATAGAAACGGCATCTGTTTACAACAGGTAAATCATTACATCAGACGCCTTTTGAATATAGCCTTATTCTTAGGTTTGGCCAATCTGTGCTTTGCCGAAGAGGGCTTTCTGCCACTCTTACAACTCTCGGATTCGGAGGTCGGCCAGTCTGGCCTCCACCGTAAGTTAGAGCAAACTCAGGAGCAACTCTACCCGACACCCTTGCCTCTGGGCGCAAGGGGCTCTTCCAGCACTGGGGAATAGACTTTCAGCCCTGCCCCCACAGTAGGGCCTGTGAGGCCAGGTGGTATAAAGCTACTATCCCAGCTGTCAGGGTTGCCACCTGCCCAAATTTTTCCAGGATCATCCCGTTATTGAGGTAGCTGTCCCGGGAAACCTGTAAGGATACTCAGCGCACACTGCCAGCTGTCCAGTTGCATGGGCTCAGGATCATGCCGGATGTTCCATTTTTTTATACCCTAGAAGTGGCAACTTAAACCAACTGTATTTCACCCAGGGATTCCCCCTTTACAGGAGAATTTCCCAGCTGGCCTGCTCCACGGGGTTTCTAGCCATTGTGTCTGCAGAGTGACACAAAAGGAATGTAGCAGAACAGAAAATTGGGCCCATGGGTTGTACCTCTGATTTAATAGTATGGGTGGGGTATTTCCTATACTATCTACTTCCCCTCTGCCCTCTACTGATACTGGATTAGCCTATTACCAAAAAGGCCAGGTCCCTGCACCGCCCCCCCAATTTGCATTCTTTTTTCTTGCATCAAACACAAATTTCCTTTTCTTAAAGGGAACAGACCATGGTTCCCAGAGTTTACAGTCAAATTGGGCTAGAAAATACTGTTTACTGAATACAAAAGCTATGAGCACAGAAGAGCTCAAGACTAAGGAAAAACCTAATTCTTTACTTGAAAAGTTTCTGTCGTTTAATAAGTGAATTCCAGTGCTGCAAAAATAATGAGCCAAAAAAAAGGGCAATTAGGGAAGTGGATATGTTTTGACATGAGTCCCAGGCTAATAATTGCAAAGTGATTTTGTGGATGAAACCATAGAAAAGCCATATCATTTATTTCTGAATTCATTTCACCCGACCATGAGAAAACAGGGAAGAGGTTGTTAAAGGTTTTAATTAAACCCATTACTGAACATTCTATATTTACACAGCTAGCCTCCTTTTTGGAATGCTGCCTGGTCTAATGTCACAGGCAAATAGAATTACATTAATAGAATTGGGGAGAAAATAATCAATTACCATTACAATGATATGAGAGCCAACCTTACTAAAGTCAATGGCAATTTTTCTACCAGATGCTAAGGAGCAGGATTAGCTCCCTTTGCCTTAGTTTGCTTGGTGTGGGCATGTCATGTCGGAGGATGGTTTTGGCAGAGAGGGAAAGGAAAATCAAATCTGTTACTTGGTTGCTATTAGGGCCCCAGTCCTACAAGGGGACTGTTACTTCTTCAGCAAGTCCCATTAACTGCCCTTTGCAGAATCAGGGCCTAAGGTTAGGACCTGAAGTCCATTGAAGTCTTTCGGTTCATTTCTATAGGCTTTGTAACGGGCCCTAAGTTAGTAGAAGAGTTCCTTGTCTAATGCAGTTGCTTTATGTCACTGTTAATCATTTTTGTGGGGGAATGAGACACAGAGAGATGAACTGACTTGCCCAAGGCCCTACAGGGACTCTGTGGCAGATCCAGGAATTGAACCCAGATCATTTGATCCCAGGCCAGTGCCTTAACTACAAAGGCCAGCTTTCCTCTCTATAAGGAGCTGCTGGATGTCATCTCTCACACCACACAGCATTGTTGAACAGAACACGAATCTGGAATTATTACTACTACAATGATGATAAATGCTAAAGTTAATAGTCACGATAAACTAATTCAAGGGGAAGATATTTTTATATGAGCACACAGAACGGGCACTTTAGGATGTGTCCATTTTTAATGTCTAGTTAGCAGCTTAAAGTTATGAAGATTGGTTTTTGCTTTAAGAGTGCAGTAAATATTAAACTAAGCCTGTCTCTGAGGTGTAATTGCTGACTATCATCTCACTGAAAGTTGCATTTAATTTTTCATGGTGACTTGTTTTTCTTCTGAAATATTATGCGTATGTTTTATAGCACAATGATTTTCACTGCACAGAAGAATTCCCACCAGAAATCTCAGAAAGCTACTGGCTTTAACGACAATATGATCTGATAGATTAATTGTACAAACCAGGCATAATATATTGCCCTGAAGAAAGATGGGCAGGAACTAAACTATCTTTGTGAAAAATTCTTTAAAAAAAAAATACAAACTAATGTTTTATTTCAGTCACTTTATAAACTGAAAGCACTGTCATTGCTAACTATACAAAGTAATGTGGTTCTCCTTTAGAATAGTGCCTCAGACTGGACTTAACAGCTAGAAATGTAAGGAAGTAGCAAAATGCTCTCTGCTTTACACCCAATCTTTAAAATGGACACTACTTTGTCATGCAGTGTCCACAAACAATTTGTGTTCGTGCATAGTTTACATTGACAGATGACTGTGTGGCGTACTTCCAAGGATGGAGTTGAGCTAAAAATTATCTATTTTTAAGACCCAAGTTTCCTAATCTATGTTACTAACAACATTTGGTTAACAAAACTGATTTTTAAAAGAACAAAATTGCTTTTCTCTACTGGGGCTTTTTGTTTATCTTTTGTGTTTTTCTCAACATAAACAAAGAAAAAAGAACCTCAAAGTGACTAGATACAAAAGTATCTATCTATCCATCATGCCCTGGAGCAGAGATAACCTAATTCCTAAGGGCTGCTTTAAACTTCTCTAGTTGCAGCAATCATGCTAGCCTCTCCTTGACATGCCCATTCCCCTTATCACCTCCAACACGCCCCCCTACGCAGAGGGCACAACAAACAGATGGCCAGGCAGCACAACTGCCACCCATGAGACCAAGACTCCAACCCACACATTCTTGCATAGCAAAGCCATTTTAACATGTTTGGAATGGAGTTTTGCAAAGCAGTTAGGCATTCCCGCTGGTGAAAGAAATAAACCAGCTCAAGATTCCAGCATACTGTGCTCATGTCCACAATATTTGAATACCATAATGCTGTGTCAGTGGAAGCTTTACTACCTTGTTGTTGCTGTTTAGTCCATTCTAGTTCAATGAATTCATGAGAGCTATGGGCCGTATACAGTATCCATTGAAATCAGCGCGAGTCTTTTGCTATTATTCTCAACAAGTGTTGGATTAGGCTTTACGTGCATTCCGTTAACTAAAAATAGTCTAGGAAAGAACATCCTTCATTTCAGCACACTAATTTCTTTCACAACAAGGAAATAATCCACTGAAAAAGTCTAAGCCCTCCTGGGCTGTGGTATTTCCCTCATACCACTCAATCAGGACTACACCCAAACAAGGAAGAAGTAGAGATCAAAAGCAAATGTTTGTTCTGTAAACAATTAAGTGACTTTATAATCTATTCCCATTATATTCAAAGATTAACTTTATTGGTCTAAAAGTTGAGCTTCATATTCATAATCAGGTATCAGAAACCACTTACTGCAGATTCATAGCTATATAGACCAAGAATTGATCAACATGAGAGGCACTCTCTCTAATATAAATACAGGCCCCAAGCACCATATTCATTTATATCCTCTAGCAAGAGCATCTGTTAAGAAAGAAAAATCCATCAGACCCAATGTATCTCTCATGCTACCAAATCCTCCCTTGTAAGGCCAGTATCTTCATCATCCAAAGTCAATAGGTGTTCTAAAAAGCATCTTAATAGCTCATTCAAACCCTTGCTTTATCTTGCCATCTCTTAAGTTAATTATGATAAATGAATGCTGTACTGCAAAACACTATAGCATTTTGAGGTTACATTAACTGCCATTAGCAGGCGAATAAACACTATAATGCTTTCGTGTTTCAGTTGTGTTACACAGTTAAAAAAAAGTTCAGATTTAAATTCTTCCCAGCAACAAGACTGATCACAAGCCACTAATACGTGTTAAAGGCTTTTTCCTTCCTGCTTTTCCAGTGCTAAGGAGAGTTCGTCAAAGCTAATCTTAATTTCTGTTTTAACTCCTCAGATTTCTCTTTCCACTTTATTCCTAAACCAATTTAAGCAATAAACCATCTTAGTTGTTTAAACAATGAAAATTATCTACCAAATTCTTCTATCGTGTCCAGCACTGCAGCATCTAAACAACGAGCATGCGAGGTTAGATTTGTCAATGCCAGTTGGGACACTGGCACGCAGATCTAGCGGTCAGAGCTTTTAAAGCAAGAAAAACGGTGACTGCGGATTATTCACAGCAGTTGTCAGATATTAGAGAAAAGGAACATCAATGCTCATCCAGCCTGTTTTCTTCCCCACTTATGGGATACGGGAGTTTATTTTTAAAAGCAATTTGTACATCTTAAATTTCTGTTAAGTGTCAAAGGATGTATGGGTAACATTATATTTCTCGACATAGATGCCGGGTAAACATTTTTTTACTGATATTGTTGACCATAAGATACATTTTCAAACCCAAGGGATTTAGGAGCACAATACCTGTTAAAAGTCAAATCATATTTGTGCACCTTAATTGCCTACGTGATTTCAAAAATCTCCCATGCCCACACTGATAGATATTACAGCTACAGAGCAGTGACATGGATTTGGAGTTACTTTTTGAGCCTCCTTAAGCAATGACTTCAGGATTGGGCTCCCTGGTTCTGAAACTGATCATGATGTAATCCACACTCAAGTCTAAACACAGCAAGCAATAATCCATTGTTCACATCATAACTACTAGTCACACTGTATGAGCTGAATCCCAGTTTAAATCCCCAGGAGCTGAACAACTATTGAGGGTGGGAGCTGGGGACACATCAGTCATTGGAATTAACTTGCCAACCCAATGTAAGATGGATGTGGGAAGCCAAAGGGTGAGGAGACAACATATGTTAGGGTGTACCTAACGGTACCTGCACATCACAGCCCACTACTAGCGCCAAGGACCTGACCAACTTCTTGAGCCAGCAGCACGCCCCCTTCCCCTGGGAGCCACAGTATTTCGGCACCAGTGGAAAGCCCAGCACAAAGCTGCAGTCACCATTGAGTGCTGAATGGGAAGGCAGAGTCATCTTATAACCCTCTTTTCTACTGCTGCATCCACCCAGAAAAGGACAGGACCATGTCCTTACTAATTAAATGGGCAAGAGGGTAAGGAGGACTTGCAGTATTCCATGCCGGGCCAATGAAAGCACTATAACCATATAAAAAAGCTTGTGAATAGCCTAGACCTCGGAGGGCCACACTTTGCAAAGCAGTGCCTTAGAATGCAAATTAACTTACTTGGAAACAAGAGAGAAAGCCTCCAAACAGATGGCTGGGCAGTGGACAAGCCTGATTAAGATGTGGCCCAGTGCAGCAGGGAAATGGGCTCGGGTCACCTTCTCAAACACGGAACTGAAGGTGTTGATGTCAGCCATCTTGCAGTTCTGGTCCCCTCCTCCTGTATCTAAGATGTTGCCCCCGTGTAGGACAAGAATAAGGACGTGAGTTTTACAGTTCCTGTGCTGAGCTCCTTCCTGAAGAAAAGAAATAGTCATTTGAATAGGCTTTTGTTACAACAGGCTTTGCAAGAGCAATGTTGGTGCACTTGGTGTCAACCTCCATAGACAATTAGTGATGTATTTTCAGGCTTGGAGTGATCTTTTGTATATTTTACTTGGAAAAAAATCAATTTCATTCAAGTATCTCCGAGTTAGATACAGCACACTACACTCTAGTGTAGAAGCTTTTATGCCTGAGGCTTAGATGTAGAAGTCAGATCCAAAGAAGATTATGAATGGTTTTATGCACAACAAATGCTATTGGCAGTATATCCAGACGGGAAGATGTCCAAAATCTTGAGGCAGCCTAAATGTCTAGTATCAGGAGCTAAACTAATCTCATTTTGTTGGATTTGTCAGAAAGGTTTAAACTGAAATCCTCACATTTTTCTAGAGAAGAAAAATAATTCTGTGTCAACAACACTCTACGTCAGCAGCGGTTAGAGGGCAGCATTTCTCAACTTTTTTAGGTCGGGGACCTCTTGTTCAAAGTCAAAAACATTCATGACACACTTCCATTTACTGGAAAGGAATGAAAAACGTATCAGTGAAACAGTGATAGACCTATATGTTGACGTGTCTGCTTTGAGAAGTTGACAGAGAATGCTTTACCTTAGAACATAAGAATGGCCATGCTGGGTCAGACCAAAGGTCCATCTAGCCCAGTATCCTGTCTTCCGACAGTGGCCAGTGCCAGGTGCCCCAGAGGGAATGAACAGCCAACAGGTAATCATCAAGTGATCCATCCCATCACCCATTCTTAGCTTCTGGCAAACAGAGACTAGGGACACCATCATCATCCCTACCCATCCTGGCTAATAGCCATTGATGGACCTATCCTCCATGGACTTATCTAGTTCTTTTTTTTAATCCTGTTATAGTCTTGGCCTTCACAACATCCTCTGGCAAGGAGTTCCACAGGTTTACTGTGCATTGTGTGAAAAAAATACTTCCTTTTGTTTATTTTAAACCTGCTGCCTATTAATTTAATTTGGTGACCCCAGTTCTTGTATTATGAGAAGGACTAAATAACACTTCCTTATTTATTTTCTCCACACCAGGCATGATTTTATAGATCTCTATCATGTTCACTCTTAGTCGTCTCTTTTCCAAGCTGAAATGTCCCAGTCTTACTAATCTCTCCACATATGGCAGCTGTTCCATATCCCTAATAATTTTGTTGCCCTTTTCTGAACCTATTCCAATTCGGGCTATCGATTAATCGCAGTTAACTCACATGATTAACTCAAAAAAAATTAATTGTGATTAATCACAGTTTTAATCGCACTGCTAAACAATAAAATACCAATTGAAATTTATTAAATATTCTTGGATGGTTTTTCTACATTTTCAAATATATTTATTTCAACTACAACACAGAATACAAAGTGTGCAGTGCTCACTTTGTATTATTTTTATTACAAATATTTGCACTGTAAAAATGATAAAGAAATAGTATTTTTCAATTCACCTCATACAAGTACTGTAGTGCAATCTCTATCGTGAAAGTGCAATTTACAAATGTAGATTTTTGTTACATAACTGTATTCAAAAACAAAACAATGTAAAACTTTACAGCCTACAAGTCCACTCAGTCCTACTTCTTGTTCAGCCAATCGCTAAAAGAAATAAGTTTGTTTTCATTTAAGGGAGATAATGCTGTCCGCTTCTTATTTACGTCAACTGAAAGTGAGAACAGGCATTTGCATGGCACTTTTGTAACCAGCATTGCAAGGTATTTACATGCCAGATATACTGAACATTTGTATGCCCCTTCATGCTTCGGCCACCATTCCAGAGGACATGCTTCCATGCTGATGACACTCATTAAAAAAAATGCATTAATTAAATTTGTGACTGAAATCCTTGGGGGAGAATTGTATGTCTCCTGCTGTTTTACCCGCATTCTGCCATATATATCATGTTATAACAGTCTCTGATGATGACCCAGGACATGTTTATTTGAAGAACACTTTCACTGCAGATTTGACAAAATGCAAAGAAGGTACCAATGTGAGATTTCTAAAGATAGCTACAGCACTCGACCCAAGGTCAGAATCTGAAGTGCTGTCCAAAATCCGAGAGGGATGAGGTGTAGCGCATCTTTCAAAAGTCTTAAAAGTGCAACATCGGATGCAGAAATTACAGAACCAGAACCACCATAAAGGAAAATCAACCTTCTGCTGGTGGCATCTGACTCAGATGTTAAAAATGAACATGCATCGGTCCACACTGCTTTGGATCGTTATCTAGCAGAACCAGTCGTCAGCATGGATGCACGTCCTCTGGAATGGTGGCTGAATCATGAAGGGACATATGGGTGTCTAGCTGGTGAGTCTTGCCCACATGCTCAGGGTTTAGCTGATCGCCATATTTGGGGTTGGGAAGGAATTTTCCTCCAGGGCAGATTGGCAGAGGCCCTAGGAGTTTTTCGCCTTCCTCTGCAGTGTGGGGCACGGGTCACTTGCTGGAGGATTCTCTGCACTTTGAAGTCTTTAAACCATGATTTAAGGACTTCAACAGCTCAGACATAGGTTAGGGATTTATTACAGGAGTGGGTGGGTGAGATTCTGTGGCCTGCGTTGTGCAGGAGGTCAGACTGGACCAGGGATTGGCAACCTTTGGCACACGGCCCGCCAGGGTAAGCCCCCTGGCGGGCCGGGTCAGTTTGTTTACTTGCCGTGTCTGCAGGTTCGGCTGGTCACGGCTCGCACCGGCCATGGTTCACTGTCCCAGGCCAATGGGGGCAGCGGGAAGCAGTGGCCAGGACATCCCTCGGCCCGTGCCACTTTCCACAGCCCCCTTTGGCTTGGGACAGCAAACCGCGGCCAGTGGGAGCCACGATCGGCTGAACCTGCGGATACGGCAAATAAACAAACCAGCCCGGCCCGCCAGGGCGCTTACCCTGGTGGGTCATGTGCCAAAGGTTGCCGATCCCTGGACTAGACGATCATAATGGTCCCTTCTGACCTTAAAGTCTATGACTCTATATGCTAAAGATTCATATCTGGCACGTAAATATGTTGCAATGCCGGCTATTATAGTGACATACGAACGCCCATTCTCTCTTTCAGGTGACATTGTAAACAAGAAGTGGGCAGCATTATCTCCTGCAAATGTAAACAAACTTGTTTGTCTGAACAATTGGCTGTACAAGTAGTAGGACTGAGTGGACTTTCTAGGCTCTAAAGTTCTACATTGTTTTGTTTTTTAATGCCATGTCTTTTTACATAATTCTACGCTTGTAAGTTCAAATTTCATGATAAAGGGATTGCACTTCAGTACTTGTATTAGGTGAATTGAAAAATACTATTTCTTTTGTTTTTTACAATGCAAATATTTATAATCAAAAATAAATATAAAGTGAGCACTGTACACTGTGTTGTAACTGAAATCAAAATATTTGAAAATGTAGAAAACATCCAAAAATATTTAAATAAATTGTTTTCTATTGTTAACAGTATGATTAATCACGATTAATTTTTTTAATCTCTTGACAACCCTAATTCCAATATATCTTTATTGAGATGGGGTGACCACATCTGCATGCAGTATTCAAGATGTGGGAATATCATGGATTTATATAGAGGCAATATGGTATTTTCTGTCCTTTCTATTCCTTTCTTAATGATTCCCAACATTCTGTTTGCTTTTTTGACTGCCACTGCACATTGAGTGGATGTTTTCAGAGAACTATCCACAATGACTCCAAGATCTCTTTTTTGAGTGTTAACAGCTAATTTAGACCCCAGCGTTTTATATGTACAGTTGGGATTATGTTTTCCCATGTGCATTACCTTGCATTCATCAACACTGAATTTCATCCACCATTTTGTTGCCCAGTCACCCAGTTTTGTGAGATCTTTTTGTAGCTCTTTGCAGTATGCCTGGGATTTAACTATCTTGAGTAGTTTTGTATCATCTGCAAATTTTACCCCCTCACTGTTTACCCCTTTTTCCATATCACTTATGAATATATTGAATAGGACTGGTCCCAGTACAGACCCCTGAGGGACACCACTATTTACCGCTCTCCATTCTGAAAACTGACCATTTCTTCCTACACTTTGTTTCCTATCCTTTAACCAGTTACCGATCCATGAGAGGACCTTCCCTCTTATCACATGACAGCTTACTTTGCTTAAGAGCCTTTGGTGAGGGACCTTGTCAAAGGCTTTCTGAAAATCTAAATACACTATATCCTCCTTGTCCACATGCTTGTTGACCCCCTCAAAGAATTCTAGTAGATTAGTGAGGCATGATTTCCCTTTACAAAAACCACGTTGACTCTTCCCCAACAAATTATGTTCATCTATATGTCTGACAATTTTATTATTTACTATTGTTTCAATCAGTTTGCCCGGTACTGAAGTCAGGCTTATCGGCTTGTAATTGCCGAGATCACCTCTACTAAATGGAGTACATTATATTTTTTAAAAAGAAATGAGATCTTAGTAATGACAAACCCACTAAATGCTCTGCTGCAGAATCTTCACTGAGAAGTAGAGCAATTACTACTATGTTTGTCGTAATAATTTGCTGATCACCCAAGTGAACATTAATAAGGTTCTATTCTTTTTCTAATTCACAGTTTTCCCCCCCCTCCCAAATGTTCTTTATGCGATTTACTAACATAGAAACTCAATTTTGCTTGAAGGACAGGATTACCTCCTTCCACAGCCAACATTAAATTCTCTCTCTTTGATCAGCTGGCACTGCAGAAGGCTGTTTGAGGGATTAGAAAGCTCAAGGAATAGGTTGCAGCATCTAGGTTACCACTTAAAATCCAAGCCAGGTCAGTAAGGACAGAAAGTCACTGTCATCAGATGGAATATGGGAAGTGAGTTAATGGACTCAGTCCCGTTCCTATTATTACAAAAGCAACTTACAAATCGATTTAAACTAGCATACTTCTTGGCAGCCTCAACCAATGAATGAACTGCGTCTCAGAATGAACTGCATTCACACCTAGAGGTAGGTGGTCCTTCTAAGCTTACAGAGAGACAACAAAAACACACTGAAGTCAGTGGAACGACTGACTTCAATGAGCTTTGGGTCAGGCTGGGTAAGAGTAGGAAAGTTTGCACTGCTGATGCCTGTACTGTAACTACTGTGTGGACAGATAGACCCTGGCTAACTAAAAACTTCGAGAGAGTTGTTCATTTGCTCAGTTTCTGTTCTTTCTTCTAGAAACCAAATTTATGTTCTATTACTGCTACTGAGACTTTTACTAAATCTGCATTTCAACACAGGTCTTTACATTGTGGCACTAAATGGACTTGGCAATCTCTCTTTGGAAAATGTGCCTGTTTTTCAGCCAAGCTTACAGTTGATGTGGCAACACCCATTTTTTCATGTTCTCTGTTTATATATTTTCCACTGCATGCATCCGATGACGTGGGTTTTAGCCCAAGAAAGCTTATGCTCAAATAAATTTGTTGGTCTCTAAGGTGCCACAAGTACTCCTTGTTCTTTTTAATGATTTCCAGTGACTGCACGTGCACCTATTAGACGGGAGAAAGGATGCACTGGGCCATCAAAAGCACTTATAACTCCATCAATATGTTCTCAGCGCTCAGACAATTTGGAACTTTGGGGCAGGTTTGGACAAAGTGCTTTGAAAATGGAATTCTCTAGATGGGGTCATGGTCATAGAGTGATGAGCTGTTGCAATTAGAGTTACAAGGGGCTAGATTCTGATACTTTTATTCATGTTAGGTGATACTTGATTTTGCAAGCAGACCCAATATCAGCAAGACCACTCGTAGAATAAAGAGCTACCTAGTATTAAGTAGCGGTGGCAGAGTTTGATCCAGGTACTGCTCAACACACTGATGCTGTTATACTCTGATTTTTTACTCCCCAAATTCATCTTGATATAAAGACAGCATTATATCACCTTGACAAAGTCTTAACTGACCTAAGGACCTGCCTGCATGAGAGACTCCCTCCCCCCATTCGATTGTGTCATAGCTGCAAGAGCAGAAGCATGTTCTCTGGACCACCTTGGTTTACAAGACCATCTGGCAGGACATTTTCCAGGAGGGTCCCTCACCTTTGACACTCACTCCCTTTTGTCCCCAAATGACCTGGACACGTTGACCTTCATGGCATGCTGCAAAGCAGACAGACTTTTGAGGAAGAAAGTGTGACATGTGTCAATGTTTGTGGGAAAGATTGATTTTAGTTGGTATAGTAAGTTGTGGGGATGAGTTCAGGTGGCTCCATTTGCAGATACTGATGGATTTTATATTTGTGCCAAAAGCACCTAGAGGGTGTGGAGAGGCAATTGTTAGTGAACATATAAAGTGTAACAAATAAATAAAATAGCTGTAATAGAATATAGTTCTCAGGAACATTAAGATAAAAGTACTGAGGTAACTGGGCTAGTTAGACTTTTGTAATCAACACTTATTTCTGCATCTAGTCTTCAGATTCAGGAAATCAACAAAGCTATATTGCAGGAAAGCATCTCACCTCATTGTCCTCATGTATTTCAATGCTGCCTTGTGCAGGGAATCTTTGTTTTCTCAAAGACGCTCTATATAATTCACCTGCAAGGGAGAAAAATAAAAGAAACTTAACACTTTAGCATTTGGCTAACTGATTGTCTAAAGAGATCTGTAGAGATGAGTCACTAATGGCTTGTCTACAAGTTAAATCAGACTGAAGTTAATTCCAAGTTAATTCAGATTTAAAGTGCAATAGCTATTCTTGAATAGCTCCATGTATAGACAAGACATTTAGTCTGGTTTTAAATTTGAAACATTCCTGTTGGGAATCCTGTGATCAACCAGAAGCATGGACTCAATGTCTTGCAGTTCCACATCCAACAGAATCTTTCATTCTTATAAGAATGCTTAGCTCTTATACAGGGCATGATCTAACACACTCTGAAGTCAGAGAGAAAGGATGGTCTTTTGATTAAGGCACTGGACTGGGACTCAGAGAGCTGAGTTTGGTTCCTGGCTGTGCCATAGATTTCAGAGATGCCAAGGCCGGAATGGACCATTGTAATCACGTAAACTCATCTCATTTGTAACACAGGCCATATAACATCCCCACAATAATTCCTAAATAAGAGCTTTTAGAACTGCCAATCTTGATTTAAAAATGTTCAATGTTGTAGAATCCTCCATGACCCTTGGTAAGTTGTTCTAATGGTTCATTACTCTCACTATTAAAAATGTACACTTTATTTTCAGTTTGAATTCGTCTAGCTTTAATTTCTAGCCATTGGATTGTTTTATACTTTTCTCTGCTAGACTAAAGAGCCCATTAGACCTCTTGTTTGACCTTGGGCAAGTCGCATAATCTTTCTGTGCCTCAGTTTCCCATGTATTATTACTGCCTTTCTCCCACCTTGTATGTCTCGTCAATTCAGTTTGTAAGCTTCATAGGGCAAGGACTGTCTCTCATTGTGCGTTTCTATAGCACCTAGCCCAATAGGGCCCTGAATTCTGTTGGAGAACTACCTAGACATTACTGTGTTGTAAACAATAATAATGAGAAGCCTCTCCACTGGCTTCAGATGAAGGCCATAGTGCCATTAATTTCAACAAGCACAGATTATTGATAGCAACCATGCCATGTTTTATAGAAGATGGTTTCTCTCATGTCTTATTTAACCTACAGGGGTAAAGACAATTATTTATACTAAAAGCACTTGTCACATTTGTGAGCAAAGGGTTTGAGGTCTGGATACAGCATCCCTGGAATATTTGTTCCCCTAATTTGCATAAATATACAGCTTTAATACTCACTACGCAACAAACAACAGAAGAGCAGTGAATCCAGTTATAGTCTAGTCTCAGAGTTAGATATAAAAAACCATCCAATCGCAAAGGGGAAACCAACAATTTAATGTACTTTTTGATAGGGACACACACTATATAAATGTATCTGAATGTGATTAGGAGCCTAGAGGTTTAATAATAGATATCTATCTAAATGCTTATTCACCATCCAATTTATAAAAAAAGTGAAATTGAAGAGTTTTCCGGTTTGTTTTCAATGTAAACCTTCATGCTTCAGGGCATAAACCAATCATTAACTTGCTGTGGTCAGGAAGAAACTTGCCTTGTGGCAAGTTATTCCATAAATGTCCATTACTGGATTTCTTGTAGTTTCCTCTACATACTTTCTGCTTTCAAAGAGAGAAAACACTAGATGGACCATTGTGTGATCTTACACAGCAACACTTTTGTTCATACATTCCACAAGTGACAGACCAGTAAGTAAGCTGCATTATGCAATATATCCTCCATCCATGCCTTAATGACCGTGTCTGCTGCAGATGTGCTGAAATTATTATTGAAATGGTGCTTTTGCAGCAAAGTTGCACTATTTCTGTTTTCAGAAATGAAGGGACGAAACTTGTAAATCTCTATGATCAAAACAGATTCTCAGACAATGTAAACTGGCAGTATTAGATGGGTCTCCTGTAATGATCCTGTCATCCATCTCTACTGCAGCCAGGTAGATGATGACATTGGTATGTGTAAATCTATATTTAATCCTCATTTTTCCCCCTCCATAATAGAGAAAATCCTTGCTAATCATGTGCAAATCATTTTCTTTCTTAGCTTAATAAAACCCTTCAGGTTGGGAAACGGATCTCAGAAGCTACATTAACAGACCCAGTGCTTTAATCAAATGAATTGAGAGTACAAAAGTCTATAGAAATGGGGTTTTCTACATATTATTGACTGAACCTAAATTTAAATCTGCTCAACTTTCCATTTTTAGAGGAGCCCCAAATGCATGTTCTAAAAGGAAAGGAACCTATCTATTTTGGTGGTCAGGCAAGCAAGACACAAATCTGCAGACGCCCTATGGTTTCACATCATGGATTGGAGAAACTGTTTGCACTGTCCCCATGGCTAAGGAAAGGGTGAGATTCTCCAGTCTGAACATTTTGGGGTGGAGGTGGGGGTGGGAGGAGACAACCAGATTTTGAAGCCTTGCTGAGGAAGAGAGAAAAAAATCTCATACACTGCTCAGAGCGTCAAGAAATGTCTTTCCATCTAGCAACCACAATGGAAGGAGGAAAAGGAGAGAAAAAAAGAGAGACAAATATATACCAAGGGCCTAAATGACTATTGCATTCATCCTTGCCTCCTGAAGGGCCCACAGCTGGCTCTATCACAAACAGGTTGCCTGGGTAGCAATATATTAAGGATGGCAGAACATTTGTGACAGTGATGATAGGTGGACATGAATGGGTCTGTACTGGTAAATCTAGGGGAAACAAACCCCTCAAGCCCATGTGAAAAGAGAGTGTCTCACATTAAGAATTCCTTCCTCATGAGCAAACCCAGTAAGGATAAATGGAGTATCACATTGTCCATTTTGGGGGCTGCTTTCTGCACTATTCTTAAAAGTAGATCTGCCAAGGCGCTCTCTGGTCTCCACACACAGCGTTCAGCACCTTTTCTCTAGCTATGTGTGTTGGTTACCTAGGAAACGGTTGTCGGATGGGATCTGATTAGCTCTGTTGTCAGCTTGATTGTCACATTTATACCTGGGGCCAACCACCTGCTGACATTAAGGGGCACTCCACCCTACTGTGTTTTAGGGCAGTTAGGAGACATCTGCATCAGAAGTGATCAGTCCAGCTTTGTGCAGAAAAGATCCAGCTGTTCCAATCCTGCCCCCCCCCCCCCCCACACACACACACACAGTGGAATTGCAGATCCTTTCCCCCCTGCCTTGCAAGCTTGGGATAAAACTGCAGAGAGCAACTAGCCAGAGACTTCAGCTGTTAAGGTGCAGCTGCAGAAGTAGCCAAAGCAAGGACCTTCAGACACTCCGAACTCTTTCCGTGGTTCTGACTAGACTTTCTCTGCCCTGTGCTGATTGCCTGTTTGCTCCAACTGAAATAAGGAAAAGAAACTGCACCCATTTCTTAAAGTACTTTGGAGAGCAAATCATTAAAATTATCTTGACCCACTGTTGTCTCTACCTGGTCAATTCTACTGACTGTTTGACCCGACATTAATATGCTGGGATGTACTATATTGGTTTCTATTGCAAGGCAGACAGTTCTCCTAAAAGCATCCAGGGATCATCATACCCTAAAAGTCCATTTTATGTCCATATTTGCTATTATGTTCTTAGAGCTTCCAACAAAGGGAACTTCTGAAGTTATTAAAACAGCACATTAACTTTACCTAACAAAATTTTGTTGAAAGCCATTTAAAAGCAGTTAGAGGACAGAAATTAAGGTCTCATAGTATTCCTTGTAGAATTTAAAGAGCTTGTAAGGTGTACCTTTTTCATTAGCAAAGAGTGAAGCTGAATGCAGGTCAAGTTGAACAAGTGGTGTGAATAACAGTCCCTTCAGGGAACATGGACCCACTCACTTCACTGATCATGATACACTGATCCACTCCACTGATCATGATACATTTTCCCTATTTTAATATAAACATTACTAACAAATAATTGATGCCCAGACCCCCACCCAATGTCCCTTCAGCCAGAGTCTGCCAGCACAGTCAAGTTGGGATCTCATTACCACAGACTCAAGAGCTTACAGAGTCTTTGAGACAGTTCAGTCTCTTCAAGAGGCCGTCACATCAGGAGGGACCCATTTCTGTCTCTGAACCTAGAAAATGATCTGATACAGCCCCTTCTCCTGCCTCCTCACACTTTTCCAGCAACAGATTTTCACCTGACTTGAAGACAAATAATCCAAACAGTGAAAAATGAATTTAACCTTCAAGACCTGAAACCTTAATAAGTAGAGTTTGCTATTTGTCTAGTGACTCAACAATCTATAGAACCAACCAGGCATTGAACTAAGGGTGAAAAATCCATTTCCTTTGGTATATGCCTGAACATAAGCTTCAGAGAACTCTGGTACAAGAACAGAGTCATTCTGCTTTATCTTCTAAACCTGTTCATATCCTCTTACAGTCTACTCCTCTCATGACCCTTGCTTCGATTACGCGAACACTCCTTTCTCTCCAGCATTGCCCAAGATGGTTGTTCCACATCTTGCGAACCACTAAAGCCTCCCATGTGCTGAAAGGGAACTCTGATTTGAGAGTATTAGAAGCCCCAGATCAGGCACAACGCATGATGGGAGGGGAAGTTACGATTTCACCATAGGGCTCTGCAGTTCATCCTCAAGATACCTTACGAGAAGCAGAATGGAGAAGAGGTAAGTTATTTTTAAGATCAGAGACGTAAATTATAGCAGACTTGCGATTAAAAAGGCCATGTTACCATACAATCAAAGCATAATAAAGTTAAAAGACCATTTGGCTCTGGCATAGCATCTTTCATTTCAGGTTCTCACGCGACTTTATAAACTAATTAAGCACCACAACACCCAAACAAGAGAGGATTACTTCAGTTCGAGGAGTGAGTACTCAGCATCCCTGAAAAAAAACAAAAAACCACAACAAGCTAACTATGTTACCTTCTTTTTCTTGTAGAGGAAGGCTGTTAAATCCTGGGAGAGCAGAAATGTATAATCTCTAGTCTCTAACACTTTCTCATCTGTCTCAGAGGGAAAGGAGACCACGAAACCCTTTTGAAAGTCAATGACAGAAAACGTGCACTTTATAACGTCACACATAGCACCGTGTGGCAGCCCCACCTGTTCTGCAGGGATTTGCTCCTTTGAAAGGGGAGCAGCGCTTCCTTCCTGTAAAAGCAGTAGAAGTTAAGGATATTATTGAGAAAGTAACAAACCCAGTCACTGTTTAAGGTAGGTTCTCATTTTCTGCCAGGGCCGTCCAGAGGATTCAGGGGGCCTGGGGCAAAGCAATTTCAGGGGCCCCTTCCATAAAAAAAGTTGCAATACTATAGAATACTATATTCTCGTGGGGGCCCCTGTGGAGCCCGGGGCAAATTGCCCCACTTTCCCCCCCTTCCCCCGGGCAGCCCTGTTTTCTGCTGCTGCTATGGGTTTCTGGTGGTGGTTCTAATGTTTTTGGAGAGTGTTAAGAGAGTATGAGAGCAAAGGGGGAAGGTAGCTTGCCAGTTCTAAACAGCCAACATTTCCTCTGTTCTCTCTCAGCATGATGACAGAGAATGAGTGCATCACATAATACCACAGGCACAAGGCTTGCTTTCATGTGTATATAAAAGCAAGAGCATACATAACACTCAGAGAATGCTCTTGTGAACTGGTATTGGACTAGAAACTAGAACACCAATAAAGGACTGAAAGAATTAATTGTAGGCTTCACCTTCACCCACAAATTATCTGCGTCCCTTGCTGGAACCACACATGGGTTTCTGCACTCTTTACATCTATCTGTATGACAGAACAACACTAATCCATTTCCAGATTATGCCATTTGCCATGCTGAATGGCCACAGGCAAATCAAAGACATTTATTCTCTGTATCTCAGTTTCTTTATACGTAAAAATGGGGTAATTATGCTTTCCTTCTTCGTAAGATTGTCAGGATCAGCCAATTAATGTTTGTACAAAAAAACCTAGCAACCCTGAAACATCCAGCACACTTAGAACATAAGAACGGCCATACCGGGTCAGACCAAAGGTCCCAATATCCTGTCTTTTGACAGTGGCCAATGCCAGGTGCCCCAGAGAGAATGAACAGAACAGGTAATCATCAAGTGATCCATCCCCTGTCATCCATTCCCAGGACTAGCTGCTCCAAGAAGCAGTCATTTAAGGTGTCAAGAAACTTTATCTCTGCGTCCTGACTGGGTACATATCACCTCAGGACAATATGGGGATAGTTGAAATCCCCCATTGAGTTTTTTATTTGAATAGCCTCTCTAATCTTCCTGAGCATTTCACAGTCACTAACACCATCCTGGTCAGGTGGTCGGTAATATATCCCTACTGCTCTATCCTTATTATTCGAGCATGGAATTACTATCCATAGAGATTCTATGGTACAGTTTGGTTCATTTAAGATTTTTACTTCATTTGATTCTACGCTTTCTTTCACATATAGTGCCACTTCCCCACAAGCACGACCTGTTCTGTCCTTCCGATATATTTTATACCCTGGTATTAGTGTGTCCCATTGATTATCCTCATTCCACCAAGTTTCTGTGATGACTATTGTATCAATATCCTCATTTAATACGACGCACTCTAGTTCACCCACCTTATTATTTAGACTTCTATCATTGGTATAAAAGCACTTTAAAAACTTGTCACTTTTTAGCTAAATATAAGTGCTTTCTGGAAATCCTAACAACATAAAAAGCAGCCATGGATTTCAAAAGCTGGCTAAACTCCTAACGAAGCCAACTACTGCATGAATGTGAGCAGTGTGCAAGCCAAAAAGGATTACAGAAGGGCACTAGACATGTCATAGATAAAGTGAAATAGCTACTGAGCTAAAATTTATCTTAAACCTAAAACTGAAATAGGAAAACAATGGGCTAGACCATGCCAGGGGCAAGGAGCCATGGAATCTTTACTGATAAGTGGACAAGGTCTTGGGTTTACGTTTCACCTCTCTAGCACAGTAACGCCAGTTGGCTTCAACAGGAGTTGGGAGCGATCAGCACTTGGCAGGATTGGGGTCAATCTGAAGAATTCTCCCATTCCTGTCAATTCCTATCATTAATGTAGGATAGCCTAATTAGTTCACACTACAGTGCTTGGATAATTAGCACTAGGTGTTTGTCACCACCAAACCCATCTCCACTTCTGTCTCCTGTTTGATCTTTCAACATCTCCCCCTTCGACACTAGCCAATCATAGCATCACATTTCACTGGGGTCTATCCACGCTGTTTGACAGGAGTGCTAAGTGCTTTCAGAATACTTTACCCTGTAGGGCCCCTCTCTAGGAGGTTGTCTGAATGTTTCTTCTCCTCGGAGCCTGAACTACATGAAAACCCTACTGAACAGCGGAACTCTTTATAAACACAAGATTTATTAAAAGGTAGAGAGAAAAGGATTTAAAACTACAGTAAATGGTTGTCTCGACATACCTAGATTTAGCAAAAAGTTAAACTAGAGAAGGCATTCTCACTATAAATTTCACAAAAGAAAGCATGCATGCTTCAGAGAGCAAACTCTGGGGTTTGATTCCCTTGTCAAAATCACAGCATCCAACCCCTCCACACCTTGACATAGTCTTCTTAAGTAGACCACTCTTCCTGCTCTCCCAGTGTTTCTCAGAGGATAGTCCATAAATATATTAACAAGGCACTCTTTGTCCATAGTTCAATTCCTGGGAAGAGATCTCCCTCCCCTTAAACCAGGTCATCAAGTATCCCGGACTGCTTTTCCACACATGGCCTGTGAGATTTCAGCTTAGCTACTTTATTTTAATAGTCCTATTCAGTGTCTTTAGGGTTCCATCCTCTGTTCTGGGAGGAGGTGTATGAAGTGGTGGACATCCACTAGGTGGGGAGGGGAAAATCATACTTCAAACAACTGTGTTATTTTAGTTCCTTTGCTCAGGGCTTTTCTTTACTAACATAAAGATTCAAAATGCCACCCAAACCCCATCTCCCTGTCCCCTCAGGGTCTTGTCTTAGCTCCAGGTTCTACAGCCCTCCCTCTGCTGGTGTGCCCCTCACCCAGAGGGTATGTCTACACTGCAAACAAACAAAAACACATTGCAGCAGCAAGTCTCAGAGCCTGGATTAACAGACTCTGGTTCATGGGGCTCATGCTATGGGCCTAAAAATAGCAATGCAAACATGCCCAGTTGGGCTGGAACCTGGGCTTGGAGACACCCCCCGCCCCCCCAGCTGGGTTTCAGAGCCCAGGATCCAGCCCAAGAGGCAATGTCTACACTGGTATTTTTTAGACTCCTAGTGCGAGCCCAAGTCAGTTAGCCCGGGCTCTTAGACTCGCTGCTGTGGGCTGGGGGTTCCCCCCCCCCCGCAGCATTCAGGCCTTCTGCCTGAACTGGCCTTACTAGATCAATGATCATTATCCTCAGGGAAGTGCAGTGGAATTTTGTTCGTACTGTAAAACACAGTGTCAGCATGTGTTCTTGTGACACAGAGGCCTTCTGCCTGACCGATGCCTGGAACCTCCCCTGGGCCTAGGTTTCTCTTGTCTGCTTTCCAGCCAAAGAGGCAGGAAGCCCAAAATGCAATTTCCTCTTGGGCATCAGACTAGGAGCAAACATGTGACTTGCAGCTACAGCTCCCAGTCTGGAAGGGAGCAAGGACCGTCACGGGCCACTAGAAGGTACACATGTGCCCAAGGCTCAGTATCCTGTTATGAGGTGTATACCCATTGTCTGGGTGTATGTGCTTTCCAAACAACAACTTCCTTTCTCCCCCTGCCCCTCCTAGTCATAAAATATTATTGTTAAATTTACAGAGGTTTATATAGGGGCACAGTTTTATTTGAGCTTTGGATTCTATTGCATCTTTGATTCTTCAATAGAAGCTGCTGGATGCAGAGTTCTTTTGAAAACCCGGACCACACAATACTGTGTTTTAATGGAATGGAAAATCTGCAGACTTTAAATAGGAGGACGATGCTTGTTTGCAGCACTGATGAATGATTTTAGATGGAACTGGGTGGATTTCCCCCCTTCCCCCAAATAGTAATTTTGCTGGAAAATGCATTTTTTTTTCTTCAAACTCTTCATGAATTTGCATTTAATTCAATTAACTGGGGATTTCTGGGGGGGAGGAGTGAAGGAAATTTTTTCTTGAAAAAGCTGAAACACTAAAGTGAAACATTTCCACTTTTCATGACTGTGCATTGAGAAATTTAGATTTTTTTTTAAAGCTCCTCTCTCCGCCATGAAATAAAACGCACCTGAAAGTGACCAAAAAACAAAAAGAAAAAACAACAACAGAAGTTTGTTTTGGGTCCATTGAAACATTTTGTTTGACCTAAAGCTAAATCTTTTGAGAGGCTTCAAGTTGGGTCCCTGAACTGAAGAAAAAAAATAATCAATTATTCATTCAGCTCTAGTTTTAGCAGATAAATATTTCACATTTTGCTACCCAAACAAGTAAATAAACTCCTCTGCATCCATACATACCTACAGAAAAGTATAGAAAGAAGGGGTTTAAAAACTTGGCTCATCGGAAGGGACTTTTTCTTCCTGGGTTCTGAACGAGCAACAGATCTCAAGACCACACAGGCTTTATTGTACAGGCTAAATTATGGAGGCTTACATAATTGGAGGCCTTCTTTGTCATGATGGCAATATAACACAATAGTACTATTGAAGAGTTACAGCTCTGTGGGAGAGAGGATTGTACAGCATGACCTACTAGAGAAAATGCCAGAGAAATTTCATTAGCCATTGAAATGAAGCTGATTACGGGGAAATTGTGTGTTTTATTATTTACTGAAAGCGTTTTAATGAGGTAAAATAATAACAAGGCTTAGCAGGACTGAACCTCTCTGATGAGATATCAACGTTTTACAGATTTTTTTCTGGCAGTCTTTATTTATACCATCATTATAGCAATTTATGCTAATTACATCATTATGTAAATTACAGTAACAAAAAAGATAATCAGATCCCATACAGAGGCAGAAACCAACGGACTGTAATGGCTTACATTCTAATAGCAAGTGATGGGGGAAGGTTAGAGATGAGATTACATTGACAATGACTTTTTTTTTAATTTAAACCTGAAAATGAACTAGCTACAGACTGCCCTAGGTGTCTCAAATCTTGGAACAAGCAGAGAAGTCACAGGGATGGGAGGAGATCCTGAATACTAGATTTTCAAGAAATCTCAGCTCCTATTTTGACATCTATAAGAGGGGCCAGATTTTCACGAGATCGGTAGCCAGCAGTTACTGATGTGAGCCTTCAGCACCTAATGTGCATGGAACATGCTGAGCTCCTTTGAAAACCTGGCTATGGATTTTGGTGCCTAAATGGAAGCTGTGATGTTGAAAATCTGGCCCCAGCTATGGATGCTGAGTCTTTCGAAAATCTGATCCACTCACCTGGCCCAGTGCCCAGTGAAATCAATGGAAAGCCTCCCATTGACTTCAGCAGGTGTTGGATCAGATCCTACTTCATACTAATGAGGCACCTTGTCCTCCACTCTCTACACTGGCTTCCCATAGAATATCTAATCAAGTTCAAAATCTCTGTCATCATCTTCAAGGCGCACCCAAGATATCTAAAAGACGACCTGAAGCACCGGGATGAGGGCCATGGTCAAGAACTCCTCAGGCACAATGGAACTTTCTAAAATAAGGTCAAGCTCATTTGTACAGGAGACAAAGCTTTCTAGAGGTCGGGTCTGAGAGTGAGGAACCAACTCCCAGAGCAAGAAAAAGATCATCACAAGCCTCAGTACCTTCTGCCTTTTCAATCTGCCTTCTCTGACAAATACATAGTAGCCTGGACATTTATAAAAACAAGTCCTACCAAAACAAAGCATTACACCATGCACAAAATGCTCCTTCTGCAGAGTATGAAAATGAGCACAAGCCTCACAACAGATGTTAGTCATGTCACTTAATGCACTAATGGAAGAGGCTCAGATACAATGGAGATGAGGGCTATATATAAGAATCTATATAGAATATTGATAGAGAAAGGATGGTCCAGTGGTTAGGGCACTAGCTTCGGACACCTGGGTTCAAGTTCCCGCTCTACCACAGACTCTCTGTGAGACACTGGGCAAGTCACTTAGTGTCTCTGTGCTTCAGTTCCCCATGTGTAAAATGGGTATGTTAGCACTGCCTCACCTCACTGGGATGTTGTGCGAATAAATACATAATAAGATTGTGAGGCTCTCAGAGGCTATGCCTTGTGCAGGCCGCATCAGCACTTCAAAACCCATTGTGAATCACTGAATTCTGAGAATCAGCAAAGAAGAGAACAAGTAATAAAAAGAGGAAAAATAAAAGCAGTATAAAAATGTACCTGGTCACTTATTTTGCAAACTGTAGATCAATAAATATTTCTAATAATTCTCCATTATTTTTCAGGATTGCCCTACAGGGCATTGACTAGTACTCACTAGAATGCATCTCACTACAGCACTAGCTATGGAATTTTTGCTGAGGAGCTGGGAAAGAGCTGACATTTTTATGCATATTATGAAGTATGTGGGATTAACAAGCTTACAACATCTAGGTCAGAAGCAATTTAACGAGTGGAAATATCTTGTTTTTTTTAAAGCCCACATTTTAAAGAAAGATTTCAGACCATCTATACAGTTCAAAGCCTTGACATGTTATGCTTCCTGTACTCATCTTGCTGACAGAAACCTGTTCTCCCCTTCACCATTCACACATTAACTTAATATATACCAAATAAAATTAAATGTTAAAAAATGTATTATTCAGTAAAGCATGATTGGGTTATCTTGAAGGCTATTGTATACCCTTTGCTTCAATCTGAACCTCTAAAAGCAATAAGCGAGTAGTATTACTGAACTACATTCAATGACCAGCAGAGAATTTGGTCCATTGTATCAAATTCCAAGTGCAATCACTATTAGCCAAGTCCAGCAGAGGTAAGAGGAGATACAAGCATTCTTGGCGCCTGTGTCATCACGAGTGGTTTTTCTACCAATGTTTCTCTATTTGTGATCCACTGGGATCTAATATGGATACACTTCAGTGTGCCTCAAATTTACATCTATCAGCACAGTGAGAGATATCTAGAGTCCAGTATGTCAACACTTAAACAAAAAAAAAAAGCCACCACCTTTGAGCACTACAAAATGTAAAGGAAATTAAGATTATTCAGTCCATTGTAAAGGGTAGGAGTCCATTTGCAAATTTCAAATCCAGGTTTAGGTTTTGGACACTACTGAAGTTCAGAAGTAATCAGACTTAGTGTGGCACTTTGGGGTTGTCTCTAGTTCATTCAACATTAATAATCAGTTATGATGTAACCTACCCTCAAATAGGCCCGTTTCCAGCCTAGATTACTGACACCAACAACAATCACCAATCTCACCCGTCCACTATATTAGATTAGAACAAGTGTCTTGGTTTTGGAATGATATTGCCAAGATAGCAAATACTGACAGAAGCAACATAAGACCGAGGGCTCGATTTCATTGGCATAGCCCTGTAAAGAACATTCTATGCATTACAGGTGCTAATGTGATTCCAAAGACATGTTAGCTGCATGTTTAACACACTTATACAGCAATATTCCCTCCCCCACCCATACAGAACATGGATAATGAAACCATAGGAGGTTTTAGTTCTACGTGTCAGTAATACTCCAGCCAGACAAAGGCAAGTTGTGCCATGATTCATTAGTATCAGGATATTTCTGGAATAAACAGCACACAGGAGCCTCCTCAGATGGGAAGTCAATAGAGAGTTTAAATGCCTTCCTGAAATTTTGTACATTTTTTTCAGCCAACAGAGATCAGAGGTCAGAAAAAAAAATGTCCCGATAGTCCAATTTGGTAAATTTATAAGAATTGTATGCCTTCCTCTATAGCATCCAACTAGAGAACAATTGGCCTATGTGGACCATTAATCTATTCTGATATGGCAATTGTTGAACTCACATGCTGTAAAGGTAAGAACCAGCACAAACTCTTCATGTGGACTTGTAATATTATTTATTATATATTACTTGTATTATGATGGCTTCCAGTGGCCCATCACAGAACCCAGTTAGTCTCTGCCCCAAAGAACTAATAATCTAAGTATATATTAAGATTGTTATAAAATAAATCATATACTAGGGAGACTCTAAAAACATGTTATACTCTGTTTGCGAGTGAATGAGATCTCTCTCTCTCCCCCCCCACATGTAAAACCAGGGGCCATTACTACCTACTGTACAGGTTTCAGACAGCAATATGAATGTCTAAAAATGCCCTAAGAAACTTTTCTGCCCCTGAAAATTTCACAACTGGAGAGTAAAGTCATTTCTTGGGTCCTCCCAGAGTTACAAATGAGTACTGGGTCCTGTTATAAAGATGGGACCGACCCATTTTCCAGTGGCAGAAAGCTCATTTGTATTTCTGCAGGGCTGTGATATATCAGAGTTTAAAGCTGTGTGACATGTCTAGAAAAGCTGTATCAGGTGTATGGCTGCATGCCACCCATCCTGTGCCCCTGTGAAGGGTAGAAGGGGGGGACTTTCCACATTTGAGAGGAGGAAAGATTTCTCAAAAAAAGGTGCAGTTTTGTTTGAAACTGCTCCAGGGTTTAAAATGTCAGAGTAAGTGCCAGATGTGATGGATTAGTGGGCAGAGAGGTGGTAAGACAGTCAAAAGTGTATGACAAATTACCACATGGCTCTGCAATTTATCATACAGTCCCATAATTTATCATGTGACTCTGCAATTTATCACATGATTCTCTCTCTCTCACACACACACACACACACACACACACACACCCCCCTACACACTTTTTCCATCTCTATAAATGTAATACTTTATTAACATTCTACCGGGCATAATTCAGTAAATTCAATGCAAATCACTAATGCAGATTAGAAATATTCTCCATTGTATTTAACTGTTTTCCCATCATCTTGCCTGATAGAAAAGAATCAGAAGACTTCACCATTTCTTGATGCTTGGATTAGCTTTGTCAAGTGAATGGCTTGTCATATTTTAGTTGGTCTATTTAGGCACGTCACCACCCCAGAGACACCTTTTGCTATGCCTTTCACTTCACTGAGAAGCATGATGCAGGCCATAAAGTGTTGCAAGCCAACCTGAAAAATGCTGATAAAATATCTGATAAGGTATATACAGCAGTATTGCTCAACTATATTCCCATTTGTGATTGAAACAGTCATATAGGATATAACAAAACAGTGGCAAGTTTTATATTAGTACTAAATAAGTACATTCTTTCTGATCACATGTACATACAAAGTCAGATTCGCTTAGGTAACCAGTATCTGTGTATATGATCAAACAAGCCATGTAGAAGCCAACAAGGGCCAGATTCCACAGAAAGTAATGTGAGTTACCCCAGGGATAATTTCATCCAAGATGCAGACACACTCATATGGCTGGAAAGTATAGGTGGAATTCTAGCTATATTTGGCAGGAGTACAGCTATGGAAACCCTAACCCACAGGTTAATACAGTTTTGCCAGGACAAAATTCACAGCTTGTAGCTTGAGTTGTGCTACCTCCATAGCAACACCTTTTTCAGCTATTCCTTTGCTCTTTAAAGAAGTACCTAAGTGAGCTTTAAAAAGCGAGCACTGCCCACAAAGTGCAAGTTCTGAAAACCACTGTATAACAGGGTTATTCTTTGATTGTTTAACATAACCTTAATGGCATGAGTGCTGTCACCTTCATTTCATGCCTCCCAGCTAAGTGAACTCAAGAGAGAGAGAGAGAAAACAGGATTCTAATAAAGACTGGCATGAATAACATGGATTAGTTGCCGTCTAAAACATTATGGAATGACCCCATATTTCATGCCAGCTACTACCTTGAATCACAATAGTCTCTGCTGATCCCATTTATTTTATGGTAAAGACCATTGAGAATAAATCAGTTATAAGTGCTGTTTTCAGAAAGCAGAATACTGGGTGCTTAGGGATCTATCAGAGGTGAGACAGTCTGGGAACATTTAGGGAACAAGTGATGAAGCCTTTACAATGAATGTTTGGAGGAGAAAGGGTGACTGAAGCTCATGTCCCCTCTGCTAACGCTCCAATGCTGGAGGCAGTCATAATGGGGCTGTATATGCTCCTAGATCACAGGTTTGGAAGGCCACTAACACTACTGGTAGTATTATAGGGGCCAAAAAATATATATTGCAGGGCAGCCATGGCTGCTCCTACTTCCCATGCCCCAGCAAGCTCTTAGAGGCTTGTGCTATTGTGGGAAGAATGCTTTTGTATAGTTTTCCTCCGGTGTCATGATGTCTGCTCCTTTCCTCTTCAGATGCAATAGCTCCAGATACTGCCAGTCAAGTAGGGCACCCTCCCTCCACCCCACCGTAGCCCAAACCGTAGCAGCTTTAATTTGGTCCTCAGCCATCTTCCCAACCTGCATTAGAGGCAAACCTTCTTCGCCTTTTGCAATAGTTTACAACCTCTCAGAGAACTAAGTCCCTGAAGAACTTAAGCATGTGCTTAACTTTAAGCATGCGAGTAAGCCTATTGAAGTGACTGCTCTTATGCTTAACGTTAAGTACACGCTTAAATGCTTCACTGGATTGGGACTAAGAGTGCAACACCATTATTAGATTCCTAGGACACAAGGGAATTGTAAACATCTGCTGGCTTATCTTCTTTTGATGTAAAAATATTGTCCCACAACCTCCCTCCACCTTTGTTTTATTTTAGGCTTTTAAAGTTATTTTTTTCTTTAAAGAAACCTCTTCCATGGCAAGTCATTTAAGCCAACATTAGTTCAAATAAGAGTTGGTCAGAGAAATTTGGATAGAACCATTTTCCATTAGAATATGCAGTTCCATCAAAGTGAAATAACTTCTTCACAAAATCAGGTTGATTTACCAGAATTTCATTTTGGAAGAAAACCAGAAAAAAAAAGTTCCAACCATGTCAAAACCCCACGTTTTGACATTTTCAGAATGAACTGTTTCCATTTTTCATTTGAAATGACCTTTTGTTTCAAATTTTTTATTTTGTATTATCTATTAATACATATTATTATAATATATATTATTGTACAAAATAAAGAAGTCAAAATCAAAACGTTTCAAACTACCCAAAACATCTTTTTTTTAAATTTCCTTCCAAGAAGTTTGAAACGTTCAGTTTTTGTTCATTTGGAATGAAGCCAAAATTCAAAATCTTTAACCCCCTTCATGAAATAGAACTTACATCCTCTCCACAGCACTAGTTCAAATAGTTTTGCCTCCCCCACCCCTTTAATTTCTACAAGTTGCACATTCATTTGGCCAAACACAACACTAACCCTTCAGAAAAAGAGAACTCTCATAAGATGTCAATCTTAGCATACTGTCAATTTCATATCTACTAAACAATTTTTAAAGTTGTTTTTTTTAAACATACATTAATTGTGCCTTCCATTTTCCTTACACATAATCAAAGGATGTCATGTCTCCCTTTAAACTGTCATTCAAATCTTTAAGGTCATTTACATTTTGTTCAAACATCTTTAAAACTCTCATGATGCTCTGTGCCACAGATTATCCAACTCTTTTTGTAGAGTGGATGAGAGATTGTCTCAGACTCTTTCTCCTTTCTTTTATTGTTTCGCAGACCACCTCAATTTCCTTTCACAATCAAATAACATCCCTCTGGCAACATTAGCAATTGCGTAGATAAGCAAGAAACGTGAAGGAAGTATTTACTGCATTTTCCATAAGAATGGCCATACTGGGTCAGAACAAAGGTCCATCTAGTCCAGTATCCTGTCTTCCATCAGTGGCTTCAGGTGCTTCAGAGGGAATGAACACAACAGGAAATCATCAAGTGATGCATCCCTGTTGCCCATTCCCAGTTTCCCTTTTCTTTCCACTTCTTTATAATGCAGTTTAGCAGTTGGGAATGAAGAGGAGAGGCAATAACATGTGACCAGCCTGCTCTCCACGGACCACACTTCGGGAACTGCTGCTCTAGGTTATGCTACAAGTTATAGATGGCCCTGACTCAAGATCCCAAATCCAACAACCACCATGGTTTGGGGAAACTTTGGGATCTGAACTCAACCGCTCAGATGCACATCTACTTTAAGAGTAAGCACTGAACTAAATGTCTATTCTTTGGGTCCAACCCTGAAGTTATTTTCTCCAACTTCAATAAAAGTTCCTTCTATGGTCATTAACCTGAGCTGGCACTACCACACAATAAAAATCATCATTATTAACACCTCAAGGTCAGAGCCTGTGTCTTTGTACTTCCTCCATCTTTCCATAAAACTAGTAAATTGAGACCAAGTAGAATGCCCTTAACCTTTTTTTTTTATTTTTTTTTAATGCAAGATTTTCAATAGAACTAGTGATTTGGTATTCCTGGGATGCCTAAAAAGGGGCCTGATTTTCAGAGAGTTAGTGCTCATCATTTTCTGAAAATCAGTCCCCGTAAGGTGTCTCCAGTTGGAACCCAAACTGAGACACCCAAAATACTAGTCGCTCTTGAAAATCATGGCTTCAATAAAGTTTTTTAAAATAGTAAGAGATACTCCTTTTTAAAAATAAATTAAAAGAATGCTGCATTCTGAATTTCATAGACATCATGTCTAGATGGTCTAGAGAATACTTAGTCCTGCCTTGAGTGCAGGGAACTGGACTAGATGACCTTTCGAGGTCTCTTCCAGTTCTATGATTCTATGTTCAGGGAGTCAAACTCAGGAAAAGTCCTCTATGTTCATGAAGCAAGTTCACAAACAATTTAACATTCGTCACTTCACAATGAAGGGAAATTAAAAACAGTGCCAATAAACCACCGGGTCACCGGAACATTTTGACCACTTTAAGAGAAGGAGCTAGTGAAAGCACTGAAAGAGGGAGATAATATTCAGAACGATCTCAGTCCTGCTCTCATTCTGTAAAGAGAAATAGGGGTAGGAAAATCTGAGACTCACAATCCACTACTCTGACGTGAAGTAATCTCAGAGCTCTTAAGTGCATGGTCAGCCTTGAACAGGCTATAGTTTCTCCCTCTCCATATGAATGTCTTTCCTTTAAATTCAAAATTCTCAAGGCTTGTTAACTAAATAACTGTTTTCTCTTTTCTCAAAATGTTTTCCTGAGCCTCCGTGGCACTAGCCTGGAAATCTTTGCATAAACAACACCGAAGAGGGTACATGTCTCAAAAGGGAAGATGCGGGTTACCACAATTACTGAATTATACATTTCCAGATCAGTTTCACTTGCAGCAATAGAATCACAAAAGGAGGCCTATCAAAATAGACAACAAAGGATGTCTCAAAACACACAGTATTTTCCAAACTCTAGCAATAATTCAGTGTATTCATCTTGCTGGTAATTTATTGTAGTAATTTTTTAAGAATCAATATAGTAATTCATGGAAGAAGTGCAATATGGAAAACAAATCAACGAACCCATAAAGAGTATTCCAGTAATATAACATTATATGGTTGAGATTGTCAACCCCATTTAAACGAACTGAATACCTAATTCTCATTGAAATGAAAGGGAATTTGGTGCCTAAATCCCCTAAGTAGCTTTGAAAGTCTCAGCCTATAAGATCCATAAGGATCCTTGCAGTAACAATAGGAACTCAAGATCATAGGGCAAAGCCAACAAAAAAGCATGACCAAGCCACATCCCCTTAACTGTTACTGAAGGAAATAATGAAAAACAGAAAAGTTTAAAAAAACCAAATCACAGCATAACCCTAATCCAGTAAAGTACTTAAGCACGTGCTTAATTTTAAACACCTGAGCAGTTCCATGAGTGACCTTTCACTAGTCTATAACATATTTGAGAAGTATTTAACCGCTTCAGAGGTGAAAAGACAAGACACTTTAGTAAAAAGTCACGCAGACTACTCAGGTCCTAAAAGTTAAGCATTTAAGTACTTGACTGGATCAAGGTCTTAAAATCTCCACTAGAGACTGAGTAAGAGAAACAAAGAAAGAAAGCCAAACTCAGACTGGAAATAGAGCATACATTTTTCCCAGTGAGGGTAATTAATCATTGCAATTTTTAAGTTGAGAGTGGATGTTTTTCTAAAAGATCTGCTCTAGTTCAAACAAGAGTTATTTCTGAGCAGTTCTCCAGCCTGTGTTATGCAGGAGGTCAGACTAGATGACCCACTGTTTCCTTCTGGCCTTAGGATCTATGAATCCGGTGGGAGTGCATTCAGTCTTTTCTATTTTATCTGATGAGATGCTCAAAAGTGTTAAACCAAATGTAATATATTTTAGGTCCATTTTCTTTTCAGTGAACAACTTTTTAAAGGAAAAAAACACTTATAACAAACCTTCTATTTTGTTTGCTTTTATTAGAAGAGGTCTCATCTGGCCGACAGAACATTCTGCTCCCGCTTTCTCAAAAGTTGCCCACCCCCAGCACTGTCACAGAATGAAAACATGGCAATACTGGAGACTTCACTTCTCCAACGTCATGTCACTTCTCCAAGCTATTGACATTTGCAGGAGAGGTTATGGGCACAAGCAGAGGGGCTCATCTGGTGATTTAAACAGCGTTACATCAATTTACAGCAACAGCGGATCTGACCTTCCCCTCCGTCTCCGTCCCCCCACTCTCCATGCCGCTAATATGTTAAAGATTTTAACCTGGATCTATTTATTAATTTCAATTTAAATAATGACTAAAATGGTGATTATCTAAAGGTTTAGGTGCCCTATCACATCATTAGCAATACAATGTAAATTCGCCGCACCACTAAAATCATCAAGTCAACAGCAGCTGAGCCAGCCAGTTGCCCACTAAAACTCCTTTCCACCCCCTTCGGTGTTCAGGAAGCAGATCCTTAGCCCTCTCCAAAAACCCTAGTGCAGCGTGTCCAGGAGACCACCAATCTGGAGTCTAGTGAACTAAAATAGGGAGCAAGTTCCAGAGTCTTGGAGCATCACAGAGAAAGCCCTGCCAGCCACCTTCTCTCTTTTATAATGAGGAGGATTCAACTCACTGCTGACTGCAGCTGTGGCAGTGCGGCACGGGGTGAGAGGTGATCCCTCTCATGTAGGCCAATTAAGAACTGACATTTACTTAAGAACAGGTATTTGTGTTGAATGTTTACCAACAAAGGATAGTTTTTTTCTTAACAGGCTCTGTTTCTTTTATTGCCAACACAAAAGACTAGAGAGCATATCCCGGTGCTTGTGATGAAGTAACAACTCCCCTCTGAAGCAGTTATGTCCTCCTCTCTGATACTTTCTAGACTAGTGGAAAGGTCACCTGCCAAAATAATAAAGCAACAAGACTGGCTAATCAGTAAGATCCTGGCCTTCAGCTTTCTGAATTGCTTGGAAGCGGGATGAGGATTCTTGAGACCACAGTGCAAAGGACACAGACACCTTGAGGAAACAGCCAAGTTGTTTAACCAACAGAGACTGATGTTTAATCAATACTAGTTGCTCTTTAATAAGGTGCAGTGGCACCTTACAGAAAGGAATGTAGATTTTTAAGTCTTCAAATAAAAGAGTGTGTATTGTCTGAGACGGCGGCTGCTGTCATTTTGGTCTCAGCCAAAATGCTTTTTTATGTATTTGCCCCCAGTGGCTGTATAAATGTTTTCTGAATACATCATATTTTCTATCCACCACTTTGTTTTCCTGCATGTAGTCAAAAGCGGACAGCGAAAGAGTTTATCCTCTCACACTTTTTGTTCCTAGATGTTTTAGTGTGTTCATTCAAATAATAAAAACACACAGTAGAGCACTGAATCTTTACACAGTACATCTCATGGACCAAGAGGGACATTTTCAAAGATGAGTTTGGAGTCTAATGTCAAGCTGTCTAGAGTGGCTCATGACCAAGTGCCAACCTCAGGGCAGACTGTCAGGAAGCAGGGCACAAACTGGTTGAGAGTTCTATACTTATATTTCTGCAACCAAAGTATCAAGTGTGAACTTCTCAAGCACTACAATAGCCTAACCATGGAGTCAACTACAATCCCCTTGGTACTCAGTCTATCTTGCCGCCCAGGAAACTTGCCTTTGTGATAGATGGTCTCTGACCCCAAAAATCACAATATTCAGGTTACTCCCACTCCCAAAGGACCAGTCACTTACCCCAGGTTAATTGTACCTTAGATCTCGCACCAAAGATAATGCTTTTAGTCAATCCTATATTAAACTAACTAAAGGTTTAACAACTCTCATTTCTTTTTCCAAGGTTGAAGCAGGTTAACATATAGGGTTGGGGTGCAGGAGGGGGTGAGGACTCCGGGCAGCGCATACCTCAGGGAGCTCCCCGGAAGTGGCGACATGTCCCTCAGCTCCTCGACGGAGGCATGGCCAGGCGGCCATTGAGAGCCAGCACTCAGGGCGGAGGCAGCACGTGAAGCCTCCCTGGCTGTACCCCCACCTAGGAGCCAAGGGACATGTCGCTGCTTCCAGGGAGGCGCACGGAGCCAGATAGGGAGCCTGCAAGCTCCGCCAACTCCTCCCCATCAGCAGTGGGGGGCCCGCACTGCTGGCCCACATGCCCCTGGGCCGCCCCCTGCTCTAGAGCACCCATGATTTAGTCAAGGGTATATAGTACAAGTCATGGACAGGTCCCGGCCATGAACTTTTGTTTACCCGGACCTGTCCATGACTTTCACTAAAAATACCCATGACTAAAATGTAGCCTTAATTATCATAGAATCATAGGACTGGAAGGGACCTTGAGAGGTCATCTAGTCCAGTCCCCTGCACTCAAGGCAGGACTAAGTATTAGCTAGACCATCCCTGACAGGTGTTTGTCTAACCTGCTCTTAAAAATCCCCAATGATGGAGAGTCCACAACCTCCCTGGGCAATTTATTCCAGAGCTTAAGCACTTGCAACCCATCCCTGCTTGGTATTGTCACAAACTTTATAGGTGTACTCTCTATGCCATTATCTAAATCACTGATGAAGATATTGAACAGAATTGGACCCAGAACTGATCCCTGTGGGACCTCACTCGTTATGTCCTTCCAGCATGACTGTGAACCATTGATAACTACTCTCTGGGGATGGTTTTCCAACCAGTTTTGCACCCACCTTATAGTAGCTCCATCTAGGTTGCATTTCCCTAGTTTGTTTATGAGAAGGTCATGTGAGACAGTATCAAAAGATTTACTTTTTATTTTATTATAAGTGAGATCAATGCATGCAGCGACCCACAAGCATTTAATAAAGTCCAAACATTAAAACACATCTCTATAAATGTAGTATCTATTTTAACAAGACTAACACAGGTGAATCTGACTGGTTTCCAGCTACGCATTTGTCTGTGTTCTGTGAGCCTTAGGGACCTTGGAATGAGCTGGCACCTGGTCTGCCACCATCACACCTCCCTCTCACTGAAAGTCAATGGGACTTAGGCGCCTATTTCCAAAAGTGACAGGCAGTTAGGAGCTCAAGCCACTTTGACCCAGATCCTCAAAGGTATTTAGGTGCCTGACCTCTATTGAAAAATGTACCACAAATCCTGAAACTCTTCAGAACAATAGGCCAAATCATGAAGATCTTACACAAAACTCCCATTGGGATTTTACCTGAGCAAGGATTAGGGGAGGGGAAAAACTGAATTACAAACCACCACCACCACCACCCGCCCCCCCCCCCCCCCACATGATATGACTTTAGAGTTTTGAGGTATCCATGCTATAGAAAAATGCTTTTTTAATGTAATAAAAATATAGGACAGTGTGCAGCGGAGCAACTAGCTGTGCAGATGGGTTCAGACAGACAGTGTCTGAGTTCTGCCCATCCACCTAAAGATAACTCAGGTAGAGAGTGAACAGTATGCACTGGTTCTACAGCAATGCAGATATTTCATCAACTCACATTTCTCTCTTCCGTAAAGAGCAGTTATTTTTGGTGACTTCTTATTGTGTCAGTTGACATTTTAATCACATGATCCCAACATAACTGGACAGCAGGATAAAACAAGACAGACGTACCTGACAGAAATGGATCTTTTCCAGTCACAGTAACAATGTAAAGTGCTTAGCCAAATTTTCATTTGAAAAAAACATTCTTCATGTCTCAGATCAATAACTAGCCATTTGGGGGGGCTTCTCTTTGATGATTAGGCACTGGTTTTGTGAGGAAAGTTTTCTAGTGGTAAGATATCCTGATTGAAGGAATACATTTCTGAAGAGAAAAGGGGTCTCTCCCCCATCCCCTCCAGTAAAACAAACCTTTCAGGTGCCCTGCTTTTCACTGCAATACATAGCTACACTGTTGCCAGTGTAGACAAGGCCTAAGATAGCAATCTCTGGCGTTGTTACTGTGGACACACACGCCACAGTCATCACCAGCTACACACATCATAAAAAGATGAGGCATCAGAATCTGATCTCTACATATTTGGCTACTCTTCGTGCTAAGCAAAAGGAGCAGATCTCATAGCTCATCTTCTAAGGAAAATTGTTATAAATGAGCAAGCCGGTCACCTTCCCTATACAAAACTACACACCGAAGAGAGGCAACATCTCTTGTAATTCCAGCTGCAAGTGAACACCTGAAATTATGGCCTGCTGGAGGCGATCATGTAAGAAGGGGCAGAAAGTTGGCATAAGAAAAAACCCAGCTTCCAGCCAACATTAAAATTAGAAACAGAGGGTGAGCTTTTCAAAGCTGTCTAAGGACTGGGACCAGGTGTGATTTTTTTTTTATTGAAATAATTAGACCACTACCACCCATAATGTGGACACAGTTATACCAGTATAAAAGTACTTATGTTGGTATAGCTTATACACCTTCCTTTACAGGAATAAGCTATGCCAATATAAACTCATTTAGATTGGTACAACTGCATCTGCAATAGAGGGAGTTGTACCAGCTTAACTATGATTTCAAGTGGTAAAATTTGTGTGTGTAGAACAGACCTAACACATTTAAATGCCCAGATAGAAATGAATGGGAAGTGGGTGTCCAAATTCCCCTAGGCAGCTTTGGAAATCTCACCCAGAATTGCTATGTTCATTTCTTTTCACAATATTTTAAGTGACCAGAAAAACTGAAAGGGATTTTTATAGCATTGCATTTTTCTCTCTTGACTAAAATTGTCATCAATTCTGAAGCTGGAATCATCTTGTGTCTGTTCCCAATAGCCCAGCTATTCACCAAGAATCCAGAAGCCAAGCCATTTTAAAATAAAAAAAACATTTATTCCCGAGAATTGGATTCAGTGAAGAGCAGCCTGCAGTAGACATAGAAATTAAGAAGGCATTATACATCTCCCAGTCCTTTGGGCTAAAAATTGCTGTGTAATGGAGTCTGAGGAGAAACCTTGCTGACAAAGAGGGTGTGATGACACCAGCTTTTATGTAACTGAAATTCACGGTTTGATAATGGGGAGGAACAGATAAAGCAGCAACGTTAATAAAAATGTAAATGAAATAGAAACTCCATATCCAATGGTCTGATTTTTTCGTGCCATTTGAGCCAGAGTGTATCCAGAAACTCATCCATGCTTTGCTTTAAAATTTAACGCTGAACCAGAAATGCTTCATTGGTCAATGAACATGTTGTGCACTGTGAATGTCAGCAAGCATGCTGCGGCTGGGTGTGTATATGACATACAGGAGCACAAAGCCAGCTGCTGGGGGGTGTGAAGAAATTAACAAAAACAACAGGATTTTAATGCTAGGACATTACTGCCTCAAACAAACATCATCAAAGGAAGTTACTTCCAGTATGATGATTGTCATCACCTCCTCTTATTCTACGACGGGCATTTGGAATAGCTCAAGGAGGCAAAAAGGCAAAACAGCTGCACCCCTACAGAGGCGACGCAAGGTGTGTGTGTGTGGGGGGGGGGATCACGTCCCCCGCCCCCGGTTTGCTGCTTGGCTTGTATTGAGCATGCTCACACGGACTGAGCACGCTCAGTAACATCTGTTGAAGCCGCTGCCATCCTTCTGTCCCCCATCCCCACTATTGGCAGGTATGGGTCATCTCTGCACCATTCTCTGTATAATACCAGGTGGTCCCCTCTTCCCTCCAATTGCAGAGCTATATACAGAGGAGTACGGTTGAAAGCAAAATGAAGAACAGGATAGCAGCGGCAGCCTGTCTCAGAAGTGAAATGGGCAGGATTACAGGGAGTGAACAGCAGACTACAGCAATTACTAGTGAGTAACGTTCCCTTGTTATCTTCCCTTCCCTCTTCTCTCATCATCTGACAGGCAGTCTGGACAGTCAGTACATGTAGCGAATTCCCCTTGCTGGAAGGACTTTGGGCCCAAAGAAGGTGTCCTAGGATGCAGAGAAGTCCAGCCAGCAGTATGTATGAAGGTGGTAGGAGATGACCAGGCCATTGTCTTACACTTGCAGAGATGGATGCTTTGGTCCTCACTACCCACAGAGTGAAGCTATTCAACAGCTTGGGGTCTATCAGCCTTACTGTAAACTACAAGCATGCAAGTGGGTAGCCAACTAGCAATGGTAGCCTTTGATTCCTCTTTATCTTCATCACAACTCTCAAAACAGATAAGTTAGTGTTTTGTTTTCCTTAACTCTAGAGAGCAATGCAGCTAAAATGTCAAAACTTCTTAACCTGGGGGTATATCACGCTAGAGCAAAATGTAGGTAGAACAGCGGTCTCATGGAGATGAAACACTGTGGTCATCTTGAGAATTGTGTCCAGCGCGGGACGCAAAGCTAACTTCTGAAGGAAAAAATATAGGGGGTGATGAAGGAAGGCTAGCGAACTCATGTAACCAACCCTCCTAACAAAAATCATGGCAGCTGGGAATGCTCTTTTAGAAGAAAGCAGTTGTAAAGAGTCATGAAGGAAGGTCACATTAGGACCTGAAGAGTGAAGGAAAAGCCTACTGTGGGACTGTCTAACGAATAGCAGACCCCAGCAATAGAGATTAATGAAAGAGCCTCTTGATTTAGGAGTTCTCTAAATCAGGGGCTCTCAAACTTTCCAGACTACGGTACCCCTTTCAGGAGTGTGATTTGTCTTGCGTACCTCCAAGTTTCACCTCACTTAAAACTACTTGCTTTAAAAAAAAAAATCAGACAAAATACAAAAAAGTGTCACAGCACACTATCGCTGAAAAATTACTCTCTCATTTTTACCATATAATTACAAAATAAATCAATTGGAATATAAATATTGTACTTACACTTCAGCATACAGTATATAGAGCAGTATAAACAAGTCTTTGTCCATATGAAATTTTAGCTTGTACTGACTTAGCTTTTCATGTAGCCTGTTGTAAATCTAGACAAATATCTAGATGAGTTGATGGACCTCCTGGAAGACCTCTGCATACCCCCAGGGGTATGTGTACTCCTCTTTGAGAACCTTTGCTCTAAATATCCCAACCCCCAAATTCTCCGTGGATTGTAGAAGTAGCAAAGGAGTCTACCTTAAGCATACTGACATCAACGCTCTTCTTACATCTCAATAGTAGAAAGTCCAAAATATTGTGGAGTGTGCAGGAAAGGAAATGGTGTTTCTGGTGGTGCAATATCTAACCAAGAGCTTCCAGAGGCAGAAGCATACGCGTGAAGTTGACTGTTTCTTGCTGCTTATGAGCCACCTCAGTTGAACCACTTTTGCTTTGAAACTGTTCAGTTGAATTTCCAAGCAGCCAACTTACAGGGGTGGAAATGACTGCAGAATGCATGACTCTGCAGCAGAATCCAGGACCACAAGTACCTCAGAAACATTAATAATTTTTGCCCCTCAGTACCCCTGTGAGGTAGGAGCTGATGAGCACTGTCCTCTCTGATTTAGAGATATGAACTGAGGCAGAAAGTGACTGGCCCAAAGTCACACAGGAAATGTGTGGAAAAAACAAAAATTAAACACCGATCTACAGCGTCACAGTCCAGTGCCTTAACCACAAGATTATCCTTCCAAGTCCCCCGCTTTGAGCACTAGACCACTTGGACACTACTTCTGGAAACAGCACGCTTTAGCTGTCTGAAAGACCTTCCACAATGTGAGTGTTGGGGTTATCAACAGGTAGAAACCACTTAGGTGAAAATAAAATCAGGACAAAAACTATTTATTTCCCATTTTAGAATTAATTTGATTCAGATAATTTAGTTATTTTCAACTCCCAAGAGCAACTCTTTCTCAAGAGCTGAAGTCATTGCATCAAGTGTATTCACCTGTAAGTCATTCATCCAGTTTATTCAGAGACACCGAATGAATTATATAACATCATCTAGCACTTTTCACCAGTAGGTCTTGAAATGCTTTACAAAAGACATGAGTATCATTATCCCCACTTTACAGAGGGAGAAATTGATGCACAGAGAGGCAAAGTGACTTGCTCAAGCTCACCCAGTAGGCCAGTGGCAGACCTGGGGGTAGAACCCATGACTCCTGAGTCCCAGTCCAGTGCTCCACCCACTTGACAGATTGCCTCTTCACATTCCATTTTGCCCCTGCACATTCCCATTCCACAATAGTCCTAATTGATTGACCTCCAGTTACAAAGCAAGCTCTGTTTTCCTCCCTTACCATGAGGGATTAGGAGGACTTTAATGGGAAATGTTACACATGGTTTTGGCTAGGATACTACATAGGTTAATGTTTTGTCAAAGGAGGTTAGCGGGGGAGCCTATTTTTATAACTATTTTTGTAAAGCATTGGGGGAATTAAAGCAAAGAACAGGTGCTCCTCTGTACCGAATGAGTGCACAAATCAAAATCAATAAGTAGTTAAATACAATTACATTATTTTTAAAGGAAACTGATAGATGGGAATTACAGTATTTCTATCCTCCTTGTGAGACAAGGTGCGTGAGGTAATATCTTGTAAGCTTGTCTCTCTGACCAACAGAAGTCAGTCCAATAAAAGATATTATCTCACCCACCTTGTCTCTCTAACATCCTGGGACCGACACAACTATAACAACTCTACAAATCCTCTTTGTGTAATTTCTAAATACTTTATCACCCATAATTCAGTAAAGCAGGCTGATGTTTTACAAACATCATTAAACTAATACGCATATTTCCAAAATCTCTTTCCAGATTCATTGATGTCAGGTAACACATTATATTGGTGATAATGAACCTGATTCAGTGCTCATGGAAATTAACGGAAGGATTCCCACTGAATTCCATGGGCATTGGATTGCACCCATTTTGCATTAGAATGAAGGGAGTTGTATATTAAAAAGGGAGGTATTAAAAGAAACAAATGCACCACATTCAGCCAAGATAGCATTCCAAATAGTCCTGTGTACTGTCTCTTAATGAAACACACATACACAGGGCCAGATCCTCATCTGGTGTAAATCATTCTAGTTCTACTGAAGTCAATGGAGCAAAGTGAATTTACACCAGTTGATGATCCGGCCTTCTACAGGTATCTCTGAACAAGACAGAGTAGTTCATCAACACTACAATTGCCTGAATGACAAGGGTAAGATCTCCTGGCCTCAGTCCTTCAACTCATCTGTCATTAACCATCAGGAAAATAAATGGATAAATTGAGCAGCCTTCTAGTGAACTGCGATTAGTCTGTTAATCTGAAACGGCAGACCTAATTTTGAATTCCGTGCAACCAGTGTCTAGTGGTTTCTAATACACTGACTGATACATAAGAGTGGTGTGTCAGCTTCATTTTTATCAGAAATGGCACACATTGCCAACGTGAATTCAACCTATGTTGTTTATGCCAAAAGACAACAGCCTTGCTGTTTAATCTCGCATCACTCAAAAGGCCCTCCTGCATTGAGCCTGATGAAGCTGTTTAACACGTGAGCACACACACACATAGCGGTATTTCTGCATCAATAAGCCCTAACTTTTATACATTGTGAAGGAAAACAGGGAGAGATAATAATGCACAAGGAGAATCAGAAGAAGAACAGGTGATAGATTGCAATCTATCTAATTTAACATGCTTCATTTTTTCTGCAAGCGATTGAAATAATAAAGCAAATTCTAATGATTAAGAATGGAGTTGTGGAATTTACAGTTTTGTCCCAATCAAAATATTATTATGAAATGTGGGGGGGGGGGGAGAACCCTCTTTAGCAATGACTTACTAACGACCACAATGTTCTGAGGGACAGACTAAATTACTGCTACTCTGGAGGTTTGAAAGTTTTAATATTTAAGGCCGATAAGCTAATTTTCTAAGAGAAACTAACAAAAATCTCACACAATAAGCCACTTAGATATTATGTATTAATCATGATGCACGAGTTCTGGTGATTAAAAACACTGACAAAGAACTTTACATTTTTCCTTTTAAAGTATTGATAAAACAAACTCATTAAGAAACTGGGAACATTTTATAGTAATTAGCATGGCAATTACAGCCAAGAGAACAAACTTGCCAAGTAAGGGCTGCTTAAGATCACTCAGAAGGGACTGAACAAGGAGAATGGGTTGTGATTGCCTTATGGGAAGGATTTTCCATGTGGGAGGCAGACTACAGTGCAACCAAGTGGCTGCAGCTTCTCCATGTAGAGCAGACAAAGGGCCAGCACTGACAGGGAAAGTGGCTCTGTCAGGGCAACCTGGGAGTGAGGCAGTTTAGCATCTCGTTCGGAAGTACCATGGCAGCAGTTAAAGCTGCTCTGTGCTTCCCCCCAGTGGAAACCACCAGAGAAGATGGCAGAGGAAACACTGCCAACCCTTTACCAGGGTGAATCCCTAACTCCAGCTCAGAGGGTTGGTGCAGTGATATGGAATTTTTTTGTAGCTCATCCAATGGACTTCATGATAATAAGGAATGAGGGAAAGGAGTTACAGAAAGTTATAAAAACAGAATGGTTTTTAAAGAAAAAGGTTATCTAGAGTTTTACTATCCGCTGCACTTGAATTCTGTGCTTTCACTGACACTGGGCCCAATTCTGATTTCATATTGTGAAGAGTTGTGTAACTACTGATTTCAACGAAATTCCTTCTGAGGGCACACCTACACTTAAAACACTGCATCGACTCTCCTGTCGACTCTTCTGTTGGCATACTCCCAGAGAGGCGCTAGCTATGGTGGGGGGGTGGATTAGGTCAGTTTAACTATGTCATTCAGGAGTGTGGATTTTCACACCTCTGAGCGATGTTGTTATAACTAAGGAATTCTGTAGTGTAGACCAGGGCTCAGAATGTCAGTTACGTTCTTGTCATCTATTATGCAAGATGGTCTCTCCTAATCTCGCTTATGTCAATTTCACAAATGGTTCTATCTAGTTTACTTGTTTTTGTTGATTGCACACACCTGTGTGAAGTGCTGTTCATGAGTGAAAGGGGCTCGGGGTAATATACAACAAAATCCATTAACTGCACAGTATTCATTGGAACGGACTGCCACTGCTCCTTTGCAAACTGCAGCTCCGACCTGACCATCCATGCTACTGCTATCACATTATCCCTTGACTGTTATGCAAACATCTCATGTTGCCACTGTAGAAGTCAGATATGATTAAGGAGAAGATCAATTGCTTTATCTCGGAGAAACTTACAAAGGGAAGGATAGGTGGAGAAAATTTAGTTTGGGGCAATTATTAGAGAGGCAATTTGTATGGAAATGCGGTTTGGATTGGGGGAGCCATGCTAGTGGAAAATGACAAAGGGACAAAAAGGCATTCTTGGAAAAAAGATGAAAGCGAAAGATTATGAAGATCTGAAAAATGTCCAGCCTTTCAAGGGAAGGAAAGACAGTCAAACTGTCTAAACAGCAATCTAGTAAAAGCTTTCAATAATAGCTTTCCAGAGGAGCGAGATGCTTTGGATTCAGTCTCCAGCTGACTCTATTCAAGGCTGACCTAAATATAAATAGGTATTGTCTGCCACCAGCAGCTAAGATGGTGACTGGGTATAATATCATATCTGTAAAAGCACATCAGATGCAGCTCAACAATAGAATGGAGGGCTTTATTAAAGAATAAAGTACAGGCACTTGCAAGGCAGGAAAAAAAAAATCACACTTTTTTTGTTTAATACCACCAAAAGTTTCAATCTGTCAATTATTGGGCTGGAGGTTTATATATATATATATATATATATATATATATACACACACACACACACACACACACACACTTTTGGTATTATATATATATAATCCAGCCCATATAATATTCCAAAGAAAATACCTCTTACTTTGATTTTACCCATTTTAGGTTCCCTCATGGCTCCCAATTATCTTAATACCGAAGCATCTCACAGTCTTCTAAAGTATTTACCCTCACAACGCTCCTGTGAGGTAGGGCAGTGCTATTATCCCCAGCTTACAAGTGGGGAATTAAGGCACTGACAGACTAAGGCCTGGTCTACACTAACCCCCCAATTCGAACTAAGGTACGCAACTTCAGCTACGTGAATAACGTAGCTGAAGTCGACGTACCTTAGTTCAAACTCACCGCGGTCCAGACGCGGCAGGCAGGCTCCCCCGTCGACTCCGCGTACTCCTCGCACCGAGCAGGATTACTGGAGTCGACGGGGAGCACTTCTGGGTTCGATTTATCACATCCAGACAAGACGCGATAAATCGAACCCAGAAGTTCGATTGCCTGCCGCTGAACCAGCGCGTAAGTATAGACAAGCCCTAAGACCTTGTTTTCACTGGGGGGTGGAGGGAAAGAGGGAAAGGTGTGTTCTTAACTCATGTTAACTAACATGTGGTAACTAACATGAGGTACAATCTTAGTGAAGACAAAGCAATTTATAGTTTTAAATGAGTTAGTAGGGGAAGGTAAAGTCTATTGGAGGAGCCTAGTGTTTACCTCAACTTCCTAACATGTGAAAATGATGAACTGCCTTGTCTCCACTAGGATTTTACCTCATGTTAGTCACCACGCGTTAAACACACACATTCCTTCCCTAGAAAAACTGTAAGTAACTTGTCCATCGTCACACAGGAAGTTTGTGGCTGAGCAGGGAACTAAACCCAGCTCTTCTGAGTGCCAGGATAATACCTTAGGGTACATCTACACGACCCACCGGATCGGCAGGTGGCGATCGATCTATCAGGGATCGATTTATCGTGTGTAGTGTAGACGCAATAAATCGATCCCCGATCGCTCTCCCATCGACTGCTGAACTCCAGTAGTGCGAGAGGCAGAAGCAAAGTCGACGGGGGAGCCGCGGCCATCAATCCCACGTCGTGAGGACGCGAAGTAATTTTAATTCAATCTAACATACGTCGACTTCAACTACGCTATTCTCGTAGCTGAAGTTGCGTATCTTAGATCAATCCCCCTCTCTCCCCCCCCCAGTGTAGACCAGGCCTTAGTAATTGAACCATCCTCCCTTTTAGTCATTAGCTCATGGGAGTTTTCTATGCATAGTCTCCCAAAAGCGATCAAGCCATCTTTCATCCAAGTCAAGTATCAGTTACAGGCCAACTTTTTCTATACTGAGAGAATATATCCCGTACAGCCTCGATGCGTGCAGCAGTAATTCCCACCAGTTGTTAAGTGGTGTAACACTGCATTTCCTTTTATTAGTTCTCAACTTACTGCTTTGTCATTTTAATCAAGCAACAGTTTGGGGTTGAGGGGTGTCTTTTAGAATTTATTATGATGAAACCTTGGAAGAAGTAGTCATTTTTCATCATAGATTTCATGATTTTAAATAGTTCAGTCAAGTGCCCCCCATTTCTTTCTTTTTGTAGGTTTAATAATCCTTAGGGGGTTGTTTGGTTTCAAGTCCCCTTAAATAAGAAATTTAAAATGGAATATTAATGCACCCTTTCATAACAGGATAAAAATGTAGTTTCTAAATTTGCAAATCTAACATTTAACCCAATGATTTTAATTCCAAGCTGTGTAAAGATACTACTGATTCCATAGGTCATACTTGTTCCTTGTTTGTGAAGTATCTGAAAGGTGCATTATCTGTGCTATGCACAAAGCCATTTCTGCAGTACAGCAAATCCAAAGTGGTGATTTGCTGCATTATTGTAATTCCAAACCTGAAGAAGACCTTTGTGTAAACTTGAAAGCTCGTCTCACTCACCAACAGAAGCTGGTCCAATAAAAGATAATATCTCACCCATCTCGCCTCTCTAATATCCTGGGACCAACATGCCTACAAAAACACTGCATACAACATTATTGTTGTAACATTGCTAGTATGCTTTAGTCTAAAGCAGCAAAATGCCAGAGGCACCAAGAATCCCATTTGCTTGGGATGTTTATGTATGTTCCACTTGAGAGTTTTCACTTGAAAACTGCTGAGACTTAACATAAATAACGTAACATATTGGTCCTGGCAAGGAGCAGAGTTCATCCTCCAAGGTGACGACAGCCATCCATTCCTCTGGACTTCAATGGGAAGTACTGAATGCCTCATTAATCTGATAAGGAGGAGTATCCTGCAGTTAGGGTGCTGGTCTAGGCTGTGGGAGACCCACAGTCCATTCCTGCTCTACCATAGACTCTGAGACTAAGGTCAGAAGGGACGATTGTGATCAGACATCCCGTATGACCTTGGGCAAGTCTCTCCGTGCCTCGGTTCCCCATCTTTAAAATGGGAACAATAGCACGGCCTACCTCACAGGGGTGTTGTTGGGATAAATGCATGAAAGACACTGATCATCTTGGATGACAAAGTGTTGGTGGCCATCTAAGTACTTAAAATAGACACAAAACAGGGCCACAGATCCCATCACACTTACGTATAATACATCAAGGAAGGGTGGGGAGGGGAATAGGACTTAGACTCTGTGTAATCTCGAAAGCTTGTTTCTCTCTCCAACAGAAGTTGATCCAATAATAGATATTACCTCACCTACCGTGACTCACCAATACACAATGTGAGATGGGTCACCTAGGTTAAACAAGCTAAAACTCCTACAGAAGAGTAGATGTACATTGGTCACCTTAAAATCTTGCCAACTGTGCTTTATATAGATTCATTTACCTCCGTATTCCCCATAAGTCCAGAATAGGGAATACTTACGGAAGGGAATGTTAATTATGTAAAGCAATCAGCAACTTTTTAAAGGACCATTGTACAACCTTGGACTCAGATACTGAATCATTAATGGGACTGTTCCCATGAGTAAAGTTATGCATATTCAGCACCCTCTTCAGGCTAGGGGCAATTGTTGCCTATCAGTGATGACATGGATATAAACTGAGACAAGAGGCATTGGCAAGCAGGCAGTTAACAGATGTTTTTTCCAGGAACTTAAGTCTCCTGATCATTTTCAGTGAGAGTCTTGCTACATTTTCACATCTTAAATATGGGTATAATAGAAGAGGACATAATCTGCTACTGGCAGCAAGATGAGGAAGGCAAAGAACCAGGGGACAAATTCTAACTCTCAGAGATGCAATTCATTCTCTGGCCTAGCTCCTCAGATGTTGCAGCTATGCACTGCCGCTTGCTTACTCAGGGCACATTGTTTTGTCATGCTCTAGCTGTAAAGGATGGTTTAAAAAAAACCTGCCTGACACCTGAGCCTCATGAACTTACTCAAACTCTGGTTTCTGTAGAGCTGGTTGTGAAATATATTTTCTCTTTTTCCCACAACTGTTTTTCATGACAATGAATTTTGTTCAGTTTTGTTAATATCCTTCTTTGATTTTTTTCACATTTTTGTCAAAAAAGAAGCTAATTCCCCACCCCGCCCGCCACATTCAGCAACTAAAACCCAGTCTTTTTTTTTTTTTTTTTTGGCAAAAGTTTCTATTACATCAAAAGCCATTTTTTCATTCAAAAATGTTGGTGAAAAATTCATAACCAGCTTTAACTCTATAGACAGCATGGTCATGACGGGTCATCAGTCCTTGCGGCTTCTCCAACAGACAATGAGTCAGTGGGCTTGTGTTATTTCACTTGATGCTAATGGGGAACTCCTAAAACACAGGAAAAGGAATTTTAAATTAGTATTTAGGCAGTTCTGCATCAACATCATCTCCAGCTTGACTCAATCAAAGCTGGTGATTCAGAGAAATGAAATATCTCCAGCTTTTATAAATGTTACATGTGTTACTGGGGGATTTTTTTGCAACTGACTTTGTTGAGCAAATATTAGTTACTTTCCCTCGCTTTTTAAAATTTAAGCAAAAATATAAATAGTGGTTTTACTCCCTCTTTAATAGCACCTAAGTGTGAATGAGTAAAGGTAGAAGTCAGCAGTTCTTCTGACCATTTCCTTATTTCTTATTTTCAAAGATGATTTTTCTGCCTGTTTTTGTTTCAATGTTACAGTCTTTTCTCCGGACAGCTTTATATTACTGGGAAAGAATACTGCTGCAGGCTAGTACCCTGTTGACTAAAAATAACAGTTCATTGCCTGTTATTACAAAAAAACAATGAAGAATTGATTTCTTTATCAACATCAACAAAAAATTATGAGTTCTCAAAGCATTCCCCTTCTTCACTGTCCATGAACTCAAGTAACAGTACCAAAATAAAAGCCCCCCAAATCATTACTGTGGATGATACCACATCACGGAACCACATGATACTTGTATACATGCCAGGAAAGACCTGTCTGGCTACACAGATGCCCCAGCCATCTCAGATCGTATCTGCCAGGTGGAATAATGCCAGTAAACCTATCTAGGCCTGTCTTATAGAAGATCTGATATGATAATTATTATCAGGGTTTTTAAACAGCCTTGAGAGATGGCTCCAGCTGTTTCAAGCTGCCAATTTCCAATCTGTGTGCTAGAATCCCATACCAAGCAGAGGATCAATAGCAGACCAATAAGCAGAAATGAAAATGAGTGGGCAGGACAGCAGATACCAGCTATTACACAATTCCGTACGTTTCTCATGTCATCTGCAATGCTGGAATGTCAAGTGTGCTCAGGGCTTGATAACTTTTTTCATTGTCCTGTTAGGGTATGAATATACTAGGGGGAAAAGATGCATTGTAACACATTTTACAATCCTAGCCCAGACAGGGGAAACTGCACTTTTAATACATAGTAGCTGGTCGAGGCCCATTGATTCCATGTCCAGAAGGAACCATTGTGATCCCTGACCCCCTGTATAAACAGGCTATACAGCTTCCCTCAAATAATTCCTAGAGCGTATCTTTTAGAAAAACAGCCAATCTTGATTTAAAAATTCTCCAGCGATGGAGAATCCACCGTGACCCTTGGTAAATTGTTCCAATGGTTAATTACCCTCACTGTTAAAAATACTGGCCTTATTTCCAGTCTGAATTCATCTAGCTTCAAATTCCAGCCATTGAATTGTGTTGTACATTTCTCTGCTAGACTGAAGAGCCCATTATTAAACATTTATTCCCCCATGTATATACTTACACGCTGTAATCAAGTCACCACTTAACCTCTTTTTATTAAGCTAAATAAATTGAGCTTTTTGAGTCTATCACTATAAGGCATGTTTTCTCAGAGCACCTTTTTTCCTCATGTAGATAGGACCTTAAAACTCAATGCGTGTTGCATAAACTCACCTTAGTACCAAGTAACATTATCACGTGCTACAATAACAACTATGCATACCGAGATCATTACCATTTAGCTTTATAAAGCATCACCAGTTTGCATGTTTAACTAGTGACTGGCTAGTAAAACTGGTTAGAAACACAGCTAATATGCCACTTTCAGTAGCCATATATTCTTGTATATTCTCCCAGCCACAAATCTGCAAAGCTTAAGTCCTGATCTCTGATTCATTACCAACAGAACTATTCAAAGACACGTGTTGGAGACAATGAGGACAAATTCTGCTCTCGGCTCCACTGGTGCAGCTTCACTGAAGACCTTGGTGATGAATTCAGGTAACTGCATTGCGAGCCCAACAGAACCACCGTTATGCACTGAGCAACAGCCGGATATATAGCATTGAATAGTTTAGCTGTGCAGTGTGAGCACAGGACTGTACAGCCAAGATCTCTGGAGTAGGGCTGTTTGAAAAATGGAACTTTTTTTTCAAATGAACTTCCATGAAACATTTTTTTTCCTTTTTGCCTAACAGAAAAATTTTGAAATTAGATATTTTTCAACCAGCCCTACTCTGGAGCTCTAATCCAAGCTCAGTAGCTTTCTGGTCTCTGCTTCCCAATCAGAAAAAGGAGGACAATTATACTTATCCAATTCAAAGGGCTGTTGCAAAGTTGAAGTAGTGTTCATGATGATTAAGTGCTATGCAAATAATAAGCATATTACTGAGGCAATGATGACTGGGACACAGGATTATTCACCTTAAAGTATGCCATGGATTTTTAAACTTGGATAGACAAAACAGATGAGTAGAAGGGGCCTTGGGGCTGCATCTCATCAAAAAGGATGGCACACTTTCCAGTACACGTTGCCCAAACTCCAGCACACACAGATTAATGTACAAGGCCATTGTTATATCTGGATTTAGGGTCTTGGACCTTCTGGCTCAGATGCAAGATTGCTATCAACAGAGAAACAAAGTAGATGGGTAACAATCTTATAAGGCATACGGTGAGTGGCACTGGACTTACTCATCAGAGATTCAGGAGTAATTATGACCACCGGGTATCACCCACAGTGCTGCAGAATCCTCTTATTTCAGATGCCTTAGTGCCCATACCTTTTCATTTCCATTTTGAGGAATTGCAGGTGGATAGTACTACTGCTGTTCAAGGAGATGTAGAAATGCTACAAGCCCATCAAGTTACGAGACCAGTCCCATGGAGTACAGAGAAAGCATCAAGGTCCCCTAATCAACAGCCAATTAAAGTCAATGGACAGACTTTCATTGACTTGAATGGGGCACTGGATCAGATCTGATCTATGGATAGAGCCTAAGCCTGCAATCTGTCCAGTGCCAGCAGCAGTGGTACCTGGGAGGGACCAAGTACATTTATACGGAATGGAAGCAGCAAAATAACCAAGAACTAGCAACAGTGAAGCTGTTCACACTATCACAGCAATGGAGGGATTGAAAGCTGCAGTTGGAGGAGCAATCAGACAGAACCAGCACGACACCGACATGCACAAAAGGTCTGAGAACCACTGAGTCACAAAAAGGAACCCCAATTAGGCAAAATTACCATCTGCTTAAGCAGCAGACATTGCTATTAACAGTCACTGGCTTAAATCAGCTCCCTGGGAGACTTCCCAGTTAAGCAGATTTCCCGAGTAAGTGGAGTGTGTTCTATCCTGGAACAGCAAAGCGATTCAATTAAAAAACTTTAACGTGAAGAAAAAAAACCAACTTTTCCAAGTAAGACCTGCATGTTCAATGTTTCAGGGGGTTGTTTTATTTTACTTTCAACAACTCTGTATTTATTCCAAGTTTAAGATTCACAACGTTTGGCCAACATGTTCACTTAGCATCATTGTCCCTTCCCATGAACACTATGGCTTTTTTATTCGCCTGGTTTTACTTCTGTTGTAACTCCATTTGCTTCCTGACTGATACGGAGTGGAGAATCAGAGCCATCATCTTAAATGTGAAGATTATAGTCACAGATTATCAAGAAAATTAAGTTTAATAAAAAAGGCAAGTCACAGGAGGATTCTTACTCTTTTCTATGAGCAACCCGACTTGTTGCAATAACTATGTTTTAAAGATATATGCAGGAATTGCAATTGCTGCCTTGGAGTCAGTCTGCACTGGAAAAAAATCAAGCTGATTTCCATCTGCAAATATCATATGATCTTAGCTAGACTTTGATAAAATTAGTTATTTCTGCTTTGAAAGCAGATCTTAATTATCAGTGTATTTGAGGAACACTGAAAGACTTCTCGCATAGGTCATTAGCAGGGCTTGAACTGTAGCCATTCAGAAAAGACTTTTACCACTTGAGCTCAAGAAGTAACTCCATTAGTTAGCAGCAGTAGTAGAGTGTTACCACCCTATATCCATGGTCAGCATCCTATAGAGGAATAGGGGTTATACATATTCAGACCCTAATTCTGCAATGACCTGAATGGTAAATAAAGTTAATCACATGTCTTTGCAGGATGAGGCCTTCCATAGTTTCTAAAGGTAGAATAAGATGTACAGCACCAATTCAGAATAGTTCCCTTGGCTGAGATTTAAGTATGTGCTTAAATAGCTTGCTGAATTTGAGTCATAGATCATCAGATAATTGTATTAACAGCAGCAAATTAAAAGAAGTTCAATCCGTCTTAAGATAAAACGATTTTCTTGTTTAAAAAGATATAAGGTCTCATTATAAAAATCAGCAGGAACTAGTAAGCATCATTTGGCAGGACAGCTGCTGGACTGCGCACCAGCTCATTAAAAACTATGCTAATACTTCTGCAATTGTTAGCAAAATTCACGACCCACAACAATTAAAATGAAGTAGGGTTGACACAAAAGTACCAAATAGTTATCCATGGCTGAGAAAAGGAATTGGCAAATTATAAAGTTGCCAACTCACAGAATTAAATCAAATGTGACATGATAAATTAACTGTTAAGAAACTATTATACTTTGTAGCCTTACAGTCAAGATCAAGGGTTGATGGCTGCCATCTTGACCAACACATTGGGGGCTGAACTAGGGACTTCCAAAGATAAAGCCATGAGCTACTACAGCTGGAGCTAAGAGGAATCAGGTTCTCTTGCTGGCGCTGTAACAGAGTCATATCCTCTGTGGTTTGGGGACAGAGAGGGACTTGTAATACATTCCCCAGTGGTTTACAAAGGTCTCTGAGAAGGAGTTTCACTGTCAGGCTGGGGATACAGCCAAACTGATCACTGCACTCGAAGTACATCAGATTGGAAGTTCGCGCTGTAGAAAAAAGAAGGATCTGAATGGGAAGTAGAACAAGTATTTACACAGCAAGGTCAAGATTTTCAAAGCCATTTCAGGAATTTGGGGAACTGGGCATCCAAATCCCATGGTAGCTTTGAAAATACCAGCTCAAGTCTTTACATCCACACATACATACATACAGGTCTGTCTCATCTTACACGGGGGTTCCGTTCCACGGTTAGCGTGTAAAGCGAAAACTGTGTATAGCCAAAATCCCATTGAGTTCAATGGCGGGCGAAATCGCCCGCACTACAGGTATAGTATTAAAATTGTTGTTTTTCTCTTTTTTTTTTTTTTTGCCGATCGCGTAAAGTTGAAATTGGGCATGTTAAATGCGCGTAAGATGCGACAGACCTGTAGTTAGTTAACCAACCAGCCCGCCCACCCACTCGCCCATACGGGGGGAAAATAACTTAGCTGTTCCTTAGCTTCTTAAAGTTCAGATTCAGTTCAAGTTTGGATCAAAATTTAGGTCAGTTCTCATTTTATCCAGCCCATCCCTAATTTCCTGATGCATTTATTCAAGAGGAATTTAGAGTAAAACTGTCACCGAGAAAACTAACTATACGTAAAAAAGCGTAAGATGGTCTCAATCCCTGAAGAAAACTATTTCCATTGCCACACTCCCATAAGAAATCATGCAGTTCTTTGCCATCTGCTGCGCTGTTACTAGCTGTTTATAACAACAAATCTGTCAAGAGAAATATGTTCACATAAAGCCGATAACATATGCTTTCTATTAACCAATGATAAAGAATATGTTAATGTACTGGAGATTCTCGCAGACTGCAATGTTTAGAGGAAAACAATGAAACAATGGGCCAGATCCTTTGTTGGAAACTTGAAGGGCAGGCAGAGTAGGGCTGCACCATATCAGCTCTATGTTGCTCCTGCATCAGAAGAATTCTCTCAAGTGCCACTGAAGCTTCCTTACAGATCCTAGATGCTACCAGTGTGGACTATAGGAGATGGAGCAATGCCCAGATTCCCGTGAGCAGCCTTCTCCCCTGGTACCAGCCCCAGACACCTATGCTGAGTGAGATATTACTTTCAAGGTGGAAGGGCTAGTTAATATGTCCAGACTTGCAGTGTGCATTGGTGGACAGAGTTAGAGAGATTTCCTAGTGAACAGAAAAAGGGGGAAACCTACAATGTTTCCCAGCCAGGGCTATGGCAGAAGGTGAGACCATCCCAATTCTCCAAGGAACTCAGAGCTCTCCATCATAACTCACTCTTCACAGCTAGCACCACCAGAGCATGAGCAATAAACACCAGGCTGGTATTTAAACCTGTCCCTGATGGGGTGGGGCGCCATGACATGAAGATGCCTCACAATTGCAGGTTTGGTACCACTGTCTGTCCCAGCCCTGTCTCTAACAGGAACCCACATCTAAAACAGCAACATATCTTGCACCTCTATAAGATATAAGAGTCAGCATAGCATGGAAGACTGAATAGGGATCATTCTGAACAGAATTAACCTGTGTTGTCCCAACAAAGACATGCCTTGAAACATGGCAACACCCCAACTTTCCAATTACACTAGAGCCCCACAACTCTAGCCATGGGTACAAAACATTGCTTAGCCTTAACACATTAAAAAATTAAAAGCTAAAGTAACTTGATTAATAAATTTTATCATCCTAGTTAAATGTCAGACAAAAACAACTCCAATTTTCCCAGACCTAACATTTCAACAGCATAAAAATAGACTTAAAACTGGTCAACATTTAATGTAGCCCTGTTTCCTGTTGTTATCTCTAGTTTGCCGCACAGCAGAGAATACAAAAAAAAGGAAAGAACCTTGACTCACGTTGCTTTTCCTGGAGAAAGCCAGACGAGCAAACCGCAGACTCTTCACCTGCTAAGAAAATAAGACAAAGTGAAATGAGCCTTGTTTACATGAGTCACGCTCTTTACTTTTTCTCATATACTGTGGTGTGCATATCACAATGGGCCACAATTTGCCACTGATTTACACAGTTCCCACTGACTTCAATGGGAATAGCTCAGCAAGCAGAATGATGTTGGGAAATGACTCTACTTTTTCATCCAATACTACTCCACTTGCCAGATTTTTTTTTTCATAAGAAGGGATCATAGGTAGGTTTCCTACCCAGCAGTTCATTTAGTTTGTTTGTAACATCACCCCTTGGGAATTTTTTTTTTATCTGACACAAAAATTGTAACCAATTTAGTGATATTATAAACCATCAATCTCCTTTACTTATTTTTACAGAACAACAGTTTGAATCATTTATGGGATGAAAGTTGTAGACAAAGGGGTTTTTCCTTTAGGTCTAAAAGGTGCAAAACTGGGACAAGGAAATATGAATGACAACCATCTGCTAGGCTCCAGTTCTGCAACTTCTTCCACATAGACAGACCCCTGACCCCACACAGAGCCCCACTGATATAACTGGTGCTCCACACTGACTTTAGTGGGGCTCCATTTCGGTGCAGGGGTCCACACATGTAGTTTTCGTTGCAGGATTAGGGAATTATGAGACACTTTGCATCCATGGATCTCAAAGCACTTCACAAAGGAAAAACAGTATCATCATCACCATTTTACCAGTAAGAACCACTAAAGGTACATCTACACTGCAGCTGAAGGTGCAATTTCCCACTTGGGTAGACATACAGGCACTAGCTTTGATCGAGCTAGTGTGCTAAAAACAACATTGTAGCTGGGGCAGCATGGGCGATGGCGTGGGCTAGCCACCAGAGGACAATCCTGTACGAGACACTAGGTAGGCTCAGGCAGCGAGCCTGTGCCACTATGGCTACGCTATTTTTATCATGTTAGCTCAAACAAAGCTAGTGCACGTACATCTACCCAAGCTGGAAATTACACCCTCCAGCTCCAATGTAGATGTACCTTAAGGCACAAAGAGGGGAACTGACTTGCCCAGGGTTAGTGGAAGAGCTGGGACTAGAACTCAGGTCTCCCATCCTTGCCCCACAGTCCCTGTGACCCATACTGCCCTCAATGTACTAACCTTTCTAACACACGCACACTTTAAAGCCTAGTTAGTAAACCTCTCTCTCTCTCTCTCTCTCTCTCTCTCTCTCACACGCACACTTTAAAGCCTAGTTAGTAAACCTAACCTCAGTGCAATATATAGTTTTCAATGTTTCAAATAGTCTTATGGAAATACACAGGCCTATGTCCCTGGAAACTCTAATATCCTCATAATGTCAGGTGTCATTTCCATTTCCTGTTATATGAACTTCAAGCATAGTCTCAGTTTATATCTGGTACAACCTTTACTAGGGGACTACACCATGCTCTTGAACAAAGATGGACTCAGTCTAGTCGTTTTTTCTATCTCTAACTGCTATGATCCTTTGAAGAAAAATAGTCAACGAACCAAGGCCCTTCCAGCCATTCTGTTCATAATTGAAGCTGCAAATTCTCACTCACAAAAGAAGTCCTTTCTTGTTTCCACAATAATTCAGTGTCTCAGTTACCATTTTGTGGTAACAGTAAATATTTGCAAACAATATTGAGCACTACAGAGTACTTCTATGCGCAGTTTTTGGTTTTGCGGCATTTGGTGCACAGATTTTTTTGTCATTTACTGGACGCTTTTCTGCTTGATTCAATTTATGGATTCTGCACATTGGATTTCTCACAGTTTTATATCTTTATAAAACCCCTGTTTGAAGAGTAAAAGCAAATGTAAAAAAAAAAAAATTCATGTGCATCCAAAAGTTGAAATAGCTGTAGGCATTACTCGGAAGAGACAGACCTGGCTTCAGTAAGAGACAGGATCATAGTAGATGGACCTGTTAAATAGCATTTTAAAAGAAAAATCCATAGTTTAAATAGCTGCATATGGCAGAAACAAATTCACTCTTCAATAAGTGACAAAGTGCTTAGGCTTTATCTACATACTGGCATAGTTGAAGCAGTATAGAATAAGCTATACTGGTATAAGGGACCTTTATCATGGAATAATTCTGTTCACAATAGGGCGCATACCGGCATAAGCCTTATCAGTTTTTTTTTTTTTAAATATCACCTATTACCAACATAGTTATATCGGTACAAAAACTGAGTGGACCTTAGAGAATACACACTTGAATCTCTCATATTCCTTTTATCCTTCAGAATGGGAATGGATTATTTATTTGTTTTAAAAGAAATTCAGTCTTACTCAATGGAATTATTCATCACGTAGTAGCAAAAGCTTTTGAAGGGCCAGGAAAGTATATTACTTAATTTGGTTACTTGTGCCATCAACTTGTCAGCCTAGGGTCTAATTAATGCTCCTCTGTGTCTGTCTGACTTGAGAAACTTACTAAATACACATCACTAAAAACCACTAGTAGAAGCTTATCAGGAGCACCTTTTAAAAGCTTAACAGTGCAACTGTGCTGATATAAATTTGTAGTGTAGACCTGCCCCCAGTGAAGTTAATGGAAAGATTCCTGTTGACTTTGCTGGGAGTTAGATCAGGGCCTAAGATAAAAAATTCTCTAGCTGAATTTCCTGAGTGTCAGTATTAGAGGGGTTGGTAATTTGATTCATAGCTTCTCTGACCAAGAACTAAACCTGTGCTACAGCAGTGAGTGTACGGAATCCAGACCAGTAGGGAGGTGACACCAGATCTAATGTGGAACCATAGAGCATGAACTACTATGAAGCCCTTCAAATCTCATTGTCTCAAATTTAAATCCTGCTGATCGACTCCAGCTGGTTTATCACCATATCATTCTTTCAGTTTAATACAGATTAAATGCTTCACCGGTCTGCCTTATCGGGTCTTTAACGGCCAAGGTGACCTCCACTATCAAAAACTGCTAATTTATCAAGCATCAACCAACCAAAAATAATTATGAATACCAACACCCAACAAGCATCAATTACAGACAAATATTTTAACTGTCACAGGCCAAGAAAAATATCATGTCAGCGATATAAACCACAGCTCCTTGCATCTAAAGCCAGTGGAAAATAGTGGATGAGTTCCCAGAGACAATAGCAATTACAGTTTCTCTTTTACATAATCTGGTACTTTCTCCTAGGGCCTACAGACTTTTTGGTGATTACCTATTTGGCAGACCTAGTATTCTATAGCCTGGACAAGAGAAAGAGCCATTTCTGGGGCAGCTGCCAACTGCACATTATAATTTCAAGAAGCAGTTTGAACATTTTTCTTTTGTCAGAATTATGACTTTTTGAAAACTTTTGTCAATGCTACAAAAAAATTTCAATTAGTGTTTCAAAAAATTCTGACCACTTCTAATAATTACTAATGATTGTTTGTATTGTAGTAGGGCCTAACAGTCCAATTGAAATCAAGGGTCTTCGGGGCTAGGGGCCATATATACATACATAATGAGGAGTCGTCCCTCTTGTATTACAATGATATTCCCAATCACAAACCAGCTTCCCCGCATGCTTCTGGGGAAGGGCAGGGTGGTAGCAGCAGCCAGACCTACCTACTTCTGCCTTCCTTCAGGCTCCTTACTCTCCTCCAGCCCTTCCTTGTTTGCTTATAGGGTCTTGTCTGCTAGGGATAATGCTACCCAATTAGCTCCTCAGCTTTATCTCCATTCAGTTAATTGGCCTCCTCTGCCGACTGCCTGTCTTTCAATGAGAGCTCAATTAATATAAACTGGCAGGGAGTGGAGTGACAGGATGCTGAGTTAGCTCCCAGCAGGTACTCTTCTTCAGCTAACATATTTTAAATAGATTTTGCTGTTGCACTAGTGTAATTAGAGAGCCAGAGAGAGTGAACGCCTTGAGGATCAGCCCCATAATGAAAAGGAATCCAGGCCTTTTACCACTAATGGATGGACCAATTGAGAACAGCAGCTCAGTCACCCCTTTCTTTTTTGTCACAGGTCCTCAAGTTACCACAGCCAGCACCTCAACTTTGAAATAGCTCTGCAGCACGGAGCATGCTGAAAAGAACAAGTGACAGGCCCTCTAATTTACAGCAACAAAAAGCTGACACTCTGCATTTTTCATGCTGAAATGGCAAGCGATGAAAGTCTCTTGGCATCTGACATTTGAGGCAAGAAAATTGTTTGAATTAACCTCTTTTCAATCTTCATATTCAATCTCCTTCACTTATCAGCACCTCGTCGGGGCATTTGGTGGATTGCAGCACCGCCAAAGAGCTTGGTCGCAAATGTTATCTACTTTTAGCTTATTGGGGAGAAAATGCTATCTGCAGTAGCTTGTAGGCAGAGGAGTAATTGTTGAGGTGAGCCATCAGTCACTATCCGTGGAAGGGCTTCTGAAGTCTTCAGGAACGTGGCTGTTAAAAACTAGGTCATTGCTCACTTTGTGGCTTGCATAGGCCATGCTTGTTGCTCACACCAGGGGCTCCTTGAATAATTCCATTCCCTCTTTCAACCTCCGTGTGCCATGCTCCCATCCCCCTGAATTTCAGGGACGCCCTGCAACTCTCCCCAGCCATCCCCCTGCCCAGGGTTCTGTGCAACCCCCCATTCTCCATCCCATACTAATGGCTCTGTGTGCATCCCATTCCATTTCCCCCCATGCACTCATTCCCCCCACAGCAAGGACTCTATGTGTTCCCTCTTCCCCCGCCCCCTAGCTCTCCTTCACCAGGATTCCTCAACTCCTTCCTACCATGGTAGGGGTTTTATCTCCCCCACCACCACTACCACAGCAGGGTCCTGTCTGCTCCCCTCTCCCATCTCCCCCCCGCCATGACATAAGGGGAGGGGGGCACACAGAGCCCCTACCAGCATCCCCCAATTCTTCCCTCAACCAGGGGTTGTGTGCGCTCTATTCACCCCTTCCCCCACAGCAGGCTCCCCCATTCTCTACCCCATTCCAGGCCAGAGGTTGTGTGTATGCCCCCCATTTCACTACCCTTCTCCTCCCACCACCATTATTTTTCTGTCTGGGAATCAAGTCAGTCAAGATGCTAATCTGTTAAACTCTAGGAGAACAGGCAGAAATGAGATGGGATATTGTTATGCATGAAGGCATTAATGGATGCCATCACCCAGTTTGATCTACAGACAACTGAAGAGGTGTTCGAGGCGGAGGCTGTGGCTGTCCTAAAAAGCTGGCAGAGGCTTCATGGATTCCATTCCCCCGCAACTTTCCCAAAAATCAATAGGGTTCTGGCCATTGCTGTCTAGAATATTCTTTCTGAAATTTTGGAATCAATCAGCTGCAGTATTCAAAAGTTATCACACAACAGAGACAGAGAAATTGAATCAGGTTGAGCGTAAGGGCTGAGCCTCCATATCGTGAGCAAAGTCAAATGTTTCAAATCACTTGAGTCCAAAATGCAACAAAAATACACGAGAGACAAGGAGGTGAGGTGATATCGTTTATTGGACCAATGTCCCAAGCTTGTCTCTCTTACCAACCAATAATGTTGTAGGCAGTGTTGTTGTAGCCGTGTTAGTCCCAAGATATTAGAGAGGCAAGATAGGGGAGATTAATATCTTTTATTGGACCAGCTTCTGTTGGTGAGAGAAACAAGCTTGTGAAGTTGGTCCAGTAAAAGGTATCCCTCTGGTCTCTCTGATATCCTGGGACCCGACTCCAACACGGCTACAACAACACTGCATACAAAAATACAAGACGGCCATTAAACAACAAAGGAATTCAGGAACAGAACTTTCCTCTAACAGCTACAGCTCACGGTGTGTGTAACTCTGCTCACCAGGTGCTTATATTCCCAAGTACCGGTTTACTAAATATTAATCATGGCGGAAGGATAAAGATGCCTTAAAATTACACTGCATATAAATTGTCCAACCCTGAACAACAGAGCTAGATGAACAATAGAAAATAGCTTCCACAAAGGCTTTCAAAAACTCATTTTTGTTCTGCAGCTTTCAAAAAGGAACTTTTTTTTATTCAAAATTTGTATTAAAAATTTTCACTTTTGAAAACATTTGTTTAAAAAAAAATCAATGCTTTTGTTTTCCTTTCTCCTGCCTTTTTAAAAGCTATTTCCATTTTGCCAATGCAACTAGAGGGAGGGGAGAGAACAGGAAAAAGGGTGCGGGGGGGGGGGAGAAATTACAAATTGAAAACTGAAAAACAGACTAAAAATTGGCTGCTCACTCCAAAGGTGCTGAAACAATTTGTATAGTAGGGGTGCTAAGAGCCATTGAACCAAACTGTAAACCCTGGATATGACAAACTACTTCAAGCCAGGGGGTGCAGCAGCACCCCCACCCCTCTAGTTCCAGCACCTGTGGCTCACTCTCAAGTCACTAGATTTAGTCAACTCAAAACTTGCATCATGTTTCCATTCACTGTTATTTCTTGATAGGAGAGTCCTCCATGTATTTACGTAAAAAAGTATGAAATTGTGAATGAAGAGCACTTTTGTCAGCTTAGTGTGTATAACAATGAAAGCCCCAGAAATGAAAGAAAATAGAGAATGGTAGGAAAATTGACCTTAGCCAGCAGAGCTGGGATGAAGCTACGCTCTGAACGCCAATTCATTTCCTGGGATCTAAACTAATTTGTGTTTTTACAAAAAGATATTTTCTCAGGAGCCACTAACCTTGCCTCTGGCTACAGTATCATCTACAATGAAGACCAATGCTAAAAATGTGTCATTGCGTTACACCTTCCACTCTCAAAGTTCCAATCAATGCCTGCTCTCGTACAGGGTTCCAGTCACATCCTTGATGTTTAATTCTTTCTTCGGGGGAGGAGAGGTGAGAAGAGTTCTGGATCAGAAGCCTTTCACACTTTCATCCATGCTGGGAATATTTTTAAGCAGCACTGTAATTTTCTCACTTATAGCAAACTATTCCACAGAGTGGCGAGATGTTTATGGAGTCTCACATTCCAGCAGCAACGATCTATAATAAATATAAAGCATCCCTGATACTGGCTTGTAACTCACTCACCAGTGGGTTACATGGGCACATAAATGTGAGAGAGAGAACAGGGTTCTCTTATTGGGAGTACAATTCTACTTCCCCTAAAGGAAGTTAGGAGAAATGGCATATTTAACTGCATCCTTTCATTTCACTTCACAGCCTTTGATCAAAGATCTACATAATTTATAAATCTAATTTAAAAATAATTACATTTACATAAAAAAATAATCAGCACAACAGGCTTGACTTCATGGTGGTTCAAGGAATTTAATTTAATGCTGATGGGGTCTGTTTAAAATTCTAAAAACTCATGTCACATCACATGGGAGCAGGGGCGGCTCTATGTATTTTGCTGCCCCAAGCACGGCAGGCTGGCTGCCTTCAGCAGCATGCCTGCGGGAGGTCCGCCAGTCCCACGGCTTCGGCATACCTACTGCCAAATTGCCACCGAAACCGCAGGACCGGTGGACCTCCCACAGGCATGCCGCCGAAGGCAGCCTGACCAATGGCCTAGCGGCGACCAGCAGGTCACGCCCCCCCCGCGGCTTGCCACCCCAGGCACGCACTTGGGGTGTTGGTGCCTGGAGCCGCCCCTGCATGGGGGGAAAAACAAACACATGTATTAGAATTAAGATAACTTACCAGGCACAAATTTGCAACTGGGCAACGCATGCTGAGCACCGTTCGTTTTCCCCTGGCTGAACTACTACAATGGGAGCTGCTGGGGCTGAATGCTTTTGAAAGTCTGGCCCATATTCAGATGCCTACAAGGGAGCTGGGATCTTTTGAAAACCTGGCTCCTGATTATGGGTGCTGAGCTCTTGCAAATCTGGCCCAGTCCTCTTTTGAAAATTTGGCCCTAGAGATTTAGGGCCCAATCCAAAACTTACTTAAATCAATGGGATTCTTATCTTTGGGCCCCTTTGGAACGAGACCTCAGGTCTTGTCTTCACTGAAGACATAACTACAGGATTTCCCATTAACACACATCTCTGTCAGTGCTGCACAGTGTGGCTATAGTGCAGACCTCAAGTTAGCTGTAGTGAAAAGATGCAGCCACTGGCAATCACAACAATCTAGATGCAATGGTCCTTCAAATCCTTTCCTCTTAACCCCCTGGGCACCCATTCCTGCATACTATCTTGCCATCTACCTGTGCTCTGACCCCTGACTTGAAGCAGATTATCAATCAGTCTCTGCTCAGCACCTGCCTGCACTCTTGAGTTTGCCTGCTTGAAGTTTCTTCAGCCTCCTATACCGCTCGTGTTTGATACAGCAGAACAATGCCCACAGTGAAACCCACAAGTATGCCTACCCATATTACAATCACACCTTCACTTGCCACAGACATACCCTTAACTTTAGATGTCAGACCCTGCACGCCAAGTCTTCTTCCCTCCCCCCACCCATTTGCAGATTACTCTCAGGTTCCGTTTACACTACCAGTTCATGCTGGTATAACACCCTGAGCGACACGGTTATACTGACCCAACTCCCAGTGTAGACAGCGCTATGTTGATAGGCGGGCTTCTCCCATTGACATAAATTACCACCTCGCAGGGAGATGGCATACCTACGCTGATGGGGGAAGCTCGCCCGTTGGCGTAGGTAGCATCTTCACTCACTACTCTGGCTGTCCACACCGGTGCTATGTCCCTGGCGCAAGGGAGCTGGACTTGCTTTAATCACAGGGGCCAGCCATCCTGTGACAGCTATTCAGTGAGGCGTTGTACTATGAATCTTGGCATACACTCCCAGATAGCTGTAATGCTGGTCACGGCCTGATACAACACCAGCGTAGATGCAGGGAGTGACAGCACAGTAAGTGTGGTTGTGCTCTTGTGGGTCAGGCTACCACAGGTTGACTAACCCATGATGTCTTACCCTGTGGTTAGCATGAAGTTGAGTAGGGTAACCAGATGTCCCGGTTTTACAGGGACTGTCCCGATTTTGGGGTCTTTTTCTTATATAGGCTCCTATTACCCTCCAACCCCCTGTCCGGATTTTTCACACTTGCTGTCTGGTCACCCTAAGTTGAAGACAAGGCCTCAGTTAGCTCGAGACTGGAAAGCACTTAAAATCATGAGGCATAAAGTACAGCCAATTGTTCACAACTCCTTAAGGTTCAGTTATATCACATGGTGTCAAGTATCAGAGGGGTAGCCGTGTTAGTCTGAATCTGTAAAAAGCAACAGAGGGTCCTGTGGCACCTTTGAGACTAACAGATGTATTGGGAGCATAAGCTTTCGTGGGTAAGAACCTCACTTCTTCAGATGCAAGAGTCTTGCATCTGAAGAAGTGAGGTTCTTACCCACGAAAGCTTATGCTCCCAATACATCTGTTAGTCTCAAAGGTGCCACAGGACCCTCTGTTGCTAGTTATATCACAGAAAGCTACCATTACTCTGCTTTATTGTGATTATAAAGTAACCGAAGGCATCTGTGAAAGTTTAGATGTTCGTAACAGATTGATAGGTCTCAAAAACATCATTAGATTGCACCACAGAACTGGCAATTTTATACTCCATGTAAAAGTTTGGGCCCAAAAGGATGTGACAACATAAAAGTCTTACAACTGAAACCTGGTGCTACCATCGTTACCCAGAGCTCTGCTGGGGGATGCTTCACAAGAAAGTGAACCAAGATATATAGGCTCAATAAGATCTGGTCAGTCATAGATTCATAGGGATAGATTGTATTACCCATACTCAAGGGACTACACACGAGCCTCAGGGCTTCAGCTGGTCACTTGCAGGAGTTAAGAAGGGATTTTTTTTTTCTCCAGTGTATTTAGAGGTGGTGGTGGTTGGGTTTTTTGTTTGTTTAGGGATTTTTTTCCCTCCTTCCTATGAAGCATTAGAGATGGCCACAGCTGGAGATGGATGCTGGGCAGGGAGGGCCAGGGTCTCGAGGCGGCACTGAGCAGTCTCTCTCAGGTGCTTGGCTGGATGGTTCTTGCTCAGGTACTGAGAGTCTAACCAATCACCATATACAGGGTCAAGAAGGAATTTTCCCCCAGGTCAGATTCGCAGTGGCCCCTTCCTCTGCAGTGGGGGGATGCAGGTAGGGTTGCCACCCATCCTGTTTTCACCTGGACAGTTTGGGTTTTAGCGTGTCTCTCTGAGTGCTATTTGACAAGTCCTGATGTCATTTATTTTTTATTGTGGGGGAAGAGGTGGAGCAGGGGCAGGGCTTGGGGGGGAAAGAGGTGGAGAAGGGGATAGGGCCTTGAGGGAAGACATGGAGCAGGGACGGAGCTGGGGGAAGAGGCAGAGCAGAGGGTGAGACCTCGGGAGTCCAGTTACCAGCCATTAGAAAGGTGGCAATCATAGGTGCAGGTCACCTGCCGGGATTATTTGGGTATATCTCACTTAATCATTTGCCTGCCATTGCAGGGGCCTTAGACACTGATGCATCTCAGTCCCTCCTATTCTCTGCCTCTGGCCCATAACTATTTAGTGCTATAAAGGCTGTAATACTTTGGTCCAATTTTAGATTTAGAATTAGTGCACAGGTGCTGGGCAGTGTTGACAGCCTGTGATAGACAGGAAGTCAGACTAGGTGATCTGGTGGCCCACTTTCCTGAGCCCAGATGGGTCCAAGAACTCTGGACAACCCAAGGGACTCAGACACCACCCCAAAGAATTCCCCAGAGCAGTGGGGAAACTGGGGCAGGGACATTAATTTAGTGTTTATTGTTTTGTATGATCTGTACTCTCCTGTGCTTTACATGCTTAAGTATAAAGAAGCACAAAGGTGTTAGGCTGTGCGAAGAGAGCGAGAGAGTGTGTGACTACTTTACAACCGTAACCAGAAGCTTCACACTTTTCAGGAGGAGTTCTGGGAAAGGGTTGTGTTCACTGGGGGTCAGCCCTGGGACTAAGGCAGGTGAGCTGAGGAGCCCCATTTCTGAGAAGAGGTAGCCGGTGCTGAGGCAATGACCCAGAGAGCGCCATGGGAGGAAGCAGTGCGGCACCCTGCTGAGGCTCTAGGAAGCGTAACGCACACAGAGGCTTGGACTCCCCTCGGAGCCAGCCTAGTGCGTGGTCAGCAGGATGCGCTTGTTCAGATCTGTGACCAAGACTAGACTAGTGAAGTGACTGAAATTTATGCTACATTTAAAGAGCCTGATTCTGGAAGCTACTTTAGCATATAAGTAATCTCACTGAAGTCAACAGGACTGCTCGCTTGGTGAAAGTTTGGCACATGCTTAAGTACTTTCCAAAATCAAAGCCCACGTGAGATTTCTGCTCTGAAAAGTAACTAAAAATAGCATCATGGGGTTCGCATGTTTGTTTGGCAATAATTTCCACATTATGTCGGCTGGTGCTGCCTACCCAGCTCTGCATCTGAAAAGACGAGCTGGAATCTTTCTGGGTCACATCACCAACCACAGAGATTCTGCAGTCAAAACTTAGAATAAATCTGTCTCACTCTCCCAGAACTGCATTGGCTCTGCGGTGCTAGCAGAGGTAAAGCTTATTTAGTCACTAAAGTAAGCAGATAGAACTCAGAAAATACACAGGGGAAGGGTGCAATTTTTACAGAGTCACTTTTCAGAGCAAAGTTACATTTTAATATGTAGTCATTATGCATGCAGCAACCTTTGCAGAAACCGTACTCCAGAGTCGTCATCAGGTGTTTAGCACAATTCTTCTGGTCTCTTGTGCTTACATTTTGCTATTCCCTGAGGTTACATGATTCTTGTGAGTAGCTTCAAAGGACAGAGCAGAGAATGAAAAGCCACAGAATTAGTCAAACACCAGACTTTTTTGGGGCCTCGGGACATCAGCTTCTGGGGTGGCAATCAGTTTTGCAGTCTGATTGTGCTAGTGATCTGACTCTAGTTTACATTTTAAATCAAAATACCATTGGGGTAAAACTATTTATTTTGCATTTCAGAATTCAGGTTCTCTCTCCTCCTGGTAAGAATACTGAGAGATGTTGTGGTTAGATTTAGAGATTAATTTAAACGGTGTTTTCAAGGTCTAGGTTTTGTTTTCTCATCTGTCCATGATCAATGTTAAACTGATAGGAATAGAATTGCACCAAACCTTGAAGGAGAAGAGGGAAAAGAGGCAGCATAGTCCAAGAGAAAGGAACTGGGCTGGGAGTCAGAGAACCCAGATTCTATTCCAAGCTCTGCCACTGACATGTTATGTGACCTTGGGCAAGTCATCTGTGTGCTTCCATTTCCCCATCTGTGATATCAGGATAATAATACGGACTTTCCTTTGTAAAGCCTTTTGATCTCTACCAATGAAAAATCCTATATGGAACTGATTTCAGTGCGTGCTGAACTGGCCTTTAACAGAGCAAAAAGAAGAGGGGAGCCAGCTGAGGGATTCACTGCGGGGTCAGGGCCTTAGGGGACCATTTTCAAAATCATAAGATGTAACATTTTCTCATGTGCCAATCAATTTAAGCTTTCTACATTTCCTATGCATTTGCTGATCTCTACTTTAGAACATAAATAAAACAATATTTAAAAAATAAGAAGTTAGCAGCTGCAGAACAGTGCCAGCAACCTGTGCTGAGGCAAGATGCCGTCAATTACGATCTGCACGTAAAGGACAGCAGGAATCCAATTCATTATTTATCTCTAGAACCTGCTGGTATAAGTACGTCTGTTGTTTACATCAACCATCTGATAATGTAATAGGCAGTAGCATTCCAAAATGTATCTGTCCTCTCCCTTCCCTACTTGCTGCACTAAGCCAAATATTCTGTTTGCTGTTCTTCACATCATTTGGCAACAGCAGATGCTATGGCAATAAAATTAATAGCAGCATAAACTGCACCGTCAGTTATATACAAACACCCTTTAATTATTTGACTCTGGGAAGAGATGGGGGGGAGGAGTCACATACCACCTGAAAAAAAAAAAAAATCAAGTGGCTTGTTTATACCAAATACTGATTCATTGTAGACACAATTAATGTGAAGAGGGAAATAGGGGCGTGTGGGGAAAGAGAGAACTAAGCAAAAGCCATTGTGTTAAAAATAAAGAGCCATAAGGCTGCAGAGACTTAGGCCAGTTCTATACTATAAACACACATCAATATAACTACGTCGCTCAGGGTGTGAAAAATCCAAGCCCCTGAGCAACGTAGTTACACAGACCTAACCCCCGGTGTAAACAGCACTGTGTCGACAGGACAGCTTCTCCCGTCGACACAGCTACTCTCTCTTGCAGAGGTGGATTAACTATGCTGAGGGGAGACGCTCATAAGCCATTGAAGAATTCTTAATGCACTGACAGACACAGCAGTTACAGCAAGAGAGGTGACACATGTTTGCAAGAGCAAGTCTTTGCACAGCAGAGCTCCAGAAAAATACTGGCTCACGAGCCATAATATTGGGTGGCGTGGGGGGGGGGGGGGGGGAGAATGTGTTTGTTTTAAGTGATTTGCCTCAGGAACGGAGGGCAAGTCTACACGACAGCGCTACATCAGCACAGCCGCAGCTGCACCGCTGGTGAAGATGCGCGATGCCGATGGGAGAGCACTCGCCCATCGGTAGAATTACTCCACCTTGGTGAGAAGCGGACCACCATCTCCCGATGATATAGTGCCGGTGTGGACAGTGCAAAACCTGCATTGCTCGGGGGGTGCCTGTTCACACCCCGGAGCGACGTAAGTTGTATCAATTTAGGCTGCAGTAGCCCTCAGCGGCTCCAATTCATTGTTGGGTGGGTAGTGACCAATATTAATTGGCATTAGATAGCTTCCCTCTGGTTTATGTGAAATGAGATGGAGGTTTGGCTTCAGGTCCTGCTGGGCTGGTGTTTATATTGCAACTGGCACCTGTCTTAGCAGAGGGAGTTAAAAAGTGCTGATGTTCTATGAACAACCAAATATTGACTATTCTGTCATCTGAACCTTTATCTACAGGGAGAGATTAAAACAATGTTTCCCTAGTGAATCCGTTAACACCTCAATCATTTATTTTGTAGCATATTTTTCCTCCTTGCCTGATGTCATTTCTCCCTGCATCAAGTCACATAATAGAAAACTGAAATCTTAATTTATTTGGGGCAGAGAGTTGTGGCAAACTTTTTTTTTAAATGACTAGTGATTTTGGACACCCAACATGAGACAACTTAAAGGGGCCTAATTTTTCTGCATGGTCAGCACTCTGAAAAATCAGGGCCCTGAAATTGTCTCCAACTGGGCATCCAAAAGCTGTAGTGTCTAAAATCTCTAGTCACTTACGGAAACCTTGTTCCCAGTTTTTTATTCTGTCTGTAATGTGCTATGTACACACACGACACTATTGACAACGGGAATTCCAAGCATTACAACAAACGCCATCCTAAATCCCAGTGCTGTTAGGTTGCAGTTTAAGTACTGAATAGGAGCTTGTGACTGTTACCCTTTTGCATGTGTACTGAATGTATTTTCACTTCCGCAGAAACCAGAGTCCCAAATTCTGCCTTGGTTTACACCCTGTGGAACTCTACTGAAGTTAGGGTGACCAGATGTCCCAATTTATAGGGACAGCTCCATATTTGGGGCTTTTTTTTTTTTTTTTAATATGGGCTACTAGTACCCTCCACCCCCGTCCCGATTTTTCACACTTGCTATCTGGTCACCCTAACTGAAGTCACTAGGCCAGATTCCACTCTCCGTTACACTGCTGTAAATCCAGTAACTTCAGTGGAGCAACTCCAAATTTGCACTGTTGCAACAAAGACCAGAATTTTGCTCCGCTGGTGGTGAGAGCGAGGACCCACTGAGTATGTGCTGCAATTGCAAGCAGATTGCTTTTCCTGGAGGCTTATATAAAACAGGCTTGTTTTGAACTGGAGGGAAATAGAAAAAAGTCTAATTAGCTCACTCCACAGATGCAATTCAAAATCAATCTCGCTCAAGAAAAATTATTTTAGTCTTCTGATTTTGTTCAGTGCTTTGCAGATATCATCCCTGGCAGGGAACCAGATGTGGCAGCTCGGAGAGTCAATTGGAAATTGTCCCTGTCATCACTTATAACTGCACCAGTCCACATATAAAACAGGCTCTTTTTATATAATGGTGGGAAAAAACTGAGATCCAAAGGTAGGACAATGGAGGAGAAGAAATCACAGCTCAATGGAACCATCATACTTTTGATCAAAAAGCATGGGGAAAAAACAGGGCAGAGGGAGTGAGTTACAAAGACCCTTTTTAAAAATCACAGCATATGGCAGGGATTCAGCACAATTTTATTTTCCACCTGCCAGAATCCAGTCTTTATAGAGCAATCCCTCTGCGTTTTATTTAAAGGAGCATAATGGAATTTGTTATATAAAAAGTAAGTGGGAATTGCATAACTGAGGCTAAGTCTACAATACGGGTGCCACGGTGGCACATCTGTAGTACCGTGGCTCTGCCACCGTTCCGTAGAGTGATATAAGGAGTTTTCCCATCACTGTAGAAACCCCGCCTCCTGGAACAACAGGCGTGCAACTGTAATGACTGAAATATGCAGAGCATTAAATTAACTTGCCCAAGGTGACAAAGGAAGTCTGTGGCAGAGCCACCAATTGAACCAGACCTCCTGAATCCCAGTCCAGTGCCTCAACCACAAGACTAGCCTTCCACTGACAGTATTGTTCAAGGAAGCAGTCAAGACAGTATCTTTCAGAGTGATGGTATGCAAATACACTGGTGCTCCAATACCACGGAGATGAGCAAATAAAAAAGGTAGACATACTGTTCACGAGTACAATTAATTACCTGATCAGACTCCGCCAATTGCTTATTGCAGTCTCAGTAATGCTGTAAATTAATGGAGTGAAGCCTGATCATGCTTTTTGTCAGTATACAAAATACTCTCTCCAGAAAATTCCATGATGCATTAAGATTTAGAGATTTCAGCATGATTCATTGTAGACCCTTGTCTAGTTTCCTCTCCAGTGCAGCCAGTTTTGTTTCATGCTATTTCAAATCTACTAGCCCAGAGAACCACAAAGTCTGGGAGTTCTGCTTCAGTATTCATGGTGGGGAAAAAACCTTCAGGATGATAGGCAGATAGTGTTTAAGTGGTCTTGATACAAAGCTGACAGAATGATAGAGGTTTCAATTTATAGGCACCTAGGGAGGTGACAGGTTAATGAAGCTCACACATACAGACTGCACGTAAGTATTCCTTAAATTAGGCCTTCAAGCTAAAAATATAAATTAGTTCCATTGACTTTTCAAAAAAAAAAAATAGTCATGATAAAATCATTGTGAAAATTTAGGATGACAAATGTTCACAATTTAATCTTGAGGTGGTGCTCAGCCATATTTCAAAAACCCGACAACTAATATACAGCCCAATGGATTACTAGAGAACACGACACACTGTAATGAAGACGATCTGGATCTGGGTGCAACATAAAACTCACCCTCAGGCCAGCTAGAGGCCAGGGGGTTTACAGTGTCGTTAGCATAGATTAATTCCAATGCCTTTTTTGTAGGATGCAGCTATTGATCAGCTGCAGTGCCTGAATCCCCTTTGAAGGTCACTAGAGAAGGAACAATTTTAGTCTAATGTCTGACAGTTTGCCTACCTACAGAACTTTTGCTGACATAACTATGTCAGCTGAGCATCCTAGTGGAGACACACAATACAGCTTAGGTCAATAGAACTGTGATGCTGCCCAGCAGAGCTGTCTGCCCTGTTTTCTGACAGTCTGACCTGTGTTTGGGACTCTCCGTTATGAGCCACATATCAGACAATGGGACAATAACTTATGTTACTCGGGGGTGTGAATAAGCCACCCTGAGTGATTTAAGTTACACTGACCTAAGTGCCAGTGTGGACAGTGCTATGTTGGCAGGAAAGCTTCTCCCATTGACATAGCTACTGCCGCTCATTGTGGGTGGATTAATTAAGTTGATGGGAGAGCTCTCTCCCATTGGCTTAGAGCATCTGCACTAACTCTAGTGCAGTTATAGCCACAGTGTGTGCTGGCAAAATGAATAGTTCTGCTGGCATAGCTACACCATTTCCCTGAAGCCCTCTTCTGTCAGTATCGTTGCATCTACACCAGGGGTTTTGCCAGCGTAATTGTGTCAGCTAGGGCATGTGATCCCTTCCCCCCCACCCCCAACACACACTCCTGCTTGACATAGCTCTGCCAGCAAAACATTGTAGTGTAGACCAAGCCTTGGTGTAAATACTGGGCTAAATGTCTTTGGAGATCCCCAAAGGAGAACACTGGATGGATGGCCTAAGACAGTATTTCCAACCAATAGGGAGACAGGGGCAGGCAGGCACCAGGTTTATCGAGGGTGTGAGGCAGAGGAGAGCAATAAAGGAAGTGAAGAAAGATGCAGGACCCAGGATCTCTCTCCCGCTGGACATGGCATAAACACAGGGAATAAAGTAGAGGCTAGCCCCTCAGAAACCTTCCTTCTTCCCTCTCTGTTCTCACAGGAATAACCATATGAGATTGGGCCATCTCTAACCCCGCATCCTATGTCCAAGAGTGGCTAATACAAGACACTTCAGAGGAAGGTGTAAATCCCATGGGACGTGTGTGTGTGACTGAAAGGACATAGTATTCTATTTTCTCTGTGCCAAAGCATCATGTAGCTTTCTGGTCAGTAGAGTGGAAGAGCCACTGAGGAAGGAAAATTGGAAGAGAATGCAACAAGAATAAGAAGAAATAGAAAGCAAAAGGAGGCCTTAGGAAAACATATTATTGGAGCTTGATGAGATTTCTGTCCCATGCCTGTAGCACTCAGTGGGGCTCCCCATTGTGAAGACTGGATTGCATAGAATTTGAAAGAAAAGGTAAGGCAGAAATATGATGTTTTTGCTTGAACAACGCTCGGCTGCAGATACAGTGTGTTACCGCCAATTACAGCTAAGTATGATTTGGCCGACCTGCCTTTGTATTAAATGTCAAACATATAATTTGCTATCCTGGCGAGATGGAGATTTTGCTTCTATTTTCATGGCTTTACTTCTAGTTATCGTTGACCATAATGACCACAAGAGATGTTGTCAAAATGGATAATTCCAGTATATACCTCCCACACCACATTTATCAGTGGACTCCAACAGTCTATCGCATGTCTCCATTTGTCCCCCTGATCACGCAGAGACTTTGAGCTCAGTCATGACACAGGCAAAATCTCCCCAACAGTCAGGAGTAGTTTTGCCTGAGCACCCATCATCAAGGCCAGATTTTCAAAGCAGCTCACTGCACTGGGGGTTGAGCACTTTTTGAAACCTAGCTGCAGTTTTGGGCTCTGAGCACAGGAAAATACAGCCCTGAGCGCTGTCAAAAATCTAGCCCCACCAGTGCGACAAAACTTCCGATGCACCAAAGCCAGGAAAGAATTTGAGAAGTCCCTTGTGTTGTTAAAGGCATTAAGTGTCTCTGAATGACTCAAACGGCAAAGCTTTCAGGGACAGGCTGTCAGATCCTAGCCCAGCTTATTCAGTCTTGGCATTTTTAATTATTTTTTAACCTGATATAGTTATTGGGAGTTTTTTTAAATCCGTGGGTCAGACAAACTCATCCTTCCTATAGCTAAAACTTCGCTATATGTTTAGGTGGAAGTGATATGTGGTTGCAATTCAAAGCAGTCAGAGCTGATCTGGAATAAATCAACTGCTACAGTGAGACAAGTCCAAATGCTTCGCTCAGATGGTGTGAAAATTCCCAGTAGCAACAGCTGGACACCTCAGTCTGTCTTAAGGATCATTGGGAAGACAACACATCAGTCTTCATTTGTGGCATACGGAGCACAGAAAAGGTGAATTTCCCAGGCATTTTAAAGTCAGTTATATTTTAAATTACTAATAATTACATTTTGTCAATTACCTAGCTGAGAATTCATCATCCTCTGCAGAATTTTAATTGAATTAGCTGCGATATTCAGAGTAAAACTTTAGTGTATTGGTGGCAAAATTGACTAATGGCTCTTCAAATTTAATTAGGGTGTATTGAATCAATAAGCAACTTCAGGCTGCATTGCAGAAATCAAATTGCCATTTGCCTGTTTACTTTTTGTACTGCAAAAAGAATAATAAATGCGGGCCTCTACTTTGAGACTTCATATAGTAACAATGATTAGGTTGCAGTCCCATGGTATGCTGTGGCCTTTAGAATTTATTACCTTTGTGGCTTATAAGCATGGGAAGCATATTGAAAACCCCACCCTATCAAGTTTCAAATGTTGTTCAGCTAAGGAACCAGAAGGGACTATCTTAAAGCAGTAGAACTCTGCTTCAGTTAGATAATTGGCTTAGAAAAGAGTCACGAGCAGAACGTGGGGATTCTATCCTCAAAACAATGGATGGCTGAGGGATTTGGGTAATGGAATGCACAGCCCTCTTCGTTGGTCGTTCCAATCCAGCTCATGTCAATAGCAACCCCAAATGATTAATTTTTAGTGGATATTTAGAAACCTACATGAAATGAGAAAGTGGTCTGAATCTGCTTCTCATTACAAAAACACCACTGCATTTAGCATTAACTGGCTGCCTTATTTGCAATCTCAGCTGAGAAGACAAGGAGTGAATGGGCTTTGGAGAATGAATTTCTTTCACTCCTAGAGGTGGCTGATCCAGATGAGGTACATTGGTGGAGCTGTACTGCCCAATGCCCTTGATGCCCTGCTTCTGCAAATGAGTTCATTCTTTAGAGATGTCAATCCAGCACCTACAGCCTGCATCACCACAAAATTATCATAACAAAAATCCAACCCAAAATTAGTAAGATTGTTTCCTTCAACATCACACACACACACACACCCCACCACCACAGCAGCACCATTCAGCCAAACATAGTTGTTATAAAGGTATGTTATAATTGGGTAATCACTGATGTGGAAGACAGGGAGAGCTGTGAACAGAGGACCTTAGCTGCAGTTACCTTATGTGCTATGACCATGATTTTCCAAAAGTGACTAGTGATTTTGCACACTCAACCTGAGACACCTTAAAGCAGTGGTTCCCAAACTGGGGTTCATGAACCCCTGGGGGTTCACAAAATGTTACAGGGGGTTCTTGGGAAAAAATTCCCTAATGGCGGACAGAGCTGTCCCTAGGGACCCCGGAGAGCACGGGGCCAGCAGCCTGGAGCCCCTGGACTTCCAAGAGCTAAGCAGATCAAAGCATGCATAGCTATCACACTGAGGAGATTTAAACTTCAAGACTCCTTATAAGAAATGGAAAGGGAGGTGGACATCTTTTGCTGTTTTTAAAATTAAATAGGCAGGTAGGCTTGTTTTTAAAATTATGATGAACAAGTTTAAGCTTTGTTGTAACATGCGTTGTTTGCCTGGACTACTCAAGACCTGAATGCTTACGTAGGAGGAACTCTTTGAGTTGGCTTCTTAAATACCTTCATGCTGTTTCAAATCTGATACTCCTTGATGAAACATAGGAGCCTGGTCTTATAACAGGCTTATTCAAAGTGATACAAGCTACGGAAGTGAGATCTTGGAAGAGTGTTGCCGTTTTCATAATGTCATAAAAATAGTGTAATTATAAATAATAAATAGTATGTAATAAGCATGTCAAAAACAAATTTTATATTTCCAAGATCACTGCTTTTATCATTTATACTCAGGTAAAGGAGAAAATCCCTGGAAATATTCATTGGGGGGGGGGTTCACGAGATTTGACATTTTAGTGAAAGGGGTTCACAAGTTGTTGAAGTTTGGGAACCACTGCCTTAAAGGGACCTGATTTTCACAGGGAGGCTGCTCAGCACCTTTTGAAAAATCAAGCAAGCCCCTTTAAGATGTGTCAGGATACCCATGACTGTTAGCCACTTTTGAAAATCTTGGCCCGTGATCAAGATTTGCTTACGGAGCTAAGCAGAGGCCGAATGAGATGGAATTCACCCTTCAGCCTCTAGCTAGGCTTAAAATTTGAAAGCACGGAGTCGCAACTGAAAATGTTATTGAAGTGAAGCAACAGGAGGCAGTATGGTCTAGTAGACAAAGCAGTGGACTAGAAGCCAGAAAACCTGTTAATTTGCAAAATATATTTACTTTGAAATATTTTAATGGACTAAGGGAGTTAGGCTCCCACCTCCCATTCAAGGTGAATTAGAATGGTTTTAAAGTATAAGGAGATGGTAATTATTAAGGTTGGGATTTTCAAGAATGTTGGTACCTATCTCCCACTGTCAATGGGAGATGCATACCTAACACCCTTCGGACTCTCTAAAAATGCCAGTCTATATTTTTAAGAAGTCCTTAACGAACCTGATTTTAGTTACACATAAAAACCTAAAAAAATTTAAAAATGGAGAGGTCAGAGCAAAGAACTCATGGTAAACTGAGCATATGAAGCATCAAGACTATAATTATAGAGGACTTCAGATTCATTTTTCTGAGCCAGAGGAGCCTGGAAAGAAATCATCATACTAAAAGGACTACAATGATAAATAGACTAAATGGCAGTTTCCTGACCTAGCCTGGCAGAAATCCATCCAAACATAATGTGTGTCTAGACAGAGACCTAATCAGCCACTGATGAATTGCAGGGCCACTGTTTTCAAGGAACCAAACTTGGTTACATTTGATGTGATCTTGAAATATCAATTGATGATTGCTATATACTTCAGATTATCCTTTGCCTCTAAAAATGGGTTATGACTAAGAAACTAGACTGGGCCTATATAACCCAGAGAAAACTTAATTGAGAAGAGATTATTTAAAAGCAGAGTTAATTATCACCCAATCTGGAAAACTATCTTCAAACAAGGAATGGATTTAAGACAAACTCATTATCTTCACTGGAGAGGATGCAAAGCTGAATGCAATTAAATGCCAGAGTAAAATGAAATTTACAAAAGTGTGTTTGACATTTCAGAAAGTAAGATTTTGAAGTGTAAGTGAGAGAACAAAAACAGCACATAATGAGTCAGAGGAGGGTAAGTTAATGAAGGTATTTAACTAACAGCAGCTAAGTCTATTATGCACTGAAAGATTAAAAATAAGAAAAATAAATGCATTACCTTCAACCTGGAACAGCGAGTTAAATCAATGGAATTTGTAACTATTCAGTAGAAATTATAATGTGGGAGGAGGGGGAGGGGGGGAGAATGGGTTCACATGGGGCCCAATTATTGAAAGATCTCCTGAGCCAGGTTTCTGCACACTCAGCACCCCGCAGCGCTTATTGCTTATGTCTACACTGCAATAAAAAAAATGGTGGCACCAAGTCTCAGAGCCTGCGTCAATGGACTTGGGTTTGCAGGACTCGGACTGCAGAACTAAAAATGCAGTGTAGGCATTCGGACTTGGACTGGAACCCAGTCTCTGAGACTCCCCTGTGTCATGGGGTTTCAGAACCTGGGCTCTAGCCCGAGCCTGAACATCCACACAGCAATGTTTAGCCCCAAAGCTCAAGCCATCTGCCCTGGGCCAGCTGCCGCCATGCCACGGGTCTTTAATTACAATGTAGACATACCCACTGTGACCAGATTTTCCAAACAGCTCAGCATCAAACATCCTACACCCTTCTGAGAATCTGACACCAATTGTAGAGATCTTGCAGAGATCTTTTGAAAATCTGCCCATAAGTATATATATAAAACCTTTCATCAGCTCTACGTAAAGTTACAAGGTTAAAAGGTGCCAGGGCCTTTCAAAACAGAAGAGTTGTCTTGAAAGGCTGGTTTGGAGAAAGAGAAAAGGTTCATCATGCTGAGTGTGTTGGAGGTCAGTCTCATTCCTAGTAGGGTCTTGGCTTCCATGGGACTGAACATCCAGACTACTGCGGAGTTCCTCCCACAAGAGGTTCAGCCAGCCTCAATAGCATCCTATGAAAGTCATAGCTGAGGGCGTTGCTCAATACCGAGCGAGATCAGACTCGGTAGATTAGACTGAACACTGGCTCTGTGTTTTACTTCCAAACAGGTTTGTGCAAAGCAATTCCTGCATCCATACATTAAATTTTACTAGCCTGGTTCTTAACGTTAGGCCACATCAATTGCAAAATTTGTTTGCTTTGGAAACCAATAGTCTCATAACCATTTTGTTGCCGGATTCCCACTGTTAAGTTGAATTGGAAACTGCTTCAGCTCGTTTTAAAGTTAGATTTCTTTGGATGGGAACCCTTCCAACATAGTTTCATTCTGCCCAGCTCTGGTCTTGGGCTGATTTACTAAAGCCAACAGCCTAAAAAAACAGATGGCATCAGTGCAAACTGTATACACAGGTGCCACAGGAAGAAAAGTGCTGCTATGAAAAAGGCAGCAAAAAGGAAAAGGCACCATTAAAAAAAAGAAGTGGGCCCATTCCTCTTCCCATTAAGTGTTTGAGCTTCTCTTCACTACAACTTAAAATTTATGGAGCAAGTCTCTACAGATTCTGACTGTATTTAAGGACTCTAATTGAAGGAATAGTACCATCTGTTCAAGTGTGCACGGAGGTGCACGTTGGAAGGAAAGGAATTACTGTCTTGTGGTTACAACACAGCACTGCAAGTCAGGAGATCTGGGTATTCCTTGCTCCAGAGCATACTTTCCACATCTCTAAAATGGGGATACCAATATATACATACCTCTCAGGAGGGCTTTGATGCTTAATTCATTTACATTTGTAAAGCACTCAAATAATTACATGGAAAATTCAAATTCAGAGATTCACAGATTAGAAAGACAGAAAGGATCATTGCGATCATCTAGTCTGACCTCCTGTATAACTGAGGCCATAGGACTGGACTGAATTAATTCCTATTTGAACTAGAGAATATCTTTCAGAAAAACATCCAATACTGATTTTTAAATTGTGGTGTGCATTCTCCATCACTGACAACCCTTGGTAAATTATTCCAATGCACAACTATCCTCACTGTTAAAAAGTTGAATCATATTTCATTTTTGAATTTGTCTAGCTTCAACTTCCAGCCATTGGGTCCTGACAGACTAGTCTTGTTTACTAGACTTGTCTACTAGACTGAAGAGCCCTCTGTTGAAGAGCACAGATTTCTGTTCCTCACATTAGTTCTTATAGACTGTGATCAAGTCAACCCTGAACCTTCTCTTTGATAAATTAAACCGATTGAGCTTCCTGAGTCTTGTTCATGTGAATTTTGAGAAAAGCTGGAATTACCAGTTCAAGTCTCTACTGTAGGGCCAGTGTATCCCTTGATATCCTTCCACCTGGCGGTCTATCAGGATGGAAATGATCTCGCTCCGATGCATATGCGCACCGATGTTTGGAATCCATATAGGGACCATCACTCGAAGAAAAACAATCTTATCAGTAAAATAATCCCATAGCATCTGTTTTCAAACCAGCATCTTCATGCTTTTGCTCAGACTGCCCCTCATGCTTTTGAGGAGCTCCAGATAAACATCTGCAAACTGAACTCATTATAAACCTTCAAAACCCTTTGAACTCTGTTACCAAGGTGCCTACAAAAAAACCCCTTGATAACAGTTACACAGCTGGTGTGTGCTAAGATGACAGCCCATCATGCTGAACAATATTGTGTCAAGTGTTTCCTTGGACTCCTCCATCTGTCTGTATCCACCATTTGTCTCCAGTCTTATTCTTAGATTGTAAGCTCTTTTTGTTCAGTTTTATACAGCACCTAGCACAATGGGCTTCTATTCCATGACTAGGACTTCTATGAGCTACGGTAATACAAATAATAATAACCTAGAGTATCACTTCCTTCCCCACCCCACACTGTCTCACCAGATGTGTGACATTTTTATACTACAAATCCTTGTCCGTTGTCTTATTAGGTTTTGCTAGGTGGAGGGGTTTCATCTTTATGCTGGGATTTTCAAAGAGGCTTTAAAGGAAGCAGGCACCCAACTCCCTTTGAATTCAAATTCCTGTAACGCTTCTTTGAAAATCCCAACCTCAGAGACCAAAATAACACTTTGGCCTTAAAAAAATTCCTTACATCCAAAGCCCTTAAAGTGCTTCACAAATCACTGCTGAATAAATACTCACGTAAGGCACAGAAAAGTTAAAACAAGTTTCAGAAGCATCCAATTATTTTCAGAATAACTGAAAATCAGGATTTGGATGTCTAAAGTTGGCCACTCAAAATAAGGTGGAACTTTGGAATATTTGAGTTGCTTAAGAGACCACAGCAAGTTCACGAAGAAAACCCACAGTTCCTGACTCATAGTTTCCTGCCCTAACCACTTCACAACCCTCCCCCAGGTATATAGATGTTCATTTCTCATTCACCTTCTATGGTAGAAAAACCCATCTAAAAAATGATCTGACAAGGCATCTATACAAGAATGAAGAACATCAAATAAAAGATGATGTGCCATTAGCACCACTGTACCAGAGCAAAAAGAAGAAGCTTCATTTAAAAAACTCAGAGAAAAGAAACCAATTAGTCATCTAATTTTCATGAGCTCTTCAATTAAGCCCTGTTTTAAGATGGGAAATAATGCACTTTTGTTACAGTTATGCCAACGCGGTAATTACCACGTTTGTGAGTCATGTCAAATGAACAGAAGTATTATATCCAGCATAAATAAAAAAAACAAACCCAGCCCGAGTAACCTGGTTTGTCGGTCACTGACCACTTTGCTCTCAGATCCTGTAATAAATGACACACCATGTTTACGAGGAGCTGAAGGGTTTTACCTCAACACAATGAAATCAAAAGCGAAGGAAGGATATTCTGTCCTTATAACCATTCATATGCCCCATATGGGCCATACTGCTCTACCAGAGCCCTTAAAACACTCATGCACAAGTGCGGCATGGGCCGCAGCAGTGCCAGCTTTCCCATTAGCCCCAACAACGTCCACTTCGGCCTATAAGGATGGCCTCTAATGGGGAAAGGGAAGCTTAAACTCCATAACCCATTGAGTCTTTAGTCTCTCTGCTGAGACACCCAACAAGGAGCCAGTTAGTGCCAAATAAGGTGAGTTACAGGTTGGTTTATTTTTGGTAACGTGAAGACTTCTCCACTAGCAATTCCACTAGACAGACCACCGGTTACTTTCTCACAGATCTCACAGCCTCAGACATCAATGGGTGTCAATCAGGTGGTCTACTTTTGAATTGGTGATCTAGAGCTTAAATTCTCCACACCACATTACCAATCCTCTGAACTATCCAGGCACCTTGGGTATTAATAAATAAAAGACTTTTTCATCTCGAGCTGCAACAGAGCCCCATTAGTGAGCAGATTCTTCCATATACACCAGTAAGTTCTTTGCGAACAAGAATAAGGCATTAACTTGAATGCTTTCCATATAAGCTATTAATTATCTTCTACTGTTTAAACAGGCAGAGGTCAATGCACCATCTGTCACAGAACATGGCCCTTTGAGACAAGACCACAAAAACAGACTCCTTTTCTTTTGTGTGCCATACTAAGGTCAAGATTAATTTCTTTTGCTCCCGTGTAATGTGGGTAAACAGTTTCATTACCTCCCTGCAATAATAATATACCTTTGGGAAGGTTCAGAATGAGAAAAAAAGTCACCTATCGCCACTTTAATCCACATTAAAATCATACACAAGAGCCCCTTCCTCCCCTTCAAATTTAGTGCATCTTTGGATAAAACATACCAGAAAAAATGTACTTGTGTTCACAAGGAGCAGGAGAATGAAAGAGGGGGAAGCTGGCTCAAACAAACAAATTAAACCTGTCGAAATGGTTCATAGCCATTCCAAGATGCCAGTTTCTTTGTACATCTTACAACGGTCCACATGAAAGAGAAACCGTTTCCATAGGAAATAACGTCAAGACATGAACATCATAGCTAGTGATTGCTTAGTAACTGTTCCAGGAATTCATGTCACCTCTGTATTCTGTTTGGTTCATATAACCTACACTAAAGCTTCCCGAAACCAGTTCTCAGTCTCTCTCTCTCTCTCTGGTGATCACCTTAAGGTCTCTCTAATCCTCACAGCATTACAAAGGCCACATTTATATTCTCACAGGGAAAAACTGTTCGCAAACTATGAGCCCAAAATATCCACCTTAAAATCCAATGCCAGTTTTCCCTAAGGAAGCCCATTGAAGTCGAAGGCAGTCTTTCCATTGACTTCAGTGCTCGCGTATATGAATGTGTTTCCTGGAACACTGAATGATACTGGATTAAAAATCAGTTCACCATTCTATATTTGGATCTTGTATGCACACAAGATACTTAGATAGTTAAATGATCCTTGATATGAATACTACAAAGGTTACCCTTATTGGCCTACTCTGGTCCCAATTCAGCCAAGTGCTTCAGCACTTTAAGTTTATATATATGAGAAGTCATATTGACTCAGTGGGACTGCCCCCATGCTTAAAGTTAAGCATGTGTTTAAGTGCTTTGATGAATCAGACTCTCTATGTCCAATAGTAGAGGCAGTGGAGGTAACTGTGCACTGAATGAGGCCCAGTGGGGGGAAAATACTATGTGATTGTGTAATTAAAGAAAAAACAACGAGTCCTTGTGGCACCTTAGAGACTAACAAATTATTTGGGCATAAACTTCCGTGGGCTAAAACCCACTTCATCAGATGCCCACAAAAGCTCATGCCCAAATAATTTGTTAGTCTCTAAGGTGCCACAAGGACTCCTCGTTGTTTTTGCTGATACAGACTAACACGGCTACCACTCTGAAACCTGTAATTAAAGAGTGTATCATAATGCATACGCATAAGGGGACTGAATTAAGTTTGCACAGGTCCCCAAACGTCTGGTATTTCCTAATTCTTCAGTACTTGACTTTGCAATCTTAATGTAAGGGAAGACGGGGCGGTTATGCAATTAAAACAAGTCAGGAACAGTACTGTCAACCCCAAATGTTCAGATACCATGAATCATGAGTTTATTTAAAAATAGATTTGGTGTTCTTTTTATTTGCCTTCTGCTTTTTTGAGCCTTTAGGGTGAACTAGGGTCACCTTTAAATCGCCGCTGGAGCCCCAGGTGACACGGGCCAGGCAGCGCAGATGGACTGGCTGGAGGACACTGACCCCAGCCGTGCCCCTTCTGCCCGAGGCCCCGCCCCTTCCAGGGAGGTGGGGGGGAAAGCTGGCCCTGTACTGGTAAGAGCTCCATTTTACTTTCACCCCTGCCTAGAAGCTTACTTTTTCTTTAAGAATGAAGACTGAAATCATCACATATCCTCCAGGATTCCAGGAACTGGGGCTTTAAGCAGAACAATTATCATGAGACTCATGACAAAATCCTGAGCGTTTTGTAACACTACAGTAACCCTTATTCAAAAGGAAAACTATTTTCCTAATGGAGTGCAGATAATTGTGAGAATAAGTAGCCAGAATAAGCAATTGGAAGGGACAATGAGGACAGTGATTTAAAGACTATATTTGTACGATGACTTCTGTAAGCAAGCAGGGGCGGTTCTATGTATTTTGCCGCCCCAAGCACGGCAGTCAGGCGGCGAGCCTGCAGGAGGTCCGCCGGTCCCACGGCTTCGGCGTACCCGCCGCCGAAGCCGCAGGACCGGTGGATCTCCCGCAGGCACACTGCCGAAGGCAGCCTGACTGCCGCCCTCACGGTGACCGGCATGCCACCCCCCACGACTTGCCACCCCAGGCACGTGCTTGGTACGCTGGTGCCTGGAGCCGCCCCTGCAAGCAAGTAACAAAACTGCAAAGTCCTTGAAATTTGTTTTTGATAACTCCATTGAACTGACAGTGATTTCTTTCTAGAACACCATCCTTTAATTTGACATATACGCACACTTTTCATGCTTGGTTGCAGAAGACACACTATGAGTAGTAAGAGGGTACTGTAAAGTTTTGCAAATAGAAAATCTCTACCAATTAACTGAAACATGTAGAGATAATAGACCCTAATCCATTCAGAGCCTGCAAGGGAATTCCTTCAAAGTTCAGAATGGTTTTGTTTTGTTGAGAATAAACAGAGGCCATTCCACTCGACAAAACACAGCTGCTTCTCTCTTGTCCTGGTGTGGTCAGCCAGCCTTGTTCAGGGGATGTATCTGTGCTCGGCTCTTGAAGAACAGGGCATGACAAATTGGGGGTTCAGTCTTCTGAAATGCAGATGATTTTATGAAATTGTATCATGAAATTATTGTGCCTGTAATGGATCCACCCAGAGTTGTGTGTCATTTCCCTGCCAGACCAGTGTGATCAGCACTCCACGATGGTTTATTCAAAAAATACCATCTTGGGACGATGGGCTTGCTGTAGCTGGGAGAAGACACTTCCTCCTCTTATCTGAAGGGAAGCTTGGAATATAATGGAAAGTTATCAGGGCAGAACAAAAGAAGCAGGTGACCCAGCAGGAATTTTTAAATGGACTCATGGGGGGGGGGGGGAGAAGGGTGAGGAGATGGGGAGCCATTTTACAGAAGATTAAGATGAGGGAGGCTGCTGAAGGGGCAAAGTAGGTAAGGATGGAGGACCCTGCCTAGGGTGACCAGTCAGAAAACGTGAAACATCGGGACAGGAGGTGAGGGGGAGGTAATAGGAGCCTATATAAGAAAAAGACCCAAAAATCAGGACCGTCCCTATAAAATCGGGACATCTGGTCACCCTAACCCTGCCTGACTCTCAGAATGCAGATGATCTCCAAGGGAAGGATGAGCTAGCGAGGGACATTGCACCTTTTATTGTTTTCCATGATCTGTACCCTGCTGTGCTTTACATGGCTAACTGTAAAAGAACAGAACATTGTTAGATGGGCAACGTGTGTGTGGACTGCTTCACAATCACTACATGCCCCTGAAAGGCAAACGGTCCATCAGAACCTTCACGCCATTCGGATGGAGTCCTGGGAGACCAGCGTGGAAGTACTCAGAAGGGGGTCACAAGAGGCTAGGCAGCTGGACAGTGGGTTCCGACATTCAAGGAGGATGCCAGATAGAAGGTCCATGCCTGGAGACTATACCTAGGGATCCTGATATTGGGGCAGTGTTGGAGTCCATTTAGGCTCCAGAAGCTTAAACACACCCCAGGGGATCCATAACACAAAGGCTTGGATTCCCCTCACAGCCATCCTAGTGGGTGGGCAGATAGGGATGCTTGCTAGGATCTGTGACACAGGGCAGTGTCTAGACATATACCCCTGAGCCCCTGTTGCTAGCTAGCACAGATTAGAACAGCACCCAAGCTGCTCTAACCTGTGCGGAGGATGGGGACAAGCAGAATATCGGGGACCCTTAACCAAAGCAGAAACTCAGCACAGCAGAGAATCTAGTTCATAACTAGAGCTGGATGGAAGTATGCAGATGAAGGCTTTTTTCACTGAAAATTACAGATTCAGGTCATCTGAAACAAACTTGGGTTGAATTTGCCAAATTCTTTTGATCAAAATAACCGCTCCCGCCAAAAAAAAATATCTTTCATTTCGACTTTTCAATGAAACGTTTCAATTTTGGTTCAAAACAACTGTTCATTTTGAAATGTATTCCCATTTTTAAAAGTTTAACTCCCCCCCCCTCCCAATTTTTGTTTTGGGTCAAACAAAATGTTTAGTTTTATTTTATTTTGTTTTACTTTTTCAGTTTGCTGGAAAAAAAATTAAAAAGTGTTTTAAAAATTGTTTCAGTTCAACATGAAATTTTTGTTTTCCTGGTTCAACCACCAAACCGTTAAAAAAAAAAAAAAACCCAGTTATTCGCATAGCTCTAACCTTTTTTGGGCACGTTATCCAAAGTACTGTATTTGGTATATTTACTTGCTGGAAAATATAAGATCAAGCCACAGCATTTGGCTGACCCTAGCCTTTCTGAACGGTTGGATCAGTCTGAATAAATACTCCCTGAACTCAATCCAAAGTGTGTTCTGTTCACAACAGCCTACATCTTGCCAACCTAACGGGAAGGGTGTCAGCAGGTCCCTGCTGCAGCTATAAACATTAACGCCTGAATTATACCTCTACCCCGATATAACGCGACCTGATATAACACGAATTCGGATAGAACGCGGTAAAGCAGCGCTCTGGGGGGCGGGGCAGGGCCGCATGCTCCGGCGGATGAAAGCAAGTTCAATATAACACGGTTTCACCTATAACGCGGTAAGATTTTTTTGCTCCCAAGAACAGCGTTATATTGGGGTAGCGGTGTATTTGCAAAATATATTGGGAGAAGGAACAGATGGGGGGGGGGGGGAACAGACTTTTTGAGGTTGCAGGGGGAAGGCTACTCTGGGGAGAAGTTGGCTGGATAGTGGAGCATCCGTGAAGCAGCAAAAGGTGGACAAGAGGAACAAAATGGCAGAGACAATATTAGGAAACCAAGGCCTCAATCCAGCAAAGCACTTACACCATGTGTAAATTTAAGCACGAAGGTACTGCTAATGGGGAGCATTCTCCGGCTTAAAGTTATGCCTGTGCTTACGTGCTTTGCTGGATCTATGCCCAAAATCAAGACCTGGATGGACAAAGTTAGCCCCTGCCTGTATCTATGGATGAAACTGCAACTATTGCTGGCTGGCACTGCCTACCAACCAGCAGGGGGATGAAAGGCATGCCTCAAAGGTAAATAGCAGAAGAACCAACCAGGTAGGGGTTGTTTGGTCTAAAAGAGTTGAAGTGCAATGGGAATATCATAACCCTTTGATTTTTGCAGTTTGATGTGGGTGAAACTTGTTCTGGCTCATGGCTCTGTGTCATATACAGTTAGCTAGCAACACTGAGTTATGCTGGGGTGAATTGTGCAGGACAGTCATTCCCCCTTAACCAGGGGATTTTTGCACTGGATGGTGGAGTTCAGAGACTCCAGGGTTTCTCTCACTCTTGGAAAAACAAAAAAGGGTTTCCAAAACCCCGAGCAAGGAGCTCCATCCCCTGCAGAGCCTGAATCCCAGCATGACTGCTAATCTCTAAATGCAATGGCAAGTATTTATTATCTCCACATGAAGCTCTGCTTCTCTTTATCCAGCTCCAGATGTTTCTAGAGTCCTTGCTACTTTAATTTGCGCATGAGAGGGAGAGGGAAGTAATGCCATGTTAAGCTCTCCCGTTATGCTTTCCAGCTTGCGAGTACACATTTAATTTAGAGTTTCTCTCTAATGACTGCCTTATTTAAATAGCTGGACAAGAAAATGCTTGCTCTTTGGGGGAGCTTCCATAGAAGGTGCTATTAAAAACCGAGCCAGATCCGCAGCTAGAATAAATCAGCATAGCTCTGTTGGAGACACTGAGCTATACAAACCCACACATACGGAGTATCAGCAGAGCCTTGCTGATATGCATTGATTACTGGGAGACCTATTGCTCATTAGCAAGTAAGGACCCAGTATCCTGCTCCTATTGAAGCCAATGGGAGTTTGTCATTTGACTCTCCGGATCCTACGTGAACCATTTTAAAAGAAAAGTGAAGATTGAGTGAAATGCGATATGATGACACTCACTTTGACAAGCATAGTTACATTTCAATAATATAATAACTCACCATGTCCTCAGTGAAGCGTTTGGAAAAATAATTAAGTCTGAGAATTGGAGAGCAAGCCAGGTTTATGCCCGATCAACCATGGAGCAGATTTTTGCCATTAGACCAATTACTGAAAAAGCTCAAGAGTTTCAACACAGGAAGGATGAGATGTAAATAGCCTTTACTGATTTAAAAGCTGCCTTTGACTCCGTTGATAGTTGCTCCCTTTGGCTCAGCTTGCAAGCAGCTGGTGTGCCTGGCGAGCTCCTCTACCGTCTCACAGAAATGCTTCACTAAAGTGAAGACTGTGTCCACTTAGGTACTAGGATGTCCAACCAGCCTGAGTACAGCAGTGGCATCTATCTAGGGTGTGTGGCTTCTCCTGATCTATTCTGCTCTGTTACTGAGCGAATTATAGAAGCTGTCACTAGCCACATGCCCGGGATGGCGCTTCATGATTTCAGCATAACTGACCTGCAATATGCAGATGACAAGACTGTACTCACGTCCTCACAAACTAACGTCATCAATGCCCTGAATATGTTTGTGGAAAAAGCAGTAAGCTTGCTTTTCAAGTCAACTGGAAGAAGCCCAAAGTGATATAAGTGGGTTATGAATCTCTGCCCCCACCCATCATAATCAACTCATTTCAGTACCTTGGCTCTGTTGTCACCAAGGAGGGAGGTTGCCTTACTGACGTGAAACATCAAATCAACCAGGCTACTGTTATGCACGTGTATTATGCATGCTCTTTGGAAGTATTTGTGGTGTCAATGCCACATAACTCAGACTACGATGGGTGTCTATCAAGCAGCAGTGGTTTCTGTCCTTTTGTATGGCTCTGAAACCTGGGCCAACCCAGAGATGCAAATGTGCCAGTTGGACTCTGACATGAAATAGCAACAACTTATTGAAGGTATATGGTGGTTACTTCATGCTACAAATGAGGTGATTAGGCATCGGACCAACCAGCTTCCGAAGTTTTCTGAGGGACTCAACACCCTCTCATATGGCTTGGCCACGTGTTCTATATACCAGAGTCCATACCAGCTTTGATTCAACAAAAGCTGGTTGGAGAAGACCTCACGGACTGCCGCACACACACTGTAGGGATGTCGTGGCTTTTGACCTCAGCTGCCTCAGCCTTCATTTAGAGCAGGATTCAATATTGACAGGAGACCGAGCTTTCTGGATGTGGATGATCTAACGTTTGCACTCTACATTCCATGAGCCAGAGAATGAATGAATGAAGTGAATAGGAGAGCTCACTACAGGACTCCAACGTTAAATTTTGTCTAAGAATGTTAGCACCAAGAATGGGGAGGGATTATTTAGCAAGATGCACGGAAGCATAACTAGAAAGAACATGATGAATTTAAGAGGAACAAATAGGCTCCATATTAGAGAAGACCTGTGCACTGTAAGCCCCAATATGTAGGACATTTTCTCCAGTCTAGTTTTAAAAAGGCAGCAAATGTTTTGTAAGGCTGTAGTCCTGCATTGGCTGGGAGATGAACTGGATGATCTACCAGGTCTCTTCCAACTCTGACTTTTGGGATTCTCCTATGAAGTGAGGAAACGGTCATTTCCAAATGCAAATTACAACGAGTGCAAATCAATAAAGAGAAGAAGGTCAGTTTATACTGTACAAGGGCTGGGATTCCACATGTCTCCAACATTCGCCGATCCCAAGCCACAGCCAGGAAAATTTTCCAACCAGGGTAGAGCACTGCAAAGGTAAATGCATTAGGTGAGAAGGATTAAAGGCATTATACTTTCTCCTGAAGTACTGTGTGTTGGCTACCATCAGTGCAGCAGTACTGGACCTGCTGTCCAGGGCTTATAAATATTTAGGGTAGTGGGGCAATAAGCTTGTCAGTTTTCCTGGCAGTAAACGGATTCCTAGTTTGGCCAAGCTGGTTGCTCCAGAATGCAGTTCAGGACTTGCAACAATAAAGTCTGGCTTGTGTCTAATTCTTAAATCTCTCTGCTCCAGATATATTCTATTAGACAGTCGTGTTCACTTGGCATCTCAAGGCAAAAGCTGAATAGATGAACCGTGCTCTGCAGACAGCTTAAACTAGCTCCTCTTCATGATAACTAAACTATTCAAGACAAGTTGAGAGTCACATGAAATATCTATCATGATTTGAGTCATTCCCTGCCATTTTAGTTCAACTTCACCTTCGGATTGATCAAACCTGAAAAGAATCTGATAGACAAGTCTGACAGCAGTTAAGTTTCTTGCAGAGTTTGATAAGGAATCATTTTAATGGTGATGGCATTGCATAATTGTGTGATAATTCCATGGCCCAAAAATTGAGATAATGGAAGCGACATTACACTATATAAAACATTAAAAAGGGGGGGGGGAATCATTTGTGCATCACTGTGTCATCCATCTCCGTAACTTGTGGGTGGAATGAGAAGTTATCCACAGCTCAGGCTAAGGCAGAACTAGTAGAAGAGATGAAATGATATGTGTTCCTATAGATATCTGAATATAAAATTGAAGTTCATTTGCCCTCTCTTGCCTCAGTTTTCCCACTTGCAAAATGGGGATAATGATGCTGACCTCCTTTATACAGCACACAGATACACTGATGAAAGTGCTAGATAAAAGCTAGGTATTATTAATTTATTATTATTATTATTATTATTAAACCAAAGCCCTGATCCTGCATGTACTTACTAATATTGCCAACCCCAAGCCTTTAAAAATTATGCATCAGGCCTCCATTCTGCCCACTTATTCAAGTTGGGTACCAGCAGGACAACCAGCATCTTAGCCAACACACTGGGGACTTCACGAAGGACATTCAGAACTAAAGAGAAGTCTCTGCAGCTTGTGACCAGCTTGTGTAGTTGGTGTTAGAGGTGCAGTTGTTGCTAAATACAAATCTGAAGCTATTTTCACCTGGTCAAAACATAAGCAAGATGAATGAGTGAAGAATAGAGGACAAATTTTGCTGAAGTTTTGGCACTGTTTTTACCAATGGAAAAATACTTGTGTGCAGTTCCCACAACCCACTACTGAATATGGCTCATTGTTTTCACCCCCATTCTTTAAATTGCTGGGTTTCAGGTCTTGCAAAGACCTGGAAGGCCAAAAGTATAGCCATTATTATAGATAAACTCCATCGCTGTGACAGCCCTGGGGAGGGTTAAAAAAGGACTTAGCTTGTCAGCTCTTTTGGGGCAGGGACTGTGTTTTTGTTCTGTGTTTGTACAGCACCTAGCGCAATCAGGTTCTAGTCCATGACTGCAGCTCCTAAGCGTTATCTCACTTCAAAACAGCATCTGAAACCTTCAGAAAATAGTGTGGGTTCACAAAATCGTATTTTATTTTCAGCACTAATTATAGACTTTGAACCATGAAGTTCTGCTCACAAGAGATTCAGGGTTTCAAAAGACCATGGTTTACATGTGCCGAGTTTTTTCCCCTCCCCATTCTGCCACTTTTCTATAAAAGCACATTTGGACTCACTGCTGCCTATTGCACAGACCACTATGTATTTGTTCTTCTGAAGTTAGTGTTGACAGTTTCACCATGTAAGCTAAACAATGATCTGCCCTGAGAGGCCATTGCTTATACACCCATGTAAAGCACATGGAAAATTATTTTCTTTCCAGCTGAGAAGTCTAGGTGGGAGTCAACAGGCAAACAAATACTTATCTTGGTGGCACGATTTACGAGGTTTCACATTCTGAACCTCCGTGCTCACTGCAAGGGGCATATATTTACTGCTTTGTCTCGCCCCAAAAGATAAGTATGGTAGCTACACTGTTGTCTAACTTAAGGAAATGTCTTTCTCCAAAGCTTCTCACAAAGCAGAGTTGCATTTACGTCTAGGTAGTAAATGAACAGTAAAGTCATGGGTACACAGTGTATTTTGTGTTCAAAACAACCACAAGAATACCCCTGCTATTTCGATCATCATACTTTTTAGCACAGGCATAGTGAACAGCCTGTAGTTATGGTATCACATGTATGTCCCTCATTACAGTACAGAGAGTATCCATATCTTCTAGGGGCAATACCTATGTTGATTTTAATAATGGGAGCTGGGTATCCAAATTCCTTAGGCAGCTTTGAAACCCCCCCACCCCTGCAAAAAAAAGGAAATAATTTGCTCCAAGCAAAAGATGTGACATCGTAGCGCCTATGGCTTTTCAAAAATATTAATGACATCAGTGTCACCATTATTAAGCTAACAAATATATCACAATATGGGTAGTAGATGCTTTGATTTACAATTTTTTTAAAAAGTTTCATTTTACTACAGCATTTACAGAAAAATATGCATGCAAATTTCAGAAACATAAAAGTAATAATGCTATAATAAATAATAATAATAATAATAATACCTCTCATATAGCACTTTTCATCCATACATCTCAAAGCACCTTACAACGGAGGGCATCATCATTATGTCCATTTTACAGACTGGCAAACTGAGGCACAAAGAGGCTGAAGGCCACCGGCAGAGCCAGGAATCGGACCTAGTGCAATGCTCTTTGTACTATGACACACTGTTTAACACATGCCACAAACCAATTTTCATTCTAGATTGTTACATTCATGGTACTCTCATCTTTATGTATAGTAAACACTGTAAGCACATTTTCAATATGGTCTTCTCAGGGGCAGATGGTTCCATATAAAGATAAGAAAGAGGACAGCTTTTCTACGGGAAAATAGCCTTATTTTCTTTAAGCTTGGTAATTATTGGCCTAATTTAATAAACATTCTACATGTCAGAAGAAAGGGGGACGGGGGGAATGGCAAAGTAGATAGCCAGGGTAACAGTTTGCACGTGAGATCATGAAGCTACCTATGAAATTCTTGTTGGTGACCGTTATTATTTTTGTTTATTAGTGTGATGGCAGGCCCCAACGGGACAGGGCCCCATTGTGCTAGGCACTGTACAAACCTGTAGCAAGAGACCATCTCTGTTTAGAGTGTAAGCTTTTCAGAACAGATGAGACAAAGGGTGGGAGGGAAAACAGAAAAGCTTGCTCAAGGTCACACAGCAGGATCAGGAAAAGAAACAGGTCACTGACTCCTAGGCCAGGGCCCTATCCACCAACTAGCACTGCTTTTCCTCACACAGTATAGCCCAAGTCATCAGTAGATTTCTATGACAAGACATACACTTTGACGTCTTGGAGGATATCTGTCCTAATCAATTGGACTGAAATGTAGCATCCGAAGAAGTGGGCTGTAGTCCACGAAAGCTTATGCTCTAATAAATTTGTTAGTCTCTAAGGTGCCACAAGTACTCCTGTTCTTCCTTAAATCTGTGACGTCTCATTAGTAAATCTGGAGGAGGGCAGATATTCTTTGTCAAAATCGTTCAGTTTGCTGTAAAGTTAAAAATGAGAATACTGTGCATTTATCTATAGTAAACAAATCAAATTACAAATCATGTATGTATGTACAGACATTATAATTGCATTGGAAATAAGAGTATCTGGACACAATGCCGTTAGGGGTCAAAGATTTTATTTTACTGTATCTCATCAAGAGTATGTCTACTCTGAGCCATAGTGCAGACTGAGTGCGTGTATTGCAGACCACACCAAAGAGCTGCTCTCTTATCTGCCTCACGTGGATGCCTCAGGCGTGAATTAACAGGTACATATTTTGTGTTAACAGTCCTCCTTCAAACCTTTTAGTTCATGCCAGCAGTTCACACACCCAGTAGTCTGCACTGCAGCACAGTGTAGACAAGCCCCAAAACTAAAACATAAAGGCCCTGATCCTACAAACACTTACAGAGTAGCTTAAGCATGTGCTTTAAGTGCTTGCAGGGTCAGGACCAAAGGTAGTGGGGGGTGGAGGAACAGAAAAAAATAAAATCTAATCCGCCAAATTAATTCTTGGCATTAAGCGGGTGCAATTCCATTGATACCATGGGTATCTGCTTAGCACCAGTCATGAATTTGGGCCTGAGAATATATTTAATACAGTGCTTTGATTCTGCCACAGGAAAAGCAGCTCCCCTTCAAGATAATTTATGCAGCTCTACAGGTTTTTAATTCTGCTTGATTGCTGTTTGTGTTATTCTCTGTTTAACTGTATTAAGTTGGCATTACTAGATTCCCAGATTTTCCCCTGAAGAAGTATTTCTAGCATTGATGGGGACGTCTGTATTGGTCACGTGCTCTCAGGTGTACTTACTGAGAATCAGCGATTGAATTAATTTATATACTTGCTATTCATAAGGGTGCTAATAAGCTTGTCTCTCTCAGTGGAATTGTGGCAATGCTGTTTCATAAAGTTGTAGTGAGTACCCAGTGTGCATTTAATTCTGCCCAGAGCATACTGCAGCTTCCCATACATCTTCATTTGTTGAAAGAGCTCTTAATTGTGTGCTTTACTAGTCAATCTATTAAACCATTAAAAAAAAACAACAATGCACACAGACTTCAAAATTGCTGCAAAGGCAACTAGCAGAATCATTGGTCCTGGAAGCTGGTTTAACTACAACAAAGTGCAACACAGCCACTTCCTTCTCAGCTGAATGTGTCGTTCATAACCATGGGTCAGATTCTGGTGGTTTGGCCAATCAACAGGAGTTTTCTGCTCTTAATGCCTGGAGGATTTGGTCCTGTATTTTTAAAGACCCAGTGCAAATATGAGTGTTCGTGAATGATGACAACCCTTGATTTAGCCAAAAAACAGGTGCAACAGAGGCAGCAGCACCTCATGCTGCCCCCCAGCATCCCACTGTTTGAAGTTCTCTGATCCTGTGTTGAAGGGCACAACCATAAAGGGAATGAAACTCCCTCGCTACCAACAAGAGGCGTCGGATGGGACTGAATCAGAGACCTTTAGAACCCAACCACAAGCCTCCATCACTTGAGCTAAAAAGAGCTAATATATACTAGGCCCTCATCTTTTATGGGAACAATCCATTAGAGGGGGACATGGCACATCTGAGCTGGGATTTTCAGAAGCGCCTAGAGGACTTGTGCACCCAGGCCCCAGTAAAAGTCACCTAACTCCCTTGGGCTCCTCTGAAAATCCTAATTTAGAGAATAATCTTGCATCCATCAATGTCAGTGGAAAGACAGACATTGATTTCAATGGGTATGGATCATAAGAACGGCAATACTGGGTCAACCCAATGATCTATCTAGCCCAGTTTCCTGTCTTCTGACAGCGGCCAATGCTGAATGCTTCCGAGGGAATGAACAGAACAGGCAATCATTCAGTGATCCACGATCAGGCCATTAGCCAGTGGGTTTCAACCATAAGGGTAGTTTGTACACATCGTCAGCCAAGAGGATACGATTAGACAAGGTGCCAATCATGGTTGTAGTTTGTGTCATACAGATATTGGCCTGAGACCAGCTATTCGTTTCTCACAAACCACTGTATGGCTCTCAAATGGTAAAGGCTAATTCCGGCCCTGGTGTGTAAAGAGAGAAAATCTGGAGGCGAGCTATGAACTATCCAGCCACTTCAGGGCGTGTCTTTAATGAAGACACATGGGCTTTAAAAATGCAACTTTATTTTGGCAAACACTGATGAGTTTCCCAAATATTCTCTGAAAAGGTAATAAATCAAGGCAGCTGTTCAAAAGGGATTAAGAATTAACAATGGAGCTGAGTCCACAGTTTAGTAGCACCTTACTCCACAAGCAGTTCCACTGATGACAATGGGTCTATTTCACTCTGAGTAAAGGTATCAGAATCCAGCCCTCTATTTTTACAGCTGAAATGATTCAGTTAAAAAAATTTACCAGCTTTTTTTTGGTAAAGCTTTGAACGTAAATGGTTGTATTAACATTTGAATGCTTTTTTTTTACTGCAGCTATTTCAGAAAGTATGATATAGTTCCCCATCAAATATTTCTTGCATGCTCTGTGCCTTCATTATTCGTGTTTTGCAGTTGCTAATCACGGAGTGGAGTTCTAAAATTCCCTAACTCTATTCATTCTCTAACAGAAACACTGCATAATTCGCTGCAGTAAACACACGATAGGATCTATACGCATTTGGCAGGTAATTTCACAGCAGGAAAAAATCAATAGGTAGCTAATCAATAGAACTGAATCTCGCAGTATAATGTGGCGGAGATCAAGAGGAGAAGATGCATGGAGATGCGTGGCCTAGTTTAATCAGATGAATTTAGCAGGAGGCCAATCAAGGAAAACTCCTAACTGGCAGCATGCATTACAGCTGTTGCTCTAGTTTCTTTTACGTTATTGATATAACAAAATACGAAATCTCATTCTGGCGTGAGCTGCCTTTGTGGACGCAACATAAGGTCTGATTTTCAGAGGTGCTTATTGCCCACAGCGCCTGCTGCCTTCAGCTGGAGTTACAGTTGCTCAGCACCTCTGAAAATAGGCCCATAGTGTGCAAAGTCATACACTCCAGCACAGTGAACACTGACTTGAAGCAGGCTACCATGTGGTGAAAAGCCACCAGAAGGTATAAGGAGGCCCACTCTCAAACTATGGTCCAACTAGACCAGTAGTCCTCTAAGCCCTGCCTAGTATTCTCCAGAAGACAATAAGATGAGCACCAAGCAATGCGAGAAAAGAGGGATAAGAAGGAGAGATGACCATGGTGGTTCTGTCTTACACAGTAGTCCACAGAACAAAACAAACAAACAAAAAAGATGGGACACCATTGAAATAAGGAAGGGAAGGTCTCAGTTAAGACGCTGGACTGGGATTCAGGGTTCAACTCCTGGCTTTGTACCACAACCTTCTTGCATGGCCTTGGGTAGGGCACTTATGCTCTCTGGGTCTTTGTTCCCAATCTGTAAAATGGAGAGAATAATAATCCTCCCTTTATCGGTCTTGCCTGCTTAGATTGGAAGCTCTTAGGGACAGGGACTGTCCCTTGCTGTATTTTTGTGCCTAAAACAATGGTGCCATGATCTTAGTGGGAACTATCGAAACAATAAGACAAAATATCTAATATCGTAATATTGAAGTAAAGATATTAAAAATTGGCAGCCAGTGAAGAAAGTCCAGGAATAGTGGCAAATAGTCCAGAGTGACCTGCTTTTATGTGGTCATTAAAAAAAAAGTTCTTACTTGTGGTGCAACATAGGCTCAAATTTCTCTCAATAGTCTAAGAGCAGAGAGATGAGGCACATTTACAATGCAGTAAGCATCTCTTTGAATCCCCATTGAATCCCTGACTTCAATCGAAATAAATTACCAAGCAACATGAGGGAACACTTTATGCCACTGTCAAGGGCAGATGTAAGACACAAACTTCTTCCCTCTCTAATTATCCACTTAATCTTTAACAACATGCCATTTGGATTGGTTGGTCAATGTGCTACTTAACCACTAGCAAAGGAAACATCCAGAAGATAAAAAGAGAAGAGAAGAGGAGTCACTAAACAAAGATAATTAATAAATGAATTCCCTCCACAAGCGATTGCTGAAAATACATATAGTTATAGAGAAATATTCCTTTCTTTTCCTACAGTCTAACACACTCCGGTCCATACTGATCTTTCAGGCCAGTTATTTGTAGTAAGAAATGGGGAAAGTCTTTGTGATGGGTTCGGTCACAGAGATCTCTTGGGACTGTCACCTGATGTGCTGAAATTACCTCTGAGTCCATTTTCCCTGTCAGCTTGGGACTCCAGAAACCTGTCTTGTTGAGCCAGCCACGCTAGCCTGCTGCAACACAGACCCAGGGTCTGAACCACCCCCCCAAAGCTACAGGCTTTAAGTGAAAACAGCTTAGGAGGTTACCTGCCTCCACCACCCAGACACCCAGTTTCCAATGGGATCCAAACCCCAGATAAATCTGTTTTACTCTGTATAAAGCTTATACAGCATAAATTGTCTGCCCTCTATAACACTGATAGAGAGATATGCACAGCTGTTTGCTCCCTCAGGTATTAATCATTTACTCTGGGTTTATTAATGAACAAAAGTGATTTTATTAAGTATAAAAAGTAGGATTTAAGTGGTTTCAAGTAATAACAGACAGAACAAATTAAGTCACCAAGCAAAATAAAACAAAACATGCAAGTCTAAGCCTAATACATTAAGAAATTAATTACAGGTAATATCTCACCCTCAGAGATGTTCCAATAAGCTTCTTTCACAGACTTGACTCCTTCCTAGTCTGGACCCAATCCTTTCCCCGGTACAGTCCTTGTTAGTTCCAGCCGACATCTTAGGTGGCTAGCGGGGGCTCTCTCATGACTGGGACCCCCCTTTCTCCTCCTCCACCCCCTTTTATAGCTTTGGCACAAGGTGGGAATCCTGTGTCTCTCTGGGTCTCCACCCCTCCTTCTAAATGCAAAAGCACCAGGTTTAAGATGGGATTCCAGTATCAGGTAACATGTTCATATGTCCTGTGAGACCCCAGCCTCCATTCTTCCAGGGCATGCCCACACTTACCCAGGAAGGTTTGCAAGTAAACAGAGCCATTTACTGGTCATTGGTTCTGAAGCACCCTTAATGGCTTCCTCTTAATATGTTTACATCAGTAATACAAGTTTATATCTTATTCTCCTAATTCCAGACACAGAAATAATACATGCAAACAAATAGGATGAACACACTCAGTAGATCATAAGCTTTGTAATGATACCTTACAAGAGACCTTTTGCATAAAACTTATTCCAGTTACATCATATTCACATTCATAAGCATGTTTCTATAAAGCATATGGAGTTCAACGTCTCAGTCTTTTTAAAACAAACAGCCCAAAAACACAAACACTCATGGCTCAGAATACATTAAATAACTTGTCTTTGTTGGGGGGAACCAGAAAAAAACCCAAATAAATACCATTTAACTAACAATAAAAATGCTTTAAACCATTTGATACTATTCAACTAATCATTTGAAAACCCCATACTTCACTGGACAAATTTACCAAGTTACTTAAAGGCAAGATTGACACCATTGCTTACACTGAATCATATCTTATGGTGGGATTTTGACTAACAAAGACAACTCCTGTTTAAAGTCAGTGGGAGTTCGGGGGTAACATTTTCAAAAACCTGTGTGATTTGGGAGCCTAAGTCTCATTGAAATTCAAGGCTCCTAAGTCACTTGGGCACTATTGAAAATTTTAGCATGGAGACCTAACACCTTTATGTCCCTTTGAAAAACCACACCCTTACTACCAAATGGTTCCACTGAATTGAGCAGAACTACTTATAGAGTACAGTGCTACTTACCTGGCTTGGGGGACAATGACCCTAACGCCCTTAATGTGTGTCATGGCCGTAACAGATATACAGCCATAGGTCTTGGTCATGCAAGCTATTGTGTGTGGATGGAGCCTTGTACCCTAGCAGAGCCCCAGGTGTGCATATATAGTCTTCCCACAGGGTGCATCTTGCAGAAATAGGGCCTGACATTTTAATACAGGGAAATAGTCAACAGATGTATATCAATGTTAATTGTAATACCAGTTATGCTTTGTAACACTGTAAATGCCGTTTGTATCAGGTGTCTCAACAAAATCTGACAGCTTAAGTGTTGCCGTTTCTTTGTTAACCTAAATATATACATATAGCAAGTTAAATTTTACCTTGATTTTCTTCCAGCTTCCCAATTGTTTCGATCTGCTCTACCAAGTCATTGGAGTTCCACTGGCTCATTCCTATGAGAATGGCACTTTTCCCTTCCACCACCTCCTCTGCAGCAAGAAAACAGAGAAGAGGGTAAACGGCAGTGAATAAAGACAGGATTACCTTGTTACCAACTATCAGAGAAACGTGTAGTTCATTACGATCCCTAAAGGGAATACAAAGCACATGGCATACACAGGATTCTCTGAGAAGGCTTCCTGCTTCCACATCCACAGCGGGGTGTGTTTGCATGCCAAATTCATTGCATATTGGAAAACACAGAGGGAAAGGGAATTTAGCAAATCTTGGCTGTTTATTTCTGCAGAATTATTAGTTGACTGAAATAAATATTCATAAGAGGTGGAAAATCACTTGGCATTTTATTTGTGCAAAGCCCTTTATAAATATTGATTGACTGATTTACACTGATTATCTAATTAACAGATCTGGTTGGAAATATTTTCCCGCCCCCATCAAGCAGTGCACTAGGAACTAGGGCTGTCAAGCGATAAAAAAATTAATCGGAATGAATCACACTGGTAAACAAATAATAAATAAAACCATGTATTTAAATATTTTTGGATGTTTTCTACACTTTCAAATATATTGATTTCAATTACACCACAGAATACAAAGTGTACAGTGCTCATTTTATATTTATTTTTGATTACAAGTAGTTGCACTGTAAAAACGAAATAGTATTTTTCAATTCACCCAATACAAGTACTGTAATGCAATCTCTTTATAATGAAAGTTGATCTTACAAATGTAGAATTATGTACCAAAAAAAACAGCATTCAAAAATAAAACAAAGTAAAATTTTAGAACCTGCAAGTCCACTCAGTCCTACTTCAGTCAATCACTCAGACAAACGAGTTTGGTTACAATTTGCAGGAGATGATGCTGCCCACTTCTTGTTCACAATGTCACCTGAAAGTGAGAACAGGCACTCACATGGCACAGTTGCAGCCGTTGCCGCAAGATATTTATGTGCCAGATGTGCTAAAGATTCATATGTCCCTTCATGCTTCAGCCACCATTCCAGAGGACATGCGTCCATGCTGATGACGGGTTCTGCTTGATAACGATCCAAAACAGTGCAGACTGACGCATGTTCGTTTTCATCAACTGAGTCAGATGTCACCAGCAGAAGGTTGATTTTCTTTTTTGGTGGTTCGCGTTCTGTAGTTTCCGTATCTGAGTGTTGCTCTTGTAAGGCCTTGTCTACACTACGAGAGTAGTTCGATTTTACTTGCATCGAATTTTTGTAATCGATATTGCAAAGTCGAACGTGTGTGTCCACACTAAGGACAGTAATTCGACTTTGTGCGTCCACACTAACGGTGATAGCGTCGACATTCGAAGCGGTGCACTGTGGTCAGCTATCCCACAGTTCCCGCAGTCCCCTCTGCCCATTGGAATTCTGGGTGTAGCCGGCAATGCCTTCTGGGTAACAAAATGAGTCGAGGGTGCTTTTGGGAAACTGTCGTCATCCGTCCATCACTCCCGCCCTCCCTCCCTGAAAGCGCCGGCGGGAAAACAGTTCGCGCGCTTTTCCAGTCATTGACAGCGCGGACGCCACTGTACTCCGAGCATGGAGCCCGCTGCGACCATCGCTGCAGTTGTGGCCGCTCTCAACGTCTCGCAGCTTATCATAAAGGTTTCCCTGAGGCAGATGCAGAAAAGTCAGGCAAGGAGGCTACGGCACCGCGGTGATGTCCTGAAGTCTGAGAGTAGCACAGACCTGTCAGAAAGCAGGCGACCCAGCGCCGAGGACATCACAGTGGCAATGGGTCATGTTGATGCCGTGGAACGGCGATTCTGGGCACGGGAGACAAGCACTGAGTGGTGGGACCGCATAGTGCTGCAGGTCTGGGATGAATCCCAGTGGCTGCGAAACTTTCGCATGCGGAAGGGAACTTTCCTGGAACTTTGTGAGTTGCTGTCCCCTGCCCTGAAGCGCAGTGACACCCGGTTGCGAGCTGCACTGAGTGTACAGAAGCGAGTGGCCATAGCCCTGTGGAAGCTTGCAACGCCAGACAGCTACCGGTCAGTCGCGAACCAGTTTGGGGTGGGCAAATCTACCGTGGGGGTTGTTGTGATGCAAGTAGCGAAGGCAATCGTTGATGTACTGCTGCCAAAGGTAGTGACCCTGGGAAACGTGGAGGCGATCATAGATGGCTTCGCAGCGATGGGATTCCCAAACTGCGGTGGGGCCATAGATGGAACTCACATCCCTATCCTGGCACCGGACCACCAGGCCACCCAGTACATTAACCGAAAGGGATACTTTTCCATGGTGCTGCAAGCACTGGTGGACCACAGGGGACGTTTTACCAACATCTACGTGGGATGGCCGGGCAAGGTTCATGACGCTCGTGTTTTCAGGAACTCTGGTCTGTTTAGACGGCTGCAACAAGGTATTTACTTCCCGGACCACAAAATAACTGTTGGGGATGTGGAGATGCCTATAGTCATCCTCGGGGACCCAGCCTACCCGCTAATGCCCTGGCTCATGAAGCCCTATACTGGCGCCCTGGACACTGAAAAAGAACTCTTCAACTACCGGCTGAGCAAGTGCAGAATGGTGGTGGAGTGTGCTTTTGGCCGTCTCAAGGGGAGATGGAGAAGCTTACTGACTCGCTGTGATCTCAGCGAAACCAATATCCCCATTGTTATAGCAGCTTGCTGTGTGCTCCACAATCTCTGTGAGAGCAAGGGGGAGACCTTTATGGCGGGGTGGGAGGTTGACGAAAATAGCCTGGCTGGTGATTACTCACAGCCAGACAGCCGGGCGATTAGAAGAGACCAGCGGGAAGCGCTGTGCATCCGGGAGGCTTTGAAAGCAAAGTTCCTGAGTGAGCAGGGTAACCTGTGATTTTATAGTTTGTGTACTGAGAAGCTAAACCTGCCCCCGTTTCTTTACCCAGGTAATGTTGACTATCCTATCCAGTTACATACCCCCTTCACCCCCCCTCCAACACACGTGTCGAAATAAAAATAGTTCTACTTTGTTAAAGCACACCGTTTTCTTTAATACTGTTTTAGCGGGAATTTTTTAAAACTGGGACGCAGACTGTGGTGCGGGGCGGGTCTAGTGTTGTGATGCGAATGCAGCTTCTAAACTCAAGGATTGACAGGCTCCGCTGCGGTGGGATGCTTGTTTCAACGGAGCCTGTCACCCCTCCTGATCGGGACTGTGTGTATGGGAGGTCTATTTGACTTTGTGGCAGGGGGAGGACGGTTACAGATCCCATGCTGTGTGGCTCTGTGATCCTGTCTAAGGACCGGCGCTTAAGATCTGTAACTGCCCTCCCCCGCCACAAAGTCACAGAGCAACCCACCCCCCCCAACATTACATCAAAACAACCTCCCAGACTAACCGGGGCAACTAGTCACTGCATCACTGCACTGTGTATGTGCCCTGCTGCTGTGCCTGCCCCCGACTATGTACCCTGCCAAAGGAGACTGTCCTGTCCAATTTCCAACCCCCTTTCCCCTCCTCCTCCAAAAGAACATGATTGAAACAGTAGTTAACAGAAACGAATTTTTTATTATCAACTACACATGGCATTGGGAGGTGAAACTTGGACGTGGGCTTGTGTCAGGCGGGAAGGAAAGAACTTTTCAAATTTTGGGAAATGAGAGCCTTCTGCTACTAGAGCTCTCTGCAGGGGTGGAGTGAGAGTTAGCAGGGACTCTGCCGCCTCTCCTTCTTTGCACTTTGGGTGAGGTGGGTATGGGACTTGGTGGCGGGGGAGGGCGGTTAGAGATGGACTGCAGCGGGGCTCTGTCCTCCTGCCTCCGTTCCTGCAGAACATCCACAAGGCGCCGGAGCGTGTCCGTTTGCTCCCTCAGTAGTCCAAGCAGCGTTTGAGTCGCCTGCTGGTCTTCCTGCCGCCACCTCTCCTCCCGATCCATGTTGGCTTGGTGCATTCGGGTCAAGTTCTCCCGCCACTGGGTCTGCTGTGCTGCCTGGGCTTGGGAAGAGGCCATAAGCTCAGAGAACATGTCCTCCCGTGTCCTCTTCTTCCTACGCCTAATCCGCGCTAGCCTCTGGGAGTGTGATTCCAGGCTAGGTTGTGAGACAGTCGCAGACGGGGCTGTGGAAATGGGAAAAAGGGAGTGAATTCCTCTGAAAGATAAATGTAGTTGTGAACAAAGAACATAGTCTTTCTCTGTGAACAAGACCATGCACAGCACCTTTCACATGCGCACTCAGCACAAGGTCGAATTCTCGGCCTTCGCATTCTGTGCCTGGGGTCTTGAACAGCACATTTGAGAAGCGAGGCAGCACAACGGAATTTCTGTTGCAGGCAGACATGGTAAGCCGTACACTTGTGGCAGTTTAAAACTTTTATATTACCACTGGCCTCATTTCACATTTAAATCAATGTCAGTCCCTGCTGCCAGCAATCCGGCAAGCGGGAACTCTGCCCCTGTCCCACCCCCTCGCGGCTGTCCCCGGGAATGATCCCTTTCGGCTGCCCCTCTCCCGCCTCCACCGCGTGGCTGCAAACCAGCGGTGACAGTTCTGTAAAGGAACGGGAAAGCAGTCCCAACACTAACATTCCCCTACCTAATTAAAAGCAGGTCACCATGGCCGACATCACCCTGATGAGGATCTCCGAGAGCGACAAAGAGAGAATGCTCCGGGAAAGCCTCCAAAGACCAGGGCCGTATGCCGCCCTGCTGTGCAGAGCAATGATCCCCGAGTACCTGATAATCTCGTGGCGCGGCAACGTGTCGTACTTCGGAGGACCCAATAAGGCCGCTCTCCCCAAGAACCTCATGCAACGGCTTTCAAGTTACCTCCAGGAGAGCTTCATCGAGATGTCCCAGGAGGATTACTGCTCTATCCCCGCACATATAGACCGCATTTTACTGTAGCTGCAGTAGCAGGGAATACACAGTAGAGCGGCTTGTGCAGGACAATCACTGAAAACCGGACATTGCTAGATTTCTTTTCAAAACTTGCACTGCCCCTTACTAAACCGTTAAGCGCCTAGGGCACACTAATCATGAACAACCCATTCTTTTAATTGTTAATATTCCTGTTTTGTTAAAAATAAATGTTTAGATGTTTACAACACTTACTGGCTGATCCTTCACCAGATTCTGTGTCCGGGGTAATGGCTGGGGACGCTTCGTAGGGGATCTCTGTAAGGGTGATGAAGAGATCCTGGCTGTCGGGGAAATCAGCGTTGTGAGAGCTGCCAACTGCCTCGCCCTCCTCATCTCCTTCCTCATCTTCCCCGTCCCCTAACATGTCTGAGGAACCGGCCGTGGACAGTATCCCATCCTCAGAGTCCACGGTCACTGGTGGGGTAGTGGTGGCGGCAGCACCGAGGATGGAATGCAGTGCCTCGTAGAAACGGGATGTCTGGGGATGGGATCCGGAGCGTCCGTTTGCCTCTTTGGTCTTCTGGTAGCCTTGTCTCAGCTCCTTGATTTTCACGCGGCACTGCGTTGCATCCCGGCTGTATCCTCTCTCTGCCATGTCTTTAGAGATCTTCTCGTAGATCTTTGCATTCCTTCTTTTGGATCGCAGCTCGGAAAGCACGGACTCATCGCCCCACACAGCGATGAGATCCAAGACTTCACGATCAGTCCATGCTGGGGCTCTCTTTCTATTCCCAGACTGCACGGCCATCACTGCTGGAGAGCTCTGCATCGTTGCCAGTGCTGCTGTGCTCGCCACGATGTCCAGACAGGAAATGAGATTCAAACTGGCCAGACAGGAAAAGGAATTCAAATTCAAATTTTCCCGGGGCTTTTCCTGTGTGGCTGGTCAGAGCATCCGAGCTCGCACTGCTGTCCAGAGCGTCAACAGAGTGGTGCACTGTGGGATAGCTCCCGGAGCTATTAGCGTCGATTTCCATCCACACCTAGCCTAATTCGACATGGCCATGTCGAATTTAGCGCTACTCCCCTCGTCGGGGAGGAGTACAGAAGTCGAATTAAAGAGACCTCTATGTCGAACTAAATAGCATCGCAGTGTGGACGGGTGCAGGGTTAATTCGATTTAACGGCGCTAACTTCGACATAAACGCCTAGTGTAGACCAGGCCTAAGTCTTCTAAAAGCATGCTCCACACCTCGTCCCTCTCAGATTTGGGACGGCACTTCAGATTCTTAAATCTTGGGTCGAGTGCTGTAGCTATTTTGAGAAATCTCACATTGGTACCTTCTTTGCATTTTGTCAAATCTGCTATGAAAGTGTTCTTAAAACGAGCATGTGCTGGGTCATCATCCGAGACTGCTGTGACATGAAATATATGGCAGAATGCAGAAAAAACAGAACAGGAGACATACATTCTCCCCCAAGGAGTACAGTCGCAAATGTAATTAATGCAGCTGCGGTGGGGCCCCCCGGGCCCTTTTAAATCACCCAGGCCCCTGGGTAATCACCCACCCTCCCCTGTCGGCGGGCCTGAGACCAGGGGTTCTCAAACTTCATTGCGCTGTGACCCCTTTCTGACAACAAAAATTACTACATGACACCAGAAGGGGGGACCAAAGCCTGAGCCCCATCACCCCAGACAGCAGGGCCAAAGCCAAAGTCCAAGGGCTTCAGCCCCAGGCAGGGGGCCTGTAATCTAGCCCTGCTGCCCAGAATTGAAGCCCTTGGGCTTTAGCCCTGGGTGATTGGACTCGGGCTTCGGCTCCGGCTCCGGGTCCCAGCAACTCTAAGCCAGCCCTGGCGACTCACTTTGGGGTCCCAACCCACAGTTTGAGAATGGCTGCTCTAGACCACGATACACTCCTTGGCAGCCTTTTCAACTCAACTTTGATGGCTTGGTGAGATTTAATTGTACTCCTTTGGGCAGGTAATGTATGTTTTATTCTAGATTTGTAAAGCGCCATGTAAAATTATGGTGTCACATAAGCAATAATAGAAATAATTTATATAGGTCCATAACGTGTGCCACAGTGCTTTGGAGTTGCTCTTCGTGCTTACACAAAAGAATATAAACCCTGCTCCAAAGAGACCATGGGCTAATGATAGAAATGGGAATAGAACATGTGAAAGAGTCTTACAGAAAGTGTCTAGTCGTTATAGCTGAACTGGGTTTTCCGAAGCTCCTTGACAAGAGGAGGGTCTGCAAGCCTAGCCAAGTACAAGGAGAGACCAGAAGGAATACATGTGGGGTGAGCAATAGGAGACAGGAGAGAGGTTTGCACAGACCTGCGGGAGCTGGGGGGTGGGAGGGGAAAGGAATCATTCAGAGAGCCTTGGAAGTAAATAAAATCTTGGATGTTATGAAGTAAGAGGGATGCAGTGCAGGGATTTGAGGCGTGGGGAGGGGAAGGAGAAGCCAGATCTGGGTGGAGTTGTGGTACAAGACGATCATCATCCTGGCTGAAATAGAGGCAGGGGCAGCTCTATGTATTTTGCCACCCCAAGCACAGCAGTGAGGCAGCCTTTGGCGGCATGCCTGCGGGAGGTCCGCTGGTAACACGGATTCGGTGGCATGGCTGCAGGAGGTCTGCCGGTCCCGCGCCTTCGGCGTACCCGCCGCCAAATTGCCACCGAAGCCGTGGGACCGGCAGACCTCCCGCAGGCATGCTGCCAAAGGCTCCCTGACTGCAGCCCTCACGGCAACCGGCACGCCGCCCCCCGCGGCTTGCCGCCCCAGGCACGTGCTTGGAGCCACCTCTGAATAGAGGACAGACAAGAAAGAAGAGGGGAGGTCTCAAGCTCGGTCTACACTTAAAATTAAGGTTTGCCATAGCTATGGCAATCAGGGATGTGAAGAAGTCAGCCATGGAGGCAGAGTCACTTTTTCCCCCCACAACGAATATAAACAAGTCAAAATACCAAACACAACTATCTGATGCACACCTTGCTGCGATCCTGAAGGTTTCAACTGCTCAGTCACTGAGGCCAAACATCAACAAACTGACAACTGAAGCATTGCCAGGTGTCTGGCAAACACTAAAAACTCTCTGGCAGGCGAAGAATTGTATAAAGTTGTACGCCAGTTTTATTATTTCTAAGAAATTTGAAATAAAAAATACAATATAAACATTTTCTTTTATGAACACCATCTTCAGTGACATTATTGGCCTGCTGGGAGGATTTGAGGACGGACACTGGCCCTAAGGTAATTGAGTTTGAGACCCTGTTGTATATGAAGACTGTGGTCAGGTTCTGCTCTTGGTTCCACCACTGTAAATCTGGGATAATTCCACTGAAGTCAGCTGGATTTACACCAGTCTAACTCTGGTTATGTTCCCTGAATTCTCTGTCTAGGCTCTTTTTTTAAACCCCAATTACTGTAGCATTTTACATATACATTTAATCTGACAAAACACCCTTGTGAAGATTAATCCCATTTTACAGATGGGAAAATGAGGCACAGAGAGATTAAGTAACCTGCCAAAGGTCTCACAAAGTCTGTGGAAAAGGCACAAACTGAACACAGATTTTCCAAGTCCTAATTAAGTGCCTTAACTGCAAGACCATTCTTCAAATCATATAATCACCAGTATACTTGAACATACAACAGGTGTTCTAGTCAAACACATGTTAATACATTAAGGGCTATGCTAGAAAGTTTTGTGCTTTAACTACACTGGCACAGGTAAAGCAGAACACAGCCCCCCCAGTGTGGATGTAGTTATACTAGTATATTACTATTATTTATGGTATAAAATGCTTATACCAGTATAGGCTTATTCCAGTTCAGGAAAGAAAATAAGCTATACTGGTATAATACCCTTTATTCGGGTATAACTGAATCCACACTAGGGCTTATACTGGTATGATTTTGTTATGCCTCTAATTGATGATATACCCAGGTATAAACTTTTCTAGTGTAGAAAAATCCTAAGTAAAATTCTCTCTAAAGATTTTAACCCAGCATGAAAATTCAGGCATTTCAATGCTAAAAAAACAGAAATTGTCCTTCAGATTTCACTGTTCCGGAATTTTGATGTCAGAACATTAATTTCTGGGGGAAAAAAGGTGTGTGTGTGGGGGGTGGAGGGGATAGGCCCACCAGACCAGTTCTCATACAAATTTCAGGCATGTTTTATCCTTTCATCAAAAACCATCTGTGCTACATGAGCTATTAAACTTTTATCTGACAGCACAGAAGAGATTATGGAATCGCACAGCCCTGCCACACAGCGAATCAGTTCCATTAGAGGATTTGTTCTTTTATCAGGAGCTCATCTCAAAAGGGGGCTGGGAAGCACAGACAAAAATGGAATGTTGCAGATGTTCTCCTTTAATAGGCTTAGAAATCTATGAAAATATTTCCATTCGGTTTACCAGCTGTTGAGGAAGTGGGGTGCATTAGTCCCTTCTGAATGGACTTATTTAAAAGCATTTCACTGGGGATTTATACAGGCTGTCAACGTAGACTATGTGCTTAGTATGAGTACAGAGAATGCAAATGTAAAATGGGGAATTGATAGTTCTTTATTTGCTAAGATGATGATTCGGATCAAGGCCGGCTCCAGCATTTCTGCCGCCCAAAGCAAAAAAAAAAAAAAAAACACGCAATCAGCGGTGGCAATTAGGGGGAAAAAAAAAAAGCCGCGATCGGCGACAGCAGTTCAGCGGCAGGTCCTTCGCTCCTAGAGGGAGCGAGGGACCTGCCGCCCCCGAATTGCCGCAGGTGCCGCCCCTCTCCCTTGGCTGCCCAAGCACCTGCTTGTTAAGCTGGTGCCTGGAGCCGGCCCTGATTCGGATAATGAGCCCTGGGAGTACCGTGGATTACAAATAAAGGTTCAGCAAGAGTAATCAGTGCAGAATTGGGCCAGGAGATTTCAGGATACACTATCTAAATTTAAACCAACTTCAGCTTTACATTTCAAACATTTTTAAAAGGAAATTCATTTCCTGGCTCTTCAAACGCCGATAGTATCTTATACCTGGTCTGTTTGATAGTGGTAGGTCTATTTGGAAGTAAAGCATTTAAAAAAAATTTTTTTTAAGGAGTACTGAAGAAAAAAAAAATCTATTAAGGTTTCATACTGTCATTCATCACCATAGTATATGATCTCCTACTGACCGAGAGGTCACCCAGACCCTGCCTCTTTGTACAGACTGATGGCCAGTCTTCAAACATCAGCAGAACTGATACCAATCATGAAGTGGACTTCATGAAATCTCTAGCAGTCTTTTGGGGGTAAAAATTCTACTTGGGCTAACTTTTGTTTGGTTTTAATTTTATTAAATTTACCCTTTTCGGGAGTTTTTGTTTAAGTTGTTTGGTTGGGGGGGGTTTTAGGGTGGGAGGAGTTGGTTTGGGGGTTTTTTGGGTAGAAGGGGCTGTCAACATTGGGAGTTTGCAGTGTTGTTGTTGTAGATGGGTTGGTCCCAGGACATGTAGGACATTGTGAGTTTGATGATCTCGGATGATGACCCAGCACATGCTCGTTTTAAGAACACTTTCATAGCAGATTTGACAAAATGCAAAGAAGGTACCAATGTGAGATTTCTCAAAATAGCTACAGCACTCGACCCAAGATTTAAGAATCAAACTTGCAGAAACTACCAGAAGCCTGCATCCCAAGAAAGGGGAAAAAATTCATAGGTAGGAGTTGTAGACCAAGCTGGACAAGCAAGCATCTCAGAGAGATGATTAAGAAAAAGAAGAAAGCCTATAAGGAGTGGAAGATGGGAGGGATCAGCAAGGAAAGCTACCTTATTGACGTCAGAACATATAGGGATAAAGTGAGAAAGGCCAAAAGCCATGTTGAGTTGGACCTTGCAAAGGGAATTAAAACCAATAGTAAAAAGGTTCTATAACCATATAAATAAGAAGAAAACAAAGACAGAAGAAGTGGGACTGCTAAACACTGAGGATGGAGTGGAGGTTAAGGATAATCTAGGCATGGCCCAAGATCTAAACAAATACTTTGCCTCAGTCTTTAATGAGGCTAATGAGGACCTTAGGGATAATGGTAGAATGACAAATGGGAATGAGGCTATGGAGGTAGATATTACCACATCCGAGGTAGAAGCCAAACTCGAACAGCTTAAGGGGACTAAATCGGGGTGCCCAAATAATCTTCATCCAAGAACATTAAAGGAACTGGCACATGAAATTGCAAGCCCATTAGTAAGAAGTTTTAATGAATCTGTAAACTCAGGGGTTGTAGCGTATGACTGGAGAATTGCTAACATAGTTCCTATTTTTAAGAAAGGAAAAAAAGGTGATCCGGGTAACTACAGGCCTGTTAGTTTGACATCTGTAGTATGCAAGGTCTTGGGAAAAAAATTTGAAGGAGAAAGTAGTTAAGGACATTGAGGTCAATGGTAATTGGGACAAAATACAACATGGTTTAAAAAAGGTAGATCGTGCCAAACCAACCTGATCTCCTTCTTTGAGAAGGTAACAGATCTTTTAGACAAAGGAAATGCAGTGGATCTAATTCACCTCGATTTCAGTAAGACATTTGATACAGTTCCACATGGGGAATTATTAGCTAAATTGGAAAAGATGGGGATCAATATGAAAATTGAAAGGTGGATAAGGAACTAGTTAAAGGGGAGACTACAACAGGTCGTACTGAAAGGCGAACTGTCAGATTGGAGGGAGGTTACTAGTGGAGTTCCTCAGGGATCGGTTTTGGGACCAATCTTATTTAATCTTTTTATTACTGACCTTGGCACAAAAAGTGGAAATGTGCTAATAAAGTTTGTGGATGACACAAAGCTGGGAGGTATTGCCAATACAGAGAAGGACTGGGATATCATACAGGAAGATCCGGATGACTTTGTAAACTGGAGTAATAGTAATAGGATGAAATTTAATAGTGAAAAGTGCAAGGTCATGCATTTAGGGATTAACAACAAGAATTTTTGTTATAAGCTGGGGACGCATCAGTTGGAACAGAGGAGAAGGAGGACTTCGGAGTATTGGTTGATCACTGGGTGACTATGAGCCGCCAATGCGATATGGCCATGAAAAAAGCCAATGCGGTCTTGGGATGCATCAGGTGAGGTATTTCCAGTAGAGATAAGGAGGTGTTAGTACCATTATACAAGGCACTGGTGAGACCACATCTGGAATACTGTGTGCAGTTCTGGGCTCCCAAGTTTAAGGAGGATGAATTCAAACTGGAACAGGTTCAGAGAAGGGCTACTAGGATGATCCGAGGAATGGAAAACCTGTTTTATGAAAGGGGACTCAAAGAGCTTGGCTTGTGCTTAGCCTAACCAAAAGAAGGCTGAGGGGAGATAGGACTGATCTCTATAAATATATCAGAGGGATAAATACCAGGGAGGGAGAGGAATTATTTAAGCTCAGTACCAATGTGGATACAAGAACAAATGGATATAAACTGGCCATCAGGAAGTTTAAACTTGAAATTAGACAAAGGTTTCTAACCATCAGAGGAGTGAAGTTCTGGAACAGCCTTCCAAAGGGAGCAGTGGGGGCAAAAGACATATCTGGCTTCAAGGCTGAGCTTGATAAGTTTATGGAGGGGATGGTCTGATGGGATAGCCTAATTTTGGCAATTAATTGATCTTTGACTATTAGCGGTAAATATGCCCAATGGCCTGTGATGGGATGTTAGATGGGGTGGGATCTGAGTTACTACAGAGAATTCTTTCCTGGGTGTCTGGCTGGTGAATCTTGCCCACATGCCCAGGGTTTAGCTGATCACCATATTTGGGGTCAGGAAGGAATGTTCCTCCAGGGCAGATTGGCAGAAGCCCTGAGGGTTTTTCACCTTCCTCTGCAGTGTGGGTCACGGGTCACTTGCTGGAGGATTCTCTGCACCTTGAAGTCTTTAAACCACGATTTGAGGACTTCAATAGCTCAGACACAGGTTAGGGGGTTGATACAGGAGTGGGTGGGTGAGATTCTGTGGCCTGCGTTGTGCAGGAGGTCAGACTAGACTATCATAATGGTCCCTTCTGACCTTAAAGTCTACGACCTGTGATTGCCCTCAGGCTGACTAGAGCTATCTGAATCGAAAGTGTCAGATTCTTAAGAACGGTCATGTTGGGTCAGACCAAAGGTCCACCTAGCCCAGTATCCTGTCTTCCGACAGTGGCCAATCCCAGGGGCTGCAGACAGACCGAACAGAACAGGCAATCAGCAAGTGATCCATCCCCTATTCCCAGCTTCTGGCAAACAGAGGCTAGGGACACCATCCCTGCCAATCCTTAGGTTAGGCTTTGAGTAGCTGGAAGCTACCCACAGCCTTTAATGTCTAGGGATGGATGTCCAAGCCACAGCCCTTGTGGTTGGGGGTCAAACGTTGGTGGGGTTGCATCGAAATCACTATAGGAACTCTAGGCCACCTGAGGAATTCCCTTTATAAGGACAATCTGCAAGTATCCCTTTAAATCCTGCTTTGCACTGCCTGAACTGTGGTGTGGCATTATCATTTCAGAAATGTGTCAGAAAGATGCTAAGAACCAGTGTACGAAAGAGAAAAGAGAGAGTTGTAAAACTATTTGAGCTTTAGATCTAATATTATTTTATCATTCTTCCTGTTACGTAATCCACTAAGCCAACCATTCCAGATGGCCCTAATGTTTAATATTGAGATAAAGTAAGATGAAATGGTCACAGACTTTCATAGTTATTTTTATTGGATTTTGCATTGGACAGAAAGCGTTTAATATGGTCTGGAATGTGATGGAACTTAACAAGATGCACTGGCTCTCAGCACGAGCCATACTGTGACCCTGTGTCACAGCACAAAGTAGTTTTGAAACACATGCCCTTCCCATAAGTTTTGGGATCCCGACTCCTATCTAGCTGTGAAAGGAAAGGGGGAGGCATGCACCCTGAAAGATATTTCCAAGCCCCAGGCTGAAAGTTCATGAACTGGTTAAATGTGAAATTCCAATATAAATATTCATTTACTTTTTCCAACCCGGAGTCCTGATGGCCCCGCTACTCCACTGGAAGCTTTTTGCACATTAAGAGTGGAAAATTCCCTGGTCTGGGACACTCAACTCCTTAATCTCCGTTATTTTCATCACATTTACTCTAGATGAACAATATCCCAGAGAACAGAGCGGGGACAAGCACGGGGGAAGGAAAGAAAGTGAACATTCTCTATAGCCACCATTTCAACAAGTCTATGGACCGGATTCTCCACTCACATCAGCTTTATACTGCTGCAATTCCACTGACTCCAACAGAGTTATCCATCTCCCATTCACGCTTTGAGCTGGGGTGTAATTCCCAGCTCAAGACGACATACCTTTGGTATAAAGCGTATCCACAGCGGTGCAAACAGTGCGAGGGACCGTCAGCCTGAGTACATACCCCTCTGAGCCACTAGGCATGTACTCTGGGCAGCTAGCCCTGCCTTGCACTTATACCGCATAGTTACACCCTATTTTTAGCCTGCTGGCTCAATCAAAGCTAGCAGGGGTACATCTCCGTGAACTGGGAATCAAAGTGTAGACACACCCACTGGCACAAGTGAGAGAAGAATCAGGCCTTTCCTGTTCGTACAGGCTGAATAGCAACAAACGGCACTCTTCACACTCCTCAGAAAGGGCATGTAATGCCGTTATGAGAATATTAAAATTGTCCACAGAGAATCAAGACTGCAAGGCGATTTAGAGAAGCCCCAGGTCAAAGGGTACATCTACGCTGCAATCCAGCTAGCTTCACCCACACCAGCATTACTAAAAATAGCTGGACTGATGTGGCAGCGCAGGCTTCAGCATGGGCTGTACATGTCTGCCGGGGACCCTAGAGACACTCACAGCACTAGCATGTGCTGAAGCTTGTGCCACTGTGTCTACACTGCTGTTCTTAGCAACGCTAGCGTGGGTAAAGCGAGTGCAAGTACAGCAGCCCAAGCTGCAAATACACCTCAGACTGCTGTGTACGCCTAATCAAAGAGGCTTTGGCCCAGTTTTCAAAGATTATGCAGCAACTACAATGTCCATCAGTGTCAGTGGAGTTGTGGGTGGTTGGCACTTCCGAAAACCAAACCACTCATCTTTCCCCCTTACCTTCTCTTTGCACCCAAAGGTATTTAAGGTGGAGATTTTCCAAAGGTGGCCTAGTGCTCCTCACTGCAGAAATACAGAGATATACTCTCTTCTCTGTTCCAGATAAAACTTGGAACTGCCTAAAGAACAATCTAATTTACAACACTGATTTCGTTTCACTGCGTAGGAGCTTGCTGTTTCAACCCACTTCCCCTGGCCAGTGAACTATGTGCAATGGGTCCCGGGGGAATTTATAAGACAGGACATGATGAACGATAAAGCATCTCTGCCCCTTCCATAGGATTCAATTTGCCCTTTCGCTTTTATTGTTCCTTCCAACAGCTTCTCAGAATCCTTGAACATTCCTGCTTCTCGTGACAAACTTTCACCATGATCCACGGCAGGGATGTATCAGCAGATGGCTATGCACTATCCTGATGTTATGTACAATTAGCTGTGTATAAGGAGTTCATTGCAGGTTCAGGGACTGGGGTTTAATAATATATGTATGAAAAGATTCATCCAAATAGACATCTATATAGAAAGGATACTCCACACTGGAACAAAGTGGAAACAAGCAAGGTAGTTACACAAAGCAAATTATCATTTGATAATGAGACACGAAAATAGAATATAGTTACCCCTGTGTTCCATTCCAATGAGCTGTGATATCATTTCACACAGTGTGAAAAGAATACATGTCATGATGACCTGACTTGTATTCTTGATGTTGCATTCAAAAGAAAAACATATCCTAGGATACCTGTTACCGGCTACAGTTAGGGTCCAAACTCAGATCCCAGGTCTGAAGTCCATCCCTATTCAGCAAAGCATTTTACCATATGCTTAAATGTTAGGAACATGCTACTTTTCTGAATAGGGATGGACAAAAGCACAGGCTTAAATGTTTTGCTGTCATGGGATAAGAGGGAAGGTCCTCTCATGGATTGGTAACTGGTTAAAAGATAGGAAACAAAGGGTAGGAATAAATGGTCAGTTTTCAGAATGGAGAGGGGTAAATAGTGGTGTCCCCCAGGGGTCTATACTGGGACCAGTCCTATTCAGTATTCATAAATGATCTGGAAAAAGGGGTAAACAGTGAGGTGACAAAATTTTCAGATGATACAAAACTACTCAAGATAGTTAAGTCCCAGGCAGACTCCAAGGAGCTACAAAAGGGTCTCACAAAACTGGGTGACTGGCCAACAAAATGGAAGATGAAATTCAATGTGGATAAATGCAAAGTAATGCACATTGGAAAACATAATCCCAACTGTACATATAAAATGATGGGGTCTAAATTAGCTGTTACCACTCAAGAAAGATCTTGGAGTCATTGTGGATAGTGCTCTGAAAACATCCACTCAATGTGCAGTGGCAGTCAAAAAAGCGAACAGAATGTTCAGAATCATTAAGAAAGAGCTAGATAATAAGACAGAAAATATCATATTGCCTCTGTATAAATCCATGGTACACCCACATCTTGAATACTGTGTGCAGATGTGGTCGCCCCATCTCAAAAAAGATATATTGGAATTGGAAAAGATTTAGAAAAGGGCAACAAAAATGATTAGGGGTATGCAACGGCTGCCATATGAGGAGAGATTAATAAGACCGGGACTTTTCAGCTTGGAAAAGAGATGACTAAGGGGGGATATGATAGAGGTCTATAAAATCATGACTAGTGTGGAGAAAGTAAATAAGGAAGTGTTATTTACTCCTTCTCATAAGAACTAGGGGTCACCAAATGAAATTAATAGGCAGCAAGTTTAAAACAAACAAAAGGAAGTATTTTTTCACACAACGCACAGTCAACCTGCGGAACTCCTTGCCAGAGGATGTTGTGAAGGCCAAAACTATAACTGGGTTAAAAAAAGAACTAGATAAGTTGATGGAGGATAGGTCCCTCAATGGCTATTAGCCAGGAAGGGCAGGGATGGTGTCCCTAACCTCTGTTTGCCAGATGCTGGGAATGGGCGACAGGGGATGAATCACTTGACGATTACCTGTTCTGTTCATTCCCTCTGGGCACTTGGCATTGGCCACTGTTGGAAGATGGGCTAGATGGACCTTGGGTCTGACCGAGTATGGCTGTTCTTATGTTCGCTGAATTGGAGCCTCAGACATGCTTATCATACCTGCTAGTTCCATTAACTTCATTGGGAGTTGCAGGGGCACAGCACCTCTAAGGGCCTGATCAAAACCCTTTGGAAATACTTCAGTGGGGGGTTGGATCAGGCACTTTGTGAGGCTTTTGAAGCATTTGTCTGCGGAAGCCAGAAATGCAATGCAATTATCCATTGATAGTTCACAATTGTGAAAGATTTCATTACCTGGTTTAAAAGGACTTCTGTTCACAGGAATGGGAATGAGAAGCATCAAAGAGACACAGCGTGCTTAGATGTGTTCCAGGAAATCTTCAAATAAAAAATCCATTATACAGCAGGTGTTCCAAAAAACCTCCCCAAGTACCATACATCCAGCGCAAACATTTCAAAAAGTAGCATTCAAATATTTATAGCGTCAGAGAACCAGAAAGACGTCCAAGTTCTGTTCACAGATTTGGAACATTCCTGTAGGCTGATAAACCAGAGACTAGAGCAGAGGTGGGCAAACTACAACCCGCGGGACCGTCTTGCCTGGCCCCTGAGCTCTTGGCCGGGGAGGCTAGTCAGCGCCCAGCCCCTTCCCTGCTGGTCCCCCTCCCCCGCAGCCACACCGCCGCACGGGCAGTGCTCTGGGCGGCGGGGCTGCGTGCTCTTGCAGGGCAGCAAGTCTGGCTCCAGCTGAGTGGCTGAAAATGTTTCAAACTGAAATTTGAAATACAGTGCATAAAAAAAAACCAACCCAACCCAAAAAAGTCAACACATTTTTCATTTTATTGCGGATGCCCTTTTCAGTTCTTTTAGGCCATATGTGGAGGTGCAAACATCTCAGCCAGATTCTGCATTCATGTAAATCCACTGGAGTCATCTGATCTGGCACAGCCGTAGCATTTGACCCCTTATCTTCCAATGTCTATGCTTCCCAAGGAAGCTAGATGGAACTGTAGTCTGATCCAGTATGGCCATTCTTATGTTCTTCAGCATTATGCATTACATTTCGTTTTGGGGTAGGATGAGAACTGTCCCAAAAGCAAACCAGTTAGGCCCAAACCTGAAAATACATAAGCATACGTATAGATTTGCTTACACCAGCAGTCTCACTGAAGTCAATGGGACTGCACACCTGATTAGGTGCTTGCAGGCAGAGGTTCGTAGACAGAAAACTCTTGCTTTTGCAACTGGCTTCTGCCAGCTAGGTTTTGAACACCACTCTGTTTATATCTGAGCAGCTCCACTTGAGGCAACTCTGCAGTACACAGCTATATGAAGGACTAAACTGGCAAGGATATAGATGATTATATAATTTTGAGTCAAGGAATATCCAGGAAGTGGAACATCAGTACTTAGTAAACACACACTTGGAAAGTGCCCGGATCAATGGAAATCTACATAATAGTTTCCTGCACTCTGAGACCTCTAGAACAGCAGAATAAACAGACAAAAACATTTCAGATTCTGTAAGTAGAAAACAATGTTTGCAGAAACAACAGTGATTAAAAATGCATTTAATCTCTTTGGTGAATGTGTTACATTTGCAGGCGCTTAGATAAAACAGCTATCAGCACGCATCTGATAGGTGCAGGTCACACAGATTTTCTACTGGCTTTAGGGATTTGTCTCTGCACCTCCTGGGATCAATTCTGTAGCATTTATAGGGACTTGAAAATAGGGAGATAATGAAGAGAGTTCAAAGATGTAATACACAGTATTGCAAACTCCAGTTGTTAAAAAAAATCATGAGTCAGGCCTCAAAATCATGAGGTTTTTAAAAAATATGTTTGGGGCTTATTTTATCTGTTTTCTAGTTTCCGAGCCTTTATGTTTAGAACCAGGTGAATAACTGCTTTTTGATTAATTGGAAATTTTGGAAAGTAGGAAAAAAGTGTTTCAGGTTGGACAAAAAAACCTGATTTTCATTAGATCAAAAAGCTGGAAAAGAAAGTAGTTTGGGGTCAAATTAAACATTTCATTTCAATGTCAAGCATAGTTTATGTTTTTTTATTTTTGAAAAATAAAATTAAAAGAAACTTCCAAACAAAGTTACTTTGAACCAAAAATTAAATATTTTTATTTTTCTTCTCATTTTTTCCAGGACAAACAAATCAGCAAAACGGACACAAATTCACGTATCATTGAGGTGTCACCAAATCTTCATGTGTCGCCGGAAAAAAGTTTTGGTCAAAAAATTTCACGCAGCTCTATTTAAGATGCACTTGGGTCATGTTTTTAAGCTTTTCTCTGGATTCAGAAGGGAAGGAAACTTACTTTATAAAAAAAATTAAAGCCGAGATTCTCTTCTAATCATGTGAGTACAGGAGCACGGGCTTTAAGGAAAATACTAAATATCATTAAACTCACAATTAAGACGCAAGGCAAGGAAAAACTGGCTACAATATAGTCTCACTCATTTAATTGTGCTCATGCCTTGTAAACTCTATAAGGATTAAAGAATTTTATGAATTAGCAACAACAAAATAAAAGGTTACCATACCACAAAACGGACTTTGTTCCCCTGACAAGTTTAGTTCAGATTCCTTTAGGATTCTTCATAGTACATCCATGATTTTGTAGTAATGATGAAGTCTCAGGGTACACGTACACCGCAGTCAGGGCAGAGATGTGGCTGTAGCTCATGTACACATGACGAACTAGCTCGGATCTAGCTAGCTCAGGTACTGGTAGCAATGAAGCTGATACCCAGGGTTCCAGGCTGAAATTATTCAGCCACGTGGTCCACTCTGAAACCCGAGTTGCCACGGCTTCACTGCTATCGGTCTCCGAGCTAGCTAGACTAAACCTAGCTCAGGACAGGTACGTCCACACAAACTGCCAACATAGCTATGATTGCCACACAGACATTCCTCAGTAACTTGAGACTTCTCAGCTACACTACGCTATTAAATTAGGACTTTGGTAACTATTCCCAGCTTTGCAAAAGTGAAGCTAAACTTTTTAGAGTCAAAAATCAAATGACATCAAAGGAGATCAAATGAAGATCTCAATAGAATAGGAATGAAAATTTCTATGCAGCTTAAGTATTTCCTGTTTCTTTTTGTAATTTTCATCATTGTTGTCCCCCCCCCACCATCACCACCTTCATGCTTTTCAAAGAGTACCGCACTCAACCCATATAACTGTAAAGGAACACTAAAAAACTACTGGGTATTTCGGTGAGCAGTACATTGGCTGCATAGCCTGACATAAAAGAAAGGAGACAATGCAAACTGAGATTTCTATTTTATAAATGAATGCAGCCCCATTCAACCTTATACAGCACAGTGCTCCAGCTCTCTCAGACAATCCATTAAATGCTCTTTTCTACCTTACAACATTTCACAACGTATTTCAGAAAGCAATTAACGTGCTAAAAATAAAGTGTGGAAGTGGAAAGGTGGACTAGCTGATCTCTAGCGGTCTGCTGTCCCCTCCTTTGAGAATTACAGCTTGGCCTTTGTTTGAAAAGGCAATTTGTACAGCTGCCTACTTGCTGTCTGTTCCTGGGACAGAGTGACAGGAATCCGTCCATAATTTAGACTTGATGTATAGTAGAATAAAGCTAAAAGGGAACTATGAGAAAACAAGAGCCCTGCTTCTTTAGAGGCCGATAGTACAGTGGATTCAGGGTGGAGCTGAGCAAAATTTGGAATTTCTACCTTGAAATTTCCTACAACATTTCATCGTTTGTTTTTGCCCCAAATCAAGACAAAGAGTTAAAGTTTTGAAAATGTTCATGGAATGGTAATTCCAGAAATGTCAAAATGTTGTTTCAATTGAAAAAAATATTGAAACATTTCAACATTCCCAAAATCGTAATGTTTCATATCAGTTTATTGAACTGACCCAAAACACTTCATTTCGAGTCAGTTTAGTATTAAACTGCATTTTCCCCAAACGGCCATACGGGAATAGTTTCACTTCAAAATTTTCATTGAAAAGAAAGTTTCATACTAGATGAAAAATATTAGAAAAATGCTTGCTCTAGTTCAAAAAGCAGTTATTTTAAAAAAATTGACAAAAGGCTGGTCAAAATTTTTCAAGGGACATGGATGTACATGCCGCGCTTATACAGCAGGTGTTAGCATTCCACCTAGAGCTGGGTAACTTTTTTCAGACAAAAGTTTTTCAGAGAAAATTACAGATTTGGCAATTTGTGTTTAGTGTTTGCCAAATTGTTTTAGTAAAAAAAAAAAAAAAAAAAACTTAAAATGTAAAATACCTCATTTTGATATTTTAAAATGAAACATTGATTTTTCAGCCAAAAGAACTTTTTATTTCAGAATTTCCTTTAATTAATAATTAAAAACAACCAAAAAACATTTTAAATGGACAAAACCAAAATGTTTTGTTCTACCCCAAACACTTTTTCACAACTGCCAGCAAAGTGAAAAATCCATCATTTGTACAGCTCTAGTTCCACCCCATAACCAGAGGAGACACCAAAAGGAAACCAACGAAAGCACAAAATTGCATATAATGCATGCAGCTGAAGTTAGAACAGATAGAAAGCCAACTGAACAAAAGCAATTCTCTTTCAGCTTTACTTTAAAACACACCTCTTTAGTTGCCAAATAGGATCTTCTTATCAAAGCCAAGGTCACTGCTATACATTGTGTGCAAAATGGATTAAACATAAAACTAATCAAGATCAAATGATGACTCACCTCAGAGGCTTTCAGCATCAACTTGTTCAATGCTGTCATGGCTTGATGTGGAATTCTAGCATCCCTCACCTCACGGGTTACAAATACTATACACCGAGTTCTTCGGGGCAGTAGAGAGAGCTACTGACCTCAGAGCATTGCCGATAATGAGCTTAAATCCAATGCTTGAAATCAATAAAAAGATTCTCCCAATGGGCATTTGATGAGGCAAAAATAACATTTGGTTGCTTAATTTTGTAAGTCCATCCTTGCTGCAACAACAAAAATCAAAAAGAAAAAGCCAGCGTAAGGTCTGGACTAACAAAATGACTGACTACCATTTGTAGCTGTTTCAGAGTAGCAGCCGTGTTAGTCTGTATCCGCAAAAAGAACAGGAGTACTTGTGGCACCTTAGAGACTAACAAATTTATTAGAGCATAAGCTTTCGTGGACTACAGCCCACTTCTTCGGATGCATATAGAATGGAACATATATTGAGGAGCTATATATACACACACATACAGAGCTGTGATGCTTTCGTCTTGCAAGAGACCAGGGATCGCTGTCCCACCCAAACATGCATGACACAGGCTCAATTTCAGCTTCTGTGTAAATAAAGAGCGCACATTGTTGCATGGTTTGGGAAATTCTGGTCTGCCCAAGTAGCTAAATATTTACCACTTGCGGTCATGCCTGAACCACAGAGAAAGGCCACAACATTCAAATGGTAAAACTCTATATGGAGATGTTTTTTCCACCTGAAGAGCTCTGGATAGCTTGAAAGCTTGTACCTTGCACCAACAGAAGTTAGTCCAATAAAAGATATTACCTTACCCACCATGGCTCTTTCCTATCTTGGGACCAACATGACTACAACAACACTGCAAAAAACTACTCATTGTCAACCTTAAGCATTCAAAACTGATGAGACTCAACCCCTCCCAAAATCATGAGATTTTTAAAATACTGTTAAGAAGGCTGGGTGAAACTCATTGAAGCTGGTGGGTGTGATAGTTGCCCTTAATTCAGAATAAAAGTAGGAAGCAGTTAAGCTTGTTTTTTGGAGCAAGATGGGTGCCACTACCCAAAAATACAGGCTATTTGCATGGTTGGTCAGAAGCTAAACTTTGTGAGCAGTAGGGTTTTGCTGGGGGCTGGATGGGTATTGTTTTGTTTGGTGGAGGGGTGTGTGAGAGCACACGCAGGCAGTAAGAGAAACATGGGGAATGTGGCCCTTGGCTTTCTCTAAGAGAGAGAGAGCTTTTCTGAGCACAGTTCTGGCTGGTTTGTAACTGTGAGCAAAGAAACATCCTACTGTTTGATTCCTTTGTGCTCAGGGAAACAGGATTTTCTGTACATTCTTTGTAAATAAACTGGATGGTACTGAAGAAATATCCTACTCCATCATCAATTTCTCTTCCTAACAGAAGCAACTCACATACACCTCTACCCTAATATAACGCTGTCCTTGGGAGCCAAAAAATCTTACCGCGTAATAGGTGAAACCGCGTTATATCGAACTTGCTTTGATCCGCTGGAGTATGCAGCCCCGCCTCCCCAGAGCGCTGCTTTACCACATTATATCCGAATTCGTGTTATATCGGGTCGCGTTATATTGGAGTAGAGGTATATATTGGGTAGCTACTCACATTTAAAAGAGGTAACAATACATTTTCTCTTCTTTTTATTTGCTTTCTGGTTTTTGAGCCTTTAGAGTTTGTGTTTTCAGGCTTATCTCCTCAACCGTGAAAGTTAGAAACTTACTTTGTTTTTCTTTAATAAATTCTCAAGTTGAGATACATACATAACAACATGACTCCAGAGCTAGGGCTTTAGGCAAAACACCAAACACTCATGACAGAAGTCAGAGAGTTAGCAACATTGACTATTGTGTCTTACAAGTAAGGCTAAGATTTTGTCATGGTTATTCTTAGTAAAAATCATAGACAGGTCATAGCAATAAACAAAAATGCACAGAGCCCGTGACCTGTCCGTGGCTACTAAAAATAACAGGGAACAGAGCTAAGTAGGGGGAGGAATGGAGTCCCATGGGGGGGGAGGGCTGACAGGCTGACCCCCGCACCATGGCAGGGGGCACAGCCCTGGCTCCAGTGGCCGCAGCAGGGGGCACACAGCCCCCACTCCAGAGCTGGCCTCAGCTGCGGGACGGGGTGCTTGGCTCCAGCTGCAGCCCCTGCCAAGTGGGGGTGGGTGGACGCACAGCCCTGGGCTCACAAGGCTGGGGTGTAGTGGGGGGCACAGCCATGGGGGGTGCACAGTCCCTGCTCCGGAGCTGGCTGCAGGTCTGGGACAGGGGCGCACAGCCTGGCTGTAGCCCCCCCTCTCTTCCCCCGCCCCACAAGTGGCAGGGCAGGGGGTGCAGGGTCCTGGTTCCAGCCATCCAGCCCCAGTTTCAGGACAGGGGCGCACAGCCCCGTCGTCAGCTGCTGACAGCTGAAGCTGAAGAAATCCTGGAGGTCCAGTAAAGTCACGGAATCCGTGACCTCCGTGAGTAAATCATAGCCTTACTTACAAGTAATACACACTTCACAAGAGTCACATTGCAAGGAGCAATGATCTGAAAAGCCGTTAATCGACCTCAGATGGTGTGTGCGCGTGCGTGTGTTCCACCAACTGCCAGGAAAAAAAAATGAATACACTCTGCAGCCCACATCTCTCAGAAGGGGACCTACAGCTTATTATTATTTCAGTGGAGATGAGGTAGAGCAAGGTTCTGGAGAAAGACTTATAGACAATGAAAAGGGAATTACTGCACAGAGAAAGGGAAAGGAACAGGCGGAAGAAGATAGCGTGGCTTATCAGGAAGGGATAGCCTCAGGAGGAAACCTTGAATAGAAGTAGCAAAGAGTCCTGTAGCACTTTATAGACTAACAGACCTATAGGAGCATGAGCTTTCGTGGGTGAATACCCATTTCTTCGGATGCATGTAGTGGAAATTTCCAGAGGCAGCGTGAATAGAAGTATGGCCTGAGCCAATGAAAGAAAACCAAAGACAAGTAGGCAGGACCAATGAAATGAAGAATTCAGTACAAATCAGTACTTAACAGTGCTGTACAATATGCAATGCATAAGGCTATAATACCTTACACATCAAATTACTCTGAAGAGCTTAATAAACCGAAATATCTGCCCTTCTATAGTGAGGAAGAGTTGTCTGTGGTTAAGGCCCTGGTCTGAGACTCAGGAGTTCTGTGCCAACTCCTGATTTTGCCACAGACTCCCTGCATGACCTTGAGCCAGTCACATGGGCCCCAATCCTGCAGATGAGCTCTACACTGCTGGGGAACTGAGGCACAGAGAGGCTATCTGTAAAACAGGAATAATATCTAATATTGTTTATTTGCATTATTGCAGTATGTGGAAGTGCTAGGTGTTGTACAAACAGAACAAAAAGATGGACTCTGCCCCAATTAGTTTGCAAGCTAAGAAATTAATAATTAGTAAATACTTCCTTTCTAACACCCTTTGCCTGTCTCATCTGTTCAGGTTATAAATCTTCAGGGCAGGGTCTGTTCTTTGTACGTACAGCCCCTTATGCAATGTGGCCCTGATCTCACTTGGGATCGCTAGGGGCTACTGGAATACAAATAATGAATCGTGAGTTATTTCTGTGGTGTCTGAGGTAGGTTTTAGGGTAATTTAACTAGCAATGAAATTTAGCTGATAGTGTCAATGCAATACTGATGTGGCTACAATCTGGCTCAGCTGTATTCTCTGTCTCAGTAACTGGTTCTTATCTGTGTGTACGGGAGAGTCACAGGGATGTAAGCTCACTGCTGAAGTTGAATTCTGTACAGCATGTCACCACAAAATACTCCAAAAGGTAGCCAACTTCAGGTTTCATTCAGCTTACAGGGCCAGGGCCATATTTGTGACAAACCAGCTCTCACAAAAGTCAGTTTGTGGCATGAGACAAGGGAGAATATAGTCCCATGGTGCAGCGATTCCCAATTCTTTGAAAGCAGAACTGCCTCCCCTCCTCCCGCCCTTGCAAGAAAATGAAACCAAATCATAGTCTCCTTCAATTCTGCCCTGTATAGTTAAAGGACTATCCAAAGTGATCAGTCACTCATAGTAGATTGTGTAGATCTTCGTACCACGATCCTTCCCTCTCCTTTCTTACATACTACAATGAGCAGTGAAATAGTTAAACCATATGAAGTATTTTCACCCACTAAGATGCATAGGGCTATTCACATCTCTCAGAGTTATTGTTTCAGGCTCTTTTCAAACTCAGGCATATTCTGCTACATTGGTTAAACTCAGGTCAGGTTTCCAAGGTTTTCTGTGTCTCTAGAACAACTAGAGGCTTGTTCTGTTTTTATTTTTAAATGCATAAACTGAAAGCTCTGAAATACAACTAGGAGTTCTGTCTATGCATTCTCATCTAGTCCTTCATCGGGATGAGCATCCTACACTTTGGGAAATATGGTCATAGCATTTATCATTAGAGTTGTGGGAAGAACTGAATTTTCAGTTTGCTGGCAAAAGCAAAGAAAAAAAATTGTTTTGAGTTAGATTTGTTCAAATTTTGGGCAAACTTACAACAGTTTTTTTTTAATGTTATTTTTGGTCAAATGAAATATTTAGCTTTATTTTTGAGGGTTTAGATTTGGGTTTTTTGTTTTTACCTTTTTAAAATTAAAATTGAAGTAAAATTGGAAGTGAAAAGTATTTTCAAATAGAAAATTAAAAAATTTTGTTTCAAAAATATCAAAACAAGATGTTTGGATTTTTTCCACAGTTTTGTTGAGGCTTTTTGTTTTGTTTCTTGACAGAAAGATTCAGTACATTCAATACAAATTCACAAAATGTTTCGGTCAACCTGAACCTGCAATTTTTATTGAAAAGATTTCAGTTAAAACATTTCACCCAGCTCTATTTATATTACCAAAATAAAAATTCATTGTCGTTTACAGGACAGGCAGGTCATTTTAAAAAACGGCTTTCATTTCTGTATGAAAAAAAAAAATCACAAAGCAAAAATATCTTGAAACCCTGCCAGGTTTACCTAGGAGCAATAAAATCTTTATAAAGATTCCTTTGGTTCAGAAAATGATAAATCCTAGGCAGCTCGCGGAGTTCAATCAGATCAGTCCTCACAAAGCATTCAGCACAGCCAACCAATTAAAATGGTCATGGAAAGCATTTCAAGATGACATGGAGATATCTAAAGCCAGCCAACAAGACTGGCTTTTAAAAAAATATAAACGAAAGTTGCATCCACAAGAAAATAATTATACTGTATGGTAAAAATCAGTTGAAAAATAATCTGGGTTTAAAACAATAAGTGTATAGAATATAATCAATATTGATATTGAAATGCATTACTTTACAACACCAGACAATTTGGACCACTAGGTGAGCATAGGAATTACAATTTCAGGGAGGGGAGCGGATTAGCAGTAGGATAGTTTTATACACTCATGATTACCAAGAAGCTGCTTTCGCCAGACTGAAAAATCTAGCTCAAATTCTGTTCCATTGTTCAAGTGTAATTTCTCTCCATGCAAAGTAAAATATGCATCATTTTTATGTGCTCAGAATACAAATATGTGATTTTCCTAATTCGGAAGACACTGAGGATTTTTTTTTTTTTTGGGCACAGTTATCATGGACTTGTCTGCCTCATGAATATTGATTTGCACTTTACATTTAAATGCTTAGGAAAGGTTAAGGGGGAGGATTTTAAATCAAATCAAAAGAATTTTAACTATTGAACAACACCACTTGCTTTGTTTTACTTTGCTGTAAACAGTAGCATTTTTGCTGAAGAGTTAGTACAATTAGCCTGCCATTGACTGGGATATTTGAGTACAAGACACCACCACCAAGGGATGATGACGTTCAGATAGTGCTAGGAGGCCTGATTCTACACAACCTTACTCTCATTGAGTAGTCCTTCACTCTGCAAGTAGTCCCCATTGAAATCAGTCGGACTACTCACAGAGTAACACACGACTCAGTGAGAGGAAGGGTGGCTAAATCTGGCCCTTTGCTTCTGTGTAGCGTTTTTCAAATCACTATGTTGCTTATTTTTCAAGTCACTTTACAAATATCAATTAAACCTCACAACATCCCTGCAAGATGGGCCCAATTCTATTAGTCCCACTCCAGATTGGGTAAATTAACACGAAGAGGGTCAAACTCATCTCTACCATTAGCAGGTATTTCTCATCACTGGGAGTTTGTGGCTGCATAACTCACCGGTGAGTTTGTGTAATGGCAAACTTCCATTCCCCATCTGCAGAGGATAGGAGTCTGTTTCAGCCCCAGGTAGAAAGCCTGGGCTTGTTAGCTCAAGCTATAGCAGCTCATGCTTTCAGCTCTGAGAAGCCCCCGTGCAAATCCCAGTGTGTTGGCTGAGATGGCAGCCATCCCACCTGCTTGCACCAGGGCTAAATTTCATCCTGTGAAATTAAGTGACTTGCTCAAGGAGCCAGAATTGGTGCTTTGTGTTCTCAGCCCCATGCTTAGGCCACTAGAGCACGTTGGGTTGAAGCTCAGTATCTAGGAGAGAAGGAAAGAGAATGCAAGCTATGGTCTGTCTCCATTTTAATACAACCTGGCAGAGAACCTTTCTAGCAGCATTGGTTCAGTTCAGTTGGGAAGCGGTTAATGTGGGCTTCAGGCCAGAAGTAGTAGTATCAAGAGAACAACCAAAAAGATGGTTTGTCAAGAATGCAACAAATAATCAGCTCAAAGGAAAAAAGAAAGAGTAAAAGATACTAGGAGGTAGACAGTGACTACAGGAGGGCAAGCAGATTCACTTACTCTTGGAGTGATCAACCTGGGCTCGTGACCATCCTTAGGAAGGAATGTTGGACTCATCCCCCACCACTGTCACATAACTCTACCGAGAGGGCGGTTTAGATGCATCCACACTCTTTTCCCGTAGTTGAGGGGGGGAGGGGCGTGGGGAAAGAGACGAAGGGCCATGCATAAGGACCATTGCCTGGTTGGTTGCCATGGAGTGAACACTGGATTTCCAGATCTAAAACATGATCCTCTCCACTTTGACGTGAAAGACTAAGTCCCCTGGCTGGGAGATACTAGTAGACCTTTATCCTCTATGGACCAACCACTGGAGCAGAATGCATAACCCACATCGAACACACACAAGCGAATCAGTTGTAAGGGAAGATGAAAGCTTATTGGTGATGAAAACACAGAGACAGTATGTTGTAAAGAGGTAGCGATGAATTTAAATTGTCCCAAAACACTCAAGTAATGAAACAGTCATCCTTTAGCTGTAGAGATTCCTCCATCCCGTCACATAAAGGGCATTTCTGAGAGAATGGGTAGCGTTATGTTTAAGGCACTGGATTGGGAATCAAGAGACCAGATTCAGTTCCCAGCTCTGCCATAGAGTACCTGTGTGATCTTGGGCAAGTTAATTCATTTCTCTGTGCTTCAATTCGCCATCTGTCAAACAGGGATGCTCAGACCTCTCATCTCTTCTCTATTTAGAGACCGCAGGCTCCTTGGGGCAAGGATTGCCTCTTACTAAGGTGTACATAGAGCATCGAACTCAATGGGGGTGCTGATCTCAGCATCTGGAGATTACTGGACTACAAATGTTTTTACTAACAGTAGTAACAATGATAATAAATAATTTGATTAGGAGACTGTCTACTGGCCTTGGGGTAAAAAAAAAAAAATTAATCCAAACACTGCCAACATATCAGAAGCATCATCCCAAACTGAAACCCTGCAAAGGATTAAGAATTGTGTCTCTGTAGTATTCAGTATCACTTTCAGAGAAGGAAGGGAAACATAACATACAGGAGAGATCAAAAGAGATCAGTGAGGGGGAAAAAAGAAGAATAACCTCTCCATTTTTCCCCCCTGTGGATTTCCCTACACCAAGCAGCTGGTAAGGGCAGATAGATCAGTAGCGATTACACGTACAGCTGTTTCTATCCGAAACACAGGTGTATGATTTTGTGTTGACTAGGTAATCACCGAGAAACTAGATTAGTTGAGCAGGTGAGTTTGCCATCAGCTGTTTTTCAGAAAGCACAAGTAGCTCACCATTGTTAATATTTAATTGTGTTTACTGCCTCCTGGTTCAGATTAAACCTCACATGGTTAAATTAGACAGGGGCAGATGTATAATCTAGGATGCTACACTAAACAGTGTCCTTCCAGCTGCAAGAGTGCCACAACAGGACAGAAGAGATGCTCCAAACACATGCTGGAAAATGGGTGGGAGACAGGTCAGAAGTGGGTTACAGAAAACAAAGGAGTTGGTTGCTGAACTCGAAGTGACAGAGCCAGGCAATGACCAGTGCTTTGGGAGTAGGATTGCAACACTGCTCATTGCAGACTTCCCAGACCCCAGGATAGGTCTTCCCTGGCATCTGTAGTTGTTTCCATTGGCTAATAAGCCAATTAGGTTAGCTTGAATGGTGGTTCTCACCTCTAAATGAAGGTGCAGGCTTTCTATCACTCAGATCACTGGTACATCTAGCCAAGTATCACGTTATGGCTTCAGAGGAAGGTGCAAGAAACCATGCAGTAGGCAGTTATGGGATAACTTGTTCCCAGAGAAAGTTTCCTCCTGACCCCCAATAGTCAGGGATTGTGTTATGCACTGAAGCATGAGGATTTATATCCCTTCCAAAACTGCTGTGTACAATACAGCATCATGTCCCTCAATGGCAATTAATCAAAAATTCCAGGCAATGCATCATCTTCTCTTTTAAACATTTTGCAGATTCTGAACGTTGACAACAGACTTCCAGCTAGTTTGACCACTGTGGCTTCAAGACAACTGTTGCATATGGGTGAAATTCATCCCTGTACAGGAGGCCAGCACATAGGTCTATGCATCACTTCATTTTTTCAGGCTCTCTGCAGTAAGAAGTGCAGAGGCAGCTTACGGATCATTTGTTGGTTCCAGTGACCAGTTTTTATGAGCGGAGGATGTTAATTAATGAAGAGGCAGGGCAATAGTGTCCTTTTCACCCTTCCGCTTTCCAATAAGCATGTGTTTTTTTCTTGATGTCCCATAAGATTCTTACCAATCCAGGACACGGAGTTCCGAAAAAGAAGATTTACCGCTGTTGATATTAATCATAGAGTGACAGCCGGCTGTGTGCTTAGTGCTGTACAAACACACACTATGACATGGCTATAACAAGACATGGTCCCTGGTCCAAAGTGCTTTCCACGAGGTTCACACATACACAATGCGTCAGGACCTGCATGCTGCAGAGAAGGTCTTTGTGCCGGCTCAAACTATTGGTACCAGCGTAGAGTCGTGAGAGGAGAAGAGAGCATGGGATGGGGCTTATTTAGATTTGTAAAATATAACAGAGGCCTATCCAAGGCTTTAGGCACCGTAGCATTAACACCACAACAAATGAAATCCTGGCAGCGTTAATTAAACCCTTCACAAAGCTCTGACAGACCCCTTCAGAGGCCCCCTTTGTCTCTGTCATTGTTATAGGACACAGACTTGCAGCCCTCTTGAAAACCCCAATCAACACTCAGTGGCCCAGGATCCTTTACAGGGAGTACAGATGTACAGCAGCTGTCCACTCCAAAGCAGCCTACACAATGACATAGCCTGCAGGATAGCCTAGAGAATAGCACTGCCCAGATGTTACCCCCATACCCTGGAACAGCAGTGTCAAAGGGGATGCAACAGAATCCCATGGACCACCAGTAGGGTCCTAGAGCCGGGTCTGCAGCCCGAGCCTGAATGCCTACACCGCAATTAAACAGCCCCTTAGCCAGAGCCACCTGGCACAGGCCAGCCATGGGTGTCTAATTGCAGTGTAGACATACCCAGAGTGAAACGCCTCCAGGCCCCTGCACTCTGTGCGGGTCAAGGGAATAGCTTTCTACAGTTCCTTTGGGGATGAATTCTCTCCCCTGCCCCATCTAGTTTGCTGTGCAAACCTTAGTTACTGAGGTTTATAAGCTGGTAGGTCCAAATTTCACACTAAATGCAGAATAGCGCATGTTACCTCTGAAGCTTGCCTGGAAGCAAGATAGGGGAGCGTATCAAACAGGACCATTTTTCAACATGCTGCACCTGCCAAGTCATCGATTGTTTGACTACCAAGGCTCTAGATAAAATACCAGATCACTTCAATCCTTCAGGAACTGCGCCAGACTGAATGCATCCAGGCTCTTCATCTATGGCTGCACTGCAAAAGAATTCTTTTGCTCTCATTTCTTTTTTTCTTTGGGGGCGGCGGCGGCGGGGGGGGGGGGGGGTGCGTGACACCTTAATGTTATTGCATCTCACGTTGAATCTGCCATGTGAATAAAGCAATAATAGCCACGGCACAGGGAATTTCCTCGGAATTAAATCACTGACTGGGAGAGAGGATACTCTGAGGCTTTACCTTTGGGCCATTAATACCCTAGGAACTAGCCCTTGATAAAGCTCATCTCCCATTCATTTCAACAGGACTTTTATGGGTGTTTTCTACCTAGGGGCTTAGAGGGTTCCCCTTACTGAACAGCAGATTCAATGTCATTTGCAGCAAATTAAGTGTCTCGAGGTATTGTACCATCTGCACAGCTCTAATTCTGACAAATAAAATGAATCTGCCCCAAGTTTCAAAGCCTAAATTGATTTTGGTCAGTTATCCCCTTTGTTTCAATTCCAGATGATTGCACTGGCTCCATACACACTGAAGAACTTAACAAAATCGTGGCCAGGATGAGAGTATGCATCCATGGAGTCCATACTTTGTCCAAGCAAAATCAGACGCAATATATCCAAGTGGACCTCAGAGTAGAGCTGGGAAAGGAATGAGGTTTTCTATTTCATGGGAAATATCATCATTTCAAAAAAATTTCCACTCCAAAAATGGAATAATAAAAAAAAAAAACAAGAAGTTTTGAAATTTCCCACGAAACAAAAATTCTTTTAAAAATACCATTTCAGATCAAAACATTGTTTCAATTTCAATGGAGTTTTTAAAAAAATAAAATTGATAATATACAGAATTTCTAAACAAAGTCTTTAAAAAAAAATCAAAACGACCTTATTCTAAAAATGTCAAAATGGAACATTTGAACCCTATCATAGCACTTTTTTAATTCCCCTACCCCTATCCTGAATCAAGTTTTTTGAAATCTACACGCTTCCAGGAAATATTTTGCTCCCAAGAAATACACATTTTCTGATGGAAAAACATTCCACCAGAAAATTTCCAACCAGCCCTACCCCAGAGATATGTACACAGCTTTCTTACAGAATTATTTACAAAGTAAGTGGAGATTTAATCCAGCATTAGGTCTTTGCCTGGGGAACTCAAACAATACTTAATTGAGGTTGTTCAAAAGTATTTGAATGAAAAAAGGTCTTTGTATGTTTAACATTATCCATAAATACACAAATAAATTAGAATCATTAAAGCAAAGTGAAGTGGCAAGGGAGAACTGTCTGGTGAGAGCAGAAAAAAAAAACTAGATTTAAGAACATCTGGTTACAGTCATCCCATTCTATCCATTGCATATAACAGCCTTCACCATGCGTTAAGAAAGGTTATGCCCTGGATCAAAGATCATCACGTGAGTCCTTGGGTGGGTTATCAGTTCATAAGTGTCGGCCCCCCGGACTACATCTATCCCTAACTGGCTACCAGTCTATATTAAATACTTGCCTACCTGCCATGTCTCTTTCTAGGAATACGGCTACTCCATTGCCATTTTAGAATGAGACCCTAGAAGTTTGTGTAGTGTTCTGTTTAGAATGAGAGTGGTCCAAATTATCCCTGGGATGCAAGACGATCAAGTGGATGGGGAACTGGACTGGAATCGAGGAGATCTAGGTGGTATTCTTAGCTCTGCCACTGACCTGCTGTCTGATCTTGGGCAAGTCCCTTCACCTCTGGGCCTGTTTTTGCACCATTTGTCCAATTGTCTGTAAGGTCTGAAGTGCTAGGACTGTCTCATCTCTTATTAGGTGTATATACAGAGCCTAGTGTCATGAGGCCCTGATCTTGGTTTGAGCCTCTGGGTGCAACTATTGTACAAATAATTAAGAACACCGTACCTAAAGCTGAAGAATGTTGGCCATCTTTTTTTATTTAAATAGAGCAGTGAAACCTTCTGTAGAAATGCCTGAGTAGAGTGAAGTAAAGAAGCAGTTGTGAAAGCTAGCTGCAAAGGTTTCACACCAACAAACTGTTCTGGTGTATAACCCCCTTTCCAACATTTTAGTCTTTTACAGCCAGTAATTTTATGATGGTTTCTTTTACACTTTAGCCTGAAATACCAAGATCACATTCAACTCTCTCCGAGCACAGTTTCTCCTCTCCTTGCTTTATGATCAATGTCTTGACAGCTTGAAAAAAACCAGTTGCTATGCTGACCTTTAAAGTGTAAATTCAGACAGAGCACAGGCTTATTCCCTAGTTAAATACAGTTCATGGTCATATTCCCAAAGCCAGCGTCTAATAATAACACACTGCCTATCACAGAAACGACCTCATCCACATGCTGGAATCACCAGGTCCTTTTTAATCCTCTTTTAGATGGAGATTTCATTTTAATAAGAGGAGTGAAAATTCAAACTTTATTCAAAATTTGGAAACCTTGCTGAGCACCTCAAGATACCAGTGGCAAGACAGCTGCTTCCAACACACAAGGGAGAAATTTTCAAAGGCACAAAGGGGGCAGGGAGGTGGGGGGGGGGGAAATCAATGGGCGTTTGGCTCCTAAAACCCATTTATTCCTTCTGAAAATATCCCCCTCAATGAAGGTTGAGATTTCAAAGGACCCTATAGAAGTTAGGCACTGAATTCCCATTAAATTTCAATAGAAGTTCAATGCCTCATGCCTATAGGCTCCTTGGAAAATTCCAGTCTAAAATATCTCATTTAATTTTGATTCATAGAAGCAGTTTACTAAATATTAATTAAATTATAATCTTATTACAAGCCTATTATTAGAGGATTAACAACTATGCGACAGATGTCATCAATTATCTATATACCACAACAGATTATGAAAAAGAACTTGCTATTAGAGGCATCTCTTTCAGTAGACCTACCTAAAGCAGACTAATCCCGATATTAAACAATGGATTATTAAAAAGTAGCTACTGAATAAATGCTATGTAAAAGCAATACACTTGATACATAGTCATCAGCATGCAATAGTTGGGTGTATTATGGCATTTCCCCCAATTATATTTATATATAGTTATGCAAAACACATACGTATGTCCCGACTATTTAAAATTACTCATGTTAATTCAGTGCTTATGAAAGATGCTGGATTTGCTAATTTTGGAAAATAAGGGCCTTTACACAGACATGGAACAGACATTTTGATACTCACTTTAATTTCAGTGGGGGTCAGGATTTCACCAATGTTGTTCAACCTAAATGTTATAGAAGAAACCTACAACTCAAAGTAATTTAGCAACTTCAATTAAAAAAAAGTTAGCATTTACTGCAAGTTTATAGAAATCTTCTCAGTTAGATCAATAAATAGAATCTTCTCTTATAAAAGGAGCAGGTATTGATACATATGTTAGGCACTTGAAAATCACTAGCAACTTTCCAAAATGTAGAAGTCTTTCCATTTACTTGACTGGATAGCTTCCACCCCCCTCCCCGCCAATAGTCTAGGGTAGCTCCAGTCAGTCCTCAGTTTCTTTTAAGCAACTGTAAGCTCTTCAGGGCAGGGAATGCATCTACCCTTTAGGTTTGTGATGCATTGTGTAGACTGATGGTGCTATATAAATTATCAATACAGTAACATCATCTGCATTAAATTGAATGAAATGTGTGTGTTATACCATCTAAGAATAGATAAAGTGACTATTGTCTGTGTAACCTCACGGTGCTGCTCACTGATGAACTGTAAAAATATTTTTAATTTCAAGTCTTTTAGCATCAAAATATTGAAACTGCTATTGTCACAGTGTATTTTAGTTGCTATGGAGCAACTCAACTCCAGTGTTAAAGCCACCGTCTGATGAAAGATGCTGTACTGGCTTTCATTTATATAGCTAACTATGGGAGACCAGAAATAGCTGCTATTCATTTTTAAGCAACAGCTTAAAAGATTTATGAACAGGAAGCACTTGAACGCATTTTGCACAGAAATATCCAGAAAGTATAATCACGACACATCTCCTGCAATAGAAAAATCCATTAAGCAAAGAGGAGGAGAGGGAAATATGAGAGAAACAGGGCAGAGATTCTTCTCCATGGATTTATTATATCCCAACACAATTAAAATTAAGGGATAAAAACAATGCCAGAGCCATAGTGGCAGTTTTAGACTGCACCTGATAAACACAAATCCTCATGTGGCATGTGTTGTCTGTAATTGTGCGATAAACATACATTGGGAATTTTAGCAATTTCTTCTTTCTTAATACTCAAGAACTAACTTGTAAAATTAAACAAAATGTTGTATTTATGGAAATGGGTTCCAATAATACAAAGAAACTCATTATCTGGAAAAAATAATCATCCTCCAGGATGGCAAAGATTTATCCCTTGGCATTAAGAGGCTCATGCAGCATCACTGCGACAGATTTTTCCTGAAATGTTGATAGGTTAACTAAAGCGAATGCCATTTAGATACATGGCAGGATCCATACTGGGGCTAGTATCAGTTTGCCCCTTCCACTTCCACCTTAAAAACACGAACACGCAGTTACCTAAAAATTAGAGAAGAGGCGGTAAGGTGATTCTGTCCCCCCAACCAACAAGCAAAACATAGATGGTATCCTGGACCTGGATTTCAGTTGGTGCCTTTAAGCACAACGATAATACAAAGAAGAATCATCCTGCTCCTAAAACCACCTTCTGAAACACTAACTGAGGTTCATGAAAATGTGAAAATTGTCAACCTGAAATGTTACTGAAATGAGCAGTTCCCCCAAGGAGAAGAGTTTTTGAGGCAAATGTCACACCCACTTCAACATAATAGGCTGAGATTCTTATGTGTGACAAGTGTCACAAGTGCTGTCTCTGAGGCTTGCCAGGAGACTGAGACATCATCTGATTAAATATGACCATGTAGCTCATTGTTGCTACCACTGTTATATAATTGCAACATCTTGTACAAATTACGTCACGTAAGGTGTCTATGGAGAGGTAATGATTTGCTGAATATGATTATGCTATTTGTATGCATGGATCATTTTTGTATTTGAAGTTATGAGAATTGGCTCTATACCTGTATTTCAAATATGTTTGCTCCTGTAGTACCACCCACAAGGTATTTTGCCTGCATATTTTGAAGGGACCATTCAAGTTAAATGGCCCATCAAAAGAACACTTACCTCACAATGGAAAGCGCCCATCTACACTGAATGAACTTTCCTGTGACCATTCCAGCTGAAGTATAGGTAATGGCCTCTCCTGTGACTTCATAATTGAAATCATGGACATGTGACTCACCCATGGGCATGGACATGTGACTCACCCATGTGACTCCAAACAACATCTTGCTACCTGTAATTTTTCACTAGCTGTGCTGAGGGCTTTGTTTGAAACAATGGATTTCCCCTCCACATGGCAGAAGCTATAAAAGGCTCTGGAAACATCTGCATTTTGCCTCTTTCCAGTTCAAACCTCTGGACTATGATGAACTTGTACTAATGGGAGCATTCTAACCAAAGAACTGAAGACCTTCCAGTGATTTGGAAGCAACCAGAGACTTGACTTAAGTCAGCAGTTTATTCCATCACTGCTACAAGCCTGAACCAAGGACTTTGCAAAGGTTGTATGTATTTGATTCCTTTAACCAATTTTAACTCTCACCTTTCTTTCTTTTTATAATTAAACCTTTAGATTTTAGATACTAAAGGACTGGCAACTGCGTGATTATTGGGTACGATCTGAGTTGTGTATTGACCTGGGTGTGCGGCTGGTCCTTTGGGATCAGAACCACCTTTTATTTGATGAAATTGGTTTTAAAAACCACTCATCTTTAAATCTAGTGGTTTTGGTGGTAATACAAGGACTGGAATACCTAAGGAAACTGCTTTTCTGACTTCTTGTTAGCCAATGTGGTGAAACAGAAGTTTACTTTTGTTGCTGGTTTGGTAGATCTTATGGGAGAATAACCACCAGTTTGTGGGGGTATCTGCCCTGTTTCTCAGGGGTTTGTCCTGAATTTGGTATTCTCAGTTGTGACCCATGGAGGCACTGTGACAGAGACATTTTGAAGAAATAGTTGCCATGAGTAAATCAGCTCTTTGCTCAAGAATTGAAACAAAAGGGGAAGAGGGCATGGGCGGTGGGTATTAAAGGCCAGGGAAGGCCTAACCCAGGCCATGGCCCCACCCATGTTGTGCCCCGAGGCCCTGCCCTTGCTCCCTCTCTTCCCTGAAGCCAGCGGGGGCTCAGCTCCAGCTGGCAGCCTGGAGCTCGGCCACCCGGCAGCCAGGAGTGGCTCGGGCCATCTGGCGGCCGGGGGGGAAGAAAGGGACTCTTAGCTCCAGCCGTCAGGGGGGTGGGAGGGCCCTCAAGCAGAAGGGACAGAGCTGGGATGATAGTCTCCCGAAGGGGGGGGTTCCACCCGCCGCTCATGGAAGGGGGATTCACATCTAGGATCTTTTGAGAGCATTTGAAGGAAGCAGGGGAGTTGGAACAATTTTTATAGTGAAGGTGCTAAAAGTGGAAAGCATATATTTGGTTATTACTACTTGAAGCCAGGGGGTGCTGCTGCACACCCAGCACCCCAGTAGGAACTAAAGGATGGCAGTGGCAAAAGGTGACTCACATAGCAAGTCCAGCTGCAAGATTAGAAGAGGATCTGGAGCAGAGAGAGGAAAGCATATAACTACGGGAGAGGACTGAAGAGGAGACAAGTACCTGGCAGCTATGGGGGAGGGAGAGACAGAGCTGGGACTTTTGAATTATAACGAAGAGAGAGACAATGACTGCAGCAAAGAACTAACGTGGGTCTCTGCCGTGAGATTATGCAGCCAAGATTCTGAGCCACTGTGGAATCACTGCTGTGAGAGACAAGAGGATGATGCAGTGTCAGCCCCAATGTTATTTTGCGATGCAGAAGCATCTTTGCATGGGAGAGAAGTCAGTCCTACCTGTATGAAAACGGGAATCTAAAACACAGAGACAGGAAAAGCTCCTTAGAAGATGAGACAAAGGGCCTGGAAAGCAGACAGACAGTTGGCCCAGAGACAGGAGCCAGGAAAAGCAAGCAGACCAGCAACTTTAGAAGTCCTAAGAATTTTTTCTGTTGTTAATATAACAACATATGTAGACTGGTACACAGGGCCTTGTATATTCACTATGCTGCACAAAGAAGACGACATTTCTGAATATGGTGTGATGTCTCATATTAATGCAGCTTCTTGTACTGACATAAAAATAACCCAATTGTTCAAGAATCTAGGCTAAGATTTTCAAAGGCGCTTATCTCCCTTTAGACTGCTTTGGAAATCCTCATCGCAGCCTTTGTAATGGCACAAAAAAAATGGTAATTTCCACCCAATTTATTGTCTCGATAGCAATAACATTTGGAAGTACATAATTTTCTCACCTAATGCCGCAAACCAAAGCCTTTCGAAGTCAGTGGGAATCTTTCCATTGACTTAATGACTTTGGCTCAGGCCCCAAATGCACATCAGTGTGGAAACGCTCTAGACGAAAGGAGCATATACGTTAAGATGTGTAACCAAAGAAATTAAGAAGCTGAGACAGGACCTGGAGCCCAGTTCTACCCTTAGGCCAGGTCTACACTAACCCCCTAATTCGAACTAAGGTACGCAACTTCAGCTACGTGAATAACGTAGCTGAAATTTGAAGTACCTTGGTTCAAACTTACCTCGGTCCACAAGCGGCAGGCAGGCTCCCCCGTCGACTCCGCGGTACTCCTCTCATCTAGCTGGAGTACTGCAGTCGATGGCGAGCACTTCCGGGTTCGACTTATCGCGTCCAGACAAGACGCGATAAGTCGAACCCAGAAGTTCGATCGCTCGCCGCCGAACTACCGGGTAAGTGTAGACCTACCCTTAGTTACGTGCATACAATTCCACTTTTTCTTCAATGGGACCTGTGCTTTCACATCAGACAACTAAGTTTGGTTCAGAGTCTATAGCCTCCAGATGGTACTGAAGAGGTAAAAGTTATCTCAAGCTGTGCAGCTATTACCATACAGAGTTATCAGGCCACTGATACAGTAGTATATTCATGGAAAGGAAGCTATTGAAGGGACATACCATAAAGTGTCAAGAAAAATCATTGAGGGCTCCGTGATTACCAAATGGGAGTTACCACTTCCACTCAAAAGCAGCCAATGGAAGGCGGTGGGTTTGATTTCTTGACCCCAAACATCTTGTGGAAATAGGTTGTTAGAGCTGGGCAAGAACTGGATTTTCCATTTTGTGGGGAATGGCAGAAGTTTAAAAAAAAAATCCATTCTGAAAACAAACGAAAGCAAAAAACTGAAAGACTCCCACAAAACACTTAAATTTAGTTTTGGGTGGATTGAAATATTTCATTTGTACAAAATCAAAATGTTTCCTTCCCGTTTTGACTTTAGTATATTTTACAATCAGTTTTTAAAAATTGAAGTAAACAGTTGTATCAAAATGAGAAATTGAAATGTTTTGTTTCAACCTTATTGAAACACTTCTTTTCCCCCAACTTTTCTATCAAAACAAAAAAATTTAGTCAAAATCTATACGTTTCTGCAAAAAATGTTGCTTTTGACAAACTGGCATGTTCTGATGAAGAAAAGTTCAACCAGAAAGTTTCCCACCAGCTTTATAGGTCATTTTGGAGGATTCCTGGGACTGCTGATGTTGATTTACAGCAAGTCTGGGAACACCATGGAAGTGCCAGAGGACTGGAAGAAAGCTAATGTTGTGCTAATATTTTTAAAAGGGTAAAAATGGGATGACCCAGGTAATTACAGGTCTGTCAGCCTATCAATAATCCAGGGCAAAATAATGGAACACTGATATAGGACTCAATTAGAAAAGAAAGAAAGACGACTAATACCTTATGCCATCAACATGGGTTTATAGAAAATAGATCTTGTCAAACTACATGACACCTTGATTAGTGAACTAGAATGATACAAAATCAATATGGCACACATTAAATATATTAAAAACTGGGGAACTCATAGGTCTCAAAATGTAGTTGTAAATGGGGAATCATGACCAAGCAATTATGTTTCCAGTGGGTCTTACACTATTTAACATTTCTATCAATGACCTGGAAGAAAACAAAATCATTACTGATAGTTTCCCAGTAACACACAGATTAGAGGAGTAATAAATAATGAAGTGGACAGGTCACAGATACAGAGTGATCCCCGCGTTGTTTGGCAAGCTGGGCACAAGCAAATAATACGCATTTCAATATGGTCAAGTCAGACTTCTAGGAACAAAGAACACTAAATAGGATGGGGGACTGAATCCTGGGAAGTGGTGACTCTGAAAAGGGATTGGGGGTCGTGGTGTCTCAGGTGGACATTACTACAGTACACTGAAAGTCATGAAGAGGGGCTATAGCACATGGAACATTACTGCGCAGCAAGCTGGCACAAATCATACCCTGGTTTACCATCCTCTACATACTGAGATCGTGAGCTGACACACTGTCATTCTCTTATATCTGAGCTTTCCCGGTAAAAAAAAAAAAACAAAAAACAACCCACAATCCTCATATATTTTTCAAACTATGCTTTTTTCTTTTGTTTTCAACAGACCTTGCTTGGGGATACGTATTTCTATTTTAAAATATCCAGGGACACTGGAGCAAGCTACTGTATTGTCAACCAATTTTACAAGTGTTCTAAATATTTCAAGGTACTTGAAAATGAATTTATTTCTTTTGGAGATCTGTAACTAATTGCCTGAGGTACAGCTTGAAAACTGAAACAAACTGAATTATACCCTTCCATAAAAAGGCTTTTCTTGTTTTCTAAATTACACAGCTTGATTTCCAGCTAACCAGGATTATTTTGCAGTAGGGAACAAAGGGGGAAAAAAAAGACCCTAAACAGTCTGTATCAAATAAGATTCTGAAAGTAATTTAATCAGCTTCCATAAAAGTATGATGATAATATAGCATTACTGGTATATGCTCAATGGAATAATTAACTCCACATTTATCCCTTTGTTCTGTCATTCTGTGGGTTCTCTTTGAAATTTAATAACAAAATATTACTTTAAAAGGTTTGCATAAAATCACTTGCTCTGAAGCATCTCTTGTTAAAAAATAATCTCTATGAGATCTATGCTGCTGTCATAATGGTAGTATGGAGTAACGTACTGGGCCTGATCCTGCCAGCTCCCTTCAGATGAACGCACACCGACGTCAATGGGCACTTTATATTCAGAGCTGGCAAGGTCAGAGAACTCCTAGTGTGTAAACAAGTCTAGATGTTAATTCCCAGGTTCATGTTCATAATTCACATGCTCCTTTCTGCATCAAGCTTATTTCTTGTATACAAAGAGCACTAGCAACTTCCATAATTATTTATTTCAGAGGCAACTCCAAGGGTACCGTGTTGACCAATTTTCTATCATTCCAATGGTTAGATCCCCTGCTGGAAAGATCAAATTATGCTTTAGTTATGATTTCATCTGACCGTATTATAAACCATACAAAATGTAGAGTGATAAACATGCCACGCTTTAATCAATATGTTCTAATGGCAACCATCACCAGTCATCATGGGATTTGTATAACATTCATTATTATTGCATTCATCATTCCAGGATACCTAATGCTCTGTGTGATTAGTTATCAGCAAGAAAAAAGAATCACAATGACAATCATCATCTAGAGAGGATTTCTAGGATTAAGGCATCCTAGGAAAGCATGTTCATTAAAGAAACATTGTGCATTCTATTCTAGTCTATGTAGGTTCTTATCCCATGCTCATGACTGTAGTATCTGCGTGCCTTCCAGTAGCATATTAAGCAATGTGACTACACATCTGTCACATAGTATTTATTCTCTCATCTTAATTTTTTTGTTCTCAGATCTCCCTTATTTCTGAAGATTACAATAGCATATAGTACTTCCTCCCAGTCCAGCTCCTGTTTCTCTCTATTCCCATAGGAAAGTCATAACACTAGATGTTTGACAGCCCAGTTTGTTATCATACGATCATTTCAGTGGCAAGTTTGCCATCACAGCCCTGATTCAGTAAAGCACTTAAGAATATGCTTAAACCCATTTCTACTTAGGTATATGTGTATCAGTGGGACTTCAGCACCCACTTAAGTGCTTTTCCAAGTAGGAATGAGTTTAAGCACAGGCTTAAGTGCTTTCCTAAATCTCACCACAGCTTACTGACTGCTCTGCACTCTAGCTCTGCCAATCCCTGCCCCTGCCTACCCATTCTCCGCACATACGAGGCTGGTGGTTGCTCTCCACCCCATACAGGCTCTGGCAACATGGATAGTTCATGCAGGGTTCCTACTCCCCTATGTGCCACAGGCCTTATAACTAAGGCTCAAGTAACCTATTAAAAGGATTTCAAACTCAATACCATCTTCGTCCTGCTAATAAAACACACCAGGAAAAATGGGCGAGTAGCACAATAATTGTTCTCTTCCATTTTTGCTGCATGTTGCTGCTTAGTTTATATAAACCACTTGGTTCTTTTAACAGAACAACATGAGGCAGAATGACTTATGGGGCTGCCCAAAGGCAAAAGCAGCATTCCATTTATATGCTTCGCTGTGGCACTGAGCAGCAAGTGCCAGACAGCTCCTGGTTTAGCAGCGTTCTTCAGAAGCTTGAGTTCTCCCCTCGCCGTCCAGCCACGGCTCAATGCAGTTTTTCCAAGCCATGATGAACAAGGAAATTGGTAATGTAGAACCATTCACTTGTGCAGAACTCAAAACACAGTCGTGCACCAAGCCCAAAGTAGTAGAGCACGGAGGAACTTCATGAGAGCTTTAAACAATGGCAAAATTATGAACAGTAAATGGACTTTTATTTGTCCTTCATGATTCCCTTCAGTTGTTGCTACTGATGGACATTAAATATAATGTATTCACTGTACCTTTGCTTTTTGTGTCTGCCCAAACTATAATTATCCTAAGATAACTACGCATCTTCAGGGAAAAATCCCAGAGCAGGAGGGAAGGGCAGAAAGAGAACAAGAAGATTCAGTATACAGGTCACTCATTAACATTTTTTAGCCTCTCTCTGCATAAGGTACCTTTAGCTCCCACAATATTTGTCTATAACTATCTAGTTTGAAGCCACTCTGCCAAGATCACAGGCTTCTGGAAGAGTTTGCATCTAAAATTCTGTATTGTATTGGGAAGGTCTAAATATAGATTTACTTTGTTAAAAAATATCTGAATTAAAAGAGTGCATGTGTTTGTGGGGGTAGATGGTGGGGTTTAGTCGGCATCACCTCATTAACTAACTAAGAGAACAGTACAAGAGTCTTGAAATTATCCTTCAAATCTTGGTGTTATGGAGGGGAATGTCCAGAATTTCCCTAAGATAGCCATACTATTTCAATCTGCTGCTTTACATGGGACATCAATGGCACATAGGACCTGAGCTGGCTCTGTGCACAGAAGAAAATTTCACCCTCTGTGACTAAGGCATATAGCCCCAGAAGTTTAGAGGTATTTGGGCACCTACAGATGCAGATAAGTGCCTAACAGGATTTTCAGAAGTGCCTAACCCGCACTGCACAAAGGTGCTTTGGAAAATCCCACCGGGTGCTTATCTACATTTTTATGTGCCCAAGTACGTTTAAAAATCTGGTTCACAGTTACTTTCCACTTACTCTATGAACAGACCTTGCCAATTCCTGCTTCCCTGACTTCCCCCAAATTGTGGGTTTGCCACAAGCTGAGTAAGAAGCAACCTGTAGCGAGGTGCTGGCCCCAGCGGCAGACCAGGAATCAGCATGTATCAGAGCTACACTCTGGCCTCTGGCTCCCCCTGGCTCCAGTGGGAAAGAAGCAATCTGCACCAACGCAATATCTGTGCTAACAAGTGCATTGGGAGAGGTGGAGCCATGGTTCTACCCATCACCCATGCAGGAAAGGGAGTAGCAGCCCCATGAAGGTTGCTGTCCTGCCACCCCTCTGCACTGCAACTGATGAGGATGACACAGGGGTGTAACAGCTGCCATACATCACTGTACTCACCCGTGCCACCCTGAGGTCAGTTGCTGATTAAAGCTGTGCAAAAGAAAAAAAAACCACAAGTTCTTTCTGTACACCTGCTGGTAATACACACCAGGGAAATTTACACAGGCAGTAAGGCACCCAATGCCAACTAAAGCCAACGGGAGTTGGGTGACCCTACCCTACCCTAACTCACTCCCTCTCTGTGTGTGTGCGCACACACACACACACACACACACACACACGCTCTGTTTTGGAATGTTCACAGCAAAGTGTGACCACTACATTTCATCCTGACCACTTTTGTCTCATCAGTATCTTGTGCGCCGCATCTATATGCCGTATTCGTCGTTTGTATCACCTTAGATTGTAAGCTCCTTGGGGCAGGAACTGTCTATCTCTTCGTTATGGTGTTTGTACAGCACCTAGCACAAAGGACTCCAGTTATACACCAGACTGCCATAGTTGCTACTGCAGTACAAACAGCGATCACCATTTCTTTCTACTCACTAGAATGTGTGTGGGGGGAAATGAAAGGCAATCACCAGAAGTGAACAGCTGTCATTTAGCTGCAAAATATGTCTTTGCTGTTTCTACAACCTTTCCATACACACACACACACACACACACACACACACACACACACACACACACAATTGCTTTAGCTGTGTCACAACAGTGTTTGAAAGGACACTTCATTTATTCACTACTCTGTGGCTCTGTATACTGTACCAAGGCCAGGAGATTGAAAAATATGTTTCTGCTTCCCCTAGCCATGATGAATGAGCTGGAGTGCTGCTCCCAGCTAAAAGGGTATGTTCTATACATGAGCAATTCTAGCTACTTCTCTCACCCTCAAGATACTTCAATCTCACTTCAACATATTCCTTTGTCAACTCTCTGAAAGAATCTATCAGCAGCTGGTGTTATTGCAAGAAGTGCTAAGGGCAAAGAACACTAATAGTAACTTTTTGAGGATGACTCAAAAGCAGAAATTTGAGGCATTCAAGGACTTTTTTAAAAACTCATTACTATCCTTCTAATCATAAAACATTATTAAGCTCATAGTAGAAATGGTGCCCAACCAAAAGCCTTTGGCTTTTAGGGAATGAAACACCAATTGTATGTGTATTCAGATCCAATACCTAGTTCCCGATTCATCAACATCACTCGAGGTATTCTCTTTCCAGTGCAGCATCAGAACCTCCTCTGCTTTTCAACTTTGGCCATAGGCTTAACCAAAGGCAATTTTAAACATGCAAGTATAACGAAGCACCTGAAGAAAAAATAAAACAGGCCTTTCAAGCCAAGTCTGTACTACAAACAGCCGAAACAACCAATTCAAAGGTTTGAGACAATAAGTGGATCTGCTCTGAAGCTGTGGCCTGGCGTAACAGTGTTCTGCCGCTTTAAGACTGGGGGGCCTGCAGTCAGCCCAGTTTGGAGAGAGAGCCTTCCCCCTGCCCCCCAAAAAACAGGCATTTAAGCCTGAAATAGGGATTCAGACCCAGCTGGGAAGGGGTCAGGTGATTCTTATAAAGGCTTGAAAGAGTTCACTTACTGAAGAGCTGCAGGAAGTTAAATGGATCCTGTGGCCAGGACCTGACAAGAGAAAGACACACCAGGGGAAAGACCACTGTGCCCCTGCAGAAGACCCCAAGTCAGGAGGAAAGCCCAAGTTTATATGTGGAACTGATTTATTGTGTTAGAAGACCAGTGCCCTGAAGGAAGGGCCTGAACAGACTTTGGGGCTGGGGTTAGTCTTTCCTGGGCTGGAGGAGACAAGCCAGCAGCCCTCACAGTGTATGTGGCAGTCTGGACCTCTTTCCATCAGCTCTGGCGACTGTGATTTGAACGGAGATGGTAACAGTTTTGAAATGTTTATTTCAGGTGGGCATAACGTGCATTCTAATCACATCAATCGCCTAAAAAGAAGCTGATCACAAGGACAGAGGTCTTCCCATCGCCAGGCCCACGGCAACTGCAGGGAATGGCTATCATGGGATATGCCCACCCAATCCTAAGAGCTGGATGTTTATTCTTATTACATTTTCATAGTGTCCGCATACTTCTCCCTCTGACCCCACTCTCCTGTTGCTGCTTAGTTCAAAAAGATCCTTACATATGTTTCTATGAGCCCGTCTTGGCATTTCTGTTTGACAATGAGACCTCCCACTCACATAGCTTCTTCTTCTCCATTCTAGAACTTGGGTGTCCTTGGATGAGATGAGCTATCTAAATTCCACCTCTCACTCGTCTATTTATAGGTTACCAGTCACTGCAGTATCTACAGTGCATGGCACCATTATAGTTACACAATTCAGTTAGCACCAAGACCCTCTATCTTTGATCAATTTGGTGGTTCTGCTCTGGGCCTTCCCCAGGATATGCACATCTGGCTTTATCTTGTAAGCGATCCCAAGTTGAACAGTATGTCTGTGCTGGGCCCAATTAGGGCTTTGCACAATGGTATAAAATGATTTAATCTTTCATAGAATCATAGAATATCAGGGTTGGAAGGGACCTCAGGAGGTCATCTAGTCCAACCCCCTGTTCAAAGCCAGACCAATCCCCAGACAGATTTTTACCCCAGTTCCCTAAATGGCCCCCTCAAGGATTGAACTCACAACCCTGGGTTTAGCAAGCCAATGCTCAAACCACTGAGCTACCCTGTTTAATGCCACCTGAATCCACTGACCTAGGCCACCTTTGTTTCAGTTCAACTATCAGCAACACCTGCCTGTTACAAAAAGGATATTGGTTAAGATTTTCATAGCTGCCTTGGGGACTTTGATGTCCAAGTCCCATTACTATTGGCTATGGGTTACCTATGCAGCCACTAATCAGTTTGTGCTACATGTCCCTCTGCATGTCCACTCCACGGAATCATAGAATATCAGGGTTGGAAGGGACCTCAGGAGGTCATCTAGTCCAACCCCCTGCTCAAAAGCAGGACCAATCCCCCAACTGAATCATCCCAGCCAGGGCTTTGTCAAGCCTGACCTTAAAAACCTCTAAGGAAGGAGATTCCACCACCTCCCTAGGGAACCCATTCCAGTGCTTCACCACCCTCCTAGAAGATGAGAGTGTTACAGCCACAGAGGCGGATTCTTTAGCTCAGGCTCTTGAGACTCTTGCTTTTAGCACTAGAGGTCCCTGGTTGAACCCCTGGTGTCAGCCAAGATGATGGCCGTCATACCTATATAGAACACCATACAACTTTAAGGATGTAGTCCAAGGAGGGTGACCAGATAGCAAGTGTGAAAAATCGGGACGGGGGCAGGGGGGTAATAAGAGCCCATATAAAAAAGCCCCAAATATTGGGACTGTCCCTATAAAATCAGGACATCTGATCACCCTAAGTCCAAGCTTTTCAATAGTGGCTAGTGATTTTTTGGATGTCTTTGTATTTGGGTGTCCTGCACCCTAACACCCCTTAGAAAGGCCTGATTTTCTGGAAATGCTGGGTTCCCACCTTCTGAAGATCAGGCACCTCAAGCTGTGCCCTCAAAATCTGCCTGTAGCCCTGTGACTCTATGCCCAGACTGCCTGGTATTAATTGCACCTGCTCTATGATCCCAGTGATTTTCGTCTTTGGTATTCTGAATCCATACTTCTCAAAAAAATATATTGCCTTGTCTTGAGCTAGGCTGCATACGGCTTCCATTTTCATGGTAATGTACTACTAATCAAAGTATTGTGCAGAGTCATTAACTTTACAAAAGAGCAGCTAATGGGACCTGTATGCAAGCTGTGGGGGAAATGAATGCATCTGCTCATAGGAGATGTGTATAACAGGAAGAGACATCATTTATCTAAACGGGTGTCATAAGCAAAATCAAAGAAGATATGCAGGATTAGGGAACAGGATCTCACACCAGTGATGTCCCCCTCCCCTCTTCTCCAAAGGCAGAGGTCTCCACCTGAAAGAGGGAGGTTTTTGTAAGGAAATGAGAGGACTGCAGCACAATTTCGCTATGGGTTCCTCTCTCAGAAGCCTGTCACATTGGTTGTAAGCCTCTACCATGCTGTGAATCCAGGTCATCTTGCCAGATTCTGTAACTGAGGCAAGTGTCAATCAAGCGATGGCTTTCCAGGAATAGTCATCTAGGCATGTGTGTGTTTAACGATAGAGTTGACTGCACTGCAACTGGGAGTGTGATTGCAGAACATGTCGACATACTCGAGCTTGCTCACTGGACCCCCCTTAGGTACCAACAGCAGTGAAGCCACAACACCATGGACTTCAGTGCAGGCTATCTGATCGAATAATTATCTGAGGACCCAAGCAGATTTGTACTGCCAGTTTGGAAGCCTGGGCTGCCATGGCCGCACTGCTCTGGTACCCAAGCTGGGTTAAAGGCTGCTGGGGTGGAGTATGTTTACACGTGCTGCAATTACAGTCCCTGACTGCAGTATAAACATACCCTCCGTCTCCTGTCAAATTGCCAATGAAAAGTAACTGTAGCTAAGCTAAAGTGGGCATCTAGGTGCTCGTATGGCCCCATCACGTCAGTGTCTAAGCATCTCCCAAGTATTTAAAAATAGGCTTATTTTAAAAGGTATATTGAAATGCCCCATCTTGAGACAGTTGCTGCATGATGCCCTGACTGCTGACGTTGAAGCAGACACACGAGACAGTATCTCTGCCAGCATCCATGATTATATAGGCATGGAGACAGTGCAGCTACCGATTCCGTGCAAAGACCATCGCAGCCACAGACCTAAGGAGCATGAAGCAAGCCTAACATGACACCCCTGTGGAGGTTGTCAGCAGCAGGGAATGAACCAGTGACTTCTGGATCTAAAACGATAAGTGTCTACTGCCCAAGCTAAATGTTCCATATGTGTGAGCTCAAAGGCCGTAACTGCCTCTTAAAGCTTCATATGGTCCATCTACTAGAGGGAGACAGAGAGCCACAACAAGGACGAGTTACACAACCATTACAGAATGCTATCCAGAAAATCTCACCTATGGAGATTAGCTTCTGCCCCATGAACCTAAGGAAGAAGGCTACCTGGAGTTGCAGTTGTATTTGCAGAGTAAAAGTATCCACAACTGGCACACAGGGAAAAAACAGCAGCCCCACTGTATTAGAGCCAGTTGCATCAGCATAAAATGGTTGGAGGAAATAACGTATCCTATCTAGTGCCAGAAATAAGGGAAGAATTTTTAAAGAGGTGTCAAGAACTTATTTGATTTCCCTGGAAATCAAAGATCTCATAGACACACAAAACGGGTTTTAAAAACATTGAAAGAGAACTTTTAAATGCAACCGTACATGTATATTTGGCATAAAATTATCTATTTCCAGGGAAAATAAGTTCTTGACACCTCTTAAAAAAGCTTTCCCCTTATTTCTAGCACTAAATAACTATCCTATTTCCTCCTATCCTTTTATGCCGGTGCAGTTGGCTCCAACACAGTAGCACTGAAACTTCTTCTTGGATGTGCCAGTCTCTGTTACTTTTATTCTGAAAATACAACTGCAACTCCAGACAGCCTTGCTCTTCCTTAGGTTAATGGTGCTGAATAGATATGGATTATGGAAGCATAGTGCCGAGACTGGGTCTCAAATTCAATCTCAGATGTCCACATCCGTTGCTAAATGGATTGAGCATCACTCCTGTGATTTATCTTCTACTTAATTGGTATCACATTCCTCGGCTGAGCCTAGTTAGACTTAAAATGAAACCACTGAAAAATAAAGCAGGTGTTTTCGGTGCACTAAAAGGCAAGACCTACTAAGGACACACCTATTGCCGCAAAAAAGTGCTAGGTGAAAATAGCACATTCAGGAAAGTTAATAAATCATTTTTAACAGTTAAAAGCTATGAGGGAAGCCTGGCAATTCTCCTCTTAGGGCTCTTAAAACGCTACAGTGGTGCCAACAGAAGAAGAAAGTCAGGCTCACTGTTTGACAGTTAAATGTGTATTTTTTACACTCTCCTCACCGATAACTGAAAAAAATACACAGTTAAACAATATAGGTCAGGTCCTCAGCCGGTTTGAATTGGCATATCACCAGTTACTTCAACAGAACTATACTGATATACATCAGTGGAAGATCTGGCCTTACACTTCCACTGCACATTCAGAATCCTCTTCTTTCTACATGTCTTCATTCACATCACTCTGTCCCAAGAAATTACTCCTTCTTTGCATTAGTGAGCTCCTGGGAAAAGAGATTTGAAATACTTGAGAAAATATATCTCAAGTATATATTTGAGAAAAATTTGAGATACACATTTTGCTTGTTTTCCATTTCCTTATGGGATAAGACTTTCCATGCTAAGAAATCTGCATTAGTCAGGAATTATTCCTTCTAAAAACCATCCTAGACAGCCGGTGCTATACAAGCCACCTACCCAAGTACCCTGCAGCACTCTTTTCAATCATGGTCTAACACAATTGTTAGCATGGTTTCCCTGACAAATATGTACAGGGATTTTATGGCTAATATTTTTCTAGCAACCACCTTGTTTAAATATGATTGTTATTGGCACAGCTCTCATCCACTACATTACTCATATACTGCTGAAAAGTCAGCCCCATATACTCATGAAAGCACCAAGTCATCACTCTAGTTGGAAAAATGTTTTTCCAAGTTAGCAAAATCACTCTGGCTAAGAAAATGCACCACTTCCAAGAAGCACCAAGATCTTTCATGCTTTTAGGGCCAAATATTCCAATATGCATAACGCAGCTCGGGTATGTGCATACCAGCCACTACAGGGTGGCATGGGTACAAAGTTTCAGGTATGAACATACCTCAACTTCAGTAGCATGAGCCAAAGCCCATTGAAGATTGAAATCAATGGGACATCTTCAATTGATTTTAACGGGCTCGGAGTCAGGCCCGTGGATTGTGGATTGTGGGGCAGTGTGCGTGCAAATTTCTGCTAACTTGGCTGTAGCTGTTTAGCTAACACTGTCCACTCTTGTTAGTCCATAGTAAGTCACTGGACAAAGCGTGGAGAAAGATGGAACGCATCACAATGAGCCGTAAGAGTCATCATCTACTCTACCTATCATATAGCCTCCTTACAACAGTAGCTTTGCATAATGCAAATTGCTTAGGAAGCTATTACGCTGAGGAATGTTTTAGTCACTTGAGTTGGTTTTTCATATGCTAGCAGTGACCTGCTCTGTACAATGTCCCACTACAGCAGCTGAGATCTTGTAGTCAGCCCCTGTAAGAAATACTGCAACCGTGCAAGGCTCTTCCTTACAGAACACAGCTCAAAGCCAGGAGCTCTGGGTTCTATCCCCAGCTCTGGCAGAGATGTGCTGTGTGACCTCGGGCAAGTCACGTATCACTCTGTGCCTCAGTTTACCCACATATAAAGGGGGTAAATAATATTTATTTACCTTTCAGGAGTGTTGTGGGACTTAATCTATTAATTATTTGTAAACAACTTGAAGATTTTCAGATGGAAGGCCCTATAGAACAGCCCAGTAATATTTTAATTCTAATTTACAGAAGCACAGAAGAAGCCTGCAACGCTATGCATTTTTCTGAGAGTCAGGAAAGGCCCTAAACAGCATACTCTCATTAGCACTACAATACTACTAATACTACGCAGAGGTCAGGGATAAGAAAATTTTGTTCTAGAGACTGCGCTTACAAATAAATGAAGGGGGAGGTCATAGACACATGTCCCTCTGGATGAAAATGCAGAGAACATTAACACCACCTTGTCTGAGCTATAGCTGTAACTTTACTGGGTCCATTTCTATCTTCTGTGATTCCATATGATGTGAGCAAGTTTCATTTGAGAGTCATGGAAACAGATTCCCAGGTCAACTTCATTCAGCCCAATAACTTATATTTAGTCAACACACATCTTCCAGAAAGGCATCTGGAAGAGCTCTATGTAAGCTCGAAAGCTTGTCGCTTTCACCCACAGAAGTTGGTCCAATAAAAGATATTACCTCACCCACCCTGTCTCTCGAATATCCTGGGCCCAACACAAGTACAGCACTGCACAGAAAGACATCCGTTCGAATACCCTTGCCTATCCCTCTGCAGCCCTCCGCTGCCCCACATGGATGGCAAGGGTACGAACAAGAATAGAATTTTGTCCCAAATTTCATGATGAAATTTTATTTTAAACACGTTTTTATTTCTTTGATTTAGAAATCAAGGGTTTGCCTTTCAACCCTGGAATAAATATAGCTCTTAGGCAGACACCTTGTCTTCCAAGTATCAAATTGGCATTAATTTTACAGCTACCGTAAGTGATTCACAGAGAGCAAAATGGAAGGGGAAAGGCGAAGCAATCTGTTCAAAGCCATAGAGGGAGCCATTGTCCGAGGCAGGGAGAGAATTCAAAAGTCCGTGGCTCTTAGTCCTGTGCTCAGACCACACTTCTCCCCAGGTAATAGGTCAGCTGTACTAATCATACATCTAGAATGAAACAGCCTGTGGTAGGGAGAAGGATATTTCTGATTTATGCTCACGTAACTGAGATCAGAATAGCTCCACTGAGATCAGTTCAGCTAGTCTAGATTTACCACCAGTGGACCTGGGGTCAGAATCTAACACAGTGGCTGTATCTCCTCTGAAGTTACGCTACTGATCATTTGAACAAAAAGTGCTTGGATTTTCCTCTTCCTAAATTCACCAAACTGCCTCCTCCATTACACTACTTCACACCACTCATGTTTATGGCAGATTTTCATATTTGCACTGTCATCTTCTTTGCAGCAGCCTTTTTGTCTTCTCACCCTCCCTTAGAAAAAAAAACAAAAAAACCCTGACAAAATGTCTCCTTCATACTGACTTTCAACTCAAAAATATGTCAATGTGAAAACCCACCAGGTGGCTCTCTAATGAATGCAGGCTGGTTCTCCAATAATCCCACCAACGGAAAAGAAATACCATTTTGAACTATGAAATTTTATTGCAAGACAGCAGACAAAGCAGTCAAACATGCATGCCTGGATACTACCTAAAAACATCAATTACCTTTTGTAGCACCATCAAGATCCCCAGACATCCAACCGACACACAATAATGAGGCAAGAACCTAGAAAGTTCATAAAATTAATTCTATCTGCTCCAGAGAAACCGTGTTCAAACAGAGAGTGGAAGCATTTGGAAAAATGTCAGCTCTGTACTATAAATATCAACAGATGGGGAAATTTAACAATCTCAGCCATTAGAAATAAAATATCCATTTTCTTTGTTAAGCATTGAATGTTTTTTTCAAAAAGAAGTCATCAAAAGAAGCCTGCTGAATATGCCATTACCCAAAACAATCAAATGGAAAAAAAATATATGTGCTTTCAAATCAGCATCTGGACATTTTAGCTTTGGCCTGTGGGGTTGTTGTTTCTTCATTATTTCAAACACATACGTACACACTATAATCAACCAACTTGGGGGGGGGGGGGGAATCCTCTTCCTTCTGACCAGACAGATTGCTCCACCCTTTAAAATTACCAAGTGCTACAAATCCAGTAAATTCACTGAACTCTTTTTCTAGTCCTCTTCACTCCTGGAATTCAGGCACCAATGCAACTTGAGTTTGCATCATCTATTGGCGTGTAAAAGAATCTTATTCCACCTCAAACAGCCCACATTACAAAACTGCTACAAGTAGATTTCTCAACATTGACAGACTCAGTCATCTCCTGTGGGAAAAGACACAACGGAAGCCTGCAGTTTAGCTGTTCGCATTTTTAATTTCCTGTAGACAAAACCACATCGGCTCCAATCCAAAAACTCCCCAGCATGTTACAGAAGACAACCCAGAATTCCCTAGTAAAAGTTGTTCATGGTCTAAGTGCCCCAGGAGGTTACAGAAAGAAATTAGCCCTTCAGATTAACCTGTTGACCGCATTCATTATGGCTCATATCCTGAAGCTCTAATTATGTAGTTTTCACTCATTTGCAAAACTCTAATCGACTTCAGCGGAAGTTTTGCCAGAATAAAGATGGAGGGTCCAATTTTCAAAAGGTGCTGAGCATTCGCAACTCCCATGGACTTCATTAGGAGCTGTGGGTGCAAAGTACTTCTGATGCTCTGATGATAGGTGACATATGAAGGGATGATTAGCTGATAGGCTAGATAATCCGGTCCCTGAGGATTTGGCTTTTAGGTTCCAATCCTGCAAAGATTCACATGTATGCTTCACTTTACAAACTGAGTGGCCTCAGTGACGCCAATGGGAATACACGCAGTGTGCAATTTAAGCACATGCATAAGACTTTGCAGGAGAAAGGGCCTGAAGTCTACAAAACTTGACCTGGCAGGTAGAAGATTAAAAAGCAAATCCAAATGTAGTTACTTATGTTACTGCCGTAAAATTCTGGGGGGAAGAAAAAAAAACCTGTACATACCTCGGGCATCAAAAAATTCATCGTCTGAGCTCTCCACAGAGTCATTAATGACGTTCTGCATGTGCCACTGAGTGCCACTGAATCTGCGCGAACCAGCTGGAAATAAAGACAGACTCACATTAACAAAATTAAATGATCATCTGCTTGCCAAGCTAAAAAAAGAAAAAGTCTAATTAAGTCCTCGTAAATTGTGTGAGATGCTCATTTTGGCCAATTCACGTTTTTTAACCTAATGAGAGGGCCACTCAGAACATGTGGGATGACAGCAAAAATTATACCTTCTGCAAAATCATCTGAATTAAAATGATTAAAGCAAACCCTTTGTTCAGATTCAGTGTGCAATGCTTTCACCGAATGGAGTGACTTAAGACAAAGAAAAATTCCACTCAGTTGAACTTGTCAGACCATTACATTCCAAGCTCGCCCTCAAGCTGTGCAAATACTTCTAAAGGCAGAAAGAAGCATTTCTTAGGGACAGCAGAGCAGGTCACGTTAGAACTGAATTTCTTCCATAGCTCTTATGAAGATGCACCATTCTGTTTGGCTTTCAGATTTGCATGCAAAACTACTGAATTTCCCACTCACTGAGTGGCTTCCTCAAATGAACACCAAAGAGCTTTGTTTTCTTTATTGTTAACATAAATATTCCTGTAGCTTTTGACAGAAGCTTGGCATTTGAAGATAAGAAGGCCAAAGCATTTTGGGAGAGCTAAATAACAGAGTCACATTAATATAGCAAGGACACATTATACAACCTTACGCCGATATGAAAACATGAAGCTATCTGCGCAGTTTGCGTCATCCATTCCTCATATGTGATGGTGTGTGGTACCTGTGTATGACAGGACTACACCACACTTTCGGACAGGATGTAACAAAACGTCTAAGAACTGAACCCTGCAGAGAGATACATAGCTAGGGAGAAAGCTAGAATTTGGCCAGCGTTCTTCCAGGCTAATATTGCCACAATTTTCATTCCATTTAGTGCATTCATATACACAGGCTGTATTTTATTTCTACGAAGGAAAGGCTGTATCACAAGACATGTACACTTACATCCCCGCTTCAAACCAATGGGAGGGCCAAGGGGGAAAAAGATCCATCATTAACATTTTAGAACTAAATCAATCTTTTCATGAGCGTCTACTTACCATATCAAAACAGCCCCCTAAGTTTTATTCACTTAGTGAGTCCCCAAAAGAGGTGGATTCTAACTACAATGGCCCAATTGATCCATCTTAAATTTGGTGGCCTTCTGGCAAACCTTATTATTACCTAGTAATAATACTTCCTTCTTGTAATAGGGCTCTTCATTCTTAGACTTCAAAATATGGTACAAAGGAGGTCAGTATCACAACCCCCGTTTTACAAATAGCAAAATGGAGGCACCATTTGGTGAATCAACTCAAAGTCACCTAGCTGGCCAATGTCAGAGCTGGGAAAAGAACCCACCTTCTTCCAAGTCCTAGTCTAGCACACTGTCCAATGGAGTGTGCTGCCTCTCAATCTCTATAACCCTTTCTCTCTCCTTGGCTGTTCTCCCCCTCACACACACACACACACCCAACCCAGAGGGACGCAGAGAAGAGGAGACACCATCCTGGTGTTAAGTAACATGGTGGGGATTTAATAGCCAAACCAAGTCTTTTCCTCCATCTAGCATTTTGGTATGGTCCTTGATAGAGAGATTGGGCCAACCACAGCATTTGGCTTTCGATCTGAACTCTGTCCATCTTCTAGTTGACATCACCTTTCTGCTACTCGTTAGCGACAACTGACGTCCCTTGTTAATGCGGAAGATTTTGGACTCCTCAGAGAAACCCACAGTCACCAAGATATGTGATTTCATTGTATGATAATGTAAGAGCAGAGCTACCCACTTAGCAAATGCCTAGGCAACAAGCAATCATTTAAAGCTTTTTAGCAATCTTCATTTCTACGTGGCCAGAATCAATAATCCACTGTGCTGTTATCAAACCCACCCAGAAAAAGCCTTTGTCCATTTCACTTTAATATAAGTTGGTAACATCACTGCCACTGACCTGACAGAAGTGTTTCAAAGCAAGAGGAATGATTCAGTGGTGTAGTCTCATTGCAGGAGTTTTGCGGGGAGATTACTTCATGAACGATATGAAGGAATTTATATTCATACATATTTTAAACCCACCCTCCCCCCTTTTTCTTCACACACACACACACACACACACACACACACACACAGTAGAACCCATATTTTACAAACTAACAGGGGGCTGAGGGGAATCATAAAAATTGAAAAACTCATACAATTGAAGATCTCAACATTACAGTAGGTACAGTGCAAAAGTATCAGTCCGGTGCATTGCGTTACTTTCTCAGTGTCCTTCAAACCACTGTGAAACAATTTCCAATACAGTGGGATGTGCAAGGATGAGAACTTGTTCTTCATCAACTATTCTTTTGAAGACAATGCACCTCAGAGCCTTAATGGTTTCCTCCATCCCTTTTAGGGAAGTTGTCATTCAACAGCAAGTTTTCAATCACACTTAGGCTTGGTATACACTACTTCGGTAGAACTAGGTCACTCGGGGATGTGAAAAATGCACACCCCTGAGCAACGTAGTTATATCAACTTTAACCTCCCATGTAGACAGCGCTGTATTGGCAGGAGAGCGTCTCCTGACAACATAGCTACCACCTCCTGTCAGCTTAGAGCGTCTTCACCAGATACGCTACAGCGCCATGCAGCTGTGCCGATGTAAATTTGTAGTGTAGACCTGCCCTCAGTCAGTGAAGAAGTGACAATTAACACAAATGCTTCAGTTACCAGAGGAGTTGTGCAGCAATACTCTGCCCTGGTGATGCTACGTCTCAATCTCTCTCATCTACATAGAAACCTCCCTTCCTTCAGTGATAGTGAAGGTGCCGTGCCAGGCAACCGCCCTATTACAAGGGACACTGTCAAGTTAAAAATCATTAGAGCTGACCAGAAGACAGGATCCCTTCCTGTCTCCACCTGCACAGAAAATTTTCAACAAGAGGTTTTTTTGGTTTGTTTATTTTTATAATGGAAAAGTGTTTGGCCACCCCACCCCCCACATATATTTGGGCCAAAACACAAAAATATTTCAATTTGGAAATGCTGTCATGGTGTCTCATAGGAGCTGTAGTTCAGGTGGTTTATGCTCCCATTCTATAGGCAGAGCTCCCTGGTCTGACTACATTTCCCATTATGCAAGACTGATGTGAGGCAGCTGCATCCTGGGAGTCTTTGGTCATGATGCATCATGGGAGATATAGTCCACTGCCAACAATGAAGACACCCTTACCCACGTTACTAATAACTGGAGAGGTGGGCCTGTGCTGAAGTTCTGATCCAGACATGAATCTGAATTGTGCCAAAAGGCCAAGAGCAGGAAGGAGAGTTCAGACCCAGCACCTAAGATCAAGGTTTTTCAACCTTTCCAGATTGGCGATGCCTTAATTTGAAGTAAAAAATCTTCATGACCCCACCTCCCTTACAGTTACTATAAAGATAAGAATTAAAAAGTATCAGTGATGCCAATGATAAACCTATATAATGTAATTGTGTGTTTCAAGAGATTGACAGAGAATACTTGACCTTGAAGGACAGGGGACTGTGGGAAGTGAGATTTTCTTTGCTTTAGCTTGTAATAAGATTTTCAGCACCTCATAACCTCCAAATATCTTTAGTGACACTCCCGGGGTGTGTGTGTGCAATTTACCTGTTGAGAAACACTGTCTTAGATCATCAAACGTGGATATGAGGGTACTTCATGCTATATGTGCCATCTGCAGTTATTTTTGCATCTCTATAAAGTTGGGAAAGGAAAGCAGACAAACAAGGAGCGTTCTGGTGAAGTAACCCAAGGCTATGGTTACCATCACTGAGGGAGAATGTTTATTTGTTTTTAAACTACTGTTCCCAGTGGAATAAAAATAAATTATTCAAACATTTCTAAAAGGCTTCGGCTTTAGACAAACTTTCTTCTGTAAAACCAAAGGACTAGAACCTGATTCCCTTAGACGAGCTGAGTAGTAGAGCCGGGAAAAACTTTTCGGTTAAATAATTTTATTTGTTGAAAATTGCAGTTTCAGGTTGACTGAAATGATCCACGAATTTGACATGAATTCACTGAGTAGTTTTGAACACACTCCCCTTTTCAGGACTCAAGTGCCATCCACAAAAAGAAGGAGAAGGAGATGGTGATAGCCTCAGTATCTGAAAGCCTATGCTGTCTCATGGGTGTAAAGTCATATGTAAAAAAGCCAAAAATGGCTCAGAACTTAAAAATTGGATGGTAACAGACTCTGAAACGCAGTGATGATTCAGCCTGGTCATATTCTGAACAAAGATCTCTCACCGTGCTTTAGCTGCTTCTTTTGCTTCACACTGACTCAACAGAAATTGTAGACTTAAGAGTGACATGCAGAGTGACATTTCTGACTCTTATTATACAGATAGCTCGGTGCTTAGGGCACCCACCTACATTGTGGAAGACCCAGTTTCATATCCCTGCTCTGGAGCAAGGATTTGAACCTTGGTCTCCCACATCCCAGGTGAGTGTGCTAACCACTGGGCAAATGGATAAAAAGGGGACATTTCCCTTTACTTTTGTTTATAAAAGATTAAAATGCTCAGAAATAAAAACAATTTTGTTTGGGATCAAATGTTTCATTTGACCTGAAATGAAATTTTGGTTGACTTTTTCAATTTGTTAAAAATTCTGATTTTATTTTTCAGAACTGCCAGCAAACTGGAAAATCAGCTATTTGCCCAGCTCTACTGAAAAGCACCTGATTGCACAGGTAAACCCATTGGTTTCAATGCTATTGCTTGTGGAGAAAGTAGCAGAATCTGGCCCTAATATTTGACCTAACCACCCCCTATTTAAACAAACAAAGAAGCTTCCCATGTACATTTCTGCTCAGATTACAGAATCCGGTATGACAAGGAGAGCTCTAAAGATCTTTTACCTTCTGGTTTATCTCACACTGAGAAGGCTGAATTGGAAGAGATACTGTGATGATTTTACTAGAAAGTGGCTTCCTTCCCCAAAGGAAAAAAAAACATGGTCTGTACCAAGGGGATGTGCTGATGTTATCTAACCTGCTCTTTCATTAAGGAGCTGCCTAATAGCTGTGTAAACCTCTCATTGAGGTCCACATAGGGATTAGGAGTGCTAAAAGATTTGCTTTAAACGAAAACATTTATTACAGTAGTTCATTCGCACCTGGTTGTGTCAGCACCCCCATTGTAAGCCTTTATCTGCAGGGGGTTTATATCTTGGCTCTAACAAGTCTCTCTGGGCTGAATCTTGGCATAAGAAGTTTTTTTTGGACTTGAATTTCAAAAATATCAGCCTGGCTTTTGCACCAGAACAAAGGTTTTAATGTACATTTTACTGAGTCTGGAAAACACCTGTGACCGCCAAGTTAAGTAACCACATACGACTCTACCATTCTATTGCCCTCCTTTAGACAAAACACCACAGATTAATGAATCCTAGACTGCAAGTTCTCTGGGGCAGGGACTGTCTTTGTATAATGCATTCATACATTGCTTAATACAACAGGGTTTGGATCCTTGTTTAGGATCTCTAGGCACAACTGCAATGAGAATATAAAACGGAAGGGGTTGCAGAGTTGTACGGATTGGTATTTATTATGACCTCAGAGGGGCTTTCACACAGCTGAAAGAGTGTATGTTTGGTTTTAGAGCTGAGTGAAGTCATGTACTTTACCCACTGATGAGAATTTTGCAAAAACATTTTAATCTGTGAAAAATATCAGGAAGCAAAGTGAAATTTTGCTATTGTAGACAGCCCGCTCAGGACAAACCTACAGGGGACTGGGATTATTTGTCTCAGGTCTGACTCAACTAAACCTACGTCGCACACGGGGCAAGGTTTCTCAACCAGTGGGTCACGACCCCCAGATGATGATCCCAGAAGTTGTGAGACATCAAAAATGTTGTTATAGTCTAAAGCAAAGAAATCCTTACTCCACTACTCCCACCACACCTTTACCCTTTACGGGCAAGTACTCTGCCAACCTCTCAGAACACTGCAGACCCACTGCGGTTCCAGTCTGACTCCCCTCTGGCCATGTCACAATCCGGTTTTCCCCCTTCTGGGGGACCGCAACAGTCTAGCTGCTTCTCACAGTGGCTTGGCAGTCGATAGCGTGGCCGCTTCTTCAGCGGCGAGTGTGTGGGCGGGGGTGGGACAGGACCCTGGCCCACCACTACTCTGGGTCCCAGCCCAGGGACCCTGAAAACAACAGCTTCCCGCTGCCCCTCCTTTCTTTCTCCACCAGTCTCTCTCAATTCCCTGCAGCCCCAGCACCTCTGGCGCCTTCACCCCCTTCCCAGGGCTTCAGGCCTGCACGCCTTAGCAGCCCTGTTCCCAGTGCTAGTCTCTGCAACCCTCTAGGAAGCTGGTCCCCTCCCTTGGGCTTCCTGCAGCAGACTGACTTGCTCTGGCCTGCAGCTTCCTTTTATATGTTCCAGCTGGGCCCGGATTGGCTGGTCCAGTTGCTGCCCTAATTGACTGCTGCTGCTGCCCTAATTGGCCATTTCTTTGCAGCCCTCCAGGCTGGGTTTTAACCCTGTCAGGGCCAGTGTGGGGCAGATGCCCCATCACATAATCAAAATAATGAGCTTTTAACATCTGACACCTTGTGAGCCACTAAAGCTAGAATAAAACTGGTCTACGTCACCGGAACTCAGGGGCTATCAGCTTTCTGATAGCATATAGCTTCTAGATCTGTTCAAGTTCAGGCCGCTCTGTGCCAGACTCCAGGCACAAGGCTGTTTGAAGGGGAGTCCTGCATAGGGAATCCTCCTGTAGCCCAGAGCAATCATAGCAGTTCCTATGACATCCCCACCTATTCTCCTCTGTAGTGGCAGTGTCTGGGGAAAAGAGGTGTCCCTGCAACCTAACAGTCCCCGGCTGTTGGAATTTGGGTTCAGCTGAAGATGTAGCCCTCAGTTTTTAACCTTGGAGATTCTCAAAATATCATACTTTGAAACAGTCACTTGTCCTTCAGAGCATGCAAAAATAGACGGCTGTTTATACCAGGTAAGGATACTTTCAACACCTTAAAAAGTCCTGGACCACTATGACCCTAAAAATATGGTGCTTTACAGCAGACCCATAACGAGAGGGTGCTCTACAGAATCCTCCAGCCAAAACTGCTACCCTCTAACAAAGAAGGAGAAAAGACAACCTCTACGGAAATGCAGATCTCCGAGGAATGGATGATCTAACAGAATCACAGAAATTAGACAAGGAAGAGACAAAGTATTTCCTATGATTCACCTTGTCGATGTGGGAAAACCACACTGATTAATTAATGGTAGAGGCAAATTTAACCTTGTAGCTAAACAATATTCAGTCTGTCACTGTTAATACTACTATTACTTTAATCAATCCCATTTGATCGACACAACAGACTGTGTTCTTAATGTAATGTGCATAAACATATTGTGTCCCATTATTGCTAATGAAAATGGCACCCATGGAGTAACACCTTGATAATGTAGACTAATACATACGAATACAAGGAATACTAATGTTGTTTCCTATTAAATAGCACCCACTTATGCTGAAGTGCTCCCAGACTCCCAGTGCTCCCTTTAAATTAAACTGGAAAACCTCCAAAGCAGGAGTTAATTGAGTGCTGCATCTGATTAGTACAAATGTTTATGGCTTGCTTTGACTCCCTCTGCCGTGTACAGCAAGATACCTGAAGGACAAGTTATTTTCTATCTTCATTTTAGGGTAAGGACTGTTTAAAGCCTTTACATTTGCATTTAAAATGGGAAAGTTGTTATAATTAACTCAGACACCAGAATCTCTAATATCACTGCTGCAGTTTATTTTATTACCGAACTGGGAATGTTACGTGTTGATTTAAGAAACACATAAGCAATGAGCCTGTCAGAGACCGACCATCCCCAAAATTTGAATCTTCACATTATGCTTCTTTTCAGCAACTCCCTAAACCATAACTGCTTCAAAAAGGGAATTTCCATCCCATAGGAAATTCTGATTAAAAAAAAATATTAGTTCCAAACTGGGATGAGAAGTCAAAATATAGCACAGAACAGAAAATTCAAAAGAAGCCAGAAACACTTTGTACATTTCCAGTTGAAACATTTTAGCATTTCCGAATGTAAATATTGTGTTTCATTTATTGAACTAATTGAAATATTTCATTTTGTCTTGATTTAACATTAATCTCCATCTTCCTGAGCTGTCGCAGCACCTCGTAAGGATTGGATGAGGCCATGAAACACCACACCTACAACTTCATGAGCTGGGCTTTCTTGATACATCGCATCAGCTCAACTCGAAGGGAGACTACATTGCTTCTTGGGAGATGTAGTCCATACACAGAGCCCGGTCCATACAGGAGAAGGCAGTAGGGGGTAGGGCACCCAAACTATAATTCCCATGAGCTACCATGGCAGCTCAGGCCAACCCAGATTAATGCCAAACTAACGCACAACGAAATCAGAGAGACAAGGTGGGTGAGGCAATCTCTTTTATTGGACCAACTTCTGTGGGTGAGAGACTACAAGCTCAAAAGCTTAATTTTTCCCCAACAGAAAAACTGAAATACTTTGGCATACTGAAATTTTCACCACAGAAAATTTTAATTGTGGAAACTGCATTTTCTATTGAAAAGGACACGGATGGAAAGTTCCTGTCCATTCTCGGTATTCCATTCCTCCCGCACCATTCAATACGAATCACGAGCTTCACTGAACCCAGACCTCCTATATCCACGCAGCCTCCCACTTCTCCACCAAGCAACATCCTTCAAATCCTTCCTTTTAACTCGTTCCTTCTTCTCAGGCTATGTCCAGACTACAGTTTCTCTCGGCATAATTTATGTCACTCAGAGGGGTATAATTTACACCGGAGCGATATAATTTACACCGACATAAACGCCGGTGTGGACAGCGCTATGTTGGTGGGAGAGCTTCTCCTGATGACACAGCAATCGCCGCTCGTAGGGGTAGGAGGAGTTAAGCTGACAAGCTCCCTTCCGTTTAGATTGGCTACATTAGAGATCTTACAGCTGCACCACTGTAAACTCTCTAATGCAGCCCTGCTCTGAGATAAACCCTCCACACCCTTCCTTTTCCTGAACTATTGTTCTACATTTTGTCTCGTCTAGCATATCCTCAGCTCTTTAGAGTAGGTATTACGCCTGAATCAAGGGGTCCAATCCTGCAAACACTTGCTAGCATGTTATAGAACCATTTAAAAGAATAAGATTACAATTACAGTAGTAAGCAATAATGTGTCCAATTATCTGCTGGTGTAAATTGGCACAGTTCCAATGAAGTCAGTGGAGCTGCACCAATTTACCCTTGGAGAGGATTTGACCCAACGTCAGGTTGTAAGTGCTTGCAAGATCAGGCCTCACATTGATCAGGATTAGGCTCTAGGTCAAGAGCGGTGTAAATTGATAGGGCTGTATTAAGATTGAGGCCATTCATTTTACTTACGTTATGCTCTTGCATTGCAGGGTAATACTGCATCAGAGAAGAACATGACCTTGCTTGTACACAAGTGAAAAATTAAAAAACTATCCAAGCCCAGTATCTTATCAACTCATTCAATACCACTGCTGCCTCTCTCAACGTTTTCCTTTATTATCTGGCTTTAGAGCAGGGGTTCTCAAACTTCATTCCCCCTTCTGACAACAAGAATTACTACACGACCCCAAGAGGGGGGACCGAAGCCTGAACCCGTCCGAGCCCCACTGCCCCGGGTGGAGGGGCCAAAGCTAAAGCTCAAGGGTTGCAGCCCCAAGTAGGGGGCCTGTAATGCAAGCCCCGCCACCCAGGGCTGAAGCCCTTGGGCTTCAGCTCCGAACCCCAGCAAGTATAACAGCAGCCCTAGCAACCCCATTAAAACAGGGTCGCGACCCACTTTGGGGTCCCAACCCAGAGTTTCAGAACCGTTGCTGCAGAGCAAAAATGTTTACCAACATAAGAGTGCTCAGCTGGAACCATAAATCAAAATAGTCTATTTCTCAACCCCCAGCCTTTGCACAATCATAGTGGTTGGTGTCTTTTCATTCACACAGACAAACCCCATAGTATAATTAGATGTCGGCTCAGCCACTCAGAAATGGAAGCAAGACAGATTTCCCCCCCCCCTCCCTTTCTTTTCAGTATCTGTGCATTTCTGCAATTCATTCTGTTAATTCCTGTCAGAGCCACCCATCTGGCTCATCAACATTAACAGCATGCAGTGATAACCCTCTCTCCTACTATAAATAGGAGGACAGTGTGACAAGTGTGGGACCAGAGGAGAAAGCCTGGGATATAATCAATGGCTCATCTGGTAAAGCAGCAGTTAGTCACTTTCATTGCTACTGTATTGTTTACAGATACAGACCTGGCTGAAAATCTAATTTCTGTCTTTAACCCTCTTGGGGTTCTTTCCAATACCAGCACTCTCTCCTGCTTTTGAAATTGGCTAAAGTGGATTAATATCAATATGTTTATCCCAGCAGCAAAGCTCAGCTTTTCAATATGAATTAACAGGTTGTGAGTAAACACTGCCTGTTTCTTATTTTCTGTCATTATTCTGAAAGCTATCCCCTCCTCCCCACTATATCATTTGGAGCTCCAACAAGATCAGTGCTGGTGGCCCAATTTAAATTGCCTGAATAAGGATTACTTGCTGTAGTAAATATAATGATCACCAGTAAAAAGTCAGCATTTGCCCACCACAGGGTTACCATAGTTACTGGTACGTGCGTGTGTGGAGGGGGGAAGATGAGTGGAAATATGGTATCTCAAACGTGCTGTGCAATAATTCTTAACAAGTGGTGGCTCCTTTTTCCTAGTTTCATATTGAGGAATCTCATCTTGCCCCTAAATTATAGCTAATATCAATTAATAGAATTCTCCTGATAAAGTGTCTTTCTGCTCTGGCTTCCATTAACAATCATGGAAAATAAGCTTTCCATCCAAATGTCCCAACTCGAATAATTTAGCGAACCTCAGTAATTGTGTAAATGAACCAACAACTAGTTTTTCTTTCAGAGCTAAATATTAGTCACATGAGAACTAAACATTTTTAATTATGGCTACAGGGGAGGTCTTTTTGTAACTAACTTCTCCAATCTGATACACTCTTTTAGAATTTACATTCACTTCCTAAATGAAATGTTTGCAGTTGTGCACATTTGATGTAAATAGAAGTCCATTGTCATTACAATTAATTCTAGAAAGAAGCCAGAAGCAACGCTCTGGCTCTGAACTCATCCCAAGCCCCGTAGGAGGGGTAGGAGGAGAGGAAGGGGGAGGCATTTGGCTGCAGATCCAGAATTTGCAGCTTTGGTCCCATCTCTAATTCATTCCTTTTGTCTGGCTTTTAGGGGAAAATTAGAAAGAAAAGATTTGATTAAGAGTCTCCTTTAAGAGCACAGAGAAAAACTTTGCTCAATTTCAGCTTTTTTCTACATAGTGACACCAATCAATGTAAAAATGCAGTGTATTGTAAGCTAGATAACTATTCTCTCTTTATTTCTGCTTTGCACCAAGAGACAGATCTGGGCCAAATCAATAGGCACCGATAGAAAGACAAGTGTTAATTTTCAGCTCTTATGGGAAGACAGGCAAAATACCTTCAATTATAAGGGAATCTCTTTATAAGAGCTGTTACAGCTCTGCTTCTTCTCCCAATAACTGCAGTGCTCTATTGCTCACAAACTGCAATCCCAGATGATAGGGACAATAAATGATTCTAGGGTGACACGAAAATGGACTAAGAAGGAAAATTCAGGTCCAGATTTTTGAACATCCTAAATTTCGTGTTTGGATTCAGGATTTTGATTCGGACCACTTGGAAGATTAGGTCCAGTTGCTAAAGATTCAGTTTTAAAGATCTAAGCGTTTGGATTTTGCGCATCTGTAGGACAATTCAGTTTATTGAAAGAAACAAAAAAGTTTGTCACGGTATTTAAGGAGAGCTGACTGGAAAACAGGCTTCCCTCCCCCCCCCCCCGATGAAAATTTTGACAAAACAATTTCCATAGAAAAATTCAAGATTTTTGTTAAAAAAAAGATTCCAGTTAAGAAATGTTGCTACAGTGTCTCAGGGGAGTTGTAGTATGGGTGCCTCAAACTCCCTTTCTCCTCTATAGGCTGGATGCCTTGGCTGAATTACATCCTCCATGATGAACCACAGTATCCCCTCATGGTGATGGGAGGTGTTTTCATCCTGAGAATCCCTGGCTGTGTTTCATCACAGGAGATGTGGTGCAGCTGGGGAAATCCAGCCCCTAGAGAAGAACGGAAACACAAGGAAAGCAAATCCCAACTCCCACGGAGCACTGCAGGGAGACGTCCAAATCAAAATATTTTCACGCATTTTTTTTTAATGAAAAAAAAAAAAAAATCAACAATTTCCATAAGGAGCTGACTCAATTTTAGACTAAAGTGTGTTCTCTCAAAAAAGAGAGAGAACGAACAATTTATTTTGGCGGGGGGCAGAGGTCAAAATCAGTTTCAATCCAACATTTTTTGACTAGCCTTACATTTAAAAGCCAAGGAACTGATTACCAACACCAAGAGCTTGCTGAAGAGTTAGCAATTAAATTGTGCTAATCAACGGGATATAGCAAATCTGAGGTATCTAACTGCAGAGACATAAATTGAGGCATCAGCTGTTTGTTCATTTGTATGTTGCTGAGAAAAACACATGCACGCTGACTTTTTTTTTTTTTTTTTTTTTTTTTTAAGTGGCATGTTTATAACTCTACTGTTATAGAGTACCCCCAACAATGGGTGCAGTCTAGCAGCAGATTACATAAAAAGCTCCTGTTGTAAATGTTAAATAAAATATGTATGGTGCGAAAAGTTTTCTATTTAAAGATGCGCTCTCTTTTGATCAACAATACATTAACAAAAATAGTGGTGATCGACACCTACCTGGTACTCAGGCTAAATTTCTACCTAAGGAACAATCCTGCTGCTGTGCTGAGTCTTCTGCAAGGTGTCTCCGGATCCCAATGAGGCCACAGAATTCAGGGCATTCAGCACCTGGCAGGTAAGGCCCTTACTGAGGGAACTAATGAAGCTGGAAAATGCACAGTGGAGGCATTCACATCTAGGTCACCACTTCAGATCTGCCACCGACTAGCCAGTTCTCAAGAGAGTTGTTGAAACAAACTGGTGATTGTCTCTATCCCTAAGCCACCGCCCACAATTGGCACTGGCTGGCAAAATGCAAAAAGACTACGAATGGCCCTTGAAGGCAGAACTCCCTTCTAGCCCATACAGATGCTCTCTCCAGAGGCATGTTGACAGGGCGATAAAAGAAAATCTTATATTACTACTGCTGCCTGTGCTAAACCTATCCCATGGAGGAGTTCTGGGCCAAATCTGCAGCCATACATTCAGCTGACTTCATTGGAGCTCTGCCGATTTACACCAGCTAAGGATCTGGCCTTCACTTTGCAGGGTTGTCAATCCAGAACCTCCTTCTAGCCCTACACGTTCAAAATTATAAGATAAACTCATAATGGGTTTGGGTAGGAAGGCTGGAGCATGCATCAATACATAAAGTGCTGTTCTAAACAGGGCTTTGGAGCGGAGCCCGGAGCAGCTCCGGAGCAGTGGAGCTGCAGGTTTTTGCCTGGAGCTGGAGTGGAGCCGGAGCACAGCTCCAAAGCCCTGGTTCTAAAGAATTTGGCATGTCCCAGAGTCTTGAAAATGCTGCTTTAAAAAGATTGTAATTTCCAAGACTAAACTACAGCAGCAGATGGAGTAAGAGCAGATGACAGGGGACATGAAACAATCATCCAGTGTATGCCTTTTACTTCATTAACTCACATGAGCAGTCACACACATTCAACTGGCACGTTTCACACACTTGGAAGGAAGGAAATGCTCTCCTTTTAAAACTTGAAGGATTTTAAAACATGCCTTAAGTAGTAAAAATCTCCCTCTTGTGCTGAAAGATTCTGCTGTGCGTGCTTTGCAATGAGTTTTAAAATCTCACTCTGGTTTCAGCAATCTCCCTCATTCAAATGGTCCCAGCTCAACAACAGATTAAGCAAATCACTGCTGGCATTCAAAAAAATAAAAAATACACACACACACACACACACACACACACCAGTATTTACAGCCTCTTTGTTAAGAATTCCACTTATGGGCCTAATTTTTAAATACACTAGGTACCGCTGAAGCCAAGCGCTTAGCGGGATTCAGACCAGGTTAGACATTTAGATGGGTAATGAGAATATCCACAGCTACATAATACAGGATGATACCTGATAAGAGTTATATGCCATTAGGATTCAGGGCATAAACCAATTAGTATCTGCTTGATCAGAAGAAATTTAGCTTATGGGAAGGATATTCCACAGTTGTCTATTATAGGATTTCCTGCACTGGTCTCTCAACCTCTGGTATTGGTCATTGTCAGAGACAGGCCACCTCACTAGATGAACCATTGTGTAGCAATTCCTGTGTTCCTAATTATTCATAGAAAATGTATATACTGAACACAGTACACACCCTTTCCAAACATAGTGCATGACTGGTCAAAATAAGTGTCATTTATTCTGTGGTCTTAATATAAATTCTCCACTAGACAAATGACAGGCAGAGCATACAAGTTACATAGATGATTAATGGCTGTCTTCCTCTCTCTTGCAGGAATGCTACATTTTCTGATGTGACAAATTGCTTTCTTCCTTGCTTTTGATCTCAGCCTCAGTAAGGAACAGCGAGGTCTGTACTAAGCCAACATCAAGCCCTCTCTGATCGGAGAGAACCAAGGCAACATAATACTCTTCAGGTCAGGATTCAAGCTATCCTACAACATACTATAAATGGTAACTTGCACTGTCTGCCGAAGGACTACGTGGGTTTTGTGATCTTGCTGTTCTAACTGGCAGAAGATTTTATTTTGGACTCAGCCATTCAATTCAGGCCATCATTAGAGATGAAGAAGTCTCCGTCTAATATAAAAACGATCAATATATTGTTTAGAGACCTATTAACAATAATAACTCTCTATGTATATTGTGTACCCCCTGCACACACACACACACACACACTTATGTGACAGGGTTGAGAGTGAAGGTGGAGGGTATGTTGCTGAAGCCCAGGGGAGGGAAGGGCCTTTCTATTGCTTTGATTTACTGGCTGGCTGCGTTAATTTGTTAAATATATAGGAGTACTGAATGCTGCTGGCTGGGTTATCTTTATGACCCTGATTCAGAAGCCCATTCCTAGTCAGCAAAGTGCTTATTTAAAGTTAAGCATGTGTGTCAGTCCCATTGACTTCAATGGGAGATTCTAGATTGACTCGGTCAAAATTAAGCATGTACTTAAAATGCTTTGCCTAAATTGGGCCAATTTTACTGGCAGATTTAATTAAGAGTTAATGCTTTTAATTAATTTTTTTATTGTTTAAATCTGAGGAACAAACAACATAATATTATACATATATACATACACACACACACACACACAATCAATAGAGACAGGCAAGTAAACTTAACTAAACTACAGACTTTACCAGCAGCTGTACCTATAACAGTCATATTTCTTGCCGAATGGCTATCCATTCAGGAATTTTGCCTTGGCTCCTATAAAATCAGAAAGAACCCTTGCACACCATGCAAGCAGTGCATCAGATTTCAATTGTTGAGAAATATAATGAGCTTAGAAACCTCTCTCATGAAAGAGAGAGTCATTAATTTAATGACTTTCTGCATGGCTTTCCATATCCCAGAACAATTTAGTCCATAGACCTTTGGTGCATTTAGAAGGAGCATGTCAAAATAAGGCAACAACTCACACATTAGTGTCAAATTTAAAGGCTTCCAAAAATCACTTGGAGTCAGACACTACAGCAAGCCAATTGTTCCCAGCAAGGTGATCAGTAATCACAGCAACAGGAGACAAGTAGGCATAAACTAGATTCCCATGAACTCTTCGTACAAAATAACTTCTAGGATCACAGTTATGTCTGTGGATGACTTAAGTTTCATTAAGCATACCCCTGGGAGGGAACATTTGTTTAAATGGAATCTAAAAAGGCCAGTTTTGGGGAGAGGAAACCCAGATGCCCCAAGTAACTATGTCGGCAATTCAGTAGGCAGCATCCTTGGGAGTCAGTATTGAAACAGTGCCCCAGCCTGGTGCTCATGAGCACGGCACTGCTGCAGGTGCAATCCGTTGAATGAGATGTAAAACAGATCCTGACCTCTTGCATTTACTGAAGCTTCCTCATCTCCTTTTATAAGAACCAAAATATTAGCTACAGTCCCTGTCAGAGTCCCAGTCCCATCTTAGTCTATCTAAATTTCCCTGCAGTTTCAGATGCATACAATATTCTTCCCCCTTTCCCCCCACACTTCCTGTCCTAAGTCATTCTGTGGTGTCAGTGTTCATTGTTCAGCAGCTACTAAGTTCAGTTCTAGAGGTGTCTGTTTTCCAGCAAGAGGTAAAGAGATAATTTTCTATATGTACTTTGTAAAGCTCTTTGGGGTCAATCAAAATGAAGATTACAAATGTAAACTAAGATCATCCTCATACACTTCTATGATCCCTAAATATATTTTAACTGCATTCTTAGCGCTCACATAGTAAGATCAATCAAAATTTGAAAAATTGCAACCTCCTGTAATGGGGGGGGATCATCACTTCTTGAACGGGAGAGGGGTAACCCTAAAACAAAACCATTGTTCACAATATCAAGCCACAAGCCTTTGGCAGTAACTGAAAGTCGATCAGATGAAGATCGTAGGTCAGAAACAAAGAACCACATTGGCAACCTACATTAGCCAAAATGCTTATAGTAATACTGGTTGTCTATGTACAGACCACAGGCACCCATTTGGATTTACTCAACCAATTCTAACATTTATTAAATGAACCCAGAAAGATTCACCAAGAAGAGAGAAATCAAAAGCTGCAGTTTCCATTCATCCATTTTTGTATTAAGAATGCACATTGTGAAGAGTGTAAATTATTAGCAAATATGGACTTCATAGCATCTTCAATGACCAATGTGACTAGCATTCCTCAGTGGAAAAAGTGACACTCTATTTACATGGATTTTAACTACAGGAACTGTGGAACAAGCAACTTCACCTAAAAACCATGACTCTTTATTTGCTAATTTAAATAACTCTCTAATATTAGATATAGATTTTAAGGCCAGAAGGGACCATTCTGATAATCTAGTTTCACTTCCTGCATAACACTGGCCATAGAATCTCACTCAGTCATTCCTACGTCATGAGAACTGAACACAGTAGCCAGCAGTGCACTGTATTCAGTGGTAACTCCATTTCCCTACTTCTACTTGACATTCCCCTCCTTAGATGGCCAAGGATCACATCAGCTCTCTTCACCAGAGCACTGCACTGCAAGCTCATGTTCACTGGTTACCTACCACAACCCCGAAGTCCTTTTCAGAGTTACTACATTCCAGGATGTAGTCCCCCCAGTCATCTACCAGTGTAAGTACTTCTAGATTGTGCTCATGTCATCTCTCTTCTCTTCCCTAAAGTGCCACATCTTGACCCAGAAAAGACTGCATCTTGGTGGCAGGTAAAGTTATTCCTATATGTGGCTTGAGATCTTTAGGATTCTACTGGAAGAAACTCTTTAGAGAAATGTAGAATCAATAGGCCAGATCCTCAGCTAGTGTACATCAGCATAGCTCTGTTGAAGTCAATGGAGCCACACAGATATACACCGGATGGGGATCAGGCCCAACTGTTGCATTAATCACTTGAGATAAATGATTTTCTTAAACATCAGATCAAACCAAGGACTTTATTATTTTAAATAAAAATAGTTCTCCCTTGAACAAGTGGTGATGATCTACAACTCATTTTGCTTTATTTTAGGAAGATAACATGGGGAAACATCCGTCTTAAAAGCTCACAATGTATTTTAAAACTCAAGGGTTCCCCCCACCCCTAAACTTGTTTTTACTCAGATTCCAACACTTCCTTCAACATTCATTCTGAGATAATTACTTGCTTAATAATTAATGGCTAGCGCTGCTATACTTCCAGGCACCTCAGAAACCAAGGTCATACAAGGTAAATGTTTATTTCAAATCAGTGACCGATAATTCAAAGTAGAGAAAACAACACTCCTTTCTCCTGTTATTTTGAATGTCCCCATCTGTTTTCAAAATGACAGTCTACAAGTCTTTCATATTAGACTAACAATTCACAGCCCAGAACCTTTGACAACTCTAAGGTCTTGTCTACACTTACTTATCCTTAAGTCGACCAAAGTTACGCTACTCCAGCTACGTGAATAACATAGCTGGAGTTGACGTAGCTTAGGTCAACTTACTGTAGTGTCTACATTGCATCGATGGGAGATGCTCTCCCATTGACTATCTTACTCCTCTCGTTCCAGTGGAGTACCAGAGTCGACTGGAAAGTGCTCTGCGGTCGATTTAGCGGGTCTTTACTAGACCCGCTAAATCAACCCCCACTGCATCGATTGCAGCAACGTCGATCCCCGGTAAGTGTAGACATGGCCTAAGGCACAAAACTTCCTGACCTTGAATGCACTAAGTTACCTCATAACTTGGAGCCAAATATATAAATTCTTTATGAAGAGCAGAACCTGTCTAAACTTGGCTCCCATTCTGTCTCACGTATCTGTAGTTTTACATGACTTTTAATGTGCTTCTCAAAAAACAAGCTTTTGTTTAACTTGTAGGATGCAATTTTGCATTAATCCAATGGAGACACTCCCATAGTCTGCACTACTCAATGTGAGTAAATGTGGCAGAATCAGGGTCTACATACCATATATACTTCAACAAAGTATGTATGTTTTACATGACTTTTAATGTGCTTCTCAAGGACAAGCTTTTGTTTAACTTGCCTTCATAGAAATCCTGTCTTCAGAGAAATCCAATCACAGCTCTTTGAAAGGGAACAAAAGTGCACTTGAGGCCAGCTATCCTCTGCTTTTCAACTATTGCTTTATCTTGAACGAGCAGATTCTGCCTCCAATTACTCACAAGAAGTGCTTCACTCCACAAAGAGTCCCACTGATTTCAGGTAGGATGCAATTTTGCATTAATCCAATGGAATCACTCCCATAGTGTGCACTACTCAATGTGAGTAAATGTGGCAGAATCAGGCTCTATGTACCATATATACTTGAACAAAGCTTAAATTTTTAAAAGAAGGTGCTGGGATTGGGTAATTAACCCTATTTCCATGGCTTTGTCTAACTTGAGAAAATTGTACTGATTTAACTAAATCAGGTGCAAACCCCTTGCACTCTCATTTCTCTTCAAGCAAGTCCACACAAGCGGCTTGACTAATGTAACTAAACTGATTTAGTTTAATCAGTACAATTTTGTGTGTGTAGACAAGGCCTAAAAACAATGCCCTGAAGCATCCTATGGCATTTTGGGCCTGATCCTAAATCTATTGAAGCCAAAGGAAGATTCCCAAATGACTTCAATAGCTTAGCTTTGGAACAAGCCCCATATTACTATTATTTGTTTTACAATAGTGCCTACAGTCCCTAATAGGGTTGCCAACTTCCTAATCGCACAAAACCAAAAACCCTATCCCTGCCCCTTCCCTGAGGCCCCACCCCCTGCTCACTTCTTTTCCCCCTCCCTTGATGGCTCGCTCTCTCCCACCCTCACTCACTTTCACTGGGCTGTGACAGGGGGTTGGGGTGCGGGAGGGGATAAGGGCTCTACCTGGGGGTGTGGGTTCCAGGGTGGGGCCAGAAATGAGGGGTTCAGGGTGCAGGAGGGGGCTACGACTGGGAGTGCAGGATCTGGGGTGGGGCTGGGGATGAGGTGTTTGGGGTGCAGGAGGGGGCTCCAGAGTAGGGGGTGGAGCTGACTGATTTGGAATGCGGGATGGGGATGTGGTACGGGAGGGGGTATGGGCTCTGGGCTGGAGGTGCAGGCTCTGGGGTAGGGCCAGGGATGAGGGGTTTCGGGTGCCGGAGGGGGCTCAGGGCTGGGGCTCGGGGTGCGGGCTTACCTCGGGCGGCTCCCGTCAGCAGCGCAGTGGGGCTAAGGCAGGCTCCCTGCCTGTCCTGGCACTGCTCTGTGCCCCGAAGCGGCCAGCAGGTCCAGCTCCTATGCGGGAGAGGAAGGGGAGACAGGAGGATCCACGCACTGCTCCCACCCACAAGCACCGTCCCCCCAGCTCTCAATGGCTGCAGTTCCTGGCCAGTGGGAGTGGGGAGCCGGTGCTCGGGGTGGGGGCAGCATGTAGAGCCCTGTGGCCTCCTCCCCGCCGTGCCTAGGAGCCGGACCTGCTGGCCGCTTCCGGGGCACAGCGCAGTGCTAGGACAGGTAGGGACTAGCCGTCCTTAGACCCACAGCACCGCTGACCGGACTTTTAACAGCCTGGTCAGCAGTGCTGACCGGAGCTGCCAGGGTCCCTTTTCGACCAGGCATTCTGGTCACCCTAGTCCTTAACAAAGATTGAGGCTCCATCCATTGTGCTAAGTATTTTACAGGCAAGTAGTAAGAAAGACTAGTCCCTACCACCCAGGGGTTCTCAAACTTAATTGCCCAGTGACCTCCTTCTGACAACAAAAATTATTACATGACCCCCGGAAGGGGCCTGAAGCCTGAGCCCACACAAGCTCCACTGCCCCAAGCAGGGGGGCCAAATCTGAAGCCCAAGCCCTATCACCCAGGGCTGAAGCCCTTGGGCTTTGGCCCTAGGTGGTGGGGCTCGGGCTTTGGCTTTGGGCAGAGGGGCTTGAATTTCAACCCCGGCCCCCGGCAAGTCTAACACCAACCGCCAGCAAGTCTAACACCAACCCGGCCCCCAGCAAGTCTAACGGGGTCACTAGCTGCTTTGGGGTCCCGACCCACACTTTGAGAACTTCCGTTAAATCTAAATAGACAAGACAAAGGGAGGAGTGTTATCATCATCTCCATTTTACAGATGGGGAACTAAGACACAGAGATGAAGTGTCACATAGGGGAATGGGAAATTTAATCCAGAACTTCTGGGTCCCAGGCCACAACAGCATCCTGTCTCCACCAATAAGATAAGGATCATTCAGAAAGAATTTGCAGTATCCTGGCAAGAAAAAACCCAACATCCCTTTGTTCTTTTATGTTATTTATAGATGAAACAAAAAACCAACATGAATGAGAGGAGGTAGAAAGAGGAAGCAGATTTTATGGCAGAAAGTTCAGCTTTTTTAAAAAAATACAAACTTACTGGTTATCAAGGAGTCATTGTTCATTACTATAGTACAGTGTGTATTGGGAAAGCACCCAGGGAAATTTGTGCTGCTAGCAAAATATGCCTAGAGATCATTACACTTACTAGAATATAATGAGAGGGAATTGCAAACTGGATGCAGTTGGTCAGGCTTGGAATATTTTGCCAGAGGATGACTGAGGTATCTCCCAAAATACCCACCCACATCCTAAGAGTTATCACACCAGCGGAGGAGAGAAAATGTTGCTAATAATGGGGGGAAAGCAGAGTCAGCATTTGGCAAGGACCTGGATCGAGGGGGGGGGGGGAGAGGGAGGAGAGCAGGGATTTTTAAGAGGTGTATTCCAAGATGTAAGCTTGAAAAACGGGAAGGATAATGGGATTTTCAATAGTGACCGAAAAGTAGATGGGATAAGATTGATTTGGGACATCTGACAAATTCTGCCTTTGGTAACAGCCGAGCCATCTTTCAAAAAGATGGGGGGGGGAATCTGCCCCACATTTGGAGATGGTGATTAGACACAGAGGAGAGCAGTGGGGAAAAACATGATGCAATTATGCTATTAGATTTGATACAGGAATTACTGGGTAGAATTCTCTGGCCTGTGTTATGCAAACTAGATGTTCAAAATGGTCCCTTCTGGCCTTCACCATATATGAATAGGCAGAGTGAAAAGGTAAAAGGAGTGGGGAGGTATATTTAGCATGGTAGGTGACAGCTAAACCCATAGGAGCATATGAGATCAGAGAGAGAAATGTCACAAGAAGGCCAAGGACTCAGCCCAGACAATCTCCAGGGTTTTCTGTAGGTTTCCTCATAGTAAGCAGCAGTCCATGGTTCAGCTACCCTGCTAATCAAATAACTGACTGAAGCTGAATGTTTGTGCTAGGGCTACTCATAAAAGAGCTGTAGCATTCATACTGACAGGCTTCGTTGTTAGCACACTGACATTTTGCAAACAGGCTGTCATGCACCCCCTTATGGCTCGGGGGCCTGGGGATTCAGAAGCTCCCACATTTAGCACAAATGCATTTCACACTGAAGTCTCAGTCACGATTTTCAAAAACAGGTGCTTAGAGTTAGTCTTAAATCCATAGTTAGGTGCCTAAGTAATGATGCCTGGACACAGAAGCCAAAAACCGGACTGTCTGGGTAAAACCTGGATGGGTGGCAACCCTAAAGGAGTCTGATTTTCAGAAGCGTTGAGCATCCTAAACTACTAGAAAAGCCAATGGCCTACATTTTCAAAAAAAAGGGACTAGCAATTTTGGGTGTCTAACTTTGAGATGCCTTGGAGGGGCCAGATTTTCATCACTTCTGAAAAGAAGGCCGCTTTAAATAGGTCTACAGTTTGGCATCAGAATATTGAGGTATTCGAAGTCAGACGACATTTTAGAAAATGTAGGTGTCAGGAGGAGCTTGGCGTTTAGGAAAAACTCAAGCTACTCATTTATGAGCCTACAGATGTACTTCAGAGCCTAGATTACAGCTCTTATTGTTTTTTAATCTCAGCCTTAAATTCCAGCATCAAGGGAAGAAGGTTTAAACCCATTTTGCTGTTTGTTTTATTATCTACTGCACCATAATCTTCAAAACACATCCTTTTTTAAAAAAGTAGTAGTATTTTGGGGACATGCTTGTTAATCCCTTATTTTGGCCAGAAGCAATTTCTTTCCTTATAACCAAGGAAAAGATCGTCATGACATCCTAATGGGCTCATCATTTTTAATTATATTAGTCAAGAACAATACGAGAGGATGGCCTCAGCCAGTTGTTATATCGCCAATGGATTTGGCCAATGCTAGTAATTGCTACCATTGGAATTCTTAATTGTTCAGTTAAAAAAGTCAAGAATTGGAGCCAGTGGCAAATCCACATATCTCATACCCCTCCTTTCCACCTTCCCACTTCCCCCCACCCTTCATGCTACATTCCCTTGTCTTTCCATTTAGCAAATCCCCTCCTAACAATCCCCACCTCAAGGAATTTTTTTTTTTTAATCATGGCACTAATGACATTTGCAATCCACTCTGTTCACTCTGCTTGAATGTCCTCCCCCCCACCCCACCCTTGTCTGCTTAAATTGTAAGAGCTTCAGGGCAGCTTCAAATCTAGCTACCTAGGGTGCCGACAGCAGTGAGGCTATGGCAGCGCAGGCTGTATAGGCAGCAAGCCTGCCTGGAACCCTGAGTAGTTACTTGAGCAGCGAACCCATGCAGAAGTTCACGGCTGCTGCAGCTTCACTTCTCTCAGTGCTCAAGCTAGCTAGACTAACGTTAACTCAAGTATATCATCATCTCCACAAACTGCAATTACACCTTCCAATTGCAGCATAAACATAGCCTTAGGCTGCCTTGCTTGTTCTGCTCAAGTGTATGGTCACTACCGACTCTTTAGTTGCTTTCTCCATAACTGACAACCACAAGAACAGTTCTCCAGAATTCTAACCCTTAATGCAAACACAGAGGGTGACATTAAAAACAGCAGACCTGATCCTCCACAATTTTACTGATGCCGGTGGAGTTACTCCCTATTTATACCTCTGCGAGAGGAAATCCAGGCTCATTATAGATCTCTCCACTGTGATTGAGACTCCCTGTTCCCAGTACAGAAGCACCCACGGGAACCTGAGCCAGCGAGTGCTGAACTTTTAACATCCTCTCTATGCCTACAGAAATGTCTCGTTGCTTAAGAGCTATAATAGTCTGTCTAACAAAATATAATCTTCAAGTATGAACAGCAAATCAAAACGACAAGAACAGCCCAGATTGGGGCAATGACTCAAAATATTTTAATTGATTCTCACCACAACGGCTGAGTGACCCCAGTGAGAAGGCTGATGGACTCTGCTTGAATATGGACTTCAAGGGGAAGCTACGAAACTGAAAACAGAAGAGAGTCTGTTTTCTGTGTACTTCACCTTAAAATGTAGAGGAGTCCCATATCCTGTTGGAGAGGCAGCAGCTATCTGCAGGATCTCTTTCACACTGGTGAAACTCTATTAAATTGAGGGCCTGATGCTCTGTTCCTTTGTGCCAGTGCAGCTAGTGTAACTGCACTGGCACAAAGAATGGAGAGTCAGGTCCGTCAGTTCAGCAACAGAATGCAGCTCGGCTTCCCTGCCACTTTCCTGGCAATTCTGTGTTGGTTTTCCTTCTGTTGTTTTCTGAATTTGAAATGAAAAAAGTCATCCAAGACTGCGAACTACACAGCTTTGCTCTTTGTACAAAAAGGAAAGCCTAACTGAACGGAGCTAAATATAGAATGCATTTCTCAATGAAGCCTCCTGGCAACACAGCGAAATCAATGTTCCGTTCAAGAAATCATTCGGTGGTGTTCGCAGAAGTAATCGGACTTGCATTTTATTGGAGGAGCTAACGAGAAGGAAGCCAAAAGTCACTACCAGCTGCCAATGGTCTTTTCTAAAACACTGAATCCAGCCTAGCAATTTTGCCCTGAAACACAATATCCTGCAAAACGTCCAGGGCCTTAGAGTCCAAGGGCTGGTCCACACTGGGGCGGGGGATCAATCTAGGAAACGCAACTTCAGCTACGAGAATAGCGTAGCTGAAGTCGACATTTCCTAGATCGAACTAAGTTTACTTACTGCGGGTCCACGCGGCGCAGGCAAGCTCCCCCGTCAACAGCGCTTCCTCCTCTCGGCGAGCAGGAGTTCCGCAGTCGACGGGGGAGCGCTTCTGGGATCGATTTATCGCATCCAGATGAGACGTGATAAATCGATCCCAGAAGATGGATCTCTACCCGCCGAATCGGGCGGGTAGTGTGGACCTACCCTAAGTGATTGTTTAAAATATTAGCTGCCTCACTGCTGTGTGGTTTGCTATATCTGCTTGTGAGACAAGAGTCTCCTGCTGAAATACATGCATCAGGCCTACAGTTCAGTACCAGCAACATCTTATGGTATTGCGAGCCACATATCTGAACCATACATCTTGAATGGATTTAGCCACACGATCCTGAGCAGAGTGGTGCTATCATCCCCATTTTATAGATGTGAAACTAAGGCACAGAGAGTCCAAGTGGCTTGCCCAAGCACACAAGAGCAAGGACCTGAGCCCAAGTCTTCCAAATCTGAGGCTAGTGCCCTAACCACTGGACCATCCTTCCTCTGCTTGAAAACTCACCACCACAAGCAGCAAAGAACCATAGCTTTTCCTAATTTAAAAAAACAAAACACACTTGTTTCTCTTTAGGACAGTATTTTTTCTTATATTGTTTATAGAGCAGTGTTAGTTAAGAAACAAGAGCAAACCATTGAAACTAAAGCGTTCTACACAGAAATAAAGGTGTTTGACAGATAAAGGTTAATTTTGTATTGCTTTTAGTAGCTGAAGTTCAACAATGATCCTTGGGAACAGTTTTATACCAAATCAATAATCTGCAGTATGCGCTGCTATACAATTACAGCACTTTAAAAATGTCAATACTGGAAAGAAACCCCCATAGGAACAGTTTTTCAATGGAGTGGCTTTTCCATCTTTTCAATGCAGCTACTCAGCCCCAGTAAACAGTAGTTAAGGATGGCAAGGAAAAGGCTATCATAGTTCCCCCTGTGCCTTTGTGGTACCCCATGGATGCTAATTGAATGATGGAAAATCAATTGTCGAAAATCAGTTCATACAGAGGTCTTTCCAAGATGGGGCCTTGTTTACTGTCCACATTAACTGCTTATTCGTTTGGAGGAAAGGGATGGGATATTGGGAGGGGCAGGGGCAAGGAGACAAGCTGAGGCTGGAGGTTGGTACAGAGAAATGTTATGTCATGTCTTCTGTTCTTCACACAGCATGCCGTTGCTCTGACTGATTTCTGAAAGCTTCAAAAACATAAACACACAGTGAGCGCCCCTAGAGGGCTCACAAGCTATTTAAAAGGGATACTACCCTATTTCCCATGTACCATAGAATGTGTTGAATGGTAGAAAAGCATATGTTTAACTGAAAAGCAAACAAACAAAGATACCCAGAACACAATGAAATAGCCAATACCTTCCACGTGGAAGATTCAGTTAAAAACAAAAAACTACTGAATATGACAAAGCCTATAGTATACAAATTCCCTATAGAAGTAAGGACAATGTTATGTGTTTCCATATTCAGAGAGCTACCAAATATTTTCAGCCTGTCTAATGTGACTTATTTTAGGGTAAGGAGAAATACCACAAAGAAAGGATAAAAAATAAAAATCTCAATGAGCGCTCTCTCTCTACACACAGAGTTTTAGGATTTTTAAAAGGTTTAGTAAACAGAAAACAAAATGGCACCACAGTTTTACAGCTATACACACCAAGGTGGTTAGGGTACTTAAAAAACCATGAGAACACCTTAGGGTAGAAATATCAATATCTATTAAAAGAGCATATCAAGGTGTTTTGGAGTGAGCAAGTATTTAAAAACACCCATGGCTATTTCAAAACATTGCTTTGAGTAAAATGCATCCTTTTGGCTATCCTTGCAAAAATGCTGTATCCGTATATTTCAGTATGTTTGGCTGGATTAGTGTCAACGTTTTCAAAGTATTACACAAGGATTTAGCTGGAGATTACCACAGACATCTCTTTGGAAATTTAACCCCTTGGGTTGCACTGTGTAACTGTTTCCTGATCAGATGTGAATTAGCTCAGGAAATTCAGAACATTATGGCTGGCTGAAAAACAGCTTCACATCATTTGAATGCAACTTGTGAATTAATTGTGGTGGTGGTGGTGGTGGTGGTGCAACCAATGAAAATCACACTGATTTGCAAACAGGTAATTAAAATGTAGGTAATAAAACAAGAGAGACCATTGAGGTAGCAAGCAAGGAGGTATTTAAGTTTATATCTATATTTAGCAACAGGTTTCAGAGTAGCAGCCGTGTTAGTCTGTATCCGCAAAAAGAACAGGAGTACTTGTGGCACCTTAGAGACTAACAAATTTATTAGAGCATAAGCTTTCGTGGGCTACTGCCCACTTCTTCGGATGCAGTAGCCCACGAAAACTTATGCTCTAATAAATTTGTTAGTCTCTAAGGTGCCACAAGTACTCCTGTTCTTTTTATTTAGCAACAGGTAAACTAAAAAGACACAGGTCTACGTTCTTAAAAGTGTCATGGTGTTGGGTGCCCACCTTAAAAAGTGTCCAATTTTCAGAACATGTTGAGCACTCAAATCCTGAGAATCAGGCCTCTTTTATGGTGTCACCAAATTAGATACACACAAAATTGAATACCCACAATTTCTAATCACTTTTGTGAGGGGGACGGGGGAAAGAGGCCACAGTATTCAGGAATTAAATAGCAAAAATCAAGAGAAAGCTGGAAATGGGATGCAGCTTGATGTTCATGACCTGTTCTTTGTGCACTTGCATTCTTTATTCCTCAGTAACAGGATAGATTTTTCATCGTCCTACATCAGTGCCCTTTGCTTGGAGAAACACTCACCCAGAAATTAACTTAATAATGCCACCACCTAGCTCTCATACAGCACTTTTCATACGGAGATCTCAAAGCACTTTTACAAAGGAGAGAGGTAGTGTAACTATCCTCATTTAACATATGTGGGAAATGAGACAGAGAGAGTTGAAGCGACTTGTCGAAGGTCACCCAACAGGTCTCCTGAGTCCTAGTTTAGCGCTCTATCCACTGAACCACTCTGCCTCAAGCTATATTTAAAATGTTTAAGATTTAGGGCGGAATTTTCAAAAGCACCTATGTGACTCAGGAGCCTAAGCCACATGGGACTTAGGCACCTTTAAAAATTTTACCTGTTGTCTTACGCTTTCACATTGAAATGATCAATCCAAGCCAGAAAATTCCTGGTGTTGCTTTTAATCCATTTAATTCATCCAGGTTTATAGATTGATTGTGCTAGCTTAAATTTATGGTTTGCAGCTGTAAAACAGATCCTGTGCTGAATAATGTCTCTTGCCAAAAAATAAAAAAAAAAGTTACGGTGTGCTGGTTGGCAGATACTGCTGGTGAGATACAGGTCTGTAGACAGAATGAGAACAAGCAGTGTACAGCATACATCTTACTGCTGATAACTGGCCCTTTCAACTCCTAGTCACTGCAATTATATTAAATATTCTGAGGCGGACAAAAGCATCAATCAGTGATTCACTCTGTCAAGGAGGTTTCACTATTTTCTAATTATTAAGCAGGCGGGGGGGGGAGAAAGGGTGATTTCATTCATCTGTTGCAGATATTCAATACAAATCTAAGCAAAATATGATGTTTAAATTCATAAAGTTATAAACAATGGCAAGTTGACAGATTATATTTTTTAATCACACAGAACCCAGGCTGGCATCATTTCCAAGCACCAAAACACACACCCGCCACCGCCTATTAATTCATGGAAATTAATCAGCTGCAAAAGACCTTTTAAAAAAAGAGAGATCGAAGAACCAGGTCTGATTTTAATTAAGCTGGAGAAACCATTTCACTGGGAAGAACAGAGAGACAAAAGGGAGGGCAATATTTAATTTTAAAAGTCCAAGGAAATATGAGAGGATAGAGGGAAAGAGGCCAAGGGGCATTAAAGCAAACCATTTAAATGGGCATGGAAGACCGAGGAAAATGGTGAGGAACTGTCCAGAGAAGGGAGGGGAAGCCCCCAAAAGAGGACATAAAGAAAAACTTCCTGAGTGCCCAGATTAAAATTCTTCATGCTTCGCAGCTCTGAGCAGCTCTACGCAGGGAGGAGAGGCAGATCTATGTGGCAGAACACAAGGAGCAGAGTTCACAGGCAGAATGGAGGGATTTTGAGAGCCATGGGGAGCATAGCCATCAGACTGTATCAGAGCAACAGGCCAGAGAGGCTTAGCACAACAGAAAGAATATTTGGGGTGGGGTGGGGGAAGAGACTAATTGTAAAAGAACCGATTAAGCACGGAAAACATACAGCTTTCATCAGGCTCAAGGCGGGGGACAGGGAGAGGAATCAATACAAACCAAGGGAAGTTGCGGGTTAAAAAGCAAACAGAACTAGTGGGTGTAAGCTTTCAAATGGGAAGCCCCTCCACTGATCGATTTCTGCTGTAATCTTTACTGGAGATAATTCCAAGGCAGCTGTAGCCTCTCGTTATAATGCTGCAGGGGGAAAAGGAATAGGGATGCCATCTGCCCTTTACTTAGCTGCCTTGCTCTCTAGGAGTTGTGTCTGCAGCCAGGAGCAGCACAGAAACACCCATTTGCCAGACTTCTAGTGGCCAAGCTGGTCAAAAAACGGTATCATTTTCCCCAAGAAAGATGCATTATTGTTGCCATTACAAGAAGCAGTCGGGGCCCAATTCAGAGCCTATCAAAGTGGATGGGCAGGATCAGGCTCACTGACAGCAATTCCGGGCCCCAGGGCAGAACAGTCAGTGGGCCCCCACGCATGCACAAGCCGCGCCCGCGGTCCACCTGACACTTGGGCAGTGCTGGCTGGTGCCCTGCGAGCTGCTGCCTTCGCTGCTGGGCACGCTCTTCCGGCACGGGCAGGGCTTCCACATGCCTGCCCGGTAGGGTTGCCAACGGTCTAATCGTGCAAACACAAAGACCCTTGCCCCGCCCCTTCCCTGAGATCACGCCCATCCCACCCCTTCCCCCCCATCGCTCGCTCTCCCCCACCCTCACTTACTTTCACCAGGCTGGGGCAGGGGGTTGGGGTTCAGGAGGAGGTGCAGGCTCTGGGTGGGAGTTTGGATGCAGGAGGAGGTGAAAGCCCCGGCAGCCCCCATCGGTGCTCGGGGTGGGGGCAGCAGCACGTGGAGTCCCCCTCCCCAAGGATATACCGGCCACATCCAGGAGCGACGCAAAGTGAGGGAGGGCAGGAGGCCTGCCTTTAGTGCCTTAGGCCTGCTGCGCTGCCAGCGGCCCCTGGACCCTTTTAAGTCGCCCAGGCCCCTGGGCAATTGCCCCCTTTGCCCCTCCCCCCATCCCCTCCCCCATCAGCAGGCCTGGGCAGGATTCTCCACTGACTTCAGTTGGCTTTGGATCAGGGCTGTAAGCATTTTGACCCTATTTCTTCCTCCCACGGAGCATAGACACTTTTGAGACTTCTCATGAAAGATCTATTGGGTCAAGAGATTTTTTCCCCTTTGTTTACTTAGTTTTTAAAGATGTAACTAAAGTAGTTCTAAATTATAGGCAAAGCTGGTAGCAACACCTACAGGTAAGGTCACCTAATGCTTTCCATTAAAAGACCCTGTTTTCTATTGCTTATAAATTTGCCAAATTTTAACTTTGTGGCTGAAATTTTCCATGATGGGTGTTGTCCCCTGATGTTGCTCTCAGATTAAAGTTGCAGATGCAAACTTAATTCTGGCAATTCTTAGCTTCTGAAGGCTTGACTTTGCAACCTTAATGCTCTTTTAATGTAATATTTTGGTAAGGAATAGTTTTATTACAGTAGTGCTTGGAAACTCCAGTCAAGACGAGGTCCCTTCGTGCTAGATCTGAACACACAAGCAGAGACACCAAAGAGTTGATCATTTGCAGGATTATTGATTGCCTGAATTGGATCCATGCAGGCAGACCTTTATACCTGCACAGACCATCCTTGATGGGGCTCTGCAAGGGTACATTCACGCAGATCTGATTGCAAGACTGAGGTTTGAAATAACAAGCAGCAGACAAATGACATTGGAGTGGGAGACCAAACAGAAAAGCTTCAGAAATCATAAATCACCATTTTGGGTGGCTGGACACATTTTAGACTATGCGGCTCATTTACAAACAGTTTGATCCCTTCTAGAACATGCCATTGTTCTCATCAATTCTACTCCTCCGATTCCATGAGAGATGATTTTAGTGCATTTGTTTCGGCTGTCTGAATTCACGACAGCTTAAGGTACATCTACACTGGAGCTGTAGGAGTAATTGCTGGCTCAGGTATATAACCAATTGAGCTAGTGCACTAAAAATAGCAGTGTAGCTGCCAGCGCATGGGCTAGCCACACAAGTAAAGACCCACCTTAAACCCTAGATAGGTACTTGTACAGGTGTGGGTTGGGTTAGCTGCCCCAACAGCAGCTTCACTGTTATTTTTAGCACACTTGATCAAAGCTGGCGTGGGTACGTTCACCCAAGCTGGAAATTATGCCTCCAGCTCCAGTGTATACAAACCTTAACATGGCCAACAGCAAAGGAATCAAAATGGAACCCAGGTTAAGAGGTGGAGGATTTTCAGAGGGGATTCACCATGGTAACTTAGTTATACAGAAAGGTTACGATCAAAGAATGTGTTTTCATTCCAGGAGTCACCTAGGGAAATGTTGACACCCAAATTTAAAATGGGAATTGGGTGCCCAAATCCCTAAAGCAGTTTGGAAAAATCTCAACCAAAGATTTCAGTGGCAAACACAGAAAATTAACTACACTGATATAAACCCATCAAGTGAGGGACGTCCTTGGGAACTGAAAAGGGAACAGAATTGTCCTGTACCAAGACTGTCAAGCACAGATGCTGCTGATTGGTAGCTTGTGTGTATACTCCTGCTTCAAGCATGTTGGCTACCAAAAAAGAAGTGCTTGGGTGACAACAAGGAGTGATAAACAAACAATGTTTATAGAGGAAGCTACCATGACTCAGGCTGGTTGAAATTATTCCATCAATTCTCCACCCTCCACCCCCCCCCCCCCCCCCGAAAACTAAATTTTTGACCAAATACAAAATTTCAGTCTCTGCTTGCCTTGACAATTTTTAATTGGAAAAAAAATTGCTTTTTGGTCAAGAATTTTTACTTGTCCATAAGCCAAAAAACGGTGTGTGTCTGTGTGTGGGGGAGATGACCTCACACACCAAGCTTTCCCACTCACAGGTGGGAACCTAACCATTTTACAGCCAGCTCTAACAATGACCCCTGTGTTACTGGGCAGAATCAGGATACTGATTCAACCATGAAGCTCGCTCACGCTCTTTACAACACTGGTGCAGTTGGAAAGCAGACGTGATTGACGATGGTCAGTATTTAGGGACAAAAAAAGGTTTGGTCCCCATGTTGATGCCTCAGATTCTTTTCTCGCTTTGAAATGTATCAGGAAAACAAGTCAGCAATTACCAGACCGTCACTAATCAGAAAGGACATTTGTCCAACCTAACCTCACAGCAGTAGTTCCTGAAAGCACCCTTCACTACTGTTTGCATCTCACCAGTGAGTTAGTGTCAAACAGCATGGGTTAGTTTAGCTCCTCAGCTGGTATAAGTCAGTGACTTCGGTGAAGCTAGGTCAGTTTATGCCGGATGAAAACCTGGCCCTTTGCCTCTTAGAAAAGAAAGATCAAGCAATGCTCAGATTGCTGAGTGTAAAATCCAATTTAAAACAAAAATAAATACAGCTGACCCACTAAGTTTATTCTCAAACCATAAGGAGTTTGCTCCTTCCCATGCATTCCCTCTAGGAAATCTGGTGAAGTCTGTCACACAGTACCTAGGGAATGGCTGCCATCAGAAAGCAAGACTGCAAGAAGCAGGATTTTGATCTTCATGCAAGAAACCTTCTAAAGCTTCAGACCTTCAAGAGCAAAAGGATGAAAATAAAAATGTAGTCTTAGTATCTCAGCTTGCCAGAAACTTGTAGGCAGGGGCTGGCATTTGGTGTGTCTGATGTTTCTAGCCCTCTCCACACCAACTCAACGCTTGTTCAAGCCATGAAATCTAAGGAGCTCTGTAGTCAAACTACACATCTTCATTGACTACTGCCTTCTGGTTCTTGGGTGTTCAGCATGAATACGGATCATCTCATTTTATGATCCTTGTCTTGGTCAGATTGCAACAAACAAAAAGCATCTTTCAAATCTTCAGAATACTCTTTCAATTTTAGTTTTCTTAAAAAAAAAAAAAAGCAGGTCACTTCTAATTAATGCAAAACTATGTTTGCCCTTTGAATTATTCATCAAAGTTCCCTTGCTTCCTTACTCCGGAGGCCAGAAAACGCCTGCTGGGATGGATAGATGAGGACACAGAGGCATTATTCTTGCTCATCTATCTTAACTAGTCACGTCATTTCTTCCTTCCAAGCACTGCAGTAACCTAATTCGGATTCGCAAAACAATCAAATCATCGGTTTCATGCTGTTTCTCAACTCTCCTGGCTCAGCGACTCACCTTCAATTCACTTGCAATTTTTCTAGACACTGCCAAGCTTATCACTAGAGTTCACTTGAAGTTAGATAGCCCATGGGGTTTTGCTATCCCAAAGAACTTTGAATGGTAAGTCCAACTCCCTTCCTGAACTTGGAGGCATGATTTTCATACCTAAAGGGTTTTCTCTCTTATGATAAAAGGGAAAAAACTCTCCCAGGCATCATTACAATTCCACTGGGTTGTTCTGATGACACCAAGAAACTGATAGTCACCCACTAAGGGTGAAATTCCCCACTATGCAGCGGAATAGAGCAAGGTCTATGCTCCACTTAAACTGTGATGCATATAACTTAGGCTGGCCTTCTGCACTGGGTGGAATCCATCTTTAGTACATTCAAATGTATTAAACATTTAAAAAAAATAAAAAATATTGAATTTTAAGATGCACACACTTTAATTTATTCCCCCTCTCTTTATTTGTTTATATTTCTGCATTTCATTCATCTCTAGTAGAGCTGGTATGGCGAAAAAAATCAGAATGCTGTCCCCGACCAAAAAAGTTATATTTAAAGAAAAAAAGGGTGGGGGGGAGAAAGTGTGTAGGGGAGGGAAAGAATCTGTTTTCCCCACCAATTTTACTCACTTTTTCTACAGAAAAAGAAGTGTGCAGGAAAAACGAGATAGGGTGGATAAAGGAATAAAAAAATGTAAAGAAAGAAAAAAAAGTTGAAAAAAATCAAAAAATTAAACTGATTCAAAGACGAAAAAAGCATTAAGTTTCATTTCATTTTTGTTGAAAAACAAATTGAAACATTTCATGAAAACCAAAGCTATTTCTGCTTAGCATAATTTCAGTGGAATTATATTTTTCAACAACCACTAATGCTGTCCAATCAGCTTGGCATTTGCTTTTCTAGCAGGTTTCATTTCAATAGTTCCTGTACACTAACATAATATTGTATGGGTCAGAAAACTTAATGGAAATATCTATTTAAAGTTATTGTACTTATCAGATCACACCTAAACATGCACACCACAATACTTTTAATCAATATTTTAAACAAAATCTAAACATTTGGCCTTAAACTAGTTGACAAAGTCCCTTCAGTTGTGTAAACTGCCACAGTAATGACATCGTAGGCTATATATTCCAGAGACAACGTTTATTTTGTCTGATTGGTATCTGCTTTAGACACACAACTTTACACAATCAGTCTTCAAAAGGAATAATCATGCATACAATGAGTGAGGTGCATCAGGTTATGTGGTTTTAGATTCTTTTTTAAATGGTTTTGGATTCTTTTTAAAAATTAAATTAAAGGAAATTTTGAAGCAAGAAGTCATTTCAACCTGAAAAAATTGAAAACACTTTGTTTTGAAAATGTCAACATTAAAAACACATTTCAGTTTTTCAGGCTTCCCTCTTCCTAAATGAACAATTTGGGAAAAAATCCATCCTGAATTCACAAAATGTTTAAGTGTTGCCACATGTGCTTTTTTTTTTTTTTTTTTAAAACACAGAAAAAAAATGTTTCAGGCAAAAAATTTCACGCCCTCTACCCATAAACGACGCTGCATAATCTTGAGCCCCACCTACTGGCACACTATGTATCTAGAGATCAAAACAGAGGTCTGTTTTGTAGACTGTTTTCAAATACACTTCGTTTTAATGAAGACAGACTATTCTAGTCAAATGCATCCCTGTTGCAACTCCACCAAACACAATGGAGTTACACTAGAGATAAGGTCTATTTATAATGTCTGCCGGGAAGCACCTTGCTTTACGGAACCGTGATTCCAGATTAATTTAAGAGATCTGTAAATGAGGAATGAGCAGCCAGGACCCAATACTGCAAGACACTGTATGCTCCTTTAAATGTCCATAGACTTCATTGGGAGTTGAGGACATTTGGGCCCACTCAGCATCAGGTTCTGTGTACTCCTGCAATATACTGGTCAGCATGTATTACATATCTCACTCTGTGCCTGACCCACAGAGAATAAGTGTCCATTACAGCTCCTAGCTACACAGTCTAGTTCTTTAGCTTACACTGTAGAGACGCATGCATCTAGCCCTGGGGCCCTTGGTTCAAGTCCCGATGGTGGCCACCACACTCAGTTTGCCCATTTTGCCTCTCTTATACTCTCAAATCCTACTGAGGATTCTACCTGTTCAAGGCTGATCTACATTACCAACATGCAAACCAAAGTCTACTGTACAGACACCAGGTCTTAAATCTATCCTTCTTATTCAGACTAAGGACACCATGGGTGAACCTTCTAGCTCAGGAAGGACATACGGTATTTCCATCAAGTCTGTGAGGTCAAGCATCCATCCCCAACCAGGGCAGAGGCTTTTGGGACGGATGGTGCCAGGATCACATATTCACAGTAGCGGCCTGAGAGTTACTCTCCTGTTCCAAGGAACGAAACGTATGAAGAGCCTGACCCAAAGCCCATTCAAGTCAGTGGAAAGAGGTCCATTGACTCCTATGGGCTTAGGAGCAGCCTTAAGATACAGTGATACTATACTGTAGTTAATCAGGATTCCTGTGCACAAGAAAGCATTACATTGAAACTTAGTAGTAACAGACATCAAAGGGACTGTTAGGTAGATGGCAGTATAACAGTGCAATTGATATGAAGCAACTCCAGGACTGAGATCTTAGTGACCATTAAGAATAGGTAGCATTTTTCATCCATACAGAACTTTAGAAAGGAGAAGGGAACTCCATTTGACAGGTAGGGAAACAGGTTAAGTGACTTGACCAAGATCATACACCAATATGATGTCAATAGGCAGAGCGAGGAATAGAACCTAAGTCTTCTAACTCACAGTCTAGTGCCCTATCCAGTCGGGCACGTGACGACAGCGTGACTGTAATACATTTCACCACACTTGCTAATTTGCAAAATTTCATAATACAATGAGTCTCCCAGTAGTCAGTAAGCATTAGTGCATCTTGATTGCATTTGATGTGGACTTCGCTTACACAATACTTTGGTAAACAAAAACGCTTCTTTCCCATTATATCAAAACTGACAGCCACCATGGCGATTTCAGCTCTGAAAACCCCTGCAATTATATGCTACATATAATTAGCAACCATGCTATTTTTCCCCCCGCTAAGCTTGTCTCTTTTAGACTCCTCTATGTTGCCACCGTAGCTCCTAATATCACAACACGTTAATTTACGTTTTCAAATTATGGAGCCTCCAACAGAATTTCAAGGGCTAATTTGCATTTTTAGATAGCAATTTTCTAGGAGGAAAACACATTTTTTCTGGTCAATTGTTTTGCAACAGATGCTGTTCACAACTTTTACTTTCAGCTCACCTTGCTAAAGCTTTTCTTTTTCCTTGGATACAAGTCATTCAGCTTTGTACATCCTCAGTAACAACTCTCCTAGAAATCCTTCAATGGAATGTGGAATAGGAATTCTAGCAACTGGAGCAGGGAAAAATTATTCATGTCTGTAGTGTAAAGGGCTTTTTAAAAAAGCTAAGAATCATTTGCAGTTTGCCACTGCATCATTCAGATTTTGAACATAAAAATGGCCGTCCTGGGTCAGACCAATGGTCCATCTAGCCCAGTATCCTGTCTTCTGACAGTGGCCAGCAACAGATGCTTCCGAGGGAATGAACGGAACAGAGCAACTATGAAGTGACCCATCTCCTGTCATCCAGACCCAGCTACTTTCAACTTACCCCCTTCTGACAACAGAAATTACTACATGACCCCAGGAGGAAGGACCAAAGCCTGAGCCCGCCTGACCCTCACCGCCCCAGGACGGGGGGAAGCCAGAGCCCAAGCCCCGCCATCTCGGGTAGGAGGACCAAAGCCAAAGGGCTTCAATTCCAGGCAGGGGGCCTGTAACCTGAAGCCAAAGACTGAGCCCTGGGCAGTGGGGCTCAGTCTTCTGCCCCAGGTCCCAGCCAGTCTAGTGCCAGCCCAGGTGACCCCATTAAAACAGGGTTGCGACCCACTTTGGGGTCCCAACCCACAGTTTGAGAACTGCTGACTTAACTAAATAAGCTCCTGAACAGATTTAGTTAACTTGGTACAATTTTCTCATGTGTGCAAGACCTCAGTGTCCCTAATGACTCCACTTCTCCTTGTCTCAGTTTAACAGGGGGTCCCAGTTTTCAAACACTCATGGATCCACACCCTGCACTTGAAAGCCTACAGTTAAGCACAGGTTAAAGTGTTTTACTGCACTGGGCTGTAAGGCTTCGGAGATGAGGCCTCACTTACTCAAGTGCCTCTCTCTCTCTCTCTCTCTCTCCGAGCATGGTCTTCTTTCAGATTTCTCCTCATGACATGTGCATTGTGAGCTACAAGACACCACTGGAGCTGCCTTCTACCAAGGAGGGCTAAAAAGCAGGGCAAGGACCGGTTTAATTGTAAAGGTGAATGCAAGAACCTTTAGAGAACCCCACAAAATCCTAGTGTGGATAACCAGTCACAAGAAGTGTGTTTGGATGGCATTGTTCACCCACCTCTACTGACTTATTAACATCTTCCTACAGCCCCAGGACTAGACAGCACCACGTTAGTCAGCTGCAGATTACCATAAGTGAGGGCCCGCCTGGCTGAGATCTATTATTAAATGTGTTAGATGCTACAAGTGTTCTAGTCTTCACAAAGCAGAGAACAGCCTTCCTCTTTGAATGACACACAACTCCAAGGCCACCCCACTCAGAGTAATTATAGAATACGGATGATTGCACTCCAGTCCCTGCAGGATACATATAATGCAGGGTCTACACTGTTGTTATGTTTGACAGTCTCATTAGAGAGGCTACATGCTCGCAAAAGCCCAAGAAATATGGCTCTTGCAACTGAGTGATGGTATTTAGAAAGTGTTTATTTCAGTTATTGATCCGTTGCCTATTTTTCTGTGTATGTGGTGCACAAAGGAAAGAGTTTTCTTTGCCCATTATGTATTTTTTTTTTATTTAAATCTGTGTGACAGTCTAAAATGATTTTAAAAGCCTCATGTTTTTGAGTCAGTGTCACTATGATGGGAGACTTATTTCAAGCTTTAAAGATAACACAATGAAGTATAGCTTTAAGTTGTCTGTCAAGAAAATGAAGACATGGTTTACCAGTTAAAATGTTATGCACTGAAGATGAATATCTGCTGTAAAGGGCACTTTATAACAAAATGTTCCCAAGTGGCTGCTTTGAGAGAGACTTTCATGTGAATATACAGTATCTGTGCATCCTCCTCCTCCGTTGTAATTAATTGCAATGCTCCCATTGATCTGAGAGTCAGGAGCAAACCTTCTGCTATAAGTGTATTATAATTGAGCTTGATCATTAGGATACCAGTCAGACAAAAATAAATAGAATATTCTTACAATATATTTCAGATTTTTGGAAACTTACCATGAAGAATGTAATCCTGCCACTGAGTATGGCTTGTTGCCTTCACCCCCATTCTTTGAGATAATCACTGGAATCTACAAACTTAAAGACCTCATAGCCCAAAGTGCAGACATTATTATGGTATAGTAGATCCTAACATTATGAAAGCCCTGGGGAGAGGAGGAAATTACTTTAGATTGTAAGCTGTTTGGGGTAAGGGCTGGGTTTTTGTTCTGTGGTTGTGCAGAACTTAGCACAATGGGGCCCAGGGCCATGATTAGGGCACCTGGGTGCTACTCCAAAGCAAATGCATATATAAGAATTCTGCAGACCAATTGAAATCAATGAGTAAGTGCTACATCAAGTGTTTAATTCTGAGATTGGGACCTTCATCACAGAGAGGGTGGGTAAGGGAACTAAAAAGGATGCTACATTCCACAAGTGATGGCTGCATTTGATGGATAGGCCAAAAAGCCCTACTCAATCAGTGCAATTGTCTGCTCACTAGAACCTGAATCTTTCCTGCATATTTTGTTAAGCATCCACTTGAATAATTGGCCAATTATTCATTCACCCCAATACAGTAAGTATGATTCATGAGAACTCATTCTTGATTATGATGATCATTCATTTGCTAGGATTCATTGATATAGTAAATAAAGCAATTAAGACTTCCTAACTGCTAGTATTTCTTCCCCTCTCCCCACCTCCACAGGAGATGAGCCTATCCTTCTTAGTCAGCCGGACCCCTTCTCTTCCTAGCAGCCCTTATTCCTGGAACAGCAACTCAGTCAAGGAAGCCATGCATTCATCTCCAGGATGCACATGTCCCTGCCTGGGCCCTGACCCTCAACTGGGAAAATGGACACAAACACAACCTCTGACCCACAATCAGTTTGCACAAGCACTTCTGATAGAGCCAAAGAGGAAGCTGCATAGCTTCAATTTCAAGATTACATACAAACTAAAGTCACTGGGGAAGTTCTGCGCTGCTTACTGATGCAACCCCAGGGCACAGATGGACAGAATGCAACTCACTTTCCTCTGGAGAGGAGCCTGAACCAAAGCCTGAGACTGAAGTTCACAGTTCAAACCTCCCTCTATAATGGGCTGAGTGAGAGACCTTGGGAATTTGGGAAACCAAGGTCATCTGGTGAAGTCAGTGGGGCTCCATAAGGGAGCAGGGGTCTGTCTGCACACATCAAGTTGCAGGATATATTCATAAATTAGCTGGAAAAAGAGGTAAACAGTGACACGGCAAAGCTTGCAGATAATACACAATTATTCAAGGAAGTTAAATCCATAGTGGACTGTGAAGAGTTACAAAGCGATCTCATTAAACTGGGTAACTGGGCAACAAAATAGAAGATGAAATTCAGTGTTAATAAATGCAAAGTAATACACATTGGAAAACAATCCCAACTATGCATACAAAATGATGGTGTCTAAATTAGTTGTTGCTACTTAAGAAAGATCTCAGAGTCATTGTGGATAGTTCTCAATTTGCAAATACCTAGAAGATAATAAGGTGATAAGTAAGGCCTTGGCTACACTGGCAATTCACAGCGCTGCACTTGCTGCACTCAGGGGTGTGAAAAAACACCCCGCCCCCCAAGCGCAGCGAGTGCAGCGCTGTAAAGCGCCAGTGTAATCAGCGCCTGCAGTGCTGCACACTCGCTCGCAGCGCTGCAAGCTATTCCCCTCGGAGAGGTGGAGCTCTCGCAGTGCTGGCGGCACGACTACACTCGCGCTTCGCAGTGCTGCCGCGGCAACGCTGTGAATCCGCAAGTGTAGCCAAGGCCTAACAGTCAGACAGTCAGCATGAATTTGTCAAGAACAAGTCATGTCAAACCAACCTAATTGCTTTCTTTGACAGGGTAACAAGCTTTGTGAATGGGATGGGGGGCGTGGGAAGCAGTAGATGTGGTATATCTTGACTTTAGTAAGGCTTTTGATATTGTCTCGCATGACCTTCTCATAAACAAACTAGGGAAATACAATCTAGATGGAACTACTATAAGATGGATGCAGAACTGGTTGGAAAACCATTCCCAGAGAGTAGTTATCAGTGGTTCATGGTCAAGCTGGAAGGTCATATCAAGAGGGGTCCCATAAGGATCAGTTCTGGGTCCGGTTCTGTTCAATATCTTCATCAAGGATTTAAATAATGGCATAGAGAGTTCACTTATGTTTACGGACAATACCAAGCTGGGAGGAGTTGCAAGTACTTTGGAGGATAGGTTTAAAATTCAAAATGATCTGGACAAACTGGAAAAATGGTCTGAAGTAAATAGGATGAAATTCAATGAGAACAAATGCAAAGTACTCCACTTAGGAAGGAACAATCAGTTGCACACCTACAAAATGGGAAATGACTTCCTAGGAAGGAGTACTGTGGAAAGGGATCTGGGGGTCATAGTGGATCACAAGCTAAATATGAATCAACAGTAACACTGTTGCAAAAAAAGCAAACATCATTCTGAGATGTATTAGCAAGAATGTTGTAAGCAAGATACAAACAGCAAGTTTTCCGCTCTATTCCGCACTGATTAGGCCTCAACTGGAGTATTGTGTCCAGTTCTTGGCGCCATCAGGAAAGATGTGGACAAATTAGAGAAATTAGAGAAAGCCCAGAGAAGAGCAACAAAAATGATTAAAGGTCTAGAAAACATGACCTATGAGGGAAGATTAAAACAAACCTAGTCTGGAGAAGAGAAGTTTGAAAAAAATTGGGTTTGTTTAGTCTGGAGGAGAGAAGAGTGAGAGGGGACTTAACAGTTTTCAAGCACATAAAAGGTTGTTACAAGAAGGAGGGAGAAAATTTGTTCTCAACCTTTGAGGATAGGATAAGAAGCAATAGGCTTAAATTGCAGTGGTGGGGGGGGGAGGAGGGTTAGGTTGGACATTAGGAAAAACTTCCTAATTGTCAGGGCAAAAAAGCACCAGAATAAATTGCCCAGGGAGGTTGTGGAATCTCCGTCATTGTCTAATCTGTTCTTAAAAAAATCTCCGAACACCTGTAGGGATGGTCTAGATAATACTTAGTCCTGACATGAGTGCAGGGGACTGGACTAGATGAGCTCTCGAGGTCCCTTCCAGTCCTACTATTCTCTGAAAACATCCACTCAATGTGCAGTGGCAGTCAAAAAAGCTAACAGAATGTTAGGAACCACTAGGAAAGGGATAGATAATAAGACAGTAAATATCATACGGCCACTATATAAATCCATGGTATGCCCACATCTTGAATACTACGTGTAGTTCTGGTCGCCCCATCTCAAAAAAAGATACACACACACCACACCACAGAAACACCAACCCAGGAACCAATCCCTGTAGCAAACCTCGTTGCCTACTCTGTCCCCATATCTACTCTGGTGACACCATCAGAGGACCCAACCACATCAGCCACACCATCAAGGGCTCATTCACCTGCACATCCACTAAATGTTATATATGCCATCATGTGCCAGCAATGCCCCTCTGCCATGTACATCGGACATCAGGAATGGTAACATACATAAGCCAGTAAGTGAACACTTCAATCTTCCTGGTCATTCTATTACAGATTTAAAAGTCACTATCATTGAACAAAAAAAACTTCAGAAATAGACTTCAAAGAGAAACAGCAGAACTAAAATTCATTTGCAAATTTAACACCATTAATCTGGGCTTGAATAGGGACTGGGAGTGGCTGGCTCATTACAGAAGCAGCTTTTCCTCTCCTGGAATTGACGCCTCCTCATCTATTATTGGGAGTGGACTACATCCACCCTGATTGAATTGGCCCTGTCAACACTGGTTCTCTACTTGCGAAGTAACTCCCTGCTCTCCATGTGTCAGTATATAATGCCTGCATCTGTAACTTTCACTCTATGCATCTGAAGAAGTGAGCTTTTTACCGACGAAAGCTTATGGCCAAATAAATCTGTTAGTCTTTAAGGTGCCACCAGACTCCTTGTTGTTTTTGAAGAATGATTAGGGGTATGGAACAGCTTCCATATGAGGAAAGATTTAAAATAGCCTGAGACTGCTCAGCTTGGGGAAGAAACTACTAAAGAGAAATATGATAGAGGTCTATAAAATCATGACTAGTGTGGAGAAAGTAAATAAGGAAGTGTTATTTACCCCTTCACATAAACACAAAAACCAAGGGCCACCCAATTAAATTAATAAACAGCAGGTTTAAAAACATACATAAGAAAGTACTTCTTCACACAATGCACAGTCAACCTATGGAACTTGTTGCCAAGGTATGCTGTGAAGACCGAAGGGTTAAAAAAAAAGAATTAGATAATTTCATGGAGGATAGGTCCATCTAGGACTATTAGCCAAGAGATTGTTGAGGCAACACTATGCTGTGTGTGTCCTTAAGCTTCTGACTGCCAGCCTATGGGAGTGGACAACAAGGGATGGATCATGTGATAATTACCATGTTCTGTTCATTCCCTCTGAAGCATCTGGCACTGGCCACTGTCAGAAGCCACAAGACTGGGCTAGGTGGACCATTGGTCTGGCCCAGTATGGCCATTCTTATGTAGGATCAGTAACCAATTCTTCTTGAGTAGCCAAAACAAACTGTCAGTAAGAAGGAGCCACATTCTCTGACACTTCCCCCTTACTTTAAATCAGAGACGCAGCATTTTCCCTCCAAATCTTTTTTTTTTTTTTTCTTTTTTCTTTAAAGGAATCATTTTTCATGTTCCATAATTGTGGGATCCAACACTCAGGTCTTTAGCTCAGACTAAAGAACTAAAACCTCAGGGAAATTTGTGAACCAATCCTCTTAAAAGGTGCTGGTTTCAGTGTTTCTCTATGACTCATTTCAAACTGATGTCTCTCTTCCCAAATAAAATGCAAGAAATTAGATATTTTGTTGGACCTTAGCCCCCACAGATGGGCAGCACAAGCTGAAGTAGACAGTAATTTACATCCGAAGGGCACCTAATTATAGCCTTTTTAAGGCAGCAGATAGAATAGTTTTGACTCTATAACCTCTTATGTCACCAGTAATTGAACTGTTTACGCTCTAATGTGAATTTCACCTCAGTCCATTCCAACTGCTGTTTGTATAGGCCTATAAAGTGCATGCAGGTAAACTCGAATTTCCAAGAAGGCTTTGGACAATATTTAAGTCTGTATAAAAATGGGGTTTTGGCTAAACAGGAGATTCAGTCCTTCAAAGCACCTCCATTCCTACTGTGTATTTATTCATCTATCATTACTATTTATAATTAGTCTCAGCTGAAATCAAGGCCCCATTGTGCTAGGCACTATAAAGACACATACATACAGTCCCTGCCCCAAAGAACTTGCCATTTAAGGGCCTGATGCAAAGCCCAGGGAAGTCAGTGGGAGTTTTGCCACCGACTTCAGTGGGCTCCGACTCAGACACTAAACATATAAGGCAGACAAAAGGTGGGAGCAAGAAGGTATTATCAACTTCATTTTACAGATGGGGAACTCAGGAACAAAGAAATGAGGGGACTTGTCCAAGGTCCCAAACAGAGTCTGATCAAGCTAGGAGTTCTTGATCCTAGATCCAAGTAACACCTCAGCCACAAGGCCAACCTTTCTTTTCCATATAGTTCTCCCATAAGGAAGCTACAGCATATTTAGCTCCTCTGTAATCGATCAGAGCTCACTGGGATAAAGTTAAACAGGATTTTGATTGAAAAAAGCAAAAGGATAGAAATCAGCTACTGCATATAGATGTTGATCAAAGTTTCTCGACGTGGGTTGCCCAGCTCCCCCTTCCACCTTTGATACCTGTTATTGATCCTCTGATCAGAAACAGATACAATTCATTTTCAGATTGCAAGAGGAGATAGGGCACTATTTTCTGATGACACATTTTAAAGCTGCACCCTGGAAATACGTGACAAAGGAGAGGCGGATACATGGGCAACGCAGACAGGTAGCTGGAAAAGCCACATCTTAAACTTAGATTTTCAAAGCCAGCTAAGAGATTTGGATGCCCAAGTCTCATTAAATCGGAAGAGGGTGTCTAAATCCCCCCATCAGCTTTGAGAAATCTCATCCTTAAGCTATACATGCAAAACTTACAGACATGAGTCAAATAAACAAGTCACTATGTGATTCTAAATGCATCTCCGATAAGACCACAAGCCGTAAATCTCAGCGTCTGGAAGCCTACAGAAGGAGTCAATGGACATGCACACTGCATCCCAGCAGACATCAAAGTGATAGAATGCTCAGGGAACACGTGCGTGCCTTTCATTCTCATGGCTCTTTGGCAAGGAAAAAAGGCACAGCTCTTACAGATTTGTCTAGAAAGCTGACAGAGCTTGGACTGACTGCTTAAGCCATGGGGATGTAACAAAATTCCAGCCATTCAGAATATAAATCACATTGTTGGCTTCTTCGGGCTTCCACTCAGTTCTTCACCAACGTGGTCTACAGGAACAAGACCCCTTCACCCCAACCAAAAAGGAATGCCAAAGTCATTACAACGAAGAGATGTGAAACGAGCTATTTTTCAGGGTTGTGCCATGTGTCACGGGAAGAACAAAGAGCAACTACTAAGTGTTAAGTGCTTCTGACCCATGCACTAGAGGGAAAATTGATCTTTTCGCAGAGGGCAAAGCTGACATCTCATCTCATGGCGGAAGGATGCCATTCTAAACATCATTCCACTTGACTACGTTCCAAGACACTAATGATCAAAGGGAGCTTTGATAGCACAGCACAAGAGGCAGCAGGTATTTCGCATGAGCAACAGCAATGGACAGCTCCCCTGGGCAGCTCCTATTCCAGCTGGGGCATTTGCAGTTTTGAGAGCTGAGCTGCCAGCATGGGAAGGAGGAAGCTCCTAGCAGTGTTGATCAGTGGCTAAAAGAAGAGCATCTTCTCTGCTTGATGGTGCTGTTCTGCAGAAGCAGCACCTACCGCTGACAACTCTCCCTTGCACTCCACCAGCCCCCAAACAACAGCTGGGTTCTCATCTCCCTTTCTCCAAAAGGCAGACATGAGACGTGGGCTGGGGGAGGGTGATCTCTGCCCTTCCCAGATTGACTTCATGGGGGAGTAACAGCCTGGATAGATCACCAGACTGGGAATCAAGGAGACTTGGGTGCTTCATCTAATATTAAGTATTAAGAACTGATCCAAAGCCCAGGGAAGTCAGTGGGAGTTTTGCCATGGACTTCAATGGGCTCTGGGATCAGACACTAAACAGATAAGACAGACAAAAGGTGGGAGCAAGAAAGTATCTTCTCCATTGCACAGATGGGGAATTCAGGAACAAAGAAATGAGGTGACTTGTCCAAGGTCACAGGGAGAGTCTGGTCAAGCTAGAAGCTGATCCTAGAGCAGAGTACCAGTCCAACCCCTTGCCCACAAGGCCATCCTTTCTTTTCCATATTACTCTGACAACTTATACCTTCTGCAGCTAGGCACCAACATCCCTGTCCCCAAGCTAAGAAGCAGAATTAAGGGCCTTGACAGGCAGATGCAAAATTCCATACGAAACTAAACACGTACAAAATCAATCAGGCCATTACCATCACTAGGTGTGGTATATTTTTGAAAAACTGCTCGGGATCACAGAAAGACTCACAGGTTGGCACAGAGAGAAGCATGTCATTTAAATGTTAGGCATATTCTGTGCCCATTAATGAAGAGAACATTACCCAGACAGGGCCAAGGGAGAACGAATGGAAGCACAAACCCGTCTTTGGCCCATGCACCTTGGTCCTTGTGTACTGGGCCAGAGCCCAAGGCAGGATCAAATGGCACAGCTTAGTGCTGCTTGCATCATCAGCTGACGCAATGGTGCAGCAGGTGCAAACCTGCTGCCTTCCTATGCAGCTAACCCATTCTCTCTAACCCTAGATTGTTGAGCTCCTCTCGCACCAGGACCTGCACTCCTGGCACAACAGGGAGGCCAGAGACCGACTAGAGGCTATGGTTCAAAGTGTGAGAGGAAAGGCCAATGCAGACCTTGGTATGACAGAGGGATGGAGATGACCATTTGTGACCATACCATTATATACAGTGACTAGAGATTTTAAGAAACGCTTTTGCTTCAGTAGCGCCACCAAAGCAGTTGTGAAAGAAAAGAAATTTAAGTAATTTGAACAACATCCCAAGCTCTATGGTGGATATTTTCAAAGATGCCCAAAGAATTTGGATTCCCAATTGCCATCCAAATCCACTAGGCCGCTTTGAAGATCTCAACTTAGGAACAGCAAAGGGGTGTAGCGCCTGGGTGAGAGTAGAATTACTGTCTGAACAAAGGTGATTCATCAGTAAGGGTAGAACTGATGTGGCGTCATGGGAAAGCTCTTCAGAGCAGCAAGCTAAAGAGCTGGGGGGTGAGGGGGAATATAACCACACTAAAGAGAGAAAGAGTGTGCATGTCTTAGACAGGTTCACAAAATGCTCAGATGTGCTTAAAATGGGCCTGGATGTGCAGCGCACATTTGTAAAGATTGAAAGGATTAAGAACTACAGCAGGTATGACTGATGTGTGCACACAGTGTCCCAATGCTAGTTTTCAAGCAAACAAGCAAATGCTAGACTAGTCCTGAATACGGGCAAGGGTGAGGTGGCAGGGCAGGGGGAGAAACGCCATTGCTCCGTATCCAAGTAGATTATAGCAGCCTGAAAAACCCTCTCCCTACCATGCAGCAAATGTGCATCAACTAAACTGCTGAGAGCTTCCCAAAACATTCTAATTATGCACACTCTTAACCCTGGGATTTCTCAAAGCTGGTACTGCATAATTACTCACAGGCTGTGATGCTTTATAGGGAGAGACCGCAGGTTTCACTCAGGCCACTTGAATGTGTTTCACTCCTGATTTCCTAATCCCTTTGGATTTGATGCACCTCAGTATACAGATATCTGAATCTACCTTTGCAAAACGGTCTTATAAAACCCCTTGCCCTTCAAATACAAGTCACCCCCCTAGACATACCCTGAATGAGATGAAAAAGCTCAGCTGATCTAGCATATTGAAAGTCTGAAATCCCCTTTGGGCTGAAGCCTCCTCAGGGACAATTGCAAAGAAAATTTACAGGTGAAGATTTTTCCAAGACGCCTACGGGATTAATTCCAAATCCCTTTGGCAACTTTGAAAACTCTCACTTTAAAAGGTATTCAGGATTGTAAAATGAATGGAATCCAGAGAGATGAGTCAAGCCCTGTCTGGCTAGGATACATGCCAGATTGTGACCCTCTTATTCAAAGAAGCAGGCCCATAGACTAACAACATAACAAAGCTAAATCACAAGCTCTAAGTCAGCGAGTTTGCACCTGCAAGTGAGCAAGATTGTCACAACCTAGGCATTAAGTCTTAAGGAATGACCCATGTATGCAAAAGGAATGGGTCTTATTCCAGTGCCACTGCAGCATGAAATAATTAAGACCATCATTACTAAAAAGGTCCCTGGCCTATCCTCCCATATGCCCAATGTGACAAAGGCCTATATATTATATATAAGCACTTGCCATGATCTTGGTGGGCAGGAACCCTGGGATACGGCAAATGGAGAAAGCATGTCAAGGAGATCAAAGTTGCTATGAAGCAGAAAGTTAAAAGGAAGAAAACTTTCCCCCTCCTCTTGACAGAAAAATAATGTGCTATTTCACTGCTTTTCAAGGCCTTCTGCGAGAAGGTTCTGAACTTCCAGGGGAAAAGAAAGCTACTGCAGGAGTGCAGAAGGAGTTGCCAGCAAGTTGGAACCAGTTCTTGAAAGTGCAAAGGGAGATGCTCGAGCAGGACCAGCACAACCCAGCTGCAGCACATGCCATGCTGAAGAAAAAGATGGCAGCAGCCTACACCACACACAACTGGACAATGAGGGACCAGGACCACCAGCAGCAGAGGAAACTGTTGGGGCCTCATGATGGCTGGCAGAGCATGCCAGCCCAGACTCCAGACCCTGACTCAGCCCTGGAGCAGCCTGCTCCATGGCCTCCCCTCCGCTCTACTTCATCCTGCATCCACTAGACAATTCCAGTGAAGAACGAGCCAATCAATTCAGTCCATGAATGGACGTGCACGTGGGCAGATGGACTGAATGCCTTCTACCCCTGTGCATCCACAAGGGAAGGAGAAGAGGTGCACTGATGCTGTGTGATTCCATTACATGGGACGTTGCACTATAGTTTTAGTTTTATTTTTTTTTATTTCTTGGCACTTGTGTTTTGTTTGCATCTGTTGCTTTTCCCGTCCAATCCCTTGGCGTGGAGTACTTGGGGAGAGAGAGATGAATTTGAAAGCAAGAGCTTTTGATAAGGTCTCCAATTAACAATACATAAAATCCATTATCTCACAGTTAAGTGGATACAGACCACTGATATGCTCAGACCATCCATTATCACAATTACATTATGCCATTTTAATCACATTTTCCTCCAAACAAAAGGATGTGGCCACTCAAGGCATCCACTCCCTCGCTCTCCAAGACCAGGTCCCAGTTATTAGAGATGAACGGTCAGGATGCCTGTTCCGGGGCCAGCATAGGCATTGACCCACTCCTGGTCAAAGTACTCTCTTTTATCCTTATGATTGTTGTGCAGTGTGAAACATGACCCAATAACACAAATGGCTTTGGGCAAACTGGTGTCCAAATGGCTTTGCAGGCAGTACCATCTTCCCTTCCGTTGGCAAATGTTTATTCTATCACCTTCCTGCAACCGATCAGTGCATAATTACATCTTCTACCATGTGCTCTCATATCAGGATACACCTTCATGAGTCAAGGTAGTAACATATTTTAGGGGACCCAGACTAACTGTGGGCACAGACACCCCATTGACATAGATATTGGTGAGTGGGAACAAAGTCCCAGCTTAACCAAATTTGAAGCCACCAGATCTCCAGAACACCTTGGCATCATGCATCCTGTTGGTGCATCCCACACTGGTGCCCTCTAGTGTTTCATGCCCCATATCTGCTTCCTAAATCAGAAATGAGAGTTTCACCAATGCCAACAGTTGGAACAGGTAAATCCTCCTGAATAGGATCCCCGAGAATGGGGGACAAAGATTTTCCAACAAAAACGTGTCCCTTTCCCAGCCAGCTATAGTTTCCCTCCATTTTTTGTTTATAAATAGCAGTACTGACTCTAATGGTCACCATTTAAAAAGTCTGCACCCTGCAGCAGTTTTCACACTACAGTATCAGAGATGATTATTTGTACTACAGGAGCCCCAAATCAAGGAGCAGGCCCACTGTGCTAGGTGCTGCACACACACACACACACAGTATGACTACACAGCTGCTAAGAGGGTGCTTCCCAGCACGGGTAAATAGACACATGCTAGGGTTAATGCATGCTAAACAAAGGTAAACATAGCAGTGTGGCTATGGCAGCACAGGCAACAGCTTGGGCTAGATACCCAAGGACGTACCCCCGGGGGGGTAGCGAGCTAGTCCGAGGCACCATGGCCACACTGCTGTTTTTAGCGCACTGTCTACCCGCACTGGAAAGGGTTGTCCCAGCTGCAGTGTAGACAGACCGACTGTGCCCCCAAGAGTTTACAATCTGTACAAGTGTAAGGGGGCGAGCAGTTTCATCGGCCAGAGAAGGGAAATAAAGCTCCAAACCTGAATTCATTTTAAGGCCCTTTCCTTAGAGCTTGTTTTATTATCCACAAAAACAAAGGCAAATCAATTGAACACACAAGGTAATAATTCCCATAGGCTTTCCCTGCTTCAGCCAGCCAGGAAGAGAGAGGCAACACCCTTCTGACCCTGCTTCCCTTTCCTTTTATTCTCTGCTTCAAGCAGCCATGCAACTAGCCAGGATCTGATAACCCTTTCCAGGCTGCAGCACCTTTATCTTGTCACAGTTACTCACATAATCCCATTCTGCAGATAAAAAAATGCTATTGCACAGCAAGGTTCAGTCACCTGCCCAAGCTTACACAGGCAGCCTGTGGAAGAACTAGGTTTGGCTACCAGGAGCTCCTGGCTTCCAGTCCTGTGCTTAAACTACCAAGCTATTTTTTCCACTATTTATGCTCCTGCATTCACTTGGGGCAATAAAACCTGATGGAACAGTTTTGCCATCTGAGTCTCCTGGGCTACCACAGTCCCCTTCCTTTTGGCTGCAAAGTGTTTAAATGCAAAAATAACTTGACACCTGAGATTGCTTTTAATAAAAGAAAATTTCTATTCAACTAACTTAAAGGGGTCAGCTCTTTGGGGCAGGGTTTGTACAGCACCTTGGTCCATGACTTGGTCTCTTAGGATGCAATACAAACAGTAAATTCATTAGGGATTTTCCACCTTTAACACACACACACACACCCCTACCCCCCACACCACTAAAGAGTAGGTTAGATAAATGCCTATCAGGGATGGTCTAGACAGTATTTGGTCCTGCCATGAGGGCAGGGGACTGGACTCGATGACCTCTCCAGGTCCCTTCCTGTCCTAGAATCTATGAATAAACTTGGAGCTTAAAACAATCACTACAGTTAGTAATGAGCCCATTCCTGCTTCCATTGAAGACACTGGGAGTTTTGCCATCAGCTTCAATGTAAGCAGGATTGGACCCTTTATGCATGGCTGGGCTGCATTTGTTATGTAGCAGATGGGGCCGAAGTCTCCATTATTGACACAGCTCTACTCAGCACTTCCCACATCAGACCGTGTGGCTGAAACCTAGAACTTATTTTATATTGAAGAAATTAAAAAGGATTGCAATCAATCAACACAAAGCATTTTGACAGACCTAAAGCTTTTTAGAATTTCATTTTGTGAAAAGTTTCAAAAGGTTGGCTTTTCATCCCAATTTGGGACAACAAATAGAACTCAATTGTTTGCAAGATGGAAAAATCCACTTTCTGAACAGGTCTCGTTATCATCCTCATTTTATAGATGTGACAATGAGACCCTAAGGGGAAGTCTACACTGCAGCTTGAAGTGAGCTTCCCAGCCCAAGTAGACAGCCCCATGCTAGCCAGGCTCGAGCTAATGGGCTTAAAAAGTATCTGTGTCGATCTTGCCACTTGGGCTGGAGCTTGTGCTCTCAAGCCCACTGGACCCGCTAGGCTTGAGAGCTCAAGCCCCCACTAGCATGAGTCTGTCTACCAGGGCCGGCTCCAGGCACCAGCTTGCCAAGCAGGTGCTTGAGGCGGCCACTTCAGAGAAGGGCGGCACGTCCACCTATTCCGCGGCAATTCAGCGGATGGTCTCTCACTCCCGCTCGGAGCGAAGGACCTCCCGCCGAATTGCTGCCGCAGATCGCGATTGCAGCTTTTTTTTTTTGTGCTGCTTGGGGCGGCAAAAACCCTGGAGCCGGCCCTGCTGTCTACCCAGACTGGGCGGCTTGCTCCCAGCTACAGCGTAGACATCCCCAGAAAGACTTGGTGACTTGCCCATGATCACACAGCAAGTCTGTGACACAGCCAAGCATCAAAACCAGACCTTGCACGTCCTAGTCCAATGCCTTCCCCACAACAGCAGCTTTCTTTTCTATACTATTCATGTTTAGTTCGTGTCTCTTTTTTAATCTGTTTTTGGTCTAAGTGCGTTAATTTATTCATGCCCAGGATCAAGCCTGTCTGGTTTCACCATCAGCCCAATGATAAGCCATACAGGGTGGAAATTTTATGAAGTTATGCCATCCTGAAAACATGGGAGGATTATTTTCCCCCACACAGAGAATGACAATTTAGCTGATCACTGTATATTCAATTATCAGACCACCTGATTAAGTTAGGCTCATTATTTAGGCAACCATGCAGCTCTCTCGTTATTCATCACTTCAAACGCTAGCTCTCCCTAGTAATGTTGTTATATCAGCTCAGTTTCACACAGGCTATAGGATTGGATTTGGATGCATCTAAAGGAGAACTGTAAGAACAGTAGAAAAGTCACTAAAAATCAAGGGAAACAACAGACCCTTTCCCCACGTAAATCAACATTCATGTCGTGTCAAGCAGGGCCTACATTTGTTTTGGAAAACAAGGCTTTGCCCAAGTGCAGTAGACAGGCAGTTGATGATGCTTAAGCTGGGATTCCATCTTGGAAGCTCTTATTTTCGAGTGCTTAATTTAGCAACAGGAGTATATGCCACCTGGGCCACAAGGAGTCACTTCAAAAGCAAACACTTCCTTGGACTCATTGGTTTTAGCGCGAGGACCCATTTAGATGCTAATATTCTGAGGTCAAATTATGCACCAGATGCATGTGTTCTTAGGAGACTGTCATACAGAAGAGAGGGGATACTGGGCTGGGAGTCAGTAGACCACCATTCCATTCCTACTCGGCTTCTGACTCATTGTGTGATCGTGGGCAAGTCCCAGCCGCTTTGTGGCTTACAGGAGCAAAGACATAACAAACAAACAATACTTCAAAGGTATCAGAAACAGGAAACCTGCAAAAGAAAATGTGGATCTGAGCCAAAGGATACATTACAGACCAACGAACCCCTGGGACTGGATAGGCCCATCCAAGAGTACTGAATGGATCTGAGAACCAAGTGACTGAGCACTGCATGCTCGGAGCATCCCTAGCCTCTGTTTGTCAGAATCTGAGTGGATAACACAGGATGGATCACTTGATGATTCCCTGTTCTGTTCATTCCCTCTGAAGCATCTGACAGTGGCCAATGCCAGAAGACAGGATACTGGGTTAGATGGACCATTGGTCTGACCCAATATGCCTGTTCTTATGTAGCTGTTCACAAAATGAGACACTACCTCCACTTAAAAGGAAACACAATGTTTGGCTTTTTAATTATTATTAAGCATGCTAATTACATTAGTGCATAGATTCATAGATTCAAGGACTGGAAGGGACCTCGAGAGGTTATCGAGTCCAGTCCCCTGCCCGCATAGGGACCAACAAAGATCAAGGGCCCCCTGTGCCAGGCACGGTGCAGACAAACTCTGTCCCAAAGAGTTTACAAATCTAAAAATTAAGACTGGATCTGTTCCAAATTTCCCTAACCATCATAACTGAGGAAGGGAGGGGTCTGCTGCTCTGGCTCAGGTCCATTCTTATGAGGATTGTTTGCAAAGCTGGCTTTTATTCTGAATATATGATTCACTCTGGACCTGATAGGGCACCAGTCTGAGTGCCAGAAGACCTGAATTCTACTTGCTGTAGGAACCAGGACAAGTCACTCTACTTCTACATGCTTCTGTCTCAACTAGTATGGAATGGGGCTAACGGTAATACCTTTGTAAGGCACTTTGATATGTATTAATTAGAAGTTCTGTGTAAACACAGGGTGTTATCAGATCTCAGTATTGCATTGTAACTTCATAATCTATTAAAATGCTACTAGTAGAATTCTACTCAGGACTCATTACCTTTTTTTTGGGGGGGGGGGGTCTTAAGACAATGGAAATTAAATGTTTCTAAGTGTTAGAGCTGTTCTAATCAAATCCTCAGCCAGTTTTCATTCCTGCATCTCCAGTGAAGATTAAACACACACAAGCTAATAATTTTATTCGAGACACTACCTTCACTAGTGTGCCCCTTACACACACACACACACACACACGAGCCATAGAGAGAGATGGTAATAATTAAAAAAAAAAAACCACACACCACACGGCAAGATTTAAAATAGGTTATTTGGCATACAAGTTAGAATTAATAGACTAAGATCCCTATACAATATGTAAAAAGAACTGGAGTACTTGTGGCACCTTAGAGACTAACAAATTTATTAGAGCATAAGCTTTTGTGGACTACAGCCCACTTCTTCGGATGCATATAGAGTGGAACCTGTCCTCGCTTACAGATAACCCCCCAACCTAAAGCAAATACTCACCAGCAACCACACATCACTGAACAAAAACACTGACCCAGGAACCTATCCTTGTAACAAAGCCCACATATCTATTCAAGTGACATCATCATAGGACCTAATCACATCAGCCATACCATCAGGGGCTCGTTCACCTGCACATCTACCAATGTGATATATGCCATCATGTGCCAGCAATGCCCCTCTGCCATGTACATTGGCCAAACCGGACAGTCTCTATGCAAAAGAATTAATGGACACAAATCTGACATCAGGAATCATAATACTCAAAAACCAGTGGGAGAACACTTTAACCTGTCTGGCCATTCAATGTCAGACCTGCGGGTGGCTATCTTACAACAGAAAAACTTCAAAAACAGACTCCAATGAGAGACTGCTGAGCTGGAATTGATATGCAAACTAGATACAATCAACTCAGGATTGAATAAGGACTGGGAATGGCTGAGCCATTACAAACATTGAATCCATCTCCCCTTGTAAGTATTCTCACACTTCTTATCAAACTGTCTGTACTGGGCTATCTTGATTATCACTTCAAAAGTTTTTTTCTCTTACTTAATTGGCCTCTCAGAGTTGGTAAGAAAACTCCCACCTGTTCACGCTCTGTGTGTGTGTGTGTGTGTGTGTGTGTGTGTGTGTGTGTGTGTGTGTGTGTGTATGTATATATATATCCTCAATATATGTTTCACTCTATATGCATCTGAAGAAGTGGGCTGTAGCCCACGAAAGCTTATGCGTGAATAAATTTGTTAGTCTCTAAGGTGCCACAAGTACTCCTGTTCTTTTTGCGGATACAGACTAACATGGCTGCTACTCTGAAACCTATACAATATGATTATTATATACAACATGTAGGAACACCAGTCAAAGCCCCATTTTGCTAAATCAAGTAACAAAGATCATGTTCCCTGCACCAGGGAACTCTCAATCTGCAAAATGCAACGGGTGAGTGAAACAGAAATGGGTGGAGGTAGGTTGAAATATATCACACTGAGAACAGCATGTGGAGAAATAGTTTTGCTATGCTTTAAGCTTATGTAAATCATATTAGGAACAGGTAGGTCTTTGTCCTCCCCCCTCCTGGTTCACGTAAGAGGATAAATGTCTACTACAGCTCACACCTAGTGGAATTACTCCTTTGGTTCATGCAATAGAGCAGGGGTCAGCAACCTTTGGCACACAGTCACCAGGGTAAGCACTCTGGCGGGCCAGGCTGGTTTGTTTACCTGCTGCGTCCGCAAGTTTGGCCGATCGCAGCTCCCACTGGCTGCGGTTCACCGCTCCAGGCCAATGGGGGCTGCAGGAAGCAGCGCGGGCCGAGGGATGTACTGGACGCCACTTCCCGCCGTGAGCTGCGTGCCAAAGGTTGCCGATCCTTGCAATAAAGGCTCAAGATCCTGAGTTCAACCCCAGCCCAGGTTGGGTCAGTCATACGTCTAATCAAGAGCTTTTAGATTCAACTGCTAGTTCCTGGTTGTAGGTCTTTCAGAAACTCCAAGTACACGCATGAAAATATTACTACACTGGTCACCTAAAAACTCTTTTCCATGGAAGGACTAGTGTAACCTTAGACTACACATGCACACACATCCCCTAGTGGCTAAGAAACGGAGGCACAGAGATGAGTCAGAATATTAAGAGGTTTAAATTGCAAAAGTGAGCATTTCCTTGATGGAATTTATAATGCAATCAGCTTCATCCTATTCAGGTTAGGGCTTTAAAAAAAAAAGAAATACATCTACAGAGCAACAAGATTAGGGACTCTCTTACTAAATCAGTTTCCTTCCCCCACAATCAATCATTTTTACCTCAGTGTACTTACAGCTTTACATTGAAAGTTTAACTTGCAGAAATTTGAATGAACACAAGGTTTTTAAAAAAAAACAAACTCTACAAGCAGTAAAGAGCACAGTACAGAAAAGAAATGCGCGATCTTCCTAGGTATTGCACGATCACATCCAATCAGCATGCCAGAGGTGAAGGTGAACTAAACACCAGCATGGAGGCACCCTCAAAAAGGTTTAGGGGTTCAGCTGGGATGCTTAATTGAATCTCCTGGGGTCTGCAAACTCTGGCCAGTAAGTCACACAAAAATAGGTTTCTCAGGCCATTAGGTTTGCAACACTGACACTAGTACATTCTTGTGCAGGATATTTTACACTAGTGAATAAATGAGAGGGAAGACCAAGAGAAAGTGGGGAAGGTACAAGCACATTCTTGACACACACAAAAAGCAGCGAGTAAGTCATAACAGAGGAATCACTTTCAAATCAAATGATGAATGTCTTCACTGCTATTTTAAATCCCCAAGGTTAGAATTGTTGCATGTATTAAATGCTGGCTTTTAAGACCAATTAACCAACATTCAAAAAAGTTCCCTCTCCCATTCCCATCACTTCTATTGCTATAAGGAAGCCAATTTATCGTTCAGTGATCTTAGAAAGCGTGTTTTTTATTGACCAGAGTTCCTCTTGAGGCTGTAATCCATAATAAATACATGCTAATATTTACGCTACCACACATGCAATTGTTTGTCTGCAGTTAAGCCACGGCCTTCAAAATAAACCAATTCCCTAGCTAATAGGTTTGCAGTTCAGTAAGGTTTGAACTATATCTAAAAATGTGGTTTAAAGTACAACCCTTGCAAATGGCTTTGCAATGCATCCTGAGGTACAAGGTGTAGCCTTGCAATTTTACAATGCTCAGTGAAGATCTTTTGCAACATATTACAAGGCTAATTGTAACTTTCAAAACAGACACTTAAGTGCAAGCAACAGTTGCATCGAGTTGAATTAGGTCCCATTGCTTTGGCTTTTCTATCTGTTGCCAACCTATGAAAATTCACCTGGTGAATCTAAGACAGTCTACATAGTGCCACATGAACCCAAGGCTTATGGACATGCACCTAGGAAGAAATAGGTAAAAGCAAACAAAAGGCAGTTAAGTTTTATAACATCGGTAACATTATAATCAGAACTAAACTGAACATACCATGCTGAATTGATTACTACCACCAGTATCTATTGTTTCTATAGCCTAGAGGTGCCTGCTGAGAACAGGGACAAACACATAGGGTATGTCTACTGCAATTTGGAGGTGCGACTCCCCGCTTAGGTAGACATACACATTAACTCTGCTTGTGCTAGCACCTAAAAACAACAGCGTGGCTGCAGCAGCATGGGAAGCGGCTCAGGCTAGCCACCCAAATACATACCCAGAGGACTAGGCAGGATTGTACTTGGGCGACCTAGCCAACGCCAATGTGGCCACACTGCAATAGTATTTTTAGGGGCTAGCTCAAGCAAAGCTACCATGCGTACATCTACTCATGCTGAGAATTATACCACCCAACTGCTGTGTAGATGTACCCATAGCAAGACAGTTCCTGCCTCTAAAAAGCTTCCATTCTAAAAAGACAAAACAGAACAACAAATAGGCAGCATAAGTGAACTTGTTTGCGTAGCTAACAAGTTTTAGCTGCTCATCACCTTTGCCTTCCCGTCCTGTGTCCTCAAGCCAGAACCAGCCTGCAGTCACATTGATCACCACAGGCCCAATCGATCTGTGTCCACAGTATCTATATCAGGGGTGAGCAAACTTTTTGGCCCAAGGGCCACATTTGGGCATGGAAATTGTATGCTGGGCCATGAATGCTCACAAAATTGGGGGTTGGGGTGCAGGAGGGGGTGAGGGCTCCAGCTGGGGGCGCGGGCTCTGGGGTGGGGCTGCGGATGAGGGGTTGGGGGTGCAGGAGGATGCTCCGGGCTGCCCACCCCAATCTATATACTAGAGAGAAAGACTCTGCATTGGTACTGCAGTCAGAACTAAACTCCATTAGACTTCAGTTCAGTTATTTCCAGTTTGTGCTCATGTGATGGATGTCAGAATCTGGCTCTAGGCAAGACCACAAAGCAGCAGCATACATCCTGGCACCATGACTTTCTGAGAAGAACCTTTCATCATTTCATTGACTTGATTAAAGCATGGACTGCTTTTTATATCACTAGGAAATCTGAAGATAAAATGAGATGGGGGAACAAGGGAATTCCTTAACAATGGATGGGGCAAGGAGTCTGGAATTGGGGAAATCAAGAAGCTGGTATAGAAAGAGACTGCAAAAGAGGTGGCTTTTGAAGGAGAGAAAAGCAGGTTACTGCAATGTGCAGCTTCAGCCCAGAGGCAGTGGCTGGATTTCAGTGTTCCACAGGGTCCCTAGAGTAAACATTACCTCTAACAGAGGCGGTTTGCTGCTCTGGGCGAGCTTTGCTTTTACAGCAGACCAAAGGAAGTGAATTGCAACTCCAAAAAGGACAAAGCTGTAGGATGTTAAACCAGGGTCTCAGAGAATTCAAGTATAAAGACCATGTGGGCTTCAGTTCATCTTCACAACCAAACTCTTAGAATTTTTAGCCTATTGGTTCAATAAGGGTCAATATTTAGAAGCTTTCAGAACAAGTATATTTGTGGACATTTGAGAATCACATCTCTACTTCTTACCGGTTTCTTGGAATATATTGCCAAGGAAGAATTATCCCAAGCAAAAAATCCAAGCAATTTAAAAAAAAAAAAAAAAAAAAGCTCATGGCACCAAATTCTTCCCTGGTGTAACATCCCTGGAATCAATGGTACATCACCTCCAAACATTAATCTGTATGTGTGGGACAAGTTTTTCTAAAAAAAAAGAGCTCAAGGCCAGATGTGTTCTGCACCCAGCAGTTCCCGTAGTGATGCTTGTGGCCAAATATCACCATTTATTAAGGTGCCTCAATAGGGATTTGAAAATGTGGCCCCAGTCTCAAGGGCTGAGCTCTTTTGAAAACTTTGGCCCTAAATGGGAACATGTAGTGAGCCTTCTGATACATTCACTACGCCTATGAAACCCTCCCCAGGACCAGTTACTCAGCTTCCTAACACCTACCAGGAAACCAGGCTGGTCAGTCTGGTTCTTTATCTTTTCAACAAGAGCAAATTCCCCTAAACATTTTGCAGCAGAAAGGAGGGACATGAAATAATATGATCATTAACAAAGATCAAGCCTGAATCTGAAGCTATCGACTGGCTCAACAACCCGTATGTTCACAGCAGGTTTATGTTCACTTCATAAGGCTACACGGAAGCTCTGGGAAAACAAAGGGACAGCCGTGGTAAACCTTAATTAAATTTCAGCAACACGTTTAAAAAACACACTTCATCTGTTTCCATCCAAGGTGGAGAGCATCAGAGCTGCAGTGCCCCTCTCCATGGCCTTTTTTGCCAAATGAAATTTTACCATTTAGCTCGCAATACAGGAGCCAATTAAAAATTATTCATCAGCAGCCTTTGTTTTCTAGCTGTCCAACCCAAATGCAACTGGTATTTTTAAAAGTGGAGGGTATTAAAAAATAATCACCATGATGGAGACACAATTCTGCTAGAACTTGAAGGATAAAAATACTTGCCGAGGTGACACGTGGTGCATGTTGATCAGGGGGAATGCATAGATGAGAATGCCAATAAGCTGCTATTGACGCAATTGAGCGGACTGCATTTCTAAGCAGGCCAAGTTTCTGCATGACGTCAGCCTCTAATTTCGGGGCAGCACGTGTAGCTTCGCTCCATCTCAGAAAGGGGCAGGGAAGGTCACAAGAGACTGATGCAGAGTCAAGACAGGGTACAAGAAAAGAAGCGTACACAGGATAGGTAGACAGCGTTATTGCTCCTTCACAGGAAAGGTATTACATTCCAGATCCCTGCTTCTGGATTCAAGACAGCATCTGCATGTAAATTAAACTTCTTTGCTTCCCGTTCAAAAGGATTAATAGCTATAATAACAGGAACCAGTTAGGAGACTGACAATCTACAGTAGTGGGATACAGTTCCTATTCCATTTCTCAGTGAACCAAACACCTTACTTAAGGACAAGTCATTGTAAAAGCCCAGAAAGGTGCATGGGGCTGAGGGGAAAGACAGAGAAAGAGAGCTCCTCCGTCAGGTTGGCTTCCACACAAATGAAACAGGATTATTACAATGCTGGTGCAGGGGATCCCATGTGCTTATTAAAGCCATTTCAGAATGGACTGCACCACAGAGGAGCGGAAAGACAAAGGTGAAGCTGCCTAACTGCATCATTAACATTTCCTTGTGCCTGTCTAGTTCCATTTTTCACTTTTATTTCCACTGTGAATGGATTATCTAAAAATAGACTGCATTTGCTCGACTTCCTGCCAGTTTAGTCTTCAGTTTTTAAGCCTCTAACACGCAGCTCTCATGCCAGGTTCCAAGGCACTTGGGGTAGGTCAATGAAACACCTGCGGCTGGCCCGTGTCAGCTGACTAAGACTCAGGCTACAAGGCTATGAAACTGCGGTGTAGGCGTTCCGGCTAGGGCTAAAGCCTGGGCTCTGGGACCCTCCATCACAGGGTTTCAGAGCCCAGGCTCTCACCTGAGCCCGAATGTTTGCATTGCACTTTTACAGCCCGTCAGCCTGAGCCCAAGTCAACTACACAGACCAGTTGCGGGTGTTTAATTGCAGCGCAGACGTAGCCTTAGCCTGTCAGGATATCCCAGCCAACTAACCCATCATGTAGGGAAGCAAAGTGAAGATGAAGTACATGACTCTGCATAAATTGTTAATCACAAAGCAATCTGCATTGTCTGGAAAGTCACGGGTGGAAGCCAGAGATGCAGTCCTGTCACTCTGAAACCAAAGGCGAGGGCGAATGCTTAAATATAGCAGAGAACAATCAGAGTTGGACATTCTACCCATTACATGGAACTAACAATAATGGGAACAAAGAGTGCACTGCTTCCCTATGTCCAAAGCTGAAAACCAACCTTCCTCTTGATGCCGACATCGGCTTCCTCTGACAGACCAGCTTAGGCTTTATCTATAGTGTACTAGTTTTGTTGACAAAAAAAAGTCAGATTTAGTTGACAAAACAGTGGAGGTATACACACTGCAATGCGTCTTCTGCCAACAAAACTCTCTTGCATAAGGGAAGAAAGATTACCTTGAGCCAGCGGGGGGGGGAAAAACATTTGCATCAAGAAACTGAAAACAGTTCCTAGGGAACAATGTTTTACTGTAATATTAACAGCAGCTTAGCCAGCCTGTTCTTAGGAAAATAAACAAGTTTGGTAGAAAAGAATAGAGGTTGGGGTGATACCAATTTCATTCAAACACTAGGAGCCTGATTCTCATTCACATCAAGCTCCATGAGTTTGACAGTGGGTGTAAAGTAGGTGTTACCCATAAAGGTCCTTTTACAAGCAGCGCAAGAGGGTCTGATTCCCATTTACCTCAAGGCCCCTGGGTCTTCTGTTTAAAAATGTATTTTATTCATACAGATGTGTTAATTCAGATCTCTGGCTAGCAAATCATTACCCTTATTTTGTGGTGGTATTCTTTGCTCTGGACATAATTGGGAAATAGAATTGTTCCATTTCGAACAGCTGCCAATATTAACTAATATTCAGTTAAATATAGGTATGATCTATTTAACAAAAGGTCATCATTCCATAACTGAGCCAAAACAAACAGACTTTGCTTTTATTAAACTGGTTGTTGCTCCAAGACTCTTTGTAAGCTGGGAAGGGAACTAAAAAACAAAACCCCTTATGCTAAATGAAAATATTCAACCATATTTGGTCTATTTTTCTTGGGAGCTGTTGTGGTAATTCACATGATAAAGTGACTATTATAAAGATGTTAAGGATTAAATCTGGACCTTTTTTACAGTCAACTCCCTGTTTAAATGTTGAACTTTGTGTCTTACGTACCTAGGTGTGGAAGCAGAGAAAGAACTGTCATGCATTGCATCCCCTTCCTGTCAGTTCTTTCTCTGCTTCCACATAGGTTTCAATTCAAGAAAGCATCGCTATTCAGGACAGCACTTAACATGTGCTTAACTGCTTTGCTAAATTTGGCCTCAGATGAGTAACTGTCCACATCGAAAGGGCTTGTTTTAGCTCTTGCCTCTCAGAACATTCTGAACCCTGTTTTCTCCAAAGCTAGGATAATGCACTGTGAGTCAGTCAGTTATTAACACTAGTCAGGAATAAATATTTACATAGTTAACTTTAATTTGTAGAGAGATTTGAATGAAGGAGCCTCTAAGTAGTACCAGTGCCAATAGCGTGTGAGAGAACCACTAACCTAGCCAAAAAACTAAGATTTAAGCAATACAATCATCTCGTGCAGCAAACGTCTTGTCACACTTATTATTATTGCAGTAGCAGCAAGAGGCCCCAGCCAAGGGTTCTGCTCTGCGTTGTAAATGCACACAATACAGTTGTGCTAAAAAGCAAAGAACCAAGAAAATAAGCCACCAAACAATACATCCCTTCTACTCCTCCATCTCTGGATATGCACCTCACCATACCCCTACGCAGTACTGCCAATTTTCCACAGAAAATTGTGATTTTTCATAGCCCCTTCCCCAGCCCAAATAGCTAAAAACCAAAATATTTTGCAGCTTGGAAAAGCTGCCGGGGTACCCCCTGGAAGCTGTACTTCATTTACCTCATGTCCCCATTCTCCTCTCCGAGCTGGGCTGCCCAGCAGCATGTTTCCCATCATGCACTGCAGCCAAGGACTCCCATGAGACGTTGCTTCCCCTCACCAAAGAGGAGATGGTGATGTCTCATGGAAGATGTAATCCAACCAAGGGCTATCAGGTGTAAGGGGGTCAGCACCACTACCATCACATCCTCCTCACTTTTGTGAATGGTGCCTAAGTCCTCTTGGGAAACTAGCCCTTTTTCTAAAATTTCCCTTCTTTGCCTTTTTTTTTTTTTAAAAACACACACAAAAAAAGCAAACAGTTAAAGGTGCCTGAAATTGAAATTAAACACCAAAAATTCAGAAAAATTTTGGTTTGGGGTTGACCCAAAACGATTCCCACCCCATACACACAATTTTGCAGAACTACCAATGGACCAGAAAAAAGTTATTTTCATGATGTTGCATAAACTCGCTGTCTTAGCTTTAAATTGTTCCATGCGTATAAATAGTAAACAGCATATACTAAGTCTGCACAACATCTGCCTGCATTGATAAGCTTCTCCTTCCCTTCGATTTCTCTGTGGATGCCTCTCTTCTTCTTGGCAGTGATGAGGTGGGTCTGTGTTTCATCTGATCATATTAGCCTTGGTTTTTCGGGACTTGATTGTGGTGGTATTTTTCCCCTAATGCTCTAAAAGCTGAACTCAAGAATGAGATTTTAAAACAGTTATATAAAATAGCCTCTTAAATCATGCAAACCTCAAAGTAAATTAATCCAGCCGGGAAGAAAATATGCCTGTATTTATGGCTATGTGCAACAGTGATATATGTGCTGATTTTCTCCTAGTCTGTAATAGCCTAATATAGGCAACAATGGGAATTGCACCTGTGTATCTGGAAGGCAAAGTTGGTCCCTGATGCCCTGGATTCAGCCAAGCACATGGTTAAGTACACCCCTATTCAGCAAAGCTCTGAAGCAGAAGTTTATGCGCTTGCCTGAATTGGGGACAATAGTGAAGATCCTTTCTTAGTGGCTGGACTCATTGTTCAAGAGTTTCATTCTTTGCTACAGCTGAACCAGTGCCCTCATTGTCCATTGATAGCAACTCAACGGGAGCCAAGAAAAAGCCTGAGCTGTACAGAGCTTCCCTTAGCTGGAAGTTGCTCTCCCCAGATCTTCCTGCTGAAGTAACACTAGTGACTGTCTTGCAAATCGCCTGGCCTTTCTACCTTGGTTACTTGAGGCTGGATCCAAAGCCCACTGAAGTCAGAGAGTATTGACTTCAGTAAGCTTTGAATCAGCCCATAAAGAGCTCTGGACCAGCACAATCATGAAACCTAGTTCCTCACACTGCAGCTATCCAGGTGACAAGAGCTGCAAGTTCATTACTATGGCTATCATCTGCCTTCAAAACAAAAAAGAACATGTTTATTAGACTCTAAACCCACATGTAGCACAAATGCTGTTAACAAAACAGGGAGAACGAAGTAGAAATGTAATTTCCATGGCCAGTACTCAGGTTACAGCTGAGCTAAGGACACTTTAAAAAATAAACACTGGAGAGCTAAAGAGAAAAATAATCTTTAACATTCATATCATTAACAAAAAAAAATCAGTCAACAATTTCTAGATATCCTAGTGTTGCTTGAATAAGCTTAATCAAGATTCTCAGTTTCTACTTGCATTTTAGCCTATTTCACAGCTAAAAAGTTATAATATGCTCAACAGCATGGCAAGCGTTCAGTGTCTTGTGACCGGTGATTTTAGACATAGCTACACTGAGGATTTTAAGCACCTGTTCTCTCCACTGTAGTGTCTGATCGGAGACACCCTAAAGTTTGTGTTTGACATTATTATTGGCATTGTCTGAGCTAGTTAGTCTCTTTAAGGTACTTCAGGTCAACATTTCAAAAGCAATTAAGTGACTTAGGAGCTTAAGTCTCATTCTCAAAAGAAAATTAGGGCCAGATTTCCAAAGGTGTTTAGGCACCTGAAGATGAAGAAAGGCTCCTAGAGGAATTTTCAGAAGTGCCTAAGCAGGTTAACTCTTAAAGTGAGTTGGGTGCCTAATCCGCTTAGGGACGACTGAAAATTCCACTAGGCGCCTGTTGTGGTAATAGGGCCTACAAATTTACTGTAATTATGAGTTCAATTGTAAAAAGTATGCAAGAGTTCATAAAATGTCATAATAACCTATGACAACAAATGCTGATGAGAAAAGGTATGAAAGGGAGACAAAGACTGAATTGGTCCAAACCAAATGCCCACCTGATATAACCCAAGGACTGTGTAAAGATCATACTTGGTAAATGGGGGTGGGGGGGGGGAAGAGAATCATGGAACCAGAAATCAGTAAACTAAAATTGGTGTGTTGGAAACTAGGCCTAACAGTGGACAAAATAATGAGGGGCTGGGCTATTCTGCACACTACTCCTTTGTGGGTCTTTAAAGAAAGACTTTAGAGAGAAAAATTGGCTACTTGAGCAATCTTCACCATCACGGCTGACACCCCCACCATCTCCTGGGATCCCAGCTTTCTTCACCCTGATCCTGAGATGGCCTGACCAGACTGGTCCAAAGTGAGAGAAAGCTGGAGGACATCATCATCATCACCATCACCACCACCACCACCAGGGATGTAAGACTCTCTCTTTTTCCCCCCCAACTGCCCGCAGTGTGTCCTTTTCCATCCATACCTTATTTCTTTTCTTTCCTATCCCTCTCCTTTCTCCTTCTGTCCAATTAGAGTCTGGTTTAGCCAGTCAAGACTGTATATTTTGGAACAATGCTGTAAGCTTGTGACCAGAAAGAGGAAGCTAAAAGCCACGCTCTAAAAAGCCCTATGCTGGTTTGAGTTTGCCAGGTCTCAGAATGGTGGATTAGATCGTGTGCTGGACCTGTGTTTTTTCCAGCAGCGAGATACCAAGCATAGGTAGAGACTCTGTGGATGTTCCAGGGCTGGAGCACCCATGGAAAAAAATTAGAGGGTGCTTAGCACCCACCGGCAGCTAAACTCCCCTCCGCTCCCTCACCTCCCGCCCGCTGTCTGCCCCGCTGATCAACTTCTCCCCCTCCTTCCCAGCACCTCCTGCACACCGTGCAGGAAGCACTGGGTGCATGGGAGGGAGGAAGGGAGAAAGAGGAGTGGGGACACGGCATGCTCAGGGGAGGGGGCAGGAAGAAGTGGGATGGGGGCAGAGTGGTGGGCAGGAAGAGGCGGGGCAAGGGCTTGGAGGAAGGGGTGGAGTGGGGGCAGGCCTGGGGTGTGTGGGGGGGTGTCAAGCACCTCCTGGATAGAGAGGAAGTCTGCGCCTCTGATTGCAAGCAAGAGTCAACACCAGAGACAGAAGCTGCATTTTCTATCTTTGCTGTTCTTCTTTCTCCCCTCGTGCATGTGCTTGTCTTGTCTTCTAAGAAACGGGATCAGACTTTAACGACAGCTCCGTCTTCTCTTTTCCCCCATACGGACTGTTATTACCATCTAAGAAACTGTCCAACGGGGTTTTTTTCTCTCCTTTTAAAAACTCTCTTTGGCTATAGGGAGAGGGAATGAGAGATGTTAAAATGAATTACTTTACACTTAGAATGTTTAAGTTTTTTTCCTTCCCCCCCATATCTTTAATAAAATGTTTAAAAGGGTTTTTAATGGTGTGTTTGCCATGATACTAAGCAGGCAGAGATCTCTGTATACCTAACACTGGACCCTGTTTAACACAGTTTAATGTTGGACAGTGAGTGGGTTATGTTAAAACCTTCCACTCATCTATTCCATCTAAATTTCATCTCTGCATCTTCAGGGGCCTAAAATCTGCCCCTTAGAATGCTAACCCCCATGGTCAATTAAGGCGCATAAGTCAAAGTCACACGAGTGCTTTTGAAAGTGTGACAGTGTCTACATTAAAATTTTATTTATGAAATATTTAAAACTTTCAGAAAGCTGATTCAAACAAGAATCCATTATTTCAAAATTAAAATCTTAGAACATACACTAGCAGTTAATGAATTCATTAAACAGCCTTAGGTCTCTGAAAGAGAAGGGAATGCATCTCAGATAAGGAAAAGAATCTCGGAACATTATATGAAGCATCAGCATTATAGTAATTGGAGAAGCAGTGTGTTCCAATGGATAGGATGCCAGGAGACAGGATTGCTTCCCTATGGCTTCTGCTGACTCTCTGTGGAAGTCACATCCCCTCTCTGTCTCAGTTTTCTATTCTAAGAAGTTATCCCAACCCTCCTTTGTAAATGCACTTTGAGATCTGCCTGCAAGCAGTCCTTTGTACATTATCCGCATCATCCAATTTCCTCAGTGGAAAAGCCACATAGATAATCCAAATCTCAAAAAACACATCAGGGTAAGAATTTAGGGATGGGGAAAGAGAATTAAGATGTCAGCAAAAGTCTTGGGCAAAGTGGAATATTGGAACTTATTAATTTTGAAGTTATTGGAGAAAAAAAGCCATGAAATGTTCCCAGGAATATCCTATGAACATGAGAGAGCCGCTGGGCTAATCCAAATCAAAACCTTAGAGCACACTGAGGACAGTATGGGGCTTGCACCATTCACTAAGGTGATAATACACTGAGGTATTTGATAGACCCAGAACTTGTCCCAGTTATGAACCTTCCATAGGCCAAGCCACATCTACAGATTCAGTACTACGGGGAATTCATGTTGACCTACAGTTGCCATAGAAACAGCTCCATAACAGCGCCCAAACTGCAGTACACACCAGTAACTAAAGCCACAAATGAAAGCTCATATACATTCAGGTTTTATTTTCACCAGAGTTCTCTAAGAAAGCTTCATACAAAGGCAGCCCATCTTCTAGCTTTGTGGAAAAATCCTAATTGACTTCAGCTGGAGCAGGTACACGCCCTTGGAAATCCAGGACCAGATTTTTGAAGATATTTAGGTGCCTGAAGATGGAGACAAGTGCCTAAAAGGGATTTTCAAAAGCACTTAACTCCCACTGAGAGATTTTGAAAATCCCACCAGGCAGCAATCTGCATCCGTAGGCACCTAAACACCTTTGTAAATTTGGCCCCTGGAATTTCAGGTTTCCTAATTGCACAATTTAAAAAAAAACAAACACCCTCAACTTTCTATTTCTGGTATTGCTTGAAACAGCAGAAAAAAAAATGTGACTGGCATCTTCCTAAGGACACTACTCATGAGACTGAAGTTACCCACATGCAGAACGTAAGTTCCCAGGTGTATCACGCAGATGCAGTAGTACTACTGCCCGCAGAATATTCATCTCAAGTAGATTTTCATTCATGAAATTCTAAGATTCTACCAACCCTAAAATACAGTCTTAGCACTCATAGCAGAGAGGGAGGTCACAGGCATTGGTCAATACTTCATTTTGCTTTACCATGCTTCATAAAAAGCATGCAAAATTTTCATTCACATTCTCCCTGCCTTGCTTTGGCTTCTCATCCTTGTGCATGTTAAGATTTGCAGGGTAAAGGAGCTGGCCTTCAAAAGCAAATTGGAAATACAATATATTCTGTAGGAGTTCCAAAGAGCATATATTCTCCTTTTTGAATCCATAGCACAATTAAGTTTAATTATTTATTTTATGTTTCCTCTCAGTAAAAAAGTAATTATGTCTTTAAAAAAAAAGAAGAATGCACTAGTCTCTCCCCATTTATGTTCAAGTTAATAATTGTCTACTGTAGAAACACCTTCTTCATAAGGACCATGAGATGCCTCCTTGTTATATCATACTGTACCTGCTGGTCTTCAAGGTGATGCTTTGACTTTTCAAATTGCCTGAATATATTTTGATACATTTAAATTTAGTTAAGAAATAACATTCTGTCCATAGCAGTGGAACTAGGGATGAATACGTTTCTGAGAGTTAGAGTGAGCCACGCATCTATGGTGTTGCCTAGACTAGGATAAAGTGTTAGCTAACATGGGCCAGCACCACACCTTTTATCCTAGCCTCGAGAGGGCCCAAAAGTTCAGATGCTGATGTGTATTAAAATAAACCGGGTCCAACTGCAATCATGGCCCCATTTTGCTCGGTGTTGTACACATACATGCAAAGCTGCACCAGTATAACTTAAGATGGGATTTAGTTAAACCAGCGCAAAATGCTGGGCGGAAGTTCTTATTTTGGTTTAAATCAGGCTCATTTCAATTTATCTTAAGTCAATTAGGATCCTGGTTTAAACTAAATTGAAATAAGCTATCCTTAAAATCAAAGCAAGAGTGTTGGCACTGATTTTATTAAGCCAGTTTAATTAAATTGATCCAAGTTTGTGTGTAGACAAGAAGCCAGTGTCTGATTAGATATGCACCTCCCTAGCTGGCCCCTTCCAAGTGTAAAATACTTTTGAAAAACACAACACACATAATCCCAGGCTATTCATTCGACTGGGGGGGAAAATAGTCCCTTCTACACCTTAAAAACATAAGAACAGCCACAGTGGTCAATTTAATCCAGTTTCCAGTCTCTGATGGTCGCCAGTACCACATGCTTCTGGCAGTCAGAGGTGTAGGGACACCTGACTATCTCAGCTAATAGCCACTGATAGACCCATCCTCCATGAACTCATCTAATTCTTTTTTGAACCCTGTTATACTTTTGGCCTTCACAACATCCCCTGGCAACAAGTTCTGCAGGTTGACTGTGCGTTGTGTGAAGAAGTGCTTCCTTTCGTTTGTTCCAGGACAAGCTGCTACAAGAAAGTCATTTATGGTGTCTAGAAATTTTAATTCTACATCCCTTCCTATAGGAGACATACACCCAGTCAACGAGAGGATGGTTGAAATCCCCCATCATTATTGTGTTTTCTGCCTTTGCAGCCTCTCTACTCTCCCTGAGCATTTCACAGCTGTCACCACTGTGGTCAGTAGTATATTCCTCCTGCTATACTCATTATAGATAGATAATCCATGCTTGAACAAAGATTCTATGATACAGAATGATTTAAAAGATTTTTACATTTGACTATCCTTTATTTCACATATAGTGCCACCGCCCCACCAGAGCAACCTACTCTATCATTCCTATATATTTTGTATCCTCATATTACCATGTTCCACTGACTATCCCTTATTCCACCCAGTTTCCATAATGCCTATTATATCAATATCCTCATTTAATGCCTGGCACTCTAGTTCACCCATTTAGACTTCTAGCACTTGTTTTCAATAGTTTCCACATTCCACCAGTTACAGCATTTGTTAGTTAGGATCAGGGCTGGCTCTAGGATTTTTGCCACCCCAAGCAAAAAAAAATTTTGGCCACCCCACCCCCTTTTTTTCTCGTGTCCCCCTGCCCCACCCCCAACTCCACACCTTCCGAACCCCTTCCCCAAATCCCTAGCCCCATCTCCTCCCCCGGGCGTGCTGCATTTCCCCCGCCCCCATTGCTTCCTGGGGGTCCCCACGACCTCCTGCCCTAGCTCACCTCTGCTCCGCCTGCTCTCCTGGATGCACCACCACTCCGCTTCTCCCCCCTCCCTCTGAGGTGGGGGGGGGGAGAAGCGGAGCAGCGGCGCGTTCAGGGGAGCAGGCGGAGTGGAGGTGAGCTAGGGTGGGGGGGGGGTGCAGGAAGTAATGAGGGGTAGAGGAACCACTCCCCACTCCAGCTCACCTCCGCCTCCCCCGAGTGCCCCCAGCTCGGCTTCTCCTCCCTCCCAGCCTTGCTGCGTGAAACAACTGTTTCATGCACAGCAAGCCTGGGAGGGAGGGGGGAGAAGCGGAGCGGCGGCAGCACACTCAGGGGAGCAGGCGGAGGCGAGCTGGGGCGGCGAGGGCACTTTTTTCCCATGCCCCGGAGTCAGCACCTATGATGGCCGGCGCCAGAATGCCGCCCCTAGAAACATGCCACCCCAAACACCTGCTTGTTTTGCTGGTGCCTGGAGCCGGCCCTGGTTAGGATGCAGTCATTGTTTAATGCAAACTCTGAAAACAACCAGAATTTTAGTTACATCTTTGCGTCTTTACCACTCCTATTCAAGTAAATGTGTACCACCTTGAGTGACTGATAGTCTTGACTTGCCATTAGATTTCTTCATTTACTCAGCCAATTAGCATTTTATACAGTGATGAATTAATTAGTTAAAATGCAAACCCAATGTTGCTAGCTATATACACACACACACACACACACACACACACAGAAAGATCTCACATTTTTAGTGTTTTTCTTAAGGTCCCAGCTTCTAGAATCATAATATTGCATGACAATCTCCATTTTTATTTTTTTTTAATAGTAAGTTTCTAGCTCTTGTGGTTATAGAGAAATGGTTTAAAAACATGAAGCAAGTGCATCCTAAAGGCTCATAAACAAGCAGGCAAATAGAAAGAATCCATTGTGTAATTAAAACACACACACACACACACACACACACACACAAAACAATAACTCATTTTTAAAATCAATCTCATGATTGAGGGTTGGGGGAGGACCAGACTCTTGGTTTTTCATTATTTGGAGTTGGTAATACTGTAGCCTAGGTATTTGGATTATATAAAAGTCAATACTATGCAATAAAAAAAAAAATCCAGCCACAAACTAGGCCATATTAAAAAATTCTAGGAAAGGAATGGATGGGGAAACAGGATCTAGAAAGTGGGAAGCCATCACAGTGAAGGATGACGATTCTCACTTCCTTGAACTTTGGAAGTGCTTATTACAGCCAGAAGCCATAAGAGTCAGAGCTCTGCTAGCCCCCATGCTATTAGAACAAATATGCAGTACTAACCTCGTAACAGGAAGCAGCAGTAACAAAGGGTAGTGAAGCTTTATTGATGGTTACATAATATGTCATTTATATAAAAGAAAACGCAGATACACTAATTGTGTGTAATTGTGCTACATATTTTATGCCTGAAGATGATTACGTAAGGAGACTGGAAGGCACATGGGAATTAGGAATGAGTTTCTGACTCTCTCATACCGGCCTAGATTAGCAGTTGCTGAAAGTAAATTACCATCTACCCAGAGAATCAGCTCATGTTTGTAAAGCACTAAGTAAAACCTAGGTGTTCTCCGCACTCAGCCATTCATAAGCATGGGTGAAGCTAGCAGGTAGGCACAGTTTAGCTATTAGTTGTGCCAGTTTCTACATTAGAATTTCCATCCATCCAAGCCAGCCTCTGGGGCCCAGTCCTCCCACCTCTTGTGCTAGATGTCAGCTGCACTGATGGCAACCAAGGTGTGTGAACACAAAATTAAAGTCTCAGTGATTTCTTGCCCACTAATGGTTCTCTGTGAATTGTGAGATTCCCACCTTGGAAACTTACAAGAGAGGAGGCACCATTTGTTTGGCTATGCAATAGAAAGAACCTTTGGTCTCTCAACTATGAAAAGAGCCACCCTAGGGAATTGTTGGAGAAAACAAAGACAAAATGGGCCAATGTCTGGAGAGCATGAAATATTCATGAGACTTCACAAATGAAAGCAAAAAGGACTAAGTTATTACAACTAGCATTGAAAGCAACCAAGGTGGTTCAGAAAAATTGACTAACGGGACTGTCACGCCACGTGTCTGGCTCTCTCACATTACGTGAAATCAGTACAATGGACTCTGCAGCCTGAAGCAAAAGTTCACACTGAAGAGACTGGAGACATTTGAGGAAAGCTACAATGTTCAAAAGAGGTTCTCCTTTGGGGAAAGGGCAGTGACGCTTTGCGTGGGAAGTTATAAAAGATGCATTGGGTCCAGCTTTCTAATTCATGTGCTTTTTAACACTGGCTGCCAATAAAAATCCCTGAAGATCACACACGTTATATTCACTGCTTTGCCTTGCAGTCTCGACAAAAATATTTACACATCTGCATATAGAGGCACACATGAAAGTTGCTTTGTACAGAGCTTTCAAACTCTTTGCTACCAAATTCTGAAGACCCAATTCAGCAAAGCACTTAAACATGTGAAAAGGAATGGATTGAAGTTGCCAGCTGTAGTTCCAATTTAAAAACCAGCATTATACAACACCATTGAAAATTCCCACCCTTTAACCCACAGCTGCAACAAGTCTAAGGACTTGCAAGCCAGAGCATACATATCATTTGCCACCTGGGAGAATATTCTCTTTTGTATCCATAAGCACTAATGAGATGTTCAGTGGTTCAAAGCTTCCATTTAAGCCATCTTAAATATTAATAAAGATTAAAATTTATGGGCTGTTCTGGAAGAACAAGGAAGACTGATCATTTCATATTTACTCTGTGTTGGATGCAATAGCCTTTGTAAGTAGGGCACAAAAGGAACCTAGAGACAGTATTACATGGAGGCCTGAAAAACTTAGAAAAACAAACCTCTTGCTGTGGCTAGTAAGTCTCCAAATGTGCTCTAAAAATGGTAAAACAAACAACAGGTCAGCTAAAAACAAAGTAACAGTTCCCTTGGAAAGCAATGCCATTAGAAGGGCTGGAAATGTGTAAGAGCACTGGCACAAAATGAAGGAGTTGGCACGTCCAGCAGCATTGGAATTCTGATGCAGTAATGGGGTGGGAAGAGTTATCATTGAACCCCTTGTGGAAATTCCTACGGGATGAAATTTGATTTCTTTTCCATAAGAAGAACAGCCCCAACAAACAAACAAAAAACACCCTTGGGAGCATCACTTATATTATATTCCATTAGGAATGCTACTGGTTTTAGAAATAACTTAAAGTCGCAATCTGCAGAATAAATCTCTAAACTAGTTGCAGCAGTTCATAACATCAGCGTTTATTTGCTGGCTGAGTTTTTAGCATCCCCCTCAGTGCCTGTTTGTTTGTTTCATTCCATGCCAATGGATTATCCACCCTAATAGGGCTCTATTAGTCACTGGAGTTGCCTGGATTCCCTGATTCAATTTAGGGTTTCGATTGGCTCATATTTTATTTAATTTCCAAGATCAAAAGACCAGATTTTCCCAAAATGTGGGCAAACCCCATGGAAATCACATCTGCTGTTACTCATAAATCAGTGAGCTCTCCTTTAAATTATCAGATTTACTGACCAGTTAGCAGTCAGATTAGGGCAACAACCGTGCAACAAAATTCACGTGTCTGACACTAAAATCTCTCACCATTTATTCAAAACCATGGCTAACATGGATATTTTCAGAGCATGACCTGTAGGTGCCGATATATTTATAGTTGGATCTCATATCACTTGTGTGATACTAGCAACTGTTATGAGCATGTGTCAGAATTTCACAGAGCAAAACTGTTGAGAGTTTATAAAGTATCAGCAAAACTGGACATAAGAACGCCCATAACTCCCACAGAAGTATGAGTGTTAGACCCATGTCAGAATCAGGCCCCAAATTCCTGGGGTGAAATCTCTGCTCCATAGAAGTCAATAGGAGTTTTGCTATTTACTTCAATGGAAGTATTGAAAAAAATAAATCTACTTTTCATTTCTTCCTGCCTAAGAGCAGTAGCTGTGAGGGTACAGATGGGCCAGTGCAATGCATCTCATTTAATTGCAGACAAATTCCAGTTTGACCTGAACATTACCAGGTTTGCATTCTGCTTACGAGAAACTGGAGGGAAAAAGGGAAAGAATATAGGTGGGGGTGGAGAGCAGAGAATGGGCAGTGAAAAATAGACAGAAAAACAGAGGCAAAACAGGGAAAGAAATATTGCAATGAACTAATTAACACAATATTGCATAGAGGACATCCACCCAGTTGAACCCATCTCTCATGTCTGTACAGTGGCTGGCATAATGGGGCCCCGGTGCTCAAATGGTGCTACTGCTATACAAATAAATAGGGAGGCTATAAGCACAGTACCTCCCTTGATACATTCCCGTAGTCTTTAGTTAGAATTTGTTTTTTAAGTCTTTTTAAATAAAATTGGGGATTTAAATTCCATTTTAAACACATTTGTGACCTCAGATGAGTTGTATGAATCCTGCTAACTGTGGCCCCGATCCGACAAGCCCTCATGCATAAGATTAGCTTTATGCACACAAGTAGTGCCACTGAAGTCAACAGGACTGCTCGTGTGTGTAACGTTAAGCATGCACATAAGAGTTTGCAGGATCAGGTCCTATTATGTTATATATAGTTCATGAGTTTACAAACCCTCCAATCCTATTAGTTTCATCCATCTCTAGTACAGTTGGAGTGATGTTGACAAAATAAGCACATCCTCACATTGCACAGGATTATGTGTGAAATTTGAGGGGTAATTAGCGCTTTCTCAAATGCAAGGACACTTAACCATTCAAGCTGCACAGGCTATTGGGTAGATGAACCATGGGTTGTTTTGTATGCATGGGGGATTATTTGTGTGTTAGTATTTTCATGGCGCCATCGCTCAAATTAAAGCTTCCTGCTCAGTCATTTATTAGCAAAAGCCCAAGCAGCCAAGTGAAGCAACACATTAGGTCTTAAGTTGCAGGCTTAAGTAAATAATTTGTCACACTATATTAAGCTAGTAGTATTGCAAACCACCGGGGGCAGGGGGAGGATTTCCTAGCTGGAAAGTCTGTAAAGATTTTAAAACTGGAGAGTTTTTGAAAGAAACTCTTTAGATTCCCTCATCAACAAGCAAACCATCAATGTTTACACTCCCGCTGCATGCCAGAGGAAGAAAGTCTAGAGCACTGGACTGCCTATCTCAAAAGGACTCGTGGTCATTCTGCTGCAGCTTGCGTGCCAATTCTCTGTGCCATTCACAGCTGGTGAAGGAGCACATCATATTTCTTGATGCAGAATCTGCATGGGGCAGCTGTTCCATCACCACAGACGATTCAGTCCGAGTTCCAGTAGAGGGCTCCAGAGCAGTAGTATCAAGACTACTGAACAGCTTGACAGGCACAGCAAAGGCACTTGCGAGCCGAGCTGGCCAGAAGACAATAAATCAGTTTTACAAAAAGATTTCAAGGTCTCGAAATTTGGTTTTGTTCCACATCAGGATGAAACCAAGACCTTTCAATAATTTTCATGAAGAAAAAGAAAAAAAAAAACACACCTGGGTGATTTAGAGCAGGGACTTGAATCCAGGTCTCCCGCATGCCAGGTGAGTGCCCTAGCCCCCAGGTTATTGGCTATTCTGGGGTGTGCCTCTCAGTCTCCCTCCTTCCTTCCCATGCTGGACCAGAGAAAGCTTTCCCAACAAGAACAGAGTCAAAAACTGAAAACATTTCCACAAAGTGTTTTGAGGAATCAGCATCTATTTTTAAGTGTACCTTTAGACTGCAAGGACATCTACTGCGGAGACAACTTACAGGGCCCCCTCTAACTTCAAGCCATCATTATAGGGCATTGCAGCTCCTTCATTAACGCCAAGAGCAAGGGCAGTCACCTCCACTTCCGCTTAAATTTAACTGCTGCACTTATGGTGGCACATATACTAATAGAGTGGGATGGGGCAAAGTGTAGAGACACAAAGAGTCCTTGTGGCACCTTAGAGACTAAGGTTTCAGAGTAGCAGCCGTGTTAGTCTGTATCCGCAAAAAGAAGAACAGGAGGACTTGTGGCACCTTAGAGACTAACAAATTTATTAGAGCATAAGCTTTCGTGGACTACAGCCCACTTCTTCGGATGCATCCGAAGAAGTGGGCTGTAGTCCACGAAAGCTTATGCTCTAATAAATTTGTTAGTCTCTAAGGTGCCACAAGTCCTCCTGTTCTTCTTTTTCTTAGAGACTAACAAATTTATTTGGGCAAAAGCTTTTGTGGGCTATAACCCACTTCATCAGATGCATGGAGTGGAAAATACAGTAGGCTGGGAGCTAAGCAGCCGCGTGGAAGGAGATAGGTAGGAAATTGGGTGTGGGGAAGGAAGCATGGAACTACACCAATGCGCACACACAGGCAGAAATTAATTCTGTAATGTCTCCAATTTAAAAACTACCAAAAAACAACACAAACAAAAAACCCACCACCACCTAATATCAAGTCATTAGCATGGTTCATCCATTCACATGGTTTTCCCATAAAACGCTTCTTACAGCCACTATTTGCCATCGGACACCACCTGTCGCTGACATACACCCAGCCAAAGCCAGGCAGAGTTACCAATGCTGTACACAAGCCCCCAGCAATCCTCTCTGAATCATCGCAGCACATGAACATATAACTAGTAAACATGGTCAGCCAAGACTGTGCACTGAAGCTACGTAGGTAATGTGTGGAGGAAGGGATGGAGTGGAAGCAGAGAGCAGTGACTGGAGTGAAGGTGTGAGGATTGGATGACTTAACTGCTTGCTTCTTACTTGGACCGTAAGCGCTTTGGTGCAAGGACTGCTTTCATGCCCTGTGTTTGTACAGTACCTAGCACAACGGGGTCCTGACCAGTAACTGGGGCTCCTAGCACTACCACAGTAGAATTGAACTATAGGTTCTGTGTGATGGGATATACCATCTAGCAGCCTTCGCTAAATGCCAAGAAAGGTTCTCTGTATGGGAATACAAGTCATTGGTGGGCACTGGCACCAACATCTCAGTTTAATCTTCACTGCCAAGTCAGGGAAAGAGCAGTAAACCATGAGAAAGTTCTTACAATCCCTTCCCAAAGCAACTGAAAATATTTGTCTGGGAGCCAAAAAAAGTAGTATTTTGATTATTGAAGTAGTGTTGTTACTGTGCTTGCAATCAATGCTATTCAGTAGACTCTTATTCGCCTTAACAGCACAGGAATGATACCCCAGAATCTGTCAACAGATCTATGAATGGTGATACTTCTGCTTTCAACCACTGGGCCATTCCAGAGCCGCTATCTCTATTCTGGATTTTGCAAGCTATAACGAGTTAAACATATGATGTGATTCCCTTCCACCTCATCTCTCCCCTCCCCACAAAAAAAAAAAAAAAAAAAAAAAATATTCCCCACCAACAACCTCAACACTTTCAGGTACTTATCTAATCCAATTAAGGCTTGTCAAATACACTAGAACTGAATAATTTAGAGTAACTCTGTCAGAGGAAAACATTGAACAGTCTAACATGAAACGCGAATACACAAGTCAATTATTTCCACTCCATTATTAAAAACAGACAAATTTGAAAATTAATTTACCATTTACAAAAAAAAGATCACCCTGACATTGCTTACCATAACGAATTACAAAGGAAACACCTGACCCAAAGGCAGGCTCACATGGTCTTTCAAAGAGAAATGCTGACAACATTTGCGTATGATTGAAATGCGCCTCCCACACATATCCCAGGACACAGGCTAGAACCAAAATCCCAGAGCCAAACCAACCTGAGCTTTTGCAAAGTTTGGATCCAAACTCTGTGGCACAGATCCATCTCATATACACATATACTGAGATGTTTCAAAGAGGCATAAAAGAATCAGGTGCCTAGGCACCTTTGAAAGTTCCAGCTAGATACAGAATTTAAATGGATTTCATTAGGAATATTATACTAGTGGCAATGGCAGGACAAGGCCCAGAAGGTTTCCAGGATCCTAGCAAAAGAAATGGACAAATGAAAGATCTGTGGACTCTAAAATGAATGGGCTAGATCCTCAACTGGCATAGACTTATTGACATCAATAGCGTTACACAGATTTGCACTAGCCCAGAGTCTGTCTCAGTGGTTCTAGAAGGGTCAGAAGATGATATTTTAGGAACGGGAGTGAGCTTGGAGTTCAGGGGTGGAAAACAGTGAACATGAAAAGGTCACTTATGTCAGAAAGGTCTCCTAAAGCAGCATGCAAGCTTCTGGTGGTTCCTCAGAAGCTTTTCCTTGCAATTTGAAGATTCTGAGCTTAAATACACAAATCAGTCTTTTAAAATACACTTTTCCTCTTATCCCACATATAGGATAGATTCCAAAACACTGAATGATGTAAAAATCTACTACCCTCATTTTTCGAGTGGTGAAGTCTTGGATCCATTTTTAAATTAAGAGGAATCTGTCATTTCAAAGAACAACTAGATAGCCAATCAATTAAAAGGGATGGCTGCAAAACAAAAACTATGGTTAATTTAATTTAAAAAATAATCTAACTTGCATGGTCATCGAAGCGATTAGCTGGTAGTAACCAGACACACATATGCCAGCATTAAGTAGAGTGGAAGAGGTAGAGGTTACGTCATACATGAGTTTGATTGGTCAATTCAAATTAAAATGAAATTCAAACACTCCTTTGATCCACCCCCAATGAAATCCAGGTAACTTGCTAGGGTGATTAGTGCTACTTCACCTTAATATGCATAAAGCCATGCAGTTCTCAATGCATTCCAGAGAAGTTGTGAGTTGTAGCAACATACATAAAATTTGAAGGGAGGAGGGCAGGTTGCAGGAGAGATGAGTTTGGAGCAGTTATCAGGAAGTCAGAGTGTGCACATGGCTAGAACGCTAGCTGCAGCACTTCTCTTCCTAGTTGCTTTAATAAAGAAGAGTTTAGTTTTAAGAGCATGGAGTCTTCATGTTATTTCCCAGCATGATGTACATGAAACATGCTGGAAGTAGGATTCTTTTTTAAAAAACAAAAACTCCTCAAACTGACCCTGAAAAATCAAGAGTTTGATATGCACTGGTACGAATTATAGATGCTAGAAACATTTAGCCCCTGGCTTGCTTTCACTATGGCAGTCTTCAACCATAGTGAGCAAACTTAGGTGAGGGATAAGTGTTTGCAGGATTGGGGCCAACAACATAACAGATATAAACTTAATGTACTACCTCAGCTCAACAGGTGACTGCTGACTACTAGAGGCAGGAATTACCACAGCAGTGAGGCGACTTCTGAGGGGCAGGGAAATACATATGTGCAGGGTGGCTACCCCTTTAAAAAGCATCTTTAAGCAGCTGTCAATGTAATACCTCATTTTATTTGATGCGGTTTGTCATAATTTGGTGCAAGCAAGTCAGTCTCCCACTTGCTGTGTAATACCTTAATGCTAGGAGGTGAACATTTATCTTAGCATGCGCTTTTAAGATTGCCCAAGCAGGGAAATTACACTTTGAAAACTTGTATTCAAATAGATCTATAAATAAATGGCAGGCAAAACCCAGGAAATTTGCTTAACTACAGAGGAGAATGCATTAAAATGCCTTCCTTTCCAGCAACATGAACAGATCGTCCATTAAAAAGAAAGAAAGAACAGAAGTCCTCGTGGCACCTTAGAGACTAACAAATTTCTTTGGGCATAAGCTTTCATGGGCTGAAGTGGGTTTTAGCCCATGAAAGCTTATGCCCAAATAAATTTTTTAGTCTCTAAGGTGTCACAAGGACTTCTTGTTCTTTTTGCGGATACAGACTAACACGGCTGCTACTCTGAAACCTATTAAAAAGAAATTACTGGGGCATGTCAGTGGTAAAGAAATTAAAATGGACTTAAATACAGAATTAGAAGACTAATTACTTTTGAACATGTATATTATGCAACTGAACTTTAAATAAGTAGGGTTTTAAAAAAACAACTTATTTTTACTCAATTTAAATTTAGGATCATCATCATAATATAGAAAAACTTCTAAATGTGATAGATTAATTTATTTCTGGTTATTTGGGCCTGAACCCTGCAAGTCAATGGAAGTTTTGCCATTGACTTCAATGGATACAGGATTAGGTTCTTGGATAATAGACACGTTAATAAAAGTATTCAAGAATTGAAAAAGACAATTCGGGGGTATACGCTTTTTTGTTTGTTTGTTTGGGGGTGGAGAAGCCTTCCTGTGTCAGAAGCAGCAATATTTTGTTATGGGGAGACAACTTCACTCAGCTCCCATTATAAATCATACAAGATTAGAGTTGGAAGAGACCTCAGGAGGTCATTTAGTCCAACCCCCTGCTCAAAGCAGGACCAATCCCCAACTAAATCATCCCAGCCAGGGCTTTGTCAAGCCGGGCCTTAAAAACCTCCAAGGAAGGAGATTCCACCACCTCCCTAGGTAACATATTCCAGTGCTTCACCACCCTCCTATTGAAATAGTGTTTCCTAATATCCAACCTAGACCTCCCCCACTGCAACTTGAGACCATTGCTCCTTGTTCTGTCATCTGCCACCACTGAGAACAGCCTAGCTCCATCCTCTTTCCTCTTTGGAACCCCCTCACTCTTCTGCAGACTAAAGAAGCCCAGTTCCTTCAGCCTCCTCTCTTAAACCACGTGCCCCAGCCCCCCTAATCATTTTCATTGCCCTCTGGTGGACTCTCTCCAATTTGTCCACGTCCTTTCTGTAGTGGGGGGCCCAAAACTGGACATAATAGTCCAGATGTGGCCTCACCAGTGCCGAATAAAGGGGAATAATCACTTCCCTCGATCTGCTGGCAATGCTCCTACTAATGCAGCCCAATGTGCCATTAGCCTTCTTGGCGACAAGGGCACACTGTTGACTCATATCCAGCTACTTGTCCACTGTAATCCCCAGGTCCTTTTCTGCAGAACTGCCGCTAGCAAGTCAGTCCCCAGCCCTGTAGCAGTGCATGGGATCCTTCTGTTCTAAGTGCAGGAGTATGCACTTGTCCTCGTTGAACCTCATCAGATTTCTTTTGGCCCAATCCTCCAAATTTGTCTAGGTCACTCTGGACCCTATCCCTACGCTCCAGCGTATCTACCACTCTCCCCAGCTTAGTGTCATCCGCAAACTTGCTGAGGGTGCAATCTATCCCATCATCCAGATCATTAATGAATATGTTGAACAAAACCAGCCCTAGGACCAACCCCTGGAGCACTCCGCTTGATACCAACTGCCAACTAGACATTGAGCCGTTGATCACTACCCGTTGAGCCTAATGAACTAGCCAGCTTTCTATCCACCTTATATAGTCTATTCATCCAATCCATGAATCTTTATCTTGCTGGCAAGAATACTGTGGGAGATTGTATCAAAAGTTTTGCTAACATCAAGGTATATCATGTCCACCACTTTCTTCATATCCACAGAGCCAGTTATCTCATCATAGAAAATTCATTTGGCTTGGAAACTGCAGATTTATTCTAAAGGCCAAGAGAGAGTGTTTCTGCAGAGTATGATGAAAAGTGCATCAAACTAGTTTTGTACTATAGCCTGCCATGTCCCTAATTAAGACCATGGCCAATTTAGTAGGTTACAGCAGGTCAGATTCAGGTCAAACTTAGTAGACTAATGGACTGGTCTACTTAACTCTCTGATCCCAAGAAATCGGCTATTATTGCATAGCTGTAGTGAGACATGAGACACATGACAGTTCTATTGATATCAAAAAATATCACCTCCTTGAATAGTTCTGGATGTATTTCCGAGCCTACTAGGGAGGTAATGATGGTTAGTTATGCTGTCTTTCAAAGCAGAGTTCCCCAGAAGCATGAGATACTGGAAGTGTGACATAGCCTGTCACTATTCAGGAATCAAATTTCAGATTGTAGGATCTCTCTACAGCTAAATAGATGGTGGCCAGAGCTACAACATTGATATGCTACAGTTCAGTATTTAGTATGAAACTGAAATCACTTCAGTTCTCCCATCTAAATACACATCCATGTCCCTTTGCTTCCTGAAGCGTGCTATATTGCATCACTTCAGCCTAGGGGCGTGCTTAATGATAAACATCACATTAACCAGTATGGAGCGTCTATGCTAATGGCATAATTTAATGCTAATGTCAGAGCGATTATGGTTATACCTGTGCGAAGCTTCCCTCCTTGCCACCTGTGAGCTAGTTTCCGGAGGCCTAAGAAGAGCCAGACTGAGCCAACTGCTGATGCAGTCAATAAGAGTGCTGGTAGCAGCTTTCCCAGGAAGCCAACCCAGGAGTGTTTTTAAGCATTGCACAGGTATGGTCTCAAAGTTTAGTAGGCTGGTCACTGGATTTAGAATTGTTACATTTATGTGCCAGTGCGTGCGTACACACACAACCCTGACTTGAAAACAGACATGAAACTTCTCCGAGAGACAAGGTGGGTGAGGTCATCTCTTTTGTTGGACCAGCTTCTGTTGGTGGCACAGATAGAAGAATTACCTCACCCAGTTTGTTGCTCTAATATCCTGGAACCGACACGGCTACAAATACACTGCACACGTGGAAGTTCTCAAACAGGCAGGGAAAGAATGGGAAACAAGAGCTCAAGTCACCCAACAGACAGCACCAGTCAACAGTAAAGCATCAAGAAGGGAAGAATTCAATAGCAAGCATTCTCAACGAAGCATCAATAGTCTTTCCTAGCTAAAGCCTATTCGGACGGCCACACCTTAGTTACCTGCATACCTCATCCATCACTCACGCTATACTGACTACAAAAGGATCTTTTCTCAACCTCACACTGTTTGAAACATGAGCTAGCGCAGGAGGCTGCTGTCAGCCAGGAATCAGCACAAGAAGTGCAGCCAAAAGAGATGCACTTCAAAATGACGGGGCTTCTCTGCCTCTGGTCGTGTTAATCGGAGTCGGAGCGAGAGGAAGGAATAAAGTTTGAGAACAGACCTGACATGTAATAGATTGTCAGCTCCCAATGCTTTTCTAGAGTCAACGGCGTCTGTTATTTCAAAAGGATCACTCTCCCAGGGGAAACAGCTTCAGAACTCATTCAATCACACCACATGTATGCCTTGGGGTGCAAACAGATGAAGGATGGTAAGGGCTGACCTAGTTCAGCTTTGGAGCTCCAGGGTACAAAAAGTGACTTAAGAGCCTTAGTCCTATCAAAAGTCAACAGGATTTAGGAGCTTTTGGACGTTTTACCCCAAGTCTCTTTCCATTTGTTTCTATGTTGGAGTCATATTACATTTAAGCTCCCCCGACATACATACTGACCAGACTGAGGCTTTCATTCCCTTTCTAACAGGAAATAAAAAACGTGAAAATGTTTCGGGTAAGCAGAGATTGCACATTTGTTTAAGGCTCCCATGATGGGCCTTACTGAAGATATGAAAAGGAACTACTAGTGCAGTTTATTGGTACTCATTTAAAGCATGCAGTAACATTGGGTTGAGAAAAGTAGGCCAGACACAAAAACCCATCAGTGTTAAAGACAGACAGACCTCCCACCCAGCTGTCCCACTCCAAGTCATCCCATCCATCCATCCCCCTCCCAGGAATAGTTTGGAAAAAATGTGAGTATTGCATCGTGACCTGGCAGTGAAATCTGGACTCTTGCAGCGCAAGGAAGCAAGAGTTCCAAAGGAACATCCCAACTCTGTCTGAGGTACTTGTATGGCCCCCCATTACTGCAGTATTTGAGCGCCTCACAATCGGATGTATTTAGCCTCATAGCACGCCTGTGAAGACAGGTGTGACGCGGCTCCATTCACCATGCTGGCGCCTCCTGCTGGCCATCTTGGGGATTAGCTCTGCAGGTCAGTATGCCCTCTCTCGATGGTGCCTCACCCGCTATAATTTCTGCTCTTGGACTCACATCACCCCAAGGCCCACAGCATCCTCTTCATCACACTGCCCTCTGGCTATGTCATGATCTGTGCTCCCCGCTTCCGGAGGCAAGTGTTGCAGTCCAACTGTCCCCCCACTTCCCCAGTGGTGAATGGTGGCCGGGGGGGGGGGGGGGGGAGGAGAGGGGAGGGAGAAAACCCGGCCTGCCCACTGCTCTGCGTCCTGACCCAGGGATCCTGTAGATGGCAGCCATGTGCTGCATCCCCTCTAACTCCTCAGTACCTCTCTCTGGGCCACTTCCCTACTTTGCCCTTACCTCAGGGCCTCAGCCTGCAAATCCCAGCAGACAGCCAGGAGTTCTCTCTAGCTCCCCCGGTCCTTGATAGCAGCACTGCTCTGTCCAGGGTACTAGCTTCCTTCTACCTGCCAGGCACCCACTGCTCCCTCCTTGAGCTCCAGGGAGTAACTGACTTGGCTCTGCCCTACAGCTCTTCTTATAGGGGCCTGCTGGGCCCTGATTGGCTGCTCATCTCAGCCCCTTGTTAATTGGCTGCCTCCTGCTCAGCCTCCCTAGGGCTCTATTAAGCCCCAGAGGCCACTGCGGGGCCAACATCCCATCACAGTAGGAAAGTGTTATCCCCATTGTACAGACGGGGAAATGAGGCACAGACAGATTAAGTGGCTTGCCTTAGATCACACAGGAAGTATGTTGGCAGAGCCAGAAACAACCCAGATTTCCCATGTTTGGGGCATAACTCCAAAACTATCTTTCCTTTCTAATTCATCCATAAGACAACCAGCATTTGAGTGAAGCCAAAGCTGTAACCTAAATAATACACAAGCTGATTAATATTGAAAAACAAGTCACTATAGTGCAAAACCCATCCTACTTTCTACAATACACCTAGGCTTTCTGCAATACACTCCACAGAGCTGCAGTACCTGCCCACACAGTCCCACACCACTTCCTCCAGCACATTGCAATTGTGCTTTTCATGTGGGAACAGTGGAAATGTTGCTTTTAAATGAGTGAGGTTTTGTACAGCACTTTGAAAGATGCAACATGAATGTTGTTGCAGCCGTGAAGATTATACTGAGATTTGGCAAAACAAGCAGCCTTTGGACTTGACATTTGTTTACCAAGGTTCGACCTGTGGCAAGTTTCCCGTGGTTTGTTATGCACCCCTGAAGAGAAGGGTTTAATAATAGAAGTCTAGGCAGATGAAAACACATTCATTCCCCCCCTTCATCTTGACGCCATTTAAGTCAACAGCAAAATGCTCCATTTACATCAGTGGGAGTAGGATTGTGTCAGAAAAATAAAGAACATTCAAGTTGAGGGCAAGGGCTATTCATCAGCAGCATATTCCCAATCCTCACCCAACGCTGGCTCCATCAATTTCCACAGCTTGGGAGCCAGGCAAGTCCCATCACCTAGCAGGGAGCAGTCACATTGTGAAACTGGTTCAACCTTCTGCTGAATCAAGCCCTTAAGCTGTTCGACATTCCTTGCATATTTGATCTAAAGCAACTTCGGGAGGAACTTCAGCACAAGTTTTTACATGTCCCTGGATGAATCAAGCTTGCAAACAACCAAAAAAAAAAACGACCAAACTTATTTCCTTTCGCTAAGTAAGTTAGAGTTCCACTTGTAGACAGCACTAACGGTAGGAGCGTGTTAGCCAGCTTGCAGGGAAGAAAATGGCCTGAAAATTGTGTGTCAGTTTAACATCGTTCGGTAAAAATTAAGCACCCAGATATATCAGTACATTTATTCTTACAAGAAAGAACTATATTCATCAGAACAGAAAGATTTAGAGATTCTCTTCCCCCCCCCCCCCAAACTTTTGTGCTTTTGATATACTATGTGTCTAGTCAGTTTCTCCCTCTGTAGTCAATTTCCCCTGTTTGTGTAAGTCTCTCCCTCAGCTGCAGGGCACTGAAATAGGAACAGATAGGAAAACGTGTTTGTACAAACCACAAAACACAGCTAGGGGGAGGGGCTCAAAGGCATGTGTAACATTGGGAACTACTTTTAGCTTCTTTCATTTTGTAATTGACTAAACCATGTGGATACATGTTCATTTAAAGATTTATGACTATTTGAAAGTTTCTGATGAAGGTTGCACCTTGAGAAGTTTGGTGAATAAAGAAAACACCAATTATTTCTTGGGTTTGACTTCATACTGGGCAATCTAACAGGGTTAATGGGATAGACCTTTTGGGTTTGGGGAGGAAATAAGCAGATATGAGCAAACGTTTAGCTATTCCCCGCCCCACCCCACCCCACGTTTCTCGATTGGTGCCAGAAGCTTAATGTTTGCTTCCTATGCTTGCTAGATTAATTTGTATCTCACCAAAGGCCATAACCCAAACCTTTCTTTTGTTGTGAAGATAGCTCCAGTGTGTGTGTGTGTGTGTGTGTGTGTGTGTGTGTGTGTGTGTGAGAGAGAGAGAGAGGATTTGACTTCGTGCCATTGATGATCAAATTCTGTTCAAGGGTTCTCTCTAGATCGTTGAAAATTCAATTTATTTTAGCATTGTGTGCTTCTGCATCACAAAAGCCACTTTGAAGATTGAAGGGGTACTTTTGCTAATTTAGTCCTCACAACCTTCCAAACATGTAAAGTGTTCAGTTTCCATTATCACATTGCATTACTTTCTTATTGTACAGGGCTATGTTGAGAATTATAATATAAAAAACATACTGGCTTCAATCATATCTTATGAGGTATATGTCTAGACCTCTGTAACCACAGCCTTGGAGAACAGATACAAGAAGAGTATAGCCATCCTTTGCTTTCCAGTTATAAAAAGAAAAGAAAAAAAAAAGGAGAGAGAAGGGATATAATGGAACCTGCCAAATCAACATCTGTTGGAAGCAATGGGTGAGAGCAATATAAGATGAGCCCATAGTGTTGTTAAAAAAAAAAAAAAAAAAAAACCACACAACCACCACTGCGCCCCCCCCCCACACACACACACACAAACACATGCATATTCAGGCCAGGCGTAAGAGGGCAGAACTATCAGTTATGGTTGAATTTGCTCCAAAAATCTAGGAACTAGAAACCAATAAAGTTTAGTGCTGGTGGAATAGGCTGAATGCAGAGAGGCAATGACAAAAAAAAATAAATTATGCAATATGAAAAAAGTTCACAGATCAAATTAGTGTAGCTTTGGCAAATGCAGATTATCAGCTTTCAGACTCCTCTAGATTTGAAATGTGTGGAAAAACAAAAATCCCTCTTTCAGATGTATGCATCATTCTTTCTTCACAGTAACTCTATTTTCAAAGTATTCTTTACATCCCAAAGATTTTCAAGAGAGACTACTGGTTTCAGGTTTCACAATAGTTGGAGCCAGTTTTGAGATGCTTTGAAAGGTCCCAATCTTAAGAAAGCACGAAGCATATACCCTCCGGAGTGGGGGGAAATAACAGGCCTCTTAGTGTGTCTAGTAATTGAGACACCCAAAATAACTAATTACTTATGAAAATTTGAGCTGATCTATAGGTGTCTTCCGCCTCATCAATTCATCCTTGTATTTTCCCAAATGCTTTTGAATAGCTGCTAATTCCACAACAGGGATTCAAAAAGGAATGATTTTTTTTTTAATGTCACGTATTGTTGAATGTAAGGAAAATAAAAGCCTCTAAAACCTATGTACAATAGCCAGCTAAAAACAGCTCAGGAGAGCAGTCTAAGAAAACTTGACCAGTGCCAGTATTTAACCAAATCAAAAGGGAACTTGCTATCTGTCTACCACTGAATCAATAACTTTCTAGGTCTGACTTTTTTTTTTTTTTTTAAATTATTGGATGCCTGCATCCATGGTGCCTATGAAAGTTCTATACTTGCATTTATGGTAATCTCTTCCCTGCACCTTCATCTGCTACACCATTGCCCATCTGGTGGCAGATCACCTTCCTTCCATCACAGCTCCTCTGACCTTCAAAATATTTGACACAAGGTGGGCGAGGTAATCTCTTTTACCGGTTGAACTTCCATTGGTGAAAGAGACAAGCTTTTGAGTGACACACAGTTCCTCTTCAGCTCTGTTATTACTTGTTATTTCTCAGTCCGTTGCATTATGCATCAGCTCTGCTTCTTGCAGAGACAGTAACATAAAGGGGGCTGTTTTACCATATATTTCTTGGAACAGTGAAGGTTATAGTTCCACTGGCTCTCACCAGCACTTTAATCTTTCACGAATTAAATAGTAGTGTTTGACTTTTAAGTAAGTTCACCCAGAGTTAAGCTACATTTTCGTTTCAATTCTTAGGAGCAGGTCCTCAGTTGTTGTAAATCAGTATAACTCTATTCAACCACACTGATTTACACCAGCTGAGAATCTAGCTCTCATGCAGTGTTTTTGCTACAGCACAAAACTTTTACCATGCAGAACGCAAATATTTATTTTCTTCGCCAATGAACGTTTATTTTATCATGCAAAAGTAACTCAGTCAATAGAATTTTGGTAGAGTCAGCCCTGTTCTCTCAGTTGAACACAATTAACTGTTCGGTGAATCAATTATTGAATCCAATAGGGTCGAAAATCATCTATCAGGTATGACAGATACCAAAGGCTTGAAAATTTAATACAATTCTCAAGGAAAGCTGACAAAATTCATTAACATGAGTAGAAACTATTAAAATCAACCAAGCAACCCATGAAATCTCCGTATACATTAAAATAAGCAAACAGATAGATGCATGCCTTCCTTTTAGCAATCAGAAGTACGTGTACCAGACTCAGCATGGACTTAATATATGCTTTTTTCAAATGTACTTCATCTGCTCCACATCCACCTGTTTGTAGAGCTATGAGAACACCCTACTTTGGAGATTCTGGGGACAAAAAGTGTCATAGGGTACGTCTACATTGCAATCAAAATATGATTGCAACACGTGTAGACATGCCACAGCTAGCTTTGAGCAAGCTTGCTCGAACAACAATAGTTGTGAAGCGTGGCAGCACAAGTTATCCCCATGAGTGCATACCCAGGGCATCCTACTGCCCATGCTGCCATGACTTCGTTGCTATTGTTATGAGCTTGGTAGATCAAAACTAGATTGAGCAGGTCTACACATGCTCCAGTCACACATCCTTCTGCAATGCCGACCAACCCTGCGTGGGATAACGCAAGGACTATGTTGTGCTTATCCATCTGAAACAAAAATGCAACATTTCAACCAAAAGTTAATTTACAAATTCTTGGATGACATCCTTTGTAAAGCACTTTGTGATCGATGGATGAAAAGTGCTAGAAGAGCTAGGTATTATTTATTATTTTAAAACATTCAAAACAAATCAGCTTTATGAATTTAGAAGCACTAGGAGCAGGAGTGGTCTGAGCCATTTTGCTGACCATGACAGAAAATGTTTTTCCCATTACCCCCTTCTTCCCCTCAGTGGCCAAGCCAAAAAAAAAAAAAAAACCACAAACAGAGCCTGTCTAAGTTAACTGGAGTCTTCCTACTCACTTTTATGAGCTTTATATCAGGCCCTCAAAGTTTGGCTTTTCTATTGACAATCTGACATGCCTCCCAAAACACTGGTGTTAATGCAACATTACGGATATGAAATCAAGAATTCAAGGATGAGAATAAATAAAGCTAGGACTAGAATTTCAGCTTTAACGATGTCCCTGTCTCCTTACATCTAGTCTTTTTAGACAACTAAAAATAATGAACTAATATACTTTCTACAAACCTCAAATACAGTAAGCTGCAGTTCTCAGTCTTGACAAGGCTTGATTTTCAGAACTCAGCAAGATCTACACACAAGCCAAGTTGCAAGAAGGAAATTATTTGGAGAGAATTATAATGTGGATCGTTTTAGTGAAACGAGCCAGAATTAAAATTTCCTACTGATGCTCAGCTAATGGAATCTACTGCAGCTGAATATACCTGTCTCCTGGCTAATTCTCCTTTGTATAGGAGAGACAGGTTTGTGGCCTTAGATTTAAGCAGCTAACTACACAGAAACCAAATTTTAAGTGACAAAATTCTTTTTATCTATTCCAGTGTTTTGAGAGGAAAATGTTAAATACTGACGTCAGGTTTTCCTTATGTTGTTTTGTATGGATTTGCAAGACAGGGGCTCCATTCAAACTAGATTTATGCACTTTTCCTTGCCCTTTAAAATATTTTATGATAATCAAGATTACAGTCAGCTATTTTCTTCCGCTAACAAAATTTCAGTTGTCACTTCAAAACGGAAACACAAGCGTGCGTGGCTGCTGCTGGATTAGGATTCTACTGCATACTCTTCCTACTGTTAACGTTAAAATGCTATTTTCCAATAGCACACTCTGGATTTCCTTTATGCAAGTCCAGTTTTTACCTCCACTTTGCCACTCCCATTGTCACATCTGTGCACAAACACAACTCATTCAGGAATCAAGCAAGGTTATTTCGCTTTACATATGTTGGATAATAGTGTTCATATAATAAATTAATGGAGTACTTAGGGTAAAGCTATGATGCATGTGAAATATAGCTAAATTTCTTGTTTATTTTCAGTTTTCCTCCTTCTGAACATAGCATGAATGAACCATGTCATTCAGGATTTTAAACTAGCAATGTATGACGACGATTCCCCCCTGTCCCCCAGCATTTAAATGTACTTCTAAAATTTTATTATCCATCTCATCCAGCTACAAAGAAAATCCAGTGGTCTAATTTAGTTTGTAGTTCTCAGGCTACATCTACACTACAAGCACTGCTCCAACTGTGTCGCTGTAGTGCAGGGGTAAGCCAAGCAGGTGCACCAGCTGATTTTCAATGGCACTCACATTGCCCGGGTCCTGGCCACTGGTCCGGGGGCCCCTGCATTTTAAATTTAATTTTAAATGAAGCTTCTTAAACATTTTAAAAACTTTATTTACTTTACATACAACAACAGTTTAGTTCTATATTAGAGACTTATAGAAAGAGACCTTCTAAAAATGTTAAAATGTATTACTGGCACACGAAACCTTAAATTAGAGTGAATAAATGAAGACTCGGCACACCACTTCTGAAAGGTTGCCGACCCCTGCTGTGGTGCCATAGCATAGATGTTTCCTACATCAGCAAAAGGGGTTTTCCCATTGCTGTAGTAAATTCGCCTCTCCAAGAGGCGATAGACAGGTCAACAGGAAAATCCTTCCATCAACCTAGCCGTGTCTTTACCAGGGGATTAGGTCCACCTAACTATGGAACAAGATTTTTAACAGCCCTGAGTGATGTAACTTGGTCAGCCTAATTTTTAAGTGTTTACCAGGCCTAAGTTAGAGTTATTTTCACAATTACAAGCAGCAAATATTTGTCCAATCCTGGACTCATTGGTTGGTATTATGCTTCCCTCTCCCAACAAAAGCTATTTAAAAAAAAAAAAAAAAAAAAAAAAAAACAGGATTTTTCTGCAAAATATTTGCCAAATTTATTAACTTAATCCTGCAAAACCTTATTATATCACCAGTCCTCCTGACTCCGGTTTGAGAGAAGGATGGTTTTGTGGTTAAGGCACTGGACTGGTCAGGACACCTGTATTCAGTTCCAAGCTCTGTCAGACTCTGGGTGACCTTGTGCAAGTGACTCAGGCTACAGCTACATTAGAGAGCTTAGCAGCTGTGCCACTGTAAAGCTCTCTAATCAGGGTCGGATCCAGGGTTTTTGCCGCCCCAAGCGGTGCAAAAAAAAAAGGCCGCGATCGCGATCTGTGGCAGCAATTCGGCGGGAGGTCCTTCACGCCGAGCGGGAGTGAGGGACCATCCACCGAATTGCCGCCGAATAGCTGGATGTGCCGCCCCTCTCCGGAGTGGCTGCCCCAAGCACCTGCTTGGCAAGCTGGTGCCTGGAGCCGGCCCTGTCTCTAATGTAGCCACTTGAAGCCGACGGGCCTAAACTACTCCATCCCCTGCGAGTGGTGGTAGCCATGTCAGCAGGAGAAGCTCTCTCTCCAACATAAGCAACGGTGTGGACAGTACTATGTCAGTGTAACTTATGTCACTCAGGAGGGTGATTTATTCACACTACCAAGCAACATAAATTATGCCGACGTAAACCATAGTGTAGACATAGCACAGTCTCTCTGTGCCTCAGTTCCCCATCCATAAGACTGAGATAATAAAGCTGCCTTTCTCCCTACCTTTGTCCATTTTGTTTATTTAGATTGCACAGCAGGTATTGTCTCTTAATAGGCGCATTCACAGTTCTCAGTTAGGACCTCAAAGTGTTGCTGTGATAGCAATAATAAAGTAGTAATATCACAAACACGCACATGCACACACAAACACACTGACGAGAGAAGGCGATACACGAGAGCAAGGCTTGCATAACAGGGGCCCTCTAGAAGAGGTTTGATTCAAAACGCTGGAAGAGGTCCCTAGTTCTTAATGATGTAAGATGGCTCATGGTCGCAGAGGGAAAGATACGACCTGTATTCCTGGTGCAGATCATGTAGTTACAGATAAACTTGCAACCTCTAATCAACAGGGCCAAGAGATCAAGAGTAAAGTGGTTGGACAAGGATGCTGTATCCGCTAATTAAAGCTAGAAAGGAAGTTCTCTCTCCTCTCAGCTTACACTGCTCCTGAAAAATATGATACTTGAGCTCTTCACAAATTCTATGGCAAGAGATCATCATCATCATCATCTCAGATATTGTGAAACCTTTTAACAGAATTATAGAAGAAGGGAGAGATGGGGCATTCCCTTCCTAGACTGTTTTATTCTTGTTACTACTGAAACAAGATCACAATTTACAACACAAGGGATGTGTGACTGGATGCACCCCTGTATTCACACCCTACATACTATTGTAATGATCTTTGTGCAAAATACACCTTGTGAGATATCATTGGAAAACTAATAACTCACTGGTCAATAGTAGTATGGTGAAATGTATGTAGCAACGTTATGTATAAAGTTATGAAATCCCCCCCTTTGATGTGAAAAGCACATGTTCAAACTCAAGTAACCCCAATTAGATAGGTCAAAACACCTGTCTTAAAGGGCTGTGTGTTTACTTCAATTTGCATATAAGATGTAAACAGAGTTCTCAGACAGCAAGAGGGGGGAAGAGAGAAGATTTAAAAAAATATATATAGATCTGCATTTCAGCATACCCAGGTGAAAAGAAACAGCACAAGGCCTCCTGCCTCCACCAGACTCCAGGTCCCCTTACTCTCAGCTGGAAAGAACTTTAACTAAGGGTCATGCTCAGGAAGACACTTTTCGAAGTGTGACTGAACTATACAAGAGAGGGGCAAAAAAAAAACACCTCAAGGCATCTCTCCCACCCATCTTTCTTGACGAAAGAAACAGCTGTTAGACTTTAGGAGCAGATCCTGACCTGAAACATGGTCAGCAATGCTGCTGAAAACCCATGGTAAGAATTTCACCTTGAACCAAGTCTAGTTTGTTAAGTTCAGTACTAGGAAGCATTTTATCTTTATTTTTCAGGTAACCATTTCTGACTTTAATGCCTTGATAGGATGTTAAGTGAGTACAGCTATCTTCTTTTGTTAAATAAACTTATTTTGTGTCTTTAATCAAAGCTAAGCCAATGTTGTGGTCAAACGGGGTTGTGTGGTATCTCCTTTAAAAGAAACAATTTGTTGTATATTGTTCCATTACATGGACCACACACCTGAAATATCTGAACTGTCCAGGAGAGGGCTGGACAGTACAACACACATTTTGGGGGAGAAAATTCAAGATTGGGAAGGTGTTGGGGTCAGACTGCCAGCAGTAACCAAGGCTGGTGGAGGCCAGAGTGTGACTGGTGGGGGCTGCTCGGGTCAGAGTTGCTGAACCAAGGTTGCAGCTATACGCAGACATTCAGGATGTGACCTGCCTGCTGGCAGGATGTTTGTGAGCAGCCAGGTGGGAACTACAGCAGCAAGGCATTGTGAGGCACCCACTATCGCAGGGGTGACAGCCCCTCACTGGTTTGGATTGCACCCCAGAATGTCATAGGATGGATGACCTGTATAATAATCAGTGTATTATACAAGGTATCTGATTTACTTGTTGCTGTGTTTTCTGAAGCAATGCAACCAGGAAATATAACAATGAGCAGCTTTCATGAAAACAGGTGTCTTTCAGAATTGTAAAGTAATTACTAAGTGTACTAATTCATCATGTTGCTCCCTCCTTCCCCAAAACACACACTTCATGGCTCTCCTAGCGTAAACTGGTAATTAAAAAGAAAGTCATTCCTGAACAGTGTTAAAGTAAGATTCTAGTGTATAATAAGCTCATTAACCAATTTACCTGTACTAGACTTTAATTTCCTTAGCATTAAGATGTTTAAGTTCACAGCTGAAGTCTATAACCTAGAACCATAAGGCAGAGCACCATACACAGCCAGTTGCATTCTCTCATGACTCACTTGCAGTGAAATGGCTTAACATGGCTCAAGGAGACACTGAGCCAGTTCCAATCTTCTTGTCTTGTCCTTGGGAAAATACTGTTGCACCCTGCAGTTGGGTCAGGCAATAGATTCATAGAATCATAGAATATCAGAGTTGGAAGGGACCTCAAGAGGTCATCTAGTCCAACCCCCTGCTCAAAGCAGGACCAATTCCCAGCTAAATCATCCCAGCCAGGGCTTTGTCAAGCCGGGCCTTAAAAACCTCCAAGGAAGGAGACTCCACCACCTCTCTAGGTAACGCATTCCAGTGTTTCACCACCCTCCTAGTGAAATAGTTTTTCCTGATATCCAACCTGGACCTCCCCCACTGCAACTTGAGACCATTGCTCCTTGTTCTGTCGTCTGCCACCACTGAGAACAGCCGAGCTCCATCCTCTTTGGAACATATATATATATGACTGTCCTATCAGCACAGGTCCAATGTGCCAAATTGCTCTGGATTAAGGAAACAGAAACCCCAAAAAACACAGGGTTTTGTTTTGGTGGGAGGGGACAAGGGTTGAGGCTGTGAAAGTCACCAAGTACCTTAGAGATCAAGCCCTTCCCCTGAAGTCAGTTGGAACATCAGACATGTTCCCCCTTACCTCAAGTTGTGCACAAATAACAGAACCACTTCTGCTCAAGTTTTCCTAAAAGAAAAGAAAATAGTCACCTTCAGGCAATAAACAATGCACCTGCTGCAGTGCTATTTCTGCATTTTCATTAAACCAATTTTCTCCACAATTTAAAAACAACCCCCCGCCCACCCACAAAAAACCTGACCCCAAACACACACCTCCACACTAACGCTGAAGGGCCCTAATTTACTATGGAACACTATTGTTATTCAAGAACTATACTGTCTTAGCTAATGACACCTAGAAATATTGTTTTAATAAGTTACTTGTTATGCAGCAAGCTTGTTTATGATGTAAATTAATTCAAGTAATGAAATTCATTCCCCTCAGGTAAGCTATTACCTTCCAACTAGAAGGAACAGAGGAGAGAAATGACGGAACCTCACCTTTAAAAAGAAGAAGAATAAATCTGAGGCGGTATTAGGTTTGTGTTTGGTACACACAAAAATTCCTGCAAAACAGGAAGAATGTTTACCTGGGGAGGCAATGTTGCCTAGTGAATGGAGCACTGGACTGGGACGCAAACCTGGGTTCTGTTTCTAGCTTTGCCACTGGAGTGGGAGGAGTCATTTCACCTCTCCGTGCCTTGGTTTTCCCCATTTATAAAATGGGGATGATACTTGCTCTCCTTTGTAAAGCACTTTGAGATGGATGGGTAGAAAGCTGGGAATCATTATTTGCTAGCAAGGTTTCTGTTCTTAATCCAAGTTATCTGACCTCAGTCAAATTCTCCTATAAGCATCCCCTCTCAATCACCAGTCTCCAAACTGGAGGCTGAAATACACCTCAAAAAGGCATCATTGGGTGTTTTAAGACAAGGTCTTAAGGAAATGTCTGTGGCAAATCGCTTGATGTAGTAGGAAAGACCTACAGGTGTCTAAAGTGTTAACGCTTTACACACACATCTTTGCATTTCTCTTTAAGAGGCACATGCTTCTGTCACATGCATTGGCTTGTTTGAATACGAGGTGCTCATGTACCTTAACACAAATTGTATTTTGCCCACCAGATTTGTGTAAGATAAATGGCTGGTTTATACAATAGGACAGAAAAAAAAATTGGGACAAGAGCATGGGGTAGTGCTCAAAGCTGGGAACCAAGATACGTCTACAAAGCAAATAAGGAAAAACTCACAGCAGCACATCTCAGAGCACAGGTCAACTGATGCAGGCTCACACTATGGCACTAAAAATAGCAGTGCAGATGTTCCTGCGCAGGCTCTTATTCTGCCATTGAGATGCTGTGGAACCTTTTTAGATCTCCTGTGATGCTACCTGCCCAGCTGAAAAAACTCCTACCAAAATCGCTATTTCCAGTGGAGTTACTCAAACAACTGACATCATGCTTGTGTGTTACAACAGCATCGTGCAAGTGAAATGAGGGTTGACATAACAGAAGTGCAAGGAACACAGTATTTTCACTACCATTTATTTTGTATTCTATGCTTGCCTTGGGAATGACTTAAAAGAGGATTTACACATTTAGGGGGAAAACTGCACATCCTACCGAACATAAGGCTTACTACAGTGGAACTACCCAATGGCTTGATTTAAAATCATCGAAATGTAGGGCTGGGTGGGACCTTGAGAGGTCATCTAGTCCAGCCCCCTGCACTGAGGCATGGTTAAGCGTATTTAATATGCATTGAAGTCAACAGAGGGACTTGCATGGACTTCCAGGGGCTCGGGATCAGTACTAAACCCTACGTTTAGTTGCGTTTGCAGAACTGGATCACACAGAGACGATTATAGAAAATGCAGTGAGGCACATTACTTCTTTACCAAGCTAGATAATGGAGATACAACAACTGACAATGTTCCCAAAGCTACCGAAAACACCACCGTGTTCATAATAGAATTATTGAAGAGCATGAATTAGTCTCAGTAGAAATTAACTGAAAATAGATGCCATTGCACTAATTAAAGCCTTTCCCCTGGTTAGAATTTCAAACAAAACTATGATCAATTTGAATTCAGGAGAGTTTTTCCACTATAAAAAAAAAGAGCAAATTGCTTTTTCGTTTGGAAACAGACTTGGGGTGAAAGCAGTGACCTTTGCAGTTAGAGCATAAGAACGGCCATACAGGGTCAGACCAAAGGTCCATCTAGCCCAGTATCCTGTCTTCTGACAGTGGCCAATGCCAGGTGTTCCAGAGGGAATGAACAGAACAGGTAATCATCAAGTGATCCATCCTGTCACTCATTCCCAACTTCTGGCAAACAGAGGCTAGGGACACCATCCCTGTCCATCTTGGTTAATAGCCATTTATAGACCTATCCTCCATGAACTTATCCAGTTCTTTTTTTAACCCTGTTATAGTCTTGGCCTTCACAATATCCTCTGGCAAGGAGTTCCACAGGTTGACAGTGCGCTGTGTGAAAAAAATACTTCCTTTTGTTTGTTTTAAACCTGCTGCTTATTAATTTCATTTGCTGACCCTTAGTTCTTGTGTTATGAGAAGGAGTAAATAACACTTCCTTACAGGGGTGGCGAGATATATGGGCCCATCATGCCTGTACTACAGGAATATTCAGGGCCCAGGTGCCTGGCTCCACCAATGTTCGGGGCCAGGTCTCTCCCCCGGCCCTGCCTGCTGCCCCCACACACCTCTCCCAGACCATCCCCCAGCCCTGCCTGCAGCCCCCGGCCAATTTAAAGGGGCCCGGGGGCCCCCAGCCGCACAGCGGAGCTAAAGTAAACTTCCTGCCTGGCCTCACTCTGTGCCACTCCCGGAAGCGGCCAGCACGTTCCGGTGGCCCTGGGGGATGGGGGTGTCTCTGCGCACTGCCCCCGCCCTGAGCACCAACTCCGCAGCTCCCATTGGCCGGGAACTGCGACAAATGGGAGCTGTGGGGGCAGTGCCTGCGGGCAGCAGTGCACAGAGCGACTCCCCAGCCCCCCCGCCTAGGAGCCGCTAGCAGAGGGGTGTGCCAGTCACTTTTGGAGCCACCCAAGGTAAGTGCCACATCCCTCACCCTCTCCTGCACCCCAACCACACCCTGTCCCAGCCCAGAGCCCACTCCCTGCACCCTCTCTTACACCCCAACCCCCTGCCCCAACCAAGAGCCCACACCCAAACTCCCTCCTAGAGCCTGCACCCCACACTCCTCCTGTGCCCAAACTCCCTCCCAGAGCCTTAGGCAGGTGGGAGGGGCGGGACTTGGACCCGTTCTGGGCACCACCAAAAATTATACAAACCTGCCACCCCTGTCCTTATTTATTTTCTCCACGAGTCATGATTTTATAGACCTCAATCATATCCCCTCTTACTTGTCTCTTTTCCCAAGCTGAAAAGTCCCAGTCCTATTAATCTCTCCTCATATAGCAGCCATTCCATGCCCTAATCATTTGTTGCCCTTTTCTGAACCTTTTCCAATTCCAATAGATCTTTTTTGAGATAGGGTGACCACATCTGCACACAGTATTCAAAATGTGGGCGTACCATGGATTTATATAGAGACAATATATTTTCTGTCTTATCTATCCCTTTCTTAATGATTCCCAACATTCTGTTCGCTTTTTTGACTGCTGCTGCACATTGAGTGGATGTTTTCAGAGAACTATCCACAATGACGCCAAGATCTCTTTCTTGAGTGGTAACAGCTAATTTGGACCCCATCATTTTATATGTATAGTTGGGATTTATGTTTTCCAATGTGCATTACTTTGCATTTATCAACTTTTAACTTCATCTGCCATTTTCTTGCCCAGACACCCAGTTTTGTGAGATCCTTTTGTAGCTCTTTGCAGTCTGCCTGGAACTTAACTATCTTGAGTAGTTTTGTATCATCTGCAAATTTCACCACCTCACTTTTTACCCCTTTTTCCAGATCACTTTTGAATATGTTGAATAGGACTGGGCCTAGTACAGACCCTTGGGAGACACCACCATTTACCTCTCTCCATGCTGAAAACTGACCATTTATTCCTACCCTTTGTTTCCTATCTTTTAACCAGTTACCAGTCCATGAGAGGACCTCCCCTCTTATCCCATGACAGTTGCCATTGAATGCTGCTACATAATATTCTTTTTCTAGTCTGCTTTCCTGAAGCTATCAGGAGCCTCCCTGACTGCCCATTAAGTTATCTAACAGAGCTGTCTGCATAGCGCTATTTAGCAACTATGCTACTAAATCTGACTAGAGGCCAAAGTTACACATTGTTATTTTCCAGTGGCTTCGTTTTAAATTTGCCAAATTACATGTATAAATACTAAATAGTCACTTTAAAATGTATCTTTACAGTTGGGATGCCCCAGCTGAGAACAAGACCCCCATTGGGGTAGGTACCATACAAACATATACTAAGAAACAGTCGCTGCCCCAAAAAGCTTAGCTAAAGCAAAGGGAAAAGATAATATTTTCTCCCCTTTTTGCAGATGGGGAACTCAGACAGAGAGAGATTAAGGCCTCAGTCCTGCAAAGAGCTGCATGCAGGTAGACCTACTGATTTAAGTGCAGCAATGTGGGACCCAGCCACACAGACCTTATTGAAGGATAAGGATTTACAAGACTTGCCCAAGGTCACACAATGAAATCTGTGGCAGAGATGGGGATCGAACCCAGATCTCCCAACTCCCAGTCACAAGGCCAAGAGCCATGATGGTGGCACCGTACGAACCTAAGGAGTTAGGATTTATTTCTCATTTGAGAATCTCTCTGATCTAACATTGTGATGAAAGCAATAAAACAAATGTATGTATGTTTTTAAAACATGTCAACACTTAAAAGTTAGGTTGACCCAGCTACATCACTCAGGCATGTGGGGGGGAAAAAAAATCCACACCCCGACCAACTTAGTCAAGCCTAACCACTGGTGTAGACGCAGCTAGGTCACCAGAAGAATTCTTCCACTGACCTAGCTACCACCTCTCTGGGAGGTGGATTAACTACAGCGACAGGAGAACCCAACCCATCGCTACAGTAAGTGTCTACACTGAAGCACTACAGTGGCACAGCTGTAATGCCGCACCTGTACCCCTGCGCATTTCTAGTGAAGGCATATCAGCTCAGAGGGCCCAAGTATTCCCGTGAACTTCATCTAGCACAGGGCTGCGCTTAAGCTACCACAAAAGTATATTGTGGGTTGCTCAGACACACTGCAATATGTTTTTAATATTGTATCGGCAGCTTTTCCTTTTAAGTAATTAAAGATCTACTACACTGCGAAGAGCACGAGGGAACTAATTATAAGATACATTGAACAAACAGTTTTATTTGCTGTCAAAAATACCCTCAAGGTCTTGTACAGCTCAGAGACATTTGATTCAGTTTTTAGCTGCTAAGCAATAAATCAGCTGAGGTGCTCTGTGCACCAAGCAGGGGACAGGCATAGCTCATCTTTACTAAGCCAGCCGCAGACCTTCCACTGGTTGCAGCTCTCAGCCCCAGAGGGAGGACTGAACTGAAGTCATAAACCATTCTACAGTTACGTTAGTGAGAGAAGGGGAGGGAATAGTCTTCAGGACCAGAATTTTCTAAAGAGCACAGCTCCTATATTTAGGCTCCAGAGTAAGCAGCCAGACTTTCAAGAGACTCCAGCACGTTGGGCAAGAAAGTCTGGCGTTGAGTATCACAGTGGGAACTACTGAGTTCTAAGTGCTTCTGAAAATCTGGCCTTTATTTCAGGGTTTCATTGGGAGCTGAGCTCTCTGGAAAAATCTGGCCGCATCTCTGGGGTGCTGAATGCTGAGCACCTGAAAGTCTGGCCAGGAGCTCTTTGGAAAGTCTGATCCAACTGGCTCAGGGGTGGCCAACCTGTGGCTCCAGAGCCACATGCGGCTCTTCAGAGGTTAATATGCAGCTCCTTGTATAGGCACCGACTCCGGTGCTGGAACTACAGGCACCAACTTTCCAGTGTGCCGGGGGGTGCTCACTGCTCAACTCCTGGCTCTGCCCCAGGCCCTGCCCCACTCCACCCCTTCCCGCCCCCTCCCCTGAGTCTGCTATGTCCTCACCCCTCTCTCCCCCCCCCCCCCAAGAGCCTCCTGCATGCCACGAAACAGTTGATCGGGAGGTGTGGTGAGAGAGAGGGAGGTGCTGATTGGCGGGCAGGAGGTGCTGGGAGCAGTGTGTGTGTGGGGACGGCTGAGGTATTACTGTGGCTCTTTGGCAATGTACATTGGTAAATTCTGGCTCCTTCTCAGGCTCAGGTTGGCCATCCCTGGGCTAGATAAAAAACAGTTCCAACAGCAGTTGCTTTCTGCTCTGCTGTGCTCAAGATTAAGGTTCCACAGTGACGGACAATATCCTTGACTAGGGCTTTGTAGCGGGAAAGTCTGGTGACTGGCTGGCCTAGTCATCCCATAGGGGGCCCTGGCTGTGGCCTCAAATCATCCCCTCATGCTCCGATTGCTCCCCCAGAGACTGGTCACTACAAAGAAGCAGGGAGGCAAGGTAGGGGAACCAGGGACCACCCACTCCACCGGGTCCCAACCCCAGGCCTGAGGCATATATCACAGCATCCATCCAAGTTACGTTTCCCCTGGATCACTTCCCACCAGTCTGAAGTGCCTCAGTTTGGGGAGCAGTTACTGTCTTAGATTCAACTCCCAAAGGTGGCTGGGAGGCAGGGGGGAGGATACAAGTCCTTGCTACTAGAGCAGCCTTCACAAAGCTGTTGCCCTTCCTGGCATAGCTCTCAGCCTGGCTTCCTGGTGCCACATGCAGCTCACTGGCCTTTCTCCTGGGCTACCAGCTTCTTTTTAATCTGTTCCTCCACTGGGGGCATGCCTTGCGGGGCAGCACCTCCCTCGCCCAGTACTGCTCTGTTCCCTGCCCTGGTTCAGAGTGGGACCCATCGATCCCATCACAGACTTGATTCCCCCACTTCTGAAGTCAGTGGAGATTTGCCATTGAGAGCAGGATCAACCTGGAAAGAACAGCGAGTGGTACTGAGCAGCTGGACTTGGTACACTACATGAGCAAGAGAAAATTAACTGAAGAACAGATTTGGTTCAAAACCGTCGTTTACTCTCTTCTGCTTCTCATCAAGGGGGTCATCTACTAGTAATGACTCGTTCCCAGGCTTCTGGAGTTAGGAATGAAAAACAGATTGCTTCAAAATGAGTTCCCACCAGACAGATGCCCACATCACAAAAAGCAATCACAACTGGTTATCTTGGTGGCAGTCTCTGCAGATAGAAGCCAAAGATTAAAATGGACCCGGTGACCGAATTATCTCCTTGCTTCCTTTGGGAGGGACAGACGGATCAGGATTTCAGTCCACAAGCATGGGGAAGCTTGGGCAGTGGCTCGAGGATCTGACTCTGTGGTCAAGTACGAAATTCACATGACCCATTAAAAAATATTAGTCATTACTCCAAGGCAGCATCTGGCTTGAGTTGCTGGGGCTTCTCCTTATGGTAACAGAGCGTGATCGGTTAGAGCAGGGGATGGGGCACTAGGACTCCTGGGTTCAATTCCTGGCCCTCTCACCCACATGCGCTCCTGTAGGCAAGCCTGCATTTCAACTGCCCCTCTAAAATGGGACAGGGCTTACCTCTTGCACTCTCTTACCTCTTAACTGGTCAAATTGGGATGTCTGTCAACGCCTGAGATTACTGCATATGAAGACATCATCATAAAGTGATGACTAACTAACCATCCACTGAGCATCACAGGAAGGAAAAAAAAAATCAATGGATCAGTCTATTATACTAGGTGGCTTTAAATTTGCATCAGATTCTTCCCCTACTTTATTAGTCATCGACTGCCTAGTCATACATCATCTCTCCGTGTTTTGTGCCATAACAGTGCTAACTAATAGCCTCATTTACTTTGAGGACTAGGTGACAAGAGGAATTCATTTCCAATGGGCATTATTGGTACATGTTGCACTGTAAATTTGCGCGGCACTTCGCAAACAGAGCGATCTCTTCAGGAGGGACACGGAACATATTATTTCAGTAGCACCCAGGATCGCCGATCATGCACTAGGACCCCATCATACGAGGCACTGTATAAAATACCTCTTGCAAGCCAGTCCCTCAGCTGATGTAAGTCAGCACAGCTCTCTAACCCTACAGTCCAAGGTCCCAATCTTGCAATACACTGCACAGAAGCCAATTGCTACACCTCACTGAAATCAGAGGTGTGCCCACGGGCAGTGATTTGCAGGTTGAGGGGTGGGGGGCAAGTCAAACATCAGTGGTTCATAAAAGGGAGGACAAAAGGAAAGAAGCATCTCCTGGAAGTAGGGGTTTACAAAGAAGGAATTTAAAGAGGACAAGAGGGAGTGGGAGCTTGGCAGACAAGAGGTGGGAGAATGTTCCTAGCATAGCAGGCAACAGAATGAAGGACAAGAAGCCAAGAGTATGAAAGAGACAAAAGAAGCAGTGAGGCAAGGCTGAATGGGGAAAGGGGAGGAAGCCAGAAAGGATCCATTGTGCAATATCTCGAAAGGATTTAAAAGTTAGGACAAGGAGCCTGTATGCAACACAGTGACTGACAAATTCAGGGAGGTGATTAGAGGAGGACATGACATGGCCACAGTGACAGAAAAGGATGTGAACCATAGCCATGGCAGATAGGGAAAACTGGGAAGGAAGTTACAGTAATCCAGCCAAGAGATGGTCACGGTCCATACAAGGGGGGTGAGGGGTGGTGTAAAGACAGAAGCGTGGGTTTGGGGGATGCTGAGGTAGTGTTTGGAGAGAGAGACTGGATATTGGGGGAGGTGGGAGAAGAAGGGAAGAGTCGAAGAGGACACCAAGTCCAGAAGACTAGCAGAGTTGTCAGCAATGAGAGAGAGAAAACCAGAGGGGAGGTGGTTATGGCAAAGGTAATGAGTCCCATTTTTGAAAGACTGAGCTCAAAAAAGCCTTGGGACATGCAACGGAGACATCAGGGGATAGAGACATAGGAGGAGATGTCAGGGACAGGAGTTGACTTTGGAACCATCTTCTGGACAGAAGTAGAAGTTGAAGCCAAGGGAGCAGATTAAGAAAAATCAAGGACCAAGCCTTGACAGCCATCAGATTGGGAAGGGGAACTGAAGAGGAGGAGGAGCAGCAGCAGTATCTGAAGAAAGTCATCTAAGATGAGAACCAGGGGAGCACACTGCTGCTGAAGCCAAGAGTATGGTTGGCTCTTACAAAGGCAGTAGAGAGCATAAGACAAATTAAGATGGTCAGACTCAGCCAGAAGGGCTACCATGTAAAGCAGTGGCTCTCAACCTTTCCAGACTACTGGACCCCTTTCAGGAGTCTGATTTGTCTTGCATACCCCCAAGTTCCACCTCACCTAAAAAACTACTTACTTATGAAAATCAGACATAACATACAAGTGTCACAGCACGCGATTACTGAAAAATTGCGTGCTCTCTCATTTTTACCATGTCATTATGAAATAAACCAATGAGAATATAAAATATTGTACTTATATTTCAGTATATAGAGCAGAACAAAACAAGTCAACGTCTATATGAAATTTGAGTTTGTACGGATTTTGCCAGTGTTCTTTATGTAGCCTGTCGTAACACTAAGCAAATATCTAGATGAATTGATGTACCCCTGGTTGAGAACCACGGATATAGAGGGATGGTGACAAAACACTACCTAGGGCTCAAAAGAGTGCAAGATGCAGCTGTTCCTCACCACCAGTCTCAGTATTTTGGGCTATGACAGTCTTTTCCCATTGGGCCCAATGTTTTCCCTCTAATAGCATTTCAACAATGACACGTCCCTGGTTATCTACCATACTTCCTTCAACTGGCAATTTTGCAGCAGATGGTGTAAACAGGCCAGCATACATTTGCTGAACAAGTATAGAAAACAAAAATAGCCACATCTGCCTTTGAGTTACTATTTTAAGCAACAATTGACATTTTTGCTCTTGCACCCTATGGTGTCACTGACTAGCGGCACGGGGGTGGGCGGGAGTAGAGAGACAACAATCTAAGCTGTAAATCACAGACTGAACTTTTCCATGGTTTCTTTCAAATGTGGAATATGTCCTAGATCTACTTCTTGAATCCTTAGACAGTGACTCCCCAACAGTAGAATTAAGTTCACCATCTTCTCAGCCAGCACCACCGCCTCCTCCGACTCTCTCCCCAAATCCACACGATATGAAAAGGTTAGAGAATATTCAGCAGCTACTGTGGATGGGCTGTCTGCGCCATCTCTAAAGTATCCAGCATTCACAACAAAGTATTTGGCTTTCTGGGTAGGCACTAACATCGGAGTCACTGCAGCATGTTGTAAAGTGATGTAGAAAGGGAAGACAACAGGTAGTATGCCGCGATTGCTGTTGGGCTATCTGCAGTCACAGGCCCTCAGCCTGAAAATCATAGGCTCCAATCTGCACATGCTTAAGCACATGCCCCAGTGGAGACATATGCCTGAGTATTTGCAGGATTAGGGCCTTACTCCAATTGCTCAGTATCTGAAGGACCCACCCCTAGCTCAGAACGCCAGATCAATTAAAAACAAAAATCAAATCTCACCTTTTACTGATGAAGCCTAGGCAAGCAACAGACTGAGTCTGCCCCTCCAAAACGCATTCTCCCTCCCGTCATGATCTCACATGTAAGTTGATATTCTGATCAAATGCATGAGTGGGTGGACCTGAACCCCTACCATGCTAGGAATTGAAAGCAGTGGCCTTGGAAAGGTCATTTCCCATGTGTTTGCAATGAAGTCTCAGATCTGAGATGGCTTGACACCAGGAAACAGCGATTGCCATGCAGGTGAAGTACAAGCAAGTCACACACACATTTTGGTACATTTGCATAATTCCAGTTCATACCGATAGGCTCAGTAAGATTTCTAAAAATGTAGCTCATTTCCATTGTTCCAGAGCTACCTGTGAGAGGAGCAGTCCCTATGGATAGGTTATTCATTTTTAAATGCCTCTTTAAAATAAAAAAAGGGGGGCACCGGCCTCTTAAATCTGGCATAAAAGTTATATTTTGTTTAAACTCTAAGATCAATAAAAACATATCCTTCATTTATAATCTTTTAAAATGCTGTGCAAACCTAGCTGAGTTTAAACAAATAAGCAAATCCCTGCAGTGCATGCAGCCCAAACACCAGTGAAAGACTTTCCCGATTTTCATTGTGCAAGGAGAAAGAAATGCAAATCAATGTACGAGAAGGTCAATTGGATTTTTTCCCACTCTTTTAAACAATTATCTCCTTTGGGTTTAAAAAGTTTGTTTTGTTTAATAGCAGGTTTGCTTTTGGTTGATTATTACTGTTCTCTGTTTCAAGGGCACCATTTCTCAAGGGCTGCCATCAGTTTGCATCTGCCCAATGTGATGTGTCTCCTCCAAGCTAAAGACATTTGCTTGTGTTTATCAACACGACAGTGTCCCTTTTCAGTCGGAGATGGAGAAAAGTGTCCTCCCCTCTGTAGCGAATCCATCTGCAGACAACAGTGGTCACAAATACCAGACAAGTCTGGCACACACAGACATTGCTGCAAGCCAAGTTTTTAGTCCAAGTGAAGTCAGACCTTTTGCCTCCAAACACACAGGCCTCTCCACAGGAGCTAGAAGAAATCTACTTTTCCTGGTAGCCCTAATAGGTTCCTTATTGTCTCCGCTGGCAAACCACTAGAAGGCAGCATCACTCGCCCATACATATGATCAAGTGCATTGCACCACCTGCCTTTTCTCAATTCAGTTATCTTTCTCAACTCATTTTCAGCAGCTGATACCTAGTGGAGCATTCCTAAGTCCCTCCCTGCAACACAATCTAGTGGTACATGCATGTTTCTAAACCTATTAGACGGGTAATCAAATCCAATGGGAGGGTGGGAGAAGAAAAATGAAATTTACAAGATGGACAAAAACCAAAAAACACACAACACCCGTCCCATCCCTTTGCCTCTTGGCAGATAAGGAATCAGCACTTTGTCCTGCAAGTGCCTTTTCTGAACAAATGGGTTAGCTTTGTAAGTCTACTTGGGGAGAAGCACCAGTTTCACTGATGATAAAACTGTATCAAGTGGTATTATTCTCAGAAAGCAGGGTTTCCCTCCAGATCTCTTAAAAACCCATTTCAAAAAGCTGCTTCTACTTTCTAGTTCGTTCACTCTTTCCCCCTTTTCAGTGAGGGGGTATAAAATAAAGGAAGTCATGGTGGAGCAGAAATCATTTAGGAAGCCGGTCTACAATAAAAATAGGGTCTCAAGCGATATAGCTGTTGGTTCTTGCACTCGCTCTCAGATTTCCCCCCCCCCCCCAAAAAAAAGAAGCCGTGCTCAAGATTTTCAACAATGAAGTGTAAAGATGAATGAAAACCACATGCGATGCTTTCAGCTAAATACTACAGGCACCGATCAAAAGGAAACAGCCTCCTGGGAGCCTAAATAAACTTAGCTGGGAAAAAGAGGAGCAAATTAAGCGGCGTTTCCATTCATGGAAAAGTTTGTGTTTGTCTTTGCACCTTGGAAAAGGGCTTCATAGCTCTATGTATACGAGAGGATGATCAGTCTAGCTGCATGTGGAAGTAATGGCTGGCTAGATCCCAGGAGAAGGTGCACGCTACCAGAAACCATGCAAGTTAACACTGCGTGGCTTGCAAGAGATTTTTGTCTTAGTGGGGCAATATGACAAGGCAAAACCGGAGGGGGGGCGGGGGAGTGCGTGCTACAAAGGGAGCCAGTCGTGCAATAAAAAACTGTGCCTGGAGCCTTGACTCCAGCAAAACCACGGCTGGGAACCAAATGGCCGAGCACCGCAATTTGGAGACGTGCAATGGAGGAACTGGACACGCAGCTGCCCCCACCCACCCCACAGCCGGGAGAAATGCGATCCATTCAAACGCCCGCTGCAGAGGAGAAAAACACAAGCCCCCCTCAAGCGAGCCCACCATCTGGCGAACTAACAAGGAGCTCGCACCATGGAGGCATGTACCCAAACCATCCCCAGCCACAAGCGCCAGTCCGAGCAGGAGCGCTGCCCCCGAGTCACAGACCCCGGCCCCTAGTGCCCTCCCCACGCGGCTGGGGGGACCCCAGCATGCAGACCGCGCACGCTGCGCCGCAGTGGGGCAAGGACCCCATGCGCTCGGGCGCACAGAGCGCCCCGGCGCTGGAGCCTCCCGCTGCAGCCAGACATTCCCGGAGTTTGGTGTTTCCTTGCCCCCCACCTGCCTGAGCTGCGCCTCCCCGCTCGGCCGAACCCGCCCCCCGGGCAGCTCACCTGGGCGTGAGGCTTTCGCCATCTCCCCGGGCGCCTCGGTTCCTGCCGCGGAGTACCCCGAGTCCCGCACCTGCCCGAGGCCGCCGCTCTCCACGCCCGCTGCGCCCTAGCGGCTCGCCGCCGGAGCTCTCCTAGCGCACAGGGAGACGAGGCGTCTTGCGCTCCTTGGCCACATTTGTTTCCTTCGGCTGCCTCTAGCGGCACCTCTCCCGGGGTTCAGGCTGCAGCGCCGGGAGCCGGAGGGGAGCAGCCGCCAGGGCACCACGAGCTTCCTGCAGCTCCGCCGCCGGTGTAACGACGCCCGTTAAAGGCGCAGCGGACAATTCCTGCCCCCGGAGGGAGAGGTTAGCAGCAGGCGCTGCCCTCGCCCAGCGGCTGGGACAGTTTGGGATGAGGGGACGCTGTGTCGCTCTCTCCAAATCAAGATGATCAAGAACTGTGTCCTGAGAGACAAATACCTACAACTCCCTCTCCCACCCCAGCCTCCCCTCTCCAGGGGAGGGGAATCTCAGGAGCGCCCCTCAGCCGGGGGAAAGGCAATGGCTAAGGACAACGTTTGGAAGCATGCGGCAGCGACACTGTCTCCCGGGCCCAGCCCTCCCTCCAAAGGAGATCATGCCAGGGTCTCATGCTGAAACCCAGAGCAGGAGACTTCCTCACCAGGAGAGACTTTTAAGAGGCTCTCCCAAGGGTAGAGACCTGTAGAGCCCCGAGACACGGTGATCTTTCTCCCTATTTTGGATTAGGTCCGCAAACGGGTTTCGCCCCTGCCTCTCCGTAAAGCAGATCTGATTCCTCCCCTAAGGAATTCAGCAGATCTGCGACGATCCCCATCCCACCCACTCCCGTCAGAAATTAGCAATTCCTCCCCTCCCACACCCCAAAAGTCACTCCATGCCGCACTGGGATTTGAATCCCTTACGCTCCCCCCCGCCCCACCACCAACTCCTCCTCCCCGGAGTGGCTGGGCAGTAGATGTGATGGAAGAGCCGATGCAGAGCTCCGCATCCTCGAGTAATTTTTCTTCATTACCAACAAAATGATAGCCCAGAAATGACAGGAAGCAGCTAGCCAGTGGTTTGTGGTCCTTTTAAAAAAGCTTTCTGAATTAACAGTGCTATTCCTCACGATGATTTAGGGAAGGATCATGTACCCGAGTATCTATTGCAGAGCCTCAGAAGAGGAGCATTCAAGAAATGGGAACTTTCACATTTTGGTTTGTTTAGGGCTGAAATGTCTTTCCGTTTGACCAAGCTCTCCCCTCCAGCGCGCCGTCCCCCATAAACCTCCCCTCGCCACCGCTATATTTTCCCCCGCTCCTGAATTCACACGCATCACTAGCTGTCCCTAGGTGATGATACAGCTGACAGTTCCCAAGTCCCAGCAAGGAACCCTAACTGCCACTCTATTACGCTGGGAAGACAACACAAGTCCCCATTTGAATACCAATAGAGAGAGACTCAGCCAGTTTCCTCCAATCTGACGTCAATTGCCAGAAGAGAGAACCGGGAAGCTCTGACTGATCAGCTGCTGAAGAAAATAAAAGACCACATGGGCTAACCCCTGTCCCTCTGATTCCAGTGAGAGTTTTGGCCTAGTAAGGACGGCAGGATTTGGCCCAAGTATTTATGAGCAACAAAAATAGAACAAGGCTAAAGCTCATTCAGCTGCAGCATACAAAAAAAAAAAACCTACCCTGAGAGGAAGTGACAAAGCAAGGAGGAGGCAGCATTTTGGAGGAGTTAAGGATATAACAAAAGCAATAAGCCAGATCCTCTAATTGCCTCTTTGATCACTTTTTAATGGAAAGTCTTCAGGTTATATGGATCTCCAAAGGCAGCTAGTGCCCATGCAAAGGAAAATTATGCCAGAGTTATCAGGCAAACAAAAGGAATTAAGCTCTCTTTAACACACACACACCACCAGCTGATCTTATTTATATGTACGACACACACACACACACACTCAGTGACCATCACACCGCTACAGAGCAGAATGAAAAAATCATGCATTTTCCTCTGCTTGCGATGTCTGCCACACACAGAAAGAGGAAAGTGCATGTTTTTGCCCCCATTATGCTTTTTATGGGTGTGATATGGGGTTGGATATTTTTGAGTAAAAAAGGGGACCCCCTCAACAACTGGGAGAACTCCTACTTAATGTGGATTAGGAAAGGATGTAGGTCCAGAGCTGGAAGCAGGCTTAGTGACAGGTAAAGGATTGCTCTATGGATCCAAGAAGATGAGGTGCCTGCAGCCAGCGCTTGAAATCTTGCAGCTCCTATCTCTTCTCCTGCAGCTGTGAGGGAGCAGGTGTATCCTATGTGTGCCCCACTCCCACCTGTAAGATCTGCCCTTAATCCACTATAACTCCCAGTGGTTTCTGGAACAGAATGGGTAGCCCAGTAAACACTGCATCTTGATGTGTACCTTGATATTTTCTTGCTAGCATACTGGCCTAATGGATAGGGGAGAAGCAGATGATGTGATGTATCTTGATTTTATTAAGGCTTTTAGCAGTCCCCCATGACGTTCTCATAAGCAAACCAGGGGAATGTGTTCTAGATGAAATTACTATAAGGTGGGTGCATAACTGGTTGAAAGACTGTACTCAAAGCATAATCATTAATAGTTCACTGTCAAACTGGGATGGTGTTTCTAGTGGGGCTTTGCAGGGGGCCAGTCCTGGGTCCGATACTATTCAATAGTTTCATTATTGACTTGGATAATGGAGTCAAGAGCACGCTTATAAAATTTGCGGGCAACAGCAAGCTGAGAGGGGCTGCAACCACTTTGGAGAACAGGATTAGAGTTCAACATGACTGAGCAATGGGAGAATTGCTCTGAAATCAACAAGATGAAATTCAATAACTATAAATGCTACTACGCTTAGGAAGGGAAAAAAATCAAAAGCACAATTACAAAGTGAGGAATCACTGGCAAGGCGGTAGTCCTGCTGAAGAGGATCTGGGAGTTGGAGTGGATCGCAAATCGAATGAGAGTCAACATGGTGAGCCTTTGCCCTAGAGAGCTCACCACATAAAGGCACAGGCAGTCCCAAAGCAGGCAAGTTGTTTGGAAAGTCTTCTGGCCATAGGCGCCGACTCCATGGGTGCTCCAGGGTTGGAGCATCCACAGGGAAAAAAAATAGTGCTCAGCAGGAACCACGGTGGGGGGGCGGGGGGAGAGAAAAGAGGAGAAGCCTCGGAGCCCGGCAGGAGCAACGCTGGGGGTGGGTGGGAGGAGAGGAAGAAGCCCCAGAGCCCAGCAGGAGCAACGTGGGGTGGGGGAGAGAGAGAAGAGCCCTGGACCATGGCAGAAGATGTGGGGCTGAAGTCCCTGGCTCAGGAGCCCCAGCCACCCTCGTGGCAGAAGCAGCAGGGCAGAAGCCCCGACCCTCCTCGGTGCAGAATTGGCCTGAGCCCCTCTCTCCCCCATTGCCCCCTGTGCGGAGCTGGCTCTCACTCAGGCTGTGGTGAAATTCAGCCCAAATCCACCCACATTGGCATCTCCATTTCCACCATCCTCACACAGCTATGAATGGATTTAGCCTAGGAGGCAGGGTCAGTATTGGCCCCAGTTGGCAGGTGGGATCTAGGGCGCACAGAGGTGAAGTAACTTTCTCAAGGCTAAGCAGGGAGTCAGTAGCAGAGCATCAAACCCAGAACACCTGAGCCCTGTGCCTTAACCACTAGGTAACCTTCCCACCCAAGGAGGGGGAACCTCCTCTGCCACTTTGAGTATGTGGGTGGGAGCAGCCACTAGCCAGAGCCCCCAGGAGGTAGGGAGCAGAGAGAGATGGGACATGGGTGGGAAGAAAAAAGGGGGAAACATCAGGAAGGGGAGCAAGGACTTAGAGAAGAAACAAGAGAAAGGGAATGGGGGAGGGAGAGCGAGAGGAAAGGAGAGGAGAAAGACTCTCCACTGCTTGTCCCTCCCATCCACTTCTTCCCACAGCCATCAGTGGCCCTCAGCTCCCAAACAGGCCCTAAGCAGGAGCGAAGCCCAGAGCGAATGCAATGTTAGTGAAGACAGCTTGTAGCTGAGTGTAATGATTTTAATATACTGTAATTCATGATAATGTAATGATATATTTAATTACTATTTTAATAATTTTATCTATTCATGATAATGTAATGATATATTTAAATACTATTTTAACCTTACATTGTTAAGGTGCCAATGATAGACATTCAATAACAGAATATGAAAGAAGTGTATAAATATGCAGAAAATTGCCAGTTTTGAGGGAAGGCTGAGCCCCCGCCAACACACACACCCACCCCTCGCCTTCAAGGCAGGAGGAGGCAGAAAGGAGTGAGCAGTGGACAGGAGATGCTCAGGGGAGAGGACCTAAGGGGATGGGGGCAGAGTGAGGGCAGGGCTTTGGGGAAGGACCGGAGCCGGGTTGGGGCACCCACCAGCAAAACCAAAAGTTAAATAAAATCAAAATCAGAAAGTATCCACACAGGGTTTTGTATCAGTTTGTCCATATTGCTTTAGAAACAGAACTTTAACTAAACTGGTGCAGCTTTGAATGTAGACAAGGCCATAGGAAACTCACCCTTTGTTTGTTAGTAAGATTCCCCCATTTGGAAATCCCACCGCATGCATCACTACTGTGCATAAACGCTGTATTTTGGAGTGCTAGTGACTTTCATTTTTCCCCACCCTTGGGTCCTATCAGCATGGGATAGATGCTTGATAAAATAAGGTGCTGGATTTTTATGGCATTACTTAAAGAGGAACTAGGAAGGAATAAGCCCTTTGATGATACCTAAGTAGTCCTGGATGAGGAATAGTATAAATTTGGCTTCTGCTGTTCACACACAAACCCAAAAATGTCAGTTTTTTGTAACACATTCATACTTCACAACTATCCTGCAGTGTGCTAGACGCAGTGGATTGTCAAAAGCCTCACCAATGTGAGTGCCTGTACAGTCAGGTTAACTGCAGACCCTGAGAGGAAAAAATTAAGTTGTGTTCCATTAACTACTCAAGGATGAAGCAAATGTCCACCAGCCTGCGACAACATGACCAAGTCTTCAAAGCTTCCTTTGGTTCAATAGCGGTCTGTTTGAATGCCAGGGTGAGCTCCAGAGATCACAACTAAATAAATCCTTTCAATAAAGGATGCATACAGCTTTTCCACCACATGTTATTAACAAGATAAGAGATGAGCCACAGAGCTGAACAGGAGAGTTACGGCCAATTAATGCTGTAATCAAAAAAATGAAGCCAATCTTGGAAGACTTTGCCTTGGGTCAGATAGTTGTCTTTAAAGCCACTTCCACATCCCAAGGGCATATGAGAGAGAGAGAGAGAGAGAAAATGGAACTGGAAGCACATGCCTCCAAACTGGTGACCCAAAGGGCCCTCTCCTCAATAGGTTGAGTAGGCTCCTGTTTAGCTTCTCCCGCAGACCATGTTCCATATTCATACAGAGTTTTCTAATGTCACAAGTATTAATTGAACCCTGCTTAAGGAAGGGTTTCCACTCTTACACCCGCAGAAAAGGTTTGTGCGGTTGGCAGGGCTGTCTTCCAGAGAAGATCTACAACCACAGCACCTCCGAGAGCCAGGTAACTCAAAGGGAAGGATGCTACCCATTAAGTTTAGACGAAAGACCAATTCCAGCAGGATTCAAATTCTCTCTGCCTGGAGGTCACCCAACCATCTTCAGCTCATGAGAGCCAACATACACATTGCCTAGGGTTTTGTGGGTGCATTTCAGTAGCCAGTGAAGTGATTCTTTTATAAAACTGGACTCAGCTGAAGCCTGACTTCTTTGCCATGGTGCCTACTGACACCAGGGCCAAGTTTGGCCTATGACTAAATGGCTTTGGAATCCACTGAGAAGCTTTGGAATCCACCTTTCCCTGTAGTCGAGAACGGTCGTCGAAGCCTTAAGCAAATAGCATGACACACAGCAAAGGGTAGGAGCTGTGAGTTGTGACAGCGACCATGGGATCCAGGCTTGCGTTCAGATGGATCCAAGCAGGGCTGTTGCCAGAATTTACTGGGACCAGGGCAAGATGACAAAAAACAGCTCCTCTTCCTGTAGCTCCATCCCTCCACAACTACCCCCCTCCCCCACGTCATTATCTCAGCTCAGAGGGCTCGCCTCCCTCAGACAGGCTCCTAGGTCAGTCCCCGCCCCACAGTCACATTGGTCCACGCTCCCTCCTCCTGCATCAGGGCATGGCCCTGAGGGAGTGGTGGCTCTCAGCAGGAAGAGGAGCAGTTTTTGCTGGGTCCTGAAGTAACCCTTAGGCCTGAAAAGGAGCCTGGTAAGTGAGGGGACCTGGAGGCTGCTGCTCAAGGCCCCACTACTCCTGTCTAGGGCCAGATGCGAATCCCCTGCTCACTGGGTTGCTCTCAGCCAATTGTAGCACGTCAGTTGCCCACTAGAAAGTGCAGCACAACCCAATCTTACTTGGAAAGAGAAATTCTCTAGTGGCCAACTCATGGTCCTTTGTACCCATGGAGCGGCAAAAGGGGTCATAGCGCACCCAAGAATCAGACCCAGAGGGAGCAGCTTTAGGCAACAACAGTGTTAAATCACTCAAGAGAAGTTTTGTATTTATAAGTCACCCATGACCATGTAACAGGACATTGAAAAGCTGAAAATAATACTTAGAACAAAGCTTTGCCCAGGGTCCCAGAGAAGAGTAGCTGCTCTGCCAATGGAAAGGGAACGAAAAATAAGCCAGAGAGATGGGGCTGGTGAACAACAGAGGGTAAAACAGTTAGAGGAATTGACCTAAAGACCTTACACACCAAACCAGCTACGGCGGATGCTACAGCACAAATACTCTGGGAGGGAGTGTCTGGGGGAGGCCAGAGGCATGGCCAGGTTGTTACTAGCTCTGGCCATTTCCAGTATCTAGAAAGGCCTCGGGCAACCGCAAGTTCTGAGGCCGCACTAACTTATGCCTAGAGTCAAGCAGCCCCAGAGCTGTAGAGCAGGAAGCATGGTGTAAAATGCCCACCATATTTCACACCAAACACTGTACAGCCAGCCTTGAGAATCAGGGCCTCTGGTTTAAAAAACAAACAAACAAACAAAAAAGTCAATATTTAAAGCCACAAGGGACCCTCATGCTCACCTTGTCTATCCTCCTGCATCACAAAGGCCAGTGAATTCTACTCACTAGTGCCTCAGTGGAGAAATGCAATCTCCCATTAATGGGGCAATCCAGCTGTCCTTCCCCATGGAAAATGCCCCATTAACTGCCGTTGAATTCAATGTCAATGATCATTTTCAGGCGCAAGAGCTGGAGTAGGTTCAATCTTGAACCAGTTCAGTGTTCTTTATCCACATCCTCACCAAGGAGTTCTCCCTGTGCTTTGAGCGGAAGGATGCTGCCTCTGACCCATGTTGCAATCTAACAAAGAGAGATAAACAGGACTTTTAGACCCTGGCCTAACGGAATACGTGTATGCAGTACAATTCTGTTCCCACTGAATTAGATGGCAAAGTGCCCACGGACTTCAATAAGAACAGGAGCAGGGTTATGTTGATCACTAATACAATCAGTCTTGAAGCCTTCTCAAGGTGGATGTTGTATGCAAGAGAGAATGGTACAGGTACTCATCCAGCTCTGGCAGCTGCTGCGGCGGGGGGAGATGGGGACTGGAAATGTAATAGAAATGGGTGAAGGCAGAGTTGGAATAATGAAATCAAAGGATCTAAGTGGGGCCTTGTGAATCATCACTTGTTGCTTGAATTCCTTTGTTGCCATGTGAGTTTGCTGCAGAATCCATCTATTTTAATCAGGATTGTAGTTGTCCTCCACATGGTTTACAAATGCACCTCAGTCTTGTCTATTCTCTGCCTGTGGTATAACTTTGGTATAAACTTTGGTATAAACACCAAACCTAAGCCTTCAAAAATTCATGAATGAGGACACCTGCTTCCCCCCAAAAAAGGTTTTTGTTTGTTTGTTTTAAATCCCAGGATTTTTAAACCCAGATATTACACTTACTTGGTTTTTGACCCTTCCAAGAAGGTTACAAATATCTGGGTGGTGGTTGTTTTTTTTAAATGAAAGCTGAAATTTTCAAAGCAAGAAAGCCCAAGCTGGGGTCATAAACAAAAAACCAAGTACTGAGAGCCTCACTATGAAATCCAGAGGGTTGGCAACACTGTTTAAAAAATAAAAAATAAAGAGACATTGATGACAGATCTAAATTATACTGACGTATAGAAAATCCAGCGGGATCAATCCATCCCTAAACCAATTTAAACAAAAATAATAATCAGGGACCCAAACCTCTGGAGCAATGTACAGGTTTGTTTGCTCTTACAGTCATCCAGCCTGATATCTCTCATTGCCTCATCTTTCAGTAAGGAAGAACTCCAGTTTCCCTTCCCCGTTGTGATGAAGCATAACCTGGATACCATAACTTCCAATATTACTACCATTAGTTCTGCTTTATCAAGCCCTTTCTGACTTTTCCATTAAAAGAGGACGACAAAGATAAATGGCAGAGCGCCTTGATTTCACTTAAGGAACCCAAGGCATCTATTCTTTCCACCTGGCAAAGCTTGACAGCTTCCCAATGTTATTTTCTGTGAAGGCAGCCTGATTTTCCAAAACATTGTTTTAGTGCCTAAAAGCGTTGCTAGGAAGCCTTCCTTCCGGAGCTGGGTTGTGTGTCCGTAATAAAATGGTATGTTGGGAAAGATCGGTAACAGAACGGATCATAATAAGTACATGCAGAGTCATTTAAGAAAATCAGAGATGGCTAGTTAATATTTAACAGGCCTGATTACAGGAGGGAAAGAATGGGTGCCAAAGGAACAATCAGTTGGTCTGACCTTCCTGGTATTTTATACATTAGCCTATTTTAGTCTTTGAAAATTGATGTGCTGCAAAGAGTTGTGGGTGGCTGAGATTTCCAAAGCACCCAAGTCCTACTGAGAGTCAATGGTTTTGAAAATCATCCCCCAGATGAATTGTGAACGTACGACATTAGCTCAGAGGGGATTATTCATTCAATGAATTTCACCTTTGTTTTTGCAGTCTGTAAGTGATCCCCAAATACCTGATGAAATTCTTCAGTGCATTCAAATTTGAAGAATGTCTTTAGCAAACAGTTCTTGGTTTGGTGATCATTTGCAAGTTACAAACATCCACCATTCATACTGTGTCAATTTCTAACCCATGCTAAAGAATTCAAGAGGAGGGTTCTCATGATTCATTCTCTGTTCTGGAGGCAGGGTTGTCCAATGGCTACAGACTGGATCTCAAGAGACCAGGGATTCTATTCCCAGCTTTGTCACTGGTTTTCTGGGTGAACTTGGGCAAGTTGTTTCACCACCTCATGCCTCAGTTTCTCCATCTGTAAAATGGGTATGATGATACTTTCCTCCTTACTAAAGCACTTGGATATCTAAGGATGAATACCAATGTATAAGAGCCAGGTAATATTAATTTCCACAAGATTTTACAGTAGTTCCCATAGAACCTTCCTGGTTTCACCCTATTATATTCTAAGGACTTTTTCTCTTGGTGGGGGAGAGTTTAACAACCCCCCCTAACCCGTTCACACTCTCCTCTTGATAATAGGCAATTATCATTGTAACATTCATATATACTGAAGCTCACTGGAGGAAGAACACATCTTGTACTTATCCTTTTATCAAGCAGCTCTGATTCCCAGTTTACTCACCGGTTCCTTTCATGTTATCCGGAGGTATCTAGGCATAATGGTTATTTCAATACCCATTCTGTTCATCTTTGGGAAGGGAGTAAAAAAAATAAAAATAAAAAAAAAATTCATGGCTATAGCTATGAGCATAGTCAAAGAGCTGCACAAGGGAGAGAAAAATCTCACCCTTAATTAAAAACTTCCCTGGGTGCCAAGACTGATGTAACAGACTGTGTGGGTTTTGAGTAAGTTAGCATTCTAGCTGCAGAATTCTGGCTAAGTATGCTGTAATTTGTAAAGTAAATTGTCTAGAGGGTCTGTTAAACAAGCTGATGCAATAGTGCTGCAGAGATACAATTAAGACATGATTAAGGACTCAGCCTCCTCATGAGACTCCATTGTTTATAGTTTCACTAGCTTCCAGAGATGACATTCTGCTTCTGCAGGGTTGAAGGTGTACATCAGGAGTGACATGCACATGCCTGTCCCACTGAGAGGGTGTGGCCAGCAGTACATCCCTCCCATTAAAGAGGAAGCACATAGCAAGAAGTGCCATTGAGGAGGAGATGAAAGTGACCAAAGCAGCAGCACTATTTGCTCAGCAACTCATAGGGAAATTTCAAACCAAGCAAGAGTGAACACCCTATCAAGCTAGCTGTTGTTTTCATGGGTATCTGCCAAGATGGAAAAGCAAAGCAAAAATCAAACCATTATAACTGAAAAACGATAGCACTTATGTTGTGCTTTTAGCCTTCAAAGGACTTTACAGACATCAACTAATCCTCATTATATGCCTGTGGAGTTCTTCATGAAATCCTGTTCCCATTTTACAAGTAGGGAAATCGAGTCTTTTTGTACAGCGCCTAGCACAAAGGGATGCTGATCCATGACAGATGCCTGAGCACTAAATAATACAAATAGTAATAATTTTCCCAAACCACAGAAGGAAGTGAAAGCTAGGGTTGGCATTCAGGAGACTTGCACTCAGAACACTCTGCCACATGGAGAGGCAAATAATGTAAATGTAGAATAGCATGTTAAGAATCTATATCAGACAGTCACAGGATGGCAGTTCACATTCAGCCAGGGTGAAATTCAGCACTGGGCAGGCTGTCAGTAAAGGCCTATGTATCACTTAAGTCCTCTAAATAAAGCTTTAATGAGGCCTCAAACTGGTCCACTGCCCAGGGGCAAATTTCACCCCTAGCATATTTTATTTTAAAGGATCCCAAAGCACTTCACTGATTAATGCTAGATGGTAAAGACAGATGGTTCTAGAACCAGCTATATAATACAGTACTGGCAATAAGTCACACATGAACACACTAGTATTACCAACCACAAACATTCAAAAATCATGAGCAAGGCCCCTATGTAGCTAGTTAAGTTAACCTGATCAAACCAAACAGTGCATCAGATGCTGTTTTCTCACGTAGTCCCACATCAAATTTATAAGCAGAGACACAGAGTTGTGAAACAAAATTACAACTTAATTTACCGCTTCCATGGTCTTCATTGAAGTTTGGCTCAGGCCCTTAATGACTAAAATAAGAGCCAGAAACATGTTAACAACATCTGGGAACTGGAAATCAAGGAGTTCTGAGTGCCTGCTTGCCTTTGTATTGCATATTCTTTAACTTATTTCTTAATGTATAAACATTCTTTTCCTTCCCCTGGCATTCAATAATGGCACTGCACACACGTTTAAGGTTCTGTATGAATGTAAGTGGTGGCAAAATCAGAGCCTTAGTCACTTGAATATGCTCTTGGTGAGGACCAGCTCCTGTATCTTTACTGGGAGTGAAGGGTGCTTAGGACCTTGCAGTGAGATTAGCTTAAAACTCGTGAGATTTAAAAACAAAACAACACACAAAAAACCCACCACATTAAAATTTGGTGTGGGGGGAGGAGAGATTATGTGCCTCCTTGTTTTGATCAATTAGGGGTCACATTGTCATGCTTTACTCAAGCTCTGGGGCCAGCAGGGGCCACTGGATTTTCAGAAGTGGCAGCTTGGGAAGTTTTCTCTCTCTCTCTCTGGCCCTTTGCCAGAACCCAGCTTTTGTTAACTTTCAGCCCAAAAAGTGACTCTGTTGGTCAAAGTATTTGTTGGACTTTGCAGGACTGCTGCGCAGCTTCTTTTACGGTGAGCTGGGGTAGCATAGAGAGGGACGTCATCTGTGCTCTCTTGTGGGCAGCACAACCTATTGCTTAATGTACAGATGACGGTATGGGCGCACTGAGGGAAAAAACGAATCCGCTGCACCCTTCTTACTCAGCTGAGATGTGCTGATTGATAAATCCCTGCCTCAGGGTTTGTGCCACAATAGCATGCTGGGTCTGATATTGGAGGGCAGACCTTTGCTAGTCTTACACTGGTAATTATGCACAGGCATTGATGCATAATCCATCTTGGCAGCAGAGCGCAGAAAACTCTCTTACAGCTACTCTTCTAACTTTGCTCTTATCAGATGTCCTTCTGAACAGCCAAGTTCATTTGTTCTCAAGTAATACATACGGGATTGCCAAAATGAGCCAGGCCCCACTGCTATTTGAACATTTAAGTGGTATGAGAGGACCGTCTGCCGCCCCCCGCCCCCTCTCCAAAAGGCTGCAGCATGAAAATCATTTATACAAGCATCACATCTGCCTCAGGCTTTGATCCCATTTTTGTTTAAATCAGTGGGAGTTTTGCCATGGTCTTCAAAGGGAGCAAGTCGGGGTGCTCAGTGTGCTGTGAATGTATTCTCGCTGCTCTTCTGTAAGCACCTTGGCTTCCTGATTGCAAATGGAACCTGTAGGGTGTTTTCAAGCAATACCCACTCTCCTCTTCTCTGCTTCCTCCATGAGGGGCCAAGAGCCACCAACTCTCATTGAAACCTTTAGAGCCTGCTCCTGCATTACATGCACACCCAACACCCATCCCCGCCATCCATTGACTTCAGTGAGAGTTCACATCAGGACCCAGTTCCCCATTGATCATTTTCTGATTGTTCTCCTGGAATTTCTGACCCAGGTTCAGTTCTATTCCAAATAGCTTGTTCCAAGGTGTTCTTGCAGATAGTGCTTAGATACAAAGATAGGTGCCTAGGACAGCTACATATATTCACTTGTTATATTGGTGTCTAATTGTGCTAAGTGCTTTGTGAAAACAAAGTTTAAGAAAAAAATCCCTAACCCAATGAGTTTACAAGATAGAGCCACCATACAGATAAGCATTGTGATAGATCACTACCGACATGAGTGGTGACTGGTGAAGTCTAGCAAAGGAATCAAGTGCATGCTAATGGCTTGTACATCTTGTATGGTTTGCATAGTTCTTTAGAGAGTTTTCATCTCCTTTGTCCGGCCTTCTCTATGAAGAGATTTCAGGACATTAGAAGATCAGAATCAGCCCAAGTCTCAAGCAGACTAGATGAGGAACCGCCCAGTTCCTTCCTCTAGAAGATCTTGGCTCAGAGTCATTTTCCTCCCCTTCCCAGCATCATTTTAATGCTATTTATATTTAGTTAATATTGCAGATTTTTGCTCTGTCAACTCAAGAAGGGAATCAGACTGCTCTGCAAGTTACTACCAGAAAAACACCAGCCAGCGTATGGATTTTTAAGAGTTTTACTAATAAACAGCATTGCTGGCACCATATCCTACTGACTTAATCCAGGTTAACAGTAAGGGGGGGTTCTATGGGACGGTTAGAATCGCAGTTTGGAATGCTAACAATAGCCATTGTCTTAGAGAAAAGAATAGGTTATTCTTTTAACTAAAGTTACATTGCCCCACCCTCAGCCGTGTTTATCTCAGCTCTGTATAGTCAAGTCAGTTGCAGCAGGGGGTGAGGGGAAGATGTGCATTAGGCATGCTTAGTATTAAACCAATTGATGCTAGTTAATTTCTTTATTTAAGAGAAATCTTTTAATTGGGAAAAGAAACAACATGCAATTTGGAAAGTGCAACCTCTGTCACTGGATTTCAGCAGCTTTTATAAGCTCAAGAGAGATGGGGAAGAAAAAAAATCCATAGAAAACACCTTGATTGTTAATTAATACTGCTCTGACTGCCTATGTTCACACAACACAAAAATAAATCCAAACTGGTTTCTTCTATCTATGCTGCCACTCCATAGACTGGCAGAAATCAAGGCTTGCAAACCTACAAGGTCCTAAGCATCCTTCACTCCCAGTAAAGATACAGGAGCTGGTCCTCACCAAGAACATATTCAAGTGACTAAGGCTCTGATTTTGCCACCACTTACATTCATACAGAACCTTAAACATGTGTGCAGTGCCATTATTGAATGCCAGGGGAAGGAAAAGAATGTTTATACATTAAGAAATAAGTGTAAAGAATATGCAATACAAAGGCAAGCAGGCACTCAGAACTCCTTGATTTCCAGTTCCCAGATATTATTAAAATGTTTCTGGCTCTTATTTTAGTCATTAAGGGCCTGAACCAAACTTCAATGAAGACAATGGAAGCGGTAAGTTAAGTTGTAATTTTGTTTCACAACTCTGTCTCTCTGCTTATAAATTATGTGAGACTAAGTGAGAAAACAGCATCTGAGGCACTGTTTGCTTTGGTCGGGTTAACTCTACCAGCTACATAGGCATTGTCTCTAAGCCTTGTAAAAAAGGCATTTAGCTATATTAGTAAACTGATAAGTGATCAGTGCTATCTGCATTTCATTTGGGAAGGGGACTTCAAATGCATTTTGGTTAGCTTTTGAGATAAGTCTTCACTCACCACATAAACAAGCGTATCAAGATTCAGACCTACTGAAGAACACTATCAAAAAAGAAGCAATCTTATAGAATTATGGGACATATTACTAGAGGCATTAGCTGCTAATACACGTTTCAAATCAGAGAATTATTTTCCCCTCCCATTCCTACTGTGACTTTCCATAGCACTTTTTCTTCAGATTTTACAGAGTTTCTCTCTCTCTTTTTTTTGTTTTAAACTTGCAATCTGTGATTTAAACATGGTGTGGTATTTCAGGGAGTAACATAGCAGACAGCAGTTGACTGGAGAGTAGATTAAGCAAAGTACAGCACCTGATTTATCTCCAGGTTCCTCCATAGTTTTACAGAGTACAGAAAGATTGGCCCACATCCTCAAACACATTTAGGCTCCTAAATCAAAGGAAGTTAGAAGCCTAAATACCATGGCCCAGATCCTCAAAGGTAAGAAGTAGTGAACAGAGGACAGGGAGTCCTGCCTTAAGAATAGTGTCTGCACCTCTTATTGAAGCCAGTGGCATTTATTTGTATTTTGCAGCAGCGGCATCTCTAGTTTCTATTCCTAACGCTGCCTGCTTGTGACCTTGGGCAAGTCACTCAATCTGTGTGCCTCAGTTTCCCTGATCTGTCAAACCACTCCAATAATACTCAGCTCTGGGGTATATTGTGTGGCTTAACATTCGTTTGTCAAGCACTTGGCTATGCCCAGGTGAAGGGCACTCTATAAATACTCTAAGTGATCCTCTGTTAAGGTTAAGAAGCAATGAAGGAGGGTGGCCTTGTGGTTGAGGCAGGGGATTGGGACTCAAGAGATCTGGCTTCAGCTCTTAGCTCGGCCACACTTCCTGAGTGACCTTGCCCAAGGACACTTTAATCTCTGCCTGAGTTTCCCCATCTGTAGATTTCCCAGTGTCTCCTTTTTCTATTTAGACTGTGAGCAGTTTGGGGAAGTGTCTCTCTTTCTAGGTGTTTATACAGTGCCTCGCACAATGGGGCAACAAAGGTGCTAATGGAACACAAATAATACACAATATTTCCTGTTTCAAGGGCAGCCTCTGAGCAGAGCTACAATGGCAGGAATGGGTTAAGAAACCATCTGAAACTGTATGTTCATTTGCTGCCCCATCACAATTCTTTTACTTGGAGCTGGAGATCTCAGCAACTGTCAGCCAAAAGAAAATAGGTAGGTTTGGGCTAAGTCTGGCAAAGTTCTCCCTCCTTCAAGCAGCAAACTTTAATGTCCTCGTCAGAGCCTGTGCAGATTACTCGGATCATGCATCTAGCATCTGAATGCTCCCCCAGTGTAGGAGTTGATGCTTTAGTCATCCAAGGTTTATGAAAGAGAATTGACTCCACTTATTAAAGATGCACTGGATTGTGTTCTCTCTGACAGAATACTCCTGGGAACCTGGCACTCAGCTCAGCTATTCCACATTGAGGAAACATCCCACTGTGGCTACTCTTAATATGCCAGATCCCTGTTCAGCATCTCTGAGGAGATGGCAGGGGCCATACTTCAGCTTCCTTAGGCAGGAAAGGGGAGGATTGGGAAACTCTAGGAGGTGTTTTCTAAAGTTTTTGATCAATATTCCTTGGTGTGCGCTTGCAAGAGGAGGGGGTGGGAAGGCAGGTGGAAAATACGTTTTCCACATCCCATGGATCTCAGGGGGAGATGGAGCGCCAGCCTCTATTTACTGGTATCTTCTGCTACACTTCCCAGCCTTCCCCCTCCGCCTAGGCAGCATGGTCCCCAAAGGCGATGTGCCACCGTTGGCTCTTCTGTCCCTAGCTGCATAATAACCTCTTCTCTGAAGGGGCAGCAGGAATGGTATGGAGATGAATGCTACTTCTGATTCCCAAGCAGATGCGCCATAGACCAAGTATCAGGGGGTAGCCGTGTTAGTCTGTATCTACAAAAACAACAAGGAGTCTGGTGGCACCTTAAAGACTAACAAATTTATTTGGGCATAAGCTTTCGTGAGTAAAAACCTCATCCGAAGAAGTGAGGTTTTTACTCACGAAAGCTTATGCCCAAATAAATCTGTTAGTCTTTAAGGTGCCACCAGACTCCTTGTTGCCATAGACCAGTGATTCTCAACCTTTCTATACTATATTCAGGAGTCTGATTGGTCTTGCGTACCCCCAAGCTTCACCTCACTTAAAACAACTTGCTTACAAAATCAGACACAAAAATGTCGCAGCACGCTATTACTGAAACATTGCTTACTCTCATTTTTACCACAGAATTATAAATCAATTGGAATATAAATATTGTTCTTACATTTCAGTGTATAGTATATAGAACAGTATAAATAAGTCATTGTATAAAATTTTAGTTTGTACTGGCTTCGCTAATGCTTTTTATGTCGCCTGTTGTAAAACTAGGCAAATATCTAGATGAGTTGATGTACCTCCTGGAAGACCTTTGCATACCCCTGGTTGAGAACCCTTGCATAGACAGCAACTACTCCCTAGCCTCACTTCCTAACTCCGACACACACAGCTTGAATAAACATGAGTCATGCTCCTCAGCCAGATGATCACTAGAATCTAGAAGACAGGAGGACCATAATGAAGTAATTCTGACGTGTGTGTGTGTGTGTGTGTGTATATATATATATATACACACACACACACACACACACACACACACACACACACACACACACACCCCCAGAATAAGCCTTTATGCAGATATTTTTTTTAATAAGATCCAACAGCTCCTTCCTAAGTCTTGTCAAACATATAAAGAATCTTAGATTTATATTTGGAAACAACACTAGAGCTTGCTACGTTTGACTAGAAACCAGCCTATGGAGTTACAGTACAACAACAAAAGCCTATTTTGAAATGGAGAGTAAAGGGTTTAAGGCCAAGATGTTCAAAGGTGCTGAGGGGATTTGAATGGTTGATCTCAACTGAAGTTAATGGGAATCCAAAATCTAACAGACAGCTTTCACAGTGTCACCCCATACTCTGCTCCTGGCACTCTCAACTCCAGCAAAGTTACAGGTGCTCAGCACCTCTCAGGATCAGGCCCTTAACAACAGGTATTTAGCAGCGATTGTGATTCCCAGAGCATCAGTTTTACAGAGAGAATAAAAAATTAATCTAGGTTATTACAAAGACCCAGAGACATGCTCCCCTCTCTGTTAATAGGCTGGCTGTAGAAGGTTTGAGACTGATTACACTTTTTATTCTCTTTACTTACATCCTACTCCCCTTAATTTATGTTGCAAACATTTTCCTTCACCAGGAGAAGCACTACCTGAGGACATCCATTGGTGGACTAGCCCTTTTCACAAAGGGCTGCACCCCTAATATCTAATGGGAGCTATATCTCAGCACGGGGATTGTTCATGTAACTATAGCTGTAACTAGCGCATACCCTGTTTTCTGTATCAAGTCCAGCGAGCAAGCGGCTTTCCCAGAGCTCAGACAAAACAAACAAATGAAAGCAATGGCTCTCATTGCCAAAGGTTTAAACTGAAAGCTCAAAGAGGGCCCCGGGTCTCCAAACAAAGTCAATCCAGGGATCGCTTTTTACAGTCCACACACTAGTAATTCATAAAGGCAACTTTGCCCCATATTACTTTCTTCCACAAAGAAAGTCTAGTTCCTACTGCACACTAAGCTTTTAAAAGGGAGAAATTAACTCCAGCTGGGCTCAGCCTGATCTCCCATGGACTGATAGCTCCATTCCTTCAGTAAGGGCATGCAGCTGTGATCCTTCTAGTCCTTGGGGAGAGTTAACCCTCTTCCTGCCAGCCTCTAGAGTGGAGTTTATACACCTTCTACAAATCATAAAACAGTCATGCTAAAAAAACAAACATCCTGGCAAGGATAGTCCTTGGCTTAGTCATTCTTGAACACATTGGTTTTAGCTTGTAAGTTTTTCAGGGCTAGGGCTGTCCCTTCTCTTGTGTTTGTACAGCACCTAGAACTAGCAGCAACAGATACAAATAGTAATAAATGCAGAAAGAATTAAGAGAAAATGGAACCTTATAGATTCGAAAATAGAGACTGCTGCCTTTTCAAGACTGGATTTTTAAAAAAGCAAAACAAAAAACTTAGACATGTTCCCCTTGAAACGTCACTGTTAAAGAAATTCCAGTGTTGCATATGAAAGATTGACCAGGTAAATTAAGTCACAACAAGATACTTAAACATGTGCCTAAACTGCAAGTACATCAGTACTCCCAGGATTATACATGTGCTTGGAGCTATGGACATGCTTAAGTATCTTGCTGAATCAGGGGAATAAATATGCAAAAAACCCATACATATATTAAAAAGTTAAATTACTTCAGAAATACCCCTTGAAGGTGCAAATCTCTGTGACTGTGGAGGTGCCTAAGTTTATGATTTATTCCTTAGCAGCAGCCATCTTCCTGCAAACAGCCAGGCAGAAACTATCTGCACTGACATCGACTTGAGAAGACCAGGAACTTTGAGCACCAAACATATATATATATATATATATGTTTATATATATATAGTGACTAATATGGCAATTTCCTGCAATATCCTTGAAAGACCTTCTTGTATTAAGTGTATGTGTTATTGGGAGCTGGGAGCCCAAAGGGGGTGCCCTTGGCAGAATATAGGTGAATACAGGTGCAGTTACCCTGAAACTGTGACATATACGGTGGCAGCATGCATGGGATCTATGACAGTGTGAATTGCTATAAGTGCCAACAGCAGTGAAAGCAAGTAACATAGGAGGGTGGGGGGAAACTCAGAGAAAAATCTCATAGTTAGGCTCAGAAGCATTAGAGTTTTATTGCAAAATGTCAGTAACTCGCGTTTCACTGTAGACACACAAACTGACAAAAATATATTTCCACTGATCAGAACCAAAATGCACAGAGAGGCAAAGTCAGAAAAATACTGCTTGAGAACTTATTAGAGTTTGATTTAAGGATATTTACCTTACATATTTTGCACGTGATGCTGACAATTTGTGTTTTAACAGTTATAAAACTTTCCCTTTTTGAATCTCCACATCTACTGTCATTAAATAATTATTGCCTGATCTCCACTGTTGTCTGACTGCTCTCTCTTAATTTCCTCCAAATGGGAAAATGTAAATGGATAAAAATTAAAAAAAAGTTTTAAAACATCTATATTATTGCTCAAAATTATAAAAAAGAAATAATTTAATTCTACACTCAGCATTTTCGGGAAAGGAATAGTGAAGAGAGAGACAGGAGAAAATGAGTTATAAACAGTTGATGGGAAGTCAGCTATTTGAGCTAGGCAGAGAATAGCAGTTGCACACTGAGGAGTGAACAAAGACACAGCTAGTCAGCTTCTTGCATTCTGATGACCAGAAGAGAACTGATGGTCTCAGGGAATGTCCAGCCCACTGGCAGAGTCCAGCAGGGGAGGGAAATATTAGAGCCAATGCCCTGGAGAGAAGCAGGGAAGATGCTGACAAAGGCCACATCCATGCTCCGTCCAGACCAAATACATCATTGCAACAGAGATCACAGACAGGTCTACGGGTACACCAGGAGCGATACAGCTGGAAAGGGACAGACTGCATCTAGAAACCCAGCTGCTTGCAGACCGGGAGTGCCCGCACAAGAAAGAAAAGAAGTATAAGGATCGTCAACATCAGCTCAAGATGGGGAATCTGTGCCAGCAAAACGTTAATCCAGTAGGCCGATCCAGACTCCATGTACCTGTCCCAATAGGTGGCATAGACTCCAAATTATTTCTTCGCTTTAAGGAGGGAGATGACATGGATGTGTTTTTGAAATGAGGTGTGAATTGAACAAAGTGGGGCAGGAGGACACTCCTGTCAGGGACAAAAGCCTTAGACATTTTTCACCCTTACGGACAGAGAACTATAGAGATTATGGGCACTGCAAACGAGCTTTGGTGCAAAAGTTTAAACTGACCCTGAAGTGTATAGGGCAAGGTTCTGGGGAGTTCAGAAAAAATGGGGACATGACCTATGCTGAGGTTTTAACTCAAATTAGGGGTTACAGAAGAAAATGGAGAACTGGTTAGGAGGTTACCACAGGTGATGAGGCCTACAAATTAGTGGGTTTAGAATAGGGTTGCCAACATTGTATTTTAAAAACAAGGGACTATTTTCTTAGCACCCCCGCTGCACCCCTCCTTCCAATATTATCATCATCATCAGTAATAATGATACTAAGCAGTACTCACCTACATTCACCAGGGGTATTTCTTGCTACTTTTTGCAGCACTCAGCACCTTCCAATCTTGTTGTACAGAGATGAAAATTAAGGGACGTCCCTTGTAACAAGGGACTGTTGGCAACCTGAGTTTAGAATAAAATTCTATAAACTCTGCCACCCTGACCTACAATCACAATTAATACACAAAGATCCTAGAGATGTTATTATAGCTGGGAAATTGGTAGACCACTATGTAGATAGTTGCTTGGGTTTGATAGAAAACCTATTAGGGAAGGGAAAGGGTCAGGGGAGTGGGACTGGGCCCAGAGGAAAGGGAAGCCACCTCCAAGAAGTCGTGGGACAGGTGGGGCAAAGTAGTTTTCCATACGTGGCCAGCAGGGACACTTTGCCCACTCAGGCCCAATGCGGTGCTGGAAAGGCCAGCTGCACCCAGGGCTGGTGCAAGGAAGTTTCGCGCCCTAGGCGAAACTTCCACCTTGTGCCATCCCCCAGCCCTGCGGCAGCTCCCTGCCCTGAGGCACACCCCCCCACCGCGGCAGCTTCCTCCCCCCCCCAGGGGAGCCGTGTGGCAGCTCCCCACCCCAGCTCACCTCTGCTCCGCCTCCTCCCTGAGCACGCCGCCCCCACTCTAATTCTCCTCCCCTCCCAGGCTTGCAGCGCCAAACAGCTGATTGGCGCTGCAAGCCTGGGAGGCGGGAGAAGTGGAGCGGCGACCGCGCGCTCGGGGAAGGGGTGTATGAACGCTGTAAAAAAAAAAAAATTGGCGCCCCCAAATCTTGGCGCCCCAGGCAACCGCCTAGTTTGCCTAAATGGTAGCACTGGCCCTGGCTGCACCTCAACCTCAGAGTTAACTGTGTGACTGAATCTCCGGAGGGAGGGAGTCACACAGCCAGCCTGCCGATGGTGTAATATGTTCCTGCTGAACTATTCACATCCCAAACCACTGCCCACATGTCTGGCTGCACCATGCTGGGTGCAGAACCAGCAGAACACCAGTGGGAGCAGCCAGTGGTAGTCAATGAGGAGACATTCATTGGCTGGAGAGATACAGGGACTCCTCAAACTATAGTTAAGCCTCATGTTGTGAAACCCCCATCAAATGCTCTGCAGGTGTGAAACTGGAGTTAAAGTTTCTAGTGTAGACGCCTTTGCTCTACCTACAGCACAGATTTCTACACAGGAAAGGTCAGGGATTCCGGCTGTAGGTGTTGTAGCTGTGGCCTGGCTTGAAAAGAGGGAGCAATTGGTGCCCATTGCCTAACTAATAGCCGGGCAACAAGCAATTGAGGATAATATTGTTCAGGCAGTAGAAATACGATGGTGTGCTGTATCAGAGGAGGTGAGCTTGCACCACAGGGCCGGCTCTAGGATTTTTGCTGTCCCGAGCAAAAAAAAAAAAAAAAAAAAAAAAAAACCCTCAGAGAGCGCAACTGCGGAAGGAAAAAAAAAACCCCACCCAGAATGCCACCCCTGGAATTGTGCCGCCCCAAGCACTTGCCTCATTTGCTGGTGCCTAGAGCTGGTCCTGTGCACCACCTCATTCATGCTTTAAGCCTAATATTAATAGTGGTTCAAATGAGTACCCCCCACAGTGCTCTTGAAAATGTGGGTAATAAACTTGAAAAAGAAAGCACAGAAAGACAGAAATATAATGCAAATGAAATGAATGCTAATATAAAAAGCAGGGGAAGGTAGGTGAGGCCTGGGCCTGACATGAGTAATTAACACATGGAAGGTGGCCTCATTTTTTGGAAGAGGGGATTAGGGAAGGAAATAAATCATTAGGTTGAAAACAAAATGTTTGTGCTAAATAAGGTAAGTGAATAGGTCAGTCGACTGAGACGACAGAATATCTGAGCCAACTAAGATAAGAAGGAAAACACGCAGGGAGCTATTTACGATGAACTAGATAAACAAGGGATACATAAGAAAGGAAAGATGAGGTAAAGAGGAAGTCGAATCATGGACAGTGCGTGGTCAGCATGGGCTGCACAGGGATTGGCTTCTTCAAAGCCAATCCAAAAATGTGTAATGCAATGTATAGTAAATGCAATAAAATGTGTAATGTATATAAAGGGAAAGGGTTTTTGTATAACTTTGGCGCGGTGGTGTGCCGTGCATCCACTCCCCAGTTAAAGTCTGATCAACTCAGGGTGGCACTGCTGTATGCTAAAGATACCTGAGTGACTAAGGCCGAAGTCAAACTGCATTCTTGGAAAGCAGAGTGGAAAGAGGTCTCGGAGGGAATCCCAGCAGTCAGATATGTCAGATATTTCATATTCTTTGCTTTTGGGGAGTAATATTCTGGCTTTAAAAGCATAAGGGGTTAATCAGACCCCCCCCCCCCCGAGTTAGTCCCTTGACGGTCTGGACCTGTGTTAGCCAAAATGCAATGGGGCAACTCAGAGGGAGGAGGGGAGATACAAGTGCAGTTACCCTGAAACTGAGACATACATATGACAGAACTTGCAATTTCAAATTTAATGTTTTAAATCTTTTAGAGTCAGCTCTTGCCCAGGAGTTCCAGATAAACAAGGCAGATAAACATAGGGCAGCCTTCCTGATGTGCCATAGTGCATAAAAGCCCCACTCCTGAATCAGGGTCCTATTGTGCTAGGTGCTGTACAAACAGACAAAAAGACAGTGGCAGCCCCAAAGAGTTTAGAATGTAAGATAACAGATGGATACAGATAAACAGGGGAGCACAGGAAAACAATGAGCTCCTCTGATCTCAGTCCCCCACACTTGCTTCTTTAGCCCCATACTCTCAGAACAGATCATTACTCTAGAATGTAAGTGGAATCTAGTACTCAAGACTGGTTGCAGGGAGGAAGGCTGGTTTCGGGGAGGGGGGGCAGGAGGAACATGTACTGTAACTATTCAGTAACTACTTCAAGGAAAGCAGTCAAAAGGCGCACACACACACACGCACGCACCGCCCCCCCAAAAAGTCATGATCCTGGAGTAATATGGAGACAGATCAATGAACCCAGTCTTGCTCCCATAGCCATCAAGGCAATGCTCCGATTGACTTTAAAGGAAACAGAAGTGGACCCAACATCTGTGGGAAGCACTGGCAGAACACACACGGTTGCTACCTCACGCCCAGAAACCCACTGATTTAATGTCTACAGTTAAATATTTAGAGTGAATTGTACTTATTTTCACAAGGGGTGGAGGAGCCACTTAGAGAACACAAATGAGCAGTAACATCTTCGGGGGCCTCTTTCCAGGTTTCTCAGGAGTGGCCCCTTTGCTCACTTCGAGCCATATGACGGCTAGCAAACACCCCCCCCCAACCCTTTGCCGAGGGCTGCCACCTGTCCAGGTTTCCCCAGGGTTGTCCCTTTTTTTGAGATGACTGTCCCAGGCAATCTGTAAGGGGGCTCCGGCCACACTGCCAGCCGTCCAGTTTTATGGGCTCAGGATCATCCTGGATCTCTTGGGTTTGTCTTGTACCTCAGAGATGGCAAACCTACTGCCATACCTCCCCTCTCCCCCTTCGAGTCGCTCCTCTAATGCTCCCATTTCTCTGACAGGCCTGTAAACCTGAGTCCTCCCTCAACCACATAGTAACGAAATAAATATATGTCAAGGGTCAACCCTCTGGTGAGAGCACCCCATAGCACCCAGGCATGACTAAACAGCGTTTCTACCTCTCCGTTGCTCCTGCTGGACGTCCGGGAGTCCCCTTCCTCTTCTGACAACCCAGCCCTCCAGGCAGGTCATGCACCGTGGTTTCCCCCCTTCAGGGTATCGAACTCCTACCTCCAAAACAGATAAATCAAGTCACAGTCACACTGACGTGGGGCCCTCGTTCCTGGCATCCCTGCAACATAGACCACTCAGTCAATAGTAGCTCAGATATTTCCCGCTCTGACTGACTCCCTGCCCCAGTCTCTTATTTCAGGCTCCTCACAGCACGTCTCAACTCCGTGCTGGCTCATTTTCAGGCTCTGTTCCAGGTTTTTGTGTCACCTCAGGTTGTGTAGCTTCCCTCAGGCTTCCCACTAAGCCCAGAGCCTCAGCCACCTACCACCAGGGCCTCTCTGCTTCGGGGCTGGCAGTAGGACTCCCTCACTGTCAGGTCTCACGGCTTCAGGGCTGGCACTCTCACTCCTCAGTAGTCTGAGGCCTGCCCTCACAGACACCCCCTCAGGTGTACCACAGCAATCCCAATTAAGACCTATGCCACCCCCCCCCCCACCCCCCATTGCCAGGTGTCTCCAGGCTGTTCTAATTAAGACCCTGATTCATTAACCCTTTCCTGAGTCCTGTTCCTTCTAAATAAAGTCCCTGGCAGGGGGAGGCCTGTGCTGTGACTTTTTTTTTTTTTTTTTTTAAACAGAACCCTTCAGACACATCCTTAGCGCCACTGCTCTGGCCTGCATTTGGTCTCTAGCCCTGCCCCTGCAGACTTACGCACATGCTTAACTTTAAAGGTAGCGTGTATAGTCCCCTGGACATCAATAGGGCTACTCATCAGGTATAAAGTTAAGCACATGCATAAGTCTTTGCAGGACTGGGAACTATATGTTGTCCATTTAGGATCCACTTACATCAATGGGATTTCCTCATGCAGAGTGGCTACAGGTTGAGGGGCTTATATTTCTCAGCAGGGGCCTCTTGAGTCTATACTGTAGTTAGCATGCAAGGCACTCTACTAATAAAAATTACATGGACAGTAACATCCCTCAGTATTGTATTACGAAAGGCAGGAAGGTGCTACCTTTCAAGGCCTTACGCCTGTATGGGTCCAAGGTTGAAGGCAGCACGCTGGTGCCAGCACACCATTCCTCCCAGGATCAGAGCTCACAGAAGCATCATCAGATTAAATATACAGTTAGTGTCACAAAGCCTAGTGGGAATTTATGCAGGGAGAAAATGAAGCTACTTTTGGACAGATTAGTAAGTTAGTAAGGGCCAAATTGTGGGCCAGCCACAAGGGTGGCACAAGATACTCTCTCAAACCCCTGCTGGCAACCCCCCTCACAGCTAGCAGTGGGAGAAGAGAAGTAGCCTCGGTGTGCAGGTGGCGGCTCTACATCCCCAAGGCCCCTAGATGTTACAACAGATATAGACCTAACACTACTATACTCCTTCCCAGGAACGAGGGGGGGGGGGGGAGGAGTAGGGAGACTGACCTTGGAGGCACAATCTCCTGCCCAAGCCGCTCTAGTGGTAGTGTAACAATGCTCTTCCTATATGTGGTATAAGGCCATAAATGTGATGATTCAACCCTCTATTAGCATCTCTTTTTCTGACTGTAAAGATTAGGATGGCAGAAATGAAGAGCATTTTCTTAGCAGGGAATGCAAACATGTCATTCATTATTTATAATAAACATGGGATTTAGATCCAAATTATTCTAAATTAAAGAAAATCCTCAATCAATAGAGTTTATTTGAAAACAATTCAAATATTTGAAAATACTGTTGCACATATACACTGCTGGTTTCGTGAACCCAGAATTTTTTAAAATTAATCTCTCTATACATTTTGAAAAAGGTACCAGTTAGCTGTATTTTGTTTTAAATTACAAAACCACATGGAATCCACCAAATAAAGAGTACATTGATATAAATAAATGTCATCAAAACAAATCACAAAACACAAATTACATACTTTAATAAAAACACTTTGGGGGTTGGGTTTTTGTTTATTTTATTTATTTTTACAAAAATGTGTTTTGACTTGCAAAAAATATAAATCTCGATATATTGGAAAATGATGCTATAATGGGTTAAACATTATTGCACAAAAGGAATTTGTCACAGTAAATAGCATTCACATGTTTTGACCCATGAGTTTTATCATATACCCTTTTTTCTTGTTGTTTGTCCTCCGGACATATATTACCAAAACTCAACACAGGACATTGATTATTTGAAACTAACAAATGAGCCCAATATAAAAGAGCCAGGAATGTGGGTTATTCTATTTATTTTTATTGCACAATAAAAATATGGGGATAAGCCACAATTCTGTGCAATACCATCTCAACACAAATCAATAAAAGCAAGGACATTTTACAAGTCTCACACTCCATCCCTAACCTGCGACTGAGTCTAAAGTATTCAGGTACATATCATACACACCATACCCCCACAACACTAAGAACAACTATGAGAAGTAAGGAAGACGCTGGAATGCCCTAGATGGTTTGATGTCACAATTTTGGAGCTGAATCCCGCATTCCTTGTTTATGCATAATTCTTATTGACTTTAATGGGCATTTTAAGTGAATAAAGAATGCAGGATTGGGTCTTTAAATGGAGCTGCTGTTAGATGAATGGTATTGTTTTAGGTTACTATTAAAAAAAGGGGGGGTGGGGGGGAACGGAAGAAAAACCTGTAGCAATTTTTTTTTTTTTTTTTTTTAAGAAAAAAGTTAAGTCTTGTCTGTATGGACTGTTAAATGTTAATGCAGATATGCATAGTGCTTTAAAATATTCAAGAGGGTTGCAATAGTACAGCAGCACAAGTTTTCTTGCAAATAAATTGAGCCATTTCTAGCTATTGTTCAAAATATCCACTTAATGCTGTGACATGAGGATCACTCCTCTGGATTATTGCATCTAGTCCAAAAACCAGCTAACAAGACTGTGAAGAATGTTAATGCAGTTGTCAGACAAAATAAACAGCATCTTTCTTGTGTGATACTGGAAACACTGAAGGCAAATCAAACAGCATTTACTCTTTCGCATCAGCATTTTCAATTTGGGTTTTAGACGCATATGAAATAATACTTTGTATTTCCAGCGCACCTTTCAGAGGAGCTCAAAGTGCATTCTGAACAATAATTGATTGATTAAGCCCCACAACGCTCTGGTGAGGTAAATAAGGAGCATTACAAAGGAGGAAAGTAAGGCATGGAGTGGTTAAGTGACTTGCCCAAATCACTGAGAGTTCTGGGTTCCGTCCCCAGATCTGTTAACTTCCAATGCTTTGCTCGTACCACTAGATCACACAAGTGAACAACTAATCACAGATGTACAGAAGGATTGATAATGGCTCTGCACACACATGTAAACCTTATTGTTAAATGTTTACTTCTCTTATAGTCAAACATTTTTTCAGCACCTTTATTACACTGAAATCTAAAAAGGAAAGCATCTTTATTATAATTTTTAAAAACCCCAAGAGGAATCCCTTCCGAATTTCATCCATACATTGAGCAAATTCTTCCATGTGCTCAGTAAGAACAAAGATACTGAAAAAAACCTAAGCACCCAATATGCTTGGTAGGCTGGGATTTGACATTCCATTAGCTGATGGCAGATTTAAAAGCGTTTACTCTGTGGGCTGCAAGAACTCAGAAGTGAACACAGCTTCTGCATAATCCTCACATACATCCTGCAGCTCTGCTGCCACATCACATAAGGCTTCTTCTGTCAGTTCTTCTGCAAGGCTAAAGGAGAGAAAAGAAAGTTTAAAAGCCAAGGATAGAATCCTGGGGTTTGTACAAACGAACCCAAATATGCAGCAATCATTTCGTCCATTTATATCAATGCTCTGATCTCAAAAGAGAAATGTTTGTATTTCTTTCCACCTTATTATATATATTTACTATGGGGAAAACTCTTGTACTACAGAACCATCCTGTTTATGCCTAAGTTTTGTGGAGCATCTGAAATTTTTGCATCTATCAGCTTTCTGATAAAAGAGAGGTGAATACATGGTGTGCATGGAGGATTGGGGAATGTGACCAACCTTCCATTAACTGGTGTATTTTTTTCCTTTTTAAAAATGTTAGATGCAAACATTCTGCTTTGTACAGAAAGATTTAACATACTCGGGACCTGATGCATTCAAGTCAATGGAAAGACTCCCACTGATTTTAATGGTCATTGGATCAGCCCCTTCTAAAAGCAAGGATGTTTACAGGGGAGCAGGGGGATCAGAGGTTTTAACTCAGGAGAACTCAGGTCAACAGAAGACTTCATAGTGTTTCAGCATTTGAGAAATTCAGGTCTTTGCTGGCCTGTTTAAAATTTCTCCTTCTCAGAGTCTTACGTTTGCTGCAATAATACTAAGAAAATTAACTTTTCTGTGTCTCTAATACAGAGCAAAGCAGTTTCTTCTAAATGTTTACTGATACATGTAATGGTTGACAAGTTTTATAGGGCCCTCTGATGGTAAAACATTCACCAAACAGTGCTGTGAATTGGATTACATTTTTAGTTTGATTTCAAATCCTATTACAATACATGCATAAGCAGAGCTGCAATTCAGCTGCAAGAAGGAAGGACTCATTTTCATTTTGTCCTTTTGCCAGTCATGAAGAGGGGCCAGTGTTTGAGCTACTGAGGCTCACACCAATGCCAATTACGAACACTCTATTGGAGCTGATAAGGATAGTGCTGAAACATGCTCAGGGATGTGTTAGCGGTCCATTCTAACCTGCCTCGGGTTATAGTGACCAGTCCAAGGTCATTCAATTCTTGCTCACATAGGCCCCATTCCAGCAAAGCACAGAAGCATATCTGAACTTTAAGCATGTGAGTGGTCCTATTAAAATCAAAGGCACTGATCCGGCAGACACTGGTGTTGAGGCTTAATTTTACTACAGTAAGCCTGTTGATTTCAATGGGACTAGTAGAGGTAATACTATGAAGCATTTGCTTAAGTGTCTGTAGGATCAGGGCCATAGAGACTACACACATGCTTAGAAAGTTAATCCCATGTTTATGTGCTTTGCTGGAGCGGTGCCTTGATCACAACACAGACTTATTGGTAGTTGATTTTTGAATGACGCCATTCACAGACTGAAAATAAATTCTGGGGAGAAATGGCAGAACTTTTTGCTGGACATTCATTGAGGCATGCTTAGGAAATGATAACAGATAACATTGTTTACTTGCTGAACCTGTTACTTAGCAAACCAAAAATGCTTATTCAAACTTCGCTGGTGGGATGGCTATTTTTTATTTATACTGTAACCTTTCAGCCTCCACCTCCCTCCTCATTTAGCAGCCGTGGAGAGAATGAATAAACATTTTTTCTTTGCTAAGGAATGAGCAGCAAATAGTCAGTTATTTATTACTTTGCCTCTTGTTTGCATTGCAGAGGACTAAGTGGTGACCCAGCTATGCCATACACTATTTATATACCTAGCAATGTACTCTACAAAATATTTCCTTTTTCGAATCTCTTCTTCAGTGAAATTTACAATAAGGCAGCTGCCATTTTAAAGTATTTCTCTTGTTATTCCAAAAACAGCACCATCCAGCCCCTCCTTTGTGAAAATTAAAGGTTGCCAATGTGTTCTCTGCTACTTTTAATACCTTGATTGACTTTTTATTAATAAATGTATAAAAAGCTTGTTCCTTCCTTCCACCCATCATTGGCCTGGCTGTTCTTTTACAGCTAGCAAGGCAAGGTTTGCTTTTTAATCAAATGGCAAAAGACAATCATGTTGTTAAATAGTCTCAGTTGAATGGATCAAGGCTCTCCAGAGCAGGTTCTCCAAACTTACCACTGGGACTTGCATAAAGACAGAAGTGGATAAGGAAAGCAGAAGGTGTAAATTTCCACATACAGTTTTCTACAGCAATAAGAGCAGATTTTCACAAAATGATGTGAAGTGGAAACAGAATTACACACCCCTCTGGCTTAGACTCCTTTAGATAGTCTAAACCAATCTATATTTCACACAGATGACAGAGCTGGCTCTGTGGTACTGCTGTATGCTATAGAAAGACGTGAAAAATAAATTGCTCTTCTAAGATATTCTGCTATCACTCCCTTTAATTTTCTATGAACACTTTAAAGGTCCACAAGCATCAAGGATCATTGAGAAACAACGCAGTAGTTACTGTCTTAAGTTTTCTGGCTTTCAATTCAGAATTTAAACTGCCCATTTTTCCCCTGTGTGTTTCTAAGTAAGGACAGAAAGACAGGTCTGGAACTGACACATTTACTTCACAAAATCAAACACATCAATAGTTCATGTACCTCTCAGCAATGCGCCATGGATTGAAGTGCCCTACTGCCTCATGAGAAATAAGTTTCAGGTGCTGCTCATATCTATTGTTATAATCAAGGATGTTCTGGAGCATACGCTTTGGAACAGAGAGAAAAACACAGCGCTCCTTCTGCTGAGATATATTGCGAGTCAAGGGCTGCCAAATGTCATTTCCAGTCTCCAATTTCTCTTCCACCTCCCCATCTTCTTCAATAGCACTGGAAACACAAAAAAACAGTCAAACCAGAACTTCTTGGTTTTAATGTCCTTTTCCACATGACCTAAAGCCACAAAGCCTCTTTAAATAACACTCCCTGGGGCATTTACTCTTAATGGAAAACATATTATATATATATATATATCCACAGTGAAAGCACATGAGCATTTTAGTTTATGACCAAATTCTCTACTCACTTTCCATCAAAAGGTCTTTCAAATACAATATCCACTTGTGACTCTTTGTGTCCTATCAATTTGGTTATTTGGATTGGATGAGGAGACACAGGCCTTTTCTCTATTGATGCATTTTCTCTTTCTAGAAGGAAGAGAACAACATTAAAAAAATGTTTCTTTGGGAGAGAAAAATCTAACAATGTAGACAAGTCCCCACCATAAGCATAGCTCCCTTCCAAAGTTAAGTCCTTTGGAGAAATGAAGAAAAATGTTACCCATGATGAGCCTCTAAGCTACAAATTTAAGGGGGTACTTTCAAAAGAACCAAATGTTTCAAACGCGAGCACTGTAGAATATGTCACTTTTAGTACAACTCATTGAGTATTTCTAAAGCGGTGATAGGAAACATTACATTACTTGGCAACCAATCTATTGAGATTGGCAGTAAATGGAGAGGACAAATGAAACTAAAACAATTGGGCCCAGATCCTCACCTGGTGTAAAATGGCATAGCTCCTAAGAAGTCACTATGGGCCCAAGCTTCCTCCCAGAAAATTCAAGGGCAAATCTCCCACTGGTGCAGGATCAACCCCTATATGGTCAGGTGCTTAGCTGGTATAAATTGATATAACTCAACAGACTTACACTAGCTGAAGACCTGACCCTATATTGAAACTAAAGTGGAGAGAGAAATCACGAGCCAAATTCCTCCCTATTGCTACTTGGCTGAGGCAAGTGGGGCTACAACCAGGATCAATATGTGTGGGAAATAGTAGGAGTGTTTGTCTGGAAAGCTAACTTTCTTTAGCAAACAGCTTCCTGCTAACATCCCTCAGGTTCTCTCTTCACCCAGTTAAAAAGCTCTTCTGATATGAAGAGCTACAGTAGAACCTCAGAGTTACGAACTGAGCAGTCAACCACACACCTCATTTGGAACTGGAAGTACGCAATCAGGCAGCAGAGACAAAAAAAAAAAAAAAAAGCAAATACAGCACAGTACTGTGTTAAATGTAAACTACTAAAAAAAAATAAAGGGAAAGCAGCATTTTTCTTCTGTATAGTAAAGTTTCAAAGCTGTATTAAGTCAATGATCATTTGTAAACTTTTGAAAGAACAACCATAATGTTTTGTTCAGAGTTACGAACAACCTCCATTCCCGCGGTGTTGGCAACTCTGAAGTTCTACTGTACAGTATCAGTCTGGGCAATTATATTATTTTTTTTACTCTATTACTGAGAAGTAAGGAGGAAAATATTTGTGAATGTTCAATTAAAATCTTTGAGGTGATTTTTTTTTTTAAAAGAAAGATTAAGAACTCATGATAGAAGCACATTGGGCAGTATACTCTGATGTAAAGAAAATGTAGCAATTCAGGGTTAAACCATAGATCAGGGGTCGGCAACCTTGCAGAAGTGGTGTGCTGAGGCTTCATTTATTCACTCTGATTTAAGGTTTCACGTGCCAGTCATACATTTTAACATTTTTAGAAGGTCTCTTTCTATAAGTCTATAATATATAACTAAACTATTGTTGTACGTAAAGTAAATTAGGTGTTTAAAATGTTTAAGAAGCTTCATTTAAAATTAAATTAAAATGCAGAGCTCCCCGGACCAGTGGCCAAGACCCGGGCAGCATGAGTGCCACTGAAAATCAGCTCGCGTGCTGCCTTTGACATGTGTGCCATAGGTTGTCTACCCCTGCCATAGATCGATCTATGGACAAGAACTGAGAATTCGACTTTTTCCTAAACAAATTTAACTCCATTATTTTTATAACTTTTCCATCATTTGATTTATGTGAAAGAATGAGTGGGGCAAAAAATCTGTACACTTAATGACTAATTTAACAGTGTTCTTTGCATTGACAGAAAACCTACACTGACAGCCAATGCATCGACTTGTTCACTGCTGCATGGACATGATATATACCTGACAGATCTATGGAATCGGAGCCATTTAAATTGCTTGATTTATTTATTTATTTTTAAAAAGGAGGGAGGAGAAGAGCCAATATGACAATAAATATTCATTTGTTCCTTCCTGGGGAAGAATCGTTAGATAAATCAAGTGAGAGTGTTTTGCTGTGTTTTACAGATATAGTCTCAGACTGTGAACTCTGAACTTTTCTACTACTAGAAATAATATTTTTATATGCTGGAGTGGAGTGAGAAGGATTATTGCTAGGGTATATAGAGGGAACTGGATTCCCTTGCAACAGCATAAATTAATCCATGGTCAAATGAACCCATACAAAATACTCTCTCTCTCCAGTTTTGGCTTTGTTCTCTAAAGTGCAGGGGGATTTACAGGCTTTGAAATTGATTTCTCAATCACAATGGCAACAGATGCGTCTTCAAGAGGTATCAAAAGAGGTTTAATGAAGTGGCTCTAGTAATTGCTCAGTCTGAGGATGAAGAGGTGTTACACATGGATCTAACAACAGAACGGTTATTCTACAAATCACACTAAACAACTGTAGTTTGTGTGTATCCCTCTCGGAAGTGGACTCCTTTCCCTGTCAGAATCCCTAATCCAAATTAGAGCCAGGAGCTGTATTTGTTCACAAAGTAGGTGGCTTCAGAGAAGTTCAAGATAAAGTTCATCCACTCAAAGAGCACGTTGCATAATATATGGCATGGGTCAGGATCTCATTCTTCTCCCCAATGTTTGAAACTACAGAAAGACTAAAGTCAAGTGTTGGCGCATTCAGAAGTTAAGCATGCTTTGAGGAGGCAAACTAGATCTTTCTGGAGTATGACTAAGAATGTCTGAGCTAAAATGTGAACTTGAACATTTGACAGATTGCCTTCTTGGAGGATCACAGAAAACAGAGTGCTGAGAACTCATTCTCCATCACTTGAAGTCTTTAAATCAAGACTGGATCTCTTTCGACCTGTGTGAGCTATAGCGCTTCATGTGCTTGGCGGAGAAATTATTGGGTGAGGTTCTTTGGCCTGTGTTTGGCATGAGGTGAGACTAGAGGATCATAATGGTCCCTTCTGACCTTGAAATGTGTGAATCATTGAGAATTCTGAAACAGATTAGCAAAGAGGAAAGAAGAGAGAAAAAGTGATTTATCCAGGTCTGTGCTTTTTAATTCTTTTTTTTTAAAACTTTGTGTTTACACTTGCATCTATATGTTATTTTTATTTTTTCCTTGTCCTTTCTGGCAATGGTGTACGAAAAAGGAGGCCAAAGGAATAAAAGAAAATCCACCAATTAAGCTTCAGAAAAGGGAGGCAGACTCAGTTACAAATGGATCAATAGAAAAGAAGTGAAAATAATTAGAAATAAGCAAGCAGAAGTCAGAAAAGACAAATAGAGAAATAAAGTTGAAGGTGGTCAGTAAATCCACTATATCTTATATTTTTGGAGAGATCCAATGGAAACTCTGCAAGATTCACATTTACAAAGAAGGGATGAGGTCACAGAATATACAAAAATGTTGAGAACCAACGTTTAAACAAAACATCCTCTCTGGTTTGGGACTACATACAAGACGTTTTATATTTCTATATACTATATATATACACACACACACACACAATATATATAATATATACTATATACTATATTTCTGGTAAATTAGAAGGGGGTTAAAACCAGGGTTTAGAATAGAAAGAGTACCTCAATTATGAAGTCATTATCACGACTCCATAGTGGAGCAGTGCTAACCAGACTTATCTTGATCCCCACACTGCCGCCTCCTCCTACTCCCCACCCACCCAGCGTAACTGATATGTGTTATAACAACAGGGTAAATTCCTATCTTCCATGCCATGTTAGCACAATATTACACAGTGTGGGAGGGGTTGGGAAAGAGTGCCTGGAGAAACCATCGTATAATAGGGATCGCCACACCTTTTACACACTGGAGAGATGGGCTCTGTTCTTGTTCAAATTAGGCTGGAATGGAGAGAGTGTTAGGGCCAGGACCTGAGGCAAAACACATGCTATTGTAGCTCATAGGTGGTGGTTACTATTGCTGAGTTGGGGGAGGACTGGAGGAACCTATTTCCTAAGATGTTGTGCGTGGCAGATTGCAAGTTTCACCCACACTGAGAAGAAGAACGGGAAAGAATATCGGTGCTACTAAGAAAAAAAATCAATTATATTTTTGTCAAAGAATAACTGGAAGAAAGAAGAAACCAAACTTCACTTAAATCAACATCAAACATCCCCTGTTAAGACTCAGGCCCTAGTCCTGCAACTGGATCGCACAGGCAGACTCTTGCATCCAAACACTGCTTCAGTGACTTCAATCAGATCCATTCAAATAAAGCCAATTGTAAGATTGGTACTTTAGCTTGCAAGCTTCTCAGTTAGCCTCTCCTGCTTTCAGATATTAATTTTTAAAGCAACAGTTTGTAAACATTCCTTTTGATATAGTGTTTGTAACATACTTAAGTCCAAATGGTGCTATTTGATTAATATGATCAAATCCAATCTACTAATTTTGGTTAGGAGATGTTAACATTTAAGAGATAGAGACTGCAGCAAAAATAAGTTGTATTTAAAAAAAAAAAAAAAAAAAAAGCCAACACTTACCCCTTTTCTCTTCCTGTGCCCAGAACTCCGAATCAGCATAGACAATCTGATTAAATCTCCTGCGAACCACATCTTGGTATCTCTTTTTTTAAAAATGTACAAAATTAATCAACCAACAGATATTTAATCAGTTCAACTGTACTGGGTGATAACTTGACGGAAAAGCAAACAATGACCCATTTTGATAATGTTATAAATCTCCCCCCACCTCCCCATACCCTTCTTAAATATAATAGAGACAGAAAAAATAATCTTCGTGGAAATATCTTGATTGAAGTACAGCACTGTAAGTCAATTGATTGCAGGATTTGAGCCATAGGATGTACAAACATTTAATACCATGAATAGTCCCACTGAAATCAATGGGGCTACTCACAGCAATAAATTTTACCAAGTGCATAAGTATTTGCAGGACCAGGGCCTATGGCCAGTCTGTAAGTCCCCTTACCTTTACTTGCAATGTAGCTGTACTTTTAATGTAGCTATTTTTACAGATATTCATCTTCAATTGCTTTGAGTAGCTTCTGGTTCCAGTCTCATTTCTACTTTCTTGCTATATGAAATTGACCATAACTTGGAGATACAGCAGTTTAGCTTACACACTATGGAACATCTTGTAAACCCCTTACTCTCATTGGTGAGCAGTTACTCAGAAGAGTAGTTCCATTGACTTCAATAACTCATCTCATTCTAAAGGAGACACCGCAGGGAGCAGCACTAGCACCATTCTTGGACTTTCTCTCGCTTATGTAGTTAGATAGCCCCTATATCTGTAGTATCTGAGACCTTACAATTATGGTCATTGTGCAGATGAGGAACTGAGACACAGAAACACATGAAGTGTGATGGAGCAGGAAACCCATGTCTTCCAACTCCAAAGTTAGCCCCTTAATCACTGGACTATCCTTACTCTTATTCCTTGATCACTGGTCCAGTACAGACTCAGAGGGAAAGTGTCACATATAGAATCAACAGTTCTACTTTCTGTTACATGTAGACACTCCTTCAAGAGCTTTCGTCCAAGTTCTGACCCAGTAAAACCTTGCTTAAAAAAAAAAAAGAATGTACCGGCTCAGGTTGTAAGGTATGGACAGATGCACAAGGTGACAATGTTGCAAACAACTAGCACTTAGACATTTGCTTACTTCGATTTCTTCCATTCTTTGCAGCATTGTTTCCAGACTAGGACTGTCATGCATGGCTACAGCCTCAGCTTGCATCTTCTTGTGTTGCTCCATATTCCAGAGTTCCTGAGCTGTATCTTCCAAAAGATCATCCAATAACTTCTCACTCAGCATATCTGCATTGGATGCAGCCTATAGATACAAAAACCCCAAAACAAACATTTATTTTTATTTATATACACATATACACATACATTTGAACTGGCTTCCTCGGTGTATGTCTATAATTCAAATTTCTAAAAGCAGTGATTAGCTTTGATAAATGGGCTGTCATTTCTTTCAACTGCTTCCTTTAATGCAAATCTAATTACATTCTTAATACTTTTCTTTCACACAGACAGTAAGCCAAGCTAGTAAAATTAATTCAGCATGTACAGGACACTATAAAAATGTATCACGCAAGCCAATGCGAATTGAGGGAGCTCAGCATGCTGAAGGATCAGGCCCTCAAATTTAAGACAGTTGATCCACTCACTCCCCAAATTCAGAGATCCTGTAGGAATCCACAGAACTAGAACTAAAACACAATCATGCAAACACTTACAGACATGCTTAGCTTTACTCGTGTGTGTTTGTAGGATCAGAGCCAAAGTAAATCTCAATTATGTCTTCTTAGCGTGACCATTTAGCTGGATAACTTTGCTCTAACAGGGCTATTTTCCTAGCTATACCGTTCTATATCTCAATTACTTTTTCTAATGTTTCCTTAGAGTGTGAAATATTTTGGATCAGATACGATTCATAGAAAGGATGTCGATAATAGTCTTATATACTAATTTTCTGAAAATGATTTTGCTTTTTTAAAAAACACTTAATATCCATTTTCTCCATGTTTAATGAATTCACACTTTCTATATTTAAAACATGATAGCTCATCAATGGAAAAAAACGTTTGTATAATCAACACCCTAATTAAAAGAGGTCATTCTATTTAGTTTCCATTGGCATAAGCTACAGTTTAGGAAATCAAATCTAATGTCCTATCCTTTTCATGTCATGTACAAGAGAAAACATCATCATGCATTTTGAACAGCTTTACTCCATTATATCCAAACAGAACATACTTTTTCAGCAGCCTGGGATGACAGTTTGTTTATAAACGAAGAATCCTTCAAACGAGTGTTTGTTTCCAAAGAAAGATTGACTTTCTAATGAAACAGAAATATGTTAATGTTTATAAAATACTTTTTATATCGTATTAGCACAAATTAATTATGTTGAGAAGAAAAATATTCTGCAAATGAATGTCTAAAACTGTTTGGACTGGGTGAAAAATTTTGCACATGTTTTTTGCTAATCAAATTAAGGCGACCTGCCATTTGCTTTCCCCATAACAAATGTTTTCTAAATCTAAGAGACTCTTCAAAATGTCAGCATAAGCTTTGATTGCACTACCTGTGCTTTATCCAAGAGAGGTTCCAAACGCTCCCGAACTGCTTTCTCCACCTTGTCTGCCAGCTGTGTAGGAGAAGCACCTTCTAACCTATTTAAACAAACAAACAAACAAAAGTGATGATGCATTTTAGTGAAAATCTGATGAGACAAAAGAACATAAACCCACTTTAAGAAAACAGGGCCACATGAGAGATTTGCTACCAAATTTGCTTCTTGCATGACCCCTTTAAACTGGATAATTACCTCAATTTTTGTATTTTCTCCATTTCTTCTCTACTAAATTCCGTTAGTTCCTTCGTTCTTCTTGAAGTTTCTGCATCAAGCCAAGCTAGTCTTCAGAAATAAAACAGCAAGACAGAAGTTAAGAAAATAAAATGCATGTTTGCATAGACTATCTAATGAAATGATGTAAATTCAAGGTAAATGAAAACCTCCACAAAGAATCAACAATGAGAAGTTAAATATGTTAAGTTTAAGGCAAGGAAAATCTTTGTTCTGTCTCCCAGAACATCTTTAAGTGAAACTTTGTTTCAGAGGCAGAGTTGTTTAGTGGACACAGCACAGATGTGGAAGTTGAAAAACCTGGATTCTAAACCCTGCTCTAACATTGACAGCGTATGACCTCTGTTGTGGTTTTGGTCCACCCTAAAAGATGGATAATAACATTTATGTACCTCACAGCAGTGTTAAGAGCCTTAATCAATTAATATTTGTGGAACAATAAGTTCCAGAGATGGCATGAAAGTGATAGGTATTATTATTACTTTCAAATACATAATGATGGGCCTTCTTTTGTCCCTATAATTCCTCAGCTTTCCTAACACACTCTTTTCATTAAATATTATAGTAGACATGGTACAGAAGATTCTGACACATCTTGCACCAACTAGGTATGTTAAGAACAGATTAGAAATTTTAATCCTTAGGCCAAGATTTTCAAAAGGGACAAGTGATTTTGGGGGCCTCAACTGTTGAGAGCCAAAGTTGAGTCCCCTTAAAAGCAGACAATGTCAGAAAGTGCTGAATACCTGCCCCCTGAAAATCCTTTAAGGTGTCTCATATTGGGCAACCAAAAAAATCATTAGGCATATTTGAAAATCTTGACCTTAATTTCCTTATTGTGGTGGGCTAAATTCACATATTCAAGATTACTTTAACCTAGTTGGTATGTTAATTGCAAAACCCAGTTTGGATTTCTTCCATGCTTATTTAAAATTTAAAGGATGTTTAATGGTGTTTGCACCATGGTACTAAGCAAGCTGCGATCTCTGTATGCCAAACCCCAAACCTTGTTTAACACTGTTTAATGTTGGACTGTGACTGGGTTTTATTTAAAAAAACCCACTTTGGACCCATATATTCCATCTAATACAACATTTTTGGCACTGCAATGTGGAGCCTAAAGGGTTAATACATGCTCTGAAACTTGCATCTTGGCAAACAAACGATTTAAAAGTTAGTTTAAAATAAAAGTTTTTTTTTAAATTCTTAAATGTGTTGAGCTTGTTTGAGGTAAGCATGAAAAGCAAACTATTAATATTTTAGCTTTAAAACAATTAATCTCTGTATTTTTAAGTTATTAATTGTTTAATCATCTTTTTAACAAATGCTTTTGGTTTCTTTTTATTCTTTTATTTTGAGGTTTGCAGTTTGTGTGATTAGTAATCATTTTGCTGATTTAAAGAAAAGGTATTTAAGAAAAAGCAAAAAAAGAGGTAAAATTAAGTGTTTTAAATTGTTGAAGGTTAAGACATTTACTGAAATAACATCTTGGATAACCCTCTTGTTCACAAAATGCTAGCTTAATTCAGGGCTGCTACTGCATTGACTATGTATTTAATTTCAAACCAACAGAACCAAGGGCTGCTGCAACACCAAACTTTGTGATTTTTGTTGTTGTTTTATGTTTTTGCAGTGTTTTTCCCCATTGTTTTGTTTATGAAGTGTTTTTCCTTTGTTGTTTTTGCAGTTTTCTGGTGGTTTTGTTTTTTATGTCAATTATTTTTGTTATTGTTCTCTGCATTTAAGACAGCACTGTGCTAGTGTTGCAGGTTAGACTCCCAGATGGGTTAAGTTGCCATAATGCCAATGTTGTCCTCACAAATATCAAGAGTAAAACAGGTGGGCAACTTCTGTCAGACTAAAAATGCCTCTGAATTTAACGCCTTTGCGTGTTGCAAACGTCTCAGGAACGCAAAAGTGGCTCCAAAACAACATAACTTTGTTGCTTCTTTTTAAAGGAGGCAACACACCTGGGTAAGAATGCCATCAGGGCTGAAGTTTTTCCCCCCCGAGTAAGTAAGCTTAACCACTAGTGCATAAAATTTTCATGGTTTATGTAAATGAACAGCTTTAATTGTGTAAGTGGCAAAAGAGGGGGTGAGTTTTGCCATGCTTACCCATTCTGGGCTCACAGCCAAAGAAGAGATAAGAAATGGGTTGTTTCTAAACATCTTAGAAACAACTTAAAACTGCTGCATTTGAAGTTTTCTTTTAGCTACAAATGAAATGAGTTGTAAATTCTTAAGCTATGTCAATATCTGAAAGGTTTAATTGTAACTTTTGCAATATCTGATCAAGTAAGATTTGCAAATCTCAATTTTGTGATAAGGAATTTTCAAACCTTAAATTATAACCAAGCACCTTTTTCTTTTCTTTTTTTCTATATCCTTAAACTTTGTAACTGATTTTATGAACAAGCATCCAATCTTAGATTGAATTGTTTCATAAAGAGCGTTATGTTCTGATAATTAGGCCTACAAATTTACTCTAATTGTGAGCTCAACTGTAAAAAGTATGTGAAAGTTCATAAGATGTCACAATAATCTATAACAAATGTTGATGGGAAAAGGTACAAAAGAGGCAAAAAAACTGAATCAGTCCAAACAAGAAGGTGTACTGAGGTGTACTGAGAGCGAATGAGAGTGTAAGGCCCTTTACCTCCAATCAGGCTGGTAGGGAATGAGCTGCAAGCCTAACTTGATTCCTTCCTGGAGTGGCGGGAGAAAGAAAGTGGAGAGACTCCTCCTATTCCCTCACAAGATGATGACTCCGTGGTTCCCATAGGACGGTTTAAAAAAAGTGGTGTGGTTTAGCCCTTTGTATGAAGAAGTGGCCTTAATTCAGTTTTTGCCTGACTAAAAAGCGTTAACTGTTTTACCCTCAAAATGTAATTAAGAAAAGATATATTTAGAAAAATAATATATTATTGTTTGCGTTACTGGATAAAGGATATCCAAGGCCAACCTGAGAGCTTCTTTTTCAATGGCTCCTAAGCGTCCTTCTTCAGTTCCCTCTTTCTGCAAAGCTGACTGTTCTCTGCTGGAAGCTTTGGGACTAGCATTCATGTATCCCCAAGGAGCACTGTGAATGAGGAAAAATTTATTTATTTTTTATATATATATCTGAGATCCCTTTCCCACTTTCCTAACAAGAAAGATGTCTGTTCATAGCAGGCAAAATTATTATACCAAAAACTGACTCAGTTAGGCCTCAGTCCTGCAAGAACTTGCACACATTTCAGTTTACTCACATCAGTAACCCCACTGAAGTGAAGGGGTGGAGGCATACTCTCAAATTTAAGCATGTGTGAAAGAGTTTGCAAGACCGGGACCTGAGTTAAAAAAAAAATGGACATTAACATGAGAAGTCTGGTAACATTAGCCTTGAATTTCTTCCCTTTTCTCAACATAGGGCCTGCAATGGGCTCCATGCAGAAGCAGAGTTATGCCCACATGGAACCCACTGCAGGATCAGGGTCCTAGTTACTTTAATGTGTTGTAGCTATCACTTGTTCACAGAAGTCTAGCTAACATTTTTTAAATAGTAGAAAAGAGAAATAAATTCAAAGACTCAAATTTAAGTTGTAACAGAACTTGCCCTGCCATGTTAGGATCTACTTTTCAAAAGCTTATCTCATATTCATTCTATCAAATTCTAAATTAAACTTCAAATAATTTATATCAATTAAAAATATGACGACTATTTAAAACATGCATTTAAAAAAAATGGTTTTCTATACCAAATCAATTATTCAAGCATTTATTCCTGGACCCTGCAATGAATCAACAAACATTGCTTGTTAATCTGTAATGTGTAAGAACATGAGAATGGCCATATTGGGTCAAACCAATGATCCATCTGGCCCAGTATCCTGTCTTCCAATAGTGGCTGGGGCCAGATGCTTCAGAGGGAATGAACAGAACAGGGCTATTTCAAGTGATCCATTCCTTGTTGTTCAGTCCCTGCTTCTGGCAGTAACCGGTTGTTTCCTATCTTGTATTCAATTATTGATCCATGAGAGGACCTTCCCTCTTATCCCATGACTGCTTAGTTTGCTTATGACTCTGATGAGGAACCTTGTCAAAAGCTTTATGAAAGTCCAAGTACACTATATCCAGTGGATCACCCTTGTACACATGTTCCTTGACCCCCTTCAGAAAATTGTAGTAGATTGTGGAGGCATGATTTCCCTTGACAAAAGCTGTTTAAACTCTTCTCCCTCACGCCCCCCCCCCCACCCTCAACACATTGTGTTCATCTATGTATCTGATCATTCTGATCTTTACCATAGTTTCAATCAATCTGCCTGGTATTGAAGTTAGATTTACCGATCTACAATTGCAAGTATGGCCTTTGGAGCTTTTTTTAAAAAAAATTGTCATTACATTAGCTATCGTCCAGTCCTCTGATAGAAAGGCTGATTTCAGTGATAGGTTATATACCACTGTTAGTAGTTCTACAATTTCATATCGGAGTTCCTTCAGAACTCTTGGGAGAATATCATCTGGTCCTGGTGTCTTATTACTGTTTAATTAATCAATTTATTCCAAAACCTCCTCTACTGACATCTCAATCTAGGACTGTTCCTTAGATCTGTCACCTAAAAAGAACGGCTCAGGTGTAGAGATCTCCCTCAGATCCTCTGGGGCGAAGACTAATACCAAGAATTCATTTAGCTTCTTCGCTTGTCTTGTGTGTTTTTTTAGCAGCTCAGTCATCCAGTGGCCCCACTGATTGCTTGACAGGCTTCCTGCTTCTGATGTACTTAAATATTTACTGTTAGTTTTTGTGCCTTTGGCTAGTTGCTCTTCAAATTCTTTTTTGGTCTTCCTAATTATATTTTTACACTTCACTTGGCAGTTTATGCTCCTTGCTATTTTCTTCACGAAGATTTGACTTCCAAATGGTAAAGGATGTCTTTTTGCCTCTAGCTGCCTCTTTTACTTTATTGGTTAGCCATGGGGGCATTTTTTTGGACCGCTTACTGTTTTTGTTTTATTTGGGATATACTATTAGTTTGAGCCTCTATTATGGTTTTTTTAAATAGTTTCCATGAAGCTTGCAGGCATTTCATTCATGACTGTTCTTTTTAATTTCCATTTAACTAGCTTCCTCATTTTTGTATAGTTCCCCTTTTTGAAGTTAAATGCTACTATGGTAGGTTTCTGGGACATATCCGCCCCACAAGGATGTTATATTTAATTACATTATGGTCACTATTACTGAGCACTCCAGTTATATTCACCTTTTGGACCAGACACTGTGCTCCATTTAGGATGAAATTTAGAATTGATTCTCGCCTTGTAGATGCCAAAGCTAGCTGCTCCAAGACGCAGCCATTAAATGGTGCCTAGAAATTTCCAACGCTGCATACCATCCTAAGGAGACATGTGCCCAATCCATATAGGGATATCTGAAATAGCCCATTATTACCGGTTTTCTGTTTTTGTAGCCCCTCTAATCTCCCTGAGTATTTCACAATCACCATCCCGGTCAGGTAGTTGAAAGTATATTCCCGCTGCTATATTCTTATTGTTCGAGCATGGAATTTCTATCCGTAGAGATTCTATGGTACAGTTTGAGTCATTTTAAGATTTTTACTATATTTGACTCTATGCTTTCTTTCACCTTTAGTGCCATTCCCCCACCAGCACAACTTAATCTGTCATTCCTATATATTTAGTACCCTGCTATTTCCGTGTCCCATTGATTATCATTGTTCCAGCAAGTTTCTGTGATGCCTATTATATCAATATCCTCATTTAATACCAGGCACTGAAATTCAGCCATTTTAGTATTTAGACTTCTAGTATCTGTATACAAACACTTACACAATTTGTCAATATTTAGTTGTCATTACAAATATAGTTGTACTTTACAAATATAAAATGCCTGTCCCACTTGAATGTTAACGTACCGTTTAGGTGAAGCAGGTGGCGATGTAGGATTTGGAGGTACCCAAGGTATTCTACTCTCCTTAACAAGTGGTTTGCTCTCTTTTAGCCTGAAAGCTACAGTGGTCTCTTGAAACCGGGCATGTTTTGCCTGAGGCTGCACAGGTCTCGATCTTGGAAGCTTACGGATTCCCTTGAAGACATATTAACATTCAAAAGATGTTCAGACTTTTAAAAATACATATTCCGCACTGTGGATCAGAATTTCTGTCTTAGGGTCAGGTCTAAGGGACTGATTCTGCAGAGCTGAAGTCAATGGAGGTTTTAATACTGACTTTAATGAGAATATGAATGCACCCAAATAGAGTGTAGGCCCAATCCTGCATCCCTTACTCATGCAAACAATCCAATTGTTTTCAGTGGCAGTATTCACACGAGTAAGGGCTTTTTACATATGGGATATTTGTAGTACTGGGCCTGCTCAGGAGCAGAGCTATTTAGAGATTTATTAGGACTTCTGCAGAAGGGAGTGGCATAGCTCAAACACTGCCAAGTTTATATTTACTAGGCTAAGAAACTAGACAATTGTTCTACAGTGGGTAATTTCTGAAAGCTATTTTACACTCACAGGTATGAACTATCCTGACGTCTGGTTGAAACACATGGACTGAGTCACCGTGTTATGAATTATTAAAATGCTTAACCTAGCTGCTCACAGGCCGCACTGATATTAATATAGTAAGAACAAATATATGTAATTACACCAAATCTCCTGATTTTTCAGGCTGAGGTGAGTGAGAAAAAAAAATCCATCCATAAATGCATCCAAAAATATCTATTTTCAATTTTGGGGCATTTTAGAATGTTTTTAAAGAAGGAAATGTCAGTAACATGCAAAAAGAATGAATGAGTTTTCTTGCACCAAGGAGGCCATCTGCTGGTTGCAAATGCCATTTACTAAAACACAAGTAAGTGGTTATATAATTACAAATAATTATTTTAATAAATACATCATTAATGTCATGGGATGAAATATTTCAACTTTAAGTCCAAGTTGAAAAACAGCAGTACAAATCCAATACCATACAAACACTTACTTGCACGCTAATTTTCTGCAGAATTGTTAAATGTCATTTCCAGTTATGCAATTTATTTCCAACTGGTGGTAATGCTGCTTTTTTAGTGGTATGTTTTTTTAAGTGATCACAAGAGCAGAAAGAACCAAGCAGCAAGGAAATGCAGAACACTCAGACTCAGGAATGGCCATCCAGGTCCAGTGGAGTAATCGGGTCATTTTTTCAGTGTTTGGAGTGAGGGTAGAGCATTTAGGACCTGATCCAATGGACACAGAAATCAACAGAAAGCCTCCCAGGGACTCCAACCGGCTTCCTCCTGAAACGTGCCAAGTGTTCTCCATTCCCCCTGAAATGAATGGAACTTTACACTAGTGCAGCTGAAAGCAGTTGGCTTTAATTGAATGTACCTACCTCAAAGGCAAATGTTAAAGCCCTTCCCTTTCCTCCATCACTCCATATCAACTACATTTATTAAGGATGCTAATGGGACACCACTGACTGAAAAAAAAAGACAACCATACTTCTGTATGACAATGTATACCTATTACTATTGCCAACATGAAACAGAATTCTCTGTTTTTCCCAATGCATTTACTGAAAGCATTTGAGAATACTTTGTAGATAGTCAGTTTCACATTTCTGGTAGTCAGTTAGCTTTTTCTACATCCATGGGCTTTCACAATGCAACCGAGGACAGAAAAAACTATTTTTAAAAACAGGAACATGTGGTTATAAAGACACAAAATCTGATAGGGACATTCAGAGGCAGATGTAGAGTCTGAAGCCGCTTTTAACTTAGTTTTTGAAAGTTACTTGGTTTCATGTTGATGGTGTCCCTTTAACAGTACCTTATATTCACTTAAAGCTCCCTTAAGAGAAGAGGAAAGGGTACATTATTTTAAGTGTCACATTTGTACCTGTTTGGCAGGTAATAATACACCTTTCTTCTTCAAAGGTCCACTTTCAAGCACAGGGGCTTTTTTCACAGCTCCAGCTCTCATCAATGCATCCTGACTTGTTTTTAAAACTGCATATCTGTCTGAGGTGTGTGGGTCATGCTCTTGCTGGAATTCTTGATCTGATAAATCAGCATGACTGCTTAGCTTCTGTGCCAATGGAATATTTGCAATATGTTGATCTTCATCTACATAAATAATTAAAAATAAACCTTAGATTGGAAGCTCTTTGGAGCAGGGACTATCTTTCTGTACAAAGACAGAACTGAGACTAGCACAATGGAGTCCCGGTCCATGACTGTGACTCCTAAGTACTACTGCACTACAAATAAACCACCACCACCACTCTGGTAAACTCCAAACATTTCCTTTGCCAAACAATACATAAGCTGGTTCTCTGCTTCAGTAAGCAGTTTATATGCTTGAAAGATTCTTGGTATTCAAGGCCACTTGAGGACTAGAAAGAGACAACAAACACTACTAGCAGCAGGAGACATGAAATTCAGTAGATAACTAGGGACATGCGCTCTCTTTAAATTCATGAAAAACAAGATCCTCGCACAGATTATACTCTCAGTAAGAAAGGAAAGGAAGTTAGAATATGCTACTCTAAGAAACAACCCTTTGAGGAAGACACTACATATAATTATACTAATGTTATAGTTTGGACTGCTTTCAGGATGTATCAAACTGGTTTAATTAAACTTCACAATAGAGAAGGAAAGTGTTATGAAGCCTGTATAGAGAGAGGTTAAATGATTACCCCAAGGTCACACAGTAAACCAGCAGCAAAGACAGAAATAAAACTCAGAACTCCAGCTTGCCAGTCCCCTGTTCTACCCATAAACTAATGCTTCTTCTCTTGCCTTGAAACTAGGGAGGAAGGAAAAGCATAAAGTCACTGTGTGAGGGGAAAACAGCCTAGAATTAAGAGAGAGGTTCTTGGGTTTTTTGTCTCGCTCTCAAAAGCACAAAAGCCTACACAACCAAGGAAATTCTGAGCTAAAGCTTTGACACCACCTTTCATTCAATCCAACTGTGTACAGACATTGCTGCATCTATGGTGCAGATTCCCCAACAGTGGGTAATCTTATATTCCACTAGAATGTATTTCATAAATAGCTATGTAGATAGTTAGATGTATTTTATATACATCATTAGAATCAACTAATAGAGAATCACCTCGGATATATACTGCAATATAGACATTGGAGGGTCTCTTTAGAAGAAAATCCAACTGTGCTCCAAAGCAAAAATAAAAAAGTTAAAAACAGTATGGCAAAGATATTTTTAAAATAAGTTAAATAATGAGGTTTAAGTTGGTACATGAAGCTGGAGAACCCTCTTACGGCAACAAGTTGTCATTTCACGTGAAGCATTGAAGGAATTGTGTACCAAAGCTGCAGGGTTCTGGCAAGCACACCATGAGCAAGAAGACACTCTTGTACCATGAATGGGCCATTCTGCTCCTCAGACAAAAAATGTATTATACATGTCATTGCTGATCACTATGCGGCTTATAAATTAACCAATGAAATCCTTTTAATTAAGTATTCAGAGCACATACCAGTCAGGAGTTTCCTAGCTACTGAAGGTTTTTTCTGTTCTTGTCCAAGTCGCTCCTTTGAGATGGGTGGTTTCTTCTCTTTTTTTGGAGATGCAATCTGCTCTCTGGCTGGAAACATCTCGCTGCTCACTGGAGATTTACCCTGAGATGCCGAGAGACATTTCTTCACTTTTTTGGGTGATCGTTTCTTCTCCAGCAGAGAATCCAAATCCTGCCACAATTTTTTTCATTTAAGTTAAACTCTCATTAAACTTGGTTTGTTAATGTTGGCAGACTGATGAGATGCAAAGCTCAAGGGTACTGAATTCTTTTTAAATTATCACTCAGAAAGCTTTGGAATTATAATTAATGTAATAATCGTACATGAAAATGCCTGTATCATTTACATCATTTTTATTGACTAAAGTAATAGAGCATTTAAATGTAATAAACACTTAAAGAATATAAGCTAGTTTGCACAGATATTAGAGCTCCATTGTGAAAAGAAAAGTATTTTATCAGATTTTAAAAAGCAGACAAGTCCTAAAAACTGCTGTTATAAAATGTGCCCAGATATATAATCCTAAAACAACTACTCAATGTTTGATGGTCAGTCCACATGGACACCAGTTCATATCACAAAAACACACCACCACAATTGGCATTAACTGACACCTTTGTTGGCAAGTACTGAATGGGGCATGGAGACTGAATTACTCTCGCTACTACAAATAGACTTTCTAGGGCCATTTGGGAAAATAGTACAGGGAAGCTTGTACTTCTGCTGCCATGCTGTACCCATTTTGTTGCTAAAGAAAAGAGAACAAAGTCCCCAGGGATGTCAAGCCAGCACCTTTCACTAACACTGAATTCATTATTTTACTGAAGTGCATTTTCACACTGTGCCTCAATCACCTTCAGAAGCTAAATTAACCAAGTGGGGTCTTTAAACCTGAGAAGGGCTCTGAGAAGCTTCTGACAGGTCAGGTGGTTTTCTTGCTTACCTCCTAACAAACAGCTCTGACCATTTTGGTGGGCATCATCAGTTCTTATTTTGAGTGTTTAGAAATCATTCCAAAAATGTCCGAACATTATAAAATCCTTCTTATCTGGTCAATAAACAAGATAACCTCCAACAAGGTAAGTATTTGTGACATTTACAGACACATAGTACTGGTGCTCAGATACTACGGTGATGGAGCCATGCAAGTACTCAGATAGAGTATTTGATAAATAGTATATTCCTAGCTCAACATATCCCTTGCTAGCATAACTCATCCGTAATAAGTACTGAAATGGTAATATCAATGAGACTGCTCTGGTCTCAAATTGAACACAGGTAAAAAACAAATATCCATGATTGTGAGAAAAACCACAGGATAAAACTTTTGTGCCTTATTCTTGGTTTTCTCAGAACCTGCAACTCATGCTTCAGAAGTCTTCTGTGCTGAAGGGACATAGGGGCATTCCAGAACGAGGCTTGGCATCAGGAGATATGGTTTTAACAGACATTGCCCATAACCAGGCCACTACACTTCTGGTATAGATTATTCTTGCCAGAACCAGACTTGATATATATCTCCTTGCTAAAAGCACTTAGGACCTGAAATTGGCCCTTCACATAGACAATTTGATATTCATCTAGAATCTACCTAACAAATAATCTCCCTATTGGTTAGTTGATTTAAAAATTGCTCTTAAAAAGTGGACCTGTGGGCAACAGATTAAAATCCTTCACCTTCCTGCCAGAGGGAAAGAAGAAAGACTTTTTCCAGCATAATGTCATAAGTAGCCTACCATTTTTTCCCCACCCAAAGCAACAACGATCATCACTGCTTTCTGTAGGCAGTTTATAGCACTTTAAATAAAATTACAGACATTGTAATCATAATAATACTTTAAGGTGGTTAAGATATTTTCTAAAAATCTCTCATGGCTGCAGTGTCAGTTCCACACCTAAAATAAGCCACAACAAATAATCCACTTTTTTATGTGGCCCACAGAATCACTTGGGGTTAAAGGTTACAACAGTAAGGCTGATTTTGAGAGTTTCTGGTTTGTATCAACAGGAATAAATAAGTATTTAAAAAATGTAGAGCTGCTCTTTTCCTACCATACACAGTCCCAGTGAGCTTCTAACTTGATAATCATATACATGGCAGAAATATCTTCAACCAAAGTGGTTATAGAACATAGTGATGAAGTAAATTTTGCAGCTATATCTTTATCTCCTAGCTAGGTTCTGGTACTACAACCATTACAGCAGCATCTGAAAGCCATATAGCCACAAACCCTGGCAACTGCAACATGCACTTATTAAGCCATATTTTTACTGGTAATATTTTATCCCGCCCATGTGTGATATAGTTTGCACCCAGAACTTAAATATTTCATCCAGTCTCTTCTATATCAGCGCTGAAGAAAAATTAAGCACTTTCCACACCTCAATTTGTAGCAGAATGTCTATGATGATGTCAGGAACAGAAGAATCCATTTCTAATTTGGCAGAACATAGAGAGAGTTGTCGAATGAGATTGCCCAACTCCTTGTAATGGGCAGGAACCTGCTGCTCTGATTGATCAGTAAATTGAGTGGCAAACACCTGCAAGGCACGAATGGCTCCTCTGTGGGCAGCAGCCACTCTGGACATGGCTCGAGACTGTGGCACAAAGGAAAGACATGGGTGATTAAATATCCAGCACGTTTCAAGTGACGTTATTCAGAAAATCGTTAGAAGAATTTCACTGATCATTTAAGTAATTATATTTTGCTCTCAGTTAATTGTGATGGAGACGTATCCACCCTTGTGATGAAATTTGGCAGCTGCTTAAGCAGTGCAGAAAAGATTCATAGATTCTAAGGCCAGAAGGGACCACTGTGATCATCTAGTCTGACCTCCTGTATAACACACGCCATAGAACTTCCCCAAAGTAATTCCTAGAGCAGATCTTTTAGAAAAACAATCAATTTTGATTTAAAAATTGTCAGTGACTGAGACTCCACCATTATCCTTGTTAACTGTCCCAATGATTAATAACTCCCACCATTAAAAATGTATGTCTTATTTCCAGTCTGAATTTTCAACTTTCAGCCGTTGAATTTCTCTGCTAGATTGAAGAGCCCATTATTAAATATTTGTTCCCCGTGCATATACTGATACACTGTAATCAAGTCAGCCCTTAACCTTCTCTTTGTTAAGCTAAATAGATTGTGCTCCTTGAGTCTATCGCTGTAAAGCCATGTTTTCTAATCCTTTAATCATTCTTATGGCTCTTCTCTGAACTCTCTTGAATTGTGGGCACCAAAACTGGACACAGTATTCCAGCAGCAGTCCCGGCAGGGCTAAATGTAAAGTAAAATAACCTCTCTACTCCAACTCCAGGTTCCTCTGGTTATGCATCCTAGGATCACACTAGCTCTTTTGGCCACAATATCACACTGGGAGCTCATGTTCAGCTGATTATCCACTGAGACACTCAAATCTTTTCCAGAATCACTGCTTCCCAGGATAAAGTCCCCCATCCTGTAAGTTTGGCCTATATGCTTTGTTCATAGATGTATGCATTTACAGTTACTTGTATTAAAATGCATTGTTTGTTTGCTGCCCGTTTACCAAACAATCCAGATTGCTGTGAATCAGTGGCCAGTCCTCATTATTATTAACCAGCCCCTAATTTTTTGTGTCATCTGTAAACTTGATCAGTGATTATTTTATATTTTCTTCTAGGTCATTGATAAGAATATTAATAGCATAGGGCCAAGAACTGATAACTGCAGGACCCTACTGGAAACATCCATTCAAGAATGATGCCTGGTTTACAGTTACATTTTTAGATCTGTCAGCCAGTTTTTAATTCATTTAATGTCTGCCATGTTAATTTTATTAGACAGACAAGATGGGTGAGATAATATAATAATAATAATAATAATAATATGGAGATATCCTATCTCCTAGAACTGGAAGGGACCCCGAAAGGTCATTGAGTCCAGCCCCCTGCCTTCACTAGCAGGACCACGTACTGATTTTTGCCCCAGATCCCTAAGTGGCTCCCTCAAGGATTGAACTCACAACCCTGGGTTTAGCAGGCCAATGTGCAAACCACTGAGCTATCCCCGCCCCGCAATCTTTTATTGGACCAACTTCTGTTGGTGAAAGAGACAAGCTTTCAAGCTTACACAGAGTTCTAATAAAAGATATTACCTCACCCACCTTGTCTCTCTAATATCCTGGAACCAACATGCTAAAATAACTCTGCATACCACTATGTTAATTTTATATAATTCTAGTTTTTTAAATTAAAATGTCCTGTGGCAACAAGTCAAACACCTTACAGAAGTCTAAGTATATTATGTCAACACTATTCCCTTTATCAATAAAGCTTGTAAACTCAGTAAAAAAAAAAAAAAATTATATCAGGTTAGTTTGACAGGACCTATTTTCCAAAAACCCATGTTGACGTGCATTAATTACATCAGCCGCCTTTAGTTTTTTATTAATCGAAGTTATACAGTCAATATACCAAATATTATGCTAGCCTGAACTAAAGCAGCTGAGTTATAAATCCAAGACAGAAGGTTGATGGGAACATTTAAAGTCTCGGAATACTTCTCCAATAATGTTGTACTTAAGGAGCCTTTGGAACGGATTCCTAGAAACTGAATTAACCAAAAGATCATTCAAGATCCCAAACACTTGTTTTCAGAAAGATTCAGTCCAAGTTCAATACATCTTACCTTCTTCGTGTGTTTGATTTTATGAGGACTCAGCTTCTCCAAGTCTTCCTGAATTTCTTTTACCTATTTATTCAGAAAACAAAAATCACACTCAGAACCAGCTGTGTGTGTGTATAAATTAAAGGCAAGCCTGTGTTGTAAAGTCTAGGTCCAGATCCCAACTTTTCAATTCAGAGGTGTTTTGATGGCATTTTGGTTCATCCCATTATAATGGTAAGGCCCAGCCATGAAATTCGGATCCAAATTAGAACTTCCCTGAAGTTCAAAGGCTTTTGTTTCAGGCCAGTTCTATTGCATACAGAATACACCATATTTTTTTATATACATCCTTTTAAAAAAATGATCTGTTCCTACCTGTTGCTGGAGGACATACAGCATCCGAGCAGACCGCGCAGCTTGCTCCTGCCTCCTAATGCGAACTCGTCGCTCTTCATCAGGATCCAAGATTTCTTCACATCTCTCTGAAAAGTGTTATTTTTGCAAAATGCAGAGAGTTATAGGTCTTGACAATCCAGTTAATCTGATGAAATCCTGATTTAAGCTAAATGCGTGATTACCTAGCAAGGGAGCTTCCTTCATGCAGGACCAATTCACAGTGCACCTTTACTTTGGCAAGGCATTATCTTGAACTAATACAGAGAAACTATTTTATCTACACATTCTGTATCATTTTAGGATGTTTTTACATATTCTTATCCAGGTAAATCTTGCCAGCCCCTATTATAATCTCCCAAATCAAATCACAAAGTTGTGGCAGGAATGTACAGAAAATTATAGCTCGCTAAACCTCTTGCTAAAGATTACAAACGAGTCAATATAATGTCAAAACTAAAAAAAATGTACCACTCCTCCTCCCATGCGTCTCAACCTTGATGTAAATGAGTCACTTCTAACAAGCAAGAGTTCTGACAACCATTGGTCTCTTTCCTGTAACTGCTAACAATGATTCTAGCTGTGATGTGGTTTTTGTAATCTGAAGATCTATCCAATAGGAAGAGGTCTAAGAGCATCACCAATGCATTTCACACAAGCCATTAAATAGCAACAGTGTTTTATTTACTATCAAAATGGCTTGGATTTGAAGCCATGTTATATAGGTGAAAGGCTCCATACCACCTTACTAATACCTTGAATGGATCATCCATTTAATTTTGTCTTAAAAAAAATTTTTTTAACAAAATACACGCGTGCGCACGCACGCACACACACAGAAATAAACACAGATTCAAGTCAAAGCATAAAAATGGGAGAAGAACAGAGAAACAAGCTATAGTAACTCCATATAAAAAATAATTGTTGTGTCTTTCACCTTTTTTAGCCAGTTCTTCAATTTTCTGGATGCAACATCTCAGTTCTTTTTGCAGTCGTCTGACTTCCTGTGTACTTTTATCTTCAATTTTTTTCAGTCTTGGCTTGGGCCCTGGTCCTGGATCATGGGTGGGTGGAGAATCTGAAACAGGTGGCTTTAACTTGCCCTGATTTGGAGTGTAGAGATACACTTTTGCACCAGAGTTGGTAATCTCCATTTTGGAGGGTTGACCAAGTTGCTGATGATATTTCAAGCATGTCCGAGACTTTGATGTACTCCTCTCTGCAGGATTTTCAGATACTTCACTCTTACACTGCTCAGATGTCTGGGGGAACACTGATTTATTTTCAGCTTCTTTCACTTGTTCTTCCAGGTGTCTTCGTTTTACATCCCTTTTGGCTAACTGGATGGCCAATTTTAATTTCTCTTCAGATATGACTGAAAATGTGACAGAACTCCTTAAATTGGTGTCATCACCACCACCTAGATCTCTCTGACCATCAGGTGGCTTCAACTTTTCTATTATAATTGGACGAGGGCTGGAGAATCTGACAGCTAAGTTCTCTGGAGCTGCAGGAACGTTCCTATTAAACTGGAGCTGTTCCACAGATTAAACAAAAAATCCACATTATGGAGTATATTTCACAGATGATGCACCTCGAACATAAAATAACAAGGACAAATGTAACTCCCTTCACAGTACAATTTATCATATCACCACGCAGATAATAGCTACTTTAGTCCTAAAGCATCCTTCCCACTCAAACAAAGGGCCAGATATTTAAAGGTTGCTAGACACCTAAAGATGCAGCTAGATGCCTAGTGAGGTTTTCAAAAGCATTTAGGTGCCTAGTTCCAACTGAAATCAAAAGAAACTTTTAAAAATCTAGCCCAAAGAGCTTTGGCACAGGACACTGTCATAATAAATATTTAAAACAAATAATGCAAAATGATCCCAGGCGGTCCTTACAAGTGAGAAGGAAGGGGTGAAGACAGATATTTACATTTATTCATTTTCAGCTGTAGATTTCAAAGCACTTTACAAAAGAAGGGTAAATATCATGCCAATGGATGCTGGTGACACATGAAAGTAGGCAGGCAAACTTGACACTACAGCTGTGCACAGAACCGGCGTCAGGAAGTAGGTTAAGCTTATCATATTATAAAACAGAATGACAAACCCAACCCAGAGAAGTCACCACTGCAGAAGTCAAATAATACCTGTGTCTGGAGAGTCCTCGCTTCATTCTTTTCTGCTTGGATCCTGGATGCAAATGGATCATAGAATGTGGCTGGTTTGCTTGGTCCCATCACATTGAATAGAATATAAGGATACTAAAAATCCACAGTCACCTGTAAACTGGCCTCTGCTAAAATTATAACAAGTAGACAAGATGTTTGGGTGTGGGGTTTTGTGTTTAAAAATAAGACAAGGCCTGACAATGTAATAGCTTAACAGGCAAAACACTCACTTGTGGAAGTAATTTTGAGAACATGCTTTTTGTAGTGGTACAGGCTGGAAGCAAAGTGGGGGATATAGTCACATTTTCTGATGTACTAGATACAGCTTACTTCTTCTTTCACACTCCCAAGCAGCTGGCTGTAAAGCAACATTACAGACTGTGAAGGGAATGTTCACATTAGCAGCCATAAGGAGAATACAGGATTAAGGAAAAACTTTTGCAGCTGTTATTACTAGAACAAGGAAACTGTGGTCTACGGAAAAGAGGTGGGTGGAAAAAAACTATTTATTTTCTCAAACGTCCCTCAAATTTTTAACCATAAGAGAGAGATGGCATAAAGTACAGAATATATTGTTGTCAGAAGCAGGTAGACCAATGGAGAGCACACATCTGGATATCTTACATTTCCTTCAGTGCAAAGGGAAATAAAATAAAAATAATGGATCATGAAGCCCTGATATATATAAACTCACCAGCAATTACTTCCAGCTGGAACTGAGGGCTCCTGAGGGTCCCCTAAATTCAAACAATTTCAAGATCAGGTATAATGACTTTGTTTCTTTCTCTCCAGCCTAAACCACAGACTCCCTTACTCTGCTCCCCAGCTCCTCTGGACATTACCTCTTCTCTATTTCTTCCAACCATGCTGCCCACTGTTGGAGCAAGTGCCAATTTCTCTGCAGCTCCTGCCAGGGTTATTCCACTCACCTGAATCTTAATACTCCTCCATATATCATGTGAAAACAAATATTTCTCCCTTGCCTGTAACAGTTAATTCCACTCTACCTTTACTACCATTTATAACCAAACTACGTAAAGATAAAGACTCCACTTCTGAATCAACTTCAATTTCCTTCCTTCTCTATTTCAAAGCCCTGTACAATTCCACCCTGCTCCATTTCACAGCAACCCTGGGCTGGAAGGGATCTGGAGAGATCATCTAGTCCAGCCCCATAGCGCCTAAATTTCAACCCTTCCTAGTCCCTATTTTGTATTCGAGTTTCTCCTGATTGTTCTCTGCCTCCTTCCACCCACTCCCAACGCGGCATCCTTTCGCACCCATTACCCTTGGAGACCCTCCCACCTAGGATTTGCCAAGCCCCCCTCCCACTAACAACTGCGGAAGACCCACGGGTGCTAGGAAGCGTCCCGGCTATAGGGGCCGTACCTCAGCTATGGAAGGCGCGGGACCCACTGGGGCTGCAGGCCGCAGTCTCGGGGCGGCCCCGGGGGCTGTCCCTGCAGTGGGGGAGCAGCCGTGCGAAGGGGGTGATAGCGCAGGCGTGTGGGGGGCTGAGGGGGGCAGGAGCCTTGGCCCAGAGCAAAGGCGAGGACACGGGGCCCGGGGGCTGTGGGAGGCAGGGCCCAGGGACCAGCCGCTCTGAAGGGAAAGGGGGGAGCGGAGGTCCCGGGGCGTTGGCCAGCGAGGCGACCCAGGGGCTCCCTGCCGCCCCACTCCGAGCCCAGGCGCGGGATGGCTCAGGGCACCCTGGACCCCGGCTTCCTACAGTGGGGAGGGCGGGGGGGACACTCACCGCAGCGAGGGACTTGGTGAAGCGCTGCGGTTCAAACTCGCCCCATGACAACCGCCGCCGCTATCGCGGGGGCTGCCGGGAATGGTGGGAAAAGTAAGGGTGCCCGGGGTGGCCAATCCTAACCGCACGTGTCCTTTCACGGCCGCCGTAGGTAGGTCTGTCCCCCTTCAAGCCCCGCCCCGGGAGGTGGTGCTTAGTGCGCAGCCGCCCCGGAAGCGAGTAGCAGTGGCACGTTGGGGCTGCAGCGGGGCCATGGGCTGGGAGGAGAAGGCGGCGCGGGGCTATAGCGAGTTCGTGCAGGTGGCCCAGCAGAGCCGCGGCCGGCCCGTCTTCGCCTTGTTCAGCGGGGACAAGGATGCCCAGGGCCGGAGCTGGTGCCCGGACTGCGTCACTGGTGAGTCCGGAGGGGAACTCTCCCCCCTTCGTAGGGCCTGGGCTCGGCTCCAGCTCTCCTGCCCCCTCCTCTATACCGACCCAGTTCCTCCCAAGCCGTGTGCTCCAGCCTCCCCCTCCTCCCTTCCGGGCTCTTCTCCCTCATCCCTGAGGCTCCCTTCTCTGCTGCCCCACCTCGCTAGCTCCTTTCCTTGGCCGAGCCTTCTCTTGCATCTGCTCCACTCCCCCCCCCCCCCCCATGGGTATCTGTCAGCTGTCTAGAATAACTGTGTGCCTGGGAGTAGCTGACCCCCTTTTTCTGTTTCTCACTTGATGTGGTCTCTGAAGGCGATCTGTAGTTGTTGCCCACCATCCTTGGGGTGAGGGGGAGAGATTCTCGGGCAGAGCTCGCTCATTCGAGACACAAAGGGTCCTTGCCCACTTCTGTTTATGTAGTCTATACGAGACACTGCTGCTCTCTCTCCTGTGCCTACCTCCAATCAGTGCTCCAACTGTGGTCCCCAACCACAAGTTATTATTGCCACCAGTATTACACATCCCCTTGTCAAATCTTCTACTTGAATGATGAAACTCTGCTCCTTAGATTACATACCTGTGAAAGGAATTTAGTTAGCCAACTTGCCCTGCAGTGTGGGCTACTTAAGCTGCCTACCCTGGCAGTTGAACTTGGCCAGATGCCGGTTTATGAGCAGTTAATTTATCCCTAATATACCAAGGCATTGCAAAATAGTGACTTCACATAGGATTCCTTAGCAGTAGAAAACCGACCTGGCTTGATGGCGGTTATGGACTCGTACATCCCTATGAATTCTTCAGCATCGTGTACGCTTGATGTATGTATGGTAGTACTCACTGAGCTAAGTATGTTGCTGCTTGGAGGCGTTTATAATCCCAGGACATGCAGACAAGGAGACAAAGACTTGGGAAAAACAAGCAGGACTTCAGAAGCAATTTAAATAGGTGCTGAGTGAGTTCAAGTAAGTTGTACCATACACAGGAGGCTGAGTAGAGGAAAACATGGTGACTAGTGAATGAAGCAGACAAATGAGCAGGAAAACCTGGAAGCGTGAGCAGCAGAGGTAATAGCATAAGATGCCACAACTGTAAAATATGAATACTGTTATGTAAACTTAACTAGAAAATTCTGTACTCTTTAGCTGAACCAGTTGTGAGGAGTGAATTAAATAGCCTGCCTGATGGAGCTGTATTCATCTACTGCCAAGTAGGAGACCGAGCCTAGTAAGTGCTAAAAAAGTTAATATTTTAATGGCTTCTTGTGCTATTTTTGTTTAAATAATTCTTTAGTTCTAATATATATACATACTGTTCCATAAAACAAATCTGAAATCATATGTTCAAACTGTTCAGTGAGCTGATCCAGACAGTGGGAAACAATATTCATCTCAAATGTCTAAACTAGTTTAAGTCTAATTACCCTTATCCTCATCCAGAGGACTTGTAAAAGCTTGTTACCTTCATGCCTAGGATCATCCCTCATCACAGTAATATAACAGTTGAACTGAACATTTAAACCTCCTAATCTAAGTGCAGCCATTTTGTGCTTGTTAAACAAAATACTTTAAATCCAAAGTTTGGACTTCAAGTGGTATTTAGAATGCAGAGAATTAGCCATCTGAAAGTTGCAGAATACCTCACTGCTAATGCTGCAGCAGTTAATACTGATTTGATCCAGAATTCCTTGCAACTTATATTTCTACTTATTTTGGTGGTAGCTGTATGCATTAAGAATACAGAATGGGGGGAGGGATAGCTCAGTGGTTTGAGCATTGGCCTGCTAAATCCAGGGTTGAGTTTAATCCTTGAGGGGGCCACTTAGTAGGGATCTGGGGCAAAATCAGTACTTGGTCCTGCTAGTGAAGGCAGGGGGCTGGACTCGATGACCTTTCAAGGTCCTTTCCAGTTCTAGGAGATAGGATATCTCCATTAATTTTTATTATAATAATCAGATTTCCCTTGGGCTTTCAATAGTACTGACTATGCAAGAAATAGTAAACGTCATCTTACCCTCCAAACAGAATGTAGAACTTGTGCATAAACTTAACTAACCAACTCTTTCAAAACAGCTGGAAAGACCCCAACAACGAGTTCAGAAAGAATCTGAAACTAACTGCAGTGCCAACGCTACTTAAATATGGGACAGTAAGTATTTTATTATTTGAATTTGTGTACACTAAAGTGCGATGAAAAACAAGCTTGAGCCTGGCAGAGTGAACCAGGTGCCCTGCACTCCACTGCTCTGCTGAAGGATTCAGGAAAATTTATTCCTGACCTACAATAGCCTGGCAATTCAATTGTGGAAACTCTAAAGACACAAACCATTGGAGACTATTGGAGGCTGTGTGTTGAAAATGGAATGAGACCACAAAAGCGTAGTATTTGGCATTCTTAACCTTTGTACTTTATGCTGTTTTATACTATTTGGGAAAAGGTGAGCAAGAAAGCTGGGAGATGTGGAGGGAGGTAGAATAAATTAATCTTCTGAACTGGATATCAAATTTCTGCAGCAGTTTCAAACACCTATTTCACTTGTATAGGACAGCTAGAAAAACCTACAAAATAGAGACTAATAAGTTGGCTTTCTCTCTAGTTAAGAGTTCAATACCATTATGCTGAGCAAGGAACTCTGTAAAAAGACGTGACACTTTGAACTCTTTTTTTGAAACCACTTTTTTTTTTCCTTTCAGCCTCAGAAGTTGGTAGAAGAAGAATGTCTTAACAGAGAGCTTGTGCACATGTTGTTTACTGAAGATTAAGTTTTCTCTCTTCTTTAGTCAATCATTTATCTAGAAAGTAGATACCCATATCTTCAGGCTGCTGGTCATTTTCATTTAAAGGAGCCATCATGTATTGCCTTATCTCCATTCAGACTTTAAACTGTCAAGAGCATTGGCTGAGTGATCAAAATAAATGCCATGAAACTGCTGGTACAGAGCATGGGAAAGGATCTTGCAACACTAGAAAACTGTAACTGACCCTTGTGCTGAATTAAACTCCTACTTGCAACAAATTGTGTTTAGCAATCTTTTCAACAGGCTGAACATTCTCTATATTGCTCAATAGAGGAAGTGAATGTTTAAGAAACAGGTAGACTCAATCATTGGATGGGCAAGGCTATCTAACTTATTGAAGGCTACTTGCAAGAAAATACTTGCTTACTTCTTAGCTTAAATATTTAACTACTCTTTAGAAATAAAGGTCCATAGCTGTAGCTCCACACTACCCATTACTGTGGAGTAAAAATGCCTCTTTCCTTAGAAACCCCAATAGGTAATATTATTCTACATTACTTTACTACTTTTTTGATTCTCTGCTTACAGGAATGACTTATTCTCTCTAAAGGAATGTAGTCAGAATGTATAGTGGGCTATTCATGGGGAAATAGTGCAAACCCAGCCTTTGTAAAGTCTTTTTACTCTAGCTCGAATGACCCCTTTACCAGTCTCCCTCAACTGTCCTGCTTCTTAACACCTACCTCACCTGGAGATTTTAATTAAAAGTGGAAGAACCACCACTGTCCATTTATGACTTATGCGCAAGGGGCACAATATAAATCCCTTCTAGTCTTATTTCTAACTTCACTCTTTAGTAGATATTACTTACAGTTTAGCCATAGCTGTTTCACTTAGGTACAGATTCAATATTAAAATAAATAAATAAATTTTGACTAAACTTCTGCTCTAAACATTATGCGTGGGGAAATTCTGTGCCAAAAAAAGCTAACAATATTTTAAAATTCTTCAAATTTTATGTAAAAAAAATACTACATAATCATGCCAGTTTCAATTATTTTGGTAATTTATTTCAAAATACCTGTCAGCAAGTATGTCTGTAAAAATACACACACAAAAATCCCCCCAGTAATAGGGAGTTAAACTCCTGTGATAGCTCAGTTCCTGTTTCTCTTTCCCTGCCCTCCCCCTGCCAGGGGGCAGACATCCACAACCCCTCCCCAGCCAATACACCTGAATCCCCTATCCCCAAGAGCCTAGCCATGGCCCCCCCACCTGAGATGCTTGCACCCCTTCTCCTTCAGAGCCCAGCTGTTGGGCCACCCAGCCCAGATACCCACACCCCTTCCCTACAAGCTCAGCTATGTCTCTCCCCTCCCCAGATGCCCACCCCTCAGAGCCCAGGGATCCACCCATAAAACAGCCTGATGCTTAGTCCCAGGCTTGGGTGGATTTTCCTCTGCCACTGCCTCCTTCCCTCAGGGCATCTGGGGAACTGCAGCTGCTGGGAACCCTCCCCCTGGTAGTGTCTTCAGTAGGTGTGAACTGGGCTCTGCCTGGTTCAGTGGCAGCCAGCAGCACTGCAGCCCACTTCTGTTGGGGAAAAGCAAAGTCTGCACAAAAAACATTTCTGCAAAATTGTGCAGTGGTGTAGAATTCCCCCAGAAATAAAAGGTGGTAGAGAACTAAGGAGATATGCTTAACTCAGAGTACCAACTGCCATGATGATAATCTCTCTCTCTAATCTTCCTGTCTCACATTTCACTGCTGTAACCTCTCGGTATTGTGCTTTGCAGATGGGTGGCCTACTAACAGCTGTTGACTCATCTTGTAAAAAGCTTGTCTTGCTCATTCACTCCTCACAAGCTTGTGAACAGAGAAAGATTGATACACAGACGGTGTACAGATTTTAAACATTAAAGGCCAACAGTTTTTAGAGGGTAGGGTCACACCTTCAACAGCAGTCTCTAAACCTTACTAATCTTTTGAAAGATTAAGTATAGTCCTTGGTGTGGAATAAAGGGAGAGTTACATAAAGTAGAGTTAAGCACTGTGGATGTGAGGATGAAATTCAGATGTATCAGTTTTGATTTTTCATAAGTCAACCTACCAGAGTTATTCTAGACATCCTTAACAGAAGGAACATGAGATATTGCACACATACTATAAAAACAATTCCACCTTTCAGCCTACATACCCAATTCAAAAGCTCGCTGGCAATATTTGCTGTGCTCTTATAGGTGCTTGTTACATTCAAGTTATGCTTTTAGAAAGAGAAAAATAAGGGTTAGTCTTACAAATTGGCTATTTTTCATTGTAGAAGGTAGTCTACGTTTAACCCTTTTAGAAGACAGCTACATTAGTGCTACAGGGCATGAGCCCATTAAAACGTCAGGCAGGACAAAGCTTTGTTATTTTTTTATTAAATATAGTTTCAACAACAGCCACAGTCCTGCTGAAAAGTAACATCAGAGTCCATGAAAAATAAAAACCACTTCACTTTCTACTTCTAGAGTAAGAACTTCACTCTTTATAACTGACATTCACCTCAATTAATGGCCATGAAGAAAAAATGTAATCCCTGCCTTTCTTCTACAGTTAGGTTATTACACAGTTGTAAGATATCCCTATTTCTTTTTAATTAAGGCTTTAAGCGGTGTCTGTAGGGGTTGTCACCTTCTTATAAAGAAAACAGTTATATTAAAGATAAATACTTCTCTACCTCTGACCTTTCACATACAAGCCTTAAAAACATGTACAACTACCTGAAATATACCTACTCCCTTTAAGCTTTCCTAACAGCCACTGTTTTGCAAGAGCCTTACACAGCTCAAGCTTGCTGACACTAAAGAGACAAGATAACCAAATGGGTACAACTGTCATGGTCCCATTTTGTGTCTGCACTGGTTATTTCCCACTGAAGGGCTTTTCAGTTAGTACTAATCTCCCCTCATCACCTGCAACCTCTATTATTCTCACCACTTCGGTTTATGCCTCAAATTTTGGTATCAGCAAATCTGCATTAAGTTTACAGCGAGGGCAGTAAATAATGAATCATTAACGGACTTAAACAGAAGTGCAGTATCATCCATAGGACAGCTCTGCTTCAATATGGACATGTGCACAATTAAGGTTTTCTGTAACAGATCTCATTTCAATTGTGCATACCTTGCCCTTATAACAGAAATAGCTCTCCGCATCACATGGGGGCTCCCAGCCCTGCTTTTAGAGTCACCTTATACCATGCCACTGTCCTCCAAACATTGAGATAATATGCCTTCAAACACAGACTTTTTAACTACAAATTCTTTCAGTAAGCTAACTCCATAGTTAGATACCAAGGTAATAGGGACCTTAGATAACCATATTTAGTTTTCAAAATAGATACATGGATGAAGGTCTATAGTGATCTTAAGACTGTACTCTTTCTTTGGAAAAAGACAAAACCCATCACTGAAGGTTCAACAAAGTATACATCAGCTACATCCCATTAACATGGATACTACTTGATAGGAAAACAGTCACTTGATAAACCAAAAATGTTCTCTGTCTACATTAGCACATGAAGTTATGTATATCACTAATGCCAAAGCTACAAAAGTAAGTCAAATTTTCCCTTGCAAATACATGTATTGACATGAAGTAAATGTTGCCACTGTGTCAAACGCTCTCATTTTACAGAAGTATTGTTCTGTTGCTGCTGCTCTGCCAGTGCTTGCTGGAGACGCATTCTTTTCCGTGAATAATGCTGCCAGTGAAGGATCTGTTGCTCATCAATAAATTTAGCACACTGAGCATTTACCAGTTCTTTACGGAAGTGTTCATATTGGAGCAGCTCTAACATGTGCAAACACTGAGGATACCTAGATTAAAAACAAGCAGAATATATTTTAATACAAACTTTTACAGGTTTGCCCAGATTAGATTTAATATACTGCCACTTTCTGTACTAAAAATCCCATATTCTTACAGTTTATTATTTTACAATATTTATATGCAAGATATTCATGTTTTGAGAAGCTCTGCTACTTATAATTCAAATAATTAATTATGGTAATGTATTCTTTAAGATGACACGGACAATATTAGAGAAGGAAAACAGCCCCAAAATCTAACTGAGGCTCTCTAGATTATCCACTTATTTAAACGTTCTTATATACAGTAATGTACTCAGATGATCTCAATCATGTTGCTGATAATTTCAGTCTGAGAAACACACCCATACCCCCCTCACCCTTCTCTTAGAGTGGCTTTTCTAAAGTTAGTCATAGATTTCCATTAAAGCTTCTGTGTATCAGCTGTAATACACCTCAACCCCGATATAACGCGACCCGATATAACATGAATTCGGATATAACGCGGTAAAGCAGCGCTCCGGGGGGGCGAGGCTGCGCACTCCAGCGGATCAAAGCAAGTTCGATATAACGCGGCTTCACCTATAACACAGTAAGATTTTTTTGCTCCCGAGGACAGCGTTATATTGGGGTAGAGGTGTAGTTATCAGTTTCAGAACCTCATGGGGAAAAAACAGAAGAAGAAACTCCTTACTCAAAATTTTAAACACGTCTTCAAAATTAAGAAGTGTGCACAACCATGCTGTACTTTATATCATTTATTTTCTGTGTTGCAAAATAACGCTGCAAGTGTTCTTTCTGTGCCTGACTCAGGCTTTGTAGTACCCGAGTGTTCAAGAATATTTACTATCGGCAAACACTGAAGCTTCTATGCAGGCTACCAAATCACGATTTATTTCCACAATAGAGCGAAGGTAAGTGCCACCTTCTTATCTAGGTCATTAAATACAAGGTCTTCTCATGAGGCCATGTATGTATCAAACTTAGTAATGCAAATCAGCAGACTGGAAACAAATACTGGTATACAGTTATAGAATGCACAATATAAGGTACCTATTATATTATTACAATGCAGAACACAAAATAATTTAACACTTACTTCAGGTATTTGGCATATTCAGGTTCTTTCCAGTAAAGTAAATATTTAAGATAATTTACAAAAGATTTGTCTTTGAAGTACCCTCTCTGTGCAAGAACTGAAACAAACAAAACAAGAGTATCAACTGCACATGCAAGAAAGCAAATTATATTTAAAACTTTAGAAATGCACATATAAAAGCTTCTTTCTTCGTGGCTTAGTATATATTATTAAAGAGCACTTCTGTTTTTAAAATGTTTTAAACCAACTACTGTTACAAATCACTCCCAAGATTCAGATTACTTAGAGATGAAAAATACTCCTTTTTTCATTGTTTATTTTGCATATGATAGCACTCTGTTTATAGCAACTTAGTCACCTTTCCCCTTTTGTATAGGTCTGTCACACAGCAACAAGGCAGAGAACAGACTTTTAAAAATAGGACAATGTGTTAGTAACATCATAAAAATTGGCTAGAAGGTTGAGGGGCAAGGATAGAGGTAGCACCTTAAAATTACTTGAATTCTCTTTTGTTTTTAATTGCCTGATCTTCAAATTGATGGTGTCCCTTTAAATAACTTAAAAATATTTTAATATGCCCTTTAGCTGCTTCTGCTATTTATTTAGGAATTTATATTGGCGCCCAAGGAGTTTCATCAATAAAAACAATTATACAAAATAGAACTTATTATTTAAAAAAAAACTATTCCTGCTATAAAGCTTGTCCGAACAAGAAGTGTTAAAGACCGAGCAATTTTTTTATATATCAATAACTTAAATGATCCAACCCCCTTATTGTATTAGACCCTCTCTCAATATTAAGTAATCCAGAAACAATAAACATTGGTAACTAATATTCATTACTCAAGTCCCTGATGTTTCACTTCAAGTACTTACAGTTGAGGTAATTGGGGTTTGCCAGACACTGAACAAATTCCAACTCCAGTTGGAACCGAAGTCGATTTCCAGTATCATCTGAAGTTGGGGGGAAAAGTAGGTCAATACAAAAAACAAAACAAAACAAACCATTCATTCATTCTATGCATATGAAAACAATAAGAGTCTGAGCTATACACAGAATACGAAAGGTTTGCTTCTCAATACGAGCCACATAGAAGCACTCCATCTGGAGTTAGTAGGAGATAAAGCAATATATTCCCCCCATTAAATCATAATATTGATTCATTTTGTAAGATAGTTCTTACCAAACCTGAGATATTGATTCATTTGACAAAGCGTTTGTCATATCAGTAAATATTTTAGCACCAAACCCATAACTTCAATATGCTACCTTTTAGAAAGATATCCAGTCTTGATTTGAAGACTTCAAGTGATGGGAAATCTACCACGTGCCTGTCAGTTATATCAACAATCTATTACCTTCACTGTTAAAAATGTATACCTTATTTCTAGTTTGGATTTGCCTAGCTTCAATCACTGGATCTCATCCTTTTTCCTGCTACATCAAAACGCCAATTACTATCAGAAATCTCTTCCGGGTGTAGATACTGCAATCAAGTAACCTCTTAATCTTCTCTTGCATAAATTAAATAGATTTAGCTTCCCTAGTCTCTCACTATAAAGTGTGTCTTTCAGGTCTTGAATCTTTCTTATTGCCCTTTTCTGAATCCTTCCAATTTTTAACATCCTTTTTGAGGCACCAACACCAAACTGAACACAACACACTGAACACAAATAATAAACTCTAAAAATATGGGATTCTGGCAATGGCATCACTAATACTGAATACAGAAGTAATATGACCTTCCTACTCGATATTGCTCTACTTATACATCCAAAGATAATATCTGCCCTCTTAGCTACAATTTGTTATCTACCCTGACCCCAGTCTTTCAATGTCATTGCATTCCAGGTTACAGTTCCCCCCATCTTACAAACCAAGCGAGATAGGTCAGTCTTTATTTACCACTCCACCAATCTGTCATCTGCAAATTTTATATTTTCTTTCCGATCACAAAGAAATTAAATAGTATTTGCAAGGAACAGATCCAAGCAGGACCCCACTAACCACTCACCCGCCACCTATGACAATTCCCCATTTACACATATTTTTTGTGATTTATCAGTTAACAAGCTTTTAATCCATTTAATATGGGTGCATGCACTTGTATATTGGGGGGAGAGGGGTGTTAAATGTCAGATGGGATTAAATCAAATGCCTTATAGAAGTCTACATATATTAGTTCTCTCAACCAAATTTATGATTGCATAAAAAATGATATAAAGTTTGTCTGACAAGGTCTATTTTCCATTAAGCCATGTTGACTGTCATTAGTTATGTGACTATCCTTTTTTACTGACCATATCCCATATCAGCCTTTCCATGATTTTGGGTGATGGGTATCCCGTAAAATGGGGAACCAGGGTAAAGAAGTGTCAAAGCTCTCCTGAGCCAAAGGCTCATGGGGCTGACACGGTTAAGGCACGTCAATCAGTTTCACAGCCAACGGTATGCAAGCGAGTGCTGTGGTCCGCATCAGGTCCGACCACCTCTAAGTGCCCCAACCCAATGGATCAGACATCCTGTTTGCAGCTTGGTGAACTGGAGGTGGCCTTTCAGTGTGAAAGGCAGCACAGCTCGGCCCCCCCTCTCCTCCCTTTCAGGATTGTAGTCGAGTGCCTTAACCACTCAGCCATGCTAATCCAATATCAGACAAGTAATAGCAGAAAACCCAGGTGAACAGAACCCCAGACTTGAATAAGAGATGGGAACAGATGCCAGCTCTAATCCCCAAATACCCATCCCTCCCCCAGTGTCTGGCCTCTGTTCCCTGCTCCCCTCGCTAGAGAGCACTCCTTCCCAAGGCCAGGCACAGGAGTCCCGCCCCAGCAGCCGTGAGGGGCCGAGTGCAGCAAGCAACTCACTCCCTTCTCTTCATGGGTCATTACATAATGCCTGCAGCTGTCATTTGCACTCCATGCATCTGAGGAAGTGTTTTTTTTTACCCACGAAAGCTTCTGCCCACATAAATCTGTTAGTCTGTAAGGTGCCACCGGACTCCCTGTTGTTGTGGCTACAGCCTAACACGGCTTGGGCGCCAATACAATAGTGTGTCATCTTGGCGGGCAACATTGCAGTGCGGGGGGGGGGGCTTATCACACCCAGGCCCTGCTTCTTGTAGCGAGCCCCCCAGGGAAGGCGAGGCGCGCTCCCTTTAGGGGAAAGAGCAGGGGGAGGGTGGGAGTGAGACGCGGATGCTCCTGGGCAGACGCTGGTGAGAAGGGGGCGATCTCTCTCTCCCCCGCCCCAGCAGGGCCGCACGGTCTCCGAGCGAAGCGGGAGACTCGCAGGGTCGCCAGCCGGGGGCTCTGTGGCCAGGAGCCGAGGGGAGGCTCCCCTAGCTGGGGGTGGGGTGGCCAAGGCACGGGAGTGGAGGAAGCCGCCCCCGGCGCTCACCTGTCTCCATGGCTGGCGGCCCCTCTCACGCGCCGAGACACCCCGAATACAAGATGGCGGCGGCCCCGTACTGGACGGAAGCCTCACGGAAGGCAGCACTGGTGCATTCTGGGAAGCCAGGCGCGGCGTGGGGGCGTTGCTAGGGTAACGAATACGCTGGCCCCAGGGTGGGGGCGGGGAGCAGTGATTTGCTCCTCCTCCCTTTGTGTCCTGAGTGCGGGAGAACTCAGCTCCCGAGCAGGGCTGCGGTGTCATGACATCACAGTGCGCCAGGTGGATGACGTCACAACCCTGGGGGTGTGTGGTGCTGCTCATGACATAAAATCAGGGAATGCTGCATCGATCATGACATCACAGTGCAGTAAGTGAATGACATCACAGCAGGGGGGTATTGCGCCCGCTGTTCATGACCTCACACTGGGGAAAAGCTGCTGCCTTGAGCTTGACGCTGCACTATGGCAGTGGTGTATTGTTCCTGACACCACAGTGCTGGGGTGCCATGCTGTGTAGGATACCACATTGTGTAGGTGCCACATTGTGTGTGACATCACAATCAAGGGCACTGCATCACAATGCAGGATGTGTTAGGAACAGCCCGGATGGAACTCATTGCAGAATCAGATACTAAGATGGGACATGATAACTGTGTGCAATTTGCAAACACCAAGCAAATGGAGGAATTATTCAGTGTGGTACACAGGGAAATAACTGAAAGTGATTAGGTGAAAATAAGAGGGATAACTTAGGCTGAATATCAGGAAACACTTCCTGACAGCGAGATATACTGGGTTGTGGAATAGTCTCCCAAAGGAAGTGGTGAAAGCCTCATTGCTCTGGATTTTTAAAATTGGGTCATAAAAACATGTGCTACAGTGTCAGAGAAAGAGCGAGATCAGGTGCTCTAACAATTCTTTCTCTTCTCTGATATAATACTCTGATGATGATGATCATAACAATCAATCTCGTGTACAGTGGTTTTCATCCATAGATCTCAAAGCAAATTGTGTATATGATTAACAAAACAACATTATTTTTAAAATCTCAAATGACAAACCCTTTGTAAAAATGTTGATAATTTTTATTCACGAGTTTCCAATAAGTAGGCAAAACTACAGCACACAGAAGGGGAAATGGTCTCTCTTCAGAAACAACACAGAAAATAAAGGTAGAACATGATACAGAAAAAATAACACAGGTGAGAACCCACATTTTGGAGATCAAAGGCTTCATACTGCTCCCAACAAAATCAACAGCAGGGAGCATGATTGGGTCCATAGTTCACCATGTTGGTTAAGGGGAAGAAGTAATATATTAATGTATTTTAATACCAAATGCAGCTGTATACATAAAAATAAATCCAAAATAAAAACAGCAGGAAAATGTCTCCTACCTTTTGTACCTAGTCTCATATCCCTTGCTCAGTCATAGCTGCCTATAATTTTAAAGTTTGCATTGGGCTGCTAAAATTAAAGCACAAACTCTAGAATCAAAGGACTCAAAGTTCAGTTTTGCATCAGTAACCTCCCTTTGCAATCAATGGCCTCGATTTGCACTCTTTTTCAGATGGTGCTTGCCAAAAAATTGTGAGCTTTTGCTTTTTGAAAAACAGTGCTATATATAACATTTGTTTTGTAGTGATTATAATGACAAATAAGAATTTTTTATATCTACATTTTTGAAGTTTGTTCCCTAAGAAATTATAATTTTTTTCCTTTTTTGCCACTAATGTAATTGACTATAAGGGTTAAAATTCTGTTAGTATTATCCAAATGAATACTAGCCATGTGACCTACTACCTAGATAAGAAAGTAGGAAATCTTTAGAGACCATATTCTTCACAGTTCTTTGCGACCTCAAAGATAATGGCAACACAATTTCTGCAGGAGATGGACAATTTAAATATAAGTGACCCCAAAGAAATGATGAGTTTAGCTATAAAGTGGGTACAGAAGACATTTCCAAATGTGGAATCAGTTACCACAGGGACATTGCAATGCTGGATGGAAGAGAAGCCAGAGGAATTAATCATTCTCGTAAGTGATTATTACCTATGCATTAGAGCAAGTACTCTGTAATTAAAATCAGTCTTGGTCTCCTGACTACCCAATTTAAGAGGGTAACATTTTTCTATGTTCAACAAGTATTTTGTGTAACCTGGCTGTTCAGGTAGAATTTTTTTTTTAATTTATGATCTTATGTCAGATCTCTCTTTTTTCTCTTCTCCCTTCACGTCTTACCCTTTCCACATTGCACAAGTAGGGCCTCATAAAGCAGGGTGCAGTATAGGACACTAATAACACTTTGCCCCTTTATAGCCTGGTGTACCCAAGGCTCTCAAAGCATGCTGGGCTCAGTCCTCTATGTAGTTGCTTTTTATCATTCTTTCTTGACCTGATTGTGATGTGTGCATGACTGTGACAAATTAAATAAAAAGAAAGTTATAGTCAAGCTCACGCATAGGGTTAGCGCTTCAGCTGCAGTAAACTGAGGTAGCACTGTTGAAGTCAGTGGCACTAAGCGATGTACACCAACTGAAGATCTGGAGGAAAGTTGAAAACCACAGGCTCGCACATGGGATTCTTCAAGAAAACAAATAAAATCTCTCGTCCCGTTATTTATTTACAGGCATTGTTATAGTGTTTCTGGTAGGATCTGAGAGCCATTTACTTATGTTAGGTTCAATTTATTCCTTTAAATCCACTGTATGGGCACCTACACTAGGTGTACACTACACTTTTCATGCTGCCTATCTAGCACTGGTGCTGCTCCTAGTGTAAGGGCCACTGTAGTTGGGGTTAAGTTGTTTGTGCAACTGTGCTATCTAACCCTACGTTAGTGCTTCTATCCTTGCTAGCATTGGGGAATCATTAACATCGCTTTTTTGCAACACCTGGATTTTCCACTGAGGTCTCCCAACCCAGAACCTAACCATCCCAGCTTTAGTGTCTGAGATGTACTGATGCCCAGCATAAGCACATGATGGTGCAGGAAAAAGGAATGTAGTGGCAGCATGCTCTGCCCCTGGAAAGGAACTGCTGCCAGGTAAGAGAGCTCTGTTTGACGAGGCCTGTATTTTGTGGAGCTTTTGGACTGGGGTTTTAGGCCTGGTTTCCCAGTTGTGTAGGTCAGTTGGTGGGGTGAGAAGTATATATATCTAGTAATTGTATCTGCAGTTCATTGATTCATTACAACTCCATATTGCACCAGATGTTGCCAAGTTCTAGATTCCAACTGAGGGAACTGAGTGGAGAGAAAAGGTGGGGTGCCAAGAAGCCTCTCTAAGAAAGGAAACAATAGTTTTGGCAGGTTACACTGTTAACCTCTTAGACAGGCAGTTTTAATTTTAATTTGAAATCAGTTGCAAACCCCACTTCAAAAACAGCCAAGTTCTTCAGCCTTTTCCTAATGGAACACAAACTATAAAGGTCAGTCAGGCTCTACAGTGAAAGTTTCATTCATCCAAGTTATGTCACAGTGAGAGCCAGGGCTGGATTTAGGCGCAGGCAACCAAGGTGACGGCCTGGCTTGGGGGGGGCGCTGAGCTCAGGGTGCTGTAAGTATTCAACAGTTTAACAAATGGAGGGGGGGGCACTGAAGACGCTCCTTGCCTGGGGCACCATTTGGTCTAGGGCCGACCCCGGTTAAAGGAGTTAATAAATGGAACTCTCTGAAAGAGCAGAGCTGCATTGTTGCATCAGCACCCTGGGCAGGAACTCCACTTCTGAGGTTGCATATTTATTCCAAATGTTACGTTTCTGCCTAGATCAGCCTTTCAGCTGCCAAGCTAGCTAAGTTTTACTGCTCCTGCTGATGTTACATTGCAGTAACAATGGTATTTACAGATTTACCTAGAACCTGGAATTTTTTTTTTGTAAGCACTTTGCTATTTTTATAGGTTAAAATATTTTAAAATGTCTCAGTTAGGAATTGCCTATAAAAGTATCTGTTACAAACGAACATGTAGCATGGATTTTTTTTTCTGGGAATTGGGTTATAAAAACAGCTAAGGACGACTTGTTCTTAGCGTTTGTTAATATAATAGGGTTGCTTTTTTCAGACTGGATCTTTGTGGTTGTGGGATACTGCCATTATCATGTTGAAAAGTAGAAAGTCACTCCCTGGTAAACACAGACTTGAGGCTAAAAGGAGAGATCAGACAGATCCCACGTGGCTGCTTTTCTATTCTGGAATGCGATTTCACTCCCAATAGTGACTTCAGAGGAGAGGACCCTATGAAAAGGTTGACTCACAGGAATCAAATTAGCATGTAGGTTTGCCAAAATCAAGTCAAGAATCTCAGTTCTTGGCCATCAATATCAGGAACAAATTGAAAATCGAGGATAAGAAATAAAGGCCAGGAACATTCTCTGGGGAAATATTAAAAAAAAAAAACAACTAGTTAGTTTGTTTCAGAGTAACAGCCGTGTTAGTCTGTATCTGCAAAAAGAAGAACAGGAGTACTTGTGGCACCTTAGAGACTAACAAATTTATTAGAGCATAAGCTTTCGTGGACTACAGCCCACTTCTTCGGATGCATATAGAATGGAACATATATTGAGGAGATATATATACACACATACAGAGAGCATAAACAGGTGGGAGTTGTCTTACCAACTCTGAGAGGCCAATTAATTAAGAGAAAAAAAAAACTTTTGAAGTGATAATCAAGCTAGCCCAGTACAGACAGTTTGATAATAAGTGTGAGAGTACTTACAAGGGGAGATAGAGTCAATGTTTGTAATGGCTCAGCCATTCCCAGTCCTTATTCAAACCGGAGTTGATTGTGTCTAGTTTGCATATCAATTCTAGCTCAACAGTCTCTCTTTGGAGTCTGTTTTTGAAGTTTTTCTGTTGTAATATAGCCACCCGCAGGTCTGTCACTGAATGACCAGACAGGTTAAAGTGTTCTCCCACTGGTTTTTGAGTATTTTGATTCCTGACGTCAGATTTGTGTCCATTAATTCTTTTGCATAGAGACTGTCCGGTTTGGCCAATGTACATGGCAGAGGGGCATTGCTGGCACATGATGGCATATATCACATTGGTAGATGTGCAGGTGAACGAGCCCCTGATGGTATGGCTGATGTGATTAGGTCCTATGATGATGTCACTTGAATAGATATGTGGACAGAGTTGGCATCGGGGTTTGTTAGTTTGTATGGGAGACGCCTGAACATGTGACTATGAGCCCAGAACTCTCAGCACTGATACGGGTCTTGAGCAAATAACAACCAACCAGCTTCAGTGTCTTCATCTATAGAACAGGAGTGATAGTACAGACTTACCTACTCTATCTCAGCGCTAGGGCTGTTTATTAGTTGAGATCCAGTGATGCAGTCTTTACGCCTGTAAGTTCAATGGCACGACTCATGTAAGCAAAGATTGCGGACTTAGATCCTGATTGTTTCTAAAGTATGTTGAAGGGATATGTTAAATACTGTTTGCTTTAAATGATTATTTATTTTTATAAAATTGCATTTGTGTGGATTGTAATTAACAAACGTAGGAAGATGAGTTCCCTGCCACAAAGAAATTAAAACCTGTGTAAGTGAAAGCTGTGTTGTAAAAATGACACATTGCTACTATATGTAATTTCCACTGCACCTAAGTGGCAATAAAGTTAAGCTCTTCCCATGTTATTATAACTATTCTGTTTAGTGACACGTAAAGATAGCAGGTACCAAGAGATCTTGCCAGATCCTGGGTTAAAACCTAGCCCCCATAAAGCCAATGGGTGTTTTGCGATTGACTTCAACAGGGCCAGAATTTCACCGCCTAATTTCATCCACCACAAATGGATTCAGACTCAGTTGATACTGTCTATTTATGTAGCTTCTCTGTGGATTGGAAAAGGCTTCCCTTTAAAACCTGAGATATTACATAAGGTACTTGTTCCTCTGCAGGACTCACTGGGTAAGTTTCATGTTAAAAACAAGGTGCTTTCTGTGTGAACGGTGGAATATCACACTAAGAACTTTACATGGTGCTTGTGCTTTTCAAAGTCATTTCCCGGGATTTCTGAGGAATTAGAGGTGGAAATAACAGCCTTACAACTTTATAAAAGCAGACTGTATGAGACAACTGTATCATTTTTCACACTGAAGAGTAGTTGTGACTGACAAAATAAGGATAATTTTGTAATAAGGATTCTATAAAAATCTTTTTTTTTCCACTCAGACCTTACATTCATGGAGTTTATACAGAACATTATAAACTATGGGCCAGATTCTGTCAATTTGCTCATGCTGAGTTGTACTTGACTGTGAATAATCCCATTGAAGAAAATGGATCTACTCATGGAGTAAGCTACTACATAATGTCAGTAAGGGTGACAGAATCTGGCCCTATATAGTTATAGCATCACTAAATGCAGCCCCTTCTGGGGTGTGAAGCCAGTACCCCATCATCCAGCATACACTGGCGAAAAGGGATACGTTGGGCAAGGATAAAACCTTATTCTTATACAAAGTGCCATTGGTAGTCAAATTCTACCTAGAGGAAACCGTATATTGCTTAAGATCTCGTCTACAAGATTTTAGCATATTTAAATCTGTTTATTTACCTCAGAATGATAATGGGCTGAAGCAACACTGCCATGATTCAAACCAGAAGTCCCAAAAATTGTTAGTATTTCTTAACCATTGCTTAGCCCGTAGAAGTCATCTTCTCCAGCCTATGCACCTTCAATGTCTTTCCCCACCTAGAAGGCAGTCCTGTCACTATCTCTGTCAGTAGGTCTTGAAAAATTGTATTCATAGTAGGTCAGACAGACCTTGTGCAGACTCTAGAACATCCTGTTTCAAATATGGTTAAATAATAGAGAACAGGGTGCACATTATGTTATATTTATAACAAGCCTGTACAAAGTCTGCAATTTTTTACTCCAACTCTATAATTGTAGCTCAATAGCAGTGAGATCATAGTTATCGCTGACTGAAATGATTGTTAGAACATATTTAATTAAAGGCTTAACTGTTCGCTTGAGTTTTATTTTTGAGGTCAAGGGACTGGCAGGTAATGTGAATCACAGAATCACAGAAATGTAGGGCTGGAAGAGACCTCAAGAAGTCATCAAGTCCAGTTCCCTGCATTGTGGCAGGACCAAGTAAACCTCCTAGACCATCCCTGACAGGTGTTTGTCCACCTTGTTTTTAAAAACTCCCAGTAAGGGGATTCCACAACCTCCCTTGGAAGCCTATTCCAGAGTTTAACTACCCTTATAGTTAGAAAGATTTCCCTAATATCTACCCTAAATCTCCTTTGCTGTAGATTAAGCCCATTACTTCTTGTTCTACCTTCAGTGGACACGGAGAACAATTGATCCCCGTCTCCTTTATAACAGCCCTTAACATATTTGAAGACTTATCAGATCTCCCGCTCCATGCCCATTTTTTTAAACTTTCCTCATCAGTCAGATTTTCTAAACCTTTTTGTCATTTTTGGTTGCTCTCTCCAGTTTGTCCACATCTTTCCTAAACTGTGGTCCCCAGAACTGGACACAGTACTCCAACTGAGGCCACACTAGTGCAGAGTACGGCTGAACAATTACTTCCCATGTCTTACATACGACAACCCTGTTAATGCATGCAGACTATTACCCTTTTTCACAGCTGCAGCACATTGTTGATTCATGTTCAGTTTCTGATCTACTGTAACGCCCACGCCCTTTTTAGCAATACTACAACATAGCCAGTTATTCCCCATTTTGTAGTCGTGCATTTAATTTTTCCTTCCTAAGTGAAGTATTTTGCATTTGTCTTTACGGAATTTCACCTTGTTGAATTCAGACCAGTTCTACAATTTGTCAAGACAATTTTGACTCATTCCATGTCCTGAACCATGTGTGCAATGCCTTATACCCATCTAAGAATGAGACCTTTACAATATTAGTTAATAAAAAATTACAAACCCAACATAGATACCATGTTTTGGAAATTAATCATTCCAAAGAAGGTATTTCTATCTCTAATGTGGTGGGCTCGTCATCACAATGTAATGAAGAAGGTGTCTTTCCATCCTTCCAAACCTTCAATGATAATCGCATCCGATGTGTCCAGTCTAGACACATAATTGTGTAGAGGTGTAGTGTCTTTGAAACCTAACTGCTATGAACAGCCCAATAAATGAAAAAGTTTCTTTTTCTCAAGTGTTCATTTCCTTTGTGAAATATGCTTTTCACAAAGCCCATCCTGTGATAGCCTTTGCTGAAACAATCTTCATCAGGAGTTTATTAGACACAGATGAAATTTTAATGAAGCCATAAGTTTGGCTGTCCCAAGACTCAAGCTTTTGTAGCTTTTTGTGAACATAGTCACATGAGCACATGTCCCCTATGGTTCATTCCAGTTTCAGACAACTAAGAGGTAACATAAATAGATCGGATATTAAACATCATGCTGCGTATTTTAAAAAGTCATAAGTAATTGTTGGTTTTATTTTAATGAGTTAAAATTGGTCAATGTTCTGTTCTTAGGACACCCGGAGTGCAGCTGAATTTGAAGTCAGCCATCTGCCAGGGGCAATACTTATTGACCCGCAGAGTGATACACTGCAAGAATTTCTGCAGAAACGGCTCCTTCCAGGTACAGAAAAGATCTCAGTAGAACTCGTTCTTTGTTGTTGCAAACAACTTTCAAGCTGCTCTAAGGTGAAAATTTTCAAAAGAGCACAGTGAGCACACCTGGGGCCAGAGTTTCATAAGTGCTCAGCCTGTGGGGTGCTGGAGATGACTGGAGAATGTCTTGGCACACAACCAGCTGAGAATTGGGGCAGTGCAAAGACCACCTTTTCACCACCCTCCTGAGCTATTTCTCAGCCAGAGCCAAGAATCTGGGCCCTAATATTAATAAATAAATAAAAAGAAAAAGCCTTACCTGGTTTATTAACAACACTCAGGATTATGAAGACTAAACCAATGAAAAACCTAATTTACTTTTCATCACATATTCTGGATTATTATTATTATTTTATTCTCTGTATGGCACTCAGCCTAGATGGTATAACTGGACTGGCAATTTCTACTCAATGTTACATTCAGGTTCTCATACACTGGCACAGAGCTGAAGAACCTGGGTAAAGAAGTTCTAAAGGGCATTTCAATCTGAAACACCCATTTTCGTTGCTATTAAAAAACACGAACACGTATAATCATCATTAATATTAGATTTTGTTATATAAAAAGAGACAAACTAAATTTTGTGTCTAAATGGCTTGACAAAGGTGCTGGGATATGCCCTGTGCGGAGGTCATTATTGCTGAAATAATCATCATAACAACAGACTAGAAATATTGCCAACTCTCATAAAAATATAATGTTTTTAAAAGCCCCAGCTTCCGGAGTCAAGTGAATATGTGAGAATCTCAGCTTTAAAAAAAGTTCTCAGCACTTATGGAAGCAAAGCTTGAAACTGTGACACCATCCACCATATATCCTAAAGGCTCAGAAACTAAACATCGAATAAAAAGGACCCTAAATTCATTATTAATTATTATTATTATTTAAATCTCATGAGTTTTAAGCCAATCTCATGATTTTTGAGAGCATGCGTTACCCCGTTTGGTGTTGGCAACACTAGATTAGTGAGAAAAACCTTGTACATGGCTTTTAACTTCATCCTTGTTTTTTCCGTTCTATTTCAGAGAGTAAAAATAAAAATATCATTTGCTATTGCACTGTGGGATACAGGTCTTCCATGACTGCCCAGAGCATGAATGAGTTCTTGTCAAGTGAAGCCAGCCAAACCCCCCAAACTTCCCTGAAGGTTTATAATGCAGAAGGAGGACTGGTGAAATGGGCCAGTGAAAGAAGGCTGATGGTGGACAAGCAGGAGCAGCCCATTCACCTCGTTCACCCCTACAGTGCAGCATGGGCAAAACTACTGGAACCAGAGCTGCAAGCACAGATCTAAAGCATTTCTGCAAGTCTGATCTTAACTGGGGCCTCTAGGTGAAATACAAATTAATAATAAGAATAAGAATTAATGGGGGCCCCAACCTCAACTGTGTCTTGTAGGCATAACCATAATGCTACTAATAATAGAGGATTACAATATGTATTGTAGTTGTTTTAATTGGTGGGCAGAACTGGCTAAAGATACTAAGCCAGCTTTTCAACTGGTCTAAAGTGGAGTAGGAACTGAAGTCAATTCAGATATGACAATTTACACCAGCTAGACTGAAATCTAGATTAACAAAGAGCATGGGACAATCAGGGCTGACTCTGGCTTTTTTGCCGCCCTAGGCAAAAAAGCCACCCGCCGCCCTCCCCCCCTTTCCCCTGTGCGGCAGGGGAGGGCGCCGAGCCCGGCTGCGGGCCCGCAATCCCCGACCGGCTGGAGCGCCGGGAGCAGGGTGGAGAGCCCGGCCGGGCTCTCCGCTCTCCCCGGCGGCCAGAGTGGCAGGGGGAGGGCGGAGAGCCCCCGGCGGCCAGAGAGCCGGGGGAGGGCGGCGAGCCTGCTGTGGCTCCGCTCTCCCCGGCGGCCGGAACGCCGCAGGGAGGGCGGCGAGCCCAGTCACGGCCCCGCTCTCAGGCCGGAGCGCCCCGCCGCGCCACCCCCCTCCAGGCGCTGCCCCAAGCACATGCTTGGTGGGCTGGTGCCTGGAGCCGGCCCTGGGGACAATACAGAATCCATGTGCCGTCTGGTGAAAAGGGAGAAGTCCTGGTAAATGCTGGGAACAAGCCTGAAAGAGGTTATTGTGCCATAGCATGTAATAAAGGCACATCAATCCTCCTCTTACGCCAAGATGGAACAGAACACTTTAGCTTTATGAACCTTTTCCTTCAGTCTCCAGGTCTGTCACTCTGGCACCTATCATAAGAATCTTTTAAAAAATAATATCTAATAAAAAATACAGATAGAATCCCACGATCCAATTCATGACGAATGGAAAAGCAAAGAACTGCATTTCTAGCATCTCTGTTACTGTTTAAATTTGCTGGTGCAGTCCTGTATTCACCAGATAGCTTGTCTAGATGCATCTAATCTTTCTGGGAATAACAGTTGGGCCAGTCACCTAGGTAAAGAGAAAGAGAGCGCCAGCTGGAGATGCATAGTAACCGGTAAATAAAATGCTATGATTAAGTGAGCTTATTTCCTGCTAGTGAGTTAGGTTCTAAACATACATAAGCTCACCCATATACAATGAAAATAACTTTAATTCTTGGTCCTTGCAAAGGTGATGCACAAATAGTTACAGTTTCATGGAGGCTTAAATAAATATTTGGGAAGAAGTATAAACCCGCTCGTTAACTGCACTCTAACCAACCTGTCGGTGCTTATTATTTGCTCAATTGCTGTATAATCTTGACTGCAGCTCTGAAATCCTTTGGAAGCATTTCTAAATATACACACCTCTCAACTTGGACATTTTAGGTGAGTGAAAATAGCGCATCACTGGTTGAACCTCTGTCTTTTCCTTGACCACTTTATTTTAAAAATAGCAAGCTGTTGACTTATTTTAAATAGTTGTACATGGAGTACTACAACTAAGAGAAATCTGAAACTGTTGTTATAATTTCCAAGGTGCCTGATCTTGCAGTTTTACTCTGGCAAAAAAAAATCGTCCCAATCTCAAGAGTAGTTCGGTGGGTTGTTGTTTGTTTGTTTTGAGGGGTTTTGGTCTTAACGTTCAAACCTTACAGCTCTAAGGGCCTAATCCAAAATCCATTAATGTCGATATGAGCCTTTCCATTTACTTCAATGGGCTTTGGATCAGACTCACGATGAGCTGCTAGGGCAACGGAACTGAAAAGAGCTGGAGAAGGAGCCTGGGGATTCTAGAGAGTAAGTCAGTCAAAAACTAGATCGCAGGACACTAGTCTGACTGCGACTGAAGATGGAGCAGTCAGCGTTTGGAATGATCAGATTGATGAACAAAAAATACAATGAAATATCTAAGCCACACAGCCTGAGCGGCCGAGACAACAAGGTTTGGTATTTGGTGAACGACGTATAGAAGAAACACAGCTGGAGCTGTTACAAAAGGGAGGTGCCTCCCTTTGCTTGGTGGGCTGGTGCCTGGAGCCGGCCCTGGTTACTATATTTAAGCTTAATGTCAATGTTCACCATACAATCTGATCACTATTTGCTCCCATGATGTAGAGGTTGCTATTGGAGTTGGTGACACTGATCCCCCGCACCCCTTTTGTCACCCGGCCCAGGCAGGTTACTGGGACCAGCACATAAAGTCCAGTTTCTTCCCAGCACTTCGGCATGTCAGAGAGGGCAGGTCCCAATTGCTTCCTTGGGATTAATCAGAGATCAAGGCCTATTCCAGAGTTAAAATAATTAATAACAACTGAAAACGCCCAAAACCTGATTCTTCCTGAAGTAATGAGGTGCTGGCAGTTCTCCTAAGGAAACCACAAACCACATCATTTACCCACACTGACTAAGGGGGAGACAATCAAGGGATTTTAACTTCACAGCCCCAAAGTTCCATGTTCCACTAATTATTTCCAAGATTTTAACATAAAAATGCAGTCAGCAGAAATAAAATAAGCAGAGACAAGCCAGTCCTTTTGACAGGTGGAGAGAATCTGTTCTTCTTGGAAATTTGGATCCATATTCAATATCTACAAAGTTCAGGGTATTTGGATCTGGGCTTTTGGTTTGGGCCCATCCCTCCTAACAACAAAGATAACGGTGGAAATTAACAAAGGATGCTGTATGAACCCATTTACAGGGTAGCGGGGGGCGGATTAACTGCTGGGGGGGGGTAGGTTATTATGAGGGGGAAAACAAGAACAAGAAAAAGACTTATCCAGAGAATTAAAATAAGCAAAAAGGAGCAGATTCTTTCTCTCTCCCAGGCCTTTGAGAGGGCAAACTCTGTTCTCCCCTCTGGGACAGCACTTGTCTGAATTTCTTCAGAGTGCAGAGAGGTAGGTATGAAGTTCACTCACTCCTCTCCTGGACCAGCAGGGGGCGTCCAGCTCTGTGACACAGTTCCCATCTCTAATTCAGAGATAGTGGTATTGAGTGGTTCTATTTAGGGACTGTTCTTAACCCAGTATTCATGTCAAACTGATCATTTTGTTTCAGCTAAATGTAATCTTTAATGGGCCTATTCTAGGAAAGGTAGAGTAGAGGGAATAGGTCCATATACAGACTGAGATCAGTTTTCATTTTGGGAGCATGCATTTTTTTGGGAGATGTCTGCACTGGGAAATGGTAAGAAAAGAGAAGAGCATGGGTTGTGGTAGTTAAAGCAGCAGGACCGGGCATCAGGGTTCCTGGGTTCTAGTCCCAACTCTGGAAGGACAGTGTTGTCTAGCAGTCAAAGCCACAGACAATCTAGAAGATCCTGCATTTTCTCTGTAAGTTTACAGTAAAGACTGCCAGAGAGAGGCCCCACCACTATGCAAATCCTTTTAATATCTTAATGAGTTAACAATTTGCCAGATTCACTTATCTCAGCTGTAATAGGCTCTCTCCAGATGGACTTTATTCAAAGATCGTCATGACCCAAAACGCAGTTGATTTCTATGCAATCTGCTAGTTACAGAATGACCCAACTATATATGCTCTATAAATAGTTTACAAAAAGGAAGCGGACCTAGAGATTTTCATCTACATAATGCAAATAAGGGTGGCCTAAAGGTTGGCGACATGTGTATCTCAATACTGTTTAGGGACCTCATCCAATACTTTGCCTTCTGCAGGAAGGGGATTTCAAACTATAGTTTGGTTTCCTCACATCAATCTCCTGTAATTTCCACTTTTTGTATGTTCCTCAAAAAGATGAGAACGGTGACAATCTACACAGACCTCAGTATCTGCTGTAAAATCTCAGGCCAGTTTTTAAATGGGTCAATAGAGATGCATTTCTGTGGTGGAGTTTTGCAGAGCTAGATTTAAATTCACCTGTGGGCCAGCAAGATCTTGAGAGGTGTGTCAAAATGGAGCCATCCAAAATCAGTAGCCACTTTTGAAAATATTGGCCTTTGCAACTTGGTCACACAGGAATGACAGAGCAAAGAATCACACCCGGATAATCTGCCTACTTGACTTGTTCTTGCCACATGGTCATCTTTCCTTCAAAAGACCTTGAGTCAGTTCCAAATTTGGATCACTATTTTGTGTCTTCTAGGGTGAGATTGTCAAAAGCACTCAGTGCTGGCCTAACTCATGTCAATGAACCACTGCTTTCAATAAGAACAGGATTAGGCTAAAGGTGAACAATTTTGAAAATCCCACTCTTACTGACAAATACTCGAGCTGGTTAGAAAATGCAGGGAGGGGAGATTTCAATGACAATGAAAATAATTGTTTTCTACTGAAAAATTTGACTTTTAATCAAAAACCTGAAACTTTTTTTTTTTTTTAAGTTTTTGTAACTGGAAAAACCAAAATATTTCCAGATGAAAAATCAAACTTTTTTTGTTTTTTTGCTCAGATCAGTATAGCTTTTGGTTTCCAATGAATAATCAGAAATGTTCAACAAAAACAGTCACCTTCTACACCAAAATAATAATAAATAATAATAATAACTTAACTGAAAACTCAATTTCCCATCAAATTAAAATTGACAGAAAATGTTCAACCAGCTTCACTAAATATTAAGTCACTGAAACCCATTATTGGTCAGTAGTCAGCAGAGGAGGTTTGTTTTGTTATAAGGAACATTCAGTCTCTCCTGACTTTTCAAGAATCTGGTTGTCTATAGAATCACTGCTCTTTGGAAGCTGCACATCACATTTCTGGCATGAGGTATGATTTGAAAACGTATTGCCGTCTGACTCATTGAAAAGCTACATTGCAAAGAAGGCCAGGCAGCAATTTTTCATGGTTAAATAAAGTGAATAGACATGGGGAAGATAACATCTTTTTACTTGTAAAAGAAATGGTCAGCTGCTTATGACAAAGATCTATGGGATACAAGGATCCTTATTGAGTAATGAATGGCCACTATTATTGCAGCAAAGAAACTCAGATGAACAAAAATAGATTTAATACTGGTATTATGATGCAATCACCAACACGGTTTTAAAAAAATTGCAGTATTATTCCTAGGGATAGTTTTGTTTATCTTATCAGGCGTGCTATGTCCATTATAATTCCTTCCCTGCCTCCCCCATTTTCATGTGGTTATAACTTTATTTCACAATAGTGATAAACTTTTATAGCTACCTAAAACATTTTTGGAAATTTTTAGCAGTCATTTGAGTCAGTTTGGAAAATAAAGTGCCTGAATATGTGTAGAGTGGCTGTGTTACTGAGGGACTCTTAATGTCTGCATTTCCAGACATTGAAAAAATATTTACTGAGTAATTTTAACTTTTCATTAATATTGTGTTTCTCCCTAATGCAATGTGGAAATGGTTAGAGCAGTGGATTGGAAGCCAGGACATCTGGAGTCAATTCTTGGCTCTGCCACTGACTTGCTGAATAACCTTGGCTTAATCACTTCATCTTTCTCTACCTTCTCGTATGCACAAGTAAAACAGAGGTAATAATAATACCTACCTACCACAGAGATATCCTGAGGCTTTGTTAAGGATTGCAACGTACTTCAAGAATCTTGGATAAAAAGATTCCATATAAGTAATATATAGTAATTGGATATGGTCACTGATTTTTATTTGTATATAAATCTAAATGTTAAAGAAATGATATCAGTAAACAGCACCTTGCATTAATGATGAGCAGCAAAAGGAATATTAGAAAGAGGCTGGGTCACATTGTGTATTAGGGTTCCATTTATACAAAGGTTACTAAACAGTTAACATTATACTCCTGTTACAGCCATGAGTAGTATGTGTTATAGATGGTTATAAGCACATCAGTAGAAGGTGTTATGCGTGGTTTTAAGTTATGGTTTTATAAACTATAGACCTGTTGGGCTCTATAACAATCTATTAATCATTCATTAATCCTTTATAAATGGAACTTTAACACCAAGACGGATCAGATTCATTAGAATGTGATGTAACAGGGCAGTAGAGTTTCCAGGATTATACAATTGAAATAGGGAAAAATTTAACTGAGGCAGGACACAATCCCAATTATTCTGTGCAATTATTCTCACTACGTGATGCCATGTGGTGCATTGCATAGGCTTCTTCAAACAATACTTTGAACAGGGAAAGCAGCCAACCAGTCAGGCACAGAATGTGCTGCTGCTACTGATATTCTGGCAGAGTTTTCAATCTCTCAAGCAAGTTGGTGCTTATTGCTCCGCTAATGTGTTATACCAGTAGCTGCAGGAGTGGCCATTGTCCATAATTAGCCGGAGATTGGATTGTTCTAGTACATCAAGGTGCCACAATGGCACAGATCAGATTGAACAATATAGGAAAGTCACCCATTTATTGACACACTAGAGTACATTACAAAACAATCCACCACCTTTATGGAACGGCCAATGCAGCTCTAACATCAAGGATTTGCTATTGCACGCCTCTTTCCATAGTGAACACAGAGGGCCCACTCCAGGGTTTTGGCCGCCCCAAACAGCCAAAAAAAAAAAAAAAAAGCTGCGATCGCGATCTGCAGCGGCAATTCAGCGGGAGGTCCTTCGCTCGGAGCGGGAGTGAGGGACCCTCCGCCGAATTGCCGCCGAATAGCTGGACCTGCCGCTCCTCTCCGGAGTGGCCGCCCCAAGCACCTGCTTGCCAAGCTGGTGCCTGGAGCCGGCCCTGTGAACACGAATGTTCAAAAACCAACAGTTAGTCTGTTAAAGATGCAATTTGTCCGCCATTATTTTAACAAAAAAGACACACCCTGGCTGGTTTGATTTTAGGACTTGGTCTTGCATTTACATTAGACTCTAAAGCCAATTCAGTAGGCTTTTCCCCCCGCAACTGATTCCCACCCCCCATCCCTGATGCAAAAAAATCTTTAGCAAAGGCTTTCACCATCTTCTGAGGTTTCACTCTTTAGAGCAGAGATGAGCCTGTGCTGGAACACAAGATCTGAAACTGCCAAAACTTTACCAATCTGGATTCATATTCTTTTGGGGGCCAGAGCCTCAGTGATGTAAATCAGCATTGCTGTGAATTCAATGGTACTACGCTGATTCACACCAGCTGAGGAGCTGGCCCATACTCTTTAAGACCAGAAAGGCCCATTCTGATGAGTTAGTCTGACTTCCTGCATAACGCAGGCTGTAGAATTTCATCCAGAGCTCACGGCTCAAACCTCTCTCTATAGTCAAAGAAGAATTCTTCTCTGCTTTGGAGGGAAATCAGTTTCAGCCCTGAATCCATATTACACTCTGATCTGTTTCTACTGGAATGCTTTTTTTCAATCACTTGTGCATCTTATACAGTGATTTATTTGCAAGGAGAAAGGAAAACTGTCCTACTCTTTTCCCTAGCTCTAAACAACCAACCACCACCCAACCAGGAAAGACATTTTCTCTTCCTTCATAGATTCTCCTGTGGGTTGAAAGCTCATTTGCTAACTAAGGGCTCCATCCTGCATAGCATATACAGTCATTCCCACACAGAGGCCGACTGAAGTCAGTGGGACTGTATGGGAAGCACTATTCATCTAGAGATAACTGTTTTCAGGAGCAAGCCCTATATCACAGCAAGCTATTTACCATGGTCCTGCACCTTTTGGGACTTCCTCTCTCATTCAGGAGTTCCACACCAAAAAACCCCACTGATCTCCTAGACGGTAGGAAGCAATATTAGCTGCTCAGTGTCCAGCAAAAAGAACCTTGAACGACTGCAGCTCCATGAGCATAAAAGCAGGGTAGGGCCAAGGCTGTACTAGAAGAGGGATTTCAAACAGAGCACTGGATTTGCTCCTGAGAGGGAACCGCAAAAGTTTTGTGCCACCTTGTCATCTGACATCACATTGATCCCCAAAGAATCAGGCAGGCTCTGTCAGCATGTGGATGGTGTTCTAGCCCAGGTGAGAGAATTACTCTGTCTGCACAACCCATTCAGGCTAAAAACCCTGATGCTGCCACATCTGAATGCTGCTCCTTCCCCATCCTCTGTTGATGTCACTAGCAAACATTTTGGGCTAGGAGCCCGCTGCGTGGGGAAAGGCTGGTTTCCGTGCCCAGCACGGCAACCAGAAACATAAGGCCATCAACTCCGATTGCAGCACTTGATCTAAAGCATTAACATTGTAAGAAGGAATAAGAAGACATGTTCCTAACATGGATTTCTATAACAATTTGTACCCGGGAATGCAAGCAGCAGACATAACCTAGCACTGACATAAACAGAGTGCAATTCTCCTTGCTTTGCCAATATATATTTACTCAAGGCACTGGAACAAGACGATACGCATGCTTGATGCTGAAGAAAAGCCTGTTTGTGCCTATTACACTGGAGACATTGTACAAGACCAGATTCTGACACCTATACTTGGATTAGATAGTACCTTACTCTACGGGGTAATATCATTGAAATGAATGGCACTTCTTGTGGAACAAGGAACTACTCAACACAAATATGGGTGGCTGAAGGGCACTAAATAAAAATTCCTTTCCCATATGGCTGCTCAGCAGTGTAAACTTGGATTATCAGCCACTAATTTTGCCGCCTGGGGGAGAGGGGACAGCTTTGACATGACAAGTAAGCCAAGCATTCGTGTAAAGTTTGCATTCAGCAATTAAGGGTACTCATGTGTCTGAGGCAATTCCTCCCATTTTAAGCCCCATCTTGGGTCTAGGCTTTAACTTGACCAGTTTAGCATGTGTTGAAGTCTACACTGGTTTTTAGCAGGTGTTAGCTAACACACGAACAGCCCACCTTGGAATCCTAGTCCGGGCAAGGCCTGGAATTCCGCTTCTGCCCCCTTCCCACAAACCAGATCATCATCCCTGGGGCTGATTCTCCACCCCATTTACCTCCACTGATTTCAATGCACTGACACCAACATACAATGTAATGCAACAGAGTGTAATGCAATGTCATCAAGCCCTGTGTTGGGTAACAAGAAAAACCAGCCATGCTGGGAAGAAGATGGAGTTCACCCACTTGTTATTTGGCAAGTTCACATCCTGTGACTTTTCCATTTAAGTTGCCTTAGAAAGAAAGAGTTGATATTTGAAGGACCATGCAGGAGTGGCGCCAGGGTTTTTGGCTCCCTAGGCGGGGGTCCTTCCGCGCTCCCGGTCGTCGTCGGCAGTTCTGCAGCGGGGGGCGTCCTTCCGCGCTCCTGGTCTTTGGGGCACTTCGGCAGCAGGTCCCGGAGCGAGTGAAGGACCCGCCGCAGAATTGCTGCCGAAGACCCAGAGTGCGGAAGGACCCCCCGCTGCCAAATTGCCGCCAAGGGTGGCAAAATGCCACCCCCCCCAAATCCTGGTGCCCTAGGCAGCCGCCTAGGTCCCGCCTAAATGGAAGCGCCGGCCCTAGGACCATGACATGTATGAAGAGGACTCAATGATTACAATAAAAAGGGCTCAAACCCTTTGAAACCAGGTTCTTTCTTTTCACACCTATATGTTCCTCCTGCCCCTCCCACTCCCGATAAAAAAAGTCTTATAAGCCCATATAGGAAAATAAAGTTTAATTTCAACTTCTGCAGCAATACAGGGAAAAGATGCCCTGACTGACATGAGAACTCAAGTAACAACTTCATTTCCTCTTCTTACAAAAATTCCCCACAGCTCACTCCTGCACACAGAGCTGGGGAATGACTAAGTTAAGGCCCTTCTCAGAAACCTACATTTCAGAGCAAATTTTTTAATTCAGTTAATTTAGACAGGAAAACTAAGAACTAGTCCTAGCATTCTAGTGCTACCAGATTTTACATCCCAGCTACAGCGGGATGAAAAAATGATTATTTTCAGTTCATTGGCAAATTTTGAAAAGTCATGAAAAAATATTCTGGGTGGAAAGAAAGATTTTGTTTTGATTTTGTCCATTTGCAAACTCTTTTGAATTTTATTTGAGTTTTTTAAATAAAAGAAAGGAAAGTTTGGAAAGGAAAAGTTGTTTCAAACTGAAAACTTGAAATGCTTCATTTTGAAAATATTGAAATGAATCTGCTTCAAGTTTTGGTGTCACCAAGTTGACTGGAAAGTCTCACCCAGCTCTCATCCCACCAGTCAAAAATGAGAATTGTAAGTTAATCCTCTCCAGCAAAACGGTCCTTGGACCAGCTCCTGTGAAGTCACTGTGAGCTGAGGGCAATCAGCATCTCCGGGCAGGCACATTGGGCCAGATTTACAAAGGGATTTAGGCACCAAAAGATGCAGAGAGGTGCAAAGTGGGATTTACAAAAGCACTTGAGCAAGTAAGTGCCGAACACCCATTAATTTCGTGTATCTGTTTAGATAAGTGTTGATCAGATGCCCACAACCATATTATTTCTTGCTTGGACTGGGATCTTCCTTAACAGATTGACAGATATTGCTTGTTAGGTGAAGTTCACCAGCCACAGAACCCAACAGCTAATCTGCGTTGTCGTCACCCTGCAGTTATAGGGAGAGGGCCACCCAGGTTGCATTGGGCCCTTGGCCACACTACAGACTCTTTAAGCCTAGGGTTGCCAGTTCTGGTTGGACATATTCCTGGAGGTTTCATCCCATGACATAACCTTTCATTAAAGATTCATCTTTAATTCCTGGAAACTCCAGGACAATCCTGGAGGGTTGGCAATCCTACCTGAGATGAGCATGTCCTTTAGAGAGGCCAAGTGCAACTCTCACTGCAGTCAATGGGGTCAAGGGTGCTCAGCACCTTAAACGATCAGACCCTTAGACAATGAATTTAAATCATTATTAAAGTGTTTTCCCTTCAGGACATGCCTCTTGCTCTCACACCAGAGGTTTTTGTGGATAAATAGTTTCCTTGTTTTTAAAGACAAAGCAATAATTAATTATTTTTTCCAGTTCTATAAAGAAAGTCATAATAACAACAACATTTAATATCTTACAAACATTAACTCATTAGGGACCAAATCCTGAAGCCCTTATTCAGGCCGATCTCCCAGGGCTGCAGGAGTTGGGCTCTTAAGCCTCACAACACCCCTGTGAGGTAGGTAAGTATCATTATCCTCATTTTGCAGCTGGGGAAACTGAGGCACGGAGCAGTGAAGTGATTTGGTCAAGGCCACATAGTGAGTCTGGGAACAGAACTCAGGAGGTGCCCAGCATCCAGTCCTATGGCCATTCCACTAGATCATGTGGCCATGGCTTCCATTAATTTAGTCTCCAAATACTAAATTAAAACCTTCCCCATGACACTGGCACAGACGTATGGCCAGATACATCTGTAGCTGTCTGCCACCAGCTGCTTCAGAAAATGGAGAGAAATCATAGTGCTATTCCAGTTATAAACCAGGTGCTACAAAACACTTAACACACAGGACCTTCATCAGACAAAACTGCTATTGGAGCCCCTGGACCCAGTCCTACAGGGATCCATGCATAAGGATTTCAGGACTCAGTCCACAAATAGCTTTAAATTCACTCTCTGGTTATTGCTATACTTTGATACAAGTTGGAAGAGTGTTCCTGCTTAAAAGCTGGTCTTTCAGGCCTTGTCTTCGCCCCAGAATTAACGAGTTAACTAGCACTCTGCTGGTAGGCACTTAGAGGGTTAATCTCGGAGGTTTAACTACACCTGGAAGTCTTGCCGCCCATCTTGATCACTTCCACGCTGTCTAATAAAGTACTTGCCCTGTTGAAACCACACATACTTCTGAGTGCAACTTGCGTCAACGTGAAGCTGACCATGATTCAGCCTTGCTTGATGCCAAGTCATGGTCAGTCAGCCTGGTGTTAGTCAACCCGACTCTTCACTGTGAGGATTTGGGAGTGATGACAAGGCCTCAGGGAACATTGCTGGCTCTGTACTTGGAAGTACACCACACCGCACGGCTGAGCCCAGTCTAAATGAACCATTCCTGCGTTAGCCTGCAAGTGACAGCTGGGACACTCAGTGCAATTACTGACTGGCGGACACTGGAGGACGTTAAGGAACTGCAGCAGGCCTCAGACTGTATGAAGTGTCCGATGCTAATGATTTCCAAGTGCACACTAGTTACACGGAGGTGCGATTCATTTTTTGCAGCGCAGCCTCTCTTCCATTTAATAAAGTTAAATAAAATCTTGAGCTACATCCCCATCTTGCTTGGAGAGAAACAGAGATCACAGGCATGAAACGGACACAGCTCCTCAGACTTCGGTGCGGAAGCAGCACTTACGGCTCAGTCGCAGCTGGAATGAGTTGATTTGCATTTGACCTGAAATTTAGACCTCAGAATGTTGCATTCATCCTAACCCAGCATCTGAGGTGCTGATAAGGCTCTAGACAGGACGTGGGGCCAGGAGGAAACAGTACTAGGGTTCCTTTGGGTTTTCTGATAAATTCTTTACTGCTCACTTTCCAGCTGTGTCATTGGCCCAGGATGGGAACGTGTCCAAGCTGAACATGGGACGTCCCCAGGTATTGATGGCCAAAGTGATGCAGAGGACTCCGATAATGTTCATCACTATTCCAGATTTAGCCTGGAGGGGAAAAACAAAAAACAAAACACCAGCACAAATGAGTCTCAAAAGACCTGCCAGAACTCTTGAGCATAAACACAATGAAGAAACTTGAAGGTGTTCTTAAGCTCCTCATCCTATTAAAGCAGAGAGATAACCATTGTGCTGGCAGTTCTGTGTTCTTCTGTAAATGGAACTGCCATGGAACATGGTGCAAACTCTTAGCTTTGTAATTAGTTTGGAATCTTGAAAGACTGTCAAACAAGATAGTTTCCACTGTGGTATGCAGTGTAGGTCCCAAGGTATTAGAGAGACAAGGTGGGTGAGGTAATATCTTTTATTGGATCAACTTGAAAGCTTGTCTCTCTCACCAACAGAAGCTGGTCCAATAAAAGATATTGCCTCACCCACCTTGTTGTCAAACAAGATGCATTTATTGGCTAAGGGCCAGATTCGGCCACAATGAGGCCATGGCTACACCACAGCTTAAGTTGACATGTTATGTTGCTCAGGAGTGTGAATTAGCCACCCCTGCTGAGTGACATAATTTATGCTGATTTAAGCGCTGGTGTGCACAGTGCTATGTTGGCAGGAGAGCTTCTCCCGCTGACATAGCTACTGCCACTCGCAGGGCTGGAGTAATGAAGCTGATGGGAGAGCTCTCTCCCGTTGTCTTAGAACGGCTACACTAGAGAGTTTACAGCTGCATCGGTGCAGATTAGATTCCAATCCGGCACATGGGTGGACTCCAGAGAGCCCCATTGACTTCAGTATGGCTCCGCCTGGTGCAGCAGTTCGCCTGCACGCCATCAATTGCAGGATCAGTCTTACTCATGTTGAGGAGGATGTTCTGCTATTGGCCACTATGGGCCCAGGATCAGGCCCCCTGCTACACTAATGCAAACCCACTGAAAACAACGAGGTTGAGGTGAGCACAATTTTACCCTGTACGTATAAAAGACAAAACGACAGACTGCAGAATCAGCAGTTTTATCCTGCGTGGCAATTACTTGGAGCAAAGCGCCACTGCTTTTTACGTACGAGTTCCTATTACAACGCAACCATAACGTGGGGTGGTAGCATTAGAGCTGAGGTTGTTTCCATGTATCTCTTGACAGTCAAGGGAACTTTGGAAATGCAGGACCATAAAACTAAGCTACATCCATGATATTTACGGAAGAGGGTAATGGAAAGCTTAAGTAAAATACCAGGGAATCATCATCATCCTCTTACCATGTCCAAAACCTGGAGGTGACCGTAGGAAAACACTATCGCATTTGGAGGTGTTGCCACAGGTAGCATGAAGGCAAAAGAGGCACTGAGAGTACAAGGGATCATGATGTACAAGGGATTGACCTCGATTGATTGCGACTGGGGGAAAAGAGAACAGACGTAGTGTTAGTACTGTTCAGAAACAGAAGCAGGCAGAAAGCCTGTGAGATCCCACAGACACAACAGGTCAGTTCATCCCCCTGTATAAGTCACTTCTGAACCGTAAATTCATGATGCACTGGACTCCTCTCATAGCAAAGGGCTGCTTCACTAAACAAAGTTCATTCTAACCAGACCTGCGTATTGCACACTGCACGTTACTGATGTAGGTCAAGGCTTCCATTCTATTTCCAGAGAGAGGGACATGGGTTAATGGTTTGAATGCAAGACTAGATGATAGGAAGTCTTCAGGTCTAATCCTGGATCTGGCACAGACTCTGTGTCCTTGGGCAAGTCATTTGGAGTGGGATTTAAAGAAGTGCTCAGTGTTGGCCTAGCTCAGTTCCCATTGAAGGCAATGGGCACTTCACCATTGACTTCAAGAAGAGTGACTCTAGGCCAGTACTGATCTCTCCTGAAAATCCCACCCTAAAGGCCTGATTTTCAGACCTGCTGAGCACCCACCACTTCAGCTGGAGTCATGGGCGCTCTAGGCGCTCAGTACCTTTGAAAAATCAGGCCCTCCAGAACTCTGTCTCAGTTCCCGATCTGTAAAATGGGGATACCATTGTAAAATGTAAAATAAACACTTATTTACCTCATGGGTAAGGGTATTTATGAGGATTAGGGTAAAGGATTAGGGCTAAATTTTCTTGTTCTATGTTTTAACAGCATCTACCACAATCATAGAACTGGAAGGGACCACAAGAGGTCATCTAGTCCAGTCCCCTGCACTCATGGCAGGGCTAAGTATTATCTAGACCATCCCTGACAGGTGTATGTCCAACCTGCTCTTAAAAATCCCCAATGATGGAGATTCCACAACCTCCTTAGGCAATTTATTCCAGTGCTTAACCACCCTGACAGTTAGGAACCTCCCTTCCTGCAATTTAAGCCCATTGCTTCTTGTCCTATCCTCAGAGGTTAAGAAGAACAATTTTTCTCCCTCCTCCTTGTAACAACCTTTTATGTACTTGAAATCTGTTATCATGTCCCCTCTCAGTCTTCTCTTCTCCAGACTAAACAAACCCAATTTTTTCAATCTTCCCTCATAGGTCATGTTTTCTAGACCTTTAATTATTTTTGTTGTTCTTCTCTGGACTTTTTCCAATTTGTCCACATCTTTCCTGAAATGTGGCGCCCAGAACTGGACACAATTCTCCAGTCGAGGCCTAATCAGTGTGGAGTAGAGCGGAAGAATTAATTCTTGTATCTTGCTTACAATACTCCTGCTAATACATCCCAGAATGATGTTTGCTTTTTTTGCAACAGCGTTACACTGTTGACTCATTTAGCTTGTGATCCACTATGACCCCCAGCTCCCTTTCCGCAGTACTCCTTCCTAGGCAGTCATTTCCCATTTTGTATGTGTGCAACTGATTGTTCCTTCCTAAGTGGAGTATTTTGCATTTGTCCTTTTTGAATTTCATCCTATTTACTTCAGACCATTTCTCCAGTTTGTCCAGATCATTTTCAATTTTAATCCTATCCTCCAAAGCACTTGCAACTCCTCCCAGCCTGGTATCATCCGCAAACTTTATAAGTGCACTCTCTATGCCATTATCTAAATCATTGGGGCTCTAGTCCACAATTGGGGCTCCTAGGCTCTACAATAATAATATATTTTGCCCTTAGTGGGGCACCCAATTCCCATCCAATCCAAAGGCGGCTGCACAGACATATCGGAGGGCAGAATTTGGCTCCATAATGTTTTCAAAGCCCTTTGAAGATGATCTATCAATATATCTGAGGTACTTATATGGCCCTCATGAGCGTAGTATCTGAGTGCCTCACAGTCATAGACTCTTAGGAATGTAGGGCTGGAAGGGACCTCGAGAGGTCTCAGCCCCCTGCACTGAGGCAGGACCAAGTAAACGTAGACCATCCCTGACCGGTGTTTGTCCATGTTCTTAAAACCCTCCTATGATGGGGATTCCACAGCCTCCCTGGCAAGCCTATTCCAGATCTTAACTACCCTGACAGTTAGAAAGTTCTTCCTACCATCTATCCTAAATCTCCCTTGCTGCAGATTAAGCCTTCTTGTCTTACCTTCAGTGAACATGGAGGACAATTGGTGACAGTCCTCTTAATCACAGCCCTTAACATGTATTTATCCTCAACAACCTCCCTGTGAGGTTTGGAAAGAAGGTCTGAGGTCCAGACCTCCAACTGATATAATCTGTGTAGCTTCACAGACTTCAAGGAAGCGGCTTTAATTTATGCCAGATGAGGATCTGGTCCAAAGAGTGCCAAATTTCATTATTACTTCACTATATACTGAATCTCACTCTATATGAATTCTGTACAGGCAGGTTTCATATGGGGTATAATCTTGTTGCCCTGAAATTGCATTCAACTAAATATCTCCATAGTCACCATTTAATATCTGTTGTATTTTAAAAAGCTGCATTTGATGAATCAGTATTTCTCATGCTGGCTTTCCATTCTTATTTTACTACTGTCCACCTCTTCTAAATCAAATATATACAATGACTGTCCCAGGCCCATAACCAGCGCAGGGTGAGCAGGGCAGCTGCCCATGGTGCAAAGCCATGGGGGCGGAGAAAAGCCAGAACACCCCCCCCGGGGGGGGCACAAATATGGATGCTAAAATTCCTAGTTATAGCTCTGCTCTGTCCTGTTGGATCTTCTAGGTATTCTCTCCAGTTTTGTATTTACAGAGCTGCCAACACTGGATAGGTTCCATTAACTTCTACGTTCCCACACATAGATTTTTTTCTCCTAAATACGGCTTGCTCCATGGCCGGTTTAATTCACTTCACAATTCACTTTTGACTGCAGATGCAGAGTAACATTTAAAAATGATACTTGATGCTTTTTTTCCCTCTGCATGGTATAATTTGGGGTTCTGGTCAAATTTATATGGAGTTCTTTTGTTTGATCTCTAACAACATTTTGAGAGGGTTTGTCAGAGCGACACAGGAACTTGATTATAATTACTAGGCTCACAGAGCAAAACTTTTAAACATTCTGCCTGTTTTGTGGGATTCTCCAGTCCCCAGAACTTGTGTGTCAATTTAAGTCACTGCCAGCTAAGCAGCCTGGGTCAGGATAATTTTACTTGAAAGAACAGACTAAAACTCTTTACAAATAAAGACAAAACTATCTATTCGCTGTGGTGCCAACTCTGCTCAAAAAAGGCTGTGATCATTTTTATTCCTTTCCTTGTGTGTCTTCTTAGAGTTTAAAAATGGTCTGTTCTGCTCGGCAGAAATGACACAATGAACCCTATCCGGATGCTCTTGTCTTCCGTGCAAAAGAGACAGAGATGGCTGAAACATCCAAGGAAATGAATGAAGGGGGCTGGATTTGAACAAAGGAGAACAAAAATCTAGGAGAACAAAAATCTAGAGCCCTGCAGGAAGTCTGTCACAGCAAAGAAAAATAACATTTTACATGTATACAGCATTTGTAATCCCAAGGGATCCTAAAGTGTTTCACCAACTATATACATTCACGGCTCGAGGCTCCATTGCCCTACACCTTGGGTCATCATTTGCACCTGTGCAAAGTGGGGGTAAAATGTTAAACTCAGAATGGTGGGGCTTTACACACGTTTTGTACTCACTTTGCACTGGGGTAAATGAGCACACAAGGCGCAAGGCAATGGAAAAACCAAGCCCTCAGTACTAAACTTGCCCCTCTCTAAGGCAGGAAAGCATTTATGGCATGCTAAAGTCTATCCCTATTGGCTTCAATGGCACTGAAGCATATGCATATGGTTACGGACGTCACATGTGCTTAATTTTAAGCTTGTGTTTAGAGTCTATTGACTTCAGTGATGCTCCCCTGAATGAGAGACTAAAGAGGTGAAATGTTTTTGGTGGGGACTGCCTAGCACATGGGGGGAATGCAAGATAGAACTTTTAACCTCCAGGCTGCTGGCTGAATACAGCTCAAGTGACCAAAAATCTTTGGTGACTGGTGTAGGGTAAACTATTTTAAATGAGTTGGTGGCTCAGTCCACTTTCCAGTGGACAAGTGCCCACATCACACAAACCACCATTGCAGTTGGCATTAACTGGCCTCCTGATAGGCAATCTCAGGAGAGGAGCCAAGGAGGCTGAATTACTTTCTCATTCCAGGAGTTGGACCATCAAGGTTGATGCACAGTGGCAGGGCAGTGCCAGGGAAGTCTACAGTGCCGCTGCCTGTTTGATACCTATCCTGTGGATAAATAAAGGACTCCAGGGCTGCAAGTCTGGCCTTTTTCCCCACACCAGCACTAGAGCCAGCTTTGCTATCTGATGGGTTGTTTGCTAGATGCTTTCCGGAGTAACCCTATTTGCATATAAAGTCCCTTGGCTCATGACACTAAATGTGGTATTGCTCCATTTTTAAAGACTTTATCCATTTTCCTTGATTTTTAAGTCAATTTTCCAGATCAGCAGTGAGAAAACCCAATAAGAAAAAAATCTTACCAAGGACGCAAAGACAGGTAGAAAGAGGGTGGCTGTAGCTACATTACTGGTGCATTCGGTGAAGACAGCAATAACAAGTGAAAGTATCACTGCGATGGCCCATGGTGGGACAGCGTGCAATGGGGTCATCTGATCACCTAGCCATTTCGACAGACCAGAAGCCTGACAAAATCAAGAGGGGCAATTCAGTAAGACACAGAACTCTAGGCCATCCATAGTAGCTCATATTGCATGTAATGTATTGCCAGATCCAAATACACATATGAAAACAGGCCATCGATATTAGTGGTTAGCTCATTCAAGAGCAAACAAACTAGGTCATTTATAGAACACGTAATGTGATCTTTCTTAAAAAATAGTAATAATAATAATAAAGGAGATTCCCTGCCAGTTGGAAATTAAGTCAGATTTATTTTCTCTCATTCTGGTCGGAAAGAACTTACATTTTTGCCAAGTAGAAGTTCAATACTGAGTTATACCAGAGACTAAGGAAGCCACACAACTGCAGACATTTAATGAATGTCAGAGGAATCATTGAAAGAATTGCTAAGGCTTCTGAAGGTACTCAATTGAATGATTGTGTTTTCCTTCATGAATACTATCAGAGATGAACTCCAGTGTCTTACAAAAGTTTTCTGCTATGCAGTCCAAAACCACCATCTGGGCAATGTTCCAATCCAGGGCTTTGGTTTGGCCCATCATTTAAGAACAGCCCAGCCACAAAGTTTGGGAGATGGATGTGAACTTCCTCAAAGCTTGGCAGTTTGGGGATCTGGGGGTTCTGATTCAGACCCATCTCAACAGGGGTGCGTGAAACAATTTTAATGGAGCCAGGATTCTTGCAAATCCTTGCCTATTTCTAGAGCTGAATTGAAGTTAGGAACATTGGATCAGAGTAGTGGTCCAGTGAGTCCTATGTCCTATCTCTGATGTCAGTCACTACCAGACACTTCAAAGAAAGGTTCAAGAAACCCCCTCATGCAGCGTTTCTCAAACTGGAGTCCGCGATAGGTGCCACCCGGCTGGAGCCCGCATCCCACACCCCAACCCCTGCTCCAGCCCAGAGCTTGCACCCCCTCCCACACCCAAACTCCCTCCCAGTCAGAGCCCACACCCCTCACTCCCTCCTGCACCCAAACTCCCTCCCAGAGCCTACAACCCCTCCTGCACTCCAACCCCCTGCCCCAGCCTGGTGAAAGTGAGTGAGGGTGGGGAAGTGCGAGCGATGGAGGGAGGGGGGATGGAATGAGCGGGGGGCTTTGGGGGATCCAAAAACTTTTTAAAATCAAAATGGGGGTCCTTGGGTTGCTAAAGTTTGAGAACCGCTGCTCTCTATGCCTCTGTTTCACCTCACCTAGCTGCTTCCTTAATCCCTTCAGTAAATGTTTGCTTTATGCCCTGCAGTATGAGGATTCACTAGGGTTACCATACGTCCGGATTTTCCCGGACATGTCTGGCTTTTGGGGGCTCAAATCCCCGTCCGGGGGGAAATCCCCAAAAGCCGGGCATGTCCGGGAAAATCGGGAGGTCAGCCGGGCCGGGGGGCCGGCGGGGAGCCGGGTCAGCCGGGCCCGCGGGGCCGGGAGCCGGGGGGTGCGCCGGGCCGCCGGGGGTCGGTGCTACACCGGCAGTGCTGGGCGGGCCGGGGGTGGTCGGCCGGGGCCGGCACCCCAGGGCCCCAGCTGACCCAGGCTGGGAACGCCGGGGGGCCAGCCTGGGCCGCGCCTCCTCCCCCCACACCCCCCTTACCTGCTTCAGGCTTCCCGCGAATCAAATATTCGTGGGAAGCAGGGGAGGGGGCGGAGACTTTGGGGAGGGGGAGGGGTTGGGCGGGGCTGGGGGCGGGGCCAGGGGCCGTGGAGTGTCCTCCATTTGGAGGCACAAAATATGGTAACCCTAGATTCACATCCCTTCTAAACAAACCCAAAACAGCTCTGAAACGCTTAGATACATTGCTGCACTTCTGTTGTCTGGCCAGGAGTGGATCTGGGAGTGACAATATACAACAAGGAAGGCCGCTCTCCTGCTATTTGCACTAAGGAAACCTCAAGGAAGATTTCCTGTCAATATTGCAGATTCTGGAGGCTCAGGTGTTTTGGAGAAGCAGGAGTTAAGCACTTGAATTCCTGGAGTTCAATCCCTGAGGCACGCCCATCCTAACCAGACAGCAATTATGCTAATAAATAGAGAACGGGCTGAGCTGCTAAATTGTTCAAGTTACTGTCCAAATCAGTGCTTAATTTGTAATGAAAGAGATGCCGTCTCTCAAACAAGTTTTTTACATTCATAACTGAGCCAGCAAGCCCAGAGGTGCCAGAACTTTGAACTGCCAGGCCTAGAGTTGCCAGGGCTCTGAACTGCCAGGCCCAGAGGTGCTGGGGCTCGGCCATAGAATCATAGAATATCAGGGTTGGAAGGAACCTCAGGAGGTCATCTAGTCTAACCCCCTGCTCAAAGCAGGACCAATCCCCATACAGATTTTTGTCCCAGATCCCTAAATGGCCCCCTCAAGGATTGAACTCACAACCCTGGATTTAGCAGGCCAATGCTCAAATCACTGAGCTATCCCTCCCCCCATGGCAAGCCCTGGCACAAATTAAGCACTGGTTCAGATGCTGGTTCGGTTTGGACCTGTTACTACTAACAAGGGACCAGAAAGCAGAGCAGAAAGGTCACCCTGAGACTCAATGGCAGATAGAGGTGAGGACATACATCGCTTCCACTGGCCAAGGCGAAGCCTCCTCCTAGCAGCAGCACGATGTTCCAGGGCAGCTTCCTCTGAACTACCTTCCAGTCTAGCAACGGGGCTGGGAAAAAGGGCTCTTTCATCACTAAAAAGATAAAAGCAGAGCAAAGAATGCTGGGAGGAGGTGAAGACACTGACTTCGTTCAAGGCTGTATACTCAGATGTGCACTTACTGTAGCTACCACCCCAGGGCAAAGGAAGCACTAGAGCCCAATGACACACAGTGTACGTGATAGCCCAGGACAGGCATGCTAGTGAGAAAAGTGCCCATTTCAGGTGCACAGTGATATACAAAAAGCAACAAACAGTCCTGTGGCACCTTAAAGACTAACCGATGTATTGGAGCATAAACTTTCGTGGGTGAATGCCCACTTCGTCAGATGCATGTATTCACCCACGAAAGCTTATGCTCCAATACATCTGTTAGTCTTTAAGGTGCCACAGGACTCTTTGTTGCTTTTTACAGATCCAGACTAACACGGCTACCCCTCTGATAAGTGATATACAAGGGTTATGGTCAAGTGCCAGCAGTAACTAAGAAGTGGGATTAGCTCCCAGGAACTGCACACACTAAGGGCTTGTCTATACAAACACTTAGTTCGCAGCAAGCTGGAGTGTGAATCTGCCTTGCACTAGCCTTTCGCACACTCACTGTCCCCAGGCTTCATATGGACACACACTGAAAGTTCCGCTGTGCACTCTGATCTACTCTGCTTTGAAACAGGAGTAGGACAGTGTATACTAGGGAACTTTTAGCATGCCGCAGCAGGGTCCACACAGACAGTGTGTGGCAGGCTGGCCTAGGGTAGATTTACACCCGAGTCTGCCGCATGCTAATGATTCCTGCAGACAAGCCCTAAGTCACAAAGGAGTGCTTCTTCCAGCCCCGTCAGCTGGAGCTGAGAAATGGCTTCACAATCTCAGCACGGTGAGTTGTGATCTCACCACAGAATCATAAAGCTGGACAAGCTCCAAGTCAAGCATCAATATTGTCAATTTCTCTTTCCATTACCTTCTCTGTTCTGTTCAGGGCTAAAGTTATTTCGACTACAGCAGTTGAATTTGGGTTTAGTGGCAGGAACTACAAACAGTAGTAGTGCAACAAAGAGAGCTACACTGGCATCAGTAACGTACCTAAAAGAAAAAGCAGAGGGCAGGTTAGAATATGGTACGCCATTGTCTCAAAACATGGCATGCCTCCAGCATGTGTACTATTGTCCCAGTACATGGCATCCATCCAGCACACACACACACACACACCCCATTGTCCCAGTACATGGTAACCATAAGTCCTATTTACTTTTGTCTGTACAATCTCTCTATTCGGTCTTTAAGAATGTAGCAATATTTTGTACCCTGATATTGCAGATTCTGCTATCCAGACTAGCAAAACTCCACATAGCCACATTTGCATCATCTTACTTAATATCACTTTGCAATGCCTTCCATTGAAAGATCTCCAAGTGTCTTCTCTACCACACTTCTGTTAAGTAGGGAAGTGTTATCATCCTCCTTGTATCCAAGGAAAACTGAGGCACGGGATGCTAATTAACTTGCCAAAGGTTGAATGAATGCCAGGAACAGAACCCTGCTTGGATTTAGGCCGTTTGAAAATATTTCCTTTACAGACTAAGTGGCTAAAGAGCTGAAGTCCCATTTTCAAGAGTGACTTGGGCAGTAAAGTCTAAGGGCAGGACTACACTATGGAGTTAAGTCAAGCTAAGTTACGCAACTCCAGCTACATGAATAAGCTTAGGTCGACTTATTGCAGTATCTAGAGTATTGCAAGTTTCTCCCATCGACTTACCTTATGCTTCTCGTTCTAGTGGAGTACCGGAGTCGACAGTAGTAGAGCAATTGGCAGTCGATTTAGCAAGTCTTCACTAGACCCGCTAAATCGACCCATGGTGGATTGATCACCGCAGTGTCGATCCACGGTAAGTGTAGACAAGCCCTAAGTCTCATTAAAAGTCAATGGGACTTAGTGTGCATCCACTCTGCAATCAGTGGTGTGACTGCAACACATGTTGTACATGGGTACTTACTCAGGCAGTTAGACTGTGCCCAAGTCCAAGCTATTTTGGCTTCACTGCTATTGATACCCAAGCTAGTTAGATTAAAGTTGGCTCACATATATCTACCCATGGTGCAATCACACCTCCAATTGCAGTGTAGACCTACCCTTAGGCTTCTAAGCTGGGAGGTCCTAAATCACTTTTGAAAATGGATTTAGGCTCCGAAGTCACTCATGTACTTTTAAAAATGTTATACTGTAGCAAATACCAAATCCTCAAAACAACACCGAGGGCATAGATATTTAACATGTTTCCTTCATATTTCAAAGAAAAGTGTCTCACTCATACATATATTGTATTTAGTGTAGTTGACGCATTTTTCTCTTTATTCATTTATGTAGAAAGTTTTCAAGTGTAAAAAAAAAAAAAATCCTAAACACTAGTCTCTAGAGATTGGAATTGTGACCTTCGCTAGTGAGTTCTTTGAGGTAAGGGCAGCCTTTTTGTTCTATGTTTGTGCAGCACCTAGCACAGTGGAGTGATTGGGACTCCTAGGTGCTACCACAATACAAATAAATAAAAGAATAACAAACAAACAAACAGCTGCAGGTGACCAATCATCATCAGCTCGCAGGTGAGACTGGTGCATGTGAGATGAGTAAAGACACTTCTCGACAGGAAGCCAGATGAATTCAAACACTGTAGCATAGGTGGGATGTGGCAAGAAATGCTCTTAATTATGTTTCCCTTTAAAACCTGGGTGCAAGGTTAGGCGCATAGGAGGAAGATGGAGAAGCCTATCAAATCACTGAGTCAATTTCCTTGTGAGTGCCGGACAGATTCTCCTTTGCAGATGACATTACTGCATATTAAAATGATGTTCAATCTGATTTTAAAATTGAAGGGCTAATAGAAATGAATAAACAAATTGGATTGAGACACAAACAGCATAAATTCCCCTCACATTGGCTATGCCAGTCTTAGGCTGCGGCACCCTCACCAGCTGTGCCTCTTTAGAGCAGAGATTATCAATTATCTGTTGGTTTGGTGCGGTGCAACAAATGAGAACTAGAAATCAGACCTGTCCAACAACTTCCATGTGTAACTTGATACAGGATCTGAATTAAAGGCCCCTAAGGATCAAACGGGAGTAGAGCCAAATAAAGTATTACTAAGTCAGTCAAAACACTGCAGGATTCAAACTTACTCTTTATCTTTATTGAAGAGGAAGGTGGCCCAGCCAGGAATGAAGCCTGGGTCTCTGCTAAACCACAGGAGAATCAGTAGAATGAAGAGCATGAGGACATTGAATTCAGCAAAGGAGATGGAGCCTAGTTTCCGGAGCTCTGCCTTGAGCACATTGAGAGCGGCTTTCTCTTTGTCAGTTCTCTCCATCCCGCAGCCCCATGTTTTCCTAAAACTTAAAAAAAAAAAAAAAAAAAAAAGTTGTAAATATTTGCTTGCAAGCGAAAATTACCAGTGAATCCACTTTGACACTTGCCATGTGAAGCACAGAACTATGTTAGCTACTGCCTAGCATGTTATAAAGTGAACAACATCTGACTTATCCTTTGCACATAGCTGCCACTGGTTACCATCTCTTGCTGAGATGTGCGGTCTGGGGGCCAGGCACTGCACTGGGAGTCAGGAAAGCTAGATTTTGTTCTTGGCTCTGCCACAGATCTACTGTGTGACCTTGGGCAAATCACATCACCTCTCTATGCCTCTGTTTCACCTCACCTAGTTAGATTGTAACCTCTTTGTGGTAGGGACTGTCTCTCACTAAGTGTGTGTACAGTGCCTGGCACAATGGGGCCTCAATCTCAGTTGTGGCCTCTAAGTTCTACTGGAAAATAAACACTAATTACAAATGTGGTTGTAACAAGCACAATTCAATCTCACCACAGACGGTTTTAGATATGTGAAGTTTCTACTAAGATACAATGTTATGGGACGTATGTCATTCCTTGTCTATACAGTACTTTTCTTCCAGATTGCAGACCTAGCCATCATATAATCTCAGGAACATGTACCTGATGATAAAAAGACAAACCAAGAGGGCCAGATTCACACCTGCTGAGGATCTGGCCCATAACATTATATTTTTATACTTACTTGAACCCCATGAATGAAAACTGGAGCCAAAACCAAGATAACGTCAACATCAGAATCATATTAGGAAACGCAAATCCAAACCAGGAAGCAAAATTCAAGACATCACCATTTTCAGGGAACAGTCTGAGGAGAGAAAACAATGGTTTCTGTACCAAGGTCAAACCATTGGAGTATATTCTCCCTTCTATATGTGCTAATTGGAATAATACAAGAGCCTCAGGGCTCATCCATTGCTCACCCATAAGGGTCTCATCCAAAGCCAATTGAAGTCAGTGGAAAGGCTCTCATGGACTTCAGACTGTACCCTAAATGCCTTGACTGAACTTTCCACTGTTCTTTATAGAATGGTTTACATTAATTGCACACAGCAGCCCATGTTGCTATTTTTCATAATTCATAGAGCTTAAGGCTACAATGGACCATTAGATCATCTAGTCTGAATACCTGCATATCATAGCCCATTACATTTCATCCAGTTACCCATTTATTGAGCCCAAATAACTTGTGTTTGTCTATTTTGGACCCATATGACATAAGCGCAGTTTAAAGACCCACAGGTGCCCTATCAAAAACTTGGGGAAATATTCTGCTTGCAACAAGTCTGCTCAACCCCCTGTGCTTTCAGCATTCCCTTCCCCTAACTCTTTAGAACGAAGGGGATCTTCAAGAAGATAGGGATTTAGGGCATGATCCTGCTTCTATTGAAACCAATAACAAAACTTCCATTTGCTTTGATGGGACCTAGGTTTGGCTCTTAGTTTCTAAAGAGTTAGGACACATTTTGAAAAAACAGTCTAACTTTGTGCCTGGAATTTTGCATTCACAGTCAGTTGTGGATGTGACTCTATTGAAATATCAGTTGCACATTTTCTACTGGTTCCATTTGGGCCGGATGGATTTTTGAAACCTATTGGTCTACTACCTGCTGGGGCTACTGGTTCTCCAGCAGAAATCAGTTGAAGGATAGCAGTGGAGTCTACTGGAATTTCCCCTACAGAGACTGTAGCACTAAGATCAGGGGTTCCCAAACTATTGCATAGTCAAAGACAACATCTTAACAGAGAAAGAGCATCTTGTAGATGCCACCTCTCCTCTTCCATAACATCCAGGTGGCTTCTACAGCAACTGCTTACATGGAGAAATCATATTACAGAAATATTTACTGTATTTTAGCTGGCTTTTTTACGTTTTGTCCATTATGAAAAGAGTTAATCACAGTCTCCGGTTTCTCATTGCATTTCCCCTTCCCATTCGTTCCATTATAGATGGAAACAAGGAGGAGCCAGCACCATGTGACCAATCTGTTCTCTGCAGTCCACCAGCAGCCACTCCAAAGACTCCCAGGGTATGTCTAAATTGTACATTAATTCTGGGCTCTGACTCACGTTTGAGCCCAAGTCCCCCTTCCATCCACACATAAATCAGTTTGACTCAGGTCAGCAAGCCCTCAGGACCCAGGTCCTAGGACCCTGCCAGGGGGGTAGGTCAGAGCCCGAGTCCTGCTGTGACTTGGGTCCAAACCCTGTCATTTTGCAGTCTGGACACAGCTCAAGCTGCAGACCCAAGTCAGAAGGTGTGCGTAGAGCAGTATGGATGCGTTAGCACAGCTGTGAGACCTGGTGCAGGAATTGCGAGCTCAGCTTTACAATGCAGTGTGGACACTTCAAGCACAGGCTTGGAAACACCAGGTCCACAAGCCCAGGTCCCACAGACCTGGGTTTACAATGTAATGTAGACATAGCCCCAGTGGGCTACAATGACAGGCTGGGAAACGTTGATTTAGAGCTCTAACTACCCATTTGTGCTGGAGCAGAAGATGAGGAGGCAAAGCACGTCATATACATTATTCATTTTGACATATAAACAGGTAACTCTTAAAGCCAACATCAGCAGCCACCAACTAAGACTTTCAGTTGTCAAAAAGGAGAGTGAGCCCATTTAAGAGGCTGAAGGAGAAATGGCAAGAACAACTTACTGATTCATCTGGCCTTTCAAAACCAGGTTTGGCCCCGTTCCAGTGAGCGTTGCAGTTCCTCCAATACTAGCAGCATAGCACACACATAGCGTCATCCCCTTACTGATGCGTTTCTTCACTTCCCTGTCACCAAGAGCTCTGGGTTCCTCAGGAACGTCACCATTACCTATGACTGGAAATAACAAATATGAACTTGCAGTGGAGACCAAAAGCTCAGAACAGGGGCAATGTGCTTGGTGCTGCAATTTGTCTATGCCTCTTATTTTAATGAATGCCAAGCTATGTTGATTATGTCCTCATATTGTCTTATAATGATACTTATGGCAAAAAGAAGGGAGGATGGTCCTGTGGCTGTGGCACTGAATTGGGACTCTAGAAATCAGGGCTTGATTCCTGGCTCTGCCACAGACGTTCTGTGAGAGCTTGGGAAAGTTGTTTTGCCTCTCTGGGTATGTCTACACTGCATGATAAGCCCGGGCTCCGACTCAGGTTTGAGCCCAAACGCCCCTTCCGTCTACACACAAATCAATCTGACTGGGGTCGGCAAGTGCTCAGGACCCAGGTCCTACGACCCTGCTAGTGGGGGTAGGTCAAAGGCCAAGCTCCACTGTGACTCTGGTCCAAGCCCTGCCATTCTACAGTGAATAAAGGTCAAGCTGCAGACCCAAGTCAGAAGGTCTGTGTAGTGGAGAATCGACGTGTTAGTGTGGCTGTGTGACTTGCGTCCAGCCATTGTAAACCTAGGCTTACAATGTAGCGTGGACTCTCAAGCATGGGCTTGGAAACACACAGACCTGGTTTACAATACAGTGTAGACATACCCGCTGTGCCTCAGTTTCCTGCTCTGTGTAATGAGGGTAACAATACTTCCCTACCACAAAGAGGAGTTGTGAGGTAAATTCATTAATATCTGGGAGGTGCTCAGATATTACAGTAATGGTGCTATTCAAATACCAGGACAGAAACCCACAACTAACATTGGAGGCTTCCAATATATCCAGAGAAAACATAGGAGCCAATTCATTCTTGGTATAACCACTAAGATCAATGCAGTTGTGTCTGCTTACATCAGACCTGTATTTGCTCTAGTAATATCGTGCCCATCCTGTTGCTTCTTTTGGATGAGGGCCTAATTTGGAAACACGTTATGTTGTTGGACTGCATAAAATCACCATGGAAACTGAGAGCAACTGACCCCACAGTAGAGGGGTAGAATTTTTTTATTATTATTCAGCACCCCTATTAATAGTGTATCACTGAACACAAAAAGAAAATCTATTGCCATTACAACAGCTCTGAAAATAGAAATGGGCAGCATTATTACAAAGCGCCAAGTGTAATCTGTGTAGGCATCAACACAGTATCTGAGCACCTCACAATCATTCATGGATCTTACCCTCCCAACTCCCTTGGGAGGCAGGGAAGTACTAACCCCATTTTGCAGATGAGGAACTGAGGCATGGGGGAGATTAAGTGACTTACCCGACGTCAGACAGAGAATCTGGGGCCGATTCACTTTCTAATTAATTAAATTCAGGTTTCTTGAGTCCCAGTCTTGTGCCCTACCCCCTAGAGTAGACTGTCCTTCCTCCCCTGAAAAGCACTTTAGGTCCTGATCCTACAATGACCCCTGCATGGGTGGTCCTCTGTGCCTGCGAAGACATTAGGACTCAGTAAGGGTGCAAGGTTCTGCCTATGCAGAAAAAATCCTGCCTATTGCAGGATCAGGGTCTCAGAAATTCCCAAAATACAAAGAAAGAGAGGCAAAGAATCCCCATGAGGGTGAGAATACATTTCACGGGGGTGCAGGTACCAGCTGCAGCTCCTGTTCAGTCGATGCTCGGCCAGTTTTTCATTATTTAATCATTTCCCCCACAACTTGCTTGATAAAGGAACAGCCACCGATCAAGGACAAAACAAAAAGAGAGGGGGTAAAGTTTTCAGATGTGCCTCAATGACTTAAGAGTCTAAATCCCACTGACTCTCAATGACACTTAGGCTCCACAGTGCCAAAGTCACTTTTGAAAATGGGACTTAGGCTCCTAAGTCATTTAGGGGCTTTTGAAAATGTTACCTATTGGTTGTAATTTTCAGAGGCTCTGAACATCCAGTGAGGTCGAGGGGGTGTTTGGCACAGTTGAAAATTAAGCCCTAGCTTTCGAGAGCTGAGCACCCAAAGCTGGGAGGCACCCAGAACTGGGGGACATCTTTGAAAATTTGGGCCTTCATGTATTTAATGGGTTTCTTTCTGGATAAGAACGCTCCTGGCTTTCTTAGGGCCTGGGCCAAAGCCCAGTGACATCGGTACAAGTCTTTTCACTGAAGTCAGCAGGCTCTGAATCAGGCTTTTATATAGCAATTGAAACAGACTCTGATTAGGCCTGCTCGGAGGTCCCTTACCCTGCACCGACGTCAGGCTCATTGTGTTCTTCTCCTCCAGCTCGATCGCTGAATTCACTTGCCCATTAGGCTGGTCCGTAATCGTCAGGTCCTGCTCTGTGCTGTTCATCTGATCCAAGACAGCCTGGACAATAGGGACCATCATGGCGGTAGTGGCTGTGTTGCTTATCCACATGGACAAGAAGGCGGTGACTCCCATAAAGCCCAGCATCAGGCTGCACGTGGAGAAACAGAGGGAAGGAAAGAAAAATAACCATGAAAGCTTTTCTGGGTTTTCCACCCAGCGCAATCTACTTCCAGGCAACCCTGTACAGCAGGCCCCACTCTGGAGCGTACTACCTGTTCCAGGAAAGGAAACCATTGCCCAATTTTTGGCTGGTGCAGCTTCATTGCTTTCATTGGAGTCACTCCAGCAGAGTAGTTAGCCCCACGCAACTCCCTGTGAGTAACTCCGTTGTCATGTACGCCCTTGTTGGAAGCACCTATCATTTAGCCAGCGTAAAAAAGCCATTTCACAACAGCGAACCACAAGCGAGGTTGCCTTCCTCTCTTCTGATTATTGTTGGAAATCTGGAAAATTGCAGTCTCTGATATTGTGAGCTCGACTTGCACGGTGGATCCTGGCTAACACGGACCAGCTGTGGTCTCGGCCGCTCCCTCACTAACGTTACCACCAGAGTTAATAAGCCATAGAATGGGCGCCACTTACGGCGTCCTCTCTGCTATGCTGGAGCAGGGTGCGGGGTTTTGGCATTCATGAAAAGGGCAACAGGGATCTCGGGATCACTGATATGCTGATTAAATACTGGGGCCAAATCCTGGTGTCTTGAGCACAGGGGATTTGCACAAATGATCTCTGCTGGTGTCAGGGGAATAAAACCATCCCCACCACCCCCCGGACTGAGCAGCACCGCCACTGCCACTATTACTGCCCATGGCTTTAGTAGCAGCTGTTACTCCTGCACTCCTCATATGCTGTCCTGGTCCCCCTGGGGATGTCCTTGCCCCTTCTGGGGCTCATACATTTGCCATCTGTCCCCTCTGTGCAGACAAAGAAGGAGCTGCCCTGGAAGGCAGCCCCCCAGCCGACAGGCTGGGCTCAGTCCCCCTGGATGATCTCTCCATTGCCTGCCTCCCCTACACAACAATTCTGCGAGACTTAAGAGCCAGGGGGGTGGGAGGTGGGCAGGGTCTGAGCCTTAACAGGCTATCAGGGCATTCAGCCACACACTTACAAGATCTGTTCTAGAGCCCTTCACACCTGAACCTGCCGGGACCTGATTACCTGTGTCGGGTCTGGGGCAGGTCAGGTGGGAAAACTCCTGACCCAGGCCTGGGTCAGGTCTTCTCCTCCTGCCTGTGGGGTTGGCATGGCGGTGGCTGCATGACCTGCTCCTCTCAGCTGCCACATGAGCTGAGGAGTCCAGCACCTCTTACTCTGCAGCACAACCAGCACAGCAGCGGGTGGCAGCCGGCAGGAGCAGAGCATGCAGCCGCCGGTGCATGCAGCTACCACCCTGCTGACCCATGGTGGCACTGACTCAGGTTTGTGGGAGGGGTCAGGTCAGGTCGGAAAATGACTTAGCCCCCTTGAACACTTAGCGTTAGGAGCTTAACTGGGCACTTGAAACCCACACTGACTGAGGCACGAAGGGCCTGAGCAGATACTATAGTGATGCGTGTAATAAAAGAACCTGTATAGATTAAAGCAGAAAAGAACCAAGCTCCCATTAATTCAACAGAAAGACTCCCATTGACTTCAGTGGAAGCGGAATGATGAGTGTCTTCCTTTCCAGCCATCCTGGGCTTTCAAACATTGCATCATTCCTGCAGGCATACACAACCGCTGGACGCCCTTCCTAGAGCAAGCGAAACAACTGAGGCTTTTGTAGCCTTCATTCTGTGTGACTCAGTTCTCACACTCTCCCCCTAGTCTCCTGGCATCTGAAGACACTTCTGCTAAGCTTGGTTGCTCCTGATCACAGACCGATAGAAGGCAGGGGTAACAGGGCCTCTTACAGTGGGGGCTTCACTCCGACGATCAGCAGGACCCTCAGTGCAATGCGTTTGTGCAAATTCCAGTGTTCCACGGCTACTGCCACAACCAGCCCCCCGACAAACAGCATATTGGTGTCCTTCAAGTACTGCATACACACCTGCAATGAGAGGAACTGCCTGTCAGTGTCCGCGTCACAAGTGGGTGGCTGGATTTGTCAACAGCCAAGGTACTCTGGCCCTTTTTCCACTTCCGCTGCCTTGTACATTTTCTCAATTCCATTTGTCTATTTAGATGCTGAGCTACTTTGGGCAGGGGCTGTCTCTTATCTGGTTTGCACAGCGCCTAGTGCAAAGGGGCCCTGATGGTTGGGGCCACTAGATGCTAATGAAATATAAATAACTGCTGACACGTACTGTAAGAAGTATAGTAGCTCTAAGTATTGCATGTATGCTGTCTGATTCTCAGAGAAGTTAAGGCCCAGATGGTCACTTGGTACCTCTAAAAATCAGACCCATAATCCTACCCCTAATAGATCATCAGCAGGGACTGAACTCAGCACTTTCAGAACCAAATCACAGACTTCCACCACTCCAGCTCAAGTAGTATGCCCATTAGCTGGCAAAAGTAGTAGGTTGTTATCTTCTATGAGAATCAGCTACTAAAGGAGGACACAGCAAACTCTTTGGCAGCACGTTACATACATCCCCTGCTAAAAGTATCTTGTCTCAAGCATCTGAGATCTCCCAAAGTGTCAGTCCCTGATCAGGAGTTGCTTTTGACATGATCCCTTGGCTTTTCAGAAGTCTGAACTCAGGAGTTTCAGCACCAAAGCACAGATCTCTACCACTGTAACAATAACTCCACGGATGGCAGCAGTAGTTGGTTGTTCTCCTCTATTTGGACCAGCTACTACAGAAGGACACAATCCACACCATGTAGCTGGTTTTGTATCTTTCTGCAGAATTTCACCATCAAGTTTGTTTGCTGAATATTGAGGTTGGCATGTGAAAGAGGTTTAGGGGGATGGATGTTAAGGTGTGAGATTCCAATACGAGTCCAGCAGCACACCTTTTTTCACTATGAAAGGCAACAATTCCTTACAAAAAGCAGTACAGTTTGTTCTAAAAAGACAGTGTCTCCAGGGGATAGGGCACGGAGTCCCAGACCAGGAGGCCTGGGTTCTGGTCTAGGCTCTGCCAGGAACTGCCTGTGTGACCTTAGGCAAGTCACTTCACTTCTCTGTGCTTCTGTTTCCCCATCCATCTTGTGTGTTTAGATTGGAAGCCCCTCAGATATAGGACTACCACTTACCATGTGTTTATACAGCACCTGGCACAATGGTTCCCCAAATTTGATGGGTGCCTTCAGGTGCTATTGTAATATAAATAATAATTTGCAGAAAGCAATCAGATTTATGTTGTACATTTCATCTCAAAGCACTTTACAAACTATATACGGAGGAATCCCTTCACTCACCACAAAGTGCAGCCACCTCTAGGGTAGAGCACAGTGGTCATTTAACAGCATACAGCAACACCACATGACCATTAAGAGTAGGAAGTAAAAAAAGAATCCTATGTCCAATGTATACTGATGGGGGGATGTTGATAGCTAGAACGACAAGGTGGGTGAGATAATATCTTTTATTGGACCAACTTCTGTCGGTGAGAGAGACAAGCGTTCAAGCCACATGTCTGGCTGGAAAACTTGTCTCTCTCACCAGCAGAAGTTGGTCCAATAAAAGACATTACTTCACCCACCTTGTATCTCTAATATCCTGGGACTGACACAGCTACACTGCATGCGATTGCTAGAATGTAATTTTAAAAACTTGCTTCCAGGATTTGACTGTTAAAAGTCTCATTCCAGCTCAAATCTTCTCAATAAAACCGGTACAGAGATGAAATCTAACCAGATCCTTACCTGCACCAGAACTTAGGGGCAGCAGTGTAAACCACACAAGGTGATATTATCAGTGCTACCTTCATGATGAAAAGCAACTCAGCGAATGTGATAGGCACAGAAATATTGGTGCATTGGAGTATGCTGGTCTAGTCTGGTCTGGGCCCCTGAAGTTTATGCTTAAATCGAGGCTGACCTAGAATAAATTCTTACCTTTTTCGACTCCAGGATTCCAAACATAGGAAATAATATAGCAGGCAGGAGAGCTGTGATAGCCAATGGGATGACCTCTGTGCACCAGTACACAGCCATAAGGATGATGACATAGCCACATTTGGCCTCCTGGAATACAAGCAAACAAGGGTTTAAGCACAGGAAATCAAGTGAGTAGCTGAATGCACAGGGTCCCCCAGTAGATCCCAGGATATAAATGGCAGTGCTCTAATCAAGTGGTCTCTTAGGGGAGGGAAAAGAGCTTTTTAATAGGAGTGTTGTTTTCTTCTTCTCCAAGAAAATATTCTTAGACACCCAGCTGGTGCAATCTGGTAAATTTTAAAGGTAAAAATGTACTCAATCGAAGTTTTCCCACAGACTTCAATGGGGCCAGGATTTCACTCCCAAAGTGAATTTTGGGCCTGATCCTGAGTGGTGCCGAATACCTTCAACTCCCCATTGGATTTAATTGGATCCAGACCCATCTCCACAAGAAGCCAAATCCTGAAAGAGACATTTGATCTTTACAACTCAACCAGTTACTCAGAAACTAGCTTAAGTGAACATTCACATCACATCCTAAAGCCCGGCGTGGAAAACAATGCACGGGCAAAGCTAGGGGTGTTTTAAATGCACGAGGACTTCAGGCCAAAGCTTAGGGTGTGGAAAAACCAGAATTTCCATAGAAATGCAAACATATGGCTAACTTAAATGTTCAGCTTTCAATTGGCATTTGATTCAAGCAGGAGCTTCCATGCCTACTAGCCAAGATGTTTAGAAGCAATTCATGATTTTGGATGTCTGTTTTTAGGTGCTCATCTTAAGACACTTAAAAGGGGCCTGATTTTCACAGGGCAGATGCTGACTTTCTGAACATCAGGCCTCCTTAAGGTGTCTCAGGTTGGAAACCTGACAATTGAGGTACCAAAAATCACTAGTAGTCACTTGAAAATCTTTCATCTGACTGAGGATCATTATATTATAGGTATTAAACTATTTCTCTGAAATTATAATGTTTTCTTAACATGGGGATTGTCTAGGGTGACCAGATGTCCTGTTTTTAAAGGGACAGTCACGTTTTTTGGAACTTTTTCTTATATAGGTGCCTATTACCCCCCATCCCCATCACATTTTTTCACAGTTGCTATCTGGTAACCCTAGGGTTGTCTGGATTAGAAATGTCTAAACACGTCCAGTTAAACTGTTGTTGAGACATTTTTATAGCCTAGCGATGCTAGGCTTTGTAAATTCAATTTTCTTATGAGAAGTAAGTATTCATTAACTGACTGTAAACATTATTTTGGCTCAGGTGTAAATGCTCCATAGTTCACAATTTGCTTGTGTTTGAAATAACTGTTTGTTGGGTCTTAAGGATTGGGAGGGGGGCGCAAAACAAACAGGCAGGAAGTTGATATTCACAAATGTGCTGTAAGGTGTTTTTATAAGCCGGCATGTGTTGCTTATTTTTGCTGAGAAGCTCTTTATATGAGCAGAACATGTTATTTAGAAGTAATTGGAAATGTTTATCATCTTAGAAGGAAGTTATTTACTGAGTATGCTCTGTAAGGAACAATTCTGCATAGGCTAGAATACAGGAGAAATATCAAGGGAAGAGACTTAATTAGGGTTTCTATGACTTTATAATGTGATTCTAGGTTTTGCGGCAGTAGCTAAGTGTTAGAATTTATCATATGTGATTGCATTTGGCCATGGTGTGAAAAATAGAAACAGCTCTGAGGGTCTGAAGGAGAATATTACTCTTGAACAAATGTCACAATAAAAGCACTGGTTATTTAGAATGTGGAGTAAATAATTTACTTAAAGTTCAAAAAGACAACAATGCTTATAAATTAACTCTTATAGACACAGGCAATTCAAGCACAGTCCGGTTTAGAAAACTGAAAAGCAAGCACTAAGGTTAGAAAAATATAGTCACGATTAACACTAACAACTGCAGAATGTTGATTTTGCTTCTTTGAACAGGGACAAAAAACATAACAATCTGTCCTCTTGGAGGGCAGTTGTGAAAGTGATCATTGATGAATTCTAGTAAACTGTTATGCAATCCTGTAAACTCCTGTTAAGATGACACAATGTTTCAGCTGAATACAAAATACCTCACTAGACTCTCATTAAATTATAAATTTTATAATTACAAACTTCTTTATTGAAGTCTGCATTGCTACTCCTGCATACCACCGCCCTATCACAAGCTTTGGCATTGATCCTACAATATTTGCCATCTATCTAGAGCTTTTAATCTTTAAACCACATCTCTGAAGTCCACACACACACCTCCCAACTCATAGGAATTTCTCTTCCACTGGAGTCTCTCGAGCTGACCAAAAGCCAGGGCTGTTATTAGACAGGTAAACCAGAAGGGGTGGCATTTTTGTTGACAAACATGCCTGAGGTTTTTCTGAAGTTTAAAATATGCCGAGCAATGTAGGTCAATCACAAATGAATAGTTGTAACATTATTATTAGAACAGACCCTAAAAAGCTATGCCAGACTATAATATTTGCTGCAAACATGGGTTTCAAATTTTACCAAAGAGACAAAAAAAGATAAAAGGCCTGATCCTCCGTGGTCTTACTCCAGCTCTGCACTGGCATAATTCCACTGAAATCAAATTACACCAGGGTACAACAGCGCTGAATCATCGGGCACAATGTTTTACTTCTCACTGCACCAAGTTAATAATAATGGTGTGCACCTACATAGATTTTCATGAGAGGATCTCAAAGCACTTTACAAATCTCAAACCTTATAACATGCCTGTGTTATGCCCATTTTATAGATGGGGGAAACTGAGGCACAGAGGTGTCACCAAAGCAAGTCAGTGGTAAAGCCAGGAGTCTAACCACTAGAAGGTGGATGCTTCTAACAAAAATCAACATACATGGGCCTAAACTTGAAACAATGTCTTTGTGGTATCAAAGTTGTAAGACTATAAAGGTAAAAATGGCATGTTTCATGTTTGAGTCTGTGGGTGACCCAGATCCGGGCACTGAGGGGTTTCTTATAACCCCCCAGTGACTGCATTCATTCTACTTCAGAGGCTCTTTTTGTAACATTGACTGCCTTAGACAGAGCTATAGCCTCGGACATAAATGCCTTTGCTTGTTTAAGGATTACCCTGCAAGTGATCCTAATCTAGTCCTTAAAACTTGACATTTACTAACCTGGTCACCCAAAGAGGAACTACATTTCAGGAAGTAAAAGGTAAAAAACACAACCCCCCCCCCCCATTTGAAATGTTTGAGTCAGCTGATTGGAATTATTTAAACAAATCCCTCTCCAGATTTCTGGGCAGAAATCCATGCATTGTCCTTCCAGTGAATGAAAGGCTGCAGTAACTCAGGGACTGTGAGGTAACTTGGGAGCCGGCATCCCCTTAGTGAGCACACCCCTGGCCAGATGTCCTGGCTGGCGGTGGAAGGGATGCATGCAGCATTGGTCTCCTCAATTGATGCTGGGTGCTGAGCGCTTCCGAAAACGTGGCCCCAGCCGGGTCGTGGTCCTGGCCCCATCTGAAGTCCCTGCCAGCCCTGTGTGGCTTTGCGGGCATGGGCAAGGAGCAGCCCCGGGGGAGCCCCCATAGCGCTCGCTGAAATGGGGGAGCCAGCAGATGTTCAGCACTAGACTCCAGCATCCCCTTGGGCATCGCTGGTGCAATTAACAAAGGGGATGGGGGGCTCTCCCGGAAGGAAACCGGAGAAAGCGGGACTGTGCTAGCAGCGAAAAGTGAGCTATGCATTCACACACACCCCGGGCTGGCCGGTCCCCAGGCGACAGCTCCTAGCGATCCGGACTCCCCCCCCGCCAGCCGCTTACCTTGGTGGGGATGAGCAGGGGCAGCGCCAGCAGCAGCAGCGGGGTGCAGAAGAGGACGACGAAGGACTTGAACCTCAGCAGGGGTCTCAGGCACGGCGGGGCCATGGTCCGTGGGGCGGGGGTCTGAGCCCAGCGCAGCGGCAGCGGAGGGCAGCGAGCGAGTGAGAGGGACCTGGCTGCAGAGGGAGGTTTAAATATACCGGCCGGACCAGCCCCCCCGCCTGATTGCACCGCGGTGACCTCAGTGCCGGGGCCGCTGCCTCGCCCTGCTGGGCACAGCGCCCCGCCACCAGAGGGAGCCCCCCCCGCTGCCCCGTCTAACCCCCCTCCCTGTGAGCCACGCACAGCCCCCCCCCGCTGCCCCGTCTAACCCCCCTCCCTGTGAGCCACGCACAGCCCCCCCCGCTGCCCCGTCTAACCCCCCTCCCTGTGAGCCACGCACAGCCCCCCCCGCTGCCTCCGTCTAACCCCCCTCCCTGTGAGCCACGCACAGCCCCCCCCGCTGCCCCCGTCTAACTCCCCTTCCTGTGAGCCACGCACAGCCCCCCCTCGCTGCCCCTCGTCTATCCCCCCTCCCTGTGAGCCACGCACAGCCCCCCCCGTGAGCCACGCACAGCCCCCCCCCCTCCGTCTAACTCCCCTTCCTGTGAGCCACGCACAGCCCCCCCTCGCTGCCCCTCATCTATCCCCCCTCCCTGTGAGCCACGCACAGCCCCCCCCCGCTGCCCCCGTCTAACTCCCCTTCCTGTGAGCCACGCACAGCCCCCCCCGCTGCCCCTCGTCTACCCCCCCTCCCTGTGAGCCACGCACAGCCCCCCACGCTGCCCCCGTCTAACTCCCCTTCCCTGTGAGCCACGCACAACCCCCCCCCCGCTGCCTCTCGTCTACTCCCCTGTGAGCCACGCACAGCCCCCCCCCGCTGCCCCGTCTAACCCTCCCTTCCTGTGAGCCACGCACAGCCCCCCCGCTGCCTCTCGTCTACTCCCCTGTGAGCCACGCACAGCCCCCCCCCCCGCTGCCCCGTCTAACCCTCCCTTCCTGTGAGCCACGCACAGCCCCCCCGCTGCCTCTCGTCTACTCCCCTGTGAGCCACGCACAGCCCCCCCCCGCTGCCCCCGTCTAACTCCCCCTCCCTGTGAGCCACGCACAGCCCCCCCTGCCCCCATCTAACCCTCCCTTCCTGTGAGCCACGCACAGCCCCCCCGCTGCCCCTCGTCTACCCCCCGTGAGCCACGCACAGCCCCCCCACCCCGCTACCCCTGTCTAACCCTGCCTCCCTGTGAGCCACGCACAGCCCCGCCCGCTGCCCGTCGTCTACCCCCCTGTGAGCCACGCACAGCCTCCCCGGCTGCCCCGTCTAACCCCCCCTGTGAGCCACGCACAGCCCCCCCCCCCCCGCTGCCCCTCGTCTACCCCCCGTGAGCCACGCACAGCCCCCCCGCTACCCCCGTCTAACCTCCCTTCTTGTGAGCCACGCACAGCCCCCCCGCTGCCCTGTCTAACCCCCCTCCCTGTGAGCCGCGCACAGCCCCCCCCCCCGCAGCCCTGTCTAACCCCCCTCCCTGTGAGCCGCGCACAGCCCCCCCCCCGCAGCCCTGTCTAACCCCCCTCCCTGTGAGCCGCGCACAGCCCCCCCCCCGCAGCCCTGTCTAACCCCCCTCCCTGTGAGCCGCGCACAGCCCCCCCCCGCTGCCCTGTCTAACCCCCCTTCCTGTGAGCCACGCACAGCCCCCCCCCGCTGCACCCGTCTAACTCCCCCTGTGAGCCACGCACAGCCGCCCCGCTACCCCCCCGTCTAACTCCCCCTCCCTGTGAGCCACGCACAGCCCCCCCGCTACCCCCGTCTAACCCCCCTCCCTGTGAGCGACGCTCAGCCCCCCCGCTGCCCCGTCTAACCCCCCCCCCGTGAGTCACACACAGTCCCCTCGCTGCACCCGTCTAACGCCCCCATGAGCCACCCACAGCCCCCGGGGGGAGTGGCAGGATCAGGTGTCAAACGCCAACACGGCCCCCAGCTCCCCCCTTCCCGCCCAGCACCATCCAGTGCCCGTGGGGCGGGGCTCATGTGCCAGACTCCTCCCTCCCCCCATCCCCACATTCCTGCCCGGTGCCACTGGCAGCGTGTGGGGAGGGGAATCATGTACCAACCAGGCACCCAGCTAGTCCCCGCCAGCCCCTATCCCACACATCCCCCTGTGCCCATGGCAGCCCCGGGACTGGGGGGGCGGGTGTGGGGTGGGTGATCCTGAGCCAGGCCTCCCTTCACCCAGCCCCCCCCCCCCCACACCCACCCACCCCCTGTAACCCTGGGGCGGTGGGACTTGGGACCATGGGAAATGCAGCCACCAGCCCCGAGAACTGCATGAAGGAACCGGGCTGCATTTCCCAGGCCCTGTAATGATGGGGGGTGGGGTGGGGGGAGAATCTCTGCCCAACCTAGTGGCTGCTTGGGGGCGGGGGTGTAATGGGGAATCTCTGCCCTGGCTGGTTGCCCGCCCTCTGGCTCCCGCTGAGAAGAGTTCGCTGGGGAATGATCAGGGACTGGGATCAAACTCCTCCGAGCAACCTACTAGTACGTCTGACGAAGTGGGCATTCACCCACGAAAGCTTATGCTCCAATACATCTGTGAGTCTTAAAGGTGCCACAGGACCCTCTGTTGCTTTCTACTAGTACAAAGCATTGATCGCCCAGCATGGCAACTCCAAGCCCCCTCCCTACCGCCCTGCCAGCCCCCTCCCCTCCTCCGACCACCCTTCCCAGCCCTCTCCTCCTGCAGCCGGGCAGCCCCCGCTCCATCTTCTCCTTTCCTCGGGTCCCCACCCCATCCCCTCCCCTCCCCTCCACTTTTCCTGCCCCCCTTCCCTATAGGGACACTGGTAAGGAGGAGCCCGAGCTCAGTTTGCTTCATAGAGCCCCCTCGTGGCTGCACAGCAGAAACTCGGTCTGCAGTGATGGTGTCCTGTTGGTCCCAGGCTATTAGAGGGACAAAGTAGGTGAGATAATCTCTTTTATTGGACCACCTTCTGTTGCTGAGAGAGACAAGCTTTCCAGCATACACCCAGCTCTTCTTCAGGTCAGAAGACAACAGAAGTTGGTCCAAAAAAAAAAAAGATTGGCTCATACACCTTGTCTCTGTGGCAGAAACTCTATCTCTGTACTTGTATGACAGCTAGGGTGACCAGACAGCAAGTGTGAAAAATCAGGACAGGGGGCAGGGAGGTCATAGGAGCCTATAAAAGAAAAGGACCCCAAAATTGGGACTGCCCCTATAAAATCGGGACATCTGGTCAGCCTAAAGACAGCTCACTGAAAGCCCTGGAGTGCAATCATGTTACCCATGTTAGCTGCCTGAAAAGAGGAGTTATGTTGTGATCAAAGGGAAAGGGGGCTTAGCCAGGCTTTTCCAACATGACAGTTGAAACCATGCAAGCAATAATCATATTCAGGGCTGTTGCTAGCTGGGCTGTTATTAACAGTGTGTCCCAGCTCATGTTATAAAGCCACGCTCTCTAGCAGACCTGTGCGTGTTTCAGCCGGGGCTGTCATTGATAGCACAAACAAGGAGGAGTCCTTGTGGCACCTTAGAGACTAACAGTTATAAGAAAAACCTTCTCCACGTTGCTCATGGAAACTGCTACAATCCTGCAAGCAAGAATGGTGTTTAAACACATGCTTCCAGTTAGCATGAGCTCTACTCCATTGTGGGCAAGGCTCAACTGCGCTGAAACACGGCTATGCTGGGGCCACGCCAGGTCCTTTTCACTTGGAGGGGAGCTTTGCTCAAGTGAAGACCAAGGGGTTTGATTCTCCACTGCTTTGCACTTTGAGTAGTAATTCACACCTGGGCAAAGTGGGCCACTGTCATGAGAGAGTGGGGAATTCTGGTGAGGTGGCATTTTTCCTGCTTCGCACACAGGTGTCAACAACAATCTGAAGTGCGTTGCTGTGGGGAACAAGGACTTGTGGATCTGATCTTGCAAACCCAGATGCAGGGCCAGTGAAGTCACTGGGGCTGCTCATGTGACTAAGGGTTTGCACGTCCCATGTAAGGGCTGTGCTGATGATTTAAGTACTATTGGCAGGTTTTGGCCTCTAGTGACCAGGCACTCCAGGGTCAGAGTCACAAAAGGAGACGCTCTGTTCTGCTTGTTAAAACGATGAATGCCCACAAAGGAAGTGAGGAGCAGGCTGGAACCCCAGCAGCAGCCCCTCTGGGTAACATAATGAGCCCAGAAAAGATTCCACAAAGGTGGAGAGGCTGAAAGGGAGCTGGAATCAGCTCAAACCTGCATTCATGTGTCCAGTCTCCAGCAGCAGATGAAAGTTTCAGAAGCTCTTGGGAGACAGACCAGTCCTCGCATACAGACAGCCCCCCAACCTGAAGCAAATACGCACCAGCAACCCCACACCACACAACAAAAACACTAACCCAGGAACCTATCCTTGCAACAAAGCCCGATGCCAACTCTGTCCACATATCTATTCAAGTGACACCATCATAGGACCTAATCACATCAGCCACGTCATCAGGGGCTCGTTCATCTGCACATCTACCAATGTGATATATGCCATCATGTGCCAGTAATGCCCCTTTGCGATGTACATTGGCCAAACCGGACAGTCTCTACGCAAAAGAATAAATGGACACAAATCTGACATCAGGAATCATAATATTCAAAAACCAGTAGGAGAACACTTCAACCTGTCTGGTCACTCAGTAACAGACTTAAGGTGGCAATTTTGCAACAGAAAAGCTTCAAAAACAGACTCCAAAGAGAAACTGCTGAACTTGAATTAATATGCAAACTAGATACCATTAATTTAGGCTTGAATAGAGACTGGGAATGGTTGAGTCATTACACAGATGGAATCTATTTCCCCATGTTAAGTATCCTCACCCCTCTTGTCAACTGTCTGAAATGGGCCATCTTGATTATCACTACAAATTTTTTTTTCTCCTACTGATTATAACTCATCTTAATTAATTAGCCTCTTAGAGTTGGTATGGCTACTCCCACCTTTTCATGTTCTGTACGTGTATATATATATATTCGTACAATATGTTCCATTCTGTGCATCTGATGAAGTGGGCTGTAGCCCATGAAAGCTTATGCTCAAATAAATTTGTTAGTCTCTAGGGTGCCACAAGTACTCCTCGTTCTTCTTGCGGATACAGACTAACACAGCTACTAATACAGACTAACCTAACTGCAAATAGGTAACTCCTTACAGACTAACACGGCTGCTATTCAGAAGCCTGTCCTTATAGAAACTGTCCTGTTTGCTGTACCCAAGCAATTAATGCAAACATAGTTAACTGGCTTGTGGCTTCAGTGGAGAGGCAGCAATTGTGCTCTCCCAGTAAACACAGAATAAAAAGACAAAACCAGCCAAGCAGTAGGAGATGCCTTTTAATGAACTAGCTAAATCAATACAGGGAAAAATCTTGGTTGAGGAGGCTGCTCCCATGCCTTGTTCTGACACTGAGTCCTTATGTGGCCTTGGGCAAGTCACTTGGGGAAACTGTGCCTCGGTTTCCCCCATCTTCTTCAGAGGGGTGTTGAGGCTTCATTCAAACCAGTCTTCAGCATGCCTTAGATAATTTAACTGCCTGCATTCTATGAAAAGGAACAAAAATCCCAAGTAATTGAGACTTGGGCTCTTCATTGATAGACCAATGGAAAATCAGAGCAAGAGGTACAAGATACGCAAAAGGAGACATATGGATAATGGAATGATCCTCTCGTCTACTGTGGTTTGAATAGCAAATGGAGTGTTAGGTCTTCAATAGGAAAAGGAAGGGAAGGAATGTTGGAAGCACAAAGTTCCCTGCCATACTGGATAGCAGTTGGTCTTGGGCAGTTCCAGAGATAGGAAAAAATTAAGGAGATAGGGAGTAGGATCCCTATGGGGAGAAACAGATGAGAGGAAAAGAGAGCAAAAGAAGAAACTGGCAGAGAGTAATCTAGACAGATGGATCCACCTGAAAAGATGTGACCTTACCATAACTCACCTGAGTTTATGAAGGGGCTGAATTGCTGCGTGACCAGATGCAGCTGAACTAGAGAGAGCTTAGAACCAAAATCCTGAGTCCAGACACCTCTGAATTTGGGGGAAGAGAGGGGCCAGCTATAAAATTCAGACCCCATCTCCAACAGGCCAGAACAAAACCACAGATCTGCCTTAATACCATTTTAACAGGCAGGTAGTACAGGTCTGTCTCATCTTACGCTGGGGTTACGTTCCGCAGTCAGCGCCTAAAGTGAAAATCGCATATAGTCAAAATTACATTGAGTGTAATGGTGGGCGGAATCGCCCGCACTACAGAAACAGTATTTAAATTGTTATTTTTCTCTTTTTTTGTTTTGTTTTTGCCGATCGCATAAAGCTGAAATCGCACGTGTTAAATGCGCCTAAGATGCGACAGACCTGTACCAGCTTTGCAATATTGCCAGGAGCCAGCCAGACACAAAATCTTATAACTAAGGCCTGCATTTGCAAACTTAGATGCCTAAAATTAGGCTCCAAAATCTGGGTTAGGCACATCACTAAACGCTTTGGCTTGCAGGAGTGATGAGCACCCACCAACTTCACTGAAGCCCATGGGAGCTGCAAATGCCCAGCTTACTTGGAAAACCAGACTTCTTCTATTGAGGTGCCTGGACATTGACTTTAGGCACCCAGCTTGGAGAATTCTGACTTACTATCTTGCCTGTACATGAAAATATATTAGACTTGTTGGTAATTAAAGCCATTGGGAGTTGACTGTGCCAATCTCCAAAAAAGAGATCACAGCTTCCTTCCTGGAGTTACTACCACCTTTAAGGCCAGATCCTCAGCTGGAGGAAACCAGCAGAGATCCATTGAAGTCAATGGAGCGATGCCAATTTACACAATTTACTTTGTTTCTTAAATTCCATTCAGTGGTGGCAAAAGTTTGCATGGGCAGTGAGTAAGCTTCCCCAAACAGCCCCAGGGCTGACCTGGGTCAGGCCACCTACAGGGGCCCATCAACTGCTTGACCTCTCTGCTGAGGCTGCCAACAAGGGTACTAAGTAGCACCAGCTGTGATGTGGATCTCTCTCTCCACTAGGAAGTGCACAGAAACCCAACAAGTCATTGCACATGAGCCTCCAAGCAGCTGCTAGACTGAACCAGCCTTCAATCACTTAGTAGCCTGCTGAATTAGAACCCAAAACTGAGAGGTGAAAAAGCTCCCTATCCCATTGCTGCTAGATAACCCCAGCAAGCCAATCCCTCTCCTTCCCATTTAAACTAGATCCTCCATGCCTTTAAACACCTCCCCAGAGAATGTTTTATTTCACTGAGTCAGATAATTCTCTGTGTAAGAGGCAATGGGCCAAGTTCAACCCAGCTGTCACATAGGTCAGTCTAGCCCATCAGGATTGGACCTGGTGTTGAAACCTATCCATATAAAAACATAGATTAGAGAAGATGTGGACGGTGGATAGGTAGAACTAATTAAAATAAAGGAGACAGCGGTGGCCACATAACTTCCAACCTACCGAAGTGTTTAGCAGGGGTAGAGGGTGGGGGAGTGAGAGTGGATAGAATGGGGAAGGACAGAGGCTTACAATGCAGCCCAGGCCCAAGAGCTGCTCTTGGGAGGTTGCTTGCACTTCTGGTTGAGAGGAACGTGTTTGATTTGGCAGCTCTCCCTCCTGTCCCCGTCCCCCTCAGCCTGTGCATGCGGCGATGTTGGCCGGCTCCCATGGTTCTGTGAGAATGGCAGCTCTTTCACACGGCCCACAGGAGCCTGGCCCCTGGCTGCTTGCAGGCTAAGGGGCACCCACAGCTGTTCGCATTGCTGCAGAGAAATGGCCGTGCTTGTAAAGCCAAAGCACCAGGAGCTGGGTAGGTTTCAAAATGGGCTTTCGCCAGACCCTCCCACAGACCTGAAACCCAATGCAGTGTGAATAACTCCACCAGGCAGGCATGTAAAGAACCACTTCCCACAAGTCAGCACCGCTCTAAGGGCAGGGCAGGGATTCCAAAGCGGAGCCATGCACTCCCCCGGCCTTTTACAGCCTGTTTGGAAGCTGGAGACTATTCGGGCTAGACTGGGATGTCCTTCCATAGAATAGTGTGGCTCCTAACAAGAGTCAATAAAGCAAAAACTTTAAATTCAGCGCAAAAGCAAATATAGGGGCCTGATCCAAAGCCTTTGGACTAAACGACTCGGCTTCCATTAATAGGTGATGGATTAGGCCAGGCATGCACTGTGTTTCTACAGAGCTACCTTTCTGGAGTCTTTCAAAGCACTTTACAACCATTAATGAATTAAGCCTCATAAAACCCTCGCTATTCTTATCCCCACTTTACAGATGGGGAAACTGAGGCACAGGGAGGTTAAGTGATGTGCCCAAGCTAATGCAGAATCTGTGGTGGCAGGGCTGGTAAGAGAACTCCAGTCTCCTGAGACCTGTAATTTAACAAGTCCATCCTTTACCCTATAGATACAACCATGAATGTCAGTTTCATTTGATCTGAACACTCTTCAGAACCATGGCACAATACAGGTTCACCAGCAAATGGGACATTGCAGCAAAATATCTGTCAAAGGGTAAGACAATTGCAGTGTTTGAATTAAGTAACGTGGAGAATAAGGGGTAAAACTGCTTTGGGAGGTAAGAGTTCCAGGTGGGGAAATTAGAAAATAAAGACTATTTGGTGTAATCCGGCTCATTCCAAAGAAATTGCTTTTCAGAGATATCTTGTCCTCCTCCTGACCCATGGATTCCAGTGGCTGCTGTTATCACTAGACAGGGATGGCCACTGGCACAGATGACTTACAAGTGGACGTATTTAGAGATAGAAATTTCTCCTACGCCATCCACCTTCAGTTCAAACACCGGCCAATCGCATAAGCACACATTCTGCAAGCACAACATCCTGGTATCAAAGCAATCCATTTTTTAAAAACAATTAAAACGTCGCAGCTTCAACACAGCATTTGGAAGTACAAAACCTTAATGAAATTAAACTCACTGAGACCTGCAAGAGCTTGGATACTTGTGTGTGTGTGTGTGTGGGGGGGGGGGAAATCTGACGCTTAAATGTACTAGGTTTTAGCAGAAAACTTCTACTACCCTGTCTTTTGACACTGAAAAAAGAACTGGTTCAGAACTTACCTCTCTGTATGATGCTTAATTTGATCAGACGCCTAAAACATGTCTTGTTCGATTACGTTATGCACTAGAAGGTTTACACACAAGCCTTAAAACTGAAAGATTTATTACTGGCATTCAGGGGACATCACTGTTCATTACCTTCTGTTTCTCCTCCCCTCCTCTGCCACACTTTTTGTACTTTTTGTAGCCTCTGCCAGTCCACAGTGTTCCTTTAGGAATATCTTTTGACTGGGTTCCTAACGCAGCATCTGATATTTTTCCAAGAAGAGCTTTTGTAACTCTGAACTTACAGTTCTTTCGGTACAATCCCTGTGCCCAATAACTTTCTACATAAAAGCCTTCATTATGAACCTCTCGGTCACCGTCCCTTGCTGGCCAGACTTTTGAGCCACAGATGGTACTTCCAGTACAGTTTAGTCAAACCCCGAGGAGAGTTTCAAATACTGTACAGAGTAAAGACTGAAAAAAAATTTTTTTTTCATTATAATTGGCAACATTGTAGTCTGCCTGTCCTTCCATTACTTCCTGATGGCTGCCATCTCATTTACATATTTTTTCAAAAGCCTTTTCTCTGCTGTGTTACATAATTTGTGTTTATCCAAATAAACAATTATTTCCACGTCTGGGCAGTAGTGGATTTTTTTGTTTTGTTTTGTTTTTTGGCATAGGCAGAAAATTAACCAGAGCGAAATGAACACTGATTTAATAACAACACTTAGCCCATGTGGGGCATTCTGGAGACGCTCTGCAAACATTAACTAAGGATTCTTCCCAACCCCCCAGTAAGGAATGAACATTATCCCATATTACAGACAGAGACAAAGGCTCAACATTTTCAAAGAGTTCAGTGATTTTGGGTACTCAACTTGAGACACTAGGGGCCTGATTCACCATGGTCCTGCACCTTGTAGCCCCTGCAAAAGGAGTGCAAAGTCATTCACTTTGCACGGGTGCAAATGACACAGGGCAAAGCAATGAAGAATCTGAACCTTAGGACCTAATTTTCATAAGTATTGATTTGCATGGGCCTAATTGATGAGTAAAGTTAAGCACATGTGAAATAGGGTGACCACCTGTCCTGAATTGAGTGGGACAGTCCCGAAATGCAGAGTCCAAGTCCCGGTCCCGGGCTGAATGACTCCTGCAGCTCCTGTGCTGTGGGGCTGGCTTGGCGTGGCTCTCCACTCCAGGTGTTACAACCTCCAGGGTTGCAGTGTCATTCAGTTTTGGCTCTGCCCCCCTGACTGGACCAAATTCGTGAGAGTAGAGTTGTGACCTGGCTCATAGGATTGCAGGGCCACTCACTCAAATTTGGCCTACCCGGCCTCCCATCATCATGACAGCTGGGTTAAACCTGAGTGGCGCTGGGACCCCAGAAGTTGCAATGCTTGGAGCAGAGAGGCGAGCCCAGCTAGCCCCGTGGAACAGGAGCTGCTATGTGACCCTTTGAAACATTCTGGAGATCCAGTTTTGGGTCCTGACCCACGGGTTGAGAAATCCTGCTCTAGGCTGCCCAGGTACAAGAGCAGAAATCCAGATTATAGCAAATCTTGTTGCTTTGCCCAGAAAATCTCCTTCCTTGACGTCTATCTACCTGTCCAATTGTCCATCCTTAGACTGAGCCTCTCTGAGTGTTTTATATGTCTGGAAAGCACCTAGCAGATCATGGGCATTACAGTAAATAATAAATATGAATTATAATCCTTTGCAGCTAATATTTTTGAGTCACAATATATTAAGATTCCATTTATAAAGGTTAACCAATATATTTTTAATAGAGGCTAATCAATTGCTATAGCGTCTTACAGAATCCAACAAGTCAATAGGTAGCTTATAAACATCTATATCACTCTCCTCTGATGCACTTATTACGATCTCTAACATGTTGTTATGTCTGTAACATACTTATAACACCTACTAACTCTTTATAAACCATTTATAAATGGAACCTCAATGTAAAGTGTGACCATTTGTTTCCATTATTAGTGCTGCAGTAATCTCATGTTTCCATTCACTGATACAGGCTTTTCGTCGTCAGGACATAGGTTGTCCACCAGGAAGTCCTAAGGAAAAGAATTCTACCAAGATTGAACTGGGGAAGGGAAGCAATGGAACAGAATTCTATTACTCTTCCCCCTAGCTTATTCCCTGCGATTCATTAGAAGTGCAGCTCTAGAAATCTAGAGCCTTATAACGATTTACACTTGGTCCAAATTTCGTGTGGATCAGCAACCAAAAAGAAATATCCCAGCACAACACACAAACAAGCCTTCTTCCACAACCACCTATATCCCAGTCAGCTCACTACACAACAAAAAGACTACTTGCAGTTTGACTGGAAACATCAACAGATCCCAACTGCGTTGGACCAATGGGAGAGAGTGAATTCCACAGTCAAGAACCAATCACTGAAAATGTCCTGTCGTGACCCCTGCCCTTTAAATCGAGTGCGTTTGCAAGTTCAAGTGCCCCCACTGATCCCAACCATCACAATATTCGTACGGGGGCAAAGGGGAGGTTTGAGGCCCACAGATTAAAGATTTGCCTTTCTTCATACCAAAAAAGTTCTCCTGAAATGGATTGAGGGTTATTAGGCAAAACAAAAAGCCAGCCCAAGAGTGATCTGGAAGTGTTATGCTCACAAAACTCAGCACTTGTCTCCACAGTGAGGCAGTGTGCTTAGTGGAACTGGACTGGGACTTGAGAAATCTGGGCTCTATTTCCAGCTCTGCCCCTGGCTTGCTGGGTGACCTTGCTGGGCCCCCTGTGTATGTAAAAAGGGGATAATCTCTCTTTATGAAGTGGTTTGAGAGCTACTGATAAATAGTGCTCTATGAGCACTAGGAAGTGCCACGGGTACCAACCATCTTTCAATGGGGAGAAGCACCCTGCATCCACATGCAAATTTTTTCCCATTGATAGTTCTCTGGGCAGACAAGGGGAAAATGAATGAAAGCAAAGTCATCCCAAAGGGATTCAGACCCGTGGCCTGATGCAAGGCCCAAATGCTAATGGGAAACTGAACTTGGAAACCGGGCCATAGGGCTCTTTCTGATTGGCTGAGATAACAATGGCCATCGTCACATGGTCAGAGACCAGTGAGCTGTACTAACAGAGGAGGATGTGGCTTGGAGGAGATACAGACACCATGGGGGATCGGTGAGGTGGAGGAAACCTTTCTAAACTACCTACCAGCGCCGAGCTGTAAGTAATCTTCCACACTAGTAACAAGACAGCCTGAAGCCCACTGAGTGAGATTCATCGCGAGATTAGCCTGGGGTGTGTTAGATTATCTGCTTTTTATTTTATGATGCTCTGTCTACTTTCTCCCCCACACAAACTCACTTAAACTAGGGCTCCTCTACGACACAACTAGAGCCAAGTCTCCTGACTCCTAGTCCTGTGCCCATCCATTAGGATAAAATGTTATGGATGGAGGGAAACTTGCAGCACGTTTATAAGCAAAATGTCATACAAGGTCAGTTTAACAGCCAGCGGATGCCGGGCTCTTTCTAAGACCTTTGAGAAAATGCCCCAGGTGTGAAACATTCTACCAGTTTCTCATGCAGTGACAACTTGAAAACAGGCTGGGAGTTTTTTCCTTTCGGTCATCTTGCTTCATCTGTCAGCAGGGCCGGCTCCAGGGTTTTGGCCGCCCAAGCAGCCAAAACCAAAAAAGCCGCGGCCGCGATCACAATCTGCGGCGGCAATTCGGCGGGAGGTCCTTCGCTCCGAGCCGGAGTGAGGGACCGTCCACCAAATTGCCGCCGAATACCTGGACCTGCCGCCCCTCTCCCAAGCGGCCGCCCCAAGCACCTGCTTGAGAAGCTGGTGCCTGGAGCCGGCCCTGTCTGTCAGGTCTTTGTCCCGAGGCAAATGAATATTGGGCAGGTTCACATCATTTCAATTCCTGATGCACCTTCTCTTAGAGGACCGTATCCTGCACTTGCATGGGTTCTGGACTAAATAGGAGATGGGAAAGACCCATTAGACCAGGGCTGGGATCTATAGTGCTACCACGCAAAGCCCGGATAGAGAAAAATAAGGGGAAAACAAGGGCATTCTAACGCCCTCTTGTGGTCACCAGGAAGGCTATGTGCCAAGGACCAAGGAATCCGCTGAAGGCCATTCATGTTTTCTTTGTCCTCAGGAAATTCACAGCAACAGGCAGGAAGAGGGTGGAGGAACAGACCCTGTGCTTTCCCCCTGGTACAAGGAAGTTTGACTCTGCAGACTGGCCATCTGATCATAGGCAGCCTCAGGGCTGTTGTTGAACAGGTGAAGAGCTTCCCCTCCCTCTAGTCTAGAGGCTTTCACAGCCCTAGAGAAAAGTCTGCATGCAACTAGGCAAAATTACTTAGTGCCGTGGTTGTCAACCAGGGATACGTATACCCCTGGGAGTACACAGAGATATTCCAGGGTGTACAGCAACTCATCTAGATTTTTGCCTAGTTTTACAACAGGCTACAGAAAAAGCATTAGCGAAGTCAGTACATTTCATACAGACAATGACTGGTTTATACTGCTCTATAGTAGATGATGTTTTCGCTCCTCAGCTCAGAGAGAGCCGACTGGAATGCAAGTGCAATATCTATATTTCAGTTGATTGATTTTATAATTCTATGGTCAAAATGAGAAAGTCAGCAATTTTTCAATAACAGTGTGCTGTGCCGCTTTTGTATTTTTATGTCAGATTTTGTAAGCAAGGCGTTTTTAAGTGAGGTGAAACTTGGGGGTACGCAAGACAAATCAGACTCCTGAAAGAGGTACAGTAGTCTGGAAAGATTGAGAGTCACTGGCTTATTGTATTCAAACTAATTTGGGATACAGAGGAAGGAGGTGGAAATACCACCCCAAATACACAGCATCTGGAGACAAGGTTGGATCTGGTGGCTCTGAGTCCATTCCAGGACGGGACTCACCCCAGCTCTTGGTAAACAACCACCACCAAACACTGCCCCTCCCTACTCACACCCACTCTTTCTGTTTCACAGAGTTTGTTGGCAGACCCATGATTTAGGGTTGGGTTAGTATGACGGACAGTTTCAGTTTCATTTCTCTCCCTACAGGCCGACCAAATAAATAACGAAAGAGAAAGAGGGGCACAGCCCCAGAGAAACTATGGAGGAGGAGAGCAAGTTCTGCAAGAACTGGTAAGAAATCCTTTATTTCCCCAGTGTGATATTTATATCTGAGAGTTGTAGAGGCTCTAGCCCCATGGATCTCAACCAGGGGTATGCAGAAGTCTTCCGGGGTCCATCAACTCATCTAGATATTTGCCTAGTTTTACAACAGACTACAGGAAAAGCACTAGCAGAATCCGTACAAACTAAAATTTCGTGCAGACAATGACTTGTTTATGCTGCTCTATATTCTATACACTGAAGTGAAAAAGTACGATATTTATATTCCCGTGGATTTTTTTTTATAATTCTATGGTAAAATGACAAAGTCAGCAAATGTTCAGTAATAGTGCGCTGTGCCAGTTTTTTATTTCTAGGTCAGACTTTGTAAGCAAGGAGTTTTTAAGTGAGGTGAAATTTGGGGGTACGCAAGACAAATCAGACTCCTGAAAGGGGTACAGCAGTCTGGAAAGGTTGAGAGCCACTGCTCTAAAACAACAAGGAGGCCAGTGGCACCTTAAAGACTAACAGATTTATTTGGGCTTAATCTGTTAGTCTTTAAGGTTCCACCGGACTCCTCGTTGTTTTTGTGGATACAGACTAACACAGCTACCCCTCTGACACTGCTCTAAAGAGCTCCCCTTAGTCTCTCTCAGTGAGGAGGAAGGCAGGGGCAGGCCAGGTTGTTGAGGCAGCCAGCAGCAATGCGGTTGGAAGGGTTATCTGCTTTGTGTTCAACTTTGCAAACAAGCTGCCAAGAGTTTTTAACTATTTTTGCATTTTAAAACCACACTTTTTCCTTTATCGTGGACAGATCCTTCCCTGTTGGTTACTGTCCACATTCTGCTTCTATGTGCACACACCTAGGAACACAGGAAATGCCACACTGGGTCAGACCAGAGACTCATCTGTCTCTGGCAACAGCAAGTACCAACTGCTTCAAAAGAAGCTGAGGGAATTCCCTGATTATGGAATAACCAGCCAACAGGGAAAGTTAGTTTTCATGGAATCTGAAATAGGGTTCTGTAGCAAGGTGCCTCCAAACCTCCCCTCATGCCCAATGGTTCTTTCCGCCACCAAAATGACTTAACTCTCTGGCTAAGTCCCCAAAAGTTCCCCCATCCAGGCTAATCAGTCTCTTCATCCTCCCATTAATAGCAGGGGTCCCTATGGCAGCCTAGGGTAGTGGTTCTCAGCCAGGGGTATGCAGAGGTCCTGCAGGGGGAACATCAACACATCTAGATATTTGCCTAGTTTTACAATAGGCTACAGAAAAAGCATTAGCGAAGTCAGTACAAACTAAAATTTCATACCGCCATTGACTTGTTTATACTGCTCTATACACTGAAATGTAAGTACAATATTGATATTCCAGTGGATTTATTTTCTAATTATATGGTAAAAATAAGACAGTCAGCAATTTTCCCAGAATCGTGTGCTGTGACACGCTTGTATTTTTGTGTCTGATTTTGTAAGCAAGTAGTTTTTAAGTGAGGTGAAACTTGGGGGTACGCAAGACAGATTAGACTCCCAAGAACATAAGAACGGCCATACTGGATCAGACCAAAGGTCCATCTAGCCCAGTATCCTGTCTCCTGATAGTGGCCAATGCCAGGTGCCCCAGAGGGAATGAACAGAACAGGTAATCATCAATTGATCCATCCCCTGTCGCCCATTCCCAGCTTCTGGCAAACAGAGGCTAGGGACACCATCCCTGCCCATCCTGGCTAATAGCCATTGATGGACCTGTCCTCCATGAACTTATCTAGTTCTTTTTTGAACCCTTTTAGAGTCTCCTGAAAGGGGTACAGCAGTGGTTCTCAAACTATTGTACTGGTGACCCTTTTCACATAGCAAGCCTCCAAGTGCGACTCCCCCTTATCAATTAAAAACACTTTTTATATATATTCACACGTGTGTGAAAGGAGAATCAGACCCAGATATTTTGGGCCTAAATCCACTGACAGTGCCTGTCCCCTTTAAAGATGTTCATAGTAGAACAGCACAACCTCAGTACTGGAGTCCAAATGTCTCAGCCAAACAGGGCACAACTATAAATATTCATCTCTAGTTTTCAGGGACAAGCCAGTTGAGTTAAAGGAGGTCCAGTAACATTCCTTTCCTTCCCCCTTCCATGCCACACAGTAAACGAGATGTGTCTGCTGCCAATTTCTCTCTCCACGAGGCCCACTGCATGCGGTTTCTCGCTATCTGTCCAGAATGCGATGAACCTATTGCTCTAAAGGAGATGGAGGAGCATCAGGAAGAAGCACATAAGCAGGTGAGAGTTGCTCTATTTCCTGAAATAACAAGCGCTCCCAGTTATGAGCTAGGTTTCGTTTTAGCCTGGCCATGCTATTGGATGTCAAATAGCAACGAACATCTATAGCTGAAGAGCAGAAAATATCCTCTCCTCCCTGCTCACAGCTCCCATCCAGCCACATGGCACTTACATGCTCAAGCTGAGGGTGTGTGGCCTCGAACACACAGACCTGACCCCACTCTGTTACGCCTATTATATGCTGGTGTAACGCCATTGATTTCAGTGCATAAAACTAGCGTAACAGAACGGGGAGTCAGGTCCTACTGGAGCCATCTTCAGTATGTGTAAATCATCAAAACTCCACTGATGTCAATAGAGCGATGGTATCTTACACCAGTGGAGCATCTGTCCCTATATCGATAGGGCTATAGAATCCTAACTTCCATTGAAATCAATGGGAGTTAGGACCCTAAATAAATTTGTGGCTCTTGTCCTTAGCATTGAGCGTGGCGAACTTTCAGGCTTGGATGCCTGCATAAAATGGCCAAATCCTGCATTTGAACAGCCAGATCAGAACTGTATTTTCCACTCAATCTTGCATAACATAGCTCAGTCCCTGCTGCAAAAACTACGATCTCCACCAGCTTTTCATCAAATGGGATGAAAATAGAGACGCCATCCTAGGCAATGAGATGGCATGAGATGCCACCGGACATCTTTGAAGTGTTCCCTCATGATCTGTTTGGTATTTTCCCTTAGGCAACCTACTAAATCTCCCCCCCCCCCCCCCCTTCACTTTCAGGTCAGATGTAAACTGTGTCACCAAAGCATGCAGAAATACCTGCTGGAGAATCATGAGGTGAGTAGAGCGATGTAGAATATCAGACTCCTATTCAGATCATCGTTGACAAATCACCTTGAGATGCACTGAAAAGGAACGACTGCAAAATAAACAGCCTGTCTGCTGAAATGTAACAGCGCCCGAGTCAGGCAGCTTAAGCATGACAGTCATTCCTTAGTTTAATTTAACAGAACATTTTACATTTAAATAAGCATGGTGCGCACTGTCCCTACCCTCCTCTTCCCATGTAGTTTTGCAGGGATTGTCTAGGAGAGTCTATGACCTCTGCACATCTCATGGGGTCCACTCTTTTCATGGACAGTGGCACTTCTGCCCTGCCGTCCACGCTCACGTCTCTCACAATTCCAGGGAGGAGGCTTTGAAAAGTGAGAGGCCGTTCCAAGCATAGGGATGACCTGCAAGAAGGTGCAATGCTGAGGTGGGAGAAGCAGACGGTGGGAATGGTTAGGAAGGAGATGTGGAACAAGATGAGGATTGAGAAGTTAGCGGCATAGATGCCAACTCTGTGGGTGCTCCAGGGCCGGAGCACCCACAGGGAAAAATTGGTGGGTGCTCTGCACCCACTGGCAGCTCCCCACCGCCCCTGCCCCAGCTCACCTCCACTCTCCGCCTCCTCCCCTGAGCGCGCAGCGTCCCTGCTTCTCCACCCAGCACTTGCCACCGCGAAACAGCTGTTTTGCGGCGTAACAAGCTGTGGGAGGGAGGGGGGAGGAGCGGGAATGTGGCGCGCTCAGGGGAGGAGGCGGGGGCGGGGATTTAGGGGTCCAATAGGGGCAGGGAAGGGGCGGAGACTTTGGGGAAGGGGTTGGAAGGGGGCGGGGCGGGGCAGGGGTGGAGTCAGGGCGGGGGTGGGAGGGTCGAGCACCCACCAGCGCCAGGAGAAGTTGGTGCCTATGGTTAGCGGGGACATTTTCAGAGCTGGCAGCGATTGCTGCAGCCCAACATCCTTATGCTTTCGGCTTTGATTTACTATTTGCAATAATTCTCTCTGCCCACATGCAGTCCAATGAATGTAATGAGCGATCAATGAAATGCACATTCTGCGAGCTGGAAATGCCCTTCAATAAGCTGCAGAGGCACCAGGAGGCCTGCGGTAGTCGCACGGAGCTCTGTTGGGAGTGTAACAAATACATCATGTACAAGGACTTGGACAAGCACAAAGACGTTTGTCAGAATGGCAAGAAGCTATCAAGCAATGGTGAGATGCACTATCAACCCAGTGAAGAGTCTCCTCGTCAGACCTCGATTCTCCCACCCTCAGGTACCCAAAATCCCTCATGATCTGTAACAGGGTCATGTCACTCCAGCACCTGTTGCTTTGGAAACTCCCAGTTATCTGTAATTACGGTATTCACAATTCTCTAGGACTCTCGATAATCCAGGTTGCCCTGTATAGTGTGAAAGTCCCCACATGGGGTTCTTGTCTAACCAGCCACAGCTAAAGGGCCAAGTTCTGCTCTGAACTACATCCACAATTGTCAATCCAGAGCAGCTCTGCTGATGTCAGTGGAGTTGCTCTGCATGTGCAGTGGCATCACTCAGAAACATTGGGCCTTATTTTTGTCTACAAGAGGCCCCTGGCAACGTAAAGAGGCCTTCGTGTAAACAAGAATCACACTTTTCCAGCTAGAGTGACATTTTAGGGCCTGATCAACCATTCCTTATTTCCCCCCAAATTCCTGTTGGCTTTAAGGGCAATTTTGGGTGTGCAAGAACTGGAGGACAGAGTTCTCTCTCAGGCGGGGACCCCAATCCCATTAAACCAATCTGATTAAGTTGACATAACAATCCTACTTCTACTGCAAACTGCTGAGAGTGACTAAACGAGCACCTTTGCAAACACGCTAACTAAAGCGCAACAAATTCACCCCCTTCCTGGGGTTTGGCTTAATCTTCAAGCATGACGGCTCTTCGAGCCAGGCACTGCCACCTCCCTCATAGAGAGAGAGAGAGAGAGAGAGAGAGAGACCAGCTTCAGCGCCTGCTAAACTGGTAGCATATTTAGAGTCCATGTTGCCAGCCTGTTACAGTGACCTTTAAAAGTAGCACATTTGAGATGGGCTTTCTTCCTACTGACGTGTCAACAGCCAGGCACATTACTGAAGTGTTCAATAGCATCATGGTCCCTTGGGGCTGTGGACGGTTTTCTGGTGGGTAAGAGAAGAGGCCTGACCAGAGGGCGACAGGATAAGTGGGTGATCATTTATGAACAGTGTCCTTCCTCACAATCATTGGTAGGTACCACGAAGAACAATGGGGGATAGAGAGCAAGAACGTACTCACTGGGAAATATACAATCCTTCGTAGCATAGCACTAAGTAGAGATGGGCCTGAGGTGCGAAATGTGGATCCAGACTCAGATTTCAACCACTCCAAAGTTCAGCAGGGAGGGAAGGTCAGAACCTGAGTTTATTTAATGGGGGCCAACAGTGAAATCCAGATCCATATCTGCCTTAGGCTCTGGTCCCTTGAAGTACAGTGGTGTTTGGATCAAGTGCCTCTAGGACTGGTCAGCGTGACCTGAGTTTGAGGAGCCTGGGTACGGTATTTTACTGACTCGTGCCAGCTCTGCGCATTACCAATAGATGGCTTTCCCTTTTTCCTCTGAAGGTCTCAGTGACAATCTTTGTCAGCAGTGCAATAAGTACTTCCCAGATGACCAGTACCTCCAACACTTGGTAAGTGATTTGGGAACTAAACCTGCAAAGAGCTTGGGCCTCATTCAAGCCAGGCCTTTTCTGTCGAAAGCCACCTGTTGGATTTGGTAGGACATGTTTTGGCTGCTCAGTTTGCACAGCCATTGCTATCCCACGGCCAGCTGGCAACAGCTACACATGCCCTCGTGACCATGAGCTTGGCCTTTAGCACCAGTCCTTGTTTGGCAGGGCTCTTAGCCTCTCACTGCTGATGCAGAATGCAAACAGCTGTGACATTACATGCCCCCTGCATCCTTCTCACCCACTGCCTAGGCAGTGGCACATTGAGATAGACTGGTTAATAAAGCCCTGAAGAACGTAGGCCCCAGCTCTGTTGCCCTGAGGGGTCTCTATTCTGAAAGGGCTGCCACTAACCTTTGAGCCAGTTTGATGGTGCCTTTGCTGCAGAAGCTTCTAATGAGAACCTCACTCCCCATTGGAGCATCTACCTGGACTCCATCCTCCTCTCTTTGTAAACCACCTGCAAACAGTGACTCCCCCACCCCAGAGGGGACTTTTAGTTGTAGTCGATTTTGTAGAGCCTTTCTCCCTCCCCACTATTTTTTAAGACCTCCATCTTTATTGGCGTTTAGTCTCCCATTATCTCATTCTGATGTTTTTAATTCTTTCTTATATTAAATCGCTGCGCAGACTATCCCTTTTCCCCAACACCATCAAGGGCACCCCTCATTGGTTCACCATCTGGCTATTTCCTTTGTTCTCTCATTATTCTTTTTAACTGTCCGCCACAGACTGAGTGCAGCCCGCTCTCCAAACTCGCGGATATTCTCGCCAGCCAGTCAGTTACAAAATCCCGCCCGCTCCCACCTTCCTCTCCGGTTACGTCTCCCCCCCGTGAGAATGCAGCCGTGGCGTGGAAGGACGTTCGCCCGAAGCGGAAGGAAAAGGACTTATCTTCTGCCTCCAGGCCCTCACTCAAGCCACTGAAGAACAAAAAGTCAGCAGGCCACCCTGCTTTCACTGCCACAGTGGATCCCGTACTGCCTAAGGCACTTGAAGACCCAATGACTTACGATGTGTTGGTGACCTGTTCCCAGTGCAATATCCTCCTCCCAGGTCCGACTCTAAGGAAGCACGAGGTGAGAAATGCTACGTACCCCGCTGCACACTCTTGGTGACGGTGGACAGTGAAGGGGTGCTGGGGACAGCCAGAGGCACCCACTCCATGCATGCTCCGGGGCTGGAGCACCCACGGGGAAAAATTAGCGGGTGCTCTGCATCCACTGACAGCCAAGCTCCCCCTCCTCGCCTCCTTTCCCGCCCCCGATCGCTCTGCATCCCCACTTCTCCCCCTCCCAGCGCTTCCCGCCCCCCCCCTGCAACCTAACAGCTGTTTGGTGGTGCTTAGAACTTTCCAGGAGGGAGAGGGAGGAAAGGGGACGCGGCACACTCGGGGAGGAGGCGGAGAAGAGGTGGGGATTTGGGGGAAAGGGGTGGAATGGGCATGGGAAGGGGTGGGGACTTTGGGGAAGGGGTGGAATGGGGGCGGGGCAAGGGCGGTGCAGGGGTGGGAAGAGGCGGGGCCAGGAGCAGGGGGGTTGACTACCTACCGGGTAGAGGGGAAGTCGGCGCCTATGGGGACAACTGGACTTTAGACAACCTCAGTCTAGAGACCAATGACACTTCAGCTCACAGTCACACCTGCTTCTTCTGTTATTCCTACTTATTGAGAGCTGGCAGCATGCGCAGCCCTGACCTGGGCATGGAGTAGACAAACGACCAGATTCCATTTTTGTTTACATTCATGTCAGTCCAGCAGAACTTCACTACTCTTTAAGCTGAAGGGCAGCGTTGGCTGTCAAGAACAAATGGGTATAAATTGGCCATGAATAAATTCAGACTGGAAATTAGAAGAAGTTTTCTAACCACCACAGGAGTAAGGTTCCAGAATGGCCTTGCAGTAGGAAGGGCAAACCACCTAACTAGTTTTAAGATGGAGCTTGATAAGCTTATGAACAGGGTTATAGGATGGGTTGCCTGTGGTAGCAAGGGGCTGCGCTTGATGACCCTGGAGGGCTCTTCCAGTCCTATGTTCCACTGATTTTAATGGAATTACTCTGGATTGACACTGCCTGACTCTGACCTCCACAACATCTGTCTTCTGCCTAATTTGGGGGAAGTTACACCAATGTAAAACTGGTGTAACAAAGTGGAGAATCAGCACTTAGTATTGAGGGTCTAGTCTTGCAGCTGAGACTCATGGGTGCAGACTGGCATAGATCCATTGAAGTCAATGGGGCTATGCCTATTTTAAATGAACTGAGAATCTGGTCTGGCAAATCACACTGGGCTTGACTCTCAGATACGCTAAGGGCCTTTCACACTACTGACAGCACAAAGGGGCCTTAAAGGGGGTGCAAACAGCCCCCAAAGGAAAGCCCCTGAGCAGAGCCAGTATAGCGCTGGCATAAGGTCTCTGCATAGCTGTATTCCCATCCCCTGGTGTAGAAGGAGGATCTGCAGTGTGACCAGGCGCATGGCTATTGCCTGCTTCCCAGGGTTCATAAGGGACCATGGACAAGCTCCTGCATAGCCCCAGAATACAGAGGTGGCAAAGATGGCTTAAAACCTCCTTTACTCTCCCTCTCATCCCTGCCTCAAATGCAGTAATGGAGTAACTATGAGTCAGGCCCCTTGACTCTAGGGTCAGATCCTGCAAGGTACTCATCTCCTTCGTCCCCCTTCCCTTCCCAATACATACATACAGCATGGGGAGCGTGATTAGGGTTATGCTGTAGCAAGGACAGAGCTGAATTATTTAAGCTCAGTACCAATGTGGACACAAGAACAAATGGATATAAACTGGCCATCAGAAAGTTTAGACTTGAAATTAGACGAAGATTTCTAACCATCAGAGGAGTGAAGTTCTGGAACAGCCTTCCAAGGGGAGCAGTGGGGGCAAAAGACATATCTGGCTTCAAGACTAAGTTGATACGTTTATGGAGGGGATGGTATGATGGGATAGCCTAATTTTGGCAATTAATTCATCTTTGACTATTAGCGGTAAATATGCCCAATGGCCTGTGATGGGATGTTAGATGGGGTGGGATCTGAGTTACTACAGAGAATTCTTTCCTGGGTGTCTGGCTGGTGAGTCTTGCCCACATGCTCAGGGTTTAGGTGATCGCCATATTTGGGGTCAGGAAGGAATTTTCCTCCAGGGCAGATTGGCAGAAGCCCTGGGGGGTTTTCGCCTTCCTCTGCAGTATGGGGCACGGGTCACTTGCTGGAAGATTCTCTGCACCTTGAAGTCTTTAAACCACGATTTGAGGACTTCAGTGGCTCAGACATAGTTTTGATACAGGAGTGGGTGGGTGAGATTCTGTGGCCTGCGTTGTGCAGGAGGTCAGACTAGACGATCATAATGGCCCCTTCTGACCTTAAAGTCTATGAGCCTCAGGTCTCAAGGCCTGGTGCAGGGACCCAGTTGTCTCCTAACCAAGAGTGGATACATTAAGGATGCAGGGCTATGTTCTTTTGTATTCATGGTCATTATTATTCATTTGTTCAGAAAAAATGTCTGCGTCTAGCTTCTTTGCAAAATCTCAGGAGGAAACCAAAATGGAGTCCTGGAAAACAAGGTACTATAATATTTCTAAGAAATACAGTAGAACTCAGTTAGAGACATCTACAGTTGCTGGGTTAATCAGGATGATGGGGCATTTCCCAGAGCAGGTGCCTCTGGAAACGTTAAGGATCAAAGAATCACAGGGCAGCTGGGTATTTCAATGAGGATAGTGGTATGTATACCTATACAGTCTCCATGTTTAGAAACCATGCTCTGATCTTCAAGGCCCCCATACCCTTGTCAAGCTAACTCAGTAGGAATGCTTGAATTTGGCCCTAGCTGGTTTGCAACCACCCAAAGCTACACATTAAGGCAGAGGGACTAGAACTTGGGTGCTCCTAACATCTAGTCTTATGTGCTTTCCACTTGAATAAGCTGCCACAGGTCAATACTGAATTTTATAGCCACTCTCCTGTGGGAGACTTTAAAATAAACATATCAGCATTTTCATACTGATTTTCATAAATTCATTAGGAATTTAAAATCAGCTCCCTGCTGTCTTTGTATGAAGTATGAGGCCGTCAGCTGTCCTAGCAGACTGGATTTTAGGTACTCAAGATGCACGACAAAACTGAGAACCAACAAGTTTCTAGTAGTCCCATCTTAATTAAGGGCTTGTGCACCCACCTGTGTTATACAACTTTAATTATGCTGTTATAATAAAACCAGTACAACCTCACTAGAATGGGCCCAATTATACCAGTCTAAAGGTGTTTATTTCTGTATGCAAAGGGGCATAAGCTATAAGGCACCTTTATACCGGTATAATGGCATCCACACTAGGGGTTGTACCAGTGTAACTGTACTGATAAAACCATAATAATAATTCCCCTGACAGTTACACCCATGCAAAAGCAGTGCACAGACCTGGCCTAAGTGATGCTAACTGTAAGGACCTTGGGCCTAATCCTGCAGTCCTTACTCAGGACAATCTCCCATTGCTTTGTATAATATTTTCCATAAACAAAAATGCTACCTTATACTTTTAGCCAGAACTATCCTTGTTTTATATCAAGGGGAAAAAAAACCAAGAACAAAAGTCCATGAAAGAGCATACAGTGTATGTCTCTCCTCAGACAAACTGCACCAACCTGAACACAAAATGGCTGCCTTTCTCTGGAGGCAGCATATTTACACATTGAAAGATGCCATACAACTAAAACAGAGAATGCACCACAGTGTGAAATTAAAGGGAGTTTTAGCTGACTATGGACTACAGGATCGTACCTTTAAATACTTACCCCTTCATTACATAGTTTGTATTCACTTTCCTTGTACTTTGGACTGTTCTAATGGACTCAGCCAAAATGGGTTAGGGGAGGTAAGGGCATACATTCATGGGCTTACCTATTCATTGTAAAATAAAAAAAATTACATTGGGTTTTGTTTGTTTTACAGAGGAGCCTTTCTAAGGCACTCCTGGAAAAAACTGGAACCAGAGACACCCCACCAGACCACAGGCTTCAGTTCAGCGCTAGTAACGGCATTCTAAACACATGGCTTTATACATAGCGAATAAAAGCGTCATGCTTCCTACACTAGACTAAGAACAAAGAACCATTCTCGGAAATTTATTCTGAACCAAATAGGCTCATCTTCAAGCTCCACCATAAAGCTCTGCACAGTTGTGCCCCAACGAGTGCCATCCTTTTGGGCATTAACATGTAGTCCCTCCTTAGGGACTCACTTGTTCTCTGTGCCCTGCCTGTTACAAGAGCGGAGGTTAAAGATCCCATTCTCCTCTCAGCTATATTGGTGTGTCGCGGCTGAAGGTGCAGTAACGTAACAGAAGTACTTGGCCTTCAGTGCTTCCACTGAAGCCTTCAAGGTATTGGCTTTCAACTTTGACCCTAACTTCCCATAGTGATCCATCCCACACCACTAGACAGGTTGTACTCAGGTCTGCTGGGCTCGTTCACAGCCCTTCTCTCCCAGCCATACACACACACACACACACACACTCCTCACCACTGAGAGCAGCCTATGCATCATGGTCACTTACTGGGGAAAATATTTCCCCTCAAGGAATTTAGAAGCACTATAGATGTATTGGGCCCGATGCTGAGCATCTGCCATTCCCATTGACTTCAGTGAGAGCTGAGGGCCTCACTGCCTCAAGGTAGGAGGGATAGCTCAGTGGTTTGAGCATTGGCCTGCTAAACCCAGGGTTGTGAGTTCGGCCCAGCACAACAAAGGGCTAACTACTGGTCTCATTGAACTTTATGGGAGCTTAGCCATGGATTGCAGGACTGTAGCCCACACGGCTTAGCCCCCAAGTGCTGAGCACCCTCATTGGAAGATGAGTGTTCAGCCCCTGGTACTACTGAGCCCAATCTGCTTCACCTTGAATTGACAGAGGCAAATGCTGGAAAAGTTAAATCTCCAGCACTAGTGGGGGTTGTATATTGAGGCAGATGTTGAACTCTAGTTGAGTGGGAACAAATAAAAATGTTAACTGTGAACACATAAGGTTATTTCATTGGTACCATGTTTTCCCTGCGCTGGAGTGCTCCTTGCGGTATGTGATCCTATCCACTGGTTGCTGGAAGCGGAGTGCAGCAATCAAGTGAAATTGTTTGCTAAGTGCGTTCTCACCCAGTTCATCAATCCATTTGAAAATGAATGTTGATTTATGTTATCTGAAGAAGCCAGGCTGCCAAGCCACTAAAACGTGACCGGATACACTTTGCTTCCCATCTCACGTTCTCATCAGCAAAAGTCCAGCTATCAGAATGAACCTAGTTTGACTATCGAAATGAGACCTACAAGATAGCTCTAAGCAGGATGGGATTTTCCAAGGCTGCCAGCACTAGCCAACTCATTGCTTCCACTGAAGTCAATAGCTGACTTTTAAAGATGTCCATCGCTTTTGACAAACCCATTCTAAATATCTGCTGAACAACTCCATGTTATGGAATATAGATAGCTACACAATTGGTTTTTTGGGGGGAAATGGGTGTGTAGCTGGGGTATAAGGGCTAACTCACACTCTGGAGCAGTTTCTTACATTATTTTACATTCAGTGTTTGTTTTACAGGTGTGCACAGGATAATAAATTTAGTATCCCAAGTCATTGTAATGTGCAAAAATCCATAAGATTGTATTGTCTCTGAAGCAAAGAGCGTTTATTGTCTGTGCAGAGCCCTACCATGACGGGGCCCTGATCCTTGACTGGGGTTTGTTCCTCAGCGCTACTCCAATAATTTTTTATTATAATAGAAAGATCGACTAGATTAGTCTCTTCATTTTTGTCTGCACAGCACACAGAGGCCTAGATCTGGGGTCTTTGGGTCCTAGACTTTTATTTGCAGTAAATGAATTATAATTGGGTCTGTTTCAAACCCTTTGAACTAAAAACAGCTTCAATTTTTTCCCCACAGAAATACTGTTCTAACCAGCACTCATCATTAGAATCCCCTCCCTCCATTGAGAGGGAGAGCCGCGGTGCTGCAATGTAGCCCAGTAACTACAGCAAATGTTTCAGATGGTGGGGTGGGGTGGGGTGGGGTGGTGGGGCAGAAGGTCACACTCCTTGGCTGATTGTGGTAATCATGTTAAGCTCCACATCACTGGAAATAATAATTAACATAGCAGGTTGATTATGGGAGGGGTCCAAGGAGATGGGGAAAAGGGCGGGGGAGGCGAGTGAGTGAACAATATGTTTTAAATGTCATTGGAACAAAAAGTTTTCCACCCCCACCCCCAGCCTCTCATTAATTTCCTGGGAGTCCAGAACAAAGTCTGCTATAACCCTGCGCACCCCCTCCCCTCCAGCAACCCCCCTTATGTCAATGGAGTTGTACAGGTTTTAACAGAGAAGCATTTAGCCCCCTGCAAACAAGGGCGGATGGGAACAAATTCAGGTTTAACTCCACTGCCTTCATGGAGTGTTGGTCCTGCTCATAGCAGGGATGAATTTGACTCATAACAGCTCAATATGGACTGAATCCACCAAAGACATGAGACTCCAAAAAACCCCTGCTTGCTTAGCCCTGGGAAGCAGATAGAGACACAGCTGCAGGGGGCCGGGATTAGATAAAGGCAGATTCATTTAAGGCTAGTTTGGTAGCTAGGCTCCTAGTTTAGGAAGTGGGAGAGCTAGGTTCAAATCCCTGCTCTACCACAGATGTCTTGTGAGAGCTCAGGCAAGTCGCCTAGCCTCTGTAGGCCTCAATTTACCATCTGTAAAAGGGGCATAACAGCAGCATTTCTGTAGCCCATTAGTCTGACACCCTGCCCAGAGTCTGGAATAGGCCCTCTTCCTCACTTTATTATTCAAACACAAAACTCACCAAACAAAGCTAGTCCCTTGACCAAAGCAGACAACAAAGGCCTCACCCTCTGTTCCGAGGCCTGCCACAGAAGCCTGTTCGCTTTCTGTAGTTTTCTTCTCAATGAGCCCCTTTCAGCCCTTTACAGGGATCACCTGATCCCTTCCCAGCTGGGTGTGATAATGGAACAGGGCTGGCACCCCCTGGCCTTTAGAGGAGCAGGCCACCTTGTTACAACTACTCTAACTCGCAGGGATGTTGTGAGAATAACAACATCAAGGACTGTGAAGTGCTCAGATAACTACAGTAATGGAGAGCTAATAAGTATGATAACTAGATCAGCCGTGCCACCAACTGCTGCATCTTCTATATGGGCTAAATTTGATCTTCAGACACATGTGTGCAATTCCCACTGAAGTCTAAGGGCAGAATTGGATTCTCTTGCTAACCGCCCTCTCTGTTTAATAGCAGCCATTTGGGTGTAGTAACATAAGGACAGCCACCAAAAAACAAGAGATGGAACTTGGGCTGTAAATCAGATCTGTATTTCAACCCCCTCAAACCCTGGGACGCGCCTCGCTGAGCATAGGCATTGGCTCAGGCCCATCAGAGTTAAAAGCAAGGTTGTAGAACCCTGGTGCACTCATGCTTTGACTTCTCTGGCATGTGGGTCACATGTAAAACAAAACACTGTGGTACAACAATTAAACCAAGTGGGCTGGGGTTGAATGGAACAGACAGCTTGTGCTCCAAAAACCTAAGTGTTTGTGTAAATATAAATATATATCCCTTGTTGTTACAAAGAGAATTTTCAAAAGTTGTACTGACACAGTGACAAGTCTGCTTGAGTATGTGGACAGCCTATAACCATAGCGCGGGGAGCTGGGAGTTGCTCTCATTCATCTCAATGGGGTGTTAAACCTGAAGTTGAAGTTAAGAATGACGGTTCAAATGTCAGCTTTGTTTACTTCACAGCTAATCAAAGCATGTAGGGATGATCATATTAGGAAAATCTGAACAGTATATTGTGAGTAGCACCTTACACTGGTGTCACGAGTGGGTGGGGCTCAACTTGTGGGTGGTGCTTGAGAGAGTACAAAGCTTTCTTTCCAATTTCACTGCCGCAGGGCTGAAAGTGATTTTAGCTACTTAACCTAAAGCTTGAGTGCTGTGGGGCTATTTTCTGTAAAGATAAATTCACTCTCCGATGAGTGCAAAAATATTTACAATCCACCAGCTTCAGATGCATTTGATCCGTAACATGTTAAATAAGTGAAAACTCTGTGGGAAACTATAGCCTAACATCTTCCTCACGCAGATCAAAACCCCGTGTCAGAAAACGGAGCAAATATGTGCAGATTATTCCATACGCTTGTTTTGCGTTGAGTGGTCTGTAAAAGGATGGAAGCACTATCTTGTCATAAGTGGAAACCAGCTTGCGTTGCACGCATGAGGTGTGGGGCTCCTAGGTTAAAAGCTGGAGCAAGCACCACTTTCTTCCCTTGCAGCTTCCAGACGCATCACCTGGTTTCGGAGAGGGAAAGGGAGAATGTACTGCAGCAGCCCCCAAGGTTCCTTGTGTGCTGTTTGCACTGAGCTCCCAAACAATGCAGCTTTCTCTACTTCCTGCCTTCACATCAAGGACACTGGTCAACCGACTTCCTCCCCATTTGTACTGGGATAAAGCCAGGCTGTGCCTGCGACATCACAGAAGCTATCTGCTGTTCCCTCATAATGGCTGAGTGCAGGCACATGACATGTCTCAGTGCCCACTGAGCCCTGCCAGGACAAGCTCAGAGGGGGAAGAGTGCTGGGGTATGAATGCCTTCCCACCAGTCCAGCATGGAAATCAGAACCGGTAACTAATTCCTCTTGCATCATATGCCTTGTTCGACTCATTTTTACAACCCTCCCTCAGGTTTCCTGACTCCCTACCTGTGCCTTATCCACTGGACCACACTGGACTCCTAAAATGGACTGAATGATTGGATCACTCCATTGGCTGAACAGCTTAATGTTTATTTCCCTGACTCCCTGGATGTGATGTTTCAATAGACCAATTTTCAAAGTTTTTTGGAAAGCTTCAGCAGGTCTTTACAGTGCCACCCAAAATAGGCTGTCATGTTAACCCAGAAGAGCAGCTGAAATCAGCAGGTTTCGCTGGTTCATCTCAGGCGGTGCAGTTAATCTGTGCAGTACAACGGAAAGCAACTCTTTGTACAGTACCAAGCACGCTGAGTTGGGGCTGCTCAAGGAATAACTGATCACGCAGAAAATCCATCTTCAATTACATTGGTGTTTTCCAGGAGCTTCTGGAGTCTGCATAGATAGAAAATTTAACAAATTGATCTGGAACTTCTATATCATTTTACCATCAAAGGTTTAAGCATTAAGCAAGGAGGGGAGGGATAGCTCAGTGGTTTGAGCATTGGCCTGCTAAACCCAGGGTTGTGAGTTCAATCCTTGAGGGGGCCACTTGGGGATCTGGGGCAAAATCAGTACTTGGTCCTGCTAGTGAAGGCAGGGGGCTGGACTCAATGACCTTTCAAGGTCCCTTCCAGTTCTAGGAGATGGGATATCTCCATTAAAAAAAAAAAATTATTGGAGGCCAAGGAACTGAAAGAGTGTCCTTTGCTGTTGCTATAATTTTACCATTTCCTCTTTGGCCTGAGCAGTGAGCCAACGCTTGGAGCTTTGCAGGGTTGTTTCTGTTGAGAGGAGAAATTGATTATATGAGTCAGGTATTTTTTTGTTGCAATCCTGTTAACTTACAAAGAATGTACAGCAAGTCCTGTCTCCCTGAACAAAGTAGAAACAGACACCAGTCCTTGCTCAGAAATTCCCAGGACTGCCACTCCAGCAAGTTCTGTGCCCAGAAGCTCTGTCTCTGTTTCCTCTCAGGCCTCGTCTTTGCTGGAGAAAACGAGGTATATTCTTAACATGAGTTAGATAACTTGAAGTAAATCCTAGTGAAGAGGAGGCAGTTGAAGTTGTCACACAAGTGAGCAGGTGGTTTTTAACGCGACCCGCTAACTTACGTGAAAACTACAAACTGCCTTGTCTTCCCTAGGAGTTTACTTTAGTAAACTCAAGTTAACACACCTTTTTTCCTAATGAACATAACCTCAAGGTTACACTCACAACGGCGTCTCTGGCTTTCTGCTGGTTTCCTTTAATATATGTGCACGCTTGTGTATGCACACCTTGCAAAACAATACTCTAGCCCCTTGCACTGGCAATCAAGTAAGCCTTTCAACCCATGTGATTTAGCTCTGCGTAGTCCTCATGCCTTTTATTGTCTCCAGCTATCAGCATAACAGCATAATGCTTATTTTCTCTTTCGGTTAGATCACAGTTTAGACCCAAGAGCTCATGTGGTCACTGGCGTTCGGATGTAAAGAGGCAGGATTTTTGTTATTCACTTGGAACGTTCTCGTTGCAGCAAACAAACTAGCCACAGCCTTCCTGATCTAGAAACCATCTAGGTTTGATTCTGCACCCAACAGGAACTGACTGTCTCCTTCATGGAGGATGACAGTGAACCGGAGCAGAGTTGCTGGGCCTATTTGCCTGACGTCTGCCTGAGCAACATGTTCTGGTGGCTAGACGACAGAGACAGATCTCGGGCTGCTTTAGTCTGTAAAAAATGGAATCAAGCCATGTACTCAGGCTCTCTCTGGAGAACCAGAACAATCACCTTCAGTGGGCGGCCGTCCAGGTCAAACACATCCGAGTTTGAATCTGCTCTGTGGTACGTCAAGAGATTCGGCAAGTACTTGGAACACCTAGAGATCAAGTTCCTGAACCCTTACAATGCTGTGTTGACCCGAAAATTTCAAGTGACTATGAGGGGGCTTCTCTCGCGCTTGGGCAAATGTAACAGCCGCCTGGTATCCCTGACTATTCAGCATCTGGAGTTGGACCGATTGGTCTGGAAAAATGGGATCAGGACTCAGTTCATCAAGAACGTAAGTACTTTCCTGAAAAGAATGAGCAAGCACCTTGATTATCTCAACCTGAAAGGAGCAAGAGTGATGCTGGAAGAAGGCTGTGAGCTTTTGAGCTCTTTGAGCTACTTGAAAAACAAAAGTTTTGCCTCCGAAATCAACATAGAAGACTTCTTCAGCCACCATCTTTCCATCTACAGCAGCCCCTTGTTCCACCAGACTATGTCCACGTTCCGCAACCTGGTCATCCTGACTCTCAATTACAACTGCATCTCGGATGAATTGCTGGACATCCTGTGCGAGCACAACGCCCATTCTCTCTGGACTATAAACATCAAGTGCCACATCCATGACCCTCATGGGCAGGTGGTTTGGGGGATGTCCTGGGCCAACCTAGCCAAGAGAGCACCCAAACTGAAAGTGAACTTCTTCTTTGAAAGAGTCATGAAGCATAACAGTCTAGCCAGGATACTTTTAGCCGAGATCCCACTCAGGAGCATCAGTCTACGGAGCTGCTATTTCAGTGACCCGGATTGGTCGATGAGGCCGACCCTCACCAATCTCTTACCAGCCTACAAGCACATTCTGCAGGTATAGTGGGAACAGCAACATTTTACCGTTTTGTCACTAATCTAACCAGGTAGCTGTGTGGGCGTTGTACCAAATTGTCAGTGTAAAAGTGAAACCCTGACCCATGAGGTCATTAGAGCTCCACAAGGCAGTTTTCACAAGAGATGAGTCCCGCACATAACTGTCCTGCCCGTTGGTCCCGACATTGACACTGTTATTTATTTTCAAGAAATTAACGCTAGAGTTCAACAATGACCATGAATTGCTGGATGAGGAGCTGCTGCAGCTTGTGTTATCGTGCGAGAGGCTGTTCTTCCTCAAAGTCTGGGCCTTCCTCAGTGTGGCATTTGTGGAGAGGCTGCTGCAAAATCGGGCAGAAGGGAAATGTGTCTTGTGTACCATAAAGGTAAAAAGCTCTTTCCAAACCTCCTGCCCTCCACCCCATCAAAATGTAGTTTACGAACATACTAATGCAGTCCTGCCTCTGAATGTGGTTTGAAAGTTACCATTAATATGCCGGGAAAGGAGTTGTGAAGAAGTGTAAGAATCCTACGTGTATTCCCAAGGTTCACTCGCAGAGACGGGTCTCCCAAGTCCTGACCAGCCCCACAGAGAATGCTCAGAAAAGGTCATGATAACCCCAGTGTCACCTCTTCCAGAATCCCCCCCCCCCCCCCGTGCTGGGGAGCCCCCTATAAAGAAGGTCCTTATTCAAGAAAACATTTAAACACATCCGTAAGTCCTATTGACTTCATATAAACATGTGCTTATATTCCATCCTGAATAGGGATGCTCTCCTGAATCGTGGGCAGGGACAGCTGCAGCCAGGGGAAATCATCCTGCCAGGGAGCTAGCAGAACCCCAGAGCCCTGTGCCTCCAGCAGAGACCCAAGAGCTGATCCTGGGGATCAAGGGGTTCTTGGGGCAGAGAATGAGGCACTCTTTTTCCCAGCTATTCTGCTGTTGAAATCCCAAAAGGCAGGGAAGCCTAGATTTTCACTCAGTCTGTAATAAGGCAAGTTCTCACTGATGTCCCTGGGAATCTTGTCTGAGCAAAAACTGAGTAAGGACTTCAGGATTTGACCACATTTATTAGCTGGCTGGCTTAGCTAGCAGTCTCAACAGCCACCTGGGCTTCTCCCTATTACTAGCTTAACTGCAGTGGGCTGCTTTGTGTGTCTGTGATTGCTGTCCATCCACACAGGTGAGGATTTACACAACCAGGCATGAGACCAGCGAAGAGGACCGACTGCTGCGAGACATTTACAAGAAGTTCAGAAACCTGATTGACTCAGAGCTTAATTATTTTGTCATCGCCTACCCAATGGTGTGAGCAGTGTGTGATGAGCCAGGAGTTAAAATAAAAACCAGTCACACTAGGAAATGTCTGATCTGTTCCTCTGAGGAAGTCTGTGCGGAGACTAATAGTATTAGCAATGTCCCTGAAAGGGAAAGCCACTGAAAGGGAAAGTCCACTAGAACTGTAACAAGCAGTGAGCAATTTTAGAGGCCCACGTATTAAAATTCTGGCTTTCGCGGATGGCCCGCGGTGTCTCATCTTTGTTATTTTGTCTTGTCTTTGCAATGGCACCGAAGGAAGCAGAGAATATTATTCTGCCAGGACAGTCACATTTACAATAATACCTAGCTCTTATATAATGCTTTTGATCAGTAAAGCTCAGCGTGCTTTACAAAGGAAATCATTATCCCCATTTTAGAGATGGGGAAACTGAGGCCCAGAGTGAGGCTGTGACTAACCCAAGGTCACCCATCAGGCCATTGACGAGCCAGAATAGAAGTGAGGTCTCCTAATTCCTAGTCCAGTGCCCTATCCATTAGGCAACACTGCTTCTGCCAGCAGTTATCCTATGTTTGGCTGAAGTACATTCTCCATCCATTTGTCAGTGGACAGGTGTACACATCACCACAACTGGCCCTAACTAGCACTGTTGCTGGCTTCCTGTCTCTCTAACATAACTAGTGACTTTGTGTAGGAATATCTGTTCTAGTTTATGTAGTTCAAAAAATCTGTCAATGAAAAGCAGTGACACTGACAGCACCCAAGAGTCGCTAAATGGCTGGAATGAAGGAATTTTTCTTGTTGTTCCATAACTTTAATGTCTACTGGAAAGCTTACAATAGACTTTCTGGGACACAGGCAGGTGGGGAGGAGGCATTTAGGTCTGTTTTAATTAATTCACACACCTAGGCCAGGTTCTGCTCTGAGTCACACTCGTGTAAACACAGAGTGCTAGGTTAATGTTCAGTGGAGTTACTCCGGCTTTGCCCTGGTGTATCTCCCAGCAGAATCTGGCCTAGTGGCGGGGAATGCTGTCTCTGACATCAGGGCTTCAGAAGCTGTTAATGGAAATGGACTCCCTCATCTGCATGCACAGCACTTCGTCGATGTACAGGGTGTTCTCCTTGACCTGGATCTCCTCCTCCAATGAAAGCTGTCGACGGCTCAGACCTTTCAACTCCACCTCAGCTTGTGCCAACGTGTCCTTTAGTCTAGGGGTGAAACAAAGCGAGACATTAGTTTTGACTACATGTACCTCCTTGCTATTGAGCGGCATCGCTTCCTCCCAACGTGAAACCCACAGGATGGGACATGGCGGGAGGAAATCTCTGTGAAGATCCCCTTTGGTTTCTCCCCACATTGTTCCACTGGGGGGTGACCCATCCATGCAGGACAGATGCGCCCATACCCTGCAGGTCCCGTGGCCTCCTACATGGAGGTCCTGTGCCTCCAGGTGTTTGATCCTCTCTGTCCCGCTTTTGCTCTTTCAGAGCCACGCTATCAGGGACTCCTCCTGGCCATGGTTGTCCAGGAGCCTTTCCCCTCTCCCTCTTAAAAAGGGGTCTCAAATGGCAAGATAATATGGCTCCAGGCTCCATTACCTTCTCCTTATAAACTCTGCTGGGTACAGGGGGATGCCACTAATCCCCAAATCCCCATAACAACCCTGCCAGCCCTTCCCCCAGATATATCATCAGATCAGCAAAGAGCACTCCACATAGCCTGGGAGACAATGCCCAGAAGTGGCTGAACCCCACTTCCACATGGGAGGGGATAAGTCCATTGGCTAAGGGTCTCTTCCTACGATCCAAGAGGTGCAACCTCCCTCCCCTTGTAAACAGCACCATTTGATCGGGAACATGCTGGGTGCTGACAATTTTGCAGAACTGACTCTCCCAATTAAAATGATTCGAAGAAGGTTGCTAAGCCACAAGCAGAAGCAGATGGGAAATGGTATAATGAAAGGACAACATGTAAAAAGTATCATTTTTTTCTTGACAATAATGGCGAAGCCGGGGCTGGGATGTTCCAGGCATTCCCATCACATCTTCTTTTTCATAATTTCAAGATCTAACGAGTGGAAAAATCACAGTAATATCCATAACTCTCGCAGGGAAAACAACATGACAGTAAGGGTATGTCTACACAGCTAAGCTGTGCACAGGCTAGCCTACCCACGGTAGTTTGAATCCAGCTAACACAGGTAATGACTGCAATGAAGAGAGCACAGCACAAGCTTCTGAGCAGGCTAGTGAGACAAATATGTAGCCAGGGCCTGGGCTGGGTTTGTACTATCCATGTTGCACTGTCTTCACAGCTGTTGTTACCCTCACTAGCTGGATTCAACTTAATTCATGTAGACAAGGCAATGCCTAGTTTTTGCTGTGTAGACACACCCTTAAAAGGGTTCTGTTACCCTACCATCATATCTAGAAAAATAGGTATACAGAATATTGAAAAAGTGTGGTGACTGTGTGCGAACGTACATGTAAGTACATGTGCCTGGATTTATTACGTCTTTGGCTGGTTACATTTGCCCAGTGACCTACACCACTGACTTCTTGCTGTTTCACCATTTCACTTACCTCTGAATATTGTTTGTGATCTCCTGAACCTCACTGATCAGCCTGTATTGCACCATATCACGACATAGCTCCACGTTGGGACGATGGGTCCTCGTCTCTAAACGTGTGTGAGCCACCTTCGCAGGTCCTTCTTTATCGATGATAGCTTTCTTTAAGGCCGCAATGTTCTTTTCCTGGGACGTAATCTCATCCATCACCTTAGTAAAGCAACAAAGGGAAGTGCTGCATGGTGCCACTTGAAAACTTGATATCCTCTTTAATAATGATACTTTGCAATTCTAAGGCGTTACTTCATTCGTGGATCTCAAAGTACAGAGGTGAGCGAGGATTATTACCCCCATTTTACTGATGGGATAACTGCAGCACATTGGGGAGGGAAGGATTAAGGCCGAGATTTTTAAAAGTGGTCTCTAACACTCAATGTTTTGGGTGTTCAATTCGAGATATTTAGGGCCTGATTTTCAGAGGTACACCTCTACCCCGATATAACGCGGCCCGATATAACATGAATTCGGATATAACGCGGTAAAGCAGCGCTCTGGGGGGGCGGGGTTGCGCACTCCGGTGGATCAAAGCAATTTCGATATAACGCGGTTTCACCTATAACATGGTAAGATTTTTTTGGCTCCCGAGGACAGGGACAAATCTATTTGAGTTGTGGACACCTGTGGAGTAGAGCATCTCTAAAACTCAGGGGTGAAATCCTGGCACTACTGAAGTCAGTCACAAAACTCTTGTTGAGTTGAATGGGCTGGGATTTCACTCCAGGGGTCTTAGGTTGGGCACCCAAACACTGAAGAATCCATAATTAGAGGCCACTTTTGAAAATCTGAGCTTAAATGACTTGTCCAAGGTCACATAGCAAGTGAGTGATAGAGCTGGGAACAGATGCCATGTCATCTGATTCCCAGGTCCAGACGCTGCCACTAGACCATAGCTGCCTCTGAATGGCTACTATCTAATATGTAGCACTGTGTTATCATCAAGAGCCTCCAAGCTTTCATGTGCCTTGTAGCACATGCAGTCATGAGGATTTGTATACTGGGAATGGAAAAGCTAATGGTACTTTAGTTATAAAACAGAAAAAGCACAGGGCTTTGTCCAGCTTGGAAATGCAAAGTTTGAATTCTTAAGGCACAATAGCTCAAGGCATTGGATCAATAGAATTGGCTGATGTCCCTGTCCTATTTTCTCTGCTGTCCCTGGTGTTTACCTTAGCAAGGTGGATCTCCAGTTTGTTCTTTGCATCTTTTGTCTCCTTCACCCGGTTCTTAAAAGCAACGTTCACCGTCTCGCACTGCTTGCGCATGTCACTTGCTGTCTGGGATAAGATTCGGTCAATCAAGGCCCTGAGTGCCAAAGAGTTGTTCCTCTGCTTGTCGGCCTTTTCAACATTTACATTTGAGAAATCTACCCAGTCTTCAGGGCTCACAGAACTATAATAAAATAAAAAAGGTCTCTTTATGTATCTTCAGCCCTCTTTGTGTATTCATAAATGTGCATTAACGACAGAAGATCTCTATTAATACGAAAGAAGCAGTATTATTATTGCTTATTATTATGTTCATCATTATTAAGCATCATTATAATTATTGGCCACAATCAATATTAGGCTCAATGGTGCTAGGCATTGTACAAACACATAGTAAAATACTTTAGCTTAAGAGTGAAATTGTCAAAAGTTGGGTGGGGAAACAGAGGAAGCAACTTGCCAAGGTCATACAGCAGATTAATGACAGAGCCAGAAACTGAACCTAGATCTCTTGAATCCTACTCCAATGGCCAATCTACTGGACCACACTCTGCAGCCATTAAGATGTGGGACTGGAAGTTAGATTAGTAAATCCATTGTGGGTTTCCAGTGACATGGAGTTTTGCTTTCATAAACAATTAGCACCAGATCCATTCAACAGAACTATAGTCCATTAGGAACTTCGTTATTAGTATTGATTTTAGATGAAAGGCACTCAGATACTATGGTATGGGCCGCAGTATAAATCCCTAAGATAGACAGACAGACAGATAGCCTTATTATAAACTGGAGTGGGTATGTTAGGCCTTGTATTATAGGGACAGTTTATATTATGTTTGCATAACTATTGGATGCGGAGCTAGGGAAATAACCACTTACTTTCCTTCAACCTTCACCACATTTCTGGCATATCTTATATCAGGTGTATTGTTTGTCAAGTTGGAACAATAGTTATCAATTGTCAAAGCGGTGAACTTGTCTTTCAGATCCATCTCCAGATTGTATTTAGCTGAACGGTTTAACCTCGGGGGAAAACAATTAGACTCTGTTAATCTGAAACCTAACAAAATAATTATCCCCTTCTCTTTTTAATGGAGGTAAACCACCATTAAAGGGCCAAATTTTGCCATCCGCTGGCCCTCAAAAATCCCACTGACATCCATGCAGCTTGATGGCAGGATCAGATAAATAAGAAAATATGAATGTTATTATCATAATAGGCAATACTGTGAGTTACAAGTTGTAAAAATCTAGGGCATGGTGCTGCTGCTGCCGCCATTGAAGTCAATGGTAAAACTCCTGCAGGCTTCAGTGGTGTGGGACCAGGACAGAGGCCCTGGGAGTCAACGGATGCTGGGGCATATTGTGCCGTCAGTGTCTAAACAGAACTCTCCACTGAAATCAGTGCTGCTAAAAATCGAATGGCATGGTCTAGGCCCTGAGAAGTACTAACTCCTGCAACTCCCCTCTGATTTCAGCACATGTGAGGATTTGACACTAGCAATCCTACAACCTCTCCAGAAGCACTCCCCAATCTGAGCTATCCGGTGGTTTGTTCCTCTGTTGACCCCATGATACCTAATTTGCTCATTGGTTTGTTCCAGTGTGCGCTCAAGCAAAGCCATAACCCCTTGGAGCACTTCAACTTCCTTTATCAGTTCCCGCTCCACTTCGTCATGGACCAAGTCAATCCCAACTCGCCTCTGCCTAAGAGAAAGAGGAGAGAGCCATCACTCTGTGTCGACCATTTGAGTATTGCAGCTCAGCTCTGGAGACCCAAAGCCCTTGTTCTTGTTATAACTGATTGGAAATAGTCACCTTTCTGCTCCTAGGACCCGATTCTCCTCTGGTTTACATTAGTGTAAATCAGGAGTGACTCCATGGAAGGCAACCAAAAAGAGAATCAGGCCCTTCATTTGCAAGGTCAGGAATAATGCTGCTTTTCTCTTTCCTGGCTTATTTTACAAAGGTTTTTTTAAGATGAATAAAGCAAGGATATCTGCTCAGAACACACGACGAATGGGCCTGGTCCTGCAGCCTTTCTTCACATGCTTAGACGCAGTGAAGCCGATGGGAGCTGTGGGTGCTCAGCACTGTTGAGAATCCATCCGGACCTGAGCTCTCAGGGCCGTCCTCCAGGCCTGCTATCAAAGTCCTAGAATTCCTCAAGTTTCATCCACTTTACACCCTGCAACTTGATGACCCGCTTCATTGTCACCATCCTTCCAGAGGAGGAAGCCTGCAGTGCACTTGAAACCGATCAGCGCTGCTCTCCGCTCAGCCCAATGGGATGCTCTTGGATTTCCCTTATTTTCCCAACAGAGGCTTGAAAGCACTGCCTCCATTGCACTCCCAGCTCCTGCTGGCCTGGACCCATATGGGAGACGGAGGCTGGGAATCCAACCCAGATCTCCTCTACTGGAGCGCAGGGTACAAAGCACTTCCTTCTCTCTGGGTGTCTGCCTCTCTTATGACGAGCCTGCAAATCCTGCTGACTTTGGCTGGGATTTCCAAAGACATCTACGAGAGCAAAGTTCCCAACTCCCATTGGATGTCAATGGGAGCTCAGCACCTATTTCCCATAGACCCCCTTTTAGAAACTCCATCTTTAGCAGGGGTTGCAGGGGCTCTGCACTTTGCAGGATTGGGCCTTACGTGTCATACATCCCAGGCCCAAACATATCATTTATCCATAACACTGTCAGGTTTTTCATTTTTTTAACAGCTTAGTAATTAATTTTCTTACCCCCTTAATTATTATTATTGTTGTTGTTGTTGTTTGGCTATTACGCTTACCTGTTCAAGAGACACTCTTGAGCGATGAATAGTGGCTCTTTACAGCTCTCCAATGCTTTCTCTAGCCTTGTCTTAAAAGTCAACAGCACCTCTGTCTCATTAACAATCTGTTCTAGTTTGTCGTCTAATTCTTGCTTCCAGAATTTTATTTCATCAAGTCTCTGTTCTACGGAATGAAGAGAGATTGCAAATTAATAATAAATAAAAGCCCAGCTTTTTCTACAGAGCCTCACGGCCCAGCCTTAGCCATGGGCAGAAAAGGACTCGAGCCCCAAAAAGTGCTGTGCACATAGCTCTGTATGCTGATGTACTGCAATGGTTTTGCCAAACCACTGGACTATGAGCCAGGAGATGTGGTTCAATTCCTGCCTCTGCCACAGACTTCCCGTGTGACCTTGGGCAAGTTGCTTGATTTCTCTGTGGCTACGCTCTTTATTTGTGAAATGGAGGCGATGATAATGATACTTCCTTTGTCTGTCTTATCTCATTAGACTGTAAGCTCATTGGGGTAGGGGGCTGCCTCTTACTACATCTATGTACAGTGTACAATGAAGCTCTGGCCACACTGGGTGCCTCAGGTACTATTGTAATAAAAATAATAATGCTTTCAAAGGGTCAGATTGTAACTGGCCTTTGCAGAGATACATGGGTAAGAAAGAGGATTCTCAAGTGCAAATCACAACTGCATCCATCTTACCCCTGGCACCCTGATGCACAATCTCTCTCTGAATTCCCCATGGAACATGGTGGAGCTACACCATTTCCATGGTGGGACAATGTAATGTGTGACTCAGTGTGAGCCCAGATATGTTTTTTTTTCTTTTTTACTCAGTCCAGGCTCTCGCCTTAACAATTAGTTAGTAAATATTACACCAGGACTGAATTTGTCTCCCTATATCTAACAGATGCCTGAAACTGTTTGGTTATAAAATCCATCACAAAGTATTTTTTAAAGGATTTGGAAATGCATCCCCATTTTTCTCAGGGAAGGAGAAATAAGCCGTTAAAACTACTTAATATCTCCTGCTTTGGGAGTCTCCCTTAATCATTCCAATAAAATAATGAAGCCCACAAAGCCCACATGATCACCTATTTTCTTGTTAACGTCACTTTGGGTTTTCTGAGTTGTTTTTTCGATTTCATCCACCAGCCTCTGGCTCTCAGCTACAAGTCGCTCTGACCTGGATCTCTGACTCTCCGCACTGGCATACTGTGTCTTGTTTGCAATATGCCACTCTGGGGGGAGGAACTTGGGTGGAGCTTGCAACAGTTTGGCCATTGTCTTTTTGAAAGATCCTGAACGTAAAGCAGCAGCTTAGCTCTTAGGATGGAGAACCTGAAAATGGGATAATATTGTATCAGGTCATTTGGGCACAGATAGCAAAACAATCTGCCTTCAGGTCAGAGAGGATAGGGTGGAAACTGGGTAAGTAGTAGCCCCTGGATGAAGTAGGTGAAGACTTCACGTGGACCAGACTTCGGGTCAGCTTGGAGGATGATGAGGGAGAAGGAAGGCACTGGCAGCCAAACCACATAAAGCAAAATCATGGCTCATGGAAATCCGGGGGATGGAATAAAGGGAGAGACGGGGCTTGTAGGGCAGGGAAGAGTAGGGAGAGAAACTGAAAAGGAATATGGAAGAAGGTGAGAGATAACATAGGGAAAGAAAGAAAAAACATGGGGAAAGGAGAAAAAGGAGAGCGAAATTATTCAGGGGACAAATAGGGAAAATTAAAAAAAGAGAGGAAGGCAACATCAGAAAAAGTCTCTTGAAGAGAAAGAAGAGATGTAGGAACAGGGGTAGAGGTGACATGAGCTGAACATTTTAAAAAGGATTAAGCAGAAACATTAGACTAAGGGAAAACAGACCTGAAAAAAGATGGAGGAGAAAATACACCAAGAGGTACAAGGGAAGGAGAAAGTAGAAGGAAGGACAGAAGAAAACAAAACAAAAACTAAGACCAACTAAGGTAATTTTTGTTACTTATGGGAATGGTGATGCCAAGTGGTCATGATAAAATACATGAATTTGGTACAATATATAAACGTATTAGAATATACCCTTGTGCTGAAAAGGTGATTTTGTGCTTCCATCCTACTATTTCCCCAACAATCCCTTCCCTAAACGCACACAACACACCAATCCCTCCCTTTAAATCCATCCCACTCCCATCGCTACCCAACAAATACAGACATAAATCAGTCTATGCCGCCAAACCCATCCACACCAATCTGTCCCCTCAAACCACACACATACTTTGCTGGTGTGGCTACTGGCCTGACTGTTGCTTATGGCAAAAGCTCACCCAGTTCTAAGATCTTGGCTTCCCTTAACCAGCAGATTCACTCCAGATTGTGACTTCAGCCTCAGTCGCTGCAGCAGTGAAGCATGTTTTTCCCCTGAGACTGAATATTCCAGGAACAGACTCAGAAACAGCCTGGAATATACACAAACGCGTTCCTATGGGAACAAGGCAACACTTCACCTTGGCAACAGAGGCGGGGTTCTGGAAGAGACACATGGCTGGAGAATAATAGTGCTTTTCCTTCCAGTACATGAGCATCTCTCTCTCTCTCACGCAGACACTTAATGCACTTGGATTTATTGTTACAATTAATTATGTTAGGGTGCCTACAGCCTGGGACAAGCGGCTTTATTATTTTAAATCTAGCTAACTAAATGAATTATCATCTACCTTGTACTGAAACCTAGTAACAAGAGCTTTAAGTATCAGAGGGGTAGCCATGTTAGTCTGGATCTGTAAAAAGCAACAAAAAGTCCTGTGGCACCTTATAGACTAACAGATGTATTGGAGCATAAGCTTTCGTGGGTGAATACCCACTTCGTCAGACGCAGCTTATTATCTATTATGTAAAGCCACTAAGAACTGGTGAATCTTTTTACCTGAAATAAATGTTCTGTATTTCTCTTGCAGCCCTCATCCTTACCTGTGTTATTGCCATCAACTGGAGAAGGGAAAACATAAAACTTTGAACTCAAGTCCAAGAGGAAATACTCTCAAAATATTTTGTTTGTAAAACATATTTATTTGTAAATATCAAGCCTACACATATCCTGTTTATTGGTTTATGTATCTAAAACTTCCTCTTTATTTTTAAAACCTCACAGGGAACCCTTAAAGAAACACCATCAAATAATTTTATTCCCTAACTTAAATTATGGTTAACACAAGTTTTAATTAAACTTAATATGGATGGAGAGGATTTTTTAAAGTTAAAAATCAGAATCATTTTATTCTTAATAATTAAAACAATTTTTAACATTCCTAGGCCATTGTGAACCCAGACACCATCTCATGCTAATCCAGAAAGAGAAACTGAGCAGTCCAGTTTCCCTGTTTGAATTAAATGTAATAATAAACAAACAAAAATAAGCAACTGAACACCATAAAGGGAAAAGGAAATGTGATCTTTCAAATTTTTCTGATTTTAATAATTTTTAAAAAATAAATAAAAATAAGGTATTTAATAACCTCAGATAGAATCATAGAGATGTAGGGCTGGCAGGGACCTCAAAAGTAGAGCCCTGCATGGATACAAAATTTACATCCACGGATGCTGATATCCGCGGATATAAAGCAGATATCCGCGGAGCTGCAGGGCTCTACCAGGAAACGGAGCGGCGAAAGCAGCAAAATGTTGGGTCGCTGCTCGCAAGATCCAGCCCGGCAGCTCCTCCAGCGTGGCTGTTCCGCCCCCAGCCCTGCCCACTGGGGTACCAGGCTCACCACCAGCTGTCCCTGGTCACACTAGTGTGTGTGAGCAGCTCGCATGCTCCCAGACAGGGGACACACACTCAGGGCCAGCTCTAGGTTTTTTGCCGCCCCAAGCTCAGGTGGGGCTGGGGCTCACAGGCAGCGCTGGAAGCGGAGGGAGTGATGTCACCTTCTCCCAGCGCCTGCAAAGGCTTTACCCCCTCCCCCATCTGGCCATGCGAAGAAGCCCCGATATAAGGGGTGGCACAAGGTAGCGCAGCAGCCAGTGCGCAGATGAGGCGGCGCAGTCCCGCCTCCCCAGCAGGACTCGCCCTCTCCTCCCCAGGTAGCCAGGGCCGGCTCCAGGGTTTTTGCCGCCCCAGGCGACACAAAAAAAAATAAAATAAAAGCCGCGATCGCGATCTGCGGCGGCAATTCGGCGGGAGGTCCTTCGCTCTGAGCGGGAGTGAGGGACCGTCCGCTGAATTGCCGCCGAATACCTGGACGTGCCGCCCCTCTCCAGAGTGGCTGCCCCAAGCACCTGCTTGCCAGACTGGTGCCTGGAGCCGGCCCTGCAGGTAGCGGCTGGGCCCTGGCAGTTCAGCATCCCGGGACTGGAGCTTCCCCTTCCTGCTGCGGCCAGGGGCACGGCGCCCTTGCCCCATCTAAGTGGAGCAGCTCCGAGAGCGCAACTGCCACGGAAAAAAAGGATGGCCGGAATGCCGCCCCTGGAAATGTGCCGCCCCAAGCACGTGCTTGCTTTGCTGGTGCCTAGAGCCGGTCCTGCACACACTGCTGTGTGGAAGGGACGCCTGTCTGGGAGCCGCTCACAAATGCTAGCGTGACGTGGGACAGTTGCTAGTGAGCCTGGTGCCCACTCCAGTGGGCAGGACTGGGGGGCGGTACAGCCATGCTGGAGTTGCTGCCTAGGCTGGGTGCTGGCTCCTGTGAGCAGCGACCCGACATGCTGCTGGTTTCACTGCTGCGGTTCCTGGTAGAGCCCTGCAGCTCCACAGATCTCCGCTTTATATAGATATCAGCATCCACGGATACACATTTTGCATCCGCACAGGGCTCTACTCAAGAGGTCATCTAGTCCATCCCCTCATGCTGAGGCAACCTGGCCATGCCTGACAAGTGTTTGTCTAACCTGCTCTTAAAACCTCCAAGGCTGGGGGATTCCACAACCTCCCTTGGAAGCCTATTTCGGTATTTAACTATCCTTACGGTTAGATTTTCCCTCCATATAACCTACATTTCCCTTGCTGCATATTAAGCCCATTACCCCTTGTCCTAGGAGGCATTATTATTATTATTTTATTTTGACATTTGATACAGTCTTTATTCAAACTTGATTACAAAATCCTTTATGCCACAAGCACACAGGCTCCACCAACTTCTTTGATCTTCTCCTCTGCTTTCCTGCTGAAGAATTTTGCTTGATGAGGCCCCCATCCCCTTCAATGCACTGGGCTTTGGTTGCAGCATCCCCCTCAATGCACAGACCCTGCAGCATCTCCCCGCCCCGCCCCCCTCGCCTCACCCACAGCCAGCCAATCCCCGAGCCGCACTATCCCCGCAGCCAATCAGCTGCCCCCAGGCTGAGCCCGCCCCGCTGCACCACTCATCGATATTCATAAGGTCTCATGAATATGCAAAGCCGGGCGGCCGATGGGGGCAGCCGAGATCGTTCGCACATTGGCGGGCAGAACAGCGGCGCGGCCGCGATTGAATTGCGATGCGGGAGGGCGCAGACAGAGCCGCCTCCATGTGCGCTCAGCCAGCGGTTCCTCGGGCCGGGGCTGCCGCCGCAGCCACCGCAGGAACCAAGCTCACCCACCCGGGCAAGGCGATCCTGGCCGGTAAGGAGCCTCCCCGGCCGTCCCCGCGCAGGGAGGGAGGAGGAGGAGCCGCTGCCCGCCCCGCCCTAGGCGCAAGGATAGGCCGGGGGAAATTCAGACTCCCTAAGTGCCCGCCCGCACCGCGCCTCCCCTGCCACAGGGGTGTCACCGTGTGTAACCCGCCCCGGCCGCGGCTTTCCTGAGTCCCAGCTGGGGGGCGGGGCGGGGCGGGGGGCCGGTTGCGGTGATGCGGGGGGGCGTGGCAGCGCGTGCTGGTGTGAGGGGGCGTTGGCTCGAGTGTGGGGTGCTGGGGGGGGGGTCGGTCTCAGCGGGGCTGGGCGACGGGGGCCTGCTGGGGGCGGTAGAGGTCGGCTTCAGTGGGGCTGTTGGGGGGTGGTCTCAGTGGGGCTGGGTAAGGGAGGGCCTGTTGGTCTCAGTGGGGCTGGGTGAGGGTGTGAGGTTGGTCTCAGTGGGGGTAAGAGGGGGTGGTTTCAGTGGGGCTTGGCAAGGGAGGGCCTCTTGGAGGTGGGGGGGGGGCGGTTGGTCTCAGTGGGGCTGGAGGAGCGGGGCTGGGCAAGGGTGGGCCTGTTGGAGGGCGGGCTAGTCTCAGTGGGGCTTGGCAAGGGAGGGCCTGGTCTCAGTGGGGCTTGGCAAGGGAGGGCCTGTTGGAGGTGGGGGGGTTGGTCTCAGTGGGGCTGGAGGAGAGGGGCTAGTCTCAGTGGGGCTTGGCAAGGGAGGGCCTGTTGGAGGTGGGGGGGTTGGTCTCAGTGGGGCTGGAGGGGGGGGGTTGGTCTCAGTGGGGCTGGAGGGGGGGGGTTGGTCTCAGTGGGGCTGGAGGAGAGGGGCTGGTCTCAGTGGGGCTTGGCAAGGGAGGGCCTGTTGGAGGGCAGGCTAGTCTCAGTGGGGCTTGGCAAGGGAGGGCCTGTTGGAGGTGGGGGGGGTTGGTCTCAGTGGGGCTGGAGGAGAGGGGCTGGTCTCAGTGGGGCTGGGCAAGGGAGGGCCTGTTTGAGGTGGGGGGGTTGGTCTCAGTGCGGCTGGAGGAGAGGGGCTGGTCTCAGTGGGGCTGGGCAAGGGAGGGCCTGTTGGGGGTGGGGTGGGGGTGGTTTGGTAGGAGGTGAAAGGGGGTGCTGGCAGGATCATGATAGCTGTAATTTACTGTGTACTAGGAGCACCATGGAAGGTGGCACTGATGTTGCTCCTGGTTCCTTGCTGCTCTAGCTTCGTCCCAAAGACAGTGGTGCTGACCTGGCTGCTGAGTCCCACTTCTTTTTGTGTTCGTTTCCTTTAATGGCATAGAGTGAGCTTCCCCCAAGGGGTAGGGAATGGTCGCAAGGAGGGGGCTGTGTTATGCAGAGAGATTTTTGGGGTGAGTGGAGCCATATGGGTTTCCTTCATCCTCCCTTCTGCAAGAAATTGTCAGTCCCTGGCACTGAAGGCCAGACTTCCAAAAACTCCCATTTAGGGACCCACGTAAGGGCTGTATTCTCCCCTGCTTTGCACCTTGTTTAATCACTAATTCATATTCAAAGTGCATGTAAAACTCTACTGTTTTGCTTTAGTAGAGTTTTTACAACCGTTTTGTACTGGGATAAATGATTACATTGGTACAAGGCAGTGGAGAATCAAGTTGTAAAAAAATTGATTTGCAGTCATATCCATCATATCCATCATTTGAAAGCTGGAAACACACACCCTTGAACTGCATTGAAATATAATGGCTTGGAGGGGTTTCTGGATGAATGGCACGGGGGTAAAAATGGTAAGTTAGCTTAAAAATCAGGACTGACCTCTTGAAAAGCATGGATAGCATGTGTGCAATGTAACAACTAGGGGCCTGATACTTCTAACATTAAAGTCAACTGGAATCCTGCCTTTAACTTCAGTGGGAGAAGGATGAGGCTGTATGGAGATCCTGAAAAGTGATTTCACATTCCAGTGAGGGCTTCTAAAAAGGTTATTTTGAATTTAGCAGAAGCCTGAGATGAAATATTCCTTGGTTAATTGTTGCTGAGTAATATATTACTCTAAGAAGAATTCTGTGGGTGAAGAGAGAAAGGGGACCTCTTAAAGCTTTTATAGATATGGTCCAAAGAATAATAAAACTTTCGATTGGATATTCGGAAGAGTCAAAGGGATGGGGAACAAGATTTCCAAAAATGGGTATCTAAAATATTGGGCTGGATTTTCACAAATGCTGAGTACCCACAACTCCAGCTGAAGTCTAAAGTGAAAATCACCTGATCCAACTCCCACTAAAATCAAGAAGTGTGGCCGTTGGATTTGTATTGGTATGTTTATTGGTTTGTTTAATGATCTGTGTGTATGTGTGAGATGGGTGTTAAGCTAAAGTTATACCACCATCCTTGTGATTTCCATAGTTAATATTTTTGCCTTTTTGATGTTTTAATGGAATCTCTCCTCTCTAACTGCACTTAAACTTCACTATAAGTAACCATGCTTTTTGTTTTCAGATTGTTGGTGTATTGCATGTGTAATTTAGGAATTATTTCTCATTGTCTCAATGGAATTCTTTGATCCTCTCCTCTTTTGTCTTGGCTGCTTGGTTTGTAATAATTACTGGCTGAGCCAGTGGTTTTTTCTGGGTGTTTTCTGGTTTCGAAATGTTTCTACTGTGTTGCTGTACTTATTGCATTGTTGCCAAAACTGTTAATAGGATCATTTGCAATGTGGATTGGCACAGTGCAGTATGGCGCAATTTGTGTGATGCTTACTTTTTGTTTCTATAAAATAACAGCATAACATTTCTACCTCTCTTCTATGCAGGTGGCATTGCTGGAGGTATTGAAATCTGTATCACCTTTCCCACAGAATACGTAAAAACACAATTACAATTGGATGAAAGAGCAAATCCCCCTCGGTATAGAAGCATTGGTAAGAGGATAACAACTCCTATTTATGTGCATTTTAAAATATCAAACAAAGTTTCTAGTAGACTATTAGCCTAGCAGGCAAATCTCTGTGATTCATTTGTAAAGTAAAAGTTGGTTATCAAGACTTGGAAATTGTCTTGCAGGTCACTGTGTGAGGCTAACCATTCAGGAACATGGTGTGAAGGGTCTGTACAGGGGCCTAAGCTCTTTGTTGTATGGCTCTATTCCAAAATCTGCTGTCAGGTAAGGTGATCTCTAAATTATTATTTGTAAATATAATAAAAATGTCCGATTTGTGGCAGGACTTCACTGATAGGTTTTTATCCATTTTATAGCGTGCTTTTTCATCCATAGATCTCAAAGTGCTAAATGAGACTGGTTTTTGCTTTCTGCTTTTTTCTTATTTGTAACTATATCATTTGCAACCATTTTTCCCTCTTCCCCTCCTCCCCCCCCCAATTTCTAAAAGACTGCGGTGTGCTCAGTACAGTTCTCTCTCTTGAGCTCCATCTGTATTTTATTGGCCTTGCAATATAGGTCTTGGAAAAATAATGTTCTGTATTGAAACTTTATGCAGATTCTTAGGCCAGGTGAACATCTGGAAAAAAGACATAACTTCAGTTTGACTGTTACACAGTTTGAAAGGGGAAAATAGTGTGAATGGTCCATTTTATACTTTTTCACTCTTAATAAAGACCCAGTTTGGGATCATAGTGTTTTAAATAAAGTAGTAAATACTATGGATTTAACATCACAAGGCTATTTGTGGTATGCACTGGATCAAACATTCCAGGGTCAGATAGTGATGGCTGCAAAATGTCAACTTCATTATCTTATTGGCTGCTGCTGGTAAGAATAAGATGACATTTTTACTACTTAGACGTGATATTGTTTCATTCTGTATTTCTGTCTTCTCTTTGCATTTCTTAGCTGGTGCTTTACTGAGCATTACCATTTGGAATAAGGCTGTTATGATAGCACAGTCTCCTTTTGACTTGTTTGTCATAGTTATTACTGAAGTAATATCAAGGGAAACATACCAAAGCACACAGGATAAGATTGTCACTCTCCCTACTTGGTGGTGTAAGGTGTGCCCTTCAGTCCCCGTGTGGGTTACCTTTATTGTAAGTAGCAATGTGGGCCTGGACAGTGCTTCGCCTCCCATGTACATAGGCAAGGAGTGGTAGGGCAGAAGTGGGGAGTGGCTGTAGCCTTGGGTCCCTCTCCCCAATGTTGTACCAATACAGAGGGGACTGTAATCTGTGCTGGGTATAGAGCTGGTGCAGATTCCATCTCTTTTTGCTCCCTCCCCCTCCCAGAGTATGGTGGGATCATGGAACCATACTGTGGCTGTAAGCAGGACTGTGGTCTGTTCTTTTTCTTGGGCAGCTTAATTGTTCATTGCCCTTCTCTCAGGCATGTGGCAAAGTCATCATCTCACCCACAACTTGTCTTCATTTCCACTTTACTAACATTGGATAGGGGAGAAGAATGGCACATTTAATTTAGCAATTTTATTTCTGTTTGGAAAATATTTATTTTCATAATAGAAGGACTTTGGTTAAAGGACTGAAGGAGAGAAGTTTTCCAAACCACAGGTTTTTTTAGTCTTGGTGAGTTGCTGGGATATTGGATGCCAGTCCTCATTAAAAGTAATTAAACATCCATAGCTGAGGACCATTACTTTTTTTTGCAAAAGAGAGAGGATAGAACAGTGGGCTGGATACTTCTGACACTGTCGTTCAAGATGCTTCCTGTCTGCTTTTGAGGAAATCTGTAGTTGAGAAAACAAACTCTTATGTTCCCTGCAGGTTTGGAATGTTTGAGTTCCTCAGCAATATTGCAAAGGATTCAAATGGGAAACTAGACAACAAAAGGAGTTTACTTTGTGGCCTTGGAGCTGGTGTTGCAGAAGCTGTCCTAGTAGTCTGTCCAATGGAAACTATAAAGGTGGGCAGAATGTTAATATTCATAGACTAGAACATCATCTACTTCTTGGAAACTTCTTCCTGTCAGCTAAACAAGTCCATCGCTGTTTCCTCATTGTGTTTTTAAAATGGCCTACCACATTTTAGCTTGTGCTATTTTCATCTGTCTTAGGGCAACTAGACAAAAGTATTATCACTTTACTGTGCAAACTTACGTAGTTATGAAATATTTTTGTTTAAAAGGCAGGAGAGGGAGTTTTCCCATAAATCGTGAAGTTGGCAGTTTTGCAGAACCTAACAAAATAGCCCCTATTCATATTAAATGATGGACTAGAGCAGTGATTCCCAAACTTGTTCCGCCACTTGTGCAGGGAAAGCCCCTGGCAGGCCGGGCCAGTTTGTGTACCTGCCGTGTCCGCAGGTTTGGCTGATCGTGGCTCCCACTGGCTGTGGTTTGCTGCTCCGGGCCAATGGGAGCTGCGGGAAGTGGCGCAGACCGAGGGACATACTGGCCGCCGCTTCCAGCAGCTCCAATTGGCCTGGAGCAGCGAACCGCAGCCACTGGGAGCCGCGATCAGCCAAACCTGCGGACGCGGCAGGTACACAAACCGGCCCGGCCTGCCAGGGGCTTTCCTTGCACAAACGGCGGAACAAGTTTGGGAACCACTGGACTAGAGGATAATAGTCGTGAGACAATGTTGTGCTTAAAGTTTTGTTTTAAATTGTTACAGGTGAAGTTCATTCATGATCAGTCCTCTTCAAATCCAAAGTACAAAGGGTTTTTCCAAGGTGTCCGTGAGATTGTTCGGGAACAAGGTATAATCATGTAGCAAAAACTACTGTGGGCTTTTATCGCTGCATAACTTAATGGGGGAACCATAAACATCCTTGGCTCTATTTGAGCCTAATCGTACAAGATAAATGTGTTGAGATAGAACACGGTTTGTTCCAGTGAATTATCCAGTCTTTCAGTAGACTGGTAGGTTCATTCTGGCTGTCTAATTTTCACTCACACTTTTAAAATTTATATATAAAATGAAAATTATGTAATCTATTACAGGCTTACGTGGAACATATCAGGGGCTGACAGCTACTGTCCTCAAACAAGGTTCAAACCAGGCTATCCGTTTCTTTGTGATGACTTCCCTTCGAAATTGGTATCTAGGTAAAATGAGTCAGGCTGGCAATTTAATTGTATTATGAAAAGTAGATAAAATCTTATTTAATATTTTTTTTAAACTTGCTTAAATGGCAATGTTATAAAAGTTTGATCAGTACTTCCTACTGTTTTGTTGACCACTTTAATTGAATATGAGACTATATTCTAAATTAAGAACTAAATTATTTCTAAAAGCATTAGCATTTGTAGAGGTATATGGTCTAATTGCTTTATCTCCTATATGTACTTGATCAGGTGATAATCCCCACAAAAAGATGAATCCATTTATTACAGCTGCATTTGGTGCTACTGCAGGTGCAGCCAGTGTCTTTGGCAATACTCCATTAGATGTCATCAAAACCAGGATGCAGGTAAAAATCACTATAGAAACTAATCTTAAAATGAACTGGGATAGTGGATATCAGGACACTTAGCAGAGCTCTGATGTTTCATTTAAGAAGGCAATAAGAACCTCATACGCTGGTCTCTTACACCTACACTCTATCTGGGTTATTGTGACTCTTGAGGATTATTATTACTGTAGTATGTAGGAGCCCTAGTCGTTGACCAGTACCCCAGTGTGCTATGCACGGAACAAACACCGAGCAAAAAGACGCATTTAACCAAAAAGTTTGCATTTGACTTGAGATCTAGCATAGTGCTCTGCTAGTGGCTGTGTCAGGTACCCCGCAGCACAACTACCCTAAAGGGAACCACATTTTGTGAAGAAATCCTTGGATTTGCTTGGTTTCTGCTGAAGTTTTACAAGCTTAATTTCCATTTGTAAAGGAAAGGTGTATTAATGATGGCATATCATTGGATTTGTCTTTAAAAATGAAAACTAGGCATAAAGGCTTCAAAATTTGTTACTGGGATTTTTTTTCCACAGAGAAATGAATCCAAAGTGGCAGGTAGAATTTTGTGGAAATCCTGCAGTTTTCTCTCTGGGCCTCCCATGTTTTTCCACTGTTCGTATCATTTTAGCAGATGGTACTGTGACAGTTCTGGGATTCTGATTGAGGGGCGGGGAGGTGACCTCTTTCCAAAAAGCCATTTCTTAATTACAGTTCATACTAGAATCTGCTAAAAGCTGAGATCTCTAATCACTCAACTCACTTCATTTATATTTTGCATTTCAGGGCCTGGAAGCCCATAAATATAAAAATACACTAGATTGTGCCTATCAGATCCTCAAAAAGGAGGGCTTATTAGCGTAAGTAGATTCAACTATTGTCTATATATGTGGGATATTATAGCTGCAATATTTCAGTGAAACTATTGTTTTCCATATTTTGATGGGTGACGCTTTTTAGCCCAGCCTACACCTCTTTGCTAGAATGGCATTTATCTTAGTACTGTTCTTTTGGTGTCTTTTTTTTTTTTTCATGGGTTCACTTTTTTTAGTGCAGTTTAGAACTAGCATATGCCATTTACAACTACTGTTCCTTACCCTCCCCTGCCCCAAATGACTATATGTCTGTCACATGCACACTGGTCCCAGAGGAAAAGAAGGTGGAAGCATATTTGATAACTTTCACTCCTTTCCATACACGCGTCTGGAACAGTTTATGATGTTGATCTTCTATAAGAACTGTTGCCTATTTGCCAGTTTATGAATCTGATATAATCAGTTACTGTAGGCAACTTGTTTTAGGAATACTTATTAGAAACTATTTGCAAAACTGTAAAAGTTCAACTTGCCGTTGAAATTGACTTTGTGAAATAGATTTATAGCTGTATACGAAACTTCATTGTTCAAGTCGTCTGACTTTTTATTCCAAAAACTAAAAATATCTTCTTCCTTCTGTGAAGCATTTTCTTATTTATAATTCTTCTACCTACAGATTTTACAAAGGAACAGTTCCCCGTCTTGGCCGAGTCTGTTTGGATGTAGCAATTGTGTTTGTTATTTATGAAGAAGTGGTCAATGTTCTCAACAAGGTCTGGAAAACTGCCTGATGCTGCTTGTATAAGGCTGACGAGGACAGTTTGGATAGCTGGCTAGCCAAGTCCAATGAGTGCAGATCTAAATTGAGTTTATTGCCTGTGGTTTATTATCATAGGTGTTTGAAATGCAAACGCTATTATTCCATCTTCATTCTTTAAAGTGACAAAACTGTAATCCAGGCATTACACTACTTCAAAGTTTATAAGTTGTATGGTGTAGCGAAAAGGCTAGTAGGGCAATATTACTAACTGCATACATGCTGGCTCCTAACACAGCTGAAATTGGTGATCTTGGTAGGCAGAAAACCAATTAAAGTAAAAACACTTGGCTAGATTCTGCTGTTTACATGAGTGTATCTCTGGATTAATTTTGTTGACCATTAAACTCCAAAGAGGCCCCATCTAAACACAATGCTGTGTCAAACAACTAGAAATCTTTTGTTTGGTTTGGTTTTAAATGTATTTTAGTTAAACCATTAACCCATGTATGGACACTCTCTTTTAATTTAAACCAGGCTTGTATAGCTAAATTTACCCTGACGCAGGGTGAACCACATAAACTAGTTTTATGTCTAATTAAAAGTGCACTGGTTCCAGAACAGGTTTAGGTAATCTGATTCTTAAATATGTGCAACTTGTGTGTGTAGACAAGGCTTGAGTGCCTTCAATAGAGTTACTGTTTACCTCCACTGGGTATAATTGAGAGCAGAGTCTGCCTCACTGTTCTTGAAAGATCACATATGCTGAAAAATTGGAGAAGGGCGCACGCTTCCCATGCTGGCTGACAGCATCTGTCAGGCTGAATAGCAACTGTGTAAATAGCTTTATTTCTTATTTATTTATTTTTTACTTTGGAGTTGGATTTCTGGGCCAGGAGGAAGCCGCCTTTTGGGCTCCTGCTGTGAGAATGCTAGACCAGCTTTCTGATCCAAGGCACTAGAAGTGGCCAGGAATACTTGGGACCAGATCACTGGCCTATAATAGGGATGTAAATATCGGTTAAAAAAGTTAACCTTTAAGACTATTAAAATTATATCATTTAATTGGTTAACCGACGCCGCTCCAGCGCAGGGGCCCCGCTGGGGCTGAGGGCCTGGCTGGGGCTGTGGGGCTGGGATTGCGCCAGCCAGCTAGCCCGACGCAGCTCGGACTGCTTTGGCCCAGCACAGCCGGCCCCCGGGGTTAACGGTTAAGGTCCAGTTAACGATAAGTCTAATGCTTACCGGTTAACCATTTAACCTTTTACATCCCTACTCTCTAAGGGCCCAGTCCTGCTATATTTACTTAAATAAAGCTCATGTTGAATTCAGTGAGGCTTACTTGAGTAAGGACTGCAGGTCTAGCGCTATTCTGAAATTGCAGAATAAAGTTTCCAAAACTTCTACAGGGTTTCATGCTCTGTCTGTATTCTGGTAACTTTACTTTGCCATTGCAATCTTACTGGAGATCTGGCCCCAGGTTTCACTAGCCCCTGCTTCCAGCTTCTTGAGGGACATCACTGAAAGTTGCTCTGATGTTCTGTCTGGAATAGGAACTCAGGGAGCTGCATCTTCAAGGGTTAGATAATGCCCTAAAACATATTTTGTAGTCTTTGTATTTATGAATGGATAAATATGTTGGTTCTTAAGATACGCTTTAGTAATCAGCCTGCCAAACTGGAACACTGAGCATGGCAGGTGGGGGTTTTTGTCCCTGAAAGAGAGAATAAACTTCAGACATTATAACACTTGTTCTTCAAAAATGATCCCAGTTGACCTCTTTATTTTGGTGGTACGTTAATCATTAAGGCATTTGAAGACGTTTTTAATCTGTGAGCATGGCTCCTCTGGGGAATGGGGGTGGGGGAAATACCTCTGTCTTACGCTAGTGTAATTTCAGAATTAATTCAAGGGTTACACCAGTGAATCTGAAGATAATTTGGGTCCGAGGTGCATACAGTTTAAAAAAGACAAGCATTAAAAAAAGTTGAGGAAAGGACCAAATCAGTGTAGAGATAATGTCATCTAACATACTGTATCCTATAGCATAGACTTGCTGTGGCATTTAGACTTGGACAAGCCAGAAAATGTCTGACTAGAGCTAAACTCACGGCAATTTAGGCAAAGGATCATGTCCAAGCAAAGGTACTGTCCTGTCTCCTGTAGTATCTGAACATTCCTTCCTCTTGTGGTTCTCACCACTAGCATTTGGTTGGATTTGTCACCAAGTACAAGAGATTGCCATATTGCATCAATTAAAATTTGAAACTTAGTTGTAGAAGCTTCCTTTACTGTACAGGAAACTTGTGCCAGTCCACTCTCACTTGCTCTCAGCAAGCATTGGCCAACCAAGTGGTGCATGTTTCTCTATGAATTGTCCATTTACATTCGATATTAAAGTAGTTCTATAATCTGAGACTTGCAGATAATTTGCTGCTGGGTTTTGGTAAATACAAAGCACATGCTGTCGAGGTTGGGGACATACAGAGCATATTAGGAACTCCTCTAGAATTGAGAGCCATGTTAAGACCTATAACAGGTTGCTTTTAACTGGCCATCAAGGAATACTGTATTTAACACGTCTGCTGAATTATTGAAATTTTAAGACACCAAGCTCTAAAGCTATATGCATTACTTCATAGCTGCCATAATATGGCTCCTTTACATAGTCACTGATACCTCCAGAATAGGCAGGGCTTCCACCTTCATAACTTAAAGAATAATTTATTGCCAAAGTCATTACAACCCTCTTTACTGTCTCAATAAACAGCAAGGCTGTCCCCATGCGCTATTGATTGGAGTTTTCACATTGACCAAAATTGTGTCCACTAAAATCACTCTGTAGTTGCCGAAACTTCTTGATCCCCAGTGACCCATCTGTCTTAACTGCGCCATCAAAGGGACACCAGATGAGTTCTCTTGGCCGACTGTTCTCTGATTCTACAGCTCTACCTTCAACCTTAGGTGTCTGCCATTTATAGCTGCATCAGCCACTTCAGCTCTGGTATAGATAACCAGTTCAGAGCCTTTGTAAATGTTCCAAGTTCCTCATTGCCACAGAGACTAAGTATGATTCATTACTAAAAATGGCTTTAGTGGCCACTTAGTTTCAGAGCTCAGCTGAGGAGGAAGCAACGCCTAACATGACAAACTACAGTGACTTAAATAGTTATAACAGTGGCTATGGGAGTTGGCTCTGGCCTATCAAATAGAAATCGCAATAAAACTTTAAATACTAGGACATTACCCTTAAACAGGAGAGAGCTGAGGAAGTGACAGGAAAGCATCAAGTCTGATCATGAAGTTTAAAAGTTGAGGGGGGTGACTTTTAGAAATACTGACAGCTGTGTTGAGTTGTATGTGGGTTTAGGGACTTAGTGTATTTAGCTTTGTTCATTTAGCCATACTGGCTCATAAGCCACCTATTTTGTTATCCCGAATCTGCTGGACCAGAAATAAAAACTCGTCATTTTCAGTTGTGGCAAAATCAGAATGATTGTGTTTACCTACAGACAGCATCTTTACAAATTGGCAAGTAAAAATACTGTACATAGTTATGCTTATTTGTACGATACCTAGTATTGGTTGGGTCAGTAGTATATGGACTTGCCAGTTGGTCTGGTCGGTAATGCATGGAATTACAAGAAGGTCTCTAATTTTATCCATTACTGGGCACCGTAACCAGGGAATGCTATATTGATCAATGCTTCAAGGAAAGCCACTTTCTAATGTTTGTGCCTTTTTAGTGTTTCTTTAACATTTCTAACTTGTTTGCGACATTTATTTTTAATGTTAAATAATTGTTTACAAGTTCAATCTTTTCTCTTTCAAAAAAAATAAAAACATCTAAATATGGAGCTTCTTAAATTTCTGTTTAAGTGGATTTTATCAGGGAAAACAAATGAGAATTTGATACCTTTCAAAAGTGCTAATCACTGAGTGAGAAGATAATGGACCAAATTTTGCTCTTGCTTTAAAGTTTAAACCAATGCAATCTTGTTGCTTTCACAAATAAATGAGAGCAGAATTTGCCACTGTGATCTGATTAGTGCTGTAGTTCATATTATTTGGGTAAATATATCCAACTAACACAAGCCCTTCTGCAAAAGATATTTGTTCTATATACCTCTGTATTCTCCACAGCTGGATGGTGCAGAAGGAAACCATCTCAGAAATTCAGTAGAATTATATGGATGGGAAAGTAATTATGCTTGGACATCCTCTTCTCATTCAGCATCACTGGCAGTGTTCTCCTTAGAAACTCCACATAACTACTGGATGGAACAGAGGTAGGAAGCATCTATTCAGCTACTGAAGGTGATTGTTTTAATTTAACTTGTTCTATCCCTGCATTTTTACTATGGAGACACACTTGGGGCCCTTAAATAGATACAGTGGTAATTGGTTCTTGAAATCTAGATATGGGGTTCCTTGTAGGCTGCACACTAACTGATATATAGAAATTCATCATATGAAAATGCATATTCACAACCTATACTGATAAGATTACAATGTTCAAGCACTCCAAATGGAAGTGTGTGCACAACTTTTATGAATGCAGTCCCAAATGTCTTCTAAAGGGTTTCTCACTTCTCACTAGCAGGGTTGCATAGGGGTAAGGTTTGAGAGAGTCTGGGGGAATGGAAAGTGAAACCATGTTCTTCTGAGTGTTGCCTGTTGCATTCACTAGGGGAGGCAGGTACGATAGTGACGGTCTGGCTGCACTGAAGTTTGTTGGCGTTCTTGGCAATGTGACATCTCCTTTATTTATTCAGATCCCCCTGGTGCTACACATGTATCTTACTTTGTCTCTGATGTAATTAAAGTTACTATTGATCACTTTTTAAAACGTCATTACAGATATTTCAAACAATCCTCTAAACTGTACATGCAATTTGGGAATGTGTTCAAATGCATTTGCATAGTTGAATTTGCACTCCACAGAGTGATCTTGAACTGATTTCTAGCCATTAGAGGTCAGTGTTCTACTGCAAATGCTTAGAAAGAAGTACATCAGGGAAATGTTCAGTCACTGTTATTGGTAGTAAGCAGCTGATTTAGATAGGTGTGACTGACCCTTTACAACCAAATAAAACATGACAAGTCTCTATTCTAAGGAGCCTACAATTTGATAACTATATTTACTGAAGGCCTCAGTCTGCAAACCCTGCTCCCAAAAGTGAGGATTTGCAGGCTTGGGCCCCCTAATCAGTTACACTGAAATCCAGGAAATCTCTGAAAAGGAAAAATTAACACGTTGAGTGTTGCAGAAATTGAATGCAAAATAATCTGGCCTTACAAGGAGGCTCGAATTGCCACTGAATAATATGATTTCTCTTTTGTATGCATTGTGGACTGGCTCTGAAGTTTTAGAAGGACATTAGAAAACCGGTGAGCTATCTATTTCAAAACTGCCATTTGCTGTTGAATCTGATGTATACCACTTATATTAATTTCTATTAGATGCTGGTTTCCTATTCTCCCTTTCTAAGAATAGGTATTTGTGGAGCCAGAAAAATAATATAAAGAAATCCGGCAGAGGTGTCACTTAAAGGCTTTAGTTGTGCATGTGCTTGCGTTAAAACTAGTTTTATATTTCATTATAAATTAGATCACGTACAGTTAACAAATTGAGAAAGCAGACAAAATCAAGAATGGGTAAAAGTTGCGGTGCAAGATACATATATGTGTGTGTGTGTGTGTGTGTGTGTGTGTGTGTGTGTGTTTTAGAGCTGGTTTGAAAATTTTCAAAACTTGCAATGTTTTTTTTTGTTTTTTCTAAATCAAAAGGAACTTCAGACAAGGCTAAATTTAGTTGAAAGTGGGTTCATTTTTTATAATGAGCTCTAATATTTCTACTGCTTTTAAACAGATGTCCAAGAATATAACATAATTGTAAGATAATAGCAACAGAGGGTCTTGTGGTACCTTTAAGACTAACAGATGTATTGGAGCATAAGCTTTTCATGGGTGGAGCATAGCAGTTACTTGCTGCTAGCTAAATGCAGGTCATCAAGTCCAGTCCCCTGCCCTCATGGCAGGACCAAATACTGTCTAGTAATGCTTTTCATCAGTGTATCTCACAGAGCTCTGTACAAATCAGGTCACTATCATTATCCCAATTTTTACAGATGGGGAAACTGGGGCATACAAGTAGCAGAGCCAGGAATATAACTCAGGTTTGCTGGAGGACCTTGGGCAAGTCATTTCAGCTTTCTGTGCCTCAGTAGATTTGCATTTGGCCTTGATTTGGCAAAGCACCTAAGTCTATGCTTGTGTCCTATTGAAATCAACGGAACGCAAGCCCTTTGAGCGGGGGCCTATATGAATGAATCCGGGGTGATGCAAGGTATATGGCTAGTAAGAATCCTACGGTAATGCCCTACTGACCATGTTAATGGAGAAAATAGTGATGCTATGCTGTAAGAAAGGGTCTGTAACCACAGTATGGTCTGGCTCTAAAGACAGGTTTGCTTTCATAGCATTTCAACAGGAAAAAGACTTTAACTGTTACTGTGAAATAGAAATCTAGAGCTTTCCTACTCAGAACACATTTTGTGGCGCAATAGTTGTGTGTGTGTGTGTGTGTGTGTGTGTGTGTGTGTGTGTGTGTGTGTGTATACATTTACTCTCCATCATGATTTTGGTCATTCAAGACCGTGTTAAAACTCAGAACACCAAAACGTTATCTGACAAGTATGCAAAAGCGTGCCAAACCTCTCTCCACTTCCGTAAAAGCTAGAAGGTTAGCGGTAACTGGGGTGCGGCGCCAGTGGCACCTTATATTTTTCAGATGTGCATAAAGGCTTTCGAATTGTTTCCACTGTGACATTAGCAACAGGATATCTGCATTATAAACAGCAGAGGATGCTCCCCAGCTTGAACTGTCAGTTTACGTATTCAGTTAATGGCTTTTCCTTATTCTTTTTCAGTCTGCTAGAAAAGCAAGAGCTTCAGCCTTGTTTATATTGGGCAATAATATATTCTACAAGAGATGGGGCCTGAGCCAAACTCCCACTCCAAACGCCATTGAACTTTGGGTTGTTTGGTACCTGATCCAAAACTCTGTCCAAACTATTTGGATTGGAAGAAAACTCTCCATCCAAATCCTTCTGAACTTTGGGGAAGTTCAGACCCAGATTGGAATGGTGTAGCTTGGGCTCATCTCTCTGATTGAATTGAGACAACACTTTTCAGCATAAAGGGGATACAAAACATTTCACAATTGAGATGCAACTTGGAAACTTCAGTGTGTGTTTCTTGTTTGAGGGATTCCCTTTGAAAACCATGAGGGAAGTGGGGGTAACTACATAGTCAATAGCTCTTCTGCTTGTTGTCCTCCGCCCTACCCCCATGTGTTGGTTTGTTCACAGTTTCAGGCCAAACTTAGGCTGAGTAACTGAGAGCAGCGCCTTGGAAATTAATGGAGTTGCCCTGTTTACACCAGCTTATCCACTGGCCCACAATCTAGAACAACCAAACTTTAGAAAGTTGTAGTGAGAGAATACTTAGCTATTGCCTGGCCATTGCTATGCAGTGGGCACAGGAGGGCCTCAGCCCTAGGCTTGTGATGTAATTATTTCTGTACGGTATGTATAAGTCTTGCTTCAGATGTTTGGAATAAAATAGGCTGGATAAAATGAGACAACGTGGCAGTGAGGGGGAGAAGATCTGTAACTCAACAAACTATGATCTGACCATGTACATTCATTTGCTGAGTTCAGTCCATTGGATGAACAGATCTGGACCTGCCTGAACCATCTCAGCCTGCTTAGTAATTTTTTTCAACAGTTGCACACACGTTGACTCGTGCTGGTTCTGTAGTGGTTGCTCAGACAGTGTAGTTGTTATAAGGAAAAGAGTGATCCTGCTCCCATTGAAACCAAGGGAAGTTTTGTCATTGACATTCAACAGGAATAGGAGTGTGGCCAAAGTAGTGAAAATCCTCCAGGGATGGTGCATTTAGCAATCAGTGTTAGCATCATTATCCCTCTTGGGCTGGCTCCTAACTCTGCAGTGAGTGTCCAGCCTCCTGTCCCTCGATGTTGACTCAGTTGAGTAAGCGTGTGCATTGTGCAAAAGGGGAATGCAATGACATAGGTCAGCCAGATTGCTGTAGCTCCATTGACTTCAAGGATGCCATGGAGATTGACCCCAGCTGAGGATCTGGCCTGGGATATTTAGCAGGTCTGGCGTTTGAACTGTACATGCTAAAAGACCTGTAGTTTCAACTAATATTTACCTTTTTAAAAGAATCTTGTTGCCAGTTTTTGGTAAAGCAGGGCAGGCAGCAGTTGCTGGCTCTAGAAGCCAACTGAGGAGAAGCAGGATGATCTATGGGACAGAATCCGAGCTATATCTATCTTAGGAACACATACACCTCCCATCACCATAGCATCAGCACATCTTACTGTATTTATCCTCACAACACCCCATGGCAGTAGGATAGTGCTATTTTCCCCGTTGTACAGATGAGAAACTGAGGCTGAGAGAGACTAAGTGACTTGGCCCAGGTCACACAGGATGGCAGTGGCAGAGCAGAGACTTGAATTCAGTCTGAGTCCTAGGCTACTATCCTGAGCAGTGGATCATCTTAGTGTAGATGAAGGAGGAGGCTTGGTAGGGAGCACGACACTCATACAGAGAGCAGCTGTGATAGTCCCTACCATGCAAATAGTTGTAGCTTACTAAATATTATTATTATCCTTTGTACTGCAGTAGGACCCAGCGGTTTCAGTCACGTCCTGAAGCCAACGACGTTGCTCTGGATTTATAGCCCTATGACTGAGATCACAATGGGTCCCCATGTGTTGTTTTTGCTTTAAATTCTAAATCTATTTCCATTTTGAAAAAACTTCCTGGGAATCTCTTTCCCGCTGTATCCTCCACTCAGCCAGAAGCACTGAACCAAAAGGAGTTTGACATATATTTTATTATAAATGGTCATCAATACAGAACCAAAGTCATTTTTATAAATATCTGTGAGGAACAGGAACAGATGCAGGTAAAAAACCATCCTTTAGCAAGAGCAATCTGCTTGCCTGGCCGTTGTTACTTTCTATTAGTTTGTTCTGGGGCGATGGGACTTCAGTTTTTTACATTCCTTGCAAAAACAAAGCTGCTGATGTTGTGAACAGAAGCCAGAGGGTGGAATCTGATCTTTTTTTCTACAGGTGTAAATTTGGAATAACACCCCTGAAGTTAATGGGGTTACTGTGGGCTCATGAGGGTTAACTGAGATCAGAAATCGCCCCAGGTGATCCAAAACTCCCAAATAATTTAGTGGCCTCCGCAGCATGGAGGCCGAGGATGGAATGGGTCATGGAGATCTCTCCTAGGGCTGGGGTGGAGGCACATTGCTGGGCTGCTGCCTGGGTTATACCTGTTAAATAGGACTCCCGAGTAGTTAATCTTTACTGCTTTGTAAGCACTGAATTTATGACCACGTACATAAATGCACACAAGTAACAGCCCCACTCCCCCTATGCCTCCTTAGTAAGGACTTAAGCCAGGACCTGCACCGGCCTCAACTAACCACTTGAGGAAAAGATTTTAGGTTTGACCCCCACTGGCACATGCTGGTGGAGTTTGTTACACAGTAATAGCCCATATGGGGATTTGAGCTCAGATGCTAAGTGGGTTGTGTCCCTTGCCTCTAGTGGCTGATGCAGATAAAAGATAATAGCCTACTGCTGCTGCAAGTGAAGTGTGTAACTCCTTTAGCTTAAATGGCAAAGGCCTGTGCTGTGGTTTCAGTCCCCATATGGACCACCGCTTTGTAAGAACCCCCACCGGCGGTTATGTTGTATGCACACACACAACAGAATAAACACACCTGAGGGTAGTGATACTGCAATGTTGGAAGTCAAATAACTTGTATTCACTAGAGCAGAGGCTGCCTTCCTTTGTAAAGTCTTGGTGTAAGCTGCCTTCTGTTTCTTGTGTATTACACTGGACAGAGGAGTAGAAAACATATCTACATTATCCTGTGTGGTTTAAACTGTGGTAGGAGAGAATGACTTTGAAGCAGAGGTTTCTCTTACCATACAGAGCCATGTGTCCCAAGCTGACTAGAAGGAGACTTATAATTTAGTTTTCTTCAATCTTTTAACACAACTGTATTTAATACAACTTATCACTAGCACCAGAATGACAATTTCTGCCTTTCCCTACGCTTTTCCTGTATTTTACTGGCCCATTGCTGTGATCAACACTTTGGGGCCCTGCTTGGCAACAGTGTAAGCAGTGACATGGCTGAATGCAAGCACAGGGACGATAACAAGCTTCTGAGTGAACAATAATGGCCGCGCTCTATTCTCAAAACACCACTCTCCTTTCGTTGAGAAAACACCAGAGTCGTCTCAGTATGGGGTTGTGTTCAAGCTTCCCGGTGGGTTTATTCAAAGCGGCGCAGGTGATTGTATAGTGACTGTACGTAGGTGAAAACACACATGGGGTCTGGCTTGCGTCCCATCACCATCATGTCGTCCACTTCTATCAGGCGGTCGCAGTGAGCCAGTTTCCTGCAGTAACCCCAAAACAGAGCCATCAAACAAAGGGTTATTGCCAACTATTTCCAGTATCCATTTGCTACCCCAGTATTGGAATCATTGGGCTTGTATCAAACAGTGGAATTTTCTCTCAAAGAAATCTATATAACATTGTAGTTAACACTGAAACAGTCAAGCTCATGTATTGCTTGAAGGCTGCCGTTTTCTGTAACCAGAGAAAATTCCTGTTCCTCCTCCTCTCCTTTCTCATGGTCTGATTCAAAGTTCAGTGGGATTTTTTTCCATTGGTTGCAATAGACTTCAGATCAAGCCCCTAATGCTCTGCTGGCTGCATCCCTGTCTCATCATGCCACAGTTCCCCTGCCTCTCCTTGGGCCTCAGCAAGCAGAGTCCCTCAGGTTTGCAAATCCTCTTCTCCCACTTGCAGGAGAAAGGAAGCCTGGGTCACTCCAGTTGTTCAGAGGGGAACCCAGGGGCTGTTCTGCCGGCCAGTAGGGATGCTTGCAGAGGACAACAGGGATAAGTGAAATGGCAAGGGAATTCATGAGGAAGGCCTGGATGTTTGTTTTAGGTGAAGTGACCAAGGCAGCAGTCCCGGATCAAGGGCTGACAGGCTAAGATCCAAGATCAGGCAGAAGGGGAGATGTCTGTTGAGGCCTGGGGTGACAGAAGAACTGTGGAATGATGCACCCTGAGCAGACAAAGGTTTGTCCAGTTGAGCCCAAGTGATGTGGAAGGAAATGAGAGACACCAATCTTTCTTTCCTCTAAAAGAAATCACCAAGGTCAGATTCAACAACAGCCAGGGGGAAGCTGACATTTCCACAGGCAGCTCTTATCTAATAGGTTACTACTGAATTTTCAGAGTCTCTTCTGGTCTAGCCCACATTTATCTTGGCACACCATCTTGGCTATGAAAAAAGCTGGGTTTGGGTCACAGGATGACTGGTCCCTTCGAGAGGGAGGGAGAAGTCTAGTGGGACTGATTACCTGCTACCCAACTGGGCTTAAGGGAAAGCACTTGGGCCTTATAAAGGAGCAGGCAAGAGTAGGGGAAGGTTGACCACCCACTGATCTCTCTCAGCGCACACTGGTGAGGCTGCTGGGCGGAAAGCTAGTGCGTGAGAAGGCTGAATTCCAGCTAGGAAGGGCTGAGAGTGACTGCTCGGTAAGGAGCGAACGGGGACAGAAAAAGAGCTCCGGGACTGGCTGCGCATGTAAAGCTGAGTATGAACATGTGTGTGGTGGTGATGGACTTTATTTGAGGACTTTGTTTTGAACTGTAAATATTATTAAACCAGCCCTAGGCTGGGGTGGTGTTAACCATAAGGAAGCCTAACAGAGTCCTGAGAAAAGGGGAAGACTAAACCAGGGCTGTACAGAGCCACGCCGCGCCATGAGAGGGCTTGGGAGGCAAGGCATTCATAGTTCATGTCAGAAATCAACCTGCTAAAAAATCATGAAGCTCACTCTCGTGATTGTTAATCAGCCGCAGGAAAGATTATCTTCCCCTATCATTTTATTTATCTATGACTGACCTCGCTTGCAGCGAGCTCAAATACAGTGCACAGCCTTTATGTTGAGAGTTTTGCTTCATGGCAAATGGTGATTCCAGTTCTAGTTAAGTTTTGATTCACTCTGAGTGGGTCCTACTGTACGTCAGTGTTACAGTGTTTGATGCTACATCAAAAGTTGTAGGCGCCTGTAGCCGTGCATTACTGTATCCTGTGATTATTTGGAAAGAGCATGCTGAACCTGACTGTGTACCCCATGGAGCGTTCTTATTGTTACCCGAGTTAAACTGCACAGCAACTGAGTATGAGTCATGTTTACACTGGGTCAAGCAGCTTAAAAATTCCTTCCTTCTGTAATTAAACAAAATTATCAAATAGCAGAAAAGTTCCCCTTTGTTATGAATTTAGCAAACCCTGGCTGGTCTCATTCCCTGAGCCAGTGTGCCAAAACACGCAGGATGACGCAACTGCCTGGTGTTATCCCTCAATCTATTTTACAAAGATTCCCCTAACAAACAGGGCTGAGATTTGTCAGAAATGCACAACGCTAGCCACTCTCTGCTCCCACTGAAGCCAACTCTCATGAACATCAATCGGAGGAGACTTGCAAATCTCACTCCAGAAAACTAAACCACTTGCTGCATCCTTTTCCAGAGGGGCTAGATTCACATGCAAACCTCATCTAAATCGGGCATTAGTGTGGGATTTTCAAAGGAGTTTAAGAATTAGTTGCCCAATTCCCACTGAATGTCAATGAGAGTTGGGTGCCTAACTCCCATAGGCTTCTGTAAACCTCGGTTTCTTTGTTATGATGGTTACTGGAAAAGTTCAGTAAGAGTCACCTATTGTATCATAAAAAGCTAGAAAGAATATAAATTCTTCTTCTCTATCCAAATACAGGATATAGAACCAATTTCCCGAAGAGTAGTGAAATAACACTATAAGGCTGCTTTAAATGAAATGCTTATAAAATCATCCCACTCAGATGACACACTTACATTGCAGCAATTACCTAATAAAGCTTCAGTCTAATGTCAAACCCCTTAAGACCAGTAAATGTTTCTCTGTGCAGAAAACGGCAGAACGGAATTTAGTGGAATGCTTTAAACTGTTCAAATGAGCCACCTTCCATAAACTGTAGCACTTCAAAGCTTTCCTTGTGATTTGCTTTGATTGCTGTCTGATTCTTGATTTTAACTCTGAACACTCCCAGTACATGTTGACTTCTGGCCTAATGGAAAGATTAGCTTTTATAGCCCAGCACAGAGTTTCAGACATCAGGTCCTTTATAAAGTTACAGTGAGTTAGAGCATACTAGGATTTTAACAAGAATATTGCTAATACTACATTCTCTATTAGGCCACCTGCGCCTTCATTAGCCTGGATTTGGTCTTGACAGTGCTGACAATGCCAAAGCTTTGTTCCTGCTGTTTACTCTTGGGAAGAAAGAGAGGAAACATCATCTGAAGTTCCCACTGGCTTGCAATAGAAGAAACAGCTGCAGGAATCTGGAGGGATGTATCCGCAGACCTTTGCAGCTGGGAAACACAATTAAGTCAGCTCTGCCTTTAATAGCAAGTGAACCTGTACTCCATGTGACACTGGGAGAGTTCTGTGATCTATAATCAATAGTCCACCAGACAGCCTTTTGCAGTAGTTTTGCTTGTTATCATCTATGGAACAGAATAGTACTGAATATTTTTCAAGTCCTAGTTAAGAGACTTAGGGTATGTCTACACAGAGATAAAAGACCCGTGGCATGGCTGCAGCTGGCCTGGGTCAGCTGACTTGGGCTCAGGCTCCGGGGCTCCAAACTGCTGCATAGACCTTAGGGATTTTCCATCTTTGCAGGGTCCCGCAGCTTGAGCTCCAGCCCAAACCTGAACGTCTACACAGCAGTTTTACAGAGCCCGAGCCCCATGAGCTCAGCTGACCCGGGCCAGCCGTAGGTTTTTTTATCCCTGTGTAGATATACCCTTTAGGTTGGTCTATATTGGGGTACTTGTGCCAATGTAGCTACACCAGTACCAACTACTAGTGTAAATGTACTGCACTGATGAAATTCTGGGGCCTTGTCTACACAGGGTGTTAGTCCGCATCTGTGGGGTGTAAATTCTAGTGCACACTAGTGTGTTACACATTAACTGGCCTGGGTGGAGCCAGCTGGTGTGCATTAAAAGTTCCCTAGTGCGTGTTAACATAGTGCTGTTTGAAACAGGACTCAACACTCACTAAGGAACTTCTAGTGTAGGTTAGCTTTTAGTGTAGGGTGCATGTGGGCCAGTTAGCATACAACATGCTGGTGTACACTACAATTCACACCCCATAGATGCGCACTAACGCATCGTGTAGATAAGCCCTGCTGCGGCTTACTCCAGTTTCAAACCATACTAAGTTGCAGTGGTGCAGCACATCTACACCGAGATTTGTGCCTGTCTAACTACACTGGTACAAAACACTCCCAGCAGAGACTGGCCCTTAGACAAATGTGTGTTTTAAGAACAGAGCCCTAGGCTGACATTTTAATTGCTTTAATTTACAATGAAAAGAGTGTACAGACATAACTTTCCTCCCTCCTAACAGAATTTCCCAAAGCAAAATAAGTGTTGCTCTAAATAACAATGGTATTCCACTAAAACAAAAACAAAAAAACATGAGGGTCTGATCGTATGTTCCTTAGTCACCCAAAAGTCAGGAGAAATTCAGTTCAAGAAAAGTGTCCATTGGAGAAACGCAAGTACACAGAATCATGCTGTGTATATATGTCAGCGGCATACAGGTTCTATACATACTGTAAGCATGCGTCGCAGGACCGGTAAAAGGACTGCATTCCACTTGACTCGCTGTCTCCTATGTTAACACCACAACTAGTGTCTGCTCAAAGACCACTCACGTGCAGCCTCTTGACCGATGTATGTTTTACATTTGTTTCGCCACTTAATTTTGTGTTTATTTCACGGCTCAACATCATTTTACAGCTATAGAAGAATAAAGACAACGGCCATGTCTTGCACATACTTTGCCATGACAGGCTCGCTGAGAGGTGCGTGGCGGGGGATAAATCTCTCATTGCAAGTGTCCTTGCAATAACCACTCTCGTTCCCTTGCAGGGGATGTCAAAAGGCAGTTCTCCTACCTGCCAAGTTAGAGTACTGTAAATGTGAGTTTGACTGGTTAGGTACCATGGTATCACGACTCTTGGGACTGTTTTGGTTCCTGGTTCCGTATCCTAAACTTTTCAACTCAAAGGCAAAGAATCCTTGACCTCGTAAGTTAAAGTTGGAGTGGCAGATCCCGAGCTGCTGTAAATCAGTGTAACACCATTAAAGTCAACGGAGCTCCGCCAATTTACTCAAATCAATGACATCCACCAATTTACAGGATCTGGCTGAGAGTAATTTTTAAAGCGACCTGATTTTCTAACAATGGAATAATAACTTTGTTTAAATTCAGTTTGCTTGTATTTTCCACTGCATGTAAGTCACCTTGGACAATCCACCCTCCAGCTGTCTCAAGGAAAGTGCATGTATTCTGTTCTCTGCTACATTGAAATCCAATAGGCTGTCAACAGTTACGAGTCATATGGTCTGATCTGGTTACTTTGTCATAGTTACCAGTAATCCATCTTAAGACCATTTCTGGTTTTTTCCAAATCTCAATTAATAAAATGTATAAGGTTTAAGAGCTTTCCAGATGGGTATTTACGTGGATTTAGAAAAGCCACCTGTCGGGAACATGCAGTAATAACTGTCAGCAGAATTTGTAAAAGCTATTTTAACTTATTTCCCTCAAAGGACTAGAGGGAAACAACATCCAATTAGACAACAGCCCAGGTTGACTCAAGCTACTGAATAGAACCCGAACGGAAGTTCTATGGTGTGCAATAGAAAGATCAAGTTAAGTCTCCTGAAAGTGTTAAAGTGAAAACCATGAATTTCCAGACCTAAATCAAGTGCATCAGAACTTCAGGTTAGTGCACGTACCCACACTCTGAAGACCCAGTCCTGCCTCCCACGGATGTCAGTAGCAAGACTGCCATAAATTGCTGTGGAAGCAGGACCCAGCTATTAGAAGCTGCAGTGGTAAGTGCTTTATAGATACCCTGGTGCTAAGCCTTATGGGGGAGATTTTCAAATGGTACTGATGCTCCTAAATCCCTTGTGTATATAATAGCTATGGCTAAAATACTGTGGGATTAATCTGGTTGATAGGGAGAATGGAGTGGGCAGGCAAGAGTCAGTGCATGAATCCAAAGACATACTAGGGCACAGAGCCCTGGAGTTTCTTTGCAACCATTTATTGATTACCAGTCATCTGCTAAAAATGCCTCTTTTGATTCCTGAGCCTCCTGCTTTATGTGATGTCTTGTAAAGTCTTATAACCCTTTTCTGGCATAAGTGTGAGCTTGTGATGCAGGGTATGAGAGAGAAATGATCACACTCTTGCCGCACAGTCTTGTGAGACTTTAACTGGATGCACTTCACAGAGATCTAAACTGATACTCACTCAGCCATGGTGAAAGCCAGCTCAAAGTTCTGCTTGCGGTTAGCTGGGTCAAGCGCATTATAATCGAAGGCTTCGGGGAAGAAAGAATGCACTAGGGCACAGAATGCCATCCCGTCACTCCAACTCGAGGAGAAGTTCTGCAGATCAAGGTGCTGTCAGAATGCAAACAGAGCTTTAGGCCTATGTACGGTGCTGGGAACTGCTGTATACTTGACCTCTTCCTCACCAAAGGGAACATGCAGAGTACGCAGCACATGCCTTATGTTTTTTGTTTCCTTGTTTGTACACCTATGATGTTATTTGGGCTAAGAGGAGAATTGGCATCCTCAGCCCTTTTGTGAAAGTTAGCGCAGGTGCAAAGCAGATGTGTAGTCTATGGGCCTGAGCCAAAGACCAATGAAGACAATGGAAAGACTGCCATTAACTTCAATGGGCATTGGATCAGCCTCTGTCTTTGTCTTCTCTAAACTGAGAGCATTACTTAGCCCAATGGAGTTGTCGCTAACCGGAGGATGGTATTTTTCTGTGCAGTGCTTAGTGTCGTATAAAGACTAAACTGTATTGCTTGCTGTACATTTAGGGTCAAATTAGTACTGACTTGCACTCTGAATAGCCCTGTGAACTTTCAGGGAGTTGTCTGAAGGTAAATGAGGGGACACTTTGGCCCATTGGAACTGCACGCCGTGTAGGACCATGCAGAAACTGGCCATTTGCCATTACAGCAAAGAGCCAAAGTCATTCTGGATTTGCACCCATGTAACCAAATGGAATTGGGCTCTTTTGCTTCGTGGTGCTAGACTTTTCCCCACCATACAAAAGTCAGACCCTGACAGTTTCATTAGCTGTTGGAATATACCCCTGAGTTTAGAGTTCAACAACAATTATATTTTGTTTTCTCAGAATGAAACTGTGGAATGGGCATTCTTTTGTTCTTATAAATCTAGGAAATTGTCCCTTTCCCCTCGCAGTTGCATTAGGCAATGCAGTTTAATGCTATGTAACTCTAACGGAACCTCCCCCAGGCCAGATTCTCTTCAGTTACACTAGAGCAATCCCATAGACATGAACGTGCTGAAACTGGGAGAATTTAACCTCAACCATGTAATATGATTAAACATCTCTAATTCCAATGTAGAGCAGTCTGGTCTACGGCCTAACAAAGTTATCTTGGTCTCTAGGTAATAGTACTATCAAGTAATCCCCAGCCCTATCCACATTTCATTATATATAATAAAGGAGGCACATACTGCAATTAGCAGAGAGTGCACAAACGTAAGATGAATCCTGTAAACACACACAATTCAGACCTCAATCCAGCAAAGCACTGAGGGCCAGATTTTTAAAGATATTTAGGCGCCTAACTCCTATGGCAAGTTGAGTGCCTAAATATTTTAAACAATCTAGCCCTTAAGCACTAACTTCAATGCTGTGAGTAGTCTCATTGACTTCAAATGAACTAAGCAATACACACACAGATTCTTGGGGGGGGCGAGGGGGGTTGGAGACCAGTGATAAATGTAACCCATTGTCTAGTGCATTTTAGAATGCTATGGAACACACTTTCTGAGTACAGTTTCTCTAGAAATACTCAAAGACGTTCCCGGAAATAATTAAAATGGAAAGCCGTGACCTCTTCTCACCTTGTATCCTATGGTTTTGGAGCGACACCAGTCCAGTAGAATTTGCTTAATGCTGCTTGCACTGGCGACCCCAAAACTCTGTGACCGCTTCAGCTTTGCTTTGGACTCTCCTTTTCCTCTAGAAGAAGAAAAGGAAGAAAACCTTGACGAGAGGAGACTAATCCTAACGTCTTCATGGTAGCTGTGTGCCCTGACAGAGACAGTAAAGAGCCCATAAACACAACCCTTTTTTTTTTTTTTTTTTTTTTTTTGCCACCCCTTGCCTAGGTGAGGCATGCATAGGGGAAATACTGGCCCTAATCACGCTAAAGGAAAAACCCCTATTGACTTCAAAAGAGTCAGAATTTCACCTCTAGCTTCTATTTACGGTATAAACATTGAGGCCAGGACCGTGTCCTGTAAAGCACAGTACACATTGTTGGCTCTCGAGTAACAATATAAAACCATGAAATCCATCTCCTTTTATGAGCCATCCAGAGGGAGGTTTTTACAACACTCCCTTCTGAACAACACCCCCAGGCCCAGGAGTGTGGATATACAACCGCTTGAGCTCTGAATTTCCTGGCTTCTGTTCTTTTCAGGTTGCCCTCCTGACATTACTGAATCTTCATTCTTGGTTGGAATGTCAAGGGCTTGAGCCATTACCCACTGGAAATTCTCCCACTCCCTTCAGTGGAGCTGGATCAGGCCCAGTTTTACTTTGCTCAAATTTCCAAGTCTGGAGATCCCTCTGCTATAAGTCGTTAGCAGAATATTTCCCTAGTACTGAGCCCCCTTTGGATGCAAGAGGGACTAAGGAGTGACATACTTTCCACTGTCCTGCTCAAATTTCTCAAAGAGCGCTTTCCTGGCCCTGCGTTCCTGAAGTGCGTGGCAACGTCTGAGACCGCACCAGTTCTCGCCTCCTTTCCACTTGGCGATGTACAGTCGGAGGTGGGGAGCAGGATTTGGGTGTCACATCATAGTAACTGTCAATGGTATTGCTGAAAGAGAACACCAAAAACAGTCTAAGAGAAACTATCCGGAACATTGGGTATCACCCCAAAGCACTGAGATCAGTAACAGCAAAACTTCAGCAACCTAAACACATGGAATAAATATTTTCAAAAGCATGTGAATAACTTAGCCATTTTCAAAAGTAACTTGGGTATTTGGGAACCTAGATCTCACTGAAAGTCAATAGGACGTAGACTGCAAAAGGCTAGGTCTCCAAGGATATTTAGATGCCTAACTTCCATTGAAATCAGTGGGAGTTAGGTACTTATATAAACATCTCGCCCTAAATCACTTTTCAAAATGGGACTTAGCCATCTAAATCAGGCGTTGCAATTCTGAGCAGAGCAACTCCTAAATCCCTTTAAAAATCTGCACGTAAGGTCTGAATCCTCATTAATTTCCAATGAGATTTAGGCATCTAAGGGCATAAGTCACATGTTTGGTACTTGGGCTCCTAAGTAACTCGTACCAAGCCCAATCCTCGGCTCCTGTAAGTCAGTGTAGCTCCACTGCCTCCAATGGACCCAGGCCAATTTACACCAGCAGGCCAGTTGGATTATATTAGACAGGATTATATCTCGCTTTGCACTTCTATTTGAGGTTCCCAAAGCACTTGACAGATATTAGTGATTTAAGCCACGTCGTACACATGTGAAGGGGGGTGTGTTACCACCATTTCCAACGGGGGGAAACTGAGGCACAAATCGAGGCACTGACTGGCTCAACATCACACATTATCTGCGGCAGAGCTGTGAACAAAACCCAGATCTACTGACTCTAAGTCCCATGTATTAAGCCTATGATGATCGTTCTTTGGACTTAGCCACCACAGAGCTGGTATCGCATCCTAACTTATTAGTTGTTCATAAGAAACAACTGTTCTTTCCTGTTCGGGGAAATTTTCAGGGCAGATGCAAGTCCAATTAAGAGGGTTATGTAATCGGTGCTACCCTTTTTCTTGATGAGGTTTGGCATGCTGAGGATGCCTTGATATTGCTGCAGTAATCGTGATACTGTGTAATCCTATACTAAACAACTGTGACTTTGAGTTAATCAAAAAGGTGTGGTAGTCAGCCTTTCAGAGTGAAGGCAGAAAGTCCTAGTGTGTCCTGCAAGGAGTTTAGAAACTTAAAGCTGTAAGCTAAGCTGCAGGCCCGTCAAACTAAGGATGTTTGATAGGGGTCATGCATTCAAGTGCCAAAAATAGACCCAAAATAACAACTTTTACACAGCCGAGTGCTTTAAAAGGAATTTTCAGAGGCCTGGGCATGGCTATTAAAGGACAACTTAAGCTTTTTACATCCCATCTGTGCCTGTTCACGCTGGGATTAGAACAGGGCTAGCAACGTGGCACTCAATAGCAGGGTTCTGAGCTTGGTGCGTTCTGACAGAGAGATTTGTAGGAGGGTGGAACACTCCATGCATAAAGACATAGGTCACTAGCCTAGCTAAAGCACAATAAAGTATATTGCAGGGAACAATCCTGCACTGGCTCGGGGAACCGGCTAGATCAAAGGTTATCAAATTATCTCGGTACTTATGTGGCCCCCATCGCTGAGCATCTCACATTAAGTAATGTACTTATCTTTCCAACATTGCTGTGACATAGGGAAATGTTACCCCCATTTTACAGGAGGGGGGCTGAAGTACAGAGAGATTAAGGTACTCCTCCCAGGGAGGAATCTAAAGTAGAGCCAGGAACTGAACCAAGATTTCCCAAGTCCCCATCCAGTGCCTGACCCACAAGCCCATCCTTCCCTTATCCTGTAATGCAGGGCAGGTAACCACATGCTATTCCCAACCTGCTCCTAACACAGTAATCCATTTCTCGGTTTGCCTTTACTGTTAAATTACGTGACAAACTAATCTCAGTCTAAGCATCATCGGGAGCTTGACAGTTCCTGAGAAAACCTGCAGGATCTCTCTTTGTTCCAGTCTCTAGTTCCTTCTGCCTCAGAGACACTCAAACCCTTTTGTAGACTGGAGCCAGTAGGACGCACTTGGTCTGGCTGCCACGGTGAGTCAACAGAACACCTCTGCATTTAGGCTACGTTGAACACACTCAGAAAAAGTCTCGCTGAAACAGTCAAGGGAAGATCCTACCTTTCACTAGCTTTGGTTCCACTAGTCAATCCATAGCTCATGGCTGACATAGACTTTGTGACAGAAGTGCTTTTCTCTGTATAAACAGCAAGAAAAACAAGATGCATCAGTGTTGAAAGTATTTTCTCTCCTTCCCACACATGTTTTTAATCTAGTTCCTGACATGTGGCCACACATTTATTCTTACTCACAGCAATGAAACGTTGCAGATTTCTCTATAAAAGACCTCTGCCAGTATGAGCTAATGATTTCCTGAGGAGAGATTCTCCCCACTGTCCCAGGCACCAGACATCACTATAGTCGCAGGCAGGGGCAATAAACAGCTCCCAAGGGGCCACAGGACAATTCCCCTGGTGCAGACACTGTGCTGGGACTCTGCAGGCAGACCTACACTGGCCCTCCCGCCAGTCCCAGAGTAGAGGGCATGCTGGAGATGGAGCCAGGGCAGGAGGAAAAGGTACTGTATCATAGGCTGCTATGGTCATTCTGGCAAGCCATAAGCAGCCATGGGGAGGCTAATATAATTTAAAGCCGCTGCCCTACAGGCTACTTTAGTTCCACCAAGGGCCATTTCAGCCCCCAGACAGCCCAGGTTCAGTAGGATGCAAAGATGGCTTACAGCAAAGCTTTGCCCCTACCTCTCCCTGGGCTGAATCTTCTGTGTCAGGCCTCCCAGAGGCACAGCCCAGGGTCTCCGCCCTGTTCAGTACTTGTGCTCGGGAATGAAGCATTAACACTAAGGGGCTGGTTCTCTTCTCCCTCAGTTTCATATGCGTGTACCTGCATCAACCTCATTGATTTACTCCCCGGTACTGTAAATGAAAAGGCAATTGGGCCCTAGGTTTTCAAGTGCAAACTTAATTGCCCTTTGAAAACCAAATGTGAAGCTTCTTCATCTCAGGTTTAATCCCTGGACTGTGAAGGGACAGGTTTTCCTGCGCTCTTCCACCCAGAGCTGATCTGGATCCTCACCTTGCAAGCCTGTGGGAGCCCCTGGTGCTAAGAAGTAATGCGTTTTCTAGGCTGTGTCATTTCTGCATCCAGGGCCGGCTCCAGGCACCAGCTTGTCAAGCAGGTGCTTGGGGCGGTCACTCCGGAGAGGGGCGGCACGTCCAGGTATTCGGCGGCAATTCGGCGGACGGTCCCTCACTCTTCCTGGGAGCGAAGGACCTGCCGCCGCAGATCGCGATCGCGGCTTTTTTGTTTTTGTTTTGGCTGCTTGGGGCGGCCAAAACCCTGGAGCCGGCCCTGTCTGCATCCCTGCTGAACTGACAATGCAAATCGGTTCCAAATGACTTTGTCATTTACAGAGAGTAATAGCTTGGTGATGTGGACTAACAGCATTTTTGGACAGCGTTCAAGTCATTTGTTTAGCCATGAATTAAGAGTCTGAGGCATTTTGTCCTTTTACACATTCATGACTTGAAGAAGGGGTGAGATGTTGAAAAGAAAAGTTTTCAAACCATGCTACCCATCCCTAAGGCTCCTGCAATGAATTTGCTTTGCCATGGTGGTGCTGTGTGACTGCTGTACCAAAGCGTCTCTGTTTAGCAGCCTTCCTGATTATGTACCAGGGTTTGATCTGCCTTCATTTGTATACCGCCCATGTTAAAGTCTTTTCCCACCAGCTCTCCAGGCTGCAGCATCACACAGCTCTTACTCCTGCCACGTTCCCCGCAGCTGAGACGTCTAGTCATTCTCTCCTCCAGAAAATCAAGTTTGCCCCAATGTACAGCAAAGAACGCAAAATCAGTCCAATCTGGTAGCACCACGGCCTCAGTGCGAGACAAAGCTAAGAGAATAAATTCCCTTCTGGGAGTGTGATTTATGAAGTGTTTGTGGTAAGGACAAAGAGCATTGTGGAAAATCCAAAATAAACTGAAGGCTTTTCTTTGCTCTGGCTGGATCATCCTAAGGGTTTGTAAAACCAAACCCCCGTGGCAAAGTACTCCAAGGGCATGTCTACACAGCAAAAGGTGTGCACAGGCTAGCCTACCAGAGCTCTCCTGAATCCAGCCAGCACAGGTGAACAATAGCAGTGAAGACAGCATAGCACGGGATTCAGCGCAAGTAGTTCAAGACTGGCACAGACCCTGGGTATGTACTTGCCATGCTAGCCGGCTCTGAAGCCCACGCGGCACTATCTTCACTGCCATTACCTGCGTTAGCTGGATTCAAGCTAGCTCGGGGGCGAGCCTGTGAACAGCTTTTGCTGTGTAGACATGCCCTGAGTCTGAGTGGGCCATTGTCCTCTGCTAAGAATTGATTTATTGACTCTCACTGAAGTCAATGGAAAGACTCTCCTTGACTTCAATGGGGCTAAATTGGACCTCTGCATGCAGCCTTGTAACGCTCTTAGCGTTACTACATACTTCTGTAATATAACCATCCAATTAAAGATTAGTGGATAGACAAATCCTACTCCGTAGAGATGGGACCAGATCTGAAACCCCAAGCACTGCAGCACTGGCTACCCTGTATCGTTTAGCACAATAATGTGGGGTTTGGATATACCTTCCATGCTGAAGGGCAGAGAAAATAACACCCACCTGCAGCTATGGAGGTGCCCATTGTTCTCACGGAACTTGAATTCCAGGTCTTCACAGCAGTCACTGAAAAGCAAAAAAGACAGAGGAGGGGTTTGCTTGTTTCTGTGTTTTAATAAAAGGGCAGGTAGAGAGGAGGGATTTTTGATTTAAATGCACACAATTTCTCTTGTTGGCAACGGGGCTGGACCTTCCTTTCACAAACAGGAGTTCAATGGCGTTCCATCAGCGTCAGACTGGTGCAATAGGAGAATCCGGTCCATGCACCTCCCTCCCCTCCTATTTTCCAACCCGCTCTCCTCAGGATTCCTTTGTTTTATTCCGGGCCGCATTGCTCACTCCTCTTTGAAATCTCAGGCAGGTCACTTGAACTTTCTGCACCTGAGTTTCCTCTTCTGTAAAACAGGAATGACGAGACCTTCCTAACGGGGAAGTTGTGGGCAAACCACTACGGGCTTGATCCCAAAACTACGGTAGACAATGGAAAGATTTTCATTGACTTCAGCGGACTTTGGATCAGTCCTATCTCACCCCAATGGGAGCAACGAACGTCTATGTAAAATCTGCAGTGTGAGACTTAGGCTCAGATAAACTGGACTACAAACATCACAGCCACTAACCTTTGCATGAAGTGCAGTTCAGAAAAGAAGACCGCTGACTAGTGTGAACAAGAATCAAATTATATGAGCTTTTTTGTTTGTTTTGTTTTTAAATCAGAGCTGGCTTCAGTGAGCAAATTATTTTCATATCTAGAAATTTCTTTTACCTGATTGGCTGGAAGTTTTCATCGTCGCCTCATTCTGGCTCCTGCTCTGCCCTATCAGGCCACTGGTAGCATTACTAGTTCCTGATAAGGCGGAGGTTTCTCCTGAAAACTTCTCTGATACTCGAGTTATTGCAGTAACAGGAAGGTGGGGCATCCGTAAGGTTACTGCAGGGGCATGTTCCTCGGGGGACGAGTTTGACATCTGAAGGGAAGAGGTCACTTCCTGTGAGACTTTTGCCTGACCTACGGTATTAAAGGAAACAAAGAGAGAGCAAAACTTTTATTGACAGATATCTTTAAAAATACAACACAATATCTATGCACCAGGGCTTTATTTAATTTTATTTTAGGAAAGACTGGAATAACAATCCAATTTTCCCCTAGCCGATTATGTCATTTATTGCACAGACTCAGATGTAAATTAGAAGTAACTGATCATATTCTACTCTTTAATATTCTTAATTAGAAAAGCTTCTTCAGATGACTAGTCTACTATGTTTCCTTTTAGGGCCACTAAGTCTAGTGCCCTACTGCTGGGGGTTAGGAGGCAGGACTCCTTTGTTGTTTCTTGGTTTACTTAAACAGTCGGTGCCTCAGTTTCCTCTTCTGAGAAATAGAGATAATAAGACCTTTCCCACAGACAGGTGGTGAGAGTTAATTAATAGTTTGCAAAGTCATTTGAAATGTATGGACAGGAAGACATTCAGAATACAAAGTCCTATTACCGTAATTGGAAGTCATGCTGATGATGGGTCTTAGGCCCCGATTCTGCAGACCCTTAGGCACATGCTTAACAAATGAATGGTTACTACTCATGGTAATAAAATCAAGCATATACCTAAGTGTTTCAGGATCAGGGCCTTAGTACAGTATTCGTGGTGAAACAGTTCCAGAGTAAGACACTGGCGACATTAGAGAGCTGCTCAGTACCTGAGAGAACTGAGCTTTTGACCAGCAGCAATATTTTGCATTCAAAGTCGATCTTAAAAAGACTCATTTCAAGCATTTCTCTCCTCTTACCTGCCAAAGACTGGTGTCCGTTTTCAACTATGGAGGAATTAGAAACTCTTCTAGTCTCAGGTTCGTTGTGGTCATCCAGGTCCACGCTCTGCCAAAACATTACACGCAATACTTGAACGATGGTCTGGCTTTCAAATTATTAATGGTAGTCGTCGCTGTAGCACCCACAGGCCTAACTGAGATCAGGTCCCATTGTGATAGTCTCCATGCAAGAGAGTGGGAGACAGCCCCTACCCCCAAAAGCCAAATCATTCAGGATCACACTGATTATCTGAACGGTCTGGCTGCTGCCCACTGCAAAAGGAGCGCTGGTGATAAAGGACTAAATCCAACCCTCGGATACGCAGCCAAGGGCAGATTGGCCCAGTGCAGAAAGGAGGGGTCTCCAGAGCTTAATTTTTGCCCCGGCACCTCTAGGCTTGGCAGTTCAGAGCCCCGACTACTCTGGGCTTGCTGCCTCAGTTATGAATGTAAAAAAATTGCTTGAGCCCCAGCATCTCTTTCATGACAAATTAAGCTCTGGGGGTTTCCCTTCCTGTATAGAGGATACACTATGCTCAGGTGGGGAACTTTCTGTAATCACAGGGGGCATCACACAGGTCAATGTCTGCCTTTTCCACCCTCTGTTACTTTAATACATTGGAAGTTCTGGTGCTCTTCCCCCCGCTCTCCCGATCTTCCAGAGTTGTATTGTGACTTAAAACAAAGCCCTCTGCTACACGGAAAGGATGGGCTGTTTCAGAACTAAGTCTGACATGCTTGTAATATTAGCAAATACCACTGCCATCCACTTGTGGGGAACTGTAGGTGAGCACATCTGCTGTTAATTTAACACAGTGTGGAAAATAAAGCCTGATCATGCTCCAAGTGAAGTCAATGGCAAAACTTCTGTTGATTTCTTTGGGAGCAGAAGCAGGACCAGAATCAGTGCTGTCTACCTTAAATCAGTGCTATGCGCACCACGGATGAAATCTGGCTCCACTGAAATCAATGGCACAACTCCCATGGACTTGAAATGTGCCAAGAGCTCACCCCAGGACAAGAGACGTGCAGTCTGTACCTTTCAGTGAACTGAGTGTGATCTTTTTCACAGATGCACATACCAGTCATGTGTCACAGTTCTTCTGTACAAAATTAGTTTATTCTGCTCTATAGCTCACTTTGTCATGTCTTCGAATGATTCTGCGCTGTCTTCAACACAATATCTCCGTCCTGCGAGAAAGCTACAGCATGTGCATATCTCTACAGACGTGAATAGTTCTGTTGAAGCCAGTCGGACCAGTCACATGTATAAAGTTAAGCCTTTGCAGGATCAGGGCCTAAAAGAGGTGCTGGGTGTTTAGGGTGCTCAGCACCTCACAAAATCAGACCCAGGATTTGCATGCACACTATGAAAATAAATGCAGAAACAGAGTGAGGGCCCAATTCTGCAAGCACTGATGCAGATGTAAAACTTCACTAAATTGAATGGCCCCATCCACTTAAACAGGTCTACTCCTGTGAGTAAAGTTAGTCACACGCATCAGGATTGACTGCAGGAGTGAGGCCCAAGTTATTACAGCAGTATCCCAGTAAATCTATTCCCCCTCCTGTACAGGATGGGCAAAATAAAAGGCAACTTTTTCTCCACACATACAATCTAGTTGCTGATTCTAACTTATTGTAAGTCTAAATCCTAACCTAGTATTTTTACCTTAGGAATGATTTAATGGCCTTTATGTAAAAGCAGTGGTATAATTTATGACCAGTAAAAGTTTTCCACTGGGACAAGCTGTGGAGTAAAGCCCATAACTCTTCTCAACATTAACTTGAAGAGTCCCTTATGTTTACACATGAATCTTCTTTATACAACATTTACAGGACATTGCATAAAACTGCTTAATGTTCTACACAAGTTCTCTCTACTTAAGGCAGATAAAATGACAGTCATTACAATTAGATGACATATGGAAAGAGTATTAGGGGAAAAGTAAATATCCTAGCACTTTATGACTGAGTTACCACTTATAACTTTTGAAATGTTGTTTTTGGAAAACGACATACTTTTTGATGTTTGCTAATTTAATTCCAGGCAAATGAGCCAAGAACGTTTTGTTTTTATCATCCAACAGAAAGTACGCAATTTTTGGTTGCAAGGGACCAAAAAAAGAATTTTTTTGCAGTCACATGATTACTTAGATTAAAAAAAGTTTGTGGTACTTATACCTGTTTATGGGAAACTGCGAGTTCCCTAAGTTAAAGTCCATGGGAAAGTTTGATGTCACTGTAAATAGACTTTACACCAGACTAGCCCAAAAGTTTTTTAAAAAATCTGCAACACATTTGTGTGTTTTCTCAATCTAAACAAATTATGAAAGAAAAAAAAGCAGTCAGTTGTGCAACTGGGTTGTCACATTAGATGTAAAAGTTATGTGTCAATTTCTCTCTCTCTGGATTCAGAGTGCAGGATTAAACAAAACAAAAAATCCCACCAGAGGCAGGGTTGCCCACTCACATCATTTTATCCCAACCTTCACAATATTTGGTGTTTATCTTAAAGCTTCAGCTCCTGGAGGCAGGTGATTTTATGAGTCTCCATTTCCATTTTCTTTTTAAATGGAAATTTCTACCCATTATGGTTGTGGAGAAAAGCCTGAAAATGTGCACTGAGTGTGATCTAAAGATGCAGAAATCAGGAGACAAAGAAAAATAACTCCTAATTATTATTTTTTTAAAAAAATCATGATTAAGACAATGTTATGATTTTAGGGCCTGATTCATAACTTGTGAACACTTGAAGTTGGCAAAACTGCAGAGGGGCATACTCTATTCCCTGTTACACTAGTGCAAATCTGGAGCAACTCAATGGATTGAATGGTGTTCCCAGAATTTACCCCCAGTGTTACTCAGAGCAGAGTTTAGCCCAACATGTAGGGCTTTATTGTTTACACTTTTGACAGCGTGTAGGATAGGGGTAGCTATATACCACAGTGAAAAGCAGGCTGCATCCACACTGCGGTGTGTAGCTACACATGGCAGTGAAAGGCTCTGGCAGGACAGAGGGCAGCAGGACACTACACTGCTAAAAATAGTGTAGACATAGGCGGCACTGCTTGGACGTATAGAGCGAGCCATGTAGGATATATATACTCTCAGCTTCTGGTGTGTCTGTACTCTATTTGCCTAAGCAGTGCCTCACCATCGACACTGCTATTTATACCTGGGCTAGGTGGGTGTGCAGTATCTGTATTGCTACACTCCGCTGTAAATGTAGACATAGCCTAGAATGCTGTTAACTTATACATCATTAGCCAATGTAAATCAGCATAGCTCCATAACACTCACTCATTCACAGCAGCTGAGGATCTGGCCTCAGATGTTATAAACAAACACATTTTACCTCTGTTGCTATTAGCACATTATTAGAAGTGACAGAATTTTAAAAATCCAAATTCCTTGCCACTAGTTATTCACTTATTGTGATTTATACAAAATGTTAGAGAAGCCAGCCTTGACAATGAGAAAAGTTAAGCTGAGGCATAGGGTACGTCCAGACTATCCGTCGTATCGGCGGGTAGCGATAGATTTATCGGGGATCGATATATCGTGTCTTGTTAAGACACGATATATCGATCCCCGAACACGCTCCCTGTCAACTCCAGAACTCCACCGGAGCAAGTGGCGGTAGCAGAGTCGACGGGGGAGCCGTGGCCATCAATCCCGCGCTGTGAGGATGGGAGGTAAGTCGGAATAAGATATGTCGACTTCAGCTACGGTATTCCCATAGCTGAAGTTGCGTATCTTACATCAACCCCCCGCCCCACAGTGTAGACCAGGCCTTAAGTAGTTAGCCCATTTGGGCCTGTGCACACAACACCTTGCAGAATTGAACCCTAAGGCTCATTTTAAAATAAAAAAGGCCAGGTTGTAACATAAACGGGGACACCTCTGACTTGTGTTCTGTCCATTAGCCAAGCTTTCTGCTTTGGCTTTTGCTATACAGTAAGTTACTTTGCACAGATGTTAATCGTGTTGCTTAATCCACTACTGGAAGACACTCAAATACTATGGTAATGAGGGTGGTATAAGAACCTATACAGAATAGAAAGGAAAGAGGCAGCACACAGGTAAGTAATAATTTCCCCCTGCATCCACATTTGGTTTTCACATGGAGGAAATCAAACTGATGGTTTGATTTCACATAGTTATGCTGTGGCTTCATAATAAACTATTAAAATAATTCATTAGTGGTGGGGGGAAAAAACACATTGCACGTAAAATGCAGAAACCAAACAATCAACCCAAGTTAAGTCTGCAGAAAACATGGTTTCCTGGCCCTTATTTGATTTTTAGCATACCTCTATTTATCCTCGCCCATTGTACACTAAGAACATGGGATAAGGACCTTTCCTGCCTTACAGTTAGTTTTTAAATCAAGCACATTCTTTGTCTTCGGTGTTAATTCACTGGGAATTTCCATTGTATTTTCCACTACCTGAGATGTTTATAGTTTTACTAGTCCTAATCCAAATCCTCACCAGCTCATAATGATCTGTTCTAGGGGTTGGGGTCCCATCTGCACTTTATACCCTACAATGTCAGGTGACCCCATTATAATGGTAGTTTAAGTGCAATTTGGGCACAAAGTATAAAATTATGGTTAAAATCCTACACTACTAAAGTCAGTGGAAGCCTTTCCATTGAGTTCAGTGAGAATTGGTTTGGGCCCTATATTCCCAATCATGACTGAACCTTATGCTTTGCAAGGCTATGGCACAATTTGGGAACACAGTTACAATTTTAAAAAGTGGCTTGTGATTTTGGGTGCCCAGCCTGAGACACCGTTAAAGGGATCTGATTTTCCAAAAGCCCCCAAAGTCACTAGTCACTTGAAAATCCTGCCCCACGCTCACAAGGAATTAGAATTGTGATCAAAACTAAGGTCCTGATCCCAGTAAAGCACTTAAGCACACGTTCAGCTTTAAGCACCTGGGCACCCCCATTGTTGTCACATGCTTAAAGTTATAAGGCTATTTCACATTCTTAAAGTTACACGTGTGTTTATATACTTTGTTGGATCAAAGCCTGAGGTATAAAAGAATGTGCCAACATATTCCCCAAACTGTTTACCATCAATCTACATAAGCAACACATGCCTCCTTCGTTAGTTTAATGCGCTTATGAAAAGGCACCATTGGTTTTTACCACTACTTTGTTTACAGCTTCAATAACAAGAGTGACACACGCTCAGATTTTCCTTGGTTGCCACATCAAAATCCGCTTGGTTCCTGGGATTTTAGGATGGTCACACACAACAACAGTTTTATCCTCCCCGGAGGTACATCTCCCAGCTCCATGCTGAGATGCTGCTGTGTACTGGATCTGCACACAGGAAACTTTTGTTCACTACTTTATTAGTAAGAAATGTAGACAGGAGAAAATAATTCCCATAAAAGTTTGTGTGTTTGGAAGCTCTCACTTTTTTCCAGCATCCAAACTTTCTTAAAAGCATCTGAGCTGTTCTAGGGCCAGGGCTGGCTCCAGGCACCAGCGCAGAAAGCAGGTGCTTGGGGCAGCCAATGGAAAGGGGCGGCACGTCCGGGTCTTCGGCGGCAATTCGGTGGCCGGTCCCTCTCAGAGGGAAGGACCAGCCGCCAAATTGCTGCCGAAGAATAAAGCAGCACGGTAGAGCTGCCACCAAAGTGCCACCAATCGCGGTTTTATCTTTTTTTTTTTTTTTTTCACCGCTTGGGGCAGCAAAAAAGCTGGAGCCGGCCCTGTCTAGAGCCATCTATGCTACCCGGGGTCAGATTTTTAAAAGAGCTCTGCTCCCATACAGACACCTAACTAAGGGGCCTATTTTCAAAGGAGCTCATACCCACAGGTGTGGCTCTTCAGAATTACACGTAATTTGGTCTCCAAATGGGTGCTGGGCTCTTTAGAAAATCCGGCCCTTAGACTTTGCGTTCTACAGCATATCAAATATAGCGGGAAAATGGCATCTTTAACAAAATATTATTTTGTCCCTCCTCCTCATCAAAAATAATAACATTTTGCTGCTAATACTGGAGCACCTATTATTCCCTAGGTGAACGTTTCTTTGTACTTACATGGCAAAAATGAGACTGCATCTGACTTATTCCTGCTACACTAAATCGGTAACATTGTACACGGCCCTCGTAATTTTTTAAAAATAAAAATTGTTGTGAAACTTCTCTGTACCCTGAGAGTAGCAGCAGTTACTTTGCATGAATAAACACAGTGACCAGCCAGGATTCATTGGAGAAAAGTACAACAAACATCATCCTTCATCAGTCCTATTTTTATTCTGTATTGATGCCGTACAAAACAAGGAGGGCCAGCTCCTCAGCCGCTGTACGTTGGAGTTGCTCAAGTGACGTCCATGGAGCTACATTGGTTGACATCAGCTGAGAATCCGGCTTATAAGATTTTGCCCTAGAAGGGCTAAGTCGTGACATTCTTATTCAGGGAAGTCTCTCGTTTCATTGATTGTACTCAGTGGGAGCTATGCCTTAGGAAGGACTGAGTGGCCTGTCCTGTTCTCCACGGGGTGCTAGTCACCCCTGAGCATGGCGCCAGCATAAGGCTGATGTGCTGCTTAAGTGGCAGAGAGAATTTCACTCACTGTCTTCAGTGCAAGCTAGATCAGGCCCTGACTAAGGGACAGCTTTGATTCCCAGAGTCTACGTCTTACAGTGATGCTGTCAAAAGATGAGAAGCAATTTTAAATGTTTATGCTCTGATGGGGCCTGGTCTCTAGACTCAAAATGTGTCTTTTTAAGAGCAAAATGCACCAGCCTTGTCAATGAGAAATTAAAAGCCAACCCAAGAAAAAGCAAAATAAAGAGATCCAGAATGTTCAGAGCCGGCTGGCATTTGAAGAGACTATTTAAAAAACAAACAAAATACCGTTTTTAAAAATTGGAGAATTGAGTCACTATTTTCTGGCTAACTCCTGCTAATGGTGCCCAGTCCCGCAAAGTACGGTGTGCCCCACAAGAAGGGGGATCAGCACTCTCATTGGACAAGGTGCTCGTTCTCAGGCGGTGCTCAGCATTCTCATTGGACGTGGTGCTCCCTCTGCAGCGGTGCTCAGCATTCCCATTGGACGTGGTGCTCCCTCTCCAGTGGTGCAAAGTACTCCCATTGGACGTGGTGCTCCCTCTGCAGCAGAGTTCAGCACTCCCATTGGACGTGGTGCTCCCTCTCAGGCAATGCTCAGCACTCCCATTGGATGAGGTGCTCCCTCTCAGCACCATGCAGTAGCAAGCCCCAGGGTCCAAATGTGCTATTATCCACTAAAATCCATGGTAAGCATGGAACCAGAAGTGAGTGGCCTTCAACAACATGGAGCATCTTCACCTTGAGGACTGGAGTGTTTTACCAAGGCTCTGTGCACTGATGTCTAAAGAGCATGCCGCCCTCCACCCATTACTGACTTAGGCCCTGGTCCAGCAAAGCACTTAAGCAATGTGCTTAACTGCAATGGAACTGCTCGTGTGTTTGAAAGTAATTATGTGATAAGTGTAAACAGGCAGTCCCCAGGCCCAGTGCAGCTCTCAATTACGCCGATGTAAAACTGGAGCAACACCACTGACTTTAGTGAAGTAACTCCACATTTGCGCTGCTGGGGGGGAACACTGTTTGTTTCCTGGGAGTTGCCTAGAGACAGCTTTTTGGGGATTGCACTTGTTCTTGGCCCTAGGGAGGGGTGAGGGAAAGGGCTATCGCACTCTGGCACCAGCCAGAGACAGTCTGACCCTAAATAATGGCCCATCTGTCCTGCAGATTTCAACAGGTTGTAAAGTGGACTCCACACATGGTTCCCATCTGCACAAGTCACAATTAGCATGTGGGCCCAATCCTTAGCGTAGCTCCATTGATTTCAGTGACGTTACATCCGTGCCGATGGTGGCGCACAGTCGCTAACGTGTCGGAGGTCCCGTGTTTTGACCATGCAGTGAGCAGATATGTACCATGGCGGTCAGGCTATGCCCTGGTGTTCTGACTTTTGCTGCCAGGATGTTTGCCTCCTCTCTGGTGCTGCATGAGGCAGCATGCAATCCGGGTTCAAGATCACACTTCGCTCAATAGCTCTGCAGAGCACTTATTATTGATGACAACCTCCTCCCGAATGCTGAGCTGCTGTTGCTGTGTTTGGGTGGGGTTTTCACAAGTGCTCAGTACTGGCCTAATTCTGCTCTGATGGAAGTGAATGGTTAAGCTCTGATCAGCTTCAGTGGGAGCAAAGGAAACCAACACTGAGTGCTTCTGAAAATCCCAACCTTTTATAATAAATTTGTAAAAACCACTGACTTTTTTTTTTTCTTTTCTTTTCTTTTTAAGGAAAACCCACAAATAATTCCACAAGCTTTGCAAACTGACACAAAAAAGGTAGGTCAGTTCTGGGTCCTTCTACCCTTGATAATGTCAGTTTACAAACTGTAGGGAATAATATTCTCATCTGACAAAATATTGACATGACTTGTTTGCCACAGATGAGGCAAGCAGAATCGGAGTTACAAAAACACCCCCATGATGCTGTATCTGCAAGATAAATAACAGCAAACCTCCACTGAAACAGAGAGTGCAGCTAACCCAAGTGTTCCTCTATAGCATGCGCATTGCTTTGGCAGGCACAGAAAAGGATGCCTCCAACAGTGGACACACTCACTTTCTCCAATTTGCAACAACTCAAACACAGTTTAGTTAGGGAAAGGTGAAATCCTGGTCCCACTGAAGTCAAAGATAAAATTCCTGTTGACTTCAATGGGGCTGGAATTTCACTCACTTTGTACCAAGTGGCCGGATTGAATTTTGTTTTTAAATGCCAAAGGACACTCTGGTGCCACTGTTCTCTGTACAGAACTCACAGTGACTTTGATGGGAGCGACTGGTCCTTGGCTGGTAAATGTGCAGAATGGATTTTTCATTGTTGGTGAGAGTTGTTCAAGGGGGTCTTTATCTTCTAGCATCCCCCTTGCAGAGGCTTTCCCAGCTGCCTCCGTCCTCCCCTCTGCCGTCACACCCAACTCTGCATTTGTCAAGTCCATGTCAGGACCAATCCCTCCTGAATGGGTCCTCAATAGACTCTGCCCCTGTGGATAAAGGGGAAGCAGAAGTTCCATGGCTTGAGTAGGGGCTAATCAGCTCTAGTTTTCTAGGATTTAGGAGTTTCTTTAAGAGCCCCTAGATGGGATACACGGGGGGAACCCAGGCCCACCCACTCCACTTGGTTCCAGCTCAGGGCTCTTGTCACGGACAGCCAAACCAGGCGTCCCCTCAAACCCTTGGTGTTCCCTGAGCTACTTCCTACCTCTGTAATCTTCCCCACAGCGTCTCCCTCTTTGGTGGGTTGGTTTGTCTAGCTGCGTCTCACCTCTCTCTGGGATCCTCTCTCTGCAGTCCCTCTGTCCCTTTGGCAGCCTCCCTGCCTGCCTGTCTTGCTGCCCTTTTATCTTCACAGCACAGCTGCCATGTGGGTCTGCCAATCAGCTCTGGGTGAGCAGACAGGCAGTTGCTTTGTCCGCTGAACCAGCATGGGGTACATAGACCACATGAGACCTACGAATAGCACAGTTGTAACCTGAATGTGTGTAAGAGGGAACTGGTTGTCTATGAGTCAGGGTTCCATTCCCAGCCTTCCCGTGGATTTCCTCTGTGACCCCAGGCAAGTCACTTGTGCTGAAGTTTTCAAAAGTAGCCTCTACTTTTGAGTGCCCAACTGTAGATCCTGGGGGGCTGGTTTTCCTAGGTGCTAAGCCCCTGCAGCTCCCACTGATTTCAGCTGGAGTTATGAGTGCTCAATAGCTCTGAAATGTAAACTCCAGGTGTCCAGAGCTGGGCATCCCAAATTTCATGCACTCAAATTTAAAGACCACTTTTGAGAATGCGTTTCTCCTCCTGTGTAAAACAATACTTTCCTACCGCCCAGGGACACTGGGAAACGACCCCTGGATGGAAGGTACAATTATAATGAGAGCCTGGCGATTGACAGAGCTGCTCCAAATCCTTCCGCTCTCTCTGTGCTGCAGGAGCTCCCCTGCACTCAGATGAAATGGTTTTGTTTTAAAGCCTCATCAGAAAGGTTCCTTTCAGCCCTGGTAGGAACACAGGTGATGATGACATCGCTCTCCAAGGAATGTGCTGCCTGGGGTTGCTATATGGTTTGGAAAAGCTGAGAGAACAAACATCTGTCTGAGACACCCTGAGAGACACTTAATTATATGCTCAGAAAATTGCCTTTTCAGCCTAGAGCTGTCAATCTCTCTCAAATCCATATTTACCAAGACACCGGCGCCCCAGTTAAAAAGAAGTCATTCTTTTTAAAATGAACACTTAGAAAGAAACGGATTCCAGACGGAGGTAGGGGTTGATTCTGATGCACCCGACGACGGCTGAGAATAGGTCAGTGAATTCACTGACAGCAGCAAGACAGAATTCAGGCAGATTAGGCATTATTCTTTGCAGACAATGCATTATCCTACCCATTAGACTGACTTCCTACCATGCTGACCGTTGTTCCGCAGATTTATTGTAGGCACACGTGATAATTACAGTGTCCCATGTATCAGTTTAGTGGGGGGGAAACTGAGGTAGTGTTAAAGGAGAAGCTGGCTTTGTGGTTAAGATAGTGATCTGGGATTCAGGAGATCTGGCTTCAATTTCTGGTGCTATCCAGGCAGAGTACTGCTATTTAGATGCCTAACTGGGAGCTGAGCAATTCTGAACATTTGGTGGTTAGCACTTGAAAATCTATCCCTGGGCTCTTTGGAAACTTTGGCCTTTAACCTCTCCATGTCTCAGTTCCCCATCTCTGACACGGGGAGAGCAATATTGCCTTTGTCTGTCTTACCTATTTAGATCATCGGTTCTTGGGGGCTGTCTCTGATATGCCATACGTATGTAAATCAGACCCTGGGACAATGGAGTGCCAATGTTGGTTGGGGGCTCTGAGCGCTATTGGGATGCACAGAATAATGATGGGGGTGGGAGAGAAGAGCTGATTACAGGAGAGGAGAAGCAGCGCCAGCTCCTGAGTTCTGTGCCTGACTCCACCCCTAGGTGCATCCCATAATCTCTCTTTGCCTGCTGCCAACTCCAGTGATGCAATTGTTAGTCTCTTGATAGCTGGTGTTTTTATGAAAGTCCCCTCTCCTGGAGGCATAAGATTCAGTGACAGTATGAGGTTCCCTTTAAAAAAAGGTAAGCCTCTAACATTCGTGGTTGCAGAGACAGGCTTGAAAATGTGACCTCAGGGCAGCCTCGAGGCTCAGAAACCAGAGGGCAAATCAAAAGAACCCAACATGTGTTATTTTTTAGAAAATCTCATGACTGAGGGGGGCCTGACTCATGATTTTTGAACATTTGGCATTGGCGATATGGCATAACGGTGCTTTGAACTTCTCTAACTGCTTCCACCGGAGGAGCTTTAAGTGCTTTGCAAACTTTAATGAAATGAGCTTCCCAGCAGCCCAGTGAGGTTGCAAAATGTTATCATCCCCACTTTACTGCTGGGCAACAGGCACTGAAAACAACAGCAAGACTCCAAGGGATTTCAACCGTGCCGATAATTCATCCTCTATGCCTGGCATATCACAGATCACTTATACTACAGAAAAGGGGGAAGGCACAAGAGATGGAGGGAACACAAGCAGGCGAGGAAGACGCATGACATGGTCATTCCCTCTTAAGTCTTGTATCAGAGTAAGAAGCCATTAAAGAAAATGATCTATTAGATAACACTAATATTCTCCAGCAGCAAATGACCCTGCAGCTTTGAAAAAGCCCTCAGCCGTGAATGTATTAGCACTGCTACTGTCCTTGGAATTATCTCCCAAGAGATGAGGCAGAAGCCCGTTTCTTGGCACCTTTTTAAAGCTAGACTGGCGAAAATAGTAGTAAGTGTAGAACAGGGCGCAACCCTGCACTGGCAGAGTGGTGGACTACATGGTCTACTAGCTCTTTTCCAGCACTAGGCCAAATTTTGTTCTAAGCTGCTCCAATGTGAATCTGGAGAAACTGCACCTGGGTCAGTGGGGTTTCTCCCATTTTGGAGCTGAGAGCTAAACTTGACCCTATGATTCCATGACAACATCAACAGGAAGCTTATTCCTTACTCCTCCTTTAGGTTTTCCCCATCTGCTTTTCTAAAACACTGTGCATGCCATATACAAAAGGCAATTGGTCTACATGGCACGTTGGGAAGAAAACTCTATTATCCAGGTTTTCTGTAGCAAACACAAGAATGTAGATTTCATAGTGTTTAAGGTCAGAAAGGACCATTCGATGGTCTACTGCAGTGGTGGGCAACCTGCAGCCCGCGGGCCACACGTGGCCCGTCAGGGTAATCGCTGGCGGGCCGCAAGGCAGTTTGTTTACACTGACCATCTGCGGGCACAGCCGCCACAGCTCCCAGTGGCTGCAGTTCGCTGTTCTCGGCCAATGGGAGCTGCAGGAAGCAGTGCGGGCCACAGGGATGTGCTGGACGCTGCTTCCTGACACTCCCATTAGCTGGGAACGGCGAAGCGCGGCCACTGGGAGCTGGGGGTGCCTGCGGATGGTCAATGTAAACAAACTGTGGCACGGCCCACTGGCAGATTACCCTGACGGGCTGCATGTGGCCCACGGGCTGGCTGCAGGTTGCCCACTAGTGGTCTACTGTGTCTTTCTATATATCACAGGCAGGGCCGGCTCTAGGATTTTTGCCGCCCCAAGCGAAAACAATTTTGGCTGCCCCTCCGCCCCGTTTTTTTCTTACCCCACCCCCGGCCCCGCCTCAACTCCGCCCCTTCCCCAAATCCCCAGCCCTGCCTCCTCCCCCCAGGCTCTCAAGCCCCAGGAGGGAGGGAGAGGGAGAAGCAGCGCGTGCGCCGCGGCCACTCAGGGTCTCCCCCTCCCTCCCAGGCTCTCAAACCTGGGAGGGAGGGGAGCAGCGGCGCGCGAATCAGCTGTTTCGCGCGCCACGTCCGCTCGGGATCTCCCCCTCATTCCCGGGTTTGAGAGCCTGGGAGGGAGGGCGAGCAGCGGTGCGCGAGCGGCAGCAGCGGAGGTGAGTTAGGGCGGCCGGGGCACATTTTTAGGGGCGGCATGGCCCGCGCCAGAATGCCGCCCCTAAAAATGTGCCGCCCCAAGCACCAGCTTGTTTTGCTGGTGCCTAGAGCAGGCCCTGATCACAGACCATTAAATTTCACTGGGTTACCCATACAGAGCCATCTCTTTACAGCAAACCATTCGATAACTGCAAATGCAAGACAAGCTGATCTTCTGCCAACCCAACTAGATACCCTGTCACCAGAGTTAGGGGTGGCAAATGACAATTAGGTCATCTGGTTCAGGAAATATTGACCAGGTGAAGCTCCAGCCCACATAACTTTGTGGGCAATGCTTTGCAAACAGATCTTCCTGAGCATGGCTTTTGTAACGATGCAAGAGGAATGGTGGGAGAGGCACTCCTCATCCGATGCCACCAGTTGGTATTCGATAGAAAGCCCTGCCAGCTGTCCCAAGGCCTTTCCGAGAAGGGACATACAAGCAAGGAGTTACCGTGGTCCCTGACTCAGCCAAGCTTGTTTGCCAGTTGGAGTGCAGAAAGCATGTGGCGCATGCCGGCGGAACACTGGAGTGACTCATGAAGTTGCTGCCATGCATTCGGTGGACGGCATGTTAAACACGATGAAAGGGGACTCTCCTACAACAGAATCCAAAAAGAACACTGTTGCTACATTTTTAGACTATCCTATTCAGACAGGCGCGGAGCCCAACTACAAACACTTCAGAAAGATCATCCGCGATAGGGTTACCACCGGCATGTCAGAGGTGATTAGTGAGAAAGGACAGAGGACTTCTTCTTCCACTAACAATCAGAGGTAGGTAGGGGAGGAATGCAGGGATTAAAAAATCTGACAAACAGCAACAGATTTCCCAACAAGGAGCTGATCGTCTGCTGTTGCTCCAGCAGCCTGCTTTTAAAATCATCCTTCAAACACATGACATTCTTCTCCACCTTCACAACAGTGGTTCCCAGATTTGGGTCCATTAGGGTGTCAAATAAAAGTTTGGTGCCAAGAAACCGGATCACTGGCAGAAGCAGGGGTATGCACGCTAATAGCAGAGCAAGACCAGGGCAAGAAAAGTGCTGAGCTCCAGACTGTGGGTATTATTTTATGTTCTGTGTTCTCTCTGCCCATATGCCATATTCATCTTATTGCATGACCAGATTTAAGGATGGGAATCTGAATGAAACAAAACTCTGTGAATATATATTGGTATCCTCTTGTTCTTTCTCTGCGGATATACTTTTGGGCATTCCCCTCTGAGGGATGTAGAAGATGCCAGACTTGACATCTGTTCTTGCTACATTTATACATTACATCTTTTTTTAAAAAATAGAGGTAGTCTGCAAAAATGTTATGAAACCAGTTAGAATCTGATTTCTTTCTTTATGGGAAGTTTTGAAAAGTGGCCTTTAAAAAACTGATTTCAGATGTAGTTCTCAAGAACTGGTAGTTTACAAACTATCCTAGAAGTCAAGGTAGCTCAGAGGCAGGTTGAGTGGTTTGCTATGGAGATGAAGAATCAGGAAACCTGGGTTCTTTTCCCAGTTCTGCCCCTGGTTTATCACATGGCTGTGGTCAAAACACTTCTTCACCCAGGACCTGATTCTGATTTCACCAATGTAGAACAGGAGTCAATCCAGCGAAGACAATGGATTTATGCCAGCGTATACCCAGTTTAACTGAGCTCAGAATCTGACCTTCTCTGCCTTAGTCTCTTCTCCTGTAAACGAGGGTAATCATACTTACTCACCTTTGCAAAGTTCTTAGACAGCCTCTGTCAAAAGGTGCTATACATGCAAAAAGAACGAGGAGTACTTGTGGCACCTTGGAGACTAACAAATTTATTTGAGCAAAGGTTTTCGTGGGCTAAAGCCCACTGCATCTGATGAAGTGGGCTGTAGCCCACAAAAGCTTATGCTCAAATACATTTGTTAGTCTTTAAGGTGCCACAAATACTCATTCTTTTTGCTGACACAGACTAACATGGCTACCACTCTAAAACCTATATACATGCAAGGTATCTTGATCTTGAATGAAATATTCACATTAGCTCTTGCCCTGACATAAACTTGTCTATTTTCACTTATATGTGAAATAATGGGAGTTAAAATTAATCACTTGTCAATACTTTCCATCAGAAATAAATGACCTGCCATTTTCTTCATTTAGATTTCTGTCAGCAAACAGATGTACTCAGCCTATTACATCATGAGCTAAATGAGTCCCTGGAAGTTCAATGGATTTACACCAGAGATGAATCTGGCCCCTTCAATACGCTATCGGGAATCAATATGCAGTTGAAAGCACCTGGCTTAGATTTTAAAATGCTGCCTAGGGAACTTAGACACATGGTTCATGCCAAAATTAATGAGAGTTGTGCCTCTAAATCCCCTGGGTAGCTTTGAATATCTCAGTCTTTATCGCTGAAAGTAGTAGTGCTAAGTTAACATGAAAACACTTACACAGCCCCATAACATTGTCACCTTGTGGTCCTTTAACTCCAGTTTTCAGAGTAGCAGCCGTGTTAGTCTGTATCCGCAAAAAGAAGAACAGGAGGACTTGTGGCACCTTAGAGACTAACAAATTTATTAGAGCATAAGCTTTCATGGACTACAGCCCACTTCTTCGGATGCATAACTCCAGTGTTTAGCTTCATTCTGAAGCATCATAAATCGACACTATTTGTCTCATGAAACACATTTTTTGGTAGCTACAAATTTGCAATGAGGTGCAGACATCTGGAGTAATTACCAACTTCCCTTATTGGTTCTCTGACAGCAGTTTCTATTGGCAAGAAGAGTTTCATGCTGGGGTGTTAACAGAGAAAATAATGGCAAATAAGGAAAAATAGCTGGTAGGGTCAGGCCAGAACCAGCATCTCAAATTCCTTTGAATTTTGGGAAGGACGCTGGGGTGAGCTGGCATTTGGAAGTGCCGACATTCTGTGATGAGTTGAAATATGCCAAATGGATCAGGCAGCCGGATTTCCAATTCCCCAGGTAAGCACAGGGAGGAGAATGCTGACTGAACAGAAAGTGGCCACAGGTGTAGGCTGATGGCTACAAGGGAAAGGGACAAGTCTTGAACAGTTGTCTGAGAAGGTAGGAAACCACTGTTGCAGGGGATACTTTTTACTGGAAAACGGATGAACTCTGAAGAATCAGACTGTTCAGGTCACGGAAAAACAGAGTCGGGTAGAGCAGGAGATATAATGGCAGGAGGTTAATGAACTGACACCAGCTCCAATTCAAGTCTGAGAGATGAGATCAAAGAGGTGCCCAAATCAATCAAACAGAGGTGTGGACTGGCCCGTCTCTCCTTTAAATAGCTCCGTCTGGCTTCTGAGGACAAGGGGCTTTGTTGATCAGAATAAAGAGGAACTGCGAGGATTAGACAACAGGCAAGTGTGTGCAATGCAGAGGAAATCCCCTCACACAACCCATACTGGCGAAAGGGAAATTGTATTAGCACCTCTCTGCCTGCATGCAGTGCTACTTAGGAAGATGTTAACACTTTTCCCCTAGCTAGCCACCAATGCAGGACAGCGGCGTGCACTTTAGCAAGACTAGAAAACCTCAGTGCAGCATGCTTCTATGACCAAAGCACAGGCACCATCACAGCATCGGATCAGATTTTATCACAAGAGCCAGCAAATTAACCATCACAGCAGTACCCCATCTGTAAAACTGGGATAACAGAAATATTTCCCTACGTTGCAGGGGTATTGGGAGGAGAAATACTTGTAATTGTGATCCCAACAGTAATGAGATGATCCATAGATAAAATCCTGCTTGACTCAGAAACCAGGTTTTGACCCCTGATGTTCAGCAGCGGAGGAATTCTCAGGACTTATATACAGAAACCTCCTACACGTAGAAAAACAGAAAGCAAGTGGCCTTTGCTGCCAGGGTAGCAACATGGCAAATGCAAAGATAAAACATTAGCACTAAACCCTGGGAGCTGTAGGGTTTTAGTAAGTGACACTTGGATTTGTTTCCTGCAGACAGAAAAACACAGCTGTTGTTTTTATTGACTGCACCATACTGGATTATTTGCATGGTGTTAAAATACAATTGTACAAGTTACAGTTCATGGACCTAACATGCAACCTCATCAAGGCTTTTACCGCACAATGTGCTCTCCTTCTTTCAGGAGAAGTCACACCAGGTATGTCTACACTGTGATAAAGAACCCACGGCACCGAGTCTCAGAGCTCAGGTCAGCTCACTGCGGCTCTCGGGGCACAGGCTGTGGGGCTAAAAATAGCAGTGTAGATGTTTGGACTCATGCTGGAGCCCGGGCTCTAAGACCCCATGAGGGGGGAAACATCTACATTGCAATTTGATTGCCCTGCAGTCCAAGTCAGCTGATGCAGGCCAGGCTGCAGGTCTTTATCACAGTGTAGACATACCAGCTCTAACCTATGGCCTTGCTTTCTGAATATAGCTTTAATTTACCCATAACATACCTGATGAGAGCAGACACAGCCTTGATTACTGAGTGAGGGGCAGGCTGACTGAGAGACTAATGGATTGGGGGCATTTTGGGAACGCAAACAATTTCAATTTCTTTAAAACAGCAGCCCTCACTTGACTAAAACTCCCATAGACGTCTATGGACGTCTTGCCTGCTTTGAGGGCCACGGGATTTGGTGGATAATTAATGATTACTAATTGCCCAGGTTTTCAGACGTGATTAGCGATTCTGGTTGCCCAACGGAAAGCAGCTCGATTTTCAGAGAGTAGGTGCTCAGCACTTTCTGAAAATCAGCCCCTTTTAAGGTGGCTCAGGTTGGCCACCCAAAAATGGAGGCATGCAAAATCCTGCTTGAAAATCTTGATTAGTCATAGCATAATAATAAACAGGTATTTAGAGAGGCACTCTTGCAATGGATATCACACGGCAATCTTCCAACTGGTTTTTCATGTGCACAGTACCTTACAAATGTGATCTAATTAGAAATCCCATAGCATTGTTACAGGCATTGTACAAACCCTTATTCAAAAGAGAGTCCCTGTCCCAAATAGCCTGTTTAACCCATTAAGCAAGTTTCCTAAAAGGGCCTAAATGTCCAGTCCCGCATGATGCTGAGCACGCTCCAATCCAGCAAAGCACTTAAGCACTTGCTTAATTTTAACCATATGCTTGGTCCCACTGAAGTCAACGAGACTGCATATGTAGGTAAGTGCTTCACTGGATTGGGGCCAGAGTGCAGGATCATGCCCAGAATGTTTTACCATATCTGGTCTTGTCAAATTTGCTTTTATGAGGTCTTTGGTTTCATGGTGAGGCTGTCACTTGTTTCTGAAAATGATCAGGGGGAAGATTATTTTTTTTCCCCTTTCAAGGCACCATCTTGCACTTCCGACCCTGGCAACATTTCCGTCGACATCAATATGGGCCCGATGTTCAGAGGTGCTGAGCACGCACCGCGCCTGCTGACGTCAGGAAGAGTTCAGGGCGCTCATCCGCCCTTCTGAAAATCAAGCCCATGAGAAATGTTGCCTTCAGGACAGGGCCCTTGGCAAATTCAGTGCTGGTGAAAGGGGCTGTCTTGCCACTGTTGGCGAAAGAAAAACAAAAAGAGGAAAGCTGTGATGTGAGTAAAGGGCTGAAGCAAAGACAAATGGTACTAAAATGTAGGGAGGCGCGGGTTGGAAAAGAAAATGAGAACAAGGCAAACAACGTTATCTAGAGAGAAAGAGGACTGGGGCGAATTCACACCTGGGGTAACTTCCTATGTAACTGAAGCCAGGTTGACCCACCGCCTGCCATGCCGAGTATACAGATTCCAGACAGCTTGGCTAGCGCGGGTACCTTAAAAGGTTATCTAAATGACCTGGCTCCCACTTCAGAAGAATGCGCACCCTCAAGGCAGTAATTTGTGCAGCATTAAGAGAGCAGCTTTCTAACAAGCTTCATGCGGAGGAAAAAGATTCTGGGAACTGCTTCATGCCGTTATATCATCGCCAAGGTTTTAGGGCCAAATGCAGCTGGGCCGTGACAAATGGCCCTCAAATGAGTGCAGACAAATGCTGCCAACACATTACTAACGTGCCCCTCCATAGCCTCACCCATGGGCAAACAAAACAGAAAAAAAGGGTGCAGGATCAGGTCCTTGGAACAGAAAGAACTGGGCCCCAAAAGATCACTCAGCCACATGACCAGATTTTACCACAAAACAATTTAATTCAAACATTGGTGGAAGATTCTTACCAAATTCACCGCAAGTATTTAACTCTTTTATCAGTGCAACAGGGTGGTCTGCCCCCAAAAGGAAGAGGGGCCCTGGAGCCAGCCAGCCCTGTGCTGAGGCAGTGCCCCTGTAAAAACAGGTGTTTGGGCACAGCAGAGGGGGTGATCAGAACCAGCTGCGAAGGGATCAGCTGATTTCCTGATGCGCTCCTGTTTCCTGTAAAGGCTATAAGAGTGAGTCTAGGAGAAGCTCTCAGAAGTAGGATGGTTTCTAGAACAGGGGAATTCCCTCGCAGGTGTTTTCTAGGAGGACTGGTAAGGAAGCAGGGAGACTGGTAAGGAAGACCATGGGTCGGGGTAAATTAGCTGTTGGATTTATGTTGAAGTGGTTTGTTCTGGGGTATGCTGAAGATTATTGGTCCTACTAGTACATAGTGCCCTGAAGAAAGTTCCTGAGCAGACTCTGGGTGTGGTGTTAATCCTCCGTGATCTGGAGACAGGCCAACAGCCTGCAAAAACAGAGAGAAACTTGTTCCTGGATGGCTTCAAGTATAGAAAATGGGATTCAGACGTTTGCTGCATTATTGAGCAAGTGTCTTAAGGTCCCTGGAGACCATTTTGTTTTCATTATTCACGGCAACATTTCAAATGTAATTGAAATAAATAAGCACTGGTGCAGGAGGGCAGAATTTGGCCCTATCTGGAGGAATTTCACTGGAGTGGTGTAAGCAAGGGCAGGGTTTGGTTTGTTTGTGAAGACCCATTAATGGGCCATGATTCTGCATTTTTCTCAGGGGAAGTGAAGTCAGTGGAGTTACTCCTACTGGAAAACTGGTGTCAAATCAGTTCTATCCTTCAAGAGGAAAATCCTAGGGTTTTTTTTTAATCCAAATAGGAATGTTATAGGGACTAAACAGTTTAGTGTAGCTAACAGAATGGGAGGAGTTCTATGAGCCAAACAAGCGGAGATCTATAGGTTTCTTAATAACTAACCTTATAGAACAGTTTTGCTACACTGTGTCTAATTTTAGTTTTATTAGAGTCTGGCTCAGGGCTGCCCGGGGGGGGCAAATGGAGCAATTTGCCCTGGGCCCCACAGGGGCCTCCATGAGAATATAGTATTCTATAGTATTGTGACTTTTTTTTTTATGGAAGGGACCCCTGAAATTGCTTTGCCCTAGGCCCCCTGAATCCTCTGGGTGGCCCTGGTCTGGCTGTGAATACTGGGGGCTCAATTCTCCACTTCCTCACACAGCTGTACATGTGGCGTAATGCTACTGAACTCAGTAGTTACACCAGTGTCCATGAGTGAGGAACCAGGTCCTTAATGCCCAGAGCTCATTCTGATTGGTAAATTGATGTCACATCCCTGCACCAATTCCCAACCGTACACAGGCAGGCCTTAATCACTGAATTCAACCAGTGCTTGCATGACTCCTGTCAAATGGGAGATAAATCAAGATTTTGCCATTGGAACTTGGATAATCACTCTGTTGACTAGGCACAAGCCAAAACTGAGCCTGGCTTGCTCTTCCAGAGCAGTGTTTCTCTGCAGGGTGAGCAAGAGTAAGTGTAATGAAACTTGTTTTGACCAGTAAACGGGTAAGACCCAAATATATGCAGGGAGCAGGTCTGTGGGTGAATAAAGTGCCAAGTCAGCACAAACACTGCTCATAGTAGATCTGCACTTTAATATGGAACTTTAGAGCATCAGTTTCTTCAAATTAGACATGAAGGGTCTGTCTACACTGCCCAGGTTACAGTGCAGCCGCGGCAGCGCTGTGACGTGGGCAGTGTAGACACGCTTTATCACAGGGGAGAGCTCTCTCCCAGCGACTTTAAACAAAAAACACCCTGAACGTGCGATGGTAGCTTTGCTCCTGGCAATAATGCACTGTCTACACTGATGCTTTTCAGCACCAAAACTTTTGTCACTCGGGGGGGGGGGGGGGAGTGTCTGTGTGTGTGTCTTTTCCCACCCCTGAACGACTCAAGTTTTAGCGCTGAAAGTGGCAGTGTGTAGAGAGCCTAAAGCAGAAACAACCAGCTCTAGTTGACACTTAAGAGTTGCATATAAAGACCTGCACTTAAATTGCGGTGAAGGAGATTTAGAATAGACATTAGAAAAACACTTCCTAAGTGTCAGGGTAGTTAAGCATTGGAACAAATCACCTAGGAAACTCCATCATTGGAGGTTTTTTAGGAAGAGGTTAGACAAACGCTTGTCAGGGATGGTCTAGATCAGTAGTTCTCAAACTGAGGAGCTTTGGGGGCGTGGGGGAACTTTATTGCACACATTCAGAGCTGGGCAGCTGGAGAACAGTGGCTGCTGGCCGGGCGCCCAGCTCTGAAGGCAGCACCACCGCTAACAGCAGCAGAGAAGTAAGAGTGCATCTTCTTGAGTGCTATCTATTATACCTTATCTAAAAACTACTCTCATATGTGAGGAGAGAGAGCGAGAAAGAGATCTGTTTTCTAGAACACTCCTGCAACAACACTACCTATAACAAAATACTGTGGACTCCTTCAATGAGGGCCCTATCCTGCATGGTACTTAACACCATCTGTCAGTGCCCATTGTCCCCTGTCTATATCGGTGGGAGTCAAAAGCACTGAATGCTTCATAGGAGGCGCTCAGCATGTTGTGGAATCTATCCCTATGGGGTCAGTTGCACCTAGCCCTGCTCAGGTGCACTAGGGAGGAAGAGCAGAGGTCAAACGTACTGCAGCGATGGGTGACAGTACAGACCCTTGAACCATAAACCCTCAAAACAAAGTTAGAATATAAGGGTGGTCACTAGTGGTGCTGCAGTAGGCTAGTGGCAGACTCACTATGCCCTCCGCATTATGATCCCAGGGCCCAGCACGCCAGCCAGCAGTGCTTGTCCCACAGGGGGAGAGTACTCCTTGCACTTTATTCCAAGGTGGCAGGACAGCTGTGCTTGCCTGGTGTACTTCCCCAACACACACTGGGGCATTGTTCCTGCTGCAGGCTGTGGTTTAATGCCCCAACTGAACTCAAACCTGGCATTGTTTGCATGCGGCCTTTCTGCAGTGGAATAATACACCCACAGCCTTATCAGAAAACCTGCTTTAGCTCAGAGGGTTCTCCCCCCTCTGCCTAATCAGTGCATAAATCTCTCTATGCAGCAGACCTAAAAAGGCATTACACATGAGCTGTTGTAAAATACATGGATGGAGTCACGTCTGCCTTCCTTCCCAACTCCAGATACTCTCCTGTATCCAGTTAGGGTGAAATTCAGCCTGACATCCTGGCTCCAATGTGGCTCTCTGTACCACGTAAGCCCCACATACGGGAGAGCATGCCTGGGGGAGCACAGACAAAGGAATACTCGGCGCTCCAGTGACAGGCTCTAGGTTGGCTCCAAATGAGCTGGTGCAGAGCAGGACTTGAGAACAGATCAGGTTGCACTGAAATCCACGACTTGGTGGTCAAGTGACTCAAATCCCCACATAGATGGCTAGGAGGGTTGGTGACTTTTCTGCTACTCGGCGGTGTTGCTCAGGTGTATCAAGCGTGGATTCTGGTCATCCTTCCTGTCTTGTCATGGGGCTGCTGTAACTGTATCTGCAAATTATCTATTACTTGTATTGCAGTCGCACCAAAGGGCCCCAGACAAGATCAGCGATCCATTGTGCTAGGATATTGTAACAAACAGACATAAAGACATGAGGTGAAATCCTTCACCCAGGGCCCCCACTCCAATGAGCTTAAAATCTAATTCTCTGAGGAAAGCAGGAGTACAAGCAACAAGTATGTGGTAGCTCAGGACATACACCGGACCCTCGCTAGAACGCGGGATTTGGGATCCATGCGCAGTACCACGTTAACGCGGGGACTTCATTAAAATGAATTGCAATTAAATTTGGGATCCATGGCTGCGACCGCGTTATATGCGAATTTGCGCTATAGAGACGTGCGTTCTAGCGAGGGTCTGGTGTACTAAGTTTAAGCTGTGAATCACCTCCTGACAACTGTGTAATGAACACTCCTCCCCAAAAGCTCACACCTTAGTAGCAATTGGTCATCCTGACCAAATGGTGCCCCAGGCAAGGAACAGCTTCGGTGCCCCCTCCCCTGCATTGCCTTGGGAGGCCATTTCACAACTTTGATGCATGATTTATCCCTGTCAGATAAGATGATACATTTGCATGCTAGGACCTGTAAATCTGTATTTATTCATGCCATATTTAAGCAAATAAATTCCTCAGTTCTGCACTGGGACAATCACTACTGCCTAAAGCCCAGAGTGTGTTGTTCTGTTTCTGATATTTTTCCCATCAAATTTGCCCCTTGCTGCAAGCTAGATTGCAACTGAGTTTTTCACTTCCTATACTGGGCTCCTGAAGACTTCTTCAGGAGCATCTTTTATTTTCTGCAGGGTAAAACAGTATTAGGGAGAGCAAAAGTCTATGATCCCCATTTCGTGTTAAGCATAGCAAAAGAAGTAATGGTATTTCTTTTATATTGTTGTGTAGATAGGGGTTCAATAGAAATCTCTGGCATCTCATTAAATATGTACTTTTATTAGTCGCTACTTACACTCTTCAAATCTTAAAACACAAGTATACTTTCACAATTACGCAATAAAACAAGGTTCACAATATCACAGCTAGGCTCTCACTTCACTTTGTTCTTATATCTCATTGACTGACTGGCAGCACCCTGCCCCGTATATACCCACGAGGGCAGGGCTGACAACATTCTAGGAGGTTTGAGGAAAATGTAGTTCTCAAAAAATCTGGAAGGTTCCACAAAATTACTAAGGTCCAGAACATTCTAAGAGGCTAGTGAAAAATGAATCCACATAGAATGTCTGAAGAAACATGTTTCAAGTATTCCCTATTTTCCCTTTTGTCACTAACAACAAAAACAGCACTCCCAGCCTGGCACCCCCAGGCTATTGCCTGGGTCCCCTGCCCTTAAATCCAGCCCTATATATGGCTGTATTTGCTCACTCATAATTTAATCTTTAATTTTTTTTCAGGAACACATCAATTTGCAGCATAGGACTACCTTGCAGTAACTGGGCCAGAGGGAGCTATATTGATCTACCCCATTGGCTCATTTTCTCTGGGTAGCCCAAAGTTGTGAATGGATTGGGGGCGGGGGGAGAGCCAGAAAAGTCTTGTAGCAGAAGAAGTCCAAGTGCTTGCAAGTGTCTCCTATAGAGATGGTTGGAAAAACTGTTTATTCCCCCCCGTGCGCACACACACACACATACACACACACACACAGAGTTTCAAATTAAAATTAAACTTTTTTTAAAAAGTGACTTTTTATGGGAAAATTTTGAAATAATTTGAACGGAAGCATTGGTTTTGGTTCAGTTATCAAAAATAGATATCAAAATTTCAGATGTTTGGGGTCCCCCCCCTTCTTAGCACTGAATGCACTAGGCACATAGGAACTGCCAGACTGGATCAGACCCCAGGCCCATGTAACCTAAGATGCTGTCACCCACAGTGGTCGGTACCAGGTGCTTCAGAAGGAGGAAGCTGTAAGGCAGATATGGGATAATCTGCTCCCCCCACTCTGAGAATGTATGTCTGGAATCTTTCACTTTCCTCTTTGTCTTTGCTTTTTTTTCTCTCCAAATTTTCAAAACTTCCTCAGCTTCTGAAAAGCTAGAGTTGCAGAGTTTCATTTTTCTCTTTACTCTGTCACTTATTCATTTTATTGTACTGGGGGTGGAAGGAGACAAGAAAAAAGGAGAAACAAATTTGATATTTTTGGAAAATTTTAGGTTGGAAAAACAGAAGTCCTAACATTTTCCTGTGGAAAGTTTTGGTTTAGATAAAACTCTGTTTGGGGGCAGGAAACTTGTGTTGGTTGAAAAACTTCAACCAGCTCTAGAATCCTGCCTGATCCTGCAGTGGGAAGTGAAGAACCAAAATCTGGAGGTGACAGACATGATCACACTTTTAAAGAATGGGTCTAACAAGTTCAAACCTGAATTTTCCCAAACTTTGGGAGTGTGTCACTCTAGATTGGAACTTCGCCAGAGTTCACAGGTATGCTGTTCGGGGGTTGAGCTAACATGGCAGGTTCTTGTGTTGATCCACTTCGTAAAGTGTCCAACACAGAATTCCTGTTCACTCGCTGTGGTAGGTGTTGCTCATTAACTCCACCTGGGAGGTGAGAGTGACTCTTCCGACAGAGGAAACTAAAGTCTGAGACAGGGAGGCCTTGGACAAAAACCAAGTACAGCCTAGCTTTCTTCCCACAGTTACTTCAACTGCTGTCAAGGAACCCCAGGCAGAGGGCTGTGTTCACGCACTAATTCTATGCGCACATATGTGCATGTGATGGATTCAAGCAGGGTAAAGGATTGTGCCTTTCATAGGGGTTTTCTAGCTTATATGGACACAAGAACGATGTCCTCTTGCAGTGGGCACCTTTACATGCCGGAATCTGAAACTGGATACATACGGTTCTGTGTATCACGATAACAGAACAACCAAAAACCACCCTAAATAAAAGGTAGTATGTCAGCAGTAAATAAATAAATATATGGAGCTATACCTATCTCATAGAACTGGAAGGGACCCCAAAAGGTCATTGAGTCCAGCCCCCTGCCTTCACTAGCAGGACCAAGTACTGATTTTTTTGCCCCAGATCCTTAAGTGGCCCCCTCGAGGATTGAACTCACAAGCCTGGGTTTAGCAGGCCAATGCTCAAACTATTGGGAGGGAAGGAGTTTCCAGACATGGGAACCTTAATCCTTCATTTGAATAATCATATTGGCCTGAAGTATCAGAGGGGTAGCCGTGTTAGTCTGAATCTGTAGAAAGCAACAGAGGGTCCTATGGCACCTTTGAGACTAACAGAAGTATTGGGAGCATAAGCTTTCGTGGGTAAGAACCTTCATCTGAAGAAGTGAGGTTCTGACCCACGAAAGCTTATGCTCCCAGTACTTCTGTTAGTCTCAAAGGTGCCACAGGACCCTCTGTTGCTTTTTACATATTGGCCTGGAAGCACCTAAAATGGACAGGATCCTGTTAGGCCAGATTTTCAAACGTGGGACCCTATGTTAGCTTTTCATTCACATAGAAAGTCGTTCTTTTTCCTTCCCTCTCCAGCAGGGCTGGTGAATGAGATCAGAGAGTGAAATCCTGGTTGTGTTGAAGTCAATAGCAAATTCCCCACTGATGTCAGTGGGGCCAGGATTTCACCTTTTCAGTATGTCTGCACTGTAGTCAGAGGGGTGACTGCAGCTAGTCTAAGCATCCCCACATAGCTTGAATCTAGCTAGCGCCACTAAAAATAGCCGTGAAATTGCACCGGCGCAGATGTTGGCACGGACTGGACACGCCCACCTAGAACCCTGGGCACATACCCATTGCCTGCCTGCCAGGGCTCTATGCTGTTGTGGTGTTGCTACTATTTTTAGCTGTAGTAGCTGGATGAAAATGTGTGTGTGTGTTGTGTGCCCACACCGACAGCAGTCACAACTCCAGCTGCAGCGTAGACATACCAATAGAGGAGCACTAAGGGGGGGACTCTTTGGGAGGCATTTCCACCAAACTGCTGACGTGAGCGGAACTCCACGGAGGGTCCGTGTTGGTCTCCGGTGATGTGCGTGCTTAAAAATGAAACCGACCCCTAAAATCACTTTCAACAATTGGTATCCTCCAGCTGTTCCCCCAAGACTTCAGTAGCCCCCGTGCACTACAGAAACATACCAGGCGCTCTCATCCCGGCACAAGTCAAAGCCATCCATCATATTAGTATAAATTCAATACTTTTGTTGTCTTTTAGAGCTGCTCGAGGTAGCTCCAGCTGTAAGTGCTTTCTCACCTCTCCTTAGGGGATCTGCAAAGCCAGCTGCTCTGAATGACATCACTGGTAACTGGGAATGACAGCTCAGGCCAAGAGCTGTCTGAAACATAGTACAGAACCAGTGACCTGCGGTAAGCTGAAGCTAAGAAATCCAACCCCATTTTCATAGCAGTAGCAGCATGCACTACAGATACAATTAACATGCAGCTGGGATGGGGGAAGCTATACTCCTGTAAATAATGAAAGCCCAAGACTCTTCCACTGTAAGTTTCCACCATCTTCTTTGGAAAATACAAAACGATGGGCCTGACCTTGCATTTTGGCGGTGCTCAGTGGGTTAAATTCGATTCTCACATGCACGTGGCAAAATAAAGAGCCAGCAGAACAGAGGAGGGTGATGCCTTGAGAAGAAAGCTTCCATGAGAGAACTAAACAGGGTGGGTTTCTTCTGCTAGGCAACTTACTAAAAAGGGAGAAATAGAGTTGTGAGGCAGCACGGTGAATTACATAGGGCCCTGCACTGGGATTTGAGACACATGGCCCTGCCACTAGGTTGCTGTGTAACCTTGGGCAAGTCACTTGGTCTCTATCTTGTCCCTTTAAACTGTAACCTCTTTGGGACGGCGACTGCCCCTTACTGTGTCTACATGCAGTACTTAGCACAATGGGGTCTTGTTCTCAGCTGGGTCTTGTACTGATGAATGCGGTGACAGTAGCGCCTAATAGTAATGACACGAAAAATGCAATATTTTAGTTTTGCAGAGCTGGGTTCAAAAAAGCCTGGTGGCTCCCCAATAGCTATTAACATCCCAAATATGCAAAAAGATCATTTACACGCTACTGGATACAAAGCCATTTTTGTTTGAAAATGAACCAATTTTCACATTTTAAAGCATCCTTTTTCTTTAGTGACTTGCAAAAATTTCCTATTTTTAATTCATAACAATGCACAGGAAAAGATTTGCACAGCTTTGCACTTTAAGATGTGTTTTGCACACTTCTATTAATCACTCCTTTCCTACACTAAGAAAATGCTTCAGTCTCAATTCCCACCGTCCCCAATTTCAAAGATGGGGAAACTGAGGCAGAGAGGGTAGCTAGTGTCAGAGCACCCAATCCATTGCCCATTGAAGTGAAATATTTCTACCGACTTAAGTGGGCATGGTCTGTTTATGGCCCCATTACCACAATATCTGAGCACTTCACAATCTTTATACTGAGCCTTACTCCTATGAGGTAGGAAAGTGGTGCTATTCCAGTTTTACAGATGAGGGATTAAATGACTTGCTCAGGGTCACAAAGGAAGTCTGTGGCAGAGCAAGGATTTGCACCAAGGTCTTGAGTTCTAGACTAGCACCTGAATCACTGGACTATTCTTTTTCTCTGAACTATTCTCATCCTTATTGTGAGCAGGATTGGACCCAGAAATACATGCATTAGTAATACAAACAAAACAGCTAGCAGTATATCAATTTTTGGTATTCTTGTGTTTCTTTTCCCTACTCTGGAGGTGAAGTCAATGGGGCCAGAATTTCACCTTAGGGGTCATGTCCCACAATAATAGTAGCTACTTCTCAGTCAAAGAAAATATATGAATTACCCCTATTTTCTATTCGCTTATATCATATTGCATAATAGAATTCATGAACAAGAGTCGAGCCACTTCTGCCCAGATATCAGACGCACCCCTAGCGAACTGGAGATATCTCCACTGATTCTACACCAAATTATGGATTGCAAAGTGTTAATTTCTAGCAGTAAAAAGGAAATATTGCTGATCCTAATGGAACTGTAACTAGAACATATATTGGTCTGTTGTAGCCAGGCAATGATACTGTGTCCAGCACCATGCTATCTGAGGGCCACCTAGTAGTACACTTGCATCTGTTGGATGTGGTTCTTGTCATCAGTGAACAGCCATGAGACTTTTTAAAAATTGTTTCTAGCTGCCCATGTTACCTGTGTGGTGGTTTGGTTTGGTTTCATTGCAAGTCTTGTGATATATGAAGCCTTAGCTCTGGGAGTCATGTTGATTACCTAAGAATCTCAGTTGTCCTTTTAAAAAAAGGAAGTGTCTGGTTCCCAGGGCTGCAGACAAAAGCTTGAAAATGTGACCCAAGTGTTCAAAACCCAGGTGGCAAAAAATCTTTTTTTTTTTTTAAATCTTGTGATTTATTTATTTTTATGGTGGAAGTTAGCAATACTGAGTTTAGCCGATCTCTTTCTGATCTATAGTCCTGACCTGAAATCCTCAGGACTCAGTGGAAAGATTCCCATTAAATTAATCCCATCTCCTAGAACCAGAAGGGACCAAAGATCATCAAGTCCAGCCCCCTGCCTTCACTAGCAGGACCAATTTTGATTTTGCCCCATATCCCTAAGTGGCCCCCTCAAGGATGGAGCTCACAACCCTGGGTTTAGTAGGCCAATGCTCAAACCACTGAGCTATCCCTTCCCCCATTCACTTGAGTGGGCTTTGAATCAGGAGCTGTGAGATGTGTTATGTATGTACAACAAGTCCAATCCTTAAGCACGTCTCTAGTCCAGTAGTTTTCAAACTTTATTTTTTTTCTGGCGACCCAGTTAAAGAAAATTGTTGATGCCCACAACCCAGTGGAGATGGGGATGAGGAGTTTGGGATGTGGGAGGGGCTCAGGGCTGGGGCAGAGGTTTGGGGTGCAGGGGTGAGGGGTTCAGGGGTGGGGCCAGGAATGAGGGGTTCAAGGTGTGGGAAGGGACTCTGGGCCGGGGCAGGGGTTTGGGGTGCAGGATGGGGTCAGGGCTCTGGGCTGGGGGGTGCAGGCTCTGGGGTGGGGCCGGGGATGAGGCATTTGGGGTGCAGGAGGGGGCTCCAGGTTTGGGGGTGGCTCAGGGCTGGGGCAGGAGATAGGGGTGCGGGGGGTGAAGGCTCTGGGATGGGGCCGGGGATGAGGGGTTTGGGTTGCAGGAGCGGGCTCCAGGTTTGGGGGACTCAGGGCTGGGACAGGGGGTTGGGGCACAGGGTTGGGGTGAGGGCTTACCTCCGGTGGCTCCCTGTCAGCGTCGCAGCAGGGGTGCTAAGGCAGGCTTCCTGCTTGTCCTGGCACCACAGACTGTGGTGCACCCCAGCAGCAGGTCCGGCTCCTAGACGGAAGCGCGCAAGCGGCTCCGCGCAGCTCTCGCCTGCAGGCACCACCACCCCTCGCCCCCATTGGCCGGTTCCTAGCCAATGGGAATGTGGAGCCGATGCTTGGGGTGGGGGCAGCACATGGAGCCCTGTGGCCCCTGAACGCATGAGCCGGACCTGCTGCTGGCTGCTTCCGGGGTGCAGCATGGTGTCAACTGGTAGGGACTAGCCTGCCTTAGCCGGGCAGCACCGCCAACGGGACTTTTAATGGCCCAGTCGGTGGTGCTGACCAGAGCCGCCGCGACCCAGTGCCTTCCATTCCGTGACCCAGTTCTGGGTCATGACCCGCAGTTTGAAAACCACTGATCTAGTTTATAAGAAAATCTCCATTATCTTCACCAAGAGATTTCCCTAAGGACTGAGTGAAGTCTGACAACGCATTTTGGGAGTTAGTTGTAGCAACTGGGCTTGTTGGACCTTTGTGGAAGCATGAAATGAGTTGAGGTGAGCCTGTGAAGAGTGAGCAGATCTTCCTAGGGCGATGCCTTTGGAAGATTGCAACAAAGGAAACTGCCCCATAAAACAATCGTGGCTCAACTCAGTCCGGTCCAGTCACTCGATCTCCAGATCAACTTACAGATCGCTCTGCAGGAGGCAATGACGCTGACACTTGCCCATGGTCAAGCTTATTAAAAGCTCTCCACGGTTCCCAGCCAAAGGCCCTTTAAATAGGGTTAGTACTCACACATGCACTGGTCCAGAGCCTCAGTTACCTCAGAACAGTTTTGTGCTTCTCCACTGACTTAAACTACCTTCCCTAGCCCCTGCATACTCTATTGGGCATCAGGTGATCCTTGTGACCGACATGGGGGCCCTGATGGGGTGGGAAAGGTGTCCGTTGTCTGACTGCGACCTCCAGGTGGCAGGGGCTGTACCTGGCCCTCTGTTCTTTGTACTGTAATAAACAATTTGTCTGGGTATCGTGTTTCGGGCAGAGTTTCTGCTCAACTCCGTGGGGTTTCCCTGTGCCAAGCTACTGAGAAAGCACTTTTATCTGCTCTTGCAAGTTTATGACCTTGGAATGACAGCATAACAGCCTTATTCTCAGAGCCATACCACTGTCCTGCGGGCGGGGGGGAGGGCGAGGTGCCCAGGGACTCCCCCTTCTGGAGATCACTAAATCACCCCTGACAGGGAGGAATTCTATTGCTGCTCATAAAAAGGCTCCTGAAGAGATGGCTTCATTTTGCCTTTGGAGCACACCAAGGGGCGCACACAGTTTCCTTGGGCAAGGATTCCTCTGGACGGCTCTCCCAACTTCTTTCCTCATTCCTACAACCCCCTTTGATCCAAGGGGCCTGATTCAATGGAGTTATGCCAATTGATACCCTCTGGGGACCTGGCCCCACATGCATAAAGACCAATGATTTTGTTTGAAAACCATTTAAGGACGGGAACCAGCAGAGATAAAAACAATCTCGAGATGAGCTTCTGTTCAGAGAGACATCGGAGAGTAACATCACCAGATTTCAAACAGGGTGTTGCGGAGCCAGGACATTTGCACGCTCCTTGATCTGGCCTTGCCAGTTGATTCTGTTAAAGGGAGTGAAATCTCTGATCAGGCCTCGTTCCCAAATGGGCCAAGTCTATCAAATATTCTGTTCAAAACAAGTGGAGAGGGGTGCTGAGATTATTTAAAATGCCTGGATTAGTCCGTCCTGTGCACGGGTGCTCCCCAGTTGGGGGTAGGTGCCCCTGCCTCCCAAGCACCCTGCAATGCCCAGCCACCCCCAAGGGGGCGCCCCAGCACAGGTCCCCGCTCCCAGCAGTGCTTACCTGGCTCTTGCCGGTCATGGATAAGGTGGCATGGCTGGAGAACCTGGCCAGCCTTGCGCCAGCCCCTGGAGAGTTGGGCCCCCCAGCTGCCCCGCACTCCGCAGCCCAGCTGTCCGGCAGCCCCGCCGACCTGCTGAGGGTTTCCACCTGCCTGGCCAAGCGCTCCACCTGCGCTCGCAGCCGCTGGTTCTCCTGCTGTAGCTCGGCGACGGTGCGGGCCAGCGGGCTGGCGAGGCGCAGCACCTCGTCCACCTGCCGGTCCACCCCTTGCTTGAAGACCTGGATGTCCACGTGGATCTCCCGCACGGCGCCCCGCAGCGTGTCCTCGTAGCGCCCCAGCGCCTCGCACACACTCTGCGCGTCCTGGCTGCTGAGGTCCGCGATGTCGCTGGCCACCGTGTCCATGTTGGGGGGGCTGGGGACTCTTGCCGGGCTCCGGGCAAACTCCCAGCCAGCGAGGCTGGGGGCTACGAACGCAGGACACCCCACTCCAAAGCCGGAGGGTCCTGGCACCGGTCCCTGAGATCTCCCTGACACAGTTTAGGAAGGCAGCAAGCCAGCCTCTGGTATCAGAAAGGTTGAGAAACACTGGGCTAAGAAAAGTCCCCAGTCCCTGCTGCAGGGCAACCTCCTGCCCGGGGCACTCGCACGCTCACTTCCCCTGGCTCCAGCTGGCTCTGTGCATTCTCCAGGCTTGGGGGGTGCCCTAGGGCAGGCGAGGCAGCTCCAGCCCGGCACCTCTGCCCAGAAAAGCAAAGGAGCGAGAGCGAAGCTGGCTGAGCAGCGGGGCTGGCTGTGTGTGTCTCTCTCCGGCTCCTCCAAGGAGGCGATGCAATTTCAGGAGGGGACAGTGCAAAGGGGTGGAGAGGGGGGCTGGCTTGTTCGCAGCTGCCAGAGGGCTGCTTGGCTCTGTCAACAGCTCTCGCAGGGGGACACAGGCGCTGGAGGAGCTGTGCAGCTGCAGGGGAGATGCTCTGGGGTGGGAGGAGGGGAAGGGACAAGGGGGGAGAGAGGCAGGCTGGGTGGGGAGGGAGGATCAGAAGGGAAAAGCTATGGGTGGGGCGAGAGCTGTGGGAGGAGGTGGCTAGGAATGAGTGGGAGCCAGGGGAGAGGACTGAGCAGGGGGTTGCATATCTGGTCTTTCCTGTGTTGCTTGGATGCTGCTGCCAAAGTAAACATTCCTTATCGCTCCCTGGGGGAGCCCGGAGGCAAAGGGAGAGGGGACTGGATTCTGGGAGAGTAAAGATACACACACTCTCCCACACAACTTGTACACGGGCATGTACGTGGCACTCACCTAGACCTGCTCCCACCCAGACACAGCTGCACACATGCTCCCCTCGCCACACGCCTACCAGTACACAACCAGGGAGAGACTTGATGGGGCAGGCCACGCAGGGGTTTCCCAGAGATCCGGGGCTCTGGCAGAGGTAGGGGTGATCTACAGAGACACACACACTTCTGTATGTTTGCATTTATTTATGGTATTGACTCATTACCGAAGCTGGCCTTAACCTTCAACCCCCACTGATTTCTCTTTCCTCCTTGATTTGTGTTAACACCCCCTTTCCCTCTCCCTTCTCTCCCATTTGTGGGAAGAAGGGGCCCAGTTCGCAGCTCTGAATCAACCCTACAAGCAAATGCCAACGGCCTATGAGACAATGGATGCTTTCTTGCCATAGGAAGGGGTCAGCGCTCAACAGTTGTCCCCTGACTGGCAGCAGCAGCTCTAAGACTGTGGAGTCCAGAATGAGCTGCAAACTCGGTGAAATACTGCCTCGATGTATGCCCAAGCGTGTAAATCAGGGCAGATCTGGGGCTATGCTGGGCCAAGTTATTTCCTGGGGTGACTCCTGCAAAGCCACTCCAGTTAGGAGCCAGCTTTAAAAATGGGCTCATTACAGCATTGCCATCTGTCAGGCTGAAAATTCTTTTTGTTTTTCTCCAAGCCCCCAGCTGCAGGAATTAGGATATTAGCTGGGACATCAGCTTTCATTTATTTAAAGTAAGTTTCTAGCCCTCGTGGTTGCAGAGAAAAGCTTGACAGCGTGACCGCTATATGCTCCAAATCAAAAGGCGGTAAATAAAAAGAATTCCCCATTCATTTTTAAAATCTCATGATTTTTCAGCCAGTTCTTGGGATTTTTTGAGGGGGAGGGAGTTGTCAGAATCTTTTTTTCTCATTGAAAATTTGGACTTTCAGTAAAAATAAAAAATACATTTCTGTCAGCCAAAACCGGAAAATAATTTTGGAGGTATTGGGTTTTCCAACAAAAAGTAAAAAAAAAAAAAAGGAAAGAAAACACCTTTTATGAAAAATGTCATTTAGTTGAAAGCTCAATTTTCAGTCAAAAAATAAACAACTTTTGATCGAAAATGTTCAACAAGCCTAAGCAGCACATATATGCTCCAAGAAAATCCACTTATTTTGGTGTGTCTGGCCCCTGACAAGTAAAGAATAATTACATCATAATGTTATTTATAAAACCACTTCTCTCCTTGTTCATGCATGTGGAATATTGCACAATACAGTAAATACAGCAATATGGAGGAAGGGCCTTCCTGATTTTGGAAGAAATCAAAATCCAGTCTCAAAGTCTCCTCTCTCGCTCTCTCAGGATGAGGGACACTTGCTGTTTGTTTCAGACATTTAAAATCATGTCCGGCCCTTTTTTTGTTTTTGTTTGAAATCTCCCTCTTCCAAGTCATCACAGCTGGATGCAGCCCTGGGAATGTAGCAGCCGCCACAATGAAAAAACGATCATGAAACAGATAATATAAAAAACAAACACAAGAACTAAATAAATAAATAAACCAAGGGGCAGCATTACCAGGGGGAAGAAGACCGACACACTCTGTCCAAAAGCTTCAAGGCTGTCTAAGGGATTTAGATGCCTGAATCCCATTGGGAACATTGTGTCCAAATCTCCTAGGCAGCTTGGAAAATCCTCTCTCAATCTGAGTTTTGTTCTTTCTGCCTGTGCCTCTTTTTTTAAATCATGCCTGAAAATAAGGTTTTTTTTTAAAAATCTAATAATGTAGGTTGTCTTTTCGTGCCTGAGACAAAGCCCCCAAAGTCCATGGGAGTGAATCCACACACTCTTGTCCTTAGTTGTTTGTGCTCTACCTCTTAGGATCAAGCCAAACAGAGGCCTAGATTAGAGAGGAGCAAACAATACCCAAGAGCAGTAGTACCATGCCATCTTGTTAGAACAAAAACCACTTGGCTTGTTTCTTCTCTCCAAATGAGACACCTCTGGAAATCTGTCCAGTACAATGAAATCAACTTTTTTTCCCTGCCAGCATCAGACAGGTTTTCATCTACACTGGGCTTTTAACCAGGTTTTGGAACCATGGTGAAATACAGCTCCAGCCGAAATGGTTTCTAGCATGGTTTGGCTGACCAGCGTGGTTGGGGGCCAAACCATTTTAAAAGTGTGAGCTGTATTTAGAACCGGGCTTCTAATGAGAGTGTGGAAATTACTTTGCCCCATCCATGTTGGCCAAGCAAACCATACTCAAAATGGTTTAGTCAGAATTGTCTCGCCAGCCTTATGAAAAATCCCAAACTGCAGTTTACATGACCACAGTTATTTGGATTGTTTGGACTATTACTGTAGAATGTTGGTGTATTTTCCGTAAGGATTTTGCAGCATTTCTAAATCACCTAGCACTATAGTATCCAGGCATTAGTGTGATTCCAATACATGGTTTAAATACCCAGTGTAGCTGGAGATTTGGGCCTGGTCTGGGTCAAAGAGAGGTTCTGCTGTGAAAAGTGACTCTGCAAATGGCATTGTGGGCCTTATTGCATCTCAGTGGGTTCCAGATCAAATGTGTTCAGCTTTCAGTTTACACGTGAAAAGATCTGTTTTTAATAACTGCCAGCCTGGGCTCTGAGAATCAGGTCGTTCCATCTTGCACATCTTCAGTGGTGACAAAGGCCTGGCAAACCCAATTATGCCCTCACTGACATCTGGCCAAACCCATTGCCTTCAGTGGTCTCGCGAAGGAGTTCCTGACTGGAACCCAGGGCCCAGTTCCATCCCTGCTGCGTGGAGTGAAATGTTACTAGTCTTTGTTTCTGGTAGCGCCCATGATGTGCTAGCGCTGTACAACCCTGCATCTGCACCTGGAAAGCGTACACAAAAATGGATCCGAATCTGCATCTCAACACTCCGTGGGACCAGGACCTCGATTTCTTTCTGTCGCTTCAGATTGTAGTGCTAATTGTGTGATAATATAGCCTGCAAAACTGCTTCTGTGCACTCCAAGAACCAGTGCATCAATGGTAAGGGGACTTACTCACATGCATGTGAAATTTTTAATTCAATTTTAATATTTTGGCAACTGTGGGGCACCTTTAGGGAGCCTGAAGTTTTCTTAGAACCCAATCCTGTAAGCCTTAGTCAGATGACTCACCCTTATTCATGCAAGTAACATGCATGCAAATAATCCCATTGCAAATAGATCTGCTCCCATAAGGATTATTTGTCTGAGCATTGCAGGTTGCCTGAGCTTTTCCCTAATGTTTGACAGGAGAGTTCATCAGATTTAAATATATTTCCCCCCGATAATCTCTTTCATCAATAGATCCATATTGTATTTCAACTACTATTGCACCTTCAGAGCTGGACTATCATTTTTCAGTATAGAATGTAAACACTTCCACAAAGTTCGTAAGAATCCTGCTTAGATCCTTTAAAAAAAAAAATCTGTCTCATTTGATTGGGAGACAGGAAAGAACACTATATTACCTAATCTAGTAAATGTTCCAACAGTTATTTCATGTTAAAGCTTAATGCCAAATTTTTTGTGTGTGCATGTGTTTTTGTAACAACCTATATAGCTATTTTGGCACATCTATGCTGACCCATAGCCATATTTTTTTCCAGTGTTTGGAATCTTTGATATCAACAGTGCTAGCGAACAACAATGTTAGACAAAAATAGCTTTATTTGCAGCAATAAAGCTTTAAACATTTCTCCTTGAGGTTTGAGAGTGAAAATCTGGCACATCCCCTCAGCCATGAGATCATCCAAATTAAACTTAATCCAATCAATTAACTCCTACCCCTGTACATGCCGTCAGTAAATGTAAATCCAAATGCTATCAATTGACTTACATTCTTGGGTTATTTGCTAGCACGTATAGAGTATGATAAAATAACCTTTTATTCAATCAGCCGTGTAACATAGAGCTAAAACAAATATTAAGTCAGTGTTAGCTGGCAAGGAGAAATTCTGCAGTGATTCAGATGTTCCCTTTAACATTGAAATTTGAGTTTGGGATCCGTGGAAAGAAAAAAAGTTGATTGTTATGGGTTCTGGGTGCTCACTCTTTAGTTCCAGTTTTCATAATATTTGGATATTGTATTTGGCATTTTGGATACATATTTGATGAGGGCATAATTTGGTCAATAAGCATTCATAGTGTACATTGCAATGTGCAGGGCAGGGTCAGCTGGGGGAAGATATACATGAGGCAGAATACAATGCCCAGGCACAACAAAGTAGTTTTGGGGGCGGGGGGGAGGGGAGATTTCAGACACCGGTGGATCCTTGTGTTTCTGGTCCTGGTCCTCAGCAGCATGTGTAAACTGATACAGTATAGATCCATCCAATCCAGTGGCCAATTACTCTGAGCATTATTGGAGTACACGTTGGACTTGATTCTGGCCTGACGCTTGTTTTATACCAGCCTAACTCCTGTGATTTCAACAGAGATATTCCTAATTTACTCTGGTGTAAGGGAGAGGAGAATCAGGCCTTTTCTTTTAAGGTAGCTTAATCTGATGCCCCCTACATGAGTTATTCCTGCTCAGGGGCTGGGAAACTCTGCAGGGTGGAACTTGCTCTCTGTTCTCCTCTCGGAAGGGCAGGGTGGGGGAATGGAAAAAACTCAGCGGCTGCGACTACTGGTTTGTTTTTATTGTGAACGAGGCAGCACAACAAAGGGTTAAAAAGGAGGCTCCCAGCCTTTGTCACAGATCTCCACGGGCTGCCGGTCTGTTTTCTCTCACAAGATTTACGTCAGTGTGTGCAGTGACATCATGCTCCTTATCTCCCTTGGAACAGGCCGCAGCGCCACAGCAGGCCTTCCTCTGTTCCTTCCTTTTCATCTCCGGAGTCAGCCTTTGCTGCTGTAGCCCCAGCATCTCTTCTGAGTAGGGTGACCAGATGTCCCGATTCCATAGGGAGAGGCCCGATATTCGGGGATTTTTCTTATAGAGGTGCCTATTACCCCCCACACTCTGTCCTGATTTTTCATACTTGCTGTCTGGTCACCCTACTTCTGAGCAACCCTAGCAGTCGTGAGACTGCGTAAGGCCCTGATTCTGTAAGGGGCTCCAAGCAGGCAGACGCCAGCACACCCGCAGGGAGCTGCTTGCCGGATCAGGATCTAGATTTGTACCAAAAGTGCATATACAGTAGTAACTGGCTTGGATTGGGGAGGGTGGGGAGGAAGGGGAGATGTTTACTTGTCAGTTATATCCACCCAGTTAAAAGAGGTTGCATGACTTTAACTCAGGACATAATTTTGCCACAATTCTCTATCACAGTCTGGGCCAGAGTCTGCACAGAGCTACAGTAGTGTCATTAACTTCGGAGTGACTCCCTTGACTTGCTCCAGGTTACTGCTGAGAAGAGAATGTGGTCCTTGTCTCGTATTACTAAGGTACTACACCTGTATCTGGCCATGACTATTGTAACTCAAGGCTAGTTGGGTTTAAAGTAGAAAATAGGGACGATCTGAAGTTGGTGGAGTTGCACTCGCTTACACCAATGGTCAGGTTAGCCCCGAGGGCCTGACTAGCCCACTCTCACACCGGTGTAAGTCAGGAGTAACTCCATGAAGTCAATGGCATTACAGTACCATCAAACTGACATCAGAGAAGAATCAGGCCCCAAGAATCTAACAGAGAAGTGTAATGTGCTGTCTTGAGCACAGGACTCTGGGTTAGAACAAAGCCTGTCTCTGCTGCCCTGTTGCTGTGGGATCTTGGGAAAGTCATTTAAACCCCGTGCCTCAGTTTCCCCCTTTTAAACTGAGGTTAATGATACTGACTTGGCATTTAGTGGTATTGGGGGAATTCATTAGTTAGTGGGCCACGTCCTCAGCTGGTTTAAGTGGGCTCCATTGAAGTCAATGAAGCTACACTGACGTACCAACGGAGGCTCTGACCCAGGAAGAGTCACTTGGTTTGAGGCATTGCATTATCCAGCCCTGTAGGGGTTTAAGTACCCTTGACATTGGTTCTATAAGTGAGCACGGTACTGGAAGGATGACAGGTTATTTTGCAATTAGTTCACAAAGGCATCTTTTGTTGCTCCCAATATTGTTCAAATCTTAACATGATACATCTGGTCAATGTAATATAATCCAACTACTCCATTGAGTTCTTAAAACCCAAATATAGACTCGTTTTTTAAAATAGTTTGAGAGGGAGGGAGAGAGGAAGGAAGGGGTAGGGCTCTCCTAGTAATGGCATTACCATCTGTACTGAAGGATTCTTATGCAGCATTGTCCTGTCCTCTAACCTCCATGTTCTTGCAACACTTCCACATCAGCACAGTTGGTTTTCCCTACAAAATCCCAGAAAATGAGATTTGTAGGTCCATAATGATTTGAAGACAATATTTATAACGAGTGGAAAGAGGCTTAGACAATGATTAGCCCAAGTTCCAGTCTCCTGTCCAGTCTCCTAGAAAACCCTAAATTTTGAGCTGAATATCAGGTCCAGTCTATACACAGTTTTGGTACTGATATAACTAAGTTTAGGAATGCGGGGTTTTTATTACTGAATTTTACCAATGTAGTTAAATTGCTATCATCCCTAATGGAGATGCAGTTATGGCACTATAAAGGTGCCTTCTACGGAGATAGTTTATTCCCTTTCCCATCTAGGAATGAGCTATATCTTTATACAGGGATAGCTGGGTTCACTCTAGGGAGGGATTGTACCACTTTACTACACTGGTGGACAGTTAAAGCAGGACAGTTCATGAAAGTTTTGCTTCAAGATAGCTAAAACCAAGAATTCGGGGAGGTTCTGATTGTTTTCTCCCAAAATAATCATGCTAAGCTTTAGTCTCATTTACTCTCTAAGGCCACTTTACGCTGCTCTACTGTGCTGCAGTGTAAAGAGGCCTTAAAGAGTATGTCTTCTCTGCAGAGTTTGGGCCCCAGGGCTAGCTTAACCCAGATGTGAGTAGCCACACTGCAAAGCCCTACCCAAGTTACTGGGACCTTAGTGGTGTTGTGTTCACACATGTGTTTCCCTAAGGCTTCTGGGGGCACGTCTGTCCCTTGGTTCTTAGCACTGCAGTAAGCTGAGCTGCTCTATGAGTCTGTCTCAGTGAGCTGTGGGAGAGCTTGTCTGTCTTTCTGGGCATGTGGGGGAATTGTGGGAAGGTGTTGGAGGACTGACTGTCAGCAGGGCTGGCGCAACCCATTAGGTGACCTAGGCGGTCGCCTAGGGCGCTACATTTTGGGGGGCGGCGACCGAGGCGGTATTTCAGCGGCGGGATCTTCCGCTGCCTCTGTGGGGGGCGGCATTTTGGGGCGGGACCTTCCGCCGCCTAGGGCGGCAGGAAAGCTGGCGGCGTTCCTGACTGTCAGCACTTCTGTGATTTAATTTATATCTTCATTGCAAAGTGGAAGGGTTACCAGCCCACGTGAAAGCAGAACCCAGACTCTAAACCAACCAGCAGGGCCAGCTAGCCAGGGTTAAAAGCACCATTTAGGTGAGAGGGTTTTGCGTGCAAATGGGAGAGTGGGGTTAGGGGCAAATAAGAGCCTGCATTAACTCTGCAGTGAAGACGTACCCAACCCGAGTGTAATTGTACTTACTGATCTCCTTACTACCATAGTAATGTAAAGTGACGTCAGCGTAAAGGAGAATCCGGTCTACTGAGCATGGTGGCCTGAACCCAGGCTGGGAAGCTGAGTTCTAAGACTGACTCCGACGACATCTGTGATCTTGGGTGAGTCACTTGTCTTCTCTGTGTCAGCTTTCCCATAGCTAAATGTGGATAACGCTGCCTGCCTACCAGTACTTCAGGGATGTTGCAAAGACTGAGGGACTGATCGTGCTCATGTGAAGAAATAGGTGTGTCGACACTGATCTCAAAATCAGGTTCTAATTGACTGTTTGCAAAGCACTTTGACTGACGCCCCAGTCTTTGGTCCCTTACGCATGTGAGTAGTCCTTACACGGGTACATGAGGCCTGAGTAAAGAATTATTCCTGTACGTGCTGCAGGATTGGGTCAGAAAAGTGCCTGATCTAAAACTCAGCAAAGTCAATCCAAACACTCCCGTCAATTTCAGTGGGCTTTGGATCAGGCCCGGGAATGAGACATGGCGACTATAATGTCACTGCTGCCCCAACAACAGAAGCGGTGCCAGGCTATGCACACAGGAGATGGTATTTACAGTAGGTTGCCATGTACATAGAAAGTTTAAAGTTAGTTTGTCCCGCAGACAGACACATTCCACGAAGCCCCTGCAGCAAGCTGTCCTCTAAATAGAATATGTACAACAAGCCACACTGCAGTTGCCTTAATCCAGAAATGCTCGGCAGCCCTGTGAAATCTTCAGCCTTGTAAAATATATAAATATGTGATTTATGCCTCTGGTCCCATACTGGGAATTAGACTTGCAGGCTCTTTTCCCTCCCTCTTTCTTATAAAAAAACCAACAAGAGACAACAGGTGATACAGATGGGGAGCACAAGGAAACAATGAGACATTAATATTGGTCAGTGGTCTAAGTGCACTAATTAATTAGTAAGAAGTTGTATCATGCTGGAATATGATTGTGAGGAGTCAGATGAGCTGAAGTGATGCTGACTGTAATTATTGGTCAGTACAGCCCAGGGCAAACGATGTTCAATATTACATCAGCTAATCATGATTAAGCCTAGTCTACCCTGACCAGTGAGCTAACTCGATTCTTCAGGATGGTGTTTGAACGGGATACTGGTTTATAAAAACTCCCCTGGGTTTCAGTGGGGTAGGATTGGACCCAAGAGCAGCTGAGAGTGCTCACTTTGCAGGTCAGATCACTGATCAGGGACACCAGCAGGGGATATGTACATTCTCCCATTCCGGTGCCACCTGAGAGATGTGGTTTCCTCCAAACACTCAATATTCCTTATGCCCAGCTCTTCCAATTATTTCCAGTGCAAATAGAGCTACTTCCTTTTGGATCTGATTTGGTGGAATGTCCTGAATTCCTGCCAGCTGTGAAGATAGATATCTGCGTTGGCAGTTATCCTCTGCATTTCGGAGTGTCTTCAGATAGCTAAGAACACAGTCTGTTTCACAATTCCTGCAACGTGTATAGTACACGAGGTCAAAATGCTCCTCTTCAGAAAGCAGCCCCTACTATGAGTCACCCAACCCTGCCACTGTATAATTCGATCATGCTGGGATTCACTAAAGGGCAAAGGATAATGCTGTCACATCAGACATTTGAAACTAGAATGGACAAAGCACTAGAAAACAGACTGAAGGAAACTATCCTGCCCTGACACAGAGATGGGACTAAAAAATCTCTTAACTAAAAGGTCTTCAGTAGCATCTATGATTCTGCAGTTCATCATGCAAATCCCTTCTCTGGCTTCTTGAGACCCTCTGTTTTTGCTTTCAAGACTGTGTCCAGTTTAGTACGCCTCTTACATCTCTCCACTCTCATTTCTTACACAAGTATCCAGGCCCACACTGTCCACTGTTCTACGGTGATGCATTCTTCTTGCCCTCTGTGGAAGGCTTGAAAGTGTTTGCGGCTTACCCGACAATAACCTTTATTTATTATATCTGGGTGGTTCGCCAACCTCTGCAGGCAATTAGGAGGTCTGGCAGCTCATGGGGAAAACATGTTACCCCACAGGAAATGTTGAGCATTTCTGTGCTCCATGCTCATTTATTAGCATGTCAAACAGGAGATATGACCATTTGCAAAACTCTGAAGCAGAGTGAGCTTGAAATGGTGTAGGATGTGACTGTTGGGCTTTTAACTTTTCTCTTTTGTCTTCCAACCTGTTCCTTCTCTAAGGCCTGATTTTCACTTGAAAGTTAGCTATAACCATGTCAGGTACGGGCATCATTTCTTACCAAAATAGTTATGTTGGTAAAAGCCCCAGTGTGGATGCAGTTATACCAGCTTAAAGATGCCTTTTGCTGATGTAGTTGTTCTCCTTCCCCCTTGGGAATAGCTGTGCTGGTATAAAGCACCTCCTTTATACCGATATAACTGCAGCCACGCTAGGCGGCGCTGCACGATACTGGTATAATTAAAGCGGTACAGCTTTCCCGTGTAGCCAAGGCATGATTTCTTGTGCACGGTATTGTTAGTGGAACACGCTGTACGTGTTTGGTGGGTAGAGGACTCCCATCTCCAGAGCTGTCTGTCAGGCACCTTTCACCAGCACTAAATGCACTACCAAACAAGAAAGAAGCCTCCTATTTGGTAGAAACATAGAAATGTAGGGCTGGAAGGGACCTTGAGAGAGCATCTAATCCAGCCTCGGTACTGAGGCAGGACCTAGTAAGCCAAGACCATAATGAACGTCTTTGGAAACCCCCCAGAGTTTTCACCATCTGTTACTTACAGCAGATACGTCTGGTTCAAAGAGGTTTTGTACAAACAAATGTGCCACCTAACACACAAGCTCATCTAACTACAGAATCAGAGAGGGGCCTGAACCGAAGCCTCATTTCTGAACCTCCAAACTTTGGGGTACTCAATTTCAGGGTTTGGATCTGCTCGTGGTGGGTTGGGCCCAAACGAACGAATATCTCCACGGCTCAGTTTGGTTTCCTGAATGACCCCAGAGAGACCTAGTCTGAGTAAGAGCGTCAAGCTGCCTTTGTGGAATGGATTTTAATCAGATATTTCTACTGCAGGCCATTGTTAGGGATTTATCCAGGCCTACAGGCTATTAGTCAGATATTCCGTGATTTTTCTGCTGAGTCTTTCCTTGTTTTACGATAAAGGGCAAATCACCACCACTGCAGAAGAGATGATGACAGTCAACTACTGACAGTACCATGTTGCTCTGCACTCTACCACAGGTAGAGATTAATTATGAAAACAATGAGGTCACTGGCGTTGTCAGACTTGAAAGCTCTGCAGACGGTATCGTTTATAATTAATAGGTGACTAACTCCTAGGCTTTTGTAAATACAGTATGTACTTTTGGGTGATATCATTTTGCCCTCCTGAGGTCTGCTCTTATCTTTTCCTGCCAGAACATTACATAGGCTAGCCAAGAATTATGAGAAGTATGATCCTTAGAATTTCTAGATAATGGTTTAGGTGCCAAAAAGTTCCCAGGTTATACAGAGAAGCTCTTGCTTATTTTCAGTTTTGTTACATTTCTGGGGAGGGAAGCTCTAGAAAGAACGGGGGCCTGGATTCCCATTGCAACTCAGGCCTTTTTACAACGCTCTGGCAGTGTACAGAGGCCTTAAATTGCATTCACACCCACTCTAAGAGTCCATCAGAGCAGAGGAAAGGGACCACAGTGTAAATGAAAAGCAGGCCAAGTATGTCTTATTTCTTCTTGAATCACAACCTATTGGAGGAAGAAACAATAAAACAAATGTAGGGCTACCGTACTGTAACCACTTCCAAGCGGACGTACAAGCCCCATGCTATTGTAACACATCCCTGAGACCTTCCAGCTCTCACTATACTGCACACCAGGGTTGCTTAGAACGATCATGGGGGAACAAAGGGAGAACTCCGATCCTCCACCTCAAAAAGCAGAGGCCCCCTGCTAAGCTAAGCTAATGGAGAATCTCCAGGAGGGGTTAGCACTAGGGAAGTTATGAGATAAAGGCAAGCAGTTCAAATGTCAGCAAGCAGAAAGGACAATGGTGTATGGTTTTGGAAACAGTCGGGTTGCAATCACTATTTAATGCACCTAGAGGCCCCAACACAGGTGCCGTATACACGCATAGTAGAAGACATTCCCTGCCCCCGAAAAGTGACAATCTATAGACAAGACAATCAAAGGCTGGGAGAAAAGAAATATTATTATCCCCATTTTATGGATGAGTTGAGGCCCAAAGCTGTTAAAGGGCAGGTTTTCAGACGTGCCCAAGGAGGTTACTGCACTTTGAGGCTCCCCCTCTGTCTGACATGCCAAAGGTCATACAGGATCTGTGCAAGAGCCAGGCACTGACTGCAGATCTCCTGAATCCCAGCCCAGTGCATTCTCGTTGAACTGACCTTGTGAATTGGACAACATGTTGCACATGATAGATAGGAATGAGATGTAAACACCAGTTTGGGGTGAGGATCACCACCACTTCACTGCAATAACTTGGGATGTGGAGGGGCATCAGTGAGATCAGGATCTGACCCTAGGCTCCCAAATACAATTGCCCGTTAAAAAAAAAAAAAAGCAACCAGGAAAGGAGGCTTGAGCCAGACAGTTGCTTTTTGTGGCTGTCACACAATATGTGACTGGAGTATTGTCGTTCCATAGGACAGGGAGTGTCGCTCATTCACTCCTTCCTAGGTGGCCATCAGTCTGCATGATGGCAAATGCTTGCTTGCGCCGTCGCATCTTGGCTCAGTGGATGGCGACTGCTGCTCGAGTTAGTGACTGGAGCCTTCTCTCTTCGGTGTCAGCATGCTGCGGTGTCCAAGCTTGTGTTGTGGTGGGGATGGGAGACCCAGCGTGAAACAGACCTGAGCCACAGACAGGCCTGCATGCAGGAGATGGGTTGCACTGCCAGGCAGTGCTGACAGTAGAACCCACAGAAGTGAGGCTGTCCCAAAAGATGACGAGACTGATGCAGCTCCACAATGGGATGAGGTCGTTCCAAAATGCTGCCATTTATTGGGATTATTTATTAGCACCCCATAATGTGCCAGGTGCTTTACATACATGTATTAAGGTGGGTCCTGCCCTGAGGGGCTTACAGGGTCTGATTCATCACTGAGTCAGTCCACTCTCACTAAACAGATAACATGTGGGGACAAAGAGCCAGGGGCGTGAAGATGCATGTGCCCAGCACCAAGTTTTACTGCAGCACCCTCAGGGAACAGGGTCCTCATTGCAGAGAAACCGAAGTCTGCGCCCCCAGGATCTTATAAAGATATAATATAAAGACATGGGTCCTGATCCTGATTCTCCTCTCACACGTACCACCTGAACACTAGAGGGGTTACTCCAGAGTCCCACCTGCGTAGAATGTCAGAGAGGAGAATCAGGCCCATGGAAAGAAGCAGTGAAGGTAAAAGAAACAGAGTCTGATTCCCCTCTCCCGTAGACTAGTGTCAGTCAGGAGTTGCCCCACTGATGTCAACTGGCGTAAAGCTGGTGTAAGTAGGAGGCAGTTTGGGGTCAGGGACCTAGGAAGGTTGTTGGTGCTCATGGGCGTCACAGAGCAGGTAGGTTTTCCAAAGGGGAGAAGATGGGACATGCTAACCAGGAGGTTGCTCCATCAGCAAGGGAGGAGAGGGCCAAGCTGGGGATGGGAAAAGAGACCAAGGGCCAAATCCAGCCCTAGTGTAAGTAGGAACGATTCCACTGACTTTGGAGGAGTTGAACCCCCTTGCACCCGAGCTGAGTTCAGCCCCATGGGAGAAGCTTGGGCAGATCATAGGTTAGACAGGAATATGATGAGGCAACGGTGGAGGAAAGAGCTCCTGACAGAGGTTTGATCTGTTTAAAATAAGTGCACCCCTCCCCAGCTACCCACAAGGGAAAGTCCAGAAGGTGTGACTTCTTCTACCTGCAAGGTCAGCACTATCCTAACACTAACACTATTTCCATCTGTGTAGAATTCATTGTACTGTAAAATCTGATCATTTGAGTTACACATCTTTAGAGATGGACACAAAGCCTGCTAGTAACTCTAAGCCAAGGCAGTTTAGAACAGAATCACCCCATCTTAGTTCAGATCATCCTAAGCAAACCATGCATGATTCTTGATGTATTTAATGTGTGAATTACAGCTCTGAAATCAGGAGTAGCCAGTACTCTGGCAGGACTGATACATGCAGCCAACAGACACGCCTCTGCTTCAGGAAGGTGTCCAGTTGTAGATGGTTCTGTGGGAATATTCCTCAATTCCAAATCGACTGGAAGTGTTCACACACGTGGCAAAAGGTACTTAAGAGAGAACGGAGAGTCCTTGCAGAATTGGTAACTGAGGAAATGGGGAGTGGAAAGGGGAACAAGAACAATAGAAGATGGGGGGGAGGGAAAAGGTGGGAGCTGGCAAGACTCAGAGGAGGAGAGAACAACAGAAAGGGAAAGTGGAGAGTATAATATATTAGAGCTAATTATTATGCATTATCTGTGGAGCATCAACAATGGTCTCAGTACCGATCTGTCATATAACAAGACATGCTTATTGTCCCCAAAAAGGACCATCTCTCTCAGATGCAGACAATACAGGTCAGACACAGGTAACACACCAGGTGCCTGATCTATAGCTCACTGAAGGCAATCAGGACACTTTTTTTTTCAAGGGGAGAGGGGCATAGTTGCCTATATAGGACAAAGCTTCTAATATTGGGACGTCTGGTCACCCTAGTGGAGGATTAGGCTCTCTGTAACTGGTAAATGTAATGTAGATTATTGGTTAGATTGAAAAGGATACCGAGACAGCACGCAAAATACACTTGGAACCGGCCAGCGACAAGGATTAAAAAAAAAAAGGAAGAAAAGGAGAAGTGATAGAGATGGGGAAGGGTTTATGCAACAGGGAGACCTTACATCAAACCATTCACCCTTCCGTTTTGTAAGGGTGCCGCAGTCGTTCTTTGTATCTGTCTATATCTTTCTCATTCCTTTTGTTTTAAACATTTATCTTCTCATATGCTGAATGCTGAGATTAAATTCCTCTTGCTCAGGGCTTCTCAAGCTTTTTTCTTTGGTTGGGCCACATCTTAATGGCTTTTTCTATCCTTTCAATTGTCCCCTTCATTATCTTTCTTGTTTATTCAGGCCCTAATCCTACAAAGACTTATGCATGTGCTTAACTTTACACACTGTGAGTAGACCCAATGAAAATACAGTGCATGAAATTAAGCAGGTGCATAAGTCTGCAGGATGGGAGTCTTAGATGATAAGCTGTTTAGGGAGTGATCATCTTTTAAAAATCTCTGAAGTGCCAAGCAATGCTATGATGTTATATAAATATTGATACCATTAGAATTTCCCCTAGACTTGCTGTAAGATATCAAATTGGAGCTATAACCCCGAGATCACTGCCATTTTTAACGTATCTGTAGCTCAGATGGGTTTGATGTACTTTGACGACTATAGGACAGGTCAGGGAGTGGGCAGGAAAAGTAGAAGTTATTTAAAATAGTTTGACTGTTGTAGGCTGTTCTGGTGTATGTCTGGGCCAGAGCCATGGTGGCTTGATCATCAGGAACTCTGACTGGATTTATCATTACATCAGATTGTTACCAAAGGGAAATTTGTCCTCAATGAATAGTGTTACGGTAAAGGGCCAGATCCCCAGCTGGTGTAAGTTGGCAGAATTCTAGTGACTTCAGCTTCAATGGAGCTCTGTTGATTTACACCAACTGAGGATCTGGCCCGAAGCCCACAAGACAAACAAGGATCAGGCTAATTTGTGCTTTGTAATTAACCTACTGAGCAATGTATACCCCTTTCCAAAACATTTTCTATCTTTAGCTCCCTGT